>NC_040233.1:7643962-10143962 GCF_001444195.1 Xiphophorus couchianus | reverse complement strand
ATAATAAAAAAAGCTAACCTATAGCTTTCAGTTTAGATCTGCTGTTTAAATTTGGCTGCAGATTTTCTCCTGGGAAAATTCTTTTCTGCAGGATCTTATTATTTTATGGTCTGAGTGGAAAGATCACAAGCAGTGAGGTTTCACTAAGCAACCACAATAAACGACTGTCTAAACTACAGGTTACAGTAGATGGTGGGATTTTTGCATGTCACGCCTCCCACTTAGAGCTTTCAGTGTTAGGTAATGAGAGTTGCTGAGTGACTTTCTAAAACCAACATCCAGATGTTCATCTACATTATGGCATGTTTAGAAGTTAATGGAAACATCGGTCTGTTTTAAAATACATATTGAGTTTGTTGTAGGTGCAGCCAAACGGCACAGTCTTCATGAGATAAGTCGATTGAATTTTATTCATCATGTATCGTTTTAAAGGATTGGCTTTCTACTTAATTTCTAAACACATGTTGGACGTACTAAGTTTTAAGTTTTAGAATTAAAAAAATATAAAATTTCTTGTGATAACTTCTGCTGCATTCTAATTTACTTTGTAGCGCTAAACTTCTAATCCAATTTCGATGCCGAGTGCATAAACTGTGATGGGAGCTAATTACCAAATTATTTGCTCACCTTGCAGCTTTCATTTATTTATTTTCAAAAATATCTTTACATATTTATCTGTGGCTAACTTAATCTTCCTGCTTCCTGACAATATTATGCACAGTTCTCTTATGTTACTATCGATTTAGTTACTATCGATTTAACATTTACATTAAATGTTGTGGAAGCATTCCTTATCCAAGGTTCTTCGAAGGATAGTCGCGGATGCAGACGCAGGAAGGCTCTCCTGTAGCAGCCTGTTCTATAGTGGAAACAGCAGAAGAAACCTCTGACTTAAGACTCTCTGTTGTTGTATGACAGTCTGAAGAAGAGGATGGTAAAGGTTGTCCATAATTTTTTTTGATTTTATGAAGGATCATTCTTTGCTCCATCGTCTCCAGAGTTTCCACAGTCGTCCCCAGAACAGAACCAACCTGCTTTATTGGGTTGCTGTTGGTTTTTTAAAGTCCCCAGTTCTGATGCTGCTGCCCCAGCAGTTGACGGCAGAATAGATAACTCTCTCTGCAACAAACTAATAGAACATATGCAGCACAAACACAAACATTAAAGAACCTTAGCTTCCTCAAGAAGTGAAGTCTGCAGACAACCTCAGTATTGTCAAGGTGAACCCCGAGGTAACCCTGCTTCTCATTTACCTCCACTTCTTCTCCCATGATAGAAATAGGGTTGCCAATTTAAGTTGAAAACTCAACATAAATTGTTACATAAATACATTTTAGTCATCCTGTACCAGTACTCCATTTTACCAAAAGTGGGTAATTGCAGCCAGATTTGAAAAAAATTACATACTGGGACAGCTTTCCTTTCATGCTTTTCTTTCATTTAAATTGTGTGTATATAAAAGAGTTGCACATTTTCACAAAGTTAATGAATACATGCAGCTACATATAAAGAAAAAAATATAAGACGCACTGAGCTAACAAGCCAAAGTAGAAACAAAAATTTCTGAAATTGTTAATCTAGATTGATTTTACACTCTTTTACCTCTAGAGGGAGCAGCTGCTACCGTTTACTCCAGACTCCTGATGTCAAGATGGAGTCAAAAGGAAAACTGTATAATTACCAAAATAAGGCCCTTCTTTCTGATGCTGAGTTTTCTAGCAAATGGGAAAAGTAAGATGAGTTATTTGGCCTAGTCAGTGTATTAATTGTATTTATAGTAAATAATAGTCAATTTGTCACATTTAAGCTCGTGCTTTTCGTCGAAACAAAACCTTGTCTTTTATTTTGTTAATAAACACAGTACCTTTTTGCTGTGCGTAACGCGTGCAGCTTGCTTTGAGAGCTCTTTGTATGACTGGTCCGCAGCAGCAGAGTAACATTGACCAACAGAGTCCCAGTCAGGGACAGACAGGTTCACCGACGTCCTCCGTCCCCGACGCGCACCGCAGCAGGATCCGGACTTTGACAAAAGGAGGGAAAACTGCCCTCCTGTTTATCTGAAGCGCTTTGCTTCAGCGATAGAAGCGCTTTCACCGAGAACTTTGGTCCTCTGAGGCGCAGGCACAGGAGCACGAGAGCCGGCGCGTAGAGAGGAGCGCATCCAGCCTAAACTTTAGAAATTCTCATCTTATTTTTCTGACTAGAACCTGAAAACTACTTTCTCAAGACGCTTTCTAATGGACTAAACCCCATTTATGTTCTCTTTTTTAAAGTTTTTATTTGTAACTGGCAATAAGCAGTAGACAGTGGAAGAGCAGACGAGAAGGAGACGTGGATGTATTTTTAGTCATGGATGTAACAGTTTACCCGCCTCCTCCTCAGCCTCTGTCCGCTTCAGAGCACTCCAGGCTGGGGCAGCTCTCCTACCCTGACCCGGCTTTTGGGACCAACAAGGTTTGTGCTTCTTTTTGGCATATTTTTATGGGGAAATAAATACGTTCTTTCTGTTACCCTCTTCCTATATTCCCCCCTGCCCCTCTCTCTAGTGTGTCTTCCTCTCTTAATTAAGTGGTAATTAATTGCTTTTTGGGGACCCCTCTTAGTTAATGCAGCCACTGAATGTAACTACATTTTAGTGCTATACCAGTCCAGTCCTCTCTCAGATGTGTCTTTTGTTTACCCCCCCCCCCCAAATCAAGTAATTATTTCACATAACTACCTTCAAAATAGATCCATAATTTGTTTACCACAAAGACCAGACGTAATTATAAGAATGTGGTGCATAGTAAGAAGCAGAAGTGAGAAGAGTTAAAGACCGTGCCCTATAATCTTTTAGCTGAATTCAAAAGTGGTGATGTATGCTGGAAATGGCAGCATGGTGATTTGCGCTCGGTGCAGACTCTGTTGTCTACTTCCCTCTACAGAAGAGCCAAAGGTCAGTGTCAGACCCACAGCACATGCAAGCTTCATCTCATATTAGTTTTGAGTATGTATTGAGAGACGCCTCTCAGAATGATTTTTCAGTGTCTGGGAAATGCCATGTTTATTTGACAATAATGAATGGCTTGATTATTGAATTAGTCTTAGCTGATGAGTTGAGCCAGCGGATTAATTAAATTTTTTTTCCTGTCATCCCCTCATTTCGTAGTTTTGGAAACTAGTTCTGAGAAATTGTATTTTTGTTCCCGTTTTGCCATTTTGCACATGTAAACAAACCTTTTCTTTCCCCCTGCACTTTAACCATTGCACATCAGTATATTTTTGCTCTGTTGTTAAATATTTCTTCTATGAATTATGAAATTAAATTAACTTGACATGCTCAAATGTTATACATAATTTAATTTAACTGTATACGCCATTTTCACTTGACTCTTATGGAATATGACAGATTATAATCTTAGATCAAAATGGTGGATATTACATACTGAAGTCAAAATGAATAAGCCCAACTGAATCATAAGGCATGAAAGAAGAAAAGAGATACAATTTAAAATGAAACTAAGAAAAAGAGATTGTGAGAATACAAATAAAAACTTAAATTGGAGAGACAAGGTCTTCATTAAGTTGAAAAATAAAACTGAAAACTTATTAGTTAGATCGAACTTTCCTGTTTTTGTAATTTTGATGCAGCACCTGACTGAGTCACTGTTGTTTAGAAAACGGGTAGAGTGCCTCCGTTTTGGTGATAACGTGAGTTTCAACTCAAAGTACGGAACATGTTTTTGCCAGAACTAACCAGTTTTTGTGAGTTTTCCACTGTTGAACAGGGATATTACCTCAGCAGACACTGAGCAGGTACCTCCTGCCACCATAGAAGAGTCTACTGAAGAGAGACCCGTGGTTTTCCAGCAAACTATGACCGATCATTCTATCACAGCAACTATATTTATAACTTTTAAAGAGTCACTTAGTAAACAAATGCTAAACACATTTCTGAAACCTGGCATTCTAACTATAGACTTGAATCCTTTCACAGCGTTTACACTGCAAAACTGTATTATAATCGTTTCATACTTAGAGAAAAGTTGGATCATTTCACAAACATTTAATGAATAAAACCTGAGAGATGTTTTTTTTTATCTGCAAATCAAAGTAGTAGAATTGAAAAATCTAAAAGGTGGCTTCAAATGAAGATTTTAGCCTTTCACAGCAGATGGTTGTGAAGATAGTAAGATTGTTTTAAATATTTTTAAATCACAGCAAAATTGCTAAAGCTTTAGAGTATTTCAAGCTAACGTGACTCAGACTTTATCCAAAAGTTTCTGGTAAAGGGGAGAAGTGCCTCCCTATTGTGGCATTTGTCTCTGGAATAAATCTCTGCCCAGTAGATTATTATTTTTTATCTATTTCTTAGGAAAAGAACAGGGTAAAAGGAGGATCTAGGGAAAATAGTTACAGTGAAAAGATGCCTTTAGTGATTACATGTCTACAGTTTATTGAAATGTATTGAATAAAGGTTGCCTGGGACTTGTTGTTGAAGGAAATCTACCTTTAATGACACTTCTGGCTTAAATCAGTAGCGTTCTGTCACAAACTAGTGTTTATATATGTATCAGTTTCATATTTCTTAGACTAAATGGACATGGTAGAATAAGAACAATCCGACTGCCTGTCCCTCAGTTATGTGGTTGATTGGCTGTCAGCTGATGTGAGCTCTCATCCATCCCTGAGTCTTCGTCATGCAGATTTCTCCCCACTCACCTTAGAAGAAACTTTACCTCACACACTTTAAAGGTGCTAAAAGTCTGTACAGGCTTTAAAGGCACACTGGATGAACACTGAAAACAAGGAGGATGATTGATGATTGACACTTGCGTTTTTTCTTTCAGACTCCAGATGCACTTTTTATTCTCAATCAGTAAATGTTATGTTCCGGTTTTCAAAGGTCAGTCATGTTTAACTACATAACTCAGAAAAATTAATCTCAGGCTCTCTCTTCATATAAGTGTCATAATATCACCATTTTATTTTATTAACGTTTTAAGCAACAACTACCGAGTGAGTCTGCAGTTTGGCTGTCATTTAAACCAACCAAACCTGATGCTTTACTAGATTACAAGTATATTTTTATTTTAAGTAAAAGATGAAAAAGGGAGTTGAATCAGTTGTAAAGCTATTTGTACTAATACCGATACAATTATGTTGAAGTGTAAAAGTGTACAATTACAATTACCATCATTTAAGCATAAAAAACGTAACTCGTTGCAACTTTAGCTCGTTTTAGTGTTACCGTTCCTTTGGCCTGATTAGTTTTCAGGTGTAAAAGTCACCAACATTGGCTCAGCATTTGTACTCAGACATTACTGAAGGCTCTTCTCTGCAGAAAAAAAACAAAACAACTTCTGCTCTTCTGACTGTGTCTTTGCTAACAGGGTGTGCTTGGTTTAAGCCATGACAGATTGTGATTGGGAGGTTGTTCATCCAGTTACCCTCAAACAGCATCTCTGTTCACAACAGGTTGGAATAATTACTTTCCTGATATTTCTTATGTTTATGTTGGTCAGGTAGGAATTAAAACAGCACCATAGCATACCGATTAACAATTTTGTTGTGTTCTGTTTACATAAAAGGGTCCTTTTTTTAAAAAAAAAAAGATGCTATACTCTTGTTAGGTGTTGCTGCTAGAAAACCTACTTTTCTTTCAGAAGACGGGAAACAGAGATATAGACAGTAGATGCTGGGGATGTGGAGTGAGCGAGCGGTGTGGTGTGGTTGGGGGTAGGGACTGAAGAAAGATACGGAGGGTTGTTGGGGGTAGGGATGTTGTAGATGAGAGGGAAAGAGAGACCGAGAGAGAGAGAGAGTGCGTGTGTGTGTGCAGTGGGGGGTAGGGCCACCAAGGTTTGTACTATATTTCTCTCTGTGTGTCTTTTGATTCACGGCAATGTCGGCCTGATAGACGAGATCAAATTACTCTGTGGCTGAACGCAGGGACAGAAAGAAGAAGAGAATGCAGAAAAGGAAGAAAGGCAGGAAGTGAGAGAGGAAAATAGGAAGCAGAGGAGAAACAAAATGAGAGGAAAGAAGAAAAGAAGCATTAAATTAGAGAGCTGCGGAGACAGATGTTTAATGTGAAAAGGTAAAAGCAGAGGTGGAAAAAAAGGGAAAGAGTCAATGCACTGTTACTACTGAACAGGCAAAATGTCATCACAATTTATACCGATGAATAGGATTAGCGAGAACCACTTTAACAGTTAATTCTCTACGGATATATTTGGTTATGAAGATTATATGCAGCGATTCAAACCCTAAAGCAGCCTTTCTTTCCCTGTTGGTGCTGCTGTACAACTCTTCCTCCCTGTACAGAATAAACATTTCACTTTGCAGTGTTTGTACTTTCAGGCCGACTGCTGGGTCTTAAAACTCATTAAAAGTCTGTAACTCAGTTTTAGGCATTAATACGTCTTAAATATGTCTCACAGAATAGGCCACAAATTAAATTGGTATTCATTCTTTCTGGATGTTGTGGATCGTGATAACTTAAGGGTTACATCCTCCATCCATCCATCCATTTTCTGTGCACCCTTGTCCCTAATGGGGTCGGGAGGGTTACATCCTGATTACAAAACTACTATGACCATGATGCAGTGCAGCTAGCAGCTTGGTTGAAACAAATTTATTGTTGAACTTCTGTCCTTTAAAACATCTTGTAGCTTGTTTAGAACTCAAAACTTTGACAATTTTAAATTATTGTAAGTTATATTATTTTGAACCATTTATGGGTTTTTTACATTTAAATGCTATTCGTCTCTTTATGTAAACTCAAATGAAACCAATCTACAAGCAGGATGTGACTCAGAGACATTTTGATTTGATCAGGGGTAATATTGTTTCATTTTTCATCAAACTTGACTGGCCCGGATAGTGAGTAGAACCAAAACTAGGTGCAATAAAAAGTCCCGAGAAAACATTTCATCAAATCTAAAACTTGAGCTCAGGAAGCAGGAAGGAAACATTGAACTCTGTTGTTGAATGATGAGGTCATGTGTGCACATTTTGCACCATGGTTGGACTTGTGTGGTAAAACTGCAGCAGATAAAACACCTAAACTAAAGGAAAACAATGAATAAAATCCAGTCAGACGTTATGGCTATACAATTTCAGAGTCACTGTAATACCAATTATTATTAGTATTTCTACAAATGAGTGGAAAATTAAATCTGCAGCCCAGTGAGCTACTTGCTATTGGGCAATCCTGTAATTGCAATATTATTGTTAAACATTTTTTCACATCTTGCTCTCTTTTAACATTATGGTATTTTGAACTCTTTCTGTGACCTTCAGCATGTTGGGCACCATATGTGCCAGTTGTGACCTTCTACTGCAGTTAGACTCATCCAACAGGTTGAATACTTTAAAGATGCAAATTCTGAATTCATGCAGCGTAATAGCTAGCAAATGCAACATTTAAAGTGGATTTTAGCACAGCAGACACTTAATCAATCTGTGTTACATTTTACAGCTCAATTGCCCAACAGTAATAGCATGCACAGACAGTTATGAGAATGTGTTATGGTAATAATGATCACTATACCTTTTAATATGGATAATGTGGTGGAACGCTTCCATTCAGGGCACACTCCAACTTATTTCCTTAGTCTTGTTTGCATAATTTGTTTAGCATGTAGTCATAGTTGAAACCAGTTGATGTTTATTGACAAATTTCAATAGACATTGTTATCATGTTGTGGGCAGTAGACAGATTGTATTCTTCTATGGATCCTTCACACAAATCTGACTTTTTGTTTGTTTGTTTGTTTGTTCTCTGAGGTCTGGAGTCACCTGGGTATTTCTGGTCATTGTTTAACTATGGAAAAGTTTACACAAACCAAATATGTACATATAGAAATAGGCTTTGACACTCACTGACTGTCCGCTGGTGCATTGAATCTTGAATATGATTCACAAGAACCTTAGATTTAATCCACACATGGATTTTACATTTGCTATATCATGAGTTGATATAAACATTTTCTTTAGGTCATGTCTATGAAGAGTGCAGCCATGTAAACGTGTAGCTGCCCTTAACTTGTGGAAGGAAATAAAAGAAGAAGGAATCCCAGAAAGTAGGAAAAGAAGTGAAGAGGGACAGGCAGAAGTAGAGGGCCTAATGTAAACATAATGATTGTGAAAGCTGGGTGAGGTATTTCTAAAGCAAATACAGAACAGGAGCGAACACCGAGGAGAGAACAGGCCATCAGAACTGAACAGACGGGTCCGAAAACAGTTCTACAAAATCTCACTGTTTAGTGAGGTGTAAAGAGAAGTGGTGCAACAGCAATAAAAACTAAAGTGTCTGAACTAGAGTGGGTCAACAGTCACGGGAAACTCAAATACACTGGTCTTTCATATGACAATCGCCGAAGACAAAGGGTGTTTTGAAATCATGCAAATTACCGTTTTAGTTCCTCTGCTGTGTTTGTATCTGGCGTGGCTTTAATGTTCAACTGAACGCAGTGTGGAACGGTCAAGGAAGGCAATCTGTTCAACATGTGGAGCTTTCTGTCTATTTTTTCAGTTTACACCAACAGACTTGAGTTATTTTACAAGAAAAACAGTGGGAGGTAGTGGTGGCATTGACAGCAAAGCATGGATGTATTGAAGAGACACTTTAAAAGGTCTACATAACTCTGAACTGAATCATGCCGAAAATTCCTGTAAGCAGCTTTGATTTCTGGGTCCAGATGTTGTTTATGCTCTTCCGTGTCACTGTTCCATAGTTTATATAATCATTTCAAAGAACTGAGCTATAGTTTATGTTATTAAAAACACTTCAGCGTTTTGCAACAACAGAACATTTTTTCCATCTTCTGCTACTTGTCTTTTGGATGTGATTGTGATTTCAGAGTTAAACGTGGTGTCTTGTTCTTTGCTTACAATAAAATGTTGGGGAGAAGAAAAGCTCGTCCTACAAGAAACGAGGAACTTGTATTTTGTGGATTAAATGTGGGCTGTAGAAACATTTAAAATCATTTTTAATGTCATCTGAAGAATTACATACCAATTTACGTAACTTAACATTTCTGTGATTTAACAAATGAATTGATTTTAATCTATGGAAGGCATGTTATCCATTATTTGGAGGCATGAATGCACAACCAAACTCTGATGTAAACCAAAAAAATGCGAAACTCCGAATCATCAGTTTGGTTGAAACGGACTCTGGCGCAGTTCAAATACATATATGAATGCCAAGTGGACCAGAGACCGCTTCAGAAGCGGGAAGTAAACTATAGTGCAGAGCATTCTGGGTAAACCCAACTAAAACAAACATGAGAGGCTACCGCTAGAGGGAGAAATGGCTCATGGTTTGTTTCTAATGACAAAAGAGAAATCCTCTAACCACTAACATCTGACACAACTCAATATTTGTTTACATTTTATGAAGAAGGACGTTTCGCTCATGTCTTTATTGGAGGTTTTTGTGTTGTTTCCCTCTGTAGTTCTTTGTGCAGCGCCACCACAGGTGAGGAGGTGAACTGATTTTTCAAAGAGTTTAGTGCAGTGTGACAAATTTAACAAATTTTGCAATTTTCCAATCTAACTCAGACTACCAGACAATCAGGTGTGAAAACATCCTCAGATACTTATTTCAAAGCAAGAGGTGCACTTTATTTAAAAATTGATCAGGAAATATTTTTTGCAAGCAAATTGTTTTATTATTATTTTAAAAAAATTATTTAGGTGCTACCAGACAAATGCCAAATGATGATCCTAAAAATAAATCACTACAACATGTTGAGACGTGTCTGCGGTTCATTAAGGTTGTAAGAGAGAGAGAGTGATACTTTCAGCAGGTAACAGGAAGGATTTTTTCCTCCCTTTTGTGAATTTCTGAACTCAGGTAAATGTCTACATAATTTAGGGAAAACAGTCTGAAGCTTGGGTTAAAAGTTTCTACTTCTGTCCTTATCAATTTATAATATAGGATGCTAAAGAGAGTTTAAAAGGTGAACTCTAGCGTCATTTTCTCTGCTTTAAAATGCCAGTAAACATGTCTACACCAATTTTATGTTCAACAATCATTTGGTGAAAGGTGGGTTACACCCTGGACAGGTCGCCAGATCATCACAGGGCAGCACAGAAAAGCACAACCACACTCACACAGCAGAATTTAGCTATAACAAATGATAAGGTGATTGAAAGGGATTTGGGAAATTGTATCAATTGGACTGTCAGCCCAAGGTAACCTGACAGCAACTGGAGCATTTCTTCAGACTGAAACAGGCAGAATATGTGTCGATCCAGCAAAAGTCACCTTGGGGGTGTCAGAACATTATCGTCATCACACCCATTTCTCCTCGCGCTTTGTGTTTACCTGCGGGGAGCACACTGTGTTTTCATGTAATAATAAATCTGCCTCCACATGAGTTGGCTGACTTAACTTACTGTATATTGTGATTGCTGGCATGCAGCCTTGGCATAAACAGGATAATCCCCTGTGCAATGAAAAAAATAATGCACTCCTCACCAAACCTGAAAGGAAGCATTACCGTTTTTAAGGAACAATCTTTGTCAGTCAGGATTATAAAAAAAATGAATTAATGTGGATTTGTCAGTGATTTTAAAATGCCATGCACCAGACACTAATATGTAAATGTGTTGTGTAATTGGTGTTTTCATGTTGGCTCTACTGCCGTAATTCTTCCTGTCATATTTTTATTTATTCAGCTGAATCAGTGTAGAAGTTGTACTGTACACCAACAGTTATCATTGCTGTGACTCTCGCCCAGCAGCTTTTTGCTCATGTTTCTACTGTACCCCCCTTAAGTTTTTATCCAGCCAGAGTGCCGGCATTTTATCTAATTATCTATCAGAACACAACCAGTCAATCTGTCCGTCCGTCTGTCCATGTTGGCAGTCTTTCCCACCGAAAAAAAAAGAATCTCGCCAGACTCATCTCCCCGTCCCTCACCCGTTTCAGCTTGCTGGTGATTGGTTTGCTTTCAGAGCTTCAGAGCTGCTGCTTGTGTGCCGGTTTGAGTGAAAGCGTTTCAGTTGGTTAAGTCTCGGGGACGGAGCGATGAGGGGCTCCTTGTTGGTGGAGGGGTGCCAAATGGAACAGATGGGCGGAGACAGTGCGCTGCCAGAACAGACTAATTATCAGGATTTTGGTTCCAAAACAAACATATTGCAATCAAATCACATGCCGCAATCATCTCCGCATTGTTCTGTGTTTGTGTGCGCCGTATTTGTGACAATGACTTGGCTCAATTAACTTGTGGCGGACAAGATTGGATCTGTTCCAGCAACGTTATTCGGAAATAGTTGGAGCCTGTTTTCCTCTAGCACTCGGCTTTTGTTCTCAATCATGCCATCATAGCTGTTGTAGCGAAGTGCTAATTGCTGTGGATAGATTGAAACAACATTGCCACAGTTTGAGTTTGTAAAGTTGTGCCTGTTTCCTTGTACCCTTTTGCCCTTTAAACTATCTGGGATTTTAAACTATCTTTCACACTTCTTTGATTTATCTGCTTGTTCTCTGGGACAATCAAACACAATATGCCTCAAAAACAAATTTTTTTTTTTTTAAGTCTTAAACTTTATGCTCTTGTAAGAAGTGCATTTCAGACTCAGCAAGTTCTTTGTACTTACATGTTTCAAGTGACAAACTATTAGAAGAACACACAACTTACTTTGAGGAATAAGCTGACCTTTACTTTTTGTTTTCAAAACGATATGATGACCAAAATATACCCAGAAGACATCAGGTTAGCTTATCTTGTTCAAATAATGATACCATATCAGTTAAACGCGCATTTTATTGGTGTGGAAGTTTTCCTGTTAAGATGATTCGTGCCAATGTTTTCTTTGTTTTGTGCAAAACAATAGGTAACTCTGTTTTGCATAAGACAAATCCTTCTAAAATTAGCATTAGATTTTCTCTGATCCTGTTTATTTGGATTCTGACCTGATCTTGATAACGTGAAACCAAATATGCTTACAGTGTTAATAATTACAAATTAAGCTTTCTGCCTATTCACATCCATCTTAGTTGTAGAGTTGCTAAATCTGAGCTGCAGTCTGTCGGGATGGAAATGGAGAGGGGGACAATCAGACTTCAGAACGTTATCTGTAAGTAGGACTTCATTGGGGGTGAAAATGTTGGTAAAACAGCTAAAACAAAATTACTGGATGATCATTTGAATTCACCTTCTGCTAAGAGAGGCTATTTTTTTATATGGCCTGGGTGTGGGAATTGCAAGATTGTTCAATAAAGCCAATAATAAAAAGAATGAATATTGTTATATGACATGCTATAGTTCTCATACTTTTTTACAAAAACTGTCCACTGCTCTCACTTTGTCTGCCTTGACTGTCGCTCCTACTATGACCTGAGCGAGAGAGCATGACTTAATACATTTTATGATGAAATGCACATTTTGTGTATGCATAGCCATAAATTATGAATTTTGACAGTATATGTCTATAAGTATACCCATATATTCATTGACATAGTTAGTATCTTGAGAAGATGTAGGATGTCTTGGTGAGTTATTTTGAAAATATGGATGTTGTGCTCATTCGTTTTCCTGTCGGAGTGGTGTGATCTTTGAAGATTGAATCCTCCATCCGGCAAAAACAATATGATCTTTCTGCATCTTTGGTGTGTTTTTTAGACCCTGTTGGTGTGTCGAAGCCTTCCAACAAGCTGCCAACATTTCCAGATTTGATATATTTCCCTTACAGGTTTAAAGCTTCAATAAATAAAGTAAAGCAACTTACAGGAACAACTTTAAAAGTTCAAAATATTTGCAACATAGATAGCAGATAGATTTAATCAATTTTCTTTATCTTAACACTAAACTATACCCAAAGAAGACCATGCAGAGACTTCTCACCTCTGCAGCCAGCAGGTATTGTCTGCTTGGTCCACACACAAAACAATAGTAACCTGGTAAATCTGTCAAAATTTATTAAAAAAAAACTTTTGAAATATTGTTTATATACCATATGTAAGAGTCTTGAATGTCTCCTTTTTATTTTGTAGCTAGTTTCTGATCTCAGGCTTTTTGTTATTCTGATTTTAGTTGACTCCAATTACTTTTCATAAACTCTTTTCATTTAATATATTAGGCAAGTGCTACAGTCACAGCGCTGTGACTGTAGCATTTTGAGAATATTTTAAAATAAACAACAGATTTGACACTTCAAACCATCTTTAGCATTTTATTTTAGCGATTAGCATGGTTGGCAAGGCTAGCACCTGAACAGCTGCTTCATGTGTATTCAGTCGTGAATGTGAATCCTGACCTTAACTGTGAGGGGGAAATGCACATCTGGAGCACCACAGCTCAACAGGTTTAATAAACACACATTCATTGGGAGCTCGAGCACACATTGCCAGATGAGGGGCTTTACAAGTTGATTAACTCAAAATAGCTGGGAGGTATTTTTTCTCTGTGTGCCACTGAGAGTCCCAAATTCAGCATTTTCCCAGACAGAGGCTAAAAAATACGCTCTAGCATTATCCAGTTATATACACTCATCCTTCCTGTTATCTAATGAAAGGTTGTGCTCTCTAACAGCCTGAATGAACCACATATTCTCAAAAAGAATATGTTTTTTTTAATCGTTTCTCACATGTTCTTCCTACTTCATTTTAAGCTCTTCGCGGTACTAAAAGTAACCCCTTTTTTCAGTAACAGCATCCACACCAAAGAGCATTTCCTGGTAGCACCCAGGATGCTTATCTCTGATAAGATAAGGATTGTATTGTGTTTCTGATAAGTTGAAAAACAGCCAATAAAGGCCCCAGCCACTTTCTTGGGACAGATGCAATATTTTTTTTAGGCTTTGGGTCACTTGGGGTAACACAGAGCCACTGAGAATGGATCAGTGCCACCAGCCTGACATCCAGTCCAATAATGTCCATGTCCAAAAACAATACCGGATTGCATCTGCCCCATCCCAGCTAATAAAACCGATAAAATTAAGCAAACACAAAGAACAATCTTTCATCTTTTGCTAACAGATTATAATATTTCTCCTCTTGATAGGTGAAAACTGTTTGACTTAAATTGGTAAAATACTGGCTTGAGTAGCAGTATGAGTGTGTTTTCCATCTGAACATATTTGTGATCATCTGAGTAGATGATTAATTGTGGCATAAGAGAAGATCTTTAAGCTGCCACCAAAACTAAGCAGACCTTTATCAGTCATAATAAACATTATACTTTAATTTTCATGGGCGGGGATTGGGAGGAAATCACAGAGACTTGTTGTACTGCAAGAAGCAAAAACTAAATTAGATTGGGCTTCACTGTAAACATACTGTTGAAATGTGAACCACTTAGTTAGCTCAAAAATAATTAAACTCATGATTAAAGCTCCGTTTTAAGAAATGTCGTCCTTTTTTTTCTCCTCCCCTCTGCACATACAGAAAAGTGTTTGCCCACGCACATCCAATCTAGATTTACAGCCAGGGTGGATACATTTAGCCAATAAAACCATGTTTATATTGTTGTCAGGGTGACAAAGATAAGACAGATAAACAGTTGCTGAACTGAACCACCACAGCTGGGTGAATCTGCCTTTTCCACACTCACAAAGCCACTCATGACTCTTTTCTTTTTTCTCCCCATCGATTCCTCATTGTACAGTCTTCTGTGTTGATTCATTTCCTCTGTCGACTCAGTCAGAGGAAATCCACCGATCCCGGTCCCACACATAACCCAAACCTTTAAAGTGCTGAAAGTAACAAGGCATTTTGGACACATTTAGGAATATGTCATAATTGTCACTCTGGTGCAAAAGGAAGTTAAGTGCTGCAAATATTCTCCCCCTATAAGACATTTTATCATGATTGACATGTTGCAAAGTCATTTAACAACTTCATTTATTTCAAGCTTCTAATTGTCTGTTTTAGTGCTTTTAAAGAAGACGCTTTCAGCTGCGAGGCCACATAGAAATTCCTCGTCTTACCTCTCATTTCAGATTATATGACTCAATCGAAACATTTTCTGATGGAATAATATGTCCGTTAATTAGTTTTTTTTCTCTCCTCCTTTCTAAAAGCTTTTCTGAGTACCCTGATTTAGCTCAAGAGGTAACCAGACCGCAGTCTTGTTTCTGGGAAATGGAGTAAAATCACACTCTTTCCATTTTTATCCTATCGTCTCACTCTGTATCACTCTGCTCACATAAAGTCGCCCTTTACCTCTTTCTCCATCTCTCACTCACTGCACATTCCATTTCTCAGCGGCTCCTCCTTTTTCTGTTCTCTCTCTCCTCTTTTCCTTGATATGCAGTATTCCTCTCTTTTCCCCCCCTTTGTCCTTGTCTGTCATCCTAATAGTCTCTCTCTCCCTCTTTTTCTCCCCCTTCCTCCGACCCTGACCCACTTAGCGGGCTGCTTGTTATTCAAACCTTTGCTTTACCCACACAAATACAGACGTACACACACAGAAATGGAGTGAGCTGCAGAGATATGAGAGGGAGAGAAAGAGATAGGCATGGGGAGGGAGAGCGGAGAGGTAATTCGGGTTTACTACAAAACACAGGCAATCTTTTTTTAGTCCTCTTGCTCAAAGATTTGATACAAAGTGAGTACTGATAAAAATGTTGCTCTTTCATGAATAATTAAAGGATGCAAAGTATATTTTTGAATCATATATACAATGAACAACACCCAAAGCCACGTGTTTTTATTGAAAAACTGCAGCATGCTCAAAAACAAGCTAAAATGCTGCTTCAGTTTTGACCTGCTGCCTCATTTTAAGTTTAAAATAAAGTAAAACATTGTCTGGCAGGAAAATGTCCGTATTTGCCCACAGAGGCCTAAATGTTACAATTTAGCATCACTGTTGATAATATATTTGCATAGGATTTTTAAAACAACATCATGTTTCCATGTGAAAGGGTTTTGTTGTACAAATGACACCGAAAGAAATTCCCAAGTATTCACTGGACCAGAGCTAAGCTACTGCACAATTGCACCATTTTGTGCAAAAGGTTGGAGAAAGCCGTTGTGGAATTTTTTTTTTCTTTCATTTTACCTCCTCTGCCGTTTTGGTTTCTGTGCGTCTCTGCCAGCTGAACCGAACTTTGTGTTCGTGTCCAGGGTTGATTGTCACAACTTTAGCTGTTTTAAAGTTTTTAATTGTTGCTGTGACTGTGGATATGAGTAAGTTTAGGTGACAAATGGGATTAATGAGTTTGTCAGAGCCTGGGAAAGTAAGTGGGGGGAAGAAAAAGACCCAGCTTTCAGCTTTGAGGGAAAGCTGTGAGGGAAGTAGGTTTAGGGACATTAGCATCTACTCTAAATAACTAGAAATTGATATCTTAGCTAGTAGAAAAGAAAATTACAATAATTTGAATAGGGTGAAGCTTCCACTTAATATGAGTTTAGGTTTTAGCATCTGTTGAAGTTAAAATTTAGATAAAGTGTTCCCCCAGTATTAGCTAACATTCCACACATACTAGTGACTCTCTCTACCACCACTTATATTCTAATAGTTCAAACACCAAATATTAATATACATATTAATGCCTTACCACTGCCACAGGAGCTAACGGCTAGAGGAAGAGCCAGTCAGGCCTATGGTGCTCCTAGATTGACTGCTTTGCCTGTAGCCTGCCACGTAGCATTGAGGCTAGGTATTTCAGTCTCCCAATCTGCATTTCCTACTGAATATTTTAGATATATTTAAAAAAACCATTAATTTAAAAAAAAATAATTTGGAGTCATGTCCCACAGAAAAATCCACAGATAGTCGGGGATTCGTTGTAGTTGTATTTTATTGTGTTTAAAGTCAAAAACTTGCACCTAGTTAACACAACTACTGTTACTTTTGAAATCTTGATGCGTCACAGATATCAGTCGATATCATGTTAATGTAAAACAGAGTTGATTCACTTCTCCAAACAGTCCTTTTGGCAATGTCTTTTATGGACGAGAGAGGCAGACAAAAGACAGTATGTTGAACTCATCTTGTCTAATCCTATTACACATAAACATAAAACAATAAAAGATATAGAGTCCAAAATGAGCAATCTCTACACTTTATTAAAATAGCATTTTTTCCTTTTTTTAAAGCAGGACTGGTGCCAGCACTTCCAACTACGTGCTTTGAGAAAAACATTTACTTAACTGATATGACAGAAGACATAAAGCAGTGAGGCTTCAACATTAAAAAGCTTTTAATATTTAAACCGGTACTGGTTTTAGATTCGTCATTCGAACAAAAGTGTGGAGCGGGCAGATGTAAAGTTAAAGGAAGTGACAACTACTGAGATCCATCTCTGTCCTCGTGTCCCTCTGAGTTAATGAGGAACGTAATAGGTTCCACTCACTGAGCGCTCACTGAAAAGAAATCATCACTGTTTCTCTCTTCTGGCTTTTTTTTCCTCTGTCCCCATTCTTTCTGCTCTCCTCTCCTCTGATGGTTCTTACTGTGAGTTGAGACCTATATTTGTCCCTGGGATTACACAAACACATTTCCATTTCGTTTACTCTCGGCAAATGACTCTAATTTCACCCTGATACAATCTGATTAAGGGACTCTGAAACTGCTTCTATTTTTCTTTACCAATACATTTAGGGAAATTACATAATTGAATGTGATTAAGTGTATAGCTCAAGTTCATGGGTTTCCCTCCGTCTATGTTTGAAAGGAAGAACTAAATGCTGCTTGTTATTCATTTTTTCTGCTCAGAACCATATCTGGCCTTTTAACGTTTATTGCAAGAGCTTCACGTATGTTTGCCACCGTTGCCTGATTCTGGTTCAGTATGTCCCCAAGAAGTGAACATATTCTGACTTCCAGACAGATTTCTTGTTCTTGTTTACCAGGTTGACCTTTGGCCCCGATCAGGTGCAGGTTTAACTGGTTCTGAAGAAGCTTTGGGCATGTGCTCATGCTGGTCTTACTGGACTGAAAGTTCTTTCTGGGCACATTCTGTTACCAGCTCTGTAACATTCTTACACAGGAAATGAGGCAGCAGGGAAAAAACTGAATCTGAAATGATCAGACATGAGCCGCTTACTGGTATCGAGGCATGCCGAGTTTCAAAACTCGTTTCAAAACCGCAAAAAAACAACAAAAACAAACATTTCCATCATATTCTCCCGATGAAAGAAATCTACATCTTGTTTCCTTTATGATGATAAATCCACCATCACTTTATTAATACCATTTTAAAACTATAAGTGGGAGCAGATTTTACCATCTATACCCGCTTGTCATCCTTGTATTAATCAATAAGGAGTTATGTAATAGTTTTTTTTGTTCAAAGTTTCTTATTATATACTGTAATACTGTAAAATACGGTAGTGTATGATCAGTCCATGTGACTCTCATATTGACCTATAAAAGGAAAGCGTCAATCCCCAACACAGCATTTATTAGAGTCAAAGATAGTTTACAGTAGAGCTGCATGATATCAGGAAAACATGCGATTAAATGAGGGCAAACCGGGATGATAACACAAATAAAACAAATTCTACGTAATGTTACTATCTTCCTGCTTTGGATTCACAAAGTGAGTGAGTATTTGAAGCAGATACTTGGAAAAAAAAAGAAAAACTGTTTTGGATGCTTCTCAAAACTGTTTCTGACTTTAACGGCAACAAGTCTGACTGGGATTAAGAGCTTGAGTTTATGGTACTTATAAAGTTAACTGAGGAGATCTGCAGTCAGAGTATCATGTTCTTCATGATACTTTTAGTGTTAGTTTAAAACACAGTGGAAGATGAAATATAAAGATACGAGAAGCAGAGTATAATCATGGCCATCAGTGATTTAATGAAGGTATTGTTCAATTTTAGATAATATATATAATATAGATAAAATGACAGAATAATCCTTAAAAGCTCAGCATTTGGTATTTATGATGGCTTGTGGAGAGGAGAGTATTGTAACATCGGCAGCTATATGTTGTTAAGTTTTTTGTGTTTCAGAAAAAAGCAGCAGCTTGGTCAAGTTGGAGAACTACTTTGCTGCGGTCACATAGCTTTAAATCTCAATCTAACATTGATCCATTAACTATTTCTTTTTTTGTTTGTTTTTGAGCCATTTTTCATAAGTTTTTTTTCCTGCATATGGCAAAGAGAAAGAAAGAGACCAATACCACAAATTTAAATCTAATATTGCCAGATATTAATTGTCTTTTTGTCTGTCATTTTGAAAACATTAGAAATATTGCCATACTGTAACGTGGAATGTAAACAAAAGCTCCAAATAACTGGGACATTTTGGACTTAAAAGTGGTGTGAATTGGGATTTAGAAATACCAAATATTAAAGATTTGGTCTTTATTGGTATTTCTGAAAGCATGTACGTGGGCCATAGATTTTATCAGAAGCAGACTTTATTTACTTAGGATTTCTTAGTGTTTTATTTTTCCACAAGGTTTGTGCGATCTTCTGCTAGAAGTCTTGTGTGACTGGCTCTGTTGAAAGTGTAGTGAATGGAGGAAAGTTATTCAACACTGAGGTCAGACGCTCTCCTCCTCCCTCCCCTCTCTGTATAGACGTTCACGCTGAGAGCAGAATGATTCAGAGGGATGGAAAATGTGCGTGTTCCTCTTATTGTTGTTATTATATTGATATGTGACACTGTTCTGCGTAGAGCGCTAAAACTTAACTGTAAATGCTCCAAACCAACATCCTGTCCATCACAGTGTGTGTTTGTTCCTTTTGGCTTTCTGTTTGCTCTGTAATTCTACACCTCGTTTGCATAATACCCAACAGCTGGCGAATGGATAGGGCAGCTACACCTGTCTGTCCACCCCAGTGTGTGTGTGCGTGTAGACGTGTGTGTGTGTGTAGGCGTGTGTGTGTGTGTGTACACAAGTCAGTGCTTTGCTTCTGCCCACCTGTTCAAATGTTCCTCTTGTGTTTGTCAACTGAAACAATGATTATGTACCCAGGATACCGCGAATTATTTGAATTTGGCTCACCATGCAAATATGGATTTGTTTGGCCTCTCTTTGGGTTGGAAGTTAGGCTTCAAGAGTAAAAATCAATAAATGTAATACTGCTGTTTATAGATTGTGGCATTTGGTACCTTTTAAAGTAGTGACAAGTCACTTTAAGATTGTGAGTGATGGTAGAAACTGGTTATATTTAAGTAAAGTCTTTTGATTACTTTCCAATCAAGCCGTCCTCATCCTAAGTGACTGTAGAGACTCTGACCTCTTGTTTCATATTTTAAACAAGCACTGTCAGGTTGCTGGTTCAGGAAATTCCACGTTTCTGAAATGTAAAGTTTTCAGAAACTGCTATAGTTTTCCAACATGAAGAAAGTGAATAAAGCCTTCTCTGTTTGAAGCATGAAGCAGCAAAGTGCAGCTCAGCCCCTTCTGACCACTTCTGTTCAGGTGACGTACAAAAAGACAGAAATATTTCTGGTGGGGAAAAACTCAGAGTCATGGTGTGAATACTTTATATTAAGATAACAATGGTTTGATGCTGCTGGCGAACATCTATTTGCTAATCTAAAATCAGCTTCTTATGAATAAAGAGCAGAACAGTGAAAAGGTTTTATGTTCTCATATAAGAACGTCAAAGCTGCCTTTTCTATATATTTACTTACCTCTTTGTATCATTATATTACTGTTGTTTTTAAAACAGCACAAATAACTGTTCATTTTGTACTTTACCTTTGTCCTTTTCTACATCAACAGAAATCCATAAACAAACAATTTCCTGCCTGTCTACTAAAACAATTGTGTGCGTATCATTTTTTTTAGCATTTTCATAAATAATGCGAATAAATTGGACATTTCACATCCATCCAGACTACGCTCCAGCTTTCATTGGACGAAAAGCAGGATACGTCCTGAACACCAGTCCATCCTAGGGGCAATCTCACTTAATTTAACGAGGTCGATATTATAAGTGCATATTTTCATCGATAGTGTTTCTGATTCCCATGTAGACCAACTGACTCATGAAATATGGCAGATTTTGACTAATAATCAATTTAAAACAAGTCTAAGTGGCCTCCTGGTGGTAAATACTGTTACTTTGATGCATATAACTAAATTTCCTTGCAGTAGATTGAAAATGACTAACATGTCAAAATGGATATGAAAAATGCACAAGGTGGGTAGGAGTTGATGCATGGCTGGTATGAAATCAGTTGAATTACATGAGGTAAAGAAAAAGGTGAAATGAATCTCTAGTTTAAAACACTCTTCTACTGTGTTCATTAACACCTCTTAATGAGCTGACTAGCATTAAATGTGTGTTGGTTGCTTGTAACACGTGACATTAATAGCTTTGGACAAGTTAAAACAAATGGAAAGGAAGGGAGGAAGTGTGGTTCTGGTAATAGAGGAAGTTTGGTAAATGTCAGGCTCTATACTGAGAAAAATGTCCCGTGTAAGTTATAACAAATATGTTTTTATGTTCGGCTCGTTGGAAAAAAAAACCAATCTTTTATTTTAAATTACCAGCTAGTTGACTTAACGCTGTGGTGTCTCCTTTGAACAAGATGGCGTCGTTCAGATTAAGAAACATTTTTGCATGCCACTAGAGAAATTGAAGAACTAGGACTGGTGTGAAACTTAACAGTCTTTTTGTTGAATAAGAGATTTTTGGTAAACATCCAACTAGACATACAATTTATTGAGCACTTTATGTACTGCTTCGCTCTCCTTTGTGGGGTTTTGTTTATCAGTTAAATTTGTTTGAAAAATGAAACCTATTTTATAAAATGAACCTTTTTCAAGACACACACGGACTAAAAGAGGGCCTTCAGTATCAGAAGAAGTGCAGACAGAAAATGGTTCTGACTACTTGCCAGTTAATCTGTTACCTCCATCTCACTGGAGGCTGGCTGCTTTCTGTTTGCTGTGTTTGATTTTTCAGTTTGTTGACATTGTTTCTCTTGCTTTTGTTCTCCCCAGCTGGACGGGGACACCATGTTCCTGGGTATGCCAGAGGCAGGCCTCGACTTCACCTCCACCAATCAGGTTAGTTGGTGTCTGTGACGCTACGTGTGGTTGTTTCAAAGCGTGACCCCCAGAAGGCGTGCGCTCCAAAAAGCGTCTGGTTTAAGCTGCATCCGGATCTTTCCTGAGTTACTGGTGGATTTTTTTTTTTCCAACAACCCCCAGCAGGTCTGTATTTCAGAGGGGCCACCTGGTTAGACCGGGTTTAACGTACACATGCAGATTACAACTGATTGGTGGTTAGATACATGTGAAACCTTTTCTGCATCAAACTAGTTTTTCCTAATCAATTTTTATGTTTTTCCTCTCTCTTTTTTTTCAATCTGTAGAAAAGAAATTACCCAAAATATTGCAGTAACTGTTTCAGGCCTGCATCATAAACCAAAACTGGATTTTCTGAGCTCCCAGTCAAAATTTTAACAACAGCAATGCCCCTTGAAGTCAGAACTCGACTAGGATTGTCGGCGGTCGTAAAAGTTGCAAATATGATGCGCTTATAACCACTTCTGACAGCAGCACAAACAGTCCTGCGCATCATCTTTATGAGTGTTTTCCCTTTTAGTTTCTGAATTTAGAAAAAGGTAATAATTACATTATTGGCTCGCATAGCCTCCAGTAATTAGCACCACATCGATTAGCAAATCCCACTGGTTTCCCTAACTTGGAACCAGAAAGCACTTCAGTGAGATGTGACATTATCCCCAGCGCTGATGAAACCAAACGTGTCACATTAGGATTTTCTGATATTTGTGTATTGGTCGACTATGTTAAAATACAACAAAATAAAACATTACAAAATACTGTTTCCATAAAAAAATCTATCCAATTGCAGCCTTACACAGACCATCAGATCTAGTGTATGTACTGTATGCTTATATGATTAAATATTTTTGATACAGACATAATTTCTAGTTGAAGCAGAGGTGATCTGAGGTTTGAAACTGAAATTAAATATGTATCCTATCATCCTATGAGCAGATGCATGGCTTAAGAAATAGTAGCTTTATTCTTTAAACTGTATTAATCCCCAAATTTATAGCACAAAATGAATGATTAGTAATTTTGTAATATTTTATTAAAAGCATATACGTGGTTTACTTCTCTTGCCCTAATCGCATCAGAGAGTTATGGAAGAACCAACAATTTGTAAATTTGTTTTTCCGCTTCGGTTTGTGCAGAATGGAAAAAAAAAATGTGTCAGTAAGTCATGGAAATTTTCAAGTCTCAGAATCCAGCCTCACTTGGAGAGACAAAGAATCCCCTGCAGGTATTCTCACTGAATCAATTAGTCTTTATTCTTCGGACTCTTTTCACACACAACAAGGCCAATGCCGGACGATTTGCATAAGATAAAAAACAGGAGGCAACAAAAACCAAACATCAACAAAAACAAAACACTAATAACAATAAGGTAAACAACACTAAACACGTAATTAATTTCTTAAAAGAATATGTTTTAAAATCCTTCTAGCAAAACGAAATGAAAAAAAAGAACGAATCAATGCAAAGTTTTTTTGAAAGTGGAAAAGAAACTACAGATATTAATATAAGGTAAAGTTCCACAGGCGAGCGCTGTAATATGAAAATGACGCCTCACCACATGTTTTTGTTCCCACTTTTTATTTTTGTAGGAGATCTCAGAGATCAAGATTGCTTCTACAACAAACGCTAATCTTATAGGCATGTTAGACAATAACTAGTAATAATTTATGAGCCATGAAAAGGACGTTAAAATCAACATAAAACAGGAATCTGATGTGAGCTCAGTTTCTTTCCTTTGCCATCATTTCATGCTGTTATATTTTAAAGTATTTGTAGAGGAGCTGCATTCCTTCTTGGAACAATCACACACACCCTGATTACGTATGCTGTCCGCTTTACAGAAGAGTGTGCAGGTTGAACCTGTTTAAAATAAAATGTAAAAAAACAACGTCAACAGCATTTATGTAAATATTCATAGTCAGATTAATCCGCATCTTGATGTAGCTTAATCTGCGGTGTAGTTTTGTTTCTTGAAGAACGTTTGATGAGGCGTCCTTTCTCCTTAGAGTTCCCCTTCTAGCTATTTTCGGTCTTATTTCCAGTTACAATAAACAAACTTCCTCCCCATTCTGCGGTATGAATCAATACCACTTACTCCACCCGGGCAGAGGCACCTGAAGCAAAGCGATGTGCTTCGATTTCTAACCTCTCTTGTTTCTTTCACTGAGAGCGAGCTGCTGCGCTGCCGTGTGAAATGGCTAAAATTTAGACTTTTAAAAGATGCTGCATATCTTTGTTCAATTCACTGTTGGATATCTCTAAAACCCTGAAAAAGGACTCACACACAGAACTCTGTGGGTATGTCAGAAAAATAGATAAAAGAACCCGTACATGAGGAGTGATGTCTTTGTTTAAGTTTGGATATTACTGAATCACTGAAGCGGTTCATCAGTGTGCTCTGAGCTGTAGATTCTGCTGATTGACCAACCACGCAGTTTTGGAACAGCTCAGTTTTGTGCTGCGCCTCTGCACCCGCAAAGAGCCAGCAGGATCAGGGCGAGTTTGAATGGGTGGTGCACAATCTAGATTTAAAATACATCACGCTTTGGTTGAATGCAGCACACATGGCGAGACTAGTATTTTTTAAAAGCGGAGAGTAACAGATACGGTTTCTTTCATGTGGAAAGAAACCGTATCTGTATCGTGTGTCGAGAAACCACAATCTGACGTCGCCGCAATACGCCACAAAAGTTAAAATTATCACCTTGGCTGAGGCTTATAGAATTATTTATTTTTATTGGATTATTAAGGGTGAACACTTAAATACCAAAAACAATTCAAACACACTATATGCTCATTTGAATTTATGAATGTGTGCACACATCTCTCTACCTCAAGAGAGAGATTCTCTATCAGAAGCTTGTTTTTCTTAACTCCCATATTGTAGAAAACAAATTGCTTTTGAGAGTAAATCAGTGCAAAAAAGTCACTTTCAGAAACTCTGTAAACAAAATTACATGACAAACTAATCTGAAAATTAATTGAATAATAAATTGAGCTAGTAACAGTAGCTGGTGCTGCTATAAACCCCACTATGAGACATATTGTGAAATTTATGATAATGAATTGCTCAAGGAAGATGGATGGAAATTTCCATTAGAAAAATGCAGACTTCATGGCATAAAGCTACAGCAGCATCCACATTTTGCTGCACTCTGTGTAATAAAAAAAGAAAAACCCTGAAATTAAAAAAGAAATTAATCTACTATTGCAGCATGTCTACATACCTTTGTTAATCAGTGTTTGTTTCATACATTGGCCCTTCTAACAGGTCTAAATTAAATGTGGCAAAATAATTTTTCATTTATACTCTGAATATTCAAACTTCATAGTTCCATTAGGTAGAAATAAGATTCAATAAAATAAATTTTTAGCCACTTTTCAAAATGGGAAAGACAAGAGCACATGCCATTCACATTTCCAGATGTGTTTTGGTCTTCAGTTCATTTCAAGAATATATTACTAAATAATGTTGTCACTCATATCAGCCTCTGACTGAACTTTGACTGAAGACATTGTTGCTATCTGACATGTTCTGGAGGACAACATCAGCTGTTGGTCAGCACTGCTAATCCACCTCCTTTGCTTTTGCCGCTTCTCCTTAAGTCCCTGTCTGGCCTTATAGTTAGAAAGCCGAGCAGAGAGACTTTGTTCTCGTTTATATATGAACTAGGGATGGATGATATGGACTTAGAATATTATTGCAATATTTTGGGTTACTATTGTGATAAAAAAAAATAAAAATGATGATTAAAAAAACTACTTATTACGACTTTTTTAGGTAACTAAGTGGCACAACATTCATAGCACCACAAACAGAATTACTGGTAAAACATTCCTATTTGAAATAGTAAAAATATAATTTCAGATGACACTGTCAGTTTTGTGTTGGTTTTTTTTTTAAACGTTATTGATTGAAATTTATAAATACAACGATAAATCAAAATTCTTGTCAAGATTTCGTGATAAAACCTAACATGAACGTCCTCCTCCTCTCCCTGCGTCCACGACTCCTTCTTTTCAACTCCTGTGTGATTTGGGGTCGTAGTTCAGATATTATTTGAGTCTTTGAGACGTTACCATGGTTTCGCATCATAACAACCGTCTGAAAGGAAAAAAGGAAGAGTAAAAATTTCTCTAGCTGCACAACTTCCCAAAACTAGAGTCAAAATGATCTCTTTATTATTCTTAAACATTTTTAGAGGTAGTAAATTGGCTACAAGATGGCAGCGACTCACTCATAATAACAATAATACTGCAAAGATTTAAAACAATTGTAATAACGCCAAGCACATGTGGATGAGGACTCGTGTTTATCTTGCATTCGTCAACCGCAGTCAGGAAATCCTTCAGTTCAAGACCTGCTGCAGATTTCCTCATTATGAGATGATGCTACTGTGACCCAACATGGAAATTTTAAGGTTTTTTTATACGTCTTTACCAGGAGTGGCAATAAGTGCGCAGGCCGTTGTAGATCTACGCTGCTGTTGTTGCAGTTATTGTGGGATGACAGACGCAGAAAAGCTCAGCTGCCGTTAGATTACTTGGCAACAGCCCTGAGCTACACCGTGCAGCGAGCCGTTTTCAGTCGGCTGCGAATGTAACCTGCGCTCACATTCCAGCTTCCAGCAGCCTAACATCAGAGCTAATACGACGTTTGTTTGTTAGCGCAGAGTTACCTCACCGCCGAGGAAAAGCCCATATTAATAAGCCCCGCCACTACATTATTCATAGAGAAGCATATAGAGAATATTGTGCGGCACAGAACCAAATGATTTGATGTTTTATTCATAGTGTTGTTCTGTAAGGAGATGGGGAGCAGTGAGGGGAATGAGAATTTATGGCTTTATTACTGAAGTACCGTTTCTTCCATAAAGTCAGAGGTTGTTACGAAGAATGAGCTCGATTTGAGTCCGGCCTGAGCCCAGTGTTTGTCATTTTATTACCCGTTAATGCAGCAAGGAGAGATGTAACTGTGTCAAAGCTGAAATACAGAGGCTGCAGACAGAAAGAGGACAGCCCCTGTTAAAAAAGAAAAACAGAGAGGGGAACAATGAGTTATTTTAGTCAAGTTTCATCCCTTTATTACAATGTGAGAGTTATAATTTAGTTCAGTCTTACCATACCATGTGTGTTTTTAGATTATTATCATTTTTTTAAAGTACCAAAGATGCAGAGAATTCTGTAAAAACGTAGCAAAATCTAAATATTGCCTTCCTGCAACATTTGCTGCATTGCTTCACCGCACTGATTTTAAACCTACATGTTGAGCAGTTAAGTTAAAGTTAAAATTATTAAACTGAATCTTCATTTATACTTACAGTATCCTAAAATATAGTATACTTTTTAAACATTTAGCTTTTATTCTTCTCTGTTAACAATTGAAGAAGTTCTTTCTGTGAGTTTGACCCCGCTCAAGCAACATGTTACTTTGTAGGTAAAGTGAGGTGTAGAAAGAGGTGAGAAACAGGATCTGTAAATGACTGGCTGCACATGTGCAGGGGTGTTCCTGTGGTTCCCTACACAGATGCTAAACGTGAACCTGTTCAGAGGAAAAAAGATGTTCAGTCACCTTGACCTTTATATCTTAGTCATTGTACACATCATTAAGGCCCAATTTCATATTTTCCACCATTTTCTCCATTTCGATGCTGATCTGCTAACGGATCATGTTTCAGTATTAAAATCAGGTTCCCTAAAAGTGGATGCCTCTAAAACGGAAAAGCTGAAACTTAACTGATTGAACTGAAGTGCCTTCTTGCTTAAATTTGCTTTGCAAATAAAACTTGACTTGGTTATAAGCGAAGATTAAAAACCCTAAATCAGAGTATATGGGGGAACCCAAGGCATCGTAACTTATAGATTTCCAGTTCTGCTTTTTTTTTTTTTTTTAAAGCATCTGTTCGCATTTTTGTAAAAATCAAAGGCCAGGTCTGTTGTAGCGAACATTACTGACTGTATGTCATTTGGAAAGCATTAATCAGCCAAGGACTTTTCAGTATAGAGCCTTTTTCACATTTTATTATGTTACAGCCACAAACATCAATGTCTTTTTGTGGCATTTCATCTTAGAAATCAACACAAAGTGATGCATAATTGGGAAATTAAAAGAAAATTATAAATATCTTCCTGATTCTTAATTGGATACAGGTCTGGAATTTGACTAGGCCACTTCTGCTCAAGTCTCATGTCTTTTGAAGCCTCTAATATATTTTCTCCCAGATTCCCTGACCTTGCTACAGACACACAATCCCCGCGGTATCATGCTGCCACCACATGTAACGATGTCCAGTGAGACCTTCACAGAACAGCAGGATTTATACGAGATTAAATGAGATTAAATTACACAAAGGTGGACTCTGTTTACTGACAAAGTGACTTCTGAAGGCAGCTGGATACAATATGGCAAAAATAATAAGTTACTGAATATAAATGCTTGCTACACTTTATAGATTTCTATTTGGAAAAATGCACTGCTTTGTGTTTGTCTTTCTTTGACAGAGAAATTTAACATGAGTAGTTGTAAAGTGGCCAAATCTAAATTAAGTTTAGGGGCATGAATGCTTTAGAACGGCAGAATACGTCTCATTTTAAAACTAAACTGTAGACAAATCAGGTACATTCACTCATTTGATTGCATCAAATAGGAAATCATCAACAGCATCAAAGGATGCTGTTGATGACAGATAGATGATAATCATAGTACTGTTGATGCAGTACTATGATTGTGAGAAAGCACAGAGATTACAACACACTCTCATTCACGACAGCCTGAGCGATTGGTTTGTTGTGGTCTTGTTTCTGTTTTCTCTTTCTGTATTTGTATGTAATATTATTCAGGGATTAGCTGCGTAGGGAACGCTTGTTTACATCCTCTGACTGTCTGAATGAGACTCAGAGCTGTTAGTGCAGATTTAAAGCCAATATTATCCATCTTTTAATAGGAGGCCGTGTGTGTCTCGGTGTGTGTGTGTGTGTGCGCTTTGCATGCGAAATGCGTCTCTTTACTCCTCTTCATGACCTTTGTGTTTGACCCCTGGTCTCTCCCCTGACCCTGGGCCCTCTTGGGTCTTTGTTTGTCTTTGTCATTCTTCCTACAGTTTCGTGTGCCGCAGCCCCCTCACCCGATCGGCAAGGCGACGCCGCCGAACCCGGCATCGCAGCAGTGGAGGAGGGACCTGCACATGGCCGACAGCCACCGTCTGCCCTGGGTGAATGCCCACACACACACACAGACACACACACACACGGATATGAAAACACAGACACAGCTCTGAACCTGCAGATTTAATCAAACTGCAATCATTTTGGGGGAATAAAAAGTTAAAGCAGCAAAAGTTTAGGACTTAATGGAAGATTGATTGCATCACCAGCATTACGTCTGCAAAATCTGCCGTGCGATTCTGTTTCCGAAGATGTTGTAGTTGGAGTTTAGTCATGAAAATACCCTGAAAATCCAGATATAATCTTTTTTATTTTATGTTTTATATCATGTCGAAACCTACGCTATCCACAATGCGGCTGCACAGGAAATCAGGTAGACTTTCAAGAAACCTTCCTCTCACCTACTTTTTTTCAGTGGCATTCACAGTTAACTTTTATCTGGCTCCAACTTGGGTAAAGTTTTAGATTTTATTTAGGTGTCACTTTGAAGACAAAAGCCTTTTACACAGTCTGCATAGACTGAGCAGTAAGCTTTGTTGCACCTTGAATTTCATCCTGTGCCATCTCCCTGCTGAATAGATAAGATTTAAATTTCAATCTAAAAATGGAAGGCTAAGAAAGGCAGTAAATAAATTATTTTGCAGCCATCAGTTAAATATTATTTCTGCATAGATATATTTATCCTCTCGAGTTGGAGCTTTGCTGCATTAATCACTGTAGCTTAGCAGGAAGAGAGCCGTCAGGGTTAAGAGAGAGAGAAAAACAGTTTCACTTTAACATTGTTTGCCTGCAGGTGACAGAAGTGTTAAAGTGGTAACATTTTGTACTTTGCCTTCAGGAGGCAAAAGTGACAGACTGATTCCGTAAAGCTCTGCAGCTCACATACTGTGTCTGCTGTTGTTTTCCATGTTATGAAGCTGCGCTTTTTCATAGCTCAAATCTTACACTCAGCGGCACAAACTCAGACACTCGTCCCGGTGTTCAATTAGAGATACAAACATAGTTGTTGGAACTCCGGCTAAAGTAGGCATGGTAATATTTCAAACTGAATATTTCACACTGCTTAAAAGTTATAACATTTAAAAAAAAAGTTATAACTTTTAAGCAACATTTATTACTTAAATAAGCAGTGGTGGAATTGTTTGCACCCTTCCTGTTAATGCTTTGTACAACCACCATCTAAGCCATTTTGCAAGGTTGGACCATGAAGTGAGAGGAATCCACTTTTCACAATCTTCTGGGCCTTTTTTCAGTTTTCTCTTCATCTCACCCCACAGATTCCCCACCTAATATAAGTCTGTGTGAGGTAATTATCATTGAAGAAGGTGGATTTTGTGCCTGGCGAACCTTTTCTGAACTCATTTGACCATATGTTTTGGACCAATATGCTGCCCATTTGACAACCCGTTTTCAGTTTTCTGGCAGAAGTCACCAGGTGTCTATTGAAAACGTTCCTGTACTGTTGAGAGTTGGTGATGCCATGCATTCTGATGAGGTTTCTTTGAAATGGGAGCAATAAGTTTCTGCTGCACCGCGTTGGTTTTATAAGTGTGTAAAGAAGTCGTATCTGACTCAACACGTACAGCTACAGTGTTGGTCTGGTTGAAAATGGGGCTGAAATGGTTTGCCAACATTAGCATGTTCTCTCCATTTCAATATGACTCGTTGATAATTCGATTCTGTCATTCGATTCATATTTTCTCACAGAAAAAGTATTTATGCTGCTTCATAAACTTAGTGTCTGCCTTTGAATGTTGTAATAGTTAGCGAGTAGTGTTTCAGCTCCTCTCTGCGCAGCTCTAACACACAGGGAAGCAGCCAATACGATCTCTGACTGTGACTATCATTGTACAAGGTGTAACATACTTAAATTTTGTGGGTAAAACTCATTATTATGCACCTGTAGATAGGTTCTGAATTAAAAATATGTCCAGCGCTGTGCTGCACGTGGGCCATCTAAAATAAAATCACAGACAAGCACACCAACAACCTCATAGTTAAATTTATTCATCGACTCTGAACATTTTTCAAAACACTCTGATCTGATACTTTGAATCTGATCCCTGAAAAATAGTATTTTATTATTTGATTCATTAGTTTGGTTTCATAACTGATTGTCCTTCTCCTTGTTCGCCACCCAGCATGCTCAGTTATGCCTCTGCAAAACTGAGTCTTTGTTTACTCTCTGATGAAATGAAAAAAACATTTGAGATTCTCTCAGAATTGATCGATGTGGATGTACATTAGTGAAACTGTTGTAGCTGAGTTCCTGTAAAAGCATTATCCAGTTTCTAGATGGATGGATTACTGTTTACTATTGTGCTCTACGAAAAATGATTAAACCGTATCCAGCTAAGGCTTCCATTTAAATCCCTTCACAAATTTATACTTAAAGAAAAAGTTTTACATTCTGTTGGGACTTTATAAATTTGTTCCAAAACGTTTAAAATACGAGCAAACATCTCTTCTTTTGAAACGCACATAAATTATGTCAATGCATTTGAAATTACAGTATTAAGAAACACTATAATTTCCATTTTAAGCAGTTCTGATCAAGCATAATTTAATGACCAGCAGTTGCACTCATTTAAGCGATGACTCATATTCCCTCTGCAGATACATGTAAATCACCCTCTTTGTCTCAAAGCCGGCATGTCTGATTACTCATATCTATATGTGCTTTCCCATATTGTGCCGAGTGAACACGGAGGTGTGAGAAGTTCAGTTTTAATGCAAACACAACATGTGTGAAAGGACTTAATCCTGACTACATTAGTCTTTCTAGAGGCTCCTGGTGCACAAGTAAAGGCTTTTGTGCCAATTTGAATGGAGGAGCGGAGAGAGAGCAAGGAAGAGGATTAATTTATGCAGAAGTTGAAGAAATGATGGAAGGAGAGGGAGGGTGAGCAAGAGGCAGACAGAAAACAGACAGCCAGTATAATTTATGTAGAGCTCAGTCAGGGGTCTGTATGAAAGATTTACTTGTTCGTAGATCAGGATGGTCTTTAGGTCTATTGTCGACTTCCATGCTTAGAATCACATTTAGCTGATTACCTGATTTCAGAAGCAAAGTGAAACATTAAATAGGGACATCAAAGCCAGCACTTCCCTGCAATTTTTAATTGTAACATATTTATAGCTATTTAAAGATGTTGAATAGAAATATATACTGTGGTTGAATTTAGACCCTCTGCTCCACGTTTATGGACCCATTTGTTAGATAAAATCAATGAACTTTTCATTGCATAAATGTTATTTCATACTAGAAATGAAAACAGAGTTTTAAATTTAGTGTATTTATTCAGTGAGTAATAAAACTGCACATTAATAGTTATTTTTGCTCAAAATCATTGTCACATTTTGTCACATCTACACTACTATCCCCTATTTATTGTGGGGATTTCTACGTGATAGATTTTTACAAAGTAGTTATTATGAAGCAAAATAAGTCGTGTCTTTTTTTCTTATGTTTACAGAAATTAATCTGAACTTTGTGGAGTCTTAGACTATAATTTAAGCCTTAGAGGGGTTTTTTTAGAGAAAAAATGTGAAGGAAATAAAGGAAAAGAGACCATAAATCAGAGAAGCAAGTAATAACATTATTACACTTTGCACTGATTATAACAAAATGTGGCGGTTACTCTTTCTTTAATATAATAATGGCACATTATGCTATCAACGATTACAAACCAGTGTTTGTATTGATCTTAATAAATATAATCATGTTTCATATCATACATATTTAAATCTCTGAACACTCCAAACGTTTGGTCATATTGTTGCATATTCAGACCCAGATTTAATTAGATTACTACATATTATGAAATTATTACATAATGTGGCATTGCAGGGTTGCAAAAGACTTGAGGCTAAGGTTGAAGTTCATCTTCCACTCCATCAGTGACCCTAAATATACAACCAAAGGTTCAATGCAATGTCTTAGATTGCACTGCAATGTCAATGTAAGAGTGGAATAGTCAAAGTTCAACTGAGAATCAGTGGAAAAACTGAAAATGTGAAGCTGGAAAGGCAGACGTCTAAATTCCCAGCAGCTAGATGTCTGTAGGCGGGGCTAGAAGGTGTTGAATCAGGGGAACTTGATACTGATGCATGCCGCACTTTTCAGATTTTTCACTTTCTTTCTTTTTTGCTAACTAAAAGAAACAAGTTTTGATTTCCTTACACTTCGCAACTGTAAAGTGTAATGAATTTAATTTACGATACCCGACAAACACTGAAGTTTGGTTGAAAACAAATGGAAAAGTTCAAATTTTGCACTTTTGTCGACGTCCGCGTCCTACGTCCTCCTGTTTTGCTCTTTTCTGAGAAGACCTTTGGCTCAGCAGCTGTGAATTATGAACTGTTCACGCGCGCACGTCATTCAATCCCTAACTCATCAGCCAGCTCACAAGTCATACAAATTACAACCGAGCGCTGCATGTGGGGTTTGACACGGAGCGGCAAAGAGTCGAGGAGAAGGAAAGAGTGAGACATGAAAGAGAAACTGAGGATGAGATTAGAAGAGGGGTTGAAGTAGAAGGATGGTGAGGGATGAGGGGCAAAAAGAAAGCGAGATGGAGAGACTGGTGTGGCCAGCCAAGCAGAAAAGGCTGTCAGTCTCTATAAACCATCTCCTCTGTCAGATTAGTATGAGAAGGCTTCTCTTTCTCTTTTCTACTGTGTGTTTCTTTCCTCTCCTCTTGCATGATTCTCTCACTCCATTTCCTTCTTCGTGTCTCTCTCTAAATCGCATACACGACCGTTCCTGCTCTTTTTTCTGCTTGTCACATTATCTCTGATGTTTCTTTTTTAAACAAGGGCCCGCCCGATTTTCTCTTCTCTTTTTGTTCTCCTGTTCAAAACTGGTCGGTGCGTATAAATAACCGAATTTCTCTGCAGCGGAGTGAGAATCAGTTTGTGTTTTTTTTTTGTCTTCCTTTTTTCCAAGACGGGATATGTCATTTGAAGTGATTAGTGATGATTAGCGTGTGAACGGAGCTCAGGCTGAAGAGGAGTGACTAGATGAAAGAGCGCAGAGTAGTTCAGGCTGAATTCAAACTCTCGGAGGTAATTATAATGGGCAGTTTTTACAATCTCTCTTATCCGTTATCTCTGACAGTAATGTTTCATGACACTTCTGTCTCTTATGGTCCTCTATGTGATTCCCATTGATTTTTCTCCCAAGTTGTCACTCTGCTGAAGTCAACATCGCCCATCCAGCCAAGCTCTGAGTTAGACTTTTTGTCCCAGATCGGTGAAGATTCACTAATGCGCTCCAAACAAACGGCTGAGTTACTCGTCGCTCTGACTGTATGTGTCTTTTTTCACCCCCTCGATAGTCCTATTCGATGAACGGCTTCGGTGACGAGGATTTCAACATCCCACCCATCACTCCGCCGACTCTGCCAGACCACATGCTGCCCCCTCACCTTCCTCACGATGCGTCCCCCAGACCGTACCAGCCCATGGAGCCGCCCAGCTCAGCCGCAGGGCACTACCACCTGCCGGGCGGCATGACCGTCGGCCAGGATGGAGCCGCCCAAGACGGCGAGACGTTCAGCCCGGACGGTGGGCCTATGACCAGCACGCTTTCTGTGGTGAGTAGAACCTCATCCACGCAGAGTTTTACTCTGTTGACGAGCAACATGGAAACTAATCAGGATATATTTTGGATTTTTTTTACAATAGCAATAAAAGTGATGGAAAAAAGATTAAAAGCACAATGGTAATTAAAAAAAAAAACTAGGACAAGCTACTTGTGTTTTTCTAATATAATTGGACATACAGTCAAGTTCAATAAATTAGAGTATTTTAAAAAATGGATTTGTTTCTTTCACTCAGTTCAGTAAGTTCAGTAATTCTGATGATTATCTGCTTGCATCTTTTGGAAAAATTACATTTAAGATTATAATATTGCGTCACACTAATTGAAAAAAATAATCTTGATACAGGATTGAAAGATATGTTAATAGCCGCATAAATGTTATTTTCAAAAGGTACTCATTGGCTCATATTTTAATCTGTTGAATATATATTTATAGATATTTGGTGACACAAATCCAGTAGCATCAACAGTCATGCAATAAATAGTAAAAACACAAAAATTAAAGTAAAATGCACACATATCCATTCCTATGTATGACTGTATACATGAAAGCAGTTTTGACAAAACTAAAAGTAATGTACAGTATCGCATTTTCCGAACTCCAAGTCGCTCTGGAGTGAAACTTGTGCCAGTCAAAACAATTTATAATATATTTTCAGGTATTTTATTGCTTCTATCAGTTGTTATAAAACATTGTAATTTATGGTGAGGAATAAATTAGGTTACCCTACATTTATTCCCACTTAAAATGGCAAAAATAACACCGATTACGTCAGCTGCACATATTGAAAACATTGTTACTCAGCGTTTTGAAGGATGTTTGCCGCTCAGTCATGCAGTTTGGTTTTCTCCTGATGGTTGCAGTGGGAGGGAACAGGAGAGCAACTGCTGAATAATAAACAATATTTGCATTCACTTTGTGAGCAGCGTAGCAGGGCTGAACTAAATGTTCTTAAAAAAACAAACAAACAATTGTTTAATGTTCAAGTGTGTGATAAATAAAAGATAATCTGGTAAAATTTTCTCCTGAGTAAACCTTTAGTTTAAAGCCAATTGCATCTAAAATAAATTAGACTTCTCTATTCAACCTTTAAAAACATTATCTCTAAAAGCAAATTATGAAAATAATTGTATTTTCTATTTTGCTTGTTTTTTGGGGGTTTTTTAGAATAAAGACATATTTTCTAAATTCCTCTAATTTCCTAATCGGCTGCATAGATTATATCCTGTATATTTCTCGGATGTCTACAGAAGCGAAGACAAACCTCAAATGTAGATGTTTGTGTTAATAAAGAACGGGTTTTTCTCTTTTTCAAATGAAACTTTCAATTGTTTTTGTTGCCGTTTAGAAAAATCCATGACCAGATTTTGATGAATTGTTTTATTATTTGTGTATTTCTGAGGAGAATCTCCTCCTTTGATCCAAAGTCTGGCACTGTGATCATCTGTGCCTTCCATTCATGCTGAGCACCAGCAGTAAAATCCAACAGAAAGTTTGAGATTGTGACCTTGTTTCTCTTATTTGTCTCTGAAACAATTTCACTCTGTGATCGACTCAGACTGGCCACCTGCTGCTCCCCTAACGCATTAACACACAACAGACGCGTTAGAGACGGCGATCGCCCTGTTTTGTGGTCAAATGTTCTTTGACTCCACTCATTAAAAGCTCAATGAGAATCCCAGCGAGTCGTCAGATTTAAGCCTCCGGCCTCCGGTGATGTTAAACTGTATTCTTTTTACAGTTTCTTTTTTTTTAAATTCAACGTAGCAGCATGCAGCCTGGGGGGAGCGCTGTTCTGTTTGAAAGCCGATGACAGCAGCCGCTCCGTCAAACATTTGCTTCGTATTTTAAGTCTTCGTTTCACGGTAAAGTGAAAATCTTGCTTTTAGTGGTGACATTCAGGCTATGACTGTCTTTGTCATACAGTAAAGAAATGAAAGCTACGCCCGAGACTTCTCTGTCATTGAAACTCTGCTCAGATCAGATTCTCAGGTTTACAAAGTCAGTAATAAAGATTGCTCCTGTTTTTATGAAGATTGAAACTTCTCACCTCCCACTCGTGATCTTTCAGTTCTTGACTCTGTTTCCTTGATCTCTATATTGAATGTGGCTGCTGCAATATTGGGACTCGGCTTGAAAAATGCAAGAGGTTGGCGTTAGAGCGGCTGCGAAACACAAAAACAGTTTTTAAAATGACATTTTAGACATTTCTGCTGCTTGGATTTCATCAGCTTGTCTTGCAGTGGAGTTGATTATTTGAGAGGAAGGTCTTATTTTGCATTCTCAGTCCTACTTTCTCTCTGTCTGCTTCGGTCTCCAGACCCTACTGTTATATTTTCATACATTTACTGCCAGCCCATGAATTATTGTTGCCTAGCAGCCATGCCGAGCTCAGCCTAATCGGTGTGGGTAGAAAGAGTCAAATCAAAGAGAGTGTGTGTGTGTTATTCCTACAGGAGCAAGAGTATTCAGTTGTAGTTAATACAGAAATGTAGACTTCACTTGTTTTTATTATTTTTCCGCTGCTGAAATGATTACTTCACAGCTTTCTGTAGTTTTGTCCTGGCGAGTTTGATGTAATAAATTCTAGTTTATAGCTTCTGACTCGGATATTTTCCTAAGTCACACACACACAAAAAAACACACAATGGAAACCCTTTTAGGTCATATGCAGCTTCATTATTTCTTCATCTGCTTGGAAAAAAACGTTTAAATGGAAATATAAATGTTTAAGTTAAGAAATATAACCTAAATAAACAAAAATAGATCATCTCTGAAGAAAATAAAAAAACTAACAATAATAATAATTACCTTCTCTTTAGTTTTAAGGCCTTTTTTGCTTTTGAAACAGTATTTGAAATTGACAAAAAGTAATTTTTGGGGGCTTGCGACTAAAGTATTTCAGAATTATAATCCAGAATTATAATCTAAATCTCTTGGTGAGTAAATTGTCTATATACTGTATATATGTCCAGATCAAAGTTTTATTAGTTGAGCCCCTAAATAATAACGCAATTCAATGAGGATTTCCACATAATAATGGTTTATTGCCTTGCTGAAGCATTAAACATTAATCATCTGCCACAAGATACTAATGGTATCAGATGTCAGTAGGCCCCTGTCACGACAACAAATTTTGCTGGCCGATAAATTGTCCGAGAAGTTATTGCAATAAAAAATAACACCTTGAAACCATTTTATGTAACAAATGCATATAAATAGTGCACCATGCCAAAGAAAAATCTTTAAGTTCCAAGGAATATTTACCACTTGAACTGGAAAACATTTTAAATATCCAAAATAAACTAACAAAACAACAATAATGTGCAATCAGAATTTCATTTAAAAACAAATATAATCAGTGAGTTTAGACAGAGAAAACAGGCCGAAGTGGCAGGTAATGCAAACTAACTTCGTACTGCGTGGCGAATGTTTGCAGCGTTTCTCAAAATGCCGACTTTTCAATAATATTAAAGGGGAGCGTCTCTTTAATAATTATTGTCCAAATAGATATAGAGCTCATTTTAATTTACTATGCGATTAATTGATTGATTGCTTATTGTGTCAGGCTTATATGTCACCATTTTAAATATGAGTTTTAATAATTGCAAAATATAGAATATGAAATATTCTCTGACAATGTGAAACAGCATGTAGAAAATCTGTAAAATATTTACTTATATTGCAATATAGTAATATTTGTACTATATGAAATAATGTTTCATTGCATTATTTTTCCTCCTCTTAGTTATTGATTATATTGCAAACGTAGATAGGAGAGTGATTTGTTTTTATTATTTTTACTATTATTTTTAATCGCATATTTAGCCGTTTTTTATATACATGTGTTAGTAGAAACCCCCCTCGGTAATGACTACCGTTCCCCTGCTGAATCATTTGAACTGTGCATCTCGTTTCACTGAATACATTCAAATCGTATTATTTTTAAGTTACGTTTAAGTTTAGAATATCTGCTTCTGTTCTCGTGCGTCCACATGTGACAAAATCAGGGCTTTTTCAGTGAAAGCAAGAACACGTTCTCATACTGAAATTCTTTCTCAAACCACACATTTTGTAACAATGTGCGGCCACCGTTTGCTCCCAGAGCTTTAACCCCAACATGACTCAGTCATTACCCATCAGGGGTTCTCCCGTCACCTCCCCAACCCTCCGGTCTCCTCAAAGGGGAAATCTAGCAGGTTTTTCCATCGATTATTCCTTTAGGTCAACAGGGAGGTTAAATTCTATTTATTTTTTATTTTTGCCTCCCAGGAGTCATTTCACCCTGCATGTTTGTTCAAATCGATAATATATTTAGTCGCAAAAATATACTTTAGAAATGATTTTAGCCACTGTAGCAAATGTCCTATGACTTCAGTAAATATATGAATATTTTGTTCTTGCTGTCAATATTTTTGACATTTCCTCTCTCAATAATTTAACTCATGTGACGAATAAATGTTTTTCTCGAAGGGGCCAAACCACAGATACTATTCTGTACTATTTCCATCAGCATTTGCAGCAGCCTAAAACCTCATCCCATGTTCGAGAAATGTCACCCTGCGTTCCATCTAAATACCACAGCGGCAGCGTTCAGCGGCCACTGCCAGTAACCGGGTTCAGGTAGCGTGTTCCCCAGAGGGGGCACAGCCCGCCACATCCGTTATTATTCAATGCTTATACTGAGAGGAAACTCGAAATACACACCATCATCCATTATTTGTGATGATGAATGTTCCCACACCGAGGCTGATGGTGTTAACTTTTGTTTTCCTGAGAAGTGGACAGAGTCTCGCTAGACTGACTCAAATTGAGATCGTTCGACTTCACAGAATGCTATTTAAAACTGAACTGAAGGGTGAATGTTTTCCATTTGACCAGTTTGTGCTTTAAAATATAATAAGTAAGCAGTAAAAGGTCTGAAGAAGACTGTAATCATACTTTATGTTTTGGTTGACGGTTATTTTACAGATTAGATGTAACAGACCAACACAAATGTTGTGGAGCATCAAAAATGATGCAGGTTTATGGAAACCTGTGTATACAGGTTTATACATTTTAGAACCATTATTCCAATTACATTGGGTATAACTCTACCAATTTGCACACCCATAGACTGTTTTTTCCCTCCATGTTTACAAGATATAAAATGTTTAAAAAGTTTTATATCCTAACCTCACTTTTACACCTCCACAACTTCTCGCTGACCTGTCTGAGGTGTTGGTTGGTCTTCTTGATGTTTTTGTTCACAAATGTCTTCTAACAATATAGAGGCATTCATAAAGCAGCCGCATTTATATTAAATTACACACAAGTCGATCTGATGTCAAATACGGAGAAGTTAAATAATAAAGGAGTTTGTACTTTTGCAACTAAAGGTATGAACTTTGGTTACTACGATACATATTTACGACTTCTGATTTTAGCTTGAAACCTTTTGGAATCAGTAAAATATTACGCTATAAAATCGCTGCATAATTAGCTGATTTTATTTTCTTATTATTTTTGATAACACTAGATGAATTCATAACTAGAGAATTTAAATAATTTCACACACAACAGCTATGGAGTAGTTCACTCCTCGACTTAATTGTATAATTTAGCAATAAATCCAGCACTATGTGCTACAGCTATTAAATCAAACATTGTCATTGTTGTGCTTTTGTTTAACATCAGTGAAAGCCTAACATGTATTGCTTTTAAGAGGACCATTTCCCATAAGTCCTCATTTCTTCAGGGTGACGTCAAACCTCATATATGTTTAACTCCTGTGTTGATTTTATGACACTGATGCATTTTATCTAGCAAACCTACTGCAATGTGTAAACTGTATCAACAAATTATGACCTTTGTCTTATTTGAAATTATTATAAAAGGTTTATTTATAGTTTTACAGCTATATAAATCACTTCAAGCCTGTTGCTTTTTCTTTTCCCCAAGATTTATTTAAGGTGCCATTCAATTTTGTTGAAACCTTTTGTTTTAAAAGCCAATAAAACATTATGCATTCATGACACAGGTGTGACAGTAAAAGTGAGAACTGGGCTGTCTGGTTACTTTACATCCCGCAGTAAACATCTTTCTGATAAATTGCCTCGGCCTCGGGGGCGCGGAGAATAAACTTGTCCGTATTTGTTCAGTCTGCACCTGTGGACTCGGCGTCTCCTCCAGACACGTCGCCACTTCTGCAGAGTGTGGCAAATGGGGTTTAAAAAGCTCTATTGATGTACTTACACATGAGTGGGAAAATGGGAATTGATGTTTTAAATGACTTCTCATCCTGCCTTTACCTCAGACCTGTATTTCCTGTTGCCACGGTTACTATCAGATTTCATTATTAGTGAATCCTGGTCGGCTGCACAGACCCTGGCAAGAAGAGGCGGACTGGTTCAGAGTTAGTTCTGTTACATGATGAGCATGTTATGCACCTCTGACTCTCTTTCAGCGCGGCACAGAATCTAAGACTTAGGCCAGATTTAAAAGCAAACTAGGAAAGGTTTGTGTGACACTTGAGAAGGATTTGATTCACAACAATTTATAACCAAAAACATGAGAACTTATCAACAAGTCCTGCGTGCTTGTGTCTGTCACTGTGTTTTGATTTCTACTGACTGCAAACAAAGAGAAAAGCTGTGACTCGTTTGCTTTCATGCCTTTTTTAAAAACCAAGAAAGTCTCAAAAAGCATTTAAATATTTTTGCATTTTGCACGTTTTTTGACTCTAGTAAGCTTAATTTAAAAGGTTATTAGCTGCTGATTTATTCATATTTTGGAGAATAAGATTATTCATATCTTATTTGATTATTCAAATAAGATTATTCATATCTTATTTGGTTATAAGAAAACCAAATATGATCATTTTGATTTTGAGTAATATAATTTATTTGTTGGCTCTTTTCACCTCTTCTTACTCTATTTCAAACAGAAAAGTAGTGCTAAGGTAATTATTTTGTTTAAAGAAAACGGTTTTAAATAAATAGTTAGTAAAAATTGGGTAAAAGGGTTACACCATGTTTTTTTCCTCCTACCTTTTTTACAGTTATTAAATCACATCTTTTACACCCTACAATAGACTACAGTCATAAAAAAAACAAATGGCTTGTTATTATATTTATGTTAATGCTGAGTAACTTCCACGTCTTTGCTGAGAAAAATCATTGCCACATCCTGGTGCTGCCACCACCATGAGTCACGGTGTTGTCAGGACGCAAATACACAGTTGTGTGAAAACAAAACGTTTCGTCGATGGTGTTCTGATTTTCTTCACTTTTGTTCTCGGCTGGTAAAAAAACAAAAAACAACTAACAAATAGGTTCTTTGGGATAATAAGGTTTATCTCGATCTTGATCAGCAGTGTTAGTTTACCACAACACCTCAACACAATAGTTCAGTTCTGGTGTCATCTGATAAGAGAACCTTCTTCAGTTTCACTCAGCTTGACTCTATTTACCAACTAGGTGACTTTGAAATGCTGTTTGTTGCTGTTTTATTTAAGCGTGAGTTAAAATGCACATTCAGCCTCGTATCCTTTTCCTTTCTGTCACATAAAAACCTAATAAAACGCTCTAAGACTTGTGGCTGCGACCTAAACTTAACTTAAATTAAAAGGTGTGAATACTTTTTCAAGGCCTCGTAGATGTAATAATCGTCTCTGATAGCTGCTTCCTGTCTTTGCTCAGATGCAGCAGATGGTGAACTCAGACTCTCGATTCACCAGCAGCCAGCAGCCAATCAAAGCGGCGCTTGGACCCAGGAGCCAATCGGGCCTGAGCCAACAAAACCAGCTGTCCACAATCAACCAATCCCAACTGGGGATGAATGGGAACCCTGCTACCCATAACTCCCCTTCACCTCCTGGAAGTAAATCCACCACTCCGTCTCCTCCCAGCTCGGCCCATGAGGACGACAACGACGATGGACTCAGGGTAAAAAAAAACCCAAAACCCATACAAAACAAATCTCACACATACTCCTCAGAAGCAGAGAAACCGCTGCCTGTGGGAGTCATTTCATAATATCTCAATAAGCTGTGAACAGTGAGACATGTAACCACCATTTTTTATTATGCTGCAAGTGTGTGTATGTGTATGTGTGTGTAGGCAGAAGGGACTTATGATGTTATGTGTCATAACAGACTCATTCTGTCTGCATATCAACTAGATAGAAATCGGCTCCCTTACTGTTCGCTGTCTCACATGGAAACAAGCTCGCTGCACCCCACCGACTCTTCATATTCTGGAGAAATGAAACCATTACTGCTGAAGAATATCGAGCAATTTGTTTCAGGTGCTGTAAAATGGTAAAAACATAAAATAAGGGAGACTTACCTCATGACTCATGGGAAATAAAAGCAAGCGCTCTTAAACACCTAAACTCTCCTCTACATTTACATATCTGTACTGAGCCAGTGGCATCAACGCTGGAGTTCACTGACTTCCTCATAGCAACCCATTCTTTCACAAATTTTTATAAAAACAATGTTTGCGTGCAAAGAGGCTAAATTTCACACTCTTGTAGCCAGTTTCTGGTATGAATTTTTCTGACCTTTTAAAAAAAATTCTACTTAGTCATCTGGAGTGTTTATTTGCACCAGAGGGGACGTCACACTGTGTGTATATCGAAGTTGCTGTAAACCAGGGTTTTGCTATTTTAAGACATATAGTAGTTGACATCTGCTGTCTTTAGCCACTTATGTTGGCAATTAGCATGTTTATTAGCACAACTCTTGCAGCTTTAGTCAATATAAACCGCATTCTATGTGTTGTGTCAAACTCAAGGCCTTTAGGGGCCAAATCCAGCCAGCTGGAGCTTTTTTAAAAACTTAATTTTAAGAAGTACTGATGAAATGCAGGAGACGGCTGTTTATTAATATTTTAACAGTTTGTTAATGGATATATTTTTTGTACATTCTGCCACAGCTAGCCCTTGATATGGTCCAAATGAAAATGAGTTTGACACCCCTGGCTTATTAGAGCAATTAGATTCTTATCTCACCTATGAGACTTCCAGAAAGGTCAAAATCCAAATAATTTCATAGTTTTAAAACTGCTGCAGCAGGGAAAGTGTCCCTTTAGATTCTTCCCCAAACTTCACTTTAAGAGACCTCACAGATACTAAAATCAGGAAACTTTGTCTTTGTAGCTGTAGTAATGTCTTCACCACTGAGTGTTGTTAATATTAGTGCTTAGTTAGATGTGTTTACTGACACAACAACAAACAAAGATAAATACTGTATGTCTCCACTCTGACCACCAGCCAGCTTCCCTCTACATCATTAATCACGATTTATTAATTTAGGAATTAAATTAAGAGTAATTTGGTTAACCCACAGAGTATTTCAGGGTTCTTTCCCTGTGACTTCAAGGTTCTTGTGAAGGTAAGCTCCAGCCACATCAAGTTTTTCCCTCTTGATTTTAAAGCTGCAGTTTATGGTGTTGCAACTAGTGAACCTTTCCGTGTCACTCAGAGGAAACGTCACAGTGTCACTGCACTCTGACATTACTACCATGTTGTAAAAGGTAACTATATATGGGTAACGTAACCTCGGTCCAATAAAAGCTGAAGTTCTTGTGTAACAAACTACCAAGTGTGTGTCGAGCTGTTGAAACTCACAAGTCAGGCTCAAAACAGAAGCATCATTCTTACCATAACACACCTTGCATGCGCTCATTTTTAATGTTTTAATAAAAAGATGAGATAAGTGTTGCTTGTACCTAACAGCTTCTTGAAACTATAGATAACCAATTCATGGAGTCAGTCACAGTTATTTCTGGAGGATGTTAAAAGTTGTGGATTTTGAAAGATTTTGTATGAATTCATTAACAAAAGACTTATTCTACCACATAAAATCTAACTATCATTTATTAAATATTGAAAAATGCGTCCCCTGTGTTTTTGCCACTTTTCAGAAGCTTAAGCTATTCTGGTGTGAACTTTAAACTGGCCTGTTTGGCTAATTAACAAGAGAATATAAACACAGCCTGTTTTTATCTGTTTCATCAACCAGCTCCACAATGGCGCCCTGTCAGAAAGTTTGGTGTTGCAATGGTGATTTGTGCCGAGGAAGTAGTTAATTAACAACAGTATTACGCTTTTGGTTTATTGGGAAATGAAAGATGTAACAGTGACAGAAATGTTTTAAATTTAAGAGTGAAACAGAGTGTGATAAATTACAAAACTAGACAAAATGAATCTGGGGAGTATTCATACAGAGTTGAATAATGTAAAAACCAGGTTTCAGCCTTAAGATGTGAATTTGCAGACATATTAGACATTGCAATAAATTCCTTCCTTTTTCACAGAAGTGCACTGGCAACATTCGTTCTTTCCATGGTTTCCAGTTTTGGCTAAGCAGTTGCAGTAATTTTAACGCCGTGGCAAAACTACAAACCCCATGATGCCAAGAAGCAAACAGACCTGTCAAAACAAAGTGATCCCCATACATCCAGCGTTCTCTGAAAACCTGCTGGATTTCTGCAGCTGAAGCTGGCTTCCTGTGTGTTTAGGCGTTTATAATCAAAACGCTCCTGTGACATTTTCCACTAGTAACCTCCTCCTCATGGGAAGCTGTAGATCTCCCTATACTGTAGAAGGACATTGATTTGTTGCAAACTAAATCAATAAACATGCCAGCAGCAAAACACTCCAGTCTCGGTTGACAAAGTTATGTTTAAGTTGCGAAAGCTGTCATCACGTCATTAGGTTTTGTTTTGTTTTTTTTAAAACTAATGTAGGTTTCAATTTTAACCCCCAAAAAAGTCAAACATGTTACTGATACTCACAGAGACCATGCAGAGAAAATAATAATAATTTAAAAAATGAATAAAAAATTGTTATGTTATGTTATACAAAATTATGGAATGTAAAATGGCATTATAAAAAACCCAGGAACAATAATTATGCAGGGCTTTTGATTTTCTGATTCCAACTTTAGAAAAATAATATTTATTGGTTCTGTAAGGCGTTCTTTATGCTAACAAAGTGTTTCTGAGATTAAGTGCCGTCTAATTGTTGCTGACATGACACTGTAGCTGTGGTATCATGGAAATGTTCGCTGATAAAATTGTACCCAATGTGAATTGCTTGAGCACTTCTGCTGACTAGATGGGATTTCCCCCTTGATTCATCTTCACTGCTGACTAATAGCATCAAACCGGTACAGCAGAGGTCACAGGAAAGGTTATGCTAACAGAAAAAAATGATTATTAATTATTTTGTAAAACTTTTATTTAATGGGCGTGCCGCGGTGGTGTAGAGGATAGCGCCACCCATGTTTGGAGGCCTTGAGTCGTCGACGCGGACATCGTGGATTCGACTCCCGGACCCGGCGATCTTTGCTGCATGTCTTTCCCCGTCTCCTTCCCCCTTTCCTGTCAGCCTACTTTCGTATAAGGGACACTAGAGCCCACAAAAAGACCCCCTGGAGGGGTAAAAAAATATATATATAAAAACCATTTTTTAAAATTTAATTTCATTATTCTATTTTCCGGGTGAATTTCTGCTTCAGATTACGATGCATGCATGCTTGCCCTCTTGTCTGGACACTTTACAACCGTCAGTCTGTTTCTTTTCGGCAGGGGGAAAAGCGACCTGCTGCAGTGGACATCTCGAAGAAACCCAAAACACCAAAGAAGAAGAAGCGAAAGGACCCCAACGAGCCAGTGAAGCCAGTGTCAGCCTACGCCTTGTTCTTCAGGGACACCCAGGCCAACATCAAGGCTCAGAACCCCAACGCCACCTTCGGAGAGGTGTCAAAGATCGTGGCCTCCATGTGGGACGGCCTGGGAGAGGAGCAGAAACAGGTAGAGCTGTTCTACTGGACTAAACCTTTTCACCACCTAGCAAAGAACTGGAATCACTTACACATCGAAGTAAAAAGCTTCAGTGTTTTCAGATTTTTCTTGAAATTGATGTATTTATGATTACACCATTATTCTTTAATTACTTTTTTTTCTTTATGTTTTCTGTTAGCCTGATTTTAGATTCCGCTTCAGTCGGGTATAATAGCTTATTATAGGAATGTCTTCAGTCAGAGGCTCCTTCAAATTCGCTGTAATACAGACTGCTGCAGGAGATCTTTCTTGCCAACAGCCACCAACATCTACAGTAACTCTGAAGAATTTGAATTACAGCAATATTTAATTTCCCTTTTGGGAAAAAGTATTTTTGAATTGAATTGGATAGCCATTGCAATAATTAACAATACAATTTTAATCAGAATACTTTTTTTTGTCAAATCTCTCACTAGGCCTGTTTACTTACTCTGAAATGTTTATATTCTATATTGACCTCAAAACATTTCTAAATTCAAGTTTTATAACAAACTGTGAATGCACCAGTTGACATTCAGCTTTCATCTTAAATGAACATAACCTAAAACTAGATATGGAAGTTTAAGATAAGATATAAAATTGCAAAAAAACAAACAATGTTAAAGCATATTCCATTAACACAAAACATAGATTATTGTGTTTTAACGTCAACCTCCCAGTGGGATTAGAAATGGAGATTAGCCACCTGGTTGTGACTTAATGTGTTTACATGTAAATGTTCATTAATATCTATTGTCCCATTCTTAAAAAATAATAAGCTCGAACTTCATCTTGAACTTCGGTAATTCCCAATCTCTGTTTGAGAGATTTTTTAGCAACCATCATATGCTGTTGGAGCACTGTTACTCAAATGTTTCTGAAGCTGCTTGATACTTTTCTTGTGTCTCATTGTGCCTTTTACAACCGCCAGCATCAATGTGAGAGAAAACATGTTTATCCTATTCTGTCAACCATGAAAGGGAAACAAATGCAGACTGCGTGAGATGGGAAATGAGCAGCGACACGATGTTTGTGACAGGAATCAACAGTTTTGAAAAAAAATATATCATAAACCATAAACTACAACAGTACCAGTGGGACTGTCAGTCATCGCTGCACAGGCAAAGCTCCTTTAAGTGACACATCAACTGAAATGAAAGTGTCGAGAATCAAAGAACTGCAGAGGGTGTTTTGGGAATGCATAATTAAAGTAATCTGCTATTAACATGTCAGTTTAACGAAATAAGCCCTTTGATGTTTAAACAAGAGTATTATGTTATTGTGGTGAATGAATCCAATTGTAATTCTGATATGTACAGCTGTAGCTCAGTTAAAGCTGTTTATGATGTTAATGTGTTGAACTGGGTCTCATGGTTCTGGTGGATGTTTGTGTTTCAGGTGTACAAGAAGAGGACAGAAACGGCTAAGAAAGAATATCTGAAACAACTGGCTGCCTACAGAGCCAGCCTCGTCTCACAGGTTATTACACCCATTCATTTACTCACAGCTTGCTGTGGCTAATTTCCAGTCTCCATTTCATTTTTCATACATCTGAGCCGTTTCATAAACCTCTTGATTGTTAAGTCACAACTGACAAGCACTGCACCGTTACCTAGCAACCCCAGCCAAGGCCAGCCTCTCACCTAGCAACTCAAGGAGCTGCAGCACGTTTGATCAGCTGGTTTTACCACTGTATGCGCCGTACAACGGCTGCTGGAAAAGACAAGTGTTTTGTTGTTCTTTTACCATTCAGAAACCACTCGCTGCATTCTTGCTGGTTGTGCAGGAGGCTCCACTTCTGCTTTTCAAAGATGGACAATTGTATAATTGTGCATTTGTTTGCAGACATTTTTGTGTGTGAGTGGAAATGTTGAGTTGGGGGGCGTGGCCAGCAGCAGCTCATTTGCATTTAAAGTTATAGAGCCCTAAAATAGTTCACTCTGATAGGAGCTCAAAATAAGCCGACTAAAATTTCATTATCTAAGAATGACTTTATGAAAAATGTAATGAACACATTTTGTGTAGCCCACAGACCTATGCTGTACCTGTTCAAGTGTGACATAAATCTTCCTGTTTTCTTTCCTGCAGAGTTACAGTGACCCCTCCGAGATGAAAGCCCCTCACTCTGCCTCCAACTCCTCCCCCTCACCTACCTCAATGTTCACACCCAAACCCTCAGTGTATCCCGGCCACCCAGGTCCGCACGCTTCCCCCAGCTCAATCACCTCCCACCCCCACTCTCTCCCTTCCCACCAGCACCCAGGCATGTACATGTCGTACCCGCACCCCTCCCACTCCTCCAGCCCCGGCCTCGGCCCGCACATACCCCCTCCTCACCACCAGATCCATCCCCAACTTCAGGCTCTGTCCTCCAGAGGGACGGTGCCGCGGGCCAGCGTCCCCCACCAGGGAGCCCTGTCCCTGGGGAACGTGGCGGCGGCCTCCACCCCTCCTCTCCAGGTCAGCCCCCCCCTCCACAGTCAGGCGCACCTGGGCGGCCTGCACAGCCCGCACCATCAGCACCAGCATCTCGGTGGACACTCTCTGGGAATGACACACTCCCCTGCAATCACACAGGTCAGGCCCACTGAAAGTGTCGTTTTGTCGTTTTCTTTAATTAATTATCCTGTTATTTAAATTTCACTAGTTGTGTTTGTTAATAGTATCGGTCAAAAAACTGCAGATGTCGTTTTTTGAATTGCTGATGAGGTTTGGGGGAAAAACTCGCTCACAGTCAGATCTATCTGAAATTAAAAACGTTGCATGCATACTGTAGAGACTTCTATGTGCACCCACTTCTTAAACTTAATCCCTTCATGACCCGTTTACCACTATGCAGAGTTTCTGTTGTGACGAAAACGAGAACTGAAAAGTGCTCAGATGATAATCTGCCATGTGACCGTGTCATTTTTGGAGGAAATCAATAATGATTTAAATAGAGATGATGCATTTTCGAATCCAATAAGTCCCATGACACACAGTGGTTGTAATACAAAAAAGATAATTCAGGGAATTAAAATGTTTAGCCTTTCTGTTACACTCTCTAAGTCTTGCTCTCTCTCACAGACAGAATTTGTCATAGACCTTTTTTTCCCCCAGATATTGTCTTGCATCTCTGCGATTTGTTTGACTTAGCTTTTAAACGCCTCACTGTTACTAAACCCTGAGTTTTCTTCGCCCACCCAATTAAACGAAATGCGGTGGAAATATTTTTCTGCATACATGTTAGACGTACTCACACAATGACCCATTTAACACAGTGCCGAGTTTCTGTCATGATTAAAACTAGAACGAGAAGTGAAAACGCAAAATAAAAACCTGCCCTTTGACCATGCATTCAATGCGCCTTCAAACAGAGGCGCACCAATTAATTAGTAAAAGATCGAAATGAGACGATTTTCGCTTGATCAGCTCCATGATCGGCGTTTGAAAATTTTTTATTTTTTTGTCTTTTTAATAAAAACTACAAACTTACTACTGTTTTTGTTGTGTAAGTGCACCAAAAACAAAAAGCAGGTAACTTGATGCACTTTTACAAATTTAATAGAAATTAGGTAAAGGCTTGTGACACTAAGTACACTTTCATGAAGATAATCTTGAAATAACCTAAATTTTTGGTTAGATCTGGACTGGACCGTTTATCACAAACCTGCAGGACATTTTGTTTAGTTTTTTATGTGGTGTCGTCATCGTCAGAGATACAGGTTTTAGCAGGTCAGATCAAACAGCTGTCTGGAAATCGTTAACAGTGAATCTTAGAATCTTAAATTTTGGGGCGGGGGGGTTGGGAGAGGTTGTATACATGTGTGTTCTAAAATAATAAAAACTTTGATAACAACAGTGAATCTTAGAGAGAGAGAAAAACTTGATGTTAGTCATAAAGGGTGATTTGGTAGCAGTAAAGCTGAGGGTGTTGGAGCCACCACCAAAGTACGCATCATTACTCTGAGCATCTTCCTTTCCATCACCGTTCTCTGTTTCCATCAATCTTGCTTAATTAAGACTTTTTGAGACGGGAATTCCTTTAAAGAGAAGCCCTGTGTGCACACGGTGACACAGATGCATTTTTACTCAGCAGCCGCAATGAGAACACTTTGTTTTTCTAGGTCAGGTGTTGTTACATTTCTGCTCGAACATCTTAGCAAATTTTTACAGTCAAAAAACTCTTGAAAATTGCAAATAGGTTTAGCTTGAAAAAAATCTCGTCCTGGTGTGACCTATCTGGAGATGCGTCCTGCTGTTGCCTTACAGGAAAAATAAACAAATTGTTGCTTTGATTTGCATTTGGTGGAGATAAATAAGAAAACAGGAATCAAAATAATGGAAGAAAATGGATCAGTGCATCAAGAATTTAGAACTCCGCATTAGCTCTGGGTCTCTGATGGCGACATGTACACGTCCTTGGTATTGTGTGGAGGAGCCTGGTAGCATCATTCATAACTCATGGCCCACACACTCACACACACATCTGCATTGTTTAGTCAGATAAATCACCGTGGCATCAGCCCAAGACTACAACCTCATGATGCATTCAGTGGACTGGCAGGACTCCGTGTACGTCTTGAAGAAACTGCCAATATGCGTCTTTCATCCTGCTACTACTCTGTCGTCTATGTACTCACAACCTTTAAAAAGGGCACACACCTCCCAATTGCATAGACTTGATAACCAGATGAATGTGTGAGCTTATCAGGCTATACTTCAAATGGAAAATGTGTTTATCAGCCTCTTAAAGCGAAGGCCTGGCATCATATTTAGGGATTAGAGGAGGATGGTGGAGGAGATTCATAGGGTTTATAAAACAGTTCTACAACAGTAGCAACGAAATGCATAAAAGAAGCAACTTCAAGGTTCAATTGTTTGGTGACATCCGCGCAAAGTGGTCGGCAGAAAAACACAGATTGTGGATTTTGTTCTATTGCCATTAGATTTTTCATCCTGGTGGTTTTACCACCTCAGTCGATGCCTTGTCAGTCGGTGGAGGTGCACAGCCCTTCCATTGTGACAAAAATCTTAGTTCAGATAATAAATCAGCACAGATAGCCTTGTGGTAGGACTGCCAGGAACACAGAACTGGAAAATCTTACCCATTTGGTAGGTATTAAGAGTGCAGAAGCACAATTATTACCTTGACTTTGGAGTTTTACAGGTTTGCCAAACTAAAAGGTCATGGAGGCTGTAGGGTAAGCTTAGTCTGGAGTAATTGGGACCTTGAAGAACTAATATTGTTTGTAATTAGCATTTTTCTCCGTTTGACTTCAGTTTTGTATTGGCAGTGAAAAGAAAAACATGATTGTGGCAGCGTTTGGGTTTCGCTTTATCTGATCTTTTTCTCAGACATCAACATTTCCTCCTATTTCCCTGCAAGTCAGTCAGTTTCTTTGATATCTTATCATTGATTATTTTGGGATCATTAGAAGATTTCTTCCTAATTAAGACAGTTTCAAGGAGATAACCTTACCGTATGTCACATTGAGAACTGAAACACACTGAATCTTACTTCCAATTGGACCAACTTTCTAGTTCCCTTTTAAATCCCCGATTCTCATAATCCCCCATCTCCTCAGTTTTAGAAAGAGTAAATAAAAAAAGGAAGGAAACACAGGGAAAAACAAGAAGAGACAGTGACCAAGCTCCAAATTTTTTTATATATATATTTTTTTTACTCTGGGTGAAGAGTGAGAACTGTTGGGGGAAGGGAGGGAGGGAGAGACAAAGGAAGCAGATGGGGTCTTTGTGAAGGAGTAAAGGAGAAGAATTTGCTCGACAATAGATGAATAGGTGAGTTAGAGGAGGAGAGGGGGACAAGAGCGGGGGGAGAACTCAACCACCTGCTGTCCTCCCCTTTCTCCTCTTTCACTCACAACGCTCAGATTAACTTCCCTTTCACACCCTCTCTCCTTCTCCTCCCCGCACAAACACTGACGTCTGCACGTTGTCGTCGCACACCCTCGTTTCTCCGTCCCTGTTTCTCCTGAGTGTCCTCAGGTTGGAGAAATGTTCACCTCCTTCTCTGTCTCCTGCTCCACCTCCTGCATTTTCATCCTCCCTTTTACTCCGCCCACCTCCTTCACATATGATGAAATCGGCAAGATGCTCAAACCTCAGTAATTGCCGCTGATGAACCTGTGATTGATTTGACTTCTTTTCACTCTGCTTACGTTGCGAACGTTTACATCCCTGTTCATCTGGAAGCCTCTTTTCTGAATCGGAAGGTTTTTAAGAACCGCTGACATAAAACTTCAGCTATGAACTAATTCAGGCTTAAGAAGATGATGATGAACACCTGCTCAATGACGCAGTAAAAAAAATCTAAAAAGTATGGCAACCATTTGCATTTAGCTCTTTTGACTCTGATGCAACTAAATAAAATCTGGTGAAAACAAATTACCTTTAGAAGTGACCTATGCAAATAGTGTCCATGTTTGTAATTCATCCTCAGTTTTAATATTACAACTATTCTGTGGAACCCTTGGTTGCAAAGCGTGAAAATTAATATTCTTCATCCAATCTTAATTTGAGTTTTTCACAATTATGAGGAAAAAAAATAAGTCTCCAGATGTACAAAGCTGGAAGATACATACACAATAATTTAACAGCTGGAACTGGAAAGACTTGGTAATTCACGTGGACTGAATACAAATGAACACCAAACCTTTCTAGTTGCATTTATGAACTGTATCCCTTCCACTTAACTATTATTATTATATCCCAGTTGAAATATGTTGGCATTTACCGTTGTAACATCATAAAATGTGCAAAAACTGTGAACACTATTGCATGGCATTGCATATTTAAGCTATGTACTTAAATTTGTTTCCCATTTTAATCCTGTGGTGGGGCATGTGTTTACTTATACATGAGCAGAAAAATGTAAGGACCTCATCTCACACTTGTTTTGTTTTGCTGTTTCATTCCAGGGCTACCATCCTTCCCTCCAGTCTGACTACCAGTCAATGGGCGGAGCAATGCTGAATAGTGGAGCAGTAATGTCTCCATCAGTGGACTACCACCAGCTGGGCCGTCACACACCGAACCACCACCCTTCCTTGGACTGGAGCACTGAATACCATGGCAATGGGTTGGTATCAACACCACAGTTTACCGTGGGTTAAGGTCTCTTCATCCTCAGAGGTGTAGAAGTCCCAAGTATGAAACTATGTCTAGCATAATAGGCATGAAATAAATGTACTCAGTTTTAATAACACTGAAAAGGCCTCTTTGTGTCTTTATATAGAGTTGTGTAAGTTTAATGTTACCTCCTGTCACAGGATCATTGGCATACAACACATTTCAAACCTGAACCTTTATGATGGTCAAGTTTCATTTTGAATATTTTCAACTATAAAGCCAATAATACTTATTGAAGCTAATAAGGAAACAGTGAAAATGGCTGTACAACTGAAAAAAAAGGGAACCAAAGCAAACTTTAGTGGGCACCCACATCCCACCTTCTAGCTCCGCCCCTGCTTGGGTGAAATTTGACAGATTTTTCAAGAGAACGATCTACAAAAAATGGGATTTTGGCTTGTTATATGTTTGAGAATGGTTACAGTCTTCTTATCACTCCTCAGAGATCTGCTGTATTAATCCGTTTCTCACTTTTTTGAGGTAGCAGAACCCCACATGCTTCATTTGTTCAATGTTTCCACTTCTCTTTGTCACATTTTCCTCTCATGGTGAAACCAACTTTTCTTCAGACAGCCAGAAATTTTTTTTTTTACCCTTCTGTCATTTTCACCGATGTTAACCTTTTATGGAGGCAATTGAATAGAAGGTTTTGTCAAAATTATTTTATAAGTTTTTGTTCATTCATTTCTAAAGCTTATTTTCAACCTTTAAAAAGACCAGTAAGCGCTTATCTTTAGAAAGATAAATCTTAGCTGATGATTGATCTCTTTGTTTTCCTCCAGAAGTCTTCAGAGAGACAAGCCTTTGTATCTGAGCTAATCTCGGGACAAAACGGCACCAAATATGGACCCTTCTGCTGCCACAACGGAAACTCCAGCACTGAGTCGGGCCTGGTTCTGACCTAACGCCCAATCAAATCTCCAAACACGAATGGACTCGCAGCGGACTTGTCATCAAAGTGTGAACTAAAACTTGAATTCAGCACTTAAAAGAAGAAAAAAAAAACCCAACCAGAAGAAAACCGAATGAGTTTGTATATATTACTACTATCTCTTTAAAGTATAGCAGTGTTTACAACGTGGCATAAGCATCTATTAATGGCTGTATCACTCACTGCGTAATTGTTCCCATTTCTGCTGAAAACGAGTGACTGAAAAGAGGTGGGTAGATCCTGTGCTGTGAACCACGAGGACTGGTGTACATACCCCCAACATTTGAATATTTTCTGTCTTCGCAGAAGCTTTTCATACCTAGTTTCTTGTTTCTACTGAGGACGGTGATTATAATCAGCGCCAGGAGGTTCTGTAGTAGACCATGTGTAAATTGCTGTAACATAATGGGTTAAATGGAAAAATTTAAAGCCAGCCTTTGTTTTTTTTCTTTGAGCTGAAAGTCGCTGTGTTTTCTTTGCAGTCAAAGCCAAAAGAGCACAGCATTAAAAACGTAACAATATAAACCAAATATTACTCCAATTGTGTTTCCCTCCTCGGACTCTTAGCTTAAATGATGAGTCCAAGCAGCGTGGACTGAACTCCCACAGGTTTGGGTGACTCTGAAAAGGGAAGATATTGATTAAAACCCCAGTTTATGTTGCTTTATTAAAGATAAACAGAAGAGCCCCTCCGCCCCCTTAAAGATTTCTTTGCTTGTTTATCCAGGCTCTAAATGTGAATAAATGTGTAAGATGAAATAACTTTCATTGTTCTCTTGAAGAAATCTGAAATATTTTAGTCCCTGAAATGATAAAATGTTAAACATTTCCTGTTGATAAAAGAAGTACTCCTTTGTATGAAGCCAGCTTCTCCTCCTGGCATATGTCTGTTGATAATACGGCTTTGGATCCAAGAAAGTGTGAGGTGTTAATAAAGACCGCAGAGTGGCTGACTGGTTTGCATGGTCTCTTTTATCATCTCTATTTCTCTGTGCTCAGAGACTATTTAAAAAAAAACAAAAAAACTGTAACTATTGCCGGGTTGGCTGTGTTTTCATTTTTTATTTTTTATCAAACTGCGGTTTGTTTTTGTGTTGAGGATAATGGAAAGAGGCATCTCTCTGTTGCTCTATATCTCTTTGTATTCATGTGTTTTATTTTGGCAGATGAAAGGACTCTGGGCATCAACCATGAAGATTTTCTTATTTTTAGATTCTAATAATGTGTTTGAGAATAAAGTCGATGCTGCACTGATGTGCAGTCATTACTTCAAAACATTGTTTCCTGTTGTTTATTGCTGAATAGTTGGCAATACCTTTATCTGCCTGCAGCTGGATATTTGTACATAACCTTACTGCACCTGTACGCAGCAGCAATACCTTCTCCATTTATGAGCAGTGCTTTGTGATTCAAAAAAATGCCTTTAATGTAGAGACAGGTTATAAAACAATGATTTATTGAACTGGATACGACAATAACAACGATAAAGCTATTCTTAAATATTCAAGAAGATGAACAATACATGTGGCCTATCAGAGGGTGCTGAAGAAGAATACTGAAAACATAAAAGAGAAAGATGTAAACATAACTAATAAAATGTGAATAATCAACATACAATTGTAACCTCTTCTTTAATGCAAAGGTTGCTGATTGTTGACCGTGGAAAACATTTTGAAGAAACAGAAGTAGTAAAAAACAGCGAGTTGGTTTTGGACGTACCCCTACCCTGCAGGTAGATCACACAACAGCTGCAGCTCTGGACAAGCCGTGCCAGCCAACCATCCGTAATGGTTTCGGTCTTATCCCTTCCGCTCAAAGGCCAACATTTTCTGCGTTTAGCACATACACTTTAGGATCTCAAACTTTCTCAACAAGTGCCAGGAAGGCGAAAAATATTTATCACAGGTTTGGTTTCTCTTCCCCTGCCCCCACCAATACCAATTGGATATTTTTGGGCAGTTCATCAATATCAACTGCACTTCCTCCATTCGCTGTTTTTTACTCAGATCTTTACACACCCAAATTTAAAAAGGAAGCAATGATCTGAGCTGCTAGAGGATTTTTCTCTCTAGAGCTGTAGGCGGCCGGTTTGATGTTTTTTCTGGAAGAACCAGCCTCAGCTTCCTCCTCGGTGAGGAGCCTCCATCTTCTGACAGGTACTCCTGCTGCAAGAGAGCCGCCCCTCCAGCAGCTGGGGAGGATTCATCTGGTATGGACAGACTAGGAGCTGATTGATCCATTACAGACATACTGTCTGCCTTTAGACGTTCTTCTGATCCGCCTACCTGAGGTCCTTCAGTTTGAGCCACACCCTCAGGTGGCATATTGACAGACATTTTCTCCACTCTAGTTTCTGAGGTATCCCCCAAAGTCTCGTCTTTATCCTGTTCAGGGAGGTCGTCTTTAGTAGAGGGGGCTTGTGACTCAGTGGTCGATTGAATCGGTCCCTTTCCGGTCTGAATGTCTTGACTGTGAGTTAGATCAAGCTTTGGTGCTGCTACAAATGCAGAACTGTCAACCTGCATCTGGCTGTAACCCAATGCAACTGGATCATTAGCTGGGTTTGCTAAACTCAGGACAGAACCATCAGATGTTGAGGTAAGAAATGGAGCTGGGGGGTTTCCACCTGCTTGTAAAGGATTGACTTGTATCGTCTTGGCTAGAAGAGGAGGATTTGAGGACCTGGTCGATACTGCAGGTAGTCTAGCGAAGCTTTCTGTGGCACCACCTGGAGCTATGTTAAGCCCACTGAGTGTTACACCAGGAGCAATGGGATTAACAAGACCATGGGTGAGCAGTGGATTGGATCCTGAGGACATGGTGTTGAGCAAAGCCTTCCCTGCTTGAAGAGACAGGGTGCTTCCAGTTAGCAGTGAGCCAGGTGAGTTTAGCAAGGAAAGGTTGGTAGAACGAGTCCTGTCAGCTGGACTGAAGGAGAAGGGATGCTGGAAAGCCAGCTGAGCCCCACCCAATGCCAGTCCAGCACTCTGGTACTGGAGAGTCTGAAGGTCTTGTGCAGAGACAGTGTCACCGTCAGGCGGCTGGGAGATGTTTGGGTTCTTTTTCTGGTCACCTTCTGCACTTTTATCTCTTTTAGATGTGCTGCTTTTTTGCTCTCCTTCGTCTGCCTTCTCTGTTTTGGAGGACTTTCTCTTCTTCTCTCTGCTACTCTTAGCTCTCTTACCAGATTTCTCTTCTCCTTCCTCCTCTTCGCCTTTTCCATGCCGTCTCTTCTCTTTACTCCTCTTGGAGCTTGTGTTCTTGGTGTGGCCATGCTCATTTTTCTTTCTCGGATGGACTTTGCTTTTTCTTAAGGGGTTTAAGTTCAATTTGACCTTCATCAAACGGCTGGACTGGACTTTGTGTCTCCTGTCGCTGCTTTTCTCGTTGCCTCTGGAAGTTGCCTCCTCCTGCTCCTCCTCCTCCAGACTTTCCTCGCCTCGATTAGTTCTTGAACGTGTCAGATCAAACTTTACATTTTTTGTCTCTCTTTTTAGCTCTGTGTTCATCTTTCTAAACAGCTCCCTCCTTACCTTGCCATTGAAATCATAGATGTCCATTTGGTTGGAGTGAGGCATCCTGTGTGTCATATTCTCCTCAGGTCTGAAGGTCCTGTGGCAATTCCTGCAGTGTGAAGTCTCATAACGTCTGCTCTTCGATTCCTCATCAGTCCTGGGGTTGCCCATGTCACCGTCAGCCTTGTAGGGTGGAAGATTGTCTGACGTTTCTCTCAGCAGATGAAAAGATGAGTCGGCGATGTGTGGAGGAACTTTGTTAGAGACATTCCAGCTGTAGTTTTGTTGTCTCCTTCTCTCCTCTTCCACCATCATCCTTAATTTCCTTCTCTCCTGGACATCTCCAGCCTCAGGTCCTCCGTTTAACCACTTACCCTTTCTCATTTGGTCCGGCATCTTCCCATTAGTGTTGCAATGAGGGCAATGGACATTGCTACCATTTTCTTCAGCTCTGGACTTAAACGTATCTCTGTGGTGATCCATCCTTTCATTCAGCGTCATGGACTCTTTGCTCCATTGTTGACTGCTGTTGGCTTGCAAGACAAAATCCCTCATCCTCTCCCGATCTCCGAGTTGATCTACATGGTTAGCAGTTGTTCTGCCTTTGTTCAGTTCCTCCTTTGGTCTTTGGCTTCCTTTCTTCTTCTTCTTCTTCCGTTGAGAGACGTGGTAACAAATCAAGACTGCAAGCAGGGTCAAAGCGACTCCTCCTGCAGAGAAACACAACAGGAAACAATAAATGTTTACAACCACAATTTCGGGGGGATTCAGATTTGTTAGAGCATGTGATGTTTTACTGTGTATGACACTGACAACTATGTCTTGGATTATTTTACACCACAGCTCTCAATTCTTTACAGCAAGGACTGCTTTAGTAGAGACTACACTTTCCAAGAACCAGGCCAGCTATTTTTTAAACAAGAGAGAATTGATCATTGAACAACACGAAGAAGGTCCTCGGTTTTTCTGTGGGGAGTTTGCATGTTTACCCCAGGAATGGGTTGGTTTTGTCTGTCTGGATTCTCTACCTTCCTTTCACAGTTCAAAATCGTTTACCTGTCCGGTATGTATTGATGATATTTTTTAAATCTCTGCCTGGCTGTATAGTTTGGAAGCCGGGAAAAAGAGACGTTGAAGTTGGGGATATGACTCTTGCCCATAATAAAGAAGAGATGGTTTGAACTGCCTCCTTCTCTCTCTGCTCTTTGGTTAAAAAAAAAGAAGTTAGAAAAAAAACCCTGGCAGATTAACAGCATCCAAAACCAGAGGGAATAATTGTCCAAAATTTGAACACCACGAGTGGCACAATTCTAGAAATCTAGAAGCTGCTGCAGTTTGTACCAGTACCACTTTTCTGAGAGATTTCAAACCTGTTTGAGTACCACAAAAAAGTCAGCCTAAGTACCAGCAGTCAAGAGTTGCACCACAGTATGAGAACCAACAAGGGAACCAGCTTTCCTTCCCTGCACCGATAAATATTCTGACCTAGGAAGCAGATGACTGCAGCTATGGCCAGGTCTCGAGCGTACTGCCGAGGCGCCACGCTGCCTCTCGCCTCTATCTGCACTGTGATGTTCTGATTGGACGGCACGCAGTTGGCTTCAGTCAGCTCCAGCACCGTGGTCACAGCCGGGTTGTCCGCACTCACACACATCATCCGACGGCCATTATACAGCGCCTGTAGGACAGGTGGAAGTACAGATGCTAGTTTTCAAGAAACCTGTGGCCTGAGATCTTTATTGTTACAGGTAATGAGTTTACATGATGACATGGCGCATGCGCACCTTGTCCGGCTCCTGAATGAAGCTCGTCAGGACGGCAGCCAGCTCCAGCAGCTCGCACGTGCAGTTCCATGAATTGAGGTCCAAGTTCAGGTTCGACAGCCACACAAGATAGGAGAAAGCCTCTGGAGGAACTGAACTCAGACGGTTTCTGGAGAGATCCAGGCTCCTCAAGCTAACCAGACCTCGGAAGCTGAAAGCACAACATGTCGGACATATAACAGTACAGACCAAAAGTTTGGACACACCTTTTAATTCAATGAGTTTCCTTTATTTTCATGACTATTGACATTGTAGATTCACACTGAAGGCATCAAAACTATGAATAACACATGTGGAAATATGCACTAAACAAAACAGTGTAAAACAACTGAAAATACCCCTTATATTCTAGTTTCTTCAAAGCAGCAACCTTTTGCTGTGATTACTGCTTTGCACACACTCTGCATTTTCTTGATGAGCTTCAAGAGGTCGTCACCTGAAATGGTTTTCACTTCATAGGTGTGCCCTGTCAGGTTAATAAGTGGAATTCTTTGCCTTATAAATAGTCATGAAAATAAAGAAAACCCATTGAATTAGAAAGGTGTGTCCAAACGTTTGGTCTGTACTGTAAGATGATATAACTTGGGTGAACTTTAATATAATAAAAATCGCGTTACCTGTTTCTGTCCAGAAAATCTATCAAATTATCCGAAAGATCCAGAGTCTCCAGACTCCTGAAGTCGTTCAGAGGAAAGGATCCAGGGTTCAGTCTGGTGACCAGGTTTCCCTCCAGCTTCAGGCTGAGCAGAGCCTTTGTGCCTGTAAACCAACCAGCCTGGATCTGCACACCAGCAAGAGGAGCACATTACTGCTTTGACGATTTAGTTCTGCAATGTGTCATGAAAGCCAACGAGAAGACGGGGCCTTCGCTTTCAGTCGCCATGAAATAAAATATTTGATTTGCGCCGTGAAGACACGCACCATGTCGATGTGATTGTGGCCCAGGGCAAGAACTTCCAGCTGGCTGAGATTGATCAGCGCTCCACCCTGCAGAGCCTGGCTGGTCAGGAGGTTGTGGTCCAACAGCAAAGTGTGGAGGAAAGGCAGGTTTCTGAAGGCGTCCTCACTAAGCTCTGAGATGTGGTTGCTACTCAGACCTGCAGATGTGAAGGTTTACGCATCCTGTATTACTGATGTACACAAATGTAATGCGTAGCTCTACAAAAGTATTTGAATCACATTTTGTCATGCTACAAGCAAAAGCTTGAATGAGTTGCATAAGTATTGAATGTCACAGATCAACACAAAGTAGAGAAAATAGTCGTTTCTATACTTCTTTGTAATATAAATCAAATTCAGTCGGTCTTGATGAGCACTTGTGAACATATAGAGTTTTGAGTTTTTGCACAGATTCTCAGTTAGAGTAAGATCTGGATTTGAACTGAATCACTCTAATATAAGAATAGATTTTGGTTGTATGCTTAGTGCCACCTTCCTGCTGGACAAGAGAACATCTTCCATGTTTCAAGTCTTCTGTCTCTTCTCTTCTCCCCAAAGCATGATGCTGCCAGCTCTGTGAGTCAGCATGGGAAATGGTGCGCAGTTTAAAGTCCTAACTTATGTTTTGCTAGTGGGACTTCTTATCACTATTATCAACATATTTCTATCTGTATTTTTGTCCCAGTAAAACATCAACAACAACAACAAAAAGTCTCCACATTTTTCTGATGCTTATTCATGAAATAATCTCAAATCAGGTATGATTTCTCCCTTCACTTCACAATTATGCATAACCTGGCTTCTGTCTCTCGTGTAAAATCCCCCCACGTTGAAGTTTGTGATTGCAGGGAGACAAAATGTAAAAGAAACATGCTCAAAGAGTGTGAATGTTTCTGCAAGCTAGGGTCTGTGCATCCAACCCATCCACGTTTTGTACCGACCTATAACTGTGATGTTCCTGAGGTCAGACAGCGAGGCCGGCTGGACCACAGAGATGGAGCCCTCAGTTAGCAGCAGAGCCTGGGTCGAATTGGCAGCATCTGCTCAACGACACACACACACACAGCGGTAGCAGCCACACACTCCTCTAAAACAGCAGGACACTTGCGAAAGAAATGGTGTGAATTGTACCAATGATGTCAGCAAGCCTTTGACAGATGACTGCATCCTCAGAGCAGACCGCACAAGAAACGGGACACGCTGGAACACGCTGGGCTTCGACGACTGGCAGCAGGAACATCAGCAAAACACCTGGACACAAATTCAGAAATCTGTTTTCTTTTCAGCAGAACTTCATGACATTTTGCTGGGAATGCAGTCACTGGGCCAACTGAGAGTTCTCACAGGTCATGGTGTGCTACAGGAGATGCGACATGATGATAAGGCAGCATCTCTTCCACGTGGCTGTCATCCGATGCGGCTTCGTTATTGTGACCATCGTGTTTAATCTGAAAATACATTGTGAAAACGCTAAAAAGACGTCTTTGCACAACTAAGAGTGCAGAATATCTTGAAAACAAACCCGATGATGAAAGCTGATTTAAACCAACAAAGTATTTGCTTAAACTATGGAAGATGATGTAGTTGAGGCTTTTATTTGTGAAATAAAAGTGTGAAAATACAGACATTCTGTGTTTTCAGACATCATGGACTCTCTCTGTGTGTGTTATACTGCAGTTGTGCATGCATTTCTAAGATTTGAATATTCAAATCAAGCATTTAAACATTCAAGCAGGAGGGTATAGTCTGAGAAGCTTTCTGTTTTATTGCTAGGCAGACAAACATGATGCTGAGTGATGGTTGACAGCCAAACACTGGGGCAGAGTGAGGCCTATCGGGTTTCTGCTGAAGCACCTTTGCTATCGGGCTGTATTTCCTCGAGCCGTCTGTTATGAAACAAGTTTGTGTTACGTCGCAGTACAGACTCTTACCAGAATCGGCCATCAGAACAACCACAGAAAGAAAAAGTGGCTTCTTTTATCGCAGAGCAACGTCTTTGCATCTTCGCACCACAGGAAATGTATTTGATCCTCCGATAAAAACCTGAACAGCTTTACTGGCTCAGAGTCAGTCAGAGGTTAACAAATTCACCGTTGGCATGGATTTCATAGTGAATGGATGAAACAGATTATTTAAGTGGATTTAATTTTTTTTAAAAGTGTTAAATCTTTTAAAAAGTTTTTGAATTTTAAATTAACAAGAATTTTCTCTCATCCACACATTTTTAAAATCATACATTCAGTCTCAAATATGGACATAAACCCATTTAATATTAAATATTACTGAGCAAGTTAAAAATCATGGCATCATCTTTGACTAAACTATGATTGGTCTTCATTTAGATTGGTTGGTTTTTGGCCAAAATTTTACTTTTAAGCAAAATTCATACATTTTGAACCAAAAGGAAAAACTAGCAACCACTAAGGATCAAATTGATCGTAAACTGAGAACGTGACCATAAAAAGTGAGGTCACTAAGTTTTACTTCAACATAGACTGAGATGGTGAGTAAGAAAAATACACGCTTTAAAACTCAGTATATGGATATTTCCAGGTGAAATGCTTTCTGAATTTAATGCTTTAAGGCCAACGGAAACAAAGATGGAGTAATTTCACCAAAATTAGGAATAAGAACATCATGATGTCCAGCTGTCAAACACGGTGGTGGTTTTAGCTTTGACGCCTGTAGTACAGGTGTTTGGCACAAATGATTAGAATAATAAAGATGACATTTTACCAAATCCTCAAACTTCACATGAGATTAAACATGCAGATGATTACAACTTGGACACAGTTGGATGTTCCAAATCAGAATCACAAAAGAAGCTTGTGAATGGTTAAAAACGTGTCGTTTCTCCATGGATACGTTTATTTTCATTTTGCTCGAAGCACGCCGCTCATGACGGCAGCATGTGGGAGTTGCTCTGCTACGTCAATTCTAATTTGTTCTTTTTGTAGACTTATGTTCTTAATTTTATTTTTATTTTCTTCTTGGATGAGGCATTGCATGTTTGAATCATTATTTCCTCTGGTTTTTAATGCAGTGCAACTGGAAAAACTTTTTACTATTACCTTTTTTCCCCCCTTTCAGACAGTTGTTATGATGCATAACAGTGTAGGAACAGTGCGCTGCTTTTACAACTTGGGAGCAGCTGACTACCATCTCGAAGCTCAAATATTACCTGAGGCACCAGAGGAGTAAACAAGGAGGCGTCATGGACCGAAGAGCAGAGAGAGAAAGAGAAAATTCAAACCATGTCTTCCGTCAAGCGCAATGCTTAAGGGACACATCCCAGACTCCAACATCTCTTCGCCCGGCTTTCTGACCGTACAGCCGAACAGAGACTTAAAGAGGAACAGCCAAAGCAAACGACGCGGATCAGCAGTGCTTGCCTGCAACAGATAGTGTCAACAAGGACATGTAACTGTGAAATATTATCTCTGCTGCCTCGATTTTGTGCTGTTATGAGAGAAAGACAGCAACAGTCTGCAGTCAGAAGCCTATTTAGCGTTGACGCGACACTGACTGCTACCTGGCGTCACTTCCTGTCCAGAGCGTCACCGTCCTTAACAACTTATTTGAAGGAGCTTGGATGATATGAGTCAATACATTTAATTTCCCTTTTAAGATAAATAAAGTGTTTTTGAATTGAACTAAGCTGAATTGAAGTGAATTAGAATTAGATAACCGAGGTGTTAAAGTAACGCATCGTAACCTTCCAGTCAAATTCCCTCCATGTTGGGCTGTTAGTTAATTTGTGTCCAGATCTAAATGTTTCTTCCCACTCTTCATTTGTTATTATTATATTAGCCTCCAGTTCCCACTTCTCCTTCATTTCCTTATTATTAACACTGGATTCATATTGCAGGCTTTTGTATAGTTTTGAGATCATGCCTTTTGTTGATTCACCTTTTGCTATCGATAATAAAAAATTTTCAGTCTTGGTCATACCTGTTGAGATTTTTTGCCATTCACTATGATTCTGGAGATAATGTCTAAGTTGCAAGTATCTGTAAAAATCTGTTTTTTGTAGATTACCCTTTGGATTTGTTCAAAAGATTTCATTATTGATCCATTAAAAAGCTGTGCTATAAATACCAGTCCCCATTTTGTCCATCTCTCAAACCCTGTATCCATAGTAGCTGGGGTAAAATCTGGAATCTTCGCTATTTTTACAATTTTTGATATAGAGTCAGGAAAATTAAATTTATTTTTTATTCTTGACCAAATGTTAATCGTTTCCTTAATCCAGCAATTTTGAATTTTGAGATTTGAACCCTCCTTGTTGTAAAGGGCAGTGACTCTAGGGACAGATTTGGGCAGGCTCTTTGCTCCATATATACCCATATTGTCTCTTGATCCTTTGCTAACCATAGAGCTATGGCTCTCAGTTGAGCAGCTAAATAATAATCCTTTAAATCAGGTAAACCTAACCCTCCATTACTCTTTGAGGACTGAAGTATTTTAAATTTGATTCTTGCCTTTTTATTTTGCCATACTTCTTTCTTTTTTTTTAATCTGGTAGATTAGAGAAAAATTTCAAATGTGTTTATCCAGATTCCTGGAAAAAGAGTCATTATAGGAACATGCAAAATTAAGTTAGAAAATACTTAAAGTTCTACCTTAGTTTACTGGGGGGAAAAAAGAACAAGAAAATGGCCCCATCACACTATTGTGGTCATCTGCTGCCCATTTATGTTAAGGAAGCGTAAACAAGCAATTAGAGGATTAAACTGAAACGCGGACTGGGCCCACATCTGCTTGTCAGCACCTCAGCTGCACATGTAGAGGAAATACCAAAGAAACTCAGAAAGCTGTTTACGAGCTCTATAATTTTCTAATATGGTGGGTGGGGGAAGGAAACTGTTGTTAATTACCGTATGTCTAATTGGTAAAATAGGACTAAAATATAGTTACGTGCATCAGATGGGAGTCATAAAAAACACTCTGTAATGCATAGCTCTGACCATGATGTGCACATGCAGGATTATTTTTTAAGGAGCTGTGAAAAGGATAAATACCACATGTTGAGGGGACAAGTTTTAGATTTAGCTGGGAATGTGCAAAAACTGACAGGACGATGCCTGGTCTGAAAGTTTGGCGCCAAAAGGAGGCTTTCAGCATGATGCTGATCCAGCGCAAGCTGCCAAAACATGACAGTTTCGAAAAGGGAAACAGAGAAAATGATACATCAGACGATTATGTTGCTTAACGCTAATCCAACCAAAGAGAAAAAAAAACATCTTTGAGGCCCGTCTCCTTTACTAGAAAGCAGCTGGAAAAGGAAAAGGTCATAAAAAAAAATCCCAGAATTTTTCGTGACACATTTTATTTATGAAAAGAACATTAGAACTTTTTTTTTTAATCTAAGTTTGAATATTTTGTTGTGAGGTTTTGTAGGCTGACTTTTTATGAGGTCCTTACTTTTGGTTCAAGCTGCAGAGTTGTACAGTTCTTGTTTTCACATCTTTGTTTCAATTTTTATATTTGTGTTTTATCATTATCATCTTTTTTTTGTCCTCTGCACACCACCCCATTTTTTTCTTTTTCTTTTTTTTAAAGTTAAGCCCCAATTTCTACAGACCCCTTTCAGCTCCAGGTTGTAGAGTAATCTTTTATTTGACTAATGTGTTTCTTCTGACTGGAAGCAACCCTCTATCACAGTTTTTGAGCCAGAGTCCGAACCTGAATCTGCTAGAATCTGTGGAAAGAGTTAAAGATTAGGGTGATGTCAAGAAGGCCTTTCAACCTCAAATAACTAGAGCGCATCATCAAAGTTTAAAACATTAAAATACCAGTGAAAACGTCCAAAATGCAAAATGCTGGTCAGCAATTACAAGAAGGGTTTGCTTGCTGTAGTGGCACTAAAGATTTTCCCATTGGTTATTGAGAAAGGAGTAATTATTTCCATATTGTTTTATCTTATCTTTATCTTTTCTTTTCTATCAGAAACAAACTTCTTAGTTTGAATGAAAGTAATCTTTAGAAATGTGCCAAGGGTATGAATAATTTGGGGTTTAATTGTATGCAAATATCTGGTTCGAGTTTTATTTGTGGGCATCTACAGTCGGTTTTGGCTGAGCTCGGCGGCTGTTCTGCAGCTTTGCCACTTTTTTTTTTGTCATTTCCTGTAATGCAGACCTTTCTATAAGTTTTTCAGTCTTGTGGGTTTTTGGGGGATCTAAAAATCGACTTCCTGTCTTCATGTTGCCTGAATGCACTTCAAAAGCTCACCGGAGGCAAAGTTGTCTGTTTTTTTTTTGTCTTCTTTCCTTTTTCAGCAAATCTCAAACAGGAAGTGAATTCACATTTGAAATCAGAGTGAAAAATTACCGGTCTTTGGTAGCTTGGATGACATATTTCAGCCAAAAAGTATTTTATTTCTTATCTTTCATCAAATAAAAACAAATTATATTTAGCTGATTAGTTATTTTTCACTTTACTAAAAGTATTAAGATTTCCAACAATTAGACAAGTGCTAGAACCTGCTCAGTTAATAATCTTTACGTCAACAAGTACTCAAGTATCGTAAACTGCAACGTTCTTAAAATCGCGCTCTGATGGAAGCTGCTGAAAACTGCAGTTTGATTAGAAGCAAATGCAACGTTCAGGTTTTGCTCACTTTCTGAAAGCCTGAAAATAGTTTTTGTTGATTAGGTTTACTCTAGCTACAAGCTGTCAGATTTAAAGAGGCTCCAACATGATCTCAGTGACATCGACAATATAGCCAAAAAACATGAAACATTTCAGTTTTTTTTAACTAAATAGAGCACTAGACCTAAAAATACAAGCGGTTTCTGCTCATAAATACGATATGTAAATATAAGAAATAGTTTCTTTGTGCATGTGAGCCATCTTCTCCATTACCAAAGCCAATAAAGATCAGTGTTCAGGTTATTTTTGCAGGTCGTCATTTAAGAAGATACAAAGTCCTTACCTTTTTAATTAAAGCCCAAAAATTCCCTCCCTGCTGATGAACGCTCGGCATGCCGCGTCCCCATCCTGCTCCGTGAGTGCGACACACACGCAGGTCTGACAGCTGCATTAAAACTCAAATTTCCTTCATCCACCGGTTGCCACGGAGACCTCAACATGTTCGGTGTGTTGATCTTGGGTTACCTTGTCACCTTCTGAGCATGCTCAGTAGAGCTTCATGTCACCTGAGAAACACAGGTGTCCTGTCTGAGTCAGAGTCTTGAGCGTTGCACCAAATGCTGACTTGTTTTGAGCGTCAGTCGTGTGTGACAGGTTCAGAACAAATCTGCAGAAAGCCTGTTTGTTTTATTAGTCTAATTTATTATTAATTCACTATTTACAGCGTATACGACTGCTTCCAACAGAGATAAAATAACTTGTATGATCAAAGCATCAATCAAATGTAATTTAAGTTAAAAGTGTCTTGTTGTAAGTGTTCAAACCTCTTGATTTGTTCTACGTTTTGGCAGGTTGCAATCACAAAGTGATTCAATAAAGTAGAATATGAATTTTGTTTAGGCTTTTTTTGTCACATTAAAATAACTTTTTTTTTAAATAACCATTAAGCCAGTATTAAACCCACATTTCCGTTTTAAAACGGTGTTGTTTTTTATTAGTCCGATGTAGTTTTATTGTCAGTAGTTGCGTGCGGATATAATCCTAATTAACTAAATAAAATCCAACACATTACATAGTCAGGACAATTTTCCCAGATGCCCCGGGACTCTCGATGATGTCATGGTGAGCCTGGGCAGCCTTCTCCAGCGGGTACTGGGGGCCGACGACCGGCCGCAGCCAGCCGCCCTCCATCCCCGCAAACAGCAGCGCTGCACACTCCCTCTTCTCCTCCTGACGGCAGACAGAGGAATCATTACTGATCTGAGTACACAGTGTTGCTAAGAGAAGTGCAGCTTGTTAGATGGTGGGTGGGAGCTTTTAGTTAGGACGTTGTTGTGTACCGGTGTGGAGGAGAAAAGGGTCACTCCTATGATGCTGCTCTCTTTGGCCATGGTGTCTCTGGGGTTGATCTCTATAGAGCCTCTTGAACCGACAACCTCCAGGAGAGAGAAAGAGCAGAACCAACTCTCACTCTCACACACAAAGTAAAGTTGGCCATATTTAGAGCAATCAGAGAATGATTTTTAACACCGACGAAGAAGACTGACGTCGTACGGACCGTGACTCGTCCTCCGTACGCCAGCAGCTGGAGGTCTTTGCCGAGGTTGACGTTGGAAAGCATCTCCACTATCACATCCACGCCTCGACCGTCTGTGGCCTCCTGGAGCAAACAAAACACCCAATCCAATGTTTCTGTAACACTTATAGTGCAGTAAAGAAAAAAAAATGTTTTTGACTCTTCAAACACGATTATTATTATTATTTTTTTCGCCACACTTAGGTGTTTCAGATCATCAAACTAATTTTTATATCTGGCAAAAGCAACCTGAGCAAATAAAGGTTTTCCAGTTATCATTTAATTTATTAAGAGAAAAAAGATACAAACCAACTTGGCTATATATGAAAATATTGTTTTTCTTTTCATTAAATTATGAATTAACTTTGATTAATCGCTTGTTTGAGTCACTTTATTGGCCCACTTACTGCCTGACCTGTAAAAATGACAATATCACTTAACAAGAAGTAAATGACAATTGATAAATAAAAAAATCTAAGAACATTAAGGACCATTACCCACAAATGCAAACCATGGAAGAGTGGAGAACCCTCCCAGCAGTGTCTGACCAAAATTAATCGAGGACCCATCGCCAACTCCTCCAGGTCACAAATATGTTTCCGTTTATTTAATAAATTTCACAGTAAAACTATTTGTGATACAATTAAGTGTATGAAAAGTGCTCTATGAATAAAGTTTGAATGATTGACAATCAGAGATCACGATTCAACAATCAAAAGCACACTGGGGGGGGAAGGCATTAAATGAGCGAGTACCGAGGCCAGAACCACAGATGACCAAAACGAAATGTTGCATTTTGACGATCCAAGACTCTGCGGAAGATTTAGATTTAGATGCTGCGGCATAACCTTCAGCAGGATGTTCATACTGAAAAACCCTCCAGTCTGCCTCAATGAAACCGATTCTGCAAGGAGCAGTGCCTAAGGCCATGCTTTTCTGAACCTACAACGTTTAATGATCTGAAAAATCGAAGTGAGGACAAAACAAGCAAAACCAGAAGAAACCGGGAAATAGTTCCCGTTGGCGTTCCTTCATGTCGGTACCATGATTCTGTCTGTGTATCCCTCCTCTCGATGATTAAAAGCACAGTGCGCCCCGTTGCCGAGGGCCAACTTCATCCCTTCTGGTGTCCCCGCCGTCCCCAGCACCCTGAGGCCCAGAGCGCGGGACAGCTGGCACGCTGCCACACCCACCTGTTGGATGCATTAGAAACATTTTTATAGCGTCACATTACAACCTGCATGGCAACAGTAAAAATAGAAACACAAATGCGTTCATTTCCGTGCTCATGCTTCGTGATATGCTGACCCAAAGTTAAAAGTAGCAACAAATGGCTAAAGTCAGCAGGTTATAGGCACAAAAGCTAAAGATAAAAAACTACAATTCTGCTTTGCTTCTTTTTAATTGATCACAAAGGTAAAAATAAATAAATAAAAATCATGAAGACTTTTTCTTTTTCTTGAAAACTTGGAAGGAAATACAGCTGGCTAATATAAGGACAAGTAATATTTATTCCACTTCTCAAACAAACAAACAAACAAAAAAACCTACAGTGTGGCCCGGGTCCATTTGGGCTGACTTTGTGCGACCCCTGACCACAACTCAAAAAGGATTCATGCAGCACAGGCAACTGATCTTTTCAACTTTTATATTTTGTGGTAATATTTCCTGACAATTAAAAATTTGACAATGGAAACTGTTACATGGTACAAACCAAATTATTAATCTATTAATAGTCATACCTTTTTGCTTCGTTTTTCACCGCACTGCATGAGCAACTTTTGCAACATGATGAGATGTGATGCATCTTAGTTCAGATTCTGAGTTGTCTTTCTGTCTGTTTTAGGCATTCTTGGACTTTCTTGTCCTCTGTCACAGAACCAAACAGCCCTCACTGACAGCCACAGCTCGCAGTTACATTCACACAGAAAACCTGGAGCTGCTCTCACCCCTCCACTGGCTCCATGGATGAGGACCGTCTCTCCAGCTTTGGCGTGAGCTCTGCAGTACACAACAAAACACCGAAAACTAAAGCTAACCTGCAAAATGTTCCCAAGGTTGGATGAAACTACAAAATGTGATTTCATTTTTTTATGCAACTCTTAATACTGAATTAACTTCTATGATAATAGTTTTTATTGGCATGGCTAACTAATTTGAACATTTTTTTTATTTTTTTTGGTTGTTGTAGTAAATCAAATTAGGAACAGGATGTATGTGTGATTGACTTGTAGTTTATCGGTTGTGTATTGGCGCTATTATATAATTAAACTGAATTCAAAAGATGTAGATGTTGAAGGTTTCTGCAGGTGGAGGTTTCAGAATAATGCTGTAACGATACTTTCCACCAGAGGGCAGTGTTACTCCATGTGCAGAAACCGCTGTACCGGTTTGTTTGCCAAACTCTCAGTTTTTCTGGCTTCTTTTTCAGATGCCTGCAGCCCGAAATCTCGCTTTCTTTCTTATTTTAAAAGTTATGATCTGAATTTTTCTTTTTTGCAACATTATGTACAGAACAAATGGTTCTGCAAAAACAGTTCCACAGAACATAGTCAAATGTGCCCAAAGAGACATTAGAGTTTAGAGAAGATGTGAAAACATGCCAACGAACTCTTTCGTCATCTGTCAGCAGTGACTTAGAAAGCTGAAGAATTACAAGTGAAAATTTTTATTTTCATTTCTTTGTGTCTGTGGCAGAATACATGGATTATTAAAGTTTTTAACATTCTTTTATAATCCATGTTTCGCAGTTTTCTGGAGGGTCTTTCCAGGTTTTTCCCCCCAGTATGATGGTTTATAATTGTAACATGTGCAGACCTTTGGTTTAAACTCTGAGTAATTCCTCTCTTGTGAAGGTCTTACTTGTGAACCAGGGCTCTGTAGGCAGTGAAGTAAGGAATGCCTATGGCTGCTCCCTGTGTGAAGTCTAGTGCATCAGGCAGCTTGTGGACACAGTCGTCCGCTGCTACAGCATACTCCGCGTAACCTCCGGACTGAGCAGCGGTGGTGAAGACGCGATCCCCTGCCTGGAAAACACAAACAATTGCTTGATGTGTGGACCGTCTCTGGGGCCGATTTGGTAAAGGTCTAAGAGATGACCGCTGTCAGTGAAGAAACTGTGAAGATATTTTTAAGGGTGGAAAATTATCTATTAATGGGTAGAGTGTTAACTTTTGTTTTTCCATCTAGAAAACAAATCATTGACACGTTTAGTGTAAAACAAGGCTGACGTTGTTGTACATATTTTTTCCAGAGAAAATATAAGAAAGGGTAAAGATTTCTAATAAAGAACAGACTATGTAGTGGGATATCCTACATTTTCCATGACTTTAATTGTGTGTGCTGTGAGGAGTGTGTGTTTCACTGTGACCTTTACTGCAGTGACTCCCTCTCCGACAGCATCCACCACTCCGGCTACATCTGAGCCTGGTGTGTACGGCAGAGTGGGCTTCCGGGCGTAAGATCCGGATCGGATATACGTTTCCACGGGGTTCACTCCACAGGCACGGACACGGATCAGTACCTGCATCACAAAGATCCTAAATAAGTTGTAATTAATACAAGTTGGGTTTTTTTCCCCTGCCCAAATCTATTATACACATTTTTCTTTAATGACTACAATAAAGTCTAAATGTATTTAAAATGATTTGTATTCAACCAAGAAGTTTTCTTCTGATAGAAAATGAGACAGGCATCTATCAAAAGAAAAAGCAACTGCTAATTGATTGTGAAAACAAACGTGTTTATCTAATTACAATTGATTTGAACAAATGACAAAAATGATTTACACTTCCCCTAATAATCAAGGGAAAAATCTTTATTGGCATTACATCAGTCAAACCCTCCTTATAATTACTGACCAGCTTTTAGCATCTTTCCACTGATGATTTATGCTTTGGGGTGAGATCTGAACATCTGATAGAGGAGGGTCTTCTTGCCATGACCCTAATCTTTAGCTCCTTCACAAATTCAGATTTATAGTAAAAGACTGTAAACTTTAATCTGCCAGGTATGAATGAATATGGACTTAATTGTATGGCTTTACAAAGATTAGGATAATAAATTATGATTTGGACAAAGTCACGATGGGAAATTTGTTATATTATCTAAACTATTGCCAAGAAAATCTAAATAAGCATTGCGAAATGTAGTATGATAGCTGGCCTGATTTTAAAATATTGGCATCGTCCCACTTTTCTTCGGAATACAAACAAGTGGATGATGACAATTTTGTTTTTGTTTTGCACTTTGACCCCCATCCTCCAAGAGACGTAAATCCAGTTACATTTATCAATAATTAACCATAGCAGGAAAGACAAACTGCTGAAAGGATGTTTCGACTGACTTTAATTTTACAACAACAAACATATCGGTGAGGTTTGACCTGCGTTTGCACAAAACAAAGAGCCATGTCAGACATCATAATGTTTGAAACCTCTTTGCAGCTCCTCCGCGGTTGTTATGGTTATGGCCAGACTTCCGGCCACCTGTCCGCCAGTGAACTGCGCCTTCAGAGCGGGATGCCTCACCTGTCTGTGTCCCGGCTGAGGGACCGGGACGTCGGAGCAGAGCCTGAGGACAGACGGAGCTCCAAACTCACTGACTCTGATGGCTCTCATCATCCTGCTGCCTGACATGTCAGCTCGATCTGCAAACAGGACCAGGTGGCAGAGAAAAAACAAACTGTGTTCAGTTCCCTCTTCTTCGACAAATGTTTCGGATTTGACACGTCAGCGCCCTCATCCGTACGCTTAAATAACTGACTTCAATGCTTTTTTTTTGTTGTTTTTGCTGTACCGTAGGAATTTCGCTTTTTTATTTTCTGCCATTTAAAAAAATATATACCTCTCAAAACTAAGTACATTAAATACTACCTACTGGTATCAAGATTTTCCCTATATTTTATTTTATGTTCTAACAATGTTTTTTTTTTCTAATATAGAAAAAGAATGATTTTCATCCTACTTTGTCACAATTCCAGTTGTTCTAAAATACTTTCCTGACTGTAGATATGAAGATGCTTAGGCTAGTACTCACTTATGGTAAATTCCTGAAAAAGGAATATCAACTCTCAGTTTTCCTACTTGGGTGGCATGTTTTCTTTTCTTTTCCGTTTTCGACAGTGGCCAGGTGTCATATTACATGTGTATACCTATGGAATTGCTTATAAAAGTGTCAAACCTCTTGAATCAAGTAAAAATAAAAAATAAAGTATTTAACCGTTTGAATGAATAAATAAATAAATAAAATGATAGGCTTTTGTTGAGGTGCTAAAATACAATTGTTTCTCCTTTGAGGCTTTTCCCACATTAGTGTGTGCAAACATAGTTTGCACACACTAATAAACTAATCAATAAATAAAATACTCCCTCATCTAATCAATAAATTACACGAAAGTGTTCTATTTTCTTTCTTTGATCACTTTTACTTCCATCTTTGTGTTTGCTGTAGTAATTATGTATACGGTTTTATCATTCTGAAGTCTTTTTTTTTTCGTTTAAAGAGTGAAACTTTTAGTCTAATCCGTGCTTCCATCGAATATCTCGTCGATTGAATAGTTCAGTCTTACGTCATGACGTTACTTCCGTTTACGTAGCCTGATTCTTACATGAATGGAACTACTTTCAAGTACCGACTGGGAGTCAGATAAACCCAACCACACGAGTAGAGACCTGGTGAAACCCGCCGAGAAAGAGACGAGTGAAACGCGGAACTAGGGGCAGGAGAGAAAAGTGACGGCGGCAGCGTGCAGTTGCGTCACGTTAAGCCTCCAGCGTTTATTAATGTGATATTACAATGTCCGCAAACGGGTTTCCCCATGTAAGAGGAGCCATTTGTAGCCTGCTTTAAACAGACAGACACTCCGACGGGACTTCGTTGATTCCCATAGTTTGAGATAGGTGACTGTATGGCTTGACTCGTCCCTGGGTTTGTCAGAAATGGCAGCAAAATGCAGGTTTTTGCTTCAGAGGGTCCTTACAGGAGCCAGAGCTCGTGCTGCGTGGTATCACCAAGCGTCAGGTAGACAGGTAGATCTACACCTGGTGCGTAGATCAGCAGTCAGACAGCTGAGCAGCTCCAACAGACTCCACAGGCCTCCCTCTGCCACCACAGGTACTTCTTAACTCATGGATATAATGGAATAATGACAGTGTTGGCGTACTATGGTATTGGTTGACTGTGTTAATTTACGGTAATTCCTGAAAGCTGTTTACTGTCGTGTCGCCAGGTCCCAGCAGCCTGTCGTTCAGGACTCACACTTGTGGAGAGCTGAGGTCACATCATGTAGGAGAGAAGGTCACGCTGTGTGGCTGGGTCCAATATCTCAGGTTCTATTCTCTATTAGCTCTTCATTACTTGAGATGCAGTGTACTTTTGACTTTTTTTTCTTACTGTTTAACCTTTTCAGCCTTAACATTAGTTCATTTTTTTTGCGATCTTTATATGATACTCCAGAACAAAGCGGTGCATTATTGTGAAGTGAAAGTATAAAGAAAGCTCTAAATTTTTCTTTGGAAATAAAAGAAATTAAAAAGGGGCACACATTTTTGTTCATTTTTCAAAGTCATTGGTGGTAAAATTTCATCAGTCAATGATTGTTATCATTGTTACTGATCACAATCAGTAATTTAACAAAAATAAAAATCAAATTGATTTGTTTTTCTGTTTTAGATTCTGATGTGTTCCTTGCTTTTTTTGGTTGCTTTTATTTCCACTTCATGTTTACCTGAACAGAGTAAAAAATGATCAGAAATAGACCAAATATTTGAATATGTCAACAAATTTTATCTAAACTAAAATTAGAAGCCGTTATTAAACTTCTCAAGTGACAATAAATAATGTTCTTCTATTCTAACACAATTATTTTGGACAATTTCACTGATCAGGTGTTTGAAATAAATGTAATAATTTCTCTCTGCTTACCACAGACAAGACCTGTTTATCATCCTGCGAGATTTCAGCGGTTTGACTCAAGTTCTAATCCCCCAGAAAGACGTAAGAAATTGAATCCAGCTGTAAAAAGTTGCTGATGTCACTGAAAAAATAAATAATACAGAAAATGTATGAATTAATTGAAAAATTATTAGAAGCCCCACCCTAAACGTAATTTTTTTTTTTCCCATTTTAGTCTGCCATCAGCATGAAAGCAGCGCTGTGTGATCTCTCTGTGGAGTCAGTCGTCAAGGTTACAGGAACAGTCAGAAGAAGGCCAGACGGGCAGGAGAACAAGGTTTGAGCGTGTTATCAGGTTATATTGTTTGTTAAATTCATTTTTTTGTAATATTTTTTATAGTGAAATTGAGTATTCTTTTAAAAAATACTGTTTTTGAATAAAAAAGTACTTTATATCACTTTTTATTTAATGTATTTTTTTGCTGAGAGTTGATTGGGAGGAAGAGAATATTTAAGTCCTCTAGTGATATCACCTTTGGCTGTCATCAGTCACTGCTGTTTTACCGTGATTTCCAGATAAACATTAAAAAACAGATCGATTAAATGTATCAAATGGCTGCAGGAGTGTTTGCACTAAGAGTGATTTTAACAAAATCTGCGTCATAAACACAAATCCCTAAGCAGAAAACGTTTAGGAAATCAGCGCTCATTAGCAGCACAGTTAGATGATGAAATGTTGTTTTTTTAAGATATATCCTGCAAACCTGCATCAAAGCAGCCATTTTTCTCTGGATGGGTCTGACTTCTCATCTCGTTGCGTTTACGCCAGGCGATGCCAACAGGAGACGTAGAGGTGCTGGCGGAAAATGCGGAAGTCTTCAACACGTGCCGGAAGCTGCCTTTTGAGATAAAGGACTTTGTCAAAGTAAGCGTCTCGTTCAGCTAATGAGTAAGCTTTTATTAGAGTGACTTTTCAAAATGTGTCGTGTCTGTCGGGTGGTGCAGAAGTCTGAGTCGTTGCGGATGCAGTATCGCTACCTGGATCTGAGGTCGTCGCAGATGCAGAAGAATCTCAGACTGAGATCTCAGCTGGTGATGAAGATGAGGGAGTATCTCTGTAATGTGCACGGTACGGACAGTGAAGTTCACTTGTTTCTGTTTAGTTATTCTCTTTCAAATTTGACCTCAATTCTGTGTAGTTTTATTGTTCTCTTCCTCTCCTTCATGTAGGCTTTGTGGATGTTGAAACACCTACTTTATTCAAAAGAACACCCGGGGTAAGAAGGTCCTCACCTCTCTTAATCATAGAAGAACAACTTCTAAAAAATCCTGTGTCATTTGTATATCATTGCAGCACCTCACAAAGATATTCAGGCCCCTTCAATGTTCACATTTTGATAGTGTAACATAAATCTTCAGTGGATTCTTTTGGGTGGTTTTATCTGAACATAAAATTGATTACAATCGGGGCCCTAAAGGAAAATAACTTGAGTGCGGTCAGATTGGATGGAGGGTTGTGAACAGCAATTTTTAAGTCTCTATCCCTGTTGAAGGAAATCCTCTTCACCCCGACGCCTCCACCATCTTATTTCAGCTCTGGGGGTTCAGTTTTAGTTGTCGGCTACAAGTTTCATTTTGGAACTTGCAATTGGAGGTATGAGAGTAGAGAGAGGTTAATCCAAATGGACACTATGCTTTTTGTATGTTTCTTTGTATGTATTATCGTATCATTTTCCTACTGATTCACTATTAGTGAATTGCAATACTTTGTGTTGGAGTAGCTCAGAAAATCCCTCAAAATACACTGACTTTTGGGCGTGCCATGGTGGCGTAGGGGTTAGCTAGACCCATATTTGGAGGCCTTGAGTCCTCGACGCGGCCGCCGCGGGTTCAACTCCCGGACCCGACGACATTTGCCGCATGTCTTCCCCCTTTCCTTCCCTGTTTCCTGTCAGCCTACTGTCATATAAGGGACACTAGAGCCCACAAAAAGACCCCCTGGAGGGGTAAAAAATAAATAAATAATAAAAAAAAAAATACACTGACATTTTTGTTGCCATAACCTGGCGAAATGTTATAAAAGTTCGACTGGAATGCATATTTTTCTTTAAAACAAATCATTTCGAAAAGCTTGAAATGTTGTTGTGGCAAAAGTACGTGTCACTTTTTGAAACTAATATCTAAACGTGTCTGATGCGTTACTGAGAATCTCGTGTTTTTGTTTCAGGGCGCCAAAGAGTTCGTCGTCCCCTCCAGGGAGCCGGGCCTGTTTTACTCTCTGCCTCAGAGTCCGCAGCAGTTTAAGCAGCTGCTGATGGTGGCTGGAGTGGACCGGTGAGTGACCAGCTCACTGCACCTTTAATGTGGAAGAAAACCTCCCCGCTGGTTCCCACACATTCAATCAGATACATTGAACTTTTTATTTGCAGCGGTGCAACATTTAGCAGAACTTTAACCAAAATCACAGATGAAAGGAGAATTGAATATTGTTGTTCCCCGACTTTGACGTCTGTTCCCACGCTTTCAGTTGATGCCTGTTCTAACTCAGCTGATGGGATAAAGGAAATAATTAGTAATCAAGCTTAAGTCATCAATCAAAAACAGGAGGTTTGAGTTAATGCTTTTGCTGCTTTAAAATAATTGTAATTACTTGTAAAAAAAAAAATCTGTTTGCAAAGGCATCACATCAACATGAAGAAGGTTTTGTAATGATTTACAGGAAAATGTTTAGCTTGATTTAAATCGCATTAACATGTAGCTTATTGTACATTTAAATAAGCAGTCAATGCTTCGCTAGATAAGAGAAAATTTCTCACTGAAAGTTGGCCAACAATAGGAAATTATCGAGTTACTTTATTTTATGAACAGCTTTGTTATTTTTTTGCGCATTTATAATTTAGCCGCAGTTTGCTTTACTTCAGATACCTTTTGTATTTGTTAAATCTCATAAAAATACAGAATGGGGAAGATGGGTAAAGTTAAAATCCCACCGTGCTTGAATTGCTTCCTAATTCATAAATACAAAATACCGACTCTTTGTCTGGTGTCATCAGGTACTTCCAGGTGGCTCGATGTTACAGGGACGAAGGCTCCAAACCAGACCGGCAGCCAGAGTTCACTCAGGTGAGATGCAGCAGTTTGATGCTCGGCCTTTTCTGTGAAGGTGTCAAATGTTTGCTTGTTGTAACGTCTCACACAAATGTATTGTTTTCCTTTCACTTCTACAAGTTACTCTACATTATTGAGTTAGTGTGTCACATACAATCCTAGGACAATAAACCCAAAGATCTGCTGTTTGAATGTGACAAAACGTGAAATATTTCAGTATTTTGCAAGGAGCTGTAGCTGACAAGAGCTGCTAACCTATCAGATCTTCTCGCTGACCGCTCCAGGTGGACATAGAGATGTCTTTTGTGGACCAGGCCGGCATTTTATCGCTGGTGGAGGGTTTGCTGCAGTATTCCTGGCCAGCAGAGAAAGGTTCTCTAAAGGTCCCTTTCCAGACGATGACGTATGATGAAGCGATGAGAGACTACGGTGTGGACAAACCGGACACTAGATTTGGCATGAAGGTGGGTGAGTGCTTGTGGCTTAGATGAACCGAACCTTAACGTGGATTACCAATAAATTGCATATTTACAGAATTTCGGATTTATCATGAATCTGGGGCGCAGGTGACTTAATCAAGCCTAAATTGTGTTTAACCAGATGAAAGATTGAGGTAATTAAGAAAGTGTTTATATTATTCTCATGTATTTTTTTCTGTCTTCTTTCTTTCCCAGCTGACAGACATCAGCGACGTTTTCTCCTCCACTCAGATTGAATTCCTCAGATCAGCTCTCAGCCAATCAGAAGGCTCGGTTCAGGCCATACGTGTCCCCAGTGGAGCTGTATGAATATTTATATTATTTATACTATTAAAATGCTCTTCTGTGCTACACAGTTCAGGATTTAGTTCAATAAAGAAAAACTTACAGAGAATGTATTTAATTCAAATAAGACATGCTTTATTATAATACCAATGTTTGTGTGCTGATATGTCATTTGTGCCGTTTTTGCTTTTATTTGTGGTTGTTCTGTGTCTGCTGAAAGAAACTTTTCACTGGGAAAGATTTAGAGGAACTGAAGCAAGCAGCCAAGAGTCAATTTGGACAGGTAGGCTCATATCTCCTTTTGTTTTTATCAAATAAAGCTTTTTAATGATTAGATTTCAATTGTTACTAAATCCTAGATAGTCTTTGAGACCCCAAAACATTTTCCAAATCTGCATTTCCTATTCAAATCATTAACAAGACAAACACCAGAAGCTACCCCCCCCATCAACGACTCCCTCATCTAAAGTCAATCATTGCAATAAAAAATCCACAAAGGATTATTAAGCCTCTTTTTTTTCTAAATATTTTTTTTTCCTGTAAAGGAGCTGAGTCTGGTGTTGGTCAGAGAAGACGGCACGTTAAAGTCTCCCCTGAAGAAGCTGATGCCCGTCTCCGTCACAGAGGACCTGCTGAGGAAGACTGTAGCCGGACCAGGAGACCTGCTGCTACTGGCGGCCGGCTCTCTCCACGCTGTGGTAAGGTCCTGGCTCTAAGACAAACTGAACAACTAAAAATGCTCTTTTAAACTTCTCTTCGCCCTGCTGTCAGCGCCCCATGCTCGGCAGCCTTCGCCTTAAGGCAGCGCAGCTCCTAGAAGCTCATGGCCTTTCGGTTCTTGACCCGGATGCTTTCAACTTCCTGTGGGTCGTGGACTTCCCTCTTTTCTTACCAAAAGAAGACAAACCCAAGGAGTTGGAGTCCGCTCATCATCCTTTCACTGCTCCGCAACCGGAGGATAGCGAGTTGCTCTTCACAGAGCCACACAAGGTGTTCATATGACTTTTTTTAATAGTTGCCCTTGTGGAAAATAATATATTGCACAGGCCATACTCAGTGTGGTGTTTTGGTGTTTCGTAGGTGCGAGGGCAGCATTATGACCTGGTACTGAACGGCAGTGAGATTGGAGGAGGTTCCATTCGGATCCATAAAGCCTCAGAGCAGCTCCATGTCTTAAAGAACATCCTTAAGGTTAGCTTTCCTTACTTAATAAAGAGAGAAATTAATATCGGCTCATATATGTTATAATTACTTTTTAATTTTTCCTTTGACAGGAGGATCCCGGTCTCCTTTCCCATCTGCTGGAGGCTCTAGACTCTGGAGCGCCACCTCATGGAGGCATCGCTCTTGGTAACTCTGCTCATGCCTGGAGATTAACATTAGAGCCACCAGAGGGCGCCATTTGACCCCAAGTCAGAAGAATCTTGGCTATCATAAACATTGGATTGCGTCAACTGATTTAATATACTAAAAGCAGGACAAAGAGTTGAGCAGCATAAAACAATGAAATCAGTAATAAGAAATTATGGGAAAAGCTGAATTTTACATTACAATTAGACACTTTAGCCCTTGTGATCTAGATATTAATCAAAAAATGTTCAGCATTCATTAGAATGACTCTAAAAGACAGAAAAAATCGTTTCTTTTTCTTGTCGAAAATGTTATACCAGAGTAATTATATGTCTTAGTTGGTCATAACATAACCTAAACATAACATCTCTGTATTCAAATGTTCAACATAGCAATTCCCAAAGGTTAGTAAATCATTTGGTCATGTAACTTTATCATTTGTGCCTCTCTGGTAAAAATGATCATCTTTAGCAGTTTATATGGTCATAACTGTTATGTTATGAATATTCCACTATGTAAGAGATGTTAAAGGGAGTAATTTTAGGGAAATTCATTTAATATGAAGTCAGGAGGACTCAATGTAAAATAAATTACACAGAGTCAAAGAATGTTTGCGAAGTCCAAATTCAGGTATTTTTATTAAATCGGGAGATAAATTCAAGCATAGAACAGTTGCCAAGGTTTTTGTTTTTTAATGAAACAGTTTAAATTCAGGAACGTTTTGTTTGCCAAAGCATTTTTTTTGTATATTTTTACAGGCAAAGTTTTGTCTTTTTTAGCTGCAGCTGGCTTGCTGACTCCTTTATCATGCCCCCATAGGTTTGGATCGCTTGGTCTCTATTTTGGTCAGAGCTTCCAGCATTCGTGATGTCATTGCCTTCCCTAAGTCATTCCGGGGTCATGACCTCATGAGCCACGCGCCTGATTCCGTGTCAGAGGAGGAGCTGAAGCCGTACCACATTTCTGTCAGATGGCCAACCGATGGAGGACGAGAAGGGAAGTGAGATGTTGATAAAGACAAATCAACATCTGAGGAGATGTTTTCCTAAATTTCTGATCTGCACATCAGAAATAAAAGCATTGATGAGGACACAGAGAGAGACGTATAGACTGAACAATGTCCATTTGGTCCGCAGGGACATTAAAGACAAGAGAATTTAAGAGAGAAATGATGCGACGGCTGTATCCGAACACTCAGGGATGAAAAAATATCATGCCATAAGGACAGAGTGTAAAGCTAAACCTGAACTATGATGGAACAACTCAACTCGTATCAAAACTTATTAGGTGTTTCTCACTGTTACTGAGTCTGTTTTGTTTCATAAAATGAAATTTATCGACAAAGTTACTGTTTCAGGATCTTTCCTTTAAGACTCTGTGTCTTGTCTGTGTCAGTTTGAGTGATCTGTTTGCCACCTTGTCGATAAGAGTAAAGCTCTTGTGGTAAGAAAGTCTTAAAATAGAAAATAGCATTCAAAAGGCCTAATTGGGACAGTGAAAGTGTTTGTTTTTTAAAGTACAAGAGACTCTTGGGATCAAAGAGTTAAAGATACATGAGTAATTCCAGTCCAAAAAGACTTAAGAGTAAAGTTCCTAATGACTTATACTCTCATTAACATGATTACCTTACAGTGTGAGTAGTCTGTTACTCTGCTCTGAAACAATATAAGCTTACTTGCATATAATCACAACCTGACTTTATAAAAAAAAAAAGAGAGAATTGCAGTGTAGAGATATACAGGGCGTATAAGAGTATAACTTTGGATGTTTATGCTTTTATTGCTTTTACAAACCAATCATGATCAACTTTTTTTTTTGACAAAATAAATTTCCAAAAAGACTTTAACACCAAATCTGAAACTGATTATTTTTTTCTCCAAATAATGAAAAATCCTTTTCATAACATTTTTCTCTAATTTGCTTGGTGTGCAATTATGCTGTAATGGTAGCCAAGAATACTGATTGTAACTGGAGACACAGTCACTACACTCAGATAATCTTCTTTTCACTCGTTTTAAGACTACTAGCTGGCTGGGCCTCTGTTGAATTAGGTTAGTCACATTACAGATAGAGAATATTTTTGATTTATTTATATTAGTTTATTTATATTACATTTGTCTGTTTTTGAGGGGGAGAAATCAGTTTTATATTTCACATTTGAATGGATTTTTGTTTGTTCTTTGAAAGAAAAATAAAACGTTTTGTTGTTCATGATTAAATTGCAAAAGCAATAAAAAAGGTAAAACATCCAAGAGTGAATAGTATTTATTGGCACTGTATGTATCCTACATATTGTTTGCTTAGTTTTTATTTTTGTATCCTTAAGTTTTATATATTACATGTCGGACACCACTAGGAAGTGTCATTTCATTCGGCTGCGTAGTTTCGTAGTTTTCTGTAGTTTTTCTCACGTACAGCACGGAGACATTTCCGGTTTCTATGACGACGGCAACCCGGAACAGGAAGTGTCGGGGTATTTGACCGTAGCTCAGGAAAAAAAAAAAATGATTGAACAGAGATGTGATTGTTCTTTTTCCGCTTCCAGAGCAGTGAAGTCGTGGCTTGTTTCTGCTAGTTGACGGCGACGTTTAATTGCATTTAATTGCGTCCAAGAAACGGAATGTCGTTTCGGACGGAGACGTTGAGTTATTCGGCGCATTTCCAGGGTCAGACGATGCTGAACGGCTAGTCGGCTCGTATACATTACCCTGTGTTGGTGGTAGAGCTCTGGGGTTTCTTTTTTTTTAAAGAATTCTCATTATCGTGTTTGGGACATTTCTTTGTGTGTATCCGGAGATATTTGCCTCAAAGCCACACAACGGCTGTGAAGCTGAAGCTCTTCTCGGTGTTTGTGCTGGTCAGCCACGTCAGCTATATTCACTGATAAACTCGGAGAGCATCTCTTCTCTTTGGTTCCCACGTTTATTTAGTTGAAAACCGTCAGAGTGACGTCCAATGACAATGGCTCCGATGGGTATCCGGCTGTCACCGCTCGGTATGGCGGTGTTTTGCCTGCTGGGAGTCGGTGTCATCTACCACCTGTATGCCGGGGTCTTCTCCAACCACCTGTCCTATTTCAGGTTGGATTATTTTTTTCTTTATGTACAGTAAAGTAACATTATCTGACGCAATTCTTATTGCAAGTCCATCGGATGTTATGATGTATAATTTGAATCTAAAGTGGGAAGGTCCTTTCTACTTGAGCCTTTTCTACTTCTCTATTTCTTTTCTCTTTGAGGTATTACCTAATGTCGCTGATTTCAACAGATCAAAACTGGTGTTTTTTGCTTAATCATACCTGTCTGGATGCTTGCAAACATAGATACTTGGGGGGGAAATATATATCTATCTATATATCTATATCTATGTGTATATAGATATAGATATATAGATCTATATATATCCATCCATCCATTTTTTAACACCCTTGTCCCCAGTGGGGTTAGTTGAAAACCGTCAGATAGGCTAGTGCCTATCTCCAGCAAACGTTTCGGGCGAGAGGGGGCTACACCCTGGACAGGTCGCCAGTCTGTCACAGGGCAACACAGAGACAGACAGGACAAACAACCGTGCACACACACACTCACACCTAAGGAGAATTTAGAGAGAGCAGTTTGCCTGACAGTCATGTTTTTGGACTGTGGGAGGAAGCTGGAATACCCAGATGCACAGGGAGATCATGCAAACTCATTCCCAGATCACTTTAGTCTATCCGACTGCAGCCCTGCTTGTCAGACATTTGCTACATTTGTTGAAGAGACTTCAGTCGACAGGACAGTGTGTCACACTTTAATTGACAGTGACTCTGCACCTGGCAAGTGTGAATGTGGTCTTTGTTTTGTACTTTTAAATAGTTTCAGTTTTTTTCTGAATACTAAGAGATGGACAGATTTCAAAAAGATTGTTTTTGTTGCTGCTTCAAAACATTACATTTTCAATTATCTTCTTTTAAAACAGCATTTTTTTTAAAATTCAGATATTAACCTTTCTTCTGTCTTCTTGTGTCTGCAGGCAGAGGAAAAAGGTGGACCTGAGAGACCTGTTAGCCGTCTCTGTGGAGGCTGCACAGCTGGGTGGGGAAGAGGTAAAGACAAACCTTTTCTTCATATTGTGTATGGACTACTGTGTCGAAACATTTTATATGCAAGTGGAGCTAGACTGTAATAACTGTTTAAATGTACCTGATATTAATTACATTATCAGTGATAATGATTTAAAAGGCTTCCCCTGTGTATTTGTGGGTTCTCTCTGGCTTCCTCTCACTGCTGCCACTGGCCTCGCTTTTTTTTTCTAATCCCAACATCTAGGCGCCTAACTCCGTTTTGATTTCTCTCTTCATGCTGTATCTGCTGGTTGAACATGTAGCTCCTTTCTGTCTAGGTGAAAAGAGTACGCAAAGAAAACACACTCAACGAGAAGTCAAAGGGAGAAACAAAGGAGGGAGCTAAAGAGCTTCTGACTATGGGGGACCTGCAGTCGCACCGGAAGATGTATAACCTAATAAAGAACACATTTCCTGAAATCACTGTGAGCAAATGTATTATTATAAACTATGCTTTGATGTTGTGTGTGGTTGAAATGAAAATATCCATATCCAAGTGATTATGCCCAAATGTTTTTGTCTTTAGGTATACAGCGAGGAAAGTGACAGCAAACCAGATTCGGTATCCTGGAGCAGGAACATACCTGATGGCATCCTGAAACTGGAGAAAGGCAGGGAGGTTTCTGCTGATAGCATCACTGTGTGGATTGATCCATTGGATGCTACTCAAGAATACACAGGTGGGTCGGTACCACAATTTCTGGGATTTCATTCAAATCCAACGTTATTACCTCATCATCCCTTGTTTTGCTTGTATTTGGAAAACAGTGGAGTCGTCCGATGACCCCATATACTCCTTTTTTCCCCCCAGCTGTGTTGAACAAGATGCTTGTGTAGAACTGGTTCTAGAGTTTGCTTTTCAGCCTCTGAGAACAACCAGCACTGTCACTCTAATAGTTTCAGAAAAATAATTTCTATTCAGAAATACTCCCTACCTGGAAAAATCAGTTTGTCAAAAATGAAACATTTGATGTTGCTGCACCATAAAAGTGCGTCAGGCCTTTCTTTATATTGTTTCTGTTAATTAATTTTGAGTACTGGTATATTAACTTGGAGTCATTCTAATTATTTGTGATTAGAACGGCACAGAATGTCTCAAATATATTATTATTATTGTTGTTATTATTATATATTAGTAGTAGTTTGCTCATTTATCCCAAGTGTTGCATTTTTAATGCTAATGTTGCAGCAAGTCTTACAGCAACAGATACGCTGGACACAAATGCCTGTCTTCTCTCTTACCCTGTAACTTTATCTTTCCACAGAAAAATTGGTGAAATATGTGACCACTATGGTGTGTGTTGCTTTGGAGGGTAAACCAGTCATTGGTGTCATACACCAGCCATTTACAGGGTTTACTGGTAAGTTGGGGCATCCGTGAAGACATGTTTTATCCCTACCTTTGACTAAGTACGCCCTTTGGATGTATTTTCTTATTTTTAAAAAGCCTTATTGTAATCTCAAGTGACTTTATGCTAGAAAAAAAATGCAAATATATGTACTTGTTCTCTTTCTCTACCCCGCTTCTGCCTCTATTATTGCCTCCTTAGCCTGGGCGATGGTAGGTCAGGGAACAAACATGGAGTACAGATCGTCCTACAACCTCAACTCGCCAAAAGTGATTGTGTCACGGTCACATTCTGGAGAAGTAAAAAACTTTCTTCACTCTGCTTTTGGAAACAGCACAACAATAATCCCAGCAGGTGGCGCAGGTGAGCAGATAATTCTTTGTCCTTTTCATTTTGGCATTTAAGGAACATAAAACACATTGCCTGCTGCTGCGATGACCAGAAGCCTATTGCGCAAGATTTGTGTCGATTGTCTACTAAAGGCTGGTATTAGCTGAACTAGAAAAAGAAGTATGCATGTATCCAAGCACATCTTATTTAGAGATTCCAGTAAATGTGCTATTGAGTGCACAGGGGGAATCACCAGAAACACTTTTATTTAAATATGCAAAAAGATGTAAATAAGCCTTGGAAAACTTTTGTGTTTTTGTGGGAAAAAGAGGAAGCTAATATGGTGCAAGTAGGAGGCATCATTGACTACTCGTATGTCTTGTGCAAAGTCAAACATTTTTTAATGTCCACTGTTTACCTGGATTGGACAATGTAAACAAATTCAGAAGTGGACTTGGAAATGGTGAGGCTGGTGTTTTTCAATCTCCAAATTCACACTCTTTTCACAATTTAATGTGGTCTTGAAGTATTGCTACGGCTGCTAATGAATCACTTAGGCATGCTTTAAAAAGCACTCCTATAACTGCAAACATAGATACTTTAATTTTTCATCATGTGTCTGGTGCACAATTGTTTTCACAGAATCAGCAGTTTCGCAGCATATCCTCCAGGTGTGGCCAATGCGGCCAGTAAAAACCCAAATAATAAAAAAAAAAAACATTTTCTGAGTTTTAAATTTGAAAAACAAATTATTTAAACAGGTTGTGTAGACTTCTGAGAGCCACTGTCACCAACTCAAGGACGTATGGCTTAGTGTAGTGTGTTGATTCAGTATCATTTGTCTTTCCTCACAATATAAACAGTTTCTGCCTTTCTCAAATAATTGGATTAAAGTAGGGTTATTGAATTGTCATTTTTCTTTATAATCCTTAAGCAAACAGCAGCAGTTTGTGTTAAGAAGGTTCTTTAAATAGACAGGCTACCAGGAATTTCAGCCACAGTGTTGTATGTTTTTTTTGTCTAACAGGATACAAGGTGCTATCGCTGTTGAAGATGCATTCAGGACAGACAGAGCCTATAGATGAAGCAGATGTTTACATCCACATCACCGTCATTAAGAAATGGGACATCTGCGCTGGTGCCGCACTACTGAACGCACTTGGTTAGAACATAGCTATTTCTTTATTTCTTTTTTTTCCACAAACTTTTATACCTTCTTTATATTATTACCAGTGGCTTCAACTGAGAGGGATGAGATACTTAAACCCTCTGAAAACTCTAGTTTCAAATTTCTTCCCAGTAGGGAATGTATCCAGGGTGTACCCGCATCCTTAGCAAGTCTTGAATTCATGTATCTACAAGTAAGGCCTTAAAATGTCTTAAATTTATTTATTTTTTAAATGCAAGTTGGCCTTTAATATGTTAATCTTAGTTTAAATGTTGTCTTGACAGGCTTGTTTAATCTCTTATGTCCTATGGTTTGTTCTATTTCCTTGCGGGACTTGTTTGAGTCACACTCGGACATCTTCATTGCATTCTGAAATGGTTGAGGCTACCGCTAACTAGCTGCTAATATATTCTTACTAGCTAGCTAGCTTCTTTGTATGTATCATAAGTCGTGCAATACATTTCCCTGACCCAATGTCAAATATCCTGTGTTTGGAATATGAACCAGATTTATTCTAACACACAATTAATTTACAAATGACCCAGTTTGTTATATTTTTGAACACTGACAAAGAGAACAGAAACGCATTGGCTGATGTAACTCGTTTGTCTTTTCCTCACAATTCTGATATGGGTGAAATTCATTTAGACTCTCCACTTATCTGTCTAATAACCATTAATCTCCTTTACAGGAGGCCACATGACCACTCTGAAAGGGGAGAACATCGACTTCAGTGGAACTCCTTTGAACGAAGGAGGACTGGTGGCCAGTGTTGAAGTGGATCATAAGAACATACTGGCCAAACTTCCAAACTGGGACCTTTCAAAGCACTGAAAGACAACCACAGAACCATTGGCAGCTCCGGCATGTTGTGCTGAGGCTTACATGAAGAAGAGATGATTAAACATGAAACGTTTATGGTCAAACGTTCATGTTATTTTTTTCTTTTCTTTTTTTTTTTTGAAAGCTGGGCGGGGATTTGCTGTCTACACAAACCTGGCCCACTGAACAGGATTGTGACCAGCATGGTTACCACAATGGTTCTTGATTCACGCTCCTCCACAGCTACATGCATCATTCATCCATCTTATGTGAAACCGCATGCTCACAAGGAATTGTAGGAAAACAATGGACCCTTCCATGTCTCCTCCTTTCACCTTCACAGGAGAACAGGGGAACTTTAATGTGAAAATCTCTGGAGCGTACAGCTGAACATTGCAGGAGAAACTCTGGAGTTTGGCCTCTGCTTCCACCATCGTAGATGTCTTTATTTTTCATATTTCAAAAGAGCATAACACTATTTAGAGAGGAATGTTTCAGAGAGCATCAGACATTAGCCCATCTCTGCAACTAATAAAACTTTGGATTTTGAGTAAATTTATGGGTTATTGTGTTAAGAAATCCTTTTATTATTTTATTTAAATCCTTTATCTTTTATTAACATTATATTAAGATGGATTAATTGAGAATAAGTTAATTATGAGTAGAGGTCCCATATTGTGGCCAAGAGAGAAGCTGATCGACCAGATTTGTGTTGAGGGTTCCATGTTTATCAGATAATTGAGCAAATCAGTTTAAAAACCTTTATTAAAGCAAAAAATAACTAACAAAAGCTGTTGGAGTGGCAGTGATAACACAAGAAGGAATTTGATGTTGAACTTAATAACTCAACACTTTTAATAACCAGAATTTGTGCCACAATAAATGCTTAAAATGGGTACTTTTTACTTATCTATTCAAAATTCATTCAGCAAAAGAAGTGAAGTAGTCCTTTACCTAGCCCCAGCACTTCTCCAGTCCAAACAGTTTGTTTTGATGGTTCTCGATTTAGAAACCTTGGAAACCACGCAATAGACTTGTCAAAGTCAGAAAGATTTTTCAGTAAGAGAAACCAGATCCTAGTTGGAAAGAGAAATTAGTACTTCCTCATTTCTGCCTACAAGTGGCTTCAAAACTCTGAAGTATGCATGCATGGTTTGGATTTTTGGTCTTGATGAATCCCTGTTTCCTTTGACTACTGTTTGTCTTTCAGCACTGTGTCGGTTGTACCTGAGTCACTTTTGACTTTTTGTGTTCAGTCGAAAAATACCAGCAGAGATCTCACCCGAGTGTCTGAAGAAGGTACATTTATTAAAGGATCTTTTCATGTTTACCTTGTTTTGATAGCATTTGTGTTGATGTGTAGATTAAACTCCGTTTAGGTCAGAAATTAAATATTGAAGCGGTTTCGTCTGCCACTGGTTGACGAGGCTTGACAACTTGTCGATAGAGGTGAGGAACGATCTGGAGTGGGTTGGCTATTTCAGTTTTATGTTTCCAGTGCCTTTGCTTGGACAAAACCACATTGCCGCTGTAAGCTACATCAGTAATGCAGACAGCAATGCTCGCCGCCATCAGTTGCTGTGAAAATAACATGGACACTGTTTGGGGTGTGACTTTGGATACACCCCTTTGCGACTCTCGTGCATGTGTACTTTAAGAAACACTTTTTCACATCACTGTGTTGTGACGTGCTTGGGAGTACTACTTTAGATATGAAAAAGATCTTTTAAAATCCATACATTTATAAATGTGGAAAAACAAAACAGATCATTGTTTGGAATACCTGACCTCTGAAGACTGCTGCTCGGCTTTCCTTAAGGCTGCACACGTTTAAGCCTCCAATCAAGCCGCCACAATTTCAAGTTGGGGATTTTGTTACTAGGTTGCGATGTTGCAGAGTACAAACTAGAACTGAAACAACCTCTGAACGCAGACGTACAACATGTGGACCATCTGTAGCCGTGAGCGTGGACTACTCAAAGGAGCACCACCTGTACCTCTGTGTCTTTTTCCAAGTAGTCCTACCAACCAGACACTGGGAGTTGCATCATGTTGTAGTTGGATATCTGGAAGGTGTTGGAGAGACATTTTCTGGTGTTCACTACTTCTGTCGTTTTTAATGTGATTTGGGGGATTTAGTAGCTGTGCTCATTTTCAGTTTGTTTTTTGCATGGCTACTGGGTTTATAGGAATCTCATACCTTTGTGTCTACCTCTCTGCCAGTGTTTCACTTGCTCTCTTTAAAGTTGGGTGATTTACACATTGAAAGAATGCAAAAGCCAAAGTAGAAGCGATACAGAGCACATGAAGGGGGTTTTTGATCAGCTAAAGTAGAACAACCTTTAGTTACTGCTGAAGTAAATACAATTCATCTCTGTCAATAGTGTCTTCTATTCCTTCCAATAACATGGTAAAATTTTACATTAACCACAGAAATGACATAAAAAAAATCAACCTGCAAATCTGCTTGAGCTGACTATTTTGCTTTTAAGCAGCATGAAAGCTAGATATAAAAATCATGCAGGCTTTTAATGTGTTCCTCAACTTAAAATAAAAAAAGTAAAAGTGTGAATGACAACCCTATGGTTTTAAAAAAAGACTGTAGACTGGCTTTTGGTCTGACTTTTTTTTTTCTCATTTGGTAAACGGTATGTACAGCTTCCATGAGTAATTCATTTTGCTTCTGTGAATTTCCAATAAACTGTGTGCATGAAAGGAAGAGCTGTCTACTCTGATTTCTTTTTGTTAAATGTCTCTTATCCAGATTTAAACAGTCATGTTCACACAAATCGGCTCAAGAGACGTTTGCTACACTTTCCAGATTTTTTTTTTTTTTTTTAAAGAAAACCATATGTTTTTTTTAAGTACAACAATAAAGTTTGTGGGTAAAATGGGACAAACTTGAATGTGGATGAATAATTATGAAAGGCACTCTTAACTGTAATCACATTTTTTCTTTGCTGTTTTAAAGTGTGTTCAAAGCAAATATTTTAGTAAACATCTTGTTTATATATTTACATGCATGTGTGTGTACTCATGGTACTCAAGCTTTTTCCTACAGTCCACAAACACGACTGTTAGATTAGTTGCTCTCTCTAAAATGTCCCTGCGCTGTTTCTTCTGTATTGCTCTGTGATGGACTGACAGCCTGTCCAGGGTGTACTCCGCCTCTTACCCAATGACCACTGGAGCTAGGAGCTCCCACTGTGACTATGCAGGGGCAAGCAGGTATAGACAATGGATGGATAGATGCCAATATTTTACTGTGTTTATAATTAATGTTCTTAAAATTAGGAGCTAAACTTAGCGTTTAGCTGTGCTTTTCCTTTGCTTTAATCTTGGGGTGAGGTGACTTGCTGCATCAGTCTCCTTTGTGCCTGTTAAAAAAAACAAAAAAAACCCAGGAAACATTACAGAAGAGATTAAAATATTAAAAATAATTAATCAGAATACATTAAAAAGTTATAAACCTGAAGCACAATCTGGACATAAATAAATATTGTGATACCGACATAAATACAATACCTGTAGGATCATTTGCGGCAGCGATAAGATCTTCCAGTTCCTTTTCTGGACAGGGATAAACATCATTTAAAGTCATTTCCACTCAATATAATCTACATTGCTGAGGTAGATCTCACATACCAGCCTGTGTGAGATGGTCAACGCAGTCTGTCTGGGAGTATCTCTTGGCCAGGTCCAGAGGTGTCTCCTCTCTGAAGGTCTTGGCCTTTAAGTCAGCTCCTAGTTCAAGCAGAGTCTGCACTGTGTCCAGATGGCCCCAACAAGCAGCAAGATGCAGTGATGTATATCCTAAAAAATAACTCGGCAGTATAACAAGGTGGTGGCTTATCTGTATAATATTAAATGTATAAAGGTCAATCCTGCCAAAGAATTCAAACTTGTACGTGTTTTTGGTATCTGGTTATGCTCTGCACTAAACTGAAGCATATTGTTGGTTTAAAGTGAAATAATAGACCCCAGTGCGTGATCCAGTTCATTCCCTCTCTCACCTCTGACGGTTTGCTCGTCCAACTTGGCGCCATGTTTCACCAGTTCACGGACAACGCTGCTCTTTCCGAGCATGGAAGCGACTAAAAGGGCATTTCTTCCCATCTCGTCCACTTTTCCAAACAAATTGATCTCCTCTGACTCTTCGGCAGCATCGTAACTTTCCAGAACCTGCTGCAAGTCTTCTACGTCTCCTGAGAGGACGCTGTTGAATATTTCGTCCTGTATTGATGTCATTGCTGTCCCGAGAATGGCAGCTGCCATGGTTACCGCGTCAGTTGGTGTTGCATTAAAGGCCATTCATAAGTTACCACGCAGAAGGTGATGCTTTTTGATTATTTTATTGTAGTTGTTTTTCTTACATTTGTTTGTAAAAACAACAAAACAAAACAAATGGGGAACCCCATAACTTTTACGCACATAACCTGCATTTTTTTTTCCAGCTGTGAGAGTGTTATATTATCAACCTGGTTTGCATTGTATTTTGCTACTTTCTCTTTAAATTGTGCCTCTTTGTGGAAAAGTAAAAGCAAAGTGTGATTTTTGACCCTTCTTTACTGGCCTCCACATGAATTTTACTCGTTAGTAGTTTTATCCTCAGTACGGTCGCCGCTTTTCGACGCGGAAACGTTTGAATATATGAATCAAGCCACATTCCCACAACTCCAGAAGTACTTGAACGCATCCTTAACTCTAACATGAAGCGCATGTCAGTGACAGCGTGTGGTTCCATGGTGTAATGGTTAGCACTCTGGACTCTGAATCCAGCGATCCGAGTTCAAATCTCGGTGGGACCTTCTTATTTAAAAATAAACAAAAGTAGCTTTAAAATTGTGTTAATTATGTTATTGCACTTTCTATGATTAATCAAATTCAGAGTTTAAAAGTCAGTAAACCGACCTAATACTCCTGTTTCTCCTTTTATCTATTTAACCTTCTGAGTTTCAAGGATCACAAAAATAAGCTGTAATTTACTCCTGTTTTTATTTAAATTATATTATTTTCCATAAATAAATAAATAAAATAAACGTTAAAAATTAATTAATTTGTCAAAAAATTATTTCAATTGATTATTTTAAAATTTGACCAAACATTCTTTGTTAACGTTCCATAAATATTTCAATAACGATAACATTTTCCTGTGACAGTAACCTACAAAATAATATTTAACTCTTCCTTGTCAAATAGATTACAGACTCAGTGGTTAGCTCAAGTTTAGCTCAACGCAAAACCTGACTTTTTCTGCGGTATGGCTCATAATTGCGCGTATCTGATTTTGTAACAAATCTATAATTTTTTTTTAATGATGTGGATCCAAGGAAAAAGTAGCCATTGTTTCGGCAATGGTTAATGAGGATCCAAATAAACAAATGTAAGTAACATATATTTATATATAAAAAGAAACTGCTTCATTATTTACATTTTTGAAACCCGTTTACTCGTCTTTTTCATATTAGTGTCTGAGCTATTTAGTAGCTCTTAGTAGCTATTTAGTTAGTAATTTTGCTATGAAAGTTTGTGAGTTTCATTTTATTTTGAAATTTAGTTCTACAACTTCCTACCGGAAGCACCGCGCAACCTTCGCTCCTCTAAGGGAAACAAACAGTCAGTCGACGTGTGGGTCGCAATTTTCTGCAGTGAGGACTTTGTCTGTTTTCGCTCAACAGTTTCTTCTACAGTGTCACGTCGGTAATACATTCAATGATGTTTAACAGGCAAAACAGCCTGTGGATGGGTGACGTAAGTCCTAATCTTTGGCTTTATTTACCAACGTTAGTTTAGCCGCGCATATAGCTAGCTTGGTTAGCTTTGACGAACCATGAAGACTGATATGCCTCCGCCGAAGTGCTTAGTATGTATGGCTCAAAACTCCTCTCTAGAACTAAATGGTAACCTAAATTATCTAAAAGTTCGGTTTAATAAAAGTGTGAATATATTTAACTTGTGGATAAGCGCTTTGTCATGCCGCTGGAAGCGTTAGCTGAATATAAGCTAACAGTTAAACAAGACTGACATGTAAAGCGTTAAAGATCTCATAACTCTGGAGGGGCCGAAAATAGTTTATTAGTAGAGTGAAGTATCGTCTTTTATCCAAGTGGAACTATTCAAGTCAAAAATAGCTGCAGCAAATTTAAATGTCTTTTTTTTTTTTAAGAACAGTCTGTACGATAAAATTAACAAAATTACATGAGTGACTAACTATGACTAACTTTAGGACTATGAATACTTTGTTCACTGATGCTTCTTTGCTGTTTTTACACAAAGTAGGGACAGGAGCTACTTACTGTTTAGTGTCTTCATGACAGTAATGCCTTACTTTATTAACTGTGCTTTATTCATTTATTTTTCCCTTCCTTGGTTAAAAACATGCCAATGCATTGTTATCTATACTAGGGATTGGACGTTTTGCAAAACTTTGTGAAACGTTTTCTGCATTCATGCTTAAATCATGCAAGTGATTACAGATTGTTGACATGTACAATAATAAAGCCTGTTGAAAGCCGCAACGTTTTATTTAGTAATATTTGGTAAAGATTGTTTCTAAATGTCACGCAACCTTATCCCGAGTCATACATTTTTATTTGACAGTAATATAGTTACCTCTTTTATTTATTTCTAGTTGGACCCATATATGGATGAGAACTTTGTCAAGCAGGCCTTTAGTGGTATGGGAGAGTCACCGTTGGGAGTCAAGATCATCACTCACAGGATAACAGGGTAGGTGATACAGTACACTACTGATCAGACATGATTTTGTTGTTAAAGCCTTTAAATTAGCAAGCAGTTTTTTTACCTTGTTGTTGAATATCAAGTTAACTTGTTCTTAACTTATTCTCAGTTACACATTTGCTCCTTCCCCATAGCGGCTTCATCCGCCTGTAAAAACAAACGTTTCCTTTCTTTTATCCACTTGCCTTCCTTTTGCTTCACTTTTTTCATTTCGTTTTCTGTCTTTCCACAGTGGCTCTGCGGGTTACTGTTTTGTGGAGCTGGCAGATGAAGCGAGCGTCGACCGCTGCGTACAAAGACTCAACGGAAAACTGGTCCCAGGATCAAACCCGGTAAGCTGTTTGATTTAGCAGCAAAATATTCACATTTTCCTCAGTAGCTCTCGTACCAGAAATAAATGTTTCTCTATTGTTATCAATATATTGACAGTTTCTTGCCATCTTCCTTTTCTCAGCGTTAGATTTGGGCCTTTTCAGTGCTTAACTCTTTTATTGTGGATAGTGGAGCTCTGCCCGCCTCGGATGTACTTTGTTTTATGAATGCACATCTGTATAGTAGTAGAACATTTGAATATTTCTGATCAGTTTAACCCGCTAGTACCTGTGTCATTTTAATAGTCTATGTGGCTTTATGTGACAAATGCTGGACAATAAGGCCTGTTGCTGTAAAGCAACAAATGTTCCCATCCTGAAGATGCCGGTTTCATGTGGTGTGTGACGTGACATTATGAGCTATGAGCTCCTTGGCACTGCTTGGTTTGAAGTACTGTTGGCCCAGTGGGCCGGCCAAGCTATGGGCTGCCCTGTTCATAGAGTCTCTGGTAGGAACTAACTGAGGAAGGGGCTAAAGGCTGGTCTGGGTGGTGGAGGTATGTAAATCTAAATAACAATAATAATGCCACTTTTTGTTTCCAGCATTATCAGTGCTATACTACACGTCTTTGGTGTTTGAGGTTGCCTTAATGTCTGTGTTCTTTTTTTTTTTTTTTCACACTTGCAGCCCAGGAAGTTTAAGCTAAATTATGCCACATATGGGAAACGTCCAGAAGCAGGGTAAGATCTGACTTGTGTATCATACCTTTACCTTCCTTTAGAGGTTGCTTTCACACCTTCTGTCTGTGTAATACTTCTACATTTCTTCAGATGTAACACAGTTGCATCTGTAACAACTGTAACAGTTGTTACAGTAGCTTCTCCCAGGGCTTTAGGACGAGCCTCATTCCCAAAATAGCTCCAACGTCCAAACTTAGTGTTTGCACACATTGCGCAAGTTGGCTGGACACAAGTAATGTAGCACTAATGACATCATAAACATAGATTACAAGATCTGTTTTAGTCTATGTTAGTTGTGGTGCGTTTACTGATCAGAAAAAGATTATGGTTTTAAATTGTCTGTTCTACTGTCGTGGATGATCAAGATTAAATTCAGCTACTTGGTTTCCTTCTTGCTTTCTGGGTGTGTCTTTGTCTAGGTAATTCAGACCATTCACCTCATTAATTTAGCTGCTATTCTAAAACTAAGAACATTCTCGTAGTTCACTCATAAACATATAACCTGAGCTCAGCTTATTTGTCAAACATGAAGCTACATTTTGCTACTTGACAGTATTGTTTAGAATAAATCACTAAGTCCTTTGTGCTTCCTCACACCAGTATGTGTGCACAAATAGACATTTTAATTATTTATTTATTTTTTTCCTTTTTGCTCTTTCAGGCCGGAGTTCTCAGTGTTTGTGGGAGACTTGGCCTCTGAAGTGGACGACTTTCAGCTGCATCAGGTCTTTAAGAAGTACCCTTCCTGCAAAGGAGCCAAAGTAGTCACCGACCAGTACGGCTATTCAAAGTACGTCAATCACTCTGTGCGTTTTTAATTTGTTAATTAATTTTTTTTGTGCTTTATTATTAAACTTGGTTACTCGGATAGCAGTGCTTTGGACGTTGACCACCAGTGCATCTTCATCTGTTTTCGAAAAAGGCTGAAGAAATGTTTTCTTGCCGTCTTATGCTAAAACTATTGTTTTCCCCATATAGGCTAAGCAAGAGCAACTCACAATTCAAGTGATGCTACCTCATGTTAAAAGTAAAACAGCAAGTTTCAGTTCTACCATAATAATACCCATTATATTCTGTTTCTCATAAGTGGCTAATACATGGCAAGTATGTGGCACAAACCGGTGGGCAGAGGAGGCGTAACTTTGGTCTGGTTTTTCAGAGGCTACGGCTTCGTCAAGTTTGCTGACGAGAGCGAACAGAAGGCGGCGATAGAGGAGTGCCAGGGAACCATGCTGGGGGGGAAAACCCTGAGGCTCAGCATCGCTGTGGCAAAAAGGTACGACGCAACAAGCAAGCACAAAACAGAAAGCAAGCTTAGAAGAGGAATGTGAAATTAATTTATCTGCTATAGAGGCGTTTTCAGTTTTTCCATACATCCCTCCAGCCTTAAACCCTCATGTCAAGCTCCATTTTTTGTTTGTTTCCTACTTGTTGTCCTTTTCATTCTGTCCTTTGGCCTCCTAATCTTTCTTTCCAGTTTCTTGTTTTTACAGATTACAAATTTAAAGCATGTCCTGGGTAGAAATATTTCCTCAAGATTTCTAACTTGAATCTTAAATATTTTAAGATGCAGGCCTGGGAGCTCTGCAAAGCTGAGCTCAGGAAATGTCTAAGTGAAACACGTGTAGTAACCCTATGATATCAATTTGGTCTTTGTGTATAGATTTATTTTTTATTCTTTCCTGCAGACTGTTAGAATCAGAAGGGAGTCAGATCAACTGCAATTATTTCTGTGCAAAACAATCAGTGCTTTTTTAGATGTTGAGGTCCAGGTTCTTCATTTTGTGTCAATATTTGGTTAGCTAATGCTAGCTGCTTATTAGAAGTCTGTATTGTAAATATTGTTGTTTTTGATGTACTAGTTTTAGTTACAGTGTTGCCTTACAAAATGAAGAGTTATTGAGAAAAAAAAGGATATTTTAAAAACAAAAATATCAATATTCATTTTAGAAATTTATGTCGTACTTTTTTCTTCTTTTTTTTTTAAATACATCGAATTAAAACATTTAATTGTAATTTTGTAGATGTATTTTAGGGTTATGAAAGTAGTTAAAACTCTGGGGTGTCAATTATGACCAGATTATAATTTTAGGATTTAATATTTTGCCTTGAATTCATTAATTAATAGTTTAACCAGAAAATAGTTTGTTCACAGATAAAATTGTAATTTAATAAGTGAAATAAGTGCTACATACTGACAAACTGACCCCCGAGTACTGACATACTCAGGGGTGAACTGACCTGGAGCTATTCAAATGTAAAACTTAAACTGCTATAATTAATAAAGCTTAAGGTCAAGGCTTTCTGCATTTTTAAGTTTTACAGAATAATTCAGTTCAGACAGTTTTAGATTGACAATATTTCAAATCTACTTTTTTGTTGTTGTTTTTCAGCCAAAAGACGACCTACCCAGGAGGCCAGACTCAGAGTTACAGTAGCTACAACCCGACACAGTCCAGTTACTACGGCAGCCACGCAGCAGGAAGTCAGGGCGGTTACTATCCTCAGTGGGGGGGCTATGACCAGTACAGTGGCTACAACAGCAGTGGTTATGGCTACAACAGTGGATACAACAGCGGCTACAATAGCAGCTACAACAGCGGCTACAACTATAACTATGGGGCTTATGGTTACCCCCCATCAGGTCACATGATGCCCCCGCCTCCCATGGGGATGCCTCCCATGTCCACCGACATGACAGGAGCTGTACAGGTAAAAGAAATACAAACTGATCAACTGGTGCAACTTAGTTGACTGCAAACTATTTTACGGATAAACCTGTTAAAACATAGGCTGTAATTTGATGAACTTACAACAATATAGTTATATAAACGTATTGGAGCTAACTGTCAACAATGCCTGTAGGTAGCAATAGCATTCGCTCAGTTATGCTAACGGAAGAAACAAAAGCACAATCTGTTTTCCTGGTTGCAAATTTGATATATTCAGATTAGTATTGATGTATTTTTAGAATTCTGATGAAACATTTAGTTGTTCTTTTGTGGTCCGGTGACAATAGTTTTATTTTAATCCTGGGTCTGTGTCCAGCAGGGCCAGGAGCAAGCTGAAGATGCTGATGATGACAGCACAGAAGGTAAAAACCCTTGATTGCTTTCGAATAATCATTATTTCTACTGGAAACGATTCAACTCATAAACAATACCTGTCTATTAAACCTTTATGGAAGAGAAGCAGCGCGGATAATTCTTTTCTGATGATCTTGGTGGGATTTATTCCAGAGCCCATCCCTGAATGTGACGTGGAGCTGTGGAACAAGGACTTTATGCAGCACAGTGAGGAGCTTTATGACGCTTTGATGAACTGTCGGTGGGAACCTTTGGACTCTGTTGACTCCCCTATCCCAACCTTTTCCTGATGTCTCTTCCATCAACCAATTCTTCAGTTCTTTTTTTTAAGTCATTTTTATACGTCCAAAATGTGTCGCAGCAAACACATCTTAGAACACGCCGGCCAGAGCTCTGTGTCCTACAAAGAAAGGCTGGTCGTAGATTCAGTCACTCTTCTTCCTCTGCAGACACTGCAAACAGACATTGAGTGGATCAGATTTGTCAGCCTTTTGGTAACAAACGGGAAGTTGGTGAAGAAGTACGGATACTGTGAAGATCAGGTGGTCTCTGTTCAGCAGAACTAGAATACCTGGAGCCGACTGGCACTCAGAGGATGTTGTGTGGCGGTATTTCACCTATTAATGTCAACGAGGAACAAACATCAGGTTCCAGTGTTCACCAAACTCAATGTTTCTTTCAGTTTCATATTGTCTCCATAATGATCCCATTATGCAGATAAGAAATCAGTTTTGTTTGGGTTTTTATTTAAGGACTCTTATGTTTCTCTCTCTGTTGGTTTGCTGAATTTTAAACTGGATTGTGGGACGAAGGTGGCAGTATGGAGCTACCAAAAGAATAGGAAATGTTTTCAGCATCCAGATGAAATGGATTGGATGAATGGTGTGCATCTCTGAGATGTAGCTGTAAGGTTTGTGTGAAGAACCAGCTGAACTGATGGTAGCCTTTATTTTCTGCTGCATAGTGGAATAATATTTTGTATATATTGTCTTTCTGAAGATGTTTTATCAGTAAACTATTAAATACCATAGTGGTTAATTTTTGTTTTTATGAAGATGTTATTTTTTTAAATGGGGTCCAAACCACACAATCTTAAGTAAACGCAAAGTCATGTCACCAACATTATCAGCTTTTTTCTTTTATAAAATTACTATGCAAAAATATTTGACTGACATCCAAACATACATGATGGGTTTTTTTCTCTTCTAATACTTATTTATGTCTTTTTAATAAATCTGTTACTTGAACAGGTTCAGATATGTCCATTACATTTTGCACAAATTCTTTAATATTGAGATTTTAGTCCGATCTGTCTATTTTGAGCTGCTTTCAGAATTGTTTTAGGGTCTGTTGTCACTTTATATCCAAATAAGCTGCTGCTGACCACGCCCCCCAAACAATGTTTACACTCTCACATGAAAATGGCTGCAAACATGCGCAATTGTATAAACTTTCATCCTTGAAAAACAGAAATGGATCCTCCTGCATAAGTGGTTTCTGGATGGTAAGTTGACGGCAGAATATTGTCTTTTCCAGCAGCCATTGTTCAACAGTAAAACCCGCTGACTAAACATGGTGGATCTTCTTGGGTTGGTAGGTAACAGCCCGGTGCCCGTTAAATGTGAATTAACAATCGGAAGGTTTTTCAAACGGCTCATTTTCCAGACACCAAATCATATTAACTTATTGCCATAAACATGTCTTGGTGGGTTCTATCTGGAAGCAGTTGAGACCTAAATGAAAGTACAAAAAATGTGCAAAATGCAAATTTTGCATAATTTATCCCATTTAAGTTGTGCAACATATGTAAGGAAAATGTTTGAAGCACCATCAATGCAACGTAATGACAGGTTTACACATAGAGAATGAAAGAAAATGTCGAAACTTTCCAGGCAAATTTTTGTTGAAGATTTAAAGACTTTTAATGTTTAAGCTCAAAGCGTTGAATCTGTTTTTATCGGTTAATTGTAGTGATTGTGGTTTAGTGTGTCTTCTGCCCCAGTGCTGCTGGTCTTTATGTTGAGCAGTCCCTGACCAGGCCTTCCTGGGCAGTACCAGCTGGGCCCCATGCGGTACCAGCCCTGATACAGTCCCCTCCAGCTGAGGCAGCCTAGCGCCCCTCCTAGCAGCTGAGTGGGGAACAGGGGGAAGTAGGCTAAGAGACAGAGCAGCAGGAAGATCCACAGTCCAAGAAGGAGAACACAGAGCAAAAAGAGGATCCTCAGTGGGGCGTCTGAGACGCCCCCAAGCCTCAGATACGGACCAAACACTGACGTTTCCTCTGCCAGCAGCAGGCAGCACAGACACAGAAGGAAGACGTCCTCTGAAACCTCATAACCTCGCCACACCAACCCAGCTTTCAGGCACTCGGACTTGCTCTCCCCCTCTTTGAGCACCAGCAGAGGCTGCCCACCGGTGACCTCTGGACCAGCGGGCAGAGGTTCATAGCAGCTTCCTGTGGTGTTCTCCAGGAGGTCCAGCAGTGTGCAGAAACAAAGCCAGAGCCCTCCAGCCACGGCGAGCCTGCTGAGGTGACGGAGCGAGTGTAGGACGGAGCGGCGGATGGAGAAGGAGAAGAGGAAGATGAAGGACCCGACAAAAACGCACGTCCAGCCCCAACCAGAGCGCAGGAACAACCTGGAGGACAAAGAGGAGGAGCAGATGGTGTCTGTAGGAGGGTTTTATAAAATCTAAGTCTCCAGTACTGAGTTTATATTGACACGTTATTTTGAAAAATAGACCCAGGCAGACTTTATTGTCTTTGTATTTTTAAAATGTTCATATTGAGCAAAATTTTGTCCCAAGACTCCAAAAAAAATGCAGAAGACACAGAATCTGGATTTCCAGATAAGTACGAGTCAACAAAGCAGAAGCATCACTTGTAACTAATGGAAACAAATCATTCTTTGCCATTTTAACTTGCATTAGTGTTTCAGTTTTAACAGAGTGGAAACCTTTTGTCATCTTCTATTCCACTATTAATGAACTAATAGGTAGATTGGTGGATCTTTAAACTTTAACATAAATCTGTAAAAAAAAAAAAGGAAAACAGATGATTCTCACGTGTCTAGATTTAAAACTATCATAAACGCAATATAAAAACTTCGTAGCTCGTAAAAATAGTCTGACCCTTAAACTTTGTATATTTTGTCAAATTACAACTGCACACTTCAGTCTATTTTATTGAGAAGACTAGTATAATTTTCTACATAACTGTAAAAGGGCAAGTTAAAGATGAACGGTTTTCGAATATCTGAAATTGTTGCATTCAGACTGCTTTTATCTGATAACCCTAAATAAAATCTCGTGCAACAAAAAGCCTTCTGAAGTCACTTAATTAGTAAACACACTCCATACACTCCACCTATTATAGTGTTATTCAACTATAATAACATGTTTCTTACATAGTTTCAATGGTCCCCAACCTTGGTCCTCAGCACTGACTGCTCTGCATGTTTTAGATGTCTTCCTGCTATAGAGCACACTTGATTGCATCTCCTCTCATCAAGTTCTGTAGACACTTTTCAGTGACCCATTTCTTTAAACATTAGTGAGGCAGCAGCAAAACTCCTACAACACACAGATAGTGTGCGTAAAACTAAGGCATAGTCAAAATCTGGGCCTAAGTAACAAGACTTGAAGTTTGACTGAGTTTGATCTGCTCGGCAAAGAAGAATAGTCCCTACGTATTGTCACCTCCCTAAACTGATGGCCTAAGTTATCACTTATGGCAAAAAATAACTTAGGCCCTTATTTTAGGAAGGTGACGACGTGCAAAGCATGGTAGGCGTATCCCAAACGACTCGCAAGTGTATTTGTAGTTGAAGGATGTTCTAGTTTTTGTTGGTCTACCACATATTCTGATTAAATACAGTGAAGCAGGTGGCTGTAACATGACAAAATGTGAAAAAGAGTAAAATGTGAATTCATATGTCTGGCAAGGCGGTGTAGTCACGTGGTAGAAGAGAACAACATTAATAATATATAAAAACAATGAGAACTACAAATGGAGAAAATTGAAAACAACAACATTACAACTGGTGGGGTTAAACAGGAAGTGGCCCTACCTGTAGAGGAAGTGACTTCTTCTGGCAAAGATGCTGTGATGGGAAACCCAGAGGCTCAGCGCAGGGCCGAACACCAGGACAGCTGAGAGCAGCAGGTGGAAATGCTGCCTGAACAGCTTGTTACCAAGCAACCTGGCAGCCAGGTCTGTCAGGACCACCAGCACCTTGTTGAGGAACATCTGAAAGCAGCACCAGCACTGAGTCCAGGCCCAAACTAAAACAGGAGAGTCAGCATTGGAGGGCAGCATAAGTCTTAGCATAAGTAAATCCAATCAGATTCACCAGTGTGCAATATTTTAATGTTAATGCTGTTCTATACAATGTATGTAAACCATCGCTCGCTTTGATTTACCTTTGTTGCAAACAGAGACAACAAGTCATGACCAGAAGGATGCAGAAAGGAACTCCCTCCCCCCCTTGATCCGTTTCTCCAAGCGAGCTTCTGTTTTAAAACTCCAGATCAGATCCTTCGCTGCCTCGACGGCCAATCCTGCGGAAATCCGAAGCTGCTGGTTGCATATAGGAAACAGTGGACGTCTCTGGTTGTTGGCCGTGAACCTGCATCCGTGTGCGTGGCGTCTGCTGCACAACGTGAACGAAGTGACAACTGGCTTTGAGCATTCCTTAGACTCCAGATATCTGCCCGCTGTGAAACCTGGCCCCGGTGGTCTTCGCTCCAGCAATCTTCAGAGCTGACTCAGATGTAATTTACCCCATCCGTTGACTCAACGTGGTTGGCCTCAGCTGCAGCTGAGTGCCTGTGAACGTTTGGCTTTTTCTGTGGTTGCTCCTGTTTGTTTCCGCACAACATGTTAATCTTGTACCTCTGTTATCATCCCAGGCATACTGCTTTTATAGATTCAGAATACTTTTCTATTTCAATCGTAACTGTAGCCGTCCCGCTGTTCTCTGACGCTGACCCTTGCCCGCTGAACATAAACCATCACAGCATCTTCTCTGTCTGACATATACACACACCCTGAGACCTAAATGTGTCACATAGCACAGATGTGACAATTTCTGACAATGTCAAATTAAGGAGAAATAATGTGATGCAGTGATGATAGCTTAGCTAAGAAGATATTAAACGAATGTGGTAAATTACATGCAGTGTCTCCTAGGTTTATGTGTATTAATAGCAGCAACCTTTGCACTGTCTGCTCTAATACGCAGCTGTTGCAGCAGTCGGTTTCTGTCAATCACACACACACAGAATTCACGGTTATCGTCCTTTCTCCCCTGCACGTCTCCCTCTCCCTCATTTCATCGACTAATGAGCATAATCAGCAAAAGGCATAGTCGTCCACACTTAACCTCTGACCTTCGTGGAAGAGTGCCTTCATTGTAAGAAATCCAGTTTTGACACAAGGAATGTAGAGAACTTTACAAGCATAGGAAAAGCTCCTCAGAGACCAAATTAGGCTGAAATGCAAAAAAAAATAAATAAATAAAATGTTATGCGTGTCAGAAAAAAACTAAATATTCTATGTCACCTGGAGAAGGGAAGATGAATGGAGCCACATGCAGGATGCTAGTCCTCAGAGAAAACTTGTACACAGCTCAGCAGAAAAATCACCCTAACTCTGCATATCAATATGCCAGAATGGCCTAGTCAAAGTCCAGCCTTAAATCCAAATGAGAATATGTGGCACAGCTCAGAAGTGTTGCAACTTTATTCCCAGCTGCACCTCAGCTTCTTCATTTTAACAGCCATGCATCTTTTCCCTTCTTCTAATTTCTCACATAACTTTCTATATTCAAATATAATAAAGATTATAGTCACACCACCACAACATGAATACATCTGCAAGGCACTGTTAATAAAATATAACTCAACACTTTACAGCTGCATGTTTCCCTCGATGTGCTGTTGTTAATTACAAGTGTCTCTTTGTGATCGTAGTTCTGAAACGTGTGGCTCAGCTGCACCATGCTCACTATAACTTTCTGTTTTCTTGCTGCCAGGACAGGAATAGATGTGGAGCAGCTTCCTGCGTGTTGAATGTCTACTTTCTCCTGTTTCCTGACAGCATGCTGAGGAACTTAGCATGCTAACTTTGTCCCGTAATGAAAGCACTTTCTTCAGTTCCAAAAAGCATTTGAGCAGCTGGTCATCATGCAGAAAGAGACACTTGTAGTTTTTTTTATTGCAACTCAACTATATCCATCCATCCATCCATCCATTTTCTGTTCACCCTTGTCCCTAATGGGGTCGGGAGGGTTGCTGGTGCCCATCTCCAGCTACGTTCCGGGCGAGAGGCGGGGTACACCCTGGACAGGTCGCCAGTCTGTCGCAGCAACTCAACTATAGTTGAATTAAAAGTGATACTTTCCAGTACGAAACACTGAGATCGTGTTCAGTATCATGTTTATAACAACATGCCGACATCTTTCTGGTTAAGATCTGTTTCTTTTACATAAAAACAGTCAGGAGAACAAGGACATATCTGCAAAATTTTGTGATGAAGAGCTAAAGCATGACTGTAGTCACTTTCAGTTCTTTGAAAAAGTAATTTTCTCCTTACAATTTTCTTTTTAATCCTTTTTGTCATGTCTAAATGTTTCAGATGATCAAAATTTTAATATCAGACTAAGATGACTTGAGTAAATAAAAAGAAGAACAACAAAAATCTCAAATGTAAAACTGTGTGAAAATTTAATCTCCTGGCTACGGACATTCATATATTAATTGGGATTAACCGTAATCTCTTTGGTCATCTAAATTGTGTTTCACTAGCCACATCCATGCATGAAAACTGCCAAAAGACATGAAGATCTGGTAAAATGAAGCATGGAATATGTTGAAATATCTTTTAAGAAAGAACATATTTGCACTGAGACACTTTGATTATTATTGGTGGGTAATAAGTGTGACTTAAGGTGAGCTATTAGTTTTTTGTTCATTCTCAGCCTGAATGATCTCTTATTGAGGCCCAACACAGGTTCCTGTACTGCTGTCGACATCTGCTGGCATCTTAGTTGGACTACAATTCAATTCAGTTGGTTTAGCACCAATAAATGTTATCGTAAGGGACTTTACTAAAAAATTTCTTAAAAAGTCTATTAAATCCAGTCTTACAGATTAGACTACATTATAGTAAAAAAAAAATGCTGGGCTGGAAAGGGAAACAAGGGAAGGTAGTGAATATGAATGAGAAAAAGTCTGCATATCTTATACAAATTTAATTTATGGTGAACAAGCTGGACTATTAATATTAATGTTACTAAAATGTTCAATTAATAATTTACTAATGTCTTCAGTCTGCAAATTTGATTTTTTTTTTTTTTTTAAGTTTCCTTTTCTACCAAGACAGTTGCGGCAAAGTGCTGCCACCTCCTGGAGAAACTGCGGTATTATAATTTATTCTAAATGTTTGTGGTTTTCAGTTTATTTCAAACGTCAAACCTTACTATGATCTTCCATAAACAACCCTTTGCCCTGTATCTAATCTCTACAACAACAACAACTACAACATAGTTCATATTAAAAATATCTTGCAAATAAAGATGAACAGTAAACATTATTGGTACAAAGTCAATCATTCCCTTGAAAACTGAATATACCTCCAATAGAACCAGACTCGGGGTGAGCAATGATTTCCCTATAGGAAAAGATGAAAAGAATAGAATAATTATCAGTAAACAGGTTGATAGTTCATGATTTATTTAATATACAAATCCAGAGACAAATTTATGCACAGAAAAAAACAACACAGAGAGAAAGAACAAAAAAGCATCCTCAGGGGGAGAAATGTTGATTATACAATTAAAATGAAACAGGAAGCGCTCCACACCCACCTCTGCTTTTGGCTCTCTTTGGGCAGCTCCATAACGGGGCCTGTCTGTGTGTGGCCTCCAGGCAGAGGAACTGTCAGCTGTAGGATTTAACCTCTAATCCTCCATAAAACTTAGCCTGACAGCCCAAACAGCTGCTGGCCTGTCTGTCTCTGCTGTGCTAATAATCATCCAAACAAAAAGCCTGAAAGGACGACTATAGATGGCCACGCTGAGCGCCTTGTGCTTCTTCCCTTTAAAAAAGACAGACAAATATGTGCTTTACTGTGTTCATGCTAAACATGCTATTTGCAGAGCTGGGTAACGTGATTAGCACGGTAATTCAGGAAAAAATGGTCAGTCCAGTGTACATTAACCTTTTGTCATTTCACAACTACAAACTTAAATGTGTCAAAAATAATACATACTTCTCAAAATTTTCACAAATAAAAATCTGAAAAATGTGGCACACATTTATTTTATGCTACATTTTATGCTAACTGTACTTAGCCTGTGTTAGAGGCAAATTTCTAAAGACTTGCAGCTGCAATTAAAGTGAACGGTGGTTCTACAAGGTAACGGGCTCAAGAGAGCCGGAAATATACTTACACCAAACCGTTCAGATTTTTATTCTAAAATGCAAAAACAAACAAAACATGTCTAGTTTTCCTTCCACATTTTCAGCTGTGGAAAGTTCTACTTTGTGTTCATCAAGCACATAAAATCCCCCAAAACACAGGCCTGATGTCATGACGCACCAATATGCAAAAAATGCTAAAATGTTTGGGGGCGGTGGTGTCAAACTCATTTTCATTTTTTGTCATATCAAAAATCTCAATGTTCTTAAAGGGCCGGTTGTGCCAGAATGTATAAAATCATTGAACTGTTGAAATATCAATAAGTAGCTGTTTGTTTCAGCATTCAATAAGTGTTTCTTAAAATTAAATAATAATGATCCTGTTTTCATGCTGATCAGTCCGTCCAGAATTTTGTGATTGTTCTTGTTATTTTGCAATTAAAATCACAGATTTTGTGAAGCTAATTTAGACACATTTGTAAGAAATCTTTACAATATTTGCACTAATGTATGACATTAAATGTGACTTTTTATTACTCACCATATAAATCACAGACTATAACTTGACATCAAGCAAGGCTGAGGCGGCAGTCACTTAAACCCAATGTTTTTGGCCACTTTTGAAAAAAATACAGGGATATGTTGATTTTGTGCATTTGTGAAAAACCCGGGGGACTTATTGATATAATTTGGAGTCTAGAGGGCCACATAAAAAGCTACGGCGGGCCAGATTTGGCCCCCGGGCCTTGAATTTGACACACGTGGTTTAGGGGGAGTGAGTACTTTTCCAAGGCAGAAATAACTGAAACCAACCTTTCTATCCAACATTGAGAGTATGGAGTGAACAGCTGTGCTGCTAAACACAAATGAGTCTTGCCGTCCTCCATGATGGCATCTGGCTCCAAGCAGTTGTGGTAAAAATGAACTTTTATCTCCTCAGCTGCTGTCGGATGGAAAATGCCTCTGATAGCGTGGCCAGCACATAGCAACAACACAGCCAGTGCGGTCTGCAGCAGAGGGCAGTCAGGTCACTCAAGATCCCAAACAAAACCTCTATTAATATTCATAATCAAGTGACCACCTGCTGAATTCCTAAAGAATAATAGTGCATAAAGTTGACACGTTTTCCCTGACCATACCAAAAAATAAAACAAATAAACACACGGCACGTCTACACAGTGCAAGCAACATATCCTTGGAAGATTTAGGGTTAAAGTAGTATTTCACTTTTATAAACATGTTTCTTCTCATTAGAAGAACTGTAGTATGAACATTGAGTTACAACTAATGGAGAATATGCAGGGGGAACCCAAAGAGTAAAGTTATGGCAAGCTGGCCTTCCAACTTCAACAACCTGAAGCTCATCAAAATGAACAATTACAAGAAGGTTTTGTTTATTGTGCTGTCCATAAAGGTGTTTGCATTGGTTATCAAGAAGTTTATGTGCCATTTTAAATGAAATCCATCCATCCATCCATTTTCTAACACCCTTGTCCTTAGTGGGGTTGGGAGGTGCTGGTGCCTATCTCCAGCTAACGTTCCGGGTGAGAGGCGGATTCACCCTGGACAGATCGCCAGTCTGTCGCAGGGCAACACAGAGACAGACAGGACACACACATTCACACCTAGGGAGAATTTAGAGAGACCAATTAACCTAACAGTCATGTTTTTGGACTGTGGGAGGAAGACGGAGTACCCAGAGAGAACCCACGCATGCACAGGGAGAACATGCAAACTCCATGCAGAAAGACCCCGGGCCGGGAATCGAATCCAGAACCTTCTTGCTGCAAGTCAACACTGTGCCGCCCAATGAAATGTAATTTAAAAAAAAAAATTCTCCCTCAAACTGACTCTCTTGCAATATTTTAGAACCTTTGGATTGATGCCTATCAAATTAATTTTGGCAAATGAGACTGGCATCATTTTAAACATGAGCCTAACAAACATGGAGAATCATGGAGTATAAGAGACAACATTACTGTAGGTCCTACACCATTATTAAACCCTTCACCTCAAAAATTAAAGTTGTACCAAATGGAAATCTTAGAAAATATTTTTTCTGAGTTCAGGGTCCAGCAGGGTTCAGTCAAACCATAAACCAATGCTTTGAAAGGCAGTTGATGATAAATCCTTTGAATATCATCCGATTTTTCAGATCCTATTATCAACCTGACAGATATAACTTTAATCTACTGGATTCAGGTACAGATTTTTGTCTACTTGGGGCTCCATATTTGGGAGAATAAAGCAATAAATCAAATCGCTTGTATGAGACAAAACAAATCCCTGAAGTTGTCACCATCCAGAGGCCAAACATTTATCTTCAAGTGTGTCTGAAGCAAGTGCTTACTACACTTTTCCTGTTTTAGTAAGAAGAATCTGGCTGCAGACAAATTTAAACTTTCATCACCCTGAACTTATTCTCCCAGGTGTGTCCATCTGTCTTAGTTGTACTTTAGTGATCTACTAGGGGAAATTCAGTAGGTAATTATAATTCTGCCACTAAAGTGGTTGCTGATGGACTGCCTGCTACATACTGTATGATCTACCACCACAGGCTTACAACCTGGCAATGATGAACATGTTACAGTGAGAGACGTATTAACTTACACGAACAGCCAACCCTGTAAATCAAGGAGTAATTGGAAAGCCAATTAGCACAAAGTGACAGCAAGCGACATCATGTAAATTCATCTCCTGGGGCCACAGTGCAGATGACAGAAATCTAGTGGGTAAACAAATGAGCTCCAGTACTTTAGGCTAAATTAGGTCTACATTAACTATGCCACACTTCTCTTGTTGCAGATCAGTTAGTGTAGTCTCATCAGACAGCCGAGTGCATTTCAAAACTGTAATCTGTCTCTTTCTTTGTTGAACTCAGTGATGGCTTTTTCCTTATTGCATGTCAGTGCAGGAAATGTTTCACTGTAATAACCACACCCTCTAACAGCTTCAGTCAGAAAATGTAGTTTCTTTACTTCTAGAGTTGATTCATATATTTCTCAACAAAACACATTTACTATGGGACACAGAACCAGCCTCCTTCCTGTGGTGTTTATTAACAGTGAGTAGAAGCAATTTTACTCAACGTAGCTTGTTTTAAGGTGAAACCTTGAGGAAAACCCTTCTATCTAAGAAGGGTTTATTTCTTCACCCACCGAGTATTTCAGGGATATGTTTAGACCTCATTTGACCTCCAGAAGCCTGTTTAAGAGGTTTCTGAAGTGTCCTGTCTTCCTCCTGGCAGGATCTTCACACACGCCAGAAATGTAGACAATCTAATCCTTTAAGCGCTTCTTCCTCCACTTGACAGCTTTCACCGCAGAGAATTGTGGGTTTCATAGACACAGTATTGTGGCCACACAAAGACTCATGCAACACCTCTAAAATGCAACACGAATCTTACGTATTTCAGAGCTTACCTGAATATTGCTCTCCGCAGTCATGTTTGAGGTAAGGTTACTTTAAGCATTTGTGTTGGCCCTCCTCGTCATTTCGCCTTAACTTCAATTATAAACTGTGCATGACAACTAGTTGAAGATGCACTCAAACGTGTTAGGAAACTGGGAGGCCCGTCAATTATCAGGTGAGGTAAGGAGGATTAAAGATGAACAAAAAAAGGCCCTTCTGACGGTAATTAATTAAACTTTTTTCACATTTTGTGACATAAAAGCCACAATTTTAATATTATTTATTAGAACTGCATGTGATAGATCTTCACAAATTAATGCACAAGATGTCCTGGTTTCAAGAAATGCTTGTTACAAACTGCAAAAGGCTTCAGATCTAACTTTTCCAGACAGTTGTCCATCAACCACATAGTCAAAATAATCTACGAAATAAATTTGAGTGTAATAAAGTGATATTCTGCAAATTTTCTGTACCAAGGTTTAAACCCTTCATGTCTCCCGCTGCCATGGAACCTGGTTTCTGTTCGTGAGCGGTCCCCACTTGAAAAGAGTATTTCGGACTAGAGGTGACAGGGAAAAGTGCGGCCGAATCCCAGATAGCGATGGCATGCTGCGGTGAGTCACGGGCGAGCTATGCAGCAGAAAGTTCCTGGCTCTTTTCCCTGAAAAATACAATTATTTGGACACAGAAGGTAGAACCGAACGGGAGGAGAGGGCAGCCAGGCGTCTGCAGAGCCAAGCCGAGCTCTGTCACAAAGTGACAGAAATGATGATGATTACCACAGGGTGTCCATGTATGTGTGTGGGGACACTGTGGTATGTGTTGAGTTGTGCACCTGATGATAACGATGAGTGTGTACGAGTGTGTGTGGTGTTATCGGGTCAGGGTGGTGCCCTTGGCCTTGTAAGGCGGGTTATCTGGGGTTATATATTTGATCCCCGTCTCCCCTGCAGGCCCAGCAGATGCTTCATCTTCACCTGCCCTCTGTAAGTATGAACCACTGCTGCGGCTTTCTGTTGGTTTTCATTTGATATTTCATCAAAGTGAAAAACATGCATTTTAACCAATTACATATATAATGATAGAACAAGAGGCTGATGAAAGTCAAATCATTTCAAATAATTTCATACATTTAGGAAGTAATGCCTAGATGTTTAAATGTTTCCATTTCCTGCAGATGTTTCAGTGATTTTCAGCCTTAAGACTTGATCTCATCTTTCATCTGAGCTGAACCCACAGGTAAATTATACTTTCTCACGTTCATCATGGTAATTACATCATTTAAAAAAAAATCTAATATGTGACTATTTTCCCATTACTATGCTAAATTGTCAATAAACCCCTTGTACAAAGATGTAATTGTGAATAGATTACAAACACTAAACAAGTACTTCTCAATCTTTCGTTTGTGTCCACAGTACTGCAGCCATGGGGGATGCAGAGATGTCTGCGTATGGGACGGCGGCCCCGTACCTGAGGAAGTCGGAGAAGGAGCGAATGGAGGCCTCCACGCGCCTGTTCGACATCAAGAAGGAATGCTTCGTCCCGGATTCGGTGGAGGAGTTCGTGAAGGCAACCGTCGTCAGCCGGGAAGGAGATAAGGTCACCGTGGAGACGCAGAATGGGAAGGTGAGTGCTTTAGCGTATCAGGCATACATAGACTTTATAAATAATACGCTCTTTAACATCAGTGATTCAGCTGGTAAATAAAAACAGCTGTCAGTGAGTTTTCTGAGATATTTTACCAAAACGGAATGAAGTGAAGTTGGGGCTGTTGAGAAGGCATTAGGTTTACTCCTGGGTGTGTGTGTGAGAGTGTTTATCTGCGTTCAAATCTGTGAGTGATATGACATGTCATGTCCTTAGTAGATGTGAGCAGTGCATGCTCAGTATAGAGAATGAGATTCAAATTAGTGTCGCTCTGGTGCCATCAGGCATTCACTCTCTATTTGCTCTACAAAAATAAAATGAGGCTGTAAAAGATCGTTTACATGAATGGTGGCCTGCATTAATACCCCGTTATGTTTTTAAAATTTTTTGGTTTTAAAATGTGATTGTGATATTGTGATTTTATGTGTCACACAGAAACTCTACGTGTTTCTATGTATAAAACTTGAAAATCAATGTTCGCAAACACTTCGACAATGAGACAAAAAACACTTCGACAATGAGACACAAATACTTCGACAATGAGACACAAATACTTCGACAATGAGACACAAATACTTCGACAATGAGACACAAATACTTCGACAATGAGACACAAATACTTCGACAATGAGACACAAACACTTCGACAATGAGACACAAATACTTCGACAATGAGACACAAATACTTCGACAATGAGACACAAACACTTCGACAATGAGACACAAATACTTCGACAATGAGACACAAATACTTCGACAATGAGACACAAACACTTCGACAATGAGACACAAATACTTCGACAATGAGACACAAACACTTCGACAATGAGACACAAATACTTCGACAATGAGACACAAATACTTCGACAATGAGACACAAACACTTCGACAATGAGACACAAATACTTCGACAATGAGACACAAACACTTCGACAATGAGACACAAATACTTCGACAATGAGACACAAATACTTCGACAATGAGACACAAACACTTCGACAATGAGACACAAATACTTCGACAATTAGACACAAACACTTCGACAATTAGACACAAACACTTCGACAATTAGACACAAACACTTCGACAATTAGACACAAACACTTCGACAATTAGACAGAGCTCGAGCTAAAGACTTTCAGCTTAATTGCGGCAAAATAAGTTAATTTGTGGGGGCCAATAAAAATGCATGCAACATTTTTCAGATTTATTTAATGATTTTCTTTTTTAAAAAACAATACATCACTATCCTTTGCCATAATATGCAAAGGATCACTATAATATGCTCTGTTCTGTGTTGCTTTATCCCCTAAGATCTCAATTAAGGAGACAAACCAAATTGAGGGACATGAATTCATTTTCCAGCCGGTGTATGAAAACAAATAAAAAGACCAATGTATTAAACTTTCCTTGCTCCAGACTGTTACTGTCAAAGAGGCAGACATTCTGCAACAGAACCCTCCCAAGTTTGACAAGATTGAGGACATGGCCATGCTGACCTTTCTCCATGAGCCAGCTGTGCTGTTTAACCTCAAAGAGCGCTACGCAGCGTGGATGATCTATGTGAGTAAGCAACAAACAATAAACTTTCATTAGTGCAAGGCTCAGGAAGTTTTAATTCTATCCACCCAAAAGATGGTGAAATAGTGTGATTTTCTATGATCTCTCAGACCTACTCTGGGCTGTTCTGTGTGACTGTCAACCCCTACAAGTGGCTGCCAGTCTACAACCAAGAGGTGGTTGCTGCCTACAGGGGAAAGAAGAGGAGTGAAGCTCCTCCTCACATCTTCTCCATCTCTGATAATGCCTACCAGTACATGCTGGCAGGTAAAGGCAATCAATGTCCTACAGAAAGCATTCTCAATGGGGTTTGTTGTCCTCACTGATAAAAATGTTCTTCGAAAACCTTTTGACAGACCGTGAAAACCAGTCAATTCTGATCACGTATGTAAATACATTTCATCTTAAATGTAGTAGAACATGATCTAAAATCAATATCTTATTCTGCATTCAGGAATGGATTTGTTTTGCTGTGTAACTCTGCTCCTACAGAGGAGAATCTGGTGCAGGAAAGACTGTGAACACCAAAAGAGTCATCCAGTACTTTGCAAGTATTGCAGCTGGAGGTGTTAAGAAAGACCCCAATGCAAAAGACAAGGTATGTGACGAGCTTTTTCCGAGCTCAATGCAGCTGGAAAATAATAAAACTTGAGTCATTTTTCTGGCAAAGCAAAAGTAATATGAGCAAAGGGATAAACTAAAGCTACCCTTCGTTTCTCCCTGAAGTATGTAAGCAAACTTTAAAATGTAATGAATCTTTTTGAGTTTAACATCACTTGATTCAATTGGAAGTAGTTAGAGGTTCATGTTGGATCTTTCAGTAATTGTAATGTGTTTGTTTGACAGGGTACCCTGGAGGATCAAATCATTCAGGCTAACCCTGCTCTGGAGGCCTTTGGCAATGCTAAGACCATCAGGAATGACAACTCCTCCAGATTTGTGAGTGCCCACTTTGCATTCTTGATTATTTTTGTGTTATTTATTTAGTGTCCCAATCATGTAAAAGGTTTGGTTTCAACACAGTGACTGTTTTGTATTTCTGAAGCCCTGATTTATCTTAAGTTAGGTAATAGACAATTTTTTTCCTCTTGTTGAACAAGAGGGAAAAAATTCTGTAGCAACAGAAGGGGGGAGGAAAAGGAGCTAACCGACAGGAGCATTTTTTGCAAATTGATATTTTTTTTATTTTGTCCGTTCAGGGTAAATTCATCCGAATTCACTTCGACACCAGAGGAAAATTAGCTTCTGCTGATATCGAGACATGTAAGTATCCTTTTGGTTTTTACAACCACAAATTTTGCCGGTCTCTTTTTTTTTTCATGGTTGTGACTTCTCTCTGGTTGTCTGAAGACCTGCTGGAGAAATCTCGTGTGACCTTCCAACTCAGGGCCGAGCGAGATTATCACATTTTCTACCAGATTCTTTCCAACAAGAAACCCGAAATCCTGGGTTAGCACAGTACAGTAGAAAAAGCAGTTAATTATGTTGTAATGTTTTTTTGCCTGATGTTATATTGATCTATCTCATCCTCAGAGATGCTGCTGATCACAAACAATCCATACGATTATGCATTCATCTCTCAGGGGGAAACTCAAGTGGCCTCCATAGATGACGCAGAGGAACTGATGGCAACTGACGTAAGTTTCTCCATCTTTACTAGACATTAGTTTATGAAAAAGAAACATAATTAAATGGAAATGTTACATTTGTTGCAAAATATTTAGATGAATAATATGTGGTTTACTGAGATGTGACTGTTTTCTTCTTCAGAATGCCTTCGATGTGTTGGGCTTCACTCAAGAAGAAAAAAACTCTGTGTACAAGCTCATTGGTGCCATCATGCATTATGGCAACATGAAGTTTAAGCAAAGGGCTCGCGAGGAGCAAGCAGAGGCCGATGGCACCGAGGGTGAGAAAAGAACTCTGACATTTGTAAACATGCAGAAACTTGATGTGTATTCAGCATTGCTGTTTGTGTGTTTCTCTTAGATGCTGACAAATCAGCGTATCTGATGGGCCTGAACTCTGCTGACCTCATCAAAGGTCTCTGTCACCCAAGAGTCAAAGTGGGGAATGAGTGGGTCACCAAGGGACAAAATGTTGCCCAGGTAAAAGAAGAGAGACAGTCTTAAAATGGTTTAATCTGTGGGTTTATATATAATATCTCCATTTTATATCCTCCGAGGCAAATATGCTCTAAACTAAACTTGAAGCTTTCTTTTTAAAATGTGGCTGACTGTAAATTTCGCAGGTGTACTATGCTGTTGGAGCTTTGTCCAAAGCTGTTTATGAGAAGATGTTCCTCTGGATGGTCATAAGAATCAACCAGTCACTGGAGACAAAGCAGCCTCGCCAGTACTTCATTGGAGTGCTGGACATTGCTGGATTTGAGATCTTTGATGTAAATTATCTTATTTGCAAATAATGACCAGATCTACAAGTAATCTAAATGAAACAACAAATATATGTTTTCCTTTTTAGTTCAACACTTTTGAGCAGCTGTGCATCAACTTCACCAATGAAAAACTGCAACAGTTCTTCAACCACCACATGTTTGTGCTGGAGCAGGAAGAATACAAGAAAGAAGGAATTGAATGGACTTTCATTGACTTTGGTATGGATCTGCAGGCCTGTATTGACCTGATTGAAAAGGTGAGAATCAGAATATCAAAAATATGGAGAAAGTAAAAGGTCATTTGTGTTTCAAACCACTTTTATTACCCTTTCAGCCCATGGGTATCATGTCCATCCTCGAAGAGGAGTGCATGTTTCCCAAAGCCTCTGATGCTACATTTAAAGCTAAGCTTTATGACAATCATCTGGGAAAATCAAACAACTTCCAGAAACCCAGGATTGTCAAAGGCAAACCAGAGGCACATTTTGCCCTGGTTCACTATGCTGGAACTGTTGACTATAATATCAACAATTGGCTGGTGAAGAACAAGGATCCTCTGAATGAGACTGTTGTTGGGCTGTACCAGAAGTCTACACTCAAGCTGCTTGGTATTCTCTTTGCAAATTATGCAGGAGCTGATTCAGGTATTCCACCATTAGTATTTTGCTTTGTAGAAAATGGATAAGCGTAGCATACTTGCATTAACGTAAAATACTAACTCTACACATTTCACATTAAAGTAGTGTCTGAAGCCAGTGAGGGTAGAAAAGAAAAGAAGAAGAAAGGATCATCGTTTCAGACTGTGTCCGCTCTCCATAGGGTAAAGTATACACACTTCCGGTATACTTAATTTCCTGTAAATGTATGGCTAAAAATCCAAATTCTATATATTTTTGCATATCCATATTATAGGAGAACCTGAATAAGTTGATGACCAACCTGAGGTCTACCCACCCCCACTTTGTACGCTGCATCATTCCCAATGAGACCAAGACTCCTGGGGCCATGGAGAACCCTCTGGTGATGCACCAGCTGCGCTGTAACGGTGTCCTGGAAGGCATCAGGATCTGTAGGAAAGGCTTCCCTAACAGGATCCTCTATGGAGACTTTAAGCAGAGGTATTACGTCAGTACATCCCAGGAGTTGTTCTCTACAATGTCCTGCTAACAAATATATGATTTCCTAGATATCGTATCTTGAATCCTGCTGCCATCCCTGAGGGACAGTTCATTGACAGCAGGAAGGGAGCCGAAAAACTTCTTGGATCTCTTGATATCGATCATAACCAGTACAAGTTTGGGCACACTAAGGTACCGCCTGGGTTTTCTAAGACAAAAGGGAACAAAAGATATGAATTACGACACGGACAGGCAATAATAGGTAACTTTTTAAAATTAAATGCCGTATTTAGGTGTTCTTCAAGGCTGGACTGCTGGGTCTACTCGAGGAGATGAGAGATGAGCGTCTTTCCAAAATCATTACTGCAATTCAAGCCAGGTCTCGTGGTCTTTTGTCTCGCGTAGAGTATCAGAAGATGGTGGAGCGCAGGTTTGTTTCATACAACTTACAATGTTCTTTACACGTTACAGTTAACTGCTTCTGGTCATATTTTCAATAAAAGTGTTTTGAAATATATATATATTTTAAAATAGAGATGCCCTATTGGTAATCCAGTGGAACATCCGCGCCTTCATGGGGGTCAAGAATTGGCCCTGGATGAAGTTGTTCTTCAAGATCAAACCTCTCCTGAAATCTGCTGAAGCAGAAAAGGAGATGGCCAACATGAAGGAAGAATTCCTGAAACTGAAAGAGGCCTATGCAAAATCTGAAGCTCGCAGAAAAGAGCTGGAAGAAAAAATGGTCTCCCTTCTCCAAGAGAAGAATGACCTGCAGCTCCAAGTCCAAACTGTAAGAATAACAATATTTCTGAATTTTCTCTGAAGATGTTGCTGAGTCTCCCCTCCCCCACTAATAACTCATGTTTGACAGGAACAAGATAATCTCTGCGATGCAGAGGAGCGATGTGAGGGACTGATCAAAAACAAAATCCAACTGGAATCAAAAATCAAAGAGCTGACAGAAAGACTGGAGGATGAGGAGGAGATTAATGCTGAGCTGACCGCTAAGAAGAGGAAGCTGGAGGATGAATGCTCTGAGTTAAAGAAGGATATTGATGACTTAGAGCTAACTCTGGCAAAGGTGGAGAAAGAGAAACACGCTACAGAGAACAAGGTACCACAATGACCAACCATTACATCAAAACACATGTCAAATACCATTGGTACACACTGAAAACCTTTTGGCCTCTAGGTCAAGAACCTGACAGAGGAGATGGCTGCTTTGGACGAAATCATCGCCAAGCTCACAAAGGAGAAAAAAGCTTTACAGGAAGCTCATCAACAAACCCTGGATGACCTACAGAGTGAGGAAGACAAAGTCAACACTCTGACCAAGGCCAAGACAAAGCTGGAACAGCAAGTGGACGATGTAAGATGACAATGAATAGAATTGAAATACAGTAACTTGACACTATTCTAAACTGCATTGTAAAATGCTAAGCAGTTACACAGTTATTTCTTTGTTTTTAGCTTGAAGGATCTCTTGAGCAAGAAAAGAAGATTAGGATGGATCTTGAGAGGGCAAAGAGGAAGCTGGAGGGAGACTTAAAGTTGAGCCAGGAGTCCATAATGGATCTCGAAAATGATAAGCAGCAGCTGGAGGAGCGCCTGAAAAAGTATACACCTACTATAATATTATGTAATGAGTTTATTCACAAAACACCATTGGTCACTGTTTTTGTAGCCTAAAACTAACAAGAAAAAATCCTGCAGGAAAGACTTTGAAATCAGTCAGCTGAACAGCAAACTGGAAGATGACCTGGCTATAATCAGCCAACTTCAGAAGAAGTTAAAAGAGCTGCAGGTAAAACCTTGCCATTACATGATCATTATTATGGTTCTACACAAGTTCACAAAGTACTGATGCAACAAATTTACACCACTCCAATGGTAGGCCCGTGTGGAGGAACTAGAGGAAGAGCTTGAAGCAGAACGAGCTGCTCGAGCCAAGGTGGAGAAGCAGAGAGCAGACTTGGCTAGAGAGTTAGAGGAGATCAGTGAGAGACTGGAGGAGGCTGGAGGAGCCACAGCCACCCAGATTGAGATGAACAAGAAGAGGGAGGCCGAGTTCCAGAAACTCCGCAGAGACCTCGAAGAGGCCACCCTGCACCATGAAGCCACCACTGCCACTCTCAGGAAGAAACAAGCCGACACTGTTGCTGACCTGGGAGAACAGATCGACAACCTGCAGAGAGTCAAGCAGAAGCTGGAGAAGGAGAAGAGCGAGCTTAGACTGGAGCTGGATGATGTTGTGTCCAGTATGGAGCAGATTGTCAAGTCTAAGGTATGTGTGGTGTTCTGATAGCTTTCTAGACAACAACAACCTCAGCAAAAAAGTACTATGCAAGGTCTCTGATATGTGCACCATTTCTTTTCAGACTATCCTGGAGAAAACTTGCAGAACTTTAGAGGATCAAACAAATGAATACAGAACAAAATGTGATGAATACCAAAGATCTCTCAATGACTTCACCACCCAGAAAGCCAAACTTCAAGCTGAGAATGGTTAGTCTTATTTTCCATTTAGAAAATTAATAGTTTTCTATAAAGAGGTGTGTACATATGAACATTTTTGACATCTACAGATGAGCTTTCAAGACAAATGGAGGAGAAAGAATCACTTATTTCTCAGCTCACCAGAGGAAAAAATTCCTACAATCAACAGCTTGAAGACCTAAAACGACAACTGGAAGAAGAGATAAAGGTGTGAAATCATTTCTGGATAATACAGTATGAATGATTTTTAAAATTTATTTTACAAAAAAAAAGCTTAAGCCATATATAATTTATCTTGACCTCAGGCCAAGAATGCACTAGCCCATGCGGTACAGTCTGCTCGCCATGACTGTGACCTCCTCAGGGAGCAGTACGAGGAGGAGCAGGAAGCCAAGGCTGAACTGCAGCGCAGCATGTCCAAGGCCAACTCTGAGGTGGCTCAGTGGAGAACCAAGTACGAAACTGATGCCATCCAGAGAACCGAGGAACTGGAGGAAGCCAAGTGAGTACAGCACATTTGAATTTCAATGACTGTAAAAAGTTTGAAAGCAGCCAATCCCAATCATGGATTCTTCAATAATCCAGGAAGAAGCTGGCTCAGCGTCTGCAGGAGGCTGAGGAGGCTGTTGAAGCAGTGAATGCCAAGTGCTCCTCTCTGGAGAAAACCAAACACAGGCTGCAGAATGAGATTGAAGATCTCATGGTGGATGTGGAGAGGTCTAATGCTGTTGCTGCTGCTCTGGACAAGAAGCAAAGGAATTTTGACAAAGTATGTTAGACATTTTCTTTTAAAAACACACAAACAAGTTTGGTCCACCATCACATTAAAATAATAACCACATGTATGAGAAAACTAACAAGCACATGACATAATTTAGTGTGTGATTATTTATTTACCAATATGTAAGAAAACCAGATTGCTTACAAAACTAGAACAAGTCATGACTCTTAGCTGCCAATCACATTCGTGTACTCACTGCTAAATGTGCTAATGGCAGAGAAACAACTTAACATAATAGGAAAACTTTTTATCGGCCATCTTTGGTAGCAATGCTAACTAGCTTGTGCATTCGTGGTAGGCTCCGTTATGAGGAATGAGATGAAGCATATCAGAAAGCAGTGGGGAGGGTACGGTATGAGCAACATGTTTTGGTTAAATGCATAACAAGCAATACGATACATCATTGTTTCTGCATTATTGTTTAATTTGGATATATTTAACTGCTATATAATGAAACTGTAAATAACATCTGGATAAAAAAAACATATTTTCACCTAATATTGCTTTTATCAAAGAAAAAGTATAATAGTAGAAAATGTAATGTGTCGAATGAGATTTTACATCTGGATTTGAATCTCAATGTCCAGGTCTTGTCAGAGTGGAAGCAGAAGTATGAAGAATCTCAGTGTGAGCTGGAAAGCTCTCAGAAAGAAGCCAGATCATTGAGCACTGAACTCTTCAAACTTAAAAACTCCTACGAAGAGTCTCTTGAACATCTGGAGACCATGAAGAGGGAGAACAAGAACCTTCAAGGTAATACATCACTGAATGAGAACTTACAAATGTAAAATAGGCGAGGCAAAACTGAATGGATGCACTTTCATTAACAGAGGAAATTTCGGACCTCACTGAGCAACTTGGTGAAGGTGGGAAAACAGTCCATGAGTTGGAGAAAGCTCGAAAGCAGCTGGAGCAGGAAAAAGGGGAGATTCAGTCTGCCCTAGAGGAAGCAGAGGTAAGATTATAACCAACTTAGGTTAATACATAGCTTAAAATAAAAGTCAGATTTCAAACCAGAGTCCGGATCTGTGTCAAAGGGTTCCCTTGAACACGAGGAAGGCAAGATACTGAGAGTTCAGCTTGAGTTTAACCAGATTAAGAGTGAAATGGAGCGTAAACTGGCTGAGAAAGATGAGGAAATGGAGCAGTGCAAGAGGAACCTGCAGAGGACAATCGACACCCTGCAGAGTTCTCTTGAGGCCGAGTGCCGCAGCAGGAATGAAGCCCTTCGTCTGAAAAAGAAGATGGAGGGAGACCTCAATGAGATGGAGATCCAGCTTAGCCAAGCCAACAGGCAGGCGGCTGAGTCCCAGAAACAACTCAAGTCGGTTCATGCACATCTTAAGGTCAGTAAGTAATAGGAAACGTAATTGTGGTATTGCCTTAGTTTAAAAACATCAAACCTGATAAAAAAATTGTTTCACATTCATTTATAGGATGCTCAACTCCAACTTGATGATGCTCTGCGAGGCAATGATGACATGAAGGAAAACCTTGCCATTGTTGAAAGACGCAACAACCTGCTTCAGGCAGAACTGGAGGAACTGAGGGGCGCTTTAGAGCAAACTGAACGAAGCCGCAAACTTGCTGAGCAAGAGCTGTTGGATGTTAGTGAGCGGGTGCAGCTACTACACTCACAGGTGAGACTACATCTCAAAGGTAACAATACTTCCTACATGAACTAATACCTCATAAATATCTCATTTTGAAATCATGCAGAACACCAGCCTGATAAACCAGAAGAAGAAGCTGGAGGGGGATACAGTCCAGCTTCAATCTGAAGTGGAGGACGCGCTGCAGGAATGCAGAAATGCTGAAGAGAAGGCCAAGAAGGCCATCACTGATGCTGCCATGATGGCAGAAGAGCTGAAGAAAGAGCAGGACACCAGCGCTCACCTGGAGCGCATGAAGAAGAACATGGAGCAGACCATCAAAGATCTGCAGCACCGTCTGGATGAAGCTGAACAGATCGCCATGAAGGGAGGCAAGAAGCAGGTCCAGAAGCTCGAGGCCAGGGTGAGCACATCCGTTTTTGCACATATGTACTGAAAATATATAGTATATTTGCAAACGAACAAAAAACTGGAAAATGTAAGGTATGCACAAAATGTTATTAAGGTGCGGGAACTAGAAAACGAAGTAGAAATGGAGCAGAAGAAAAGCAGTGAAGCTGTGAAAGGAGTCCGTAAATATGAGCGCCGCATCAAGGAGCTGACCTATCAGGTGTGCTGAATGCAATATCCAGTATCCAACAATGCTATGCAAGGGTCATTTAGCAGCAGTTTGATATATTAACATTGTCTCTCATCATCTATAGACCGAGGAAGATCGAAAAAATATCGCCCGACTGCAAGATTTGGTGGACAAACTGCAGCTGAAAGTCAAAGCCTACAAAAGATCTGCTGAGGAGGCTGTAAGTGTGAAGATGTGTCAAAATATTTATATGAATTCTTCAATGAATATTTCTGTTTCCTGTTTTATTTTCAACCAGGAGGAACAGGCTAATGTTCATCTTTCCAAGTTCCGAAAGATGCAGCATGAGCTGGACGAGGCTGAAGAGAGAGCTGACATCGCCGAGTCTCAAGTCAACAAGATGCGGGTCAAGAGCCGTGACTCTGGCCCCAAGGTAGGAAGCATGCAAATTTTATCAAAAAACTTCCATGTGCTATGCACACTTAGAGTGTGCTGATGCCACACTACGCTGAATACTAAATGGCTGTTTCTCTTTTTCTCCATCTCCAAATTTCGGGGCTGCAACAGAAAGGGTTTGATGAGGAGTGAAGCGTTGGAGTCTGCTGACGTCTTTCTGCCTGCTGTGTACTGTAGATCCCCTTCACTGTCACTATTCACAAGCTGTAGTCTTAATAAAACCACATTAAGAAATGCTCATTCTTGTCGTTATGTCTTTTTGAATCTTATCCTGAACAATATGTTGAAGAGAAATTAGAAAGCACTTTTCAAATTTGTAATTTTTTAATTAGATATAAGACATGCTGAAATTGATATGTGGGATGGCAAACAAAGCTCCCAGTATGAAGCCACTTAACATAGAATAAGATAATTTGTTTTTCTCTTACACAATTATGAGTTAGAATAGAATAGAAATAGCCTTTGTTGTCCATAGTCTTGAAATTCCCCTGATTCAGTTTTTATTTATTTGATTCAGCAAAAATAATATACATAATAAATACCAACCCAGTCAAAGATCAATATCAGCTCAATTTTATTTGATATGAATAAACAAATTGATTGAATTAAACATTATTATAGGCCTGAATGCTGAATTTATGTTGGGCTTTTGTTTGTTTCCATAAATTGTTAATTTTCTTGATTTCACACATAATCTAAATGATAAATACCATCTCAAGTATATGCACTGGCTCTATTCCACGGTTTGTACTAGTTTTTCATGTCATACTTTTCCCAGATCTACATACGTAGTCTAGTTTTTAAGTATGAATATAAAAGATTATCACCCACAGCACGATGATATCACCACCATACTTGACATTTTTGGATTAAGAATAAAAGCCAAGTTCCTCCTCCAAAGCCAACACATTTAAATTAACTCTAGACATAAATGACAAGAAGCAATATTTGTGTGGGTGTCTGCATATATTTGAGCTTCTGTTGTTGATTTTTCCTGTGTTGCATCCTAAAATGCTCAAATTTAATAAAAACATTCATGTACATGCTGTGTGTATGTAAGCTTTTTATTAGTTATAACCAGGTTTTGGTGATGATGCAACAGGAGGGCAAGGTGTAGACGTAAATCAGAAAAAAAAACAGGGACATGGGATTTAGTGCAAAATGAAAAACTGAACTAAAAACTGAAAAGCTGTGGTGCAGATATAGCTAAGAGACAAAGCAAATGTCCTGCTCTAAAATTAGAGTCAACCAAAGCCTAAAAGCTTGAGCAGAGGTCAACCATAAACCGATGCTCATGCGTAGATCCACCATAATTTCACACATGATCACTTGCAGCTGGTCACTGGATCACAGCTAAATTCTGCATGCTCCTACGAAGAACTGGACAGGAGTTCTTGGATTCAGTACAAAATAATCTATTTCCAGGTACCAGAAATAAGTCAACAGGAACAGGAAAGTATGCAGAAGCGAAACAATAAATTAAACCTTATTAACCTTAACTTGAATACATTTTTAACAACCAAATACACAACTTCTCCCCTTTTATTTTGAGCTCAAAATTATGGAGTCATATAGAAACAAAGATGACTTCTATCTGATTTAAAAGCTAATTCTGCCTGATTGTCCAGAGGCTTTCTGGCCATTATTCATGTCTGACTCTCTGATGTTTCAGTGGGAAATTCTGCAATGATATAAAGGGGGAGGAGGTGAGCGAGGAGACCCCAGACAGGTGAACCTCAGGAAGCCCTGTGTCTTCTCCCATTACATGTCCTCTCCTAAACTCCTCTGGCTGACAAGCAGGTATCTACCCGCTAATGAAGACATATTTACACCTCTGCTCATAGTGGCGAACCACAAACAGCACAGGGGAGGGGCGTGTGTGTGGGTGTGTGTGTGTGTGTGTGTGTGTGGAGGGCTTATCAGTAAGATTAACAGGATATCAGAGCTCACACTGATAAAGGAGTAACCCAAAAAGGAACAGTTTGGTGTCTCTGCAGCTAGACGATAGTTTGGGTTGAACTGAAAGCTGAAGTAAAAGGTTTTAGATTTTTATAATTAACCTTTTTTATTGTCTGCACTAAGTTAATGATATATAGTGTCTAAGTGGCAGAACTCTTTGCCATTTTACAAATAATAGAAATCCTAAATTAACAAATAACTTTTTTAATTAACAAATAACAAGGTTGATGAGGTATCTGTTTACAGTTGGGGACAAACACATTCAAGCTGCTCTTCACACCACCCTGTAATGTTTTTATTCAATTAGACACAAGTGATGACAGTGTAGATTTGTCGTGACATAAAAAAAGTATTTAAATCATGTTGATTTAAATCAAATTGTGCTTATTTAAAGGGTAGACATCAGATGTGTGATGTTGGGGTTATTTTTGCTTGCTAGCAGACTGCATGAACTCTCTCGCTTCCATTTGGCACGCTGGCGCCAGCTGTCGGAGCAGGCCCGGCGAAGTTGTCACAATGGAAATAATCTCAGCACTTGTCAGCGGCCGTTGACCCTCCTTTTATCTCTTAACCTTTGAAGAGGCTGCAGATATGGCTCAAAGTAGCTAAATGTGCTATGCAGTCCAAGTAATGAATGATGAATCGATGCATAAATTATCATAAATGTTGGAATTGAATCAGAAGAGGCTTCGGTTGTCAGTTTCGAGCCATTTCAGACCAACACCAGAGAAACAGCTGATCCTACATGCAGACAAAAGCTGGATCCTGACTGTTCTCCACACTCTGCGGTTCTCCATGGGAATCTCGCACAGTTATCTTTGTCCACGAAAAAACACAATGCTATGTCAACAAGCCTGTAACTAAGAGGCCAGCTTTTCTAGATTCACCGTGATAATGCAAACAGGCTCCTGCTTTGACACTGGAGCTCATCATGTTGCTGCAGCTCCTCACTGCTCGACATATTTATTGCCTTTGAGAGAATCCAAAGCATGTCCACCTGTGACAGACCTTTGTCTGTGCCGCATCGCTCTTGTTGTCTGGTTAATCTTTCAGAATAATGTTCTTTATTTAGACCCACTCACTCACTACGTGATGACTGCTGTTGTTACCATGAGGTCCATCCACTCTGTAATAACCAAAGACAATGTGTGACTCATCCCGCACTGGGACTCCACTTAAGCCCTGAGAGTAATGGACACCAATAAATGAGATATTTCACTGAAGTATTTCCCCAGAAACAATGTACATCTTCCTTTGTGTTTCAAAAACAACACCGGTAATTAACATGTACAGAATTATTTGTCCTAATAGCAACAGATGTCACCAATGAAACTGTTTCCCACTGCTACAACTCTTAAAATGTTTATTTTTACTTTCATTTTTATTTTTTAATTATACGTGCTAAAAAAATGTATTTAATCAATTTCATTTATGCAATTTAAGTGATTCTGAGTTGCTTGGCAGTTACTTAGAGTTTACTGTAAACCAACATTTACTTTTCTGCAAAAATCTTTATCACTTACATTTTTTACATTTATTTAGAGTATTTTTTTTTTACCAGTGACACTTGGAACCAGTAGAAAAACACTGTATAAATATTTAGCCTTTGTTATATTTTATTGCTTAAATATTAACTGTTTTCACTTTTTTTATACGTATCTCGGCCTTTCACAATAACTTCTGATAAATAAATAAATGTTTCTATGCAGAACTGTTATTTTGGAAGGGATAAACATGGGAAATCAGTCCCTGTATCTATTTAAAGGTTTAGTTCTAGTCTCTGGCTGCTTGGGGATACTTATGAATAATCACTGCAGTACATGCAGTGCCTAATATGGCTTCACCGGGGACCCCATCTCTGATAAGACCCTGACCTGCTGATTTCTGGACTGCTCTCCCACTCATTAACCCCCCCCCGTCTTAAACCCCCTAACCAAACACAGACACAATAACATTCCTGGCCCTAAAGCTCTCCTCCATATTAGGCAAAGGGGTTTTATTTAAAAGGAGAAGTCACAGGGAAGCCCCCAACAGGTCACCATTCTATCTCAAGGTAAGGTATGAAGACAAAAGGCCAGACTTAGCTAGATATGGAAACCTTACTGATGTTATCTCTTCCCATTTGTATTTTCTTCCCTCAGGGCCTTCTTCACCTCAGTATTCCAGGAAGTGGTCGAAAAGGTAAGAACATCAGAAAATTTAAAACAATAAAATATATTAGAGAAAATTACTTTACCTGCAACACGCAAGCAGTTAAGATGCATTAAGAGAAATTGTTGTTTAGTTGCCCAGGTGAAAGATGGGTGATGCTGCCATGAAAGAATTTGGGGCAGCTGCCCCGTACCTGAGGAAGTCAGACAGGGAGCGTCTGGAGGCCCAGACCCGTCCGTTTGACATGAAGAAGGAATGTTTTGTTCCTGACCCCGATGAGGAATATGTAAAGGCTTCCATCGTAAGTCGTGACAGTGATAAAGTCACTGCTCAGACAGCGAAAGGGAAGGTCAGTACGCAGAAGTGATGCTGCTTTAAAGGCAGCTTATTTTTTCCACCAGTGAAAGCAGCTTGTTAACAGAAACTGTTGATTTTTCAGACTGTCACCGTGAAGGAGTGTGACATACATCCTCAGAACCCGCCAAAGTTTGATAAAATTGAAGATATGGCGATGTTCACCTTCCTCCATGAGCCAGCTGTGCTGTTTAACCTCAAAGAGCGATACGCAGCATGGATGATCTATGTAAGTGGAAAAAAGGCTAACTTTCCACCCCTTTATACACCAATCCTAATTCAGATCATTAAAAAAAATGTTTCACGTTCCATTTCAAATTCTCTCAGACCTACTCTGGGCTGTTCTGTGTGACTGTCAACCCCTACAAGTGGCTGCCAGTCTACAACCAAGAGGTGGTCGTTGCCTACAGGGGAAAGAAGAGGAGTGAAGCTCCTCCTCACATCTTCTCCATCTCTGACAATGCCTACCAGTACATGCTTACAGGTCATTTATTTTCAATGAGCATCACATTTTCAGTTGAGTGAGGGTCAAAAAGAGTAAGCCCTTCAGTAATCATTTCTTCTCTTTTTTCAGACAGAGAAAATCAGTCCATTCTCATCACGTATGTTAATTAATTTGGAATCCTCAAAAATACCATGTCAGAACTTTGGTAAAATGTAGATTTTCTGCTCTTGTTTCTGCCTTTATTTTTGCCAAAAAAATGTGATTGGTACCGAATCTTGAGTAAAGAATCTTTAGCAAGGAACATAGTACCTTCCTCAAGCATTCAAACACCTTGAACTTTTTAAATTCTAATAACAATAAAGCACAACGTTCTTTGTATTTCACAAGGATTTTCAGTGATAGACCTTCTAGATTTTAAAACAACTAAAAATCAGAAAGGTGGAGTATGTAGTTCCCACTAACCAATACTATATAGAACCAACTTTCTCTACAGTTTAGGCTCCTAGTCTTTTGGGATATGTCTGTAGCAGCTTTACACCTTTCGCAAAGCTGCTACAGACTTTTCGCTTGTTCTTTAGCATAAAATAGCTCACGCTCAATCAGATTGCATGGATTGTCTCTAGACATAAGTTTTCAACTCCTGCCAGAAATTCCTTAATTAAATTTCAGTTGAACTTTGACTGGGCCACTGTATGACATGGATATGGTTTGCTGAAAACAGCTCAACTGTAGCTCACTCCATCCAGCTTTCCAACTCTGATCAGATGCTCAGATCCTGATCCCATAACATAATGCTGCTACCACCATGTGTAACTGTGAGGATGGGATGTCAGTTTTCCAGTACACAATATCTTTGAATGCAGGACAAAACATTTAATTTTGGTCTGTACTGACGATATGTTTATGATGTCCTCTGAATGGCTTGTAGCAAACTACCAACATGACCTCTTATAGCTTTCTGTCTTCTTGACAGTCTTCTATAAATACCAGATTTGTACAGAGCACAACTACCTGCTAGCCTGTCAAATAAATCTCTTAGCTGAGCTGTGGATCTCTGCAGCTGTCATGGAATTACCATGGGTCTCTTGGCTGCTTCTAAATAACTCCCTTCTCAACATGCCTGTGAGTTTAGATAGACAACCATGTCTTGGTAGGATTGCATCCCTGCTATGCTCTTTCAGAGTTTGGATTGAGGTCTGGATCGAGCTTTGTGAGATGTCCAAACCTGGGATTGTTTTATGACCTCGGCTTTAAGCGCCTCCAAAAACATGTCGGTGTTTGTTCAATAGTCCTCGGAGGTTTTATCCAGACCAGTTATATTTATACCAAGATTTTTTTTATACAGAGGCAAACTTTACTTACTGATTAGGTGTCTAATGAATGCAGTTGGTTGCCAACAAATGTACTAATGTATGGCACACTTTTCACATTTTCCTTTCACATTTTCCTCTCCTTTCCTGTCCCTCTTCACATACACTACTCTCTGTTGGTCTATCACACAAAATCCCGATAAATACATAGAAGGTTGTGAAAGTGAAATGATTAAATGTTTTAAAAAAAGGCTAAGAACATGTTTACAAGCAACCGTATAATATATAGTACATTGATTAGTTCGTTTTAGTTTGATAACAGTGGATGTGAATCTGTGTTATTAATAATAGTGTTGGATGCCATCTTTTCCACCTAATAAAGCCTTTTACTTTGTGTCTTCAGTGGAGAATCTGGTGCTGGGAAAACTGTTAACACCAAGAGAGTCATTCAGTACTTTGCCAGCATTGCAGCTGGAGGTGGGAAAAAGGACACAGGCTCTGAAAAAAAGGTAATACTTCTGAAATTGCAGAATGTCAGCTCTTAGACGCACGTTTTCACTTCTTTAACAGTAAGTTTCATTTTGGTAGGGTACATTGGAGGATCAAATCATCCAATGCAACCCGGCATTAGAGGCCTTTGGAAATGCAAAAACCATCAGAAATGATAACTCTTCCAGATTTGTAAGTTCCTCTCTGTAATGACTCTTCTCCCACTGCATAAATCACAACATAACTTTTCTTGTCATCTTGTATTTTAGGGAAAATTTATCCGTATTCATTTTGCAGCCAGTGGAAAGCTGGCTTCAGCTGATATTGAGACATGTAAGTGGTGCCTTCTTTTTCTTTAAGTTTGCTTTTACATAAAAAAATGACTCATTCAACCTACATGATGCAAATGCCTTTACAGATCTGCTAGAGAAGTCCAGAGTAACCTTTCAGCTTAGGGCTGAAAGAGATTACCACATCTTCTATCAAATTCTGTCTCAGAAGAAACCTGAGCTGCTTGGTAAATAAAAACATCAGATTTTCAAATCAGTACAAATTGATTTTGCATCATTGCATAATGTAGTTATAAGTCATCTTCTTGGCCTACTTTACAGAAATGCTCCTCATTACAAACAACCCCTATGACTACGCCTTCATCTCCCAAGGAGAGACGACGGTAGCCTCCATCAATGATGCAGAAGAGCTGATAGCAACTGATGTGAGTAGGACTTACTTTACAGAGTAATTAGAATATTTGACACATAATATTGTACTGTAACTACATTTTATAGCAGGTATTATATACGCTTAATATTATACAGCAAATACTTAGTCCCATAGGTAATAAAACATAAAACATTTTCATGCAGGAGGCCTTTGATGTATTGGGCTTCACTCAAGAGGAGAAGAATGGCATTTACAAACTGACTGGTGCCATAATGCACTATGGTAACATGAAGTTTAAGAACAAGCAGCGTGAAGAGCAGGCCGAGGCAGATGGCACTGAAGGTGAGAGAGGAGTTCTATAATTTGTAAACTCGTAAACTGTTAGGAAAATTATATTAATTAAACTATAATTCATGTTTTTAATTTTAGATGCTGACAAATCAGCTTACCTCATGGGCCTGAACTCTGCTGACCTCATCAAAGGTCTCTGTCACCCAAGAGTCAAAGTAGGAAATGAGTGGGTCACCAAGGGACAAAATGTTCAACAGGTAGGAATTAAGCACAACAACCTAAGTCACCTTCTATTATTTATATGGAGACACGTCACATATCATGCATAGACTACGCACACTGGAATATGAACATTACTATGTTTTTGTAAGTTTGCATTTCTTTATTATTAGGTGTATTATGCGGTTGGAGCTCTGGCTAAAGCAGTGTATGAGAAGATGTTCCTGTGGATGGTGGTGAGAATCAACCATTCACTCGACACCAAGCAGCCTCGCCAGTATTTTATTGGAGTGCTGGACATTGCTGGATTTGAGATCTTTGATGTGAGATTCATCTGCTCATATAATTTTGCTATATGTGCAACAACTGGAAAGCAATGCTGGTAAGAAGGATGAGTACTAAAGAATATTGTTGTCAACTTCCAGTTCAACACCTTCGAGCAGCTGTGCATCAACTTCACCAATGAAAAACTGCAACAGTTTTTCAACCACCACATGTTTGTGCTGGAGCAGGAAGAATACAAGAAAGAAGGAATTGAATGGACTTTCATTGACTTTGGTATGGATCTGCAGGCCTGTATCGACCTGATTGAAAAGGTGAGAATCAGAATATCAAAAATATGGAGAAAGTAAAAGGTCATTTGTGTTTCAAACCACTTTTATTACCCTTTCAGCCCATGGGTATCATGTCCATCCTCGAAGAGGAGTGCATGTTTCCCAAAGCCTCTGATGCTACATTTAAAGCTAAGCTTTATGACAATCATCTGGGAAAATCCAGCAACTTCCAGAAACCCAGGATTGTCAAAGGCAAACCAGAGGCACATTTTGCCCTGGTTCACTATGCTGGAACTGTTGACTATAATATCAACAATTGGCTGGTGAAGAACAAGGATCCTCTGAATGAGACTGTTGTTGGGCTGTACCAGAAGTCTACACTCAAGCTGCTTGGTATTCTCTTTGCAAATTATGCAGGAGCTGATTCAGGTAAAGGGACATTATAGCTCAACCTTCAGAACAAAGATTGAAGAAGTTATTTCTGTGTTTATTAGTCTAATGTATAGACTTTTGTAATGCTAAATAGTTGAAAGTGGAAAAGGTGGCAAAGGAGGAGGAAGCAAGAAGAAGGGATCATCCTTTCAAACTGTATCTGCCCTACACAGGGTAAGTAAAGTCAATATCTGAGAGTCAAAACTGATTTCCACTCAGTAACTCAGATATTTTGGTGTTAACACAGACTAAATATTCAGCATTGTAGTTAATGTCATGCACAGGAGAACCTGAATAAGTTGATGACCAACCTGAGGTCTACCCACCCTCACTTTGTACGCTGCATCATCCCCAACGAGAGCAAGACTCCTGGGGCCATGGAGAACCCTCTGGTGATGCACCAGCTGCGCTGTAACGGTGTCCTGGAAGGCATCAGGATCTGTAGGAAAGGCTTCCCTAACAGGATCCTCTATGGAGACTTTAAGCAGAGGTATTACATCAGTACATCCAAAGGGTATTACCTTAGTACATCCCAGGAGTTGTACTCTACAATGTCCTGCTAACAAATATATAATTTCCCAGATATCGTATCTTGAATCCTGCTGCCATCCCTGAGGGACAGTTCATTGACAGCAGGAAAGGAGCTGAAAAACTTCTTGGATCTCTTGATATCGATCATAACCAGTACAAGTTTGGGCACACTAAGGTAAATAAAACATTAAAAAGTCAGAACTACAGACCAAATGTTGTATTTACCTTTCAATAGACTGCAGAAAATGATTTGTAGTGATTCCATATATATTAATATATTATATAGTTGAAGTATAAGATTACACTCTTAAGCCTATTCCAATTTTGGCATGTATTCGATTTACAATTTCAAACTGTCATAACTAAAACGGTTGTAAGACAGAGTTGTCTCTCCAACCGTTTTCCTCTGTACCATTGTACAGGTATCGTTACATAGTTACATCTTGTTCCATGTCCCTAAAGGTGTTCTTTAAAGCTGGTCTTCTTGGTCAACTGGAGGAGATGAGGGATGATCGCTTGTCACTCATTATCACCGGAATCCAGGCGAGATCTAGAGGTTTACTTGCAAGAGTTGAATTCCAGAAGATTGTTGAAAGAAGGTATGAATTGGGACCTTTAAAATAACACAAAATACAAGAACTTCACAACTTTGAAAATTACTATAACAGCAGCAATTAATTTTTTACAGGGATGCACTACTTGTAATCCAGTGGAACATCCGCGCCTTCATGGGGGTCAAGAATTGGCCCTGGATGAAGTTGTACTTCAAGATCAAACCTCTCCTGAGATCTGCTGAAGCAGAAAAGGAAATGGCCAACATGAAGGAAGAATTCCTGAAACTGAAAGAGGCCTATGCAAAATCTGAAGCTCGCAGAAAAGAGCTGGAGGAGAAAACTGTCTCTCTTCTCCAGGAGAAAAATGACCTGCAGCTCCAAGTCCAAGCTGTAAGTCTCCCAGCATCACGTGTATTCAATAAGACATAACATACTTATATTGAATGATTCTGCTCAAACGATTTTATAAATATAATGACCATTTAGGAGCAAGATAATCTTGCTGATGCAGAGGAGAGGTGTGAGGGGCTAATCAAACACAAAATTCAAATGGAAGCAAAAGTCAAAGAGCTTTCTGAGAGACTGGAGGATGAAGAGGAGATTAATGCTGAACTGACTGCTAAGAAGAGGAAGCTGGAGGATGAATGCTCTGAGTTGAAGAAGGACATTGATGACTTGGAGTTAACTCTGGCAAAAGTGGAGAAAGAGAAACACGCTACAGAGAACAAGGTTCGGAATTGTGACTTTTTATTAAAGTTAAAACAAACAGGAATTATTTAGTCCATAATCCAAGTCTTAATTTTCTTATTTGCTTAATTTACAGGTAAAAAACCTTGTTGAAGAGATGGCTGCTTTGGATGAAATCATTGCCAAGCTGACCAAGGAGAAAAAAGCTTTACAGGAAGCTCACCAACAAACCCTGGATGACCTACAGAGTGAGGAAGACAAAGTCAATACTCTGACCAAGGCCAAGGCAAAGCTGGAGCAGCAAGTGGACGATGTGAGACTTTAATGGTCCACTAATTGGAACTAATTCCGAATTAGTTCAGAATTCCAACTAATGTATACATCTGTTAGTATAACAAAGATTATTGTCTAATTTTCTGATAATTTTCAGCTTGAGGGATCTCTTGAGCAAGAGAAGAAGATTAGACTGGACCTTGAGAGAGCAAAAAGAAAGCTGGAGGGAGACTTAAAGTTGACCCAGGAAAGTCTAATGGACGTTGAGAATGACAAGCAACAACTTGAAGAGCGTCTCAAAAAGTAGGAAATATTTGAACAATTTATTTGATCCAAACAAAGAATAATCTAAAAATATACCCAGTATGGTGGATTTATAACTTTGCTTTTTCAAAACAGGAAAGACTTTGAACTAAGTCAACTGAATAACAAAATTGAGGATGAGCAAGCTATTGCCATTCAGCTTCAGAAGAAACTGAAAGAACTTCAAGTAATCAACAGACCATAACACATTTGAAAAGTAGGCAAAACAATGAATAAAGTCTGTAAACATAAGAATTATCCTCCAACAGGCCCGCATTGAAGAGCTGGAGGAAGAGCTTGAAGCAGAACGAGCTGCTCGAGCCAAGGTGGAGAAGCAGAGAGCAGACTTGGCTAGAGAGTTAGAGGAGATCAGTGAGAGACTGGAGGAGGCTGGAGGAGGCACAGCCGCCCAGATTGAGATGAACAAGAAGAGGGAGGCCGAGTTCCAGAAACTCCGCAGAGACCTCGAAGAGGCCACCCTGCACCATGAAGCCACCACTGCCACTCTCAGGAAGAAACAAGCCGACACTGTTGCTGACCTGGGAGAACAGATCGACAACCTGCAGAGAGTCAAGCAGAAGCTGGAGAAGGAGAAGAGCGAGCTTAGACTGGAGCTGGATGATGTGGTCTCCAATATGGAGCACATTCTGAAGACCAAGGTGAACTAATGCTACTCACGTATGCATTTATGAAAATGGTACATACAAAAGATAGATGCTATATTTTGTATTCATTTCTGAAATTTCAGATCAATCTTGAGAAAACCTGCAGAACTCTTGAAGATCAAATGAACGAATATAAAACCAAGTTTGAAGAGGCGCAACGCTGCATTAATGACTTCAACATGCAAAAAGCAAAACTTCAAACAGAAAATGGTACAGTGTCTTTGTGAATAAACAAAGAAAAATGTTTTGTCTGAATAATGTTTAAGCTCAAAGAATTTATAGTCCAGTACAAATTCCAAAAGAAACATTAACACAATTTTTACCACTTAAAAAAAAACCCTAGGTGAACTCTCTAGGCAGCTGGAGGAGAAGGACTCATTAGTGTCTCAGCTGACAAGAGGAAAAATGTCCTACACTCAACAGATTGAAGATCTGAAGAGGCAGCTTGAAGAGGAGACAAAGGTAAATGAAAGGTTGGGCCTGACAGACTATCCAGTGCCTTTAATTTTCACATGTTGCATAATTAGGGCTGCACAGTGGCGCAGTTAGTAGCACTGTTGCCTTGCAGCAAGAAGGTCCTGGGTTCGATTCCCGGCCGGGGTCTTTCTGCATGGAGTTTGCATGTTCTCCCTGTGCATGCGTGGGTTCTCTCCGGGTACTCCGGCTTCCTCCCACAGTCCAAAAACATGACTGTCAGGTCAATTGGTTTCTCTAAATTCTCCCTAGGTGTGAGTGTGTGTGTGCATGGTTGTTTGTCCTGTATGTCTCTGTGTTGCCCTGCGACAGACTGGCGACCTGTCCGGGGCGTACCCCGCCTCTCGCCCGGAACGTAGCTGGAGATGGGCACCAGCAACCCTCCCGACCCCATTAGGGACAAGGGTGAACAGAAAATGGATGGATGGATGGATGTTGCATAATTACTTTTTGGTAACAGGCCAAGAATGCATTAGCCCATGCGGTACAGTCTGCTCGCCATGACTGTGACCTCCTCAGGGAGCAGTACGAGGAGGAGCAGGAGGCCAAGGCTGAACTGCAGCGCAGCATGTCCAAGGCCAACACTGAGGTGGCTCAGTGGAGAACCAAGTACGAAACTGATGCCATCCAGAGAACCGAGGAACTGGAGGAAGCCAAGTAAGACGTTGAGCTTCAATCTAGAACCATTACACAATACTAAAACAGACATTTCACTTCGTCTAGCAGATCAGCTTTTTGTTTGTGTTATGTTCCTACTAAGATGTAAGACGATCAAAAAGTTTGTCTGTTGGATGACCTTGCAACTGGTGCTTACATTTTCTTATGCATTATTTATCAAACTTCAGGTTCATTAAATGCTTTTAATGACAATTTCTCAAGGAAGAAGCTGGCTCAACGTCTGCAGGAGGCTGAGGAGGCTGTTGAAGCAGTGAATGCTAAATGCTCCTCTCTGGAGAAGACCAAACACAGGCTGCAGAATGAGATTGAAGATCTCATGGTGGATGTGGAGAGGTCTAATGCTGCTGCTGCTGCTCTGGACAAGAAGCAAAGGAACTTTGACAAGGTAAAGTCCTTTTAGTTTACATACCATGAAGTAGATTCAATATATGTAGGGTTTCTTTGTAGACTAGCTAATGTTGAAAGGTGGATATGACTAAATTACGCTTCAAGTTCTCTTCCAGTAAAGAGAATAATGATTATTGTTCACCTGTCTTTCCTCTGCAGGTCTTGTCTGAGTGGAAGCAGAAATATGAAGAATCTCAGTGTGAGCTGGAAAGCTCCCAGAAAGAGGCAAGAGCTTTGAGCACTGAGCTTTTCAAACTTAAAAACTCCTATGAAGAGTCTCTGGACCATCTGGAGACCATGAAGAGGGAGAACAAGAATCTGCAGGGTAAGATGTACTGCTTGCCATGCAAAAGTTTGAAAAAATGTTCTGTGTGTAATTATATCACCCAATGTTTTTACTCTGCTTGGTGTCACACAGAGGAAATTTCTGACCTCACTGAGCAACTTGGTGAGAGTGGAAAAAATATCCATGAGCTGGAAAAGCTTCGAAAACAGCTGGAACAAGAAAAGAGTGAGATTCAGTCTGCTCTTGAAGAAGCGGAGGTATATACCTTTGTTAAGGGATAAAAGGTATTTCAAAAGAACGTCATTATGTGCTGTAAACCTCTGTACATTTCTTTCCACCAGGCTTCCCTAGAACACGAAGAGGGCAAGATTTTACGGGCCCAATTGGAATTCAACCAAATCAAAGCTGATATTGAACGTAAACTGGCTGAGAAAGATGAGGAAATGGAGCAGTGCAAGAGGAACCTGCAGAGGACAATCGACACCCTGCAGAGTTCTCTTGAGGCCGAGTGCCGCAGCAGGAATGAAGCCCTTCGTCTGAAAAAGAAGATGGAGGGAGACCTCAATGAGATGGAGATCCAGCTTAGCCAAGCCAATAGGCAGGCGGCTGAGTCCCAGAAACAACTCAAGTCTGTTCATGCACATCTGAAGGTAAACTAAAACAGAATAAGCTCACTTTCTACTCTTAAACTATCTATATGCATTAATGTGGTTAATGCCATTCTGTAAAGGATTGCCAAATTCAGCTGGATGAGGCGGTTCGGGCCAATGATGACCTTAAAGAGAACATGGCCATTGTTGAAAGACGCAACAACCTGCTTCAGGCAGAACTGGAGGAACTGAGGGGCGCTTTAGAGCAAACCGAACGAAGCCGCAAACTTGCTGAGCAAGAGCTGTTGGATGTTAGTGAGCGGGTGCAGCTACTACACTCACAGGTGAGACTACATCTCAAAGGTAACAACACTCAATGTATGAAAAAATAACAGCTTCACAAACTCTCAAATATCTAATTTTGAAACCATGCAGAACACCAGCCTGATAAACCAGAAGAAGAAGCTGGAGGGGGATACAGTCCAGCTTCAATCTGAAGTGGAGGACGCGCTGCAGGAATGCAGAAATGCTGAAGAGAAGGCCAAGAAGGCCATCACTGATGCTGCCATGATGGCAGAGGAGCTGAAGAAAGAGCAGGACACCAGCGCTCACCTGGAGCGCATGAAGAAGAACATGGAGCAGACCATCAAAGATCTGCAGCACCGTCTGGATGAAGCTGAACAGATCGCCATGAAGGGAGGCAAGAAGCAGGTCCAGAAGCTTGAGGCCAGGGTGAGTGAAATCACTGAACATATACTACAAATTTGAGCTGAAACAAAGAACCATTTATGACTGAAACCTTATGTACCTGTTATTTAGATAAAACATTTTTTATAGATTTACAGCATTTCTCCACTCTGGACAAACGCTGCGTGTGTAACACTTATCTCCTTTGCTCTTGATACAACAGAGAAAATAAAGATATTTTGTCCTGATGTGTCCAGGTGAGGGAGCTTGAGAACGAAGTGGAGTCAGAGCAGAAGAAAAGTGGAGAAGCAGTAAAAGGAATGCGCAAATATGAGAGACGCATCAAGGAGCTCACATACCAGGTAAAATTTCAAGTTGGAAATATTTGTACAATTAGTAAGGATCCATCTTTACCAAGCATTTTTAATTGAACTTAAAAGAGTTTAAATATGTTCCATCTACTGGAAGAATCAGACTATAAACATTCAGACTAGAAGAATCAGACTAAAGAGAACGTAGTATTCATAAATCCTGTTTTACATTCCCATTCAATGATCTATGCAGACCGAGGAGGACCGCAAGAATGTTGCACGTCTGCAGGATCTGGTTGACAAACTGCAGCTTAAAGTGAAGGCATATAAAAGAGCTGCTGAGGAATCTGTAAGTTTGGGATTTCCTAGAAATGTGGTAGACTTAGGACGAGCATGTGCTTTATTGCTTCAGTGTTTGACAGTTTTTCTGCAAAAGAGACCTTAAAGAGCTTGCTCAGGAGTGCGATGTTGTTGTATCTTGCAGGAGGAGCAAGCCAACACTCATATGAGCAAGTTCCGCAAGCTGCAACATGAGCTTGACGAGGCTGAAGAGAGAGCTGACATCGCTGAGTCTCAGGTCAACAAGCTCCGTGCCAAGAGCCGCGATGTGGGGTCAAAGGTCAGAGACTCCTCCAGATTTGAGCACGAAAAATAATTCAATGTGGCAATGCACTTTTTGTTTATTTTCCTGAATGCAGTGTTTCTAGCTTCTGCAGTTTCAATACTAAGGGTAAGAACTAGTAAAAAATGGACTCTGTGGTTAAATACTGACATTTTTCCTTGAAATCAGTGTAAATAAAATACCTTAACTACATGCAAAAACATCCACTTAATATATTTTGACATCTATTTCAGTAATTATCAACAAAAACAATTATTTAAGTGATATTTATCAAGGTGGCCAAGTTTTAATTATAGTGATAGAGTGAGCCTGTGAATGAGTGTGTAAAAAAAATCAAACGAAATAAATCAGACCAGTCTGTTTTACAGATACATTTTATTCTGTGATTTTCTTGTTAGTGAATTTTATCTGGCTATTTGTAACACTTTAAGAAAAAGAATGTTTATATTGAACTTATGGTAGAAGTAAGTACTTTCATAACAGGAGCAAGCATGGGCCATTAAAATCTGAACTCATAAAAAATATTGTTTTTCTCTAAGTGTTTTTGACAATAAATCACCTTCAATTGTTCCCGTTTTAGATCAGTTATGTTTATCAGAACAATTTCTACCATCTAAATGCCAAAATAATATAACACATATATGCGTTTTTCTCAGAATTTTATTTTCTTTAAGATCCAAAGTTTAAATAAACGTCCTTTATTTGGTGGGACTGGCTTTAAACTCTACATTTTGGGTAGATGTTTCAGGAATCCTTCCAAAGGGCTTCTCAGTCATTTTCTGGAACCTGCCTTCTTTTTGAACAACATGAAGGATTAACATTAGAAAGTGTTTATATTTATATGTAGTCCTCTGAACAAATGAATACAGGCATCTGGAAATCATACCAAAGACTAAACCACACTTGTGGGTATATTACATAATGCTGTTAGATATTTTTGGATGATTTGGATGAACAAAATGTTGTGACCTAACCAATTAGAACTTCAAAAGTCCATATGGTCACCTGGGCGTTCCTAATGTTTAAATGCGCACTAAACCTGTGGCATGTAAAGCTTTGACTTTGAAAGAAGTAATAATAAAAAAGAAAAACGTTTCAAAAAATCTAGTTATCATTATTATTAAATAAAAAAACATCATTTTGTTTAACCTAACTGACAAAAACCAGAAACAGTTTAGTCAGATTCATTGTCAGACAGTGAGAGAAAATTAATCTTTTTACACAGTGTATGAAAACATCTGGTTTAGATGTGGAGCTAATTATATTTTAGATGATTACTTTTCAAGTACAGGTCTGAGTGTTGGCTAGATAGTGAGTTAGATGGTGGTAAAAACAAAATGAGAAAGAGCAGAAAACAATCAGCGACAGGACTTTATGCAGCTGTCCAACTGTTTTTTTCATTAGTCTTTTTGCATTAATAGCTTTTATGCAGTTAGTACAGCATTCAATGTGTTAGTATACTTATCCACATATGTGTTAAGGTAGTTGATTTAGACGGATTAAATTATTACCCTTGAGATTAGCAGTGGAAAATGTTGTTAAAAAGATATTGTGTAACATAAATTTGCTTCTATTCAGTACTGTGTGTTTATTTCATTTATTTTCATTATGATCTGCATTATCTAGTCCCATTACTTTTTACATTATTTTCAGTGAAACAATTTATACTTAAGACATTGTGCCTCAATAAAAGACATTCTACAGTTACAAAGAAAGTAACGAAAACAATGTTATGATTATTTTACAACACATATTTTTCAAACTCTGTGGGCCATTTTGTATAACCCTTACTGAATTTACTCAATGTTTAGTTACTAATCCATCACTTATTGTTCCCTTTCTGTCATTCTTCATCACAGAAAGGGCTAGATGAGGAATGAAACAGTGATGGCCACCTAAGACCTTTGGGATCTTCTGTGATGTCCCCCTTGTCTGCAATGTTACTGTAGAATAAAGCAAAATGCATTCAAATTAACAAAATGAGTCCTTTTTCATTGTTTACAGCAGAAAAAAATGTTCAATGACAACTCTGACCAACAGAATACCAATAGCATAATTTAAACTACAAAATATAGAAATGACCAGTGAGTATGCACTTTATGCTTAAGCCACAATCTTTAATGTATTTGGAGAACTTTACACCAACAGTGTATTCCATTGCTTTTAGGAGTCACTGAATAAATACTGTTGATTTGTGTATTATTTAATTTCCGTATTTAACATCCAAGGTTTGTCAGAAAACATTAATAAACAACCAACATCATGAATACGAATGTAAACAGCTGACATATTGAAGATAAAGTTATTGAGAGGTTGAAAGCTGTGTAACCCAGGAACAAAATGTCCCAAGGTTTGAGCATCTCACAGAGTGAGAACTACCAAGTCATGGTTATGAGTAAGACATGCAGTAGTGGAAGAGGAATGGGAGCAAAGAACAATGAAGACCTGTGAGCTTATATACAAAGGAAAGAGAGAATGACACTGAAAGCACGTGTGGTAATTAGTTAATTGGGAGGCTGTTGAGGAGAACAAATACATACAGTACAAACCCAGGGGATGAGACTAACATTGATCCAATAAATCCATAATGGCAAAAAGACAGAGCTAAGAAACTAAACATAAAGGAATTAACTAATAAGGCAATTCCTTACTAACAACAAGGAACCCACAGAAATGTGTTCAGAGGGAAATTAACTATATAAGACAAGATCTTTTAAATAATATTAAAGAAGTCAAAACCTAAAGACCTAAAGATCATGACATAAACTGACAGGCTGGGCAATAATTAAAGAAGGAACAAGGAGCAGAAGGTAACTGGAGAATCTGTAACTGGAAAATTGTTAGGTAATATCCTCCACAAATTTGGCTTTTATGGAAGACTAGCAAGAAGAAGCTCAAGAGATTTTCCATTTTCAGTTTATGACAAAACAATGGATGTAGCAATCTGAATAGAGGTAAATATTTACCATCTTTGTACAGCTAATAAATGCCCTATGTTCACAAACAAAAGGGACATGAAGTAAGTGGTCAGATTCTGCCCCCTTGTGTTGACAAGATGTATTGCAGATATTTTCTGACTGCCTAGTGGGTCCCCCAAACACACTTCCCCCTAAAAAACCCCAAAGTATTTAATTAATATGAAGCACAGATTTACTGTTACATAAGGATCCAAATAATCCTTATTCCTTATTTTCATGGGAAAAAGATAAACGTAACTTTAAATTTTAGGGCTAATTATAAGTATCTAGAGAATTGGGAGTGTACTTTGTGTTTGTTACAAACTTTTTTGCTTTTTCTTTGTTTAAAATGATGTGGAGTGTGTTCGTGTACACTTTATACTAGATTAATGTAGCTTCAGAACCTCGTAAAACAGGATATCTAGGAATTAAATCTCTTGATTTGAGAGGGGGTATTTTGTTTTTACCATGTCTGCAGGTGCGTACATCCTTTATCAGAGTAATATAAAGAAGATCTGGAGTGTTAGTAACATTGGGGCAAATAAAAGCCATGGTGAGTTGGGGATGTAACTTCACTTCATTTTTCTCCCTGTATACCAGTAATGTTTACATTCACAGAGAAAAGGGGCGAAATTATACGTTAAACCAGCTGAAGATAATACAAGCATCTAAGGTCCAGTATACGTCCTTAAAAAACCAAACATTTGATACATTTATTTTGCACTGAAAACATTTTACATTTATACAGTACAACATGTTTATACAATGCTGATTTCGTCTGCTGCAGACATATGGATCAGAAAATCTTTGTGACAACTAGATGTACTGTAACAAACATACATATAATGTAGCTGGACTGTGAATGAAAAAAAATACAATGATTTTATTTATAAAGAGATTAAACACTAACAAATTTTAAATAAGTCTTGTGACGCAAATATATATATAGTAGTATTATTAGGCATTAAATTTTAGCACAAAGGGAATGTATATCATTCCATCCATATTAATTCATGATGCTGGTAAAATAATAAAAAACACTTGCAGTAAAACAATCAAAGTAATGCTCTTCTAACTCAGCTATTTATATTTCTGAAAATGTAAGAGTATATGTCAATTATTTAAGGGCTAATTAAATAGTGCTGTATTTTTTAATGTTAATTGAAAGACATACAATGCAACATCCAATCAAACATAATAACAATCACTACTGCAACAAGTTAGTAAGCAATCAGCTACATTTTTGTTTTGGGAAACAGATTTTTAGTTAAAATGGGAACATCACCTTAATAAATAAAATATCAAACTTAAAGCATGCAGGTATGCCAAGATGCTTAAGTAGCATTATCGGGAAATGTCAGCTTACCTTCCTTTGGGTTTTGTAGCTGTACAAAGTGGCACAGAGAGACTGTCAGCATATGAAGAAGTGAGGCAGAAGATGGATGCAAGTTGGCACCGAGTGCTTGATCTGTATCTCACATGGCTCCGTCCTCCACAGATTTTCAATAACTACAGAAAGATTACAGGACAACAAAAGAATCTTGTCATCCATGCAATACAAACAAATCTCTCTAATGTTTGCTTAAATGTCCCCCTGAGTCCATAGTAGCATTTAGATGTTGTTACAATTGTATTACAAGCTTTAATTTGTTAATTGCTTAAGACATAGGACAGCGATGTTTACAAAGGCTCAAGGACTGTGGCAAATATTAAATCCAGATGGATTTTGAGGTGACACCATTTGTTGTTTCAGCTTAGGAACAATTGGACCCACCTAAGAGGAGTTATAGATTGAAGCTGGAATGAAAGTCAGTGGGGTGACATGAGTTAACATTTCCAATGGGATGGAAACAGCTGGGAATGATAATCCAATAATATGAAATCAAATTCTTAAAGACGTTTGCATTGTTTACTGATGCCTCGCAAAGCATCACACTTCAACACAGAACTAAGTGTGATGGAGTCAGAAGATTTCTATCTTTCAAAACTTTTTAAATAATCCTACCCACTTAAACAGGTGAAAGGATTCTCATTTGTAAAGGCCAAAAAAGTTCTTACATAAATTCAAACTACAAGAAGGCTACATTAAACATCTTACTTCTTCCTTTTATATCAGTCCACATCTATAAAACTCCACATGTGCAATTAAATTAATTTGTGCTATTTTAATTTTTGAAAAACATAAAGCAATATTTAGTCAATTTATTAATTCAAAAAATAATGTAACATATAAAATCATATCCTGTATTCAAAACACAAGAAGGCTGTATTAAGTGACTACTTTTTAGGTCAATCCCACCAATTGTGAGGGAAATCCAGAAGCAAGATTTATTGTTTAAATCTTGCTTAATTGAGTTTCAGTTTTTAAACAGAAAAGAAATACTAATTTAGTTGAACTGTAATAATATTACGCAATAAAATTTTTAAAATAATGCAAGAAATATGAATACGTTCTCTCTTCGCCAGAGAGAGCGTTTTCAGTGCAGTGCACCTGTTTCCTCACATCTATCATGACATAAAGTTGCAGTTCAACTTTATCACTGCCCTCAAAGGCTGTCCTTCACAGTCACAGAGGAAAAATCTAGACAAGAATTTGACAGGGTTATCTTTGTCCACAAGGCCAAAGGAGAGGGAACAATGCCATGATACAATGAGACAAAGGGTGTAGACCTTGCGGGGCAGAACAGTGGTGAGTGATAATTTAAAGTCTCTGACCAGAGATTTCACTCAATGGCAGCTGCAATTCTTCATTGTCTCAGCAGTGACTTTGGATGCCGCTCTACTTTGCTGAGGTTTATCTTTTAGATTAGGAATCTTAACAACGAGTCAAGATCTCTTCCACAAACATTGTTTCAGGAACAAATTGGTCTTAATCTTTGTCATTAACCCTCCTTGTCCATCATTCTTCTGTGTGAGGTTTTAAACACGCCTACTCAGCACACTAATAGAGACAGTGAAGGAAAGTAGAGGGATTCCTTGATTTTAGTCCACTTTCACAGTTGCAGCATGTTGTTATTAAAAAATTTGTGAATTTAAAAAGATACACTCGATATAAAATCTCATATTTTTCTCCAATAGATATTAGCAAAACATATTAAGTTAATAAAAAAGATGAAAATAACATTTAGATTTCAGGTTTAAACAAACCCAAGCTACAAGAAGGTGAAACATGCAAACATTCCATTTAAATGAATCTTAGAAATTATTTATACCAACAGAATTATACTCCAAAATAAAAACATTTTAATTAAACCATCAATAAATCTATAATAATAGCATGAAGAAATTAAATATGATTTCACATGATTAAATTAGGAGTCACTTGATATCAACCCTGTCCTTGATCCCCACCTTTTGCCCTCCCCTTTCATTGTACCATGTATTGTCCTCGCCTTGTTTGACACAAGGTTACAGCAACAAATAGCAGCAGTCCATCCTGCCCAAATAGGACGTTTTTTTTATGTGCAATCTTTATCCAAATATTTATGCCATATTTGGCGGATCAACAGGCTTTATTTAAGGAGATACGGCTTCTGTCCGACACGACACTGAGCATTTTCTGTGCTTACAGGTTAAGAGTTAAAGGTAAGATAAACATTGTTAACATTATTTGGTACAATTTGATTCTTAACCTAGTTAAAACTTCAAATAAATGTGAAATCTTTCATTTGGAATAACAAATGGTGATTTTTATTAGCATGAATTGATTTGGTTTTTGTTTTTTCTGACTGATTCTGCTATTTTGGAGTCTAATCCACCCAAGGTAAAAACCAGCTTTGGCTACAAAAGGATTTTTATTGTACAATGAAAAATATTGATGACAATATGATTGAAATACATTTTTTGTTATATTAGATGAATTAGAAATTCAAAGTTAAGTTGTATTATTGTTTTTAGAGGCAACTTTCCTTGTTGACTCCTTGTTTCAAAACAAGTCAAGCAATTAAAAATGAGCATTCTCTAATATATATATATATATATATATATATATATATATTATATATATATAATATATATATATATATATATATATATATATATATATAAACTGATCTGACAGCAATACATAATCATAAATTCAAATGACTAATCAGTTTTAAACCTGTAACTTGACATATGATATCCAATTTTTAATCCTGTCAGAGAATAAAATTGCCGTCTTAACAAGTCCTTACAGAAACATTCAACAGTAACTTTTTAACATAATTTTGACAATCTAAAGAAGGCTACTTTTTAAACCAGGTTGAAACATGGGTGATGCCGCCATGGCAGAATTTGGGACTGCTGCTCCTTTCCTAAGGAAATCAGACAGGGAGCGTCTGGAGGCCCAGACTCGCCCCTTTGACATGAAGAGAGAGTGCTTCGTACCTGATCCAGAGGTTGAGTACGTAAAAGCAACCGTCCAAAGTCGTGATGGTGACAAAGTCACTGCTGAAACAGAATTTGGAAAGGCAAGTGAATTTATATTCAGTACTAAAATATGTAAAATCAATAATCCATAGAGGTGTTTGATTCTTACTTTTAACATTTTTTATCTTGTTTGTTTTATCTTTTTACTATGGACCTTCTTACATGGCTGGAATAAAGATATTATTCTGATGCTGGTGATTCAGTTTAGATGTAAAACAAAGTTTTTGTTGTTTCCTTTTACAGACTGTCACAGTGAAGGAGTGCGATGTACATCCTCAGAACCCGCCAAAGTTTGATAAAATTGAAGATATGGCGATGTTCACCTTCCTCCATGAGCCAGCTGTGCTGTTTAACCTCAAAGAGCGATACGCAGCATGGATGATCTATGTAAGAAAGCTCAACTTCAATGTACAAACTAACATTGCAGGGAAATGCAGTCTTTTAGATATGTTCAATAAGACAATTATTTCATTATCTTATGTTATTGTTACCTGTTAACCTGCAGACCTACTCTGGGCTGTTCTGTGTGACTGTCAACCCCTACAAGTGGCTGCCAGTCTACAACCAAGAGGTGGTTGTTGCCTACAGGGGAAAGAAGAGGAGTGAAGCTCCTCCTCACATCTTCTCCATCTCTGATAATGCCTACCAGTACATGCTGGCAGGTACAGAAACCCCTTATTTTGTTCACACATCCCTTATGGCAATTTTGACTTTATTGCTAAAATTTCTTGTTGACAGATCGAGAAAACCAGTCAATCCTCATTACGTGAGTCAGACTGCAACCTTATATTTCTTTAGTGGTACTAAGTTGTAGATCTTGGCAGGAAACCTTTCTTGTATCTTTTACACAGCGGAGAATCTGGAGCTGGAAAGACTGTAAACACCAAGCGTGTCATTCAGTACTTTGCCAGCATTGCTGCTGCGCCTGGAGTTGGGAAGAAAGATGCTGCAAGTGAAAAGAAGGTTTGTTTAAAATTGCAACTAAAAAGCTCTAGCTAAAAATTGCTGCAATAAAAAAATACACTGCTCAAAAAAATAAAGGGAACACTCAAATAACACATCCTAGATCTGAATGAAAGAAATTTTCTCATTGAATACTTTGTTCTGTACAAAGTTCCATTTGCACAACAGCAGGTGAAATTGATTGTCAATCAGTGTTGCTTCCTAAGTGGACAGTTTGATTTCACAGAAGTTTGATTTACTTGGAGTTATATTGTGTTGTTTAAGTGTTCCCTTTATTTTTTTGAGCAGTGTATATATATATATTGGGGCTGGGACTTAATGCACTAGTTTTAATTCATTAATGAGATAGATTTTAATGTGTTAGAAGTTTTTATACAAAAAATTGCTTTTTTATGTGCAATCCAATAGATTAGTTTTTGCTTCAAAAGACAATTTTGAAGCTGGAAAAGACTATTGTTGACTGCAAGTTGTGCAAAAAGGAGCTGATGTATCACCAAAGCTATTCAAGCCTAAAGTATCATCTCAATGAAAGACATGTTGCAAGCACAGATGTCCCTGACGTTGAAGTCAGCATTCACAGTCTACACAGTTGTTTTTTTTAATACATGAATGACCAATGACTCCATAAACACTTGAAAGCTGAATGGGTACAATGGCACTTTACACCAATCTGATGATTGAATAACCTAAATAACAGACATAAAAGATTAAAAACAATAAATATATTTCTCAGTGAGATTATATATTTATTTATTCAAACATTTAGCAGCATAAAGGGTTCTGAATTGAAAATGTTACTTATTTGGTCCATATATAGTTTTTGATTAAAATATGATTCATTTTTATTAATAATTACAGACCCTGTATTTAACTCGATTAAAAATTTTAATCGAGTCCCACAACTAATATGAATATTTACATTTAAATACACTTTGTATTAATATTTACATATTATACATCAGAAAAATGCAGTGCATTCAGAATGTCACAGATGTCAACGAGAGCTTTTTATTCTGCTTTAAATTTGAAATTGTGAGTTTGTTTGATGGCATCAGGGCACCCTGGAGGATCAAATCATTCAGGCTAACCCTGCTCTGGAGGCTTTTGGCAATGCCAAGACCATCAGGAATGACAACTCCTCCAGATTTGTAAGTGACTGTGGATCTTGAATTAGTAATTTCTGCGATAAAGTCAAGAAATTCAATAACTCTTTTTTCTTTTAGGGAAAGTTCATCAGAATCCACTTTGACAATAGAGGAAAGCTTGCCTCTGCTGACATTGAAACCTGTACGTAACTTGACTACATACTTCAAGGCAGTGATGGCCCATTTCTGCTGAGAATAATAGGTTGTTTTCCCAACAGATCTTCTGGAAAAGTCACGTGTCACCTACCAGCTCAGAGCTGAGAGGGATTACCACATTTTCTACCAGATCCTGTCTCAAGTAAAGCCTGAACTTCTGGGTGAGTGTAGGCAACATATTCAAAGCAATTATGTTTTCTAAAGTATAACATTACTGATATAACTATATTTTAATTGTGTAAATGTAGAGATGCTACTCATCACCAACAACCCCTATGATTACGCATTCATCTCCCAAGGAGAGACAACAGTAGCTTCCATCAATGACTCTGAGGAGCTGATGGCTACTGATGTAAGACGAGCATTCTGACAAACATTTTTTAAACAACACTAAATGTCAACTAGAAAGTTCACCACTGTAACATGTCTTACTCAGGAAGCTTTTGATGTGCTGGGATTCACTCAAGAAGAAAAAAACAGTATGTACAAGCTTACTGGGGCTATTATGCATCATGGCAACATGAAGTTTAAGAACAAGCAGAGAGAGGAGCAGGCAGAGGCTGATGGCACCGAAGGTAAGACATTTCTACTTTTTAAACCGTTTACAGTCAATGACACAACATGTGTTACCAAGCTCAAACAATGATGGTAGCCTTGAATAATATTAATGCCCTTAATTCTCCAAAGATGCTGACAAAGCAGCGTATCTGATGGGCCTGAACTCTGCTGACCTCATCAAAGGTCTCTGTCACCCAAGGGTCAAAGTGGGGAATGAGTGGGTCACCAAGGGACAAAATGTTGCCCAGGTAAAGACATATAAGCTTTATGAGTATCATTTGATGACACATTACTTAGTTTTAACAAATGTCCTTGTCACGCCCTTATTGAGGTGTACTATGCTGTTGGAGCCCTGTCTAAGGCAGTTTATGAGAAGATGTTCCTCTGGATGGTGGTGAGAATTAATCAGTCTCTTGACACCAAGCAGCCTCGCCAGTACTTCATTGGAGTGCTGGACATTGCTGGGTTTGAAATTTTTGATGTGAGTTTAGATAGGAATCAATGCATACTTGCAGAGTTTTTTATTCTAAGAGTTCATTTTTAATTACTCTCAATATCTCTCCAGTTCAACACCTTCGAGCAGCTGTGCATCAACTTCACCAATGAAAAACTGCAACAGTTCTTCAACCACCACATGTTTGTGCTGGAGCAGGAAGAATACAAGAAAGAAGGAATTGAATGGACTTTCATTGACTTTGGTATGGATCTGCAGGCCTGTATTGACCTGATTGAAAAGGTGAGAATCAGAATATCAAAAATATGGAGAAAGTAAAAGGTCATTTGTGTTTCAAACCACTTTTATTACCCTTTCAGCCCATGGGTATCATGTCCATCCTCGAGGAGGAGTGCATGTTTCCCAAAGCCTCTGATGCTACATTTAAAGCTAAGCTTTATGACAATCATCTGGGAAAATCAAACAACTTCCAGAAACCCAGGATTGTCAAAGGCAAACCAGAGGCACATTTTGCCCTGGTTCACTATGCTGGAACTGTTGACTATAATATCAACAATTGGCTGGTGAAGAACAAGGATCCTCTGAATGAGACTGTTGTTGGGCTGTACCAGAAGTCTACACTCAAGCTGCTTGGTATTCTCTTTGCAAATTATGCAGGAGCTGATTCAGGTATGTATTTAGTCAGGTATGAGTTACTCCTTTTAAAACACATGTTATTATTAAATAAGGGAGCCTAGTAGATGACCCTTTATATAAGGACATATACGGTTTTTTGGTTCCATTTTGCTTGTAAAGATCTTAATAATGAATCAAACTCAAACGTGAAACGTATTTGTCATGTGACCATTCACGCAGAATTCCATCAGACAACAAAATTATTATATGGTAACTAACGAATCTAACTAAATGATATTAACTCAACTTTAGGCACCCAAATATATGTAAACATGATAGTTTGATTCATCATCATTCATGGTGCTAAAACATGGAGATGTGGTATGAAATAAATCATAAAAAAAGTTTAAAGTCAAAAAATAAAGTACTCTAAACTGTTGATAAATGTCTGGGCAGCAGTAGATGTTAGCATATTTGTTCCTCTGTGTCAGCATGAACATTGTGAGTTGCTATGGAGATCACCAATTTAAACAATGGGTGGATAGGTAATAAGTATGACATGGAGAAAATGCAGAAATGTGCATTTTTGCTTTATTTCAACTGGGTCATTTGAAAACAATATATCTACATATGGTTTTTATTATTCCTTCTATTTAATACTGTATTAATAACTTTTAGTTCAGGAATCTGGAGGAAAGGGCAAAGGTGGGACTAAAAAGAAAGGTTCATCTTTCCAAACTGTGTCTGCCCTGCACAGGGTAAGATTATTTTGATTTTAACAGTCATAAAATATCTAAAAGACACCATCTACATGGATGTGAGAAACCTATTGACAATAAATATGTGCTTTCAGGAGAACCTGAATAAGTTGATGACCAACCTGAGGTCTACCCACCCCCACTTTGTGCGCTGCATCATTCCCAATGAGACCAAGACTCCTGGGGCCATGGAGAACCCTCTGGTGATGCACCAGCTGCGCTGTAACGGTGTCCTGGAAGGCATCAGGATCTGTAGGAAAGGCTTCCCTAACAGGATCCTCTATGGAGACTTCAAGCAGAGGTTTGCTGTTGATTAGAAGTCAGACATAGAAATGCTAAAGAACAAAAATGACCATATTTGGATGTATTTGTTACAAATATTGCATTTTGAACATAATTTACATAAATCAAACTTCTCTTAGTTGATTACAAAAGACACTGGTCTACAAAAAAGTTTATTAAGTACGTGTTGCTTCAAAGTGAAAGGACCTAAAAAACTCTTTTCCAACTTTTATTTGTCCAAGACTGTTTATATTCTTTGAGTATGTCTTTCTTCATAAATTCTATTGTTGAATTGAAGTTCATTGGGTTTTACAAAATATTTGAATACCATTTAACAAACCTCAATATGAGTGGTAGTTGAAGTTGAGCATTTTATTCCAAAGAAATTACGCAAGTGATCTTTTACTTTTGTTAGATACCGCATCTTAAACCCAAATGCCATACCTGAGGGACAGTTTATCGATAACAAGAAGGCTTCAGAGAAGCTTCTAGGTTCCCTAGATATCGATCATAACCAGTATAAATTGGGTCACACCAAGGTAAGTAAATCTATGTTGTGTAAACATTTGTCAGATATCTGTAAAAGTTAGCCAATTCAAATGATTTATTTTTTTGTTTTATATTTAGATCCGATATTGAGATCACACCTAATCACACACTTAGAAAGTTTAAATGAGCCAGAATCTTAAACATGAAAACTCCCATACATGACTAAGTATCTACATGTTTAAATAAATTAGGTGTTCTTCAAAGCTGGGCTCCTCGGTCTACTGGAAGAGATGAGAGATGACCGTCTAGCTCTCATTATAACGAGGATCCAGGCAAGATCAAGAGGTGTTCTTGCAAGAATAGAATTCCAGAAGATTGTAGAACGCAGGTAATAAAAATCAAGTACAAATGTTAATTTTAAATAAACTGATTTAGAAGGACTTACAATGTTATAACTTATATGAAGAAAGTGAGAAACAAATATTGCGCAGTATAAAAGATATGCAATGCAATATAAAATAGTAATAGTTTCACAACATTTCAGCAGTGCGTTAATACAAAATGTTGCACACAGGGATGCACTACTTGTGATTCAGTGGAACATCCGTGCCTTCATGGGGGTCAAGAATTGGCCCTGGATGAAGTTGTACTTCAAGATCAAACCTCTGTTGAAATCAGCTGAGACTGAGAAGGAGATGGCCAACATGAAGGAGGAGTTTACCAAACTCAAGGAGGCTTATGCAAAATCAGAAGCCCGTAGGAAGGAACTAGAGGAGAAAATGGTCTCTCTTCTCCAAGAGAAGAACGACCTGCAGCTCCAAGTCCAAACTGTATGTTGAAACTGTCATTTTAATGTCTGAACATAATTTATGATAACCATTCTGTAAAGCATATTAATTTCTTTTGACAAAAGGAGCAAGATAATCTGTCTGATGCTGAGGAACGGTGTGAGGGTCTGATCAAGAGTAAGATTCAACTGGAAGCAAAAATCAAGGAGTTGACAGAAAGACTGGAGGATGAGGAGGAGATGAATGCTGAACTGACTGCAAAGAAGAGGAAGCTGGAGGATGAATGCTCTGAGTTAAAGAAGGACATTGACGACTTAGAGCTAACTCTGGCAAAGGTGGAGAAAGAGAAACACGCTACAGAGAACAAGGTACCACAATGACCAACAATTACACCAAAACACATGGCAAATACCATTGGTACACACTGAAAACCTTTTGGCCTCTAGGTCAAGAACCTGACAGAGGAGATGGCTGCTTTGGACGAAATCATCGCCAAGCTCACAAAGGAGAAAAAAGCTTTACAGGAAGCTCATCAACAAACCCTGGATGACCTGCAGAGTGAGGAAGACAAAGTCAACACTCTGACCAAAGCCAAGACGAAGCTGGAGCAGCAAGTGGACGATGTAAGATCTAAAACACTACAACTGAATCCTGTATTATGTTTATTTGACTACAAATGATTATTTGCCTGTCTCTCTGCAGCTTGAAGGATCCTTAGAACAAGAGAAGAAAATACGAATGGACCTTGAGAGAGCCAAGCGAAAGCTTGAGGGAGACTTAAAGTTGGCTCAAGAAAGTATCATGGACTTAGAAAATGACAAGCAGCAACTTGAAGAGAGGCTGAAAAAGTAAGAAGCCCATATGAAAAACACTAGCTACTTTCTAAGTAGGCATCATTTTATACATTGTACCTTTTATCATCCATAGGAAAGATTTTGAAATAAGCCAACTCAATGGAAAAATAGAGGATGAACAAGCAATGAGTGCTCAGCTCCAGAAGAAACTGAAGGAGCTACAGGTGAAACTTCTCACCAGACAAAATATTAACAAGGACTGTGTGTTTTTAAATGCATATGCAACCTTAATCCTTTTGTTCTAGGCCCGCATTGAAGAGCTGGAGGAAGAGCTTGAAGCAGAACGAGCTGCTCGAGCCAAGGTGGAGAAGCAGAGAGCAGACTTGGCTAGAGAGTTAGAGGAGATCAGTGAGAGACTGGAGGAGGCTGGAGGAGCCACAGCCACCCAGATTGAGATGAACAAGAAGAGGGAGGCCGAGTTCCAGAAACTCCGCAGAGACCTCGAAGAGGCCACCCTGCACCATGAAGCCACCACTGCCACTCTCAGGAAGAAACAATCCGACACTGTTGCTGATCTGGGAGAACAGATCGACAACCTGCAGAGAGTCAAGCAGAAGCTGGAGAAGGAGAAGAGCGAGCTTAGACTGGAGCTGGATGATGTGGTCTCCAATATGGAGCAGATTGTCAAGGCCAAGGTAAGCTAAATATTAAGTAACCCAATGTTTTCTTGTTGTTGGCTGAAAATATTACTCTTGTCTTGTCCCACATAGTGATGATTATTCATACTTGTATTTACTTTCTTTCAGAACAATTTGGAGAAAATGTGTCGGTCTCTTGAGGATCAGCTGAATGAATATAAAACCAAATCAGAAGAGGGACAGCGTACCATCAATGACTTCACCATGCAGAAAGCTAAGCTTCAAACTGAAAATGGTATAAACATGCACTTTAAACCTCTTGAACAGCATATATAAACTTTATCAATTGAAAACCTAATTTTTAAATTCATTCTCAGGTGAACTTATAAGGCAGCTTGAGGAAAAGGATTCCTTAGTGTCTCAACTCACCAGAGGAAAGCAGTCGTACACACAACAAATTGAAGACCTCAAAAGACAACTGGAAGAGGAAATCAAGGTAAGTGGGAACCAAGAGACTCCATAAAATAAAGATGATTTATTGACAGTAACTATATCCTTTAATATGCTTTTTTTCAGGCCAAGAATGCATTAGCCCATGCGGTACAGTCTGCTCGCCATGACTGTGACCTCCTCAGGGAGCAGTACGAGGAGGAGCAGGAAGCCAAGGCTGAACTGCAGCGCAGCATGTCCAAGGCCAACTCTGAGGTGGCTCAGTGGAGAACCAAGTATGAAACTGATGCCATCCAGAGAACCGAGGAACTGGAAGAAGCCAAGTGAGTACAGCACATTTGAATTTCAGTGACTGTACAAAGTTTTGAAAGCAGCCAATCTCATTCCTGGATTCTTCAATAATCCAGGAAGAAGCTGGCTCAGCGTCTGCAGGAGGCTGAGGAGGCTGTTGAAGCAGTGAATGCCAAGTGCTCCTCTCTGGAGAAGACCAAACACAGGCTGCAGAATGAGATTGAAGATCTCATGGTGGATGTGGAGAGGTCTAATGCTGCTGCTGCTGCTCTGGACAAGAAGCAAAGGAACTTTGACAAGGTTGAAAAATACAGAGACTGCTGTATGAACTTACCACACCTAAAGAGAAAATACTTACATCTCCATCATTTTTTTAGGTCTTGTCTGAGTGGAAACAGAAGTATGAAGAGTCTCAGTGTGAGTTGGAGAGTTCTCAGAAAGAAGCCAGATCTCTGAGCACCGAACTCTTCAAACTTAAAAACTCTTATGAAGAGTCTCTCGAACATCTGGAGACGATGAAAAGGGAGAACAAGAACTTACAAGGTTGGTTGTTCATCAATAAAACATCAGACAAATTCATTACAAAGTAGAATTAACATATTGTGTCAATTACATTTTAGAGGAAATATCTGATCTCACTGAGCAAATTGGTGAGGGAGGAAAGAACATTCATGAGCTTGAGAAGATACGGAAGCAGCTGGAACAAGAAAAGTCTGAGATACAGACCGCTCTTGAGGAAGCAGAGGTAAAGTGCAGAGCAAAACGTTTACTAGAATTAAAATATTCTAGTGTTTGGTATTTGGTAAAAAAATTATTTCAAACAACTCATCCGGTTTCTATAGGCCTCACTGGAGCATGAGGAAGGAAAGATTCTCAGAGTCCAGCTTGAGTTGAACCAAATAAAAGCGGACTTTGAGCGGAAGCTGGCTGAGAAAGAGGAAGAGATGGAACAAGTAAAGCGAAACCAACAGCGGATGGTGGATACTCTTCAGAGCTCCCTTGAGTCTGAAACTCGCAGCAGGAATGAAGCCCTTCGTCTGAAAAAGAAGATGGAGGGAGACCTCAATGAGATGGAGATCCAGCTTAGCCAAGCCAACAGGCAGGCGGCTGAGGCCCAGAAACAACTCAAGTCTGTTCATGCACATCTTAAGGTCAGTAAGTAATAGGAAACGTAATTGTGGTATTGCCCTAGTTTAAAAACATCAAACCTGATAAAAAAATTGTTTCACATTCATTTATAGGATGCTCAACTCCAACTTGATGATGCTCTGCGAGGCAATGACGACATGAAGGAAAACCTTGCCATTGTTGAAAGACGCAACAACCTGCTTCAGGCAGAACTGGAGGAACTGAGGGGCGCTTTAGAGCAAACTGAACGAAGCCGCAAACTTGCTGAGCAAGAGCTGTTGGATGTTAGTGAGCGGGTGCAGCTACTACACTCACAGGTGAGACTACATCTCAAAGGTAACAATACTTCCTACATGAACTAATACCTCATAAATATCTCATTTTGAAATCATGCAGAACACCAGCCTGATAAACCAGAAGAAGAAGCTGGAGGGTGATATTGTTCAACTACAGACTGAAGTTGAGGAGGCTGTGCAGGAATGCAGAAATGCTGAAGAGAAGGCCAAGAAGGCCATCACTGATGCTGCCATGATGGCAGAGGAGCTGAAGAAAGAGCAGGACACCAGCGCTCACCTGGAGCGCATGAAGAAGAACATGGAGCAGACCATCAAAGATTTGCAGCACCGTCTGGATGAAGCTGAACAGATCGCCATGAAGGGAGGCAAGAAGCAGGTCCAGAAGCTCGAGGCCAGGGTAAGTAGAGGAAGGCTCATCGACGCAAAGTGTTTGAGCAAGCAAATCAAATGTTTTCTGAATCTCAACCAATAAGATGTTTAATGACTTTTGCTGTGGAATCTGCAGGTCAGGGAGCTTGAAAATGAGGTGGAAAGTGAACAGAAGAAGTCCAGCGATGCAATAAAAGGAGTGAGAAAGTATGAGAGACGCATCAAGGAACTTACCTATCAGGTAGCTATTAATCTAGAACACACCTTTACAGTGTAGTAGTTTTCATAAACTAAAAAAGTATTTTTTTCCAATGTCCATCTTATTTTATTAAACCTAGACTGAAGAGGACCGTAAAAATCTGGCACGTCTCCAAGACTTGGTGGACAAGCTTCAGCTCAAAGTGAAATCCTATAAGAAGTCTGCAGAAGTAGCTGTGAGTATAGATCTTTCAAAATAGGATCATTATATAACAGTCATACACATCTGGAATTATCTTATCTGGAATATGTGATGCTTTTCCAACAGGAGGAACAGGCCAACAGCAACCTCACCAAGTTCCGCAAGATTCAACATGAGTTAGACGAGGCTGAAGAGAGAGCCGATATTGCAGAGTCTCAAGTCAACAAGTTACGAGCCAAAAGCCGTGATGCTGGGTCAAAGGTTTGTATGTAGACAAAAATGGTAACTGTTTTTCAAATATATGTTTTTAAAGATGTCCAGAGCATAAAAATGCTTTCATTTTCAATCCAAAAAACAAAAAAAGCAAAAAGTTTGACCTTGACAATCTCTTGTTGAAATAATTTCCGACTTTTTGAACTGAAACAACCAAGCAACAATAGTTATTTTTACACCTCTGTGGTTGTTTTTAATCTCTCAAAGGAAATATTGTGTATCACGTTTAGTTTGCAACCAATCTAAAATTTCATTTGATTCCATGATATAATCTTCAGACCCGCATTCATTTGTTCAAACAATCTGATACAAATACAATCATAATAGAAATGTTATGTAATCATGCTTATCAACACAGAGATAGGTTCTGTATCGCGGTTATGAATGTGTTTGATGTGAAATGTGCCCATCAAAACCAGAACAAAAGCAGACATTAAAGCAACATCTCAAGTCATCAGTAAGGAAGTTACACTTTTAGTACAAATGGGTCTTTGAAAAGAATAATGAACCAAACTTGCTGCCAGTTAGCAAAAAAAAAAAAAAAGCATCTAGGTGTGGTCAGATGACACACAGTGTGTCATCTGTGTGTCACAGAAAACAGAGTTGAAAAGGTGTTTGGGAGCCATCTGGCTTTACGAAACTGTTACACCAGTTCTGTAAGGAGTAATGGGACAATGTCGCATGACACATTTGTGAGAAACCTGTGAAAAGACACCCAAAATATCTGACCCAAGTTATAGAATTTATAGAAATGCCAAAATTAGTATTTGGAATTTCTACCAAATGCTAAAAAATATCATTGTTGGTAAACTTCTAAATTTGAACAAAGTAAAAAAAATCCCTACAAAAATGATCTGGCTCATTACTTTTTTATTAAACAAATGGAATTATTAAAAAAAAGGGCTGCATGTCTTTTTATACATCTGTTTTCTACTCCAAGTAGTCCATTGTAGCTCCTCTAATACTTTGTTCAAACACCACTCAACACTTATCCTGTGTTCTCTTTTTTTCAGAAAGGACTTGATGAAGAATAAAGTTTCTCCAGACAATAAAGTGTCCGAGACACCTGTTGCTAATATAATGGTGCCTCCCTAAGCATGCTATTGTGTTGAGTAGAATAAATCAAATGTGCATCTAAAACAGCCTCTTGACTTGTTATTGCCTATAGTTTTGACCAGAAGAAAAACACTTAATTCAAAAAAATGTGTGAGCTTAATACAATAAATCAGACTGACTGGATAAACTAATTATAGAACATTATTGTACCATTAGAATATTGATTAGAACATACAACACTGCAAATACCTGACAATATACACCTATTTTTTTATGCACTTACTTACTTTCAATCAGTTATTTGTATTACTATGCTTTTTTTCTGAACAAGTACTGCCAGAAACTATATTACAATTGTAAATTACATTGAGAAATATTAGTTTAGATAACAGTAGTAAACCAATGATAGTAAACCAATCATCCAACTTTCATAAGAAAATAAAAATGTATATATTTGCTGATCCATAGTTCGAAAACTGGGAGAATTGCTCAGGTTTTAAACTAAATCTCTGATTTGCCCCATAAATTAATAAATTAGTAGATAGACAAACATACAAGTTTTGTCTACTTATAACAATTTAGCAATTGCTACTCTGGGGATTTTGTTGTAATGGTTTGTGGCTGCAAATCTCTGCATTTTAGGAGGGAAGATTTGCCTCATATATCTGTAGTTAAAGTAACTAATAGATCTGATGTTGTAGAAGGCAGGTTAGTAATCCATTCTACAAAATATTTTCAGATCTATAGCAAGAAGTGCATTAAATACTTTAAAAGTTATTTATTTGAACTGAAGCAGATTGGCATGAAATAATAATAAAAATGATATGTGTTAACACACACAGCCCACTGTAGATTTCAGCTGTCTTCATTGAGACCAATGATTTATTTGGGAGCGTCAATGGCTGCATGCTTTTACAAATGTCACATGGGATCACTGGTTTGGACAAGAGTAATTAAACTAGAAATTAAATTCCTGGTTATTTCAGTTTTAGACATTTGTTTGTATGCTGCATAAATTTTTTAACAGAGCTAAATCTCCAGTAAAAAATGTATTTGTAGTTTCTAACTTTAACACTACAATTAGAGTAGTGTTATTAATCTCGCATCACCACAGATTTCAGCATTAACAGACAACGGTTCTCAAAAGTGGCTGTGAAACAACACTACTATGAGCAAGAAATGAAAAGCAATAAATGTAGTAATTAGTTTACATGCATATGTTTCATTATCACTATAAAATGTTTACCCATTCATTTTTTTTAAATTTCATTAGGTTCTAAATAAATTATCTTTGGGGGGAAATCTTTTGTTGTCAATCTTAGTAGATTAAACAAACATGGTTAAATGTCATATAAAAAAAAAGTTAAAACTACCAACCTTAGTATTACTTAATTGAACTTTTTTTCTCAGAGGAGCACGCATCTTCAGTGCCAGAAAAGGCCCAGTTGTGTCAGTACAGGAGCTTACTTGGTGAAGGCAAATCATCAGGTAACGAATTGCCCACCTGTAAGATCTTTCTCAATACATACAAAAAAATCAGACATTAAAATAAAACATAGGTGATTTAATGACTGCAAAGTATATTCAAGTGACATTTACCATGAATCATATAGACTAGTAATCAGACAAATAAAAAATAAATACCTTTCCATAATTTCATGAAATGTTGGTTCTTTTCCTCATCTGAACACATTCAGAATTCAGGTTGAGTCCACTCAGAAGCCCATAGTCTAAATGAGTGAGGCAAAGAAAAGGACGAGAACAATCAACTCCCCTTAGAAGTGACCTTTCACAAGGTCAAATAGCAAATACTACTAATAGCTTTGCTGGCTCAGATTCCTCAACTTAAGTGGTGCAAGGTGTCTCACACCTTCCTTTGGGATGCTCATGTGATAGTAAAAGTCAGAGACAGAAAGGCTGTGGACAGCTGAGAATGAGACCTTCAGTGAAGGGACAAGTGTTCTCTCCAAGAGCCTGGAATAGACTGAGGGACAAGTAACAGAGATGTTAATCCAAGTGCAAAGGCAAGTCAGGACATGGCCTGATGGAGTAAGATGTGATGTCCACTGTGATAGATGTTTTCACAAAGATTTCATCAGTTTTGGCTAAATTCTGTCTAACCAAGAAATTCTGAACACCAAGGGCTTTGTTTGCCATAAATAAATGCAAGTTCATATCTGAGTTTGTCTTTCTTGATTCATTTTCACACTTAAACTTGCAAACAATTCTAACACTGGGCTAAATGTGGATTAATTTATAATCTAATTTGTAAAGATAAATCATCCCAAATTAAATGACATATGCAAATTATACTGTTTTATACCTTTAGCTACTTATAATCAATTGTTGCTGCCGATCAATAAGAAGACAAACAACAAACAAAAACTGTCCTGGCAACCTGCGTCACAAGCTGTCCCCAAGCTCTCCTCTGAACCACCAAGCCCTCAAAGGCAGCCAGCAGGAATTTCACAAGTTATCTTTGTGCTCAAGAATAAAAAGAAGAAAACAATGCCATGTCAACAGAAGCAGCACAAGGGCAGTCTCTGAATGCCTTCTCTGTGTATGCGCCTGGACTATAGGTCACAAATAAATAATTTCCTATTTAAATAAGCAAATGCATTTAAAAGAAGCAGAAATAAAAATCAGGATAATAAAACATTTTTCAATTATAAAGTACCTTGACTGCTGATTTTGTTTGTAATTAATGTTTCACAAGAGATTATAATGCTGATAACATTTGTCAGAAAACAATAGCTACTTTTGAGAAATCTATTGTTTTCTGACTTGATCGGAGAAATCAAGCTGTCAAGATGTAAGACATTTTACAGCTGGTTTTATGTTTTGGGAGGTTTGTAAGCAAATGCCTTTTTTATGAGTTTGGTGCAAACATTCGGAAAAGAGAGCAAGTACCAACCATTCAAACATAAAGGGTATTGCTTGATGCTCTTTTGTGTATATCTGTGTGTCACTTAACACAGATACATTGGAAGAACACCAAGAATTGCCTTGTACTTAAAGCGTAGCAATTTTGGAGCCTGCAGGTACTCAAGGAAGGCCTTCCCACCAGAGAATATAACTCACAATGATCGGTCAAGGTGTTGCAGTTTCCTCTAAACGGTAAGAATGTTAAACTGCATTGTTCTTGTGAAGACACTGGGCAGATGCACACATATACAAAAGGTCACGATAGTCCAACAAAAAATGGGAGCAACAAATTGCTTGTTTTTTTTGTATTGAAAGAAAAGTACTACATATTGTGATAATAAAAACCCAGTTTCTGTCTCAGCTTGTTCAGTTTTAAAAAGTAAAGGAGTCATCAATTAAGACACCCAAGTATTTATAGGAACTCAGCATCACTATGCTCCACCCATCTAGGGTAACCACAGCAGGAATAGCAATTTGGAAATAAACACCATTTGTCCTTCATTTGAAGAAAGTGACTCACTCCACTCACGAGATACACATTGCATCACCATGTTCAGTATCCCTTTATGTAATATGAACTTGAATGGGACAGTATTGTCTCTGAGGATGTCTATTGTAGACTTAACTACGAGTAGTGTTGAGTGATAATAAAGAGACCTCACAACTGTGACCTTGTCCTTGTCTTGTGTCTTTGCAGACAACAGCTGCAGCTCTTTGTTCTCCATTTCTATTTTATAACCAATCACTGAAGAGACTATTATTCAATCTAAGATCCAAAAAAGTGTGAAGCTTCACAAGTTGTGTTGCTCTACTTTGTTTTGTTTCTCTCAACTTGCAGATAGAAAGATAATATCCCAATGTCCATGCATCTTCCTGGCCTTTAGTCAGAGATGGGTGTTCAAGTAACAAATGAATATCCTTCCAGGCACAAAAATTCAGAAAAACCTAAACAAGACATACATTTAAATTAATAAACTACTTTACCATTCATTATTATTTAAAAATACCTAACAATAACACATGCAAGTCACTAGGAGAGACAAAATGCTTCAGCAGTCAGAGTTTGCTTCCCCACCTCCTGCCTCTCTCTTTCTTTCTTTCTTTGTCATGTCCACTCTGGCATACAAGTCTTTTGTTCAAGGTGAGAGCAACAAATAGCAGCAGTGGGTTCAACCCAGTTTGGAGAATGCTTTTGTGACGAGCAAACTGGATGCCATTTCTCTGATATTCATACCCATATTTGGTTGACTTCCAACCTTTATTAATGGAGAGAAAGCCCAAAGGGAGTCACTGGTTCCATCATTCTCTTGACAGGGTTGACAATAAGAGGTAAGAACATTCACTCAAGTAATAATCTGCTTTGTTGTGGCTGGCCAGCAGCACAGTAGGCTAGGCTTAAAAATAATTTTAAACCATGTCTGTGATTAATGTCTGTAAGCAGAACTAATCTCTTATTGTTTTACAAACTTACCGTTTCCACTTTTGCAGAATTGTGATCTTTTTTGTTCTGTCTTTTATTTGTGGAGCAGCAAGATTTCACATATCCAGGAGGTCTGAAGTAAAGCTCAGGTAAAATCAATTAATTTTAGTGACAGTAATCTAACACTAAGAGTAAAATCAATATAAGGCTATACTTATATGGAGATATTCTTTGAATGCCCACATATTGCTATATTTACAATTAAAGGGAAAAATGATGGGTTTTTTTAAAAGTTAAGGTAATTACTAAAAATGTTGGTAAAACAAAGTTTGCCACCGATCTGTATTTTTTATTAACTATTTTCAAAATAGATTTAAATATTTCTGGGGTTAAAGTATTTTTGTTGATTTCTTTTCTTGATTCTCAAATGGGTAATCGCAATATGCATTAAAAAGCATTTTAAATAGTAGATGATGTTTTTTTTTTCTAAAGGTTGAAACATGGGTGATGCCGCCATGGCAGAATTTGGGGCTGCTGCTTCTTATCTAAGGAAATCGGATAAGGAGCGTCTGGAGGCCCAGACTCGCCCCTTTGACATGAAGAGAGAGTGCTTCGTACCTGATCCAGAGGTTGAGTACGTAAAAGCAACCGTCCAAAGTCGTGATGGTGACAAAGTCACTGCTGAAACAGAATTTGGAAAGGCAAGAGAATTTATATTCAGTACTAAAATATGTAAAATCAATAATCCATAGAGGTGTTTGATTCTTACTTTTAACATTTTTTATCTTGTTTGTTTTATCTTTTTACTATGGACCTTCTTACATGTCTGGAATAAAGATATTATTCTGATGCTGGTGATTCAGTTTAGATGTAAAACAAAGTTTTTGTTGTTTCCTTTTACAGACTGTCACAGTGAAGGAGTGCGATGTACATCCTCAGAACCCGCCAAAGTTTGATAAAATTGAAGATATGGCGATGTTCACCTTCCTCCATGAGCCAGCTGTGCTGTTTAACCTCAAAGAGCGATACGCAGCATGGATGATCTATGTAAGAAAGCTCAACTTCAATGTACAAACTAACATTGCAGGGAAATGCAGTCTTTTAGATATGTTCAATAAGACAATTATTTCATTATCTTATGTTATTGTTACCTGTTAACCTGCAGACCTACTCTGGGCTGTTCTGTGTGACTGTCAACCCCTACAAGTGGCTGCCAGTCTACAACCAAGAGGTGGTTGTTGCCTACAGGGGAAAGAAGAGGAGTGAAGCTCCTCCTCACATCTTCTCCATCTCTGATAATGCCTACCAGTACATGCTGGCAGGTACAGAAACCCCTTATTTTGTTCACACATCCCTTATGGCAATTTTGACTTTATTGCTAAAATTTCTTGTTGACAGATCGAGAAAACCAGTCAATCCTCATTACGTGAGTCAGACTGCAACCTTATATTTCTTTAGTGGTACTAAGTTGTAGATCTTGGCAGGAAACCTTTCTTGTATCTTTTACACAGCGGAGAATCTGGAGCTGGAAAGACTGTAAACACCAAGCGTGTCATTCAGTACTTTGCCAGCATTGCTGCTGTGCCTACTGGTAAAAAAGATGCTGCAAGTGAAAAAAAGGTTTGTTTTAAATTTCTTGTTTTAAATCCCAGAAAAAAATATAAAGCTTTTACTCCGTTTATATAAAGTGGATATTGTGGTTTTGTTCGATTTAATCAGGGCACCCTGGAGGATCAAATCATTCAGGCTAACCCTGCTCTAGAGGCTTTTGGCAATGCCAAGACCATCAGGAATGACAACTCCTCCAGATTTGTAAGTGACTGTGGATCTTGAATTAGTAATTTCTGTGATAAAGTCAAGAAATTCAATAACTCTTTTTCTTTTAGGGTAAATTCATCAGAATCCACTTCGACAATAGAGGGAAGCTTGCCTCTGCTGACATTGAAACCTGTACGTACCGTGACTACATACTACATACATACTACATACCATGACTACATCAGTGATGGCCCATTTCTGCTGAGAATAATAGGTTGTTTTCCTAACAGATCTTCTGGAAAAGTCACGTGTCACCTACCAGCTCAAAGCTGAGAGGGATTACCACATTTTCTACCAGATCCTGTCTCAAGTAAAGCCTGAACTTCTGGGTAATTGTGCGAACTTTGCTCAAACTGATTTCTGTATTTGCATTTTTAAACAGTCTTACCTAAAAAAACTTTTTACTATTAACGTACTTCCTAAATTTCTAGAGATGCTACTCATCACCAACAACCCCTACGATTACGCATTCATCTCCCAAGGAGAGACGACAGTAGCTTCCATCAATGACTCTGAGGAGCTGATGGCTACTGATGTGAGCTGACTTTTTAAAATATTAGCAGAAACAGCATTCAGAAAAAACAATTGATGAAAACTAACTGGATATCAAATGTTACGTGTGATTAGGATGCCTTTGATGTGCTAGGCTTCACTCAAGAAGAGAAGAACAGTATTTATAAAATGACTGGTGCCATCATGCACTTTGGAAACATGAAGTTTAAGCAAAAGCAGAGAGAAGAGCAGGCAGAAGCAGATGGAACTGAAGGTAACTATCATAGTATATTTGCATTATGGATAACTAGATTTAAAATGCTCAAAACAAATAAATATTAACACCACAAGAGGGAACAATAATTATACAATCTTAACTTCTTCAGTCAAGTCACTACAAAAATAAATTCATAAGCTCCAGTCTCTTTGTTCAACAGTCCTTTTGATCTGGTGAAATCAAATGTAGTTTAATAAAATTTCCATTTAAAAGCAATATACTATTACTCAATGGATCTGTGTATTTCTATACACATAATCATATTCTTTATACTTCACTAGATGCTGACAAAGTTGCATATCTGATGGGCCTGAACTCTGCTGACCTCATCAAAGGTCTCTGTCACCCAAGAGTCAAAGTGGGGAATGAGTGGGTCACCAAGGGACAAAATGTTGCCCAGGTAAGTACAAAGAACTTTGAGTGTATTTAGGTTTATATGCAATGTATCGTTAGGTTTTAACAGTGTTCGTCATAATTTCCTTGTTAAGGTGTACTATGCTGTTGGTGCACTTTCTAAGTCTGTTTATGAGAAGATGTTCCTCTGGATGGTGGTGAGAATTAATCAGTCTCTTGACACCAAGCAGCCTCGCCAGTACTTCATTGGAGTGCTGGATATTGCTGGGTTTGAGATCTTTGATGTAAGTTATCTTATTTGCAAGTAGTAAACAGATCTATAAAAGTAATCTAAATGAAACAACAAAGATATGTTTTCTTTTTTAGTTCAACACTTTTGAGCAGCTGTGCATCAACTTCACCAATGAAAAACTGCAACAATTTTTCAACCATCACATGTTTGTGCTGGAGCAGGAAGAGTACAAGAAAGAGGGTATTGAGTGGGAGTTCATTGACTTTGGCATGGATCTGCAGGCCTGTATTGACCTGATAGAAAAGGTGATTTGTATTGTTTATTTTCAGTGACATTCATCATAAATTATCATGTTTGTTCTGGTGAAATTGTGACTTTGGTATTTCTGTTCTACTTAGCCCATGGGTATCATGTCCATCCTCGAGGAGGAGTGCATGTTTCCCAAAGCCTCCGATACTACATTTAAAGCTAAGCTTTATGACAATCATCTGGGAAAATCAAACAACTTCCAGAAGCCTAGAGTTGTCAAAGGCAAACCAGAGGCGCATTTCTCCCTGGTTCACTATGCTGGAACTGTTGACTATAATATCAACAACTGGCTGGTGAAGAACAAGGATCCTCTGAATGAAACAGTTGTTGGTCTTTTCCAGAAGTCAACGGTTAAGCTTTTGGCTATACTTTTTGCTGGGTATTCTGGAGCTGATTCAGGTATGCGGACATTAACATTCAACAGACACAATATAAAGCATTTATTGCTACCACAACATCACTAACTCCTTACATTGCTATTCTAATGACAAAATTGATTATTTGTATGTAGCTCAAGAATCTGGAGGGAAGGGCAAAGGAGGAAGCAAAAAGAAAGGTTCATCTTTCCAAACTGTTTCTGCTCTGCACAGGGTAAGACTTTTTAAATTTATATTGCAGTGTACTCACAAAAACTTTATAAATGTATCCAGAAGGATTATCCCTGGCTCGTTTTAAATTGTATTCACTTTTAATAGTATTAATCAGATATTCTCTCCATCAACCAAAATTTGATAAACATCATGTATATTCTGTTTTGTAGTCCAGTTATTTTCAGTTAAGAAATATAGCTATCATACATTTCCACAAAAAATGTTATTTTATAGGCATGTGTAAATGTGTATCATGTACACATTTCTATCTTGATACTAACATTCTGGTAATGATATTAACACCAGTAAATGCTGTTTACCCATTTTCAAGTTCAAAGGTACACTGCTTATTTATCAGTTTATCAGCTTAAACTGATAAAAGAAATACAACCCACACAAACATATAAATTCTAATCTTTTCTCCCTCAATTTTAGAAATGAGAATTAAAGGCACATGTAGTTTCAACATTATATCCCAGACAAATCCCTAACAAGTCTTCTTGTGGGAGTAATCTCTTAAGATACTTTACTTGCAATATTTTTAGCACATTTGCTTGTTATATAAGTTTTACTTCTATTATTTAACCGTTTGTATATGTTTCTACCTTCTTATGTATTATTTGGTTGTTACATTTCCTGTTATCTTTGATTCTATTCCATTGTTTCATGAAACAAGTGGATTTACTTTTCATTCTTGCATTTAAATATGAAAAATGAGTATTCAACTTTGTTGTCTATGGAATATTCAGGAGAACCTGAATAAGTTGATGACCAATCTAAGGTCTACCCACCCACACTTTGTACGCTGCATCATCCCCAACGAGAGCAAGACTCCTGGGGCCATGGAGAACCCTCTGGTGATGCACCAGCTGCGCTGCAATGGTGTTCTGGAAGGCATCAGGATCTGTAGGAAAGGCTTCCCTAACAGGATCCTCTATGGAGACTTCAAGCAGAGGTTTGTTGTTTTTGATGAAGAGAAATTAAAAATCTAATTCAAAAGATTTGATGCTGACACATTGTTGTTTTGTTAAAGATATCGCATTTTAAACCCCAATGCAATTCCTGAGGGTCAATTTATTGACAACAAAAAAGCTGCTGAGAAATTGTTGGGGTCTTTGGATATAGACCACAACCAGTACAAACTTGGGCACACCAAAGTAGGTCAAGTATTAACAGAACATGAAGTCTATGCACTGCTTAGATCAGTGATTAAACCTTTGTTGTATCTATTAAAAGGTGTTTTTCAAGGCTGGACTTCTGGGTCAACTAGAGGAGATGAGAGATGATCGGCTGGCATTAATTATCACTGGCATCCAAGCTCGTTCACGAGGTCTTCTGGCTCGAGTTGAATTCCAAAAGATTGTTGAACGAAGGTTAATTACCCCAATAATAATAATAATAATAATAAAGGAAACATTGCTACAGACACAATTCTGTCATCAAGTTAACTTAAAAAGTACAATTTCCAATCCACACAGGGATGCACTACTTGTGATTCAGTGGAACATCCGTGCCTTCATGGGGGTCAAGAATTGGCCCTGGATGAAGTTGTACTTCAAGATCAAACCTCTGTTGAAATCAGCTGAGACTGAGAAGGAGATGGCCAACATGAAGGAGGAGTTTACCAAACTCAAGGAGGCTTATGCAAAATCAGAAGCCCGTAGGAAGGAACTAGAGGAGAAAATGGTCTCTCTTCTCCAAGAGAAGAACGACCTGCAGCTCCAAGTCCAAACTGTATGTTGAAACTGTCATTTTAATGTCTGAACATAATTTATGATAACCATTCTGTAAAGCATATTAATTTCTTTTGACAAAAGGAGCAAGATAATCTGTCTGATGCTGAGGAACGGTGTGAGGGTCTGATCAAGAGTAAGATTCAACTGGAAGCAAAAATCAAGGAGTTGACAGAAAGACTGGAGGATGAGGAGGAGATGAATGCTGAACTGACTGCAAAGAAGAGGAAGCTGGAGGATGAATGCTCTGAGTTAAAGAAGGACATTGACGACTTAGAGCTAACTCTGGCAAAGGTGGAGAAAGAGAAACACGCTACAGAGAACAAGGTACCACAATGACCAACAATTACACCAAAACACATGGCAAATACCATTGGTACACACTGAAAACCTTTTGGCCTCTAGGTCAAGAACCTGACAGAGGAGATGGCTGCTTTGGACGAAATCATCGCCAAGCTCACAAAGGAGAAAAAAGCTTTACAGGAAGCTCATCAACAAACCCTGGATGACCTGCAGAGTGAGGAAGACAAAGTCAACACTCTGACCAAAGCCAAGACGAAGCTGGAGCAGCAAGTGGACGATGTAAGATCTAAAACACTACAACTGAATCCTGTATTATGTTTATTTGACTACAAATGATTATTTGCCTGTCTCTTTGCAGCTTGAAGGATCCTTAGAACAAGAGAAGAAAATACGAATGGACCTTGAGAGAGCCAAGCGAAAGCTTGAGGGAGACTTAAAGTTGGCTCAAGAAAGTATCATGGACTTAGAAAATGACAAGCAGCAACTTGAAGAGAGGCTGAAAAAGTAAGAAGCCCATATGAAAAACACTAGCTACTTTCTAAGTAGGCATCATTTTATACCTTGTACCTTTTATCATCCATAGGAAAGATTTTGAAATAAGCCAACTCAATGGAAAAATAGAGGATGAACAAGCAATGAGTGCTCAGCTCCAGAAGAAACTGAAGGAGCTACAGGTAAAACTTCTCACCAGACAAAATATTAACAAGGACTGTGTGTTTTTAAATGCATATGCAACCTTAATCCTTTTGTTCTAGGCCCGTATTGAAGAGCTGGAGGAAGAGCTTGAAGCAGAACGAGCTGCTCGAGCCAAGGTGGAGAAGCAGAGAGCAGACTTGGCTAGAGAGTTAGAGGAGATCAGTGAGAGACTGGAGGAGGCTGGAGGAGCCACAGCCGCCCAGATTGAGATGAACAAGAAGAGGGAGGCCGAGCTCCAGAAACTCCGCAGAGACCTCGAAGAGGCCACCCTGCACCATGAAGCCACCACTGCCACTCTCAGGAAGAAACAATCCGACACTGTTGCTGACCTGGGAGAACAGATCGACAACCTGCAGAGAGTCAAGCAGAAGCTGGAGAAGGAGAAGAGCGAGCTTAGACTGGAGCTGGATGATGTGGTCTCCAATATGGAGCAGATTGTCAAGGCCAAGGTAAGGTCAATATTAAGTAACCCAATGTTTTCTTGTTGGCTGAAAATATTACTCTTGTCTTGTCCCACATAGTGATGATTATTCATACTTGTATTTACTTTCTTTCAGAACAATTTGGAGAAAATGTGTCGGTCTCTTGAGGATCAGCTGAATGAATATAAAACCAAATCAGAAGAGGGACAGCGTACCATCAATGACTTCACCATGCAGAAAGCTAAGCTTCAAACTGAAAATGGTATAAACATGCACTTTAAACCTCTTGAATAGCATATATAAACTTTATCAATTGAAAACCTAATTTTTAAATTCATTCTCAGGTGAACTTATAAGGCAGCTTGAGGAAAAGGATTCCTTAGTGTCTCAACTCACCAGAGGAAAGCAGTCGTACACACAACAAATTGAAGACCTCAAAAGACAACTGGAAGAGGAAATCAAGGTAAGTGGGAACCAAGAGACTCCATAAAATAAAGATGATTTATTGACAGTAACTATATCCTTATATATGCTTTATTTTCAGGCCAAGAATGCACTAGCCCATGCGGTACAGTCTGCTCGCCATGACTGTGACCTCCTCAGGGAGCAGTACGAGGAGGAGCAGGAAGCCAAGGCTGAACTGCAGCGCAGCATGTCCAAGGCCAACTCTGAGGTGGCTCAGTGGAGAACCAAGTACGAAACTGATGCCATCCAGAGAACCGAGGAACTGGAGGAAGCCAAGTGAGTACAGCACATTTGAATTTCAGTGACTCTAAAAAGTTTGAAAGCAGCCAATCCCAATCATGGATTCTTCAATAATCCAGGAAGAAGCTGGCTCAGCGTCTGCAGGAGGCTGAGGAGGCTGTTGAAGCAGTGAATGCCAAGTGCTCCTCTCTGGAGAAGACCAAACACAGGCTGCAGAATGAGATTGAAGATCTCATGGTGGATGTGGAGAGGTCTAATGCTGCTGCTGCTGCTCTGGACAAGAAGCAAAGGAACTTTGACAAGGTTGAAAAATACAGAGACTGCTGTATGAACTTACCACACCTAAAGAGAAAATACTTACATCTTCCTCATTTTTTTAGGTCTTGTCTGAGTGGAAACAGAAATACGAAGAGTCTCAGTCAGAGTTGGAGAGTTCTCAGAAAGAAGCCAGATCTCTGAGCACCGAACTCTTCAAACTTAAAAACTCTTATGAAGAGTCTCTCGAACATCTGGAGACGATGAAAAGGGAGAACAAGAACTTACAAGGTTGGTTGTTCATCAATAAAACATCAGACAAATTCATTACAAAGTAGAATTAACATATTGTGTCAATTACATTTTAGAGGAAATATCTGATCTCACTGAGCAAATTGGTGAGGGAGGAAAGAACATTCATGAGCTTGAGAAGATACGGAAGCAGCTGGAACAAGAAAAGTCTGAGATACAGACCGCTCTTGAGGAAGCAGAGGTAAAGTGCAGAGCAAAACGTTTACTAGAATTAAAATATTCTAGTGTTTGGTATTTGGTAAAAAAATTATTTCAAACAACTCATCTTGTTTCTATAGGCCTCACTGGAGCATGAGGAAGGAAAGATTCTCAGAGTCCAGCTTGAGTTGAACCAAATAAAAGCGGACTTTGAGCGGAAGCTGGCTGAGAAAGAGGAAGAGATGGAACAAGTAAAGCGAAACCAACAGCGGATGGTGGATACTCTTCAGAGCTCCCTTGAGTCTGAAACTCGCAGCAGGAATGAAGCCCTTCGTCTGAAAAAGAAGATGGAGGGAGACCTCAATGAGATGGAGATCCAGCTTAGCCAAGCCAACAGGCAGGCGGCTGAGGCCCAGAAGCAACTCAAATCGGTTCATTCACATCTTAAGGTCTGCATTATAGCAGTAGTTTTTTGTGAATTCAATAATCCAGATTGTTTGATTTAGAAAAACTGCAATCAAACAATTTACAAGATTAGATTCCAATGACATTGTATTTTGCCAAGATCTAGAAAATAATATTATTGCTCTGAACCAGTTCTGACTTATTTCTCCTAATTATGGTTTGAAAAGCAACATTACTTGGTTAGGCAAAGTCATATTAACTTCTAGCAATTTCAATCTTCACATTCCATGCTCTTACCCATAAATGTTATTCATCAATTTTCCTCACCATAAATGTCACTATTTCAGGATGCCCAGCTCCAACTTGACGACGCCTTGAGAGCCAATGATGACATGAAGGAAAACCTTGCCATTGTTGAAAGACGCAACAACTTGCTTCAGGCTGAAGTAGAGGAACTGAGGGGTGCTTTAGAGCAAACTGAACGAAGCCGCAAACTTGCTGAGCAAGAGCTGCTGGATGTTAGTGAGCGGGTGCAGCTACTGCACTCACAGGTGAGACAATTTAAAGAAATTTCTTCACAAGTTGTATAAATATTACTGAAGATTCTAAAAGTTTTAAATTTACATGTGAACAGAACACCAGCCTGATTAACCAGAAGAAGAAGCTTGAGGGTGATATTGCTCAGCTTCAAACTGAAGTGGAGGAGGCTGTGCAGGAATGCAGAAATGCTGAAGAGAAGGCCAAGAAGGCCATCACTGATGCTGCCATGATGGCAGAAGAGCTGAAGAAAGAGCAGGACACCAGCGCTCACCTGGAGCGCATGAAGAAGAACATGGAGCAGACCATCAAAGATTTGCAGCACCGTCTGGATGAAGCTGAACAGATCGCCATGAAGGGAGGCAAGAAGCAGATCCAGAAGCTCGAGGCCAGGGTGAGTGTAATTTCAAAAATCTCTTGATGAATAAAACACAACTAAATCATCTCTCTGGTTCAATATTTGACATCCTGGATTCATATAATTTCCTCATAAACACCATTTTTAAAAATTTTGCAATAGATCAAAGAACTGGAAAATGAAGTGGAGGCTGAACAAAGAAGGTCCAGTGACTCCATCAAGGGAATTCGCAAATATGAGCGACGCATCAAAGAGCTGACATATCAGGTGAGGGAAATGGTTTTTTTTTCTCTTTTAAGAAATGTTAGAACAGTTAGACAACAAACAAATGGACATAACTTCACTAAACCTGTCCACAACTATCTTAAGATTGTACCCATCTTTATGCTACACCAAAATATGAATTGGCACATTGAAGTTAGTCAAACAAAATGCCAAAAACGGCTTTCAAATCCACCAAGTTTTCCAGACATGAACAATTAATCACAAGGAGTCACCAAAGCATCTCATGAGATTACTTGATCACTTACTTCTTGCTTCTACTTCTAAGTTGACAAACTGAGGTATGACCTAAAGACACTCCAACATTTTATTTAACATTTAATTTAAAAAAACAAAAAATGTTTCTCTTATTTATTTCAGACAGAGGAAGATCGTAAGAATCTGTCCCGTCTGCAAGATCTGGTGGACAAACTACAGCTAAAAGTCAAATCCTACAAGAAAGCTGCAGAGGAGGCAGTAAGTACTTCGGTTTCATAAATCACCACAATCTGTAATTAATGCTTCATAGCTGAAGTAGATAACAGGCAAAATACAGCACCTAGACTTCATGCAATTACATTTCACCCGGAACAAGAGTATATCAATAAATTTGCAAAGTTGTAATAACTTCTATTACAGTTGATTAAAAAACACTTTTGTGATGATTACCTTAAAAGCATGTGACACTTACCAGAATATGTCACTTTGCTAAACAGGAGGAACAGGCCAACAATAATCTCACCAAGTTCCGCAAGATTCAACATGAGCTTGATGAAGCTGAGGAAAGAGCTGATATCGCAGAGTCTCAGGTCAACAAACTACGTGCCAAGAGCCGCGATGTGGGGTCAAAGGTTAGTTCAAGTTAGAATTTGTAATATTTAAGTGATGTGTTGAGGTTAAAATACCCAAAGATTCAGTGCGAAACTATTATATACAGATGTTTAAATGAGACTTAAAATAGTAGCAAGAACCTTTCTCAACAAAATCTTGTAAGTATAAAGACAATAGGTTTGAGTAAACCATGTCCAAGACTGAAGCATGTGTTGCAATGTTGCGAACATTTAACAGGTAAAAAAGGAATCACAAATAAAATAGCTATGTAACTATTTGAATATATTTCTCTCTCTTTTTTTCAGAAAGGGCACGATGAAGAGTAAAGGAGATGGAATGAAACCCTACTTCTGAGGCACTTCTTATCTTACTGGTGTCTCCCTATGCATGTAGTTTGTTCAGTAGAATAAAATGAATTTGCATCTAAAAGTGGGCCATGACTGTTTCTTGATCCTCCACTTTCAAGTACCAAATTACAAAAAACTAAATGACAAAGGCATCTCTTTTGCCATTGTTAAATTCATATATTATACACATTTTATTTATGGTTGTATTGATTCATAGGGTTTTAATACATTATTTTACAGTTTTACAGTGTAGCCTAATTCCTATTGTCTACTTGCATTGTACTATGATTTTTTATTATTTTCTTAGTTTTAACTAAATATAGAAACTCAAGTCACTCTGACATGGTAGTAACGGGGCACCATTATATTCATACATCAGTTATACTGCAGCTAGAGTGTAATCTACTGCATCATCTGAGGAAGCAACAATACTATATCCTTTTCTAATGACATTTGAATCTACCTATAAATTATCTAATATTCTACAATATCAAAAACATTATAAATTCAGTACTCTCCATATTTATTTGCAACCTTGTAAGAACTAAATTATTTTATTGCAGCAGCCTAAACTTTCATGGAAAATTTAATGAAAATTCAACCCATAATATGATGACTGTCATTCAGTTGAGGAAAAATAAATCATGCGAAAACTGGGTTTTTGGACTGTCAAGATTATTGGCACCCATATCAACTTTATAAAATAAATAGTGAAGCATTTTTACTGGTGCTTTACCTTTTAAAATTGACTAGTATTGAGTATTTTATTAGAAGTTCACAACATCCTGTTTCTGTGGGGAATAATTGTGTAGTAACACAGAAGTAATTTACTCCTTGCCACTCAAAATGGAAAAGACAAGAGAACATGCCTTTGAAATAAATGTTGATCTTCATTGGACAAACAACGGCAATACGAGAATAACTAGTTTTCTAAAGTAGCCCATGTCCACAGCCAGTACAGAAATTAAAAAGTTTAAAACAATTTAAGCTTTAACCAAATAATTATTTGAGATTTATCTCACTACCAATATTCCCATCCACTTAACAAAACAATGAAGAGGATTTTAAAGGCTGTAAGAAAATGTCTCCAAAGCTCCTTATGAGGAAGCAGCAAAATTATCAATACCATTCTCCTCCAAACCATTATATTTTTTTGTTTTAAGAATTCTTATACATCTTTGCTAGGGTTGCTGAAAAATGTGGAAAACTGCACTTCAACATTTTGTCCATAATGTTATCTTATTTATCTTAAAATTATGCAATATTGTGCAATAATTATGAACTATTGAACATTTCATTGGTAAAGTACATAGTATAGTATTCTATGCAACACAAATGAATAAAAGGTTGATATGTCGACCAAACAATACTTAGAATAAGTAAAAAAAAAAAAAAAGCATCCAAACCCCAAACAAAACCTTAAAAACAGATGAACTAGTACACAATCTAGATCATAGGACATATAAAATAAAGACATTAGCGATGACTCATTTTTTACACAACATCATAAAAAAGAAAATGTGAACTTTGTGCATAGAGAAAAGCAATAACACTGGATTTTTAAATATTAACAAAATACTTTGTCTTAGGTAGAGAGATTTTTTCCCAAGTTTAACTAAATGTCAAGCCAAGTGATACCTCACCAACAGTGACAAAGCAATGGGATTGATGACTTGGTTTTAGTTCCTATGACCCTTTGCATTATCTCAGGAAAATAGAGGGATTTGGGAGGTTTTGTAGTTGCACCATATTATCAACATACATCCAGGCATGCCGATTGTTACATAAAAAGATGAAATGCAGTAAAATAGCAGAACCAAATGATGGACCCACTAACTCCATGAGGATAAAAAAAAGTTAAGCCATTCTAGAAGATCTATTTTTATTAAATATCAAAGCTTTACTACTTGAGGTCCTCCAGCTGAACAAACTGTAAAAATCAGCTCTACTGAATTTTTACCAAATGCAAATATGCTCCAAGTATGATCCCCAGTACCTAATGGCGTTACCTGTTAGTGAGATGCTGGTATGAAGGATGTCCCAGTCCTCTGATGCATGCTGCTTCATGGTATCGGTCTTTGATGTTTCAATCGAAAAACACATAAAAATAAGGGAATTAGACTCTGTAGCTCTTCAAACCGTCCACATAGTAAATTATTGCTTTTAACATTTAATCAAAAGGTTTAGAAAGTGTTACATTCTTAAACAACCTAGATAATATCTGTGAAAGGCATAGATTTTTGCCTAGAAACATATTATGCTTTTTGACTACTTCTTTAAGCTCTTAGATATCTATTTTTCATTAACTGTAACCAATTCTTAACTTAGGAGATGTAGAATTACAAGCATCAGTTTAACTAGGATACAACAAAAAAGTAGATTGATTTAACAAGCATATGATACTTAGACATTTCACAAATTAAGAAATCTAAAATGTAAAACAATCGAGCCCTACCTGTTCTCACTTTTATTTCTGAAGCAACGTTGAGTCCCAAGCACCAAGGTACTTCTTTAATCTTTAGTAGATTTCAAACCTGAGCTTATGCAGTGATGCTGCAGTCACAGACAAGTTTATTACTGAAGTGGAGTCAAGGAGATGGGCAAGACAGCAGAAGGGCATATGGAGGCAGGGACACATATTCAACACCTCCTCAAGTAACCATCAGAACATAACAAGCATTCTAACAATAGAAACTTCATCTGAAACCACAGTTGTCATAGATTGCGAAATTAAGAGAGACAAGGTGCTTCACATCTCCCCTTGTGATCACAGAAGTCAGAGATACAAGGACTCTGGACAGCTGGGAATGGGGACCTTTCATGGAGGACAATCTGCTATGTTAAGGCTGGGAATAGATTAGAGTCAAGTAGTTCAGAAGTTTACATTGAGGCAAAGATGTAGTGTGCATTATGGATATGTTGGGGAAGCAAGCACAAAAAAACACTTGCAAGGCCCAGCATGGATTACTGATAGTGTTGGCACATCAGAGGCAGTCTAGTGGTACAATTTTTAAATAAACATGTTTGGCTATGGTCACAATTTAAAATAGTTAGATGAAACAAGGTTTTTTTCTGTAGAATAATACAGTTCCTTGAGTGAAATAATTATCTATTTTCTATCAATTCAAACTACTAGTCAGATAGTACACCCACTTAGGTCTGTAGAGTTGGCTCACAGTATTTATCTTTTTGTCCCCTAGTTCTGATCTAATTAATTTAAGATTCTTGGTATGATACATCAAAAAGGTTAATAAATTCAATGCAACTCAGTATCTCTAAGGTGCAGTAAAGTAATCTGACTCACCCACGAATGGAGCTCAGATACGCTTGAAGGTTTCAACAGAAATGTTTGGGTTACCTTTTAAGCTTCAGCATTTCGTTTCCTTTCTCTGCAGATTTTGAGGCATGTCCAGACAGCGATATTAAAATCAGGCCATTCTCTTTATGCCCAGTTAAAAAAAAACTAAGTATAAAGTTAGCTTTTACAATTTGCTTGTATATTTCTACATCCACCCAAAATGTATCCTTTCTTCTTTTATTTTCATAAGATACTTCATCTTCTGCTATTAAAAAAAATCTACAATCCATTAGCTTACCATCATCAGTGTGTGAATGGAAATGACTGATTTTTTTGTAAAGCTTCTCCGAGAATCCTTTGACAGTTGAAAAGCACTATACAAGTCTGATGTCATTACTAAATTTTCTGAAACATCTTGAGTAGAGAAACAGGAGCTTTTGTTTCGAAGAACAAACACAAGCAGTAAAGGCAGCCGTTGTGAATGTAGGAAAAATTCACGGAAACTTGGTTTATCAAACTGTCATGTTTAGGTGTATTGTATACTTGGTGAATCTGTGACTCTCCCTTTTCACCAGGATATGCTTGACACAAACTAGGCAATACCCAGTTCCCAGTCATAAGATCAAACAAGGTTTTAATAAGTTCTAAAGATAACTTGCAAAATTTTGCATTATGCCAATCCTATATTGAGACGCCAGGCAAATTGTTGGAGTGACCAGAGTTTTCTCAGGCTGTATGGAACATATAGTACTGATAAGTACAATATGACACCAGCTTTCAATTTATAAACTTACAACCCAGGCACAAGTTATACATCAGTAAGGCTACTCTAACACACTAACATTCATCCTATGGATAACAGGAAGGACAACTTTCAGCTGGAGGAGCATGAATACCCACAAGTGAACGGCTGTGTTTTCATCCAGATTTAGAGCAACTTTTGTAAATCCAATAGACCTCCTAATCTTTGAAAGATAACACTCTATCAGCAATATCCTCTCAACAAAAGGAAATCAATTTACTTTTACTGTGACTTGTTTGATATTGTTTGACAAGCCAGATAGTAAGACTGGGCAAGTTGCTTCCTGTAATGACAAATGTACTACAGAACTATAACATTGTCCGTATATATGATGTTGTTGCTTGACATTTTGTCCTGGTTTAAGTCTCCAGTTCTCAATCCTAAATTCCAGCCCAGATAGATTTAAAAAAGCACATGACTTGTCATAGATTTTTACAAACACGTATAATCAAATATAATTTACTCAAAAAAAAGTTTTCGCTGAATGAATCAAGTAGAATCAGTTTAGACCAAATGAATATGATCTTTGGATGTAGAAATATTGCCATAACACTATTATAACTATTAGATTCATGGAATCAATAAGTATATTAGACCACATTCTGATTATCTTTTGAATACTCTCTCCCTCAGAGACTATTTAGACCCAAAGTCAGTAAAAGGTGCATTACACAGTGTTACTGATAAACCCCAGAAACAGTTGTATATTTAATTATGGAACATTAATTAACAATTAATTAAATTCCAAATGTCACACCTGTGGTAACTCAAAATTGTGGAAACATCTACCAGCAACAACTGACTGTACTTAAAATAAAAATCATTACTAGGTAAAAATAGAACTATGACAAAAGTGTTGTCAGTACAGTAGCTCCTTATTAAATAAATAAAATCTAATACCCCTCTAAATAAACTGGATTTTATGTAATTTCAATGTTCATCCCTTGAGACCTTTTTTGAATTACTGCATCTTGTCTATTCCTTAACCCTCACCTGTTGCTGCTTATCTGAATACAGGAACGCTTTGTCCCTCTGCTGTGCGTCAGACACTGACCCTCAACTGTAAGCTGAAACATCAGCGCTCGGAAGGCAGCCAGCAAGAATTTCACAGGTTATCTTTGAGCCCAAGGTTGCAATGCCATGCCATCCAGCCATCAGGAGCAAGGGTAGAAGAAAGGGGACAGCTCACTTTTGGGACCATTTCAACTTGCTGTCAATACATGGTGGAAAATTGAGTTACCATCACTATTTGCCAAGAAAATTTACATTGTAGTCTCATTGTCTGCAGGCAGTGTTTTATTTCACTGTAATACAAATATGGTGTATCATGGCTGTATCCATGATACACCAAATTTCAGTTTTTTATGTTCTGACCAAAGTTTCTTATACAGCGAGCAACTTAAACATGCTAACAAATAGTTTGTCATTTGTTAGCATGTTATAAATATGGTAAGAAAAATATTTTCAAATTTGTTCAATTTTAAAACACAAACCGTTTCAAAGCATTTATCCTTTTTTTCCTAGTTGTGGAACTGGAGCAATTCCAGTTGCATCAAAAGTGCTGAATTGTTTATTGAAATGAGTTTAAGGCTTCACAAATCACAAACTTGGTTTTAAATATTCTGCTATTAGTTGACAATAACCTAGTCCAGGTTTGAAAAGTCTATGTGTAGCTTTTCAACTAGAGTAGATGAAATGTGTAGAAGGTGGTGGAAAAATTAGGTGGACTCGCCCTTAACCCTTTCATGCATGAATGATCCTTTGTGTCAGAATTTTTTTTCCATTTTTAAAATTTTTTTTCTTAAGGCATAAAAAAAGGTAGGAAAATTTTTTTGTAAAAATATATTTTTTTAATTTTCTTTTTTTTATGTGATCAATTGTAATTTTCTCCAAATACAAAGTTGTTATTTGAAAAATACATCAGTAGTATTGTTCCTTAGGGGTTATCTGATGTCACAATATTTTTTTTACGTGCAAGAGTCGTCTACAGTAGAAGGAGGGACCGGGTCGGTTCTCATGCTTTTTTGTCTGTCGGCCATATTGTATTTAACAAAAATAATTTCTTGCATTTGCAGCTGATGGCCAGTAGTTGATGGTATATTTTATGATGCATTAGTGTCCACTTCAGTGGTCTGTGTGCATTTATAACATAAAAATCCACAGGAAGCACAAGAAAATGGCTTTTAGATAGCTGTCCACTGTAGTGACCACTAGTGATGTGTCGGTCGCTAACGAACCGGCTCTAAGAGCCGGCTCTTTGAAGTGAACGATTGGAACCGGCTCCACAATGGGAGCCGTTTTAGGATCCTATTTGGGAGCCGGGTTTTTTTCTACAGTATATCGCTGTCTCTCCGCCTCCCTGTCGTGCTTGTGCTCTGCAAGTGCCAGAGCCGATCGTTTTTCCCCACATCGTTTTTTTTTGTCCTGCGGTGCCTCGCTGTCTCTCCCCCCCTTCTCCCTCTCCTTGCGTGTTTTGCTCTTTTGCCAGTGCTAGAGCGGAGAGTTTTTTTCCCTTGGTCGGTCCACTGCCCTCATGTCAAGCCTGTGCTCCACACATCTGACCAATCACACATAACACTGAATATTATTTGATATTTGTATTGTGGCACCTTTTCTGTTATGAAGCTGCTTTTTTCATATTGTGGTGAGTGTTTGTATTTATATTTAACTGTTTAATTTATTTTAAGTTATTTTTGTGGAAGTGGTGCAATTTTGTGATAATTTAACTGGTTATAATAAAAGGTTTATTTATAAGGCATTGTTATGCACCAGTTGTACTCATCATAAGTGCTTAACAATGTCAATAATGAAACAAAATATTATAAAATTAGGTTTAAGCTATTAATTAATTAATAACGTCAAAAATATATATGGGGAGCCGTTTGGGAGCCGAAAGAGCGGGCTCTCCACAGTAAGAAGAGCCATTATAGCCGCATCTCGAAAAGGAGCCGAAAATCCCATCACTGGTGACCACTATGCATGAAAGGGTTAAGCCATTCCCCCGAATCGGAAGCTGCAATCGGAAACCAACTTCAGCTTCGTGTCAAAAGTGTTGTAGCTAAATGTGCGGAACATCACGTTTCTGCACGAAAAGCACTGCAAGTCAATTTCCTCCCTGTTTTGTTTTAATGTATCTGGTGGAAAAACAGCAAGTTCACTCTAGAAGTTTGGACTAAATTTCTGGACGTTAAAATACACTACAGTTTTATTGCACAAGCTAGTAACGGCTAACACGGCTTCAAGTGTTAGCCGGCGCCTTTGAATCACATAAAGTAAATCTATTCGGCCTTCACTCCAACAACTACATCATTATTTCAAAAAGTATCTACAGCTGAATAAGTACAGTGTCTACAACAACCCCCAAAATTCAGACCTACCATATGCGTCCATCTTCACATCCGCTAGTTCCATGTTTGACCGAAAGATGGCGCAGTTTCCCCAACACACCTGCATCTCATCAGCTTCTTCGCTAGTTTTCTCCAAAGCGCCTCTTTGCAGATTAAACACGTGGCACGAAGTTATGACTGTGAATGCAAGGATTCTTTTGGGTAAGTATTTTATTGTAATAGTGGTGTTTATCTAAAACACTGAGAAATAATTTTAAAAGGCCTGACAAATGTCTTGTATAAAGAGAAAATCCCAAGTTAAAAATCAGTAACTTTACTTATGGTACAAACATGTAGCAGTATCAGACCTTGTCATCTCAAAATGTGATGTTTTACCCGAGTATAAAACTAAACTACCTAAATGCATAATAACTTTTGCCATCAAGCTTTATAGAATCTTGTCAGATTTGTTTTGTTTGTTTTAGAAAGTCCAAAGCAGCTCTAAAGGATGGACACTTCTCTTATAAAATTTAACTGAATTGGAATCTGCTTGTACAGGTACAACATTATTTAAAAGTTAATTTATTTCAGTAACTCATCTCACAGTGAAACATCATGAAAACATATAAATCAGAATATTACATCAGACCAATCAAAACATTTTAAGTACAGAAATGTGGACTGAATAAAAAGTATGTCTAATATGTCATTAAATCACTTTTAATCTGACAAATAAACTTCATCAGATATTCCAGTGAATTTATTCGTGTATGGTCACAATGATTTGATCGTATATTTTTATTATGAATTCTTGCTTACAAAAAACTAAATTTAATTTAAACAGTTCAAGTATTTAAATTAAATTCCTTAGTGTTTAAAAACACTAACAATTTTTATGCCCTTATGCCTTCACTACATATCTAGATGTTATTAATTGCACATTCGTCTTTAAAACCCAGTTTGTCACGAAATAATGAAGCAACAACACTGAGTTTTCTTGCCCATCTTTTTTATTTTATGATTAATATTCACATCACTAGTTAACAATTAAACACAATGAACATCTCTTTCATACCAAATATTCAGAATTGAAGGGGGAGATGAGAGCTATCTAATGGGACGGATGCTTCTAACAACCAACTGCTGGTTTGTTGTCTCCTGCATGCTCTTGCAACGGTGTTGTGCTCTAAACAATAATACAGCACACGCTACAGAGTGTCCACTCAGCAGTACTGAAAGGAAGGCTCCTTTGTCTGCTGTTGAAAAATATGAAGTCTGTGGTTGGTTTTTAAGGATGAGCAGGGGACCGAAGCACAGCTTTTAGTGTGAAGTGAAAGCTCTGCTTTTGATGTTTAATCAGATTTTTGGTTTTACTGAGCAGCCAGCCAGTGGTTGCTGTGAGTGGAATAAAAGATAAAACAATCAGCTTCTTTTTCAGTACTGGAGTGTTGACAAACCTCTGTAGGACTGAGACAGGTTGGGGCTCCAGGTACATATCTACCAACACACTACGTATTCAGTTATGCTACATGTCAATTTCACCTCTAATTTTTTTTTAACGTGGACTTTAGGTTTAGATTTTTTCATAATTCTGTTGACGGTGATGAAACAATTTGGTCCAAGACTTGCCCTAACTTAGTCCTGTGTTGGTAGTTATGTCACTGTGTTAGTTCAGGGGAGGTCTAATACAGGACATGAGTCCATACTACATGCCAAAACACAAAGTTTGGTTTTCATTACTCTCACTCTGTTGTGGTAGACATCAGACAGATCAGGCCAGTACGCGTCGGTGCATTTCACACCGATTACGTCACTACTTCCTGAAACCAGTAATTAGTGTCGTCGTGTTTAATCGATCTTCTGAAAACAGAACAGAGACAACCTCACACATATATTCAGATGTGTTGAACACATTTTAAAAAACATTCTTGAAACTTCATCAGCCCTTTTCTTGGAGAAAAAAGGCAGACTCTGAAAAAGGAAAAAAAGTATGTTTCCTTACTTATGCTTTCACCCGTACAATAACACTTTTATTGAGCTAAGCTGTTGCAGGTTTACATGAACAGGTATGTTCAACTGGCAACATCCACAACATCCCGTTAAAACGTAAGATTTTTTTTTTTCATTTTTCTGTTGTTTTTAACTTTAATTAAATACTTCTGGGGTGATAAAAACACAGTGTTGATTATGTACAAGGGACAGTGTGAGATACTAGTGGAAGGGTGTTGTTAAAAGGCTACTCGGAACCATTGTGAGTTGATATTAGAGTGAATCCGGTTATTACCTTTTGTCCAAGCTGCAAAGCAACATTAACTTCTTCCCATATCATCTTTCACTAAGTGATGCTGTACTGAATAATAAGTAATGCAATTCTATTAAATCTTTATAATCTTGGTAGATTTAATGGACCATTCCTGATCACCTCAACTGTAGATTTTGGCAATAATAACATCAGTTTGAAAGCTATACATTACAAATAAGTATTATATAGAATTAGATTTTTAGTGGTCTGGTGCAATAAATATGTAGAGATTATTTATTTAATAAAAGATAAAATGACAAAAACACTCCTGCTTTTGAAAAATATTGATTTTATATTCCCAATTTCCCTTGATTTGACCAAGTCATTTATTGAACAATTTCTTACGATATCAGTCAAAACAAAGTTAATGTAAATAAGGAAGAAAATGTTTGAATTTGGTAGAGACTTAGTAACCAGGCTAAGTTGTATTAGCTTGTAAGCTAATAACAATGTATTTCTTACATTTTGCACTTTTAAACATTATAGCAACATGTTAATTAAAAGTGATTGCAGTACTCTGTTTATAAAAGATTTTAGATAAACAGTTTTTCTTTAAGTGCAACTATTGCCAAACATTAAATGTAAGGCAGTCATATTAAATGCATATTGACTGTACCCTTAAACCAGTCATGTTGTGCTAATACATTAGATTAACAAAAAACAACATTTTTTTTTATTTTTCCATTACAAACAAACCAAACTGAGTCCAAGTGTTGGTGCACAACTTTTTGAACATGTCTGTCAGTTTGGCAGCACATGGAAAACTTAGTATTTACAGTTTTTATGCGTGTAAATAAAGTTTGAAAGCTACTATCTTCTGCTAATAACGTACATTTTGTTAACCCATCTTGTTGTTACGTCTATCCTAGTGTAAACTATATTAAAGAAAGGTGGCTCAAAGTTCATTGAGCCTTTTGAGCAGAAGATAAAAAATATACGATTCCAGTCAGTAAATGTGACCTTGCAGTTTGGCCAGAATGTAAATCCCGGAGAATGTCGACAAGAATATCATCGGGGCAGCCTGGAGAGCTGAGTGTTTGACTATCAAAGCCAGCAGCACAACACCGATAACCCAAGTTCCACTAAAATCCACTAAACAGCAGCTCATCTCCTCATATGACGGCGCACTCTTACAATGAGCTACTGAGACACAACAACACTACAACTTTCTCCTATTCCTCTATACACAGTCCAGCACCTACATCTATCAAAGTGCTTTGATATTTCAGTTATTCTGCCTGCAAAGAAAAAAACCAAACCAAACCAAAAAAAAAACAAAAGAAAGGTTCACATTATTATTATTTTCACATATGATCCACGCATGTGTCATGTGACGTGTGTTGCTTTCAGGCAACTCGAGGGATTTGTTTGGAAGGAACGATACGATAATAAATACGCCTATATGTTGTTCGTAAGTTTTCTAGACTTAACTGTTGACTATTTGATCACTTGCTCTTTGATCACCGTAAGTTTCACTAAACTACCAAGACGGTTTTGTTCCCAGAAGCACAGACGTACAGTACACAGCTGACAAGATTTTACCAATATACAGTAAAGCAACTTGAGTACAGTTATATCACTTGAGTGCATCAAGAAATGAACAAGACTGTGTTCAAAGTGCACAAAACCTTTTTTTTTTCCCTGTAAGGAACCTTTACACGAGCCATGTGGTGCTGATAATATTTAGTGTTCCAGACACAATAACAGAGCGCTAGCTTAAATAAGTACAGTATAGGGGAATCTGGTGGGGGATGTTTGTCAGTTAGCTTTTTTTGTAAAGTCACAGAGCCAGACTATCAGTGTTCAAGAGGCTAAGCAGCGCTCTCTACAGGATGAATGCAGTAGTAACACTTCACACATCTGACAACTACAGTACGCCACAGAGATGTCGCAAATCCCTCAGTGTATTCACCAGAGACCATCCCAACCTTGAAATCACTGTGAGCAGGAAGGACACAGCCTACTCATGTTTGATTTGTGACGCGTAGCACATTTTGGAAATGTTTTGGCCTAAATCAAAGCCACATCACAGTGTCGAGGGGAGCCTGCACTAGAAATAATGTACAGCAATTTACTTTAAGGGAATATGTTTAAAACAACCCAGCCAGCTGCTCCAAAAAGCATCAATGTATGTGTATAATAAATGTGGCGATGTGAACAAAACTGCTTTTAGCTTCTCCTAGTTTTAAAATGAGAAGTATTTTAGAAAGAAAACTTCAAATATACGAGCTGTTCTGGGATCTGCTTAACTAAAATACTGCTGCATTTTAGAGCTGGGCAGTTCCTGCTGTCCAGCGTTGTATGATTTAAGAACATTCTGTATATTTAAACGGCATCCAACGTAAATCAAACATGCTGCACAAAAAAAAAAAATGTAACAAAAAACTTTTTTTTGTCATCTATTTACAATACAAATGTCAGGGTAAAATATGTCCTAAGAAGAGCAGCAGAAAACTTGAAACCTAACGATCTGCTCCTCTGAGTCTCACTGTAAGCGGTGGGATTTTATTGTGTACAGGAAAACCCCTAAATGACCATAAAGTTTTAAACATGAATGCTATGTTATTAGTTATTAGGTAGCTCTTCCTATAGATTAACTGTCTCCTAACTCTGAACTTCTGTTCACTTCAGCAGTTCTCTGTCCTCTTTCTGTCTTTGTGTCACGTAAATGCACAGGTGACAAGAAGCCTTCATTTATAATGTTACTGTATTGCTGTCAGAAAGCTGGAGAAAGACACAGGAAGAGGAAAGAGATACAGAGACGCTGCAACATGGGAAGCCAGTGTGGAAAATATGCAACAATGACAATGAAACAAACCATTGTTGCAACAATATTAGTATGTTAGTGTGAACTACCCAACCACAAAGTGGTGGCTTTTAGTGTGTGACTGTTCGGTGCTCAGGCACACCGATGTGTATGTGTGTGCGAACTTATCCTATAGATATATATGCGAGTGTGTTAGTGGTTCATTGCCTACAGCGAGGGCTTTCAACCCTCAAATCTGGTGATGCACATAACCAGGAGGGGCAACAGATTCATAAGGAAAAAAAGGGACCGTATGCCTGCTTTTCTCTAATGATTGTAGACCAGACAAGTCTCAGAGTAGCAGCTGTCTCACAGGAGTGCAGGAAAGTGTGGTGGACTATAAAAAGGTTAGCGTCATGAGTAGAAAGGCAGAAAGATGTGTTGAACAGAGTAATATATACTGTATGTCTGAATGTCTGGAAGTGCTTAAATGAGTCTGGCGTGGGAGATCTGTTTTTCTTTTTGCCTTTTCAAATGTACCGAACTAGACCAACCTCTATTAAATGCTTAATACGGTAAAAAAAAAACAACGACTGTTAACTAAAGATTGCTGCATCTTCATAAGCATTATATCCAGACTGTTCAGTACTCATCTTTGTGTACAACTTGGCACAAGAATTATTCTAAATATTGCGTATTTGCGGTTAACACATGCTTGTGACAGCCACTGGAAAAGCTTCTGGTCTTTGTTTTCTAGATCATAACATCAATTCTGCCAGGTCATTTTCCATAACCAGACGATAGATACTGTCTGCAATTACTGTTAAAGGAAGTACACAGTATACCAATTCCTTTATGTTTGTTGATTTAAAAGGAAGCAACCTAAAGTAACAATCAAAGGGACTAGGTCTTCCTGTTACAACCCTAACTTACAACAGTATAATCAATTTAAAGCCAAGACCACTCAGAGAAGCTTCAAACATTCTCCATCCTTCCTCTTTCAACATTACTTTGAGGTAATCACATTTTCTAATGTCTAACTGAAAGAGCGAGTTTGAAAGCTTGAAAGAATAAAACACGGCAACTATGAATACATATGTTCGGCCTTACTGTTATCTGCTTGAAAAGTATCACTCTCTCGCAACCTGAATAACACGCAGACACATCTTGGCATGTCATAGAAAATATAGATTCCCTTTAAAGAGCTTCCCACATCCCTCTGACTACAGTTTTAAACATATCTCTAGTGAAAATAGCTAACTTTAAGTTTTCTTCTCTTAGTAAAAAGATTGACACTGAAGAAAGTTGTTAAATATGGTATGTTCGCGAAAAAGATCCATTTTTTAAATTTCCGACTTATAGTGGACAATCAAAATGAAAAACAGGTTGATTCTGGTCATAAGCTGGTTTCTTGGTGCTTCTTTCATCCTAATGTGCCGCCTACGTCTGACAAAAATACACTAGATAAGCTATTGAACTTTATTTTGAACTTTATTTTGAACACTTCTAAGTTGATTAAAACTCCATGGTGTACTCTGCAACCACTTCTACCAAGTCTATCAGGAAAATTTTAATACGGAGTTAAAAACATTACTGCAGTTATTTTTTTCACTGAATAAACCATATTAACCATATGATAATGAGTGTGGTTAAATAGTGTGAGCTGTTGAATACCAATAAGAATGACTAGATGAGACGTAGTGACATCTGAAGGACTGAACTGGAAGTGAAGTACAGTTCTACTGACACGGTTAGAACATCAGTGGAGTTTTGGAAGGTGAGGGCTTTTCAAGGAGATCCGAGAAAAGTCAGCACTGAGACTCATAGGTTGAACAATATTTGAAGTAGGTGACTCTGCTTAAGGGTATTTTCTGTGTCTGGGTTGTTAGATTTTGTGAACAGGGGTAAAACTTAACTATATCTGTGGTTACAAGATATTAAGCTGGTGGAACCCCACAAAGAGCTGTGTAGACAAACAACAAGTGGTCTTCTTTGTAGGTTACGGGGAAAAATGTCAGCTCGGGTGCTTTTAGAGGTCAAAGATCAGGGTCGGTAGGAGGACACTGGCAGGCGGACCTCAGAGAAAGACTGAGAGGCAGTCGGTTGATTCGATGCTGCAGTGGGTGAGGTGAAGGGCCGGGCCAGAGGGAAGTGACTGTGCCGTGGTAATTTTGTTGGTCAGTTGATTGGCAGGTCAGTGAGCGTCATGCATGTCCCACCACTATCTGGAGCTCACAGGGACTCAGTCTGCAGAAAAACAAAAACAACAGACTCAGAAAACACAAGAAACACAGAATCTGGAGAGATGATGAAATGGCAACGACAAGCTTAAAAAATACTGGATAGATGGTCTGTAGATAATAGTTTGCTGCTGTTTCGTGGAGTTTCATTGAAATGGCAGGTCAAAAAGTTAATTTTTTTATGGTACCGGGGTCAATAGAAAGGCACTGGCAGGTAAAGTCCTGCGTCTTGGCCAGGACTCACTTGAAAATAGGGTTTTAATCTCAGTGGGATTGTCCTGGTAAAATAAAGGTTGAATAAGGAAAAATAATGCTGCAGCCATAAATCAAATAAGCTAAGTCTGATACCAGCATGAGGTAGAAGATTCCTGCTGTCTTTGATCTCACAGTCTGGTGGCCTGTTGCAGTAATGAAGAGTAATTTATCTTCAAAGACCTGTTAATCTTTACTCTGAAGGTCTCCTCATAATTTCATTTGTTGGCTATTTTTATCACTGCAGCAGAGCACGTACACCACGTAGGTCTGTTCAAAGAAAAAAAAAAAACATAAAAAAGTAAACTCCGGGATGCATTTGCAATTATACCTTAACTTAATATGCTTTAAAACCAAGATAGTTTTTCAAATTGCTCACATTTGGTTTCTGAATTGCAACCACAACCAAAACCACTCCTCACTGGTTCCAAGATAGTAGGCAATATCTGACCGACTTGGAGGAGTTCTCTATGCTAGTAAAGCTCATTTCTGGTACCTAACCTCCAGGACAAAAAGTTCACCTATTCTCATTAGCAAATATTTTCCAGCTCTAGTTTAGATCAAACCAAATTCATGTGCTGGAACACGCTAGTTAAAGCCGTGACCTAAATCCAATCAGAATGAGTAGCAACACCAGAAAAATGCTGATCATATGTGCTCTCCATTCCATCACGTTTCAGCTATCTTGCAAAGAAATATATGCACTACTTTCTGCTGGCCTAACAGATAAAATAAAAACAATGTACAGTGACATTAGGGGTTGCACCATGATATACAGTGAAAAATATGAATGAGTATGAAGATTTTTGAAAGGCACTACAGTAGAGGATTCAGCTCTGTGTTCAAACACACCCTTGTTCTGGGTTGTTAACCACAAACAAGAAGTCTGCTGTTATCTCCTCTTTCCTCTGAGTGTAGGCCATCTGTCACATTACTGTGTGGTGCAAGAATAAAGCTTGGCAGATAAAGCAACAACTGAAAAGTTAAAATCACAAATAAGCTTTTTCAATTTTGCCAAAATGAGCACTGTGTAGGATTTGGCACCCACTTTTCTCAGCGATGCGTTTGTCTATGCTAAGGGGCTCCTTTAGACCGTCCCCTCCGAAAGGAGAAGGTGTGGGCTCCTTCATGCCGTTCTCCTTAGCAGCGCCTGCCGGTGCAGTTGTTTGTTGTGGAGCGCCACTTGCGGGGGAAGATGTCTTCTCTCCTGTTTTTTCCTCCTGCGACCAAATATAGATGAGCACAAGGACACACACAGACAGGTGGGCAGAAAAAAAAAAAAAAAAAAAGAAGTTTTTCTCACAGCCAACTCTCAAACTCTCACACCACCTAGTGGCGGTAGGCAGTAGCAGCACAGTGAGTCAGCAGGACCAGAGAATCTTAGCTGTCTATGAAAAAAACAACACTGCAGACTGTGTTTAAATTTAACCTTGTGTCCATTTGTCTGCTCGCTGCCTGGTCCCACGTTGTCCAGGGATCCGATCTTAGACTTGGCCTTGATGTTGACCTTGTGGGATTCGATCTTCACGTCACCACCGCCTGAAGCAGGAAAACAAATGTGGCCGTGAGAGCACAATGGAGGCAGTTAATAGTTTAAAGGGAGGAAAAACAGAAGAGTTTAAAGTTGAACCTGGCTTATGTTTGATGTTGTCCTTGGAGCCACATTTTGAGGTCACCTTGCTCAGGTCAACCTTCTTATTCAAGATTTGCACCTGGAGGAGAACACAAATCAAAATGCTGCCCATTAAATCACCAGATCCAGCGCAGAACGTAGCACTTTAGCGTTCGCTCAGCTTTACAGCAAAACCCATGTACTTTTTGAGGTGTCAGCATCATGCTTTTACTGTATGTATGCAAAATGCAGGAGAATACCATTCAGCTTAAATTTCATAGTGAAACATTTTGAACATACTTTATTTGTCATGTTCTTTTTTTGTTTTTATATGTCTCACAAAAGTGTCTATCATGATGCATTTGCTGCTTTTTATTTATGGTACTGTAGGAAATGTGGGCCTCCCGTGGGATTTGGATTTATTTTAGACACTCGGATTTCTTTTTCAGGCATCAAATGATCACAACATGCACACATTTATATAAATCAATGTAAAATGGAACACAATATGTGCAGGTAGATAGTCTAACAGAGGGAAAATTAGCCTTGCTAAATCTTTAGACTGACTTGGTACATAAATCCTCGCTATATATATTAATACAATAAAACCTTCGGTGTTTTATTCACAAGCCTTAGCTGGCAAAGCCGTTGTTGAGAGCAGCCAAGAGATGCAATGGGATAGTGCAGCAGGTGTTTAAAGCAGATGGGAAGAACAACCGGAGGGGTGGACGCTCAAAAGTAAAATCAATCAAAAGTGCAAACAGTGGGGGCCACTGATGTGCTAATTACAATGCTTCAATTCCAGGCTACTTTGAAGATGATCAGTTTCATTTAAACGTTTGATATAGAAGAAGGCGGCTTTATAGCTGAACTCAATTTCCTCCTCACTCTGATGGATACTCCAATAGTTTCTAGATCAGACCCAATCAGCGAAGATCGACGGATCCAGAATGTCCATTCTGCATCAGAGTGAATGGATCTCTTTGAAAATTTGGCTTTAAAGCAAGCTGTGAGGGTTGTGCATAATATGTATATAAAAAAAAGGAGAGATGCAAATGCGTCCAACCGATCCAGAGTCTTGCCCTTGGCTCCAGCAGTACTTACATTGCCACCTCCAGGGACATGTTTGATATTGTCCTTGGAGCCACAGCGGGAGGTGACGTGGCTGAAGTCCAGCTTTTTGTGCACTATCTGAACCTAAAGACAGGCAGGCGGACACACACACAAAAGCGACAGATAGAAAGAGAGAAAGGAAGAGAAAAGAAGAGAAAAAAAAGGAGAGGAAAAAGAAAGAAAGGAGCAGCAGAAAAGAGCAGATCAGCTGGCGGCTTTAGATGGCCAAAAACAAAGTAGACTTGTACTAAAACTATGGAAGAGATTCTGTTATTCAGTTGCTTTGCTGTTAGCTCAGTGGTTCTTGAAAGCATTGTTAATTGCACATTTTAGGGAATGCTTCTGTAAAGGGGGGTGCGTTCTGACAGAATAACAAGAGTGCTTCCATAAAATGCATTAACTACATTAAAACAGCACAGAAAATGAGACCGAGCACATGCAGCAAAAACAAAGAATCAGTGATTTTAGAATTGGTGCTTCTCAAAACAAAAGAAACAGAAAGTGACAGACGAGGCTGCTAACTTTCAAAACTTTATAATGTAGCTTGTGCCCATGATTCTTTTTAAACAACCTGCTGCTATGCACATTTGTTTGGCTGAGAAGAAAAAAAAAAACCTGAGACAAGAGGCTGACCTCCAAAGCAAACCTGTCCTTCACCTTCAAGGTGAAACATGATGAACATTTAATGAATACGGTGATTTTTGATTTTGTATTCTGCTTACTCTCACTGCTCCCCCTACCCACTCTACTGCTGCACACTGCTGATCAGATGGCTGAAAGAAGACTCCTACACTTTTGTTACACTTACAAGAAAGATAAATTCAAGCAAACACACACACACCCACACACACACTAAAACAGACTCTGTTGGGCATATTTGTAAAGCAGCTGAATGCTGGATGACTAACAAACAGGTAGCCCAACTGATAAAGTAGCTAAAATGATCTGAAACACATGTTGCTCAACAGAAAACAAACAAAAAAAACTAGATAAAACTGCTATTGGTCTTTTATTAATCCATGTCAAGATAAAAATAGAAATACAATATATTTAACTGTGATATTCAATACATTATAGTAGGAAAGTGCTAAGATTTGATGCTTTTCGGTAAAAGCTTTTAAATTATGTTATACATTTTACATTTGTGTGTAAGCACAGCAAAACTACTATATTTTTACACATGGTTAAAGGGAATATCTCATCTGAAAATTCAAAGTCGTCTGAAATGAGGTGAGAAGAAATACTCCAAAGCTTGGAGGTGTTTCTGGTTCAATCAAGAATAATGAAACATGGATATGATGCTGCTTGATAAACACATGATCAAAATGTTCAAAAGGTTTTATTTAATAAATCCTAATCTTAAGAAAATAACTTCTGAACTACAAATTATTTATTGCGCTGTAAAAATGGAGTAAATTTAGCTCCAAATTGCAAAATTTTTTGATGTTGGCAAGAAGAAGCACGTCATCTTCAATAGTAATAAAAGTATATTATGACAGAAGAAACACTTTTTTTGTTGTGCACTGAGGTGACTCAAGTGTAGGCAATGAATTAGAGTTAAAGGAGACACTTTATTAATAGTATTGACTAAAGACGTTTGAGAATAAAGCCAAGCAAGGTGGCAGAAATGAATCACATGAATCTCTACTACGTATTCGACATAAAGATAAACGTTTCATTTGTTGCCTCTGTGCTTGTAGTGTGAAATAAAAACGCCCAGCAGCAGACGTAAGGCGGGTTCCTCCAATCTCTTTGTGTCTACGTCTCCTTCGCTTGGATAAAACACAACATGATGACGCAGGTGGAACAGGCGATGGATGACTCACTAAGCACAGCCAGCACACATACACTAATCACGTGAGCATACACACACAGGAGCAGCTGGGGATAAACACCTTCTCCTGCTGTGTTTTTTCTCGTTTATGTTGCACTAAAAAAAATATAAAAAATAATCAATTCCAAGCAGACAAATCAAGTTGCTGTGGTGTTACGGTTCATTTTTAATCCTTAATGTTTATGAGCAATCGTAAACTAAAACTGTAACTTTCAATCATAGAGACTGCAATAAGATAATATTCTACAGCATTTCTACCATTAAAGAAAGGCAAAGCCTGTTTAAAATGGTAAATGGACTGAACTTTTACAGCGGTTTTCCAGTCATACTAACTGCTATAAGTGATTTACACAAGAGCCACATTCGCCCATTCGCACTCAAAAACACAATGATACAAGATACACAGATTAGCAGGCAGCTTAGTGCCTTGCCCAAGCAGGGACAAATGTGAAAGGAGGAATTGATCCCACAACCTTCAATTGCAAGACACCTGAACCCACAGTCACCTTATTCGTTCGTTTCATGCGGTAAAACGAGTCAAAACTTTAAATTTGATGATGTGAAAAACTAAATTCTTGGACAGAGATTATGGTACCTACTAAGTTCTTTGTGTCTTGAATATTGTTTTCACATTTTGTGATGTCAAAACCACATATTTCAATGTTGTTTAGGGATTTTCTCTGACAGGCCAAAATAAAGTAATGTATAAGAAGTGGAAAAAAAGTGATGCATGGTTTGAAAAGGTTTCAAAACATAAAACCATAAAAAACATAAAAAAATTGAGGTGTGCGTTCGTATTCAGCCTCTCCTGATCTGATAGCCCTAATTACAATCAAATCTCTTCAGAAATCAAGTACTTAGTAAACAAAGTCCAACTGTGCGTAATTTCAGTATAAGTCCAGATGTTTTGAGAGAGGCTCTTTTGTCAGAGTTTGATGTTTGTTAGAGAAAATCAGTGAATAAGCAGCGTTAGTGAGACAAAGTAAAGTCAAGCTGTGGAGACGTTTAAAATCAGGGCTAGGCTATGAAACAATAAGAAATGAACATCCACCTAAGTCATCAACAGAGCAGCTCTGTTGTAGCTCTGGGACAGGAGCAGAGATTGTTAATGATTCAGGTCAAAGCACAGCTCAACTCTAAATCACATTAATTTTCTGTGGTAAAACCGGAGAACTAATTTTCACTCATGCTGTCTAATCTGACTGAGCTTGTGCTATTCTGCAAGTCTATAGACGTGCAAGGCTTGTACAGACATACTAATTGCTGTTGTAATTGCTGCAAAAGATGATTTTATAAAGTATGAAAGTGGGTGGGAGGGTTGGTTGAATTCGTAAAAAAAAACCCCACTTATGATTATTATTGTAAAAAAATATGCTAAACCCAATTATTCTTTCTTGTCATTATTGTGCACTGCTCTGTGTTGGCCTGTCACATAAAATCCAAGTAAAATAGATTTGTGCCAGTAAATGTAAAAAGTCCACAAAAAACAACCCAGAATTCACATTGTTTATTTCTTAGGCGTTTTTTTTGTTTGTTTTTTTTTTGCCTTCAAAGTTGATAGCTGTCTTCACTGTCACTGTAACTGGGAGATGAAAGAAATGGTTCAGAAAAAACACAGACATACAGTACGGGAAGCAAAGCCACTGTCTCAGATTTTCAGCTCGACATGCTGGCAGATGTCCTTTAGCCTGCTAATCAAAAGTGAAATTTTGAAACATTTTTTATTCTTAGGATTGACGTGCACAAGTGCACAGAAAATGGAGGAAAAAACAGAGATATTTATTCATGTCTGCACTTAAATCAGGCGTCGCTGGAGGCAAAGCCGGAGACAACAGAAGAACAGAGAAAACATCTTGAACGACTCCATTTTATACAAGATGTCACATCAAACAATGTGGGTCACATGGTCGTCCTGCAGACAGTGTGAGTGGATGCAGATGTGTGAAAAATTGAATTAGTTGACTTAGATGTGTGGCATTGGTTGTGGTGCAATGAAATCAACAATATGTTAAAGATAATAAAATAATGCAAAAGAAACATGATTTAAAAAAGAACCTTTTTATTTACATTTTATTTAAAAAATTTGTATCAAGAATTACTTCTACCTTTGTCGGTAGAAAATGTTTTATTAACTTTACAACTAACTCTTCGTAGCAGCTTTTTGCATGTTTCCACTAGGATTCTGATGATTTATCTTTCAAGTCTTTGAGTTTAGAATGCCTCCTTGCCATCACCCTAATCTTTAGTTCTCTCCACAAATTTTTCATCAGATTCCAGTCTGGACTCTGGGCCCAAATCATAAATACTACTTCGACTTATAGAAATCAAGTTGATAAAATACAAGATGACTTTAGAGTCTGCAAAGGGGATTGATTAGTTTCGGTATATTTCACTTCTTAAAAGTAATCAAAATAAAGCTCAACACTGTCCGACACAAACACAAGACAGCAGAATGTGTTACTATTATGAAAACTACCACTTTTACTACTAAGTTCAGATTTTTTTCATCCATTCCTGGAGTATATAACTCTAATAACAAACAGTGGAAATAGCACAGACATAAAACAAAAACAAAATTTAGCTTGTAATGTTTATATGAACATCAAGTTGTGGTGTGTGTTGAGTGGATGTAGATAGGATGATTGGCATTTTATGGAGAATGCAGTGGTGTGTGAGGTGGCAGAAACTCACTCTGGCCTTGGCGGCGGGGGTGGCGGGGTCAGATGTCTTGTTGTTCGGGGTGGAGGAGACCTGGGGAGACAACCAGGCCCCTAGTCAATAAAAACCTCCAACCAACCACACACCAAAGCACAACGATGTGGAGGAGCAAACGTCCGCATGGGGCCATGAGGTGGATCAAAAGGAGAGCAGCTGGATAAATCCGGTGTGTGCAGGCGTGTGTGTGTGTGTGGGTTGTTACAGCCAATGAACATCAAGGAGTGGGTGGGAGGAAACACAACATGAATCAAGTACATCTAGTCCACAGACTGAACCTCTGGATGTATGAAACATTTTAAACAAACACAGTCTGTGTAAATGGATCAGGGAAGATATTTAAATGGTAAGAAACTGAAGCAGATGGAGCGCCTTCAAAATGATAGCAATGAAAAAACAGAAGGTTAGTTCAGATTTATTGAAACTGAATCATATCAGTGGTAAGCAACAATTTCAGTGCCTTGCTGAAGTATTCATATAATTTGGACTTTTTCAGGTCTTTTTTTTAATCTGTGTTTTATTAAGATTTTAATGGGATTTTATGTGACAGAACAACAGAATTTAGCACATACTGTGGTAAGAGTATATATTCAACCCTCCAGTCTCAATAACTGTCACTGTAAATATGCTATATTTGCTGTATTTAATATCACTGCATTTTTTGGGGGGGTGATATTTCATGACTGCAGGTTTTGTCATCCTTATCTAATTCTGCTGAATCGAATGGAGAGTGTCTGGGACAGAAACGTCAAATTTTCCTGTTGTGTGTTCAGTTTTTAGTTTAATCTGCCTCTAGTTTTTTTTCTTAGCTTAACCTTGGGTTTATCTCCCAATACTTCTAACCAGATTCTGTGTGCCATAAACTCATCTTTAAATTTCTTTACAAGCTGTCATGGCGTGTTACTTGATGCTTATAAACCTTGCAGGCCTTCATAAACGAGCTGGCCGTAACTTACACACAAGGGGACTGAAAACAGGTGGATATACTGGATTTTATTTAAGGGTATCTGATTTAAGGAGGCTGAATACAAACTGCACGCAACACTTTTCTGATTTTTATCCTTAAACAAATCAAAATCCTCACCTTTTTGCTACAAGTTGTATTTATTTATGAGTTTGTGTTGCTATGTCACCTAAAATCCCATTAAATAAGGTAGGATGGAAGTTTCAGGTTATAATGTGACAAAATGTGAAAAAATTCAAATGTGTGTGAATATTTCTTCCAAGGCGGTATAAACAGCTGCACAGAAGAGCATGAGACCAGCCAAAGAATGAGGCGGCATCCCAACAATGGTCTGCAATTTAGCAAATACAACACCACCAGTCCCATTCCAAAGTATTGAGATAAAAAAAACAACTAAATCTCAGATGGACGGTAATTAGAACAAACAAAAACAAGAACAACAGGGAAACATTTGGTGTATACACCGTTTTTGTAAGTGTGATTCAGGGCAGTGGTTAATTTTGGAAGGTAACAAATAGCATGTCTGACAAAAAAAATAAGATGACAGAGGATTCACCCCCGGGGCTCCTGTAAAAATACACACATCTGCCTGAAAATCCGAGGCCAATACAGTTTAAAGAAATGTATCTAACATTACATTGGTCACCTGATAATTGTGGGGAAAACAAGAGGTCATAGTGAAGATAAAAAGGAGTGACGCCAAAAGAGATGTGCTCCTGCTGTTCTCTTAGATAAATTGAGTGCAGATGGCGTCTCTGTGGGTCTGCGGAGGATTTGACAGATGTGAGCAGGTTTGTGAACCCTGCTCCATCCAGCCACAGACTGCAGCATCCTGGCCTGCAGCTCCACAGCACGACCAGGCAAAAGAAGGTTAATGACGCATGAACTGATCTGACAGAGAGCTCTGCACCTTTTAAGGAGAACAGAAGGACAACATTTGCTCCTGTGCTGTTAGATAACAAGAAACTGCTTCACAGGGGGTAGATATGCTTTAACTACAAAAGAGCTGAAATGAGCTTTCACTATCTTCAGGAAAAGTAAAGGCATAAATATATACACAGTATAATAAAAGGATAAAGAACTGCATAATTTAATGAAGTGCAAAAACATATGAAGAGACATCTGTAAGAATACAACAATGATTTTGTACTAACTAAAACAAAATAGTTCAACACTTTGAACAGTTGATGTTGTAAGTCTCCCATGCCTGAATATGAAACATTAGAAGAAATTCATTTTTGCTTTTACTTCCAATGAAAGAACACCAAGATAGCAGACAATTGAGTTAAGAATAAATTTGAGTTTGATGTATCTCATTAATAGCTAAAGATCAGTTATCTGGTGATGGGAGGAGACATCAATCATCATTGTCATCACCTAGAACTGTACAATACTATGTAGTAAAAGCAAAAAATAAAAAATAAAAACAAAAACCCTAAAATCCTTAATTTTGCATGATAAAAACTTTTTTTTAGAAATATTGGGCATTTGGCTGATACATTTCTGACATCAGTCAATAACTCAAACAGACCACAGTTTTATCTTGTGAGATAACATTCTTTAATCTAAAAATGTATTTCTGTATTACTGCAAGTCATTGCCCATCCCAAAACACAGAACTCAAAGTAGTGAAGCTCAGACACTCCGGTGTGTGCAGTTAGGGCAGTGATCCTAAACATAAAAACTGGTTTAGACTGGGCAGATTAAAATCAGGCCTGTGGGATGGCCGAAATCTTAAAACTCATTGTAAGTTCATGGGCTATATGCAAATAAACTAACTTTAATAATATCCACCAATTTTAACATGGTGAGTGATGAAAAATGAATTAGAATAATGCCATAACCTTTTGTTTGCCTGAAACTTCTTGAGGGAAATTTATACCTTTTATAAGAGCATTGAAATTGTACCATTCCACTCTGAAAAAAGAAAGCTTCAAATGCATTATTAAAAGTTTAGCCTTAGTACGTCATGCATTGCCACAACCAGTGACTGTAAACCTTTGAAGTGTAGCCAAAAAGACCCGGTTCTGTGACAGAAAACTTGGAGAACATGGACAAACGACGATGAGCTGCACTGACAGAATATCACCAGGCAAGGCAAGCAGATAAGGGGATCATGTCCATGATTCAAAGTGACACAATTCTCTCCCCAAGACAAACAGTCACAAACACCAAAGAGACAGAGACAGACAACCCAGTGAGGGCACTGACACATGACAAAATTTGACGTGCAGGCAAAGTGTTTGGCATGGAAGGAATCCTGCTTAGTCTTCATTTGAGCATTTAAACATGTGCATGTTTAAATGTTTTCCCATGTGTCTGCCCATGTGTGCTATAGCCTCTCACAGGGAGGGAGAAACATAGTGGATCAAAGAATTAGACACCGATGAACACCGATAATGGAGCATGTTGAATGGAGCTGACAGACAGAGGAAGCCAGCAGAAAGATGAAGGAATAAAAGGGCGGCGGATGACCGATGCCGGGAAAGAGAAAGATGTTATCAGAGAGATTTATAGCTCCTTATCTCCTCATTATGAGAACAATTATAATCATGGAACCTGTTTCAGAAAGCCCCGTTTGAAAAATGATTCTCAAAAGAAAATAATCCCAATCTAGTTCTGAAATTACACCACCACTTAATTAAACTGTAAGGTATCATGGTAATTACTTTTTTAAAAAGTCCACTAACTCAAGGATCACACGATTTATGTGATTTGGTTTTCAATGAAAGAGTGACTTTTTAAAATTTTATTTATTTGAACATCTTATGTGTTCCACTGTCACGACTATGGCTGAGTTTCCTTTATAAGTGCCAAAGCTTCTTTTATTGTGATGTAAATATTCTACACTATAGAGCAACAGATACAAGCAGAGGCGTATGAAATTTAATTAAACAATCCTAAAAGAGAAGACTGACCAGCTATGCTGATTAGCACCAGCTAATTGATGTTACTTTAAGACCAGAACACAGTGGTGGTCAAAGGGTGGCATTAAAACAGAAGCCCTTATTATTTTCTCAGCCATACGATCCGCAACGCCTGGACTCGGTTCTGTATTCAAGCTTTGCAGCTCATTACGAAAACATCTCACTCCAGCTTTTACTGTGTGTGTGTGTGGGGTGTGTGTGTGTGTGTGTTTGGCCTTTGTATCAGTTCTAGAAGTTTATATAATAGTGTTTCTTAAATATACACCCATTTTCACTGTATGTCAGAAGCATAATTTGCATAATTTAGTGCAGTTGTGAAGATTTTATCTGCCTCACTTGCAATACTTCTGTCCCTCTTCCAGCTTGGTTTGTCGTTCCAGTTGTCTTATTAAAGTTCTTTAATTATTATTATTTAGGCACATACAGTATGTCTAGTCATATATAGAAGCTGCTTTTTATAGCCATTTCCTGATCGAAGAAGATCAACACATATCCACGTAATTGTAATATTACTGCAATATGTAGAAACAGCAGAAAAGGCCTTTTGGAATACAAACCATGTTATTATAATGTAGCACCTGCCTGCTATTTGAATTACAAACTACCAGCTTGTTTGTTCTGCCTTTCAGGAATCCTGACAGGAACATCTCTGTTCTGAATTATTTATTAACCTCTCTCAGGTGCAGACTCCCTTTTTTGTTCCCCTTACCTTCCCGCCTCCCGGCTGGTACTTGATGTTGTCGATGGATCCAATCTTGGAGCGCACATTCTTCAGATCTGGCGTCGGAGCATTGATGGGTCGGGGGGTTCGGGGAGGGCGAGGCGCCGCTGGTTTCTTCTCTAGAGGGGTCTGCTTGGGCACCGGGGGTTTCGTGATGACGCGGCGGCGATGGGTGGCGGCACCTTCACCGTTGGTGGAGGCAGATGGGGTAGCCGGAGTGGCTGTGGATGCGGGGCGAGGACGCGCTGGAGGGGATAAGAGAATTACCTTTTAACGACTGTGAAATAGGACATATAGAATCACATTCAGTCTCAACTATGCTATTTAACATCTTACTATAGCTCTTACTATTGTAACCAAAAATAAAACTTTACTTTTCTTACTTGTAGTTTTGGGTTTCTTGGCCTCCCCCGTCTTGTTCTCATTCTTGTCACTTTTGCTAGCTGAGAAGAGGGGTGGAAAAAAAGATGGCAGTTTGACGCAAACGTGTCCCTGACTGATTCGCAGCTTCCTTTCTTAGAAAGGTGAGATTCTGTTTGTGATGTGCAGATAAAAATATGAGTGCGGTGTCTAGGAAAGGTTGCACTTGAATCTAAAGTGCAACATGTGATAGCAATGCGGTGAGCTTTTTGCCTGAGGGGTGCCAGTGTGACTCATTGCTCCAGTTACAGTTGGAGGTTTTCTTAGAGTGACTCTCAGAGACAACAATGTTTTTATAAAGTAATTGTGTGGAAGGAAGTATAGAAACTCTAGATGTCTTGTCAGAGATGACACTGTGTATACCTGTGGTTTTATTCGCAGCTGCTGCAGAGGTGCCGTTCTTACTGGGGGCCTGCCGAGGAGTGGGCGTGGCCTTCGGTACGGGTGGGCGTTTCTCTGCGCCGCCATTTTCTGGAGTCTGAAATTCAAAGCAGGCAGTCGAGGCTGGGCCACTTCACTCAGGTCGTTTACCAAACACACGAAACCACAGGATTCACTTATTGCCTGCAGTTGATTAACAGTAGAAACTATGTGCAGATTTGGTATTATTTACCAATTTAAATGGTTTGCCACCAAGTCATTTGTTGCATTGAGCATAAAGCACAGATAAAGCCATGTTTAGTAAGAGAGAAAGGAGATTTTCAATAATGAGACCCCACAGAGACATTTATATATCTAAGCAAGGGGCTGAATCGCACCGACAGCCAAGCACACAAAAGCACAGCAGTGACCACGCTCTTACCTTTAGAGGTAATATTCTCTTTCTCCATTAAAAAGTTAAATTTTGTGCTTAAGAACCTTTAAGCCATTTATACTCCTAAGTAGAGCAGTTTGTCATACAAAAACAAACTTCAACACCGTTAAACTCAAATTTCTCCAAAATGCCACTCGCTAGCACATTTTTAAACAACACTGATTGTTATTGCAAAAGATCAGAAGTCAAATGCAACAAGCAGAGGTAGGAGTTTTAATCTACAGCAAGGGCTTTGTGAATTAGCTCTACTGTCGAGGATTTTTTCTATCTCAGTTAAACATGATAAAGACTCGCCATGGTTTTTGCATAATTTCCTACTGAGGCGCTGAGTATAAGTGGCCTTTAAGCTTCCATGCACAGCGTCCTCTGAGGATGTTAATCCTTTTGTGTGACCGTATGAACATAAATGTATATTTCTGCCTCTTTGGTACGCATGCTTCCTGCTGTGTGCACACAGGGCTATAAAATTCTAATCAGGCAGCAATGAGTAAAACAAAGGATGAAAGTTAATAAAATGTTAAGGCACACACCTGAAATTCATGAAGAAAAGCAGGTGGGATGAGGCTTTAATATTATGAAATTTGAAATGAGATTTGGGACAGAGGGATGGTCCATGATGTCTGACGTCCCACAGGAAAAGAAGCACTTTTAAAGTTTTATTAGACGGGAGATTTTGTGTGAGTAAAAAATAAACACCTTTTATGAGCTTTTTCAAGCAGAAGCGAAATGTCCTGATTATAAAGTTTTTACAAAGTTTGAGTGGACACTGCATGGCTGGTTACTGAGACGTTTTACTATTCCTCTATGCCAAAGTTTACCATGCAAAAACATGCTGATCAGTTTATCATCATGAAGGTTTTATTGATTCGTCGTATCATTTCATATATGACACAAAGGATTTGAACTCACCTTGGCAGCCTTGGTCGAGCCTGTGATTGGCTGACGTTTTGCAGTGGTGGGTGTGGTCGCCTTGGGCACAGGGCTTTTTTTATTGGCTGCAGTGGGGGACGGGCGTTTGGCAGAGTTGGCCACATCATTGGTGGAAAGGGTGGATGGACGCGATTTGGCTGAGTTTTGTTTGGTTGGACCCACATCAGGCTGGGTTGTGAATGCAAATGGGGGGGGAAAAAAAGGCAGAGTAGCAAAAAATAAATAAATAAAACCCAAAAGGGAAGGGAAGGGAAAAATAAATAAAGGGGGGCAAAGAGAGGGGGGATGCAGCGGTGAAATCTCAGCAGCAACAGAAATATGGCAGCATAGCCAGAGTTCATATGGCAACCGTAAAGAAAAAAAAAAAAAAAGATTATAAAAGATCAACCAGAAACCCACCTTGTGTAGGTGATGAGCAGTAAATTATAAAAGCACCAAATAAAAGAACTGAGCAACCGTCAGAGAGCAAATGATATGGAAAGTGGCCTGAGGTGTGACTCACACACACTACAGCACATCCAGAAAACACCCACATTCAATATCTTCATGATCAAAGATTACTTTGGAGTGGTAAGAGCATTTCTGTTACCACTGGATCAGCTGCCACCTTGACTGATGTGAGTTTGTGACCAGGGCGTGCGTAGGGGTGTGTGTGGGCGTGTGTGTGTGTGTGAAGGGCACTTTGGGTTGGTGTGTTACAGACGCTCACCTTGCTCTTGCTGTCGGCGCTTGGCACGGTTTTGCTGCCGTTGCCTGTGGGAGACTTGGCTGGGCCTTTTCCTCCCTTCTCTTCCTTCTTCTCAGCCAGCTTCTTATCCTCCTCCTTCTTTTCATCCTTGTTGGTCTTCTCCGGCTTGTCCACCTTCTCCGGCTTCTCGCTAGCCTTGTCGTTCAGCTTCTCCATCTTTTCCTCACTTTTGAGGATCATCTCTGGCTTCTGGTTCTTGTCAGTGTTGTTTTCCTTCTTGTCCAAGTTGTTGATCCTGTCCGTCTTGCTGGAGATGATGTCCATCTTCTCCTGCTTCTCCTTGTTGTCAGATTTCACTGCCAAGGAAAGAGTTCTGTGGTCAAAGTTGGGCTAATTTTAATTTAATAAAGTAAGCTTTGAGAAAATAGCTGATAATACCAAATACATTGAGTACATGCAGTTTAGCTGGTAAAATGCCAAGTTTTTGAGAGAGATTTCAGAAAACGGGACCAACCTAATTTAAAATATATCTTGTAAAATGTAAATAAAAAACAGATCTGGTATAAACTAAATTGGGTTAAATAAAACTTAAGCTAACCTTTACCCCTTTACATCTTCTTGCTAAAGCCATTGTTACCAAACAGTTACGTTTGTATTAAATTATAAATAAGTCCACATTTTGGACAGTTTTGACCCGAAACATTAAGCAGCATGCTAGAAATCAGAAGTCAACAGTAACAAAACTAGACATTTTACCACAAAAATGCCTAAAGCTTTAACATACATTGTATATTTTTTGTTCCTTTATCCTGGTAGATTCTCTGGAAATTAATATGTAAGTTGTTGAATATAAATTATTTCAGGTTAATGAGATTCGGAATTGATTAAACAAAGAAATGAATAATTTAAGTTGAAAACTTCAAGTGTAAAACTTGTAATATGTGAACATTTTCTCTAATCTGCAAATAAGGGCAGATATATTATCTATTGTTTAGGAAATGCATTTAAAATCGTGGTCATATTTCAAAGAAATCTGATATTTACGTGACACAAACAGGCCTGTGTTTGGCTTATAAACAAAAGGCTTCGAGCTGAAGGCTGAGTTGATTAGTTTGCGAGTTTTGCTGCTGCTTAAAATACTTCATTTCTAATGGTTGAGAGGATAAAAACGAGGGTGACATTTTACAATGTCCTAAAATAGCTCACCAAAGAATTGATTAGAAAAGAGACATGTAAGACAAGTAAAAAGCTGATTGAAATGGGTGCATTCACATGCTAATTCTGTAATTACAAGAGCACCGATCATGTGGCACTGGCAGGTTTTGACAGCAGCGGCTACAGATAACTGCAAAGACAAGTAGTAAGGATTTTTTTGGACTGTGCCAGAAAAAGCAGCAAAGTCTGGCAAGGGGTGTCTTGAACTCGTTAGTCTTGCTCTGATCTGGAGGAAATTAATGCATGATTTGTGGAATAAATGGATGCAGGTTTCCATCACAAAAGCTTAGCACACATTCTCACTGTTCGACCGTTAAGAGCACCGATTAAAGAAGAAGAAAAGTTTAACATTCACTGTGTTATTAAAGATACATGTTCACGTATGTCAAATTCAAAGCTAAAAATGAAATTATGTTAATTTGTCCATCACAATTTTAGTTTATCTCAAATGAAAAAGGCGCTTTAAGCATAAATTCAGTTTGACGTATTTAAGCTTCTTAGTCAATGATTATTTAGAAACACATTTTAAATCCAGTTCAATCGAAATGAAAACATTCCTAATTTAAATTTCCTTGATACAGTCAATAATATCACAGAATAAATATCCATGTTCTAGAAATGAATCCACTCGAACGTGTTTCATTCTGACTTGAGTAAAGATGTATTATCTCTAACTTATTTTAAATATACCCTAATGACTTTAGTGACATGGTTATGCAGTTTTTTCTCGCTTTCTTTAATGCTTACATTTGCACATATGTTCACACTCAAAAACACAAACAAAAAAACTCAAACACTTCAAGCATCGAACAACTGAAAGCCTGAATAAATTCCTTCACTAAACAAAAGCACATTCGCCTCGCGGTTCTGATAAGTGAAACATCTTTCACCGACAGAAAAGTATCACATCGCATCACTTGCTGGTTTCATCTGCACTTCTGTTATTTATAGATTTGAACATCCAAGTGGAAGATTCTATGTAGGTCGTGGCAGCTGATGATTCTGGGTCTGCTCGGTAAACAGGACAACCCATTTAGTCTAATGCACGGCCTTATGTAAGTGCGCACAATGGTGACAGGCTGTCTCCTCAAAATCCATGTCAGCGCGGTCATCCCCAGTCCTGACAGTAGGCGGTGTGGGAGGCACAGAGGTTTAGCATCTCTGCTCACTTCAGGATTTCAAATGCTAGCTTTTTAAAAATTTATTTTAATTCAAACTGCGAACAACACATTGCATTTGAAATATTCTCCAAAAAGATCTATTTTAAACTCTTTCTAACCTCAAAGTTGTAGAGATTAAATCTTCTCTCCAACTGTGAAAAGTTGTAGAGAAGAAACAGTTGAATGTAAGGAGTAGCACATATTTAACTCACACAGTTAAATATTGGAGAGTCTCTGATAAAGCTCAAATCCTGATGCTTCTTGTCAATCACAGTCCAGGAATGTGGCTGTATTTTATACATAAATTATTATTTCTCTTTTTATTAAGGATGAAAAACCTTAATAATCCTTAATAATAACGCGGGAGCAAAAGAAAGCAATTTGGACAATTGTAAAAGGTAATTACTGCTGTTGATAAATCACAAATTAATTCTGATTGTGTTTTTTCTGGTTCAATTTTTCTAGCGACTGTCGAGCCTTAACACTGTGCTACAATCCTATAGAATCAAGAAATCTTCAAAAGAACCCATCTAGCAACATTAAGTAGATTAAAATATCTCAAAATGCAACACATAAAGCTTGGTTCTAAAGAAATTCAGGAGCACATGAGAAACAAGGTCACCGGTACCATCAGTCACAAAGTCACCAACATTTCATTAAGTATGCATCAATGACTCGTCACAAAACAAACCAGAACAACATGCAGAGCACAGCAGGCCTCACTTAGCTTCATGTTTCAACATCACGAAAGAGAACGGGGGAAAACGGCTTCCATGGGAGGATCCAATGCAAAAACTACTGATGACCTGAAACGAGGCAAAGTTCCATCCCATATTTCCCAAGAAACATCTTAAGGATGATAACAAATGGAGACTGGAAATCTGCTCTCCGTTAAAAAATACTTAAAATCAATGTCCAGCAATAATTTATGGCATTAAGCTGAAGTGCATCTGGGCTGAATAGCAAGATCCGAACAATGCCGGCAATGCACCGCCGAAGGCCTTAACAATTTAAAATTACATTTCTGGAGTGAGCTTCACTCCAGACACACAAAATCTGTAGTATTTTTGTTTGGTTTCAAGCACAAATGTGTACATTAATTTACATACAGACATAATTAATTAAAATTTTTACATTTATAATAAGACAAAACAAGGGAAAAAGATAAGACTAAACATAATTACAAGTAACCAAGATATAAAAGTTTGTTTTAAGTCTAGGAGTTGTCTAAGTTTGGACTTCAATATGATTCAAAAACTGTAAAGTTAAACAGCTGGTATGGCTGAATTAAAATAATCTGCAAAGAATAATGTGAAAACATTTCTCCAAAGCAATGTAAAAGATTCGATCGTTGTCGGGATGAGTTGCACAAAATATTGCTTTTCTGAAAATTATCAGTTCAGTTTGACTAAATTAATAAAGTCTTCATTTGGGAACTCTTGATTTTTCAAATTTGATGACCTGAAATGTTTAAGTGCGACATAAAGAAACAACAGGAGAAACCTGAAACGGGAGAAATATATATAGATTTTTTCGGAGCACTGTAGAAAGCATGCAGATAGACAATTTGGTCCTTGTCATTTTCCAATAAACTCTACTCATACTTAGTGGTACAGGAGCAGAGTTTAAAAATATCTGGTTAGAGAGATGAGAAGAAACAAAAAAGGAAGGAGCAAAGTGATAATCAAAAGGAGAAAAACTCAGTCGCAATGTTTACATAAGTCTGATGGTTAAAGACAGACAGCTGGGAGAGAAAGGGTTAGAAAAGCACCAGCGCTCTTTGAGGCAGCCAACATGTCTGTTACCTAACCGAGAGTGGACAGGCCAAGCCACGGCATGCGGCGTCCCTTCATCTCCATCTGAACTCAACCGTCTGCATCATTCCTGCCTTTCTCTCCTTTCTTTGATTCGTCTTCATTTGCTGCGGTCTTCTTCACGACTACCTGATAGCACATGCAGCCTGTTGCTTGCTGTCATTACTTGACATACACTTATTGTGTTATTCTGACCTGTGCCTTCATGCCTGCTCAGTCTGTGAGCAAACATGGCTGTGTTCAATCTGAGGAAAGAAAAGAAACTGTGCAGCCGTTGTCTGGCGATGGAAAAGCAAATGCCACACGCTTGGTGTTCAGTTAAAGCCATTTAAAATCTGCATAAGTGACCTGCCTCTTCATCTTCCCCTGTAGCTGTAATGAAGCCAATTCCAACATGGCAACGTTAAGCTTAGTGCGATGAAAACTCATAACTTGCTCCTACTCTTTCCTAAACCCTCTCTGCAGTGTAGTCTCATGAATTTTAATGATCAGGACTCCCTGCAGTGTTTTGGTGTCTAACAAAGGAAATATGTGTGATTAGAATCCATTTTCTTTAGAGAACAGCAAAGAAAAATAAGAAGAGATTTCAAAGACATAATGGAACAGCCAGAGCCCTCCGACCCCCACGGCCCTCTTTCATTTCTAGAGCTCCTTCTGTGATCCAAGCACATTGTGTCCAGGTCTGTGAAACCAGAAATCAGCAAAGGGACGTCTAGAACATCCTCTCTGGTGACTGTCAAAGACAATGACATGTCAGGCAACAAAAACAAATTCCAGCAAATTACCACCGCCAAACAGATTTGTAGCAACTACTGTCTTTTCTGAGCTCATTGGCTACGTTTCCTCCTTGACACTGTGTTCAAAAAGGTCTCATAAATCATGATCTGGTCTTACCCGATAATGTGCAAAGCATTGTTCTGATATGTGACAAAAAAACCCAACTAACACTAACTTAGATCAATTAAAATCTTAAAATCAAACCCGTAAATCTCACATTGTGTTATAAATATATAATGTATGGGTAACGTACTGACAATCAGAGTTACAATGCTATATCTGTTCTGAATATATATGCAGTCTGCTTCATTTGCACAAGCTGTACCTCAAAATGTTAGCCTGTAAAGCAGAGGTTGGAATATCAACACTTCAGATTAGCAAACTGGTGATTTGTTGCTTGCAAAATTGTAATTTTTAGTGCTGTGCCACTGCACCCAACAGCATCAGCCTAGTGACTCATCCGGCATTGAACTGCAGACTGAAAAACTGCAGACTAAAACGTACAGCTGCCGGCAATCAGCTGCAGCTGCTGATGGAATAACTGTTTGTGGGGGAGAGAGCAAAAGATATAGAGAGGACTTCAAATTAACTCGCAGTCTGGCAGATTTAGGCAATGGGCTGTAAGATACGTTTGGTTGTTCTAAAAAAATTATGCTGAATTTGTAAAAATTTTGCTTTTTATTTGTAAAAAGTATAAATATCCTTCCACTTCACAAATACATTGAAATTTGTCATAATGTGACGGAATGTAAAAAAATTCAAGGTCTCTAAATAGTTCGAAAAGCTGCTGTATTTGTACATCCTGTGGGGGGTGAGTATGTCATTACTGAAATAGCACCTGCTAATTGAATAAGTATCAGCGTCACTGTTAAAAATCTGAATTTTTATGTTAGATTTGCTTCTCCCTGAAATCCAAAATATAACTTAAAAAAAAAGTTAATTGTATATTATCAACAAATAAGATTTATTTACAGCAACTTTGACAGCAGATCAGTTTTCAAAGTCTAGACTTTGTTGCAAGAAACATAAAAGGTGAAAAACTTTTGAAGCTTTTGCAGGAAACAATCTGTATTGTGGCACATGAAGTCAATGGCAATGTGTTAAAACAAGTTGACCGTAACTCAATTCATCGATTGCTCTTTTTGTCATGAAGCGGTGTGGTGTGAGGTGGTGAGGCAGATGCAGCGGACCCAGGTATGATGAATATGATGTTTTAATTACGGAAAGCCAGTCAAAACAACGAACAGCAGGCACAAGGAAACACTGACGACGAACTGACTAGACATAGACGAGGACCCGACGACGAACAAGGAACACAGGTGGAGTTAAATACACGGGAGGGTAATCACAGAGACGAGACACACCTGGGAACAATCAAGGGGAGGACAGGACAACGAAGAGACTTAACGACACAGAAAACTCTAAATAAACAAGGAAAAACACAGATCATGACAGTACCCCCCCCTCAAGGGCGGCTACCAGACGCCCAAGAAAAAAAAAAAAAACAACCAAAAAACCCAGCAAGGGTGGGTGGAGGGGTGCCGGACGGCGGGCCAGAGTCCAAACCAACAAAAAAAAAAAAAAAAACAACCCACCATCGTGGGCGGAAAAACAAGAAGGGCCAAGAGTCCAAAAACAACAAAAAACTACCCACAGGGTGGGCGGAGGCAAAGGAGGCGGGAACCACGGAGGTGGTCCGGCGGTCGTCCGCGGCGGCGGGAACCACGGAGGCGGTCCGGCGGCCGTCCGCGGCGCTGGAGGCGGGAACCACGGAGGCGGTCCGGCGGCCGTCCGCGGCGCTGGAGGCGGGAACCACCGAGGCGGTCCGGCGGCCGTCCGCGGGGCTGGAGGCGGGAACCACGGAGGCGGTCCGGCGGCCGTCCGCGGCGCTGGAGGCGGGAACCACGGAGGCGGTCCGGCGGCCGTCCGCGGCGCTGGAGGCGGGAACCACGGAGGCGGTCCGGCGGCCGTCCGCGGCGCTGGAGGCGGAAACCACGGAGGCGGTCCGGCGGCCGTCCGCGGGGCTGGAGGCGGGAACCACGGAGGCGGTCCGGCGGCCGTCCGCGGCGCTGAAGGCGGGAACCACAGAGGCGGGACCCCAGGAGGCGGTCCAGCGGCTGTCCGCGGCCCGGGAGGTGGCGATGATGAGCCCCCCGAGGCAGGGTCTCTGGTGGAGCACAGGGGGTCTCGGTGGGAACGCCGGGGGTCTGAGTCGGAACACTGGGAGTCTTGTGAGGAACGCAGGGGGTCTTGGTCCTCGGGGTCTCGGGAGTCAAGGTCTCGGGGGTCAGGGTCTCGGAGGGAACGCAGAGGGTCAGGGTCTCGGAGGGAACGCAGAGGGTCAGGGTCTCGGAGGGAACGCAGAGGGTCAGGGTCTCTGGAGGAACGCAGGAGGTCAGGGTCTCTGGAGGAACGCTGGAGGTCAGGGTCTCGGGTGGAACGCTGGAGGTCAGAGTCTCGGGTGGAACGCTGGAGGTCAGGGTCTCGGGTGGAACGCTGGAGGTCAGGGTCTCGGGTGGAACGCTGGGAGTCTGAGTCGGAACGCAGGGAGTCTCGGTAGGAACGCAGGGAGTCTCGGTCGGAACACTGGGGGTCTCGGGAGTCGGGGTCTCGGGAGGAACGCAGGGAGTCTCTGGAGGAACACAGGGAGTCGGGGTCTCAGGAGGAACACAGAGGGTCAGGGTCTCAGGAGGAACGCAGAGGGTCTCGGGAGTCGGGGTCCCGGAAGGAACGTAGAGGGTCTCGGTTGGAACACAGGGGGTCTCGGTCGGAACACAGGGGGTCTCGGGAGTCGGGGTCTCGGAGGGAACGTAGAGAGTCTCGGGAGTCGGGGTCTCGGCGGGAACGCCGGCTGATTCGGCCTCGGGTGCGCCGGCTGGAACGCCGGCTGATTCGGCCTCGGGTGCGCCGGCTGGAACGCCGGCTGATTCGGCCTCGGGTGCGCCGGCTGGAGGTGAGCCGGAGCGGAGCCTCGGTCCCGGCTGCGGGGGCGAACCGCAGCGAAGCCTCGGAAGCGGCTGCGGGGGCGAGCCGCAGCGAAGCCTCGGAAGCGGCTGCGAGCCGCAGCGAAGCCTCGGAACGGGCTCCGAGGGCGAGCCGCAGCGAAGCCTTGGAAACGGCTGCGGGGGCGAGCCGCAGCGAAGCCTCGGAAGCGGCTGCGAGCCGCAGCGAAGCCTCGGAACGGGCTCCGGGGGCGAGCCGCAGCGAAGCCTTGGAAACGGCTGCGGGGGCGAGCCGCAGCGAAGCCTCGGAAGCGGCTGCGAGCCGCAGCGAAGCCTCGGAACGGGCTCCGGGGGCGAGCCGCAGCGAAGCCTTGGAAACGGCTGCGGGGGCGAGCCGCAGCGAAGCCTCGGAAGCGGCTGCGAGCCGCAGCGAAGCCTCGGAACGGGCTCCGGGGGCGAGCCGCAGCGAAGCCTTGGAAACGGCTGCGGGGGCGAGCCGCAGCGAAGCCTTGGAACCGGCTGCGGGGGCGACAGCTCCGGAAGGCGACGAGGGGCCGGGTCCCTCGGCGGCTCCCATCGCTGTCTCCGAGCTCGCAGCGGAGGAGGTGCTTCCGGAAAGCGACGAGGGGCCGGGTCCACCGGCGGCTCACGTCGCTGTCTCCGGGTAGACGGCGGAGGAGGTGTTCCCGGAATGCAACGAGGGGCCGGGTCCACCGGCGGCTCACGTCGCTGTCTCCGGGTAGACGGCGGAGGAGGTGTTTCCGGAAAGCGACGAGGGGCCGGTTCCACCGGCGGCTCAGGTCGCTGGCTTCCCGGACGAAGGAATCGACGGGGGCCGTACCCGGGGGGTGCTAACACCAGCCTTGTTCCCCGGAAAAGCTCCCGCTGCAGGTCGGCGAGAGCTTCAGCTAGCTCCCTGTCCTCCCTGCTGGATCTCCGCCTCGGTCCGCTCTGCTTTTTCGGAGGGAACCTCACTCCAGCTGGGTCCATAATAGCGAGCCTCACCGTTCGGTCTGGTCGGGTCCTTCTGTCATGAAGCGGTGTGGTGTGAGGTGGTGAGGCAGATGCAGCGGACCCAGGTATGATGAATATGATGTTTTAATTACGGAAAGCCAGTCAAAACAACGAACAGCAGGCACAAGGAAACACTGACGACGAACTGACTAGACATAGACGAGGACCCGACGACGAACAAGGAACACAGGTGGAGTTAAATACACGGGAGGGTAATCACAGAGACGAGACACACCTGGGAACAATCAAGGGGAGGACAGGACAACGAAGAGACTTAACGACACAGAAAACTCTAAATAAACAAGGAAAAACACAGATCATGACACTTTTGTTGTATGTGGGACGAACTACGCCTGCAGTTTTGCTCACAAAATGCAATAAGAGCTGCAGAAATTGAGCTCTTATCTTCAAAAAGAAAGCAAGGCCAGATTCTGTACAATAAGTCCATGGTGCAGCTGCTGGGTTTGTTGACCACAGAGAATAGTGAGAGAATCCCAGACAAGACTTCACTCTGAAAAGTGTTTCGCTTTGCATTTAAGCTAATGATCAGAGCATTAAATGTGTCCTTTTTAAATGAATACAATTATTTTTGATTTATGGATTTGTGATTTTTTTTTTCTGAGGAAATAAAGGGGTGCAAACATGCCGGACGCCCCTCCTGTTGGCCTGTTTTTGGCTCCGATGCTACACCTGGAGCAGTTCACCTTCACTCTCCTCCAACTGCACAATAACAAGCTGCAGACGGTCACGAGCAACGAGCTATAACTTTGTGCCCTCAGATTGTTTTTGTCTGGATTTGCCATCTGCCCTCATTTTATAAGAAACATAAGACCAAAGATAGATACATGGTTTATCAATCGCACAGTGTAGCTGAAAAAATGAGGATATGAACGACTGCGTCAGAAGTGGTTCTAGCATGAATGCTGCTCAGGAAAAGCTCCTCCTTTTGCATAAGTTAATATAAAACAAAACCAACCAGAAGACGTAAAGCACAATTCTACAACAGGTTCAGGTTTCTGCATCACAAAGTCTTGACCCTTCAACACAGGAGCCAGATTGTGTCAAAAGTGGAGAGCAAATTTTGAAAAATGTAGAACCTCAATAACACCCTAGACTCCTGTTTGGTAGCCACCATGCCGTTAACCCCCAGCACCAAAACCACCCCCCAAAAAAACAAAACAAACAAAAAAAACACACAAAAACCAAACAAACAATTATAAACAATGTGTCTGATGTATGGTCATATTCAGTCAATTAGAACATGAACTTGCTGGAAGAATAAAATCATCGTAAGTAACAGAAATAAATGCTTGAAAACATAATATATGTATATATACATATATAAGATATATTGCAATCTATTAAATATGGCTATATAATGAGAAATGAATATGAAAAATGACTTGTCTGAAAGACACCCTGGTGCTCTGATTGATACCAAAACGCAACGCATCCTGAAAACCAATCAAAATTCGAGAAAACATCTCAGTGGTGAGGTGGGGGCTAATCCTGTGCGACAAAGGTATTACCTCTGTCTGCCACTCTTTTTATTTCTTTTTTGTATACATACCTTTTGTATGTGTGTATTAGTCTGTTACTTCCTTTTGGTGATGAATGATCTTAGAGTACGGACGTGATGTTTACTCTGTGTGTCTATGTAGGCGTTTGCCTTTAAAAATCTGTAAGATTCACGTCAGTGAACGCTGCTCACCTACGCACAGATAAACGCGCGCGCACGAGAGTGCCTACACAAACGCAGACAGACACAATGCTAGAAATAGCTGCTCTATATTTGAATGAGTACAGTCTGAGTCAATGTCTAATCAATGTCCCCGCTTTCCTGGTGGCTGTAGACTGAAAAGCAGAACACCGTGCTCTGGATGATTTCATGAGACCGAAGATACAAAAATAAACAATGGAAATGGAAATAGCACATTTCAGTTTTAAATGAAGAAAACTGATGCATGTTACTAGATTTATAATATTAAAGATGCAAATCTCAGTCTTTTAATTTCAACATGAGCTTTAACACAATTTCCCAGCCATCACCAGAGAATATTAAAACATAATTAACTTACTGTTTGACAATTCTCAAATTAAATGAAATACAGCAATGTCACGAGCCCTAAGGAAAATCAGCACTCCCACTGATTTAACTTGTTAAGATCCTGTCAGGAAAGAAAATATTAATAGTGGGGTTTTAATTTTCTATGTCTTTATGGAAATTATTGTTTACTTAACCCTGTTCATGATTGTTAGAAAGGCTACACCAATCTACAAAACATCACAAATTAAAACTACTTATCTCTTGTTATGAAAGTCAGATCACTTGTTTGAATTCAGATTTCCCATTCATACAACAAAAAAAAACTCTATTTGCTGTTTTACATTCAGTGTAATGGCCTTCACAGAACAATCTGTACTTTTGTTTTAGGGAAACAACAGAAACAAATCTTCATCTTCCTGCTTTTAATTTTTTAACATTTTATTGTGTGAATTTTACTTTTGATGAGTTTGGGTTCGATGCATTTGCCAAACAGACGAATGAGCCTGCAGTGCAAACAGATCCCAACCTATGTCTGAGGTACATGTCATTTTACAGGATAATTGTAGAAGATTAGCTTAAATTTCAACTACGGACAGCAGAGCTACAGAAACACTGACACTTTGCTCCTCCCCTCTGTAGGAGAGGCTAACTAGACAATCATGGCTGAGAATCAAAACAATGAACTTTTGTTGGAAGTTTTCAACTCTGGTGACATGGCAAGTACATCCAAAGAAAAATCTTTCTCCTCAAAACAGCAAAGGCATTGTGTGGAGATACTTTATATAAAAGCGATAAACAAGAAGAGTCAAAGTCATGCTATAACTTATCTGCCAAGTCATAACAAAATTAGCAGCCAATATGGCTAAAAATTTAATAACACACATTTCACTGTTAAACAGTGGACCCAGACTGAGGCTGCCAATGAAAGCAGAAACAAGTCAGAACCAGTGGCAATGTACCCTGCTGATTGTGGCTGATCAAAGAAAATATGAAGCAAAATCACTAAAAAAACACAGAAATGGGAGACTTTCCAAAGACAGTTGAATTGTCTAGTAGTTACTGTTTCTTTCCTGATTAACACATTACAATAAGTTTTTCTGATTAACATTAGGAGGACCGTTATTTCCTCAGTAGACATCTACATTGAAAAAGGTTATGCAGTGTCAGAGTTGAACTTTTAAAATTAGTATCATAATAGTTCTAGTTCTAATTGGTTGACACCAGCAACAGACATTAAAAGATTAAGTTACTTGTGAACATGAGGATATTCTCATATCTAATATGTTAGCTCATGTTTTAGTCTCTCATTTGACCCCAGCCACATACCAAACAAGAAAAATATCTTACCGGTGGTTATTGTCATAGTGTCCTGGGTACCTCTAGCCAGTGTTCCTACAGGAGTTGGAACAGGAAGAAGAACATTGGTTTCACAGCTCCCATGATGTCTCTTAGGGGGAGGAGAAGATGGCACCACAGGTGACATCATTAAAGGAGTTGAGATCATTGTTGCCGTTGAAGCAGAGCCTTCAGAACCGTCTGTAACCGTGAGAGATCGACGGACAGCTACATGAGGGTAAGAGGGTCTGGGATGGCAGGGTGTTCCCATTGGGATGAAATCTGGCGTGCTGGGTGCCATCACTTGTGTGATGGCCATGCCAGTAGGGTATGCCCCGGCCATTACCATGGGAACAGATAGATGTGAACAGTCAGACATTGCACGTCTCACTGCAGTTCGCTGAGGGATGTCATTACCTCTCGTTGTTTTGGTGTCTCTGTTTGTTGTATCCTCATGGTGATTTAAAGCCCGTTCCGGACCAGGACTTACAACTCTTTTCTCGGATACATTGCTTTTTGGTGGAACACATGTTGCTGCTCCCGTTTGAGTACGGCTTAAGTTTTCTCTGTCTGACCTGTACCCTCCTACAACACTCAGCCCTGCATTACCAGCAGCTCTGTTGGGTGGAGACAGAGATGCAGGTGCATGTCCTGTGGGCAACGCGGTGCTAGCTTTGCTACCTGTTAGCTCAGACACAGAAGGAGCAGGTATCTCTATACCTGACTTTCCTAAGTATGGCTTGAGTATTTGATTTCCAGGCTTACTTGCATTAGAATCTTCCTTCAGAGTTTTCAACAAGCTTCCAGTTGTTATCCTCTCATCCTCTTTCTTTACTTCATGTGAAACTGTATCTCTGGTGATGGATGGATTTAATGGTATTTTTTCCTGATGTTCTGAGACCGGTGAGAAGATGTGTCCTTGGACAGCTTTTTGTGATCCCTGAAGGTAAAATCCGTCCATATTTTGCTGGAGATCGCTCTGTCCAAATGGCTTAGGATCAAGGACAGAATTCGAAAAGACTCTCCCTGGTGAGAGAGAAGGGGAAGGTGATGTTGAAGTTGGGGAGGAGTGTGACGACAGGGGGCTGTTGGGGCTCTGTCCTGCGCTCCCTAATACACCCCCAACCACTCCCACCTTAAGTCCATCTTCCTTTGGCCTTTCTGGTCTAGACCAGTCATCCTCTATGTTCAACAACGGTGTGGTGAAGCTCGGGGTTCCTGATGCCATCATCCCCGATGAATTCCCCTCAGTGCTGCCTCGGCCTAATTTCCCCTCATCTTCCATCAAAGTTATTCTGGATCCTGTCTGTGCTGTGGCAGTGGCTCCTCCTGGTGCCATCTGGCCTTGGCAATGCCAGTCACCGTGGCGGGGAGCAGCTGGACTGGACGGTGACAATGGAGAAGAGGCCATCACGGCAGGGATGCTGGCACTGGAGAGAGTACCGGGAGGTTTGTGCTGCTGTTGTTGATGCTGCTGCTGCTGCTGATACCCGCTGGAAGGTTGTCCATACCCACTGTTTCCATTAATAATGCCAGGCTGCTGCCAGGGTGAGCCAGAAAGGAAAGACATTCTCATGCACTGCAGTGGGTCTTCCTCTGTTGATCTTCTCTCCAACCTGTTTGCTTGTCAGCCTTTTTCTGCTCCCTTAGTTATGGTTGTCCTTTTTGATTCCTCTTCCTGTGACCTTAGTTGCTTTCTTCTGCTTCAAGTGTCCTATTACTGCTGTCCAGGAGGCAGAGGAGTCTTCACTTACCAAACAGTTGTGATCTTGAGAAGTAGAGAAAATAAATGCTCCCCTGTCTACTTTAGAGTGATTCCTTGCAGTTGTTTGTGTGTGTAACTGCATGGATGTCAGGCATGTAAAGTGCATGTGTGCTTACAGGCGAAAGGAAAGAAGTGCATGGCAGTGAAAAAGCGAAAGTGTGCGTGTGTTTGTGTCTGGTTGTCTCAGCTTCTCTGTGAGCGCTGCACAGATCAGCTGTGGGGCTAAATTGCACCTTGTTCTCTCTTTCTCTTTCTCTCTCTCTTTTTGACATCACAAAGTCACATGACCACCCTGAATATTCCCTCATTCGCTGGAGCTAAATTTCAGCATCCAGCCCCCGGTGACAAACGTGCTCAGGCAGACACAAACTAAGAGACAAGTGTGTACACAGTTACATACACAAACGCACGCACAATGCCATTGGCAAAAACAGAAGCACATTTGCACACACGCCCACACACGCACACACACACACCAACTGATCTGTGGTTGTCACAGCTGCTCTGCTGCTTTGTGACAGCCACTGTTCACATGTTGATTCATAGTGAGAGACACAAGGAGAGATTAGCAAGACATAACTGAAGACTGTTATAATCCTGACTGACTGACTCAGGCAAGAATAAAAAAATGTTCTTGTGACTCATTTTGTTGACTCCTAAAGAAGTTTATTCCATTTGGATAAAAATGTAAAATACTCACAGATTAGGCATTAAGCTATGAACAACAGCAGATATTGTTTTTTTTTGCCACAACCACTTTGACCCACTGAGGGATGGACTCCACCAGATGCCTGGAAATGTGCTGTGACATCTCACTTCAAGATGTGATGGAGCTACATGTAGATGTCATGTCTTGGAGCAGTAAGTGGCATATTGGGGCCTTCTTTGCAAAATGACCTAAAGAAGTATAGAAAATATTTGGGTTTGGGCAAAGATCTATTGCTCTATATTAGGTTTACCACTGTTCTTGCTTCGGATCATGATCATGATAAAGACAGTTACAGATCAGGTAATGTCTACAAACTTCTGTTTTGGAGGAGTCAGTCACTCATCTAACCTCGGCAAATTATCCCTCGATAAAGTCATTCAAATCGTAGCACTTGCTTTTTTCCTTCTGCCAACAGTGAAATTGTCACATACTGAAAAAAAAATCAAGTCAAATGTCACTTTTCAAAATGCCTTATTTATGTATACTGATTAAATGTAAGAATTTTGTTAACTATTCTTTGATAACTGGACTAACGAGGAAAACTGGAAAACCTGGACTAGTTTAGATATTCAACTGAGTGATTAAAATATTGTAAACAGTGTCCTAACTCAGGAAATGGACTGAACTTATATTGAGCTTTTCCAGTCATACTGACCGCTCAAAGTGAGTGGGAATTTGAGGTTAAGTGCCTTTGTACAGGGGCACATTGACTTGTGGCAGAAAAAAGCTGGAATCAAACGTACAACCTTGTAACAGAGCCTTATAACAATAATAAAGGATTCAGAAACTCCTCAGAGGCAGTACAATTAGAGAAGCACTAGAGAAGAGTCTGAATTTTAAAATTATATTCTTGTGACTCATTTTGTTGATGCTCACTGACATTCATAAAGCACCGCTCCTGAAGTCTGAAAAACCAATCAGAATATTGGGTTCCAGCCCTGCATAGACTCGTTAAAATGGGATGTTGGTTTTGCTACAAAAAAACAAACCACATGTTAAAGCGGAAAAAAAATTAAATAAAACAAATCAGACAAAAACTATTAAAAGTGAACATGCAACATGGGCAGATGCAAAAGGAATATATTGCTGGAAGCGAGGAAAGGAAAAAGTGGATTTAAAAAAAAAGAGTAAGTGTTTTAGGTTGACTTTTATAGACTGGAGTGAGCCAAGACAAAATTTTGGACACAAGATGCATCAAGATTTATCCATTGGATTAATAATTAATCGGCTACCTCTTACTTCTGTGTATAGCGTGCTTAATAGGCAAGCCAGACAGTGGTCATGCAAAAGATAATAATAGAAAGCATTTTAGCTGCTATTAAAAAGTCTACATTATTCTGGTGGGTTTCACAATTTAGCCATAACTGGTTAGACATTTGCATGAGACTTTTTTTGCTTTTATAAAATTATAAAGTTTTAAAAACTCTCAACTTTGAAATAAATGGGGGTTTTTTTTAGAGCAAAGTGTTTAAATACATGCACTTAATGATCCAACCATCAAACAGTCTTAATCTAAATGAAGAAGGTTCTGTCTATTATGGACAATAAACAGCAGCCTCTCCACCACATAGTGGACAGACAGCAGAGCACCTTCTCACATAGACTGCTCCAGCTCCGCTGTCGTAGGGACAGATACAGGAAATCCTTCCTGCCACATGCCATCTCACTGTACAATAAAAGCTAAATCATTGTTCTGCACTAATCAGTCCAATTTCGCACAACTGCACTGTGGCACACTTGCTGTACATATACATACTGTTTCTGCATTTTTGAATCTTTGCAAGGACTGCTCTAAGCTGCTTTTTATATTGAAAACATGTTATATTTTATTTTTATTTTATCTTGTCTACAATTGCTACTCAGTGGTGGTTGTTGTGTGTCTTGTCTCTATGCTGTGACTGCGAAATAATTTCCCTGCTGGGATGAATAAAGTAATTCTATTCTATTCTATTCTAAATGAATAAATAGCAGAAACTAAAAACAGGATCTTCGACAAAAGGTTTATGCAGCAAAGTTTATCTACAAACTGCCAGCCTACAAAGGGTGTCATGTTTCTTCATTAATGGGATGAAAAATGATATTTGCAAACATCCTGGTGGTTTATGACTGGAAGGTTTTAGAAATGTTCTAAATATGACAAACTACCGATTTATCCTCTGACACCAAATTAGCAAAAAGGAAACTTTGTAGCTTTTTTTGAACACAGATTTGGGTCAACATCTGCAGTGGGAGACACTGGGAGTACGTTCAACTGATTTCAGAAACTTTCACATCTTAGCAATTTTACTGTTTATGTATTTGGTTGTGTAATAGTAAAAGCTTAAGGCCATATGCAGATATGCAACTAATAAGAGGACTCCATGTTACAACTAAGCACATAAATAAAAAAAATCTGACAATTTCCACCTTTTAAAATTAGATTTATACTGACAAACCTCCATGTTTAAATGTGTCTCAAATGTTTTTAAATTATGTTTAATAATCTCACAAACTCTGCTCAGGATTTATAATCCAACTTTTCAAGCAGGATTAACGAGCCTCTGATAGCAAACTGTCTCCTCTTCCACCCTTTTCTTTCCATATCGCACACATTTTTAGTTCTTAGCACACACAAATCGTGTGTGTGTGTTTGTGAGTGGGGCTAACATCAGGAGGTTTTGTATTTCGCTATTATTATACACAAAGGAAGTGCAAATTGAAAAATCCAGGTATAGTCAAGAAATTTTACTGAGGTTTCAAAGCCGCGCAGCATCATGAAGAGCCTGTGGTCGGCGCAGATCAAGAGGCTTAGAGCCGTACAACCACATGGAAGATAACATTTTCTTTCACAAAATAAACCGTATTTTCTTTTGGCTGCTCCCAAAAATACCACAAGGGAATCTCAGCTGTTTTAAGAAGAACTGAACTTGTTAGAGGATTGCAAAGACCCAAAGTGTCATCTATTTACACTTGATATTCTTACTTACTTGATAGTCTTACTGTAGATAATTAGTGAAGAGTAATGTCTCGTCTTGTTCCAGAAACAGTTGCTGGTCCTGTGTCAGTCCTGTCCTTTCTTTAATACTGCTACCAAGATTTAATGCCAGTTTAAGAGTAAAAATAAAAAAATTAAAATCCTCACAGTCCAGCTGAAACATTTACACCTCTAGAGTACATAACAGTATGGTGGAAAGATAAATTACTATTTAAAATCCTTAGCATCAAAGGTATTACCACCAATAGTTTGAAACAGAGACGTGAACTTCACGGGAAAAACAAACAAAAAACTGCTAAGCTTTGGGTTGATATTTTAATGTTTTCTCAGTAAAGATCCATAAGTGAGTATTTATCAGAGAATATATTATAACACCATTGTTCACAACACATTTTGTACGCAACACATTTCCAACGATAGCTAGAAATCTTTTTTCTGCGTCTGAAAATAAGGTTGGGTGAAGTCTGTTTTACTTTTATTTTGCTGACAATTACACAACTTCTTCAAGATGAGCCACAGCCTTCTTCATTATCTTTGCAGCCAAGAGGTTCGTGGCTGCAAAGATCGGGAGGAGTTGCAGAGCCATGTGGAAAACGGCCCAGTCAAAATCTAAATTAATGTTCTAAAATTGCTGTTCAGTTGAGTTTTCTCACAAAGAATGGAAAAAAACACTTAGTCTTCATTCAAGGCTGATTTAGACACAATTCCTAAAACCTTTAGCTGTAGTTCCACACTTGTTTCTTAAAAATAAATGCATAAAACACTCTTCAGATATTTCTGTACGAAAAAGATTTTGCAAACTCTGCATTGTTTTCTTCCCACTTGACATATGTACGCAACCTTGGTCTATTCCACAAAGTCTAAAAATATAAATTGAAATTTCTATTAATAGCATGAAGAAAAATAAAAATAAAAAGTTAGGGGGGATGTATACTTTTGCCAGGGGACTCAGACAACCAGTGAACATGTAAGCAAAAGTTAAAAGACCAAGAGTAAGTTCAGAAGAAGTCAGATATAAGCATACTCTTGAAAAGAGGACTTTTTTTCCCAATAAAAGAAAAGGCTTTTTAAACTCCACTATCATCTCTCCTCCGTCTCGCAGCATTCCCACTTTTTCCCCTCGATACACCCAGGACTGAGCAGAAACACCAGGAGCAGCAGCTCGTCAAGCATGACTGACAATGAATGAATCTCATTACATAATCATCCATAAACAATTTGCCCACTGTAATCACAGAGGGACAGTGAGCCACGGACAGGAAGAGGAAGACATTAGAGGGTTGCTTGATTTCATAATACAGGACAGGATGGATATTTAGCAGGTTAAAACCGGCTCAGAGGCTGCTGGTGTGAACGTTCAAAGGAATTAGGTGGTTAAGAAGCAAAAGCCCTAAATCTTAGACCCAAGGATGCTTTTTTTTTTTTTTAAGAGGAGGCAATCTAGTATAAAATTTAAAAGACACAAAGAACTGGTTACCATTTTATCATGTCACATGTAAAATACTGTAAAACTTTTTAAGTAATAACATTTCAAACTGGATTTGTGCTGGAATGTAAGCCAGTAGGTAAATGTGGAACTGACAGGGACCTTTAATGTATACTCCGGCTGATTTAGAGCCCTTTTCTGACATGATTAACACTGCAGTGGTTTCTTCTATCTGTTAAAAGCATTATATCCAATCGTTAAGACTGCAGTTGCTTTTTTGCTTATTTTCCAAATGCTTCATATAGACATGCCTCTAAAACTAGAAACACTGGACAATTTAGAAAAAAACCCAAAAACAATAATAGATCATTTCCTAAGAGCATCTTATAAAATTTTAAGTAGTCCAACCTTATGAGGAATTAGAAGGGAAGTGTGTTTGTTACGAGGATGGATCTGACTGGGTCAGAAAAGATCCAGGGCGGGGAGCTGGATCTTGGATCATGTCTAATTAGGACATGTTATTGACACACTTAGGCGCCACCATATTAATGGAGAGCTGTGCATGTAAAAATGGCTCCATGTTTCACTGCAGCTGCTTAGAGAGAAAGGGTGTCACACCTTTGTATCAAAAATATTCTTGCTTCAAAGCGTTAAGCTTTATTGTTAAAAGTAATAGTGGCATAATGTAAAGATGTCTGTTACCAGCTTTTCAGCCAACAAATTATGCCAGCATTAGAATCATATTGTTAGTTTATTTTGTACCTGTAAACAGTTGAAGCCCAAGTACTTAACCACTGTTTTCAGTTTATTTCTCTTCACTGATTAATTGTGGAAACAAATTCAAATGTCATGTACGCTTTAACTTCATGTTCAGAAGGTTTTATATTACACCCTATTTCCATCAACCTCATTTGGGCTAGTTGACTCCAGAAATGTTCACAAGTATTTTTTTTTTTTTTTACCAGGTTCAAGTTATGTCTCAGCTCTTTTAAGAGGAAAGTCAAATTCAGTTGTCAAATCTAGCCTGCCTATGAGACTGCCCCGCCGTAGGTTAAGGTTAAGACAAGAGGATAATATGTTTAATGTAGGTTTATTTTTTCAGAAACATTTAAAAGTCATTCAGCCAAACGTTCAGTTGGAGAGACTTTAAGTAGTTCAATATTATGAGGCTACAGCTAACATGGACAGATCGTTATAAACTATTAATCGTGCTTAAAGTCAAGCAAATTCTTTCAAAAGAAGAATATATATATATATGTTTGTGGAAATGTCCACAAAGAGAAACAAAAGAATTTGCATTTTAAATTTATGCTGCATGAACTGTGATCAAAGGACTGAACATGTTGTCTTTGATAAATCATAAGACTACAAAGTTGACATTTAAGGCTCGTTTTTCAAATACACATCTTCTGCCTTTTCTACCAGTCAAGGTCAAACGTGTTGTCCGTTCCATTACATAACATCCCAACAGGAGCTGAATAAATCACAACAAGAAATGGCTCAACCTTGAAATGACCTTATATATAAAATGTTAATGTCTTAAAGCATGTGTTAGCATGCTACATCCTAACAAAAGATGCTTCGCTAGCTATATCTAAAAGGTAACATTGCCTTCAAGATTATAACAGCAACAATAATGTTAAATACTGCGGCTCAAATCAACACTGTGGTCCCATTAAACAGAGCATCACAGAGCTGGGAGCACAGCTGACAGATAAGATTAGCTCTATTATTAACACACACACATAGCCTTTCTGCAGCGCCGTGCTAGTCATGCATGTTAGCCATGTGTGCTAAGACCCCTCCACTTATTTTAATTAGTCAGTTCATGCACCAACACAACCACACTGACTGTGCCTCCTTCACGTGTTAGATTTGTTCTTGTTATGAATCACACTTCTACAGGAGTTCATCTTACAGGATAACGTGTGAGAGACACATTAGGAGAACTAGCTGATGTTACTATTAATCTTATCAATTCACTGCTACATCTGACCAGATGCAATACAAAATATCTCTGACAACTCGAGCAATGTTGATTTCTTCTAAAACTTTGAGCAACAAATTACATACCGGAAACGCTAAGAGAAAAAGAGAGCTAATAAATGCATCACACACAAATAATTACTCTTCAGGCGGTGTGTAATTGCGGTAAAAAAAAATAGAAAAAGTCCCGTCTTTGAAGGTCACAGATTGCATTGCATCGCATCGACTGACTAAGGACGAAAACAGAAAAAGGAGACACTACAGCTGGTTGCCCATGGTGCTGGGCAGAGCGAAGGAGTGAGCAAGACTGTGGGTGGGAGGGGGGAGGTGGCTGTGGGGATGTGGAGGATCTTGTCAGAGTGAGTCTATTTTTAGTCTCTGAGCTCACTGCCTGTCACACCCAGTCCAACCCTTCTCGACCATCCCGCCCCTCCTCAACCCTCACTTGCAGAGTCTCGTTGTTTCCACGGCAACCGCCTCCCACATCTCCCTGACGACGCCCTCCTAGTCCACCAACAACCCAACAAACCTCCCGCCCCCTGCCCCTACCCAGCGAGATCTAAACCCAATTCGTCGATGCGGTGATTATTACAGTACTGCAGCGACACAGGGAGTCTGAGCGGGAGAGGGGAAGACGTGAGGTGGATGGAGGAGACATAAAGGGCAAAGACGCGGAGGGGGATGGAGAGATGGGAAGGAGACGATTCTGCGGGCGAAAAAGAAAGAGTAAGAAAGGTGGCTTGGTCCACACAGGAGATAAGGAAGACAGGACAGGAATCAAGGAACAGAAGCCTGACGTTAAAGAAACAGCAGATTAAACTTAGTTGGAAAATTGTAATTGCATCAGCATCGGGGGGGGGGGGGGGGGGGGGTTGGAGGTACAGACAGAAAAAGAAACGTGGAAAAAAGGAGGTAACAAGATAGAGGGAGAAAAGGAGGACAAGAAGCAAAAATAATCCACCCTTAAAATTTCACTGCGGCACAGCTCCAGCTGTAGAGGAATTAATCTGGTCTCTATAACGTGCCCCACATGCAACAATTTGATACAGAAAACACAATAACAAAAACTGATTGCTTGTAGCACAATTTACAATGTCAAAGTGATAAAACCCAACTTGAATGTTGATTGATTTCTGCTGTGCAGAAGAGCAACAAATCTTTTTCATAATACATTATGGTATTTTAAAATGCATGACGTGCAGGAATATTACTAAAACACCCATCAGTTACTTGACTGGATATATCATTTTACTTTAAATAACCTGCTTAGTTTTTTGTTTTACTATAGTAAGTGAAACAATTTCCCAAATAGTTACTCTTCTGCAGCAACCCCTGAGATCAGAAGTCTGACCTAAAGATATCTAGATACTTCTTCTACATCTATAAAACGCCATGATAGATGCAGTGATGAACTATTTGCAATTCTGTCTCTAAGACTAAAATATGAAGTGACATGCAAACTGGTTCTGTTACAGAGTCTTGTTTTGGAATACATAATATTATTCAAATAATGATGTAAAATCAAACTCAAAGTAACTGATCTGTATCCCCACTGATGCTTTTTCAATGAATATCAGAGTACCTGATTAAACTCTTCTCCTAGTAAGTGCTGTTGGTGTTCTGTCTCTAGTTTTACAGTTTTATAATACAAGATAGAATTTGTTTTCTGTAAATCCTATCATTCTGTCATATGGCTAATTGGAGCTATCAACAAGTCATATAAAAAGCTAGTAAACAAGCTAGCATTAGCTTAGCACCTTAAGTACTTTGCCTGCATAAAATCTCATCAATATAAGCAAGACATGAAAATATGAATAGAAGTAGAAGAAATAGATTCATTGTCCCACACAGGAAATTCAAGTGTACCAGCAGCAAGTGAAAGACAAGGAGAAATCATGCATATTCACACAAAGATAAAAAATATAAAAATAAGAATAATTTACAAAGAAAAGTATCGTAGCATACTCAGGTGAAAAGAAAAGTGCACCTGAGTAATTTAAAGAAAGAAATGTACAAATGTGTTTTTGTGTTAAAAAACCCCCAGAAGAGTTATAGGTGAAAAAAACTGCAAACAACATGTTAGGATAATTTTATTATCATTGTTACATTAGTAGTATTACTAGTACATTTATAGGTTCATTTATAGGTTAAAGTGAACATGTGTGTGAGAAAGGGCTAACCTTTCTTTAACCCTTAAAACTAGTTCTTTGAAGATGGTTTTCTGATGAGTTTTCCCTAATCGTAAACATGTGTTTGTTTATACCAGTGGTCCCCAAACTACGGCCCGCGGGCCAGATGCGGCCCGCCTCCACATTTGGTCCGGCCCCCTGAACAATACCAGAGTATTTTCATAAATGTGCATTTTTATTTGATAAGTTGGACTTTTGCAATAAAATGTTCCTTAGTAATGAACTTTATTTATTATTAACTATTAGTTAGTAACTATTTTATACATGCATATAATTGACCCTAACCCTTTTTTTTATGTGGAGAACCCAGTGTTATTTGGTTATTATTTATTTCATAAATAGTGTTATTTCCTGACTTTTGTTCTCTGAAGAATCCAGAAAAGGTTATTTGATTGTGCTTTCTGAAAAACAATACATTTTTATGTTTAGCACTCTTACAATCGTCACACTTTTTCTGTTACAAACTGACCCCGGCCCCCCATCAGAGAAGGGACAAGTTATGTGGCCCTCACAGGAGAAAGTTTGGGGACCCCTGGTTTATACTGTGTGCCCCCCTACATAGAGATTTCTTAGTGTAAATCTACCTTTTGTTATGCGTTAGTTCCTGAGTGACTGCTGATTTTATCAGCACCAGCCCCCTTTCTTTTGTTTTGTGTTAATAAAAGGCAAGTTCTACTGCAAAGTTTCAGAACACATGGTGAGCTGTTCAGAGGAGCAGTTCGCTGCGTCTTCTCCTTTTGCAAAAGCTTGGTTGAAAACTCAAACGTTGTCTGTGGTTCTTTCTTTGTATTTTAGGTAAACAAAAATACCCATCATACACAAGTATGTGTAAGTAACAGCAGGAATGTTATTGAAAGTGAATAAAAACCGCTAATATCAGCAGGTATGTAAACTTTAATGCTTTTGTTGGGAGCGATGATGGTTATGAAGAATGTAGTAATAGGTCTTTCTTGAAAATGCAAGTTTATTTTCTAGAGATTTATTCTATATAAATGAAAGTAAAATATATAAAACTAGCAGCTGCTTGGAGGAAGGATACCTAGTACGCAGCTGTCCGTCATGGACGGTGCTCAGTTCAGAAAAATACTATAATTGATTAAAATAAGGTCTTAATTAGAAATTGCCTGAGTCCAATTTTTTTCCACAACATTATCTAGGACAGGGGTGCCCAAAGTGGGTCCTCGAGGGCCGGCATCCTGCATGTTTTAGTTCTCTCCCTGGTTTAACGCACCTGGATCAAACGATGGCTCGTTAGAAGGCCTAAGAAGAACATTGACATCCTGAGAAGGTTGTTACTACCACCTGGGAGAGAACTAATACATGCAGGGTGCCGGCCCTCGAGGTCCCACTTTGGGCACCCCTGATTTAGGACAGTCTGCTGAGAGAATACTTTTCTGATGATGGCATTTCTGCTGAAGTACTGTGCTTGATATTCTTCCAGACAATCAATTCCAAATTGTTTATTAAATCTAAAACAATGACTTTAGAAAATCAACACCTCATCACACAGTAGAAGTGGATTTTAATTTATTTTATTTACCTTTGAAATCAAAAGCACAATCTGGAGTTATTTTTTCTGAACAGAAACCTCAGTTTCCTGATGTAGCATTTGTATCTGTCTGCTATTCAAGGGCAAAACATCTGGAATATTTCTTGTGGGTCAATTTGTTGAGAATCTCAAGCCATTTATCTTCATCAGCGAACAGCCACAGCGGCAGTTCCACCGGCCAACACCAGATGGCGCCAACGAGCAGGGCTGAGCGTCAACAACAACCTCCGTGCTTTACAGCTTACACTTACTGCACTGTAAGGATCTGTTTGCTACTTTACACAGCCATCCACAGCGCACATTGGTCCCCTGTGGAGTTCCATCTTATGGATTTCACTTAATCTCAATTTCTCTGACTGGCTTTTAAAGACAAAACAATGTACAGAAAAACAAGGTTGCCCTTCCACACACATGCAAGGACAATATACAGCCGAACAGAGACTACTCAGCAGAGAGGACCATTACGTCTTCTCCTGCAAAGCAGCATACACACTTTTGCATGAGAAAAAACACTTGGGAGTCACTTTCTCATCTCAGGGGTAAAGCAGTTGTGCTCATCAATTATGTAGTTGAGAGAAAAGGAAGGGATAAAGGTGTATAAATAGTCAACTGATGGAGAGGGAGAATAAAAATAGAGTATTCAAACAACTTTTTTCACTGATTTTCAGATGAGATGGTCAGTAAGAAAAGCACAGATCACTCTAGTTAGATCTCGATTCCTAGTTTGATTGTTTTTTTAACCAGTTCAACCGATGCTTAGGTAGGATTAGGCCTAAAAACTTCCAGCTGAGAAAAAAGTTGATGTCTTCAGTTAAAACACATTTTCATTTAAATCATATGCAAGACTACAAACCTCAAGTGTTAAAACTGAACAGATATCCTCCTCCATTTTCTAGATAAACAGCATTTCAGTCCTCCAACAATCACACCAGACAGCTTGAACCATTCAGATAATGTCTCAGATTGTTTTAAAAAGCATTAGAGGGAATCTAATTTCACCAGACATGACATTGTGCAGTAACACTAAATCATTATCTGTGTAATTAATATCAATGTCAATGATTATAACAATGGACTCACATCCATTACAAGGAGATCTGTGTTTGAAATACTCAGTAACGTAAAACTAACCATGAATGAGAAAATAGTCTTGTGAACAACAAGAAAATAATTTTAATATTTAGTTTTTGCAAAACCATTAAGTCAAAAACACTGCATTTCACTATTACATTTTTGAGTACCCGTTTTCAAAAACAGTTACCATTGCACTATAGGATAATAACCAAATTACTGAGTACAGCTTTTGATGTACTCAGTAAAAAATCGGCATAAACAGAATCTTTCAGTGGAGCAGTCAGCCATTTCACAAAAACAAGTACATACAAACTCAAAGTTGTGAATAAAAGAGTGCATCACAGTTTTCTGAAAACTGTGATTTCATAAATGGGAGCGAAAATCCTTTTAGCCACACCTCACAATGCAGCAACTTTAAAACCATTTTCACATCAGATAATATCTGATTTTGATCTTGACAAAATCAATTCCTTATCTAGGAAAAGGCCAAATTCCTTAAAAGGACACTGATTTAGACAATGTGCAACATTAGCTTTACATGTTAAAACAAAGCAAATTTAGAAACTCTCTGACCCATCATTAAATATGAGTCAGCTGTTCTTAATCAGTTCAGACATTTTTCAGTCTTATCACGTTGTTCAAATGCTTTACAGTACTTTCAAACTTTACGGTACTCTTCTCAATTTCAATATTCAAATTTGCAGACAAACTCACGTCTTACCTGTAGATGGAAAGCAAGTAGTTGGCGGCGTCATGAAGAGAAAAAAAACAGAAGGGAGTGGGGAGGGCAGACAGAAAGAAAAAATAAACATTTTTAGTCCTCCCAGAATGAACCTGACTGTATCAAACAAAACACTGTCATGTTTAAGAATAAACTAGTGTTAGGCTTCTACCACAACATACTGTATGTCAGCTGTAGGAGTACGTAATAAAACGTCTTGAAGTTAAAGTTTTACTACAAGTTAAAGCCACAGTATGTTATTTTAATAAAACAATATGTTTTTAACATATTTGTTAACTGTCACTATAACGTGACAGTATAGAATGAAGTAAATCAAGCTCCTCCACCTTTTCCCAGCGCTCCTATTGCCATCTGCAGAAATACAACGCTCCTGGTCAAAAACAACCAATCCAAGTCAAGAGGAGGGTCTTAATTCTGTCAGTCAAGCTGCTGTACATGATGCTCTATGTGTTAATGGCAGAGAAACAACTTGCCATTACAGGAAAACTGCCTATTCACCGTCAACAATGGCCATGCTAACTAGCCTGAGCATTCATGGCAGGCTTTGTTGAGGGGATAGAGATATAGTGAAGCTAGAGAGCAAGGACGAGGTGAGAGCAGCACATAAACGAGGGTGATTGACCCCTCTCCCGACTCTGATTGCTTGTTTCTGACCGATCGGTGTATTTCTGCAGAAGATAGTAGGAGGAGGCAGAGGAGCTAGATTTTTTCCTCAGATTATCCGTCTCATATTCCACTACACAAAATACTAAACATCACAGTATAACTTTTTATTTTAAATAAAAGTTACATACTGCAGCTTTAAGAGATTTGTAACTATTTAACCTTAAACACGTCTGTTAAAATGTCAGTGAAGAAAATGAGAATCAAGATTAAATGTGCATTTACCTAGATGAACTGTAGTTAGGTTTAACTTTTTACAAAAAGAATAAAACTGCATTCAATAATATTTTTTCCTGTACAATACTTGGATTCAGTTTGAATGCTCAGGTGAAAACTACATAACTACATAATGGAAGCACAAGAATATAATCATCTTAGAGTTTTTATTTTGCGTGTGGATGATAAGATTTGTAGGAGCTGCACTATTCTATGACATCAACAAGAGCAGAAAACCTTAGGTGAAATTTTTTGATGATTCCGATAAAATCATATATTATAGATTTTATGTAATCTATAAACTGAATGCAAATAAAGAAAATGTTTAACACTTTAACATAAAAGCTGAGTTGACTGGTCAAACATCAAGGTAAAAAAACAATGCACTAGTCTTCCACATACAGGTGAATATTACTGTGCTCCTTTTTCTTCATCATCGGTTGTAAAATAACATGAAAAAAAGAGACATGTCTGTAGTAAAACTGCCTAAAAACTAGTAAAGCATTGTGCAAGTTGTGCTTTCTCAAGTTATACTCTGTTTATGTTGATTAATAAATAAAGTTACATGGAGCTATGCAAAGTTATTCATACCCATTTTATTGGGATTTGACAGACCATTAAAAAGCACCACCCAGCTTGGATGCGAGAGAAAAATGGGTGCATTTAATTCTTTCTTTATAAAAACAATTTGAGGACCATGTATCATTTCCCTTCCACTTCACAGTCGTCGGAAACTTTGAATTGGTCCCAATAAAATACACTGAATTTTGTTGTTGTAGTGTGGCATAATGTGGAAAGGTTCATGGATATGAATACTTTTGCAAGGCAATAAAGACATATTAATGCTCTCTTACAGCACCAATTTGTCACTAAACAGTAAGTTAAGATTTAAGTGTCCAGAACACTAAAAAACGGCAACAGCAAATTGACTTTGCCATGCATGAACTTAGGTTAGGTATTTGCATCTATGGACAAAAAGGAAATGGCAGAGGGGTTAGACAGGCAGATGATATTCAGATGAAACAGTGGACACATGAACAAGCAGAGCAGCTATCTGAAGCAGCAGGTCAGGTAATACACTTGTTATGATCATGTAAACTTATACACATAAGCAGGCTGAGGAACATCAAATAAGAGAGTTTACGCCCTTATGGGTTGGTTATTGAGGGCCCGACTACTACAAATATTGTTACATACACATTTGTCCCATACGCATGCCAGCAGTATGGAGAAGTCATGTCAGGACTCCAATATCTGTCCGATTTTCACTTTCCAACAGTGTACTGAGGATTTTCTTTTCCTAAATAATAAGAATATATTGAAAACTAATACAAGAAGATCAATTTGTCGGGCCCTGGCTATTACACATCCAAAGAGGAAAGGATCAACCACCAAACAGGCCTGGTGCTCAATCCACAAACAGAGCCATGCATACGAAAAGACAAACAGTACTGCTTTCGACTATCCTAGCATAATTATAAACACTTCTGTTAAAATCAGTCCCAAAGGTCATTCTTATCTTTCCTGTAGTTCACCAACCTTCCAGAAGGGGAAGCTGTGTCGACGAGGACTCCTGGTGCTCTGAGTGTGCAAGAAAGGAGGGAGGGACTGCTCGGGTGATGGAGGAAGAAAGATTGGGTGAACTAACTGGCATGCCTACACCTTTTTGGGGAGTGTCTGATGATGAGGAGGGGGTGGCTTCATTTTTAAAGGGAGCGGAGGAGGAACAAAGCAGACTAGCAGAGGTGGTGGTCATGGGAGCAGGAGTACCTGGTAACGCTGCTGTTGCTGAACTAACAGCAGAAGCAGCAGTGGAGGACATGAATGTGCCTGAGGGGATAAAAGGCTCAGCATTGACATTGAGGGTTGATGTAACCGTTGCAGGAGCTGGGGGTGTTGGGTTGGTGGAAGGAGTCAAAGCAGGGTCTGGAGTGCTTTTAGAAGGGTTGAAAGCAGAGGGAGGTTGCAAAGCAGGCATGGCAGTTTCCGTAGGAATGGACCTAGTTAGAGACGCAGTGGCAACAGAAGGGGTGTTGGTGATGGGGGTCGTGGTCTGAGAGTCAGGGGTAGAGCCTGGAGGAGTCTGGAGGACTGAATCAAGGAAAGAGAAGGTCTGGGAGACTGGGCTCAGATTGTCCCCTGTCAGTAGCGCTAGACTTTCACTAACATCCCCACTTTTAGTGGCAGTATTAGTGGTAAAACTACTGTTAGCCTCAGGCTTACTGGTTGAAACTTTTTCTTCATTTGGCTTTGGCCCATCTTTATTAGACAGAGGGTAATCTACTACACACATGGGTTCATAGGCACGTGGAGATGGATCTTCTACAAGGCTAACATGGGAGCAGTTAGTGAAACTTGTAGGTATTTGTTCAGGGGCTGTGTCAAGGGGAAACCTTGGGGCAACGGTAGCCGGTGTGGGGGAGACAGGTTGCTGGGGTGCGCCCCACTCCTCTGGAAGTCTTGCCCGACTCTTGGTCTTCCTGCCTTTTACCCTACCCCCTCCTCCACTCTCTCTGATTTCCCGCTCCCAGTTCTCCTCCTCATCTCTGTCGTCCTCTTCTTCCTGCATCCTGTGCTTGTCTGATCGGCCAGTGTTATTCTCCCGCTCATCCAAGAAGTCGTAGACCTCATCGCTGCCCTTCCTCTTCTTCTTCCGCCGCCGCAGCTTGCCAGTCTCTCCCCCTGTCCCCACTCTCTCTGGGCTGGGGGGCTCAGAGTTGGAGGATGTGGGACTGCTGTCGTCCATTGAGCCACTGGGAGAGAGGACGGGAGCTGCCGAGGGGGGAGGGTTTTATAAGAGGAGGAACCAATCATATACTGTCAGAGAAATATAGGCTAAACAGCCATCAGATTGTGGCTACCTTAAATGAACTGATTTTTAATGATCCTAAGGCTAATATGTTAACTTACTTAACTGTACAAGTTAAAGCATCTTGGGTGAATTGACTGCAAGCAGACAGCTTCAAACACATGAGTTTGTATTTGTCAATTTGTTTTCTTGCAGAAGTTGAACATTAGCTTGAGAACCAATGTAATACCTATGAATACTAGATCCCACACAGGCAATGGTTAGCAAAAAGTCTCACATTACAAAGTTGCCAGAGATCCCACTTTTCCAAACACCAATTTCTAATATTTTGCTTAAAATTTTAATTAAATTTTTTATTATGACATATGTTAAATATTTCTACAGTGGTCAGGCTTTAAATGTGGGACAAACAAAAAATGTTGAAGAAAAAGATGGATGGAAAGATGAATGTATGGATGGTCTTCTTGATGCTGGTTATTCATTAAAGTTCTCTATCAAACTTCTCAGGGCTTCACAGAATATCTGGATTAATACTGCATAATTTAAACACAGGTGGACTCTACTTAATGGTAAGGTGACTCTGAAATCAGCTGTACTGAATTTTATTTAGGGGCATCATAGTAACGAGAATTGATTACAAATACAAAACACATTTCCAAATTTTTATTCATAAAAAAGGTGTCTGCTGCTCTAAGTTGTTCTATCAAATAAAACCTCATCAAAATGCACCTTTTTGATTGTAATGTCAAAATGTGAAGAAAAAAACTGATTCAAGGAGTGTGACTATTTTTCATAAGGCACTGTATTTAGCTGAGTATGGTTTGTTTTTTGCATAGGAAATTTTTCATTCTGTAATAAAAAACACTTTAAAATTCAGTTTGCAAAAAGAAACAGAAAAAAATTAATGAACCAAAACAAAAAAAATACCAAGATACATGTAATAAAAGTTGATGGATAGATGGATGGATGGATGGATGGATGGAAGGATGGATGGATGGATGGAAATAACTTTTACTTAAAGAGATGAGGAATGCAATCTGGAAATACAAATATTTTTCCAAACTTTTTTTTATATTTTACGCTACAAATCTGAAAGGTGCTTAGATAATGACATGTATCACATCTGTCAGTTAAATGCAAATTTATAGTAAATTTGATTCCATTTTCATCTTTGAGCAGATATTTAAAACACCCATCGCACCAAGTACAACCTAGTGAGAGTGTAACTTTAGTACTTTGAATTTGATCCACATCTTGCACAAACGGAAAACCAAAATTTCCCACCTAACCTACAAAGCTATTAAATTATGTTATCGATATTCTAAAAGTTACATTATGATTAGTCTTAGCTGTACTGTTTCTTTCTTCCAGCAAAAAGAATCAAACAAGGTAAAAATGTGAACAGCATAGGCAATAAGTAAAGATCAGTCTAGTCCAGGATATATTTACTCTACAAAAGTATTTGTTTGTGGCCAAGATCACCGTCAAATACAATGAGAGCTGTCCACTTGACATCAATTCACAAAAGATGCATGCTAAGACAAACGGGGTTAATGGTGCATGACTTAATGTTATAATAAGATTGGCTTTATGGCTCTACTTTTTGTGCTTGGATGTAGTTAAGTGAGCATTTATACGAAAGACATTTTTATTTCCTGTGAGGATCGGATCTGAAACTAAACGAAAGTGAAGTGAGTGAAGCTCACTTTAACAACAAGTTTTAGGAAAACTAATCAATGTGACTCCGCTCAGTGTGCTTATATCTACAATTCAAGTGCCTGGATAAGGCCAACTAGTCGCCTACAATCTAAAAAAAAAACGTTTAGCAAACTCTGACAAACTGCCTCCATCTGTGTCTGAGAATGTTGTAGTTGTAGATGTTTTAAATATGAAACAAATTTCTGCATTTTTGTTTTTTAAACACAAATCATCAATGCTTAGAATTGGACACATTTCACTACAAAATATTTCTACAAAGCTCCAAGTAACTGATGCTTTCTATAGTCCGACTGCTGTTTGGGAAAAGGATTTATGATGATGTTGTAGGTGATATTGTCTCATTTAAACACATCCAATTTACTTTTTTATCTCAACAACAATTTTTTCTTTTCTCCTAGGAAATATTACATAAATGTATAGGTGATCAATATGTAGTTAAAATAGTGACAGGGAACTCAGTACTCAGTAGCTTGAAGTAGTTGTTTTCTACATGACCTGAACGCTCTCACGTCATTACAGAGCAAGTCTAGCAGACCTTTCTGTACAACGTAGCTTCTGCTTACTTAATATTCAATATTCACTCAATATTCAGCCTCAAACAGATGAATTCAGGTCTGATTCAAAAGTCTAATTAGCAGAGTAGGTTGTGGTTAACTCAATGACAGAAACATTTCCTGTGTCCATGTAACTGGCCCATATCATCAACCCTTCACCACCTGGCTTGACAGTTGCTATGACTACTCTAATTGACGTTTTTCTGATTATGGGACTGTGCATCATAACCAAGCATCTCTACTTTTGTAGAAGCCTAGGAGTGAATTTGTTGATCATCATCAATACATGGGAAACTTAAGTACCTTCTTAAATGTTTTTAGCTTGTAAATAATCTTTCTCAATGTACCTTAAAGGACTTAAAATCACTTAGAAATGGCCTAATAATTTTTCCCAGACTGACAGGCAGCAACGATTGTCCATCTAAAATCACTGTTGATGTTGTTCCTCATATTCCTCTGTGAATTTTGGACCAACAAAATAGACAGTTCAAATACCTGTATAGGATAGTAATCAATTTTCTTTTAAACAATGACTTTGAGATGATTAATAAAGAGATCGTGTTGTATTGAGTAGCTTTAAACATCTGAATAATTAAATTTGGCTAAGCTAAACTCTGGATGTGACTCATCCTTTTCTTTTAGACAACATTGTTGCAATCCGAGGGACCGAGCGGCTCCTGTGAATCAAGCAGGCACAGATAACATAACAAACCAAGCACACTGGGAGCAACGGGACCATGAGCAAGCTGAACAAGACAAATAAATCAAGCTCATAGCAAACAGGATGCAGCATGCATGATCAAATCAAACGCATGCATGTCTGAAGAATAACAACAACCAATGTACACACGGACACACTGAAAGGACATCTCAAACAAAAGGAATGGTATAAAGAACCACAAAATGAGGACACATACAGGCTTTGACAAAGCAAAGTATACATGACTTTATTTGTCTGTTTTATCTTTTGAATCAGTGCCTTGCAAAAATATTCATATTAGTTTTTTTGTGTGCGTTTCTTCACGATACAGCCAGAAACTTCAATGTATTTTACTGGGATTTCATTCGACAGTCCAACATAAACCAATTGTGAAGGAAACAGAAAAGGAAACATGGATTAAGAGACGTAAGAGAAAGCTCTGGCTGTCTGTGTAGGGTCACTGTCCTGATGAAAGGTGAAGCTCTAGGAAGTAGTCTTTTGCATGTAAGCCACAAAGTTACATTTTTGGTCCCATGTGACAGTAGAACATCTTTTTAGAAATATTTGTTCCCTGCATATAACTTCTCGTTGTTTCTGTGCAGCTCCTCAAGTGTCACCATGGATTCTCTGATTACTCCTCTGTGATTGGTCAGTTTAGGTGGACAGTCATGTTTTGGCAGGTACATTTTTGAATGATGGATTAAACAGTGTTCTTAGGAATAAGATTTTTGTTTTGAAATCAAATCCTTTTCTAAATGTCTCTACATCTCTATGCTTGAAGTCTCTGTTGTGTTTTTTGGACTTCATGATGCTGTTAACTCATTAATATTCTCCAACAAACCTCTTAGACTCTCAGAGGTTTGTTTAATACGTAATAAAATACGCACCGGTGGACTCTATTTGCCACTTAGGTGACTTCTGAAGCCTACTGTACTGAATTTTATTTAGGGGTATCAGAGTAAAAAGGATCGATTACAAATGTTTACCACAGTTTCAATTGTAAAAAAAATATATATATATGGTATATATAAACCATTTTATTTTGGTCTATCACATAGAAACTCATCAAAATACACTTTTCTGATTTCAAAGTGAAAAAATTGAAAAGTTATAAGTGTGGTTATTTATAACCACACTTATAAATAACCAAATAAGTGTGGTTATTTATTTTTTTTATTATTTACAAGGCACTGCATCTATTTGCATTTTTTTTTTTCAAATTACATTTCTTATTTTGTAATAAGCAATTTACAGGTCTGGTTTGCAAAAAAAAAAAGAAAAATATGATTGGACCAATATCAAAAATAAGACATACAGCAAGTATAAAATGTACTTTGTTTGAGTTTTTCTACAATACGTTTCTAGATCAGTTTTATTGTTCTGCTCCCAGCTTGCTCTTTAGAGGGTCTTACATCACTACATATTAGTGAAACTAGAAAACAGCACATTTCCCTTTAAATCTGCCTCCCTTTCCTACATTGTAAATTAAATGAAGTTGCTATTTTCTCCCTGTGACGTGAAGCTCCAATCTGCTATAAACAGACAGCTGGGATATCGTCATCTATAGTTAATGTCATGTGGTTTTTAATGGGTGCTCCTCCTAGTTTGAACTCTGGTGAATTGCCAGAAATTACATTAATGTTTGAGCACTTGTTGCTTCAGAAAACCAAGAGATAAGCTCAAAATGTGTGCAAAAGAGGGTTCATGCTGAGGTTGAATGCAGAGTAGCGCCGCAGGAGCACAGTGGGTAAATCTGCCAGTAGCTGAAATACCACAAAGAGTAGAGCATGATGAGATGACCAGCTGCATGTTGGGGACATTTATTTTCAGAATCCTGCAAAAGTTAAAACCCTCACATTCAACTTTTACTCAAAAACAGCCATATTAGATTAAAAGGCAAAAGTCTGCAGTATGAGAGGGATAGCTTATCAGTTATTAATTACAAGCAAAAAGATTTATGATGAAGCTCTTTGATATTATGTCCAGCACTGCAAAGAGAAAAAAAAAACTCTTCCTCACCCTGTTTTTCTATAATATGATCATAACTTCCAAATAAATCCACAATGTAATAACCTACATTACATTTTCAGGTAAAATATTTGATTTAGTATTCCTAATTTCAAGATGTACTGTTTCTGACAGAATTTGACAAATTTATCTGCATCTTTATTAATGATGTGTTAAACAGAAAAAAAAACAGCACAATTGTTGGGACCCCTTTCCCCCCTGTTTTAAACCGACGCATAATTTACATTTATACTTCAAACTAATCCAAATGTCTAGGAAATTAAATTTTTCAGTCTATGATTTCTGTTTTTCCTGGGTACTAATGAGATGCTAAACAAATGCAACTCTGCCAAATATGGGAAATGTTAGAACATGCCATTCAAGTCAATAAGGTGTGTGTTGATGTTAAGAAAAAAAAAAAAACTCACATAAACTTTGCCGTATAGTCAGATCAATAATCAAAAGTAGAACTTATTTTTACTTTGCCCCCAAACACAATTAGCAGAATGGCAGGAAAAGATAAAAACATGCCAAAGTAAGATTTTCTGATCAACCACTTCCAATTTAAACTCTATGAGATCTTTAACCGGATCCATTTGCTTTGACCAGCCAGAAACTTTTCAGCAACAAATAGTCTAATGGCGGGTACTAACAATTGTGCTACAAGTAATTTTGATTAGAAAAATAAATAAATAAAAAACACACTATTTATTTGTTTATTCTCTACATGGGAGAGAAGTCTTAAATTAAAGGCCGAGGTTTTTTTTTAGTAATGAAACATTACATCGACAAAACAATACTTCATTTTAACGCTTTACATGCCTTTACTAGGAGCGTCGACAGATTCGACTCCACACAACGACTGCAGGTGTTCTGCATGAGGGCCGAGTCAGCCCAGCTCAGAGTTTTAAAATAGCAGCACGTTGTTATATCACTTCAATCTCTTCCTGAAAAATTAATGGGGGATAGGAAGGTATTTTTAGACTGAAACAAACAGAGCTGCCCGTCTCATTTATTAAAAGATCATTAAAGCAGAAACCTCCAGCAATGCTGCTGCAGTGACAAAATCGCAGGGTAAACACATGCTGGATCCCTTGCTCATATTTTGGTTTTTGGGAGAAACAATTTAACATTTCTTTTAAGCATATCTGAGTCTCACTAATCCATCAACAATAAGTGATCCAAAATCATGGATGCTAAGCTACAAAAAAAGCTGCTCATTTGAATGTGAAACACACATTCAGGCGAGTCTGACTGGAATTCAAAATCAGGCCTCGATGATGAAATCAGTATTGGCGGCATTGCATGGCTTCTCTCCCCCGTTCTAAAAATGGCAGCTTTCATGATGTACGCCCCCCTGAGTATATGCTTTTGTTGCTCGGCAACAACAAAATTAGCAGACGCGCCGCTGTTAGTTTCATCAACGAGCAACTAATTATGTTACACATTAAAAATGTATAATTAAAGGCCCCTTCAAGCCCTATTACGAAGATTTGCTTTTTCTTTGCTGTGCAGCAAATAAAAAATAAAAAAAGACGTAAAAACTTGCTTACTGTCGCTGGACAAATAGACAGAACATAAAGCCGTGAGCCAGACAGAGACTAGAGAAACAGAGCTGAGGGTGCTCCGGTGACAATGGAAACAAGAAGAAAAGACTGCCCTCTGCTGCTGAAAGCCTGCCCTGTGTGATCAAGCTGATTTTTTTCTGTCCCTTCCCTGCAACACAGACCCAGCCAGCTCCACTTTTCACTGCGGTCAGTTTAAATTTACAGCGTGTGAGAAATGAGCTTTGATCTTAAGTTCTTTAATAACCTAAATCTGAGTCATTTTCCAGCCTGCAAAAAGGTTAAACAAATTAACACACAATGCCCTGCTAAAGTGTTCATACCTTTTGAACTTCTTCTCATACCGACACAACCACAAACTTCAATGTAATTATTTGGGATTTTATGTGACAGACCCGCACAAAATACAGCATAATTGTAAGGTGGAATGAAACAAATTTTTTAAAGGTTTTTACAAAAAATAATCTGTAAAATGTGGCAAGCATCAGCAAATTTTAAAGGTCACCCAGCAGCTAAACAGAGATCACTTGAGTGTAATTTGGTCTCAGAATAAAACCAGCTGTTCTGTGAAGGTGAAAGAGGTTTGTTAGAAAATATAAGAAAGCAAAAAGGTAATAGATAACAGGTCAGGGTTAAAGTTATGAAGAAGATTAGAGCAATGTTTGAACATTTCTCTTTAATCCATCACCTCAAAATAGAAAGTGTGTGGAACACAAACAAATCTAAAAAGACATGGCCGCAAACCCGAACCAAAAAAGCCAATAGACCCAATGTTAAATTAAAAAAAGAATGGACAAAGCTTCCTGAGACACACCTCAAAAGAATCACACAAATTCAAAATAAAAACATTCAGGTTTGTGGTTGTAAAACGAATAAATAGTAAAGGGGTGTGAATATGTTTGTAAGGCCCTGTATTTCATGCCTCCATCCTCTTTCTAAATGCCTCCAATTCCTTATTCCCCAGTCAGCCGCACATGCAGCATTCTGATACCTGCAGATGGATCCATTGAGTGGATTCCTGGGCCACCGGACGAAAATGGATCGCTGGTTTTGAAAGTGTTGCTTCCGCTGATGCTAGTGGCGGTTTTGTTCTCCACACCAAAGAGGCCGGAGCTCTTCTGGGTGTCCATAGCAGGACTAATCCCAGTGTGGCCCAGACTAGAGGTCATAGTGGTCTGGAATGGTGGCAGGCCGGACCCCATGGTCCCACCCATCCCAGACTGAGAGAATCCTGCTGGAGAAACAGAGGACACAGAAACAGATTATCAGTCAGTAGGCAAACAAAGACAGTCTTGATGAAAGTCACATATACACACTTTCGATCCAAATAATTTTGAAGACAAAAAAAAGCAAATACAGTCCATGATTCAGTAGAACCAGCCTCAGTAGTGACAAATTGCTGCAGAACCAATCTAAAACAAAATGACAGGCTGTGAATCTCTTACAGATGACAAAAATAAGTCATTGCTGAAAGAAATCAGCTCAACAAACTACTGAGTTATATCAAATTCTGTACTCTGTCTCCTTTATAGAAACACTGTGTGAATGTAATATGTTGATATTGTGTACATTTTTTTTTAAAAAGAATAATTGTAAATATTTGTATTTACATTAGACTAGCTCTGCTAGAGATAGCGCACATTTTCTGTAATGAAAATGTGAAATAGCCTCAACTGCAAATGTTTGACAATGTAGTCACAATGTATGCTCATGTCGTTTGATAAAATGGACATTTATTTTAAAACTACAGCGAAGATAGATGTCAAAAGGGGGTGATTGATGTTTTATTTAGGCATCCGTTTGAAGATTCATGAGGGAAAACGAAAGCTATAAAAACAGAAATAAAAGAGAAGGTAAGCACGAATGTGTGTGGAGCAGCAGATTTCTAGGACAAAGATAGAACCTGTAATGCAGTGACCCACATACGTATGGGCAGGTCAGAGACTGAAGCAATACACAGATGCGAAGTGTAAACAGTGCACAAGTGCAACAATTGCAAAGCAGCGGCTTGCAACAAGGTTCTGACTTGCGCCCTTCACCCTCTACGTTGTTCATGTGGCAAAATATCTTTCAAACCTTAAAAATCCCCTAAAATTATTGTCCAGGTAAGTTGAAACCCTAAAACCTCGAACGAAATTGGTACGTAACGTGTGCAATAAAATTATCACATGCAGCGCGTAGCAAAAGCGTTCATATTCCTTAAACTTTTCCACATATTGGAATGTTACAAACACAAAATGTGTGTTTTAATGTGATATAGAAATGCAAAATTAGCATATCTTGACTTTAATGCAAAAAAATATATGCGAGATGCTTTCCATTCAATCTAACAGAGCAAAATATTTATGTCGGACTAAACTCACAAGTCTTGACTGAAAACTTACTTTCAAAAACATGCAATTGGAAATACTGCAAAATTAGGTTCTACATTATATTGTCTCTGGAAACCTGAACGCAAATGGTTTCCCACAGTTTTATGTATTTTTTTTTTTTTTTTATTAAAAGAAGAAGAACGGCTCTGTTGATCTGAGCACAAAGTGAGGTTTGTGTTTCTAACATGACAAAATGTCCAACAGTTCAAGGGGTCTGAATACTTTTGCAAGGAAATGTAAAATTAGAGCGCAGGTGGAGCCGTCATTTAAAGCAGGGGTTAAAAAAGTGAAGTGGACCTAGAAATGAATCAGGCATGCTGCTGTCCTTTGTCTTGTTCAGGCTCCATTGTCCTGTCATCCCACCCATCACTGGACCTGAGGGAGACAGAGACGAGCAAAATGGGAAGAAGAACAATAGGGACAGAGGGCCAAAGAGAGAAGCAACAGAAAGACTGAATCATAACCAACAGTTTGAAGTGAAACAGATTAACGGCACATGATGGCACATACCAACAAACGGACAGAGCGAATGTCATTTCAAATGAAGACATGATTGTATTCCTATATATTAGAACTATACATGCTTCATTTTAAAGCTCACAAATGTGCTTTTTTTCAGTTTTCAACCTTCTTCTCCCTTATCCTTCCAGTATAAAAAAAAAAAGAAACACCACTGTGCTCTGCTTTGCATTTACAATCCTCAGTCCTGGAAGAATCCACCTGGGAAATTTCTGGAGCAGCCTGAAAATGGATTTGTATTTACAGCACACTATTTCAGCAGGCAATATGTTCTTGCTGAACTGCACTTGAAGTGCTGTTAGCTGTGCTTTTAAAAAGCTACGCTCAGCCTGTTAACAGTTTCAATGTGACATATGGGATTTTGCAAGGTAATAATTTCCATGAACAGTAAATGTATGGGAATATAAAGTTGTGCCCTGCAAAAGGATTCTACTTCATATTTTCTCATGTAACAAACACAAACTTCGATATAGCTTATTGGAATGTGAAATAATAAGAAGCACTTGCAATACTTCTTATTTGGAAGTATTTTATGTATAATTTTCAGTAATAATGTCCCAATACAATATTTTTCTCAATGGGTCTCTGCAACTCCTCAGCTGTTTGAACTTCCAAGTCTTTTAGATTTGCAGCTACCTTATGTTTTTGGATGATGGCACTGTAACAAGGCAGCCTTTTGCGGTTGGATTTTACAGTGAGGATGAAGCTTTGAGGCAGAGTCAGGTGGAAACAGCAGTGGTTTATTCTTCACACAAAATCAACAACACTCCACAGGTGAAACTGCAGTCTTAAATAGTTCCAGCTGTGACGGACCAAACCACCTTTAATTCACAGGAGAATCTCAACTCATCAATCTCCACCTATTTCATTAAAATACCTTTTACTAAATACAAACATTTCCATTTACTTTTTATAAATATTTTATGTTTTATCATTACACCATAAAGAAACACCACAAAACCCATAAACAATTCCCCCCCACACTTTTCAATGGCCTCTCCCGGAAATTATATATGGTGTCTGGACACCCTGGAGAGGACACAGAAAAGACAGGTGAGTCACTCTACATTAGCACTCCACACCCAACAGATTATGCACAACACATTTGCTCAGTTTTACCCACCAGTAGTTCATTGCTCTGAGTAACAATTATCCTCCCTCCACAGGGAACCACCTCACTCGTCAATGAGGAGCAGCTGTGCAGAGCCCAGAACAAAAGGCTACATGCTAATCTCTAAAAATACTCAATAAACACAATTAAAACTTCTTGTGTGCAAATTGTTATTGATGTGCAAATCTATGCTTAAAGTGCAGTGCTAAATAAAGTGCTTGTTAATAAAGTGCAAAAAGTACTTTTAAAAGTGCTATACAGTGATTTAAGTAAAAATAGTCCCAATAATGAAGATGTCTTCATTACAGGTACTATGAGAGATGTTTAAAGCTGAATACTTTTGGAAGATGCTGTAAACATATTAGTTGTTAACAATAATGCACAATTATTGTCAGAATTATCAGCCATGACTGTTAACATAAATGCTGAATGAACCAACCTAAGGACTCCATAGGGATGCACCGTCATGAAAATATTTGATCTGGCCGATAACCAATTTTGACCAATCTCATGTAATTTTTACTACCATGTCAACATCGCTGCTCCTCTGCTTCAGTTAAACTCCCCACAATCTTGCGCTGCATCACTATCAGTGTCACATGACCAACAAATACCACATGACCAATCGATTCCCCTCCACCTCCAGAAACAAACGGCCACAAGATGGAAATAAATACCTACTGTTAATATCAGTTTAATTTATCACGACTAATATCGGCTAATACGGATGTTGGTGCCAATATGTTGTGCATTTCTAACTCCATATCTTTTTGATAGAAGAGGATTCAGACTATTCAAAATTTAATTTCTGCTAAAAAAGCAAACTGTTGATGAATATTCCTCAAACACAAATCTGAAATCAAAAGTGTAATAGAGCTTAATTATATTTCGTCATTAATATTAATCTCCTCAGCTATGTTTCAGTGAATGAGCAGTGCAGAGAGCGTCAACTTTCTAATCCCTCACCGGACAGGTAGTCAGAGCCGAAGGCGGGCTGTCCTGGGGGGTCCTGGCGTCCAACAGAGGACATCATAGAAGACATCAATCCAGAACCTAAAGAAAGTCAATTCAAGATTAGTGCCAAACTTTTGACTTTACAGACTTGCATGCAGCAATGATAAACATTATAAGGAATTTTTGGACCTTACGGTTTTCTACAAGCACTGCCTAATGTGGAATAATGGGATCATTTAAACAGACATAAGCTACAAGAGCACTTCTAAGAAATAAACTCTGATTAGTTTGGAGTAACTTATCCTTCACCCAGATCTCATATTTATTTGAAAACTCTTCACACAGCGAGTGAGGCGGCCTGAACTCTGCAGGTAGATATTCATGCGTCGCCCCGTCAGCTGTTTGCTGCTTCACTAAAACCACCTTCTCCACACTGAGCGTGTGCGCATGGTACATCGCTTGACATTGAGGTGAGCAGACAACACGTCGCTGAAGGGGACATAGCCATGGTTACGCACAAGAGGAAGACAGCATCAGCGGTTCCCTTGGTAACGCGTGCTGTCAGCTGATGCGACTTAGAGAATTGATACACACACAGATACGCTGAGGCATAGATCAAAAATACACACATTTTAAACTCTGCTGTGGACGATATGATTTAACAGTAAGGGGAGAATTTGCTGCACCGACTCCATTAGCTCATATAGAGCAGCTCGATAAAAACGCTGTTAACTAAACAACGTGAGTTGAAACTCACCCGGGTCCATTACAGAGAATAATGAACTTCGTACTAAGCACTTTAAAAGTTAATTTGATTAAAATCTAAAAGCCAGGAAGAATAGTATTAATTACCAGATATTGTCAAGTGTACAACTGACATTTATTAGTACAAATCCAAAAAACAGAAATGTTCTAATAGACCTGCCACTAAAAAATAGAGAACGCCAACATAAATAAATAATCAGATTTAAAATATCAGTAGACATAAAGTTCTCAATACACAAAACTACAATTCTATGATAATCAAACTAAGCCTAAAATGCATAGAAATAACTACTTTTGATGCTTTTTTTAATGTTCACAGATGTTATGATTGATATCATTTACTATTTATGTCAAAATGATGAAGTAGATCAGCTTGAAAGTCTAATTGAGGTCATTTCCAGAGGTAAATCAGGGAGCCAGTGCAATATTCTTCATGTTCTCCAAGTTTCTTTAATGCTGCACTCATTTCATAAATCAAAGAAAATCCTTTTAAGGTTTTAAAGGATTTAGATTGGAGGAATCACATGGAAAAGGTGTTATGAAATAAATAAGTAGAAGACACTGGAATTATGCAGTCCTTTACATCCTTTCAGAGACAAAAGATATGTTGTCTACACATTTAAATTTTCATCATATCAAAATAAAAAACAAACACTTGCAAGAGTACATTCTGTTAATTTCACTACATGAATATTTGATTTCAAATATAGAGTGCTGGCTGTGTGAAATCTGCATAACTCAAACATCTCAGGCCTCTGAGAATGTGAAACTGTATGATTTGTCTACGATTCTCATAAATATTAAATCTTGCACAATATCTGCTCAATTAAGATATTTACAAAAGTGTTTCAGAACTAAAAGGGCATGCAAACACTTTCACTAAGTGTTTTAAACAGAATTTTGGGGTTTCTTTATATGTAACATAAACAGCGCAGGGCAAACTGCCATTATATTTGTATAAGGATAGGTCGATGAAGCATAGTTGTGCCATAAGTTGAAATATATAGCTTTCTTATGGACAGTAGAGAATTTTTCCAAGTAAACTGAGACATATGTATCTGTCCATGGTGCTGAAATGTAATTTAAGGTAAGTGAACATTACAGCATTTCCTTAGAGGCACACACAGCATGACTGGTTTCGCATACCATAATGCTTTAAAGCTGTTTTCTATCATTAGAAACGAGGACACATATTTTTAGTACCGGGCACCACATCAGTGTAATTGTAAATACATCCTGAATAATTCAGCATGAAGCAAGCACCAGTGAAGGTGCAAAGGATCGAAACACACACACACACACACACACACACCCACACACCCACAGAGAGAAACATGTAGAGAACACTGAAACTGCAAAGTCACTGAAGACAGAAAACAACACAATCGTTTTCTTCCATTACTATTCGACAGCAACATTTTCCTGTTTTATGTCCATTTTCACTGGAATCGATCAAAACTAAAGCAATTTCCTGCTTTTTTCTCCTTATATGCAATGTAAGATAACTTGAAATTGGAGTCCTGGGGTTACAATTATTTGTGCTGGATTTTAAAACCATTAAGCCTTAAGTTAGCATTAAACGTTTTACAAATGTTTCTATTTCTCTTCAGTCTTAGCAGTGACAGGAGAGCAACACTGAGCAGTAATAATAATAACCTCAATTTTCTTTAAATAAAAAAAATGAGGACAAATGAAATCACAGTATTTACACATTCATCCATGAAATCCATTGCTCCATTCATGGCTATACTGTTACCATGATTACCTTATCATGAAACACTTTGGTTGAACTTAGATAGGAATCTGCAGGTATGAGATTGCCATGCTATGAGAACTTTGAGTAAAAAAGAAAAAAAAATATATATCACAGGATTACAGAGAAGTATAAAACACTTTGTGTAATCTTATGGAAACAGAATTTCCACAATTATTACAAATGTATGACAAAATCTTATGTTTTTTTCTTCTTTTTTTTGAAGCTGTAACATTTTTAAATAATGCTACATGCTACTGAATAAGGAACAATTACATTTAGGCAAAAAAGGGTGATACTGCAGTGAGAAAAAAACTACCGGAGGGAGGTGCAGGGGGAGGGGAGCAACGACTTTGTGTCTGAGGAGTTTATTTTTGGAAATTTGCTAGAAGGATTCTTCTTTTCTCTCTCCCTCCATGTCAGATATTTAGACACTGTTCGAGTGCAGGCACCGTCTGAACCCAGACAGTCATCCAAGGACACCAGCCAGCCGCAGACCTTAGTCAAACACCTTCTTGTTTAAAAAATAGTACATCTGACTGGATAGGCACTAGCATCCCACAACCCTGCAGGGATTAAGGTACAGAAAACAGGTGGATGAATGGATTTTATGTTCTTTCCGCATCACTTATCAGGGGACTCTTTCAAATCTTCTTCAAGCAGAAAAAAAACAAAAAATACACAAACATCTTTGTCCGGTTTAAAGTCAAATAATTTGCTGGGCTTCCCACAGTGTTCAGAGGAAAATAAATCAGTGAAGTTCAGCACTACGTGTTGCACCATTAACTCTTCCACTTGCATAAATTAAACTCTGCTTGATACGTTTCACATGAGTTGAATGAAACATAAACTGTGAGTTAGAAGCCTGAAGGACAGAAGGTTATTTAGGATCCTCCATTTTGATAATTACTACATACTTCTTGCAAGTCTTGTTAAAAAAAACTAGGATGAGAAGTTGACCAAAGTCTGTCGTTTACTACATGCTACAATGTAGCATTAGCATAAGACTGGGTGAATAAATAACTGTAGTGTGAAGCATTTAGTGCTATGCAAGTACAAACCATTTTTATGTATCTATCTTTTAAAGTCTTATTTGATCTCAACTTGGGTTAACTCAGGAGTTCTTGAGTTAACCCAACTACTACTTTGTAGTTGAGCTGCTTTTGAATTAGCGATTGAGTTTCACTAATTTGTTGACAAGAGTCGATTAATAGAGATTTAATCTCGGGCTCCACCTTCATCGTTTTTACATACACCAATTTGGTACTCAGTAAAATAAGCAACAGCTACTGGAACTGAGTGGAGCTGCAGAGTAAAATAACATTTTTTTCCTTCAGACCACAGTATTCAAATGTTGTCCAAGTTGCTCCATTTGAATTGATGAATTGTATTTTGTGAGGGATATGAACATATATGTAATTTGGTTCACTGAGTGCAGCTTCCAGAGGACAAGAGAACAGCTGACACTGCATTCACATGCAAGTCATGATTCTCCAACAAGGTCATGGTGAGCGATTTACTGTTGACATGCTTATGAGAATATTTAGGCTATTATTACATTTCCTGTTTGCTTTTTAACTAGGAAACAATAACATCCAGTGAATAAAACTGTAAATATAATAAACAGATTAATGTTTAGTCCAATTTTAACTAATATGTTTGCAACAGAAAATATTCTCATATTTGCTTTTGTGTTTAGTTTAACATATTGTACAGTAGAAAGGAGAGCTGTCCATGTATGCTAGCAATATAACTTACCACGAACCCATTATGATGGTTGGACTGGTACTAATACAAAATAAGTTTGGAAATGTTGACATTTTAGCTTGAAAATCTAGAGTAGAACGTATTAAATTGCTCCTGTGCTATCACACTGCCTCTGCCCCTGTTACTGCCACAATCCATGCCCCCAGTTTATTGCAGATCACAAACACACATATTGTCTGCGAGCTCCATCTCTGTGGGGTCAAAGTGCAAGGATATATAGATAGCAGCCAGGTTGGTAGGAAGCAGACAGTAATGAGAAGGACTGGGGTTAAAGAGGAGGAGCAGGAAAATCTTGCGAATCCAACAACTGTAAATCTAAAACTGGGTTCAGCTTTATAGGTCTGGACACTGTGGGCAGACATGTAAACAGCAAACAACTTATTAAAGGATGAGGTTTTTTGGGAGTTGTGAGGTAACAGACTTGGTCTAAGACTGTACTACACAAGCAACAGTCTGCAAACAACATTTTTTGGGACCTTTTAGCCAGGGACCCAGGTGGCAATACTGAATCTGTGAAAATTGTTGTGTCTTTGGAGCAGCAGGACGTTTTGAAGAGCTACAGAAACTATATGCTATTAAACTGATTGAAGATTGAGATATGAAAGCTTCTGCACCTTGAAGAAACAGCTACTTCTTCAAGCCATTCTTCAAGCATGGGAATTCATGCCATTACAAATTGATAATTTTTATTAATTGAGGCAGAACAACAAAGCTACAAAGTTAGTATGATGTACACTATAAAAACTGAAAGTAGTTGATGTCCTATCTCTGGTTTTGTAAAGCTGTGGTTAGCTGACTTCAAACTATATTTGACGATATTGAAAATATATCACTTTGTCACAAACTGGAGTCAGAAGTATCATTAGGAAACGTTACAAGAGAGAAACACGGGACAAGCTGGTACAGGCACTGGACTGGACTGCAAAGCTTCAGACAAAAAACAAAATACTCTTCTGAAGAAAAGACTCCTTCAAGACAGACTGACGATTTTGAAAGAAAACCTGAAGCAGTCAGTAGCAGAATTGGGTCTGAGTTGTAGCTTTTTCTCCCAGTATGATAACAATCCAAAGCGCATTGATGAAGACTTTCCCACAGAAGACCAGAGTGAAAGCTACTGACTAACCTGCACAAAGTCCTGACTTCAACTCCACTGAAAATCTGTGGCGTGAACTGAAGACAAAGCTCCGAGCCAGAAGGCCATCAAATCTGAGATTGCTGAACTATTTGTTAAAGGAGACTGAGCTGTCAGAAGCTTGTAAAAAGCTACAGCAAATACCTGCAAGATAAACGGATATAAAAATGACGAACAGCATCAGAAAGGCTAATAACTTTCACCCAGGCAGTTTTTGTGGAATGACCTTGTTTCTGAGAGCAAAGGAAATAATGTAATAATCCAAAGCAAAAACCTTGAAGGTTTTCATTATTTGATGCTCAGCTGTTAATACAGATGAGTTCAGAGTCAAGACCAGTAATAAAAATGTGCTCAGTCCCTGCGGTCTGATCCAGATAGTAAGTCTGAGACTCTTCATATGGGCCTAAATGGGTAATAAGCTAAATTTTAGGTTGTTATTGTTTGATAGGATACATGGAGGGAGATAATCTTCAATATGAAGAGAAATGGGAGGACATCACAGTAGAAACAGAAAGCTAGAACAGAAAACAAATGGATCTTGAGATGAATTATTGTTTGTCTGGGTGTAGACAGTTTCTTGACAGCGCTAACTCTATAACAGCCCATTCCAGATGCTCTGTAATCGCTGTGCAGTCCCATGGCCTTTGAATTAATGAAGCCAATCCAGTTACTGTGACTGCCAGACTGAGGAAACACTAAGACCTCAGAGACCACCGCTTCCCCTCTGAGCTATCAAGCACAGACTTCTTTGTGATTGCATGGCACTACAATTTTCATCTTAACACATTAACAGCTGCAGAGTGTAGCAGGGACTAAGTAGTTAACTTGCAGACAGGGCCAAGTAAAATACAGGCCACTGAGATTGATAAAGCTTACAGTAATACATGGCTTTTCCCCATTATTTTTAGTTTAGCTGTTTTTGTTTTTGCTTTTACTTTTTGTGGTTTAAGATTCAGAGCGGCAACATATCTAGAAATGCCCAGATGTTTCTGGCACTATTGTCTTTTAATACAGTCCATATCTGAATATTTAAATCGTATTTAAATTAGAAAATCAAAACTGTTGCCTGGTTCCTACCATATAATTGTGATTCCCTCAATCACAGAGAATGTAGGTCACACCTGAGACCTAGTTCTAGGTCTTCTCTCTGCGTCTCTCATCTGTTTAGCTTGCCCCACATGATTTCTATAGGATTTAGGCCTAGGGATTATAACATCCATGAAAGAAAGAAAGTTGGATTTATGTCTCATGAACCATTTCTTTATTGATTTGGCAATATATTTGACTTTATCGTTCTGTTTAGAAACCCATTGTCAACATTTCAGGTTTTAGACAATGCTGAGACCAAAAGCCATTTGGGCTAACAGATAAAAAGTCGCTCCTTGTCCTACTGGCTTAAATGTCACATCCGTCAGCAATCCTGTCTGCTACAGAGGTGCTAAAAAAAAAACTTCACTTACATCATCTTTACTTCACTATATCTGCTGAACTCAGCCAACACACACTCTAATTACAGCGACAGCCGAGGTGTGTGTTTATTTGCGTGACCTCACCCGAACTGCTGCTGGTACTAATGCTGCACGCGGTGCTGCAGTCACATGCTGCTGCAGTGTGTCATAAAACATGCACACCAGAGCTCGACCTGTCAACGCAGCGAGGTCCTCCCGTACCTGTGCTACACGTACATACTGTAAAAGAAACACGAACACATCCATATACAGCAGCAGTGTGTCATCATGCCTCAGCAAAAGAGAGTCCGTCCCAGCACAGCAGAAACAAACCCAGACAGCTGAAACTTTACTTGCAGGATACTGCTGCTGCTGCTGCTGCTACTCCAGAAAAAAAACAACAACATATGATTCTAATGTCAAAGTCATAAATCTAACTTTGAAAGGTACTCGAGCAGAAAAAAGGACTAAAATGTACACAGCATCCACATAAGAAAACAAGTCTAATTAGGCTTCAAAGGTTTTTATGCATGAAAATATTTTTAGACATTTTCTCTCCATTTCTTTTTCTTTTTTTTGCAATAACACTTACAGATGTCTGTTGGCTCCTTCTGGTAAAGATGTGTAACATAAATTCATCACTCATCTTTTATTACAGAGGCATAATCGCACACAGAAAAAAAAAATCCAACCTCTTAAATAGCGTACATTTACTCTGTGGGGAAAAGAGCCGCTGTTAACAGTTGGGACCCGACATTCACTGGAAAAGGATTCTCAGGGTATCATACCATTTTGATTATAAAGATTATCACATGTATTCAGTTATTTTGATTATCCTCTTATCCCACTGAACACAATACATTTTGTTGTTCTGCTCCTTACAGAGTACGACACATTCAAGAAGCTGATATTAGATGGCTAGTTAGCTGTGCTATCTGCGTAGTCAAATACACATAGCTTGTTTTTAAAGTGCACCATCTTAAAAAGTCATGGATGCTGATGCTTTCGCTTCTGCATAGGACTTGAAATGTTTTTGCAATAAATTGACAAAATATCTGAAAAAGATTATTTTAATTTGTCTTTCTTGAAAGAAAGGGGAAAAATGAAAAAGCCTTTCCTCCACCAGCTGGAGGGAACTTTGTAGCGAAAGTTGAGGGAGGGAAAGCTAGACTTTAGTCAATCATTTAAAATTAGTCCTTTATCGTTAGAAAAACATTTTGTCATCTGAAATATTTCACAGGGTTAGAGGACACTATGAGATAGTTCTAGGTCTTCTCTCTGCGTCTCTCATCTGTTTAGCTTGCCCCACATGATTTCTATAGGATTTAGGCCTGGGGATTATAACATCCATGAAAGAAAGAAAGTTGGATTTATGTCTCATGAACCATTTCTTTATTGATTTGGCAATATATTTGACTTTATTGTTCTGTTTAGAAACCCACTGTCACCGTTTCAGGTTTTAGACAATTCCACCAAATTCTTATTTGCATTGTCCAGAAACTATGGAGGAGAAAATGAGCGAGAAGCATAACAGACTTTACACCATATTTAACAGTGGTCATGAAGTGCTTTTCCACAGTCATTTTTTGTTTCATGCCACACCCAGCTGGAGTGTTTGTGGCTGAAATGATCAATAAATCTCATCTGATCAAAGCTTACATATAAAGTTAAGGTACCTCCAGAGTTCAGCAAACTCCAGCTTGAAATTTGTGATGGTAGAACAAAAAGGTTTCTTTTTGGCATGTCTCCCAATTTATTTTAATGTAACAAATTATTTTATTTTATTTTTAAGCTTTATGCATAAAATATGTCACTATAAACATATTGTCCAACTAAAGGTATCTAATTATTTCAAGACTTTATTGTAGCCTATATGACACATCAGGTGTGTATTGGATTGCTGCGTGTGTCCCTGGATTTATTTTAAGATTCAAAGACGATGCCCTTGATGAAGGTCAGTGCATTTTATGCAATAGGAGACATACATGTTCTTTACTAAGAAGGACTTTAAATAAACCAGTAGTCTCAGTTACATTTTTTGTTGTTGTTGTTTTCCCCTGACCAAGTCAAGTTCCTGCAATGTCACTGTATAAGCATATTCATGTCCTCACAACATAACAAAAACACCCTGCTTTCCAAAAACCAGCTCCTGGGGCTGACAATGTGTTCACTGTCATGCCAGCTGTGCCTTGGTATGTCAGGGAATAGTCTCCTTTTATCAATCATCCATCACTGTTTGGTTTCTTCATGTAATCCTTCGATTATATAGTTAGACAACATGAATGTAACCAACTATGTGATAAGCAGAGGTCAAGTAAGGTCCATCCATGTTATCTGATCATTTTTAATAAAATAAGATTATGACATACTCACAATCACATTAAAAAAATATTACAAGAGATTTCTTTATCTATACTGACATGGAGATTCAAGCAACACATTGCTACAAACCGATCAAACCAATAGCTAGATTCATAATGTGATAACAAAAACAACAGTAGAGTGTCGCATTCAATTTTCCAAAAATTTAAGATAACACACATTTTCTGAGAATATTTAATGAAGTTTAAATTTTTTTAGATTGGCTTGATATTCTAGCAAGAACTGGTGCTAATGTTTTAAAAAAGTCTGCATTTAGAGTGATGTTACCACCTTACTGTCGTTTACCAAAACAGCCAAGAAACCAAGATAATTTTGTTATTTTGTAATGAAAAAAAGTAATAAATATTTCTCAGCAAAACAAGAAAAGGGTCAACTGTAATATCTTTAAATTTGATAAATAGAGCATACCTCCATGTGAAATCATCAGAATACAAACAGCGACGGTCTATTAGGACCCTCTTCCTGTTGATATTTGAACAACTCCCCCCGTAAGAGCTGTGATTATCCTCATCGGTTGCAACACGATGTTACGTGTTTTCCTTCTCTTCACCCTGCACTTTACTCCAATATCACTTCAGTCTTAACATACAAGCTCAGCTCTCTCTTGTTGCGTTGGACCTTTTTCATTGTTCACTCCGACACCAAGAGTGCACGACATCTCCACTGTCAACAAATCTCTCTACACTGTCACGCCACTTTTTGCACTCAACTTCACTTCACTAAATCTGTCTAGTTTCAGAAAGTACAGGAGTTTTCAGTCACCCATCATAATAAAGGAAACATTTAAAAATTACTTATTGGTTGTGATTTAAAACATTGACCTTGAACTGCCTCACCACAGCTTTTTTCCACCAGGTCGGTCAAGTTCCTTGGTTTTCATTATGCTGTTTATTGACTGACTTTTGAGGTTTTGTCAGAACAACCGAACTCATTCAAATATAAATGTCTCACAAGTAGATTATATCTAGTATGTAGTCACTTCTTAAGCCAATTGACTGCACTGCAATTTATTTAGTGACCTCACAGTAAAGGGGCATGTATACCATTTATATTTTCTATTGAAAACAATGCATCACTTGTGGATCGTGTATCACTTTATGTATGTGTTTATATTTTATCCCACTAAAAACAAGAGAAAAATGTAAAAAAAATTATATTTCTACAAGCCTTAACATCTGTTCAATTGTGTCTTTTAAAAAAACGTATTTCAATTACATGGTATAAAACCAATGTTGAATCTCGTTTGCAGGAAATCACAGTCAAGCCTGAAGCCAGTTTTTGATAAAAGGAAAACAGAGTGATGCAAAAATAACTGGACAGCTGACTTTCCTAAAAGCCTATAAGCCGCCTCATTCTCAGTTCGTTCATTCAAAGTGAAGCTTCACAGAGGGCACAGGATCACAGCTCATTCTCACAGCTCTTCATGCACACTAAAGGCAACTTACCACTCTTGGTGTCCTTTCCAGCCACCAAGGGTCTGTAGTCGGTCTTAGAAACGGTCTCTCCCACCTTGTCGTCGTAGCTCTCCTTCTCCAGCGAAGCCACAAAGTCTCTCTTAAGCAGGGGCTCAGCTGGAGCCCCGCCTCCACCTCCACCCAGAGCATCTCGCAGACTCAGGTCCATACTCCTGAAGCAGGGGAGAAAACAGGAATTTGAAAGTGATCACCTTTATTCATCTTTGTGTTGTGCTACTTCCATGTCTCCTTTCTGCTACTATTTACATGTGGCTGCTTCATTCCAATGATTTTCCCCTTAATTCAAGTGAGCACATTTCACACAGTGTTCAGGCAAATTGCAGGTTTAGTTTTTCTTAATAAATAGAGTCAAAAGAATTATTTGACTTGTGTAAGGACAAAAAATAAACTCCCTGGCTGATGTCTTGAGATGTTGCTACCAATCTTTACGCAGAATCTTCCTTCTCCATGATGATATTTTGTGAAGTGCACCACTCCCTCCAACAGCATAATACCTCCATAACAAGCCCAATCTCTAACTTAACCTTTGACCCCGAATGAGTCACTCGAATCATGCATCATACAAAAACAATGGCATATTACATCTTTGTGGTGCTGCAGCAGAACCTCCTTAATCAGTTTCAAGAAATTCTCTGTAAGTTGTACTATTTGGCTGAAAAGAGGAGGCTGATACGATTTGATGTTCACTGTTCGTGTTTTGTTGTCGTGTTTATCGCTAACCTCATATGGAGGCTTTATGCATATACATAATCCATGTTTAGCACGACACACAAGTTTGGGAAAGTAAAACTGGTGTTTAGCATCAATGACTAGGCTAAAGCTTGTACCACTTGCTTGATAAAGGTTTTATTTTTGATTGCTATGACCTGCTTAAAGAAATCCATTCAGTTTTCATAATCACTATGTCAGGAGAGCAGAAGAAACCTCTTGCAAACATGTTAACTCTTTCTCATTGGACCGACACATTTTCCACACCCTTTTGCCAAAACAGTGAACACAGATGTCCTTCAACCAGTCCAAGCGCCATTGTTTTAACCATGGTAACCAAACAGAAATCACCATGGAATCAGTAAAAATTGCATCAAAGCATTCTGATTCTGGATCCAATTTTTTGCAAGAAGAAAAGTCTGACGCAGCCTAGATAAAGGCATGGGCATGAAAGTAATATAATACAGCAGGCTACAATGGCAAGCAAATGCCGTGTTTTGCTTGCCGATTGATTGGAAGAGTTTACACACTTTGGTGCACGTTGTGTTGTTTGAAGGCAATATTTGCTTTTGTTTCATATTTTCAAAGTTTTGGCACACTTAACGCCTTTTCCAAACAAAATGTACAACTTTGAGCTATGCGTGCCACTGTTTAGTCCTGTTTGTTAACTGTGTGTTGACTTTGAGTTGACAGCCGCTTGAAGGCAATCAAGAAAACTCAAATGGAGAGTTCAATATACAGTACCTTTAATCAGCATCCATTCCACGAACCCTGCATCCTGACACCTTAACTGCAAGAACCCCGTTTCTCTCTGTTCCCTGCTTCTGTTTACCCCTCCATCTGCACTGCAGGCAAACAAGCTGTCATTGTCTTGCAAATGTAACACACACACACACCACATGGCCAGCAGCCAGCAGGAAGACATACAGTAGACTGTTAGCAGGCCTCAGGAAGGACTGTGGGCCATTGTTTCACAGATAGGGGTATGCACAGCGAACACCTCACACAACTTCTGCTCTCACTTTCAATTTGAGCCTCTTTCATCCCGCTGTCTTCCATCAGTTTTGTCTACACCAGTGTTTTCCCTGTGTCATTCACTGGGTCTCAAACACAAAGACATTTTTCCACAACAATTCTCATCGATGGTTAGCTCCCCTATAATCTATCCCCTAATCCTTCACAGTTTTATAGTCCCCTGCTTCCCATGCATTCATCACACATACAGCATTTACTCAGTGCTGTTCCAATATAAAAATGAGCCAATCCTAAATGGTGCCTCCTGATCTCTGTTGCTCTCTTTGCTGCATTATTTATCGCTTCAGTGCAGGGGTTTCATAAGACAGCATAGTCAGTGGCCTGAGAGTTGGATTTGATCTTTTCCTCAAACATAGTTTGGCTTTTTATCACCACAAAGTACTTCGGACCACTTTGTGCCAAGTTTATTTAGATCAGATATCATTGGTAAAATAATGAATCAACGTCTGGCTTGACAGACTAGTGATATTGTGAGATGATATTATATAATTCTGTCATCTATTCATGCTTATCCTCATGTTGCCTCACTGGGGGCTGGTGACTATCTCTGGCACCAGTGAGGCGTGGGGTACACCCTGGACAAGTCGCCAGTCTATCGCAGGGCAGATTTTTCAGTACTTTGTCAATTCTCATGGTTTTTGTCAACTTCTGAGATCAAGTTATCATCGACACCTCAAACTCATTCTGGGGGACCCCAAAGCATTCCAGAGGGATTTACATTTAGTCCTTCCAGAGTGATCTGGCTAGGTCTGCCAAAGGTCACCCCTTTTGTTTTAGCAAATAGTCACTATACTTGATGAGAAGCCAAGTTTGAAGCTTATTCAGGCATCGCACATATTGAGTAACCTGGTAAACACAAGCCCCTTGTTCTACGCTATTTGCTTTGTACATCGAACAAATAAGGTGCTTCAAAGAAGGTGTGGACTCCGTTGAAGTTTTCGCTAACATTTGGCCGTGACAAATATAATGCACAACATTTCGTAAGTAGCATAAGCTTACTGACTACTCTTGATTTAAACAAGATGGTTGATACTACATTCAGTACTTTTGCTTTTCTCATACTTTTCCAGACAATGTAGGAATCCAGGGCATACAATTTTCTAACTATGCACACAAAGAGATGAAAAATAAGAGGACGTTCACCACACTTCATTATCGAAAATATAACTTTCATCAAGGTCATCTGTTGCATTTATTAAGTTTAAGAAATTATTGTCTAGACAAACAAACAAAATCAATAATTTTAGCTCCTCACTCAGTGAGAAACAGCATAGCTCTCCAGCAGAGGTACGGGACAGTCCAGCTCAGTGATAATTCACAGTAGGCCTACAATACCAAAAGCTGCACTAATGATGTAACAGCAATGAATGGAGAGGTCAATGGCCCTCGGGAACTAACTGTTCCTAAAATCAGGATGCTTGTTGATGGCTAAAAATGCCGCTGAGCGCCATCTCCATTCATAGAGCACAAAAGGGTTTAGATTACATGTTTCTGCCACCAAGCAGTGAGCACAACTATTTTGACAACTTCTGTCTAGCTAGATTCTGTTTTCTACTTTGTATTTATGATTTTTCTTTCAACATTGCAACATGTGCTAAAAGAGCTTCTTCAGTTGTGTGAGCACTATTTTCTGTGAACAAATTGTGAGATTTTCTCTAGAGAGGATCAGATATTCTGTCTCGACAAACAGAACCTATTTTTGCTGCAGCATGAGGTGGGTTTTCCCCTCCATTTGCTTTTCTGTCTCCTGAAGAAAATTCTACCAACTTGAAGAGAAACAGAAACAGAAAAACAAAACAAAAAGTAAAGTTGATTGAATGTATAGAGAAACATATCTGAGTAGCACTTTTTAGTATGACAAATGAATAAAATGTGTAATAAGATAACACAGAATACTGAAACTGCATATATTTGCAGTGACATAGGATATATGTGACTAGATTTATCTCAATAGATAAATGATTCATGTTAATTTTCTGTCAATATCCAATAAAAACATTTAATTTCTTAGACTATTTAATACAGAAATGTGGGTCTAATGAAAAGTATGTTTACTACCTGCTGGATGGTTATTTTCAAAATGTATGAATGCTCTAATTTATTGAGATACACTTAAGAATTGTTTTCAAAATTCAAACTTATCCTTTCGACACATTGGTTGGCATCCAGTAAATCTGTCAGACAAATAACTACCATCAATAAATCAAACTGGTTGCGGAGTTGAATTGCTAACATTCACATTTCTAATTCAGCCTTTATTTCTGATGTAATGTTCTTGTTACTGAAATTTACAACAATTTGTTGTTAATATCTTCTTCAAGGCAGAAAGGCTATTTGATAAAAATAGCATAATAGTAAAACAGTGCCTAAAATAAATAAAGGAAGGAAAATATTAAAACAAACCACTTCATTTATAAATGAGTGAGTGAGTTTAGAGTCTAACCAGTTAACAAAATTCTGCGATGACTGCCCAGCCAGTCCCTATGGTGACTCAGCAGCTCCTGTGTGTTTCCCTCTTGATGTGCACAGGCTCCGACACACCCACACACACACACACATCCATGCACAGTGTCTGATTAGCAGCAGTTTAGATTACTGCTGACAACACACTGTGTCAACACACCAATCACACATACATATAAATGCACATCTAGGACATCAGTATTGAAAAGAAAGGTGCAGACAGTCAGCACATCAACCAACCCAATTACTAACTCCACAGATCTGTCAAATGAGGCTGTTTTCTGTGGGGGTGAGTGGGGGGGCGGTGTTTGCAAAGTGATCCAAAGAGTCAAAACTGCACATTAAGATTAAACAAAGTCACAGGGAGATGAAAACCTGAAAACAAAAGAAACATCTCCATAATAGATAAATTTAACCTAACCTATCCATACTGTGTGAGATTCTGGGTCTGATATGTTGCTGTTGATGGTGAAATTGGCATCACAGTTAAGCTCTTCTGGATACAGATTCCCAGTGAGGAGAAAATTCATGAGGAGGCGGGAGGGAACTGTTTGTAATGTTGGATGTTCTCCAAATCATATCTAACTATTCAAAAGCAGATCCCTTAGAGAGAATGTACATAAAAACTGGTAAATATGTTAGATAAGAGCTCTCTCAAACGAAACTAAATTCATTATAAGTGCAGTGAGTAACTGTAGAAACAACATAATAAAATTTTAATCTAACTAAAGCTAATCTATAATAATTAAAATAGCATATTCCTAATAGTCAAACCCTGTGAAATCCCTTTGTTTTAGAATAACCCTAAAGTTTCCACATAGAAGGTTCCTTCTGATAACAGAAAAGGTTTCAACTCTGAATGAAGACCTCCTGCTTGTGTCCTGCACAGAGGGAACGTGTTTTAATGCATTAGTGGATTTGATGGAGGGACATTTTGTACTGACCCATCCTTCATTCTGCTGCGCTGTCTGATGTCAGCTCTAATAGCAATTTCAGCCTTGCAGTCAGCAGGAGAGCATGACCTTTGATGTTTCCACCAAAGTTTCTGTTTGGTCAATTTAGTCAACTACTAGTTCACAGCAAGGTCACATTTACTCTTAACTTGCATTGTTACTGCTGTGCATTTGATGGTCAAAAAAAAAAAAAAGTAAAAAAACTAGCTGAGTCACAACCAGTTACTTATTCAAGTATGAAATACCACCAATGGATCTGTATTAAGTTGTATAATTACTTGAACTGTCAAATATAAATATGAATATTGACATAAACACAAACACACAAAGCAATGTACCATATATCATCTATAAAAACAACAGTGAGAAATAATAGAATTAAGAATAGTTTCTTTCATGCACAGAGCATTAAAGTACTACAAAAAGAGTTGTAGTTTTTCCTGAGGTCAAGCCTATTTATCTGAAATCCAATTTTATCAAACATATTAATTCCCAAACTTTACTGCCATTATCAGAGGTACAAATGTAAGCAATATCAGTAGCAATTTGACAATTTATATTTGAGAAGAAAAACCTGTCAAGGAATGTGATGGGATAGGAAAAACAGTCTCATGCTGGAGTAAAATAATAATAATAATAATTAATTGGCACAAAAATAAGTTACTGTTACAAAACTGAGACAGGAAGGGGGACATCTTGGAGAACTAAACATAATAGGTCACAGCAGACAGCACAACAGAGGAAATGAAAACAGCTAGGGTAGCTGACAAGGGAGTAATGAAACTGACCTGCTTCTAACTGCTGGAAGTAATTGGTAGGACAAGTGAACTAGTGAGAATTTAAACTAAATTAAAGCCGCAAGCGGCGTTGGAGGCCCTCGCAGCGAAGCGCGCCTCTGGCCTCATGGCAACCGCGGGGGTTCCAGCAACGCCATGCTCTCGCCACCGCCAACGATCTCACGCAGTCCCCACAGCCGTCCACCAGGCAACACACACTGACGTCTTCCGCAGCGCTCCCTGACGACGCACAAGCGCAGTCAAACTGAATTGCAATTTATAGCTATTGGGCTCTTTAGAGGCTAACAAAGGTCAAGCCTAACAAGTTTACTGCAAATAGGATAATGCATGTATGACTTAGAACAGTCTTTCTTCCAACAGAAAGAAAGACTGTTCCAACTGCTCCTTCCAACAGGCGACTTTCTGTTGGAAGGGGGCGGGACTAAACTGATGTCACCAATTGACCATGTGAATGTGATGAGCTCTGGTCTGTGATGATACAAATAAAGTTTGATGCAGCTGTGAGCTTATGTGGGGAAGTTATTCCACTTTGATGTTTCATGGCAAATGGTCAGATTTGAGGCTTTGCCACGCCCACATGCTTCGATGTACAAAAATTCCTTTGATAACTTTTGACCTTCACACCCTCAAGACTGAGCTGACTGAGTTTGAAGCCTAGATCTCGAAAGTTGTAGGACGAGTTCGCTCAAATACGACATCAAAATGAAAAATAATTTAAAAAAGAATTGAGAAATCCTGCAAATTCAATAGGCCTTCGCCAGCGCTTTGCTGCTCGGGCCTAAAAATGTACCACAAAAAATTAATTAGAATGTCAGCACAGAGGAGAGAACATGAAAAGCTAGGAATAGTGGACACCAAAACACAACAAAACCCCAAAATGATCCAAATTCAAAACCAAAGGGTCAATCAAAGCATTAAGACGCAAAGATCAGAAAAACATCTGTGTATAGGTGATGACACAAATCTGAAAAGCCCACCATTTTGGTCGCAGCAGTAACTAGTTGGGCCACATAGGGACATAAGAATTATAGCATGCAGATGTCGGAGTAAAATCTAAAACTTGTATAAAGCGAGTAATTAAAGTCTAAATAATTTATTCACTATGGATTTCTGAGTAACGGCAGCACATGCATCACTGTTAATCCAAAATCTACAATGCATTAGCAACTCTAAAAGACATGATGAAGACAGATGAAGCTGAAATTCTAAAATTCTATCACCCAACAAAAAAAGAGCTCAATTAGTAACAGAGTACAAGTGTAATAGATAGTTTTGGTTCACCAGCTACCGGTCTCCATTTAGCAACATACTCTGCATCCTCCACCCTCACACCAACTAACATGTCTTCTTTCTCCACATCCATAAAGCTCCTTTGAACTGTTCCTCTGATTAACTCCTGATCCTATCTCTCCTCATCACTCCCAAAGAAAACCTCAACATCTTGGGTTCTGCGACCTCTAGTTCTGCCTCCCGTCTTTTCCCCTTTGACATTAACCCAGTCAACATTGCTGGTCTCACCACTGTCTTGTACATATTTTCTTTCATTCTTGCTGGTGACCATTTTTCCACACGTCACACCTAACACTTTTGTCCACCTGCTCCAGGATCAACCTAAATGATTGCCTACTTTGATGATGCAGTTATTGGTAACGGATCAATTGGTACCATTCTACCATTATCACCAGGAAGAACCCTAAAGATCAGTTGTGATTCCTTTTAAAGGCAGCTGAAGGGAAACAACGCTGGAAACAAATAGACTTAATCTGCTGAATGTTGAGATAAGTAAGCCATGCTGTTTAAATTCACTCCCAGTATTTCACTGGATGTGTTCAGTGTCTGACTGTGGGACACTGATGTGAAAAGGAGAAGACAGTGATCCAAATCAACATTCAAAGAACATAATTGTAAGAAATTGAAGAACTGCCTAGTACAGAAAGTACCACAGACTCAAATCAATTCAGAAAACTAACTGGAAGACCTAAAATGAATAACACAGAATGACAAATGGTCTGCTCGTCAGATGACAAGAAAACCCCCGAATAAACACCCAACTGGAATCCTTGCCCAGACCACAGACTTTTCTGAAGATATTACTTATGTCAGGCTTTCAGAAGATAAACCAAACTCCAGATTAGACCCTTTTTATATAATAGTGTAGCCATGCAAGTGTGCTTCCAGTTTTTCCCCCAGATTTATATCAACTATTTTCAGTAAAGTGCTTCTGAACACACCACACGAAAGGTTGTTCTCATGAAACACACAAACATTTCTACTTTAACATATTTTTTAGTATCCAGTGTCAGTTCAAAGCTGTGTAGGTACCAAACAAGTATTTGGTTTAGCTGGCCTTCCAACTAACATCAAATATATCAACTCATAATATGTCCTTTATATCAGAATTGTTTATCAATGTTTTTGCATGACACATCCAACATAGTCTTTAGTCAGTTGTTATGTCAGTTACACAACAAAGTGTTTGTTACTTTGAATGATTTTAAAGTGTGGAAGTTGAAAGTAATAAATATTTTTAGTTCTAAGCATTACTGTTGTAATGCTAGTCAAATATAAGTCTGATATATTTTATTATGTTGGCATAATTTTAAGTAGTTTCTCATTACTTTAACAGTATATGTAATTGTACCATGTAGAAAGGTGAACTATTGCTTCTGAAACCTATTCAACAACAAAATATTACTTAGAGAAAAAGTCTTTAGACTGATAAATATAAAATGTTTTCAGTTTTATGCATCATATGTTTTGTCTGCCTAGATTACTTGTGATGAGCCAGGGGTCCTTTATGAGATCCTTATATTATAAACCCAAGCAAAAAATACCAGAGTTTCACATACCCAATGTATTAATTTAAACCAAAATGTATACTATATGCTGTTATTGCTCATATTTAAAAGAGAAAGCAAAAATGACTCCTACTACAGCTAAAAGTACATTGAATATTTATTACTACATTTATAATAATGTCAACTATAACATTTGCGTAAGGTCATTTTGATTTTTGACTGAAGCGGTAATATTAAACAAATACTGAGGGTGGCCAGCTTCAACCTTAGCAAATGTCTCTTAAGACATTTACATTTTTTAAAGAGTAAAGTAAATCTAACAATTTGAGCAGCTTACTTAGTTGGGTTATCTGCTATTTTTGAAAACACAGTTCCCTTAGTTGGAGTGATGGACGACACTCCTTCAGTTTTCATACCATGGCTGTTACCATGTTTTGCAACTGGAGATATATCCAAACAGTCTTTCTGCTAAACAGCAGTACACATCCACATGTGGGATGGGGGGCATCCTCTGCTACTCTACGTTCCACACAGTCAATGAAAACTTTGATCACCCAATTTTACTGGCATTAATCATAGGAACGATATAAAGGTGGTAAGTTTCTACTTCAAGCAGTGAAAGCTAAATGGAGGGGAGACAGACTGGGACAGTGTCTAATGTGATGAGGGTGCTGCTCTGGTCTACTGTGGTTAAGAAAGAGCTGACCCAGAAAACAAAGTTCTCATTTCACTCATCATAATATTTGACTCAAGACTGAATGAAGGAGATCCCGGACACAGCTGAAATCTGAAGAGTGGCCAGCCTCAACTTTAGAGATAAAGGTGGGAACCTCCTTCATCTGGGGAGAGCTGTAAGTAGAGCAGCTCCTCCAGGGGACTATATATTCCTTCTGGCCTGGGAATGCCCCTGCATCTCTGAGAATGAGCTGGAGAGTAGAAGTGCTGCTGCGTAAAGGGGTGCGTTTCCCTTCCCGGATCTGCCGTCCAATTTTTAATAAGCAGAAGACAATATGTGGTAGATAGTAAGAAGGATTTTGTTTTTACTCATTTACCCATACCTTCCACTGATTAATCCATAGTGCAGTAAATCAAAGTTACATTTGCCTAACCTACTTGAATAGAAATTTGGGTTTTCCCTTTGCGACCTGTAGTTGGTTTTCTTTGGCCTTCGGCTGGCCCTGTTAGTATCCACGCAAAATGTCGATGATGTAGTAGGTGGAGGTTTTTACAACGCAACACATTTTGCACCTTTGCAGTTTTAGTCATTCATGCCAAAAATGTAAAATAACTTTATATTCTTTTCATATGAAGACATATGGCTTTGTTATTCCAGTATATAATATACTTTGGTTTGATCTGAGCTCATAATCTGAGACATGTTAGAAGCGATCATAGCTAAAATTAATGGGATTATAGCGATTCTGATATACAGTAGTTTATATGACATTAGATTGGATGGTTTTATGAATATGAAACTCCAAAATTGTTAAAAAAAATACTTAACTATGATAAAAAAAATAAAATGATTCAGCATGCTTAGAGTGCATAGGTACAAAATGGAAGTACAAGGGGGAGAAATGGCAATGCAAAGATACAAACTGGGTCACCAGAACCAAAACGAGCTATTTATTTATTGAGTTTACATTGCCATTAACTATTTGTCAACCACAGAGCGAACAGAGCACAAAAACACTCAGAAAGGAAAAATATATGAGCAAGGATAAAGCAGTATTAACACAGAGAAAACACAGTGTGTGCGTGCATGCAGATGTCTGTAGCCTATATGTGTGTTTGTAGAGAGTGGGGATGGGAGTATTACTGTATAATGGCCGGCTTACTCTCTATAGAAAATCAGGCTGTTCTTATTACTGCTGTAACATCAGGGGGGAAAATCCTTTATGTAACAGGCCTCTGACTTTGGCGTGTGTGCAGCAGTAAACAAATCACCATAGTTTATAATCTGCCTCTTACTGTAGTCCCATATAAGAATATTACAGTAGCAGAAGCAAATTGGGGGTTGGGGGAGCAGCAAAGTCACAACACTTTCTACACTCATGAATCGCTTCCTAGGAACCAAAGAATGGATATAAAGGGAATTCATCATTATTCCTACAGCGTCGGGATTTTTCTTTTTTTTTTTCCAGGGGCAGTCTTGTACCATCCCGACTGCGGCATCACCACCATAACAAAGAGGCACGAATCCACGGACCTCTGCATGAGACAGCCCCCCACCCCCACCCCCTGTCCCTCTCCTCCTCACACGCCCACTATCTTCTTACATTAGGATGAGAACCAGCAACAACAGCAAACGTCTAAGAAGGATACACGCATCCTGATCAGAGAAATGCGAGGCCCACATTAACGTCCCTGCATCGCGAGACCTAAATCACGCTTTAACCGTGGCTCGAATGGCATCACTCATTGATAATGGCGCAGCGCGAGAATACACGCAGCCATCGCGAAACACGCGATGACACACCTCGAATCTTAGTTATAGGCGAAAATGAGCCACTCACCGTGTGAATTCGTCCCTCGCAGTGTGTTTATGTTGTAAAGACAAGTGTGTGTGTGTGATGGGAAATCTCTCTTCCTTTTAGCTGCTTGCAGAGCAGTCTGGTACCAGGACACAAACACGCCCCCTTTCTGAATGGCTCAGCCAATCAGGAGCCGGGAGCAATAAGAGTCGAGTGCTTAGAATCTGCAAATAGCGGACACTGGTGATGCGTTCACGTACCTCCGAGGAAACGACTTATGAGTAGCCGACGTTACTGAATAAAGTTATAGAATGTATCCAGCATGAAGTCACATATTTGTAGACCTTATTAAAAAGGACATTAATAATAATACATAGAAAATCACCAGAGTGAAAACTATGCCCGTTTTTGTACAAGAACCAATAATTGAGCTGAAATCTATCCTACCGGTGATTTGCATCTACACATACTGATCAACACCGCCTGAACCACGTGCGACTGTTCACTGACCAATGTGAATAGTCTGCACATTGGTCAGACTAAGAACTGTGCAAGAACTGTGTTCACCAACATGATTTAAGCTCCACGGAAAAATAGGTGTGTTGGTAGAATATAGAAACTGGGTGATCTAAATAAACTAAACAAAGAAACAAAAAAATTAAATAATACAACACAAGTAATATTGCATATTGTTTCTCCAAGTTCAACACAAAACACCGCTTTCAATAACTATTGGAGTCTCAAAATGATTTATTATACCTGTACACTACTCCTCCATTGCACTCCTCATTAACAAAGATATCCAGTTAATTCCCAATCTTTGGCTTGAGTGTTGAAATGACTGGTTTCAGATCCCACTACTTTAATTTGAGGAAATATGATGGCTATTCTAGTAAGTTCCCAGACTTCTTAAACTAAGCTTTCTTAAGGTGTGCTTGTGTGAAAGTTAAATAAAGGTCCAAGGTTCAGCTTCCTCACACACAACATAATGTTTTCTCCCAGGATTTCCTGAAAGTTGAACCCGCCTTTAATTCTGCACCACAAGCGTCAAATTCCAGAGGAAGTAAAGCAACCCAGAGCATCACTGAGCCACTGTCATGCTTTAGTCCTTCTTTTCCAGATATACTGATGATCAACAGCCCTATAAGGTTTCAGTTTTAATTCACTTTTACACACAACAAGATAATCAAACCTGATAAGCTTATTTATATAGTTGTGAGCAATTGGAGCCATCCTTTCCTGTGTCTGTGTCCCTGATAGTGAAGTATTGGAAGTACAAGCATACAGCACTTCTGTGTTTAAGCATGCACTTGATTTTATCTACTGTACACAATTTTATACACATAGTACCCTTCATTGGTGTTCTAGTATTTTTTTTTTTGGAGGCAGCAATAATAAGTATATAACATTCAAATAATAAAGTAATACGTTATCTGAAACACAAAATCAAAACATTTTTATAAGAAAGAAAAAATGAAGATCCTGAGATTCTACTTAACATGTAGTCATTTTATCATCCTCTTCTTAACCTGTGCTTATGTTGATCTTGTGAACTGCTTAGCCAGATTAAATATCAATGTGACCAGTCAAGAGGCCATATTTATTTTCTCTTATGTGTGATCGAAAGTGCTATCCCAGTTAAAATATTTTCCACTGACTTCATATATATATATATATATATATATATATATATATATATATATATATATATATATATATATATATATATATAGACCCACATTTTATCTCACTCCAAAGACTACTCAGAATTTGGCAACCTTTAAAATCTTCCAATTGAGTGTGACAAACTATGCTTTCTAGAGGATATCTCTTTACAGCAATTAATCTCACCATGCAGCAAATAAAATAAATGGTGTTGAGAAACCTACAAATGTAGGATTGTAAAACTCTTCATGTGAGTGGCCTATTATTCAGGCAGTAAAATGAATGAAACCCATTCTGGACAGTCGACTGACTGGATCCCTGTTGAGCTGCTAGATAGCTGGATGACCTGCTGGCTGTTGGGGTTTCTATAGGATTATCATGGATTATGGCTTCGATTTGATTTGGCCTTGTTTATAATCTCTGCAAAATTCACACATTGTGTGTACTGTAAACATGTACTAAAACCCATGGCTGCCTTCATGACTTTGTCCAGTTTATTGGTGAAGTGAGTGGGAGCTCTCAAGTGTATTTAAGCTGTGATCTTCACGTAGGTTCTGCTCTGGTTAAACATTTTGAAAGAAAGCTCAGTTTTATGATGAAAACTCCCACACTCAAACTGAACAACATATCTTTTTGAACCAAGCAGATAGGTGTGGCCGAATTTCCACTTTAAACTGGCTTCTGTTTATTCATAACACCTCTCTCTGCTCGTTCTCTCCTCTGTCCATCCTCCCATCCTCTTTCCTCTCCTTCCTTCCTTCACTCCTATCCTAGAGGGTTATGTAATGTTCCTGGCAGCACGGTTGTCTCTCTGTCTTTCCCCATCAGCATATCTGTTTCTGTCCAGCTAAAACTCTGTCTGTTTCACAATCCATCTTTTCTCCGCGTCGCTCTGCTTTTTCTGCGCCAATCCTCTCGCTCATTTTTTACTCCTCAAAATTCCTCATTGCAATTACAGTCGGACGTCTTTCAGGGTGTGTCAAAAATTGTGCCTATAAATGGCCACTGAAACAGTTAGCAAGAACTCAAGATCAGTCAGATTGGATGGAAAGTTTGCATGAAAACACCCTCTTCTTGAAGGTGAATCATTAAAGTCTGATCTTTGCTAAATGACAACATCTCCAAATACTTCCTTTAGATGTGGGTGCATGCAGAATCGAGGGTGACAGACCAGTTGTTGGAGCTGATATCACTCTCTTCTTCACTCTGCACCATTTCAGTCCAGTTTAACTCTCTAACACTCCTGTGACCCAAATAAAGAATCATCCCCTGCTGTGTTGAGCCTTTAACTTATGGACCGACACAAATAGGCACAGGACCTCAATGCCATATTCTATGATAAATTACTTTTGCATACGTTTCACGGTTGATATATGGGAGTTTCTGGCGTTTCCAATGATTACTTATAAAATCTAATAAATGGTAGTTAAGTTTTTGGCTTATTTTTCTGCTCTTAAGCGCTAGTTATCTTAAACGTGTGTTTTGTAGAGCTTGTCACTTACAGCCATTTGGAAGAAGATTGGGGGAAGATAGTTTAAAGATGGTCAGAAGATTAAAGGCAGAGGCTACATGGGGGGTGTCTGGGCTTTAAGGGGGTAAGATTGAAATGAGCGGGTGAGGAAGGGTGAGACACGCAGCAGGAAGGATGCCATGTTGACAATGGGTGTGGCTTAGGGAAAGTTGATGTGACTAGAGCCGTATTTGGACTTTATTTGACCCTAAACTAACTGACTAAAGAACAATCTGCTCTTACTGATTGTTCATTGCTGCATCAAATGTATGACAAAAATAAACTGATCCGATGTTTAATTTATTGAGTCAATAATTTTTGTTGTTGTTTTTGCTTTAAACATGAGACAAGATAAAAGTGTTCTTTTCTAAATTTCGTACTTTTTGTTGTTGTTTTTCTGTTTGTGAGCATGACATGTTATGTAATTCTATAAAAGGTATTACAGGGATTTTACTGCAGCTTTCAAGCAGCTTAATTGGGTTTTGAAACGTATGTGAGAGAATTGAAAGATCCTCTCACAAGCAGAGTAAGAGAGAATCAGAATGACACGGAGACTAAACAGGAGATCAGTGGGGAATATAAAAAGGATGTGACAATAAAATAATTAAGCAAATGTTGGGCAAGCGTTAAAAACGTCTTTAAGGCTTCGGTTTTGGACTTTCTCATTCTGTCCGCAGTAACTGACCTTGCTTAGTTGCGGGAAAGTTTTAATTGTAGTAAATGTCATATAAAACATATAATCCTGCTTGTTTTCTAATAACTGACAAAAAAAAAAAAACTGTAAACATTTTCTAGTGAGTGTTTTCAATTGAGAAAAACAAGACAAAGTAGAAATCTGTCTACTTGAACAGTAAGAGTTCAAGAAATGCATGTAGAAAATGTTTTGGTAGCATATTTTTATCCATGACAAAACCAACAATCCAAGGCAAACCATCGATATTACATAATTAATATGATACAACGTCATATGATTTGAGAGTTGCGAACTGATTGTGAGTACTAATCCAAAAGTTTCCACTGCTTGAAATGAAAAGCGAAACCTTTCCAGTGGAACAACTTGGTCCACGTCTGTTTCGTTCTCTACATTAGACTGGCCCTTCGTGGAACCTGCTCAGGGAAGCAGGTTGTTTCTTTTTAAACGTCCTGTTTTTTTCCAAGAGGGTTTATTTGCATACAGCAGAATCAAAGGAAAAGTGTGCTTTCTAAGAAAACAAGAAAGTTGAATTGTCTTGGACTATAAAATCACTGTCCAGTTTCAACCTCATGTGTGTGACAGCTCTAGTAAAGGAGTCTGCTTTATATTTAGTTGCTATGGTGAACTTGCAAACAACTTCCTGGTCAAAATTAACGTGATTTAAGAATGGATCCATGCAATCCAGAGACATTTACCTACAGCTTTTCAGACATCATGGAACTCTCTAAATCTCTTGATTTAGATTTCAGGGAAAGGTATTAAATACTTTTATTCTAACTGTATAATAGTTAATATCTGAAACTTTGCAAGCTTATACTGCAATAGCCCAATTTCTTGGTAGAAGTGTAAACAAATTGTTTTTAATTTGATTATATTTATTAAATGAGAGAAAAATCTAAAAAAAAAAGAAAAAGAAAAAAGTTCTTATCCAAATCTGTGCTGGTGCAAATGTCAGCATTTCAAACAATTCATTCAAAAATAAATGCAACTGAAGCACTGTTTGAAATGGATGCTTTTTAAAATTAATCAGTATTTCCTTTAACTTCTTAAGTAACCCATGATTTTCTGTTTCACTAAGGTATAAATATGCATTGATGTAGAAATAGAAGCTAATTTCTTTTAGCTCCATGTTGAAGTATGGTGGAGGATCCATGATTCTGTGGGCACAACAGCCTTGAAAACCTTAAGACAATAGCTCATATGCTATTAGAAATACCAAAGATTGTAAAATAAATTCTGAGCTGAAAACGGATCATAATTGGTTCTTTCTAGGAACACATGAAACCAAATGTTGGTTTAACGCGATTACTGGCTGTGAACACTTTGTGGTAGAATATTGTGTGAATATTGTGTAAAATATTAGGAGAAGCCTCTTTGTAGCGCATGTAAACGTCTGGGAGCAAAGGTTTCTTGTATTTCTTTGAGCCCAGCACTGAAAGCATCAAAAGTAATCTGATGGATGAGAAGGACTTGCCTTTTAATGTGATGAAAACAGATTACAGACATTTCACGTGTTTTTCTAAATTTAGGACCAGAATCAAAATAAATCAAACTGATAACAAGGGAGAAGTGAAATTATATTTTCCTCTCTTGAAGTTAGAGGTAGCTAAAACAATTTGGGGCACATCAGAGTGTTGCTTTTACAACACGTTAATGTTGTAAAAGCAAAAATGTTTAGGATGCTACAGTCCATTTACTGTAGCATCCTAAATGTGTGCATATACCACCACCCAGTGGACTCAACAGGGATTAGCAATCTAATATAAATCTGTAGCTGTGACAGCCATCACAACATGATCTCCCCCCCAAAGAAAAAAAAAAAACAAAACAAGAAAAAAAAAGACAAACCCCCCCAATGAGATTAGGTATTGATAGGGGTTAAAACATTTATGTCATCCATCAACCATATTTGTTTAAAACTTTGTCACATTTAGTTAATATATTCACTATTGGCCTTATCTGCATTTCTTAGTTTACACTTCAGCTGAATAAAAAAAAACAGCTATTAAATTAACAAATGGAAGAAGGCTGTGCACGCAGGTGATGTGTGTCAGACAGACCTCTTAAAAACGGCTTTTTACTCCCTGTCTTTCATCGGTTCATTCGCTCTGGTTTCCTCTTTTGCTCCGTGTCTGTGAGAGTGAGCCTCTACCACATTGTTGAATATGTTTCGCGTCTGTGGCTTTCAGCACCTCTCCACTTTTACACATTACTTGAACACACACACAGAGACGAGAGACAGAGGGTGACAATATAAAATTTCCTCCTAGATGGGAGAAGGAAATGTGCATAGGCTGGCCTGCTATTGTCTTTGAAACTCGAAGTTGTCCATATTTACTTTGGAGAGAAACAGAAGGAGAACATTCGTATTGCCTTCAAACAGTAATGCCGACTTTGTGCAAGAGAAACACGGGCACCGGAAATGTATTCTGATGGCCGATAAAACATGACTGGAAACAACCTGTACTGTACAGTGACTCACAACCCTCTTAAAATGTTGCATTACAAATGACTGTAGCTAAAATGTAATTTAACAGAATTTATAGGCTGTATTTATGCTGTGCAGCGCATTAAATACATAATAGAAAATAAACAAAATATCCGTTGCATAATTTAAAAAATAAAACCATGCTTTCTGGAAGTTCACAGCACAGTACAGAAATAAAAAATCTTCCCTGTACACCTGTTAAAATGCTTGTTAACACAAATAACAAAACAGCTATTCACATTGCTACAACTATGTTTACTTTGTTCATGCACACACTCCTGGCTCAGAAGCTCTGGACATCCCGCTAGTCACATCAATTTAAGCTGGAGTAGTTAAAGAGTTGTGCAAAGCACAGAGATAAATACAAATGCATGTACTTAATTAGTGAAGGTTATACATTTTATTGTATAGACAAGTTTGCGCAAGATGTAAGAGCAGCTGCGGCAACCAATGCCGTTTCCCGTGTTGTGCTTCTGATTGGATATGAAAATACTACAATAGAAATGGTTTAACAGTGAAGATTAAAGGAGCACATGAATACTTTGGAGGTTTTCCTGTTGGCTAAAGTTGTAGAAAGAGCTGAGGAATACCAACATCCTCCATGCGTCAGCATTAGTTGATAGTTGCTAAATTTAATGTTGTCACAGAGCCAGACACACGTTACACACAGGATTTGAGGTCTTTGCTTACATTGTTTTAGATTAAAGCTTGACAGGATTTCTTTGATCAGTTCAACATGAGCCTTTCAAAGTAAGGCGCTAATATGGAGTTACACTGCTGACGTCAAAACGTTTGTGGCTGACGGGGCAAATTACATTGTATGTCAGAGCTAAAGACACCGATAAAATCTTAAATATAAATCACTATATGACTAACAACAATTGCTTGGCAAATAAAATAAATTAAATTTTTTGTTTGATAAAAAAAATCAACACAAATGCCTTTTCTGACATGGAAAGGGATTGTCATGTTGGTGACAAAATATAGTTTTAAACAGTATACTTCATCAAGAGATGTTTGTGTAAAATATAAATTGATTTCCTCCAACTTAATGCAATTGTTTTAACCAATCATGCTAGAAACCTTGCTATTTTGGTCTGTTACTAACGACTAACCATCATCTTAAAATCCTAACCAGAATAAAAGGATTACCTATGAAAACGGGATGGAAAAACTAGTGGATGCCTTTATTTTCAGTAGGACAGACTTCTGTAAAAAATGTTTTTACTAGTCTAATAGTGTAAAAATAATAATAATAATAATAAATCAGTCATAATAACACCAGCTCTTTGATTACTGTACTGCCTTCTTGTATATAAAAAGGATAAAAGTCCTAATATTATAAGGCACTCTATGGTCTTAGGTTGAAATAAATTTTTGAGTTGCTTTTCAAGTATGGATCATGCAGAACTCTGCTGCTGGTTCTGTTAAATCAGGGTTTAATTCATTTTTCAAATACACATATTGGACATTTAGTTCAAATAATATGGCTAATGAAGAGCCTGTTTGAAGTGTGAAATTGAAGATAAGATCAGAAATGAACTTTAAAACTTGGATTTAAATTTTCCTTCTCAATCTGTTTTCATTATGTGCTTCTTTGTGCAATATTTCTAAGTCTCAATAACATTGAGATTATTAAAATTTTTCTCTTGTCCTTGATGCACGGCACTGAATTTATTTTTGTGATGGTGGTGTTATATAAATAAACTTGCCTTTCCTTTCCCGGTGAATGCGTAGACACATAATCTGCAGCAATAAATATAATTTCTCACAAGATTGTGAAATTTACATAAAATCTGCGTAATTCGCACGTAAAGTAAAGCTGGTGATGTGGTTAGAAACAAACCCATAGACTTACAGTGACTGTAACTATTTGTAGGTATAAAACAACAAAAATCAAAACTATGAGAAGTGCCTTTTGTCTGTTCACCTTTTCACAGATCATGGCACCAACTGGGTCTAGAGCTGCTCTCCAGTATCACTTTGATTCTGCAAAGAGTCTTAACCTTTGGCATGGTCACTCAACAGCCACACACACACACAGGCAGGTTAGTAACGATTTCATCATGTAGCAGGATATCCTACCACCACTATGTAAACACTCCAAGGAGGTTCAGAGGTCTGCTTTTAACCCCTAGTCTACACTTTTCTCCCTCCGCATCCCCTTCCCATCCACTCACTCCTAAACATGGGCCCTGATGTGTGGTTTGAATTTCAGAAGTGACACCAACATCAACAGCAGCAGCAGCTATCGCTACAATCTGACACTTTTGCTCCCTGTTAAACAAATATACTTGGAGTTATAAAGAAAAGGTACTGAGCACTTTTTTAAAAATTAATAATATAATGGAATTTTTCAGGGATGGGGTTACTTTGAATCAAACCAAATACTGGCATTCACAATTTTTATTCTTCTTTGCTAATGAGAAAAGGTTCAAACTCTACTTTAAATTAAAAATAAAGTGTCCAGATAAAAGATATCAGCTTTGACATGGAAGGATTTGTAAAAGAGGATGTGTTGCGACAGCGAAAGAGAACACATGAGGCTGAAGAAGTAGATTTAAGTTTGAAGCATGACATGATTTTCCCAGCACTCCATCAGTTTTCCCAGCCAAAAATTGGGAATAATGTTCAACAATGCTGTACTGCACATTCAGCCCTTTCTCTTGCCCACACAGTTTTTATAATTTTTCTCCTCACTACTTTACCATCTTTTGCTTTGTGGAGTGCCAGACGTTTTTGACCTGAGGTCAGACTTCTGTTTTTTTTTTTCATATCTACAAAGAAAAAAAATAAACAAAAATCCAGTCAGGATCTAACTATGCCACATAAATGCTAACATTTGCATAGAATTTGCCTGCAGGAGTGTGAACTGTAAATCTATTAAGGCAAATACAGTCTGTACATTTTTCCCCCTCACACAGACATAAATGTAAATTCAGTACCCATTTCACCGTTTTCATGAATACCACGATCTTGTTCTACTGAACTTGTGTAAAGTAAAGGCTTTGGGGCATGAAAAGTGTGGATTTGATGCATTCCAGCCACACAACCAAAAGCATTAAGTCCATCATAAGTCACACAATAGTCATTATGGTAATCGTCTTATGAGGATCTCTGGTTGATCTTAGTTACAGGTCGTAAATGAACCACAGATATGAATGTGAGCGAGCATAACTTGGCGCATGTCTGAATCTCTGTGTAATTCTAGATGTTGGTTTATGTTGGCCAGAAATGTGAATAAATTAACAAGTGGTCCAATAGCAGAGAATCATCTTGCAGCCTGCCAGACAGACAGGGCCTCACACACTTCCTGTGTGTGTGTGTGTGTGTGTGTGCCTCATGTGACTTAACGCCCCCAGACACAGAAAAGAAAGTATGTCTGATTCATTTTAAGGGGTTTTGACTGATGAACTTTAAACTGACACCTTCACCCACCTCAGCCTTTTGTGAAGGTCCTACTACTATTACACCTATTATTTTTGAAAATCTCTTCCATAAATTGTTGCAAAACACACACACACACACACACACACACACACACACACACACACACACACACACACACACACACACACAGCGACATGATGAATTAAGAGCTACTTTAGTTAATTTGTGAAACAATATTATTTCACCTGTTGCTATATATCAATGGTGTTTGTGTTGTATGATGTGTGTGTGCCCACAATAAGGGTGGGAGGATGTGGATTGTACTCCACCAAGTCAGGACCAGCTCCCCAAATTAGTTAGCAAACACCCCAACACTGATGGACCGAAACAGACCATCTAAGGGCAAAGGGCAAGTTCACCACCGGCCACAGTCATAGATTTGCCATCATTTTGCACGCCAAACAAAAGCCAAAACAAAGCAACTGCAATCAAAAAATTGCAAAGTCTCTCTGCAAACAACACTTGCACAGGAAAAATGGCACCAAGCAGACTGGTGGCCTCCCAACAATAATTACCCTTTCAGTTTCCCTAAATCAGTCCTCAATATCCTCCAACTTTTAAATTCATTCCTGCTCCAACACCTGAATGGAATGACTGATATAAATCCCCATTATTGAGCCATTTGTTTGTTTCCGGTGTGTTGGAGAAGGGATTCAGCTAAAAGTTGAAGATTAGTAGCTCTCAAGGAACAGAGTTGGACACCCCTGTCTTTGACCAACGCACATATTAGCCCACAAGATAAAAAAACAAACAAACAAACAAACAAAAACTACTTCTGCTCCACCATCGCTACACCAATTAGACAATTTGATTTAAGCACCCAGAACCGTTTTTGATTTACTTGACATGACTGGAAATATTGCAGTGGCTCTGGTGTAAACATGCATTTCATTTTGATCTCACATGCATCTCCTAAAGTGTAACGAGCCGTAACATCACGATACCCCATACAAAAGGCAAAACATCCCACTGGGCACCATGTTTTGTGTGGCTATAGGCGTGTGCGGGCGCATGTGTGTGTATGTAAAATACCCACTTTAAAGATACACCACAAATGTAGAACCACACACATGCTAGCAGGACCCATATTTACATTTTTTTAAAAGTAGCAGTCTGCTGCCTGTTTGCACGCATAGATAAAAATTATCATACCACGATGGAATGAAGGGCTGGAAAGAAAGCTTCAAAACAAAACAGGACAAAGATAAGTAGATGGTCTGACCTAGGAGAATCCATCAAACCAACCGGCAAATTCAGAGGTTTTTGAAAATCCTAAAAGTCCTACAGAGGAAAGCACAAGAGAGATAGACATTTATTACCTAAAATCCCTACAGACTGACAGAATTGTTTTGGCTGACAGAAACATCTGAAGACATTTCTCTCTATTTTTGTTAAGTGCTATCTTTTTACTTGTCTCTGATTAAAGTGGATACTGAAAGAAGTTCTTAAGGCTGCCCTTATTATCTTTGGTCGCAGGTTTTGTCATCTGCAGCTTACATAACATAAACACCCTGAGAAGTATAAAATGAATCCCATAATAACCATACACGCACACATGCACACCCAGCTTGAAAGCCCTGGTTGCCCTAGCTTGTTTGGAGAGAATGCTGAAACACCATGAGAAAAATAAGATTCTAGATTATGTTTTTGATTTCCCACAGGGACGTTATATTGTCCAATTCGTACAAAATAATATATATATATATATATATATATATATATATATATATATATATATATATATATATATAAAGAGTAATAAGAAATTAAAAGCAAACACTTGAAAGAGCCATATGTTCAATATGCAACAAGCAGTGCAAAACAATCAGCCAGGAAATTTTTATCCAAACAACTGCAGCTCACTGGAGATGATTTTTTTTTACGCCAGTCTCTGTAAACGTGACTGTCAGGGATTCGCAGTTTCACCTGGCGCCACCAAGTAACATTATGTTCATATCTTTTGAATCCTGGGCCTTTGTTGCAGTTTCTGAAGCTAAGTGGATCCTGAACACTTTTAGGTACCTAAATGCATTGAGATGCAGTCATGTGATTGTCTCAGTGGTTACTGGTGTTAAGCAATAAATAAACAAAGTGGCTGGTAAGTATTTGTTGACAAGTCACATTTTCTGAGAAAGTCTTGTGTTTATTGTAATTAAGGAGCACTGGAGGTAAAATTCAACATTTCAATCAAGTGGCCTGTTTTCAGACGAAACTAAGTCAGCCATCAAAAAGTTCTTTAAATGTGTTCATCAAACTTCTGCAGCGACCCAAGAAGTAACTTTTTAAATTATATTTAATATGTTCAGGCACCACACACACACTCTTGTGACTGAGTCACCGTCCAGCTTGAACCTGTTGGACTATTGTTTGTGCACCACCCAGCCAAGCAACCGGACGTTTACCTCCATTACCTCCCCATGTTTACCTCCACGGTCGGCTCAGAATAGCCTGTCACTCAGCAGCCACTGTTCACCCGTTTCCTCCAATAGCGTGACTCTGCTGCACAAAGGGGCGGGCACTGGATTAAAACAGGACAGAATGAGGAAAACAAGATGTGACAGAAAGGAGAGTTTCACAAAGGACAGGAAACCCAGAGACATATCAGAGAGAACCGAAGGGAGAGATGGAGGGACAGATAGACGACGGAGGGCCGAGAGGGGGAGATGCAAGTGAAGCCAAGTGGTGAATGAGGTGAAGAAAAATGAATGAGACAAAGAAGGAGAGGGCAAGAGAAAAGAGGAAGGAAATTGGAAGCACAGAAAATATTAACAGCGGAAGAAAGTGCAGATGTAGTAAGTAAAGACATCAAGGGACGACAAAGAAAGAAAAGAATCAGGCAAAACTATGCCTATTACACCTTTGAAGTCCACTTTAAGATTCAAAGGAGTTTGTTGTGATTATGATATGATTTGATAAACAGTAGTGTCCGAGCAGATGAAGTGATGAAAGCTTCCTAATAACAGAACTGAGTCAAAGCTTTTGGATTTAAGCAGCATTAGTCAGCAGGCTGACAGACGTTGCTTTTGATCTCCAGGTCACGTTTTACAAGGTGCCAAGCTGAGGGTGAGGAGGAATACCACACTCATCTCTTCAGTGGAATATAGCATGTCAACTGTGGATTTTAAAGAAAGATAGCCATCAGAGCATTGAATGCAATATGTTGGATTCATAATTTCTTATCTTTATAACATCAATAACAAAACAGTTCACTAGACTTCAGCCAAATCAAAAGCAGCTGTATCTTAGAACAAAACTGAAAAGGTGTCACAGTTGTGTTTCAGGGTTTTTGTTATCCTTATCAAAGATCTGGATCAATCCTCATTGGTTATTAGAGTCTTTAAAGGCTTTGGGAGAACACTTGGTCATTCTGCATCTTCTTTATTCAGAATAAAAATAATGAAATGGAGGAATCAGTGATGTATTCTTTGGTAGGGGTTTAAGTTCAGGTAATTGCAGAACAATTCAAACCTGAAAACCCTTTACTTGAAAAAGGGTCCTTTTTCTTTTAACTGGACTGCATGTCTGTTGTGGATCCTTCAGCAAAGCTCGAGAAAGAATCCAGCATGCACTCTTTACTGTAACATATGTGCGTTTGCCAGGAGAAAATACAAAAATGAGATGAAAGTGTTGTGTCAACACCAACAGCAGGCTTTTAAAAGAGACTGGAGTTTGTTTAACTGTTAGTCAGTCAGCTGACAGACCCAGCTTTGAAGATAAAGTTGCGCTCTCGTGATCAGAGCAAAACCTTAAAACAAAGAGGAGGGAAATCAACCGGCGCTTAGAGTTTTACGACTAAAAGGAATGTTTTTCTAGTAGTGTAACAAATGACAAAAAAACACGTTTCCTTGTTGCTGTCGTGTACTCTTACCGTCATCCTTTCGATGAAGGTTAGTATTGAAAGAAAAACCCAAAAGGATATAAAAACAGGTATAACATTATAGAAACAATTTTTAGTCAGCTCAAACACTTGTAAACCCAGTGGACAGATGTGCAAAATCATGTTGTTTTCAATTATATTGCATTGCAATGTGCTGACTATATTGAGACTAGAATCAAAAGGTACAAAAGCTTTTTTTCATTGGGGCTCAGGGGAGCTGAGGGGGAATGAACAAAGACCCAGCTGATCATATTTCCTCCAACCCCCCCCAAAAAGATGCAACGATTCCTTTGGAGATTATCGTCTCATAGTCTCCAAAAGCAGAGTTGGTAATCATTACCCTGATAGGAATGCATCCTTGGTGGCTCTCTTTGGAGGTCTTACAACGCATGTCACTGGAAGGAGACCCTGGAGAGACACAGAACATGCTCAATGGGGCACATCTCCCTTCTGATCTAGGATTACCCTGCAATCTCCCAGAAGTGGACATGATCTCCTTCAATCTTCAACAAAAAGTATTTCTTTTGAAGCTTTTTTTTTTTTTGCATCTTCTCCTTTCAGTCCCGACTGTGTCACTGTGTAGCGTAGAAGTCTAATGTCACTGGCCACTGAAGCTTATGTAGTCCAGATGTGGTACTGCTTCTCATCCAAACAGGCCCTGCTGGAGTTTCACTTTTTATGGCAGTGCAAGACCCAAAACTCCTTGGTGTTTACTGTGGTTGTCATGGTGATGGGCTTCTGGCACCGAGATGAAAAAGGAGATAGTGAAGGGTAAAGAAAACAAGAGATATTGCACATTTAAAATAGACAGCTTCTAAGAGGAGTTACAGTTAGATTTTGTAAGCAACCCAGTAACATTGCTGGAGTTCTGGTGTTAATTAATATTTTCTATTGTGTCATTTGTGAAGAGTAAAACGATCCCCATTTTCATGCTCTATTGTACCATTCAAACCCATCACTGCCACACACACTTTCTATCAGAGCTCAGGTAATCAAGGGAAAGCTTGCACTGGGCAAAGACACACAGAGGAGAAAGCGCGCACACACAAGTCCAATCTTTCACCAGTGACTCTCCCTAACAACTTAGTGATCTCAGATGCACTTCCACATAAATACAAGCACACACACACACACACACACACCCACGGAGACGCTGACACACCCGTACTGTCACACTTTCAAAGAGCGAGATAAGCCGCTGCATGTCATGACCAAACTAAAAGCAACTGCTGCAAACAAAACTGTGTTTGCAGGATACTAGGATGTTTCTTTTTGTTTTTTAAAGAGGAGGGAAACCAAACCCAGAAACAAACACCGCCACTGGTCACGAACCTTGACATCATAGTGATAAGCAGTTTAAAGTCTAGAAAACAGCAAAGATTTTTATTTTTTTTTGGTATTGGTATTATTTTTAACAGTCATTACAAGCACAAGTCATGAAAGTAAGTGGATGTTACAAGCAAAAACTTATGATTGCTAAGAAATGACTCCAACTATTGGAGAAATCCAGAATTTTCACGAATGGGTGGGTCAGAATTTTGTCCAACTTGATGGAACAGAGACAGTAAGTCATTGTCTTTTCAACTTCCTCTAAGCCTCAATGGGAGTAAAGAGCACAGAACTGATGCAGATCTATGCATAATTATGAGAAGATAATGAATTTTAACAACCAAATAAAGTCTGTCGCTAAGTCAGCCTACTGCCATCATAAAAAAAAAAACATTGCCAGAATGAAAGGTTTTCTATTAACACAGGACAGAAAAACTGATGCATGCTTATGGTTTTAATAGGTTATATTATTGTAATGATGTATTGACTGGTCTTTGTAAAAGCATCAAGAGTTCATGAAAACTGATAACATTATACCAGTTGTTATGTCACTCACTTCACTATGTTGCAGTTTGTACAAAGATCTTCTTTCTGGTTCATAAACCTTGATTCCGAAGATGCTGATCAGATGTAAACCAACTAAACCTGTCTGGTCATCAGAGATCACCTCATCTTTTGTTCTCAGGACCAGAACAAAACCAGGAGAGTTAGCATGTGATTTCTACACTGCTCTGCTCTTTAACCAGGTACCTGAAAACCTGACATGTCAAGAAACTCTAATCAGAGCTAAAAACATCATCTTTTCCTGAGGCACACCCAATGTAGGTCAAACACTGCTTTATTATATTATTTCCACTATCTTACATATATGTCGGCACACAATTGTCATTTTAACATCTTTTTCAAGTTTTTAATGTGTACTACATGTTTTATTACACATATATTTTGTGTTTTTTAACAGTCTGTGATCTCTGTTTTGTCATGTTACCACACCAATGACGATGTTTTGTTTTTTTTAAAAAAGGATTTTATGTGAAAGACTGACATATAGTAGTCCATAATTGTGCTGGGACAAGAAATGTTTAAATTTGGTTACTCAGGAATTAACTTTGGCACCTCTGAATACACTTCTGTTGAGCTAATTGCTTTCAGAAGACAGCAAGCTAAAAACAACAACAACAACAACAAAAAACAGTCCATCTAAGTCTTATAAAAAATTTTTGTCATATTTGAAGTTACATAGTTTACATAAACTGTCACTTCAGACAACCTGGAGCGCATCATCCACATGGTGACACATGGCGGCAAAATTGGTGTCAACAGTGACATGTCAGACTTGATGGGAAGATGATTGGTGTTAAATAAAAGTTACATATAACATGTAGGAAAAGGGAGACATCTTTCTTTTGTTGTTTAAATTTTACACTTGCCTGGCTTTACAGTTTAACCACTCCACTCTGTCAGCTCTAGAAAACATTTCATTGCACAATATTAGATTTGATAAGTTATATGTAAAATTTGCTGTCTATTTGCAGCCTCCGATTTAGCTCATATGTTTTAGTGCTAATGTGTTTAAATTGGCTTTAAAGGTTGTTTCACACTTTTCTGTTTGAGGTCAACTAAATTTCATCCTATAGGGCCAGTTATAGAGGGGCCTGAGGTATTGGATGTCAAAAACACAGATAAGACCCAAAGGGATTCCCAACCTTTCTTCTTGCCTCTATTCACAAAGTGATTTAATTTTTTGCTTTTACTCATTCATTTGGACTCCTTTCTTTAATTGGCAATAGTCTTCACTTCAATTCTTATAAAGTAACCATCTAAAAAAAAAACAGGGAAAAATGCTGTCATGTACTTACTTCAAGCTTTATACTTGAAACATGAGTTCATCAGAGCTTCACAATAAAATTATCCAATTCACCAGTTCTTAAAACTGTGAAAAATGCAGCGCTGGTTGTTTCTGAAATTAATTTGAATTTCTTGTTTCATCAATGTTGTTGTTTTTTTTTGTTTGTTTGTTTAACAACATAAACTATCTCAGTGAGAAAAAGATTTGTCTTATCAGGTTCTTTATAAATATTCATCCATAAATAGTTTTAGCTTCAAGGAATTGTTTTACTGCTCTTCTGTAGCATAACATTAAAATGTAGCCAGGTTTCTGTTTTTTTCTGATGAGAGTCAGATGGTGTGGATGTCTAAATAAATAGAATTGAGCCTCCAAATTGAGACCTGTGCTATTTCACAAGGTCCCTGGTGGCAGCAGAGGAAAAGATGAAACATGCTGATAAGAGTCAAACGGAGCATATTAAGTTAATTGCATCGCACAGGAAAGGATGATTATATGTTTTTGTGTGTTTGGGGGTATGAGAAGTATTTTTCTATGAAGAAAGCCATCTATCAAAGTTTAAAGTTTAACTTTGAATATCTGCACCAGCCTCCGTCATAATGCTGCAGAGCTCTTAGATGCTTTGCAAACAGAGAAAGGCAGTCCCCACTCTCTAACTCTCAGAGTGTGGATTCAAATATTGCATCCAACACAAGATTATCAGATCAAATACGTGAATCATGTTGATAAATCTAGATGTAAAACAATACACACCAACTTAAGTGTTTTTAAGTCGTATGCACATAATAATAGAGGTTTTCCAAAAATAATCTATTTTAAATAAAAACAAACCATCATAAAACCCAGAATAATTCCAAGGAATATCTTAATCCACACCCAAAAATAAACCAAAGCATGTAAAGTTTTAATACATGTCACTGAAATAAACAAAAGGTAATTACAAACCAATTAAAGATAATATTTGGCACATTTTATGTTCTCGAGAGCTAGGTTAGGCTGTGACGTGATCATTATCTATGGAAATACCAACAAATTAAAAAACACCTCGGTGATATTTGCTTTCACTTGTTTGAAAACAAATAAAAATATTGTAAATAAATAAATAAATAAATAAATAAATAAATAAATAAATTAATTAATTAATTAATTAATTAATTAATTAATTAATTATTTTTGAGGCCCTCGAAACCTAAGGTCCCTGTGAAGCCCTTGCTATTGTCCAGTCAGGCGGCATAGGTTTAATCGGAAGCATGTCCCAAATAATTCAGCTTTTGGCCCCATACAATCTTGAGATAAAATTACTTCTATTGGAGTTTTCTCTACAATGCAATGTAACATTTGAGCAAAAGAGTGGGGGGAACAAAGTCTCAACATCTTAACAGAAAGTCTTGATTTCCCTCCTTATGATGGGAAGACTGTAAATGTGAAACTGAAGGCGGGCTCAGGCCCCCACAGTAGGAGGTGCACTTTTTTCTCTCTTTTTTTTTTTTTTTTTAAATCCCAAGACAAAACACATCTTAGCTCTTACAGCAAACAGTAAGTGGAAGTCACGTCGATAAGCGGGACCCTGACGGACTATAGCTTCAACAAACAGCGCCTTGGACAGGCAGTTATCAGACAAGGTCAGGTACAAAGTCACAGGAGAAAACCGGCCTCTGCCTGCTGCCAACATCTGGCCGGAACGGGATGCTCCTCGAAAATGTTTAACTCTAACAGCGTGGTAAGCATGTCGAAAATTATAGAGCGAGTTGTGCCACAATTAATGTTCAATTCATACATTTTTATCTTTTCTGTATTTCTTAAATTAATAGCTGTTATAAGAGAACAGTCTACGAATGTCGTTGTCGTATTATTAATAGTTTGACTGCGCCGTCCAGACATTTAGTGATTAGTTCAAAACTCTGCTGTTATAACCTAAAATAACAGCTATAAAGCGAACCATAATGACCAGTAAAAAAAAAAAAAAAGGCCAATACATAAACACTGCATTCTCAAAAAGAATGTTGTCGTTTTAAACGTCTATTTAATAAAAATATTTTATGAACAAATATTGTCGGACCTTACGTCAAGAACATTAATGGGCAGGATTACGGTTTATTTAAAGTTTTTGCTATTGTTTTGTTTCAGTAACAAAATATCACGTAGAAATACGTTGGTGTTTTCAAATGTAAGTTATAGGTGTTTATGTGTGACTTCACATTCACATAAAGGACATATAAGTTAAAATACTAAGACATGTAAACAGATATACAAAATCTCCGGGATCGAAGAGTGCACTCAAATAGGGTTAGAGATGACAGAACGTCTTAAATGTTCAATCTGACCAGGTGAACACACCTGGCCATAATAGAAAAGAAGAAGAAGAAGTGAACACACCTTCCTGCTATTGGCTGCACGTGCGTGCTCGAGCATAATCAGTGATAATCAGACTCAGGTGTGCGTGAACCAGTTCATTGAACGCCAGTTCTCATTTTTAAAGAGAGATTTGGTTAAAATAAAATTTAATAATAATAATAGGAATGAAAAAACAACAGAAATAAGTTAGTACCGTTTGTATGGTCAATGTCTCAACCAAAACAATGGCCTTTACGTATTGTTAATAAACGACAGCAATAAGCACTTTCACGTTTTTTTTTTTGTTTTTGTTTTTTTTTTTTCGTTTTCCACTATGGGTCGTTATTAATTAATGTAAGCGACCAGGTCACAGAGGAAACATTAGGAGGACGTCAGCTTACATGTTCATTTAGGGTGGTACGTCCTCTGGACTTGTGGCACACACACCATGTCGGAGGGAGACACATTCACAGAGGAGGATATTTTCTCTCAGCTGCACCAGGAAAACGCCTTTTACGACACAGTAGGTGTTTTCAATATCAAATTAACAGCACAACAATTCTCCCTATATATTTGGTGAGAGAGACCGAGAGGGGAATTAAAGACGGACTGTGTGGCTCGCATGCCAGTGCTCCGGAAAAATCACACAAAGTTGCAGATATTTAAGTTAGTTTTTTTTTTTTTTTTTTTTTGCTTTACTTTTATAGATAATTAGGCTAACAATATACTTGATAAACAGCATTGCTTCTTAACTTTTTCTGACTTCTGTTTTAATTTAATTGTACTCCAAGAACTTGTACTATAAAACTATTAAGCTTGTTTTAAAAATGAAAACGTATGTAAATGAAGCGATAAGGCTACTTTATATACATTTCAGTATTACTCTCTCTCATATACACTTCATCAAGCTTTTTAAGCAGAGTATTTTGGGAGTATGGTGTTTAAAATGCTACAGGAAAAAAAATCGTAGTTGCAATTGATATATTGGGTTAGTATTTAAAATTGTGCAAAAAGTCAAAAGTAAGACAACATAAGTAGAAATTAATCAGTCAATTAAAAAGGGTAAATTACAGTCCTGGGGAGGAAAAAAAGAGTTCAAAATGCCATAAGCACGTTTACATTTAGTAAATTTTTGGAGACTTCTTCATTGCTTTTTATTTCATTTTAAAAATAACACAGCAGAAACAGGGTTAGTTGAAAAGTCTTAATTATTCAAGTTATCAAAAGAACTGCTGTTTTAAACTTTCCATCTTTGGATTATTTGTTTAGGCTAATGAAAATCATGTAATGCTTTCATTTTATTTGGATAGAAATAAAAATTTTTTGGGTGGAAGCTATGAAAATCTAACAGCTACAGGAGGTAAGTTAGTTACAACCAATTTTTTAAATAAACTGACTCAATAAAATTGCTTGAATATAGACATTAAAAAAAGATTTTGTTCAGTAATTAAATTGATTTGGGTTCTAACTATTCACTTATATGATGACTTCAACAACTGAATCGTTCAGCTAGTCAGGTTGAAGCATACAATATGTGCCCACTTTGCTAAAGAGAATGATGGCATATTTTTGAAAATTTCTCAATTCTGAATTGTCTTAATATATTTTGTAAGCCTTTAAAGTCATACAGATACATATTTTCACACAATTCCTTTTTTTGTGTTTTCCTTTGTCAGTGTGGGGTTTGTGTAGATTGCTTTAGTTTCTGCCTCCTAATGTCTGTTTGTTATGGTTCCAATTCTGGAGATAAAATTGTTCTTGATTTCATCAGAGAAATTTTTCTTAAGCTGTGCTTCTTCAGGAGTGCAAGAAATGTAAACTATCAGAACACTCATCAAATAAAATAAACTACTTTCTTCAGTTTTTTCAGTGGCTACCACCCCATAAAGAAGTTAGTACTCTGTATCATAATTGTGTAGTCAAAGTTTACAATCTGTGATTACTTGTCACCAACAGGGTTCTTCTGGGGCTGATGATATTTTTGAAGAAGACTCCTACTCTCCTTCCTCTCTCTCATCTTCCTCCTTGCCATCTGTCCCTCCATCTACATCCCACCAGGTGAAGATCGCTTGCGCCTCCTGTGGGCAAGAAATTGTGGACAGATACCTTCTCAAGGTCCGAATCATTCCTTCACTGTCATCATTGCTGATACTGACATCTCTGGTATCCTAGAAAAAATCAGTAGTGAATTATTTTTGCTAAACAAACAAATCCAACCTTTGTATGTCCAACCGAATGTATTTTCTTTCCTGTCGGATGTAGTGTGTGGCTTCTGTTGATTTCAAATGTCATTCATTCCCTCCTCTCCCGTCATTCAGGTGAACGACTTGTGCTGGCACATGACATGTCTCGCATGCAGTGTATGTAAAACGTCACTGGGGCGACACGTGAGCTGTTATGTGAAAGACAAGCAGGTTTTCTGCAAACTTGACTACTTCAGGTGTGTTGGTCCTAGCAGTCTTTGTTTTCAGAATTTCATTGAACAATATTGTTTGAGTAGCAAAACAAAGAGATGTTTAAACTAGTCACAAATATGTGTTTGGTGCATTTAAATAATCAGCAGACAGGATTTGTGTTCCTATAAATTTTAAATTGCATGTTGAAAACTAAAGTGACTAAAATATCAAGGCCTAATGTTTGTATTTTTAATGTTTTTGTCCAATGAAAAACAAGTTTGCAGTAATCATAGCAAACAGTGCTGAAATTTTTGTTGTTTTTAACCTAGCTGCTAAAATATTAATAAGTCCCTGTGTTTCCTTGATTAACAGTCTAGAAGGAAAGCCTAAAAGTGAAATATATCTTATGTGTACATTTTAACATGGCTAAATATTTCAACCATTTGCCTCGCTTCTTATTTTCTTTCATTTAGGAGGTATGGCACTCGTTGTGCACGTTGTGGCCGGAACATCCATTCTACTGACTGGGTGCGTCGTGCAAGAGGAAGCACCTTCCACTTGGCGTGTTTCTCCTGCTCCTCATGTAAGCGGCAGCTCTCTACTGGAGAGGAATGTGGACTGGTGGAGAACAGGGTCTTCTGTCGAAGTCACTATGACATAATGATGGAGAATCTCAAACGTGCTAAGGAGAATGGTGAGCATACAAATGGGATTAGGCTTGAGAAGTAAGTTAAGAGAAACAGTTTATTCTCTTAAATACTATATATATATATATATATATATTTTTTTTTTTTTTCCCTTCAATTGATCTATTTTGCTGTGTCTTCCTCTAAAGAGCAACCAAAATTGGACGATGACCTGGCCAACCAAGATGATCCAAGTGCAATTCCCCGACCAGCAAAGAGGGCCAGGACCAGCTTCACTGCTGACCAGTTACAGGTACTTTGACCTGGAAGTTGTGGTTCCCTAAACCATTTTCTCATGCATAGAGAAAAACTAAGAATTGTTGCGATTCATCCATTAAAAATGTTACTTCAATTAAGACATTTTGAAATTTTTTTTTCTTTTTGTTTTTCTTTTTTTAATTATCCCAAATATTTTTACTGGGAGCGGCAACAAGTCCACACAAAATGTGGAGATTTGAATTATTGCATCAGATTTTATCAGAGCATTTCTTTCTTGGTGATACTGAATGCAAACAGAAGTCTCTCATGGTATTATAAATCACAAGCCCCAGAGATCTGTCTAGCTTGTCCTTTAATGTATCTGCAGATCATTTTGGAAATAGATTAACTGTATATATTCAATAAAGTCTGATAAGTGTTTACTAAAACCTTCTCTGTCACTCTATCTGTAGGTGATGCAAACCCAGTTTGCTAAAGATAATAACCCAGATGCTCAGACTCTGCAGAAGCTGGCAGAGAGGACAGGTCTTAGCCGCAGAGTAATTCAGGTAATTTTATTCAACATATTCAAAATGACCATTCTGGCCTTTGTGATGTTGGATATATTTGCAAAAATATAGTGTTCAAAATATGTTGACCTTTGAAATGAAGTAGGTATTATATGTGTTTTAGTTCTTAGGCTCTGTAGCCTTACATGTTTTGTGCATTAAAAATGTAAGTTTCCCTGTTTTACTGAATTACAACAAAATAAAGTTACAGGATACAAACATGCATGTCTGTAAGAAAAGTATCATAACACCAAACAAAAACAAACTACATGTCTTGCCCTGTAATAAACTTTATTTTCCCGGCTTCAGGTTTGGTTTCAGAATTGTCGAGCTCGTCAAAAGAAACACATTGGCCCAATTCAGCCCTCTTCAGCCATGATGACATCACTTGGTCCTACTCAGCTTACTCCACCTTCGATGGAGGATCTACAATATACAACCTATCTTTCTCCTGACACACCACTTCTTACTACTCTGACTTATATGGAAGGTAATGAAGCTATGCAAACCCTCAACACTGTTCTAAACTCCTACTGCTAAAAACAGCCAACAGATCTATCTGTTTTAACCGGATGTCATAAGATGGTCTTCCTCTTCCTGGATTTGGCTAATATTTATTGATTTGAAATAAACAGTATTGTTTCTTGACACCCACATCTGGCAAATTAAAAGCCAATCACAATTAAATGACACTTTTGCTTACTAAATCTTAAGTTGACACCAGTTAAATCTGCTTTCTTTGACTTATTTTTGTTTTCTTTTTTTCCTCACTTTTCCAGTTCAAACTCCGGACCAACTTTTGCTTCAGCCGCTCATGTCAAATTCACTGACACAGCTCCCAATCAGCCACTCCTGAATACCATTACATAGAAAATGAGTCTGAGGTTGAAGAGATACTCTAGTGGAAATCAGTTATTTGTTTATAAATGTCTTTACAGATGTGTAAGGGGTGAATGGGTAACTACCGTATAAGATAAGAGCACTAAACTGCCAATATCACTTGGTCACTGTAGAAAGAAAGAATAAACTGGTAAAGTCAATGAATTAATTTAACTTATTCATGGAGTCACATGAGAAGTTGTTAAAATATTAATGTTTTCAAGATGAAACTTCTGTTTATATGTATGTTATGAATTTTTGTGTATTTAATTTATCAAAATATATGAAATCTGGCACTTTGTTATTGAATATAAAATTACTTTAGTTTTGTATGCATTTGCTTTTGCTAAGAATGTAAAGAGAATGTCAGCAGTTACAATGTGGAAATTAAATGGTTTGATTTTTCTTCGTATTGAAACTGTGTCAGCAGTTATTGGACTATCGCACTACAAACTGAAACCACTGGAGAATGTACAGGAGGAGAAAATTACATTTCTGTTTTTCTTTTTAAAACTGTAGATCTGCACAATGCAGGAGCAATTAATGGAACAATAAATTTAGGCTCCGTTTATTTGGCAAAGATTGTTTCAGTGTGCTATAACTGTTGGCTAATGTATTCCAAGTGTCAAATATTTGCATTATATATATTAATGTAATGTTCAGATAGTTGAACAGGCTCTTTGGCTGTAGATTCTTGCAACAGACACAAATGACGTCACTTAAAAGGATAAATGTCACAGAGAAATGGACGCATGGATGCGGAAGAAAAGAAAATCGTCACAAATTATTACGTCTTTTCATCACATTACTTAGTATTGTTATTGAATTTCTAATTTTGCGCAGCCCTGTCTGATAGTCTATGCATCCAGATTTAAAGTTCCTAAAATGTTAAAGTGTGCAAATTGAAGAACAAAAGCTGAATGGCTAAAAAAACATTTCCATGTGAAAAAGCTTTTTTTAGCAGGTGACATGTATTCAAGCCATCACAAATCATACAGGGAATTTAATGACATTTACACTGGATCAGAGATACTGGGATACAATTTTTGTTGTTTTGTTTTTTTTAATCAAATCAGTTGTTTTTATAAATTAAATTCCCCTAAGAATGCAGTTGTGAAAATAATGTATTTGCACTAAAAGTCACAAATTGGCTCTGTTGCTAAATAATAAAGTAAATACTAATTTATTAAAGATTAATTTGGATTCAGAAATATTTACCAAATATTCATACATGTTATACTTAGTTGAATCAAGTCATAAAAATTGTGGTTAAGATATCAAGTGTTAGTCTGATAAAAATGACTCAATATACAGCAAATCTTACAAGCATGTAGTATTCTGTAAGACCAAAACAAACCACTTATGTCAACACCGGGAAAAACTACTGAAAAATGTAAAATCAGATCTTTCACTGTGATTGAACTTGAAAGGCAGATAGAATGATCAAAACTTTATAGTAATAAGTGGGTGGACATAACATCCATTTCACTACATATCTCATTGCATGGACAAAAATGTTTTTACAATGCTAAAGAAAAGCACTAAATGTTCATGTAAACAGAATTCATGCTGTTTTCTTAAAGATGGTCTCAAACATGCAAATGTGGGCATAAAATAACCTTGACTTTTTAAATCTTTGCATATTAAAAGTGTCTAACCTATTTAGTTGATTACATCCAATGCATCAAAAATCACATGGAACTGATATGATTTTATATGACAGAATAAATAAGTAAAATAAAATGTAATAAATCAATTTGTATATTTTCCATGACATTTTATGGACCACCACAAATTAGAAATACAGAACAGGTAAAGATACAGAAAGAAAAAAAAAAAAAAATTAAAAAAATTGAGACCGTGGAGGTTCAGGACAAATCTTGATGTGGCAGTTTTTCATAGTAGATGAACAGATCTTTGAAACTTTGAAAACTTTTAGTAACCATATACAAGCCATATACACTTCACATTTTTGTATCACTTTGTATTGGTCAATAAAATTCCAACAAAATACAGTAAGACTGCAACAGTAAATAAAGTACAGATTTGACCGATGTTTTAGCAACACTATTTTATTTCTGAAGGTGGATAACGAAAAACTGAAAAGGAGCCCGCTGTCATACATGTAGGTAAAAAAGAATAAGGAAGACAAAAAGATTTGGAAAAACAAATTATTTTTTATTTTAATTGTAATGTAACACAAACCTTTCTTTTTCGTCTGTGAGACTTATTTGTGTAACTCCAAATCTCTTCCTTCTCTATGATTTAAAAAAATAGACACAGGGAGAGTCTGTTGTCTTAGGTTCTTGAGAGAAAAATAAAAATTATAACACTACGTAAAGAAATCTCATGGAAATCAGCGCGCTCTGGTGGATGGTGAGAGTAAAACATTAATCTGAGTACTGAAGTTTCTATCTTAAAAGAAATGTTCACATTTTAGACAAAAAAAATGCTTTATGACCACATTTTATTGTAAAATATATATACCTCATTCCTCCATATTCCTTCGTGTATGTTTCACTGATACTGTTTTCTGATGCTTGGAAAAGATTACGTAATCTCGCAGTTTTATTTTGAAAACATACCCGGAAGCGGGGTTTTATCATTTGACATGCGCAGTTCACAAGGAGGAAAAGCTTCAGCGGGTACCAGCAGTTGGGAACTGTAAACACTATCTTCCGAGGCTACTTCTCTCTCAGCCATTGGGATGGAAATATAAGGTAAACCTTCTCTTAAAAATACTCACCTCTGATTTTATTTTTTTCCTTACATCGTGTATACATCGGCTTATACAAACCTGGGCTCACAGTTTATCCAGTGAGGTTTTGTCCTAATCTATAGCTAAGGCGTAAACGGCCACATATGCATGAACTTGTAAGCTAACTCATAAAGGTCTGCTTCAAATAGCAATCAAATCATGTCGCTGTAATAAGTGGCCTCCTGTACAGTGACGACATGAAGTGCTTTTTATAACGCTAGCTCCTAATTTTAGCCTCCCAAACACTGGGAAGTTGATCAACGTCCGTCAGCAAGTGTTGCTTCGTTTATTCTAGTTTTCTAAGAGAAACATTGGCGTTAGATAGTTACCCAAACCATATTTATTCAGTAACATTTTGTGCAGTCTAAAAATGACCGATATTTCATGAATAGCTTTTTGTTGTGCGCATTTTAGATAAACTAGTAGTTAGCCTGTGTTAGCTTAGCTACGTTTGTCGGTAAAAAAAAAAAAAAAAGTGCATCTCGTATTACTGGGCGTTTTTTATGTAGATGGGTTTTTTTCTATCTTATTTCTAAGGGGGCTTGTTCCGTAAAATTACTGCAATGAGGTAATAGATGCGCTAAATCCGACTGACTTGTTTCCCTTTGTGGTCCTAAACATACAAAGCAAACAGAGAGCAATAAAAACTGCTATACATAAATGAAGAGTTTATGAACTGTTATTTCATAAACGTACACAATGCAAATACTGCTTACATTCAGATATAATTCATTTTTATAAATGTCCCCTAAAGTACCTTGATACATTATAACAGAATTTTAAACTATGACTAATTGATACTAGGGGCATTTTGTAAGTGATTTTAAAACACAAAGAAATGGATGAAATGACAAGATTAATGTCTATGTTGTTGTCTGTGTTGACATTTTAACAATTTATTCTTCCCCTTGTTTTAGCATGATAAACAAATGTTGTAGTGGCAAGAGTAAAGTTTACCAGAGTTTTGTTTACCATTTAAAATTATTCTCACTATTTTCTTTTACCATAAAGAGATAGAATGTTGTTCTTCAGAGATGTCTTCAGCCCGATCATTGCCTTCCTGCAATTTCTCATCTCTTTTAAGCGCTCTGTACGAAGCAAAGCATAAAACAAGGGGCTGGTTTTTACGAGGCTACGATGCCTTAGTTGTGGTTGAAAAAAGAAAATTTTCTGTAATATTCAGAAATTCACAAATCTCCTGCTGTTCTTGGTGCCATACTTTGAAATACTTTGAGCTATAGACAACATCCTTAATATACACTCATCCAAATTAGGTCTTTCATTTGTCAGTCTGCTGTAACTTTAAATTTGCACGCCACTTTTAAGATGATTACGGCAGTGCCTTATGGTAGTTTATGAACAAAACATTATATTGTGGCTAAATATTAACGCTTCAAACTTCCTTGTTATTGGTTTAACGTTGCAGTTAATAAATGTTGCAAAGGTTTTTGGGGCTTTATATTTCAATGAAGACCAGATCTGACTGGACTTTGTGTGTCTGCTGCTGATGTTGTCTAGAACTACACTGCTCAAAAAAATAAAGGGAACACTCAAATAACACATCCTAGATCTGAATGAAAGAAATATTCTCATTGAATACTTTGTTCTGTACAAAGTTCCATTTGCACAACAGCAGGTGAAATTGATTGTCAATCAGTGTTGCTTCCTAAGTGGACAGTTTGATTTCACAGAAGTTTGATTTACTTGGAGTTATATTGTGTTGTTTAAGTGTTCCCTTTATTTTTTTGAGCAGTGTATATTGTTTTGATGCAACAACAGAATTGTAAAGAAGGATTTTAATGCTGAACATGACATGTCATAACGACAAAATGTGCTCAACAGATGACGAGCGCAGTGAGGAAGGTTTTTTTTTAATGGAGATGAATTTGATAGCATTACGTTACAAAGGCCTGCTCTTAAGGGTTGTAAAAAAAAAAAAGAATTGAAAAGATGGCATGCGTTTCCAAGAGAAAATGTAAATCCAGAAACTATTTGCATTTACGTTTTAGAAAAATGTTGAGCCTTGATGAACAATAGATTGTGATTTATTCTGCTGTCTTTACAGGGCGACGTGAATCAGATATTGTTCTTCAGTGCATGGACACAAAGCCAATGCGCAGGTAGGTGTAAATATACATAATTATTTTTCTGTTGCCTCTGGACTCTAGAGCCCTGTCTGAAGACCACTTAACTGCATTAATGCAGTTTGAGAATTAAGATTTAAATCATTGTTACTATCTCCAACATAGTTCTGACAATTCTAAACAGCTTCTAGGTACTTATTCAGACATATTAGCCATAATTGATTTATGGGGGAAAATTTAATGGCTTAACACTCTGGAGTGAAACTAAAAAGATTTTTGTCTCCATATTGCATTATTGTGATAATAGTGTATGCAATACATATAAAGTGAAGAACTTCCATAAATATTTGCTAAATATTGAAGCATTCAGGCTCTCAATGCCTGGTAAATAGTCAGTGACACAAGTGGTTTAATACACATCATTAACAAACTACAACTAAGTTGTTTCAATGCAAAACAGCAGACGTCAGCCTATTTTGTTCCAGTAGCTGGACAGACGACTCATCTATCTGAAAGGCTCATTTATTGAGATCTGCTTGCTAGCAGGAAGACAGTAAAACCTTTTTAATTCCTCGTGTATTGCAAGTCGTATCGTCGCTATCCCAACAATCACCAACGTTATCTCACATTTAATTTTTTCCTAATATCGTTCAGCCTTATTCACTTGGTTGAGGGTTGAAGTAGAACAGGAATGTGGTTACACACGCCCATGTGCTATGAATAAACTTTTGCCATCACCATGACTGAAAAAAGAACTTGTTGGATTACCACGTGCGCATGAGGTTTAAGAGGCAACAAAGGTTAATTGGCCAAAGAGAGTGGAATACCACTATATATTTAATATCGGTCAATAATGTTTTAAAGTTATAGATGTATTTCTGGAGGTCTGTTTTATTTGGGATGATTAGGACTGAGTGTAGATACAGTCCCTTGCAAAGTTGTTTCCATCTCTGCAGCTTTTTTTTTTTATAACATCTTGTCACTTCACATTCGCTAGCTTCAATATACTGAGTCTTATTTGATAGACCAACACAAAGTACAAATGTCGAATTGTAAAGGTGATCATAATATTGAAGTAGAAATAAAACTACTTAACAGTCACCGTAACATATTATATTACATTCACTGGTGTGTAATTTGAACTCAGTGAACTCAGAGAACACAGCTGCTCTCTGAAGGCCCCAGAAAAATTGAGAGAGATTGCTGGTAAAGACGAATGAGCACGTCTGACAGGTCAGGGATAAACTTATAAAGAAGAGTAAAGCAGGATTAAGCTCCAGGAAAAAAAAAAGGTTTAAACATCTGACAGAGCAGTGGTCAATCCATCACTTGGAATTGGAAAGAGTTGTAAGACCAAAGTCTAAACCTTGCTGTCCAACTAAACTGACGAGCCAGGAAAAAAAAAAAGAACATTTATCAGAGAAGCAACCAAGTGAACAACTAATGGTGAATAAAAATTTGTCTCTGCCCTGCGACAGACTGGCGACCTGTCCAGGGTGAAATTTGTCTAACATTTTTATTCAAGTCAGCTGACAGTTGCTTATATTTTTAAAATCTCATCTACTTTGTGTTAGTCTGTCATAAAATACATTGACGTTTCTGGGTATGACATGACTCGGTAAAAAACAAATCATGGAGTATACTATTGCAACAATGTAAGGAGTTGTTTTAACAGCAACACTAAGTGCTCTAAGCATAAGTGCAGCCTGTAAACGACAACTTATGTCTGCAATGTGTTTTGGTAAATATTGCCCCCTTCACACAGCACAATTTAACTTGCAATTCAGAATTGCCCCTCCTTTACTGAATTTGTCCCATCCAACGTCGGATGGTAAACTTTCTAATCACATTCGTTCTGAATCAATATTTACCTGCCCGTGGCTCAACAGAATTGGTTTGCACAGATATGTAAAGCAAAGTGAGATCCGACCGCAGTGACATCTGTTGAAATGGATGTTTAAATGTCAGGGACCTTTGACTGGCACTGCGAACATAATCTGAAGTGAAACCCGGCATCAAAGTGACTGTGTGTTCTCGGAGCTAAAGAGATCTGGGGGACACACGGAGGTAAGCGACTGGTGTGGATACGTTTACACTGACTGCTACATGTATAGGTCAGCGACTTCACTATATTTGGTTCAGCTGACTTAGAATTTGCCCAGGTCTGTGCAGTGGCAGTAGAGACAGCATAGAATGGACACATCTATTCGGAGGGGGGGAACTTTTAGGAGCATGGAGGTATAAAATATCCAACTGGATTCGATACACAGTTAAAACAAAGTGAGGTGAGCTGTAGAGGACTTCAGTCATTAGAGTTTTCTCCATTAAGTTGTGCTTATTAATGCTGTGTCATTCCAAACCTGATGGCCTGCATTTCCTGTGCAAAGTGCCAAGCTGAAGTTTAATTTCAGCTCTTTCATTTTCATCTGCCCAAACCGTCACTGAATGAAGCTTTGCTTTTTTTTATACTTCAAGCTTCTAATTTGTGTAAATTTATTTCAGATTAACAGAAGAACATCTGACTTTATATGATGAAATTTCAGAATTTGGAGAGAGCTGTAATACATCTGGAAAACAGGCTACAAAATTTTGAATTATTGAGTAACGGCTGTAAAATATTACTTAATTTTGTAGAAATAGGTTATGTGATTTATGGTGTACTTATTATTTTTTAAAATTAAAGATCATGCATAATCAGACAAAACATCTTAATAAAAACTCAAATTGTTCCAAGAAGAAAAAAAATCCATTACATTTATAATTATGTGTAATCTTTTTTTTTTTTTGCTAAATTGCCTCACGGTAGACAGAATTAACCAGACTGCTTGTGCAATTCCTGATCTGCCAGGTTAGACAAAAGAACAAAACTTGTCCTTCTGTTGCAAAATAAAATCGATTAATTAGGATGCCAAGTTGTAATTCTGCTTTTCTTCTTTCTCCTTTCAAATTTGTTCCTTTTTTTAAAATTTTTAAATCAAAGGGCCACCAGCGCACGTCAGGACGCCACTGGAATGGACATCACCAGCCGCTGTACCCTGGGGGACCCCAACAAGCTGCCTGAAGGGGTCCCCCAGCCAGCACGCATGCCTTACATATCGGACAAACACCCACGGCAGACGCTGGAAGTGATCAATCTACTGAGGAAACACAGGGAGCTGTGCGACGTGGTGCTGGTGGTGGGCGCCAAGAAGATTTACGCTCATCGTGTGATCCTCTCCGCCTGCAGCCCGTACTTTAGGTATGAGAAGGCGCTCTGCGGTCCCCCCACCCCCCCGGCACGTTTTCCATTAAATTAAAGGTCAAAGATCTGGAGGTCCTGAGAATTGGCTTCAGTAGTATTGAATCTGTTTTTCGGTGGTCTCCTTAGGGCGATGTTTACTGGGGAGCTGGCAGAGAGCAGGCAGACTGAAGTGGTTATCCGTGACATTGATGAGCGAGCCATGGAGCTGCTCATTGACTTTGCCTACACCTCACAGGTAGGAAGGACGGCGCTTGTTCACGATACAAAAATACTTGCGCACACATGCTGGTGGAAGCTGAAAATCTGGAGATTTTATAGTTTATTCTTCTGAGTTTAGATAGCTTTTAAAGTGGCTTCTTTTCTTACTAGTTTGAATTAGGTTTTAAATAAAAGAGTTATGAGAGTTTATCTCCTAGAAAACCCCCGACCTATGTTGGCTTGATAGGAAAAAAATATGTAAACCTTATTCGTGTCTGGCCTTGTAGGTGACAGTGGAGGAGGGGAACGTCCAGACGCTGCTTCCTGCCGCCTGTCTTCTCCAGCTGGCTGAGATCCAGGAGGCCTGCTGCGAGTTTCTAAAGAGACAGCTGGATCCATCCAACTGTCTGGGCATCAGGGCCTTTGCCGACACCCACTCCTGTCGGGAACTGCTGCGAATTGCAGACAAGTTCACACAGCATAATTTTCAGGAGGTAAAAACAGATGCAAGAAGAGGAAAAGCGCTTTTAAATTTGCTGTTGTTGTTTGTATTGATCCTGTCCTAAGCTCTGCCAAGAAAATTACTTTTAATGGAGCCGTAGCACATTACAGTAGTGATGTAGATTTGTACATCTTCTCCACGGAGGTATCACTCCTTCTACTTAAAGAGGAGGACAAGTTCATGGGAGCTATAGAGGACTGGATTCCACTTAGGAGAAAATACTTTTTTTAAACTATCTGCTGAACATCCACAATACAAATGTACAGAAATAGCATTCAGTGTCTTTTTTTTTTTTTTTTTTAATACACCATCATTATTTCTGCTGTTTCAAGCAGATGTAGAATAGATCTGGTCAAATAGCTCCTCAACCAGTTTTCTTAATGTTTTTTTTTATTATTATTATTATTGTTGTGAATCTCTGCAAAAATCATAAGGTAGGGAAGCAGCAGAAGAGAATATGTCTCTGACTTTGCTAGAGTCTACAGTGAAATATGTTGAATGTTTAATTCAGAAACTGTTACTTTGACTTTTCTACTCCAATAATTACAATGACAGACTTGTTGTGAGACTAATTCTGTTGATGAATGAATGAATTGAATATAGGTGTCTGTTTTCCATTTCAATTAGTCAACAAAAAAAAGAACATTTATAGAAACTAGTGGTTTGCCTCCGGTGTGGTGCTCTCACGTGTCCTGGTAATTTAATAATGATGCATGATTGGTGCTGCTGTTCATTTCTTAGGTCCTTGAACCTATAAGACATTGCTGCCTTTATTGTTTGGATTTTCACACACTGTCTTTACTTCACTGTGAGAAGTATAACATGTCAAATCCTAAAATGGTAACTGAATATGTAAATTCAAGATTGAAATTATTTCAGAGCCTCACACTAATCAAAGCTGATTCACTGAGACTTGAATTCTCCTCTGCGTGTGATTGCAGGTAATGGAAAGTGAGGAGTTCATGCTGCTTCCTGCCAACCAGCTGATTGACATCATCTCCAGCGATGAGCTGAATGTGCGGAGCGAGGAGCAGGTTTTTAACGCCGTTATGACATGGGTGAAATACAGCATCCAGGAACGCAGACCCCAGCTGCCCCAGGTTTGTTGGAATATTGTTACTGCAGGAAGCCGTGCAGTTAGCGAGTGGCATTTCAGAAAGTTCTGGATCATTTAAAGCGTCTGATAGTTGGTTTTTATCCTGAGATAAATCTGGTAGTTTTGCTGCATTTCTTTTTGTTTTATTATTTCAAAAATAATGTCTGCATTTCAGTATGTTTAGGCTTCATATGTGCTTCATTATTTCCTTGTTGATATTCAGATGAGATGCATGATGCCTCCTAATGTTTTCTCTGCAGGTTCTGCAGCATGTACGTTTGCCATTATTAAGCCCTAAGTTTCTGGTTGGGACCGTTGGTTCAGACCCCCTGATCAAAAGTGATGAAGAATGCAGGTGGGTGGTTTTTTTTTGTTGTTGTTTTTTTTACTTTTATTAATATTTCTTGACAAAATATATAGCTTTTGTAACACAGATATTCAATGGTGTGAAAAAGTGTTTGCCTCCATCCTGATATCCTATTTTGTTTTGCAAGTTTGTCACACTTCAGTGTTTCAGAACAGCAAACCAATTTAAGCTTTAGTGAAAGCCACACAAGTAAACACAAAATTGAGTTTTTAATTGAAGATGGTAGGATAAAAAGAAAACCCTACATGTGTGACAAACGTGCCAAAAAAACAAACAAACTAGGAAATCAGGAAGCAGTCAAACGCTTTTCCACATCACTATACTGTACATTCCCGTTGATCTGAAGGAAAATAAAATAAACAGAGACATGATGTAATTTCTCCACTGTTTCAGAGACCTGGTTGATGAGGCCAAAAACTACCTTCTGCTTCCACAAGAACGGCCGCTGATGCAGGGCCCCAGAACCCGCCCTCGGAAACCCATTCGATGCGGAGAAGTTCTTTTTGCAGGTCAGGAACAAAAAAAAAAAAATATCCCGAAATGCAATTGTTTATCTCTCACGGTATTTGATATGTTGTTAATGTGTGAAATTATAAAATGTTAGTATTTAGGTCCTCATTGTACAAGTTTGAGTCATTCTTTTTATGCTATGCTGTAGTTGGTGGCTGGTGCAGCGGAGACGCCATTTCCAGCGTGGAGCGCTACGACCCGCAGACTAACGAGTGGCGCATGGTGGCTTCGATGAGCAAACGGCGATGTGGAGTCGGCGTCAGCGTCCTCGACGACTTGTTGTATGCGGTGGGCGGTCACGACGGCTCTTCGTATCTCAACTCTGTGGAGAGGTCGGTGCGACAACTGCTCATGCTCTCTTTACAAGCCGATCACCCGAAATACTATTGTTTAGGTTGATGAAGGAAGGGATGCAATTCTCTTTAAACCAACGCTTGATTTCCACCTGTGCAGATATGATCCTAAAACCAACCAGTGGAGCAGCGACGTTGCCCCCACCAGCACTTGCCGAACCAGCGTGGGTGTCGCTGTGCTGGGTGGATTTCTGTATGCTGTCGGAGGACAAGATGGAGTGTCTTGTCTCAACATTGTTGAAAGGTTTGCCCTTGTGCATAAATTGAGCTCAGTTTACTTTTTTTTTTTTTTTTTTACACTTTATTAAATATTTAATCTTGTAGTTGTTCTCATTTCCTGCAGGTAAACAGACATTCTTGTTTGTATAATGAGAATTGGAAGCAATAATTGAAATTGACTTTGCCTCATCTCTTATTTTACCGGAAATAATTTACTGTGTAATTGATTAACTGTATCTTAACATAACTTCCTTCTAGATATGATCCAAAGGAAAACAAGTGGACTCGTGTGGCCTCAATGAGCACCAGGCGGCTTGGTGTAGCTGTCGCTGTGCTGGGAGGATTTCTTTATGCTGTAGGAGGGTCTGATGGGACATCTCCTTTAAACACGGGTACTGTACCTCGTAAAAAGGCAATATAAACCTCTTTCAACAGCTACAACAGGAATACATTTTTATTAAAAAAAAACCTTTTCCAGACTGCTAAAAGCTACTAAGCTACAAATGTTGTTGTTTCTACCGTCTGAAACAATACCATTCTATTTCCGTCCATTTTTCTGTCATCAGTGGAGCGCTACAACCCTCAAGAAAACCGCTGGCACACGGTGTCTCCCATGGGGACGAGACGAAAGCACCTCGGATGCGCGGTCTACCAGGACATGATCTACTCTGTTGGGGGGAGGGACGACACCACAGAGCTGAGCAGCGCAGAGAGATACAACCCCAGGACCAACCAGTGGTCGCCAGTTGTTGCCATGACGTCCAGACGTAGTGGGGTCTGTATCTGTGGTTAAACCACTAAATTAATAAACACTGGATGACTTTGGGTTGTTGTTGTGTGATACAAAGCTGTAAATGTGTGTCTGTAGGTGGGCTTGGCAGTAGTGAATGGTCAGCTGATGGCGGTAGGTGGCTTCGATGGGACAACATATTTAAAAACTATAGAAGTATACGACCCGGACGCCAACACATGGAGGTAAGTCTTTTTGATTTCATCTTTAAAATGAGAAAAATGAGTAGGTTTGTCAAAAATGTATATTGGATTTCATTATGTAAATGTCTTTTTATTTGTTTTGAGTTTTAATTCAAATTTCATCTGACTGATGTTTAAGTGGAGTTCTAAATTTGCCGTCAGAGAACGGATTAAGCCTGCCAGAAACCAATTTTGATGAGTTTACATGGAAACCTTTGTAGGCAGGAGATTGTTTGGAGTATCAAACAATGACATGGATGTTTTATAAAACTGTCTATGCAGCTCACACCTACGATGATTTATCTGAATGCAGCTTCCTGCTTTGCCATCTAAAGCACATGGTGATCTAAAGTTGCAGAAGACAAAGAAAAATTTGTTGTGGCTAAACCTTATTGTGATTGTTGATGGACTGATAGGCACAAATTGGGAGATATAGCAACATCATTACAGCTCCTTGCAAAGGTATTTATGAAACTGATCCACTTCCTGATTTCTGCTGAAGAACAGCATCTACGTAGCATGACGCTGCCCCCACCTTCTATCTCTGTGGGGATGGTGTGGTTTGAGTGATGTGCAATTTTACTTTGTAGCACATAATTGTATGTGCTATTTTAATTCTATCTTGAATTAAAATGCATTAAAGCTTCTAGCATTTAAAATGTAAAAAGAAAATCAAGGTTACTTTTGCAAGAAGCTGTATTTTATTTTATTTTTTTATTCAACTGACATCATCATGTCTTCTGTGACTTGATTCCGTCAACTTGGTGTTTGTACACTCTCACCTTTTCTCCAGGTTGCACGGTGGAATGAACTACCGCCGGTTAGGCGGAGGAGTGGGTGTCATCAAAATGACTCACTGTGAATCTCACATATGGTAACGGCACCCCCCTCATGCGTCGCTCGTCTCGCATACCTTCACTTCTCATGACGTCTCGATGGATATTTAAGCAGCTCTTGTGCCTCTAAAAGAGACAAGGATAAGAGAAACGTGGGAGTGAGCATCTGGAACTCTGGTTCATCCCCAAGCGTCACTCGGAGGTCATTAAGTTCATCCTGGCTGTTTTGATTTTATTATTTCTCTGATCAACCATGCTCATTGCAAACTGCAGAGGGAGCAAAGTTTACAGAACCTCACTAAGCTTCCAGTTTGGACGGAAGCGTAAGGAGTTTTCGTCGTCCAAGCCTCACTGTTTGGGTTTGAATCGGCATGTGTGACAGATGGAGCACGCCACGCACATCACTGATTCCGGAGGGACATAATCTGATCTGCAAGTTCCAGAGGAACAAGGGTGTCAGAAAGAACTGGTTCGCTAGACGAAGTTTGTAAGAACCGTGGCAACCTAAAGTGACTTTTTTTTTTTTTTTTTTCAAATCGGCAGTCACCAGAATATTGTCTTCAAGAGACAACGGTGCACACGACTGTCAGGAGCGAATTTGTGCTTAGTCTCTTGTAGTTTTTAAACTTGCACCTCAGCTGTGGCTTCACAGCTTCTGGCATGTTTTGCGGGATTGAAACTTAATACAATAAATTGTTATAGGCCTGTACAGTTGGATGCAATAGGCAAGACGATGTAAATGGACTGTAACTGTTACCATTTCTAGAGTTAAGTTAAAACGGTGTAGTTGGTGAATGAAAAGAAACCAAGGTCATCAAATAGTGTCACTGGTTTTTTTGTTTATTTTTAGGTAATTCCATGGCTGAATCTTAAAGGCATAATAACTGTGATTTAACATGAACATTAAGTTTAAGTACCTCCCACACAACTCATCTGTCTCAGATGACAAATGTTTGAATTTACCTCGATAAGTAAGCAGCCACTTTTAAAATCAAAGTCTGAAATGAGTTTACCTTAAATTGCTGATGGTTTTTGTTCTTAAACCTAAAAAAAAAATCCCCAAAACTATTATATTTAGCAAATAAAAACAGGCAATTTCTGCTGTTGAATAATTTGCATTTGACTGAAAGAAAACTTAATGAAGGATTATATTACCTGATTCAGCAGTATGCCTCTGGTTCGCTGAATAGTTTTGTTCTGGGGAAAACAGTAGGACTTGAAGAATAAGTCTGTAGTGTCAGAATTGATTCTTCCCTTTTGGTGTGGTAATAAGGTAAAACAATTGCAACATTAAAGTTGCCAGGGGGGGGGGGATTGTAGTGCTTGGCATGAAAAATCTAACCAACATGGATAATTTTAAGAAATGACACCATTGTTTTGCCTTCTTTTGGATCATCTGGGTTACCGTAGACTCATTCAGGCACACCATTATCCATCTCCATTTAGATCCATAATGTTCCCAATTCCATTATCCGGAAACTGTATTGCATTATTTTTAAGTCTGTGCTCAACACATTTGCTCTAAATGCAGTTAAAACAAGTTTCTGTAAAAGTGATGAATAAAGTAGCACTAAAGGTTCTGATATTGGTTTACACAACCATAACATTTTATGGCACAAAACCATGGTCTGCTCCTTGTTTAGTTGTTTGTTTTTTTGCTGTTTTTTTAACTGAAGTTGCGGATAACAGTGGCGCCACCTACTGGAGAAATAGTATGTTACACTAAATCAAAAGGAGTCTCTGATCTCAGAAATACAACCAGCATAGATGAGAAAAGCGGTTTGGCTACATGTATTGCACTGTGATTGTGTTCCAGTTTTAATCTTTTTGCTTTTAAAACTTGTTTTGTAGGGAGCTGGGGGAGGCTTCTATTTCAAAGAGGAACTTAATATCATCAAAAGTTTAAATTGGAAATGAGACATTTCAGGATTTTTAGAGCTGGAATCATCTATGAGAAACTCTTGCTGGGATTCGCTCTGTTACACACAGTTCATCTGCTCTCTGTTCCGCTAAACCAGCGCACACACACACAAACACGCCCGCAACTGCAACGGATGCAGGCACGTGTAGTTATTTTTAAACACAATTTTCTGTGCGAGAAGGACCTAATCTGAATGTATGTGAAAATTCAGCGGTTTGTTGACGTGTAGAGTTGGCCTTCAAGCAGGTGTTCAGCATAAACCCCAGCCGTTTATGCTGTTGAAAGCTCACTTGAACTTTTGAATCGAAACACTTCCTGCCTCTTTGTCTTTTGGGTTGTTTTTTTTTTTTCTTGTTTTAAGCCGACATTGAAGATGGGCTCTGCAGCATGCCATACGTGTATATTTGTTGTTGTGACATATATTTCATGCTGTCAGTTGCTTAACAAAACAAAATGCTGTCTGAATAACTGTGGTCGCCTCACAAAAGAAACTGTTCTATTTAAAACTTCATAAATGTCTCTGTTTTATCCTGGGAAATCCACTTACTGTTCAGTTCTTTTCTCTACAGATTATTTACCACAGGCTAATAAACTGCTCTATTCTCACTGACTGAAATTTTTTCTCATTATCTTTTAAATTCCCTTTTCTTTTAAATTTTGTTTTCAGTAACATGAAGCTTCTTCATTTCTTATCTGGGTCTATGATTACATCTCACTTTCACCAAAATGTCATTGTGATAGATCTCAGCACAACTAATACTTGTGTACTTGAATCAAAGACTTATTATAGCTTGTGCCGGTTAAAAGATTACTCTGTTGATCATGTTTGAGAATTTAAAAGCTTACCTCTGAGAGAAAATGTTATCAGATGTATATGAGCCCAGAGTGCATCATGCCCTCTAAACTGTTGCTTTTTCCTCTGGCTTTGTTCATTTCTTTGCCATTTTTTAAAAATCATAAACCAACAAGGACATGTTTTTATGAAAACACGAAGAGTTTGAATGACAGAAAATAAATATGCATTTTCAATATTTTCCCCCAGCTAGAATATATATATATATATATATATATATATATATTGGTTAAAGAATTTATTTATTACAGATCTTTATTTTTTTTTTTTCAAACATAGTAAAGAAGTGCTGTACAAGATAGAGTAAAGAACATAAGAACATGGGCATGTAAAACCAGAGAGAGGAAAATTAGACATAAACATGCATAAGAAGATGAAGGGAAATGCTAATGCCAGTGTAAATCCTAGTCAAATGTCTGGCTAAATTGGCTGGTTTTTAAAGTAATCCAGTGATTAGACAGGGTTGACTTACAGTCGTTAACCAGCTTCGTCTCGTCACCAGAAGCACGATCATCATTGCTACACCCCCATCAGCTTGTATTTTAAATACCTTGCATTTTGTTGGTGTAGGAAGATGATGTTTGTTTTTTCTTTTGATATGCCAAAAAACATTGAGTGAGATAATCATCAGGTTCGAGTGGATCCTGCCTGAGCTTTTTACCATGTGTGCGGTCCTGATCCCACCTTCGCTTATGTGAGTTTCATTTTTCCCTCTGTGTTTTTGGGAACTGATGGGACAGCCCCATTGCTTCCCCACTGTTTGACCGTGACATCTGCCTCGCTCTTCCTGAGCATCAGCTCTGAACTGTACTATCAAGTCCTGGTATTAGAGTATTTCTTGTCTGAGTAGGAATGCATAACAGACCAAACTAGAAATGAGCAAAAATCCCAAAGTTTTATCCACTGCTGCTGCATTGATTTATAATACACAGTTGGGCTCATGATGGACAGTTTAGCAGAGAGAAGTAGATCAATATACCTGGGGCAGAGATACTGTATATTGTATTCCTTCTTATCTTCAGTGCCTTTGCTCATTTTTATACATTTTTTGTGGTTGCTAAAATAGCCTTTATTTCAATAGCTCTGGCTCCAGAATCATGTGAAGCTCCTCTTTTCCTAACTCTGCAGTGTTGGTCTAAATTAAACTGGAAAAATAAGTCCATTTAAACAAAGAGTAGATTTTAAGAGCAAGTCATTGATTTTTTTCAGGCCTGCAGTAAATTCCATAAAAAAGAAGAGATGTGAATACTTAGGGCTGGTGATGGTTTTAGCTTTCACCGCAAACTTTTGTTTATCCATCCTTTCTCTGTCTTGTGGATGTATATTTACAGAGCCCCTATGACTCGACGATGCACTGGCCTGAAAAGTAAGCAGGGATGAGAGAAAGGTAATAGGCTTCTATATATGATGTGCCCCAAAGGCTGTGCGAACAGACTCCTAACACACCTACAAGCTCCCACTCATCTGAAGGAAAGCAAACATTCACACATCCCTGCTTCTTGGCTCTCTTTCCTTTTCAGTGCTGCTTATTTCTCCATCCCATCCTTCTCCCTTAACTGTCTCATAAATGTACACTGAGCCCGAGGCTGCAGGCTGTTCTTCGCTGAACAATCTCCTGCTCACTGTGTCCGTCTCAGAAGAATCACCCACCCTCTAAAATATACACCAAGCTATGAAACCTTTGCCCTGGGCACATCTCCAAACAATCTGAAATGAACTTATATTGGTTTGTGCCTCAGCTGGAACCCGACGCTGCAGCTGTGTGTATACTCCAAATGCATGGCTGTGTCACTGGGGCTTTCTCACCATCTCGCAAGAAGTTCTAACCTAAACAGTGATCCAGAAATACAATCTGCTGCCCACTCTGTCCTGTTCCTGACCAGCCCCTCCACAGAGGATACAAGAACTGAAGATGAACTGACACGAGGGAAAAGGTTATGTTTATTCATCCGGCTTTGTAATGTAGGGTATCTAAATGCAAAATTACATTCACACCAACTCTGTTCTTGCTTTCTGTTCTTTGCCACTGTAGATGGGATTTTAAAAATGCAGTCGGCTTAAAAGGCAAATTTTGTTGCCTTCAACATGTGAACCATGAATTAATCACACTCAGTGTCTTATCATTGTTTTTCAAAGCAGATAAATAATTCTAAATGTACTTTTCTAACATAAAGGGAACTTTTGGAGGTGGATATCTTCTCACACATCAAAAGCAGATTCACTGTTTATATATATTTTTTTTGCAAAGGACTTTGATGCAACTGTTGTTACACAAGACTGAAATCTTGTGCAAATAGATACCTTATTATTGTCAGTACAAAATAGATTTATACTGGGACTTTTATGTTCTCGCCTGCACTGCCATGTTATAGACAAGCACTTCACGGCTCGCGTTACAGCAACACAGCTGTTGCAAAAAATGGGAGTGCTGGTGCCCAGCTGTGTGCATTAGAGTAACCACGCTGGGTCCGAGCAGAAATGACAACATGTACTCTAATGCAGGTAGAATTTGAGGTCTTTTAGATCACAATCTTTGTCACAGCTGGTTATTTAATAATGTTGGAGGAACAAAGGTGGACCGGGCTCACCACAGAGTGTCTTTAAATCAATAGAAAGGGTGCCGGTTTACTATGTCTCCAAGTTACTGGCCTCAAACTGCATTTCCAGTCAGTTTAATTGTGTCACGTGATAATGTTGATGTTCATGTTTGGTAGTGCTGTATATGTAACTCCGTCCTGCTGATTTTGCTTCAGTGTGCATAGTTTTAATCCGTTTTACTAAATTTTTTGACTCTGTTTATGGAAATTATAACTCTTGTCAACTACAAGCTCAAACACAATTATAAAACGTTTTAAAATTTCTGTTACATAATTCAACTGTTTGGTTGGAAGGGACAACACATATCTGTCTATTAAACAAGACTATAATCCTGAATTATAATGTTTTATTTTTCTAACTTTAACTTTAATAGAGAAAATTCTATACAGATATGAATTATTGAAAGTATACTGAAAGTAATGTGATGTAATTTACCACCGTTTTTTTTTCAGGAGCATCATGAAGGTCACTGTGAGATGAGTGTTGATTATCATGAAATCCTGATTATGGAGGGGCCTCTCCTCAGGATTTTTGAGACAGAGTGCTAGTAATAAGTCTGAGACAGCACTGATGATAAAGAAGAAATTTACTTTGGAGGTACTGAATATAAGAAACAAATCTAACTCAGTTGATAAAATCTAATGTGGCATTTGGGGATTGTAAAAAAGAATGTGTCTAATCTTTCTTTGTTAACATTGCAGAAGGCCAACCAATGACATTACGCTCCTCCGGTATTCTTTGGACCACATATTCGCCCATGTTTTAAATTACGTTAACATATAGCTCAAAGGCAAGCCTCGCTTCAACGCCTTGAATTTCTCCCGCTTGTCCCTGCGAGGGGACAAGATACATATGTTTTATTTTATTACACTGGTGATGCCATCACACTTGACCATTTGCATGCTACAATTCCGAGATGAAAATACTCCGATATGAACGAGTCTGCCTCTTTCCAGTAATTATGCGTTTTCTAACACTACACGGACACTTTAGCAACTATAAAAACTTAATGTTGTGCAGAAGAGAAGACATTTGTGAGGAGCAGATCATATTTATGACATGATGCACCAACTTCTGTTCATGCTCTGCTATTCAGATACCAGACGAGAGTAAACAAGACGTGCTTTAGTTTTGTGTTCAGCCTGATTCAAGGCTTACAGCGATTTGTCTGCCTCGCCTGTGGATAAAAATCCATCAAAAATACTGATTAATCATCTTTCTCAAAAGAATTGACTCCTGATACCATGCCACTTATTTTCCATTATGGCTGAGGATGATGGAGCACATTCATTATTTGGACTCCAATCACATTCTCTGTCCTTGGTAAACAGATGATAAAGTCTTTAAACTGCTTTGACACACACACACAGAAGCATTAGACATCTCCAATCAGCCAACTCATCCCAGGGGTTCTCTACTGCACATTATAAAACAAAATCAGGGGCCAGAATCATAAACGTTGTTTATGCAGAAAGTCCATTCAAATATCCTTTTTGCACACACCAGCCAGTAGGGAGGGGCGCTTTGTGAAAACCTCAGGCCAGACCAGACCTAATGAGAGTTTTCCGTCGCACATTTGCATGAATGCATAAAGAGACTGACCTAAAGTGACTCATTACACCTTAAGAGAACGAGCATTTTGCTCTGATTAGTTGTAGCGTTAATAACGTCTCATCAATTTCCTTCTAAGGATTTTTATTGGGCAACATAATTAGTGTGTTTACTTCTGAACATTAGAACCCCGTCTTGCCCCTAAGCCATTGAGTGAAGCCCTGTTGAAAAATTATGAGCACATCATTTTCTACCTGGAGTAGAAGTCTCTTGAAGTCCTCATTTATGACTCTCTTTTTTCTCTCTCTCTTGCACCCAGAGGTTGGATTCTCTGAGTTGCAAAGTTGGAAAAACAACAAGAGTGTCTAAAGCTGAAATTCTGACTGTGAAAGTTGTGTATTGCTCTTAGCATCTGTTGGAAGATATTTAGTGGCACATTTCTTCCTACCTCTCCTCCCTGCGCACAGAATTATAGTCTATATTGGAGTTACTGCCCAATGCAAACTTGACATGAAGATTTCGGAAATAGTTTTCTCATAAAATGAAACTCTTGTTTCAAGATAGCAGGGATCTTTTTAGACTCATCCCTTCTTGTAATAGCAATTAACCTGCAGGACCAACTACATTATACCTGTTAGAAATACCAATAGACTGCAGGTATCAAATGACTCATAATCTTCTAACACAACCTCACTACAAAACTCACGATTCCCAAGCTAGTTATTAATCTGACTTTGTGTCTGACCCCTGGGTGGTTAGGACAAATTTATTCCCCCGGTGGCAGAATTTGCAAACATATTTGGTTTGCCTATCTAAATATAACTGAAACATTGAGTTAGCGAATACTACACACAAAAAATGTTAGTCAAACTATCTCAGACTTTCTGATTTTAGCTTGTAATTTGGAGTTACAGGATTAAATGTGCATGCACCTTTAGAGGGAAAACCTGCACCTTACCGGAGAAAGCTGTGTTTTGTGCAACTACTGAAAATGTTACATGTGTAACATTGCATGTTCAGCGACTTCATAGGGTGAAGAGCCATGGGGAAAAGTACCTTTCAATGACCACCAACATCTGTGTCATTATTTTTCCGTAGTAGTTTTACAAACAGAGTGATTCATGGGTGTGTTACTGAAATAGTGTGTTGTGTCTGAAATAACATTTTTGTTCTCTGGGAGACCTGCTCACTCGCAGCTTTATATTTTTTAAGAAAAATACACTTTCATCTAACTTTTAGTAGAAAAATTCAACATTGATGAGAACTTGATCTGTTGTGGCCAATTAAATAAACATATTTAATGTCTTCAGTGGAGGACTTCACAACTTGTGGCGATGATAAAAAGAACTGTACTGGTCTTATACTTTTCAGGAAATGTCTGTAGCAGACCGTACCAGCATCTCAGAGTAGAGAGTGCCGCCTTTTATCCACAGGCTGCTTGACCTCTTCTGCTACTTTTTTGAAAAAAAAAGTCTCCTCGCGAGTCTATGTGTTTTCTGTGTGGTAATTCATTATGTTAGCTGTGTCGCTAAGTTTTATGTTGATGTAAGTCGGTCAAACTGTGTTACTGAATCCTTCAAATAAATCCCATTCTGTTTTTCTAAGCTCTTTATGCTTAAGATGAGGGAAAAACAAATTGTTAGGATACGTTTCGAAAATCGCCCTGCTAGCTCCCCGCTCTTATGTGGCGTTCTGGCTATTGCACCAACAGGAATGTTTGTCATCAGTCATTTTGCTTGTTCTTATTGCCAGATTGTCATTCTCTGCTGATAATTCCTTTTGTTTTGTGGGCACCAAATCCATAGCCACCTTGATTTATGGCTTCGGTATCGTTTCTTTGACCTCTGCTGAATTTCCGGCCTTGTGGAGCCGTTGCTGAGGCGCTTGTGTAAATTGTGTTTGATTACTCCAGCTCTTCTGAGTTTGCGTCCCGTATTAAATTAAGATATTAAAGCTCCATTCATGCCCAAAACCTCCCACAAGAATGAATAACAGTTATCTCACATCTGTCACTTCATGAGGGCCAAATTATTTTTCCATCGTTTATATTCAGCTTCTAGATACTTTCTATCAGAACTGTGCATGATTTATTACCTCTGACCCCCTGCTCTTAACTCCCTTTAAGCGTTTCTTGTGCCAGGGCAGATGCGTGTGAAGAAATTACCTGCGGAATCCTCCAGGCCTTTTCACATAAATCTTTCAGCAGCGAAGCTTAAAAGCATGCATTGTCTGTCATCATTTAGCTCAGCAGAAAGCTGCTGTGATTTATGGTTTTGTGCCTCCTGATGGGAGGCAGAGGAGCTTTAGTGGGAGAAGTGTTCCTTGAACAGCAAGAGGAACTCTGAGCGGTAATGGACAGCTTTTCAAAACACACAACCGGTTTCCATAGTTACCGCCATCTCTCTATCATGTGCTTTGATCTTTTGAGCGGCTAGTAAGATGACATCCTTGGTGGAGTGTGAAGGAAAATTAGGAAAATGGATTTAATCGTAGTGGTGCGAAGGCAAAAGGCGCAAACTGGAAAGTGATCTTAGGTGACTTCTGGGAAGTTTGACATCACATATCTAGATAAACACAACGGGACGTCACGAATGAAATGTTGACATGGTAACTAGGCTCCTCCAGTTAGTAAAAGACTCAATATCCTTAAATAGAGCTCATAAATTGTACAAACAAATGCCCTTTTGGTGAATTATATTGTTATAGGAATGATTTTGTAATAGCATAAATAGTATATTACGAAATAACATCTAAATTGCAAGGAGACACACACACATGCTGCACAGTTTACATCCTCAGGTGACAGTGAATCACAAAGAAAACAGTTAATAGAAATAAACAAGTGAAGTGGTCGGATATGTAAAAAACTGCCTTTTATGTTTACTTATTGCTTTAGACAAATACATTATTTTAAAACAACTTTTTCCAAATGTTCTAAACTTACAATTTACAACACCTGCAGTGCTGTAGATGTTGTTCTGGCTTCTTTTGTAGCATCTCAGATGGATTGTTAAGGCAAAATGAATATAAATGTGTCCACTGGGGAGAAGGTTTTCCACTGTTCTTTTTCTGCTTTCATGGATGATTATATTCCAAAAGGATTACAGTCTAATTTGGTATTCACTCAGGTTATCCTTGTCTAGTGTTAAAATGTGTTTGGTGGTCTGAAGTTTTGAGTGTGACAAAAAAATAAAATAAAATGCAAAAGTAGAAATCATCAGTGAGGATGTGAACACTCACCGCCCTGCACCTATGTTAAGAAAAACAAAAGTCCAAAAACACATTTGCATTATTGCCTTTTAAAATTTCGCATAAGACTATTTTTCACTCACTAGTATTTATACATAGTATTTATATAAGAACCTTTTTTTTCCATATTAGGTTTTTGAGCACATTTGTATTTTTGTCTCATTGGTGACATTCTGCCACATTCAAAAGCAGTTTTCTTGTACAACAAAAAAATCGCCCTCAAATAGACAGTCTGTGAACCACATACATGATGTGTGAGTACATATTGGCAGAAGTATTCCCAACACCTCGGTGTTTAATCAACACCGTCTTGGAAGTGTCGTCGACACTGACAGGAAGTCCTATAGATGGCGGAAAACATGTGAAACATAAATGCCAACCACACATCTGGATATTGAGGTGCAAGAAAACTATGTGGCTTACTGCAGCCAACTAACAACTTGTGAAAGTAGAACAAAAATAATTATTATTCAGGCTTTTATCCAACTCGATAAAAACGTGATACAGCACCGATTTTCAGCAGGATGGACTTTGGTTTACAATGTATGATAAACCCAGAAGTCACAGCAATCTAAATCGATCGAGTTATGCATTGTTACAAGCACTGAAGCAGGACAGTTTTGTAATTTTATAACAAAATAGTGTTGAATTAAGCTAATAAGAAATTATTTTTTTTTGTTTTGCAAGCACAGGAGCGATTTTGTGTGCAGCCGAGTGTGAAGCGGCCGGGATGGGGATCAGTGCCTCCAAATCTGAGGCTATGGTCTTGAGCCGGAAAAGGGTAGAGTGCCTTCTCCGGGTCGGGGGGGGGGGGGGTGTCCTGCCCCAATTGGAGGAGTTCAAGTATCTCGGGATCTTGTTCAGAAATGGAGGAAGCGGGCGCTGTACCGGTCCGTCGTGGTGAAGAGAGAGCTGAGCCATAAAGCGAAGCTCTCGATTTACCGGTCGATCTACGTTCCCACCCTCATCTATGGTCATGAGCTTTGGGTCATGACCGAAAGAACGAGATCGCGGATACAAGCGGCCGAAATGGGTTTTCTCCGTAGGGTGGCTGGGCTCTCCCTTAGAGATAGGGTGAGAAGCTCAGTCATCCGGGAGGGACTCAGAGTAGAGCCGCTGCTCCTTCACATCGAGAGGAGCCAGTTGAGGGGCATCTGGTCAGGATGCCTCCTGGACGCCTCCCTGGTGAGGTGTTCCGGGCACGTCCCACCGGGAGGAGGCCCCGGGGAAGACCCAGGACACGCTGGAGGGACTATGTCTCTCGGCTGGCCTGGGAACGCCTCGGGATTCCCCCGGAGGAGCTAGAAGAAGTGGCCGGGGAGAAGGAAGTCTGGGCCTCCCTTCTGAAGCTGCTACCCCCGCGACCCGACCTCGGATAAGCGGAAGAAGATGGATGGATGGAGGAGCGATTTTTCAGAAAACTACTTTTTGTTATTGGCTTCAATCTCCAGAGGCTTAAATCAATCAAATTTTATTTGTATAGTACATTTCAGCAACAAGGCATTCCAATGTGCTTTATATCATAAAAACACAAAGTAGCACCATTGCTATGCATGCAGCAGGCGTGATTTGGATAAAAATGTCAATATGATATTTGCAAAATCTAAATAGAATAAACAAGGAATCTTTTGGAAATCAAACAAACAGCATGTATAAACAAAATCACATTAGGTAAAAAACATAAATAAATGAGTAAATCTTGGACCAAGTGGCCAAGTCAGAGCGAATGATCCGAGGTTGAATGAATGGATTTAGAATCTGACTGATGGCCAGCTTTTCCTGATGAAACCTCTGAGCACCACTTGGTCCCCAAAGGAGGAAAGAACTTCAATAAATGTATCTGGTCAGAGCGTAGAGCCTCTCTCAAACACCCCCCCACACACACACGTCAGATGTGCCACATCAGACCAGATAGGAACCACACATTTGACAGGAGTGTCCTCTGAGGTGAAGCAAGCTCGTTCTGCCACATCAAAACAAGCGTGACCCAAGGTCAAAGCACTTCGCACATCTTTGGAGGTATTTAGGGATTACATGACACCTAGAGCCATTCTGCTTCTGTTCCTGCAGCTCAAACCACTGGAAACATTTCCAGAAAAACACTTTCATCTCCAATTTTTTTAAAATAACTTTTGTCCTCCTCAAACTTCCAGTGAATGTTTGTTCTTTGGTTGGACGTCATTCTCGCAAATGTGTTGTGTTCCTTTTGTAATTCTCTAAGCTGTTGAGAAAAACAAATGAAGGCAAACATCTTTTTCTTTTTTTTTTGTCACATGTCAGATGTGATACAAAACAACGAGATTAACTGTAAATATTTTAGCAGAAATCTCCTTTCCTGCCTTGACAAAAGCACTCTTCTCTCTGACGCAGCTTTTTCTGATGTTCCTAGAGGAGATTTGCGTGTGGGCGTGTGTGTGTGTGCATAAAGTCAGCTAAGAAGTGTGTGCAACTAAAGATGACGGGTAACATGTCTTCTGCACTGTCCATTGTTAAGGAAATATGGCTATTTTTGATTGTTTAATATAGTTAAGCTAATGCCATGTGCGTTTAAGTAGATCAACATTCCTATTTGGACAAGCTGATGCAAGGTAAACGATCAGAGATAAACATTCTCCTGGCAAGGCTGTAACTTAGAGCAGCCATAAAACACTATGCTCTTGAAAGGCTTTAAATTAGTAGGCCATAAAGAATATCTTCCCCGGCTCACAGGTCAGAGGTTGGGGGTTTCCCAGGAGCTCAGAGTTGCATCTGGAGTTGATCACAACTTAGGAATTTTGGGAACACTTAAGGTTTAATTTCTGATACACCTTTTTAATATTGGTAGCAATAGTGTGTTAGATTAAAGTATATTACCCAAGCTACAAGTACTAATCTAGTAAATCGAATGTATTTGAAAATGTACTAACTATGACAATATCGGAATCAAAAGAGAATGATTTAAATGTTATGTTTTACAGGTTGAAAAAGACTTCTATCTCATTATTGTTTGTGATAAAGCAAAGGGTCAAATCTTTGGAGAAGCTGACTGCAGAGGAGCAAGATAGGTTTTGTGAAAATAACTTATAACTTTAATAACTAAAATGACTCTTGATATTTGTCATTAAAACTCAGGGGAAGGTCTAAGTTTTTTTCCAAGGTAGCTCTTGGTTGGTCAAAATAGAGGTACGCCCTATTTGCATATATTAACAAAGAGAAACGCCTTCACTAGAAAAAGGGAATGCGCAACAATAAGAATTCAGATAGCTGCCCTGTTATGCTTTTAAGCAACAGCTGTCTCCAAAGGATCCTTTGTTCTTTTAATTCTTTTGTCTCAGGTAAAGAATGTACTTCTTTGTACTCTGAAGTTTTCTTGTTAAATTCATACGGTGTTTTCTATTGAATTAAACTCTGTATCTCTGTGACGTCATTGAGCCTCGCCGTCTGTTTTTCCAGCCGTGACGGCATCCGCTCGGGACCCGGCTAACAGGAGGAAAAGAGAGCCATGCTGTTTCCAAAATTTAAGCTAACCTAATAAATTTCCTCTTTAATACCATGAACTGCTTTTTTTTTTTTTTTGCACAAGTGTAATATCAAAAACTTTGTTTTCCTTTTATAATCACTTACTTTGTCTTGGAAATAAATTTATATTTATATAAAACACAAATGAAACATGCAGTTTCATCTAAAAATGGTTGGGTTTTAGTGACAACTGGATGTTTAACTGTATTTTGGGATATATCAAATAAAGGGTGAAGTACAGAATGATTAAAAAAATTGGATGGCCATTTATTTCATGAACTTTATCACTGAGTGATGCAGATTAACTACACACAGATGGATGTTTGAAAACCTATATTTCTGTTAATTGTGGTGATTCTCCTATTAGAGTTAATGAAAAAGTGACATTTAAAGTTAGATTATTACATCATGTCCAATAAAAAATAACTCAAAACAGAAATACGGACTGAATGACATTACTAAACACACACACACACTCCTGAGGGTAGTTTTGCACAAACTGACCTACCATGCATATTTTCGGGCTGTAGAGGGAAGCAGGAGTACCAAGAGAGAACCCACGCATGCATCACGAGAACTCTGTTCAGAAAGGGATTTCAACCTAAGAACATCTTGCTGCAAGGCACAAAAAGGGCCAATCCAAAAAATGGACCAAAAATGTGTTGTAAAAATGGATGTATGAATGAATCATAAATCATTTAAAAATTCTTCCATTTAATCTTATATACAAGGCGCATAACTGATTAAAGATTAAGGAACATTGATCCATAGTTTGAGAAGACTAAAAATGCTGGCCCAGCCACACCGAATCAATCAATACATTTTACATTTTCCTTAAAAGTTTTAACTCCTGCCAAATAAATTTAACGAATAGACAACACAATATGCCTTTTGAAGGAATGAAGTTAAATCCTCTTAGGTGAGATTTAATATTTGTGTCGGCGTCGTCACATTAATGTGTCTGGATCCCCACCTGGCTTCCAGAACATCTGATGGATTGCATCTATTATACAGCTGCTCTAAGAAGAGCTTTTGATCAGGGTTTTTTGTGTTGATATGGCTGCCAGTGAAGCAGGCATTTTGTGCAGAACTGCAGCACTGCCACAGTTAATAGAATGACAACCGTTGCTTTGCTCGGAGTAAGTTTTAAAGTTTCAAATTTAGCAGAAAATAAGATGAAGTATTTGGTGAACTCATTATCTACTACTGACCAGAGGTCAATGGATGCATGGAATCATCTTGTCGTAGATTCTTAATATAACATAAGTCTTGACTTTGATTGGGCCATTCTAGCACACAAATCAACTTTGATATAATTCAATCCGCTGTACATCTGTCTGTCTGTTTAGTATTGTTATCCTGCTGGAAGGATCATGATGCCCCCACCACTATGTTTTATGCTAGGAATGCTGGGTGTAGGGTGATGTGTAGCACTAGTTTTCCGCAAATGTGGGCCAGAAAGTTATATTTTACTTATATGACAAATTTGTAAAAGTTACATTGGAATGAATACTTCTTCACGGCTTTATAAATACAACATCTTCAGCTATACAATTGCAAGGTATGGATCAAGCTGAGATGTCTGAGGCATACAGAAGCAGCAGAAAATGTTACCCCTCATGTTCTCAGATCGATTCTTGGTGTTGGGCCACTTGCTGCACATCTTTCCATTCTCTTTCCTGTCAAATTATTGAACAATGCTTGTGCTGATAAATTTTTTAAAAAACCAAAAAGAGAGAAAAAAATATATATATATTGATGTCGACAAGTTTAAATGCGACTCAGAAAATGTGTGTCCCCAGAAGGATTTGTTTATTTTTTATTTATTTCATTTCTTTTCTTTTCCGTTTCTCCATATGGGGGCATCATTGCTCCACAGTATTTTTCTTTCTTTTTTTTTTCCTGCTTCTCCTATGTTTTGCTTGTGGCCCTTATCTGGGACAGAGTGACATTAGAGGAGGCAGTTAAAGGTTAAATACTTTTCTCAAGAGTGCTCCACCACAGTCCCCCACCATACGGTAAAGACCTCATACAGGAAGCTTGCAGACCCACAGATCGCCGTCTCACAATGCCATAAGGGTTAGGCTGCTGCAATGTAGCTTCAGGGCCGAGTGCTAATCGTCTGGCACAGATTCATGAGTAATTATTTTAGCCTGCCTTGTTCGCTGTAAAAAGATGTGTTGGGTTTTTTTATTTGTTTGTTTGTCCATGCTTTGGAAAAAAAAAAAGGATTAAGGAATTTTGGGTATTAGAGCGCAGCGTGAGTGTTGATTTCTCAGCGTTGTGTCGCTTTTACACTGTGGTTTGACAGCCGTTCTCATTCATAGCATCAATCAAACATCACTGGACATCAAGCAATGAGATTTGGAAAGGAAAACTAAATGCTTGGCTTTTTCTGTCTGCATGGACGTTGGAGGATAAAAGTCAGTATGTTCTCATTAAAAAAACAATCTTCCAGATTAACACTAAAGTGTTTTTTTTTCCTTCTGTATACCATATTTGTTAGAAAAAGATCTTGCTTCAGTCACTTAAGCTCCGCAGGAAAATGCTGATATTAAGATTAACGACTGATTGCAAATCTTTTAGTTTAATCAGCCAGTAGGTTGTGAGCAGATATTTCTGCCTTTGTTTCCCCTGCAGATGGAACAAGTGTCATAACTTCCTCCCACTGAACAAATCAGAATGTTAAATATAGCGCAGGTGAGCGCTGGCGTCTTGAGCTTCAAACTGTACCAGCACAAACAAAAGTTCTGTACAGATAAGAAACAGATTGCTGTGTTTCTCATTACATGTATCTTTCTCTCATAAAAAAGAACCATAACGTCAAACAAAACAACCTTCGAACAGTAAAAGAAATCTACTTTCCAAAGGCGCTCATCGAAACCTTTTATATAAAAATATACATCTGGTACTGTGCTTTAAAAGTATTCCTACAGCACTTGAGCTTTTTCATCCAACCAAAGCTCAAACATTTTGTAAAATTCTGTGATTGGTTAACACTGAGTGCGTAATTGTACCTTGAAGGAAAATGGCACAAGATTTTTACAATAACTTCAGGAGTACAGATCTAAAGTGTGTGGCGTGCACTTGAATTCAACCCCACTTAAGTAACTACTTTCTGTGAACTTCATTTCACAGTAATTGTCACTGCAAATGTTTTAGAGTATGAGTCTTCCAGCCTTGCACGTCTGGGGATAAAACATTTTTTTCCACTTTCCTTTTCGCAATAACGCAAGCTAAGTTGGATTAGCTGGAGGGCTTCTCCCCCATCGTGATGCTGAACCCAGTAGGTTCAATAGAAGGAAAGTTATTTCTGAGCACAAAGTGTTTTTCATGCAGGCCAGAAAGTTTAACTTGGGACTCATCTGACTCACAAGATTCATGTTCTTCTGTCTTCTCTACATTTCTTGTAGCAAACCTGCAAACAGGACTTGTTTTTTTTAAACTTCATTTTCCATAAGAGCCATATTTATTCATCCATAAGTGGATAAATATGGCGGGCTGCACATTGCAATTATGCCATAGTCCTTCCAGATTTGAGTGATTGTTCTGTCAGAGGTCGAATCGTTGAGATACTGTTTATTACCTAACCTTGAACCACATCCCCGACCTGTCTGCACAGCAGAATAGAGTTCATGGGGAATGGTTACTTTCATTGCTGCTTTTTAGACAACTGTTTTAGAGCAGGTGTATTCTGTCGAGACACCTAGGGCCCAAACAGTATTCCAGCTGCCATTAGGTGAGAGCGAGGCGGGAGACTGGAACTCTTTATTGCACTGAGAGAAGTGAACTAAAAAAAACTTTGGAAGCTCAGCAGAAATTGGACTGACCCGCCTGCAGGAGACCGTTCTAAAGTGTAAAGCCGACACTGTGCAAGAGACGGCAATGAGCTTCCAAAGTCTTAGAGACTGATTAAAAGTTGCTCACAAGTGATCCTAATTTAAGTAAATTTACACTACTTAATAAAACTCTAGTACACACAAGTCAATTTGTAGATTAATAATTAACACATAAAGGGAAAGGAGTGATACACAGGTTTAAGATTGGGAAAATAACAGAAAAATATTAGGAAGAATAAGTTTAATTTCTCTCCATAGGGACTTTTATACTTCCTCGTACAGCTGGGACAGGAGTACTAACTCTCACCTTTTGTGGGAGTTAGTACGCTCATTAGTTTAGGTTTGTTGCCGTGGCAGCATTTAGACTACCAGCTAAAAGGAGAGCCACAGTTTTTGGTAACAGATGTCGGGTTCACAAGGATGCGTTATTGTTGTATTTGTCTGTGTCTTCCTTGGATATGTTCATTAACAGGAAAGAAAGGATACAAACACAGAGACATCACCACAAGCTTGTCCTACACCTGTGGCAGTCAGTAGGATGAGGTCAGGGGCCAGCCAAAGGATGTCGAAATATCAGAATAACATTTTGAAATTGTTGTGATTCCGGCAGTCATCACTCACTGCTTCACCGGCAGACAGACATGGAGTTTTATTGCATTGCAGAAGATTTATAATGGAAAAAGAAACCAGATGCAGCACTGTGGGCTGTATTGATTAAACAGCTTAAAAATAATGCATATACACTGACTTATGTTTTCTTCCTTTTAAATTTTGGATTTACAACAAAAGATTACTGATTATGTCTCTATGTGTTGCATTTGTTCAGTGGTTTTTGACAGCGGCGTTATGGCTTGTTGCCCAGGGCGACGTCAGCAGCGTAAGAGCACCAGGTAGAATGAGTTTGCTGTTGCATATTTTGGTGTACGATCAATGGGAGACGGGGCCCCCCTGTGTTGTAGTAGATACACTCTTCTTGCTGCTGCATAATTTGATTTCAATAGTTTGATAAGGTGTCAAAGGTGATCAGTGCCATAAAGTTAACCTTTGACATTTTCTCTGTTGCTATGAAGAATTTCTTTTTGCTACCTTTAGTTATATGCAGCAGAAATTGTCTTTAGAAACTGAGATAGCTTCAGTGGATGTTGATATCACAGAAGCAGAGATTAGGAGAGGAAAAACCCCAAGAAGAACTGCTATGACACTGAGGGAATTATAAAATCTTAGTGATTTGTCAGATGTGACTTGTCTTTATTCAAGCACTTACATAAAGTCAGAAACTGAATGAATGAAAGAAGTGGCCAGAAATAGTTTCCTCTGACAAGAAACTGGATCTTCAGTCATTTTATGTCAGATTAGATTAACTACTCATCTGAATCAAAAGGAGTCACTTGAGGTTTTTTTTAAGGCTTCTGGTTAGAGGTTATGACAAGGCTGACTTGACAACACTTGGGTTTACTAGCAACTGTGGATCAGAGGTTTTTGAGGATGTCTGTTTAGATTGCTGATCCTGGTGAATTGGTTTGGTAAAGTAGACAAAAATAAAGTATACAACCTGAGATTGTGTTTTGCCTTTGTTCATTGGAGATGGACTGCGGTACTTAATGTTTTTTTTTTTTTTACTTTGCAACTTCAACTTTGATTATTGAGCCTTGCAAAAGTGCTCGTTCCACTTGAATGCTAACACATTTTCCTCCTTTCAGCTACTGGCCTGACTTGAGTTTTAATTGGGATTTTCTGTAGCAAACCAACAAAAAGTAGTTAAATATTTTACTTGCTTCACACATCTAGAGAAGGAAAACTGTACCGAGTATTCTTGGCAAACCTCAATTCAAAGGTTGTCTTTTTTTTATTTTTACACATTTATGCATGAATTGATCAATATACTTTGTCCTGAATCATTTCATTTTAGCGCTGGTTGTATTTTTAAGGCCATTCTCATCCTAGAGGTTAAATACACAAGTTTTATGCAGTTTTTTATTCATTTTAGCTCTGGGTTAGGGTAGGCATAGGGTTAGGGTTATCAATTCTGACCAGTTTCCCCATCTCACCTAAAGAAAAGCATCCCCTGCACCATATTGCTGCCACCATCGGGGTTTACAGTGGAGATGCTTTCACAAAACCTAACTCGACTAATACACTCACCTTGTGTGGGTCAATCTACTAACATCCCAATGAACTCATAAAGTTTGTGGTTGTAGCATGACAAAGTGGAAAAAAAGTTCAAAGGGAATGTAGTTTTGAAGGGCACCGAGTACAACAGACAAACATAAAAAAGTAAAATAATAGATCAAAAATAATTCTTCATATAAATCACGGGAGAAAAACACGAGACGTAAAAAGAATGTCGGTAGAGACAAGACGAGAGGGGGAAACAACCCACGCCGACTGGTGCTGAATGATGATGGAGAATAGGGCTACACTTAGCCTTTCTATCTCCACTCTGAGGAGGAGGTAGCATGTTTATCTCCCCGTGCATGCAGACTGCATATAGATATCACTGTGTGTGTGTGTGCGTAAGCAACAGAAATATGAATCTTACTGCTGACTGCAGGCGCTGCGCCCTTCATTTGCACATTTCACGAGCCTCCCCCTCCCTCTTCTCATGTCCCTGGGTCACTGCTTATTGTAGAAAATGCAGAGTCCCTTCCAGGGGCTGGCTGGAAAACGGAGTCAACTGCAGGAAATTACACCACAAACATGAAAAGCGATGGAAAAGACAATGGTATGTTTTTGCTCGGTCTGAGAGGGTGCAAAAAAAAAAAAGAAAGAGTTCAGATGACTTGTGCTCTGAAATGGGAGACATCAATAATGACTGCATGAAGACCTCTGCAATCAAAGCCATTCAACCCCAGAGAAAGATAAGAAGACAGGCTTTGTGAAGCATCAGTGTGCTTTTGATTCAGCTCAGGCTACACTTGTTCTTGTATTGGATCTGCTCATGTTGGAAGTTGCAGCTGTATTGAAAACACTGTTCAGTCTTCTTCGGGTGTCAGGTTTCATTTATCAGAACATAAAAAATGTATAACATTCAGCTCAGTCCTTTCAAGCTTTTGAAGTACAATCTCAGATGAACAACGTTGAATGGCGTACTGGAAGGCGTCATTCTGTATTTAACAAAAACAAAGCTAAAAGGCAGAAGCAGTAGGTGTACATGTAGAGCCTGCAATGGAGTAGCTTTTAGAGTTACAGTTAAAATGAATTACTTCACTTAGTAATAGTGGTGTGATTGGTGAGTTTATAAAAAAGAACGGTAAGAAAAACTATCCAGACCAGTGTGAAAAAGTATGCTCGCCTAGATTATGAACTAAATGTGACAAACATTTTCTTTTTAGAAACCTGAGTTGACTACTCAGTGATTCAGCTAATTAAAATGTGCCTGGCTACATGTCGAGATCTCAAAGCACAGCACGCTCCATCCTGCTCTCAGGAAGAAATTTCAACACTGACAAGAAGCAAAATCATTGACATCTATCAGTTTGAAATGGGTTGCAAAGCAATTTCTGATGCCTTGAGACTCACGCAGCGAGATTCGTTATCCACAAATGGAGAAGACGTTGCACAGAGGTGAACCTTCCCTGTTCACCTCTATCAGCTTTGCGCCAGGAGTGCATTTCCGATTGGACCTGAATCCTTAGTTCCTCCCAAAAAAGAGCTAGCTGGTTGTAGCGTGATGGTCTGCAGCTGCTTCAGAATCCAGATGACTTGCAGTAAATGATGGCGCCATAAACTCTGCTCCCCACCAGATAGGAGATTGTCCAGTCATTCGTTTGTGACCGTAAGCACAGGCTACAGGTGCAGCTACAAGTTATGGAGACAAAGATACAACTCACACCAGCTAAATCTTAATTTGAAAGCTCTACTTGCTATTTACTCAGGCTTAAGTGTGACATAAAAAAACAATCTGGAAGGGGGGAAATGCTTTTGCAAAGCATTATAAATACAAGCTCAGAAGAACAACAGCTCATGGCTTATTAAAATGCTTAGATACACACCGAGCCAAAATTCAGATTTAAGTACAGCACTTGCAATTAATTGTTTATGATAATATATTACAACTAAAGTGGAATTTCTTTTTATTCTTCCGTGGTCCTTTTGTTTCCTAACATCTATTTGAACATTTTCATGTAATGTCCTTGTGCAAATTTTTGTTATAGAATCATTTCTACACTGAAACGTTTGCAGGCGCATGTGTTTCTGCTTCTGTCACAGAGGATATAACTGTATTTGGCTGTACCAAGGACAGAAATAGTTCAGAAATTAAGGTCAGAGATGGGAAGATGCTGCTTATTCGTTGACAGCTACCTGTACCGCACGTTTCAGAGTTGCAATGGATGAAAATGGAGCTGAAACATGACCAAATGTAGCACAGGCAAACCTTTAAAAATAGCTGTAGCTGGAGGTATGTTTCATATCATATCATATCATATCATATCATATATAAATGGCTGGATGGATGGATGGATGGGTGAGAAACTGCAGTTGCAATAAAACCTGAAGAGAATGAAGTGGAAGGAAGCATAAAAATACAGTGGACAAAACAAGCAGGAAAGTAGTGCAACATTATGAATGGAACCAAATAGGGTACATGGTTTTATCGTCTATTTTTGAAAAAGAAAGAGGAAACTCTAAAAAGTGTGGACTGCATACCAACTCACAGTCTGGACCAAGAAAACATTGTTCAGAGAAGCAGCCAAGGGTTTAACTCTAGAGGAGAAATTGATATTAGCCATGAACTTCATGGCTAATAATTGACTTTTGGGGACTATAAAACATTGCACATCACTTGAATGGACTATACCGTCGGTGGCTGCACCATCATGCTGTGTGGATGATTTCCTTTAGTGTGGATAGGAGAGTGCAATGGTATAAAATACACAGCAGGGAAACTTGCTAAAGGCATTGAAGTCTTGAGGGTCACCTTCCAGCAGAACAATGCCAAACTTTTCCATCTGTAGACGTACAGAATCAGAATCAGGTACAACCCAGCAATTGATTAATGCGTTTATTGTAAAATCTCACAATTACAAATGGAATCGATGGTTCTTCTGAAATTGAGGTTGCATTATGACAAAATGTGACAAAAGTGAAAGGTGTATTGCTTGAAACATCTTAAGCTGTAAGAGGTAATGTTAAATTTTATGTCTGTATTCCCAGCAGTGCAGACAAACCTATTTGAACTACACAGTTGCAGTTAATTTACTTAAAACTACAAGCAATTTACAAAAGGTCGTGAACTGTAAAGAAAAAAAGGCAAGTTACACGTGTGAGCTGTAATATTATTGATTTATGTTGCAGTTTATGATGCACCTCTTTGAAGGCACGTTTAATGACTGCATATTAGCCGTGCTTCACAGAAAGTGTAAAACGTGATGGTGTTAACGTTTTGAAATGTCAGTGATGAAAGTTGATAATGAGAATGAGTGCTGACTTTGATTCTGAACAACTTGTCATGCAATAAAAGGAAAACTCGTTGTGTATATTGTAAAGGAAAATGATTATTTAAGTGCTAAAATACTTACAACATGTGTAAAGGTATAGCCAACACTTTTATTTGGAACAGTTTTCTGTTGAGCATGTGGGAGCTGACAATAGCAGACATTTAAACAAGCAGGGCTTTTTCCTCCCCCGCTGAAGACAGAGTAATAAATTTACATTCCGATAGGGGGCAAGAGACTTCTTGGCGCCTCTCCCTGTGCCAGACAGAGATGAGCACGAAGTGGCCCTCTTACTGAGATAAAAACCAGACCTCTGAGCTGTATAGGGGAGTTTCCGGGGTTTTTCTGGGGCCGAAAACAGGTCTCTGATTGGTTGAACAACGGAACGCCTTCTTTGCATATATTAAAATACGAAACTCCTCTTTGATATAAGATTACTACACGGAGCACGCGAGAGAGTTTTTGCCATCTTTTTTCTCTCCACGTTGGGCGCCTTTGTCTGTCTGTGTGTTTCGTGTTTGTTTTTTGTCTCTCCTTGTGTGTTGTTATTTTATGAGAAATGCATATCTCTGTATCTCTGCAGCTTTGTTGTTCATTGCTTTGTATGAATTAAACTCTGTGATCTGTGACGTCAACACGCCTTGTTAGTTTCGTTTTACAGCTGGCCCGCTCGCCGAGAAGAACCCGGCTGTGTTGAGGAAGAGCCGAGCCAAACATTTTGTTCAAAGTTTTAAATACATTTTTCCTCAATAATTGGGAGCTCGTCTCTTGGCGAGGGCGGATCGGTCTGGTTCGGCTCGGCTTCCTGCGGTAAGATACTATTTGCTTACGCTTTGGTAGTATGTAGCGCTGCGTGCCAGCTGTAGCCACGCGGAGTTTTCGGAGCTGCAGGGATGCAGGGATTGTGTTTGTAAAAGAGTTTGTATAGGAATTGGATTGAAAATACACGTGAAACAAGAGGATCGTGGCGGTTCCAAACATAGGATTTGCTACCCTATTGTGTAAATGCTGGGTTTTTCTTAGTCGTTATTCTTTTCCCCGGAACGTTTAGTCTTGGACTTCCAAATAGAAAGGAAATTGTGTATTAAAATTTAGTTTAAGTGTGTGGTACACTTGATAGACAAGTCTGGGGAAGACTGTTACGGATAGAATTTGCGGTAAATTCTTGGTATAGCTTGCGGGAAGCTTTGAAAATAGTGTGGGGTACACTTTTAAATAGTTTGCGGGAAGCTTTGGTTTGTATTTTTGTTTTGAGTTAAACAGGTCTGCGGTAGGCCGACGGCGGTAAATTCTTGGTATAGCTTGCGGGAAGCTTTGAAAATAGTGTGGGGTACACTTTTAAATAGTTTGCGGTAAGCTTTGATGTTGCATCTTTTATTTTTAGCCGGCGCCTTCTTTGTATTTTTGTTTTCCTTCTCCTTCTGTTTTTCTAATTTGTCTATCATTCTGTTTAGTGTTATCTGTGTTTGTCTGTTTGTGGTGCTTTTGCAGCTAGCTGCTCTTCTGTGTGAAGTGTGTGTGCAGAGCTCTGCGTGTGTGTCTGAGTGTGTGTCTGCGTGCGTGGCCGTGTGTGTGCGCGTGTGCGAGTTCGGGCTGGCTGTGTGTTTAAGCGGAGTGTTACATTGTGTGAATAGCGCTGTTTGTGTGAATTTGCATTGATTTTGCTGCGTTTTATTGTGAAGTTATTATGGATGCTGAATTGACAAACGATGCTGTAGATCGGTCATGTCGTCTGGCTTCGCGAGACCAGGTTGCTGCTTTAATTAATATGTATGAGCAAGTAGATTTGACGACACGATTACTACAGCTTCAATTAGGTGAAGCTACACAAACATTGAGAGAGGCTTCAGCTATGCTAACAGCTGCTGCTCGTTTAATTCCTGTTATGCCTCCAGTCCCTACTGCGGCTGCGCAACTGGCTTCGCACATCCATGTTGCTGGCGTTCAAGGCTGGCGTGGGGGAAGACGAGGAGCTCCCGCATGGTCGGGGGTGCGAGGAAGAGGTACACGTGGCGGGACACGCAGACACATGTGTTTTTATTGTGGCGAGCTGGGACACTGGCTTCGACAGTGCCCTTATTATACACCTGGTGCTGGACAGGATGGTGGGTTGCCGGACCTCTTACTTCCGCAACATCCTAGAGGCGAGTTCAGTAAATAATACTACCACTGGATAACGGGAAATGACTGATTGCTGAACAATTTTGACATGTCTCTTTGTGAACGTGCACGATATTTAATACAGGTTCCTGACAACTAGAGTTGAAATTAATTAAATTAAATCTTGAAACATGTTGACAAAACATTGGCAAATTCCTGAAGCTTCAGTACAATTTAAAATTAGACTGCAATTTGACAAAATAATGGGGACGGACTGACACTTGGACTGACTATAAAACTGGCCAGATGTGTTGTGTTTGTGTTGTATGTCTTCGTTTGTGGTGTAATTCATGTTGGTGTGAAAGGTTGTGGGATTGGAGATAGGATACCACTTGGTATTTTATGTCATTTAATACAACGGGAATGTAAACAGCACCTCTGTATGTGGATGCAATAAGCAAGAATTTCTCACTTGGATGCCAAGTAGAAGCAGAAATTACCCTGCAGAGTATTTTTCGTGCTGTCTCGTGGTGCTAAATTTCCGGTTTTTAGAACACCCTATGTGTTAAACTGGACTAAATTATTAAAATTAGGCAATAACAGCAGTTAGTGTGACCCGCAGTGTAAAGATTGGAAGGTTATTGAAAGATAGAATCCTGATACAATAAAACATCTGAACAAATTGAAAATAAATTATGGGTTCTAAGGTCAAATAAATAAAAAAAAAAACAGAAAAAGGCGAGCAACAGATTGTAATTTTGTGTCTTTCTCATTTTGACGGATTGTAATTTTGTGATGAATGTTGTCTTTTAAGTTGCAGAGCATTTCTTATTAATTTTTCTGTATATGTCCCTGTTTTATTTTTTTGTTTCATATTTTGGGTTTTTGTTTGTTCTGTGTTTTGGTTGTATTATGATGATTTTGTTTTATGGAAAGGATAAGTCTTTTTTACCCTTGAGGTTTGTTTGAAAAAGGGGACTGCTATATAATCAGCCTACACGTACTAATTTTTATTTTTTGATTTTTCTTCTCTCTGTTATCTTTTAGAGTACGGTTTTTGGTTGTGTATTGCGCGGCTTACTAGATTTTTATTGAGGTCTGTTGTTTTCAGACCTCAAAAGGGGGATTGTAAAGGAAAATGATTATTTAAGTGCTAAAATACTTACAACATGTGTAAAGGTATAGCCAACACTTTTATTTGGAACAGTTTTCTGTTGAGCATGTGGGAGCTGACAATAGCAGACATTTAAACAAGCAGGGCTTTTTCCTCCCCCGCTGAAGACAGAGTAATAAATTTACATTCCGATAGGGGGCAAGAGACTTCTTGGCGCCTCTCCCCGTGCCAGACAGAGATGAGCACGAAGTGGCCCTCTTACTGAGATAAAAACCAGACCTCTGAGCTGTATAGGGGAGTTTCCGGGGTTTTTCTGGGGCCGAAAACAGGTCTCTGATTGGTTGAACAACGGAACGCCTTCTTTGCATATATTAAAATACGGAAACTCCTCTTTGATATAAGATTACTACACGGAGCACGCGAGAGAGTTTTTGCCATCTTTTTTCTCTCCACGTTGGGCGCCTTTGTCTGTCTGTGTGTTTCGTGTTTGTTTTTTGTCTCTCCTTGTGTGTTGTTATTTTATGAGAAATGCATATCTCTGTATCTCTGCAGCTTTGTTGTTCATTGCTTTGTATGAATTAAACTCTGTGATCTGTGACGTCAACACGCCTTGTTAGTTTCGTTTTACAGCTGGCCCGCTCGCCGAGAAGAACCCGGCTGTGTTGAGGAAGAGCCGAGCCAAACATTTTGTTCAAAGTTTTAAATACATTTTTCCTCAATAATATGAAGAATGAAAATGTTGCACTTGTACATTTACCACATGCTATATGGAATATATACTTGTTGCGTTTTTAGCTGTGCATAATTTGGCAATTAAAAACAGAAAAACACTTAGATCCATAAATCATTTCTTTGCATAAAATGCAACAAAGGCTGTTGGACAGCAAACAACTGTACGTTGGGGAAAAAGACATAAAATCTGTCCGTTTTCTGTACGTTACTTCCAAACTAATCATGTCGGGTAGGAAAGTGAACTGTAGAAAAGTGCTAAGCATATCATATATATCTAGAGATGTTGCTTTTTACACCATGCTCGTAATTTTTGTTATCTGTCTTCTAGCAGCTTTTCAAAAAAAAACTTTTCAGAGGAAATTGCCACATGACATGTCATATTTTAAAGCCAGACAGACCATTTTCACCATCTCTTTTTTCTTAAATAATATTCATTAGAATGTGACAGTTGTGTGTCTGTCATTGAATTCCTGGACTGGCATGATTATTTGTCAGTCTGGCATGTCAGTTTTCCATCAGCTTGTATGGCAATGACAGGATTGAGGCAGACTGCACAGTTGTCACACAAAAGCATGTTCAGTAGCACACGCAAAAAATAATGGGAAGTTAGTTTCTGCACCAAATTTTAAAAGGTAATTACAAAAAAAGAAAATCATCAATATTTCATGAGTTTAAAAGCCATTTACTCAGGATATACCGTTTCTATTTATAATACTTCTTTTGTGGTCAGTATAGTAACAACATATTCAGAACATAATCACTGGCTATTTTGGTGTTAATCAAGAGTTAAATAGTTTAGCCCACCGCGCACCAGTGGGAAAATCCATGATTTACGTCTCTAGCTTGGAATTCTTTAGAGAAATTCGTTTAATCTAATCTACGTTTATCAACAAAATTATAATTACGGTGTGCCAAACTGTGCTCCCATGTCTATCAATTGCATGTTGACACAAATAAACTTAACTGGTGAGGGACAAATCAAAGATTGTGCTTCAAAACAAACATGGATACGACGCACACAAAACATAGTTTTTACAGTGAAAACAAGGACCTGACCCTTTAACTCGTATTCAGCGGCAGCCCAATGCAATTTCAGTCTTCCTGGTAATTTTGGAGATTATTTTCTTTTGTGATAAACTATAGCAGCAAAGTGGGTTGCTATGGGTTACTATTTTTTTCCTGCTCTAATAGTCAGCTTCTGGCTCCACCATTCACCTTTGTCACTATTTAGTTGTTGACTGAGCAGTCAGCTGATTAACATTTTGCCCTGTTAATTTGTACGACAGGAAATTGGAGCGTTGCGTTTGTCAGAACTTTGCTCCTTGATGGGGAAGCTCAGACCGACAGCACACTGATATATATAACTGAAGTACAATAACTGTGAATGAAGCCACTATGCATGCTTGAAATTGCTGGATCTCAGCTAATCTTTATTTTTTTGGTACTTCTTCTTAAAAAGCTAGGTAGATAATTCTTCAGTTTTGTTTTGTTCAACATAGTTTTGAAAAATATCAAAACCCTGGCTTCCTACTATTACATGTTTCCTGGAATCAAATTCTGTCCGTCCATCTGTTTTCTACACCAGCTCAATCTTTGCAGGGTCCTGAACCGGGTCGGTGCCAGAGGTTATTGGCCTCTAAACAGTTGTGAGCCCCGGAGTCCATGACGGGGCGAACGCAGAAACACATCTTTACTTGTATATGCTTTTTTTTAGGAGACAATTGTACTCTTACAGTAATCAAAATCATACTTTTCTTAAAATATTCTCCTAACTTCACCATGTAAAAAAAACACGTATGGCTCAATTTTGTGAACAATAAGTTGTAAAAGCCTTCAATCCTTTAATACAGTCTTTGTGAGCCACTTAGTATTTACACAAAGCTCTTGAATCACTCCTGATGGCCTTTATTTTAAACACCCACACATATATTTCAGCTTATGAAATCACAGCTTGTTCATCGATCTGTCTCAGCCTTGGCAGACTTGGTCGGAGTTTGGGATCGACTGCTGCCTCAGCTACAAACTTTAGAAGCATTTTTGGCTTTAGCTTTTAATCCTTGAAGGTGCATTAAAGTACCTTGTACATTTCAAACTCAATATCGTAAATTTCTGCCAGAGGTGGGCTGTAAATCTACGCTATCACCGCAGGCTGGACGTCAGTCAGCTTCATTTCAGGTGTGTACGCTGCCACAAGGCCTCACAAGCCGTTTGTGCGCTATATCTGTTGTCGGTTTATGACTGTGTTTTTGTAAATGGCGTATTTGACTTTCAGCTTATGCGCTCTTCTTCCTCCTGAGTGCGATCTAAGCCTGGCGCTTTTTGACATTGCGCATATTTGTGGACTGCATGGAATTTCTTCTCAGTGGATAAACACTGCTTCTGGACTTTAAATGCCGGTTATGTAGATAGCGAAAGTGAGATCCATCACCTTGTGTTCATTTAATAAAGGAAGAGAGTTTCATGACACCGAGTTCAAGGACTGGGGAAGTTTGAGGCTTCGTTGTAAACTACTGATGTTAGGCTACTTTGAAAATGGTTCTGACAGATACATATTGATGGGTAGATCCCTTTAAGCAGAATTGATCTGCTTTAATGTACTGAGGTGAATATGAATCAGGAATTCACCCTTCCCTTGCCATAATAAAATCTCCCCTTCAGAATCCATTTGACGGCAGAACTTTGATGGAGAAATACCGCATTAACAAGCCAGGCGTCAGGATTACACAGCAAGCTGTCACAAAACATCCGTCTGAAGCTTTTTGTTAGCCTGGTAAAAACACTGACTATATGCTTTAGATTAACATTACCCCATACTTTTGTACAAATAACAAGAATGTTCATTTAAATGTGTTTGTTAAATTTTATTCAATATAGCACCAAATATAGGCAGATAAGAATAGATTAAAGATATTTACATTATTATAAATATTATATTAATTTCTAATTTATACACATTAATATCTGTAGTAGCTACAGAAAACAGCAATCTCCTGTTCCCTGATGGAGCAGGTCACAGAAAGAAACACAGGAGGCTTTGTTGCTGTTAAAAAGAAAAGGGAAGAAATTGTCTGTTTTGACGTATTACTGAGCCTCACAAAGTGCCATAGAAATGCTGTAATCCTCACAGATCCATTGAAATCCACTCGCTGTGCTAATGCAGCCACCGTGAAATGCTGAAGCTTGTCTTTGGGAAAACATGCATTTGTTGGGTATATTTATGTGGTGTACATTAACAGAATGAAAAATGCAGTAATGAGGCAATGATTCTGAACAGATGTGTGTTTCTACCAGGATGCTGTTTCAGAGTTTGGAACCAGTTGCTCAGTTTAATTCAGTTAATTTATATAGTGCCAACTCAGACACACACAAAAAAATAAATTAATTAATTAATTAAAAAATTCACTTTGCAAAACAAACGGGTCCAAATTCTAGAAAGAAGCAGTCCATTCGATCCAGTTCTATTGGATATTTTCCAATTTAATACTAGTTGTACACCAATGCAGTCAAGTTCAGTTTGTTAGTGAAAAATTTTTGCTTTCCAAGGAACCTCAGCCGGTTGCATCAAGTCACTAAATATGCAAAAATCATTCCTCCTGAACCAGCATGTGTCCGCATTAAATGATTGATTACACTGTATAATACAAGTACTCTGCATTAAAGATTCAATAAAATATGTTTTTGGAACTTGATATGAACTCCTTTTTTTATTACATAGATGTTAGCAGACACATTAGACTCTACATTTTTTATGTACGTTAACTGTCCATAGGCCCATCAAGATTTTATTAAAGTCTGAAATATTGACCACTTCATTCCCTTGACAGAATCTAGATGTGATTAGTATATGTGCATGCGCACTGAATTATCATTACTTAGTCCTTTCCCATCCACAAAATCATCACACCAGCAGGCAGTCATGCACTATTCATATTCACTGTAATCAATATCCAGCATCATAAGCCTTTTGTTCTGCACTTAAACTCATTTAACCTGCTTTCTCACACTTGGCTCAAAGGCTGAAAATGATCAAACTTGCTACTGCTGAATCTAGGTTTATACTTAGATATTTTCCCCCCAATCTAAATTCTTACTTCCATATTTGTCTGAATTTGATGCAGTTGTGTCCAAAGCTCTGTAAGTTTCATATTTCACATGAAAAATGGCAAAGTTACACCAGAGCTCTCTAGATTTGTATCATATCAGTGTCTTTGTTTCACTCCTTTCTTCAGAGATAGGCAGTCTTGATATGGACTGACTTTTAACTCTCATAGCCTCCAGCAGACACACGCTTTATCTGGACACCATGTTCAGACTTCTGGGGTGCATGAGAAAATGCCCAGCGAGGTCATAAAAAAAAAAAAAACATCAAATCTTATTCAGAAAAATATTTCGTTCTTGTCAATACTGGAAAAGTGTAAAAAAAAAAAAAAAAAACAATTTCGGAAGAAATGTCTGTTGAAATTCACAGAACATGGCATATTTGAGAGCTAAGCCAGAGTGTCAAAGCATTTGAAGGGCTACTGAAAATACAAAAGTTTAAATTTTTAATAGTTAAATATTAAAGCACACATCTTTTCAAGGTGTATTTCATTATCTGTTTTCTACTGGCCATCACTGTGGAGTGCATCTGTGGTCAGACAGTGTAATTGATTTCAGTGGACAATTAATTTTGGATTAACAAGAGCTCAGAAGGGTATTTCTCACCCTGAGGCAAGTAATGAGCTCCTGCCGTGCTGTTTGCTTTTAGAGGGTCATGTGGTTTTGATTTATGGCATCACAGCCAGTAACAGGAATTTCCAGCACTGTAAGGATTGTGCAATCACATCTTTCATTGTGGTTTTCACAAAATCTCTGTTTAGAAATTGTGGGAACAGATTTGATGAAGCTCTCTTGAGCAGGACAACTAAAGTGTTGCTGGTGATTTTTACCACTACAGAGTAAAAATGTTTCATTATTTACAAGAAGATACTGAGCTAACTTTTTCTTTTAAGAATGTGAAGACAGGAGTATAAGAATCCCCTACGAAAACCTCCAATGTACTAAGTGCAGCTTAAAAAGAATATCTTTAAAAAAGTAAAAAAATTAATTTATAGACAATTAAAGAGTATAATATTTCAAACCTTAATTTTTGTAATGTTATGCCAAAAATATTTTAATACATCCTTGAAATTCTGTGTGGTTGAATAATAATAATAATTGGTGATTATTTTGTCAAAATATGTTTTTGATTAAAATGTGATTAATTGTGATGAATTAATTGCAGACAATTAACCCAGTTAATTAACATAAATAAATCTAACTGATAAATGAAACGAGTGTCAAAAATATTGAACTACAACAACTTTTGGAGTTGTGTTTGAATAAATTCTATTTTAGTTTTGTTCCCAGCATGTAAATGCTACTTTTATTTGATCGGTGTTTTACTCTGTTAATCCACTCTGTATGTATGTCATCATTTAAACAAGAACTACGTGAACCTAGCTTGTTATTCTTTTTCGTCTTCCATAAAATACCTGCATGTTTCAGCGGTGAGTATGACCGCTGAAACATCTCTCACTCAAGATCTGGATGATGCGTTATTGATGAGAAGTCTGTCCCTTGATTGTGAGATAAATTCATTGTTGGCTTTATTATAAACCTTTGCAAGTAGTAAAGCCTTTTATTGCATCGTTTTACTGAATGTGTGTAGACCAGTGTGTATTTTCTAAAGTGTCTCGGAAGTTCCTTCCTAATTACATTACAAATATTTGTCATTGCACAAAGAAGTAGAATCATTGCTTTCAAAGTAGATATATGTTAATTGCTATCTGTGTAACTTTACAATTACACCGCACTGTAAAAGGTTATCGATACCAATTGCTGCTCTCTGCCACACTGATTGATAATCCCATAATATCTAATTGCTATTGGTAAACTTTTTTTTTTTACATCCCTCTTCTCTTTATACTGTATCTGTTTTCCAAAATTTGAAGCATCATGTGTGCCAGAGTTAAGCTGTATCTTCCACTCCGATAGCTGTTCATTTGAGATGATATGTGGAGGAATAAAATTGTCTTGGTTTACACAGGCCCTACTCTCAATGGGAACTGCAATAGTGGACTATCAATTCTGAAGATTCGCTGTTCAAATACTCTTAGCTAAAATCCCTAAAGCTTTTAAGTTTAAACTAGCACAAGTAAATTTGATAGCAGGTAGTGATAAGCCTGGCTAAGGTGTGTAAACTATAACAAAATTCTAAACCCACGGATACAAGACATAAAGTGGGTACAGAGATCACGCCTCAATACTGAAAGAGACAAGTTATGTAGTTAGAATCAATTAGAATTGAAAGTGAACCAGTTTAAAAATTACATTCTCCTTTTGTCACGCTGAAAGACAAGACTATCCAGGGGTAATAATTCAGTTTATCCGTATTCTTACTAATAAAGACAGACAGAAACTAAAGCACATTCCTACAGTTTTGAGCATGAATGTTTATATGTTCAAACTTCTCTGGTATCAGACACTTTTCTCAATTACTGTATTTTCCGCACTAAAAGGTGCACCACATTATAAGGCGCACCTTCAATGATTGGCCTATTTTAAAACTTTTTTCATATATAAGGCGCATAGAATAGACGCTACAGTAGAGGCTGGGGTTACGTTATGCATCCATTAGATGGAGCTGCGATAAAGGGAATGTCAACAAAATAGTCAGATAGGTCAGTCAAACTTTATTAATAGATTACAAACCAGCATTCCGAAAACTCCGTTCATTCCCAAAATGAATAAACAGCTGTTGTATTATTTTCCCCGAGGTAAAGTAAGTGGCGTGGTATTTTCGTGACACAGTTTATCTTTTAACAACAGCAAGGTATAACATATAGTGGAGGGGAACTTTTCCTCGATTCAATAAACACGGAAAAAACAGTCTGGTACTGTTACGGTAAATCAAACGTTAGTGCAATCACAATATATATCCACTTCCGCACCATTGATTCGTTCTCTCGCTGCTGCTCTATTCCCGTGTTCTACTGATCGCCTTGAGCTTAAACTCTCCGTCGTAAGCGTGTCTCTTAATAGGAGCCATTTTGGGGTCTTTACACAAAACCCAGAATGCACCGCGCGCTTCTTCTTCTACGGGGGAAAATGAAGTCGGCGGCTGCTTACTGTAGTTGCGAGACCTGTTGTGGCTCAATATTGGTCCATATATAAGGCGCACCGGATTATAAGGTGCACTCTCGGCTTTTGAGAAAATTGAAGGTTTTTAGGTGCGCCTTATAGTGCGGAAATACGGTATTTAAGTATTTTTCTAAGCTGACAGGTTGGGTTCTCTTGTCCAATACCAAAGTATCCCTGATGTCCCTCTATATATTTCTGTAGCCCGGTAATTACTTAGCCTCAGAGGACACAATAACTGGGGTTCTTAATGTGCAGTATATTTTATTTTCAGTTCAGACAGATTAAACAAAGCTGTCTTGTTTCCTACTTTTGTTCAAAAATCAGAACATATGAGTACCAAACAGTAGGTAACTACTGTTGAAATGTGGCAATCTCTAAAATAACAGAGAAAATGCACAAAAACGAAAATACAATAGAGTGAACCCTCGCTATTTCGTGGTTCACCTTTTACGGTCTCGCTGCTTCGTGGATTTGCATCGTGCATTGTGTTCTGCATTCTGATTGCCTAAACAGTCTCTCCGCTTCTTCTCTACCTGTGTGTCAATAACTTTGCGGGTAGTATGTAGACGTACGTAAAACAGCTTGCCAGATTTAATATAATCGATGGCGGCATATCGGTTTCTAAGAATTCTTTTGCCCAGAAGAAAAAAGAGCAACAACAACTACGGATAACTATGTTCTTCTCTCGAAAAAAACACACCGACAGAGCGGAGTCAGGAGAAGCAGTGAAATAAAAGTGAATCACTATTTGTCCAACTGCACTTTATATTATTTTTCATAATAATTTTTTTCGTTCTAATCCAATGACTCTGGTCGTGGTGGGGCGGTGATAATCTCCGCAATTTGAAGCCTTCACTTCGTATTGATGATTAAAATAATTATTTTTCAGTATAGTAGTTATTTGTAAAAAAACCCCCATTTATACAATACTTTTATTTGTTAAAAAAATGCTTGACCCTGTAAAAAAGGTTTTGCTCTTTGTTTTAAATGTATTATGGAGTATTTCATTGTATAATAATTGTTAAAAAATAAAGGTTCCTACTTCGCGGATTTTGCTTATCACGGGTTCTTTTTGGGAATGTAACCCCCGTGAAAAACGAGGGATCACTGTATATAAAAGACAAGAAAAGAAATACGGCAGTGGCCTCTGGCTACACAAACAAAACACAGAGAGCTGCATTACACCACACTGATTTAGAGCACATGTAATTGTGATATGGCTTATTTTATCAACACTTACATTCCACGGTAACGTCTCAGTTCACTCTTGATGCTGGAGCACATCCACGATCAGACGTCTTATTGTCATGTGCAGAAAATGGCCGCCCTGCACCGCACACACGGGTTCCCTGAACCATCCGTTTCTGAAACACACCTTCTCATTAAAATACTGACTGCTTATCACATAAATGAGAATGTACCGACATATTTCAACAAGTGATGTATATATTTACCGATTTTCTGCCAAATCTGTCTCCCGCAGATAAAACACGAACAGTTCACATCCACCTTCAACACGTAGCATAGCAACACAGAAAGACAACAAGATGCATTTCCTGCCCCGTCTTGGGAAACAGTAATCACCTTGAAACACTGCTCTCTGGTGGTCAAAATGTGCAGCACTCGAGACCAACTATCTGCACATATTTAAATGTAAAAAACAAATAAAATGACATAACTGAACCAAAATAATTCAATAGCATTACTACTGTAATATAAAAGAAAATCAACACTTTGAAACAGTACACTTATTCAACCAAAATTTACCACCCGGCTACATTTTACATTCTTTAATCTATCACTCAGTCAGTATGTTGCCCACATACAGTAACTTGTACAGCTTTATATGAGCTATATAAAAGTAGTAGAGGCATCTACATTGCTTGTCAGCCAGTTATACCAGCAGTCTTAATCGACTGTGTCAACACAGCAGCACAACTCGAGAACTTCTCCCTTTGTTACTTGAAAATAAGCGTCTCAAAAGAGTTAGAGGATGTAAAGCTTAAGCAAGCACCTTCACTTCTCAATTTAATAGCTTAGAGTTACTTACAACAGCTAGATAGAATAGTGTAGAATAGTAATATCCTTTCCCACAGTGGGAAAATTCAGGAGTAGCAGCAGTAGCACAATAAAGTTTATTGGCAGCATGCAATTTCAAACTAAGGTAAAAACTAAAAAAATAAAAACAGAAAAATAGGAATAAGAAAATGCATAGTCTGCAAAATTTTACAACGTAAGTAAAGTAACACTGCAGTTGATAAAAAATAGCATTCTCAAATTACAAGAAATATGAGACTGAGTAGGTTAATTTGAAAAGAGTGTACAAGATGTGAGTATTTGAGCACAGAAAGCAGCAACAGACTATTTACAAGAAATAAAACTGTGCAAATAACAGCAGGGGTGTGCAAATAGATACTGTTTTATGAGGCAGACTTTATTTTGGGAAGAAATATTGTGTGTGTGTTTTAATATAGCAAGATATTGTGGTGCCAAGACTTAAGGAATTTGGACTGTGGTGTTGTTTCAAAGCATTGAAGTATTTCAGAATCTGCCACCATAGACACTGGATTGGGTAAGAGTTTAACATCTGACAAAACAACGTATGAAATGTAAGTAAAATAAAAATTGAGGTTATTTGGGAAGTGTTCATTTATTCATTTCAGAGGAGTTTCAATATTGAGTATGGCTCACTTCAATGTACCTTTGTAGTAAAAACTTTGTAGTAAAAAAAGCACAAGAGGTCCAGACGTATGTCTCAAATTGACCAAACATTTACATCGGTGACCAATATACCCGACCCATTATGTGATGCTTTTCTAGTGCATGTGAAACCTCAGCTTCAAGAATAGCTTGTTGACAGAGTAAATTCAAGGGGGTAAACTTACTTTTTTGCACAACGCCGCAATTATTAAATTCATAAGTGAATTTCTTGGACAGTTCTTATCCCTTTGTTTGAAGGGTGACTGCAAACAAATCTCTGCTTAAAGAGGAAGTTTAAATAGTTGTTGTTCCCCTTGACCCATTTTTGAGTAGCATCAAATTACTTGATGATATGAAGTCTAGGGTAATTGGGAGAAACCCCCTAATTAAGAGAATCTGCACTCAATTAACCATTTTTATCCTGGTGTCTCATGGGGTACTATTAAAGCAGCTGCTGAACTGTGGCCATGTGCCTGCGATGCTACACAAAGTCTGGAGCTGAGGTTTCTAGAAAGGCTGTTTGTTCACTGTTGGATAAACTCCTGATTGCACTGGTGCAGCTCTTGGTCCCACACTCCACTCTTAAAGTAGAAGGTTGCTCAAATGTTTTGCTATTAGGGCCGAATAAAATATCCAGTTTAGCAAATAGACTGCACAGAGACAACGCCCTCATACCCCGATCACAGAAGCGCTGCTCATGTTGCTGCAGTATATATAGTTTCTTAGTACATTTTACAGATTTTGTTTAAAACCCCAGATTTCAGTGTGATTAATTTGTGGCTAATAGAAAGTGACAATTAATTAAAACATGATTTCCAAAATTTCTTTCTTCTACAAATGAATATCTGAAAAGTCTGCAGTGTTGTTACATTCAGATTCAAATTCTCATCTCTATTGTTGTCTAGATTTTTAATATTTAATTCTAATACATCAGTATGATTTAATCTGAACCCTTTCTTTGTAACTTTGGCTGAATGCTGAGAAATGGATCCCTGCAGTAAGCTAAACCACAAACTCAGATTCAGGTTTTCTACCAGGATTTCTCAAATCTTAAAGCCCCATATAAATTAATGTTTATTAATTTATATGGGGCTTTTTAATTTTAATTACATTAATTTATGCTACTACAGATTCACCAGTCCATCCTTAATTATAAATCTGTGTTTTAAAGAAAGTTAAAATTGGTCAATTTTCCATCTCCTTTTTGCTTTGTTTTAAAAACAAACTACTTTTCTTGAATCTATCTTAATGCCTTTCTTCACTCCTGATCTCAACAAACCATTATGTGTTTTTATTGCACAAAAAACTTGCAATTAATGAAGAAAGCTGATGCATTGTTGTCGGCTTAGGTTTCGTGGCTGATTTCTTCCTGCAGGGAAGTTAAGCTGAGCAAAGTCAGAGACCCATGTAAGGGAACAGCCTTTTTTCCCTCGATTCGCTGACTGTATACTAATCGTCGTGGAAGGTTTCTCTATATGAAAGCCAGCCTGCCATGACAGGGAAACATAGATACCCATAATTCTGCAGCCACAAGCTGCGGTCTTTGGCTTGCAACAGTGACCAGCATGCTTTGTGTGAACACAAGAAGAGCAGCAGCTTAAATCAGAATGGAGAATGGTGAAATGTATCTCCAGCGGTCTTAAGAAAGAAGTATAATCAATTCGCTATGGAAGGTTGAAAAAAAAGGAGTGCGGGGGCATTTAGGTTTGTTTTTTTTTTTTTTTTATCACAAGTAAATAAACAAATAAATAAAATAATTTAAAAAAAGGTTTTTGTTCCTAAACTTGGAACGAAGACCAGGTAATGCAAGCATAACCTGGATAATTCTACTGGTAAGCTTAAAATTGGAGCAGAAAATAGTTTCAAGTTCAAATATTGTTTACACATGGCTAAAAATATGGGGTGTATCACATGTATCTGAATTAAAAAGACTAAGCTACGTGCTGCACCCTAGAACAGTTGGTGATGTCTATACAGGAGACGGTAAAATGATCAAACAAGTCGCTTCTTTTAAATATTTAGGTGCACACATGCAGAGTGGTTTTATCTGGCACACACAAGTGACAACAGTTTGTGCTAAAGTTCATAAGAGTCTTTGTGTTTTGTGTCAACTATAATTGTTTGATGTGTATAACTACTGTTTGACTGTTCTACGTGGCAGTAAGTATCAATAGGTACAGTATCCCTTGCTGGTTTGGTAACCTGAAAGTTAAAGCAAAGGTTCAGATTAATGATTTGGTAAAGACGGACCAGATAAATGATAATGGGCCACAAGATAATGGATATTCTGATTCCATCCACTTTCCCAGAGCTATTTGAGCAGGTCATCATTAAACAGGCAATTAACATTTGATGGATATGAAACATGTATTATCCTCTCAGAATGTTTTATTAAACTCAGGGCAAAGGTTTAGGGCCACTTTATGTAAGCACAGTTGTGTTAAACATTAGTTTGTCCCTTTGAATTAAGCATTTAAATGACTGGTTGGCAGGAGCTAAACAAAAACTGCTATAATTAGAACTAGTTCTAATGTACAGAACAAAATAACAAAATACAAACAAAACCTCTCATGACTGTACCGGTCACAAATTGTATTTATCCCTAAGCAGCAAAATAAAAATGCTTCAAGAGTTAGAATAACCCCAAGTTTAACAATAGTAACTCTCCACAGCTCTAAGCTAAAGTCAGCTCACCATCAAACCTCCTCCTAACACACTGAATGCACCAGAAGCTTTGTTACTTGTCCTGTTTGATAACCTGGACCACTTCCTCGCACCACATCAAGACCTCCTCATAAACATGGTTATTTGTCTCAGCATTTTCATACAAATATGTTTTACTTTAACACATGAAAAGCATAGGATAGTTAAACCAAAGTCAGTGATCAACATTTCACAGATTCACTTAAAGCTTATGAATATATTTAGAGACGTGTGAAAACAGAAATCATATTTTAGGTTTTGGCACCCACAGCCAGAAAAAACGTGTTAATAAAAGTAAAATCTACATGGCGATATTAACTATATTAACAGTGAGAAAATAGATAATATGCAAAAATAGATCTGCAAGTGCTAAGAAGAGGGGCAGGAAGTGGAATTGATATGGCACTCACAGAATGTGCAAAATGAATTGACTGCGAGTTTAGTTGAGTCTAACAGCGAAACATATGTGTAAATTAGATCAACTAGCTGAGAAGTGGATGATTTTATATATGAAAGGCCACATATGTACATTCTGTTGGTGTTTTTCACTCTTGCACTGGCACAAAACAATGGTGGGTCAAATCTGGCTGTTGAAAACTGAGCTAAGTCTGGAGACATTTGAGACTGTGGTGGAGGGGAGGACACTGAAAAAACAAAACTGCTATTCATGGTCAACCTGAACCAACCCCTCCACCACACACTGGACAGACACAAGTTTTACAATAAAAATATTTAACAAATCATTTATTTACCTGACAACATTTTCCAGTGGAAAAACACTCCTTTCAAGCTCTTGGTGCCGGTGTCCCTCAAAGTTCTCCCTCTGCCGTCGGCGCCCCAAAGGCTCCTGGTGCCAGCGACCCCCAAAGTTCTCCCTCTGCTGCTGGACGCTATCCCCCAAGCATCCTGGTGCTGACGACCCAGAAAGTTCTCCCTCTGCTGCTGGACGCTATCCCCCAAGCATCCTGGTGCTGACGACCCAGAAAGTTCTCCCTCTGCTGCCGCTATCACGGCCCCTGGGGGAGCGCCGAGAACATGATCAAACTTGACATTGTGCGGGCTTTCCACCTCGTCGTGTGCTTGTCAGTAGGCTTAGGACCCTGGGCCAAGGGGGCAGGCCGGCTCGCCAGTCTCGCCCCCAGTGGCCCCCCCAGTGGCATCTACTGCCATCTGTAGGGGCGAGCTGCCCAGTGAGCCACTTTTGGAAAGCAGAACTGCCGCTGCGGGATGTACCGAACGCCCTGGTTTCCGGAGATGGACCCAGCCCTGTTCCCGGACATGGACCCAGCACTGTTCCCGGACATGGACCCAGCCCTGGTTCCAGACATGGACCCAGCACTGGTTCCAGACATGGACTCAGCCCTGGTTCCAGTCCTGGACCAAGCACTGGTTCCAGAGATGGACCCAGCCCTGGTTCCAGTCCTGGTTCCAGATATGGACCCAGCCCTGGTTTCTGGAGATGGACCAAGGCCTGGTTACGGAGATGGACCCAGCCCTGTTCCCGGACATGGACCCAGCCCTGGTTTCCAGACATGGACCCAGCCCTAGTTTCCGGAGATGGACCAAGCCCTGGTTTCCCGACATGGACCCAGCCCTAGTTTCCGGAGATGGACCAAGCCCTGGTTCTGGAGATGGAAACAGCCCTGGTTCCAGACATGGACCTAGCCCTGGTTCCAGAGATGGAGCCAGCCGTGGTTTCAGCACTGGTCCCAGACATGGACCCAGCCCTGGTTTCCGGAGATGGACCCAGCCCTGGTTCCGGAGATGGATCCAGCGCTGTTCCCGGACATGGACCCAGCCCTGGTTCCAGACATGGACTCAGCCCTGGTTCCAGTCCTGGACCAAGCACTGGTTCCAGAGATGGACCCAGCCCTGGTTCCAGTCCTGGTTCCAGATATGGACCCAGCCCTGGTTTCCGGAGATGGACCAAGGCCTGGTTACGGAGATGGACCCAGCGCTGTTCCCGGACATGGACCCAGCCCTGGTTCCCGGACTTGGACCCAGCCCAGGTTCCAGACATGAACCCAGCCCTGGTTTCCAGACATGGACCCAGCCCTAGTTTCCGGAGATGGACCAAGCCCTGGTTTCCAGACATGGACCCAGCCCTAGTTTCCGGAGATGTACCAAGCCCTGGTTCTGGAGATGGAAACAGCCCTGGTTCCAGACATGGGCCTAGCCCTGGTTCCAGAGATGGAGCCAGCACTGGTTTCAGCAATGGTCCCAGACATGGACCCAGCCCTGGTTTCCGGAGATGGATCCAGCGCTGTTCCCGGACATGGACCCAGCCCTGGTTCCTGGATTTGGACCCAGCCCTGGTTCCCGGACATGGACCCAGCCCAGGTTCCCGGACATGGACCCAGCCCTAGTTCTGGAGATGGACCCAGTCCTGGTTCCAGACATCGACCCAGCCCTGGTTCAAGTCCTGGTCCCGGCCATTCTTCCAGCCGTGGTCCCGGCCCTCTTCCAGTCCTGTTCCCGACCGCCAAAGAGCCCCTTCAGAAATTAAAAAATTGAAAAAATGCAACCAGTTTCGCAAGTTGGTCCCGGTCCAGGTTCCAGACATGGATCCAGCCCTGGTTCTAGTCCCGGTCCCAGAGATGGACCCAGCCCTGATTACAGACATGGACCCAGCCCTGGTTTCCGGAGATGGATCCAGCGCTGTTCCCGGACATGTCAGAGATTCTCGCGAGACTTCTATACAGCCAATCGCTGTTGAGTATCAGGGTCACATGTGTTACCGCAGCCTATCTGCTAGGTATATTAGCTGGAGTGGGGAAGTATGAAAGATTAGGACGCGTTGGGAGGAGCAGAGCTGCAGGTCAGTTAAGTATCGTCACTTTTTCTCCTTAATTCTGTACGATGCTCACATAAATGTGCTGAACTATAGGAGCCAACTACTGTGAGCCAAAAGGAGATGGAAAAACCCATTTATGTGAGTTAAAACTGCGGAATTGGCAGATATTTCTGATTGTAACTTAGCAGTTCGCTCATTGATGTCACTGAGTGTTTGTGCAGCTGCTAGATCATTGACTGCGATGTAAATCCAGATGCCCATAGTAGTCTTGAACAATTAATTGGATAACAATAAGGTGCCTCAAGTAATTATTGAGCACTTGTTTAGATTAGGTTTTTTACATTTTATGTCAACTAAATTATATGGTACATATTTATTGGATTTTTTTCATGAATGTAATTTATATTGAATTTTATATTTATTGAAATTTCACATTGACTGAAAATGATTGTTTGGGATTATTTATAGTGCAAAGAGGGCCATTTAATGAATTTGTGTGCACATTAGAATATTTTGATTGTATATATTGAGAAAATGGTCCTGTTTTATTATTCAGGCCAGGTTTTGATTGCGAGCTGAAGGTCCAGGCTTAGAGCCTAAGAAAGATTGCGCTTGTGGTGCGTGAAGCCTTCTGCTTCTCCTGCCAGGATGGTAGGAGGCTCCTTGCAGCCAGTGAACAATTTTGTCCCCACTCTGATCTGACTTTGGTCAGCTGATGACCTGCACTGCACCAAGCACTTTATTAGTAATCTGCTTGGGACCTCTAACCAACCCCAGCTTGGGGTGGATGAACTGAAGCGTGTGGGTTCATTAAGGATGGAATTGTGGGATAGATAAATTTAGCTTTTTCTCTTTGGTGCATTTTTATATGGCCATTTGGATGTTGTCACTGTTGTAAATATGTATATAACTTTCCTCACTATAAATACAAGGTACTCACAACTGCAAACTTCTAGTCTCTATCTGCTCCTTCATGAGTCGTATCTATCTATCTTCTGAGAAACTAGCCATTGACCTTATTGGTCACAAATTCATTTACGTTGATTTAAAATGTAGTATAGTGTTATCTGTACAGATATACTACACTTTTTTTTCTCCCTCTCAAAATAGCAAAGCTGCTGGAAGACTTGTTTCGCAACAAGTCAAAGCGGTTCCCTGCATTTACTGGCTGCCCCTCACAGAGCACCTTCTCCAACAACCTGCTACATCTCTGCTGTTGACGAGACAGAAACGGCAAATCTTTCCTGCCACATGCCATTACCCTCTACAGTATCTAAGTCTAATTACTACTGGTCACTGCTCATTACCATTGCTCCATTTGGACTTAATATATATGTGCATTTTTGCATAGCACTATTTTATTGCTCATACAATATTTTTGTTTTTTACTTTTGCTGCTCGATAATTTCCCAATTCTGGAATCAATGTACCTCTTATCACATCCTTACAGTGTCTTCAGTGAACGTTTGCTGCTGTTTGAAGACTGCAGCCGCTGCAAAAAGAGCTAACTTGGTCTTTTTGGTGTAGAGCTGCAGAATACATCTTTTCATAATACATCTTGAAGTTTTCCTGAAGTCCTACATCTCAAGTCTAAAAAAATAATAATTGTTTTGCTCATATTCAGTGTAGATCAAGAAAGAAGCCCTGGGGTATAAAGTCTGGTGGTAAAGTGAATCATGTCTGATGTGTTTGGAAAGTTGTTAGATTGAACAAAGTATAAATGGAAACTATGATGTATGACATTATGTATTAATTACATTGGCTGCAGAATGTTTTTTTTGTGCTAGTGTGACCATGGAGGCACATCTTGTTAATAAATGTTACAATCCACCTTAAGACGTTCAGTCTTCTTCATCCCTGCCTATCTATGTCACCTCATTACCTTGTGCAAGCCGTTAGCTCATTCCCTCTGTTTTCCTTTGATCTCATTATAACAGAAGGGGAAATACAATTTATATCTTCTATACAGCAGATTTCTAGATCCAACGGCCTTTAATTGGCCCAACTCTGGAACAGAAGGCTAGATTTGACACCAGTTGTTGTTTTTAGATCGATCAGATCATGAACAAATTTAGTATCAAATATATTCTACTAAATACAGAATGTATTTCTTACATTTTTATTTGACATCAAGCTAGCTTTAAATTAAGTGTAAACAGCTCTTTGTTTTTCTTAAATCATGAAATATCCCTTGTGACATTGTTTTACAGCCAAACTGCTTTAAGCTTCACCATTACATTGACCTGTCCGCTGTGTTCCTTGGTCTTCATGCTGTATGTTCATCATTGTTCTCTAACAAACCTCTCAGGTCTTCACAAGATAGTTGTATTCATACTAAATTATACATTGATTGTCTATAAATACAATTTAAAGGTAAATAGAGACAGGTAATTTGTTGCAGTGGATTTTGAAAATTTTGAAATGTGTTCGAATGTAAAGCAAGAGATTACCGAAAGCGTTCTTCTTCTTTTTCCATTAGGAAACCTAAAGGAGACTTTTAAATTATATTAAGGCAATTCTCCTTCTGATCAACAACTTGCTGTTCAACACAACACACAATCCCCTTTGAAAGACAGCATAATTAATTTGAGCAAACTGCAGTTCAGACTGATCCTTTACCTAAACAATCTCTTTCCCACTCACACGGCACCGTTATTTTCTTTGTTTTCTTCTGTCTCATGTTGTCTAAAGCCAGTGGGCCAACTCAGTGAGACACTGGCAGACTGAACAGTCAGTGATTAGTTTCATAATTAAATGGTCCTCTTTGAAAAATGCCAACAAGACCCCATGTGGTGAGTTGTATCAAAATATAAACATGGGACCAAACACAGACTAAGGATTCATAATGTTGGTTTTGATTAACTTTTTTTTTAATAAGTTGCCCAGCCCTGCACAGCAGGAGATAGTGTACACTAACTGGAATAAATCCCTAGAGCTAAAATGCTTGCTTGATCCTTCATTGGCTTCTCAAGCATGAACACTGCCAGGTAGGCTCCAGCGGGCCAAATTGAATCGAACACTTGAGAGTTGGTGAACATAATTAAAACCTCCATGTGAGTGGTCTGAGTTGCTCCAAACATGGGAGATGACTCTTTAGTCACATTTGAGTTTTTCGAAACTGCCAAAAACAGAAAGTCATCGCACTGAGTTTCTAGTCCTGTAAAACCAAACTTTTCGTTTATGTAGTGCTGGCTGATGATGAATAATTATCTGTTTCTCGGTTGGTTCATTTGGGATAGGGTATGTATGTATGTATGAGTGTATATACATGTATGTGTATGTAGTTCTATATATTATTTATCTATGGTTAGTATTATTATGGTACATATACAGTAGCTTGTACCTTATTATCTCTCTCTCTATATATATAATCATATACGAATATATTTAGATCAACAAATATTTTATATGTTTGGTTATTTATATGACTATGAAGTCGCATGTATTTACGGGTATATAGGGATTGTTTGGTTTATTTACACAACTTCATCTTTTATACATACACCTTTAATCTCTTAACACTACGTCACGGTTCCATTTTAGTCGCGTGTGCGATTATGCTCCCCCGCTCTGTCGGTTCCTCTCTCCGTCGCCCTTTCCGTTCCAACCGGAAATTGACCGCTACAACTGACACAACTTGATACAAATATCAGCGGAGAGTTGTTACAACTTTCTGTTGAATCTCAAAAGCTTACATCCGTCCACGTAAGTAATACACATGACCTGTATTACCCTGTATTAAGTGGAAATCAAAATGAAATGGAATACTAAAAAATAATTTAAAATTCTTCCACTTAAAAGCATAAACGAATAGACGGCGATTTTTCCCTGAATCTCTATCCTGGCACAAAATTACAATATAATTAACTTGAAGATTGGTCATAGAATCTGACCCGGGAGTTGATCGCCTCGGGTGCCACCGCTGGTGAGGGCGTATGGTGTAACCACGTCCGAAACGTCCGTTGATCCAGCAGTCACCACTGATGAGCGGATTCTAAAATTTAGTTAATTAGCTTCTTCTTAACACCGGAGCGGTTTTGCCGAACAAAGGTTAACAACGTTACTAAAACAGTTAATATCAGGCTAATTGGTACAAACATTTTAATATTTAAAAAAAATAAAATAAAATATAATCTCCCCCTTGAAACCAACCCTGGGCCAACCGTTTGCAACGACCGTTATTTCCTCCAATTTTGTTTTCAGAAAATCTTTTTCCTCAATAAGAAAAATTAAATAAAGGTTAATTTTTATCTCTTATATCATATGGTTTTAGAGGATCATATTATAATTTTAGACCAGTTACTTTGAGGACCAACTACATATATTTTCCTTTCACAACACACCTTCTTTAATTGTTTTAAGCTAGTTGCCTTTCAATACTGTCCACCAATTTGATAATTTCTTTAACAATTAAAAATCTTTTCTTGGGATAATTTATTCTATACTATTATATATATTCTATCTTATTGTATATATTATTGAAATTTATTTCTTGGTTAATTGTCTCATATTGTATTATCCTATACTTTATTGTGATTAATAATAAATTGATGTTAATATTTCTTGCCATAATTGTTTTATAAATATTTGAATTCTCCACTCCTGTTATTGTTCTATATTGTATATTCTCTTTTAATATGTAATAAGTTTCTTTCCTAATCAATTCTGAGATTTTAGATTTTTTATTAAACCAATACAAAGAACAAAAATAATATCTGCGTGGTGAAATTTCTATTCCCGTTTGGTCACTTTGGTTTTGTTGGTTATATATATATATGTGTGTGTGTTTATATGTGTTTACCTAGGGGTTATGAGTGTGTGTATATATATCCATAACTAGAGGGTAATATTTACTATCTATTTATTGTTTTATTTATTTATGTATCTATTTATCCAATTCCCTCCACCTCCAGCAAGATAACATTGGAGGAAGTTTTGAGAACCTCATTGAAACCTACAAAAGTTCAGACTAAGTCCCTATTGACCATCCACAATCATTATGGAAAGAAATTTACCAACTGGAGTCTCACACCGATCAAACCAATACTAATTCTGGGGGATTCGAACCTGAGGAAAATACCAACACTAACCAACCCCAGCATACAAATCGATATTTATCCTGGTGCACAATTCAACCATGCCAAACATATCCTTCGAAACACTAGACCTTCCAATACTATCAAAACAATCATTTTATCATTCGGCATCAATAATAGGAACCACAACAATCAAGCATCAATAGAAAAACTCCTAACTTCTCTTCTTAACACAACACAGGACACATTCCCATTTGCAGACATTTACATTCCTCTTCTGAACATTTCAAATGAACTAAATTTTATACATAAACAAAATCTGAACATGATTAATAAATCCATCACATTGATTTGCAACAAACTACACCACCACACCATCGCACCGATCTCACATACAGATTTCCACACTGAAAACGACAACATACACTGGACAATTTCTACGGGACAAAAAAATCTTTGAACATTGGAACCACCATTTAAACTGGGAAGGCGCGTTTAAAACAAGCGGTAAGACCATCCTGGTAACACAAGATAAGAAACCTGGAACAACTCAAAACAACAGCACACAAACCGATCAGCTACATATCCAACATGGCGTTCTGAACCTTTCCCCGACATTTCACCTGAAAAAACACATCAAATTACTCACCAAAGGACTTTCTTTTGTCCCATCCACCTCCAAATTCCCGAATGTGAGAGAACTAATGAAATTCCAACTACAACAATACCACCGAAAAATTAAATTGGCAGATTTTTTTCCAAAATACAAATAAAACTAATCAAAAACCAACCCCCTTTCTACCCCCTTCCCAATGGGAACCTCCTATCAACAAGATCCACCCCCACATAGTTGAATTAATACAACAGGACAAAACCGAGATCAGGAAATGGGGATTGAACCAGAAACGAGCAATTTAACCTCTGAAGAGGAAATTGCACTTGAGGAGTTACAAAATTTACACTCTATCATCATCAAACCGGCCGACAAGGGATCGACTATTGTCATCATGAATAAAGATGACTACTGTTTTGAAGTCATGAGACAGTTACAGGACCAAGAGTTTTACAGACCACTACAAGAACCTATCTATTTGGAAACACAAAATGAAATTATTAGGATACTTAAACAACTCCACACGACCAAACACATCAACCAAAAGCAACTTCTTTTCTTGATTGGAACGAAACCACCCAGGCCCAGATACTTTTACCTCCTCCCGAAAATCCATAAAGAAACAAAAGATTGGACTGTACCAAATTGAATCCCAAAGGGCAGGCCCATTATTTCGGACTGTGGGAGTGAATCATATGGCTCGGCACAATTAATCAACCATTATTTAAATCCACTTGCAACGAAACACCCGAGTTACATTAAGGACACCCATGATTTCTTGGAAAAAGTAACTACTCATACTGTCACAGAAGACAGCCTTCTTTTCACCATGGATGTGGAGAGTCTTTTCACAAACATAGAGACATCCATGGGCCTTGAAGCAATTAGAGAATGCTTCTTTGAAAACCCGGACCCAGACCGTCCGGATGATTCGATTCTGGAACTCCTCCAAATCAACCTGGAGAGAAATGATTTCATATTTGATAGTAAATGGTTTCTACAAACCAAGGGTACGGCAATGGGCAAAAGATTTTCCCCGGCCTATGCCAACATATACATGGCTAAATGGGAGAAGGAATGTTTCCAGAAAAGCAACCAACTACCGGAGGCCTACTATAGGTACTTAGATGACATCGGGGGCATTTGGAACCACAGCTGGGAAGATCTTGAGCGGTTCACAACCATCCTAAACAACCATCATCCATCTATCAAGGTCAAACTCACATGGGACCGTAAACAAATAATATTCTTGGATACGGTTATTTTTAAAGGAGAAAACTTTCTTAAAACTGGAAAATTGGACAGCAAAATTTACTTTAAAACCACAGATTCACATCAACTCTTACACAAACACAGCTTCCACCCCAAACACACATTCACTGGCATCCTCAAAGCACAACTCACCAGATTTAACAGAATTTGTTCAAACACCACAGATAGAGACCAGGCCACACAAACACTCTTTCAAGCACTACGTAAACAGAAATATCCAAGAGCCCTCCTCCAAAAAATTAAAAAAGAAGTCTTTCAACCCAAAGACACCAACACAAACAAGCACACAAACACAAACCTACACACAATCCCACTCATCGGACCATTCTCACAGTTCACGTTAAAAAGTCACAGGATCATTAGAAATAACGTTAAACAACTACAAAAGGAACTGTCACGCACCCAAAATTGGCGAATCATCTCAGCATTTCAAAAAAATCCAAGCCTCAAGGACCTTTTGTTCCGGGCAAACTTTAGCCGAAGCCACAGGCCTACCCATAGACACCACCAACCGTTCATCCGTGGCACAAACAACAATAAACGTTGGTCCATAGCACCAAAAATCACATGGAGACTTGAAAACATAGTCTATGTGATCTGGTGCAAAAAATGTAAGAAACAATATGTAGGTGAAACCGGGAACACATTGGTGAAGCGACTAAGCGCACACAAATCCAACATAAAACATAACAAAAAATTGGAAACCACCATAGTTCATCATTTCCGAACCCATGGAGTGGACTCCATGAGGGCCAGACCATTAGCACATAATCCCAACTGGACCAAACGGGAAAGATGGCTGCAGGAACAACTGTGGATAAGGCGACTGGACACGGTTAGACCTGGAGGTCTTAATGAGAGAGGCCCTAACAAAATAAACAACTCTTAATTTTACATTTTGGAAATAGGACACCTATTGCCACTATTATTGTTGTACTATATGTGTAAATCAATTATTTCGGATTGTGGGAGTGATTGGAGGGTGGATATTAGAGAATGCTTCTTTGAAAACCCGGACTTCTTAATTAACCCGGAAAAATTAATTAACCCTTACCCTATCCCCTAACCCTATCCTTTACCCTAACCCATTAATACTCAATTATAACAATTAAACCACTCAACCCTAACCCTAACCCTATTTTCTTTTTCTTTCCCCTCTCTCTCTCTCCCTCTCCCACATATATACACACACATACAAGAGGTTATATATTTCTTAGAAACAGATGCAATTAGCACAGCTTTCACATCATAACTTTTCCACATCTTGATATGCCTTTATATATGTAAATGATCCATGCAAAACATTACATTGCACCAAATTGTTCTTTAATAATTCTTACACGAAAGGTTCTTCCTATTTCCAGAATGACATTAATTCCCTGGAACATAATGGGTGAAGTCATATTAGCTGGCCTAATCCTTGATTTTGCTTAACATTTGAAAATATTGACATAATAACTTCCTCCTAATTCTGCCTCTTAGATATTAAACTTCTTGTATTTAACACTGCCAATATATGGATTTAAGGAGGTTTGGACAACTTCTGAAAATGCCAAACACTGTTCTGCAGGGCTATCTGGGCTCTGCAAGAAGGTAAAAGTGATTTAAAGATTAGGGCACACACGCATACGCACGAACACACACTCTTGGAATAACACACTCTAACAAACACATTCTGGAGATAGCCAGAGTTCGAACATGCTGAACTGACTTGCTACCTGTGGATAACTAAACCCTCACAGTTCATTCGAATCAAATCAGTCCATGTTGCTGCAGGCTACAAACACACAGATAGCAGCTGCACCCATTTCAGTGAACTCATGAATAGGCGAGGTGCATGTTGAAACCTTAGCAAAATTCATGAGCTTTAAAGGTAACCTGGAAGACTTTTTTTGTTTCTGTTTCAGGAATCAGCACGACTTTTATTTGAACACAATGGCAGATTATTACACGAGCAAAGCAACAGAATGAACCAAAATTCTCAATTGAAGCAATATTTCTCATGGCTTTCCACAACCATATTTATATTTTAGTGCTTGTTTTACACTGGGTAACCTTGGTATCCTTGATGTTTTTTAGTTTGTTTTATTTTCTTACCTAGTGTCAGAAAATCCCGATCTGCTGTCCTCATTTTAAAGTCTAGGTGCCTTAGCACAGTGTATGCTGCTGAATAAACTTTATTTGCCTCCAACTGGGGGAGCAAATGTACATCTAGGGTCAAGTTTGATTCCCTGTGGTGAATGTGCATCCATTAAATGTTGGCATGGACTGAAAGTTAAGTAGACTGTTTACTGAGAAAATGAAGCACAGGGGTTAGAATACGAGCAGCAGCAAGCAGTTCCAATTTGAGTTTAAATTATTGAAATGATGGTGAGCATTAGCCCTCAGTCACAAGCCCTCTTACAGATTCTGACTTTTCATAACCAGAGTGCAAAGGAGGAAAGACTATTGGGAAATTATGCCAAATAAAAATACAATTTCAAATAAATTTGCCATTGGAATTTTATGAGCCCCGCATGAATCATTAAGAAGTTCACGGGAAATTTGTTGAAAGTTCTGGTGGTAAGGTGAAGCAACTATTTAGCTCATCTACCAAACAGTGAGACATTCTTTTAACAAATAACTCCTTGGTGCATTGAAATAAAATAACTTAATTACCATTTGCAGGATAAGGTATGGTTCATACTTTTCGAAATTGTTTGTTGTTTAAAAAAGCAACAATTAATAAATTTGTCATTACACTTATGTTAAACACATGCACATATCATGATAACCTTATACTGCCTAAACAGCATTGAAATGTGCTTTGGTATCTGACGCCATGATGCTAGCATTACATCCCGGTCAGTTGAGAGGCGTTGGCTCCATAAATGTTATTCGGTTAACCAGCCTGTCGATTGGGTCTCAATTGTATTGAGATCTGAGGAATTTGGATGCCTTTGACACCTTAAACGTATGCTCCTTATATAATTTCCTTATCAAGTCCTTTTGCTTTGTGGGAGGGTGCATTACTTACTTAGCTGATAGATGTCAAAGTACATGGAGCCAAAGTTTCACAGCAATTTCCCAAAACATCCCATTGTCTCCTCTGGCTTGTTATATTGCATCCTGGTCCCCTGTGTTCCTCTGCTGAACAATGCATTTAGACCCAGCCAAGAAATCTGTTTGTTCTTTTGTTGGTGTACGGTGGATATTACTTGCTTTGTGACTTTGCTTTCACTGTGCAGACCCATTTGCAACAAACTGTGATGCATTTTGTATTGTGATACCTTAAATGTGAACCAATTTTAACTTCTTTTGTACTTTGAGACTCTTATATGTTCCACTTGCATTAATCAGCTTTGGTTGATGTCTATACTACTGCATCATTGTTCCATTCTTAGACTACTTTGCATAGATGCTAAAACTTACAGACCAGAAATAACTCACAAGATCTGCAGTTTGGATTTGCTCTCATGCAGTCATGTATCCCATCATAATTTAGACCTTGTTAAACTTCCTCAGGTCGTCTTACTTTCCCATTTATCTTGCTTCTCAAACAAAAACTTTGAGACAAAAAGTATTTGACTACCCTTCATATTATTCAAGGGATGGACATTAATGGGAATAATCTGTTGTTGTTTCCTGCATGACAGCTCTAAAACTGATGATTCTGCTTTGGCAGTAGTTGTCCATGCAGATCCTTCTCCATAGTCCATTAACTTCTGAACATTTTTAAAGGTTATCCTATCCTCTGTCAAAACTCAACAACAACAACAAAAAAGCCTTAGTAGGGGATGGAGGAAAAAATAAACTTCTTCCTGGAACAAGTAAATGTGCACAGTCATTCTTAAATTGAAGAGTACAACTCATCAAAGTCTTACAGAGAAAACATGAGTCATATTTTTTCTTTTTAAAGCAACTCTCCGGTAAATCATCTTAAAACAGCCAGAGTGCAGGAGCAGATGTCAGTATATTTGGAGCTTTATCAAAAGGTATAATATACCTTTACAGATAAAGGTATATTATACCTTTATATATAAAGGTGGAAACCTCAGATAGAAATCTGAGGTTTCTATTGTGTAGTCAAAAGACTGGATACTTAAACAGCTGGAAATGGAAATTTTGAGATTTTTCTGTGAAAAATAAATATTGTTGACTTCGTCCAATGACTGCTGGACATAGGCAGTCACTTCCACCCTACAAGGACAAGTGGGTACCGATGATAGATAGATGGATATTATGGATAAATGAATAGGTGGCAAAGACAAGATGCTAAAAATTCTTGATGAGGATTCTGTAGTTTTTAAAGTAATGCTTGTATTGGACATATTTACATTACTAAGGAAAATTGCAACAAAAAACAAACGTGTTTCAAACATTTTAGCCATTTAATTTAGTGACATGAAGCCACACTATTAGCATATGGATATCAGAACGAAGTGCAAGAAAATCATGGGTGCATTGAATATGCAGATGATTCTTTTGTTATACGATGCATGTCAGTGGTCACTCAACAAGAATTGTGCCATTCAGTGCAATGAGTTTTATTATTTTGCCTACTAATTTGTTAGTAATTTAAGTGATTTGCTCAACTACACAATCCAGTACTTTATGAATTGCTAGTTACTTTCAGATAACATTTACCGTATTTTCCGCACTATAAGGCGCACCTAAAAACCTTCAATTTTCTCAACAGTGCGCCTTATAATCCGGTGCGCCTTATATATGGACCAATATTGAGCCACAACAGGTCTCGCAACTACGGTAAGCAGCCGCTGACTTCATTTTCCCCGTAGGAGAAGAAACGGGGAAAGCAGCCGCTGATGTTGCCAGCGGTGCACGCTGGGTTTTTGTAAAGACCCCAAAATGGCTCCTATGGGCTCTTTGCGACTGTGGCTCTATGGTAGAATAGTCGTCTTGCGATCAGAAGGTTGTAGGTTCGATTCCAGCTTCCTCCTGCCACATGTGGATGTGTCTGGGCAAGGCACTTAACCCCAAATTGCCTACCGATCTGCGTATTGGTGTATAAATGTGTGTGTGTTTGTGAGTGCGACTGGGTGAATGTGACTGTAGTGTAAAGCGCTTTAAGTGGTCAAAATGACTGGAAAAGCGCTATAGAAGTTCAGTCCATTTGCACCTGCCGCTCTGACGTCACATCCGCATGCGCAAATACGGCTCATTTTTTTCCTTTTGAGTGACCATGACCTAAGGAAAGATAAACTAGTATTTCAAAGGCAATTTAAGCAATACCATGAACACTGTTGTGCTCCAGGGTGCACAGCGTCTGCTAAATATAACAGTCGTTTAAGTTTTCATGGATTTCCAAGCGATCCTGACTTACAAAGAGGATGGCTCGTCAATATTCGTCGGGACAACTTCAAGCTAACATCGCATAGCAAAGTTTGCAGCCTTCACTTCCCTCCAGATCAGTTTCTTCAGCCTAAAACTCCTGGCGGGAGAAGAATGGTAAAAAAAGGAGCCTCCCTGTGCTATTTCAATGGAACAACTTCTGTGTTCAGCCTGGAAGAGCCAGTGTATGGGAAAGAGTGAGCTGGCCAGAGCCGGACAGCGGCGCAGCTGATCCGCCTGTGGAATGCACGTATGCAGATCACGATTATTGCTCTGTCCCAGAACCAGCTGGCCTGGACATGGTAATAAATGAAAACCAGAAATTAAAAGAAGAAATAAAAGCCCTAACAAGCCAGATCGAAGAACTGAAAATCCATTCTACCTTCGGATTACAAAGGTTCGCAGGGTCTGATGATGACATCCGATTTTACACGAGGTAAGCATCCACACCGCAACAAACCTTTTTCTTTTTAAAATTTGTGTTACTCGCCCCACCTCTGGTTTCTTAATTAAATATGTCTGAACTCAAAAATACAATAACCAAAAGTTATGGGGCTTCTTGTGCTTCCTCGTGCTACGGAAGCAACCGTAATCTCCCGTTACTTGGTCTCTGTTTGACACTAACGACAAAAAACACACATTAAAGCAATAAACTTAAAAATGAATACAAAATAACGTAAGAACATTGTCCGTTAGAAAGAATAAGAATGTTTAGATATTTAAATAGTACAATTGTATTAGTAAAATGTCCGAGAATATTGCCTATTAGCACAAGCTAAAGCTAATGTTAGCCACGAAGTTTAAAGAACTTTAAAGTAAGACTCACCTTCATATCCATGAATGTATGACGATATGTACATCTTAAAACCTTTTTCCAGTTTGCTTGATGGGGCTTTAGATCCCGCCTTACAAATACAATGTACATCGTTAATTGTTAGCTTTGGCAAGCCCTGCCAACACCGACTGTAAAATGACATCTTTAATAGACCGGCTCATGAGCCGCTTTTCCCCGAACGCAGAAGCTGAGGAGCCAAGAGCCCATAGAGCAGCAGAGAGAATTTAACATGAACAATCAATGGTGCAGAAGTGGAGGAAGCAACAGCTGGTTTGTAATCTATTAATAAAGTCTGAGTGACCTATCTGACTATTTTGTTGACATTCCTTTTAGCGCAGTTCCATCTAATGGATGCATAACGTAACCCCAGCCTCTACTGTAGCGTCTATTCTATGCGCCTTATAATGCGGTGCGCCTTATATAAGAAAAAGGTTTTACAATAGGCCATTCATCGAAGGTGCGCCTTATAATGTGGTGCGCCTTATAGTGCGGAAAATACAGTATGTAACGATTCACTGAGAAATAGGATATTGGACAGCTAAAAAAGTCTATTGTTCTCCATTACAGTAGAGACACTCTTCAGCAAGTCGAAGCTTTACAAATACTGGAGCTTGAAAAAATGGCTGCAAAGGCCCGAGAGGTGCGTCTCTATTTTTAGTTTTAGAGGTGTATTATTGCTGACAGAAGGCTGGTGGTTAATACAAATTACTGGGATGTCTTTTCAAAATAAATATACACAACTATAACAATTTATTGCTGCACATTTTTTTGGACAATCGCACAATAATAATTAGGGTCACTTTGACTGAAATATTACACCAAAGACATTTTTTTTTTAATCAGTGCATTTCATATGTTGCAACAAAATGCATTCAGAATACTCCATTTTTTAAATGTTTTTTCATCTTCATGCTCCTTCGCTGTAAGACTCTGCTATGCTACATTAGAGGTGACTTGCAGCAGTTCTGCTTGTTCCTCCTGAACCTGCTACAGTGGGTTATGTGAAGGCCAGCACAGCCAGCTTTCACATTAAGTAGCGAGGCGCGCTGTTTCCACAATGATCTCAGCAGCAATCACATCATGGCCTCAGCAGCCACTGTAGGTTCCTGAGGGGAAATGCATCAGAGCGCAGCAACTCTATGAAAAGTCGGTTGCAATTCTCAGTGTCGCCTCCGTCTCACAGGCAGTTAGTCTCATTATGTATGACAACAGATCTAGAATGGAGGATCATAATCCTTATTAAGGCTGCAGTCAAAGTCCAAGTAGGAAGCTTGTTTCTAAAATATACCAATATAAACTTGAATTGTGTGAGATTGAAAATGATTCAGTGCTTTGAATTTCATCTCTTCAGCATTTGCTAGTGCTAAGATTCTTCAAAGAATACTTGAAACAGACATTGACGTTAAATAAGAGTGTTTCCTTTTCTGCCGACGCGTAGAATAGGATTAAAATATAATCTCTGAATTATTATCTGGTGTCTATAGAAGGTTGGGAAATGGTACGGCATTCTTCTTACATTGCAAGGTGTGTTTCCTGGATATTTGTTAGGCTTGGCTGGCTGCAGCAGTCAAGATCTGGGATGTGATTTCCCGGCTGCTCGGCATGCACTAAAGCGCCCGCGCTTCAATCTTTACTTGCCAAGTTGGCCATGGCCACCAAAGTGTGTGAGCTACCAAAGTCAGTGAAATTAAGCAGAAGCAAAACTCAGTGCAGTGAAGCACTAATCAATCCAGGAAACAACAGTAACTGGCAATCGTTATGCCTGTCTGCAGTTAGGATTTGGATAAATTGCTTGATATCTTGACTGAGGGGATGTAAGACTTAATTAACTGATTAGTAAAAAAGTATTTTTTTCTTACTTAGAAAATGAGGAAAGTTTTATTGCCGACATAAGATTCTGATAGTGGTCAAGTGATTCCAGATATTATGCCTTCATAGATCTTAACAACCATGAATTATTTTATGGACTGTTAGTATTTATTAATCAAACAGACTAAAACATGAAACTCAAAGTTCTAGTCACATTATCTTGTCAATCATAAAGCTGGAAACACAGACAGCAAATTAAATTACACAAAACAAATAATGTTCAAACTTTTCAAAATAAAACAGGAAATGAAACAACAGTGAACCACCAGAAAAAAATAAGACGGTGAATGTGACATAATCCAAAAATCCTGACAACTTTCGTTTGACTTCTGCTGATTTCACGACTATGACAATGTCATGAAGATTTAGTTTTCTACAACGGTGAAGTTATTACCATAACAATGAGCGATGAAACACTGAAGCAGGATTCAGCTCCAGAATCAACAAAATTTCAATTTGGTGCGAAGAAGCCGGCAGCAGTATAATCATGTAACTCTGGCTACCTTATTAATGCTGGCGGTTTAGTGTGATAATGGATCTCGCCTTCCTCACACCTCAATTAACAAGTTTCAGCACACCACAAATAATTGGCCCCAATATAGGGTTCAAGTAGTTCCTCAAATTACTTGCTTTAATTACTTAGTTGAAATTCAATCACTTTTTTAGATTAAACGCAGTTTGAAGAGCAGTATCTACACCATTAATAATCCTGGGCAACACCGGCGGATCATGTGTGTCTCCACAGCCTGCAGTGACTTCAGATAATCAGGAGCTAATGTGCATAGTGGTGTCTACCATTTGCACTCAAATGAGGTCTGGCTTGATTTTATTTGTATTATGATCACAAACCCCATTAAAAGATGGCTTCTTGTAATGACTCTGTGAAGAAGACAGCATAATGCTTTTGATTTAGGATTTGTTTTGAAGAACCGCTTGTAATGGCTCAGCATTTGGATTGGCTTTTAGAATGAAAATTGATATAAACAAATAACATAAAGATGTTTCATCAGTCCTGTGGCATTACAGGACTGTAATGCCTAGTCGTTGCTATGGAGCCCGGGTTGCAGCATGAATGTCTGAAAGGGGATACTAAATAACAATATAAGCAAAATGCACCTTTTCTGATTTTTTTTTTTTATTATTTCAGTGATAATTTAAAATCAATTTATGATGTAGATTTCTATAGTTTGTAAGGATACTTGGAAACACTAATGGATGCTTTTTTGGGGTGTCTGTTTATGGATTCAGTTCAATATTTTAACGGCCTACATATTGTAGATATTTAAAACCAGCTTAGACATTTTGACTTTCTTCAGTTTAAATTGGTGGATTATAATGTCAGCTAAATTAATCTAACTTTATATAATTCACATTATTTATATGTTACATTTTGAAGGAGTTAAATCTTCCTGGACTATAGTTTGGGCCCCCTCCAGGGGCTTATTATGTTCATGCCTGCCGTCATATTGAAACTTACATTTCTTCTTTAAATTGTTTTTGACAAACTGAAGCACTTGTTCGAGGTTTTAATGAAGTGTTAAAACAGAATTTGTGCATCAAAGTACGCTACATAGCCTTTATTTTCAATTGCATTTTTATTTTTTGCAGACAGTTGTAGAGGGGAAACTAATAGGAATCTGGAAAATAAAAATGAAGATGCCCCTACTTGGCTGCAAATTTTAAAAGTCCTGCTCTTTCCTTGCTAAGCCAGCAGAGCAGCAGATTAGTCTTTGAAAATGTTTTCTTCATTAAAATTACCTCCAGCTTTCAGCAGACTGTAATCCAGATGACAGAAACAGGTCAGATCTTTGAGAAAACCAAGACATCACACCACACCACCTGCTGACATGGTGGTGGCAATGTAATGGTTTACATAAAAGTGTGTTAAGGGGTCAGAGTGTCCCAATCAAAGTCGTGACCCAACACCAATTAAGAATTTATGGAAAGTCTGTTTTTGCATCTGTAATTGCAGCAATAAGATGGTTGTACAACGTAATGACTCGGGGTAAAGCTGAAAAGCAACTTAAGACTCTTTCCAGGTCTTTATCTGTAAAAAACAAAAAAGATAAGATGTGGTTCCCTTTCCTTCTTCTGCGTATTTATGGAGTATTTTTCATTCAGTTACACATGTGGAAACGTTCAACAGGTTTAAATACTTTTACAAGCCAACGTATAATTCCTGGTCGTTCGTGGATGAGAAGTGAAATAGTACGGAGGGTCAGTGTAAGGAGGCAAAATACTATATATCTGCTTACTTCAGACTAAAACCCCAAGAAAATGTAAAACTGTCTTTCTCATTACCTGAAGTGCTGTCCAAAAATATGAGTCTAATTATTGCTTCCCCTTCAGTGTTTCTCTGAAACATTATGTCCACACCCGACCTCAGATCTGCTGTACATAAATTATTTCTGAGTGTACTGAGAACCGTGAATTTCATTACTGTCACTCCTACACAGATGATTAAAACATGGCCTTCCTCTCTGCAGTTTGCTGCTGTATGCAGGAAGTCGCCTCCCAAGTATCTTTGAGACCAATTTCCATTTCATGTCCTGCTGTGACACAAACGGGAATTACTGTGACCTCCCACATTGATTGGCTGGGACATAATTTGCAAGCGTCCATAATTAGGATTGGAGTTAATCCCTCTGTGTCTGGTTGCCGCTTCATATTTTCCTTCCTAAGAGCTGACCTTCGGCAGAGATAAGGAGCACACCTTCCTTCTCTCCATTCGAGAAGACTTCTGAGTCCGGCTGATAAACCTCGCCTTTGAGCAGATTTTCTTGTTCAAACCTTAACCTCCATTTCTGGTTGTCTCTCCGTGAATCAGCAGCTAATTAAGAACACCCCATGCCGGCTCTCCCAGATTCTCACCTATTCACTCTTTCTTCTAATTTGAACTTTATGCCTGAACATTCAGCTCGACGTGAGGATGTTGACGGGATCACACAGACAAGAAGGTCAGAATATGTTAAGCCGGGTCGGGTTGGGGAGGGGGAAAGTAGCTCGTCCAGGCTGGTTTTAAGATGTGCATCGGGTTTAGAAATAAGGACTGGATGTCATTAGTTTGCCTAGGAGAAGAGTAATACTAATACTAACACCTACAATCTTGACACAATTGCTATGAGGTGTAAGACTCCATTATCACGAGGATTTAAGAGTAAAAAGTGTTGCTAAAATTTAAAAAATGTTCAACTCAAGAAAATTTTATCTAATGAGTACCATAATTAAAAGTATTGTAGAAATGACTCTTTCTCTGCTCCTTGCTTGAAAGGTCCACTTTTTTCTACACACACAATTAAATGGAAATATTCTAAAACAATGAATCCCTTTTTGCAGCTCACATTTTTTTCAATACGCAATATCAAAACCATTAATAGAAATGTAATATATGTTCTGTTTGAATTTTTACTAGATGCGGATACACAGATAGACCGACGTTGATATGTAGGTAGTGTAAACAAAGCCTTAAAAAATTATATTGTTTTATAAAATCAAGTTTGACAAACTCAAAATCTTTGGTCTGTGTGTCACAACAGTACATGCGGTGCGGTGAATGTCTCAGCAGCGCGTACACGAGTGTGATTCACATTGCTAGAGAGACCTGAATTTTTTTTTCTCCTATTAGTCATTACATTTCATACTGTCAGGACAAAGCGGCAGTTTTATCAAATATGAAAAAGTGTTGTTTTTTGACTCATTGCAGCTTCAATTATACAATTTAAAATATGAGTTAAATTTACTTTAGATTAAATTAAATTAAATTTAAATGTACAAAACATAGAATTCTCAAAGGTGAAAAAACATTCAGAGGATGTAGCTGATTGAAGGCAGCATCATTAACTACAGTTTATTTAGTTTAATTTGCACCATAGAATACTCATTTAGTTTTTATCACACTTTCATTGTTATGTCAATGCTGTAGTTTGAAAATGTTATTATCTCAAAACTCTGTGATGTTATATTGGACTATCACTGCTTGAATGGGATAGAACGTACAGCAACTCGGCGTATGTTTGGAAGGGGAACAGGAGCAGGTGGGGGAATGGGCGTGGGGTTCAGGTGAGTGCAGACTCCTGGGAACACGCAAATGGAACTGGATGTGGAATGAAAGCTGATTTAATAATTGGCAGGTGAAATAGTCAGCAGAGAATTTGCAAAGATAAGAACCAGCTGCGTTCTGTTCATCTGGCATGACACTTTTAGCATACCTCCCTCAAGGTGGGAAGCCTGCTTTCACTGTGTGAAACTCAGTGAATAATGGTGTGAGCTCAACTGAAAACTTCCAATTTTATGGTAAGTGAAGCAAAATCCGCAATTATAAAATTATCTGAATCATGCGTTTCAGTGAAGTGAGGCTGCAATTTAAAAGTTAAACAAAGAGCCTTCTTGTCAAATTGATCTGTTATTCAGAAACATAAAGTGGCCGTATTCCCCTTTTCATCTCCCATCCCAGTTGTAAATAATCTTACCAGTGGTCCTTTGAGGGAATTTTGTTTACAAAGATACAAAATAATAAAGCTCGTTTAGCATGCTTTTAAAAATATTTACTAAACTTGAAGAAATAAGAGTTTGATTTCCAGACTCCTGGGTCATCCCACCTTCCCTGCTCAGGAGCACATTGTAAAGTCAGCTTTTTTTCTCTGTTATTTTGGACCAGTGACTTTCCATCTTAGTCCTGAGAAACCAATGTCCTTCAAATTAATTAATCAAATGAATACATTACCTCCTCAGCATGCCATTAAGAGCTGCAGAAGACAATCACCCGCTTCTTCTGGTCAGGTGTGTGGTGGCAGGAAAACATCTGAAGCATTCAGGACATTAGTTTGTGAGGACCAGGCCTGAAAACCACTTGCACACGCAAATCTCATTTTTCTTTCTCAAAATGCCACATCACTGACTCTTCTGTGTTCACAATAGACTTTATACATTCTTGAACTGCTGTAAGGGGACATAGGTTACACAGGTCTATAAAAATATTATTTTGTTTAATTCATAATACATACTTTGATTCAGATGATTGCTGGCTTGCCAAAGTTAATACTTTAAATCCAACTCAATCACCCAACCATCCATTTTCTTACACCCTGATCCAAGCGTGAGGGTCGCTGGTTCCTATCTCCAGCTGTCAACAGGTGAGAGGCGAGGTACACCCTGGACAGGTCGCCAGTCCACCGCAGTCCAACTCAATCAATCATTCATTTGTTGTTTTTTTTCAAGATATTTCCATATCTGCAGTCATGGTTAAATGAAATCATAATCTAATTTGCTCTAAGAGGCTCATATGGGCAGAATAAAAATTATAAGGTCTTTTATATAATTTAAAACTATTAAAATCTTGACTTGAATTGCACAAAAACAGACTGGATATCACTTACTCATCAGGTATTAGAGCAAAAAAAACAAACAACAGCAACAAAACATAAGTCCATCTTTGTTACCTTTGTTGTGCTTTAGAGGAGAGGTGGCAGCCAGGTGCCATTAATAAAACGCACTTGATCCACTTATCATCAGCAGTGTAGATAACTTATAACAATAAGGAAAAGAATAAAGCATTTTTATCATGCTGTCACAGATTTTTCACAGTGAGAAGTATAGCAGGGCTGTCGGTTATTTAGAAAACACTCATTTGATGAGAGATCGTCTTGTATGTTTATTCTTTGACAGCGTGATAAAGCGAGCCACCTCTCCCCTTCAGCCCTCCTCACATTGTGTGGATATAGAAATAGAAAAAGGAGGAATGAATAAAAGTCACATTTTCTGTTTCTGTGCTCACCTGAGCCTCCAAAACACATTTATTTTCATTAAACATTTTTTCCAAAGGAAGAAGATTGTTGAAATCTTTTTCTTTTTTTTACGTAAAAGGTGTGTGGTGCATAAATTCACGGAGATGAAAAGTACTTTCCAGAAATACATTTTATCTATTTCCCACCTATTTTTTTATTACATTTTTGTGTGTTCTGCATTTTTGTGAAACTTAATCTTAACTCAGACAGAGGATCCAATGTTTTATCCACCAATGAACTGCTAAGCTAGGTAAATAATGTAAGCACTCAAAATAAAGTTTAATAATGTTAACTCATTGACTCCTTTAATTAAAGATCATGGCCTGCAATGGCACACTCCCATATTTCTGTGGCACAAATGGATTAAAATTGAGATCTGAGGTGTATTAATGGAGCTCTGACAATATTTCCCTGTAGAATAACCTTTCTATTAATAATAACTTTCTTATTACTCGCTCACAGAGTTAGTTTCAATAACTCTGACCAGATGTGAAATTTAATTTGACTTGACACATATCAGGCTTCATCATCTCAGACGCAAAAGGTTACACTACCTGTTCTCCCTTTTTCTTTGTTTTTTTTTCCCTTTTCTGTTGTTTTAGGCCTGCTGTGTTAGCAAATAAATAAACAGAGTGTAACTACGATGCTACAAAGAGAAGAAACATGCAGAAGTCATTTGCTAGAGTTGGGGCAGGAATTTGGCTTGTGTGAATCTATTTAGATCACAAACCAGTGAGAGAGGACGCCAGGAGTAACTTAAAAAGTTTCAGCAAACGAGACAGGAGAGACTCTGGACTGTTGCTTACATTCTTCACCAGACAAAGCTTTATGGGGGAGTGGCAATAAGAGAGCCACTTATATTAGGACTCAACTAGAGTTTGTCAAGAGGCCTGTAGGAGAGTCAGTGGTGAACTGGAAGAAAATTATTTGATCTGATGAGACCAAAATGGAGCTTTTGGTCTCATTTCTTAGTGTCATCAGACAAGTGTCACCACAAACACACCATGAAGAATGTTGGTAGCAGCATAATGCCGCTGGGATGCTTCTCAGCAGTGGGCCCCGGAAGGCTTGTAAGGGTAGAAAGAAAAATTAACGCTCACACCCACCTTTAGCAAAACTGAAAACTCAAGCTAAAAAAAAAAATTATTGGATTGTGCCAGATGTTACACAACTTAAGTTTTTCTCACTGTTATTTAAGCAATTCATCTGTCTGTTTAATGTATGACGTGATTTTGGTAGACTGAGTTTAAAAACATGGAAGAAAAAAGTAAAAAAGAAAATCTGTCAGAATAGACAAGAATGAGCAATAGTCTTCCTCCCTGGTCGCCTGTGGAGTTAACAGCTTTTATTTCAGCACTTCCTATAAAACCGCATGTATCCCTCTCAGTGCATAAGGGTGATAATTGATGAGCCGGTTAAAAAGGATGCCTGATAATTGTCTGTATGTAAAACTTTAATTGTGACACACATTCCCTGCTGGTGCGCCTTTAAAGTTTAAATCAAAAAGTGAAGGTGAAGGAGGAATGCAGACAGATTTCTACATTCCTAATGTTTTCCAACACTAGCTGTTGTATGTGTTATTCTTACAATGCGTGCTCCCTTCCAACAAAATTAGACAGGAAGCTGTTTCCCCTGAAATGAGTCTAACTTGACATGAAAGGGTTTAATTTCTTTAACTATGATCTCAATTTCCCATAGAGACTTAAACTACATTAAATCACATAATAACTTTTAATTACAGTTCAAGTTTAGTGATGAAGCCAGAAGAGAAAATAATTAGATGAAGTAATCTCTGGGGTAAATGAGCCTTGTCAAGGGTGATGACTCATTGTACAGTTGAGGAAGTGTTGCCCCTCTGTCTCTAGTTTTGGATTTGGGATTTTATTTATTTATTTTTTAAGGTGTTTTGTTACCACAAACTTTTGGTTAAGCCGCTTTCCCACCGTTCATTATCTTGCCATGCTCACATATCAAAAAATGTGAATTAAGTTGGTCTAAACATGAGGAAATGTAATCGTGTGGAACGTCAGGGTTTTTTTGAGACTTCAGAATGATTTCTGTAGGTTTTCAGTATCCAAAACCAAAGTGTTGCATGTTCTTATTCTTATAATAGGATTGAACGAATACAAACTAATCATATATGGTTTAACACTCAATTACTCGATAATGGTTATAAAACAATGCAGTCATATTTAGCTTATTGTGCCATCAATAAGACTTTCTTTCCAAGGAGGCCCAGCCAATTGCATTGAGTCATTAACTTAGCAGCAAACTCTTACATGGAAACAAGCAACTCTCTTTCAACAGGAAGAACCAGCAGCAGAAAAGAGCTGTGTATGTCTCCAAAATATAACTTTACACTCCCCATCAGTCAGTGTGATTATGTGGTTGTCTCCTTAATAATTGGTCAGACATCTCCTTAAGAAGACTATCTTTCTTTCCTTTTAAATGAAGCAACAACAACAAAGACGCCATCTTGTACATTGAGCAAAGAAAAAAACAGTCTTACTTTCTAGTTTACCTAAGTTTTCATATAGAAAATACCAACAAAGCATGCTGGTAACCAGTAATAAGAGAACAAAGGCTTGAATAATTGAAGAACAGTCTGTATAGTGATGAAATAATCTAAATAAACATCTACATTATTGAACGGAAATTTAAAAAATAATCAAAATTGACAAGTGTGGGTGCACATTGCTTCTCTAGTACCGAGACCTACATCATATATTTGATTATCTGTCACTTTTTGTAAACATAATAATATCACAAAGAATCATAAATGAGTAGCAGATAGAAATACACATTAAAGAAAAAAAAACAATGAGTGCAGTAACACACACACGCGCACACCCCTACACACACCCCCGCATACATACATACAATGGTCAGTTGCTAAGGAACACGTCGGTTGTTGATGTTCTCCTCTGAACAGTAAGTAAATTGGTGCAGAGCTCACTTGTCTCAAGGACATTCATTGTGTTCCTCAATTTCCGCCTCATTCTGCCCAGGAAGGCACATTTTCTCTCTTCTGTCATCTCCAAGGAAAAAGATAGAATCTGCTCTTGGACTCTGACCCACTGAGCTCCTCAAGGTCTCGAAGTAAAAGGTGCTCTGCACTCTGGCGTTGAGCTCCGCTGTGTTATAATGAATGGCAAAATGGGCACAATAAAAGAAGATTGAAATATATTGAGGGTTTTTGCTTAGCATGAAATCAAAATTGGCATGTTTCAACTAGCTTCTCTCTTTCCTGTAACACTTCAGAGTACGTTGAAGATGGACAGGACTCATCCCTTGATTAAAAAAAACCAACAAAATAAAGGATCTGCACTAAGAGAGGAACTGCAGTGGTTTAAACTGATGCAACATACCCAAACGTTTTAGATTCAAATCTTGGTTGAGGATTTCTGAAGAAAATGTCCAGGTTCTTTTTGGTGAATTTTTATTTGATGCCGTAAATCCAAAATTAGACGTTAGAGAGTATTTGTCTTTTGCTTTTTTATGTTAAAGAACTATGTCACAAACAGCAGGCAGATAAATAAAATCAAAAATAGAAAAACTGATTCTGATTGGATTGTGATCATTGGATGTGTGCTGAATAATCAGTCAAGACAGTCAGAGGCTTCTTCAAATTCCCTGTGACACAGACTGCTACAGGAGACACTTCCTGCCCACTGTTATCAGCATTTAGGATAAGTCTTTGAACAATCTTTAATTAATATGAGTTGCAACAATATTTAACATCTTTTTAGGATCAGTAAAGTATTTTTGAATTTGAATTGAATATCACCGAGTTTGAAAATCTTGAAAACTGGCAATGTGGGTCTGGCTTTTTAAAACAAAAGAACATTAGCAGTTACATGATGAAGTATAACATGTAAGGAAAATCTACAATCATTTGAAAAAAAAAAAACAAGTTAGCACACACCATTAAAATGTTTTAATGTTTAAGTGTTTACATCTTGATTTCCAAGATTTTATTTACCTCTGAATAAAAAGGTAATTTAACTACATACATGCATTTGTGGTAATTTCCTGACCCACCGGCTGAGTAGTCTCAGGAGGCAAAATATTTAAAATGTTTCTTTCACAATGAGTAGAGTAATGAATGGCTGCTGGTCCAGTTGTGCCGGAGACCCGGAAGCAGGACACACACTGTGAGCAGAAGGCAAGAGGTGAGCGGAGCGATGAATAAGGTGTGGAGATGAAGGAGATTACTGATTGATGAAGGTGAAGTATGCCGGGGAGGAGTGAGTGGAATCCGTTGTTGTTGGTTTGCTTGGCGATATTAGGCAGAGGTTCAATGGAGATGAAAAAAGAGCGCAGGAGGCTTGGATCCGAGAATTAGGAGATGATGCATGAGACTTGAGCCGGTGAGATGGGGTGAGCGCTGGATGGCAGAAAAGTTGGCTCGCAGGAGGAACATGGTGAGGAAAAGGAGCGTAGAGGCTGCCAGAAGTGCAGGAGAGTGCTTAAGTGAATTTTGAATGAGGAGGTCCTGGGAGAGCTAAGGTAGCAAGTAAAGAAACAAGGAGAGAAATAAAGAAAGGCTCAGAGAAGTACTGGGAACAGTAGCAAACACAGAGGGCTTGGCTTACCACTAAGGTTAACACTCAGGCAGTGAATGTATGGCAGCCAGCTCCTGCTACTCTCCTGCTGATGACCAGATGAATAATAGTTGTGGGGAGAGTCCACCTGCTGGGCTCCACCGTCCAGCTGAGACCTGCAGCTCCAAAACAGAGAGAAAACCCACCTCACAAACTCAGCCCAGTTTCTTGACAATTACAGGAGACACAAAAATTACCAATAAACAGTTACAACATCCTTCCCTGAAGTGCCTAGGGTTATCTCCTTTGGCAAAAGTAACAGCAGTCATTTGGTAGATGGTTGCATGTCTCAGGCTAATTTTATATTTACACAGCCCATTTCAAATGGATTTCTTTTTGCTAAAACATAGAGGAACGAATAAAAATGTAGATGATTTATTATCTTCAAAGTCAGAAGATTACATACACTAAAACGGAAATGCCTTTGACCAATTTGGGAATCCCATGATGCATTAGGATAGGTTAAAAGTTAATATTTAAGTTTTTTGATGTCATAGTTGAGGACATACTTTAGGTCAACACTTGATTTAAAATATACCCTACGTAAATTTTATTTCAAGTAAAATCCACAAGGGTACATTTCATTGTCTCAGGTAGAATAATAATAACGTAAAAGTCATTTACCAAAGTAAGTTTGAAATTTATGTTTTTCCTCATTTAAATTAATAGTGGTGTTCAAAGGATATTTTAAAAATTCGAAGGTGAAACTTGAAAAATCCTTGTGGTCAGAGAGTGTCTGACATCCATCATCTACCAACATGGCCTCAAAGGCCACTCAGAGATGAAGAAACCTTTTTTCCCAAAAGCAACATAAAAAAAGACAAAATATAAGTAAAATGCAACCAAATCAGGAACAGGTAGCATCATGAGGAAAGAACATCGGGAAGGATTGAAAAAACTTCAAGAAATTTAAAGCCTGGGAACAAATAGATCTTCCAAAATGACAATAACCTTAAGCCACTGTTGCCCAAAGTCGGTCCTCAAAGGCCAATGTCCTGTAGGTTTTAGGTTTTTTCTCTGGTTCAGCACTTGAATAAAATGATGGTTTTATTCAAGTGACAGAATGAGGATGCAGCTGAGCCATTTGAACCAGCTGTGTGGCAACAAAGACACTTTAAGGAAAGACAGGACATTGATCCTAGAGGACTGATGTTGGACACCCAGGCCTAAAAGCATACGGCCAAACTAGTTACAAAGTTGTTTGATTTAATGTCCTTGTTTTTGAAAGGAAACACAAAACAGCAATATTCAAGCACAGTTGTTTTTCTTTACTCTTCACAAACTAAAGAAATGATAAATCATTCCTGCCAATTTTAACCTTTCACAAAGTTTAGCACTCTGGTTTCCAGAGGGTTTTATTAGAATAATAATAATAATAATAATAATAATAATAATAATAATAATAATAATAACAAAAAGACAAAACAAACAAAAAAAGGGATGCCCTCTTTTACACGCATAAAAAGTATGTGATACATAGCCACAGACAACAACAGTGAAACTCTAAAGCGAGTCATTAAATAAAAGCTTTCATTTTACTCATGTAATGCAAATTTTGCACAACCTGTAACACTCTGACCTTGTGTTCATTACACATTGATTAAACATCTGTTTCTGTCTTCTGCTGCACCATCCTTGTACACCTGAATCTGTCAGGATGAATAAATTAATTCTCTCAGTACAAGTGGTCCAGAACAACCTTTCATAAAAAAACAAAATGGCTGTTATTGAAAGCCGAAACAGAAATATGCTTCTAGAGAAAAACACATCCACTAAGCACAAAGCAGCTTTTCAACTCCAGAAATCTATTTATTGTACTTTGTCTTTACATGGAGTCACTATAAAACTTTTTTGTTGCATTTTTAGCCCTGCTCATCTTAAAAAATTAAGGTGAGACCTTGAGAGGCTTGGCTATTGACATCACTTCAGAACAGCTTCCCATACAAGCATAAAGGACTGTGATCTTAGTGAAGGAAAACGTTTTCAGTCGTCATGGCGGATAATGGAGGACATTGCTTGGCTGCATCTGCACCACCCACAAAAGGAAGAAAATGTTCTGCTCCGCTGCCAACAAAGCGTTGGAGGAATTCATGGAAGCAAGCTCAGCTTATTAAAGTATACAAGTAGGTGAATGGTAAGATGCCAGCGTGTTGTGTGGAGCAGTCTTAAAATATCAGATACAGGGTTCAGATCACAATGTAGGCAGGTGCTTAGCTGCACTAAAACCTGAAGGGAAAAAATATATATATCTTCCACCCAGGACTGAAACGAACATCGTCCTTGCTCTTGATTACATAAATATGAAAGTTATGATGTTACTGCATAGAACAAAGTTTTGTGATATGTATTCAAACCTGCATGTCATGAGCAAATGGAGTACATACTTGAGCATATGTACTGAGTGTGAACTGGTAACTCTTCTCAAATCTTCAAATCTACTGCTAGAGATGTTGTCCTTAGCTGAAAAGCTCAATTCAGCAGAGAGGTGTTGTTAAAACAATATCATTTTACAGTATTTTACAAGGTGTTAAGAAACAATGATTAATTTTAGTGCTTAATACAGTTTTCTGTTGAGCATTTGGGAATTCAGCTGAATAGCAGACATTCAAACAAAGCAGGGCCCTTTTTCCTTCCCCGCTGACATACAAGGCAATAAAATTTACATTCCGAGGGGGGAAGAGACTTTTTGGCGCCCGAGATCGCCCGTATCAGACAGAGATGAGCACGAAGTGGTCCGCCCTTTTGCTTAGATAAAAACCAGACACCTTTGCCATAAATGAGGGGAGTTTCCAAGTTTCTCTGAGGGCTGAGGGAGTTTCTAATTGGTCAAAGAACGGAACGCCTTGACTGCATATATTAAATTCAAGAAACACCTACTCAGTATAAAAAATTCCAGGTCAGCGCAAAGAGAGAGAGAGACAGCGGCCGCTATTTTTTGCCTTTTTTGTCTTTGTTTTATGTTTGTCTGTCTTCCCCTTGTGTGTCTTTATTTTTATGAGAAAATGCATATCTCTGTACCTCTGCAGCTTTGTTAATTGATTCATGCGTTGCTTTGTGTGGGATTAAACTCTGTGATCTGTGACGTCAACACGCTTTGTTGTTGTTTCGTTTTAGCAGCACGCCGTCGCTGCACGTCGCCCACGGAGAACGTCACTCGCCGAGGATCCCGGGAAAAATTAAAGAGGAAGAAGGAGCCAAACGTTTTGTCCAAAGCTAGCATTAAATTACCTCTTTTTTTTTTAACAAAGGGTATTCAAACTGTCTGGCAATTTGTCTTTGCATAATTGCTCAAACTCAGTCAGATCATGAGTAGCAGTTCATGAGTCTTGTCACAAATTCTTAATTTGATGTGGGTCTAGACATTGCCAGGGCTATCCCCACCCTTTGATCTGAACAATTTCGTGATGCCTGATTGAATGAACAGAGATATATCACTGAATGTAGCTACATAGTTATGTCTTGGTATGCCGTGCTCTTTATGTTTGGCTGATTAAATGAACAGCTGACAGTAAGAATTTAGATTTTTGGATATTATTTTATAGACCTCCACACAACTTCATCGCTTGCTTGTCAGGAACGTTCACAGGTCTTCACTATGCTGATCGTTCACTAATGAACACTAATGTTCTTTACAGAACAGATGGATTTCCACTGAGGCTAAATTACACACAGGTGAAGCTTATTTACTACAGGCAGTTGCTCGCACTGGCTTTTTTAGGGGTATGAATGCCTGACACTTGAGCAAAGAATTCATTTCTTTTGTTGTCTTGGACGCATGAACATAAATTACATCTTTGTGTTCAGTTTTTTAGTGGAAAGTTGTGTCTAATGTTTAGAACCCTTAATAATTATATCATCATAGAAAGTCTAGTTCAGTGTGGAGAAAAATATCCCCAGAGTAAGATGCTTCCACCTACATTTTGTGTCTAAAAGTTCCAGTTTGGTTCCATCACAACATAACAGATTCTCTCACAAGGTTCTGGGAGATTTTAGCGTATTGATGCGTAGATGTTTTTCTTTTTTGTTGAGAACTCTAAGTCCATGCATATAGAGAATACTGATGCCACATGCAGAACTCAGCAATTAACCAGTCGATGAATGTCTTAACTCTGCTATGCTATACGGTTAAGCTCAAAATTATTTACACACCTGCCTGATTTCAATTGATGATTACTTAAAATCAACCGAGATCGTTTCTGATAGAAAAATAAATAATCTCTGAAACAATGTGAAGGGAGCATCAGGTTTTTGATCATTTATCTATGATGAGGAGCTCCGAGGTTGGAAGATCTCCTTACCATCACCCTGAGTTTTAGCTCCTCCTTCAGATTCCATTGGATTCAAGTTAAGACTCTGGCTGGACACTCCGCTATTATTTTATATTCACACAGAGGAAACATGATGGTAAATTTAAAAGATTACTTTATGCTTACAGTTGACAGGGTTGTAAATAATGTTTGGATGAACTATTTTTAACATACCATGATTCTTTTTAACCTTTTCCTGGTTTGTACCTTTGCACAATAATATCCCATTGATCCTTTTTAAATTGCAAATTATGAGCAAATGTCAAGAGAATCCTTCTGGGACAGCTGGACTTTATTATTCAATTTTCATGTCACAAATTGTGTATCCAAAAAGCTCAATTTGAAACAGAAATGGTTTGACAAATGTTAGTTTACTGGCTTGTATTCTTGTCTGACCAGATAATTACAGCTTTCTTAATTTCTTCATTTTCTCCCTTAAAATATTTTCTTTTTGTTTCTCAGTTGAATCCTTTAGGTCATAAGTCACACTAATTGTAGAAAGGTACTCAGATGGTTTTACCATGGTTTAATTCTTTTCATAATCGCAAAATTTTGCATTTACCATCAATCTGTAGACTTTTTAGATCCATGATAGAAACACAAAAATACAAAACATTGTGCAGCAACCTGACCAAATAGAGGTAATAATGTATTAAACAATTTTGTAAATAAATTAAAAGTTTGACAAGAATGCTGACTTTCATGAAAATGAGAAATAAGAAAATAAATGACGAAAAGCTACTAAGCGAAAACATCCAACGACTCGTGTTGAACCAGTAGCTGGAGTCACTGCGCCTGCATGTCAAACAAGAAAAAAAATATTCAGATTTTTCTTTGGACAACACAAAAAGTCCTAAGAAGTGATTCAAGTAAAAGGCAAGTAAGCTGTAACAAAAATATATTCTTCAGAGAAGGCTTTGTGTTATTGCCATATTGAGCTCACAGAGAATAATTTTATCATTTTCATCTTAATTAATGTTTCATTCCATTTAACAAAAACCTGAAAATTAGGCCTATGAGATACCTGATTAGTTTGAGCATCCTTTTGCTCTGCATTGTCTACATTAGACAGATTTTGGTCGTCACAGAACTGTTTGTGTTTCACCACCATTAACCTTGATGATCAGTGGGATGATCTGATGGGGAAACTAATCTCATTGGTTCTTTGTATCCATTAAAGCTGCTACAAAGTGCATCTTTTAATTTACCTCATAGTTTCCAAATGTTTATGGACAATATGTTGTGTATCCAGTGTTAAATGTTCAACAACAATATTAGAATTAGAATAATACTTTTTTCTTACATTTTTTTCTTTTCTTTGTGATTTTTGATTTATGCAAACTTTTATCTAAAATTTGAAAGTGTGTGCAAAACATCAAAAACTTTAGTACAATTAAGGACACTGTACCTAATTGTCTTATTTTATTTACATTTTGATAGAAGTTGTTAACCATTATTTTTCTGTGACAGCATGAAGGAAAAACAATATATTTGCATCGCAGGCATTGCAATATATGCAAGAGGAACCCTTGGAGGTTTTGCATCTTTGCAAAATTGTGTTGGATAATTAAACCAGATAATTTCAGCGTTTAAGCAAAAACGTCTAGAACGGTAAACGCATCTCCTACCTGGACACTGTCAGTTCATCCGAAGACTCGCATTGAAACTGTGTACAGTTTTAATGTGGAGTGGAGTGCATACTCTTTTATTCACTGTGTAGAGTGGTTTGAGATGATGAGATTATGGTAGTCAGAAAAGGCTAGATAAATTACCTTCTACTATTATATTTATGCAAAGATTTCCAAAGGATTGTTTTATGTGCCGTAATACTCAAGAGGTCAGACAGTTTCATGGTTTAAAAGTTTTATATAACTTTGTGGCCTTCACACATCTGTCACCGTCATTACACCATCAGAGTCGCTCATTATCTTGTCAGTCAAAAGACAAACTGTGTGAAGCATTCGTTTCCTGTGGTCTCTTATAATTGAAACTCACACTGTTTGCCTTGTGTGAGCGTTCTGGAAATTCTGAAATCTTCATTAAATAACCTATTAGGAAAACACAACTGAGGTTTGCTTTCCGCATTTAGTTTCAGCTGTACTGCTCACGATCCATTGATATTTACATTCCACTGACTGGCATAACAAGTTAGAAGAAACTCTGGTCACACCTCAGTCAACACATTAAAATGTTTCTCTGGAGAAGACAGGTGCAATCTATTTCTGTTTGACTGATCAAAGCAAAACACCTATTACTGATGTTTTCATGATGGCAATTTATGACAGAATGTGAAAACTGACATAATGTGAAACTGATGGCTTATAGAAATAAGAGGACAGGAAATTGTCTAGTTGCTGCTGCTACTCAGACTGTCACAAAGTGTATTTCTTGACTATAAACACGTCAGCAACTCAACAACATTTTTACATAACATTTGCTTGAGCTTGTGGTCATTTTTTTTGTTACAGATTAACTGTTATAATCAGAAGGAGGATAATGGTTATTACTAATATTGTTACATTTTTCCTTGTTTACTCTCCATATGCATCTCCACTGGTCGAGGTCCATTGCGGAACGGTTGTCAGTCCAACACAAAAGGAAAAAGAAAAAATTCATGTTGATTTACATTAAGACCTGTTGCTTTCAGTTTTGTCTACTAAGATTGTATCTCAATAAAAAACGATCTCTACATGTTGACATTAAATTAAAAATGGCTCTGTAGAAGTGAGTGCAAAGGCTGTCAAGACAGAACAATATCATGATGTATAACATGAGATCACATGAACTTAGCTGCTCTCAGGACAAAATGGTCTTTTGGTCTTCCAACAAGACTGAGTGCAGGAAAGAGACTGTTCAAATATATGTATTTAATATACATATATATAATGTCATAGTTAAAGTTGCTGTCACTGGTATTAGGAATAGCAGGGTATGTTAAAAGCTACTTCCTCTCTGTAATTCATGCTTCGGCTGCTTTAGTGTGACAGTTTGGGAGGACAAACTGCATCCAGCCATGTTTTTTTGTGTGTGCAAAGATTATGTACACAACAATTTCTGTGTCCGATTATTGTGACTCAAATCTGGAGCACTGTAACCTTTCGCTCCACTCTCGAGAGAAAGTACATTTGGAATTATGGGAATTGGACTGACTTCAGAAACTGTCAGGGGATCCTCTGAGGAAACTTTCATTTTCAGAAATGATCAGGCAAGATAAAGTCACCACCCAAATATTTACCCAAGTAGAGAATTTCTTGGAATTGCATTCTTGTCAGTTATTCCACACGTGAACACACACACACACACACACACACACACACACACACACACACACACACACACAGATGATTTATTTTGCACTGAATGAGATAGGTATTCATAAAGTGTTGAGCAACATGATGGTGTGGTATCTGGTGAAATGTGAGGAGACTTTTAACATGAATATTGTCCAAACATCTGGTTTAAAAGAGAGAATGTGAACAAATTTATTATCAAAGAGTTAACCTTTATTTGACAACGTCTTAGATTATCATTTCGTTCAAGAGTAAAGTCGTTTTCAGTTTTCTACTGTTGTTAGTTTTAAATACTCTGGGTTGAGCAGATGCCAGTCCTCGAAAAAAGCATCCTGAATGTTTGCTATTCCAAAATGAGAGTATCAAAAGACGTATGTTTCTGAAATCTCGAATTATTCTATACTCGCATCTTTCTCTCTTTTTTGACACTGACTTTATAAACTGAAAGGCCAGATTTTCATTTCCTTCTCAACAAATCTACAATTATAAAACATCAACAAAACAAACTTTTCAACTGCAGAATTTCATCAAAACTCAAAGTTTTTAAAAAGTAAACACTAAAAAGTTCCAAAAATATATTTTTTTGTATTTTTTGCATATAAAACATAAAGAGTAAGAGGGCTTTGTAATAATTGGCAGTAGACCCTTGGAATAATTATTAATAACAGGGACTGAGACAAAGATCCTTGTTTTCTGGGGATTTGTCGGCTTTGCTGGACGAGGGACTTTTAACAAATTCTCAGAATAATAAACGTTTCTCTGAGGAATACAAATCGAACAGAGGGAATGTTCCTTCTGCCTTATATGTTTGAGACATATTGATTGCTAGCATGGTTGCAGAAGCCAAAGCAAACAGTGAGGAGGATGATGATCATTTTCTAACACTGTGGACTCAAATGCTGCATCGTTTTCCCCACTCTTTCTGTTTTATAGCCATACAGATTGCAAGTGAACTCTTTAGACGAACAAGTTAGATACACTGATATAAACAAATTGTAGTACTTTCACCTTACTGTGTCCTGCTAGGATGTAGGGCTGAAAAAATTAACCAAATTATTTGCGATGAATCGACTACTGACAGTAATTGCCAACCAATCTAGTTGACTTATCATTAACTGGACTCAATAAACAGCCATTGGCTGAAAGAATAACACATTCAGAGCAGCAGTTAAGCCAAAACTGTACAAAAATATAAACATTTTGCATTTGAGATAAAAATAAATAAATAAAAACAGCCTTTGTTCGTAAAAAAAAAAAAATTCCACAGACAAAAGTCTGTTTGTTCTGCAGAAAAGGTTCAGGATTTGAGTTTGGTCTGCAGAATTGCAAATATATACATTTGCATTTCTACTGTTTTAAATTGCTGCAGAGCTCTTATTGATATACAAACACAATTCAAAAACATTCCCATACATTTAAGAATTCATTCATGTTTATAGTTAGTTTTGCATCCTTAACAAACAGCAACATTAATTCTTTAAATTGTATTCTACAAAATTATAATTTAAAGTTTACATTAAAACTGTGGTTAGCTACTGAAGAGATGAAAACATTTCCAGGATCAGTTTCCTTCATTATTCTTTAAGATATTAACTGCTTACTTCCATTATGTCTGCCCCCTGCAGCAGATCAATTTTAGTGGGTGTCTTAGTTTTGACATACTGCTGTATAACTTACTTTGCAGTCCTGTTTCTCATGCTGCTTTAAGCAATTTAAGATAATTTAGGCTCATGGTGAGTTAATGGACTAAAAATGATCACACACCACATCCATTTTGGAAACTCTGCCAAGGGTTTGAAGTATAATTTTGTGATAAAAGTCATAAAAACAAAATCTCTGTTCACTGAATACCAAATACTTGCAGAAGAAGCAAAACAATGTCATGTCATATTCACTCTATGCACACAGACCACAATCATAGGCTTATGACTGTCTTCTAGGCTCAAAAATAGGTCTTTATTTCATATTGAATAGATCATAAATAGTCTAAATTTGTACACTGTAGAAGCCATAATGACTGTTCAAATCAGAGCAGTTAATAAAAACCAATGTCATGTAATTAGTAACTCTAGGCAACAGTAGCTATGACCTAAATGGATCACATTTCACACCTACAGACCATCAGGAATAATATGTCTCCTGGTTTTACATTGACCTTAATCTTCTACTTATCTCTTTTTTCTACATGTTGCAACATTTAGCATATGAAGACGTTTTCTTCTACAAAAATGAGATCTTGAGATTGTATGTGAATTACTTGACTGACATGATGCATCTGGTTAATAAAGCATGAACCTCTGTTTGTAGGACCTTCAACCTTCTGGATTATTTGCACAAGTGCTTGAGTAGGAGAGTGCGTGTGTTTACAGTGGTGTGTAGAGATGGTGTGTGTGATAATTATAGTAGAATCTGGTGGGGACCAAACGAGGGTCATGCCAGCCTGCCATCGATGTCCCACATAGGCCACAATTTCTTAAAATTAGAAGGACACATTTAAATGTAGTTGCCATTAAAAGCTGACGTGTTTATAGTTGCATTCAATTTGGCTCGGTTGAATAAAAAAAATCTAATTAGTGAACCGTTGTCACATAAAGATGAGGAAAAAATATATTCCAGTCTCAGACAGTTAAAAAATGGCTTGTGCTTTTCAATGAATTACAAAAAGGTTCAGCACATTAACAAATAATAAAAAACTGGTCGATCAGAATAAAATTATCAAAAAGAAGACAGACTTCTTCTGCTCTGATATTCTTAGTTATTCCACAGCAAAAAGGCCCAAACAAAAAAGACCATATTACTTTTTATTTTTCTGAGGAATGACCAGACTTGACCCTGCAAAAAAAGACTTGCGATTGCATTCAGGCCTGTAAAAGGTCAGGCGTGTGCCCCGGAGGCAATCCTCAATGTTAAAATAGGTCAGCCAGAGTTTAAAATCTTTTAAAAAACAGAGTAATGTGTTTCCTCTTGCTGGACCCGGTGATACCGCTAGTGTTTTTTCAGGTTTTGGTGGCATTAGATATGAGTGAAGATCATTGCTGAACTCTAAAACTAGACGAATTTTCTTCATAGGGAAATATAACGCTAGGTTTTAAATTATTAGTTGATTTTCTTACAATTTGAAATTGGCAATATTCAAGAGTTAAAAAGCATTTCAGAACCTTAAGAAAGAGTGACCAGTGTTTAATAAAAGAGAACTTAAAGAGGCTATAAAATGCATTTCTGTCACTTTCAATCCTGATACCCAAGAATCTCAAGTATACACAAAACGAGCAGTCCCTGAGACTTAGAGCAGATTACTTATATCCCAGACACGGCGGAGGTTCCCAAAACAAATACCCTCCTCTCCAGTGTACTGAGTAATGGTCCGTTCACAGTGACCGCGTTACGCGCATCAAAAACGCATCTGACGCTTTAAGTTCGACGCGTGTTTTCACTTTAGGTGCCTTTACACCAAACGCGTTTTGGGCGTCAGTCGCGTCTGGTTTACAGTCAAAGTTTATGTGGAGCATTGGATGCGATGGATGCGCTCAAAGCGTCAAATGCTCAAAACGATTCTCAAAAACGAAGCGTTTCGAGCACTAGCCGCTCGAAACGCGCTTGGCGTGAACGCACCATTACATATACAATCTCCATTATATTTTATGCTACTCTATTTGTGTGGAGCATCATATGTGAACAGTTGAGCAAAATGCTGCCCAAGTAGGTCAACACATCAGATCTGTGAAAAAAAGCTTAATAGAGTCGGACAGATCGAGTTGGCGACATAGCATGTTTAATCACATAATAAATTATGCTTGTTATGCCAGTCATTTAATAAACACAAACCACATGCAATACCAAGGAGTAAATATTGCAGGTAGTTATTCTCTAATGTTGTTGTGATCAGTATATTTTGCTGATATTTTACTCTCTCTAAACTGATGGGTGCAGCAAATAATATATTTTTTTTTTCTGTCAATTTTCCCTAGAAACAGATGTAGCCATAACTGAGGATATTGTAACAAGTCAACCAATTTCATAACAGGTATTGCTCCTGCTTATTTAACTCTAATTATGTTGAGGTTCATTAACAGTAATAATAATGAGGCATGGCTGCTAAAATTAAGTAATCTCCCATCATGTGTTAATCATAAACATCAAAGAAAATGTGTGAATTGGTTTTATTCATGTCATTTTTTTATTTAACCAGCTGAGTTATAAAAACAAATTCTTATTTATGAGTCCCAAGGCCCTACCATAATAATCCTAACCCTGACCACGGATCCTGAGGTTAGTGATAAAATATTTATTGTATTAGAATTATAATAGATTTTAAAACACATTTTATTACATAATGACAATGACTTTAAACACTGTTGCCCAATGACTGCTGGAGATAGACGCCAGACCCCTCGCAACCCCGAAAGAGTAAAAACAATGAATGAATGGATATAAGTGACGTGGATTTTAATATATGAAAAAATTATGCATCATAACTGTAAAATAATGTAGTTAGCAAACCTTTACTTTGGAGCAGCCTGACCTTACTCTGACATAGCATCAGGGATTTACATCACATCTACATTTATTAATAATGCATGAAATTCCACTTTCTAAACATAAAAACTTTTTAAGTGAACTGAATACATAATTTGATTCCATCAAATAACACATAAAAATAAAGAAATAAATTAAAAAATAACATATAATGGAAAACTACCCACTAAAAACAATAAAAAACACTGTTTTCAATTAATGTAAAAGAAAGAAAAGAATGGCCCTGGAAGAAAACCTATAAAGTATTCTGCGGTGTTTTGCAGCTGCATAAGTTTCTCCCCAAAACACTTGATTTTAAGACGTTCTTCATGCTCTCTGCTCTTTACAGAGCCACGAGCACGTTGGATTTTGATTGGATTCAAGTGTTATTTCCTTTCTATCATTATTTGAAGAAGACATAAATGCAGTTATGGTTTGGCCTACGTTCATTTTAATGCACAATACAAAAAAAAACTGTCCAAGGCAGTGGGAGCAAGTGGTGGTTGCTTAGTGCTCCTTCAGTGAACCAGTGGTCTGTCCTTTTAAGCGAACTGAGTTCACTGCAAAAATAAGAAAACATGCACTTATGTGTAATTAAAATAATAAGCATTATTATTTTAATGCTTTAAAATAATAATACAAAAAAAACGTTATAATGGGACAATCACTGAGGGGGGGAAGTTGTGAATCCTGTTACCAGCTTCCAATCAATCCTTGAATACAGCAAGTGCTTCTTTGAGGTGATTAGAGCAAAAAGAAAACATTCCATACGTATTGAATCTGATTTGTCCACAAACGTAATCTGACCCACAGTAAGATTTTGAAAAAACATCAAGATTCACAAACCACTTTGTAACACTGAGAAATGCCGTATTTACACAGTACAAGTACATCTCTTTATAAAATATGTTAATATTTTATTAAAAGAGATAATTCAGCTCAGTCTCGAAAGGTTAACCCGCTGGGAGATTCTAGGCGGCTACAAAGAAGCACATCTTTGAGAAATGCAGTTCGGCTTGGTAAGCCGGAGAAGTAGGTGGTGGATCCGGCAAGGACGGGAAACTTGAGCAGATACCGAGGGTGTGAGACGGGCCAGCTGCAAGTTCAGCTGCTTTTTGCAGCAAAGGACGTGGTCAGCAGTTTTCTTTGCCTTCCTGATTTTACTGCACTCCTTCAGAGGCCCTTCTCATTACAGGGGACCCCATCACAAAGCGCTGTGATAAGCTCACCGTTCCTGTGGTTATTCAAGATAGAGTTCAGCCCTTTTGTGAAAGCAGACCATTTAGTGATTGTATGTGTTGTGTTACAATAAAAAAAAAAAAAGAGTTGGTTTTTGCTGTGACTTTTAAAGCTCAAAAACCGACTGACAGTGGCACCAGGGGTGTGGGGGTTGCTAATGACCGGCCGTTATACCCAAATAATAAAGCTCATGATAATTTAACTTTATAACATGGACATGCCCGCAACAGCGGAGCTTACAAGTTTCACCTCCACAGAGAGACTCTGTCATTCTGAAATCCATCTGACATGAAGTACAACAAACCAAGAGAACAACAGAAACATCAGGCTGCTGGTCACTAATGATGAAACGACACAAATTCAAATCAGTTCAGAACCGCGGATGGGTTCGGATCATTTTAACACTCCAGCTGCCTGGTTGACTCGTTGAACCAGCACGCAGCAGCGCGCGTTGAACCGGGCACGCAGAGGCACGCCCCGCATGCGCAGAGTGTCGCAGCACCTCGTGCACCTCTGGATGTTTGTAATAAGGCGCGGATCGCGCGCGCCGCCGTTCTGACAAACTGGACGACCTTCTTTAAGATGCTCTCTCAGGCGGCTCTGATGTAAACCTTAACTATAAACGCCATACTGCTGTCTTGGCTCAAAAACGCTCAACCCGAAGCGTTGAAATCGACTACAACTCAGCCTTCAGTCCCTGACATCACCGCTAGGGGGCTCTGTAGTTGTTTTGCATTGGTACGGAAGGTAAAACAAGAGAAGAAACTTACGGCAGGCCAGTAATACACCGAGACTGCCGTTAGCTGAAGCTAACAAGCTGAATCTACCATAAAATCATATTCTACTGGCGTTCGTGAGTGTTGCCCAACGTGGTGAGTTATTAATGCTGTAAGCTGTGGGGAGATGAGTTTTTGTTATCTGTTCTTATCTGTTATCTGTTCTTGCTGAATTTGCTAATTAGCCAAATGCTAGCTGTGTTTGCTGCACTGTGATATTTGAAAGCCTATATGACGAAGTATTCTCAGAGTAAACTTTGCCTTATAACTGGTTAGTCAAGTCAAGCCTAGCTAATAAATCTGTTTAAGTTTTTGTTTGTTGAATTCTACAATACTAAGTATTGATGTTTTGTTTTTACTCTATTTACAGTTTAACCAGACTGTAAATAGAGTAATTTACAGTCTAAATCTGTGTAAAAGCACTCGGCAATAAAATTAACAACAACAACGACTATCTTATATTCTTTGTAACAACCACTAATACAGAGAAAAGGGGATGTAAGCTCAGCGGCTGGGCTGATACAATTTACAACCAGCCTACAGTTAACTCACACTTTGTGAATAATGTCAGAGTTGCTACCTGTAACTAGTCCGGCTCCTTCGCTGGGCTGGCAGTTTTGGCGGGTCTGAATCGCTGCCAACAAAAAAGTCCGGTTCAATACAAGACAAGGAACAAAATATGCGTCCAGTTTTCGGCTTTTCCTTGCTCTGTTTTTTCCACCCTTTTCACTTTGCCGCTCTATGGAGCTCCACTCATGTTAACTTAGTCCGTAGAAATGCTCTAGCTAGTTTGCCATTTGTTGCCAAGTGACTGATGATGACTTTGGTGGACGGTTGGTGACGAGCTTTCCCCAGAATACACTTGGAGACAATATGGACGATCCACTTGTAATTGTGTGTGTCATAAAGTTAAATGTAAGAATGAAAATAAAGCTAGTCATGTAGTACAACACTTTATTCAATATTATTCACCCACTATGTCACTAAAATCAGTTGATGTCTTGTAAAGTTTTTAGCAACTGTTGTGCTCCCTTTATTTTGTGTGTTAGTTCCTTAAACAGTACAGCCACCACGAGCATCCGGTAAAGAATGAGGAGAGTTTTCCGGTCTTGGTTTTTTAATTGAGCTGAGAGTGGTTGTCATTCATTTACACGCTCTCAGTCTCTGATACAACAGCTCTGAGCAATCTCCAACTTCTTCAACTTTCTGCTTGTCTAACACTGAACATGTGCTCTCATTAGCAGCTTGAGATTACTCAGAACCAATCACAGCAAACATTACTCAGAACCAATCACAGCAAACATTACTCAGGCGGCTTCCTTAGCTCTTAAAGTGCTATACAAACAGTTATATTAATTAGTCCATTTTCAACAGCAACCACGGGTCAACAATGACTGGGGCAGCCTACTATATAATCTAATGAAGCACCACATTATGTAATCCTACATACACCATGCTCAACAATTTTGCCTTCCATCTGTTGCTCCCCCTGAAACCTCACCCCTGGACAGTGGTATAAAACAGCTTTTCGCAAATGGCAAGAATCGTACTTCTTCCTACCAATATTACAGTTTAGTTGCTTGTGTACCGAGTAAAAAATATCTTCTCAGGCTCCATCGAATCCCCCTCAACTCATCATTCAAGCAAGTAACAAAAGCAAAAAAATTAAAAATAAATTACCAGTGGAGGAATTTGAAAATAATTCTTTGATGAAATACACATTGAATCCCAACTCAAAATGGCCTTCAGAAAGAATACATTGGTTTTTATGCTCCTCTTTTTTGTTTTTCCTTTCTGCTTTTCTTTACCTCTTGAACAGACACAAGGACACAAAACGTATACCTGTTGGGAGTAGTTCTCCTGACTGCAGTTTATAGGCTTAACACAAATAGGCTATATTTTCATTATGCTTGATAGCATGCATATCATTATTAATGTAAATTGTGTTTTGGCGAAGCTATAACCCAGTATTGCTTCCCGTGGGTGATTTGTCCATTACCCTGAGCTTAACTAGAGATTTGCAGACATCCTATGAATGATGGTTTGCAGGACAATAAGAACCCTGTAATCTGCACTATCAACAGGTCTGTAGAAAGCAATAAGGAGACCAACAGAGAAAAAAAAAGTGTGCTTCAGCTCCTTACCAGCAGCTCTCGACACTGTCACTTCATTTTTTTCCTCTTGGGATTAATGAGGGGAACTGCACTTCCATCAACTGTAATATACATGGCTTATTTTGAGAGACTATGAAATATTTAATATTTTCAGGCTCCATTTGACACGACTCCGGCTGTGCTCTCTGTTTGTCTTGAGCAGATTTGACATTTACTGAAACCAGCTCCTTCTTTCGGGGAACGTTTGACGACCTGTTAGTCGACTAATGTGTTCACGTCTGAGCTCTTCTTTCCCTTTATGTGGTTTTTATTTTGTATTATATGCGGTCGTATTTTCTGTTTTCTGCTGCATGGCATTAGTTGATAGTCAAAAGCAGTCTTATTGAGCAGTGTGTAAAAGTGTGGACAGGAGTTCAGTAAAGTTCAACAGGTCTGCACATTTTCAGAATCAAAGCAGGCTGTGTGGCGTGAGGAGCAGTGAAAGTCTGATTAGATGAAAAAGAACAATTGTGTTCAATGCTTTAAAGAAAAGTGTTTTATACAGAACTCAATAGATTAGATTACAGGGGTTTTTTTTCTGTTCAAGGACTATTATTTTGGTGAGAACTTTAACTCCTACAAATGTTCAGAGGTTTGATTCATGAGGGCTTACAAGGGCACTTAGTGTAAATCCATGTAATCTTAATTACCTTTATGTTTCTCTGTATTTATATTTGATGCTTCTAATAATGGAAAAACGTAGTGTAAACATAAACTCAAATATATTTCTTCTTTTTTTTAAACCCAGCATTTTTTAATCTTGGTATAACTAAAGAGCTGTGAAAAACAATAAAAATAAATTACAGTGAATTACATGTTTCAGTATTTTTGCTCAATCTCTGTGTATTTTATTAGCCAGTGGACATTATCTGTTTGGATTTATTTAAATGTATTTATATTTTGTAGAAAGTAATGTAAGATCTTAGAAATCCTGGAATCTCACAATAAATTTTGGAAAAGTACATAAGCTTTCAAGAAGTTTTGTGAGAAAATGTATTTTCCTGTTTGAGCTTAAAACTTTGATTACATCCTAGATCATCTTTATGTATTAGCATAAATGATTCGATATAATTCCAAAACTTTGGCTTTATTTGTGATCTGAATATGGGGAAGAAAATGTAATATTAGAAGTGTTGGCATTTTTAATATTTTATTACTGTGTCCAAGTTATAAAATACTTAAGACACACTTTAGACACTCCCACCTTTTATGTCTTCTTCTCATATTTGGAACGAACTGTTGGTTCTCAGAAAGCATCAATAAATAATAATGTGCTAAAATATAATTAAAGTAAATTCTTGTGTGGAGAAAATGAGGCTCTTGATGTAACCAGCTGAAAAAGCCATTTGAAACACAATACAGAAATTTGCCATCATTGCTGCTAAGATGCTGATAAGAAGACAATATTCAGCTACATGAAGTAGAAAATATGATTTGTTTTTGAAATGAAAATGCGATCATCATAGCACAAGATATAGGCAATATATCCACTTTGAATTATTCTTAAAAGGAAAGGTTGAAGTTATGACCTTTCCATCTGAAACAAGCCAAAACCTAAAACTGTGTATTTTTTCTGTTGCTAACTTTACCAATTTTATTTAAAAAATGCTTGAACTCCACATTTTTGTACATTGTTTTAATGAACAAAGATGTTCATTAAAAGAATAATGTGCTAATACATAAATAAATGTTAGCACATTAACATTTTTGCACATTTTGCAAAATGTGCTAACATTTTGCAAACATTTTAAACTTGTTCAATGTTCAAGTTTTTTTTTTTTTCTTAATTTAACTGCTCAAATTAAATTAGTTTTATCTTCTGAAGGGATATCTTTGCAGTCTGGTCTATATGTTTTGTTTACAAAATTCACAGTTTTTCAAAGTATGAACATTTATCTACAGAATTCATATCCAATCAAATTTGGTGTTGAGTTAACGTTATGCTTACATAACAGTTTCTGTATAAAATTCAATTAGCCATGGAATTAATATACAGCCTAAGATTTCAGGAGAACAGCAAACAATTTATGACAACCAAATAATAAAGTTGTGACTTGAATGAAACAATTTCCTGTATTTCTGTAAGGCAACATTGACTGCTACGAAACACTGCAAGGTACAATAAACACTCTGAAGTCTTAATATTCAGACTCAGATCTCAACTTTTTTGCACGCTTGAAGGGTTTGTGTTTCAGTCAGATACTCAGCTTTGCGAAAGAAGTTTCTCTTTTTCTAAAGGCAGTAAGCTAAGGTCAAACCAGTCACGCACTAATGCAAACCCGAAGCACATCTGCTTTCTGATAAATTCATTTCCATGCAAGTAGACGTCTATGGCAAAAAAAAGGACTTTTAAAACCCACACTTAAACAGATATAGTCAAAATATTGATAAGGAGTTTCTAATTGATTATTTAAATAGAGTATGTTTTTCCTTTTTTTTCAGTAAAATGATATGTGGAGATCAGTAGATTTTGGAAAACTTGAGTTTTCAGAAAGCTTGAAGTTGAACTAAACTGGAAGAAACACTTGAGTATATTTTTTGAGAAAAGTATTTAGAAATATAACCAACAGCATCTTTTTGAGACATTAGCCCGACCTAAGTGATTATAAATGTCTAGGAAAGTTAGACATCATAGCATGATTTTTAGAAAACTGAAGAAATCCCCAAATCAGTAGGAGGAGGTCAGCAATTAGATCATTCTACTAGAAATAAAATGAGTTGGTAGACATTTTCAATGTCCTAAAGGAACCTTAAGGAATGAACTGCTTTTAAAAGAAACATAATACAAACCACTAACAATGGCTAATTTAATTGGAACGAAATTCTTGATCTAAGTGAATCTGCTACTTGTTCTTCTTCCAGCAGAGAAAAGAAAAAATAAATAAAATTTAGTCCAACAAGTTCATCACCCGGATTCACCTCAATCACCTCCAACCTACGTATACTGCAGTATAAATAGTTCTCTCTCTTCTGAAAACGTAGCTATGATAAAATGAAGTCAGTCTGTAATCATCTTTCATTATTTTATTCCAGTTTTCTTCCATCCATCCTAACAACCTCTGATGCAGGAAGCTGGGTCATATTCAGTCACAAAGGCTGTGCATTCATGGTTATCTGCACCAAAACAAAGCAAACAAATAGAGACACTTGAATTCACCTGCTTTTATCGTAAATGTTTATTTATGTTAACATCTAGATTAAAAAAAAAAAGCTGGTTTCCAAAGTTCAAGTTTTTTTCTAACCTCTCTGAAACTGGGAACACATGACATAACTTTTATAGTCTTCCCAGATTTAAAAAAAAAAAACAACAATAACATTTTTTCAAACTAAGAAACTGGATCAGCAGAGTCAGTCGGAAGCAAAAAGCTTCAGCCTCCTCTGCACTTCAGACCTCAAAAGAAATGTGGCTCCTTGTTCAGATCCTCGGCCTTGTTCGTCTAAAAGCACCCTTTGCCTCAGACTTAGTGAGTCTGATTGTCTGAGTGGATAAAATGTGTTAAAGTCTATGTTGAGCTTTTTCTTGCAGCCGTGCTTTTTCATTGTAGTCATGTCTTTCCTTTGCAGTTGCCTTGTTTTTTGTCTCAGCTGAGGACCTAGGTCTGCTTCAAACCTGCTCGTCACACACACCACCCACTCCTCTGCTCAAGACCCCTTCGCGTCTCATCTTAATATGCGCACCTGTTCAGTCCGTAAATTACGCCGTTATCTTTTATCGTCCCGTGTCTGTCTGGGTCTGCACTCGGGTTCACTCGGTTAGCTTCCCCAGTAACGGATCTAATCAACAGAGATTCTGAAGAAAAAGATGAAACAACTTAAGCAGATCCTGATCTTTAGATTACGCAATAAAAATGTAAACACTTTAAAAAGAACGTCTCCAAAACGTTAAAACTTATTTGCTCATAACTGCTTGTCTTATTTTTTGTTAATCTAGCACAGATCTTATCATTTAATTAAGAAGGGGGGGTTTCTTCTGGGCTCAGATGATAAATTTGAGACACAGTTCTGCATTAAAATGTTTATGAATTATAATTTAAGAATTTCTATTGTAATTCCCTTTGCTCTGTAAATATTTAAATAAACTAAGAACTGTGTGTTTTTTGTATATGTGTAGGTCTTAAAATTCAGTCACAGTACTTCATTATTCTCAGAAAACAAGAGGATTATGATTAGAAATAGGAACATCTTATTTTGGTTAAGGAGTACAGTTTGAAACACTCTAAATACAGCACATCTCTTTTTATACACAGTTTTTTTTTCTATTTCTGTTAAGCTTTTTATTAAAGAGCTTTAATTCCCAAGAACCAGTGAAGTGTCAAATGTCAGCAGTATTTATATAAAAGTTGTGGTTATTATCTGTAAAGTTTTTAGCTGCTCTGCCTTCAAGGCAGAGAAAGGAAGCTAATAAAAGTTACTTCCAAGGGAAATGCAGAGTTCCAATGTTCTCCTTCCTTCTCCGTTTTATTACTCTTCATAGTACCATAGCTTTATGGCTTATATTCTGGTCTCACTATTGCATATGCACTTGAGTTTTTAAGGCATACAGAGAAACTGTAGATCAAGAACGTTTCAGTATTGCCTTCCTGTCTGATTTCGCAGCATGACTTGTCAAAATCATTTCATGGCAATAAAATCCCAATGCAGAGACGCCATGTAAACAAATAATTATTAGACCACTTGGTGGCAATAATAGACTTTGTACATAACATTGGACTTTCAGCCCAAGATGGTCAGATGATCATTAAGTATGGGAAACTGAATAAAAGTTCGTAACACCACAGCAAAAAGTAACATTCACCATCTTCATACAGTAGGACATAAAATATTTGACTCCATTTATGCTAAGAGAAACTAGAATATGAAGATTGATCAGACCGGACAGATTCAAGCATATGCCTTTGCACAGCAAGAGTACATCAGTGGAGGCATGCTCAAATTTTGAAATCTGCATTGATCAATTTTTAAATGTTCACCTTAGGAATATCTAATTTGTTTAAATGAAAAAATGAAAGTTATCATTTCTAAATGTACCTTTGTAGGGTTTTTTTTTCTGCTGCCCGATCCTGCTGTTGCATCACAGCTTTAACTTTTTGAGAAAGGCAACGGACTAGAAAGTCTTCTTTGCCCAGGGCTGTTTTATTGACCTTGATCTTTTGAATCTACAGACATTAATTCTTCACTATGGGCATTTGGGTTAAACACAGTACTGACGGCCTACAATTTCATGTCCACTATTCTGTCAGTAAGTAAACTTATGAGCAGTTATAGAGTCTTTTTTAAAAGGTTAGGTTAGATTTTGTTGTTCATTACTTACTCAAAGGCTTATAACCACATTTATTACATTGCAGATTTTTTATGTTTCACTGTCATAGATTCTCTTACAGCTGCAGATATACTATGAGTGTTCACTGATTTAGTCCTAACTTATTTCGTTAGAAGTTATGTTTTCTTTATGATACATTTCTGTAAAAAAAAGTCACACTGGTCTCGCTGATCTAACTTGTCCAGTGTGATTGCCCTTGTCTCCAGCATGCTGGTCGCAGTATGAATGTTTAAAGGATTTCAGTGCAGTCTTTGTTTTGTGTTTCAATGCTCTTTGTGGGTAAATAATTCAAGAAAGACCTTATGTTATATTGATGAATGGCATTTATTGACATTTTTCAAACTCTCTTACACACTCAGACGCAATGCATTGTTGTTACTCAAGTTGTAGTGGCCAAGTGAAGTTGGAGATATGCCAGAAACACAACAGAGCGCAAAAAAATCCCTGCTCCTGACAGAAACCTTTAGTGGCTGATTAATGACAGACAATCTGCTTACTTGTGTTTGTGTATAGTAATTTTTAATTTGCTGTTTTTTCTCAAAAAATAGAGAGGAAGTTAAAATTGTGTGTATGTACACACACACAAAAACGGAGACATTTCTTGCAATAAAATTAGGTTTATGCTGTAGTTATATGCATCTATGTGTTAAATAATAATTTTTGCTAACTGTTTGGCTGTGCTCCACCTAAAGAAAAAATTGTACCACTAGCTCATTTGGCCATGTGCTAAAAGAAAAACTTCAAGAGGGTATTTTTCTTTCTTTTTTGTATTTCATTGCAATCAAAAAATAGTGGGTGATTTGAAAAAATAATAAATAGGTTGAGAGATAAAAATGGTTTTATTGCATTTTGATAGCCTGCTTCCACTGTCATTTTCTGTTAATAAAAAAATAATCACATATGAACCTGAATGCAATAATCAAACATGGAGTAATGGAGGCTGTCTGATAATCATTTAGGAAGATTAATGAAGTTATTATTCTGAAAATCCACAAGTGTAACATCCCTGTGTTACAGTCAGGAGAGGAGAGGATTTATGGACTGTGAGAGGACAAGAGGAAAGAGACGTTCCATCTGTGTGCAGTGCACAAGAAATCCCATGTAGGTAAAATAACACGTACCTTCTTAGCTTAATGGGCCTTGTGGGGGTTAGTCCGGGATATCAGACACTTTGGAATTGGTTGTTAGGTCTCTGTACAATTGGTGTCAGAGCCTGGTCCACATTGCGAGCAGTAGCTCAGGCCCGGTGTTTTGCAGATGATGTGGTACTATTGTTCAGATGGTGACAAAAATAGCTCATGCAAATTTTAAACTGAATGTGGATTTTATGTTGCATGACTTTCTGTTTTTGTTTTGTTATGATCTAAAGCACTTTAAAATGCCTTGTTGCTCAAATGTTCTATACAAAAAACATTTGATTGCTTGATTGATTGGTGGCAAGGTACTCCTGAATAGACTTGGAGGGTGTGGTAGTCTGCTTGGTCACATGCGGTGTTGCCACAGTTACTTTGAAAACATAATTTGACTACAGATTGAAACAGTTACTCTTTCCAAAGTAACTTAGTAACTTTACTGGTTACTTCATTTTGAAAAGTAAGTTAGATTGCACCTTACTTTATTAGTAACATTCAACAGCTGCTCTATCTGTATCTTTATACAGATAGAGCTACTCAAATCTAGCAAAACTCTCATCACTTCCATGTTGCAGAATGTTTTGGTTAACATCTTCCTAAACTTTGAAGAGATGGCAAATCAAAAGCAACACACTTCGATACTCTGACTTCTTTAGGCCTGCACCACGCTGCACCGATTGCCGTTTTTACTCAACCCTACATGTCTTTTCCACAAAGCTCAGACGAGGAACAAAAACTCCTGTAATTGCTATAAGTGTTGTATTATACTTGGTCCTGTTGTGCCTGGAATGATTTATGTTTTTGTGAAACACCTTGTGCCTGCAGTTCTGTCTGTCATATGGCTCCATGTAAACTGTGGAGTTGTCTCTACAATGTTCTGTTTGCCATCATCCCACCTACTGGTCCTTGTAGCTCTGCAATACACACAGGGTGTAAATTGTAATTTTCACCTTGCAGCTCAGAAATACCCACACACAAACCCTGCAGTGTAAAGCGTCTGAGGCTTCACAGGGCTTTTGCAGACAAGTGTCTGTGAACACACTTCTAAGAGTTTGCTAAGAGGATAAAAAAACAGCTGAATTTATTCCTGCGCCAATGCTATAATTATAGGTGTCTGCAGGGACTTGTCTGTAAGATAGGGACAAAGAATTTTAGCAGAAAACATGCTGCTTGGAAAATGACTTTACCTTATGATGCTACCGTATCTTGAAAACATAATACATGAAGTGTAGCTGTTGATTAACGTTAGAGTGCTGAAAGTTGTTTAACTTCCTACACTTTCTTTTTTTGCGGAGTTCACACAGGAGTTTATCTGCATGAACATGACCAAAAACAACAACATGCTCTGTACAAGTTTGAAACGTTTCTTGCTACAATAAGTGGCTGTTGCTTAGTTAACATTTCTCAGGTGCTTATTTGTTGCATTTTGTACTGACAGGAAGACACTTGGTTTTCACAAGGATGGATTTTATCCATGAGCAAGATCAACTTAGTTCCATAACTAAACGTATCCTATATGCAAACAATAATTGTTGTAGTTTGTTTTCCTCATAACTGGTATTTTGAATGTGGTGATAACTATCACAGGTGTATTCAGATACTTTTCTCATTTTGCTCACACCTTTGATTTTTATCTCAATGATTGTTTCATTGTTCTTCCAGTCATACTTTGTCTGTGCAGCTTGACAGTACTATGATCTCTAATCCCATGAATTTCATTGACCTTCAGGTGACTGTTCTGCCTCTTGAACAATAGCAACATGTCCAGCCACAACTTACCTGCCTGACAAATACTCGACCAGTGTCAGCTGTGTAACTGGACCTCATGCTCCATAAAGTCTCTGACTTTCCATTTAAAACAAAACAAAAGAAAAGAAAACGCTAATCTTGGCTCAGTGTCTTTGGCTCTTCAATCTGAGTCCGAATGCAGGTACATCTAATTGTATTTGAGTTTATCTACAACCACATTTAAAGATACACACAGGGGTAATATGTGTCAAATGTTTTGTTGTTGTTTTTTTTTTGTTCATTTTGATGACTATGTTTCTCTAAAAATTAGAATATTACTTCAGATCAGTAAAAATAACAGGAAGGTCATCTTGTAAATATGTTATGGTCCACATAACCATGCAGAAGACTTCTTTAGTTACACTTGATGGTCATCAATTCTTTCCACAGGGACAGTAAGCAAAAAAGCTCAATGCTCAAGAACACGACTGTTTAGGATTCTGTACGCACACATTTTTAAAAAAGCTTAATAGGGATATGTGAGGTACAAGTAAGTGACAAGGATAAGTGTTGGATTGAAAAGAAAGTGAAGAGCTAATTCCAAGGTTTGAAGGAGATGCACAAGGTCTGAACTGTGGCTGGAGTCGGTGCTTCAAGAGCCAGCTTACACAAATAGATCCAGCCACAACTGTCAAATGTCTTCTTTTAAGAACCAGACAAATCAGAAGCATCTTACCTGGGCTAAGGAGAAAAAGAACTGGACTAAGGAGAAAAAGAACTGGACTTAGTCGGCCTAAGTCCTTTTTCTGGTGAAAGTAAAATTGGCATTTCATTGAGAACAAGTTCCCAGAAAATAGAGGAAAAGTGGAGAGGCAAAGAATTCAAGATGCTTGTGGTCATTTGTGAAGTTTACCTTGTCAGTGATAATATAGGGAGCCATGGCATCTTATGGTGTTGGTCTACTGTGTTTTAGCAAGTTTAAAGTTAATGTAGTGGTGAAATGTTTGAGATTTGCTAAAATAGTAATATTGTCAAAGATGATTCACAAACTTTAACTTAAAACTGTAAACTAAAAATGACTTATTAGTGAAATCTTTTAAAAGAATGAGCGCTACAGAAAAAGTTAAGAAACTCTGAATAAACTCTGAGCAATTTGCAATTTTACTGATTTTGCAGGCACTTGACCAAACAGGAAAAACTTTGCGAGTGCTGCATCTCCAGGGTGTTAATGGGTACAAAAGACTCTTAGAGATTTGAGACTCAAAACTTGGAGACTCTTCAAAATGTTACTACTCTGAAGTTTCACCCCTGTGGGAACGGTGAGGGAAATGCTTCTTGTACATTTTCCATCTTTCCAAGTTATCATATATAGGACATTTCCACTTACTGATGTAATCCAGAAGATATTTTCAAGACTGAAATTTATTATCGATGTGAAGTGGAATTCTTTGAAGTTTATGATCAGCATGTATTTTTTTTTGGAAAACAGCACCAAAACTTAGCACAAAAAAAGTTTTGAGCAAAATGGCAAGCAGGAGAAAGTTGTACTCGTTATCTGCAGCAGTTGATGATAGGATGTTTCACACTTCAGCGTGTGTTCCCACGCTGGATACTTTGTTTGAAAGAGGAAGAAAGCATCGTAATGCAAAGAGCACTCATAACGCATTCTGGAGGGAACAAAATTTGACTTTATAAAACATCCACATCTTAAGAACTGCAGTTCTTCAAACTGTTTTTGTTTTGACATTTTGAAATCAAAGAAACATAACCAAGGTCAATACATAAATAAATATTTACAAGACACGATTGTGTCTTAGAAATGGCAGTATTTGTCTGGTATGTGAAATGATAAGTATCCATCTCCCTCTGACTCATTGCATATCAGGGTTATACATGCAGCTGAACCTAATTACCTATTTGTCACGTCTTTAATAAGACTTAGAAGGAAGTTTTTATTTACTTATAATGAGCTTATATTTAGTGTCAAATAATGCGTAAACCAGATTTTTACATACATAAAATTTTTAAAATATACTTGTAATACATCTTTTTTGGATAAAGATACATTTTTTCTCTAACATTAAATATGATTAAACATTAAACCAAAAACTGAGAAGATTACATGTTTTACTTTTTAAAGCTCTATAACACAATAACTGCATCTAAAGACAAGAGCTGGAAAATGAGGGAATACAGCAAAAATAATGAAAGAAAAACAAATAAAGTGGCCACAATTTTAGCGTATTCTTTGACTGCACTTTAACATTAGTTTCAACACAAATCCCAATGCCATTATTTAAAAAAAAAAACATAAGCAGCTGAAAATGTGTTTCACTGCCACTCACAATACATAAAAACAAATCATTTTTCTCTGTAGATCAATGAATCATGCAAAGGTTTCGTGTCAGGAAATAAGTACAAGAAAATGTCAGCTATACGGATGCCATATGCACAACACTATGGCTTCCTGCACCAATTAATCTGAACTGAAAAACTCATGTCTAAAACGGACAAAAGGAGCGGGAAACACACTGGGAGTGTTTGTGCCACTACAATCCATGCTTGAAAATGAACGAAAGAAAAAGAATACAAAACTCTGACTATGCTGACTTCGGTTTTGAGAAGACTCCTAGATCCAGATGTCTTTAGAGAACTCCAGAAAACAACAACAACAAAAAAAAGAAAAAACGATTTTAGGTTAGATGCTTGTGAAATGTCTGAATATCTGTGAGTTATATCAGAATTATTTTACATTTCAATAGGCTTGGTTTTTCAGTTCTTGTGATATAGGAAAGTGAAAGACCCTACAGAGCCCTGAGTCTGTGCAGCTTTGCCTACAAAGAGACAACGAGGCTTTAATGGCACAGTGAGCAAAAGTGGATGTAATCAACTCTAAAAACACTCAAAATAAAAATTACCCTATTGGGAACACTTACCTACTTGCAACGCATTCATCAGCATTTTCCTTTTTTCTTGCTGTGACCTTGGCAATTTAGTTTAGACAAGCTTTTTCCTCAAAAATATTTTTCCACACTATGCTTTTTTATACATTTTCAGCTTTTCAATTAGACCACAGCTGGGAAAATTTAGACGCCCACTTGTCAATATGTGTTTTAAATGGAAGCCAAAAAATATCTTGATGTCAACCCTTGCATATAGTCACAGTCAAATTATAGATTGCCAAGGCAAAATCCCCCTGTAGGAAGATTGTTCATTACTGATATCCTCCTGAGAAAAGAAATGCACTTTTTTTTCTTTTTTGGTATCTTGATATACATAAAAATGACAAATTACTTGCTACACCTCAAAGACTGAATGAATCGGTCTTTTTTGTTTGTTAGTGACATTGGTCTTTATAATTTATAAGGATAATTAAATTAATTTGTTCAAATAGCAGAAATTCTAGAAGTTTGATTTGGAAGATTGTTTTTTTTTCTTTTTAACATTTGTTCGCAACTTAGGCTGCATAATGGCGCAGTTGGTAGCACTGTTGCCTTGCAGCAAGAAGGTCCTGGGTTCGATTTCCGGGCAGGGATCTTTCTGCACGGAATTTGCATGTTCTCCCTGTGCATGAGTGGGTTCTCTCCGGGTTCTCCGGCTTCCTCCCACAGTCCAAAAACATGACTGTCAGGTTAATTGGTCTCTAAATTCTCCCTAGGTGTGTGTGTACATGGTTGTTTGTCCTGTCTGTCTCTGTGTTGCCCTGCGATAGACTGGCGACCTGTCCAGGGTGACCCCGCCTCTCGCCTGGAACGTTAGCTGGAGACAGACACCAGCAACCCTCCCCACCCCACTAGAGACAAGGGTGTTAGAAAATGAATGGATGGATGGATGTTCACAACTTTTGATGCATGGCATTTTAGACGAAGAAAGTTGCAAAGTTTTAACTTTGCTCATTTGCTGGTGTGTAATTCCAACTAAAATGAGCAAAGTTTCGGTGCTGCTGAAACAACCGTTTGCAGACATGTATGTGTCGCTGTTCATTAAGAAGGAAAAAAATATGTTGAACTGGTACTATTTCTGAGCACTTGACCTGCCAGAACATAATAAGATTTACCCCATTACTCATACTTTAGATTCCTCCAGGGATGGCCGGCCGTTTTGTTGCTTGTCTCAGTAATTGCTCTGACAACAACAGAGGTACAAAGTTTATCAGTCCAATCACTCAAGTGGATTTTGTCCATGTGCTTGTTAGCAATTACAATAAGATGGCTCATGCCCAAGCACAAGGCCTCCTCTCCCTGTTGGAGACAATATTCAACATGTCAGCTTGAATGCACTAAAATAGCTCGTTGGCTCTGGATGCCAGTGAGTCTCCCCACTGGCATCAGATCAATTCGCGCTGGAGCTTTCATGCTCAGATTTCCCAACTCTGTCTCGCAATCTGCATCCCGTAGTGCAAATCAGCGGAACAGGATGGAAATAATTTTAGCATGTATTTTGCTAACAGTCGTTAAAAACCCAACATTTTTCAGCCCTGCTGGTACCATGAATGAAATCAGTGATAAATGTTAGAACACTGTTAAATAAAAAATAGCACCACGCTGAAGCTCCCAAGGCAGTCCAATAATACAATCAGTAATTAATATGGACCGCACATGGAAAATTATGGAAATAATGTTTGAAGCCAGAACCTTTTTCTTGAACTACTCAGTGTTTTTACTGTGAAATTGTGAACCCAGTTTCTTTCTAAACGCAAAAGAGTATTTTATGAGAAAATGAGAGGAATCTTTCCTTGAAATAGAAAACAAAATACTCCAAAATTAATCCTTACTGTGTGCACACTACAGTAAATTTGTGATGGGAAAGCAGATAGACAAGGGAAAAGTGTGAATTCTGGCAGGTTGAGTCTGTCTTGGTGAGTCCTCAGTCTTATCCAGCATGATATTGACCTATTGCTCCACTCATGAGAAGGCCCTGGGCATTTTGCACATTTACCTGCCTCTGTATGTGTGGGATGTGCTCCTGGACCCCCAGCATTTTATAGTGTGTATGTGACTTAGTACATGTCTTGAGATTTTTGGTTTCTTTCCTATATGTGCAAATTTGCAGTCTTAAAATTCGCATCAACTTTTGAAAACAACATGGATTCTTTTAAAAATTCTTTGCGGGAAAAGACACAGTCAACAATTCTCAAGTGTCGGCTTTGTTTCTCAGACTTTTCACCGTGGTCAAACGAAAATGTGCTGTATTGTAGTAAAAAGGGTGTTATTTTTGTCTTTTGTTAGAACATCTCTCCATCATGACGTAATTTAGCACTGGCATTTTCAAGCCTGATTTAAAGTTTTTCAACTCCAGAGAGAGAGAGAGAAAAAAATCACTTTTACAATTGCAAATGTAATAGATAGCTTTCTTTTAGGGGTGAATGTATAGAGTGTTTAGATTATGTATATGCATGTATGTCTGGATGGATGGACATTAAAACAGACATATTTTGACAGGCACTCAGAAAACAATACTCGCCCATAAATTTGGGAATAATGATGAACAAAACTTCATATTTTAGGCATAGTCTCACAAAATGAAGGATTCAAGGCATTTGTTGTGGACCTGAAGAGAAACACTAGCTGCGTTTCCGTTACAAATATTTCTTAGCAATATTCTGCTAATGTCGGAAAAACATTTTGTAAAGTTGCAATTTTATGGTCAATGAAAACACAGCTACTGTCAAAATAAATCAATGTTCCCATCCATTGAGAGTATGCATTCTACCATAAGAAACTAAATGAATTTGTTTCAGGTAGAGCCAAAACTATGAGATCAAAAATATTGTCGTTGAATTACTTTCCACAAGCACGGTAAAAATTGTTTGTCCAACTCAAGAAATTGCCAAAAATTTTGAGAAGTCATTTTTTTTCCACCATTATTATTGGGCTATGAGCTCAACTAATCTACTCCTGATCTCAGTTTCTTTGCACAGTATCATTGCTCCACTGAGGACCTACATTTTGACTTTTAATACTTTAAGCCTTAATATTTTAGATGTTTTTGCAGCTCCTAAAAAAAATGGGAGATTCTTAAAGCTTTTCACCAGCTTAATGACCCCACCAGAGTCATAAAAAGACAATGGAGAGAAGGATGTTGAAAAGGATATACCCTACAAATATTTTGAAATGATCAAAATCTTGTGACCTCAAAGAAGCAATGAAATCATTTGAAGGACTACATTTTAATTTTGAAATTGGCCAAAAATGAATTCAAGTAAGTATATTCACACTGACATCTTTTCCAGGGAAGAAACCATATTTGTTTCTTCAACAGACGACTTCCTCTTCAAGTTAGTATACAGTAATTTACCTGATTTTCCTGAGAAGGCATTTGCAATATTTTGAGGTTTTCCTAATATGCTTAGTAGGGAGTGAGAGTCAGTAGGGGCAATCAATCAATCAATCAATCAATCAATCAATCAATCAATTATGATGAGCATAATTTTGTCTAGTGCTCCACATGGTTTGACCCGACTGTGGTTCAGGTTTTCTCATTATATAGTTCAAAAAAATGTGAACATCTTATCAAAAATATATTTTGATTAAACTTTTTATAAAACATTCTTCGTGAACTGAAAACTACATTTATTTCAAACACTATAAAAAGTTCCCCAGTGTACTTTTGTGTTCAAAGTTATTGTATGTGAAATTACTGTATGTTGACCACTCTTTCAAATGCATTGTGCTGTCACCTTCCACAGAGGCCATACTCATTACAGTCTTTGCCTCTGCAGTCTTTCTTTCTTTTTTTTTTTTTCAGCCTTTCGTCTTTTCGGTGAAGAAAGTCTTACTGCATTACCTCTAAATATGTTTCTTTAGGGCCAAATCTTACCTCAAGGTCCAAGCAGTAATGAGGTTTACCAGAAACATAAATCAAAAACCATCAATGAGATTGGAATGGAAAATTTTGTTTTTCAAACTGAACAGAGACATTTTTTCCCATTCAAAGCTTAAAAGGTCACTTTGACATGCCCATTGACAGATGATGCTCATATATATATATATATATATAAATAAAACTCTCCCGGAAAATGTGCACATTTTACCAGAGTGCATCTGTATTAGTGTTTGATGTGCCATTCAACATAAAAGGGCCAGATTAAGGATTTTTTAATTTTTTTTTTTTACATCTCATCCTTTTAAATGGCTAAAGATTTTTAAAAAATATATATAAATCAGGCGGTGACAGGATTTCAGATGAAATAAACTGCTTATACTTAGATTATTAAGAAAAAACCCCAAAACATTTTAGCATTTATTTTATTTTACTTTTCTATGAGTTTAGCTGTTTCCCCTCGAGTTCTTGGACTCTGCTTAGTCAACCAGTCAAAAATTAGATTGCAAGAGCAATAGGAAAAGTGGAAAAGAATTTAGAGTCTATCGGTATTCCCCCGGTATTGCTTTTGAATAGATGGGAGAAAGGCTTCTAAGCAGACACACTAGGATTCAGCTGAACCAAAACAAGCTCAGATGATGGGGTGGAACAGCTAACACACTTCTCCCTTATCCACCAGAGCTCCTGTTCTTGAAACTGAACTCATCCAAGGAAGCAAATAGACGGAGCAATCTGGGAGCTCAAAGAGCAAACAGTGAAAATGAAACGCGCCATCGGGAGGGAGAGTACGTAAAATTGATAGAACCGGAAAGAGGAGTTAGGTCTGATGGGGGCAGTTTGACAAAATGTAATCAAATAGCTGTTGACATATACTACCAATTTAATTTTTCTCTTGTACAATATAAGAGAAGATGGATTAGGAAAAAAAGAGAGAATTGTAGCAGTAGTTGTGAAAGATACAGTTTATATGAGCTTCATGGGGAAGGTATACTGTAATGCCATTTGACTCCCTGATTTCTGAAAATGAAAAAAAAAAGTGACACATGGTTTTCAAAATTCTCTAACGATAAAACTGTAAATATATGTAGGTGTTCATTTGTGTTTTAATTTTAGTTCATCTGACCACAGCACTCCTGCATTCAAATTCAAATAAAAAAATTCTTTACTAATCTCAAAGGAAAATTAAATAATAACATGCCGTTTTTGCAGATCATGTCACTTCTACAGGCCATTGGCTTTATTGGATGCATTTATGGGCTACCAGAGTAAATGAGGTTGAATAGAAATTCATATCAAGTCTAAGTAATAAACTTTAGTTTGTGTATTTAACTTGACAAACTATTTAAAGGTCCAAGAGGACGCACTAATATAAAATCTCCTCTGTGCATAAAATGTTAACAAGGAAAACAAAATCTCATTTATCTAGGGTTTCCACAAGTTAAATTTAAAATATTTATTTTAAATTAAAATATTTATTTATTTATTAAAATATTTATTTAATAGATATTTCCAGCATATCTACGAACATCAAGAAACTCAGTTTCTGGCCAGATTTAAATCTGTGTGGTCTGCTCATTTTTAATAGGTTGCAGAGAGCCTCGAAGAGATCATCAGCCTTAATTATATTCACGAGTTATGCTCCAAATCTCACAGCAGGAGGTGGAAGCCATGTTGAACGCCTTGCCACTCAGGGGCATGTCAGAGCAACACGTTGTGGAACACCAAGGTTAGCCTTTGGCCTCTATTACCAGCCTTCTCTTTCTCTTTATGCTTCTCTGTATATTTGATTCAGAAAAAATTAAAATTAAACATCCAGTTCTTGAGAACGGAGCACAAAGAAAACATTTCACATCAAATTGAAAAGAGTAAACATCACAGCCTCGTATAATAAGCAACTCTTCAATCAGCTGCAAAACAAAAACTGAGATAAAGAGGTAAAAAGCAGAAAAAAGTATATATTCCTATAAAAATATAAATCTCTTGAATGTTGAAATTTGTGCCCTAAAGTTGTCGAAATGTTCTCTTTATTCCAGGGAACAGTTCTTTCACTTTGTGGTTGTGCAGTTGTGTTTGCAGTTTTGTTGAAAATAACTGCAGTGTGTTTCGAAATGCCCTAAGTCTTTACTATTTCCATTTGCATAAGTGGAATAGAAACAAGGTTCATTTTATTCCAAATCAAAACATATAGATGAGCAATTTATTAAATTCAGTTTCACTTTACAGAATGTGAGAAAAAAGGAAAATTAAACTGCAAAAACTAGAGCGTCAAATTGTTGCTTTGCAAACTCAGACATTTGCTGTATGAACTCAGATTGATATTAATAAAGATAGCATGCATTTCTATTTAATATTTTACCACCAATGTTACTGTGATGCGTTATTATTTTTTTACATAGGGGATCATTTAAAATAGCAGAGAAATTGTTAAATTAGAGGGCTTCTCATCGTACACTGTGGAGATAGAGTGGCAAGCAAACTACGCATACGCCCAATTTACTAAGATGTCAAATGAAACCGCAACTCCATTTTAGAAACTAAGTGAATGATTGTAACTGATTCGGTCTTTCTCCTTGAAATAGCAATCCGAAGTCAAAACTGCCAACTGTAAACGCCTCAGATTGTTAACAATCCCTCTCCACTTTTCACCAATCAGAGCAGAAAATTGCAGTCAAATAAAACTTGAACAAACAACTGCCAGCATCTGTCACAACAGCATGCAGCGATGCGTGTTCCAGCAGAGTGAAAAAAATAAAGGAATGCATGGAGACATAAAATGCTGCAGGATAAAGAAAAATAAAATAAAATTCTGCTGTTCCCATGTAGGATGGGAGCGCTGAGCTGTCAGCAAGGAGGTTTAGGAAAAGAGGATAAAGGCAATTCTAAGCTTATTAAAACATGAAGGTGTTGAATAGTCAGATTAGAATTGCTCCGCCCTAATTTTACAAGCAAAGCAGAAACACTGCTGTCAATGCAGAACAGATTTGCCGCAAACTGGGTTTAAACTAATCATCATTCAGCAGGCCACTTTTTCATTTGCATTATCTTTTTTTTCACACCAGTTGGAGGGCAGAGGAAAACTTTCAAGCTATTTGTTTTGTCTATCTTCCACTGGGTCTCCTGCATCCTCAGTATATATCCTCTGAAAGTCGGAAAGAGCAGCAGCTGCTGGTGCTGTAGTTTGCTCTCCCTATAACCAGGGGCAAGGTAAGACACTGCTGATGTGACATGGAGAAATAACTGCAGCAAACTTTTTTTTAATGAACTTTTATGGTGAAAATCTCCGTGATACAAGACATCTGCAGCTTCCCAATAGTATCATTCATCAGTTCCACATTCTGCAGATTAGATTAAATTTGGCTGCCCTTTTTTTTTAAATCCCCTAATTGTTTAATTATGTTAATACAGTGCCTTGCAAACATTTTCACATCCTTTGAACATCTCTGCATTGCAACTACAAAATTCTATGTGTTTTATTTTGATTTCGGACGAAGACCAAAGCAAAAATAGTTTATATTCTTTAAGTGTAGAGAAAAAGCAAAATGATTGCCATCATTTTCTTATACAGATGAAAATTTGAGAAGTATGATGTGCATGGTTTCTTCAACCTCACAGAAGCCATTCTTTGTGGAACCACCCTTTGCTGTAATTTCAACTCCACAAATCTCCCCTTTATGTGGGATTGGCTGAAAACACATACAGCAGTAAAAAGACTGACGTACGGAGTGGAAGATGACTTAGACTATTGTCATTTTGCATGCACAGGGTGTATACAGAACGAAATTTCGTTGCATACGGCTCAGAACAATGTTTTGAGGTTCCAATGTTATGAAGTTACTCCAGAATAAAATAAAATGCACTATAAAATATAAATATAAGTATAAAATATAAAGTGCAGAAATGACAGTAAAATAGAAGTTATTTAGCTCTGTACATGTGCAAGGTATGAAGTGGAGACCAGTTTTTGAGTGCAGTCCAGTTAAGAGTTCAGCAGTTTGATGGCAAGTGGGAAAAAGCTGTTTCGGAACCTGGTGGACCTGCACCGGATGCTGCGGAACCTCTTTCCAGAGGGCAGCAGGGAGAACAGTCCATGGTGGGGGTGTGAGGGGTCACTGATGATGTTTCGGCCTCGGGACACGCAGCGCTGGGATGAAATGTCCTGAATGGAGGAAAGGGGGGCCCCGATGATCCTCTCTGCTGTCCGCACCACTCTCCTCACGTTCTTCCAGTCGGAGGCGCTGCAGCCTCCACACCACACAGAGAGGCAGCTGGTGAGAATGCTCTCTATGGTGCTTCTGTAGAACGTCTTGAGGATGGGCGGGGGCAGGTGTGCTCTTCTCATCCTCCGCAGGAAATACAAACGTTTCTGTGCCCTCTTGACCAGAGACGTGGTGTTCACAGTCCAGGTGATGTGCACCCCCAGGAATTTAGTGCTGCTGACCACCTCCACAGCCGAGCTGTTGATGAGCAGTGGAGCGTGGCTGGGCCGGTTCTTCCTGAAGTCGACGATCATCTCCTTCGTCTTGTCAACGTTCAGGATCAGGCTGTTGTCTCTGCACCAGTCCACCAGCGGCTCCACCTCCTCTCTGTAGTCCAGGTCGTTGTCGTCTCTGATGAGGCCCACCACCGTTGTGTCGTCCGCGAACTTCATGATGTGGTTGGTGGCGAACCTGGGGACGCAGTCGTGTGTCATCAGAGTGAACAGCAGAGGGCTCAGGACGCAGCCCTGAGGGGAGCCTGTGCTGAGGGTGATGACATCGGAGGTGTGTTGTCCGATCCGGACTGACTGAGGTCTGTCGGTGAGGAAGTCTAGCAGCCAGTTGCGCAGGGGGGTGCTGAAGGCCAGGTGTCCCAGTTTTCCTGCCAGATGCTGTGGGATGATTGTGTTGAACGCTGAGCTGAAGTCCAGGAACAACATCCGCACATGAGTGTTCTTCTCCTCCAGGTGAGCCAGGCTCAGGTGTAGGGTGGAGGAGATAGCGTCCTCAGTGGAGCGGTTTCGGCGGTAGGCAAACTGGAACGGGTCGAATGTGGAGGGGAGTCTGGAGACGATGTGTTCTTTTACCAGCCTTTCAAAGCACTTCATCATGATGGGAGTCAGTGCCACAGGCCGGTAATCGTTGAAAGAGGTGACTTGAGGTTTCTTCGGCACCGGAATGATGGAGGCAGTTTTGAGACAGGCTGGCACTGTGGCTTGGTCCAGTGAGGTGTTAAAAATGTCTGTTAGGACACCAGCCAGCTGCACAAGGAAACAAAAGCTGCTTCTCTATTGTCAAGTCTAACTCTAACAAGTTAATGTCCGGTTCAGCTCTAATTTGGAGATAATACTCATGAATACACACTGTAATGCTCTCTGTTAGTCAAAGCCCAGTCAACAAATGCACTCTGCTTTCATCGATATGGCTTGTGTAATACCTGGCTTGGCGTGGCTTGTACTAGCCCGGAAACGGGGACGAGACATGCAAGATTTGTTAATGGAGATGACAGATCTCCAAACATCCGAAGCAGATGTTTGCTTCAGATGTTTGAGTCTAAAGCAAACATCTGAAAAAGACACAGTTGAACTAGAACTTCTAAGTGGAAATTAGAGGCTTTTTTGGGTGAAGACCCATCAAATCATATCATGCTCCAAGTCTTGAATATATTTCACAAAAAAATTATTTTGCGTTATACAGAGTACTCTCTTGAAAAAGAGGATTTTTATCTTAATGGGTCTTTTATCCTGATAAAATAATAATTAATTAATATAAAAAACCATAAAAGTTCTGAAACTCATGCCATGAGTTATTGAAAAGGATTCCTGCATATTTCAATATCTTTGATCGTATAGGTGGTCCTGGCGTGTGTCGTTTTCCTTCAGCATCTCTCTGATGGATGTTGTCATCTCCAAAGTAAAGACTGTACACCTGTCAGCTTCAAGATGTTTAGTTTTTCTCTTGTCCTGTGACCCTCTTTCTACTACTAAGGAATTTATTCACGCTTTGTACATTAACTCTGGGGAAGGTTTGTGGCTGAATTACAGTGTCCCATGTAGAGAATTCGCTTTTCTTCTCTGATGACATTTGTAGCTAGTTATGGATCTATCTGTCTATCTGGCCATGTTAAGTAGCCATGTGGTCCTTTCAAATGTGCGGCTTATTGGCTGAAACCATCAAATTCATGCTAATAGCCAAACAAAGTTGCTATGTAAGTCAGGTGTAAGTTTTCACACATAACGGATAACCAAATGCCTTCCTGCTCAGATTTAGTATTTAAACAAGCTGAACTGAAATGCTACGTTTACCATTTCTAAACTCCAGAAACTACTATTTAAAACCATGTGGTGGTCTCACCAAGACTTAAACTCGCATATTTAGCAAAGAAAATCATTATTTTCTCAGAAATTGATGGATTTAATTTCTGTCCTTGTGAGCCATTTCTTGTTTTGCTGTGTTGCGTCACAAATATGAAACAAACAGGTCTCACAGTAGGTGCTTATATTTCTTTCTTCCACTGAGCTTTCTCTTACAGAAGGGCTGGTGTGATGCACTCCTCAGTGATATCTGACCTGAGCAGTGTGTAGAAACAGTCATGTGCTTCCTTCATGGACATATGATGTTGCATGCTGCTCCTTCGTACCCAGATCTACGTATGTGGTAGTGACGGCTAAGCGCTCTTTCTTTTGTTGCCAGCTGCTACACTGGTACATTAAACAGCCCAAAGTCAGACACAGTCCAGTAACTATTTTAAGCTACACAGTAATGTATGTTAGACATAATTTGACAAAAAATATATTTGCATTCCTCTCTTTTATATTCATGCTTCTTCCTGGCTGTTTAACGTCTGTCTAATTAACCATCTGTTACCTATTCATATCAACGTGTCACATACTTTTCTTGTTCTTCAGTGTCCAGATGTTTTCATCTGCATAAAAACACCAGTCAGCCTACATTAGTGTTTGATCTTCTTAGGCAGATGCAAGTGGGTTGAATCTTGAAACAGCTACAGATGATGTAGCAAAGCATGGACCCCAGTTTCAAAACACAGTTACATACGATTTTGTACAGTTTGTTGGTTCATCATCCTCTAACTGTGATTAGATTTGATTTTCCTATCATTTTCCTGATAAACTTTTTGATGTAGGAACCACATCAGTACTATGGTAGCCATCCACAATACTGTTCTCATTTATTTACTTACAACGCCAAGCAATGTGTTTTCACTATAAGATGTAGCTTCTGGTTTGGAGCAGATTCCTTTATCCAACACAATTTACACATTTCAGTCAGTTTTGAATCATCTTGGTGTAACATTTACAATAGCGATCTTCTCAAAAGAGATTAATATCTTGGAAATCTATGTGGACAGTTTAAAAAACTGACAGTTTTTAAAAATTTTTTGCAAAACATGTTATTTTAAGAAAACTGTTGAAAATATTCTTAAACAGTGAGTCTACAAGAAGGAGCAAAAGCATCTGGACTGAGCCCAGATTGCTTGGTGCAACCCCCAGACTAACAGTAAGAAATACTATCTGGGTTCAGATTAGGAGTAAGTGGAACCTGTGTCCCAGTCAGAGAGTTAGCTTTAAGTGCTCACAGTTCCTAAATTCACATTCTCTTGTTTCACATCAGCCAAGTAGCAGTGCTCAATAGAAGGTAATTTGCCAATTCTTCATTAGCATATCACTGCAGACCTTTACAACCAAACCCATTATTAAACAATTGGAGCTACACATTTAAGTCACTGATAATGTACGCAGCTTGTAATTTATCCACTCTACGAAAATCAATAAATAAACAATTGGAACTCACAAAAATCAATATCTCAACAGTTGCCATCAGCATGTTTCATTGAAGCCAGTGACTGGTAAGATGCTGATATCTATGTCACCAACGCACAAAATGGTGAGCTTAATGTGATTGGAGAACAATTAATCCAAGTGCTTCGATCCAAGCTTACTGAAGCCATTTCGATCTTTGGATTTGTTAAGCTTTGACCTGAATGTCAACGATTCTAGCTGAGTTTAATTTTGCATTCAAAGTGTTCCTAAAATGTTTCTAAAGCCTTCCTGCTGTGATTGAAGTATTTATATTAGGAGCAGAAGCACATGTGATTGAAAGAGAAATTACCTTAAAACATGGCCTTATTATTTTAAAAGAAATCTGACTTTTTTTTAAAGCGCACTCATTTCAATTACAGGGCCTTGAAAGACTCCTGTAGTGTTTATATTTTTCTGTTTTTCGTCACTTCCTCCCTGATTCGGGAGTGGATAATTTCCATGCTTGCTGCTACAAAAAAATTGATTATGGAGTGCACATCTCAAGTTGTATTGGTAATTAGCATGGCTAGCATTAGGAACTGCAAACATCAGTTTCTGTGGGTATTCCCCTGAGAATATAACTCACCTCCAGAATTGTGTGGAGAAGAAAAAATGATGTATTTTATAAAAAGATTGATTTCTCTTTTGTGCTTTCTCTGATGTCCTTTCTTTCTCACTGATAGGCTGCAGAGCACAAACTTAATTTAGGTGTGATGCACTGACTGACTAAAAAAGATCATGTTTTTGTGATCCATTCACCACCCCATTTCTCAGTGTGTGCATTCTTGCCACCTTTTGGTAAATCTTTTCATCTTTTAAGCAAACATGTTTGTATTTGTTTAAAAGATGAAAAAGATTTACCAGCTTAAACGGTATAAGTCGGACCACATTTTCTGAGCTAAAAAATATTGTTGTGAGACTTTAAATGCACATAGTGAGCTCGTAGAAGCTTGCTCTAGGGTGCCGAGGAAGGCACAAACAAGTTGTTGATTATTCTGCCACTAAGTCGCAATAGGTGCAACGGTGGTTTTGTTCAACGAATACATGAATTACAATTAAGTTTAATTCCACATTCCATCATTTTATTTCTTTCTTTTCATTTTTAAAACTGTAATATACTGCGTTTCTCAGTTAGCAACATGTGACGATTTTTTTTTTTTTTTGAAGTGCTGAGTAGAGCTTGGGTAAATCTTGACAGCAACATCTGCAGACACTTTTCTAAGCTTCATCACAAGGTTTGAAACCTTTTTAAAACAACCCTGAAAATACTGACTTACACAGTTCTCCGCGCCGTAAAGATTTTAGTTTTGTTGAATGAAATACGCAGAGTGTCTATTATTTTTTATGTTACAGCTTGAGTAACCAAAACATGACATATACAGCTCCTGACTAGTTTTATGTCTCCTTTGATTTAATTTTAAACACCTTGATGACATTGAAGACAGCAAACCTTTCAGTCTTTTTCCGACACCAAAAACTTCCAAACAGAAATACTTTGATTTTAGCACAACCTGTTAGCAGCTAGCTTTTGATACAAACTAAAAAGATTCTGAAGTTTTGAGCTTCCAACCAGATGGTCTCTGGTCAGGGCTCGTCAAGCTGTAAAACATTAAATTCTGGCCACCAGCTAATTCCTCAGTGCAAATACAACAACCAGCAAGGGCTTTTCAAGGTTGTATATCAGAATAATAATACTTAGACACATACACGTCACATCTATGAGGAATAACCTCCGACCAGTCATAATTTTGTAGTTTTTAAAAAAAAAAATTTATTTAACATAATATGGCCAAGTGTAAGGCAATTATCAGGCTCTCAGAGTTACTTTTAGTGACTGAGATTCATTAAGCCTAAAGCCTCAGATTTTTGAGACCTCTCTGTCAAAGCCTGTTTGTCATAGTTCAGTCAAACCTTAGCTACCCCGAGAGCGGAAGAATATGTTTTTCTGGAGGTGTCGTATTCTACTTGTGCCTCCAATTTTTGCCTGTTTGCTCCCCTTTCACATCTGCTCTCCCGGCTGTTGTGGCAGCACAGCTTGATACCTCCACTTCCTCTCCTTTTCTCATCCTTCCTCAAAGCCTGGGAATGATCGATAATCCAGCACACATGCAGCTTCATGATCCTGCCTCAGAGGTGTCTTCTGGGAAACTTTAAGGGGTACTTGGTACTATAATTTTGAGAGTAGGTAGGGAATCCCTGAGACAGCGCGAGACTGAAGTACACTCTCATATCAATCCATCAAACTCGAGAATTTCTTTGAATCTTGTTGGTTTCAGTTTAAAGAGATACTCAGGAGATGCAAATGCTAAGTCATTACCAAACTAACTAGTGATTACATCCACCCTAAAAACCTGTTGAAGGCCGATTAAAGTTTGCCAAAGCACATTTTAGCAGCTGGCCTAAAAAACAACTTCTTTTGTTGACGCTGCCTTTATTATGTCTGAACAATGGAGCAAGTGGAGCAGCTGCTCCCCTTATTTCAAATGTGCAAATGTGTAAACTTGTGCTTTGAATAAAAGTACTAAAAAAAATTTAATCATTGCTAAAATCAAAATCAAACATATATATATATATATATACAGTACAGACCAAACGTTTGGACACACCTTTTAATCCAATGAGTTTCCTTTATTTTCATGACTATTGACATTGTAGATTCACACTGAAGGCATCAAAACTATGAATAACACATGTGGAAATATGTAAAACAACTGAAAATACCTTTATATTCTAGTTTCTTCAAAGTAACTAGACATTCCAGTAGTATTCCAACAGATCCACATTTTCATCTCTCGCCCATTTCCGTCTTGTTCCAGTAGCCCAACCAGCTCTGGTTCCCCAACACCTGACGCAGACCTTGTTTGGCCGGGCGACGTCTGAGCCGGCATGTTATGCATTTTAGTATCTCTCATGGTATGAGGTAGGCAGTAGCTTGAAGGGTCTTGCCTAAGGACCCAGACTGGATTCGAACCCCTGCCCTCTCGGGTGATATACTGATGTCTTATTTATTGAGCTATCCAGTATATATATATATATATATATATATATATATATATATATATATATGAACCTAACACTGATAATAATCAGATCAACTAGAAAACATAAAAGTGAAAGAAAATGTCATCCAAAGGCAGCTTGACCTTAAATAAGACTAATTACTTTCATGCTTTGTTAGTGTGAGTGCACAGCTGGGCGTACACAGTCAAAGAAAAAAATGGGGGTCATCAGGCTGCTCCTGTCGGTCTACTTGTCCTTCACTCACTGTCCTTGTTTTCCAAAATAAATCTACTTCCAGGATTTAGGTCATTGGCCGAAGTCCCAGTAGAACCAACATTCATCAGAACATGAAGCATCTCTTTCTGTTTGCAGGAGAAGAGTGATGTGAAGATAAATAGACAGATGGAACTAGCACTGGACATTTCTCAATGTTTGACATGGAAATCAGAAAAAATAAATAAAATCCTGTTTTAGCTCATCAAAAGGATTTATTTTTGTTCAAAACTGAAATAACAATCGGAATGTTTTACGTAAATTTACTTTTTTGTTTAACTTATTACCTGCAGAGGATGTGTAATATAGCTACACAAGCGTGGCAGTAATGTCACTCTCATGGAGCACGAGGATAATTTTTCTCAGCTTCTGGTGGCACAACCCACCTGAGAAAGAAATCTGCAACTGATGATGTCCCATAACAAGACATAAAGTTAGTGAAGTCTACCATATCTAAAACTTGTCAATGCAGCCACCTAGGACTCATGCCCACTCCTTAAGATGGCTGCATTGACCTGACATTATTATTATTGTTAATACTGTTCTATGTCTTAGCATTTTCCCCATACTCTGATTTGAAAGACAACCATGTCAGAGAATTGCCACAGTGTATTTCTTTTATCAATTTGAATGTGACAATTTGAACAAGGTCTTAAATCTAAATAATCCATGTGTAGTAGCCCATATTAAAATATGTCTAGTTATTCTAAATTACATCGCTTTTAATTTTTGACAAAAACCAAACTAAACAGTTGTATTCTTGCTTAATCTGCCTCTATCTGCAGCGATATATCATCTGAAACTTATGTTTGAAACTTGTGGACATTGTCCTCCCATAAAAAATTACCTCAGTAGAATGTCGTCAAGAAAGATGGATCTAATGGTGCAAAGACATCAGAACTTCCAGAGAAGTCCTTTGTTTCCTGCAAGTCTCTTTTTAATGATGGTGTGAGCAACAAAAACCACAGAGGGCATCTGGAGATTATTTGGAATTTAGAAATGGGCAGAATACAGAAAAGGCTGTGTTTAAAATACACCTGAAAATAAGTGAGAAAATGTTAAACAGCAGGAAGTTCTTCTCATAAAGTTCATGGTTTGATTTGGGATAATGGGCTGATAAAACTGGTGGTGGGTTTTATTTGTGAGTAGAAGAGGCCGTTTTCAGTGTTACTGTTTTTGATTTATTTATTTCGAGTACATTTAGTCCACCATACTGCTTCTATGGCATTTTCTATCCAGAAATATTATATGTTGGTTAATAAATTTAAAAAAAAGCTACATATTTTTACATGTAATGAAATCAATCTGCTTTTCGAGGAGCTTGAATTCTTATGACTTTGAAGTATTTGTGTCCATTTTCATGCCCATTTTGTTTGTGCTTGCCTTGGAATGAGGAGTCTGAAATGTCTCCTCATTTGAAGAGGAATGAATCTTTAGCAGTGTAAAAACAAAGAGCATCTGCAAAGTGTTACATGAAACAAAGTAACATCCATATTTGGTTGTTGCCATAAATGCAGAGGACTTTTATAAATTTCATATCATGCTTAGATCCAGTGGCAGCCTGGCCTGCTGACTAAATTGTGTATCAGACGTGTAGGAATACAATGCTGAAGTGTTATTTACAAAAGGTAGCATATAACCCTTTGCTATAGAAACTCCATGCAAATGCCTGTTACTGTGAAATATTGGATTTCTCACAATACAGAAAATTTTAGCCAAGCACAACTTAACAACACAACATACAAACCAGGTAGAATCAAGATCTGTGTGTTTTACTTTTGTTCAATTTATCAGTTCTCTGTTTTTCTACTAAGCTGTGTTGATCTACACTCTCTCCAGGTTCTTCTTTGATATTCATGCCAAGATACCAAACAACTTCTCTATTATGATGACTGATGTGGTACCATTTCTGTTTCCTGTTATATTATGTTTTTGAATTTCCTGTAGCATCATCATCAACATCTTTTTACTCTACAGTTTGTGTAATGTAAGGGAATACAATGCTAGTTGTGTTATCTATCAAAATAAGCAGTAATTATACTGGTAAAGTCCACCAGACTGTAAATACAGGAAGTATTGACACTTGAATGTCACTCTTCTTTTGAATCACAGTCACACGACTTATTGTGTAATGATCTCATCCATCTTAATGTAGACTGAATAGTTTTACTGAGTCCTTTAGAGAAAAGAAAATCGCTTTTTTTGGAGGTCGCGTAACTTCACCTTCATCCTTTGGCAGATACAAACCCAGAACACATCACTCAGGTGTCCACATTATTTATTTATGGAAAAAAGCCCAGATACGCTCCCATGAACAAGTATTTCTGAAGTAAGGCCAGATTTTCTTTCCCCTTTCAAATCTTTCAACAACCCTGCTAACTTAAGGGACTGAAAGTTGGAGGTGCTTCCTGACCTCAGATTGTAATCAGTACAGACACATCCGATAGAGCCAAGACTGGCCAATTGACCAACTGGCAATTGGCTTTTCTCCATCCATTTAAAGATCAATATGAGAGACCTCAAGCTCATTTGGTCAACTGTACTGAAGACAGAGGGAAACTAAATGAAGTATTTGTGCCCATAAAGCAGAACAAGTTGTAAACATGAGCATAAATCTTTTTCTCTTCGGCTCAACAATGGAGAATAGATTAGAAAACTTTCACTGAAGATTGAAATACTGAAAATTAAATCTGGTAAAGCTTGTGATACTCTTCTAAAAAATAAAGGAATGAAGAAGAAATACAAATAACTGAATTGTGATTACTTGCACTGTGGCGTTCTTTGCTTAAAATTATATATATTTTTTGCTTTATTTCTTGTTTATATGGATTTACAAGGTATTAGAAAAAATGCATTACAGAATAGTTACAGGCAAATTTATATCTTTAGGTGAAGTGCTGAAATAATGTGCATTATTTCTTTAACAAGTTAAATACACATTATGGGCATTCAAGAGAGACTTCAAAGTGAGAGAACTGGCTGCAAATCAAACTATTACTCAAGGTAGAGATGCTTTCATGGGTTAAAGTATGCAGAGAGACTTATAGGCAAGGAAGAAAATATGTTCTTCTGTTCAGCCTCTCCTGCATTCTACATGGAGATTAATTTAAATCTCACATAAGGTACTGAACTCATTCCATCTCCTCATTATCATGCTGATACAGAAACTGTTTTTTCCCTCATACTTTGTCAGGATTAAAACATTTTTTTTTTTGCATACAAGACAAATATGACTGAAATACACCTTCACACTTGGATGACGAACACCGGTGAAGCTCTGCAGGGCTGTTTGCGCTTGTATGTTGAGGAGATACGGAAATCTGAGCTGCACTCCGGCAGTGTTCCTGACATGTTCCTTCCCTTTTACTCCCCCAGTAAAATCCTTTATCTTAAAGCATGACCGCAGGAAGAGCTGTTCTCTTCAAAAGGCAAATCATATGATGGGAAAATAAATAAAATGAAGGTGGGGAGGCAGACATCAAAGCATTTAAACTCACATAACATTCGGGTTGATAAATAAAGCTTTTAGTTTTTTGCTTGGTTATTTTTTTTGCCACTCAAGTAGAGCTGAATAATTTTTGATATTTAGATCTGTCCTTCCCTACACTAGAGAACTTTCTTTGTGTCAGTGGGCTTATAATTCAAAACCTGATCCCAGAGATGGGAACTGTGGTCCAACGCGGAGGCAGGCTCAAGTTGTCCGTTTGTCACAATTGAAGACTTCAATTTTGACTTGCACTCGAGCTCTGAGTAAGGTAATCAGGGAATGAAAGTATGTGTGGATCATCCTTTGTGTCCATCATTTGAGTAAATAATTAAAGTTATTGCCTCCAAATTGCCATAGTGTATACAAATTACCACTTGTCACTGAAAGAGTTAACGGTGGCTTTTAAGTTAATTTGTTTTAATTTCACATCATCGAGCAAGAATTTATGTTCAGTGAGACACAGAGTGCAGCTCTGTCTGAGGCGACATATTCTCCTATTAAAGAATGCGTTTGATTTATAATCCGGAGATATTTCAGGTCACAACCAAACCCCCAGACTGCAGGAGACTAAAGGCTGTCACACATCTAATCCGAAGCCCAACTGTTGACGCACAGTCATGTGGTTGTGGATTGTTTGTGTTTGCACACACCTTTCATAAAACGGCGTAGAGTATACATCAGGATCCTACCCGACAGGATTCACTCTCCCTTCCTGGATCCTCCTGTTTGCTTTTATGAAACGACCACAACAAGAGTGCCACATCCTTCTGCAGACAGCCTCCTCAGTGGACAGTGTTTCAGTTTCCATCCAGAAAAAGTTTTTTTAGCCACTTAATCTTTGCAGCGTTCCTGGGTGACTATGGATATGTGGGTGGAGTAATCGGCTTGTGGTCGGCAGATTGTAAGTTTGATTCCAGCTTCCTCCTGCCACATGTCGGCGTGCCCCTGGGCAAGGTCCTTAACCCCAAATTGCTTGGCAATCTGTGAATTGGTGTGTGTGAATGGAATTCTAATGGAAAGCGCTACAATTGGTCAAAATGATTGGAAATACGCTATAAGCTGAGTCCATTTACCATCTGTAGTTATTTAGATAAGAATCACACAGATGTACCTAATTCCTCACTGTGTTAGATAAACATTTCTCATAAAGAACTTTTACAGATATAAAAATGTACCACTGCATATTAGGGACTTTGTAGATAGAAGAAAAAAGGAGTAGTAAATTTCCACCCAAAACTTTTCTAGAAATAACAAACAATAAAACGTCTGAAAAGTTGAAAATTTGCTAGTAAAACCTTAGAATTTTTCCAGAAAAACACATGGAAATTTATGAGTTTGAAAGTCACAAATGTGCTAGAAAAAAATCCAAGTTATATCAAGAAAAAAAAAATATATATATATATAATTTGATAATCAGTCTTGTAACACAAAGACATTATTTGACATCTATCAGCTGCATCCTGTTTTAACTTTTCCCAGTCAGCCTTAATAAAGAAGGATATGGAAACAGAGCAACATTTTTTATCCCATGTTTGAAAATGGGATGGGTGGAGCCACAAAGAGATTAAGTACTTTTAATAATGTTGTTTCATCGTGTTACAAATTAAAAAGTTTAATTACACACTGCAGCTGTTGATTGGATTTGATTTTGTTGAACTGCACTTGATGAAAGGTGAAGCCTCTGTAAGTTTCAAAGGTCTGAGTTACGCAGGGTCAAAAGTATATTACTGCACATTTTAATACATATGAAGTCTGATGACCTGAAATAGATATGGAAATGAGGATGGAGTGTGTTGCTTCGATGCTATTATTCACTCAAAACTCAAGTGGCTATGCTGTCAAATACAACTAATTTGCATGAATGTTTCATTTTCATTTCACAATCTCATATCGGCGGTTTCTCACCTCCTAGGCAGCATTCCTCCAACGTTCTCCCTTCATAGGTCAGAGCCGAGACCCTCCACATCATGCCCCCTCCACCGACTGCCATGTGGTGAACTCCTGTGGGAAACCGAGGTAAATTGCAACATTTTAATCCCTGTGGACCGTGGAGCTGTAAATTTTTAATCATCTGCATAGATCTTAAAATTAATCTTGCCTTCGAGTGGAAAGAATGATGTCAGCAGGCCAGTACGATGTATTCCTGACAAACTCACTGACAAAAGGAAAACTGGACAGAAAGTTTTATTCTAAAACAGATAGAAATAATCCTTTCAAGCGAAATATCGAGATGCACCAGTCAGAACTAGTCAATTTGCCACGTAGAGAAGAAAATGTGTTGCCTTTCTGTGTTGAGATATCATTAGTTATTTATATTAGGAGGCAAGAAAATGTCAGATTGTACTGAGAAAGCTGCTGTGAACCCGCCCGCCCCCATTATTTTAAATAAAATGATCACAGACAGCAAAGACTTGTAAACGAGATGTCTAATGTTCACATTGTAATGAATTTCGTAATTACTCACTATTTCCCAAAGAACTTCAAACCAGTTCTGATTCCAGCTTGTAACGCTGATGTGTATTCCAAAATTTGTTCAAGAAATCAAAGTTTTCTGTCTTACAATGCAGGAAAGGGTTTTGGTTGGCGAGGCAGAAAAACCTCATTGCAGTTTTACAAAAGTATATATCTGAGCATTTAACTGGAACTTAATTTGAATAGATTTGTAGCTTTTTATTCTTGTACTGTCAAGAGGCTCATTGAGGTTTTCACTTATGGCATGAGGGTCAGATCCACATCTCCAAATGATCCATGTTCATGTTAATTTTAAATTTTTTCAGTGCAGAAACATCACTAAACTATGAAGTTACTTTTCTAAAAGGAAAATTGTTTCACTAGTTTTACCTCTCAACTGTGTGTCAGGAGTTTAAATTGTGACCAAGTCTTTGTTAGAGCATAAATGTAGCAGACATGACATATCAATAGAGATATCTATGACGAACCAGCAAAGGTTTAGGAGCAACTGTTTAATAAAATAATAATTAAAAAAAACAACTGATAAATATTTTAACTTGTGGACCATGTTAATCTAAGCATCATTTAGCTAAAAAGTTCTAGTTTTATAAGACAAGAGGCATTCAGTGAAGTTGCTAATATTTCTAGATAAGCTCTAAAGCGGGGGTCAGATTATACAGTCCATGTATTCACATTGTTTTTTGGTTCATGACTGAAAGACTAAGTGACACACACTTAGCAACAAAAACAGCTTCTATATCACAGATTACAGGATTTTTCAGACCAACTAGAGTCACCAGAGTGCATCAAATTCTCATAGAAACTCTGGAGTAGACTACAGTTTAAAGGAAACAAACACAGCAGTAGATGGTGTTAATTGAAAGTACTCTCAGGATTCTAATGACTTATATTTCTATTTAGATTAAAAATATGCTAAATTTGATGGTCATCTAAATATGATTTGGATAGTGTTGATTATATTCTTTCTTTGGTTTACTTCAATAAGGCCCTTGATTATTTCTAGTGGTTTTGTTTTGAGTGTCCAAGTATTTCTCTGTTGTCCTTTTGTTTGTCTTATCAACGTGTGATTCTAATTTGTTATTAGCTTGTCTTATGCCAGCTGCTGTTTTCCATTCATGTTCGTAATGTCGTAGCATCACACGTTTGCAGTTGGGTCAGTGATCTGTGCACACTATCTGACTGCATCCAGATCTGGCTCCAAAAATTGAAACACGTTTCCAGTCTTTACCTCGTCTCACAGTAGAATATTGTCTGTTCTGACTTACCTGCAGACTGACTGCGGCTTCTGAGGATTGATGCAGACGTTCCTCGACTGGAAATCAACGGTAAAAAATGTGCAATTTTGCTCCAGCTTGCCATTTGCTCATAATATATTTGTTTATTTACAATTTAAAAGTGCTTTAAGCAATCAGAATAACAGGAAAAAATGTCACAACAAAAATCATTTAAATGTCACAACATTTAAGTGATTTATTAAACGATATTATTTTACTCCCTAGTTAATCCCAAAGAAGCTGACATCCAAAAATTGTTACTTATTACAATTCAGTGAAACATTCACTACTAAAACCTCATTTCTTTCCATTAAACCATGAGAGAAAGTCATAAAACATTTTGATAATTTATGGGAAACTTCTAATTCAACCTAGACGTCTCCGGAACACACTTTGACGCTAACCATTTTCTCAAAGCTATCCTTTACGACTATCACTCATTCCTACTGGGAGCAGGCAGCAGAAGGGGAATGCAATTACCCAAATGTGTACACTCACACCGCCTAAGTGCAGCAAAATATATCACACAAACATAGAGTAGGAAGGGGCAGCCCTGTGCTGAAGCTGTGAGCTGCATGCATCATCGAAGCCTCCTGGGAAATATAAGTCTGCGATTGTTATTCTGTTCTCGGAGCCAGATTCCAAACACATTTTACACCTCTTATTTCTGTGGGTGTAAACGTGCCGGTGAGTTTATCAGTGTTGCACTAGTGATCCGTCTCCTGTGTTTTCTTACAATAATGCGACCTCCAAATGACACACATTCTGTGCATCCCTCCACCGCCTGCAGTCTGGGTATTAACAAAGATGGCATTCCAGCGGCCTGCACCTGGACTGAATGGATCTATTGTACACATCCAGATGTAGTGAACACTCACTGGCCTCTATATGAGGCACAAGCGCCTTGCTAGTGCAAACTTCCTTTTGCTTTCAGAGACGCCCTGCTTCTTTACGGCATAGATTTAACAGTGTAGGACACATTACCAAGAGATTTAGGCTCCTATCGACATGATAGCATCAAGCAGTTACTGCTAATCTGTTGGCTGCACGTCCAGGATGTGATTCTCCCATTCCATCCCGTCATGAAGGTACTTCAGGGTCTGGGGACTGTGGAGGCCATTTCAGTACAGTGAACACAATGCCATGTTAAAACACACAAAAAAAAGCTTCAGACGATGAGAACTTTGTGACATTTTGCGTTATCCTCCAGGAATTAGCCATTAGAGAATTCCTGCATTTTTATCACAGATGGACATGGGTTATGTGGTGTTGTTACACCTAAAGTGTGCCAAGAAGACATACCCACACCATCACCTTAAACTGTTTATAAAAGGCAAGACAGATTCATGCTTTGTCTGTACTATATACCTGAATTATACAGTTGAAAGTAAAAACTTGTCAGACCAGGAGTCATCTTTCCAATCTAATTTTGTCCACGTTAGCTGAAATGGTGAAAACTGTACCCTCAGTTTTCCGTTCTATGCAGAAAGGTGCGGCGCCTGCTGTGTTGTTTTTCCTGCCGTAACCATCTGCTTTAAGATTCAATATGTGTTGAGAGATTGTATTCCACATACCTTGTTTGGAATGACTGCTTATTTGAGCTGCTCCTGCCTGTTATCTCGAACCAGACTGCTCATTCTTCTTTTACCTCCTACATCAACAAGCCATTTTTGTACCAATACCTGCTGCTCACTGGATGTTTTCTTCTTTTTGCACCATTTTGTGTAAACTGGGGAAATGGTTGTTTGTGTCAGTCCCAGTGGATTAGTAGCTTCGGAAATACTCAGGCAAGCCTGTCTGTCACCAAAAAGCACACCACAATTAAAGTAATTTTAGTCTGCCTTCTTCCCCTCATTCTGATGCTCAGAAAGACATTTTGACCACATCTAGTGTCTACATGCCAAGTGATTAGTCACTTTGCTATTTGTGTTAACAAGCATTTGAACAGATGTGCCTAGTAAAGTTGCTGGTGAGGGTATAAAATTAATCTATAATGCCACTCAGCAATACCCCCCCATTACACTATTGGGTGAACGCCTTGCACTGCAATGACATAAGACAATAGACTGCGGTAGGTAAGAAACGTGTGACAACAGGCACACATGCAGAAGTTTAATGTAAATACTCATGCGACACAATGACAACAACAACTCTTATTTAATCTCTTGACATTCTGTGCAGATAATCTGTCTGTCCTGATGAAAGTTATTCACTACTGCATGCTTGAAGCGGCTCCAACTAATGTCAAATTCACATACTTCCTCATTAATTAATACAAACAGAGTCAGTTCAAGTATTCCAAAAATTTTGTTTTCACACAGGGACAAAAGTAATATGTATCAGTAATATGTAACACTGAAATCTATTCCCCGTGTCCTGAGACACTTGCACTAAAGAAAGGGCATCATTTCAAAAGCAACAAAGATTGTTAAAATTTTATAGAGCTTGATTTTCCTCAAAAAATAAAATAAAATAAAAATCCCCCTTTGGGTTTATAGCAACATACCAAGGAAGATTAAAACTGTCAGTGCATAGTGTCCTTTCAGAAAGAAGACAATGTTTGTTGTGAACACTGTTTTAATTTTATGAGTCACATAAACTTCTAAATGTAGACCAACATGAATAACAAGATTTCCATCCAAGTAAATTGAAGGAAAATGGTACCCTTAGTTATCAAAGAAAACCAACTTTAATGTATGAAAAACTTATAGAAGGATACAAAAGAAAACAGAACGAAGTATATAATCACACTTGACAGCAAACAGGAAAGAAAAGGCAGAGCAACAATGTACATGAGGAATTCTGGGGGATAAAAATGAAAAGACAGTGAAACATTTGGAGCCATAAAAATAGAAAAATATTCAAGGTCATTATCAGTAGCAATTAACAGATGAGCAAATGTGAGACTTGCATCTATTACATGGACAAGAAATTGACAGTTTTAAGCAAGTGATAGTAGATAATGACAATACTTTCTCATTTCACTTCTTAAAGGAGGTGTTGTTTGGTTATTAGCATGCCTAACATGCCTTGACAGTTTTTTTTTTAACTGAATTGCTTTTCTTTCTTCTATATTTTTTTCCATTTACAAAGTAATAGTTTATCTGGAAATAGAAACATCTTAATATTTGATGGGGACAAGAAAAACAGTCACAAATTGTGTCGTTAAAGCAGGACAAAAATTGCAGACAGGACTGTGGAGCCACATGGTGCGATGAAACATCATTAAATAACAGAATTGAACTCACATGGAGGACATATGGAAGGATATCAGGATTTGAAACCAGGACAGCACATCAGAAAAACACAGTGCTGAACAAAGGAAACCAAGGAGCAGAAATACTGAAAAATGACATTGGATCCTGGCGAATTTAATCAGCGAGAATGTGGAAGAACTGTGGCAGAGTGAGAGCAGGAAGACTGAGGTGTGGAGACTATTTAACAATGATAGTTCACAGGGAGCTGAACTAGAAATAAAACAATTTACAAATAAAAAAAAAAGGGGGAAGTCGTAACACTAACATGAGAGAATAAATCAAAATGCACCGACTGAAAAACACAGGAGATACGTCAGAAACTAATCACAAAGGAATTCATGCATATTTAGGGACCGTAGAAACAGCAGTAAACACAGAGAAATGAACTGAGTATGGCAAGACCTTAAAGGCAATTATAAACCCCTAAATTAAATGAAAACAAACAGAAAACTAATACAGAAACACTCGTCAATCATGACTGAAACTTGCTCCACACTTTCAGAAATCCACTACTCCTTCGCAAAAAACCCCCCAAAACTTTCATATTGAATGCTGTCGTATGAGATTGTAGATGAAGCCAATGGGGAAAGCTACTACTGGATGTTGCTTGAACGCTCCTTTTGAGTCATTTTTGAATCTTCTGGAAGATTCCGAAACAATCAGGTTTTCCTCCAGGATTACATCGGTTTAGCTTTAGTCAACTTTTTGTTAACTCTAACCAACTTTCCACTTGCTGCCACAGAAAATCATCCCCGCAGCATGATGCTGCCATGATCATCTTTCATAGTGGAGAAATAGCATAAACTTCTTAATGTAATTCAAAATATTACAAAATGACATACCCTGGCTTTTGTCCACCAACCCCTTCACAACCACGACTAGAAGTAAACGGATTTGGGTGGATAGATGAAGGCAAAGGAATGGTTAGCAGTGATTAAAGCTATTTTCTAACTTTGTGATGACAGAAAGTGACCAGGAAATGCTAATGGCAAGGGTAATGCCAGTCATTTCCAAAAGGTTACTATTTGCATATTCAGGGGTTTGCCAAGCAAAACATGTGACTGCTTGCTAAATGAAGCTAGTGGCGGTGAGTGCTGCTTGACTTTCATTCTCGGGTGCCAGTCTCTTCTCTGTCTGGCATTTGTCACTTGGTGGTGCTTTAATCACTGACAGACTCTTCCAGCTTCTCAACATTATTATTTCTTACAAGACCCAAGCAGCTGCTACCAAAGAGGCTTTAAGAGTTTGAGAAAGTGTCAGTGTTTTCACTTATCTGACTTCAAATAGAGATAGCAGCGAAACGTTGGGGTGCATTCAGCAGCTGCTCCAGTGAATCCTGGCTCTTGTGGTTTTAGTGGTTTCAGTACAGGAAGCCATGGGTCAGTTTCAATGCATATAACATATTTATGTTGAGTACCAGATTAAATATAGATGTGACTTGATGAATTTGAACTTGAATTTATTAAGCCCTTGATTTTCTTTTTCACTGAAAACGTTGAACATTATCCTAATCTGGGTTTAAGTCTGGGACGACTTGTGGTCCATTGTGGTTCAGCTTTATATCTCACACTGTTAGAAGTGAACCTGTGCTCCAGTTTCCACTGGTTTTCATGAAGCAAGGTTTCCTCTAGCTTGTTTCCAGCACCATCTATTTCCCATCAACTCCTACTGGATTCTTAGTCCCTGCTACAGAGAAGCATTGCCACCACCATATATCAACACTGAGCCAATGTTTTTTTTTTCTTCCCACTCTTCCATGAAGGCCAGATTTGAGCACTGCCAGGCTAACAGTTGCCATGTCAATAGACATTTTTTGCTGCTCCTCTAATTAATGCTCTCTTTGCCTGTGAAGTAAGCTGGACAGCTGTGGCCTGGTATGCTTGCAGTTGTGCCATAGTCTTATCATTTTCTGATGGATTCAAAAGTGCTGCATGAGCTTTGGAAAGTTTGGTTTTACAACCTGACTCTAATCATTAATTATTTCTAAAAGCAGTTGGTTGCAATGGAATCTGCTTAATGGTGTCAGATAAAAAGAGGGCAGAACTCCAACGCATACCACTCTATCCAGATTTTATTTTCCTTCCTTTAGGTTTGATTCCAGCTTCTAGGTTAGATTCTACCTTCCTGCTGTCGCTTTTTGATTTGCCCTGTGGCAAGGCACAAAACCCCGAGGTGTATTAATGTGTGCACATTTTTGAATGTGGCTTATGAGTAAAGTACTTCTAGTGGTCAGATTTGAAATGTACTATGTATATTAATTTAATTTCTTTACACAATTCATTATTACTTTTTTGTAAGTCTATCACATAAATAAATAAATTCCAATTAACTTTTTTTTTGTGGTTGTAGCATTGCACCCAACACGTGAACCATAAACGCTAAATGATCTACAGTTCATGTTCTGTGTCTTTCCGATTTCAGGTAGCAAAAAGTTAGAAAACAAGGATCCTAGAATTTTATTCATAATTTTTATCTTGTTTACTTTGATCCTTGGTTTACAATTCTTTAATAACAGCATTCCTGCACATTTCAGATGAAGTATTGTCTTAAGTAGGTAGAGCATTACCACGGACAACTTCAGCACAAGGTGCAACGCTATCTGTGCAGGTACAATCATATAGGGAGATAGTGTGAAGCAGCATGAAGCCTCGGACTGTGTGGAGTTATTGTGCTGAAGCAGGAGATGGGAGGGCACAATAATGATTGTTTGAAATTTCATCACTGGTTTCCTCCATCATGCTCATGCACCAACACACTGACTACTGCTCTTGTCGTTTTAACAGCTATCATTCCTCCCTATGGGGATCTCGTTGTCAATTCCTCTCAAGACTCATAATTGCTTTGCTGGCCTCTCCATGTAATGGCCCCTTACTGAGTAATCCTGAGCACGGGGTTTGTGCTATGTCTTTGACTAAAGATTACTTTATTGATCCCCCCTTCCCTCCATCTCTCTCTCTCTCTGCAAGTCTCATTTCTCAATCTTTTCATGGCCAGTGGTAATTTTCTGAATGCTATCCTTTGCTTTTTCTTACTGTTGGGTTCACATGACTGCATGCAATGCAAAGCTCTGTCCCAGGGGTAAAATATTCTCTTGGCAAATATATTGCTTTGTTTTTGTATTGGGAGTTATGCATCTCTTCAGGGTAGACAATTCATTGTGTGTGGCAAAAGAAAAAAAAAATAGAATATTGTAAAAACTGTTATGGCATGGTTGGTTAGATGTGAATGTTCTCTGCAGCTCTCATGACAAAAGCATTAAAGCATTTGCTACTATTGAAATAGAGGGAATGATAAATAATTTCTAAAGTTTCTCCACCTTCAATGACACAAATATTCTGCAAAATTCAGCCAAAAAACAAACTGTTAGCTGGGGAAAATAAAGCCCTAAAACTTTGGTTGCACATGTGAGCACACCCTAAAATTATGAAACCTGGTCATTTGATCAAAAGTTGATGAAAACACAAGACATACTGACTTGAGCATTGCAAGAGCAGCAGTCCTATCAAGAAATTATTCTTCACTCTGCGTGACAACAATCTGTTGTCTTGTTCATATTTCGGGAATATGAAGAAAGGCTCCAAGACAAAACCCATCCTCTCAAAGAAAACACCCAGGCCCAGCTAAAATTTCCCAAAAACCTTGTGGCACAATGTGTTATGATCTGATTGAACCCAAACTGAAATTTGTTTGGCAAAATAACAACAAAAATGCAATCAAATAACAACACTGCATTTCAATCTGGAGAGACTCAGACGGAGAAAAGAAGACAATTAGAAGAGTTTATTGACATACAGGAATTAAAGTCTTTGGTGCTCAGGCCCCGGCTGGGGATAATAGTTATTGCAGCGTTAGCAATAGGCTTCAGATGAGCATTCCCGATGCCGATAGGAACCTCATCCCCCAGGGGCCCGGCACTGGTGGTGGTGGTGGTTGAGGAAGGGAGCGGGCCTAAGGACCAGGTGAATGGAGGAGAAGAGGTGGTGGCGGGTTGAGCTCGGCTGGAGAGCGAAGGACACAGTGGGTGAAGGTCCTTATCAGCTGGGACTTGGACGGTGATTGGACGTGACGAGGCTTCGTCCAGCATTGATAGGCCAACGTCTATAGGCAGGTCGCTTCAATTAGCAGGTCCTGGTGGGGAAAAAGAGTCTTCCAGTTTGAATTTTCACCTAGGCTTCATATCACTAAAGTAATACACCATGCCTATCGAAAAAACCTTTGTAAGAAGTGAATAAACTGGAAATACAGTTAGTAAGTCAACAAAAGAACACCGTAGGAGGAAAAGCAAACATTTTGAAAAACCTAGTCAGAGTTTAAAGGTCCACTATTATGCAAAGTTCACTTTTTCAGTGTTTCTGTAATTCCATGTGGACATCTCCTGCTTCTAGAAACAGCCCAAGAGCAAAAAAGACCTATTCTAGCTTGTTGAAGGAAGCATAATACTGCACCTTTAAACTTAAATCATGCTGTATATTCGTGGGATCTATGAAAACACAAATGGACAACAGATGTATCACAATCAGTTATTTGAAGACTGTTTCCATGGCAAAACTTTTGCCCTGGCAAATATGAGTCACAATTTGGGATGCTGATAAACTAAAATCAAAGACTGACATCATGAAAGAATTTTTATTTGGTGGCTTATTTTACCAATTTTCTTCTGACCCTTACATACTTTTTTTAAATACAGTCTATATGTAAGAAAATTATGTTTTTCTTTTAAATCTTATAAACCTGGAAATTTAACAATTGCATCTGGACTTTTTAAAATTAAAGTAAATCATAAAGACCTGAAAACACTTAACCACTGGGTTGGAGAAAAGACTGACGTGCAAGTGTGTTTCCCTTCTCTGCTTCACACACATATTTACTGTCTCTTTCTGAAATCCATTTCACAGGCAGTTTAACAAGTCCTCAGCAGGACATTTTCTGGCATTCCCTCTTTTAAAACTACAGCCTCCTTTGTGGGAAATCTGTGATTTTCTCTAAATGAAGTTCATATATCCTTTTGTTTATTGTGGTGAAAAACAGAATTTGTAAAATGACAGCTTTGTACTCATTATTTGTTGGTTTTAGGTAACATAACAAAATACTATTATAGTTTTGTACAACACATCAGTAAAGTGGAGTATATTACATGCAATGTTGAACACAAATTGAACATGTTATGAGTATGTCAAAAAAGAAGCCAAAGGAGATGATTATAAAGTGTTCAGAGACAGTAAGAAAGAGCACTTCACATGAAAAGTCAGGAGAAATACTTTTACTTTTCAAATTCAGAAGGAAAAAGATATTTTGGTTGTTGTCATGTTTTTAGGTATATTTATGACCCGCATGCTCAAACACTCTTAGGAGACAACATTTTAAAAGGTTTATTTAACAAGAAGTGAGATAACGAAGGGATGAAAGTCTGTGGTGCTGGAAACCGGGACACAGTAACACTGTGAGGAAATGGGAGAGGCAAGTGGAGAAAAATTGACAACTGAGAATTAATGGAGAACATGAAGGAAGGAGCTTACTGGAGAAGAGGAAGATGGATGCTTCAGTCTGATGTCGGATTGTGTAGTGACTTGGTCGAGTGGTTTGATGAGGCTTGGAGCTGAGCGGCACTGAGGAAGCTGGAGGCTTGGAAGGATGAGCAAGAACAAAACACCGGGACCTGGAGCAGGACTGCAGAGAGAGCACTGGAGGGCGGACAGGTAGGTTTGCTGGAGGATCCGGATGATGAAGAGGAGCGTGGAGGTTTGGTGGAAGCGTGGAGGATTGTTGCAGAAGTGAATCATGAGCGACAAAGTCCGAGGGAAGCTCGGGCAGCGAGTCCAGAGTTAGCAGATCAGAGGCAACCATGAAGGAAGAAGCACAATGAAATGATAAACAAAGACTTTGCGGAGGATCAAGGAGCACAAGGAAACACAGAGGACTTGGGCTACCACAGTGGATAGCACTCAGGCAACGAGTGTATGGCATCTCATCTCCTCCTGCTGATGATCTGATAAGCAGCAGTCCAGGAGCACACCTGCTGAGCTCCACCCTCTGGTGATATCCAGGTCTTTGCGGCGCCCCCCGGTGGAGAACCTGCAGCTATAAAACAGGAAGAGAGAGAACCAACAAACAAACAGGACAATCCAAATTCCTCACTGTTACGGTCTTTTTAAAAGGGTTTGTTCATGATATTTCTCCATAAGATTGCTTACGTACGAGTTGAAACTCCGCTGACAGGGTTCTGGCATACAGGATACCAGGGATTTCACCAGTGGGCCAATGGTTTAGTGGGTGGACAGTTTAGCCCCCAGAGTAGCTGTCGCACTCTCCCTGTAGTTACACAGAAACATTAATGCCTCGAACTATATCATATGAAATGCATGCTCTACCTTTCTTCCTCTCCAGTCAAGCAGATCTGTAAACATGTGACCAAGCACTACGGGGTCAGCCTGCTGACACTGAAGAGTGACGATCAGAAAAACTCTTCCCATAAAGCCCGGAAACAAATAGCCTCTGTGGCACTTATTAAAAACTCAGTAGTCACAAAACAGAAAAGCCTTGTCCCTACCAGTGGTACATAAATTAAATCTCCCTGTTTGTCTGTGGCATTCAGCAGAGGGATGTGCAGAGCTGTGGATCTGCAGGGCTAACCCACAGTGGTATGGATAGAATAAGATTTAGGGGAACATCATCACCACTAGTTTCAATACAGATTTGGAGTTTGGGAGAAGGTTTATTTGCCTAACAGCAGTCACTGATAATTGGTTATTATGTGCTGAGATGTGTTTGGGAACAAACCATGCTCAAACACAAAGATTAAACTCATAGCATCATATTTCAGAAATTGTAACAAAAGGATTAATCTAGGAAAATTATAATTTGCACTTTTACAAAGTAAAGTTTTTTATTAAATTGTAACTTTAAAATCTTTCAATTCAGCTTTGCTAAAACCATCACATTCAATAAACTCTCTCTTTCTACAAAAAACAAATGTGTTAAAATTCTAAAGCTATAGTCTCTGTTAAAATTAAAGCTTTTATGGGGACCCCTCAGTAGCAAGTTCACTTTGCCTTGGGAGATAATAAAATAAATATTTTTCCCCAAGCATTTGTGCTTGAATATTTTAATTTAAGATCCACTTATCCGTCTTCCCTCTTAATTAATAAGTTTTAAACACATAACAACTGCAGTTAAAGTATGTAATTAACTGAAGTGAAGTAAATGCTGAAGGCTCTTCACGCAGAATGGCAAGGATTGAACCGGAATAAATTTTTTTTGGGTGAGTGTTCTCTTCTTGGGCGAGCGTCTACTCGCTTCCTGGTTCTTCTTCTGTGTCATGCCGGAGCGTATATGAATACGCGTACAGTCTGATAAATCAGATTGTATTGGAACATCGGGTCGTAGAACATAAAAACTGCTTTTTGAGCTGTGAATTATTGAACCATGTAATGTTGTCATTCAGTTTGAGCTGGAACTGAATATATGTGCATACACGCTTATTTTCTGCTACTTACTTAGCAAATAGGAGAGCTACAGCTAGAATTTGGCAAATGTTTTTTTCAGAGACAGACCAGATGTAGTATAAATGTGTTGGGACACATGGTGGACTGAGAGAGAGGCGACTAATCAGCCAACTCTCTGAACAATCCGGAGCTGCCTGTTGCATCATTTTAGAAAGTTTGCTTATTATATGAGGTGAAATAAACATTTTGCAGATGTTTAGCACAAAGATTTGTCCTCTGTGACTGTGAGGCTTTATTATTTTAATTGATAATTTTTATAGACATGCTAAGTAAACAAACAGAATGGGGTGTCAGGGAGCAGCTGTGGTATTAACGGCATGCTGCTAATCTCTTTCCCTTATGACAAAAATATTACAGGGGCAGGCTGAGAATGATAATTGTCCTTCGCCGTTTATGATAAGGCAGAAGGAAATGCTTGCCAACAAATTTGCTGGATAACATAGCTGTTATCTTAGGCTACTAACAATACAGCGCTGACTTTTCCTGCTGATGCGGTTTCATACTTCACTACTACTGTCGGCGATAACAGGAAGGACTCTTTACATCTTATTCCAGATTAACACGGACTTGTGATGCATTTCTAAACTAAAATCAGAACTGACACTGAAAATGGAAGAGCGCTGCTTTGGCACAAGTACGTGTAACAGCTATTGATTAGTTCATGTATATTCATAATATTCTTTAATGCTCCAACGAAACTCAGAAGAGCAACATTTTAGTATTTCCAGCAAAACAAATAAGCAACCAGGCTTAAGAAAATCTCAACTCTAGTTTTTCACTCTCTCAGTCGTTTCTGTTTTTTCCACCCTCCCCTTATGTTAATGGTCTGTCTCAAGAGGAGAGACATGAAGCAAATTGTTGGAACGAGGGTTTGAAGAGATCCATAGTTCCCTCTATCACCAAAAACCAATAGTTATATATGTTCACGCTTCTAGAAGGGCTCATACCACTGTAATACATACAGCGTTAACAGTACAGAGAACAGGTTTTTGAAAAAATCTAGTTTACATATTATTATAAACAAGGTGATAATTAAGAAGGAAAAGGTTGGAAACAATATTTAGTCAAGCATTCATAGAAACAGCATTAGAGAAATACAGAGTTACAATAAAATCAATAAAACTTACATTAACAATGACTGACATGTAGACAATTTTACTTTAACTTTTTGGCAATTAGACTTGAACATATTCACCCCCAAAACAGTTTAAATTAAATTAAATTTCAAGTTCAGTTTATTTGTGTTGCATCAAATCACAACACGTCAACTCAAGGCACCTTGCAAAAAAAGTAATTTCAATAAACACTTTATATGCTGATGAAAAGTAAAACGTTAATAGCAGGAGAGGGAGAATATTTTGCTGTTGTTAGCTTGAACTCAGCCTATGAGCTCCTCCGTGAAGCTCATAGGCAGCCAAACAGACTGACAGAGGAGATGCAGCTTCTATGGAGAGAAAAAAAAGAAAAAACATAAATTTAACAGTTCAACTAACAGCAAATAATGGAAATGGGAACGTATCAGGAATCCAAATTTAGTCGTTCCTGTTCCTGCCCTATTCCACATCAGCAGCCTGTACTTTGCCATCATGATTGTATTAAGCTAACAATATATCTGTCAAGCTGTGCTCTTTTGTGCAGTTTTCAGTACTTTTAAAGCAACAACAGCACATAAGTAGGTCACATAAACAGCTTGCAATTTGCAGATAACAAAAGATAGGGCAACTACCTCCATTTTAGCTGGGGTTGGCACTTAGATGGCTGTATGGGTAAGAGTTTAAAAACAAGATGGAAAAATAATGTAAAAATAAAAATAATGTAAGGCCACAGAAGAGTCTTGTAGCATTGAAGTTAAAGCAGGCAGGTTCAGAACATTATCACTGCTGACCAAGTTTTTCCTGGATGAAATATTGAATCCATCCAGGTAGATAATACACACATTACCTACGAAAAGTTAAATTACTTATTGTTTGTGACACATAAATGCTGACATGAACAAATTTGTAATTCTAGCCATATTAGGACTTGCATTGACTTCCATTCACTTTAGTAACTGCATATGCCTCATCCAAACATTTTCCTTAACAATAATAATTTCTAGTCAATTCCTAAAACTAACCTTAACCAAAACTTCCTCCACACTTTACCTCTAAACTTAACCTCTAACCCTAAACAGGGCGGCCCACCATATTAGGACCCGGCCTTGACCCCACAAGGCTTATTGGTCTTCAGTAGGTTAGTAAATATGAAAGAAATGGTTCTAAGAACAATGACCAAACAAGTACACATACACAGAGATATCAACAGAGAAAAAGAGAGAGAGAAAGGGAAAGAAAAAGAACGAGAGCTCACATTCATATACGAAGAGAGAGCTGAGTTTACATCGCGTCATAATATGTTACAATATCATAAGGAGGTGGTTAGCATTCATATTTCTACATATTTGTGCAGTGGTGATCCTAGCATGAACGGTACCATGGGAAAAATACAAAAATATGTTTTCACAAATAAAGAGAACATACAAGTGGCATTTGTGTAAAACAGAAACTCTCTTGTGGTTACAGCAATGGATCAGTTTTAATTGCTTATACCACTTCCTGATGAAATGGCGCTGGGGGGAAGGAGAAGAGACACAATGCCAAGTCAAAATCCACATGCGTGTATGAACTCAGTAAAACAGATGACATAATTACACTATGGCCTGCTGTTTCTAGGTTATGTTCGAGGAGACAGCTTATTCATTCGCACAATTTGAGCTAAGCAATATTTTATCTGCCACTCAAGACACTCGTGCTTTAATCAGAATTGAAATCATAGCATGCAGTTGTTGCAGCTTATTTGAAACAGCTGACCAAACAGTGAATTGGTTTTTGTTTTGCTTATTGAAAAAAATCTATATGTTGAACAAGATCATGATGAGTCCTCAGGACCTGGTAATCTTTTAAAACATTGTAAACTAACAACTTTCAAGTGGTACTTGGGAATAATTTTGATTTGGAGCCAAAAGCTCCATTACTAAACTCAGCTGAGCTGCTACCAAAATTATTTATGAAAAAAGAGTCAGAGTTCATTCCAATTTCTGTTGTAAGTGCATCCACTTTGCATAAACATAAAAAAAGGCTCACGTCTGACAAAAATATTTGAATAAGTTAGAAGACACTTTAGACATACATAATTGTTTGGCATAGCATTCTTTTATTTTTTCCAGCTGTGTTTGCTGATGTTTAACTGTTTTAAATGAAATGCATAAACAAATACTGCTAGTCCACATTATAAAATCCTGCAATAATAGACTATCCAATCTTGTAGTAGATTGTATAGTCTATACAATTTAATTGTGTGATGTCCCAAGTGAACTTCTAGAAATTGTGAGGTTGCGCTCATCTTGTGTGGTGCTTAACATTTACAACCTTTGTTGTAAAACTTTTTAGTTGCTGTGAAAATGTGCAGCAGCCACGCAAACGTTTTCAGTTGTCAATAACAAACAAAAGCACAAAACCTCACCTAAATATACCAAAATAGGACTTCATCCAGTGTTATTTACCTCTAGGAGGATTGAACCCAATGTTTGCTCAGGATTTTAAATTTTTTATTATCTCAAGGTAAATGAATAAAGAAATAATACTGATATGCTTGCATATGGCGATGAGGGGCTTCTTACGGCAACTTTTATTGTGAAATCATGCATGAGGTCTCAGCAGAAGTCGGCCATTTTGACCGACTTCAGTTGTCAGTTTTCAAAGCTGAAAACTGACAAGTTTTCATTTTTGTACTTTTTATTGTAATTTCATTCATTTTTTTGTAAGTAGACATCAATGTTGTTCGTCCTGTTTCATGTTTCAGAAGGAGAAACATATTTAGAGACAATGTTTTTTAGTCACTTGATAGAAATCACACATCCTGCTTTTTTATGTTTCGCAGAAACGTTCTTTATATGGTTTTATTTCCCCGCTCAAATGTCCCTGAGCAGTGGTCGCTTTTCAGAATTTTGATATAAAGAGCTGATTTATGAACTCTTGTCTGAAGTGCTGATGTTAGGACATGTCTGCTGCCAGTTCTATCCTACCCTTTGTTGGTGAGCTAGTTTTTCGTTCTGAGTTTCATCACTCAGTCTTCCTGTTTACATAAATGTCTTATGGCAGACAAAAGACAAGTGTTTTTTATGAGGCACTAGTCATCAGTAATGTCACTAAAATGAGAAAGAAAGGCTTAGAATTGGACCTACCTCACGCTCAATTCTGGCAATACATACAATATTTCATAAAGCATAATCCATTACATTAGGTCAGTTCTCTTACTTTTAAAAATAAGTTTACAAATTCATATATAATGTATGTCTACTTTAAAACTTTTTTCAAACCTAGGTGACAAAAAACACCTCACTAACCTTTCTTTGGTCTTTTCAACAGCTTTGTGTTCTAATGTGCTTTATGGCTGTCTTAATAGTTAAAAAAGAAATCTGACTTCTTAATATTTTTATTCTACTAACAGGTCCACTCATCATTACCACTGTCTTCATTCTGCTGTTTTTAATAATCTGTGTTGTAATCTGTTACTCCATTACTCACAAACTGGGATTTTACTATCTTATTTCTTAGGAATGGTGGCTTTTCTAGATCTTTTAATGAGAAAACGAGAAAAAGAATTAAACGATAAAATTTATAAATTTTTTGTCCCTAAGTTCTCACCCACCCTGTCTGAGTTATGTTGATTTTCCTATACTTTATAAGTATAAGTTTATAAGTAGGCTTGCATATTATTCAAGGGTATTGCTAGTCATGTACTGATCCACCAGCTCTCGACCTTGTTTTTTTTTTTACTCTTGCATCTTTTGCTGCATCACTGAGGAAATTGGCCGTTTTACCAGCATATAACAGATCTCAGAGCTTGACATGTGCACAATCTCTGGGGCATAGGGTAACCATTTCATCTGAGTTTTCATCAAAAATATATACAAAACAAAACAAAAAAAAAGTGCACTTTAATATTTTTTGGTCACATTCCGTAACCCCATTTAAACCTGTTGCCTCTTTGTCTCTGACACTTTAACACAGTGAATTTGAAAGATATAGTCTTTGTTATAGGTTTGATTTTTTTTTTTTTTTACCTTTACCTTTGCCTCACCTGAATTGGATATGTGGAATTTAGATTTTTTTTTTCCCCCCTGGTCTGCGGATATGTACGACTTCTCTAATCTTAGACAGTTTAATCAATATCTGAGTTCTTCTAAGGAAACAATGGGGAAAAGAACACACACTCTACCCATTTTAGAAAAGCACAAGTAGAACAATTCTTACAGCTGCTACCGTGGAAAGCAGCAGAATATGTGGAGGAAATAGCGTCCTAATTTTTTTTTTCTTTTTCCTATTTCTTTTTTTGTTTTTTGTTTTACAACACAGACGCTTCATGCAGGACTAATTACATTAGTAGTAGTTCTTCAAATGACAAAATAAAAGGTTAAATGTCTCTCTGCTTAAGGAAATCATTATTTATTGTCCAGCCACTTTTACGACCAAATATTTGACCGTATCACCGCTATTACAAGTCTTACCTTTTCCGTTGTGTGGAGAATTAAAGCTTATAAAACAGTCACGAGTTCCTGCTGAGCTCTCGCCCTGAAACTGATTGCAGGGGCAGCTTTTCGAATTTTAAACTGAAACAAACCCCTGGAGGAAACATCGGGAGTCCACACCTGCTGTGAGTTTGTTCACTGTCCATTAAAAACACTCAACATTAGAAAACTAGTTCTTAGGTAATTCTCTTTCACCAACAGGCATTTAACAGTTCCTAAAAGTGTATCATGTAGAAGATTGCACTGCTTTGTTCCTATTTCCAACCCCTTCACTGCTTGAAGTACAAACAGGTCTGGATTTACACATTCAAGAAAATCTTTAAAATTCAAAAATATAAATCGGACTGAAATGTACAGCCATATTTTCATTTATTACGAGTGTGGGCTGGAACATTTCTCCAAGGGTTCTTCCTTACAAGTTTTGTATTCACTTAGTGGACACAGTGTGCTACTGCCTCTGCACTTCCCGGTTAATCTCCCCTGACAATTTCTGATGCAGTTTCTGACCTCCTTTGCTCAGCTGGTCTGCATCCTATGCTGTGGCTGCCTGGGCCCCGTCTTCATCGACACCAAGACCTGTGCTTTTGCTCATCTCTCTCAAAGAAACAGAGGGCATGGAAAGGGATTTGACAGCAGACTTTTGCTTCCTCTTCGATCTATTATTTTCCACTTTCTCTGCTTCTCTTTTAGCAAGGTCCCTGATGCCCTTTTACTTCCTCCTCTGTACCTCCTCTGACAACAAGCACACACAAACCGGTAGCTGCTGAATCTTTTTTTGGTAGAAAGCATTTTGAATGTGCCCGGAAGAGCCTCAGGTGAAAACACAACCAAGAGATAAATGCCTTTGGTTTTAGACTCATACAGTGCCTTACAAAATTATTCAAACCCTAAACTGGAAAAGTGTAAAAAATTTTAATATTAAAACCAAAATGGGTTTTATTTATATTTTATGTGAAGGGACACGAGTGGTTTATAATTTTTAAGTGGCAGGAAAAGGATATTAAAAAAGGATTTCAAACATATCTTCCGAGTAAAAAGTTTAAATGTGTTGCCTGGAGGTGAAATCACTCTGACACCCCTAAATAAAATCCACTTCAACCAAATCAAACATACCTTTCAGAGCCAAGCCAAAATATTTGAATGTAAAATAAATACTGCATATGCTCTCTGCTGAGCACTTCACCTTGTGCTTGTTCTCTTTCTCAATTGGAGAAGCATCAAAGGAGTTTGTCCACCTGTGTGAAACAGCACAACAGAATCGAAGTCTTGTGTAAAATTAACTTTTTTTTTTTATACATTTTATATTATGTTCTATTGTTATTCCCTTGTCAAAAACATACCTTGTCAAAAACATACCTTGAGGGTTCCTTTGATTCTTTCGTGCAAATTTGAAACATCCTTCTCCCATGGCAACCATTCACAGATCCCCAAATGTTTGCTCATCCAAGCTGCTGTCTATTTACACAAGGATCCTGCTTGGAGCCGAAGTCTCCAGCTCAGCTTCCACCAGCAAAATGGAAATGCATTGTTGTGCTGACGTGATGAAGGCGGAGTGTCGGAAAGAGCAGGAGCTTCTTAAAGCAATAGAGGACAATTTCAAGGTGTTAAATGTCTTTTAAGTCACGTTTGACACCTACAGTTGTTTTTTATAACAACTGAAGGTAACAAAGTTACTTGATTGTGCCATAAAGTAGCACTATGCACCTGAAAAATACATGGTACATCGGCTCAATAGATGTGATTTGTTAGTCAATTTCACATCTCTGGCCACAAACCATGTAAGCAACATCACAAACATGCGGAGGTGGGTATTGTGGTCAGATGAGAATTTTTTATTTTTTTCCCCCACATGCAAAATACATGTGAGATGAATAACTAACTATATCCCTGACAATCCCACATCCACAACAAATCAGGGAGTGTCAGAATTATGCTGTGGAGATGATTTTCTTTAACAGAAAAGCCAGTCAGTTAATATGAAGAGGGATGGAGGAATCCTGAAAGCAGACAACAAAAAGCAAAAAACAAAATACCTGGACATTGATTTATCTGATTGCTACTCTAAACACACAGATGGAGCTGCAATGAAAAGATTAGGTTCAAATTGTGTTGATATTTAGAGAGCCAAGTTGTAGTCCAGACTAAAATTTAATTGGGACTCTCAGAAAGGTTAAGAGATACTTTCCAACAGATGTTTGGCTTGAAAATCTGGCGACTATTTCAGTCCATAAATGTGTAAATCCAGTAGGTCTATAGCCTAAAAGATGTGTCTAGTACATAAATTCTGAATAAATACATTGAAGTTTGTGGTTGTAATGTAGGAAAATGAGAAAAGAACCACAAAGGATTTCAACACAACTTACGAAAAGAAAGTCAGATTTAACTTGCCTAATGTGACTGCTTTGAATATGCAACCCAACACTGCATGAAGAAAAAGTCCTGTGCTTCTAGATAATGAAATCACAAAATCTCAATTACTCTTTGCTCCTTATTACAAGATAAATGTCCTCTAATATGCAGGCTGCAGAGGTGTTTTTGTAAACCGAGAAGTCAATTTCCTGAGTTGTCACGGCGCAAAACAAGAACCAAATGTGCAGTGTCACATTGCATCAGATTGCAAGTTTATCAGCTGGGGAAGGCTAGAGATGAGCAGAAAGGCAGGGAGTGTGACAGAGATGTGGGGGAGAGAGCAAACGCTGGCCAGCTGGAGGTGCTTGTTTTTCTTTTGCCCTGTTTTCCCATAATGAGGTGTGGAAGGAGTCACTCTGAATTGAGTTAATAAAAAGTTATTCATCTTCAACATGGCACCCACAAAAACAGAAGTGGGTTTGCCCTTGGGCTAATCTTCAGGCCTGCAAGAGACAGCTAATCCATCAGAGGACTATTTAGTCTGCATACTGCAAACTTCCTGGACCTCCCAAAGACGCACGCAGGGAGGGAGAGAGAGAGAAAGAGCAAATGAGGCAATAGGTAGGAGATGACTTGGAGGGAGTGATGGAGGGTAGATAACGTTGAGAGAAAGTGGGAGCGAAAGGGAAGGTGAGAAGTGTTGGGCTACTAGTCCTGAATTGATTTATGATGTTTTGAAAGTCAGACTGTTTTGAATTTAATGAGCTGAAGTCGGCGAAAACGACAGGCGTGTGCATGCAAGTTTGCAAACTCCAAGTGCCTTTAGGTCATTTGACGCAATCATCAATAACTGTGCGCATTTGAAGGTTTGAAATTACTTTGAAATTACATTGGTAGCAGTGTATTCAGAAAAATGATTCATGTTTGGCAAAAGGGTCAGGCGGAATTTCAAATAAAAGGTGTGTGATTGTTTGACCCTGTTTGACAAACCACCGTGTTGTTACGAGGGAAGCTAGTCAGCAAGTGCATCAGCGGCACAACAACTGATAAATCGCTAAATTCTGGGTCTCTCCCAGGGACATGACAGCTTGCAAAATTATCTAAAAATTGTTTTTTCCTCCACTGACTTTTTCCTGAGGGTCACTTGGCAAACACATTCATTATATCTGACTAAGTACAGACAAGGTCACCTAACAAATCCAGTGGAGTTGCAGAGAGCTTTTTTTCTTGTCAGCACATTGAAGAAAACTGATTAAAAAATGCCTTTAAACTCTGATAAAAGCACACATCAAAACATCATGCTTTCCATTTCACACAGTTTTAACCGCTGACTATTTAGGCTTCCCTTGAAACAACAGTCTTAACTTCACTTAGCTAAGCACTTCGTTTGTTGCAGATCTGCGGTGACCTAACTGCACAACCACACAGCCAGACCAATCACATTTCTAAACTCTTACACTGCAAAACACGGAATCTGACCAAGTGTTTCTGGTCTACTTTTTAGTGTAAATATCTTAGTAAACTTGAAATAACACAAAACTAACTTAAAAGTAACGTTTCAGAAAAATAGAGGCTTGCTTTAAGTAAAGAAATTCTTAGTATTGATGATAAAGTTATAGTTCCATTGGCAGATTATTTTACTTATAACATGATATTTTTCCTATGTTAAAAGTTAATTTATTTGCCAATAGAACAAGTACTTTTTCATCAATATTAAGTAAGAAATTATTTATTTAATACAAGCCTATCTTGCTAAAAAGTTACTTTTAAGTTAGTTTGTCTCATTTCAAGTGTACTAAGGTATTTGGACTAGAAACTAGACCAAAATTACTTGGTAAGATTTTGTGTTTTTGCAGTGTACCTAACACAATGACACAATTAAACTCTCAAGTTTCTGAGTCACCTCAGTCCACATCGTTCTTCTAGCATTGGACTCTCCTGAGCCAGACTGTACAGAAGGCTATGAACCAAGTTTATCCTTCTCAGCTGGTCGCCCCGAAAATGGCTAACTAATCCAAGACTGAAAAACAGCATGTACTGGTCAAAGTTTTTTTTAACAGAAAACGAAATGAAAAACATTAAAAAAAAAGACAAAAAAGTCTGAGACAAGTCTGTGTCAGACTGATGGCACTTTCAGGATTCTGGAATATTTTTACGACAATCGTCATTGGATAAACTACAATACATCAGATTACTGAGCGAAACAGACACAGAACTCATATCAAAAAAATGATTCACTTTTCAGTCAGTCAGAATTTACGTTGCTTACTAGATTGAAGTTCTTCACACAAGAAATTTTATATATATATGTATATATATATATTACTGGGAAGAAATTCAAAACTTCCCAATAATTTGAATCAACTAATATAAGATTTCATCGACGTTGCTTTATGATTTGTGTTTACAGTTAATTATTAAGCAGTCGCAGTTGTTATAGTCCTGTGTTTGAATCCTTGCCAGGGTCTTTTTGGATGCAGTTTGCATTTTGCCGTATTGCAAACCTGGATTTTCTCCAGGTACTTCAGCTAACTGCCACAGTCCAATAGAGTCAATGTAAGGTTAATTGGCAACCCCTCATTGCTCTTTGGCCTGTTTGTGTGCATGTATGGTTGTTTGCTCTGTATTTCTCTGTGTTGACCCGTGATGGACTGTTGGACCGTAAATTGTGTACCCTACTTCTTGCCCCTTGACGACTAGATGTGTGGATTAAAAAAAAAAAAGGTAAAAGGTAATTTTATTTATATAGCACATTTTCAGTAACAAGGCAATACAAAGTGCTTTACAGGAATTAAAAGGAAATACAAATAAAAAAACAAACCAAAAGAAAGAGGAAGAGGGGAAAAAAGTGGGTAAGCAAAATGGATGGAGCCATGCTACGTCTTTTAGATAGTCACTGCATTTTACGCTATATTCTGATAACTCAGGAGGTTTTTGCTTTACGTGATTTTTTTTAGATCAGTACGTTTATGTGAACATTACCGTTCTCTCAAAAAGCAAACAGAAAAAATATGGGTACATTAAGTGCCTATATTATGCAGCAGTCATTGATTGAGGACTTTATTTATCTTCCAGAGATGTGCAGAATAACTAGAAGATAATGTGCTTCATTCAAACAATATTCCACATTTAGCTGCTTTGTAAACTCCAGTGTGCCATGATCCATGGGTTTTCATGTTATGTTATGTTTTTCACTTTGGTTTTGTGTTTGGATGTTTTTTGGGTGGTGAATTTACTTTTATCCTGCAAATTGTTCTCTCCTTCATTCCCTCTTTTGATTTGTAATTCTTAATGCTTTCTTTGGTTTGTTCTTTGCCTATCGGTCTAGATTCTTCCTTGAGTTCTTTGTACTTCCATCTGTATTAATTTCTGTCTTTAGTCAGTTTTAAGATCTTCTCTCAGATATATGACATTCTGTTTCATGGTACAGAACATCTCCTCAGCAGATAAAAGCCAGCCAGTTTCATTTACTTCTTGTCAGTTCTTTTCATTACCTTCTACAGTAAATGCCATTTTCCCCATTCTCTTGTCACTGTTGAGTTTGCTTGTTTCTGCTAGATCTTCATTTCATAAGGTGGTGCAACAGAAACATAATCTGTGTTTGAGTCTGAGATTATCTTCTGTTACTGCCCCCAACTGTCATGTTTGTTTCTTCAAAATGTCGTCGTCATGAGATTTTCCTCTAGAGTTTCATGCGTGCCGTTGGCCCTTTAGTCGGGACTCTAAAACCAGTCTGTTAATCTGAACACCTAATCTTTTCTAAATCTGTGACAACTGTCAATGAGTGTCCCGAGCTTTAGTTATAACAGTCCAAATGGTTTGGACATTTTTTCCAGTACATTCTAATTCCTTCCTTCCTTGTTGCAGAGAGAGTTATTTTTGCTGAATAAAACTTTTGCTTGGGAAAATCTGTCCAGCAGTGTAAAAATAGTCAGGCTGTTCAACATTACTAAGGTTTACCATTAGCAAATTGCACAAAACCAATTTGCTGCCAGATTTTAAAATGGACCAAACAAGATCGACTCCACAATGTGGCATCTGAGGTGCAGATTTTAATTTTAAAAAACATTTAACAGTTTGAGCAGAGATAAAAGTACAATCCACTGAAAAAAATCTGAAAATTACTCAGCCAAATTAAAGAGAAAAAAAAGAAACTCTTACAATCTTTGTAAGTGATGCACTGTGCCCAGCCATCTACATGCTGTGAACAACAATATGAAAAAATATGAATGTGTTGTTTTCTGGACATGTCCATTATGACTCATTTTTATTTTCAGTCAACACATTGGCTGCAGCATGCTGTCAGGTGCAGGAAAAAGCTACAGTGGACTTTGTGTTCTGATACATTTCTGGCAAAACCAGCATGAGCCTTTTCAACGGTCGAGCTGCATTTGTTCCTCTGTTGGACTGGACAAAACCCAGTAAATGAGAGATGGACTGCTTGTTCTCATTTTCTTGTTCTCAGTGACAAAGCAGCGTGAGAGCAAGAGATATATGTGAGGAATGAGGGTCAGCCAAAAGTAAAATCTAAGGTAAAATAGGACTTTGGAGCACTTCAGCAGCAGAAAAAAAGTTATTATTGCTGTAAAGTTTTATAATCCAAATTAAAGGTGGGGAGCATTATGTAAAAATTACCTTTTTGAGCTTTGTATTATGTTATGATGTCATTCACTGGTCAAAAACATATCTGTAGTGTAGCTTTGATTCCTTCATGGATGTTTGAGAAATCCTCGAATCCCCCTTGAAGTCATTCAGGGTTGCCTTACCTTTTATCTCATAAAGCACCGCCTATTTCCACAAAACTCCTCCTTATGTAAAAATGTCTGATCATTTAACTTTCCTTTCACATCACTACCATAGAGTACATATTTATTTGTGCTCCTACAAAACACAATGTCTGTTCAGTGCAAGTTTTTAAAATTTGCGGGTTTAATACCTTGTATTGAATGTGTGTCACTGAATTAAAACAATTAGATGGTCCGAGGCAATCTCAACAAACTAAAACTACCACAAAGCTATGGGAAAAAGAAAGTATGTATTCTATTGATTCTACGGTTTCAATTTATAAATAAGCTGGTCTTCACTTGTGTTTTCTAGCCCCAAGTGTATAAACCACCCACTGAAAATTTCAACACATCATCTATTAAAGAAAGAGGAAGCAGAAATGAAAAAGTTCAAGAAAAACATTTCTTTTTAAAAAAAAAAAACAATTTTAATGGCGAAATTCTCAAAGAAGAGAGAAAGCCGTGGGGATAACGTTTAGGGTGTTGCATCAGTTTTGCATGTGAAAAATCCTCCAACCTGTGATAAAACATAGCAGGGGCTCTTTCATCTTGTGTAACTGTCCCACTGCCTCTGCTGCTGGATGCACTTAATGTATCAAAGAAAGAATCAAATCAAAAGCTTGCTGAAGGCAGAGTTTATTACCTACTGTCAAAAAATATTTTTAGGGTGAATAGTTCTGGTTTATCAGAAGAAAGCAAACATTTCACTGAACTAAAAAAGAATTTAAAAAAGGACATGTTAGAGTTGTGGAACTTTTAAATGAGCCACCAATCAGTGGTGCCCGGAAAAACAATGAAATAAAATAAAATACAAAGTGACTTACATCCTGCTTAAGATTATTTTTTTGTTGCCTTGATACGTTCCTGATGTTAATTGTGTTGTCGGTTTATGAATATTCAAAAAGATGAACTGAAAACACTTTCAAACACTGACCATCCAGAGTCATTGTTTTCATTGTTTTCATGACTGTTTCGGGTTGGCCAGTCCTAGTCTTCATTAAATCAAGAAAGACAGCCAAATGTATGTTGGCAAAAATGTCCTTATATAACTAATAAGTGAGGCTATTTAGCAGGTGGTATGTGTGGTATCTTTTGTTTTTCTTAAATATGATTACATCAGAGGTTGTTTTTGATTAATATTTAAATTGCTTTGAAATTCTGAAACACTGAGACGTGACAAACATTCAAAAATTGGGGGTCACACACTTTTTCACACCACTGTTATTTTTCTCAGTTGTGTCATGTTCTTTATAATGTTTTAGTCGTGTCATGCTTACTTTGCTTACTTTCCCTCTGTTTTGTTGTTATTGTCATGTTCTTCTGGTCTTGGTCCTGCTGGTGCACCTTTCCTGGCTTTCCATTTATGTAAGTTTCTGGACTCAGTTCTTCATATCGATCTGTTCTTTTCACATCACTTCCTGCTTGAGTTTCGATTCCATTCTGCTCTCTCGATAGAACATGTTTTGTCTGAAACCTGCCAATCCAATATATCTGTTTTAGTTACAAAGCTCCTCTTTTTATTTTTCTGTTTTTCGAAATAACAAATTTTGTGTCATCCCCCCTGATCTTTGAAAAGGCATTCTTAGTGTTTGTGAGCCAACAGTTCCAGTAGGAAAGGAAAAGTCAGCATTCCATAAATGCTAAGGTATTTTTTTATTGAATAAATTGGGGAACAAATGAAGCCAAAGTCAGAGTAAGCAAAATAAAAGGGTCTCAAAGTCTAAAAATCATTTTTGAAACTGTAAAAGGATTTCTTTAAAACAATGTATGCAACACCACTAATGTTTATTTCCAGTCTGGCTGAGTTTTTGTGGCTGCAGAATCCATCAGGTAGTGGATGGTCAGTAAAAAAAAAAAGAAGAAAAGAAGTGGTACTATATAGTAAAATAGACATGCAAGCATTTGCCCATGGTCTAACAAAGATCAGTGAATCAATAGGCTGATGGAAGGCTGACAGAATGACAGCTCTTAGCAGACTGCTGAAGGGCATTACGAGAGAGAAGAGCTGGAGAAAAGGTGAGAGAGTGAGTGGAAGGTTGACAGCCAGCTCTAATGAATGATAATAGTTCACCAAGTGGACACGCTCAGTATGTTGAAGCTAACGCGCACCTCAGTTGGTCCCTGTGCCTCCTACACCTCAGAGTCATGCTTGTCAGCACACCCACCCACACAGACACTCAATGTGTGCTTGATCAGGTCTGTAAATACCCACATATGAAATACCTGCAGCATTGATTTAGTGTTCACAGGGGGGGAAAAATGTAGGAATAATCAGCTTTTATTCATTTATCTGTGTACTGTTAAGGTACATGCGATATAGGATTATGCCTAGTTCGGAATTATGAATATGTAAATGACTGGAATATATTAAGGATTAATGAGAGTAATAAAAAAAAGAACAACCTTCAAATAAAAGTTATTAACAGGTAACTTATTAACAGAGACAATCTATTCATCTGGAATTTCTTAAATTTGATATTGTAATACCATGAAAACAATTATGCTGTAGTTTCATTTAAAAAACCACCAACTTATTTAACAAAACCTGAAAAATAATGATTTCTAAATGAAAATGTCTTAATAAATCTGTCTTACAAATTTTACTGTACAAAAATAAATAATTCCACTTCTTGTGGAAAAACAAAGCTTGAAAGCTTCTCTTTATTCATTCATTAGGTTTAAAAATGGAGCAGAAGGACAACGTGTTTTTAGCAAGTGACACGGACGCTTAATTTGCAGATTACTTCTTGGTTTTTCTTTTAGAAGAAAATACTGACAAACTTGTGCAACTCCGGCAAAAATGACCTTTTGCTGTTTCAAGGAGTAAAGTAACTGCTTTTAAAGATGATCTTGCAATGTCAGCCACAGTCATGCTTAGTATGTTCATGAGCACAAGAAGTGATTAGTCTCCACTCATAATCTGCACTGCAATAAAAAGCAGAGGTCATCAGACGGTCGGTTGTAGCCCAACTGTCAAGGAGAGCAGCTTTTTAGCCAATTAGTGGTTTTGTTTAAAGCAATATTATCAGTTGTAATTCAGATAATACCACATAGTAGAAATCTATCTGTTCCAAAGAGCTGTTTTGAAATATTGACTTATTCTTATATTTATTTTAACATTATTTCCTGGGGTAACTAATTTTATCAGATAAGTAATCACTGGGAGAAATAATTTTGACTAATTTGACTAGAAGAATCAAGTCATTCTACCACTAGAAGATGACTTCACATATATCAATATATAGAGAGAATAAATTGATGCCAATTACAAAAAGCTCTTTATGACATTCTTCAGTATTTCTTTGAAAGCTTTTAGTTTTCTTGGCCAGTTGAAATTTTAATCTGGCAATGAGGTCAGACCCGAGCTGAACGTCTTCACAGTTCAAAATAGGAAATTCTGCGTAATTTGTTAAATGTGCCAAGTTAGCATGCTAACTGCAAACAGCTAGAGGAAATGGTTACAAATTTCTCTGTGTTTTAATTATTCAAACACTCACCCTCATCACTCTATGGCTCGTCTCCCTTTTGTTTCAATGGTATATGAAGATATGTTGCTGTATGTACAGCGAGTAATTCTCCTGTATCACCTTTCCACAAGTCTAATATGTTATTTGATCTCCTGTTGAGACAGGCTGTTCGCCTTAAAGATCTGATATATAATGCACATATCCTACACTTCTGTAGCATTTATTTAAATAATGCTTATTTGTTGCAGCATTGCTCTGATAAGATACTACTGAATCTGATGCAATAAACCTGCAGACACCAAGTCTGCACTAACAAGGTTTCACTTACCTCGACATGCCGAATAGTTAATGTTGTTCCAACAGGGTGCGTTCTGACATATCCTCAGATTAACTGAAATATTCACTATTTGACCGCCTGGGCTGCAACAAAAGACCCATCACACCATATTCAGGTCAATATCCACCCGCTACACAAAATGGGGCACAGCGACAAAGAGTTATGCTGTCAGATATGACAGGATACAAGGTGAGAAACATGTTCACAAACAGAGGTTGTCCAGTGATGTGAGGTTTAATGAGATGCAGATGGATTTATTGTTTTGACTTTCATTCTCTATAATTTACATTGGGAGAAGGGAGTTGAATAATAACTGAAACGTTGGTTGAGATTTATATTCTGTTTCATTTTTATGACTGGGAATATATGAATTACAACTTTTAACCAAAAACTGAACTCGTTGTCTGCTTTCCTAGATTGTTGTAGAAATGTAACGTGTATTATCTTGAGCCAGAGGCCAATAAACAACATTTCTAATCCTGGCAGTTATAGAAAGTTTTGAAAGCAGTTTTTTTTTTTCTTTTTTGGAAATTAAGAACAAACTCCAAAGTAGATAAAACACTTTGCTTTTACTTTAGCAAGCTGAGCACAGAACAGCTGAAAATGACATACATGGTTTACTGTGAGAAATTGGCAAAGTAAATGTATTATCATATCAAGTGTCTTACTCGTAAGTCTGCGACTCTGGCGGGGACCCTCACTGACCGAGATAAACTTTCTCACCGTGCATTTGCTGTGATAACTGCTGCAGAATTGTGACCCACATAAAGAGAGAAGAAAAAGAAAGCTAGATTGACAAAAAGCAAATACCGACTTAAAAACATGAGACTAAACCAAACTGTTTAAAACTTTTAAAACCATATTCAAAGCAAAAAAAAAAAAAAAGGTCCATCAGTTACAGAGATTTTGTATAACTGGAGATTTTGCAGAACAGTTACATAGTGCAAGTACTGGTGGGCACTGTGAAAAGTGATTCAAAATCTTCTACAACACTGAATTGAAACAAGAGCAGAAAATGTGACTGGCATTTGCTGTACATAGAAAAGCTACATTATCACATACTCTGGAGATTCTGTCTGTTGTTCTGTCCTGGTAGAAATACAAAAAGCGAAACAACCTTTTGCTTCAAAACCAAACACAGAAATTAAATGTGCTTCTTGTTTTAACATTAACTTTCCATATAAGGCATGAGTCTGTTTTGTTATAAACATTTTTTTGGTCTTTTACTCGGTTATCTAGAAAGCAATGTGCACTTGTCCACAATCTTGAATTAAATGGAGCATTATTTACAGCACTACATCCACAGATCCCCTTGTTATCACGTCATGTGATTTCTTTCTGTCACTTTCGGGTTAAAAGAGTAAGAAAAGACAGCATATGCCAATGTTTTTTCCACTCAGATTGCCAATGTGTTTATCTGCTTTTGGCACAGACACACCACCATGAACAGAACATCACTAACAGGCTTCTCATTTGGATGATAATAGATATATGTTTTAAAATGCCAGGTAAAATGGAAGATGTGGATTAAAAAGAAATACTCAAAGACATTAGCAGGGGTCAGAATTATCAAATTTCAAACTGTTAAGCATAACATAACTTATTCACCACATGGATAATATAACCACCCTCCATCCCCAACCCGATTGTTCTTTTTCCAAAGAAAATAGAGTTATAAAAGGAAAATCCTCTTCTTCTGACACATTTTTCCAACTCCATTCTAAAGTTCTTCTTCCCAACATCAAATGGCAGAGATTACACTATCTCTGCAGTTCAAAACAACAAAAAACAGCAAAAAACAGACCTTTGAGAATAGATAAGATGCTTGACCTGGTCCAGTCAGAGAGTTCACCAAAAGCACGGCAGTAATAGCAAAAGTACTACATCCGGTTGGTAAAGCAGAGTCTACAGAAGAAACAAGTTGCACCAACCAACCAATGAAAAAAGTGAAAGAAAAGAAAGGCCCAGCATAAGACTTCAGAGTAGGTTAATCTTCTGTGTACCCGAAATAGGATTGTCCATGAAGCAGCAACTCCACTCTGGGTGCAGTAAAAGTCCTGAACCAAGAGTGCTAATCTAGCTAGCTGCAAAGCTGGGCCAGGTCAGGTTCCGGAAAAGCATTAGGGAGTTTGGAGTTGAAGATCTGCAGAGAATCCTTGATTCGTGCCGCCTCTCCTGCAGACAGCTTGAGGCGGTGGCGCAGCAGACAAGAAAACAGGTCAAGTGGCTGCGGAGCTGGTGGAGACAGACGGTTAATCCGATCTCTCATCTCCAGCAACATCAGAAAGGCAGCGTCCTGTGTGCCCTGCGTGTAGGGGTAGTCGAGTTGGAGAATCAGGTCCTTGATGCCTTCAGGATCAAAGTGCATGCTATATCCAAAGACTTTCAGAGTGTTGATCTTCATGTAGCCCAAGTTTGACGTCTGATCATCCAAATCCAAAGGTTCATAAAAGAGAGTTTCGTTCACCGTTGGATCGTCCGTGACAATGCGGCTCCGTAGGTAGATGTGGACTGTTTCAAAAAAGGACTTCCACTTGTTTCCCAGTGACAGTGTCCAGTTGTAACACTGTGCATTGGGAGTGCTGTCCAGTCTAGTTCTCTCCCAGTCAGGGAATTCGGGCTGATTCACGGGCATGAACCAGCTCTCCGAGTGGCTGCCCCCAAAAGGATTTACATAAATGACAGGCACAGGTTCCAGTGTCGAATTTTTAGTTGAGCATATTTGAAAAGAAATACCCATTAGCATGTGGATGAGGTTGGATTTGTTTTTGTTGCTCTTGAGTGTAAGTAACATCCTTTTTCTCCAGGCAGGATTGAACCAGCTTCCCAAGCGGACGTCATTGCTGATGTAGATGGCATGGACCTCAATTCTGCTGTCGAGTCGCTGAAGCAAGTACTTCACCTAGGACAGAACGAGAAGATAAGCAAGAGCGCACTTACACGAAAGGGTGCATTTTCTGATATGACTTTGAAGTTGTATTTCTCTAAGCTTAACTGAAAATAATCACAAATATGGAAAATGTAAAGAAACTAAAAGTCACCATGAACTTCCAAAAACCTTCCTTTAAACTGAATTTTTCTAATCTTAACAACAGTAAAAATGATTTTGGAGTAATTTTTGTAATCTAAGAAGGTTTTGAGTAAAAGCATTTGATTTACTTGTTGGTCGTGCTTTTTGATCCAGTGACCATTTCATAGCCTTAGTGACTCTGTCTTCATGGAAAAGGTCTCAGAAACATCATAGTATAAAATATACCTTTGGAAATCTTACATATTCAATGAAAGTCACAATTTCTAAAAAAATTGAACTTTTTTTCCAGAATGATAATGCAACTGACAACTTGAATAAAAAAAAAAAATGGTGACCCCCCCATTGATTTTCTGGCAGATTGTGTCTAATCCATACATGGTTACAGTTTGAACATAAACCCCTACTAATAGTTTGGTTAGATGTCCCTTTGGAAATTACACTGTCATTACACCTATTTTGTTACCAAGATTCTGGCATATCTATGCCTGAGTCTTGTATCTGCTCTGTTTGGTAAAGATTTTAGATTTAAGTTCCTGACAAGGACTGGCCTTTCAAACATGCCCCATACATTTTGAACACAGTTAAGATTGGAGTCAGTCCTGAAGCTTGATCTTAGGATGCCCCATCCATTCCAAAAGGTGTCTTTGTGATCTTTACCCTTTTGGAGTATCTAATATGTCTAGGTTTCAACCATATACATTGTGGCTTACGGGGAAGGTGAAAACACCATGGAGGTGTTCCTCCCTCTCTATAACTCCATCCATTTTCTGCACTGCAACAGTTTCCAAGCTTGTGAAACAGTACAACGTATATCACCAAGCTTGGCAGCTCGTACAGTGTATTTAGTTTGACAGCCTCACCAAGCCTCTTCCAACTGTTGCTTCATGTTGTGGTAAGCATCTCTTAGTCTTTGCCTTGTATGACAATATTTTCTCCAGACACCATTTGGGTTCACCATGTGGGCAGCAAAAAGTTTAAGGCTAGCTTAAAGGTGTCCATTTTGAAGCAAGTGCCTTTTTCCTAGGTGACTATTTGCTCAGTTCATGTCTGCCAGTAGTTTCAATATGAAGGCTCAAGCCTCTCCTCAAAGGTTCGAACCTTGGTGGTTCCTGTGTTGTTCCTGAACATCCAAACCACAGTCCTTTGTTTTAAGGGTTAAGGTTTAGGTCAGATGGTTGAAACCTGGATGCAACTGGACAATGACACTCAACACACATCCAAACTGGTTTCGGAATAAATAAAGCAGTCCCCTGGAACTGCATTACCAAAGCTCCACCCTGAACCATTTCAGAATTTGTGGATTATGCTTAAAACCATGTCAGTCCCAGGAAACCATGACAGGCTAGTATATCTAGTATATTCAATAATTATGCCAGGAACCTGTAGATGGCTACACAGCATGTAATCTTGGTGCAGTTTCCTAGGGACATCTCAAATGTTAGCAGATGATCTGTTTAGAATTCAATCTTTTGTCTAACATTGCCTTTTTAATGGATTTGCATAAATGTGGAAATTAAAAGCTCCGAGAACCTCAGCATCTGGCATGTCCAGGTCAAAATTCAGATAATGGTCTAGCGAGGCTCCAACGCTCGGACGGCAGGAACCGAGATGGAGGAAGTTGCCGTGGTGACAGGCTCCGCATCGGGTGGCATTGTCGGTGGCACACTGGGAGCAGGAATTGGGAGAGGTGCCCACAACACATGGGATTGCTCCTTGGCAGGTGGGCTGGTCCACCGGACATGTGCAGCTCTTAGCCGCCTCGGAAAACGTTCCCAGGACTCCGTGCTCATTGCAGTAGAGCAGAGACTGAACTGTACCCAGCCAAAAGCCAACAGGCCTGTTGGGAAGGAGAAGGAAGACACATCAGTAAAGGTTTGTGTGAAAAGTCTGGCAGTGCTGTCAGTAGTCAACTACCCTTTTAGTCACGTACCATTGTTCAGATCTACACCACCATATATATGCAAGTTAAATGTGCAAATTTAATAAAATGTTATCCTTCATCTCTATGATAAGATTTAAAATGCATCTCACGATAAAATTAACTTACCTCTGAAATTCTTGTTCAATTGTTCACACACAGAATGATATTCTCTGTAAATGATGCATTCTTGCACAAAGTAATTGCCTGCCAGACTAATTTAACCATCTAACCAACTTTCTGAATATTAGTAGATCCTTGTGTTTTGATGTTTGAGTCATTATTTAGTTCGGCTTTGTCCCTTGATCTTCTTGTTTCTTCTGTTTACTCCCAGTGATGTTGACTATCAATTGATCATTGTTTGGAAGAACTCTGTCCTTGTATATTTTGAACTTATTTTGTTAGTTACACATTGCATTAAATGTGCTAACATATTCTCTGTGTTCAGGTATTTAATTACTAACAACAAAATACAAGTGGGGAACTAAATTTGTCTAAAACAAACAGGGTTAGGCATAGAACTGGCATAGAATGACTAAGCCGATGTACCTCAGAGTAAAAAAGTTCAGATTGCAATATCTGTTGTCATAATGCTAATTTTGAAATAAAAGATATATTACTGGGCATATGGACGGGAAAAATGCATCTATACTCATATTGTTAAGTTGTAGACAAAAGCCAGAGAATTTGGAAACAAAACTTTTTTTTCTTATCATTCACAACTGTTATTTAAAATTCTGCTTGATTTTCTAGTTAACTTCTTTTTGTTTGATCTTAAATTTGGTTTTCCTGAACCCAGTCATATTTTGACTTGCTGTGCTTCCAGCTAGTTTTGCATCCTTTCTTTGCCTCACACCACTCTCTAATTGGCAATTACTGGTTTTGTGTCGGGCATTACCTTGCTCCCCATATTATCTGCTCAGTATGCTTGGTTCTTTGCCAGATCAGTGTGTTCCAGCCCGTTATGCTTCCCTACTGTTTCTGCTTCCTTCCAGCTCGATCATATCCAATTTCCTGTTTTGAGACCCTTGTTCTGTACTTTTTCTTTTCTTTTCACAGCCTTCCATATTCTGTCTTTATCCACAATGGAATTATTCCAAAATATAATTTGAAAAGGAAAACTTTAAGAAAACTTTATATCAGGATAACATATCTCTTTTCAAACCGAGTCGGTTTATGTTGCATTTAAAGTTAATTTAAAGTTAATTGAGTGTTGGGGGCATCAATTGTGGTACTTAATGTTTGTGAATTAATGTGCTCCACATAGAAATGGGCTGACATGGTGACAAGACAAATAACTAATGTGGCAATTTACTGCGTTCCCTGCAGCATGCCATGATGAAGTTAAATGGCAACATGTTCAATATCATCACTTTCTTAAAATAATGGCCTAAGTAATTTTTTTTGTGCCAAAAGTGATTTTGGCACAAAAAAAAATCCCACGTCTTTCATTCTAAAGAATGTTTTAGGCAAAAAAAAAAAAAGACTTAGGCCATTATTTGGCTAATTAATGGAAACATGTCAGTAGATGGCACAAGAAATTTAGTCTAGTAGGAAAAACCTATTTCTTCTTCCTACAGCTTTGGCACAGGGAGAAGAAGTCAAACAGGGCAGAAATCACAACTCAAACAAGTAGATGCTTTATAAAAAAAAAGGCTACCACTTAATGTTGGGTTGGATTTTAATTGATGACTCATGCAGCATTCTTTTTGCAGACTGTTCAGCATCATCATGAAGTGACAAGAAGGGGAATTATTAAAGCTTTGTCTGACACACCAAATGTCTGTCTGTTAATTATTCTTCTTTGCATCTTAAGCTTATACAAAGTCTCAAAGGTAGTGGAAAATCTTAAAAGTAACAATGAGAAAGCTTAATCTTTTAGTTTCGCTTGAGAAATTAAATGCCGCTGATATTAAATCTATTCATATATGTTTGTTTAACATGGGAAATATAGGCTTCAAACACCTATATGCTGATTTGTATTTGTTAGAAAAACATAATTTTCTTTCTTGTGTATCACCCGATACACATTTTCTTTGTGTAGAAAGAAAATGAAAGAGAGAAAAAGTTAAAGATGATTTAAAAGACGAACATTAGCTCTTAGTTGTAACAAATTACACTGTAATCTTTTAGTCTATTTGCTGACAGTGTCGTAGTTGCTTACCTTTCTCGAGGCAGACTTATGCGGGCTTGCTTGGGGCAGCGTTTGCTCAGGGTGAAGAGCTTCCTCACTATCTTTTGGGCTTTTCCCGAGGCCAGCACTGTGCTGGCCTCCAGCTGAGCATAACGCTTCTGGAGGGGCAGGTCACCTGACCAGAACTTGGCAACCGTGGACACATTTAAAAATTGGTCAGTGGGGAGCCGCTTCAGGAAGGCTTTGAATTCATCTGAAGGGAACACAAGAGAGACAGGAAGAGCGTAAAAAATAAATGAGACAACAGAAGGAAATTAGATGATCTCACACAGCCTGTTTGAGCCCGTCAAAACCCTCCAGCCTTCGATTCCTTCACTGGTGGAACGAGGAGCTGGAAGAGCTGAGTGTCTCATTAGAAAATACAAAAGCTGTTTTCGGCTAATAAATTGGATTTACAAGGTAAACACGAGCCCCTTAATGTGCGCGTGTTCTCGTTCAGCTAACTATTAGAGTTTCATCACGGTCACTGTGGTATCACTGCCAACACTGTCATTTAGAAAGCTTGATAAATGGCTGTCTGGTGTCACACGCAGATGGGCATTTCCATTTATGTTGTAAATCTTTCATTATGAGTCCAAACAATTTAGGAGTTCACCCATAATCACAAGCTGAATAGACCAATAAAGCTATATAGCAAAATAGCAAAAGGTCAGCCTCTAGCTTTGGGTGTCCCCTTCAAAATGGAAAACAGTCCTTTGATACAATTTACTGCACACTCTGCAGCTGTCACAGCAGGTGTTAATCAAAAGCAAAACAAAATAAAAAAGCAGAATGTAACGCAGATGCTCCTATAAATTTGGCTGTTCTAGGGCGACAGTAACGCTCATATTTTACTGCTTTAACAAAGACATCAATATTGTTCACAAATGAACTAGTTTTAAACAAAGTTAGCAGCAGCAGATTACAACTTTTTATTTCACAAAAATATAAAAATTCAAGATTTTTGACAGAGCCTAAAATTTGTCAAAATATGCCTTTTTCGTGAGTGAATTATACCTATGTAATTTAACTGAATTAAATACATTCATATTCAGGTACAGCTTACAAATAAACGCTTAAGAAGTATATATTATAAATAGAAATAGACAATTACATAATAAGTGGGCTATAATTTCCTTTTACATTTTAATATACCTGAATCTACCTACTGTGTGTTGTTTAGGTTGTATCTAAACAACCTTTAGATAAAAATAAATTATATTCTATTCCATTGCTTTTATAAGATTAGATTTTGACTGATTTCAGGTTATGCTTCCTGAACCAATTGTTTTTCTTGTTTAAACATTTACAAAATAACTATTGCTTGTGGTATGTAAAAGAATGGCATTAAAACTACATAGGTAACACAAATATCAAGACACAAATTTATCAACTTAAAAAGAGCTTTGTCTGCTTGGTTGATACAGCAGGTTTAAATGAATGATTGATATATTGCTGTGAAGTAAGGACTGTTATGCACTAAGGATGTTTTTGTCACCTAGCACTGATGTTCTTGCCTTTTGTTTAGAAAGGCGGTGGGTGATATTAAAGAGGATAGCTTTGATCCAGATAAGTGCGAGATAGAAACAGCAGGATTAGTCCCAGGGATCAAGGATTCATCCCCTGCCGTTTCATGATACTGTATGTTTAAATCTGTGTGAGACCAGCTGAGAGGCCTCAGAGCATAGATACATGCTGCCCTGTGTGTTTCCTGTATGCAGGGACGAACTCACACAAAGTCTTCTCAGTTGAGTCTGGTTGTTTAAAAGCCCGTTTGCTACCACAGTTTATGATATAGGTAGTGTGGCTCATTGCCCAGAGTGTCGTGATCTTGAAGACAAAAACATGTTAAATTGCACAAAGTTAGTATTTGATTCTCAGTCTTTGGTTTGAAGTGAAATTAAAAGGCTGTGTCAGTGTTTCTAAGAGTCCAGATTGCATTTGATCCTTTTTACTTCAACATTTGAAATAACTACAGTTGCCAAATTTGAATCAGATTATTTCACAAAGCTGTAAGATCTTTTATAAGATGGTCTGCTGTTTATGAAACCTCCAAAAACAAAAAAAAGAGCCTTCCAAAAACTTTGTTGGTTGTAAAAATCTCTTAAAATAAGTGCAATAAGAGCAAAACATACACTGGCCAAAACTGAACTGGACCCATCTTGATACATGAGAGAAAGATAATTTCAAACACAGATATGTTGTGGTTTAAAAACGCAGTAGTCGTGATAAGTTGTATAATAACAACTACATAAAAAGTTGCAGAATTGGCTTTGTCTTGAAAGTATGTGAGAGTATTTGGTTTTGTCAAGGGCAGTGAGAGAGTATTTTAAGGGTCAAATTTAATATTTATTTGCAATAAACAAAGATAGCTGCACTAAATTACACGGGAGCAATCAATGACATGAATTACACATCAGTTCAACACCAGGTGTTCTTACATTTCATTATGAGGCACCAGATGCATAGCATGCCAGTTATGAAGACTTCAAATGTTCTTTCTTCCAGAGCCAGCTATGAGAGACCTTCTCAGATTTCTTGGGTCTGCTGGGGAATCCTATTCCCATGCGCTGCTTTTGGCATGGAGGAATCCGTAGCCGAGCCGACCTGCGCTGAGCCCGACTGACAACACTCAAGCCTATTACAATGCTCAGTGATCCCAGATGACCAATGGTCAGGTTCTTTCCATCCCTCTCTTTGTGCTCGTCTGCCTCCTTCCCTCTCTGTGATTGTGCTCTACTTGACAAGATGAGGTTGTCTCTCTCCTGAGTTTCCTAGCTCAGCTTGCTCGAATTTGTTCACTTTTGCTTCCTGCCTTACTTCCCTGGCTTCCTGATATCTCTCTAGAACCATTTGTCAGCTCCTTGCTTAAGGTCAGAAGTGCAGTTTTGACTTTCTCATTGACTGAATAAATTAATGCTTTTGTTGCAGGCTACTTTTTGTAGCTTTTAGTTCTTCACTTTCACAGTTGTCACGAAACATTAAAAAACAATTACTTAAATATGCTGTAAAAACACCATGTACGTGACAAGACACAAATTGCAGACCATTTTTAAAATTCTGTGTCAAAGCAAACTGCTATTAAAATATTGTATAAGTTATGCTGCTCACCAATAGGCACAGTTTTTGACAAGGTTATAATGGATCTTAGAGTATACATAGCCATGGCTTAATTAAAGTTTTTGTGTCTTGAAAATATGTAATAATTCAAAACTTTGACTGTAACCTTGAATGAAACCTTGTATTCTGTTCAATTCTACTGAAAACAAGCATATGTGGTGGTGGAAGGATGTGAAAAAAAGAACATGCAATAAATAACTAGGATGTTTTATTTTTTTTCCACGGTGTGTTCACATTTGTTTCAGTTTTCAGGTTTTTTTTGGAAGGAGTCTATCAGCACGCCACATTTTGACTAGCTAATGTTGAATTGCTCTATCATAAGGTTGTCTAAATCTATCAGCTTGTAGGCACAAACATTATTCACAGTTTTCTTTAGGAAATTCCATTGATTTTTTCGCTAGGCCACTCCAAAACTTTACTTGTCTTTGCTGAAATCTACTTTTTGTTGATTTGAATGTACACCTGAACTCACTGTGATGCCAAATAAAAAACAACTAATTTCTGTTACACCATAACACATTTTCCCATTATTGTCTGTCATATAACCTTACTTCTTAGTTCCAGACATTTGAAGACTACAGAAGTGTCACTGCTAAGACACAACCATGAAAATTCCTGCAGCTTCTTCAGTGCTTTGTCTTGCTTTCTAAAAACATCTAGTTTTTGTCAGAGCTTCCCTAATCAATGTTGAAATCAGTGACGTGCGGCGAGGTGCAATGCTGGCGAGGCACTGACTTAATCATAATCAGATATACAAATGCAGACCACCTGCTTGTTATTGTTTACATAAGGGAATTTTGTGCATGCGGACAACACAGGAGGGCAAAAAGACAATTATTTTACATGCCGTCCATAGCCGCGCTGCCGCCGTAGAAAAATTCCGTTAACTCAATCAAACTTGGACATGTAGATATTATTAATTTTGTGCTGTGCTCCACAGCAAAGGGGAAAATCGTTAAAGTACAACTCAAAACCACTTCTTTCTCGCTCTCTGTATCAGTGGAGCTATGCGCAGACTCGTTGCCATAGCAACTGACAACGCCACAAAACCCCCCAACAAAAAACACTGAAATATTTCCCACACAAAGAGCAGGACATTCAGTCTGTTGCAGTGGTATGGTTTTAGGCTTAATGTTTATTTTTGCGATTATTAATAACTGACTGCTGTGGTAAGAGGAGAAAACTATAAATATATCGCTGAACTTTACTGTATGGCTAACTCCAGGGCTAGCTCGCTGTTACTGTCTCTTACTCTGCAGTTGTGGAGTCACAATGTCTGATAATGATTGATAATGTCTGGGATCATGAGCGCCCCCTGCCATGAGGCAAGAGAACTGCCTGCCTCCCCTCGAATCTGTTCTCTGCCGTTTCTAATCGCTCATCAGCACAGGAAACACGTTACACACACAGTTGGTGACAAAAAACACTGTACATTATATACATAAGCTAAATTATGGAAAATCAATTCATATATTAAATGTTTTTTAACCATTTTATTGGCGACGTACAGACAGGAGGAACATGCTCCCATACAATGGCAGCCAGTGCAGTTAGTGAGAGGTTGATCAATCCCAGGTGAGGCTCAGCTCACTGCTGCCTCACCGGCTTCATTGCCAAGCATTTGAAAGGGAAAATGCGAAAATTCAGCAATTTTGAAGAGAAAATTGGTTAAGCTAGATGAAAAATAGGTACTTTATAGTACAAACCACATCACACTGAAACATCTAAAATCCTTCCATTTTAATGAAGTGTACATCTTTGAGTGAAATTTAGTACTCTATGTGAATACAATTTATTTAGATTCCTAAAAACTTTAACTGTCGATGAAATAATGAATCTCAAGACATCTAAACAAAATTATGCAAAAAGCACATCTGCTTTTCCCAGGACGCACAGCAATTAGCCACTGCAGTGAAAACATCTGAAACGTAAAGTGGATTAATTTTCAGACATATTACAATAAACAGATTACACTAGTACATTCTGTTCTTAGAACAAAAGACAAAACTGTCCAACTACAAAATATTGTGTTGTATTTGACTCGTTTACCCAAAAATCTGATCAAAGTTTCTTCTAAAATTAAGTTTATCCCCAGTTCATGTCAATATAGGTAAGATTATCAAATTGCTTCTGAAGAAAAAACAGGGAGTCTAACCGTACTGCTAGCAAGGCTTATGTAATGTATTGGCCAGTGTTTTGGTGCCGTTTCATAAGGGTTAATCAGTTTTTTTTCTTCCCTCAGACACATATAGTGTGATCCATGTTGCATTTCCGCTATTCACTCATTTTAAATTCTTTCAATCACTCATGAACTCAGAGAATTTACCTTCATTCTTCAACCATCCAGCAACCCCCTCTCTATTTTATGTTTTAATTTACTTTTTTCCCCTCTTTTACATCCCGTAGTTCAACTCTCTCTTTCCATTTAACACATCTTTAGTAATCATTTCCAGTGTCATTAGGCAGGAGGAATTTGTCTGTCTATTTTCCACCCTTTCCTTGACGTTTATGACTATGTTCAAAATTTATGGTCAATTTTACCCACTCAAAATCTATCAGATAAAGAGCCAGGGGTGTTATTTTCCCTAATGGGCGACAACCCGGCCTTGAAATCTTAATATCGGTGCTGAGTAAATGATTCATGCCATTTTCAAGCGGAGATGGCAGCTAAGTGACTGGCTGGCAGAAGTCTGGTGGTTGCCTTGAAATTCTCTAAAAAAAATCAGTAGACTGAACAGATCGTAATGGGATTTTAGAATCCCCAAAAGCCAAATAAACAACTAAGTTTCCTACACGAAATTGAATATTTCCTTGTCATTTTGAAATATATAATTCAATGGCCAGAACCATACTTGTTTAGTGTAAATAAGGAGGCACCACCACAGGGTCCAAACTATTCATGACACTTTAGAATTGAAAACATTGGTTGGCAATATCTTACGTGGCTAGAACAGTTTTTTTTCTTCAACAGATGAAACTAGAATGGTGGATAAATATGAAAGCAAGACTTGCCACAACATGTCAAACAAAGTTCTGAGATAATCTTAAATTGCAAATACAAATTGATAATTCATCCTTTAAAAAGAAAAAAAACATAGTACAAATGCTACTGGAAAACCCATGACTTTGATTTTTTTCATGTTTTATTGTTGAATGTAGACTTGAAATAGATATTGAGCAAATATTTATGATGGATTATTGCACTGCTATTTTAATAATTTATTCAGTGTTTTTCATCTTACTTTTGTCAAATTCTTGTGTATTTCAAGGCCATTTGAAAATGGGCGGCTTTAAGCAAAACGTTTCATGCAACTAGAACTGAACTGTTCATAATTTGAGTTCAAATCAAGTCAGGGTGCCTCAGAGGTTTTTGGACATGTCATGGTATAAGAGAAAATGCTTGTAGATGACAAATACACTCCATATAATATGCTCTTCTACTAAAAAAAGTATTTAAATTCTACAAAGATACTGGATTGATAATGTTACTGAAACCCATGCTACACTCTTTCCAACAGTGATCAATCATCACTCACATCAGCAGGCATTTGCCAGTTACCATCTTGCAATGGACAATTGTATTCTAGATTGCACGTGTTGCATTTCAACACAAACTGGCTTTACCAGTTTAATCTTTAACACACTCAGCTCTCACCTGAATCAGATGTCCTGACTTTTTAAATACATTTTTTACCATAAATGTAAACAAGCTCTAACCATTGTCAAACCGTCTCTATGATAGCTGGAATCAGAAGTGATGGTTTGACAATTCTTTCCCAGCCAACACAATTGTGTCTCAGACATCTTGATTGCCATTGTCGTGGTGTATTCATCTGTCAGTCACATCTCACTGAAGAGTCTTTCATTAAGTCCCTGATGATTTCTTGCAACAGCAACTTCAATAATTATAATGCTTCCGATGTGCTTTTAATTCGATTGCACAGACAAAATGACGGTGGTGTTGGGATGTCTTCAGGCAAATGTGGCAAAAACTCTATCTCTCTCTATTTTATTCTGCTGAGCTGCCAGCTGGGGGACGCGAAGTGGAAAACAGAGGGTCCAGAGCTGTCGACAAAGCTGCAATCTCCATCACTTCAAGGTGTCTGTAACGCATTAAAAGCTCTACCCATCATACATGACTGACACTGCTGCTCACATAACAGTTAACAGTGAGATTTTTATGTTCCCCCCCCCCAAAAAAATTCGTTAGATCCTCTTTATTTGAAACGGAGCTTTAAGTAGTTTTTGAGGCATGTTTAATTACACGTGAGTGAATTGGTTTATCTCCTAGAACAGTGGCTCAGTATATTAACATAGACGGCAGTTATGAGGTATTTTGACTTTCATTTTTTGTGAATTAGTCAGACGGCAAAATAATCGCTTTCAATGGAAATTGAGGGAGGTGCATAGTGTGATTTCAAAAGAGCAGACTTTGCTACACAAAACAAAAGCTTTATGTAAGTGTTTCCCACCAAATTGCCTTTGTCATACACAAACAGCAACAAGAAAGTTGGCCTTTTTCTTGTTGCCCACATATCTAGGACTCTGTCAGAGATCGGATTGAAAGGAGTGGTAAAAGAAAAAAATCAGTTTCAGAGACTATTATGATATGCTCTAACTACATTTGCTTCTTAATCTAGTAAAGCATTTTGTTTTAAGATTAGAGAAAATTCATCTTATGTAAATAGTTGAAAATCCTTTAAAAGGACAAAAGGACTCGGTCATGTCCTTATACTAACATTTAGTAAATTTAGAAGTAACCAAATGCTGAACTACTGTATTCATCATCAGCAGATTAATTACAATTTGAACTGTTTTTAAAGATTTGCATGCAATCTTTCAGAGCTTTACAAATCCTATGTTATTGTTGCTGTTGTATGCCAGCTTTTAAAAGTCAAGATTTCTGACTCAGTAATTGCCAAATACTTCCTCCCACTCTGTGGGAGGTATTATAATAAGTGCAATATTGACATTTTTGAAACACCACAAGTTTAGCTACGTAATAATAAAATTTGACTTGTGAGAGAAGTTTGCAGCCTGTGCTGCCTTTTAAACTGACCTGATTTGCACTTCGCTCAGTCAGTAGATCAAAAGTTGATCTAAATTTCACATTTTTAGAACATAATACTCCAAATGGAAATTTGATGACTAAAATAACATACACATGGAGAGAGTGGTGGAAGGCAGTGGAAAGGAATTTTTATTTTATTTTATTTTTTTCAGCACAGCATGCAGTGCACACATCACACAACCTTGACTGTGCAGTATCATTTGAAATAGGTTAGTCTATTTTCACAGTTTACCTAAAACACATTTTTTTATGTTAGAAATTAAAGACAAAATGAAATGTTCATACATCTACCCTTGCATATTTAGAAACAGAACGCTGGTAATTCGACTACCAGAAAAGTGCTGGATTAAATGGTAATGGAGAGCACTCCACCGCCAGTTGCTGTGCACTGCTGGTAAACTGGGTGAAAAATAGATCCCACATTTGTCCAGTGATCACAGGAAAGATAGATTGGATGGAAACACTTTATTTGAAGGGGTGTGCATAAGACTGACATGACACCGCCATAAACATGACATAACAGCTGTCATTAACATGAAGGAATTTTCATGAATGTTCACAACGTCATGAAGTGTCATTCGGTAAATAAAGACACTTTTAATGCAACGTTGACCATTTTAATTGACTTTTAATGAAAGTATTAATGCAACTTTGCATTAAAAGTATCATTTACCCAATGAGGCAAAGTTGACACTTAATTCACTTTTCATGCAAAGTTGCATTAAAAGTGTCAGTATTTACACTTCATGAAAACTTCGTCTTCATAACAGGTGTTGCGTCACGTTTATGACGGTGTCATGTTAGTCTCATGCACACCCTGTCAAATCAAGAGGTATTTTAGAAAATCCAATCTACCCAGTCTGATTAGTGTTTTACTGGTTGCAAAAAACAAATGACTTTGAATGGGAAGCTGAAACATTGCCACTTATCCATAGTAAGAAAGTTTGTCCCAAAACCCCTTCAAAACGTATGCTAAATTTACCTGTGGTTATCTGTATGTATCAGAAAAAACATTAATTTAACTGTTATAATTGTAGTAATTGGCATATTATGTCATTTCAGCTGTAGCACAAACGACTGTTGGGTGTTAAGCTCTAGGATTAGGTTAAGGACTTGCTTTTTCTTGATACTGTGGTATTTTTAGAGAAGGAGAAGCATCTTGCACGGGTTCATGCCACCTCCTGACAGACAAAAGTGTGAATACATTTCAAAGCTCATACAAGACCTCTGGTTTAATATTAATTTCACAGAAAAACGTATTAACTACTGGAAACGTTATTTAATTTTTTTTTAAATGAAATTTTAATAAAGCATGAAATATTCAGATTAGCTTAACTGTTATATGTATATATTAATTATTAAACTTTTTTGATAACGATTACTTTTAACCAGAAATATATTGCTGTGTTAGACTTTCATCCCCTCTTTCTTAGGAAGCAGGAAAAAATATGACCTGTCCCTGCTGATGTTCTGCCATGTCAGTCCCATTCAAAAGCTCTCATTCAAAGACTTTACCTGAAGCACTAAGCTCCAACTTTCTGTGGAATACAAATGAAACAAATGACAGACCAATTCGCTCCCTGTCAGGCACTGCTGCAGGGGAAGTTTACCTTGCCCACTTGAAAAATAGTCACTCTGTGCCACAAAAAAAAGCGCCCCTAAATAGAACCACCCTTTGCACTAACACTGCATCAACTGAATGAAACTGAAGTGTGTTTGAGTAAAGCACACAAATCCTAAAATATGTGACAGATCCACTCTCAAGATCGCAAACCTATCGTCTAAGTGAGAAATGGGATTCATTTCAGTTTGTGAAACCAATATATGCGCAGGCACAAAACACGGGAAATAATGCCACCAGGGTGTTTGTTAGTGGACCCCTGTGGGTCATCCTAACTTGGAAAAAAAAGCTCTTTAGTGCTATACCTTCAGCCCTCGGTAAGTTGTAAAGAAGATCAATCTGAACTCGGAGCACAACTTTCCTTTTTGTTTAAAGCAGCAGCAAGGTATAAGACCAGAAAGATTTCTGAGTCGGAAGGACAGTAAAAACAGCTGCCATCGATCTGTAGCAACTTATCTTTACAGGAAAAAGAGATTCTTTATTTCATTTGTATTTAAAATGTTGCAACGCCCAGAATAAAAAGGCACTCCTGGCACTGCTTTATGTAAGCAGAAAGAATTTAAGAAAATAATCTTTCTGTAGCTTTATTTAAAAATCTTGCAGGTTATGAGGCTGACAATGAAGGTTAGCGAGAGTAGTGATGAGTGACTTGATCATTTACAAAATGTGGTAAATTTCTTTATGTCTAGAACCTTGTATAAATCTGCAAACAAGACAAAGTAGAAAAGAGCAGTTTATTTTAAGTGAGATATTTATCCGCTTTGCACAAATGGCTCCCTTTGGCACGAGAGACCACATAAAACAGAAGAGCTCATTTAAGCAGAAAATGTGTTCACTTGACATGATTTTGAAATTCTGGCCACCTTTGCCAACTAATGGAAGCGCAGTGACAAATGCCTGCTTAAAAGTTGGTAGATTTTCAAAGTGCTATGTGCCAGTCTGTGTGTAAGGCATAATTAAATGTGACTCACTAAATGTCAGCTGATGCTATGAGATGGCTGATTAGCCTGTCAGTTTGAGCAGCATTTTCTTTTTTCTGCTTGCTACTTGTCCTTGCTACAGGAAATAAAAGCCTCTAAAACAACGTAGACTCTAAAGATAAGACAATTTGGGATTGAGAGGATCTAAAATAGCATGGTAAAATTAACAAGTGACTTTAAGGACATTTAAAGGATATGTATAGGTAGGCCTGTCGCGATAAACAATAAATCAATTAATCGAACAATAAATTAAAACTATTGACCTCATTTTAATTATCAGCTTAATCGTTTCTCCCGGCCTTTTTCTTTTTCTTCTGATGATGATGGATGAAAAAAGGCTCAACTCCGGTGCTCTCCACTGACTCCTCCCTTCCTCATTTCCTTAGTGTAAAGCCCAGTGCACACTACACAATCTTAGAGCTGTCAGCCGATTGTCGGCTCATTTTTAAAACCTGAGAGACCACAAACTAGCCAACAGAAATTCTAAGTATAACGGTTCGTTCGGTTCGTTCCTGCCGTGTGGTGTCCAACAATGGGAACAAAATAATGGCTACAAGTTCAGTGAACTAATTTTAAAACCAGGCATTAATCAATGCTTTACTACAATCTACCTGCAATGCATGTGGCTAGTGTCAGTGTAAAGTCCTGACTGAATAAAAATCATTATAACCTATTTACGTCACGTTAACGAAGAACAGCTGAAAAGTTACCGGGTTTATCAACTGCGGTAGCAATTTTGCTCCAACTCCTCCCCTTGTCATTTCTGTACTCTTTGCACGAAATGTTGACTAAACATTAATGTTGTTTCCACATATCATCTCCAATGTCCGCTGGACTTTGCTATTTGGGATTCCCCTCTGTAATTTCACCTCTGAAAGCTCGGAGGGGAATCCGCACTTTCTGATTGGCTACCTGTCACATTCAACAGGCTGCGTTAAGCTCCCAGTCGGGGAAAACCCCTGATTTAGATCAGCGTGGCAACGATGATCTTCCGTAACACACCAAACACTACAGGATGATCGGTTACGAAATCGTAAGCGACAATCTTAGAACGACCAACGTTCTAAGATTGTTGTAAGCCCGATTGTTGTTGAAAATCGGGGCAAAAAATCGTGTAGTGTGAGCTAATACATCATGTAGTCGATGTGCCCATTTTATCTATTTGAATCTAATTATTGCTATATGGCAACATAGTATACAGACTTCATAATCTGCACTCTTTTGGTTGAATGCAGTATTTATTTCCACTTTGGCTTTATGTTGTTTAGTTTTTTTTCAAGAAAATTTTTTGTTAATGGAGACTGAGAATCCATTTTATTTTTGTTCTCGGTTGTTTTGTTTATTTTGTTTATCAGTTCCAGTGTTAAATGTTCTTTTGAAAATAAAGTGTATCTATCTTTGGCAGGAAGTCGCATGAAATTTTACGTAATTTCTATTAAATCAGTGTAAAAGGGTCTTCAAACAATATTATCGTTTATCGCAATAATTATTTAGACAATTAATCACTCAGCAAAATTTGTTATCGTGACAGGCCTATGTATAGTAGTATCTCTCAACAAAGAGCTTGTGTTAGCTGTTTCCTTTTTCATACACCGACATAGAAAACTGAATTTAATTCTTTCACAGATTTAACAAGCCTGAGTTTCCCATAATTTAGACATAGCACAGGGGAGTCTGCATTTGCATTAAATACAACTATAAATATCTAATGTTGAGATAATTAGAAAAAACAGCTACAAATTGTTTGAGTTTGGACCATAATGTGGAAAAACAGCAGTTTTCTGCATCTGAATAAACAACAAACCATGCTGTATAAATATTTTATGGGGCTTTCCCTGAAAAGAATCATCTGTATTTAGAAATACAAATTTGTACACACAGCATGTCTTGCAAACTAAAGTTTTCAATCCTATAACGTTAATAGGATTTTGAACTTTTCTTAGACTTTTATGATTTAAATGTAGTCCACATCTCAATTTGAACTCTATGATAAACACATGCAATATTTTTCTCCCAATTGTAATAACATTTGGCCCTTTTTCATACATAATTACCACAACAAGTCAATGTAAGCACATGATACCCTAAAGTCTTCGATATGTTGCATAATATATCAGTTGCAAGTGAGAAAAATCCCTTATCTTCCTCCTTGCTTTGGTGCCGTTTAATCCTCTAGGTCAGATTCTACTAGCCCTGGCAGAAACCAACGCAACAGGAGGCCACAGTGCCTTCAGCACTGCTGTTTGAAGATGAAGTACCTCCCTGAGTACTGCAGAGAGATCAGAAATGGAAAATGGATTTAGGCGAACATGGAGGGAGGGGGAGGTCAGTCGTTAATATCCAGCAAGCTACTTTCAAGCAGCGTCCACCTGAGGGGTAAGCCTCTCAATCATTTTTTCCCTCCTTTTCTCCCAATTTATGCATCAGGGGTTGACAGAAGGCATATGCACTTTTCCATCAGGTCTGTTTCGCACTTGCTAAGTTACACGCATCAGGGATCTGCACAGGGAAAATACAGCCCCACATGATTGGGCGCTGAGAGCGGCCAAGTAAAACCTCTGCTTTCTACTAGAGGCCACTGAAGTGCTCCGGTAGAGCAGCTGGAGGTTGCTCAAGGACATCTTAACAGCAGCTGCTCAGGAAAGACTGAACATCGCTGGCTCGCTTCACTCCATCATGCACAACGATTAAGATGTTGTCTGAAGATGTGACATGTCAGGGTATTATTCCCTGCAAAGTCTAGGTTGTCACTATTAAATTGAAGGCTATTGTGATGAACAGGATGTGGATTCATTGTCATGCAGGACTTGCTTTGGTGTGTTAGTCGGGGTGCACATGTGTGTATTAGTAGAAGTGTGAAAGGGTCCGACTAAATAAACTCTTTTTTATATTTCTATTCATTGATCCATCCCCTCAAATGTCACAGCCACACTGGAGAGGACCCTGTGGCATTTGTAAAAGAGATGTCTTTCATGTACACAATGCTGACATCTTTCGACACCAACTTTATAAGGAGCTGGAAAACACAATCAATCTGTTTCCCCAGGAAACATCAAGAGTTATTTAAATGTTGCTATTCTTCCGAGGAGCTCAACAAGGAGGATTTTCCCAGGACAAATAAAAAATTCTCCAGCCCTACACAATACATCTTTTACATCAGCAATCAACAACAACAAAAAAATAGAGAGATCTCCTGTACCCATCTTAAAATTACTTTGAAAAGTAATAACATCAGTTTCATGATCTTTCAGCTCACTCAGCGCATCAGGCATTAAAGACAATTATTTTCACATCAGCTTCAATGCCAAATATCTTCAGACATTAGAGCCAGCAAACCCCAAAATCTTAAAACCACGAAACATAAATAAATCAGCATCTGCCCATTGTTTTGTTGTACTGCTATTTTTCAAAGTGAATAAGTAACCATCATTTTTCTTAGTCAAACTATCTGAAAAATCATCCCTCCTAAATATAAAGCGCATTTTTATCAGTCATCCATATGTGTATAATGAAGTGTTTGGTTAAGTAGCTTAAGGAAGGCTGTCAATTTCTATGGCTATGAATGGACAGCAGGTTGTAAAACTGTTAAAGAAGTCTATTGGGCTTCAATTCTAAACTCATATTAACAAAGGTTAGCATTAGTAAACATCTACTTTACAGATGTAAAGCAATCATTAGCATACAGACCTCCTACATTAAAAGGAAATCTATTGCAGGGTCTGATGCCCATGCCTAATAAAGGGGCATTAACCTTGAACGCTCCCCAGGTCTCATTTAGCAAAAGGAGTCCATATGGGCCATTGCTGCATTTGTCTCCAGACAGATGGGTTTTATCTGTGCACCCGCTCATGCTGCAAATGATCCCAAATTACAGGAGAGCTCTGTTTAGATTTTTACACCTTTGGCGTTAACCACAGGCTCCTCTGTGTGTAGGTTAGCAAAGCCCAGTCCATAAAAACAGACTATTGCCAACAGGGTTACGTCACATACTGTTTTTTTAGTCACCCAGATTCCCACTTTTGTATGGTTGTTATGTGTTTCCGAAATCTTTCTAGCCATAAACACATTCAGAAAAATTCCAAGAAATGTATTTATTAAGCCATTTAAAAAAAAACATGAAAAAGTTACTTGTTTGTTCTTTCCCAATTTGGTACAGATTTAACTCTCTAAACATGCTCAGCAGATTATCTCTCAAGGTAGTTCAGCAGGTGATCTGTCCACTGTGACGTAAAAATATCCATTCAACTCTGACCCAAAACACAGTTTACTGCTTAATTTCTCTTCAAATTAAACCCAACTGAGCTGTTGCCAACATTTCTGCAAGCATTAAAATAATAAAAAAAGAAAACATTTGCAAAAATTACACATCAACAGAACTTCAGCACACTTCCATGACACAAAAAAAAAACATTGTCATTTAGCAAAGACTTTTTAAAAAAAAAAAATTCCCGATTGGATGTTGCTTTTCTTAGCACTGCGCTAAAGGCAGAGATGATCTCACAGGTGACTTGCACTCCAGTCCAAGTGGATTCAGTTTGACTGACACTGCCTAACAGCTATGCTCCCTGAAAGCCAGTGCATGTCCGGGAAAACTTCTTTGCAGTCCAATCATGTGACCTGCTCCCTCTTTCAGCTGCAAGCATGTTTCCTATATCCAAAACTATTATGGGCATGTACCTGTCCTAATAGAAGTACCCAAAAAAGGAAACCAAGCTGAAAGAAGTGCATGTCTCTTTATAAAGTTGGGAAAGACAGAATTTAACCTTGAAGTTACTCCAGTGACTCAGCTGAAAACCTGCTGGAAAGACTAAGGTGAAAGAGAGGCACGGTGAATAATTCCTAGGTTGTAGAGCTGCTTCTCATCAATGTATCCTGGATTGTCTGTTTACCAGATTCCCTTCTTTCATCATACTCAACAGTCTACATGTAAACATCAGAAAGTAAAGGATAGTAGCCCAAAATGTGTGCCTGCAGTAATCGATGCAAAAAAAAAAAAAACACCTAATGTGCCAGCAGAACAAAAGCATCGAAACCACCAATAAATTATTTAAAATAGCAGTGGAATGAAAAAAATCTATAATCTCAAAAGGCGGGGGGCACAATCATACAAAACTCAATCAACATGAGCATCTTCTGTCACTCTCGGTGTTTTTATGGCACATGTTAATTGTCTTTCTTGAAAGTATCTTTTCTGTACATGTCATATGATTGCTATGCTCACTGGATGAAATTAATAAGTTCAAACATGTCAGTCTGGTTAAATATCTCCACCTGCTGATGGTGTGCATGGCATTACAGTAGCAATTTTGGAGTAAAGTCCACCCTGAGGTCATACTCAACTCATTTTGGAGAGTAAAACTGGAAAACTGATATATAGTTATCAGTCCGTTACGGGGTAACATAGACACAAACAGGACAAACAACCATAGCTACATAGACGCACTCGCACCTAGCTAAGGGCAAATTTAGAGTAACCAATTAACCCTTATAGGCTGAACGTGTTGGTGACGACACAGCCAAATTTGCAGTACTGTAATACCACCACACTTTGTGCTATCTGAAAAATTCCAACGGTTTCTGAAAGGGGAGACGTTGCGATTTCTAGCCAATACGGGGTTAGCCAAGGGAACGTGAAATTATTTCGGTAATTTCACTCCTGCAGTAGCAGAAAGTAAAATTAATCTACCAACTTAGCCACTAAGGAAGAAACGCATGCCGTTTGGAAATAAAAAAAAATAATTGTGAATTGGCACAACCTCCTGTTTTCACGTAGTCTGAGGAGAAGTGATCTGTTTAGCCAAACCTAAACAGAATTTAGCATCAACTGGGTGCTTGTTTGAGATTTTAACCCAGAACCATCACTGAACACTAGGAGTACTAGGTTTTTGATTTCTCCCCAGACTTACTGAAACAGTGCCAAAAGAACCAACGACTCTGATGGCTCAAATTAGCATCCATTCTTCAATTGTAAATGTGGTCGTTGACCGTCAGGCCAGAAGGTAGGAGTGTGAATAGTCCATGTTGGGGGTGGGTATCTATGATACCAACAGGAGATCAGATCTCCTGTAGGTAATGCTCTTCAGTCTAGTTTTGAAGCATACATGAAGTGTTTTTGGAGAGATGTGACCTTTTGCAGCTGATGTTGTGCTGCATTATCCAGTCTAAGTCTAAGTCTAAGGAACAATTGTGCAACTGTGAGATGCGTTGAGGCCATTACCAGGGTACTTATAAGGTAATGGCCTTATTTACAGAACAAAAGCAATCCTTCAGGTCATTTGGCCTATCTCTAGACTGCATAGGTAAATGTCAAAGTGGAGTCAAAGTGGACTAACTCCAGCACTTCCAGTGTGAAGGGATAATATTGCCAAGTTGCTGGTGCATAAAGGACAATCAATAACAATTGTATCAATCAGCAAATTTTCCAATGCAGGTTTGTTATTCTAGACCACATTGCAGAGTGATACAGCACATAATTCTTCCAGTTTAATAGATGTCTCTTCTCTTCTTGTTTTAGCTTTTTCCCCAATGAGAAAATTAGTTTTAAATAATAATATTCTTATTTCCCACTTACTGAATCCTAACCAAGAGACGATACCTGATGTTGGAAATACATGATGGTAGTCTTAGAATTTTTTTTTACTGCACTTCTGTACTGATTTAATGATTTTATCAATTTGTTAAAAAAAGAGACAGTAAAACAATGATTCTAAAGTTGTTTGGCATTAAGATCTTTCGGCATGCATATTTACTTTTTTTTGTGATAGAAGGAGTGCTTTTGTCTCGACTCCTTGTAAGTGAAGGATATGATTTTCTTCTCATTCAGCCTGCAGAAAATAGTTTGTCTTTGGTCCTTGGGAGAATTCACCTTTTGATCCATACAAGCTGTGTTTTTAAATTGCTATTCATCTAAACGCAATAGGCTATGCCTCTCTCTTTATATGCATCTGATGTCTACAGATGATTTTTTTTAACAGTGTTGATGTGTCTATGGTTTGATAACAAGGTTTCGTGACACATCCATCTCGCCAGCACCAAATTCCCACTTGCCTTTTTTTTTCTGACTCACAAAAAAGCACAGTTTCCCTTCATAAGAGACTTCTAACAACACCTACCTGGTATTCAGTAAGCAGTTATGTTACAGGAGCCCTTGATTACCAAAGACATGACAAATTCAGTTTACAGCTCTCCTATCAGTTCTGCGGTAAAGTGTCAAACACCACTTCTATTTATTGATCATTTTATTCTTACTTTCAACAATGCCTGTCAAGACACAGCTGCGGTGTAGCTTCCAACAGCAAGCAGATAAACAGTTAGAGGTGAAAACATCGTTGTGCAACTTCACAGCGGTCTTCTGTTCTCACAGGATAGCGTAGAGATGTTCTCCAGGCTCTCACTGTAAGATGTCAAAGGTACTTGTGGCTCAGGGTAAAGTAAAGATAGGCACTGTTTGCATGAGGCTTAGACTCTACTGAGCTTCCTGTACCGAGGCTATGGGAATGACTTTGTTCCCCGCCGGCTCTCAAGAGTCAAAGGGGGAAAAGACAGATTAAAACAGATAGGCTGAGAGAGGAATAGAAATAGAGATTGCTCCGAGGGGTTTGGCAACCGCTGTAAACTGGCAACTTATGCTGAGGTGCATCTCTCCACTCCTACACTTAACCTTTTACACAGGGAGATATAATAAAAAATCCTAATGAAGAGCACATTGAGAATTTATGAACAGCAGATTTGTTCCCAATTATCTCCTTCCAATAAGATGTTACTGCTGAGAAGAGTAATGGGAGGCTGTAAATATCTCAGGTCATTTGGTATTAAATAGAAGTTGATCATCCAGTCATAATGACTCCTGCTCTGCTTGACTTAGTTACAGGTGGATGTAAACGGATACTAATTGTTCAGTCAGTCGGCCAGTTCTCTGGTTAAATTAGATTACAGATTGACTGAAACAGTGATTCTTCAACAGACTTGGCCCATGCCGGCAAAGGGGGTGAGGGAAAGGCTCTAAATGATGACTAAATGTGCAGTGGGCTGCAGTCTAATTAACAAACTTTGGATCATTTGTTGCCAAGCTCTTATACAATCACTGAGAGCACATTGGATGCAAGAGATAAGCAACAGATTGACTGTTTGTCAATGTTGCACTTTACTAACTCATTAGGGTATAGCAAGGCTAAACTGGTGGGGACGGGTCAAGGTTTTAGGACATTATACAAAAGATCATATAGTTTTGACTGCATTTAAAAGTTTCTCTAGTGAAGGTTCATTTACAGCACAAACTCAGATATTTAAAATAATGGCAACTATATTGCTGTGAAAAAGAATCTGCAAACTCAGACTGACTATGCTTGTTTTTGACATAGTTAATTACAAGTTTTCAAATCAATTTTTATACCAGACAGATAGACTGAATTAAACAAAAGTTTAATACCCCTACTTTTGTCAGTTTATCAAATACAATCCAAAAGACATTTTTGTTGATGAAACTAGAGTTTGGGCATATGATGTAGTGAGCTGTGGTTTTCATCCAGAAGCTCTCATATAGATAAAACATTTCTTAACCTTAACTGAGGCAAGTGAGAACTGCAATATTTCAGATGTTGTTCCACTTGTCATTTATTACCTGCTGGATGGGTTGTTGATAAATGTTTTGAGTAATTCTGGAGTAATCAGAGAAACAAATGACTTTGTTTCTCATCTGTCTCGAAATTTAGCTTGTTTGGGGTTTTAATGCATTTGCTTCTTGACATCTTCCAGTCTACTTTCCTTTTTAGACAAGTTTTTTGTAACTGATTTCTTGAGTCGACATGTCAGCCAGTAATCAGGGCTGGTTCTGGCTTTTAAGACTGAATCCAATGAATATCAGTCACATAATTAAAACAAAAATGTCTTATAATATAATCAACTATTTCAAGACAGATAGGCAACAATTATTTCTACTGTTGCTAAAGGAGAACATTATTACAATTCTAATAACGTTATATTTAACATTAAACGGTTGGTAATTTGTGCATAACTTGAAAGTCTTTTGTTAAGCAAGTTATTAAAAACCTTGCTATTGTACTGAGAAGGTGCAAACCCCTGAGTTTCAAGATGAGGCTGAAGCACAAGTCCTGAAATTGATAATCAATGATTTTTGATCTTATGATATTTGATGTTTGTCTAAATAAATTACATTCCTCTAAACTATGACCTATGCCACATATCAAACTCTCAAGCTGTTGTAAAGGTTCATTTACAAAAGAAAAGAAACCTGGAACAGAAAAAGTTCAGTTGTTCCTGACTGTAGAGCCGTTAATGAGCACCTCATTATCTAAAGGCCTTCTGTGTTATAATATACAGCTGGAGTTGTTACTAAAAACAGATAAAATAACACAAGTGCACAAAAAAGTGAACACACATGCGTTGTGTTATAATGATATTTGATTGGCTATGTGTCTAATTGAGTCTCCAGAGAGAACGGTACTTAGCACCAGGACAGCGTTGGTTCAGCCAGTCTGAAAAGCAGCTAGAAATCACTTAACAGCATTAAAGTGCCAGATGATTGTAAGTTTTTCAAAAAGAATGACAAACTAAGCCAGAACTACTTCTGCCTAATTTGGTCCGTCAATCATCTGCGTGTAACCATGTCGAGAATAGTTGCATTTAGTATCATCTCTCTGAGTTATTATTTAATTGAATATTTCCAGTGCATTAAAATTTATTGTTTTTTAACTTGCTAATCACTTAATGCCTTAGACTGTATGTTGCCACTGTTGTAATTGTGTTGTACAAAGAATATTTTCCAAACTCATGAAGGGTTCTCTAACCTCAAATAAAGAGTGCAGTTACATTTTTTTTTCTAAACATAAGGTCAAAGTTGTTTTAAGACATTTTTACATGATTGTGCTTGTGTGAAATTATGAACCTTCAAAATAATTTACTTCAAAAAACCTGCTCACAAGACTGTTTTAAAAATATTCTAGAATATTAGATAAGAGGATGTTTCACCATTGGGAATAAAAATATCCACTTCATCCATTCTGTCAGAGAAACTACAATCATTATAAGTATATAATTATAAAAACTGCATTCTACTTCAACAAGGTTACAGTATTGTTGAGTAAATGTGTGTTTTTGTTCATAAAGAGCTTACATCCTGTTAACACTTGCACCAGTCTTTCTGCATTGATATTGTTTTGACACTACAGACCACATAGTTGTGTTTATTTTAATAACAGTGATTGTAATATATATAAATACTAACTTCATCGTGATGAACATACTAGTCACTAATGCGCCACAATGTTCTTACATTATCTCGTTATTTCTTTAGCTGTTGAAGTGTCTCAAATAACAAACCTTCCATAATAACTATTTAATGGCATGTTTTTGTTCCCAAGTAATTCAGTAATAATGCAACATCTATTGTATTGTGTACCCTGCTACTTTTAGAGGAATGATTACCCATATTAAAAATAGATAATTTATAGTTTTATAGTCATAGTATTATGAGCTAATTTAAATGAATAAACTCTGGTTCAGAGAAGCCCATTTATTTGCAAAATGTTTTTTTTTTTACATTTTCCTTTTTCTGCTGATCTTAACATTTCAATAATATTTATTAATGCTTATTGCAATAATAAGATTCCTTTACAAGTTTTAGCAACAACTAAAGAAGCCTTACATGAGATTCTGGTTTTGACAAGAAGGCGCAAATTCCACCTTGTTACATCATAGGTCAAACATTGATAGGTTTAAGTGTGTCAAACTAGAGAGGAGCAAAAACTCTCCTATAAAATGATGGTTGATGCGACAGTGTCTGGGAAAGTATTTACAATCCACACTTTTATGTTCTTAGATTTATAATGGAAGTTTCTTTTTTCTACAGATAGAAAAAAGTCTTTGCCAGGGCAAAAACTAACAATGTATAGAAGACTTTATATATTTCAGGTTGTTGCAGATAGTTTTGAATAACTTTGATGCCTAGCTTTATTCCAATTCAACTATGAAAAAACAATCTGCTGGGTGGAAATCTGAAAAGACCTAGGAGACTGACTGATGCTATTTGACTCTATGGAGTTGAGATGCTTCAGGCGTCTGAAAACAATAACCCCACGGTGTCAAAGTGCCTTTATACAGTGTGTGAATGACTGAAGGCAAACCCAGGAGTTGCTGGACACAGGGAGCCACAGGCATTGCGCTGCTCATGTAGAACTTGTAATTCTGACCAGGTACAAGGAATCCATTTGGCATCACAGATGTCACACTTTGTTTAAATAGGTTAAAAAAAGAAAATAGAAGTGTAATACTTGGAAATATAAGCAAACTTTATTTATTTGCACTCGCATATGAAGGCTGGCTTGGAAACTTTTTAAAGGTCCACTTCAGCCCCAGGCAAAGTTCTTCTGCAGAACGCCCGTTTCTTTCAAAGTCTTATTGCTGCCCAATTTCTCCATTGCGATGTTTAGACAATATCACCTGCACCTTTGGCAATATGAAAAGCCTGCTTTTGAGTCTGATAACCCCCCCTCCCCAAAAAACCACAGGAGTTACATATGTTTTCTTTATTTCTCCAAATACAAAGCACAATCTATTTTGTTCTGGTCATAGTTCTCAGAAGCTATAAAAGCTCATTTGGATGTAAAGTTGAAAAAAGTTGTGATGGGCAAAGGTTTGCTCAAGGATGCGGATCCAGGAGGAGTTATTTTCATCAGGGTTAGGTTATTATTATTATTAGGGTTATTATTACTCATTGTAATAATCTATGTATCTTAGATGGCTGTGGCAAAGAAAGACAATGTTAAAGAGTCCACAGAAAACTGAGACATCAGTGCAGAAGTCTTTGGTTTTGTCAAAGCTAAACTTTTCAGTGAAACAAGAATTTACAAAAAAAAGAAGAAAAAAACAGACATAAAGCCAATGATGACACAGAAATCCCACTATTTTCAACTTGAGTGGCCCTGACCTGTGACTCCCTGGAACCGCAATCTTTTTCTGATTAGTGAGGGCACCATATCCAATCTTTCACCAGCTCACAATAACTACAGATTTCAGTGTAGAAGTAAAAATTTAGGAACAAAATCTCAAAGTATGCCATTTTCAGTACAAGTAAGACATTTAAAAATAAACGTTAAAGGAGAGACAGAGACATTCAGAAGCTATTTAAGAGTCACCTGTATTTTTGGTGATATGTTAAAACATGTCTAGTCCATTCAAGCTTCAAGAGAGAACAGGAGACAACAGGACGAGTTGATGTAACACATTAAAATTGCTTTGTTTTGTCATTTTCCAATTTCAGCTGAAGTTATTCTGAAATTGTTCACAAAGTTCTGATCTGAGGTCTCTTCTCTCATCACGAAGCGGTCCAGCCAGATTCCAGAACTAACATCGTGGTTAAGATGTGGCTGAAACTTTAGACCACAGAGATGACAGAAAAGCCTTAAAGGCCCAAAGAATTTCACAGAGGACAAATAGTCCATAATGTTACCATAGACATGATGGAAGCTTGTTAGCATTTCCAATTTTTAAAGAACCTATCAGGCCTCGTTTGAGCAGTAAGGCACAGTTGGTTGTGCTTTGGTATGCTACGTTACGGTTCGCATATTCAGTAGAGCGTTTCCTCTGCCAGATGGATTCTCACTGGGTAGGTGGGGTTAAACCCAAATGCTTGTATCATATCAGTGAGACAACATTTGTGATGCACTATTATATCTCGTGCTTGTGGCAACCAGTGATGTTTTTCTCTTTTGGTAGATATTTTCTTTTATATATCACCTTTTAGTGTTATGCAACACTGAACCATTTACCTGTGAATTTTGTGTTTTTCTTCCTTACCTACCAACAGATGTATTTTCATCTTTTTATTTTTCATTTGACAGTTGGAGGACTTTCTGTCCAACATCTTCGATTATTTGACAGTTTTTGTCTCCAGTATTCCTGTTAGCCAGGCTATGAGTTAACAAATAACAAAGTCATTTCGTTTTTGCAACTGTGCCTGTTCTTCTGCCTCTTCGTGTTTATCTTTGGACTGACTCAGAACAAAATGTTCATACTTTAAGAACAAACAAAGAAAATCCACATATACAACCCACATATATAATATATACTGTATAATATATAATCAACAGTATGTATGTATATATATATATCCTTCCTTGTCAAGTTCAAAGGGCATGTTTACCAATTAACACCATAATGATAAACTCCCCTTGGTGTTGAGTCTCAGGTTGGTTGGTTGCTTTGATCAGGCACTGAAAGCAGCAAGAGATCTCAGCTAACACCAGTCATAGACACCTGAAGTCGCCAGAGTTTAGCAGTTACTCGGTTAATACAGCAGATCCATTTAAATAGTGTAATTACACTTTATAGAGATTGTTAGATTTCAGGTGGGTAGCATGAAAATGCTTCTCTGTAAACCAACTCAACACCGAAACCAACACTGCTCAAACACACACAAAGCATGCTATTATTCTTTACCTTAAAGTTCAAGATATTGCCAATTTTAAAAAAGAAAAAGCTCACATCTTCAATGAAGTCTTAACCAAAATCTAGTGCTGTGATGTTTTTCTTTGTCACTGTCCTTTCTTCTTCTTCCATTACCTTTCTTTTATCACATCTTCCTTTCTGGACTTTTGGCCCTTTATTACCTGAAAATCTTTAACAATTTCTTCTCTTTTCATTTTTTCATTTTGCACCGCCCCAATTTCCTCTGACTTTTTCTTTTTAATCTTGTCTACTTTAAAGTCCTCCACTCTTCTTTTTTTCCCTCAATTTGTTCTGCTCTCTCTCCTCATTGATTTACTACCCTCCCTTTTCTTCCATCACATCATTTTTATTCCCTACACATGTTAACAGAATTAATAGCTACCAGGTTATGCCTTAGAGAACCTCCGCTATCACCTCCTCTGCACAAGAGCAAGGTCCTTAGGAGAACTGCTGCTGCCTGGCCATTTGTCAGCTGGGGGATGATGTCTACGGGCCGTCTACCAACCTGGGTGTGGCAAAATCAAGATAGGACAAAAGAAAACTGAGCTCCTTTAACGGATGTCTCCCTTCCAATTGATGAAGTCTTTGGAGGTACGAAAACAACGTCTAGATATTTTTTTTATCCTTACTAGTAGATATGAAGCAATCTCTTATTTCACATACAATAAATTATATTTAATAAAAATTTGTCTATGTATTAGACTTCTATGCCTTCTGTTTTTAGCCTTCATTCACTGTTCATTTCATTAATTTGCTTCCCAAAAGTCACACTTGTTCATTGGTTGATGATGCACTTATGAATGTTTGTTTAAATCAGATCTTTGCTTGTCCTCCAAGTGTCCCCCTGTTTCACTTTTAAGTACACACTTCCTAGTATGCTGTCATGGTCAAGGACTAAACAGGAAATGGGTGATACATTATGTAATTAACAAAACAAACAATATTCTAGAGACAGTCTGGAGAAATGCCTATCAATATTTGTTTACCAAATGACAACTAATGCATCAAGGTCCCACTCGAGTGTACAAGAATGAGGTTAAGCTCTGGACTTAGACTGGAGTAGGTATTGCAACACCTTTTCTCATTTTCAGACACTTTGCTACAGTTTTGATTTGGGGATCATATCACTGTTCCGCATCATGATTCAGTCTGGGCCAAGCTTCAGCAGGCAGACATAATTTGACTTCATAATTTGCTAATTAGATTTAAGTCAACTCTATAAATGGTGGTGGAGGGATAATGATTTCAACATGCTTCTTATTCAGTATGAGGTGTTTGTCCTGATATGCTTCCGTCTTGCTTTAGCCAAACACAGCTTTGTGCAGTGAAACATCTCTACTTTGGTTCTATCTGTTCGAAAGAGATTGTTCCAAAGGTCTTGGTGCTCAGTCAGATGCAGCCTTGCAAGCCTAAGTCGTGCGGCCACTTTATTTTTAGAGGGAAAAAGCCTTTTTATTGGAAACCTGGCCATACTCTCCAATGTGAAATTTAAAATCTTAAATGAGGTCTGCCAAGCTGCCAAAACTCCCACATTTATAGAGATGGCCACAACTGTTGATGATTACTTAGACAAGTTTGATAATTAGAAACATCTGATTGTTACTTTCACTTTCAAATGCATTTCTTTAGTGGTCAGACGCAGAGCCTGCCTGGGACGTATTCTCAGTCAATAACTGAAGCGAACATATAAAATATAAATTGTATTGTTTATATGCAAAAATATCAAACAAATGATTGAGTTTTGATAGCTTTCAGTACATGAAATATGAATAGCAAAATGTAATGATTATATTAAAGATTACTGACTACATTGTTAACTTACTCTTTGCAATTTCCATAAATTATTTCTAAGATATGCTAGAAATATAAATATGAACAGTAGACTTTGACTGGATGTCTATTTTTTTTTCTCCTGTGTGTTTGAATTTTCGAGCAACTTTGTATGTCAGAACATTTTGGGAAAACTACACTCTCACTTCACTGAAATTTTAGGCTTTTTTCTTTGAGAAATTTGTCAATGTCGAAAGGAACAATGTCTTCTAAAAAATATTGAAACAACTTATAGGCAATTTGAAACTATATTTACTTGCTGCTTGACAAAACTTTATGACAGTGGCTGTGCCGTTTCACTGATCGGTAGCTTAAGTGCATTTTGCTCCACAAATAGGAAATGTACATTCTCTGCACAGTCATTAATCCCCTGCTGACAAGACCATTTAAGCGCTTTTTCTCTCCTGCTGGTTTTTGATGTAACACTTTAGCAGTGACCAGTGGCCGCTCTCTGTTTGCAGGGTTTAAAGCCAAATGGAATAGGTTGAAATGGCAAAAACGGCAGATAGGAAAAAACAAACAAAGAAAAAAAAAATGATGCTACTCATTCAGCAGTTAATATTTAAGTTTTGGTCTGAAATCTGATAAATCTGAAAGAACCTTTGTATCAAATTAACAAACAAATGTCATCATCAGCTATTCAGTGCAGGAATGCTTTGCAGTATTGTCAAGTGGATTTAAGTCTGGATTTTTAGTTGGTCATTCCAACATGATTTGATGTTTTCAATTACAGCGCTGGCTGTACAGTTAGGCTGTTCCTGCTGAAAGGTGAACCTGCTTCAACTCTTTTGAATCATCTAACGGGTTTCCTGAATCTCATTCATCCGACTTCTCATCTCCACCAGCAGCACTGGAATACAAAAATTAAGCACATTGTTTACAGCAAGATTATTCAACACCACCTCATTATATCAAAGGACAGATAATACTCAAGAATGGAGAAAGAAATTGGATTTGCAGATTCAGGTTTGTGTGGTTTTATCCAAAACAAAGTTTTTGGTGAAAGTGGTTGAGTAATACTTTTTGCAAGGCATGATCTATTTTTGTCTTTAAAAATATTAAAAGCACATAACTTAAGCCTGCTGCAGTCCTCCGGGATCCATTGGACTCCTTAAGTTTTTTGTACCCTGTGCGTGGTCCTGGTAGGGTCATACTGACCCGCGTGCGCTTTTACCAGTATTTTTTATGTGATTTCAGGCTGACTGGAACCCCATCGCTTCCCCATTGTCCGACCGTGACATCTGCCATGCTCCTTCTGAGTGTCACGCTAACACTGGAGGAGGGTTAATCAGCAAACATGTTTAGATTCTTCACTGTGCCAATGTGCCAGTTTCACACGTTCTAATTAACAGTGGCAGGTAAATACAACATCTGGCTTTTACACACTTACAATGGTGGTGAGGCAACTGCACTCATGAATTGCCTGGATGAGATTTTAACAGCAAGGATGATATTCAGTCATTGAAGGAAAACAACTGATGTAATGACAATTACAAAACCCAAACAGTCTGCTGTAGAAAAAACATAGATACAATTAAAACAGGTATTTGAAGAAAATAAAATATGATTGTTCTAGTTTTAACTCAAACATAGTCAAGTAGAGGGATAAACAATACATACATTAATGCATGTAAAATGTTTCTATTATCTTCCACCCAGCAAAAACTGATAAGATATTTAAACATCAAATAAGTTTGTAACAATGTTATCAGTTTACTACGACGACATTTTTTTCTTGCCTCATAAAAAGTTTTAGTTTATACGATGCTAATATTTTGTTGAAAAAGCTATAAAGCATGTGTAATATTTCTAGATACATTTGTAATTGGACAGAGATATTGTTTGTGATGATGTGAAGTGGGGAGGAGCCTGTGCACATCCGAAGGTGTGATTCTCAACCAAACTGCTGTGAAGCAGTAATAGACTTACACCTGTGCTCACAGACCATGCTCAGAGACTATCTGTTAAATATCACAGTTATAAAGTGTGTATTTCTGTAACACCTTCACACTAAGAAAAATGATCTCTAAATTGTGATGATTGGGAAACAGTGAGCAGCTGTCCTTTATGTAGTATGATCAATAAATGGTGATGATTAGAAGGAAGGAATAGTCTGTAGCTTCCATCTTAAGTCTAAGAACTGTGATCTTTTTACATTGCACCTGTTCTACAGGCTGTTAAATTTGTGAAAACTATGTGGAAAGCTGTTGAAGCCGAAAAATAAACAGATGAACCTTAAACAGTCATATATTTCCTTATTTATTTTCAAATTAAACAGTTATTTTATTATTTTAAAAAATGACCTGATTACAGAAATAAACAAAACAAATTGTATTTTTAGCTTGTTTCTTTCACTCAGGGAAGAATTTTAAACACATTTGGCCCCTACACTCAAAAATAACATAATTTAAATCCAAATCAGTTGACAAACATTTAAGTTCACATAAAGAGAAGCCAGACTATGGAGTGCAAGTTGCAGTGTTTGCTCACACTGCAACAAAAATAAAATGTAAGACTTCGGCTCAAAGCTGAGACAGACAGTCCCGAAACTCTCAAACAGGCAATTAAATATCTTTTACACTGTGGGAACAGTGAGCAGATCCCTCTGGAGTCAGGTATACTGAGCTAAACTGTCATAAAACTCCTACGTGCTGCTCAGTTGTGCCAAAAGACCAGGAAAAGCCTCAAGCAGGGCACCTAATGATTAAAAGAAAAGACACATCAGCTGAAGCTACTCTGTTGTCTGTGAATCTGATGGGTGGGATAATCTGCTCTGACTCTGTTCATCATCATCACCCTGGAAAATTACAACTTTCTTTATCTTATGTTCGGTCGGAGATGTCAATTGCAGAGTGGGTAGGTTTCGTAGAAAAGCTATTGACATGGAGGCAGCAGAGAGCACGGCGGGTCAGGTGAAAAGTCAGCATCCACCCACCCTGACTGCATCTGCCTGTTGCCAGTGGCAACCACTTTCAAAGGGAGAGAAACGAGCGTGTCTTCTTACTCTTCCTGCAGTGGTAACATAATCACATAATCAGTTTTAAAATAATACGTCTACTCATGTAGGTTATTATATCTACTCAATTTAAAAAAAAAAGGAAATTCACAGAGATGTTTCTCTCAGTCTCATTAATTTATATAGAGTAATATTGTCAAGGTTATAGGACATATAGTAGGTTTTTAACAAATGGAGTCTAGTTTTAAAAACAATTACACCACATCTCACTTACCCCTTTACATGAAAACTTCACCTTAAGCCGATAGACTAATATCACTGGCCTATTAACCTGCAACAAGGCTAATCAGCCCAGACAATCGATCACAAAAGAAAAGCCAGAATTTGACAAAGTATCAGAAAAAAAAAAAACTGTTAACTAAAAAAGAAAAAAAAAACATGATAAAGTATAATGGCACACCAACTGGGAACAGGGAAGATGAAAGGCTACTCTTTGCTGATACCTTTTTAAATTATAATCAGCAAACTTTGAATCTTAATTTATGTTCCTTTGGAAAACATCTCCTGACTTAAACATAGAAAAGCTTTTAACTCATCTATGTGTTCAGACAGCATTCATTAGTGATTTTTGATGTATTTCACCGCTCACTCACTCAAGTCTGCCAATAAAAGACTCCAATCTTGTACCTCTCAGTAGATGAATAACATTATTATGGAGACAGCGCAATTCAGTAAAGGCTTTATCAAAGCCATTAGAGGTGAATTAAGTCTGAAATGTGTGTGAGGGTATAATAGGTTGGCATTGTTGATGGATCCTGAGGAAGCTTTTTGTCTAGGATATACTTAGACACTGGAAATCTGTCTTCCAACAGTTTTAATTGTATTACCCCTAATTAAAAAATGCCGCAAAGGATGTGTAAGCAAGATTTATTACAGGAGCACATAGCTAATAAACTAAGAACAATGACACAATCCAATAATTTATAACCCACTATAAACCAAACATTTGTCCCAACTAAAAATCATCTAAGTTATCCTTATCCATAGCAATGGATATGAAAATTGTCTTACACAAGTCTAGAAATATATGTCTACCTGCTTGTCCCACTAAAACAAACCTGCAGTGACTGCATTATTAATACAGTTTTAAGTGAAAATACTGGGTGTGGAAAATACCACAGCTTCGCTGGACTTCGCCTTGTAGGCTTGTCTGAACCGTGATAGGCTGGTCTGCATGTCAATCATGGTCGACAACAACCTATCAGAGCCTTAATGGGTGGGAATGTTCTAGAATGTGGCAGAACATCCATCCATCCATCCATTTTCCGTTCACCCTTGTCCCTAATGGGGTCGGGAGGGTTGCTGGTGCCCATCTCCAGCTACATTCCGGGCGAGAGGCGGGGTACACCCCGGACAGGTCGCCAGTCTGTCGCAGGGCAACACAGAGACATACAGGACAAACAACCATTCACACACACACTCACACCTAGGGAGAATTTAGAGAAACCAATTGACCTGACAGTCATGTTTTTGGACTGTGGGAGGAAGCCGGAGTACCCGGAGAGAACCCACGCATGCACAGGGAGAACATGCAAACTCCATGCAGAAAGACCCCGGCCGGGAATCGAACCCAGGACCTTCTTGCTGCAAGGCAACAGTGCTACCAACTGCGCCACTGTGCAGCCCTGTGGCAGAACATGTGTTTTTTATATAGTTTGCAGTAGTTCAGTAGTTGTAGCAACTGTATTATCAGAAAGGAGTTCTAAATTTGATATTTTCTGATTATTATTGTTTTGCTGCATCAAGAATTGTAAGTTGAATGATAATAAAGGGACGCCACATCTTTGATCGGATGCCTGCAGTTTTTTTCAGATACACCAAGCCCTTCAGTTCAATTGTGGTCCTTCGAGCCGGATTTGGGAAATGCTGCAGGACATGGCGACAAGCACTCCAGTTAGAGAAGAAGAACCCAAGATGCAGCCCGTGGTAAGACCCAGACGAATTGCACGTCCACGAAGCTATACGGCAGATTATACACTGGATCAGCCTGTGCATCAGCCTGCTTCTGGAGCACAGATGCTCTTATCTGATATCAGCGATTCAGATGCTGGAGATCATTGCAGTGCACCCATTAGCCAGCAACCTAGTCCTAACCATTGGAGAATGATGGATCAGTGGGAGGATGCTGATGAAGCTGAGAGAGAAAAGGAGTGTTTACAGAAAGAAAATCAGTGCCAACGTGAAGCTATTTTGGAGCTCACAAGAGATAGAGATGATCTATATCACAGTAACAATGAGATGAGGAGGGAATTGCAGGAGTTGCGACAAACAGCAGCACAGCTGTCCACAGTCCTGGAGACGTTGAAGGTGATGGAACACAAAATGGAGAAACTCACAGCAAGCGAGGCTGAAGATAACTCTTTTGCACCCGCAGCCCATAATGTATACTCGACAGCATTTCCTGTCCCAAAGCCAAGGATTCGCACACTACAGAAAGCGAGGGAAGACGTAGAGCATTATTCACTTTCAGCAAGTATAAGAGACGAGTCTACTGGCCCTCACGAAGAGAAGCGTGTGCATCATTCAGACCGAGGCTACAGGTATGGAAATAAAATATGCGAAGAGAGTGTGTCGGAAAGCCTATCAGCAGCTCCAGTTCCTTCGCCACGAAGTTCAGCGAAAATGAGAACCTTTACACCTCCAGTGCCAGCTCCGAGAAGGTCAGTCACATCCCGAATCTCCAGATTAGAGCACCCAGATTCTTCTGCTTCTGCTCTGTTTGAAAGAGAAGATCATTATGATTCTAGAAGGATCCAAAGCTCACATTCAACACCTAAACATGGAAGTACATATAATGGTCCTGCTCCAACTATACCCTATTTTGTGCATCCAGACCCACGTGAGTTCTCCAGGCTTAGGATTGCTCTTGATAACATTCTGCCAGCAGGTGCTTCTGAACATTTTAAATATCAGGTCCTAACAGATCATCTCAAGCTAGAAGAAGCTCTCCTGATAGCAGATTCATTTTGCAACTCTCCACATCCTTTCACCGACACAATGGATGCCCTGTTCATGCAGTTTGGCCAGCCACATCAGCTTGCCTTAGCACGAATAGCAGAACTGATGGATGGACCAGACATACGCAGCGGGGATGGGGAAGCATTTCGCATGTTTGCACTACGGATACGTTCTCTGTTGGGCATGTTAGAGCAACTAGGAAGAGAAGGTAGTATTGAACTCCATTGTGGGTCTCATGTTTCCAGATTGCTAAGCAAGCTTCCACACGAGCTTAGAAGCAGTTTTAGAAGAAGAGTGCATCCAAGTAAGGTTCCAATTCCAACTCTGTATGATCTTGGAGAATGGCTGGATTTTGAAATGCAGGTTTATGAAGATAGTACCAGATTTTGTACTCCTGTCAGAGATAGCCAAAAGAAAAGAGGCACAGAAAAGGACAAAAGGGTGGTGTCAAGAACTACAGCATTACTGCTCAGTTCTGGGAAATCAGGAGAGACCAAGGTTTCTGAGCTGACACAAAATGCCATTACTACTGAGAATGTCAAGAATAAACCATATTGTCCCTACTGTGACCATTCCAGTCATTTTTTGAACGGTTGTCAGAACTTTCAGCAGCTTACAAAGGAACAGAAAGTGCTGTGGATCAAAACAAATAACCGCTGCTGGCGTTGTGGGAGAGGACATCTGTCTGCCAAATGTACTCTCAAGGCAACGTGTAAAACCTGTGGACGTAGGCACTTGCTGATACTACATGATGTAAATGAGAAGTGGCAGGAAAAAGAGGAGACGGCAGAGAAGGGGAAACCCCCAGACCAGGGAACCATTGTGGGTGCATGTCTAACAAGCAGTGTGGATGACAAACTTTATGTTGGACGTTCTCTAACCAAGCGTAAAGTTCTTCTGAAAATAGTCAAGGTCCGATTGAGTAACGGGAGCAAAAGTATGGAAGCCTTCGCTGTTCTGGATGATGGTTCGGAGAGATCCATCTTGCTCCACAGTGCAGCACGTGAGCTTGGTTTGGAAGGGGAAGCTGAAGCTCTTGTTCTCCACACAGTGAAAAAAGACTCAAGGGTCATCCATGGCCATGCAGTTTCATTCTCTGTCTCCCCTTTAGCTCAACCAGCAAAGACATTTTGGATTAACCGGGCTTTCACAGCTAAATCTTTAAACCTTGCAGAACACAGTCAACCCACTGTTGCTCTTCAGAGAAAATACAAACATCTGCAAGATTTACCACTTCAACCGATAAACACGGTTCAGCCACTTCTCCTGATTGGATCTGACTTCCCATATTTAATCACTCCCATGGAACCGGTCCTCTTGGGGAGTAAAGGTGGCCCAGCAGCAGTCAGGACTCGCTTAGGTTGGACATTACAGGGCCCTGCGGAAGGAGTGAAACCGGGATCAGACACACAACAATGTAATTTCATCTCATTTCAGTCTCCCACCATTGAGTTGCATCAACAAGTTGAGAAGCTCTGGCAACTTGATGTTCTTCCATATCGGAGCACAAAGGAAGTGACCAGGTCCCGACAAGATAGTGAGGCTTTGTGCACCCTTCAAGAAAAGACTGTCAGAACTCAAGTTGGTGGAGTACTCAGATATGCTACCCCAATGCTCCGCATTAAAGGCACAGAACCTCTGCATGCTACTCCTGAAGCAACTCTTCCACTCCTCAGAAACATAGAAAGGAGACTTACTAAAAATCCTGATCAAGCAGAAACATATAAGGCTGAAATGAAGAAACTGGAGGATGCTGGTTACATACTGAAGTTACAGCCTGAAGAAGTGGAGAAATCTGATGAAGCCTGGTACATCCCACATCACTTGGTACAGCACAACAATAAAAGCAGAGTAGTTTTTAACTGTTCATTCCAATATCAAGGCAGAAACTTAAACAAACTACTCCTACCAGGTCCTACTTTAGGCCCATCCTTGCTGGCAGTGCTTCTTCGCTTTCGCGAACATACAGTGGCCATTTCTAGTGATATTAAAGCAATGTTTCACCAGGTGAGACTTCTCCCTGAGGACAAACCACTGTTGCGGTTCCTTTGGAGGGACTTAAAAAGGGAGGAACCGCCAAGTGTTTATGAGTGGCAGGTGCTCCCCTTTGGGACCACCTGCAGTCCATGCTGTGCCACTTATGCACTGCAAAAGCATGTTCAAGATCACAGCCGGCCTGAAGAGGACATCCGAGAGGCAGTTGAAAGAAGTTTCTATGTGGACAATTGTCTCCACAGTTTCAGTTCAGAAATGGAGGCAAAGATGTTAGTTGATAAACTTCGAGATGTCCTGGCTGAGGGAGGATTCGATCTAAGACAATGGGCGAGCAACGTGCCATCCGTAATCAGTCATCTCCCAGAAGATGCCAGATCAACTAGCAGCAATTTGTGGATAAATCAGAATCAGCTTGATACATTTGAATCCACACTCGGACTCCACTGGCATTGTCCTACAGATCTGCTGCATTACAAACATCTTCCTACTGGTGACCTCTCAGTGACGATGCGAAGCATTTACAGAACTCTGGCTAGCCTGTATGACCCCCTTGGTTATATTATCCCCTTTACCACCAGAGCTAAGATTGTCATTCAACGTCTCTGGGATAAAAAAAGAGAGTGGGATGATCCAAGACTTCCCGAGGACCTGCTACAGACATGGAAAACCTGGCAGGCAGAGCTGCCCGACCTAGAGAAGATCTCTTTACCTCGATGTTACACCACGGAAAAGTTAGATCTACCGGACAGCAAAAGAGACATCCATATATTTTGTGACGCGTCAGAACAGGCATACGGCTCAGTTGCCTATATGGTCACAGAATCTCCAGATGGAATCCAGGAAATTGCTTTTCTAGCAGCCAGGTCACGAGTAGCCCCACGAAAGCAGCTGTCCATTCCAAGATTGGAATTGTGTGCAGCTCTCACAGGTGCACAGTTAGCTCATGTGCTAAAGACTGAACTCAACATACCTATACAGAAGGTTTATCTGTGGTCAGACTCCACCACTGTTTTAACTTGGCTAAAGTCTGAGTCATGCCACTTTAAGGTGTTTGTTGGGACCCGGGTGGCAGAGATTCAGGAGCTGACTTCAGCCCAGGATTGGCACTTTGTGCCATCAAAGGAGAATCCTGCTGATGACATAACCAGGGGAAAAACTCTGACCGAACTAGCCGTTGTCTCCAGATGGACACATGGGCCTCTCTTTCTTCAAGATCCTATCGATCAATGGCCGCTCATGCCCTCAATTTCCACCATGGATGGCGAAGAGGAGCTCAAACATTCATCATTTTGTGGAACCATTTCTAACATTCCAAACTCCACCATCCCTGGGGTTACACAGTACCAAACTTTCAGGGATCTTGTAGAAGCGACAGTGAAACGTGCTCATGGGGCGGCTCACACCTCTGGCAGCTCCACAGCAGATGATTATCGAAAGGCTGAAATCGAAATATTGCGCCAAACCCAAATGGACAGCTTTCCTACTGAGTTTCCTAAGCTCAAATCAGGCCAAACGGTTGGACCTAGTAGTCGGTTGTATCCTTTGGATCCACAGTTTGACCAATCCATGGAACTCATTCGTGTGGGAGGCCGTTTGAGACGTGCCTCTGAACTTGAAGAGGATTCTATCCACCCATTCGTACTCGATTCTCGTCATCCTGTGACAGAATTAATCATTAAGGATATTGATGCAGAGCTTCACCACCCAGGACCAGAGAGGGTATTTGCTGAAATAAGGAGAAGATTCTGGATTCTACGGGGCAGGGAGGCTGTTCGGCGCTATCAGCGACATTGTGTTGGCTGCAAACGATGGAGAGGAAGACCTGTTGCTCCCCAAATGGCTGATTTGCCACCATCCAGACTCAGACTATTCAAACCACCTTTCTACTCTACTGGAGTAGACTGCTTTGGACCTTACATTATCAAAGTTGGCAGAAGACATGAGAAGCGGTGGGGCATCATATTCAAATGTATGACCACAAGGGCTGTGCATGTAGATCTGCTGTCCAGCCTTGATGCCGACTCGTTCTTGTTGGCACTGAGACGTCTGATAGCACGGAGAGGAAAGCCCTATGAAGTACTTTGTGATCAAGGCACAAATTTTAAAGCTGGAGAACGTGAACTGACCGAGGCATTCAGGAGCCTTCAGCCACAAATCCAGGAACAACTGGCTGGTCAACAAATAGACTTCAGATTCAACCCTCCAGGAGCACCGCACTTCGGTGGGTGTTGGGAAAGGGAAATTAAATCCCTGAAATCGGCCCTCACGACAACCTTGGGGGCCCAAATTGTGACAGAGGAGGTGCTGCGCACACTTTTGGTGGAAGTTGAAGGAATACTTAATTCCAAACCACTTGGTTATGTTTCAGCAGATGTAGCTGACCCAGATCCTATCACTCCTAACATCTTGTTGATGGGGCGGCTAGACCCATCTCTTCCTCAAGTTAAATACCCAGAAGTAGAGATTGCTGGTCGGAGGAGATGGAGATATAGTCAAGTGTTAGCTGACCACTTTTGGAAACATTTCCTAAAGTTTTATCTGCCAGGACTCCAGGCTCGGAATAAGTGGCAAGAGCACTCTGAAGACCTGCAAGTTGGAACCGTTGTGATGATAGCAGACCCACAGTTACCACGAGCTCTTTGGCCTGTTGGAGTGATAAAAACGGTTTTCCCTGGAGCAGACGGAAGAATCCGCACAGCTGAAGTGCAGGTCAAAGAGCGCAACTATATTCGCCCTGTAGTACGTCTAGTAAAACTTCCAGAAATTCCAGAATGAAGGGCTGATCTTCAGTTAATATTTTCCAAGCTGCAAATTATCACAGACAATTTGGGGGCGGCTGTGGAAAATACCACAGCTTCGCTGGACTTCGCCTTGTAGGCTTGTCTGAACCGTGATTGGCTGGTCTGCATGTCAATCATGGTCGACAACAACCTATCAGAGCCTTAATGGGTGGGAATGTTCTAGAATGTGGCAGAACATGTGTTTTTTATATAGTTTGCAGTAGTTCAGTAGTTGTAGCAACTGTATTATCAGAAAGGAGTTCTAAATTTGATATTTTCTGATTATTATTGTTTTGCTGCATCAAAAATTGTAAGTTGAATGATAATAAAGGGACGCCACATCTTTGATCAGATGCCTGCAGTTTTTTTCAGATACACCAAGCCCTTCAGTTCACTGGGATAACATATAACCCTTTTATGGAATATGGGCATCGTTGTGTCTTTGCACAGGGAAGTAAATCAATACACACGATTTATATCAAGAACTTTAGTCACTTACTCAATTGGAAAAGTGGTCCAGGTGATCTGTAATTTTATGCAAATTCACATTCAAGCAAGATTACTGTATTATTATCAAATTCCTTTAATATTTGGCCTGTCAGAAATAATGGAAACCTTTGCAGGAGGCAGTTCTCTTGTATAACTCCATCTTAGATATGCATGTCAAGACAGAATAGGTTAAATTTTTAATGGGGAAAAAATTATAAATTCAGTCTTTAGCTGACTGCAAAATATGGGGATTCATAACTGAGGACCTGAATCTGTATTGAAGTTAATGTTTTGTATATTACTTTTATGCTTCCCCACACGTCAGCACAGTAACTCAAACATGGTAAAAGTAACATACATTATAAAGGATAAAAAGCTTTTTGATTGAGGATGTACTTTGTTCTCCACAGGACGACAAAGCTCTGAGTCAAAATCTCCCAAGCATATGTGGTTTCTAGCATATTTATGGTTTAACATCGCACAAAGAAAGTTTTATTTCATTTACCCTTTCAATATTTGCATCATCAATACATTTAATGCAATATTTTTTGCATGTTTTGCAAATAACTTGAATGTAGTTTTCACTAAATGTAATAATTTCAGATATCGAGGATCTTGTTGAGGTCTATTTTTCCAACAAGTATTACAACATAATGATTATGTGCTTTTAAAAATTATTCATTGTATGTAAACACTGGGTAGACTTCATGTCGCCCTCTTAAACATATGTGAAGGTTTTCGTTCTCCCATCAAACCAGAATATATGAATAAACCTTTCATCCAGATTCTCTGCTTATGAATTTAGGAAGCAAAAGCTTCATGCTACATATCTCTGGCCTGCCCTTGTTTATGTGAAAAAATAAAAAAAAGGACAGATGTTCTGCAGAATAAGAAAAATAAACCAAGAAAGAAATGTGGAGGAAGCAGAGACTACCTTTGCCAAACATCTTTGCCGTTGAACAAAGGAAGAAAATTAGATGAGAAGGTGGAAGAAAGGGCTGCCAAGTCTTTAGCTAAGTTGAAATCCATCTTTAGAACTAAAAAAAAAAAATCCTTCTTGTGTTGTTTTCTTAAGAAATCCAGGAAGTGCATGCGCTAAATCAACAGCCTGACACAACCTGCTTTATAAGAACCATAAAAGCAAAACTGGGTAGACAGTCAAAACGGTGGAGTCCTGATAGCATTGAGAGGAACCCGTGCCAAGACTATTTGTGGGTGGTACCGGTTACGACACTGATTCGTTAGCTTGTGGGGACGTTTAGTTTTTTTCTTCCACTGACATAACGAAGACAAACAGACAATTAACCAATCTGTAACCCAATGCAAAATGACTAGAGGAGACCTATAAAGCAAAGCGGAGAAGGTGAGGAATCGCAGAGGGGAAGGGAAAAGCCTCGGGCATGGCATGTGGCTGTCAGTTATAATGAGGAGATGATGGTTAAGCAGTTCTGCCTATTACTGATATGAAGGTATAACACAGCAGGAGGAGCAGCACAATGCAGCACTAAACGTTCATAATACACACAGTTTAGAGTTGACAACATGAATGTTATTGATTGCACAGCAGAAGGAGCAAGTTCAATAATGCCAGCAATGAAATTTTAAAAACCACTGAGGTTTTGTCTGAGGGCAGCCAATGGATTAAAGTGATTTATCAGTGCAGACAGCTTTGATTCGGAGCTGGCATTCACTAAGGTCTCACTCATCGCAGAGGAATGAGGGGGAATATAAAAAACATGAACATGTGTGAACATGGTGTATGAAGATGCTTTATCCTGGAATTGTCAACCAAATCAGCGCACAACAATTTTTTTCCCATATATAATGTGACTTTCAATACCCTGGTCAAAATATTCACATAGATTCACATGAAAAGAAAAAATATATCCCTAAATATTTTTTTCAACTTTTGTAATGTGTATTTTATTAAGTGTTTTTGCAACTATAAAAATCCACTACAAACTAGTGTGGAAATCCATCCATCCATCCATCCATCCATCCATCCATCCATCCATCCATCCATCCATCCATCCATCTTCTTCCGCTTATCCGAGGTCGGGTCGCGGGGGTAGCAGCTTCAGAAGGGAGGCCCAGACTTCCCTCTCCCCAGCCACTTCTTCCAGCTCCTCCGGGGGAATCCCGAGGCGTTCCCAGGCCAGCCGAGAGACATAGTCCCTCCAGCGTGTCCTGGGTCTTCCCCGGGGTCTCCTCCCGGTGGGACGTGCCCGGAACACCTCACCAGGGAGGCGTCCAGGAGGCATCCTGACCAGATGCCCAAGCCACCTCAACTGGCTCCTCTCGATGTGAAGGAGCAGCGGCTCTACTCTGAGTCCCTCCCGGATGACTGAGCTTCTCACCCTATCTCTAAGGGAGAGCCCAGCCACCCTACGGAGAAAACCCATTTCGGCCGCTTGTATCCGCGATCTCGTTCTTTCGGTCATGACCCAAAGCTCATGACCATAGATGAGGGTGGGAACGTAGATCGACCGGTAAATCGAGAGCTTCGCTTTTTGGCTCAGCTCTCTCTTCACCACGACGGACCGGTACAGCGCCCGCTTGACAGCAGACGCTGCGCCAATCCGCCTGTCGATCTCCCGCTCCCTTCTTCCCCCATTCGTGAACAAGATCCCGAGATACTTAAACTCCTCCACTTGGGGCAGGACACCCCCCCTGACCCGGAGAAGGCACTCTACCCTTTTCCGGCTCAAGACCATGGCCTCGGATTTGGAGGCACTGATCCCCATCCCGGCCGCTTCACACTCGGCTGCGAACCGATCCAGCGAGAGCTGCAGATCACGATCTGATGAAGCCAAAAGGACCACATCGTCTGCGAAAAGCAGAGATGAGATCCTGAGGCCACCAAATCAGATCCCCTCAACACCTTGGCTGCGCCTAGAAATTCTGTCCATGAAAGTGATGAACAGAATCGGTGACAAAGGGCAGCCCTGGCGGAGTCCAACTCTCACCGGAAACGAGCCCGACTTACTGCCGGCAATGCGGACCAGACTCTGACACCGGTCATACAGGGACCTGACAGCCCGTATCAAAGGGCCCGGTACCCCATACTCCCGGAGAACCCCCCACAGGGCTCCCCGAGGGACACGGTCGAACGCCTTCTCCAAGTCCACAAAACACATGTAGACTGGTTGGGCGAACTCCCATGCACCCTCCAGGACCCTGCTGAGGGTGTAGAGCTGGTCCAGTGTTCCACGACCAGGACGAAAACCACACTGCTCTTCCTGAATCCGAGGTTCGACTATCCGACGGACCCTCCTCTCCAGGACCCCTGAATAGACCTTGCCAGGGAGGCTTAAGAGTGTGACCCCTCTATAATTGGAGCACACCCTCCGGTCCCCCTTTTTGAACAGGGGGACCACCACCCCAGTCTGCCAATCCAGGGGAACTGCCCCCGATGTCCATGCGATATTGCAGAGTCGCGTCAACCAACACAACCCTACAACATCCAGAGCCTTAAGGAACTCCGGGCGGATCTCATCCACCCCCGGGGCCCTGCCACCGAGGAGCTTTTTAACCACCTCGGCGACCTCGCCCCCAGAGATTGGAGAGCCCAACCCAGAGTCCCCAGGCTCCGCTTCCTCAGTGGAAGGCATGTTGGTGGGATTGAGGAGGTCTTCGAAGTACTCTGCCCACCGGCCCATAACGTCCCGAGTAGAGGTCAGCAGCACACCATCCCCACTATAAACAGTGTTGGTGCTGCACCGCTTCCCCACCCTGAGACGCCGGATGGTGGACCAGAATCGCCTCGAAGCCGTGCGGAAGTCTTTCTCCATGGCCTCTCCAAACTCCTCCCACACCCGAGTTTTTGCCTCAGCAACCGCCCGAGCCGCATGCCGCTTCGCCCGCCGGTACCCATCAGCTGCTTCCGGAGTCCCACAGGCCAAAAAGGCTCGATAGGACTCCTTCTTCAGCCTGACGGCATCCCTCACCGAAGGTGTCCACCAACGGGTTCGAGGGTTGCCGCCGCGACAGGCACCGACAACCTTGCGGCCACAGCTCCGATCGGCCGCCTCGACAATGGAGGCACGGAACACGGTCCACTCAGACTCCATGTCCCCCACCTCCCCCGGGACGTGTTCGAAGTTTTGCCGGAGATGGGAGTTAAAGCTCCGTCTCACAGGGGATTCCGCCAGACGTTCCCAGCAGACCCTCACAACACGTTTGGGCCTGCCAGGTCTGACCGGCTTTCGCCCCCGCCACCGGAGCCAACTCACCACCAGGTAGTGGTCAGTGGACAGCTCCGCACCTCTCTTCACCCGAGTGTCCAAGACATACGGCCGCAGATCCGATGAAACGATGACAAAGTCGATCATCGAACTGCGGCCTAGGGTGTCCTGGTGCCAAGTGCACATATGGACACCCTTATGCTTGAACATGGTGTTCGTTATGGACAATCCATGGCGAGCACAGAAGTCCAGCAACAGAACACCGCTCGAGTTCAGGTCGGGTGGGCCGTTCCTCCCAACCACGCCCCTCCAGGTCTCACTGTCGTTGCCCACGTGAGCGTTGAAGTCCCCCAGCAGAACAAGGGAGTCCCCAGGAGGAGCACTCTCCAGTACCCCCTCTAAGGACTCCAAAAAGGGTGGGTAATCTGAACTGTCGTTCGGCCCGTAAGCACAAACGACAGTCAGAACCCGTCCCCCCACCCGTAGGCGGAGGGATCCTACCCTCTCGTTCACCGGGGTAAACCCCAACGTACAGGCGCCGAGATGGGGAGCAACAAGTATGCCCACTCCTGCCCGACGTCTCTCTCCCTGGGCAACTCCAGAGTGGAAGTATGTCCAGCCCCTCTCAAGGAGACTGGTTCCAGAACCAGAGCCATGCGTTGAGGTGAGACCGACTATTTCTAGCCGGAACCTCTCGACCTCACGCACTAGCTCCGGCTCCTTCCCCACCAGAGAGGTGACATTCCACGTCCCAAGAGCCAGTTTCTGCAACCGAGGATCGGACCGCCAGGGTCCCCTCCCTTGGCCGCCACCCATCACACAGTGCACCCGACCCCTTTGGCCCCTCCCACGGGTGGTGGGCCCATGGGAGGGGGGGCCCATGTTTCCTCTTCGGGCTGAGCCCGGCCGGGCTCCATGGGTAAAAGCCCGGCCACCAGACGCTCGCCATCGTGCCCCCCCTCCAGGCCTGGCTCCAGAGTGGGGCCCCGGTGACCCGCGTCCGGGCGAGGGAACACCAAGTCCAAGGTTTTCCTTCATCATTGGGGTCTTCGGGCTGCACTTTGTTTGGTCCCTCACCTAGGACCTGTCTGCCTTGGGTGACCCTACCAGGGGCATGAAGCCCCAGACAGCATAGCTCCTAGGATCATTGGGGCACTCAAACCCGTCCACCACGATAAGGTGGCAGCCCATGGAGGAGTAGTGTGGAAATCTGAATTAAAATGGAAGTAGTACCTAGTTCTTAACGTTTTCTTCTCTTTTCTTTTTTTTCTTTTTTTTATAAAGAGTCTTGGAGGTGTTGCATTCATTTATATTCAGCACTCTCTTTAGTCTGACAAATCAAATGAAAATCCAATGCAAATAATTTCTCTGAAAACAAAAAGTGTGAAATTTAATGTCAGTACGACTTATCTGTAAAATAATCACTCGGGTAATACGTAGGTGAACAATACTAATAAAGTGTTTTTGGACAGAACTGAAGGGCCTTCAACTAAATATTAGTCTGTCCACCTTCGCAAGCAGACTTCTGCGGGTATTCTAATTTTAGCATATCGTATTGTGAAAGATTTGTTTATTTTACATTGAATAATACAGGACATATATCCAAAACATATGAAATGATTCATGGTCTCATTTTATTACAACATACAAAAAAACAGGCCTTTTAACAGAAGTATACCAACTTGTACAACCAATTTAGGAATCCTGTCACAGACACGTACTGGTTTTCAAGCTAGTAAAAATAAAACTAAGTTTACTTGGGGTATTTAATACATAAACAGTTGTAGACTGATGCATATGTTGACAATCTCTCCTAACAGTCATACTGTTAACAGTTTTCCCTGCCTGACATCTGTATCTCATGTTGGAGTTGCAGAAACATCCAATTAACACCGACTGATGACAATAAGCACCAGATACAACAGCTCCGCACACATTTGCAGCATTTCTCAAATGCTTGTCTGAACCTATCCTTGCATGGTCATTATGGACTGTTTTATAATTAGTCCACTAATGAGCAGGAGTATGTAACAAACAGCTGGTCTCAACTTCTCCTTATGCAAGCAAACTCTGACAGAACCAGAGTTTACAACAGTGCTAATGACTCTGAGGCTGCAGAGCTTATTATAAAAGCCTGATAAAAGTTGGTTGGAAGTTTCAAGTTTAAACTTAAAACTAATGTGGAAGTGAAAACTTTCAAAACATACATAATCTCAGTCCTCACATTTACAGATATGAGAAGATAAAGACTTCTCATATCTTTATCTTGATAAAGATATGAGAAGTCTCAAAATAAAATCATCTTCTATGGTAGCTGCATAACTTAGAATACATGTCATTTATTGCAAATACTGTATACACGAATTTATACAAAAATTGTGTAAGAAATATGCAACACTCTCACATCTTTTGGTTTTTGCTTCAACACACACAAATCAACTTAATGGTTTACGACCAGACCTTTGGAAAACTTACTGACATGCCAAGTAGGTAATTCAGGTGTGTTGGAGCAGGGATGCATCCAAAAGTTACAAAACAGTCACACTTGAGGTCAAGAGTTGCAGACCCCTTGTATAACATTTATTAGAGGTATTTGCACATTTTGGTACTCTGGTTAGCAAAATGTCTAACCAGACATTAGTCCTTCTTATCCAGGAATAATTCTAGTCCTGGATAAGAAGGACAGTCAGAGAAGATGGAAACTTCTGCGTTGATGTGGTCATTTGCCATGATCTCTAACAAGGTTCACTGGCACATTAGAACAGCTTCACATTGCAAACAAGATGCTTTTTTGTGTAATTATCCTTAGTTTCACACCAAATCCACTTCTTGCCTCTAAAAAAATGTTTGGCAAGTAGATAGTGTCTGATTGTTGTTATGGGAACTTGATGAACCCACGATGCCACTCATGGCTCAGTTTTTTGTCATTATGCTTTATAGATGCTTTTACCTTGCTTCCTGATTCATGATGTGTGGAGAGGATAAATATGGTATAATGACAAGTGAATAAAATAACTTGAACCAAGAATCATTTCAAACTTTTAGCTCAGGGAAAGAAACTTTTCACTAATGAAAAGTTTTTGAAATCTAAGAATAACTTCAAGTGTGAATTAAAATAAAGGTGTCAGTTCCATTTATTTTCAGCAATAGTCAAATCTATTGCAAATTTAGTTAAAAATGTTGTATAATGGTTGCCTTTTTATAAGTTTTGAACCGTAAGCTCTCGCAATAAGGCTTTCTATGCTTTTTCTCCCAGAACAACAAACTAATTTCACCATAATATGTATCATAATGCAAAATGTTAAAAAATAACCTTTATTAGGTTTGATTATGCAGAGGCATAGAAAATGTGGAAACCCCCTCACTCTAATGCATCTTGCCAACAAAAATACTCACTTTTATTTATGTAATTATATAACTTTTAATAAACAGTTCATGGGGCAACAAGCCACCATTAATGGGTTAGTTGTATGCATTCATCCGAAAGCATCACCACACGGATGTGAACGCGCTAATGAAATTATTGTGTGTGCATGAATGCTGAACACGCACAAAGCTTTTCAAAACACTGAAAAATAAAATGTATTAACATGACCAGACCTTCCCATAACCAACATGAAGTGAATACAGAGGGAGACGGAAAGCTCTTTTTTTCTTTTTCTCCTCCCTCCGTCTCCTTCTCACTGTGAAGCTAACACCACCTCCTGCCCACCCTCGGAGCCGGGAATTGAATCTTAATTACCTAGAGGCTCCGTCTTATGTTTCATGGATGAGTTACCTAATTTGTTAGTTACATCCTATACTCACGCTCCTCATGCTCAGTGCCTGAGAACCCTTGTTCGTCGTGTGAGCCGAGTTAATGTTTCAAAGACCCACTCTAATGGGTTGCATGTCGAATCTAACATGGTATTGATGTGCTAATTCTAACCGCTATCTGAATTTCATTATGAGAGATCAACTCTGGAGGTTTGCAGATGCATGGAGTTGACGCACATTAACTTGTTTAACTCATTTTAATTTAGCATATGTTGGTTACCAGTCCACCAAAGATTTAATAAGGTACTGTTTGGTTTAGAAACAACAAAAAATATATCCATCATTCTATTCCAGTAAGTCATTATGTAATGCTTTTTAAAGTTATTAACAGCTTACATTTTTAGTAAGTAACAATTTTATGCACAAACCTTTGCTCAGCATCGTCTGTTTTCAAATGTACATTTTAAGCAATTTTGTTTTGATTTAATTTGATAATACCATGCCACTAAACATGGCAAAAAAATTTTTTCTTGAGTTATGGAGCAAAGAATAATTCTGTGATGCTGACCGTCACCCACCTTCTGCTGCACACTGCTGGTCAGACGGCTGAATGAAGGCAACTACACTTTTCCCTCATGAAACTAAAGGAGAACCACATGTCTTTTTTATTGCTGTTTTTATACTACAGTAAACAGGTCAAAACATTTTGCACAATTACCAAGACATTACTACTTACCTGAAAACGACTTGAATTAACAGGCCTTGATTTTAGATTTTTATTAATAGTGTTAAAATTATAATAATCGGTGTTCTAGAATTTGTTTATCATTGCTACATTTTTATAGTAATATCATTAATTGTGACATTTTATTAAAAATGAATGCAAATTTGTCTTGTAATAAATTTTTGTATTTCTCTTTACAATAAAAAAAAAATGCAATTTCTAATCATGGTTAGAAATGATATGTGAGAAAATCCTATCCCGTGAATTAATCCATGGATAAATATTCTGTTCATATCTTTATGAAACATAACGCAAAGTGGTTTTGGTTGCTTCTTGGAAATGAAAATGAAGAAGTAGTTTATTTTGAAACAAACTCTGGCATTAAGGTCAGTCAATAAAAGATTAAAAGCAACAGCAGGACCATTAGTTTCCCTAGAATTCATTATTACTGGATTTTGGTGCACCAAAAGCTCCAAGTTGCTGGCTAATGATGTGATCAAAGTGACTTTCCTCTGCAAAGTTTCCTCTGATCCATGATAGTCATAAAAAAACAAAAAAAAACAGGCAAAAGACAAACATAAAAATCAAATCTAAATTGTGACTTTGTGTTGCTCTAGCCAAGAATTATTGCCATATAAACATAAAAATGGAACCTGTGCCATTTCACTTGAACTTGTCCAAAGTATTACTAATATCATCAGTTCCCTTCATCTTGTTTTGTGTGGTTTTATTCAAGGAAAGTACGTTGACTCTGAATAAAGGTTTAGGAAAGTGGAAAAAGTCTGCAACCAAATGCAATTCAGCAGAGTTCAATTTCAGTTATTAAAGGGTGGGAGGTTGGAGAGGTGATGTTAAATCGACTTTATTTTAGCCTTACATCAAGTTAAATATATTCCCTCATCAGAACCATATCTGAAGTGTTGGTTTGACTCTTCCATGCGTGTTTGAAAAGTCCTTGAATCTCCTGAGGGGTTGCTAACTGCTTGCTCATATAAAGTCCTGCCTATTTCCACAAAGCTCCTCCCTGCAGTCTCCAAGCCGAGCTGCTCCCCCAAGCCTCCCCCGCTCAGCTCCACTAGATTAGCGGCAGCAGCAATTAGCAAACTATCTCTCAGCCCAACAATCCTACTAACAATGGAAAGGCGTTGTTGTGATGACATGCTGAAGATGGAGTATCGGAAAGAGTAGGAGGTTCTTAAAGAGGCAGAGGCCAATTTCAAGGTATCAAAATTGCAAAGTCTAATTTTTTTTAATCATGTTTGATATATAGAGTATTTTTATAACAACTTAAGGTAACATAGTTACTTGATTGTGCTATAAAATGGAACTATCTGCCTGAAAAATACATAATACTGCCCTTGTCTAAAGAACTCTAATACATTAAATACATCATTAGCGCAAAACCAATTAACATTAAGATTTATTATTGCAGCAAATTATGTGCATGATACCAGTATTTCATAATGTAAATGTGAAAAGTTTAAGATGTTGTTATAATTTTTAGTACACTGTCTCAAAGCTTACAAAAGCATTATGACAAAAAAATAAAAAATAAAACTAAAAATATGGATTCAAAAATGTTTTGTTTTTTTTTCTTTTCCGAAAGCTGGCCTGGTTACCAATTTCACAGAATCAAAGGTGTGATGTTCCTGAAGTTTTCACACCTTTCAAAGACATCTTGCCTCCCATAACTGAACATCGCCTCCTCTACCGAGAAAGAAAACAGCTTTACAGCAGACAGCTTTAATGTTACTTGTACATTGGGTGTTGGCTTTGATAATCTACTTTTAAATTGCCAAGTTTTGTGTGCTAAATTCACTTCTTCACTTTCGCAAATCCTGTTTTTAGACTTTTTGTCTTTCTCTGTGAGAGACTTAAACCAGCTCTTATACACACAGTCTTTAGCACACTGAATACTTCAACATATTTTAGAAAAAAACAACAAAAAAAACAAAAACAACTTTACTGGAAAATAAAACAGACTTACTTACTGTCCGAGTATACAAATTGCCTCAAACCTACAAGAAAATTGTGAAAGAGGCCCAGTAAAAACGTTTATCTTAATTCTTAAGGCCCTGGAAAGAGTGGATGGCATCATAGGTCCAAGAGAAGGTAAATAAAAAACAAATAAAGCTGTTTGCCAATCTTTACCAGGTGATCTAATAAATGCTAATTGCACTGTCTGATCAGTAACAGAAACAAGGAGCCACAGAGGGAGGGAAAACCAATAGACAGAACTCAGAAATTCAAACATTTGCTATGTAGATTTCCTTTTGCCATCTTTTTGCAATCATTTTGCATTCCAATTTCTCTCATGTGCAGCTGTTGCTAGTGTGTGAATGCGTAACTGTAACTTGTGTGCTCCCAAAAATTAGATTAAACTTTGATGAGCTTCTTCACACAACCATGCCTCTGGCAATACAATGTATGCCTGTTCTGTCCCTCTGCCTGCTGTGACATTTTCAGCTCACTTCTCAAACACAACCCTCTGAAAGTACTACAGGATTATTTTCTGGATAAACAACAAAAAAGCTAGCTTACTGATAAAATCCACAACGTCAGCGCAATGAGAAAAGTGCCTCACGATTCACGAGCCGCTTTTGCCCTTTTTCCTTTGACACCCCGCTTGTGCATCTTCATAAAGTTTTATTATCGAGCAAAAGCGCAACTTTGCAAAATCAAGTGCTGTCAAAGTGAGTCTAAATGAATGCACAGAAAGCCTATTTACCTCTCTTGATGTCACTCAGCAACTGTTTTCCTGCACAAACTGCGGCTCGCACACAATTACCTGAGCTCTACAGGGAAACACAATACGCTCGCAAAGAGCGAGGCAAGCTGCCAGAAACCTGTTTCCAATTAAATCCTGCATACACCTTCCAAGTCATTAAGAGGTGAGCTGGTAATGTGTTGAGATGTGGCAAAGCAGAAAAAACCCCCCCAAAAAATCGTCAACCAATTAAGAGAGCGACGCCCGACTTGTTCTGCAGCGCAGCTAATCGTTACATCACACACCTGTGCCATTCTTTCTATGGTAGATAGTTTTGATGAAACGGCCCAGCATGTTGTACACCTGATATAATCTCTAGCAGGGAGGCCCAGCGATGCTGAGGCACAACTTTCATCCGGACAGATGCCGTCTACTTTTTTCCCATATGTGGGTAAGTTCACCGTACACCAGCTTCAAGCATGAAACGTCAAAAAGATGCTAGGCTAGATTTTACCCTATAACAATGAAAGGGCTTAAAGGTAATAAATAAAAAGGACATCAAAGCTTCATTCATGTACATGCTTTAAAAATTGTTTTTCAAAAAGTTGAATGTGTAGTGTTACTCTGTCAATTAAATGTCAATTGCAGTGTTCCTTGCTAGGCCAGAGATTCTCAAAATTCAAACTTTGATCCAGATTTGCACAAAATGATCTGTCAATCCGGATCTAATCCATTGTTTATCTTTAGGAAATGCTCAACTGGGGCTGAAACACAAGTTATTTTATTTATCTAATTCTACTGTTCTTCATTTGTTTGTGTTCAGGGAATTACGTAATTTGTTGAAGCGAAACAGTACTTAGTTTCTTACTTTTTAAATTTTCCTTATTATGGTTTATTGTCAAACATTAATGGGCTAAAGATCACAAAGAAACTGTGGAACTAAATTGTACTTTATGCTGATTGTGAAATGACAGCAAATGAATTAAAACTGATTCAAATTAAGTCAGATTTAGTTTTTTAAACATGACGTTCAACTGAGGTAACATTGTATGAGACACTGTTGTTCAAGAAAGTCAAATTATAAAACAAGACCATTTAAATAAAAATTAAAAAAATACAAAACATAGTTTATCTAAAACAAGAGCAACAGCTCAATTGAAATTGTATGGTATATCTGAAAATATATCCAAGAAAAAAGAAAGAATATACAAATCTAAGTTCGTCAAATTACTTGAAACATAAATGAGGTTTTGCTCTTTGTACCACTAAAATATATATATATATATATATGTATATATATATATATATATATATATATATACAGTATATATATTGTGTCTTTATGAATAAAATGACATCAAGTGAGCCACAAACCAAGTAAGTTATCACTAATCATCTCCGTTTGTCGCTTTATTTTATGAGTAATTATCATTAACGTAATCACAAAAACACTTCACAGGTACACTCTGTATAAACACAGTGGTAGCGTGCACAAGCTGCCTCCAGCTTGGCTCAATAAATCATCACCATCCCACCTGCTCCATCTGAAACTCGAATTAAACAAACTTATGCAACACGGCCCCTATCCAGCTGTCCACATCTCGACTCCCTTATTTATGTAATGCAATACAGTCGGCAGCTCATCCTTAGCTGCCGTCAACTGTGAGGCAGCAAAAGTATTTCATTGGTACAAGCTCTTAAAGTATAATAGACTTTTTAAAAAAGATTTCCTGTTGTGCTGAAAAGCCAAAAACTGGCTTTTCAACACAATAATGTGTTTTGACACCAAATCAAATCACCAATAAATATCATTTTCTATCCGTCGTCAAAATCTGCCTAGCAGACTGCCTGAAAACAACACCTGCACATACCTGATTCCATGAACTCCTGATTGAAGTTGTTCCAGGATGCTTTGTTCTTCTCCAGGTTCTCCTCCATTACTTTGATGTCAGCAAAGGGACAGTTGCATTCTGGGAATCTGGGAGAGCACCGGCACCAGCAGTCGTTATTGCGGCAGAGCAGCTCACCCTCCGAGTTACAGGCCACGTAGCTGAGGGCCGCCTCCACAAAACGCCCACGGAGGAACTCTGGCAGGACATCCTGCAAGCCTGACATGAAGTCAAAGGTAAAACAAATGTGTGTGAGAGTGCAAAAGCTGCAATTTCAGCATGAAAAAGAACATTCCTAACATAGCTGATTTATTTCAGCTTTATTTATTTATTTAAAGGATAATGATCCTGTGATCCTGTCCGCAGCAGGGAGCTGAAAAAATTTGACATTTTGATTCCCATGATTCATCATGTCAGATTTTATTTTATTTTTTTATTCTTAAATGGATGGATATAGCAAAACATTTTTAAGAACTGCTCCTGAATATTTAACCATTTTTTAAAAAATGAAATGGAAAGCAACAATTACAATTTCATCTGCATGATGTTTTAACTCAGTAGCTTTAGTAGCTTTTGCAGAAATTACATGCTTAACTTGTGGGAAACAAAGTTGGAATCAATTTGCCAGCTTGAAAATATGTTACATTTCCGCTGCTGCTTTCGTGGTTTAAATTGTATTAAAACATGCGATGCTAATTATAGTGCCAAGATCTGACTGCACTGTGTATTGAGCCACATCAGAAGCTGATGTGTTTGCAGATTGACATCTCTCAGAAACCAGCAGGTAGCATGGTGAGTGAAGCTCACGCTGTGTTCCAGAAATTGTCTGTGGTCCGTTCCTGTCTCACTGATTTTCTGTCTAATAATTGTTAATTTGTGTCAAAAGCAGCCTCTCTCTTCACTTCACAAGCTCTTTCTGGATGATTTTCGGCAGCCAAGTCAGTCCCACTGTGCCCTGCTATGAATATGCATATCTCTTCTTTGGTATTTTCTCTTTTACTGGCATGGAAAGTAATGTAATTAGTCACATTTTCCATGTTCTATGCTTTGGCAGGTGCTTTGAGGTCTTTTTCTACTTTTCTGTGGGTTAGTTGGTGTGCATGTGGGTGGATTGTCATGTGATTGTGTATATGTGCACACACACAGTTCCAGTTCTTCACGAAGTTTCTTCGGTTTGGGAGAGACAGCTAAACAACCCGCCAGATTAAGTCATTATCTCACTCTATCCCCACCTTGATGGTGCCTCAGCTTGTTTTCTTCTTTTTTTATTTTTTATGGACTAATTGTACTGATAAGATTAGAAGTAATCTCCATATAAATTGTGTTATTATAAAACAGATTGTTTTGTTTTGAAAGTCAGCACAGAATATATAATAATTTGCAGTGACTTGCAGAAAGCTGCCTGGATGTTTTAATCAGTTTCCTAATAAATAACAAGTCTTCCTTTACAACGTGCTGAGCGACATCCATGAATGTCGCATCAGTGGAGGAGTCTGAACAACTGTGTTACATAAATGCTAAACAGGTATAGCCACTAAAACATAATGCTAAATATAACTCTACACCACAGTCAAACAATTGAAGTCGCATCCAAGGCAACTTTCAAGCAGCCTTTTGAAAAGTTTGGATGGGCATTGAAGCATCACTTGGCTGCACTGTCATTTTATACAAAATTGGCCCTGTCTGTCCAACTTGGCTATTTTTTATTTTTTTTAAACATTATGAAAGTGTAGACTGAGCACAAATTATTCAGCTCGGCTGTTAGCTGGGTACTTGCCTGTGAGTCATCCTCTTTTCACCTTGCTGCTTTTCACCTTTGACACACGTGTCGTTACTGCGGCAGCACATCAGTATTCAGCCGAAAGCTGGCTGTGATCAGTATGACACTCACGGCTGCCTTTCCAAAATGAGTAAAAAATGCAAACTGGAATGTGTTCGGGTGCGATTTGCCATTTTATATCACTTAGAGTGACATAAAGCCCAACAACACCATCAAGCTTTTATGAAATAAGAATGCTGTGGTAGGCTCGTATGGGTTAAAAGGCTGATTTATGGATTTGTGTTGTTTTTTTTCTTAAGTAGAAGTTATATACTGTAATAATCAAATGGAGATTAAATTAAACTATGTTTTAATGTACCGTGAAGGACAGTCTTGCACATACACATTGTGAATATTCCTGCTGGAGGATATATTTGTGTACATTGTGGTCATAGACAACACAACCTCAAAATTCAAGGAGGAGGAAAAGCCTGACTAGTCAGTCTGGATTAAATTTTATTGCCATTTTTTTCTTAAAAATAACAAGTCTTGTATTTAAAATTTACACAACTTGTAAGTTGCCCTAAATTTCAAGCTGCTGTCATGCAGTTTCTTTTCTTGCTCTGCATATTGACTCATCTAAAAATGCATTTTATATGGGTCAGACTGAAAGTAATTAGGCGCATTTGGTGAAACATGAAATCCTGTCACATCTATAAAGAATGTGTGTCACTTATGATCTGTTTATAATGCAGATATTGGAAAAATAATGGGTGTGTGGCTACTGTGCCAGGAGAGAGCGATCAGTGATATCATTTTTGCGTTTTGTTGCCTAAAGACCACCTGACCTTATTAGGATGGAAGGTCATTGTTTTCTGGATCATCTATCAGCGAGCCAAGCGGTCAAATCAACTGAAACGATAATATTTCATGTTTCTCCATGTTATTCTGATCTTGCTTTTATGCTTCCGTGTTACTCTGCTCCACCTGCCAAGTTAAATCTCTGCTCATCAGCTTCATTCAGTTCACCTGTGCCAAGCCTAGTTGTCTACCTTTCTCAAGTTCTTGAAGTTCTGAAGTTCTTGATCTCTCCTCAGTTTCTGCCTCCTTGCCAGATTATTGACTTTCTTGTGCCAGTAGTTGCCCAGTCCTTGCCCTTGTTGTCTCTGGACTATTTTCGCCTCGCCCATGACAGATCTCTACAACCTTTCTGATGGCTGGACCACGACCCACCCGAACCGTACCTGCTCCTTTTTACGAGGTATTCTGACATTCACCTCTCTATGTATGACCTTTCCCTGACTTCTAACCACGTTGCTGGATTGTGGATCTAGTTGTGAAGTAGTACCTGTGATCTTCATGGAGGAAAATTTGACTAACCAAGATGAGTATATACTCCAACAGGACTTTCTTCTTCCACATGATTCAACTAACTTTCTCAGTTCCCCAACATCCACCTTCTCTGACATTATGCAGCTTTCCAGCTTCCTCTCCAGAACTGCAGATTAGTGAGACTGATTTATTCTCTTACATATTCCCTCTGGCAAAATCAAGTCACCAACCTGCCTCCTCTCTCTGCAGTGCTGAGAGTCAAGTCCTCTGTACTGAAACATTTCACTGCTGATCGTTCTGCAGTAAAATGCAGAAACAAATTTAATCTTTTAGATGAAATTCTTTATCAAGATGTCCAAGCATTTGACATTCAGAGGTGAGTAAATTTCCACTAGTTTCACATATTAGAAGAATGAGGTAAAGATTATAGAGTCATTTCTGCAACATTGTTGTCTTTATGCAAATTTCATTAACCTGATGCCTATTTGCAGCATATATTATGTCTATTTTGCCAGTGGGTTTTCCTAGCTCTCTAAAATTGTTACAGGTTCAGATTTCTAGAAATGCAATGTTGGAGCTTTCTTTACTTTTTCTACAAATTATTGAAATTCAGTGAACTTACACAATAAAGTGACACATAATGCACTAAACGTTGTTGGGTTTCTTGAATGACTGCTGGCAAAAGCAATATAAGAATTATAGCAATGACTAAAAGGAGTTCTCTATTTTCAAACATGTATTTCCACAGATTCAAACAATATACAAACTTGGTTTAATTAGAAAATATGTTAAATTGAAGGATGTTGAGCAAAAAAAAAACCTTGCTGCTAGTTCAGTTTTCCAAAATCTTTTCATTTTTCCAGAATAGAAAAGAGATGAAAATAAAGACAGAAAATGATTTTTCATCTTTTCATCTTTGTGCCTCCAGGCTACCCTTTCACCGAGTTCCAGATTAATTTGCTACCTATTTCAGTCCAATTTCTAATTAATCTAAAATTGATGACATATTAATTACATGTTTCTGTATAAAGGGAATATCAACAACTGAGAAACCAGTTTAATCTGGTAATGAATCAAACAGCCATCAATTATCTTTACTAAGATATTTTCAATGTTTAACTACCTGCAGAAAATGAACCAAGAGTTGACGCCTGGGCTAAGCAGCAGATTATTATTGAACAAATTTCTGATGGAAAAACTAATTCATGAAATCTTTTGCAAATGCTGTTTGGTTGGAACCATCTGCAGGTTTATATATGTGTAAAATATAAGTCTGTCTTTTCATCCAACCCAAAGAAAGGCTTCAAATAGGACAAATGCTTGGAACATTTCAGACTGCACTGAGTGGTACACCTCTGTTCCAGCAGGGCTTGAAACAGTGATAAAAAAAATCCCATCACTTGCTTTTAATCTTCAGTATTATCTCTCCTTATCACACCAGGTCCCCAGTTACCACCATGAAAAACCTGTGGGTGTCCTCTTTCTGATGGGGGCTTTTAGGGCCATTACCCATGAGACTTTGCTTCCATCCACCCCCAGATTTAGATCACTCCACTGGACTAGAAATAGCAGCCCCAAGGTTCCCTGTCTTTCCATCTCTCAATCCCCTGCAGAGGTCACATTTTTCATTTTGGGCAATTTGAAGCTCTTAAACCCACCCCATGATCACTACCTCTCTGTTATCAGTGCATGTCTTTGAGTGACTGTGTGTTAATTTTAAGCCTCTGCTTTGCTGAGAGCTAAGTCCGCTGCACTGGAATGCACTCTTGTCTCTGCAGGACGTGCCGTTGGTACCCTTGGCTTGCTGTCCTGCCCTCATGGCCTGAGAGTTTTGCATCGGTCTTGCTTCAATGTCTTGTGTGCAAGAGTACTCACAATGGCACATATGTTCCTGTGTCACATACTAAGCCTCATCCTTTCTTTTTTTTTTTTTGTCTGACTTTTCCCTCCTTGGTCGTAACGCTTCCCTCTGACTGTGACTTGAATTTTCTGCTGACTTGTTGCACAGGCTGGAATGCGTATTTACCTCAGCTCAGCTGTTTTATGCTCTCCTGAGATAGTTTTGTGCTTGTACACAAAAGGGTCCACTACAATGTGCATGTATGAAAAGTGCAAAGCTGTAATGCTGCAAAGAGATAAGGCCCTGTGTAAAGCTGAGGGAGCTATATCCAACAGGTCTGTCAGTTTAAAGGGTAAAAAGACTTCAGAGCCACAAACTGTTTTTTCCCCACCAGATAGACTTTTATCTGGCTCACTTTTTATTTCTCCCTATATCTTTCGTCTGCTGAAACCTTTACTGTCGAGGCATCTAGAGCTGTGATGTCAGAGGAGGGACCAGTGAGAAATTTGGCATGCAAGCGGCACATGAATGATTCATACAGTGCAGTGTACAGAAACAGCTTGTGTGCAGAGTATTTGTTTCAGTGACTGCCCAAACTAAGACCTAAGCAAAAGGGAGCCACTTGACAGACCTCTCACCCTGCAGGAGCTCACAAGTGTCCTGCGGCATCCGTCCCCATGCCTCGCTCTCGCTACTGAAAGAATTCCAGCAAACTTCTAAAGGCCTGTTTATGGAGCTGCAGGGGGGAGTTGTGGTGGATGAAGGCCACCCTGCAGCTGTCATCAGGCAATGGTGTCATTCTGATTAAAAGTGGGCCTGCACGTCTGTCTCTGTGCTTGCATAAACTCGTACTTGAGTTTATGCAAGCCTGTGTTAAGAGACGAGCATTTTCCAAAACAGGACTCCAAGTGGACTGAAATGGAACATTAAATACTAGCTTGTCTATTGTAAGAGAATATAACTATTTCAGTCCACATGTTTCTCAAACCAATTGAACAATTTAAATTAAATATTGCAATGGCTTTATTCTTAATTTGTCATAATAGAAAAGGGCAATACTATTAAAGCTTCAGTAGGTTTAATTTTATAACAGTATGGTTATAAAACAAGTAGAAGGCAAAACCCTAACGAAACTATGAACAATTTAAATCCAGATCCATACCTTTAAAAGTCACTGGTTATTAAAAATAGGAATCCACTGAATCTTTTGAAACTATTCAAAGTTTTTGAAGTTTTTCAGATTTTTTCAACAACTACAAATTCTAAAGTATATAATGTAAAGATTTATATACTTTACATTATATATTTTCTAAAGCATGCAAAGCGTATAATATGTATATATTCTTTGCATACAGTAAATATGACTGTGAAGGGTAAACACAAATTAGTGAAGTGGAAGGAAAATAATTTATCTTTCTGTCCACTTATTCACTCTGATGAACTAATACTACATGTATACTCATGTAGTCAGTGAATTTACAGCTGCAAGTACTTTTTTAGAATACATCTCAACCTGAAACTTTTTCCCACCTTTTTGCAAAATTGCTCAAGCTTAGACTAGGTAGTAACTAGTTAGATTTACTCAGTTACATTTACTTGCCTACCTTTTTTGAGAATATGCACATTTAGGAGTGCCTTTACTAAGTTGTACTTTTTATTTTCACTTGTGTAGTTTTATTATATAGTATTGCAACTCTTATCTGAGTAAAATTACTGATAACAATGATAATAGACTTTCTACAGAAAATCTGTGAATACCCTGAACCGTATCCTACTAAAGTTGTAAAGATGACATTTAAGAAAAATTTGGCCGTATTTACTTCTAATCATGAAGTTTCTCTACTGTTCTCATCAATATCTCAAGTCTTAAACTCACAGCATATAAGAGAAAGTTGCATTTTTGAGGGTAAAAAAAATATCTATATCCAACAAAACAACATTCTTGGAGTCTTAAATAAGGTTGATTTTCAAAAACCCAAGCTTAACCCCACAATTTACCTTCAATCTTTCAACTTCACACTCAAAAAAGGATAAAGTATATTTAGATAGCGGCTGGCCATGTGGAAAGAGGTGATATTTATTTACTGCTTATGAGGATTTGCTATAAAGACATTGCTACATGCGCCGCATGACCGGCTCTACTGTACAGAAAGAGTCACAAACACCGCTGACCTGCCACAGACAACAAAGCTGCTTGGCTATTTCAGAGCCCCAACTTCACAGCATCAGTGGAACATTCACCAATGCGGAGAACGGTCCGACCGTATGGGAAGGTTACGCAGTATGTTTAGAGGATAGTGACACGAACTGTGAGACATTTGTTCGGTGACTGTGAGGCTAACAGGGCTTCCTACCGACACTGACAGAGACTCATCCTTTTACTGCTCAGACAACTGGGCTGCCATTGTTCAGCGCCGATCTAAAAGGCAAATGGTCAGCATGAAACAACAGAGAATTCGGGGTTAGTCTATTTTGAACGTTAATCCAAATTAAAAAACATATTTACAAATATGGCTGTTACATATTATCTTAAGTGCAACCATAATAAGAAAATTAGATGAAAATGATCATACATCTGAGATTTGAGCCTAATTTGATATGGAAAATAGTCAATTGTTTTTTGTTTCAGTTTTTATTTTGGCAATAACTGTGTTGTTCCTCATCACAAGTATGTTTGGGTAGGGAAAATTAAATGTGTTAATGCCACCAAAAGTAGTTTACTACAAAAAAATAAACAGATATCATTTCAATGTATTTATAAAAAAAAAGTTCTTCTCCTCAAGATAAGACGCGTTGTGTGTGCGTGTGTATATTTGGCAACACCCTCTATATGGGAGTTTTATAGTCTCTCTTAGGCTGTAGTGGCCAGGCCAGATATTGCAGTTGATCAAGTTGCAAGACTGATTGTAGATTCCTGAAACACAGTTTATGATTTTTTAAAATATTACTTTCTTTAAAAACAAGGAGATTCTTAGTTTTTCCAAAGTTATTTTTAAAACGTTGTCATCTCATGAACCTGTCGTGGGCTGTTCTGTCTTGTGAGCTGGATGTAGTACACGGGGAACTTGTGTCTTAACCAGCAAAATCAGGCATTTGTGAAGAAAAATTAGACCCACCTAACAATTATCTAGATGTTTCTCTCTCTTCTGTCAGAAGTAGCCACATCAGTCATCTCTCCAGGGATTAATCACACGTACTGCCTGATTCTAACTTCTATGACACTGGGTTTCAATAAGCACTCATCCTACACTTGCCCCAAAGAGCAGATTTTGCTCTCCATTAGAATTTTTCACCAAACCTTCGGTAACATGACGTACAGTGCTGAGAGCTAGAACACTTTCCTTAGTTTTGAGATTGTACATTTGTGCGTCAGCCAATATTTCCACCAACTGGTATATTTTGAGTTGCCGCCTCCTCCCACACAGTTCTGTCTATTGTTACTGGACTTTTACTAGACTCTTGATGGGTTTCTGGATGCATGCATCTCAAAGTATGCCACCCACACAAACACACACAAGAGAGGACCATAGCTAATAACTTGGAAGGTTTCATTTGGAAGGTAATAACCATTGCAAAAACATATAAAAATTGGGGAATTGAGGATTGGGGAATATTGTTTCGAAAGCTTCACTTTGACTGCAGGATAAAAATACGAAGACAACTTTATATGGTGTTGGAGAAGAATAAGTAGTCTTTATTACAGTAAAACAAAAAGAAAGACTGAGGAGCCCTACCCCTAAACCAAACACATTTAAACCACGGTGGTATTTAATTATAGCAAGTTGCAGTTTGATATATACAAAAATGTTTAGATTTTGGCATTTTCAGTTGTTTCCCTATAATGAAACACTCTTAAGACAGAGCGTTCTCCAGTGTGCTACATAGAAAACATATTTTATTGCCATATTTCCTCGTCTCACCAATAAAGTTATCAGACACCAGGTCTATTCAGATTTTTTTTCCTCAGAGGATGAAACTTTCCTCCATATCTGGAGGAAAGTCCCAGGCAAGTTTTGGCGTGGAAGGACACTTGGCTTCTTTGCCATTTAAGCCTCTCTTGTGTTGTTTTATAATTATTGTGCTGCAGTTAGCATTACTAAGAGCCTTAATTTGAGTAAATAATCAGCTTGCGTCTTCATGGAGAGACACGAAATTAGAAGACGGGTTTTTCTTCTCTGATCTTAAGACTTTGATATGCAGCATACAGCATTCTAAACAGCCTACTAAGCACATGTCAAACTCTGGTGTCTTTTAGAACAATCGCTCGCACAAGGGCTTAGCCATTTTTAACCATGCAGCCAAGGCTTCGCTGCATTAGTATCAGGCTCTGGTTCCTTTTCTCAACCTTGTGAATAACAGAAAAATTCCCAAAAAGGAAACAGGCGTGCACACGTATGACCAAGGAAAAAGGGACGTTTCTGTCCTAATGAATCAAGACAGAATCTTCTGTTTTATAATTGTCACAGATATTTAAAAAAAAAAAAAAAGGCGTAAAGACGCATGATATTTATAACGATTGAAAGAATTTAAGAACCACTGAGAAGCATACTTTAAGAAGTTTGGCACACAGTGACCTTTTCTCTAAAGCACATTAAGAAGACTTTCAAGATCTAATTAAAATTTATCTTGTGCAGTGAACTGATACAAAATAGTCCTAAGTTCCTGCCATAATTATTTCTTAGGAGACTTGATACCTCAGTGCTGGCTTGATTTGGGCTAGAAACAGCTTTTACAACCAAATTTTGATCAACTTGGCTCCCGGGACCATTGCTTTGGAAGGGCAGAAATGGAAGTCATCAAGCTAATTAGAGAAAATAGGATTAAAAGTTTGTTTGCCCATGGTAATTGGTAGGGCTCCCCTTTTTTTAATTACAAAATCAATGTAAAACATTTTTTAAAAACATAATTATTGCATTTGTAGAATGAAACGTCTACCCGAGACATGAAGTCTGAAGATCCTTAGTTTGTTTTTGTTTTAAACGTTTCTTACTTGAAACTGTACTCATATTTGTAGAACAAACACTTCTGTTCGTTTTCTGGGGACAAACTTGCACCTTTCAGCTGCAATTATGATTTCTTTTCCCCAGAATTGAAAACAAAAGAGTTTGAAGACATTTTTTTTTTCATTTATTGTTACAGAATTTGAGAAGTGTTGTGCTTTAACGACCCACTCAACAACCTACACACGGTTTTTAATGGATATGTCAGACAGTGAACAAAGCCTTCAAAACGGTGTTAATTAATTTTCCACTACATGGCTTTTTCACTTCTTTAACCTTTCTTAATACCTACGGTCTACCTGGGTCTCAAACTAATAATATTTCTCGTTTTAGAAAAGAAGGAAGGACACAAAGATACAGGACTTCACCTTGCAGTGGAAAAGTAAACTATGGTTCACTTTGTGGAGAAAACTGATATTTATTCAGCAACATCTGTGATACTTAAGGTTTAATATCCGCTTCAAGGACAAACAGTAAAAACTTTAAGGTTTTGAACATGTTTAGCCTCGTTTTTATTCTGGGTCAAAGCTTGTCAATATAACTTTATAGGGCATCTCTAGGAGGAAATGACAGGGTCAGGCAGCTGGAGGGGATAATCATATTTCGATATCGAATCTTTTTCCCCATCAATATTTTTTTCATTACAGCGTTCACCTAGGCAACATTTAGACTTCCTGTTGTCAAGAAACCTGATGATAATGAGAGGATTTGAAAACTGATTCATTCACAAATTTCAAAAGAACTGGAGAGGTATAAAGAATGTTCCACGAGAGAACGACAGCACGTTGAAAATCTCAGAATTAAGGTTCTGCGTTCTCTGCAGGGAAAATAAAGAGACTGCTTTCACTATGCTAACTGCAATAATTTTGCTTAACAACATAATGCACTAGAAATAGTTAATACCATTTTTGTCAGGTTGCCTTTGTTTTGAAATATTTGTGAAATTCTTTCCACCTACAGAGCTGTGCAATGATGACGGCTCTCTGTTCCTAATATAAATTATTGATACCTGATCACAGAAACACGTCTTAAGTTTTTTTTTTTGTTTTGCAGTTATAATAAAAAAAGGAATGATTAAGCAATCTCACACAGCATAAAATCAGAGTTTCCTGCTTTAAATTATTTAGTTGGAACCCATATGTTTTGAAATTATCAAATTAAATTAAATGAATATTATGTGATATGGTGCAACAGGACAGTGAGTGAGCCGAGGAAGATAGCTCTGCAACTTTGGACTGTGTTTGCTGCTTTTTTTCTGTAAACATTTTATTTTTCCAACGCTAAATTTATCGAGAAATTAGAGAATAGTGTGGCATTGTTATTAAAAATTATTAAATTGACAAAAGTATATAATTGGTTGATATCTGCACAATAGTGTAAAACATGGTGAAATGAGTCCCTGAAAACTCTATAACTATTTTTTCAAGTTCTTTATGTAAAGGTATGTACCTACTTTTTTGTTGGATGTGTTTGGGTGCAAGACATAGATGGTAATGAGAGCCTTCATCAGAACTCAGAGAGATGGCTAAAATTTCAAGAGTACATTAATAATTAAAAAAAAGAGAATGGATGTGAATAGAGTGGCTGTTGACAGAAGAAAGCTCTTATTGGTGATGTAAACAAGCTGGTACGTTAAAGTGTTTTGATTTTAATACATCATTGCAGACTAAACTTAAGTCTTATAAAAGCAGATATTTCCATTAATTTCTTTGCCCTCTACCATCAAGATGGCAGCCAGTTCTATTTGTTTAAGTAGTTTTGATTTTTGCCTCCAGAACAAAGTCTTAAAGTGGTAAAAACCACTGTGGAAAGCGGAATCAGAAAGATGAGAGAGTGGCACAAGTAAGTTTGATATTCTGAGCAAAGATTGTCTGTCTTTTCCTAAAATTATAGTTAGACCAAAAGGTTCTGAAATGGAAAAGCCCTGCAATAAATAAATAAATAATAATAATAATAATAAAAAACAACCTTCGTCAGTTGCTTGTGAAGCACTAGCAGGCAGACAAGCTGTGATCACAGAAATTATTCTTGTGATGTAGGGCCAACATCTGAAGGACTACTTGGTGAGCAAAAAGAGGAAGGAAGGCCTGCTGTCCGACTCCTTCCCCTCACCAAGTTCTGACCTCAAAGTGATGAAAGCATTCGAGGACTGACAATGCAAAACATTTCCCTCTTCACACAGTGAAAGTGTGGATTTTCTAATAACCTAGACAATGCCATTATGAACTACATCACAAAAATCCAAATGGATTCATCAGTTTTCCCAGAGGTAAATCATAGCACAATTATTGAGACACATTTGTCATATTACCTTTAAGCTTATGATAACGTTTCCTTTAATGGAGACATTTGGCCTCCTTTACTTGGCTAATTTATGCTTTTTTTCAAATATGTGTGCATATAAAATTGCAATTAACCTCAACAGGATCTTTTTCTATTGTTGGCTATTATGGTTCCTATTATGAGACCAGCAGGAGATGTGCTTAGTGTATTAGTAAATAGGACTCCATTAAAAATGAAACTAGGATATTACTGTGTAAATCAAGCCACCACATTGTTCTCGCTCTTTTCTTTTCCTGCAATTGTAACTTCGTGACAAAAGCATTTGGCATTTTGAACTCTCAATTCCAGAACGACATGCTAGGAGTTCAGACAGTAAATAAAATATGGAAATGTGTCTGTATGAATAATTGAGTGGACGCATCCTAAGAACTCTCTGAATACTTATCAAAGGCAAATTTGTTCCCATCAATATTAGATGTTAAACCAACACCAAAACATGCTAGATGCATGGAGATCACAGACAACTGCCTGATTCCAGATAACTTTATGTATTTTGCTCAGTTTCAGGCTGAATTGATTTTTATCACTTGTCCTCTTGACCTTTAGAATAATTAGCTTTGGTTAGAAAATCCTTCCAGACAAGTTTTGTTTTTGTTTTCGCATCACAAATTTGTGTTGCAGTAGACAAACCCGGCCGCAAAAGAAAGAGAAAGACAATTACTAAGTAGATAGATAGAAAGCACATTGTTTAGGTTCCACCTATGAGATTTACAATGCAAATAAACCTTGATTAATACTGTTGCAAATTCACTTGAAACTGCTTCCAACCATAATGCAGCCAAAGTGGCATATTATGTATTTCACAAATGAAAATCAATGCAAAGTCTAAACCTATCAACTATCAGATTGGGATCACTTTGCCACCTTTTACCAGTTATGTCCAAATGATTTGCATACTAAATAACTAAATCTATACATATGTATGTAATGAATTTCGACTTTTTGACAGCATAAACAAAAAGGTATTTATTTTTATATAATTGTAAATGAGGGGTAATGAGTTATTAAAACGATGAAACCAAAATCTATTAAAAATGGGTTTCCAGGATGATCTTGGAGAAAATGCTGCCCACTTTAGATATTTCCCAAGCTCTCAAAGTAAAGCAGAATAACCACCAGACTGCAGAATTGACTGGAAATGCAGCACAAGTTTGTCAATAAATTTTTACCACTAAGATTTGTGTTGTGTATTGACATACGTTTATATCAGTGAAGCTGTTTTTAAAAAACCCTTCACATAAATATAGAAAATCGATGATGTTTCAAAGACATTTGCAGGAACGACGTTCCCTGAATGTAGCACCTGGAAATATCTCACAGTGCTTTTAAATCATTCATATTCTGTCTGCTGAAGAGAATACCAGACACTGACTGTTCAAGCTAACATGGCCTTGAAATAGGGGTCCTTTTTTTCTGGATTACTCTTTCAAAAAAAAAAGGTACTTTATTGTACTTACTACAATGTTCTTGCAATTGGTAGACCTTTATTTATTTGCAAGATAAATAAAGGCTTGCCTCTGCAGACGGCCATTGTCACACTCTGTTTAACAAAAAAGTCAAGGCAATTTATTATTCTCCTAATGTTTCAATTCTTTACCCACCACCACCTGATTTCATTTGTTGAATATTTTCTCATGAATGCAAATAAACAAGAATATGATTTAGTGATTTAACCACCGGAGTTTTACCTGTTTACAGAGTTTTGTAGACGGGTTTGGGTGGATTAAGCTAAGGTCAGCGTGGGTCTGGGCTATCTGCAGCCTGGTAAAATAACAGATTTCCTATGAGACTGAAAACCAGTCAGGCAGAAACAGACATATAAACTACTGCAGCGTAAAGTAAAGGGTCATCCAAGCCAACAACACCAGAGGTGAGACATTTGGCAGGCAGGTGGGATGGACAGATGCGGTGAATTTCTGTGTGTGTATGGTTAATTTTATTCCATCAGTGGAGCTTCTCTGCAGGGTTGAGGCTGTGTGCACATGCTTACAGCATTAAGCTGCACGTACAGTATGTGAGTGTATTTTTGTTTGTGGGGCCTTACCCTTTAAGTGGATCTTATTTTCTGGGCTATGCACCAACACCGAGCTAACGGAGTCCAAGCTGTCGTAGTTACTGCAGCCGAGAGGACCTGTTCTTGTTTCCGTTACCTGGAGGAAAAAGAAGATCTATTTAACATCACAAACGATATATGTGCTGAATGTGTTACAATTATGTTAGCAATAAACAAGGGAGATGTTTGTTGCCGTCTTTGATGGCTTAGAGTACAGCATTTGGCAGTTGTGACAGCAAGCAGTAGGCTAGATGAAGTAAAGCCTTCTGAGAGCAGGGGAAAAAAAAAACAATCTAGCATTTTTGCTTTAGACTACAACACCTGCAGCCACAGCTGTCTGCAATGTGTGGGCTGCTATATAGAGAACAATAGAAGAGAGAGGAGAGAAGCATGTTTATGAATTAACATTAAAGCGGTTTTATCGAAGGAAGGAGTGCTATACTGAGTAAGCTGGCATTCAACAATGATTTGCTTGTGCTTAAGGATAAACATGATTGTGTCTGTTTTATTTCAAGCACTCTTAAAATTACCTGTTTTGGGGGTTTGTGCAAGTTAAAATGTGGCTCCATGGATTTAAAGCTACATAAAGGGTTTATTCAAAACTTTATGGCTTCCCCAATAAATAGTTTTATTTTGAGTCAGAAAATTGCAAAAAAAAATTAAGCAAGTTTGGTGAAACATGTCTGTTTAGATATGTTCTATATAGTACATGCATTTTTGACAAAAAGTGTGAAATTCACATTAGAACTCTTTGGTTTCTGAAACATACTCTTCAATGATTATCATTATGTTCCATATTTAATGAAGAATCACAAGTCTAAGGTCTCCATTAATCTTTCTCAAATGAATCCTGACACTCATTGCTGCCAAATAAATAAATCATCAACAGACAAGTAGCTTCCTGGAAATACTGCAAATTCAGACGATTTTCTTGAAACTCATCAAAAACATTTCTGACTGAAACTATTCCATGCGTGGACTTCACCCACACTGACTGTGATAACAACCCCAAAACAAAAACCTCAAAGAGTTGCTCTACAAGTAGGATGCAGCATTTTCTGTTGCGAGGGAATAGCAATAAATTTATGTCCATGTCAGATGTCGCTGAAACATCTGCACTGAAGACCAGTAAAATATTTATTTGGCTTAAACCGGTGACCTGGATATCAATTCTTGAGAATCATAGAAAATATATGAACAGTTTTGTCCCAGATTTCTCATACAAATGCAATGCTAATGGTGGCTAATTGGGGATCAAACAATAATCAGAGTAACACAGACACAAGTCAAGTGCATGAAGGGAAAGTGAATAATAGGAGGAACACAAGAACTGGAGAGAAAAAAAGATTTTTCAAAACTAAGAAGTATGAATATGACAAATGGTTCATTTCCTATGTGAGTGTTCAAAATAGCACAGTGTCAGCGGATGGATGTGGCCTGTAGCAAAGCTATTCTTCAGCTAAGTGGCCTATCTGGAAAAAGATGCAGCCTGTGCAGCCGTCTTGTTGCTTGTATCTTCTCACTCTGCTTGCCTTAAGATTGCATCTATTATCAAACGAAATAGAAGTTATCCTTCAAGGCAGTATGGGTGATACACATCTCAAAAATCTGTCAAATATATACAAAAATAGGAGAGAGAGTGTCATGATCGAGTTAAAGATAACAGAGATAAAGGCATGAGGCAACAGAAGATGTGTGAAACAGGAAGAGGCCTTTTTTCTTAGCTTCTCGTTTAAGCAGCAGATGTGGTTCTAAAATTGTGTCATGGAAAAAGGAAAACGTTTGACTTATACTCTTTATTAATCATCCAAAAAAAATGTTTTATCTGTTTGAATTGAATTAGCTTTCCTCATGTTGATAGCCTAACTATAAAATCTGGTCCTCATTGCAAACTAAACGACCAAATTAGTTTGAGGGTCTGATTATGTCTCATACCACCTCCCTTCCCTTGCCTCCACACACTGACTGACCTTTTGTATTTCACAGCTCAGTCTTACATATTGTTTTCTTCCAACTAAACACAAAATAAAGCAAATTTTGCATTGAAAGGGCCATGCTGTCAGATGCATAAAGCAGAATTTAAATGAAACTATCACCTCACTGAAAAAGTGAAACAATTTGAGTGTGTTTGAGACCAAGACTGCATGGTGTGCAGTGAGGACTTTTCATTTACTGTTTAGATAATGTTCTTTGTTCAAGGTTTCACAATTAGCAGCTAACATTTAGCAAAGCAAGTAAGTTCACTGGCATTTATCTGTGCCAATTGTCTGGCATTTTTCCCCAACCCTGACCTGTGATTGGCCAGTTGGAATCTCCAAATTTGCATCAACATTTCCAGCCAGTGACTTCATTATAACCGAGTGCCAACAGCTTCATGTTGTTGCTGAGTGAAGTACACTTATTGTTAGCTTATTTCTATTTTATAGTGGTGCTAAAAAATGAAGACAGGGGAACAAGATGTAATCATCTTTTTAAAAGGAAACTATATTTTCTATGCCAAGATAAGCCTTGGGTTTATTCAGACTGAACGGAGGTGAGAGAACAGGACTTTCAGCAGATGACATAAAACCTAAATGGATCAGCCAAGTTGTTGCTTTTGAGCCTTAAGCCTCGGTCTATCATGGAACATGCTGGGTTTGGAAATGTTGGCTTGTAATGTTTCAGTATGTCATGGCCTATTATCTGGTCAAAAATGGAAATTTTCAAGACTTTCATCAGTTCACAACCCTTACAAAAGGTGGTGATAATCTCCTGTGAGTTGACTCCCATCATTTGGCACAAAAGAAGACACCACATTTTTGGAGGCAACACAGAAATAGTCATATCCACTCGTACCCACTGAAATTTGAGAGGGTAAGCCTCTCTCAGTTCTGGCGCAGATCCATTGTAAGAAGCCGGTATTCTTGCCTTGTCATTTGGTCAGTAAAAATCTCCTGAGCATTCATCTGTCAACTTAGACTTTGAGGCTCTTATTCTGAGCAAAAATGACTGAAAAATGTACATGACTCAAATCATTTTGTCACTGAGTGGTTATGGTGACTAAAAAGACTGACCATTTGAGAGCCACTGCTCTAGAGCATACATGTCAAAACAGCTGTTTAAATTTAGTAACTGTAAGTCACTGGGTTTTACCTTTGAAATAATATTAAAACCATATATTACAGCAGGTCTCACTGATACAGTGTGACATTGTTTCTGCCTTTAATAACCACACCGAGCATAAAAAGGAAATTGTATTTAATAAAAGATTTCTACGTTCTAACAACACATCTTGGCAATAAATGTTATGTCATTTGAGAGCCTGTTTACTTTCACCTAAGTGGTTGAAAGGCTGTATGGAAAATTCAATTGAGAGATGAACTGCATATCTGAATAGGTAGAAAACATGAAAATATTCAAAATCCTCTCTGGCAATACTAAACAACTTTTGGTGGAGGCAGTGTAAAAGTGTAGAGAGACATCTCAATCTGTACATATTTTGTTAATTAGATTTTCAAATGAGAATTGATATATGAAAACAATCAAAAAAAGAAAAAAGTTATGAATTTTATTTTTAAATACAACATGCGCATGAAAAACATTTATTGTGTTTCTTTTTTGTAGTCAAACATCCACGAAGATAAATGTAAATTTAGTTTATCTGATATTGAAAAACATTAATATATCATATTTCTTACTTGGTATGTTAACTTAAGAATCAAAACTATCTGTTTTTTTTGTCTTTTATCTATGGCATCTGACAAGAAAATTAAAATTAAAAAAATATGCACAGAGTCATCTCTCTCACTGAAAAAACACAGATAGTGAACGTTAGAGGCAATGTCAATGCGTAAAGCTATCAAAAGGACTATCTGCAGCCCTGATTCCTGCAACGTCTGAGGCTGTCTTAGCACAACGCTCAGGAGGAGGGCGGCAAATGTCACAGTCTGACAGCAGGGAAGCGGGTGTGTCCCAAAAGACCGCCAGTGCCCGAAACCACACACACACACACACACACACACACACACACACACACACAAACACTCACAAAAGCGCATGTAGGGTCAGTGCAACCCTGCTGGACTGCGCAGAGTAAAAAGCTCAGGGGTTCCAATGGGCCCCATCTCTTAAGGGTTAATAAGGATCTGCTCTTACATCTTCTTTTATTATAGTTTGTTAAGATAATTCAGTTTAGCTACAAGTAGTATTGGCAGGTCAAAGTTTTACAAATAGAGATGCTTCATCTAACACAAATCACTGATGAGTTATTGTTAAGTTGGAGAACGTTCAATAACTAATCACATATAATGTTTCACCTTGCGAAAATGTGATAAAAATAGATACTACTTAATGCAACCAATATATTAATTTTCAAAATTTATTCATATTAACTATTCCTCCAAGCAAGACATTTTTGAGTCAACACACTTTGTCTGCAGGGACCATAAAGCATCAGAGCTTTGAGCTGTGCTCTCAGCATCGGTACTGAAAGCCCGATGCTGAGTACACATCGGGTTTTCAGTACCTCCCGAGAGGAACTTCAATGACAATTCATCTGAGAGCTGCCTCCAAACTCCAAAGATCTCTTAAATGAAAGGATCAATCAACCTGGAATATTTTACATTCAATGATCACTCAGTAGCGTGAATGATCATAAACTTTTTCTTTTATCTTTTTTTTTTTTTTTGCGTTTTTACAGTTCAGAGGATGTGAGATTGTTTTTTCCTTCTATTACATTTGAATTATTTATTGCAGCACTGCTTCTATCAGACTGAGGCTGCAGGTGAAGTAAACATTCAGTTATGTTTATATTAAATGCCTGGTGATTTTGAATAATTCCACAATTACCCACAACTTAACCAGAAATGCTTTAAAGTTATTGGTTAATGGATGAGGTCTATTAGTAGGAAGGCAGGATGGACCTGGACAGATGTTAATAAACTGCTAAAAGACCAATTAACATTTTTCTTCTCTTTTAGATTCTCCAAATTCTTTTAAATTTAGAGTAGAATTTAAAAATCTTATTTAGACATATAAAGCTGTGAAAGGATATGTTACATCTTCTATTAAATAATCTATTGTTTCATACATCCCTAAAAGATTATAGATTTACTTGTGGAGTACAATGGGATGCATATATTTCAGCTACAATGAAACCACTACTTGTTTAATGACATCCTGTCTACTTTTGCTATACTTATTCTGTCATTTGAACTAGATCTGGTCCAAATTGGATTCTGTTATTGGGTATTTAGGAGTGACCTGAAATAGGATCGTGGCTACAAAAATGAACTGAACCAAACCAAATGGGTTTCCATCATTACTCACAGTTTTGTTTACTACTGGTTAAATTAATATATAGTTTAATATTATTTTAACTGATGGGGTGATGTTAAGAACCACAGACAGTAGGGAGCGTTTTGAGGGACAAGGATTAAAGACTAAAACATTGTAGGATTATTGAAAATTAAGAATTCAAAAAACTATTTTTGCAGGAAATTATATTGACTATGCTGCATCCATTTATTCCTGTCCAAAAAGCTTACTGTTTTTTGCTTGCATAATCTGCTACGCTGAAATTCATAATCAAAATCTTTGCTTATTAAACCAATTCTGATTTTTTATATGATGAAAAACATTTAGAGGCTCAACGGTTTGCAAATATATTGAGATGCAGTAATGAAACTACATTATTTGTATGAGAATTGGGTGTTTATCTTGTTCTTGGAATATATTGTTTAAAATGTTTGCGTTTGGCATCATTTTGAAGTTGCTGATATTGAATTTCAATCACTGCAAATTTAAAAAACAATAAAAAATAGACTTCTTTTGAGTTTCTAACACAAAATATTTTCTCCGCAAAATGTTTTCTAAATGGATATGTAGCCGGGGTTTGTTTGTGGAGAGAATGATGATATGTTCTGCTCCAACCTCCTACTTGGTGCTGCAGTGACACAAAGCCCAGTGGAAAAACATGGACGCAGGTCAAGTACATCCCACTCAGTGCTGCTTCCTCTTGTGTGATGAGTCTATATAGCAGAATACATTGTTGAAAATGGCCCACATACTAGACATTTTCATCTAGTGGGAAGGTATAAAAGGAGATCTTTTGAAGGGCTTTTATGTCTTTGCATGTATCCAGTTTTCATATGTTTTTGTTTATTCCAGATTTGCTCTTAATGTATTGAAAATGTAAAATGTGTTTTTTTTCCTCCCCTCAAAAATCTACTCACATTTAACTTTCTCTGAAGTATTAATTTTAGGTGTTATTTTGTTCTTTAAGGTCCAGATGTATTAAATGGTTGCAATTTCAAGCTTGCCTTTCTTCATTTCAGTTTTAAATTCTGCTCTATATTTATTTTTCTCTTCCTCTTGCTTTGTAGATGAGTCCAGCTTCAAACAAATTAATTCCCTTTGCTCAGATCCTCAGCTTAGACTAAACAGATATTGAAGATTATTCCTATAAAAATAGAAGCTGGAACAGAACCTGCCTTCTGCTTTTTAACCAGTTGGTTGTAATTTTTGTAGTGGCAAAACCTTTTTTTAATTTTTTTTAATTTTTTATCACGTAACTCAGAATTCAAGTGATACATTTGTACCAATACATTGTACTTGGGGAGTAAATCTAAAAATAAAGTAGAAAATGTGACTTTGGTACATCTGGTATATAGTCACTAAATATTGTTAAAGTGTTATGTATATTTGCACCAGACTTGAGGGTGAGATCTAACTGTGAGTTACTCCAGTACATGTGTGCCGTACCTTGGAAAAGTATCAATATGTCTTGAACTTTCTATAACCACAAACATAAATAAGAATGAGGAAATGGGAATGTTTTGATACGACATACTGTATATATATATATATATATATATATATATATATATATATATATATACATATATATATATATATATATATATATATATACATACAGTAGAAGAGCTCCTACTTGTGAACTGAAAGAAAAAAAACTTGGTTTTCAAATGTTTTCTATAAATAATCTAAGAAGAGGGACTAGTTGCAGATCTTTAGGGCTACGTTCTTCTTAGGGGAGTAAATCTAAAAACTGACATATTTGCCAATTTTTCTTTGCAACATAGCTGGAACCCAGTGAACAGAGAGCAAGGTTGCTCACCAACTTCCAAATCTCCCAACAGATCTGAAAAGGGAACCTCTGCCTTAGTTTTAAGTCTTTTCTGTCCTCTAAAATATTCCCTTCCATAATTGTTCTACATTTAGCTGTATCTAGCTCACCGTCAACTTTGACCAGATTCCCTTCCCCTATTTAAGAAAATACTTTGTCAGTGTTGGTACTTTTCATTAACATTTACATATAGGCCAAAAAGTTAAATTTTCGTCTCATCTAAACAAAGCCATTTCTTCATACATATTTCCTGTGTTCCACACATGACTCAAACTGCAGACAGCATTTCTGAAGGGTTTGTTTCATTGCTGGCTGTCTTCATGCCACATAGTGGCCAGATTTGTGGAATCTCCAGTGGGCTATAAATCTCTGCAAAGAGATACCAATTCTCGATCTTCAGACCCCAGCTGGCTTATACAAATATATTTATTGTTTATGTTAATTTCCCCCTGCTTTCGTAAAGGCTAGACACATTAAATGTTTTTGAATTCTGATCAAATTAACTCAATACTTTGAAGAACATAGCCAACTGTTCAAGACATATCAAAGATATTTTTGTGTCTCACCATGTTTAATTTACTACAGACAATCGGTACTGAGAGAAATATTGTGCATTCATTAGTGTACATACTAGCAAACATAAATCATTTTAGCTGCAGTGAGATAATTACTTACATTTCCCCCAAAATGCTAAAAGAGTTTGTTGTAATTACTACAACAAGAGAGCATTTTTATAAGTTAACTTATGAAAATAATATTCACCCATCCTTTCTTTAAGCATTAAAATTAAAGTTATATTTATTGCCAATGTAAAAATCACTTTTTTTTTTTTCCTGAGGGTAAAATTACTCATTTTGAGTCCAGCATAAAAACGGTTTTATCCAAACATTTGAATGTTAATTGGAGAGCAATCAAGTGCTTTGAACTCCAGTTTAAAGGGGCTCTTGGAAACAAAAATGGTCTGAGAGCCAATCTAACCTTTGCTTGCAGAGTTTTCAGCAAGTGGAGACTACAAGGACAAAATACTTATGATATACTGGCTTCATATAAATTTGGCACCAAGCCAATTATTTGTCATTTCAATCAGATTTGTTATTTAAGTTGATGAAGAGAAGCATGGCCCACCCACCCACACACCTGCTGTCGCCACAGAAAAGCCAGCAGATATGTGAAAAATGCTTTTCTTGGTTATTCTTTGCCACTAGACACCAAAGGAATCAGACAATCTATTGTTAGACAAAGGACATAATGGTTGGGTTTTTTTCTGTATTTTGAGTAAAGGTTTAATCAACTGTGCCTCTTAAAATTAGTACTGTAGTTCAAAACATTTCAGGTTTTATCTCCATTCTCTGAACTGAAATCTGTGAAGTAATGCAGCTACGGTAAGGAAAAAGACACCTTTGAGCTTGAAAGGCTGCCGTACCTTTAATTTGACAGTTTCTCCTTGCAGTAAAACAAATGGAAATTATTCCAGACGGCGTGTAATAGGGTACAATATGTATCTGTGAATGTGTACAATTCCCTTTGAGACCTTAGAGAAAGTTGACATTTGCGAAGCTGTGCTCCCTTTGAGAGTTGCAGTGCATGAACCGTGTCATTAATCAACACTTGCCACTTTAGATTAAAAAAAGGTGTTTCCTTGAACTCTTTTTAATCTCTTGAACCTTGAAACCATGCACTGCAACAATAATCTTTAAAAATGATTGTTTGTTGAAGGTATTTGTTGAAGACGCAGCACCACAAAGATGTAACCGCAAAGACGAGTTTTATAGGAGCGTTGATATTGGACTCTCTACCCTCATAACTGGCTGCTTGTTAATCCTAAAAACCGCAAAAGTGTGTGTTTTAGCAAATAAACACTGCATTTGCATGTGCTTTATAGTGCATGAGCAGCATACTGAAGCAGACATTTTTCAGCAGGGCACTGAAGCAAACATTATGCATCTGGATTTGTACTGTAAGTACACATGCTGAGTAAATGAGTGCAGTACCTTAATGGCAGAGGTGGCAATCTGGAGGTGGTGGAGTCGCCTCAGGGTGCTCTCCCGATCGGTGAAATAAGACGCCGCCAACTGATGGAGCAGCTCCAGGGACACCACAGAGCTGTTGCTGTTGCCCTCCGACTTCTTATTTAGCTTCTGTTTGTCCAGGAAAATAGTTAAAGACTCTTCTCCTGTGAATCAAAAATCAATTTATTCATCTGTGCCTGATTACAGAAGCTACTACTTTCCCTGGAAATACTTTTTTTTTTCATTCAAGTATTTTGGAAGGTTTTTAAGATCTAAGGTTTAACTCTTGTAAATCTCTACAGAATTATATAGGGAAGAATATAATGAGACTAATTTTGCAATGCTTATCCTTGAATGCAAGTATAGCACACCTTATGAAATCAAAATACTTCTATTATATCCGTGCAATATCACAAGAATTTCCCAGTTTAGCTAACCAATGCCATTAAGCCTATTGGAACCCAATAACTGGAGAGGTTTTAAACAAGTCAAAGCTTACTGGTAGCTGAGTATTACCTGGCCATAAACTGAACACTAATATTCTGAAATATCTGTCTTTAATGTTAGACTCAGAGCAGCATGATATTAAGAATCTATCAAAAAGTCCAAAAGGTGTGAGAACTATGTAAAATGTAGATATGCTACGCACACATAGACACAATGAAGTAAGTTTTTCTACTTACTTCATGATGTATTTGCATTCATCCAAACAAACACCATGTTCTGTATCTCTGTGTTGCCTTGTGATTGACTTGTGACCTGCCCAAGGTGTACCCCGCCTCTCGCTCAATAACGGCTGGAAATATGCACCAGCCACCTAATAATTTTATTGCTAAACAATAAACCATAAAAACGTAGCTTTTTGTTGAACATTTCAATACTGCTATTCCATTAAGAATGACAAAAGAGAGCATTTTAAAGCTCTACTGCTTTATTACACGAATTTGCAATATCAGTTTTGTTTTGTTCTGTTTTACTTTGCAGGGGTGAAGGCTGAAAAAAACTCCAGCATATAGCTGGTCAAGAGAGCAAGAGTTTTATTCATTTCATTTTGTTTCTTTTTTTTTTATAGATTTCTACAGCTGTGTGTGTCTTCTTCAGTGGAAAGAAAAGGGGAATTTTACCACCGCAAGCAATAACAATGCTTAAATGCTTCAGGGTATGAGGTGTGGGTCTAGCTTACTTTTTCCATCTGTCTGCAGTGGCACACTGACACAGGATATCACTCCAACAAGTCCTAAAATGAGCATCTCTTCTATCTTCGTGTGTCCCATCAATTTCTAAGAATGAACACCTGCAGGTCCTCCTTACCTCCCAGGGTAGCAGAAACCAGGAAGTGGGTGCCGTACTTCTTGATGAGGTTTTCGTTGATTTGCTGCAGGGTTGGCCGCCGCCCCAGTAACCGCAGGTTGCGTAGGAACTCTGGTGCTAAGGGCAACGGAGCTTTGAGGAAATCTCTTTTCTCTGTTGCCAAGCTGTTCACCTTCCAGTGGCTGAACTCCCTGCAGGTATGAACAGATTTACAAGTGAATACACACTGTGTTCCATTGTTACTTGATCAGGCCACAACCCAGGACCTACCTACACAATCACTCTTTTGCAGAATGTAATTGAAGTCTACATAGACAGCGGTCACAGTTTTCTATTTGCATTCAGCAAGGAAGATGAAAGAATACCTGACTTGGTGTCTATGCTTCAAATCTAGTGTCAACATGTGATTTATCAATCTAATTTTCTTCTAAGTTACTCTGCAAAAAGCTGCCAATCTGACCAGAAGTTCCCATGTCTCTCGCCTATTGTCCACTGGAGATATTCACCAGCCCCAAAGCAAATGGGAATTAGATAAAGAAGGTATAGAAAACAGATGGTTTATTCTGTTACTCAATAAAAGCATGAACATTGTTTTGATTTTATTTACTAAGTCCAAAGTTTTCCTTAATGCATTCTGCCAATTATAATTTCCTCTCTGACCATTACAGAGTAAAGTGTAGATGAAAAACAGCAGAAGTTCTGCCTTCAAATGATGTGAGTAAAGATTTTGCTAGAGTATATGCTTAAAATGAATCAAAGTTTTGGTAAAGAGAAACACCAACCTTGGTGTGGTGTAAGGGTGGATTCAATCAAAACTTTAATTGTAGTGAAGAAATTCCCATTAAAATTTCAGGCGTTTTTTTGTTTTCTGGCCGAGATATGTGAATGACAGCAACATTAAGGTGATTTTTAAGTACATTTAATGTGAGCAAACAAAAGAAAAACATTGCATGTGAATAGTCTGGAAATGCAAATGCTATGATCATTATGGTAACACAAACATGATCAGCTGATTTACATATTTGAAGGACTTTTATGGACTAATTCAGTTTTAGCCTGTGAATTAAATTGATGAATTCTTTTTTAAGGGGGAAAGGGCGCCTCATCTGGTGACTAAATGCTAACACATTTCACCCAACACAAACAACTTCTGATTTTCAAAAACCAAAACTGCTTTAATTTTCCAGTTATAATTGTGTGGGTGAAAAAAAAGTAATACCTAGCAGTTAAACCCCTAAAAACAGATCAAGGTTCCTCCAAAAAGTCTCATAAGTTGTGCCTATAAGTTAATAGCATGAGTTGTGCTTAGAGTCATATATTTGGCAATTCCCAAATTCTAATTCCAAAACCTACACTCAGTCTGTATTGTATTATTGCTGGGGGTGAAACATGGGACCATACTGGGCTCTTACACTGGGGACACGTTGAGGAGGTCAAACATATGGGGCTCAGGAGTGAGCAGCCAAGATCTTTCAGCAAGAACAATAACCATTTCTTTATGAAATCACTTTCACTGGATATAATTACATATAAGCTTTCTTTTATCTGTGATGTTATTACTAGTGTATTATGATTTGCTTTGTTTACAGCAGCAATTATATACTATTAGTTTATTGCATTTATGTACTACATAATTAAAAATCTGACTTTTTTTTTTTTTTAACTTTAGCAGATGCTTTTGATCCCTAAGTGAATAAGATGAACAAATTTCTCTTCCGTGGCTTTTTACAATATGCAGCATCATCTATTGAATTAGAAATGCAATATTAATAAGACTCCTCCTGTTAAATGTTCTGAAAGTTCCAAATATGGGCTCCAGGGGTCAGAACTTAGAGTTATGTGTTAATTAGAGTAATAATATTAAAGTAGTAACTTCTTTATCTTTTCTGCATCTGCTGTGATTGTGGCTGGAGACAGAACACCTGGGACCCGACACAAAACGAGGTGCAAATAAGCCTTTTCTTCTTCAGTTGATGGGAGTGATTGTTACTGCATGTATTTAGTGAAAAACCAGTTTTTGCAGTTCAGTAATAAAACTGGAAGCAGAACAGTTGAAAGACTCATAACAAAATACTAAAGAAAAGGGAGAAAAAAACTGAAAACGGAAACAATGCACATTACTTCACTACAGTGTTAATAATAAAAAAACACTAAGGAGAGTTAAGAATTTTAGACATAAATTAAAATATTCAGAACTGTTGAGTAGTTGGTTGCATTTTATGATGTTTTGTGATTCAGACTGAATGCCAACCACTCCCTTAAACTCATAAATCTAAAGCTCAGTTTGGCCTCAAAATCAAAAACTTTTCCCACACCAAATAAATAAATAAAATAATATTAATAACAAATGGTGAAGTTTATTTTAGTGTACAAAAACAGCCTTTTCAGCCAGTCTCACTTATAATGTCATCTGTTCACATTTGACTAAGAAAAATATAAATTATTAATGTTCTAATTAATAAATGAGGCCAGACTGTTACCCCTGGGGGCATGTTTTAATCAAGCAAATTAGGTTTTACCATTGTGTACTCCATTGCTCTTGCTGTTTGACTAGCCAAATGATTAGTATGAGCAATGTTAAAAACTTAAAGTTATTCAATTAAAACCTAAATATTAAACTTATTTCAAGTCTTTAGCATTATGTGGCTTTTTTTTTTACCCCTCCTGGGGGTCTTTTGTAGGCTCTAGTGTCCCCTATATGATAGTTGGCTGACAAGAAACGGGGAAGGAGAGGAGGGAAGACATGCGGCAAATGTCGTCGGGCCCGGGAGTCGAACCCGCGACGGCCACGTCGAGGACTCAAGGCCTCCAAATATGGGTCGCGCCAACCGCTACGCCACCACGACACGCCCAGCATTATGCGGCTTTTTTGAGAACGTCCCAGTGGTTCATCACTTGAGCTGTTATGAAGTATGAAATGTCCTGGTCAGAAAGAAGTTTATCGTTCTTCTTATAACTTGGAGTAAAAGAAAAAGAATCTATCAAGGAAACTAAACTGATTCAGGTTGAAGAAAAAGTAAAGAATTAACGGCTTCAGTAGCTCATTTAGTGGTCTCATCTAATATAGAAATACCACTGAACATAAAAGTTCTGAGCTAGTTTTAAAATCCTAATCATAAAAAAGTACACAGTTAGTTGCAGCTCCTTCAACTGCTGTCTGGCAATTTATCTGTTCTTGTATGCATTGACCTTTAAAAGAGCCATTAAAGGTAATGAGAAATGTGTCAAACTTTATCACATTTTTGTTTCACAGCATTATCATTATTGATACAATTATTATCAGATTAATGATCCCAGTTTCAAGAATGGAGTGTAGAAAACAAGGACCAGTAATTTTCCATGTAATTATTAGAAAATAAGGAAAATGTATTTTTTACATTCTCGAACCTTCAAACCTTAGTTTTTGTCATTTTTCATTGTGTAATGGCACTCAAATAACATCTTAGGATGAAAAGCAATATGCCCACAAACATGTTTATTTGGAAAAAAAATAAAGCATTATTATTCAAATGTCTTGCATAATATTATGGGGTTACTTGTTTCTCACACTTTTCATAACTGTTTCTGCAGCATAAGCCAAATAGCTATGGGTATTTCTACATGTTAACACACAAATTAGTAAGGACATATTTTTTTCATATTTCACAGAATTCTTTTTAATGATCATTATGGTGTAAAGATGCAACCTGAAAAACATGAGGCACAGCATGCGAGTGTATTTCGGCACCAAAAAGATGACTGCAAGAGGGCTATTAAGTAAAAACCTGGGGCACAGATTGTGGATGATTCGGAGGATGAAGCATCTCTCTGGTTTGACTTCGGGGGGGGGGGGGGGGGGGGGGGGGGGGGCAGGTGATGTGTTTAGTAAGGAAAAAAATCTGCCCCATGTCACCCTCACCTACTGACTGACCTCCTATGGCAAGAGTCCATACCAGAGATCCACAAATGACAGACCATGATCTGGCTGGATGGACTCCTAGCTCTTTCATTCCTCGAGAGAATTTCTAACAGGTTTCTCTCCTAAATTTACTCGAGTATTAAACTTGGCAATGTACATAAGTACATTGCCAAGACACAAGGTGAAAGTATGAAACTGACTGAGACATATTTGAGAAATCATACCCACTTAAATCTGAGCTGAGACCACAACTAATGAATCATTAAAAAAAATTCATGTTTGACACCAAGATCCTGACAAAGTCACTTCCTGCTCAGCAACAAGCTCAATTTTGCCAGTCAACCCCCCCCCCCAAAAAAACCTTATCAAATTCAGGAAGTTTCAAAGATAGGATGATAGCTGTAACTTTGGATTTGATGAGATCAGGGAATGCATTTTCTGTTACTATATGACAAAAAAATGTACACACAATTTCTAATATACGTATATATATATATATGGCTATGTGCATGTACTAGTGAATACACAGTGTATTCACCTCCATGTTTTATGGTGTATTCAGAGTAACATCATGTGTCCATATAATTAATAATTAAAAATAACACATGAACAAATATTTTGTAAATTACCATGCTTTCATCAGTGCATAACACTGATGGTCTACAGTCTGTAGGCTGCTATTCAAGGCAAGATAATGTGACTTATAAATGATGTCTAAATTAGCAGATTAGCTTGAAAAAGCTAAGCCCCTGATCTACATGCATGTGTAAACAAAACAGACTTTGGATATAAGTGTTATGAATCCGGTAGTCTGGAACAAAACACTGTTTTTTTTTCCCCCATGAGTGCACTTTCTTGCCTATACACACAGTAGAACATACACAGGAGGAGGTATAAATGTAGTGTATCATTGTCACAGTTTCCCTACTAGCAGCTATTTTTTTGCGGTCAAAAGTTTACCATTATAGACAACACAGTACCATAATTATTGTGTTGACAGCTTCTCAGAAACATACAATAGGCCTGTTCTCCCTGATATTATAAAGAAAATATGAATAGGATCATTCAGGCAGTACTATAATAAAGACAGCAGTGGGCTGTAATTAGTTTTTCGTTGTTGCATTAAATGCTTGCCTTCAAAGAAGGACTCAGTTTTGCTACCATTTACTACAGAGCGTGACAAAGCTGTCCTTAGAAGGAATGGCCTCGGGAGCATATGGTCACACTTGTGCTTCATTAGGAGGTTCATTCTCTCTTAATGTGCCAATTAAGGTCTGCCCACAGCTGCACAGTCGCAGCACAACCCTAGTACAGGCTACCCTGAGCTCCGGCCACACTGTTCTGTCTAGAAGGCGGTGCAAATGAGTCAGCCTCAAATGGGTGTGAGGGCGCACCTTGCAGCAGGAAGGCAAAGACGTAAAGAAAAGAAAAAAAATTTTCAAGAGGAACAGAGGCAACCTTTTCTTTCTCACTCTGTGTCCAGAGACACGTATCCTTCCTTTACTTTCACAAGTTTTTCTTCTGCTTGCATTCTCAGCGTACTCTACTCTTCCAGTCAAGTCTAAGATGTCTCACTTGTAAAACACTTTTCTCTGCATGGCCATGGTGCAGCAATGCACCTTGTTCTTTCTACAGAAACAATTCCTGTTCTCAACCCCCTCCAGACTCTGAATCACCTTTGCAATAATTGCTGCAGCCACACATTGACTTTTTTTTTTTTTTTTAAACCAAGCACACTGTTTAGTTAGCTATGTGCATGTCAATTTGGAACTAGCCCTGAGTGACTGATTAATGCAACTGCAGGGCCTGGAAAAAGTATCTAACGATTTCATTGTTTTACATTTTGTCAAGTAGCAACCAAAAATTTCAAAATATTTCTAGGGGGATTTTATGCTAGAGGAGTGCACAAAAAGGAGTGCACAATTGTGAGGTGGAAGAAAAGTGACACGGTGAAGGGTACAACACACATACCAAAACTGACCTTATCTGAAAGAACTGCTTTTCCCCAAGGCACTTTAAAAAATCCTTACCTAACCTTGGAGATTTTGCTACAACATTAACTTGCTTCAGGTGATAACATCCTGAGCCTTCAAGATGTGAATGTTTTGTGACTCTGAAGTGTTATGCTCAAAAGCTCTTGGCTGAATATCAGTGAGATATCAGAGGATATAAATGGATGGCAAATATCAACCAAATGCGTCATATCTGTGTAGCTGAGACGCACAATGTCTTCTCTCATATGTGTAAGCACAGCTGTTCTGTGAATTTCCGAGATTGTTGTTGGTGAATTTTAGTGAACAAACATACTTGAGGCACAGAACAACGCTAGGGAAACCAAGTCTTTAAATTCCAGCAGTATTTAATTCCAAATATTTTAAATCAAATGTTAATCTCATTCAGATGCAGGCAAGTACAATTCATTGCATGCACTGGCAAGCACTACTTGCAGCTTAGTATTTAGTCCTGCAAGTCACAGGATGGCAGTAGACGTGGACTGATTTAGAGGTGCTGATGTAGACTGATGTGTTTTCAGCGTTGCTCCGCAATGAGTGAGCACAGCAAATGTGGGAACTGATGGTGACCGAGCCCGAAAAGCAAAGAAGCACACTGCATCATTTACTTTTCTCCTCGCTCCGTTCCCTAAGAGTTAACAGTGGGGCTGCTAGCTGACCGCTTGGCTAATGATGATAGATTGTGTTAATTAAAAGGTTTTAGCACAGCGCTGATTGCACCTGCAGCTCTGGCACTCATTTTTGCTGAAGAAGAGGAAATTTAGTTTTTAAATGAAGGAAAAAGAATCTCTAACCTATGCAGAAATTTATTTTGGATACTCCTCCTGGCAGCAGAGCTGGAAAGAGCAACACCTGGATGTCATTAGCTGTCAGATATCAGATGATATAAATGGATGGTCGTAGGGGTGAATGCATCACGTATTAATCATTTTTTGTGTTTTTGAGAAAATTATTATTGTTTTCCCCAAAGGTTTGATTCCAAAGATGGAGGACAAATTGACACTTAGCTATAGTATACCGTACATGTGCATACATACATTCCTCAAATATATCTTTAAAAATATTCCTTCAGATAAAGATAACCCAGAAAACGCATCAGAAAGCATTTTTTTCTGAATTTTCTGCCATTAGTCTTTTTTGTTTTTTTTTTAGATTTTTCTTTCTTGATTGCCCACCTTTTCAATACTGGTCTACGATCAGCATCTGCAAACAAAAACTACATAAGTGAGCTTATTCTCTATTCTTGCATGATTCTATTTAAAATTATTAATTTCACAAGTATTTTATAGCCCAGTCCTTTATTTCATTATTTCTGATGCAAATTTGTGGCTGACCTCTAGTAAAGATGCACAACAAACTTCTTATTAGCAAGAAGTTTTTATTAGTAAGCCATAACATTTTGTTTCCCTGTGGCATAAATATGACATGACAGAGAGGTTATTGTTTTTAACCACTGGCCTGTGGCTGGCTGAGGGCTCATATTTGTCTCAGTAGTCCTTCATATAGTGAGTAGGACAGTAAGGGAGATATAAAAATATACAAGGCTTTGCAGCCGGGAGTGGTTCCTTAAGGCCCCAACATACTCGGGCGCACTTCAGTCCGCAGAGATCCGCGCGGACACCAAGCAGACGTCCGCCGGACATGTCCGCGCAAGGATAGATTTTTATGACCGCGTACTTGGTGTCACACATTGAACTACCCAGTGGAAACAGTGTTCACATCGAACTGGTTTTCATGTGTCACCGGGCTGATAAGTTTGAGAATAAGAGCTTTATGAGTTCATTTTGTTTCAAAGTTGACATCAATATGATAACAGTCAACATAAAGTTGTCATGGGGACGTGTTAGACACGTAAGCGAAAATGCTTAACAGCAACAGGCTTTATATATTCATGCAAATATTGGCATGGTGAATTATGCAGAATTATAAGAACAAAAAAAACAAGACATCCCAGACTTCATCAGCAGCGGAGCAGAGAGGTGCCCTCTAGGGGACATGACAGGATTTTTTTTATTTTGTTACCTAGCAAAAGTATTGCATTTCCTCTCAATAAATATTATGTTCCCTCGCAATAAGTTTTTGAACTACACCATCGTCTATTCTGCATGCAGTCAGAGTGATAAATGTCAATTTAAAATTGCACACTGACCTTTAAAGAGCCTCACTCAAAATGTGTTTTGTCTTATGTCTAAATGCATTTATACATTTTCCACTCCTTAGTGCAGAAAACTGGTTGAAAATCAATCCATGCATGTTCATGTTGGTTTATGCAAGGTGGAGATGGAACTGTATGAAAACAGCCCTTTATTAACCATTCAGACTACCAACACAGAAAAGACACAACCAAAACTGTCACATGGCGATACTATACCATGAAAATAAATCAAAAATAGTCCAAATAGTTTGGATATATTGTTTTCTTTCTTCCTTTCCTTACAGAAAGTTTATGTCATGATTATGTCTTTGAGTAGAGATGGAAAGCCCAAGTTTGACCCATTTTGCTTCTAGTACTTTGCAAATAAGTTAGTGGTGCATTTGTATCCTAAAGAAAAGGAACGCACATAGAAAAACCTTTAAAACCTTGTATTGTAGCAGAAAGACTTTCAGTGTTCAAGATGTCGCATAATCTTGAATACATTATTGCGAGGAAACATAAAACATATTGCAAGGGACTGCAAAAGTCTTGCATGGAAATGTAAAACCGTTGTTAGGTAATGTAAAAGAAAACATTCCTCTATGTCCCTTCGGGGAATCTGTAAGTGTGAATAATATCATGGACTTTATAAAATACCAAAAGATTCTGGGGGATTCTCCCAGCGATAGATCTTGTGGACTCTACCAGTAAATAGATTTTTTTTTTTTTCCAGAAGGTGTTTTAACAAGATAATAATCCAAAGCATTATGGCAACACAGTGGTTAACCAGGCACAAAACTGTAAACTTTTTCCATAGGTCATCTCAGTCAAAGTAAGAACATTTTATTTATTCATTTGGGGTTTTTTTTCCCAGTAAATGCCCTCAAGTTAAAGCTTGGTCTTTTTAAAAACTTTCCAGTTTCAAGGAATCACAGCTTTTTTTAACATTTAACATTTTTACCAGGGTGGCAATAGATTTTGAATGTTTTCTCATAATAGAACATTGAAAGATTCAATGAAAAGTATGTACACCTCTGAAGCCAAAAATAAAGATAGATAAACCCTTTTATTTATTAATTTTTTTATCATGACTCCTTTGTGGTTTGGTCTAGATCCAAATTTCTAAAAGAATTTTGATGGAACAAAGCCATAGAGAGGAAATGTGAACGAAACACACACAGAAGTGGGAATTGCACTTGTGCCCTCTCCCACCGTGTTCACTACAAGCCTGTTTGTTCGGAGCTGTGACTCATGATGAGAAGTTTGTGGTGTTGTAAGTGAACAGAGCTGAAACTTTATAACGAGCAGCATCACCTGAATCAGGTACAGTGTTACCTATTAATAAGAAGTGGCCCACTTATTATTTCTGACTATTTCTGGAGTTGGTGGTTGCGGGCGGAGGGGGTTTGCACAACCTTCAGGTTCTCCATAAAAATTGTGCTTCATTGTTCACAACAAATCCTCCATGGAAATGAGCTTTGGTGAGCAGGACAGGTGATATTTTTTAGCTGCCTCATCGGATGTGTGTTTTTATTAGACTATTACGCTCAAGGGAACTTGGTTATCACAGCTAAGAAGTGAAAACACAAACACTTCTGAAAAAGAAGCAACATCAGCAGCTTAGAATGAATAAAACATCAAATTTCGAGATACTTCTTGAGATGAACTCGATTAATTCTAAAAGCTGCGAAATGAAAATGTTTGCAAGTTTAAAATTATGACTGACACGTCCGCGTTTGTTACACAGCACTCAGCACGGAGGTCGAACTGTACATATGGCTCCTAAACCTGAAAATTGGCACATAACATTTTTCAAACAGCCTCGTCAAACATTCAACCACAGGATTATTACTCCCAAACACTACATATAAAAGAAGCTTGGCTCTGCTCTGAAGCGAGAGCCGTTTCAATTTTTCACCCTAGGAGCTGAATCATGAAGTCGATTCTCTTGTCCTGGGATTCGAGTTCATTAAAACTCCCTGCTGTCTTGCAAGGACCCTCTAGAAATAGACCATCAACCCAGCATGGAGGAAGAATACTAGTGCATGATTTTTAATGATGTCTGAGATGCTCCCATCCAAGTCATTATGCCTCTCCTGTAAGAAATTAAACTAGACGTTCACTGCAAGAGACCCCACCAGCGATGGCATTATGACAGCACATGGGAGCTGTGACATGAAGGGACTAATAGAGATTACTATGTGGACCAAAAACATCATCTGCCGTAAAAAAAAAAAGTTTCAGCAATGCAGCATGCTGATTTTAGAGTCAATATTATGGAGAGAAAGTCAACAAATTCACCATTCGATAATGTGAATATTTCAGTGTGCCATGAATTTATAGAAGACATCACCTGCCTGTTTATGAAGCTGGCAGATCTGGGTAGGGTGTCTCCGTCAGCTGCTTTTGACATTTTTTACATTTAAGCTCTCTGCCTACCTTGAGACTCGATATGCCATTAACGCATCAATAACACTGCTGAGATTTGACATAGAGCAAATCCTGCGTAATTCACTAAAAAAGCAGGACGTAATCTGTATAAAGTGAGCTTTGAAAAGGGAACCTTAAAAGAAGTAATTACTTAGTAAAGATTATTGTTTGGTCAAATCTCACATCTCTCATCAGTGAAATAAACACATTCTCCCCCAGTACACGCCTTCTAGTCTGCCTAAAACACTGCATTGCCTGAGGTTGGGAATTTTACCCATGTACTGTTTGCTCTTGGGTCTAATTTAACACAAACAATATCAATCAATATTCAATTTATTTAATTTTTAAAATGTAATTCAACAGGAAAAAGATTGTGAGATGCTTGAAATTATTTTTAAAAATCTTATCACTTACTCCCTTAAATTATAAATATATATGTTGTTCTTTTAAAAAAAAAAAGGCAGTAGAAAGAGAATTACACTTGTAATGCTCAATTTCTGGGTAAACCAAACACTGCTTTTTACTCTAACTTTTGCTACGACTTACAGTGCATTATATTTGTACTTGGAAGTCAGATTGTGTGAATTCCCAGTTGGTAAAGAGACTGAGAAAGTCAGAGCACAGCAAGCAACCCGGCATCTGGTATCTAACATGGTTTGGGTTATAAAAACTATAAACTAAGAACTTTTGATGGTTGATATTTCTTTGACCCAGTCAAGTGGTGTTTTAACAAATAAACTGGGAGAGAAAAGTATTATTGGCCAGATTTGTTACTAGTAGTTAGACCAAAACATCCCTCCACTGTGTTTGAGGCTTTAATCATCTAAAGCAGCAGTCGAGTTGTGCTAAATGAGCCTTTATGTCTTAGTTCTTAATAATCAATGGATTTCCAGTCCAAATATATCCACATGAATGCCCAATCTTTACAGAGTTACTAAAAGTCTTACTTTTTCCCACCAATTACTTGCAATCAGTTTGTGTTTGCATGGGAGATCCAAGCAAGGCACAAAATCAACTACATTAGTGTGGACAGGGCCTGAGGCATGCAAAATATATCAAGAACCAGTTTTAAAAGTGCCTGCTGGCTTGGATGAAGAAAGTTTGCTATTTAAAAATAAAAGGTGAGTGTGTGAACAGCTTTCTTGATTGAACTGGCACAGAAGTGGCATTCTTAAAAGTGCCTTGCTTAAACACATTGCATTGCGGGTTACATCTTTGAGAATACACACTGCAGATGTGAGTGATCAACAATAGCTAACGTGAAAAAATGTTTAGTGAAATTTACAGCAATACACATGACTGGTTACTGCATAAAGAAAGCTTAAAAATGTTTGGTCTTTTAGGAATAATCATTCCACATGGAGTTTTCAAAAGAATTACTGCTGTTTAATCAGAATGTGCTGCTGAAGGCAGGACAGGCCCCTTGTTCTTTCCTTGATTGGAGGAACGTTTAAAGTAAAAGTGCAGCAGCACAACAACCTCCAAACACAATTTTTCTACCCTGATGATATTTTGCATTTCTGCCCTGGTTCGTAATGAAACAGCATATTGGTTCGAAACATGCAAAATCTATCCCATCAAGTGTATTCTAGTGTTACTTTGGCTTTGACAAAAGTTAACTCTAAGGATGTGCGAGGCGCTCTGAAATTTACTTCCTTGCCTTAATTTATCAGGACCATACAGGTGAAATCAGGGAGATGAATGCCTTGGTTTCCCTATTACATTTCCCTCAGCTATTTTGAGAGTTGTGCTATAACCCATCTCCTCCCCTCGGCATGAGTATGTGTGTGTGCATGAGAGAGAGAGAGAGGGAGAGAGAGAGAGAGGGAAAGAGAGAGGGAGGGAGAGACAGGAGGCTGATATGTCCTATTTCCATTGCACCCTAAAAAACTAGGTTTGGGAGTTTATTAATTTTTTTGTTTCCAGCTCTCCTGGCTACAAAAAAAAAAAAAAAAAGGGACGAAGTCTATCACTTCAGCGTTAGATAACCATTTCTGCATTAAAACGAATCCATTTCAAATGAGGAGACTTCAATTTGTCTGTTCCCCAGCTGAATAATTGTTCTGAAAGACACTGAGATTAAACATCTCTGGTGTCTTTGACATAAAAAGTGATCTGCCAGTGTTAATTTGTTGAGATGTGCTCAGCCTGTCTCTGTGTGGTTTCCCTGCCACTCCGCAGTAATACATATTTGAGAAGCCACAGCTATATGGGCACTTGCATTATTCATAGCTGCTACTACACAAGGGAGATTACGCATTGATGTGCATAGCGATCCCTGCATCACACAGGGGAAAAGTTTTCAGAGTTTTTATAGATCTGTCCGTAGATTTGAGATAGTTAGGTGGGACACATACTTTGACACAGATGTATTTAATGACATAAAAAAAACAACAGTATAGGTAATTAGCACATTTTTCTTTTCCTTTCAGTATTGGCTCAAAAAGCTAGTATAACATGTCATAAAAATGTGACCTAATGAAACATAGCAAGGCTACTAACAGCTGTGCTGTATAATTTCCATATAACCTGGTTGTCGGTAGTCTATTGTTGAGAAAAAAGAGTAATAATATGTAACGCAGAACAGTGCAACTGCTGATATTTTATTGTAGATTTTTATTTGCCAACAGCTTGTAGAAAAAACTTGTTCAGACAAGCTCACACCTTAAACCTTTCCACACAGCAGCTCTTTTTCAAACTGTTCTGTGCAGATTTTAATTTTATTTAAATAACTGTTAGAAGTGAACCTATACTGATCCCCAATAGCATGTTTGTTTGTATCCCTGCTGTTTATCTTAATCAAACTCTGGTTTGTGTGTCATCAAATATTACTCCCCCCTTATACGTCCTGCCCATCCTCTCTCTGCCGTTTTGCCGTTGTAATATACTCAATCATAAAACTTAACTGCTAGGTAAGAAAATAAATTTACTTTACAGACAAATACCAAACAGAGAGTTGTTATTATTATTCTTTTTTTTTTTGTTGCAAAATTGGCAATTTCACCCAAATGAGATCAGGGATTACTGGCAGACAAATCAAGGATCCTCATGCTCTCCTACTTCCGACATCCATCCCCCACCAACAACTCTTACCCTGCACTTTGTGAATAGAGACTAAACCTCTGCATTATAATTCAAATTGACTTCTGCTAAATTGAAAGGGAGCGCACGCGAGAGGCAAGCATACAAATGCAGGTTATTTTGCCTCTTACAGTTCTGCCCTGTAGTCATTTCCCAATGGAAAATTGGCAGAATGTAGAAGAATCCAGTTTGTTTGTGCCTTTCTTCCAGCTGAGATGAAATAATTGAATCAGTGCGTGTTTATACACAGATGTGGTGGCACTTCATAAATACAGCTTGCTGTCAATCTCGCCCTGCTGGGAGCCTGTTTTGCCAGCAATTTCCCATACTGCACGCATGACATGTGCGCGCATGTGGGCAACAAGGACCAATTACAATCCAATTCCAGTTCACTAGTATGAGGTGAAGATTGTCTGTGGCCCCGGTGTCACCAAAGACTCAGGGAATAAGACAGTTATTAGAGATTGCCCTCGACAGTACTAAAAAAAATAAATAACACTTTTCTGACACAAAGTTTCAATTTCTAGTTTGACATGGTTCTTGCTGTAATCTGTTGTTAGAAGCTCATCAGATTACTGGTTAAACAATTTATAAGAACATTTTGACTTTAAAAAAAACATCTGTAATGTGGCACTAAACTACATAGTGTAAATTTTAGTGTTATTTCACATTGAACATAAACTTTTAAGTTGTTAATATTAAGAATAATTTCAGAATTCCAAGGATGAATGGATGATGATGGATGGATAATACAGGGAATGAGAGAACTGGTGGATGGATGGACTTAAGAGCAGAAGGGACAGACAAATAAAGTTGGTTTATGAAGAAATAGAAATGCAAAATTTGGGATACATATTTCCAAATGTGTATTTTTTTTTTTTTACAACACTTTTTCAGAGCTGGAATGTGGGAAAACACTTTCCCCACATTCTTTCCCAGAAGACATATTAATCCTACAATTATTTAATGAATCAATGTACATTAAATAAATATGCCCAGATCCTATCTAGAAATCTGCTATGGTCACACATTACAAATCAAATGGTGCTAAATATCACAGGAGATGACATCTCAAATATGAAATATTCCCATAAAAACAGAATCCCATTGTAGATTCATATAGTAGATGGGCTTCATATCAGATTCCAATCCAATCTGAACCAGTTTATGCATAAACCCTATTTAAGATGACAAATGCTTGACTATACAAAAAGAGGAAAAGTGAACAATTGTACATAAAGTAATAATGTCAGACAACATAAACATGCACACAAATGAACAAACTAATATCGTATTGAATGTCAGAAAGAAAACAAGATGAGAAATCAGAAAGGATTTAAAAGAAAACGGAGAAAAATCCCAGCTAACACGGAGAAACAAGCCATAATTTCAGAGCTGCTGTAATACAAAAGCCTGATCACCTCTGAGCTTCAGCTTCACTTTTGGTACAGTTGACCTCAGGGGCCGTGAAGGAGAGTACAAGTGCAGCAAGTCAGCGAGAAATGGTAGAGCGAGGCCGTTGAGACATAAAAACAAATGAATGAATATTAAAATAAATCCTTTGGCACACAGCGAACCAGTGAAGATCAGCCAGCACAAGAGCGATGAGTGTGATCAAGTTAGAAGATGAAGAGTTGCATTTTAGTCAAGCAGAAGGAAGGCAAGACTGTTTAGACACACCTTGCCAAAAATAATGGACCTTGTAGTGTCCTTTATGCCTCATAAGCTTTGGGTGGTCCCAACATTTTACCACTTCCCAGTGAGCCAAATTTCAGGCTTTCTGCCAAACAGCAGACTGTGTTAGAACTAACTGGTTCCAAACAATGACCTGGCCACCATCTGCTCTTTTCCATATGCTTAATTTGTCTTCCACACTCACAGTGGAACAACAACTGAATATAGACACAAGTGGTAATTTGTGGGTCCAGCCCCTATCAGCTTCTTCACAAAACGCAATTAATTTCACTAAAATTAAGGGGAAGAGAAACAAAACTGACAAAAGTGGAACAAAATGGAACTAAGACAGCACATTAATGCCAGATTTATTGCAGGGTGGCTTGTTCAGTCATCTTGGTTATGATAAACCTAAATGTTGTACACACCTGGAAAACTATTCTCCATCGTCCATGTTCCCTCCCACACAAATGTACAACTTTATTGCCCCTTGCCAGACAAAGTGCTGCTCACATCCATCTTTCCTAATCCATTCCATTTGCTCTTCTTCCCAATAGTCTTCCCTTTTTCTTTATTCCGTTCCTCCTTGTTCATGCATACCAACCTTAACTCTGTAGTCTTCTTTTTTTTATTTTCTTGAGGCATTTTATCTGCCCCGACATTCTAATGATCGCAACTTTTTTCCAGAGGTGGGGACTCGAGTCACATGACTTGGACTCGAGTCAGACTCGAGTCGTTAAAATCACGACTTGAGACTTGACTTGAAAAAATGCTCAAAGACTCGGACTTGACTTTGACTTTCATGCCATTGACTTGGGACTTGACTCGACTTGAAGCTGTTTACTTGAAAAGACTTGATATTTTTTACTCAAAGTCTTAAAATTTAAAACACATTATTTATAAAGTGGCGTCATTAATTAATGTCACTCATTCCGTATCAATATGCGCAGACCGTCACTATGGTTTTCCTCTCTCCTTATGTATGTATGTGTACGTAGCTGCAGCACAACCAATCAAATTAACAGGATTTGGACGTTTAAAAAAACGCGGCAAAGCTACAGAGCTCAGGGAACGAAATACGAAATAACCGCTTGAATATGCTTCCGCGAGTAATTTCTTTTGGCTACGTAGGTTATGAACTTTCGACTAAAAAACGAACTGCAACTTGTAAAACATGCAAGAAGAGAATATCGGATGGAAATGCCACGACGTCCAACTTTGTCCGGCATTTGAAGCTTCACAAAGATGGTAGGTGGCGCTTTTCTTTTGCTGTAAGATAGCTGACTTTAGCTAACTTCGTGTTAGCATGTGTACTCCGGGTTAAATTGGTGATTATTTACCATAAATCCGGTCCGTCAAATGCCTCCACAAATAATGTGCACCGTGTTAGCTCAGGAAGCCGGTGGATAGTGAGCGGGGCTCCGGAACAGAAAGCAGATTCTGGACCTGAACACAGGGAACAGAGTCTCTCTGTCCCATCATGATGATGAGCCGGGTCTAGTATCATCTAAGGATGGTTGGTGTATTTGAAGACATCTACGTTGGGAAATTATATTGACAATATATTGTTTTGACAGGTCAGAGAAAAGAGGAAAAAACTGCTGTTATGGTTCTTTGTATTGTGCTGTGGAAATGTCAGCATTTTCGTCTTTTTTTATTGAATATCAAGTTTAACAGAACTGGGCAATAAAGTGGTCCAATTTAAAAATGTTTTTTATACTTTGTGTTCAGCTACACATGTTCTATCATTTGAGATAAATACATATTTTAAAACTAACAAATGGTCTATTATTTGAATTTTATGTATAATTGCAAATTATAAAAAAAAAAAAAAAAAAAAAACGACTTGAAATGACTTGAAATTAAAGGTTCCTGACTTGAGACTTGACTCGACTTTTGCCTGTCTTTACTTGAGACTTGACTCGGACTTGAGGACAAAGACTTGAGACTTACTTGAGACTTACAACACAGTGACTTGGTCACACCTCTGCTTTTTTCCGTCTGGCATTTCACAATTAGTTGCAAAACAATCCTTTTGCCATCTGCCTTCTCTGTTACCAATTAAATTCCACCTAGAGATTTGTTTGTGTATCATCGAAAGTAAATGATATATCTGAGTGGCGGATGCATTATGCAGCAAATTCATGTTTGTATTAGCATCACAGAGACCATGCATCAAAGGCAAAGAAAATTGATGATTGATTTTCTCTTCTTACGAAAAGAAGAGATCAAATTTCCAATCAGAGTTTCTCAGTATCAAAAGAACAAAATAATTTTTGCTGGACATTTAAAATGAATGATCAACCCTATTAAAAACAGCATCAGAGATAATGGGAGCAGGCACAGCTGTTAAAAACTCTCTTGTCCAAGCTAAAAAGCAGAACATTGAGTGGCTGCTGTTCCTGAAAATATCTCAATCAACATAAACATTATTCCTAACTCAGAAAGAAAATGTTCAGCTAAGCAAAACAAACTAGAGTTGCACCAATTAGAATTTAGTAGCCAATTTCCCATCTGTGGTTTTCAGAAAGCTACAGCCTGCTGACACCACTTTTACCCAATTCAGATTCTTAACAACTCTAGAAGACATTTTAATATGACTGAAATCTAGTCTTTTTGCAGTCAGCTGTCATTAATTATTGAGCTGTTGTGTTAAATTGAAAGAATAGCAGATTGAATATTGTTACATTATTGCACTGAAAAAAATCCTGTAGTTCCTAGCCATAACTTATAACTCTGACATCAGGAGTTACACACGCAAACACAAATGAAATCCAGTGGCATCAAGTTTGGTCCCGAGGATTAAATAAACCACATTCTCATCAACAGTTTTTCCAGTCTTTTATTAACTATTTGCTCAGAAACCATTCATTCAGATAATCTACTCTGCGTTTCAGTTCATCACCTGCCCTGCCGTCCATGTTGTTTGAGGAGATGCCAAAAATGCATTAATGTGAATGTCCACTGAGAGTGGATAACTAAACTACAATTCAATGAGCATTCTCTCTCAAAAATCATTGTTGATGGAAGCTTCTTTATTGTGTTTCTTAATTTTTCTTCCCGACTGTCTATGTCTACTAAAATGAGAAACAGCTGAAATATTTTCTGTAAATATCAAAACACATAGGAACCTGTTTTCGATAGGCTGAGAAAAAAAACCCTGCTCTTATTTCATAATTATAGAAACTGCACTATAAAAACTTTTCTGCGGTTTTTATATAAGAACTTTTGTAAATCTCTGTATACCTTGACAATCGGCCCATGCCTATATGAAGCCCAAACTGTGGTAAGGAAACATAGTCACTCATTAGTTATCTTCCTCTCAAACGCAAAAGTAATTTTCTTCCCAGCACAAGTTAAAGTTTCACATTTTTTCCCCCGCCAAATCTAAACAAATGTACTGTCAAAGCACATACTGTACGCAAATTGCATTGTGCTCCAAATCACCGAGTATTGCTGTCTCGGTTTCTTACACCAAAGGAGTACAAGCAGCTGACACCAAACTTTTTGTAGCTGACATAAAATGAGAGTCGGTGCCTAACAGTTGGCAATGCTATAAAATGTTCAGTGAGTTTCTCAGAAGCAATTAGTGGCCATTGTTACAAGTCGATCTATTGTAAATTTGCCTCCTAGAGAGGATAAAAGCTGCAAAGTTTAGGGTCACCTTTCAAGCCAGCAGATTTTTTTATTATTTTGCAATAAATCTGTCACATCATTTGAAATTTGATGCGCTTTGCGTGACCTTTCAAAGCTGCAGATATTTAAAGACTTTTTTTCCCCTCTACCACTTGTTTTACGACATCACTGGATAATAAAATAAACTCTGCTCCCTCAAGAAATACCACAGAATTCCCTAAAATGAGTTTCATTACTTGGAGAAAATTAACTAAACGTGACAATGATTTGTCTCATAAACAATAAAACAGCTAGGCTTTTTTTCTACAGTGTCTTCTTTAATGTATTTTATTCTGTAATGTGTCATTTTTAATCAGGATCTTTTTAGTCCAATAAAGATCTGACTTATTTAAGAATAGGCATTTGTCACATCACAATAGGATATTTTATGAAGTAAGGCCATACAATAAAATAACATACTAAGTTTACTTTAGTGCTGGACTAGTAATATTGTGACTTTTCATAGGTGAGGTTTTGTTGCTTCAACATAAACTATAGGTAAAGAATGATATAAAATCCTGTATTGCATTATAACTCACAACAGTTCTAGTTTATCATGGCTGGACAAAACTTAAAGAAATAGAGAAATTGTGAAAATGAAAGTTTTTTGCCTCTCTTCCATGGCCTCAGGCCTACAATGATTTAAAATGACAGATTATTGAAAGTTTACAATATCACAATTATATGACCAACAAAGAACTGAAGCATCTTGGCATAAGCTAAACTTTAAGAATCGATACCAACCTGCTTGATCATTTTTCTGTCAGCAAACTTGTTAGTTTGACACATAAGGTGGTGTGAAAAATGAAAACTCATTGATTTTTTTGCTGTATTTGAATGTAAATCAATAACCAATTTGGAGATTAATGAAAAACTACTTAGAACTTATTTTTCCTCAGTTACACTTCTTGTCAACATTCTTAAAGTTGAATCATTTTTCTTTTGAAATACATCATGATAGCCCCTTATAATCTATCATGAGCAGGAACCGAGTGAAAAACATTTAGATGGTTAGGAAATACATTAGTGGCTCAATAAAGTATATTTTATATATCTTAAGTATAGAGTACAGTGTTGCAAAATAGGTAATAATTTTTCAAAATTTGACTACGTTTGAACATTTTGAAGATGGTTGGGAATTAAAGTGTGCTCTGATCTGTTCTCTAACATCTGTTACAAAAAGAAACATATAATACAATAAAAATAAAAAAATGAGGGAAAAAAAACTCAGGAATACAAATATTTCTACATTCCTACGTTTTCCTGATGTTAATTAATGATGAAGTGAGAATGTAATGAATACAAAATAAAATGGTTACTTTTAAATATTTCTATCACAATATATGGTCATGATATACATTTTAATGCACATATCACAATCTGACACATAATCGATACATGAAAAGCAGAATATTTATTGAGGGAATGGATGGGGACATTTATTTATTATAGTTTTATGCTGTAATTTTATGTTTGTGCTAAAGTATCTTTTTATTACTCTTCCCATCCCACATCCTTTCTTATGTCTGCAATTTAACAAAAACTGAAATTCTAATTTTGATGTGATATAGTAAATCAGGATGAATCTAATGATGCTGTCTGACTGAATGAGAACATATTTTTAGCTTATTAAGAGTCTTTCCTTTATAAATAGGATTTTTATTATAATTTCTGTGCAACAAGTCTCAGTTATGTTTACAATTTTTTAAAAAAATGTTACTGCTTTAATAATAAAAATAATAATATATTTAAAGAGGGTTCCTCATAACTATACATAAAAGAGATAATGCAACTGTGCACCTATATTGCTTTTTTTTTTTACAAAGTCAATAATTTGATGAAAAACTGCAGACAAAAAAACTTCTCTGCAGCACTACATGTAGATTAGGGAAACAGTGTAGTAATGCACTGAGTGGGTGACATTTCCCCAAGAAGCAACTTAAGTTGTTTCTGGAAAAAAGGCTTTGAAAAATCTCCTTTACATCAGTTGTAAACTTTCCTTTTGTGTCACCAAACACAAAAGTCAAATTATAAGATTTGTCTTCTATTTTAGTAATTTCTGAATGTCCGAATCCCTAATAGAAAACCTTTTTACTTTATGGACCATTTTCATAGAATAAAAATGCTGTCTGCTTCAATGCTGACAGTTCTTTAACTTGTCACATTATTACACAGATGACATATTTTGTAACTATGCAATTGGGTGATATTTAATGCTGTTCATATGTGCACGTTTTATTTAGATTATAATGCTTGTATTTGTGCTCCTATCAAAGTCCTCCTCCCTTTGTGCATTCAAACCCAGACTTTGTATAAAAAGCAGCAGTAATTTATGCAGCAGTTGGAACCTCTTTTGTGTTGTCCTGTTATGAAACTCCAAAATCTACAAAAACCCCAAACCTGTGGGTATATTTATATGTGGCGACCCAGTGGGCAGCCCAAATAGGTGTTATGGAAATTTACAAGAGTTTTGTTGGTCAGCTGGAACACACACACAGACAAAGGTATAAACACTGTGCTCATCAGGAAAATGTATCGTGCTGTGCAGCCTGTTACTTCCTGACTGTTTCCATCACAGAGCCACAGGCCCTTTTTCTGCCCTGCTGCTGTGTCCACGCTAAGCTCTTTATGTCTCTGATGTTGTTGACCATAGAAGAAACCCACTGTCTGTCTCCCAACACCCTATATTCAAACACCTAACCAGAGTCAAACACACTACACCCAAACTCTGTTTTCAGACAATTTCTAGTAGAACAGGGAGAGATAAAAATTAGACAAGAGCCATTGGAATTCTGATAAGAAATGCCAAAAAAAATAAAAAGTAATCATTTGTGTAACCTTGGAGAGATAATAATGAAAACACTGGTTTTGCCTTTGAGAATCTTCAGTGTGATATCACTGAAAGTGATTCAGCAGATGACATCAGCTTTGAACTGAAATGAATTGATCTCTCCAACGCATCAATTACTATGCTTTTTCAGGACTCTCTGATTTATTGATGCTCTTTGTCTACATCAACCCTGTTAAATGCCAAGATTGTTTAAAAATCTTTAAATTACAGTAATTATAAAATGGTTCAGATAATTGTTTGCCATAGTTGATCACCTATTTCTATTGAACATATTTTATTGGGTTTAAGAAAAAAACAGTTGGAAGCAACTGTTTTTTGCTAGGTAGACTCTGTCATGTCTAGGAAGACATGGCAGAGAAAATAATCAACGACTCTTGTTGGATTTCTAAAGAAACATTTGGTTAAAATTCCTCTACTGGCTGCAAAAGACCAACCACAAGACTTATTGGTAGCAGCAACCCATGTTTCAGTTTTTACACAAAGGACTCCAAGCTTGATGTGCAGTTTGGAACCAGTTTTTTTTTTTTTTGCAGTGACCCAAAAACCTAAGAAAAACAAGTTCCAAATTACTCTCAACTACATAAGTAAGCTGCAGAGGTTCAGAAGTCATCTCCATGGAGTGATACATCAAATCTGTAGTTTTTTGCTCCTAATGATCAGCTGTATTTCTGAAGGAGGAGGAAGACATACATGCTGAATACCGTACAATGCCCACAGTGATTCAAAACCGATTCAATCAAGCGTCTGAAAATCCAGTAAGAAAATGTCATGCCATCTATAACAAAGCTGGAGTTTGGAGGTCATTGAACCTTTGAACAGCACAATGATCCCAAGCCTCATGAATCATGTTTACAGCAGATAATCACAACAAAATGGTGCTCATGATAAGTAAAAGATGAAGCGGTGGAATAAATTGGAAACTACAGCGGCATTTTGCATCTGATTTGGAGAGACCAATTGTAAAATTAGAGGCCTTACCTCGCTACTTTACACATTTTTCAATGTTGTATATTAAGCAAATCCTGTTTATGGCAGGGAAACAAAAGTAGAAAAAAAATGTGTCAACGGTTGCCAACAGGGGTACCAGGAAACATGGCTTTCTGCTAAGAATGATTAGAAATCAGAATAAGTACTCCGGAAATTGTGACCAAGAACTTAATTCACACTGAGGGTTGAATAATTGCAGATAATCTACAGGTTTAGATTTTCATATTTCAAATGTAAAAAGGGATACATAAAATAATAAATAGCAGAAGAGCAGTAAATCTCCAAATTTTTGCTTGATAGACATTTCTTTGTGGGTCTTCACTTTATTTAAGCTTTGCATGTACATAAACAGCATATTATACAAAACAGCTGGTATCTCTGAACGTCTGGAGTATGCAAAGGCCTCTGGTGTATGCAAAGGCTCATAAAGTCCAGAAAGGCCATGAACTCCGCTTTGGAAAATGATTCTGTAGAACTTTTATATCCTCTGTATTGTTAAAGGTAAAAAATAAAGAAAAAAGAAAAATATTGGATACACTGATTCTAGGTCTGCACAGTAACACAGTTAGTAGCACTGTTGCCTTGCAGCAAGAAGGTTGAGTAGTGTGTGAGGGTTAGGGTTAGTGTGAGGGGGTGTGCGTGTGCTTACGTGTTTTGTCCTGTGTCTCTGTGATGTCCTGAGACACACAGGTTCACCCTGGACAATTTCCCCTGGCAACTTGTGAAGCAGTATTATAAGTATGCAAATAGGTAGCATTATAAGAAAAGTGTGGATTAAGACTGAAAATGCCTTAAATTTTAAATATTGTAGCCTTCTCCTTTTAATTCATAGCTTTAAGTCACATTTCCTCTTTGATCCAAAATGACGCAGTACTATTTTACTGATCTGTTTAAATGCCTTAATATCTTAGCTATCTTGTTACTTGATATCTTGTATTAAGTAACAAGATATCTCAGCTGAGGCGCTCATTGTGACTGATGACTTATCATTCTGAGTGATCTATTTTAAAGATTTATTTCTGTTAATTTAGATGATTAAAGCTTGATGATTATTATTGGATTTTTTTTAAGACATATATTTTATCCTTGAGAAAAATGTCTGTGCCTCTCCACTCTTCTTCCAGACTCTGGATCCTTGACTTCTAAATGAAATGCAAAACTTATTTTCATCTGAAAGCAGGACATTACTCAGTCCTTCTTTACCTAATGTAGGTAAAACATTTACCTAAAACCTAGACAGACATCTCTGGCTCATGAGATGCAACAGCTGTCGACCTGAATATTTTTATGAGTGTGGTTCTTGCAGCACTAACTTCAGTCGTAGTATACTCTTCACGAGTATTCCCCAACATCTTGAATTGACTTTGCTTCTCAATCATCTCAAGGCTGCAGTTATTCCCTGTGGCTTGTGCACCTTTTTCTGGCACAGTTTCTCCTTCTATTCAACTTTTCAATAATATGTTTGGATAAATCATGTGGTGAACAGCCAGCTTCTTTAACAATTAGTTTTTATGGCTTATCCCACTTGTGGATCAAGTTGATGACCATCTGCAGGGCAGCCATCAAGTCCAAACACCAGAGCTGTAAAATTCAATTCATCTCCTATTGACGATTCTCTGATTATTTCACAAATTCATTGAGACGCACATATACATGCAGATGCAAAAGTGGCACCCCGCCTACAATCCAACAATAGTGTCTTGGGATATAAATTTCTCTTAGCACTCCCACAAGGAGGGGAAGACACTGAGAGCGCACTGACCGCAACACAAAACTTTAACGGCTTTTAAAGCTTGTTTAACATTGTTACATGTAACGGTGTGAGTTATGCGATGATGTGATTAAAGGCTTTAGCAGATTAGGGATGGCTTAAAAAAAGTGCTGCTTCTATGTAGTCACATCATTACCCCTGATTAAAAGCTAATGAGAGCTGACAATTTTACTCTAGTCCTGTAGGAAGTTACAGCAGAGAAAAGCCTGACAGCACTTATTTTCCTTAATGATAATCAGATATCACCATTAGAGAGGTCACTTGGGTACAATTAGAGACACAAGAGGGAAGTGCATGTAGTGGCAGTGTTTACTGTGCGACTCCAATAAGTTGTCCTTATACAATAAGGACAAATTTGCACATATAGCTATAAGAACGTCTAATCCACTATTATGTAATTAAATGAGTTATTCAATCGGGGTCATTCATTTTTTGATAATCTATATTGCACATTTTCTTTACAGTTACAAAAAAATGGAAAAAGCCTTCCATCACCCACCTTTTTCTTTCATTCTGAGTAATTCTGTATAAATAAGCAGTGTTTATATTTGACATTAAGCTGGGGCAAATGGCATAGCATTGCTTCTAAAATGAACCTGTTCAGCCAGGGCAGCCATTACCCACATCTATTGTTACATTTTCTTCTGTTGAAACCATTCTCTTGTTTATTTGACTATCAAACTAGAATCTTCCAGAAAAAACACCTGGATGTTTAGGGTTAAAACTGACTAATATTTGGAAAATTCATAGTTTCACCAACTCTGACAAAAACAAAGGTTCCATCTTAGGAAAATATTGAAAAGTAACTCTTAGATTGTGATGCTGCAATGTTTCACTATGAGTACAGTGTTCAGGCCCTGATGCAATGTGTCGTTTTAATGTCATTCATACCAGAAAGTGTTATGTTCCTTTTAGTCCACAGGACTAAAAGGAACATAACACTTTCTGCATTAAAGTCTTGGGGGATTTTTAGTCAGACCTGGAAATAGTTGTGTTGTGACTATTCCATAGTCCAGACAGAGACTGTCCAAAATTATTCATACCTGTCAGATTTTTATTTATTATTTTTATTCACTGATGTGAAATAAAACTGGACTTTCTCAAGACAATAAAAATTTGTGAAAAGTATACATTTTGAAAAGTATAGGTATTTACCTCTAAATTTTAAAAAAGAAGGTATGCAAGAATAAAATGTCAAGCCTCTTTTGCACTAATTAATCCCTTCTCATAATTGCTGACAAAATCTTCAGCAGTGAAACAGGGTGGCAAAATTTGCTTTGACGCTAAATTGGTTGAGGGGATAACTAATACCGGGCCCAACTTAGATACTTTTAAGAACTTCCTGCATTTCCAAGTATTTGTTTCCACCTCCTGGCTCCACTGTAAACCTAGGAAGACTGATTAGTAAAATCAAACCAAAAGTTGATTCAGCAACATATTTGTTTTAGGGTGTTCAAAGCTATAAAATCAGGTTTTGATATTTACTCCATTACTATAAATCATGAACTCTCTCTCTCTCGTGAAACTTTCTAAAATGTGAACTTTGAAGTGTCATTTTTGGCTTCGCTGTAGGATTGAATTGTAGATGCAATGGTAGCAGCAAACCAAAACAGAGGAGTACAAATTTAAGGGGGAAAAAACTTTAGTAATAACTTTACTTTTGAAAAGTAGACCAACTTTGACAGTCTAATCTCATTCATATTATCAAGATGTGAATACTTTACTGTACCACTGTATTATTCTGAATGTTGCAGAGATAGGTAAGCAAAGAGGCGGAAAAAATAAAATAAAGACTATTAAAGGCAACGTAACTAAAAAAAGAATACCATCTAAACCTCGGATGACTCACATGTTGCCTCTGGAGAGAGAAGGCATTAAAATCCCTAAGCTGGGGATATTTGGCAGCAGCTCTGTGACACAAATGCAAATTGTTTATGTTAATATCAACTTGTTTGTTCATCATCTAGGCCTATATAAACAGAATTTATACATACATAAGTGAAAGCGTTTTGCTAAAACTCCCAAAGTCAAAGTTGAGATAAAGGAAATCAGTCAAAGTGTCCTGCTGATAAAAGTGGAGTCACTATTTCCACATCTGTCGCATAACCTTCACCTGTCATTTTACGTAGCTCTTCCCTTCCATCTGTAAGTGATGCTGTCATTTCCATTTGATTTAACTTGAGGCATAGAGAGAAAAGAAGAGCAGACAGGAGAGAGTGAAGAAGGGAGATGGATGAAGACAGAAAAACATTGCCGTTTTCATGTCGCGTTTGACAGCAAGGAGACTCTAGACAGAAGGGATCGATTGAAGTGCACGTCTTTGAAAATACACTCAGTCAGCAGCTGGAACAATCAAAGGGCAAAAAATTAAAAACAAAAGAAAGTGTGTCATTTCCACGCTCACGTCTACATTTGTAAACAAGGAACCGTCTATGATGTCCCTTATAAAAAATGGGTACTCTATTTCCACGGAGCAGGAAAGGTGAGGAATGAAATGACAAAAGGAAAAAAAAAATCTCAATATAATATAGTTTAAATTGAGGAAATAAAAAATTCCAACTGCAGCCTCAGCAAACAGAGTGAGCATCTGCTACCATTTTCAGAATAATGATAATTGTGACAGGGGCCATTATCTCTGGACCTGACCCAGGACTCCACTGCATCATTTAGAAATGACCCAGCTCACAGCCTCAAGACACTGACGCTCCATGCTAAGCACAGAATCCACTCCTTTCGGAAAACTATCCTCCCAATAAGGCTTATCAAAAAGCACTCACATTTTCTGGATGGTTTTGACCCAAATGAGCGACCATTAGAGCGACATGCAGCCAAATAAAACCATCAGTGGAAATCAATAAAGAGACCTAATTGAAAACAGCAGCGTCTCCTTTCTCCTCTTAAGTGGTGGTTAAGTTGTGGCTAAAATAAATAAATAAATCTATAAATATATATGTAAAAAATAAATAATATACTGTATATATGACATTTATTGTTTTTTTTCTTGAAATACTGGAATAATTTGACATATATTTTTTTTTTTTTTTGCCTATTTTCAATAAATACCAGTAATCAGTATCAATTTTTGATGCATTTTTGACTATTTGATCTAATATTGATTAGACGCAGGGTAGCAAAAGCACTAGAGAACCTTAAAATAAAATAAAAAATATTTAATTTTAAAATGTGTTATGTGACATTTTCTTAGTGGGAAGCAGATCCCCCTGCAGGTTGCCGAGAACAAGTTGGTCAGGTGTCAAGCTTTGTGTGAGACTGCACATAAATTTAGCTTTTTCTTTTTCCCCTCTTTCTGTCCCTTCAAGTGAGATGATGTCTCACAAATGCATTGCGTTTAATTGTAAGACAAAACTGTCCTGACAGATAGCTCAATAATACTTGGCTCATACCCAAAGACTGAAGACATTAGTGAAAGATCTGATGTTTTTGGCTGTGTATGGTGCGAGAATGAACCCATGTGGGTGGAAGTGCAAGTTAATGTGCTTCCATCTTCACTGCCTTTAGCTATGTCCAGTCAGAAATTGTGAAAATAATGTTTTGTTTTTTTCTTTTCCACATACCAGGATCATTTCTGTACACATTTGTATAATAAAAATCAAGAGGATAAAATTCATCAACAATTGCTGGAAAACAATGAAACTATCAGCAGTAAATTGTAAGTAAAGGGAAACCTTGTTACACATCAAACCAAATTCTACATCAGGGTAACAATGAAGTCAAACTAAAAAATAAAAAACGTTTAAAAAAAAAAAAAGCCGTATGCAAAGTTATGACCCTACAGTGCTGGAAGCAAGAGTGCTGCTAAAGGTAGTTGGAGGCAGAAGGTGGAAAAAAAAAAAAAGAGTCTGAACATTTAAATCATGTTCTTGAAATCACAGAGCATGATTTTGACATGAAATCATGTTCATGTTTCGACATGTCACTTATGACACTCTCATGAAACTCGCATGTAGAGTCCTGAAGGTGGGCGCACTCAATGGCATCCGGAGGGGGTTCTTTCCAATCAGCCTCACCTTTGCTTCACTGAATTTATGGGGTGCTGGTCATTTCACACCTTTTGGATTTTCTATTTTTTAGGCCCTTTTTTTGGCCAGTTTGGCAGTTTTGGTAATTTCATACTCAAATCTTTCCAGTAAGGCAGGTGGCTGCCACAGGATGTCAATTTGGGGCCAAATTGGATGCCGATTTGAATTTGACCTGAAGCCACTTTTAGCACCTTGCAAAGAGGCCATGTGTGGAATAAAGGTATACATTCTCCAGAGAATAATGACAGAGCTTCCAGTTTGCAACTGGTAATGTTAACTGCGTTCTTCACCATTATAAGATGCTAAAAACAGTTCAAATGTTGAATCCAAGTCATTTTGTCTTTAATATGCTGATAGAATAGAATAGAATTACTTTATTCATCCCAGCAGGGAAATTATTTCGCAGTCACAGCAGCATAGAGACAAGACACACAACAACCACCACTGAGTAGCAATTGTAGACAAAATAAAAATAAAATATAACATGCTGTCAATATAAAAAGCAACTTAGAGCAGTCCTTGCAAAGATTCAAAGAATGCAGATAATGATTTACAGCAACTGTTCTGTCACACATGGTGGGAGATCACTTTGTCTCCTCATATAAATATTTATTGGCTGGTCATTGCAGGAGTATAATGCTGAAGTTGGATGTTGTTTATTACAGCTCTTAAATATGATTACAGCTATGATAAAAAAATTAAAAAATACCAAAAACATAGCCACAAATCTCTGATATGTCATTATATACTCTTGCCTAAATCCTAGATTGGCAAGAAAAACTTAGAAGTCATTGCATTTTGTGCTGCAGGATCATATGTTGTAAGTTGAGCTTCAAACTGCAAAAACAAGACAATCTGGCAAGATACCACACAAATAGTAAGGGTATTTACTTGAATATATCTTCTAAACTCAAACAGGATGCTCAAAATATTAATTAAGACTTTCACGCTAAAACAACCCAAACAGAACTACAAGTGTGAAAAGACTCAGGCCCCGTTATTCTCATTGCCCCATTAACAACTCCTTTAGACAAGCCCATTTGTGTTTCCAGTACACTGATAAGGAAAAGAAGCCTTGCTTTCCATCTCCAAATGCCTCCGGTTGAATTTAGATCAGAGGAACATGCAGGATGGTCCAAAAGAGAGAAGTTATTCTTCTGGAGAAAGTCCTCTATACGATTTGAAGTGCCATTTTTTAAATTTGAAACACCAAGACATTATTCCACAGCTGAAGAACTGAAACTCCATGAAAGCTCACAATGGAGTTTTCTTCACTGTGCCTTATAGAAAACATCTCCAGTGGTATTTCCTTGCCATGCTGCAAACATTGAAAGCTACCAAGACCATTCAGGTTTTTTTTCTTTTCTACAAACATAAACAAAATCTTCCATCCACTTTTAAATGTTACATGTCAGTGCTCGCTTGCAAAGTCCAAACCAGCAGGTTTGTGTCATGGGAAAAGAAACCTGATTGTGTTTAATATATTAGACAGGATAAACTTAATAAAATGTCTGTAGGTGTGGAATGTCAAAGACATGCTTGTAGAAAACAGGAAACCTTGACTTGTTTTCACTTTGTGTTTAATTATTTGCTTTGGTTTGCTGCGTGGTAAAATAGGTACTGCAGCTCTTCAGCTCTTTTTGAGGACAGTGATGGTATACTGCAAGTTGTAAACTGTGCTCATAAAAAGTTCTTCGGTCATACAGGTCAGGGTTGCGCTACATTCAGTGTGATCCTGCAGAGCTCATAGGGATGAATTAGGAAAAAACATCTTAGGAGTCAAAGGCCATAACAGTGGCACAACTTGCAGTTTCAACATCAGCGTGAACAAATCTACCGTTCCTCATAAGAAGTTCACACGCAGAATCTTTACAGCTCTGACCTGCTGAGGGCTCAGGACAAAGTAACCATGTGATTCACAGAAAAAAGAGTTCATAGTCATATTCAGTAAATTAGAATATGTGTTCATATGAGGCTGGTTTGTGAGATTAAAAGTGCTTTTTGAAAATAACAACCTTCAAGCAAATGTGTGAGCTATATGAAACATGTTTCCTTTTGCTCACATTTCCATTTAAAAAGTTTTTTGCCTTTTTGGTCTGAGGGCAAATTTTAATTATAAATGTCAAGTGGTAAGTAAAAAATCTTCATAATTATCAGAAAAAAGGGCTTTCAAACATCCACCTGTGTGTAATTAATCTATATATTGTGTTTTCACTCAGTGATATACATGTGTTGGTGTGTGTGTGTGTGTGTGTACACAGCTAGCATATCCAGCGTTAATATGCTAGTCTTTCTCACAGCTGTAGATGGATCACTCCTGCAGATGAAATTACATTTTCTTCACATATCTTACAAATTTCGAGATTGACTCTACATTTGTGAAATAAAAGCAACTCGAAGGACCTTTTCAAACCATGTTTTTTGATTTAAAGTGTCAAGAATCCACAAGTGCATGGGAGAAAAAAATAAAAGTAAAAAGAAGGAATAAAATTCAAGTATATGTTCTAAAACATTTCAACTTAAAGACAGTTGTAGCAGATTTAACGACTACAGCTAACATTCAGCTGAGTTAAACTCATTTACTCTCTGTTTTTAGTTTGAATATGGAAGGTGAAAGGCGACCCACACAGTGACCTGCTCTCAGTTAGCACACATAACATCCTAAAGCTGCTACCAATTGATTAAAAAAGTTATTTTGAACAATCACAATGAGTAACACCGAAATGGATTTTACTTTTCAGGGAGAAAAAACATTTCTATAGATGTTTTTAACAATGTCCAGTAAGCTAAAAGGAGGAATAAAGGTTTCTATGCTTTTTATTTTTTCTTTTCTTTTTTTTTTATTTTACCTCTCTCAGATGCTTTGATCCCAAACAAAACTTCAGACGAATCTATACCTTAAACTCAAACATATGCGTCTTGTGACAAGAGATTCCTAGTGGATGTCTTTCATATCAAGAGATCACAAGTCAAAATGGTGGGTAAGCAGCTCTTTGAACAGGGAGACACAAAACCCCACACTTAGGTTTAAGGCAGAGTGCCACTCTCTGCTCCACCTTTTGATCTTCCAAATCTTAAGTGCATTCTGCCACACATATGAACACCCCCTCTCACCTGTAAATCTTGTATCTTGTAGAAAACCCTTGCTGGAACCTCTCTCTGAACTCCGTGTACTCCGGGCATTTGTGAAAAGGTCCTTTCTCTGACAGCAGCCAGTCCAGCTGCCCCCCACTCTGCCGTGTGTTGAAGCCCCATGCTGAGGAGCTGGACGGGGACGAGGAGGTGGAGGAGGATGACGACGACGATGCTGGGGACGACAGGGAACCATGAAGCGCCTTTCCACTCGGTCCCCCGCTGGCCAGTTGTTCAGCTTGGGCAGGCCACGGCAGCCATAGCAACACCAAAGGCAACCATAGGAGCATCAAGGAGGATGCCGACCATCTAGCAAGGCTGGCGAAGCCATGGAAGCACCTCTTTTTTGTCATTGGCAAAGGAGTTGCCATGGTCCCGGTGATGATGTACTAGGGCACCTGGGACCGGCATTTCTTCTAACAGTCACCTCTTGCAGACCTGAAAGAGATGGGAAAAAAAAAATTTACTTCACAATAACCATGCAGAAAAATGTTCACTGTGTATAGGAATCTTTAATTTTCAGTAAAGAGGCGTGGAAACACTTTGCCATGAACTGCACAGACAAATTAGAAATTACAGAGCAAGTCGACACAAAACTGTGACAGAAGTAATTAGTTCAGTAGCATAAAAACACCCCTAATAATGTAAACAAACCACAAGATTTGGTGACTAAGGCCTCTAGTGTCAAATAAAATCTTTAAATCTTTAAATCTTTTAAAAAAAAAAAGGAAATATGGTCAATTTTCAAAGTTTAGGACCAAGCGAAACAGATTGTCAAAACTGCTTTAATGATTGCAGTATCTTTAGGTATGTAACTAAACAGTGGGAGGCAGGAGATGCAAAAATAATCTCAGATCACTTTGATCAATAACTTTTGAAATCACAGAACATAATTTCAACATGATTTAGACACAATTATAACATTCTGAAATGCACATGTAAGGGCTTGACAGTTCTTCAAAAAGGCATCAGCTCAAGCTAAAAATCGTTTTCTCAGTAAAAGAGAATTTCTGATTAGATGATGACATTAAAACAAATTTCCAACATAATCAAAGCAGGAAAGAATATTGCCATTTAATGATATTGCAAACATTTGTGTGTATAAATGTATATATTAAAAAAACAGAAGTCGTAGTTCAAATGTGGGAGTGATGCAAGACGTGGTGGGTAACAAATAAATTTAAAAAAAATTATTTTTCAAACACAAAAGAAACATGTCCATAAAGACAAATTTTATTGAACTATGTTTGCCATTGGCTTAGTGAAAGAAAACTCATCACAAGTGATAATAGTTAGTATATAGGTGTAGCTTTCATTATAATCTACCTGACAGAGCAACATATAGATTCTAAAGATAAAACTTGAGAATCAGTGGGTGTTCTTATATTTTCAACAGGAAACTCAGTCTGACTTCTGAATAATAAAAATAAAAGAACGCACCACAAAAGAAAAAACCGTACTCAGACTGCATTGCTTTTTTCAGATATTTTGTGACAAATCATCTGTTGTGTGGTACATTGCCAGACAAATATTCAATCTTAAATAAGTGGTTGGAAGCTGTACACAACAGTTTTCTATCAGGATATTTAATTACTTTATTCAGTAACTAATGCACAAAGTGCTCTGGAAGCATACAAGTCCTTGACGGTTAAATTTATTCTGATTTGGAGCATGTACGATATTTAGAGCTGTCAAGAGACTGGCTTATTTGTGAAAGTAATAAAGATTTAATTAATCAAAAACCCTGATAACTGAAATATGTAAGAAAAAATGTCAAAGGCTGCTACAATATTCACATCAATGCATGTAAATGTTACATAATGGGCACTACACCTAAAGATAGTGTTCACTAATTCAGTCAGAGAACATTAAAAGTAAACCAAATTATCAAAATAAACATTGTGAATATGCCTATAGTGTCAAACAATATAATTTAAAGAGTCCCACAGTTTTACAAGCCAAGGATACATTGGTCTTTATAAGCCAAGATTTTGCATTTCTGTTTTAGGTAATATGCACAAACAAAAGTTTGAGTGTGTACCGATACGAACAAAAACCTTTTATATAAATAAGGTACACTGTCAGTTTCACACTCTACCTCACACTTGTATTGTTAACCAGAGGAAACCTGAGAGTCCAGGATGTGTTTGTGATGGTTGTATTATACAAAAGCTATTATGGAAATATGATAAAATATTATATTAAATATTGTCTACGTATAAAAATCACATATCTGCTAAAATCAAGGCTAGAACAACTGTGGAACCCTCAAGAGGATCAATATGAAATGACTTCATCAAAAGGTTTTGAAAGCTAACAAAAAAAAAAAAGAAAATAGACTGAGTAGCATTTATAATACACAGAGGGATGAGTGTTTGAGATTGCACCACTGTGGCATGCCAGGCAGCTTTCAGCTTTTTGATTTGTGTGTTTGGACAAGCATGTCATCAAACGCCTCGACACGTATCAGTAAGTGTTAGCAGTGCAAGCCACACCATCGTCTGAGTGTGAATTCTCAGCATTGAACATGAAATTTCCCCTCCTTCTAATCTTGGTTTCATTAGACAGCCAAAGCAAACACGCATACAGCCACCCACACACACACACACACACTGCAGGAACGCTTTACAGAATTTTACAGACCCCTCATGAAAAGCCGAGACTCGTTCTTCATTTCAATGTTAATGACTAGCAGGATTGCAGGGAGGACTCTTTGGGGACAAATCAGCATTTCAGAACAAAAATGTAAAGCAGCAGACAAGATGCTTTAAGTGGATTGGGATCTCCAGTATTCCCTGTGTATCTTACAAACAAATTAGGGAATTAATTTCAGGTGGATAAATGCAGGCTCAGACATGAAAAAAAAAGAAAAGAAAAATGCTACTCAGGGAGGTGCATTTTTAATTTTCGCCAAATGCATCGTGAGAGTACTCTGGTTTAAAAAGGTAATTAGGGAAGTCATCTAAAACGAATATACGTATTTATGCAACTAAAAGCCAGATCCAACCTTGATGAAGAGGGATTTTGATGCTGTTGTATGTGTTGCGCTGCCCAGAGGTAAAACTGGCGCAAATTAAAAGCGTACCAGCTTTGGTTATGCAATGTCTCATTTTGATGAATGTTGTCACAGGCGAGAATCATTTGCAGAGCAATTCAGCTATGAATAACACCCCCATTTTTGATAAGGGCTTCTTTGCATGGAAAATCACATTCTTAAAGAGTGAGCAAATAAGTTCTGCCCCTTCTGAAAAGGACATGAACAATATTGTCCAGTGCGGTCTGGCACAAAATTAAAAAAGTGTTCAAATACAGATTGTATCTTGAACAAGCTTCAAACATTTTCTATACATTAAGTTCTTTAAAAAAGGCACCACTTTAGAACACATTCTGCATTTTCCAGCTAGTTATGTTTCTTGTAAAGAACATACAAATGTATGACTTACTGCCCTAATATAAGTCTCCTAACTACATGATATGAAGTTGAATGAAGCACTAAAATGCAGGAGTTTATCTCCAACATAAAAATGACTTTTCTTTAGATAGCTGATATCTCACAAGACGATACACAATTTTGGATTCATTAGAACAAGACGAGGAAATCTGAGCTCTAACCTTTGAGAAATAATAAACATTTTATTGTTTTTATAACAAAATGTGTCAAAGTTTGAATATACTTACTATGATAAACTATGCCTTCCTTACTTTTCCTAGTCCATAACAGACATAAATGTAACAAAGTGGTGCAATTTGTGTTTACCATTTGTCCCTTTTTTTTATTTCTGATTCATTTAATCTTGCTACAGTTGGTCAGAATGTTTTAATTCAAACATTGCTGTTGCACCTTAGCTTCACTCACTGTCCTGGGTTTGTTTGTTTTAGCATTATGCTGCAATTTACATCTATGTATATGTTTTAGTTAAAGCTAACACTTCTGCCAGCTTTGGTCAAAGCTAACAGAAGCTTTAGTTAAGCTTTTGTTAACTAAAGAAGCTTAACTAAGCTTCGTTTGATCCAATACGTTCATCAAACGTATTGGATGAATACTAGTGATGTTACGTGATGTGCCGAGGCTTCGAGGCGTGTGTCGAGTAGTGGAGGGGGCGTTTCCGTAAAGCGCGTATCGAAGCTTGCTTGATTTAGGGGAGGAGCCGAAAACGATGACGTCCGAAGCCTCGCTGCCCGGCTGTACCACGTGACTGCTTCGGGAAGTGGCTCAGAGTTTGGCGCGGGGTTTGACAGCTTTAAAAACCCCACAGGCTCCATTCAAAATGTGGGTTGTTGTAGGCGAGTTGCGGTCAGTTGAGAGAGTGGATAGAGTTTTGATAGTTTGGATAGCAGAGTTTGGATAGTGGTTATTTAGTTTGAGACAGTTAGTTTGGTGTTTGGAGAGTTTAGGATAGATAGAGATAGGAGATTTAGGAGCGTGAGGACAGGATAGGAGTATGATGGAGCCAGCGAGAAAGAGGAGGATTTCTCCTATGTGGGAACATTTTGATTTGATAAGCCCTAACAAAGTAAGGTGAACTGAACATTTGCAGATGCATTAGGTTTGCTTATGAGGAACTGTATTTTTCACTGTTTCTTATTTTCTGTAAAGGTGAGGTGTTTATTGTGCTCCAAGGAGTTGGGGTACAATAATAACACCTCATCCATGTAGTGTCAAAAAAGAGAAATCGTTTGAAACCAAAAACTGTGGAGAAATTGTTGTTTCTTAATAAAAATGCATGAAATCATCCAAGTTACACAAGCATTAGCCTATTCACTACCCCTTCCTAGTTCCACAAGCACTTTCACTGTCCTCTGCCTGATTAAGCCCAGGCCATTTTTCTAGAGTTACAGAAAAACATTATTACACAACATGCCATATCACATGACACTACTATTTTGGGAATAATTACACACAGAGAATACATTCAAACAATATTTTATTATACACACATGTGTATACATAATTTATGTAGACAAATGATTTCGTCCTACACCTTTTATGAAGTCATTCTCAAGAGCCATAATAGACAAAAATTCAATGCATCACACGTGTTAAGATACAGCTGGCTGTGATTATACACCTGGCCAGTAGGTGGTTTCGTGTGCACATGAAGCTTCAAGAAATGAACCCTTTCTCGAACCAGTTGGCTCAAGTGGTTCAATGCCTCATGAGGCTTCATCTCACCATCACTAATGAATACGTTTCTTTTGTTTCAAGCTATATTTATGGTAAATTATTTGTTTTTTTTCTTGTTTACTCACTATTGTTTGCTCCTATCAGATGAAACAGCCTGAGCAGGTGGGAGGGGCCGGCCCAGCATTTCCTGTTTTAAGGGCTGGATGATGTCACTGATTGCATCACAGTGCTCTACTAAATGGAGGGCTTTCTTTTTTGTATTGCATTGTTTGTTTTTCTTTACAGTTACCTGTTGAGTTGCCCTGTACTACACTTTTCGTTGTGCAGACCATTTACTAATGGTGAGTTTGTAAATTAAGATTTATAATCCTATTCTTGTTTCTCTGTCTAGATTTTCTTGTTTAGTTTGACCTGTTACATTGTGGTATTGTCTAATTAAGTGCAGGTGTGTTACCAATTTGCCATAAGCCCAGAAAGAGGATGGATGTCAGACTAACAATTAAATTCACCAGAAGAACTTGAAACTGGCATCTGATGCTGTTTTGTTGTTTTTGTTGTTCTTTGTTTTGTTTCATGATCAAATAAAGATTTAATAAAACTCAGTTCATTGTAAAATTTCCCACGTCAAGTTTAAATACTAAGCTTGTACAAATTTAAACTACAAGTCCTGAACCTCAGTCCTAATTACTATTGAGAACAATTAAATGACCTTTTATTGGAAACGTACAGATTTAAGCCAACTTTACTGTAGGTAGCAGTTAATGGTTGGTGAGTTGTGGTAGTCTTACTATAAATCCTTCAACACTTGATGGCTTCTAAATATTACAAGCACACACAAAAATATGACAGAATAGACTAGATTCATGTCCATTTAAAAAGCACGTTCATTTGAAGTGAGGTACTTTAAATGATTGAGACATGTGCTGATCATTGAGCCTTTCAAGAACTTCTTTTTTCTTTTTTTTAGGATAAACAGACATATATTCTGGAAACCAGAGAACTCACCAGAACATAAGAGTTTTAATCTAGTGCAGCCACTGAAGTCCCTGATCTGTTATTGTAAGATTTTCATTTGAAAATACCAAAAAAAACAAAAAAAAACTTCAAACCTGGTTTTGCTGTGCCAGACAGTAAGAGAAAGTCTTAAAATTCTCTTTGGAAGTGTGGTTCAGCTGGCTTAACAAACATATTGCTAAAAGGAGACAATGAAAAGCTTTGGAGCCTCTCAGCAAATGGTGCTGCTGTGCCCTTAAAGCCTTCGTTTTCAATTAGTTTTACTGTGGACCAATCATTTCCCAGTGTACCACGCAAAGCAGAACTGGATGTTACTTTGTGAGCTTGAGACACTCAAAGTAAAAGTTTAATTAAACTCAATTCCGCCGGCAGTGTTTGTTGATGAAAACTTTCACACTGAGCGGCAGTAAAAAATCAAAATAAAACTTCTTACAGTAGTTTAGGTGAATACTATTATTATGCTCTGCTTTTCCTCCAGACAGGTAATTTGACCAGACATGCTGTGCATTAGATGTGCTGCATGAGGATTAGTCAGTGTAAATAACCGTAGACTTATTAATCATTCAATGCAATCGTAATAATTGTTTACAGGTTTACATCACTGCAATTATTACATTAGAGAATTGTTTTTTTATTTGTCCCACTTTGACCAACTAACTCCTGCCATATTCCTCTGTTAGCTTCCGCCACCAAAAGAGAAGACAATTAAAAATGTAGCTACTGTACTACATTGTTCATATTCTTATACCATAGCTCATCTTTAAAACAGGAATGGGTGACAGAATGCTAAATGCTTGTTCTACAACCTTGAAACACAGTGAGTAGGAAGCAAGGCTAGTAAGGGAGTTTTACAGTATAATAACCTAGATTTAAAAACACCACAGGAGCACAGCAAGAAGTCAAAATATTTTTATATAGCAGCTTTTCAAAATCGATTGATTTCATTCAAAGCAGGATAGCATCATGTATTGCTAGTGCTGCTAAAATACAGTATAGAAAATATTTAATCCACAGGGGTTTTTTTTATAATAAAGCTGAGATTTGAAGATTATTTTCACCTTAATACACAAACCAAAAACACGTTGTTGTTTTTTTTCTTGTTCGTTTGTTTTTTACTAGAACCTTTTACAGAATTTATGTTTTCAGCTTTTTTCAGCCAACTGTCAATCAATGCACAACATGTGGGGGCAGGGCAATGTTGTATTATTCTATGGTCAATGGAACTAGATCAATCCCCGGAAACCTCAAATTGTTAAACCATAGCCATAACCTGCCACAGGCCAAGCCAACGTTATTTATAAGCACTATTAAAATCGAAAAACTGACTGAATGGACATTATACAAAAACATAAACCAAGCAAACACATAAAAGATGTAATGCACAACTTGACAAATAAAATGACTCCTCTCACGCTGGGTCAAAAGCCAATAAAAAGACACAATAGTATAATGACTTTCAAACTGCAACTTCATGAAAGTTTAATACCTCATGATGCCAGTTACCAGATCATCCCTAGAAGGTATGTCTAGAAATTAAGGCATACAGGATGTAAAATAAACAGAAAAATAAATGTTTTCAATTTCAAAAGGCTAGAAAATGTAGTCTATAAATGCATTTCTATAGCTTTTTTACAGAAGCAAGCTTTCGCAATAGCAGCCCGCTTCCTCCTCTTCCCTCCTCTGGGACTTCGCTGCTAATTATAAAATGCATAAAACATGCTGTGAATGCCAGCAAGACAATAGGGGGAAATAGTGAATTTTTAGTCTTGACATTTAATGTTCGCCTTGCATTATTCACACACACCCTTTGCCTATTTACCCTTTTTCCTCCAACCAAATCTGGGAAGGCAGGAGCCAAAGCAAGGAGCCATGTTCATATTGAATCTACTTTGCAGTAGAGGTAAGGAGGGGAGGTAGAGGTGATGTTCGCACAGTGGTGCGAGGGCATCCTGGTGGAATGGAAAAATCGACCACATGTCACGCTTAAATAACATCTCAGACACGACAGGGTAACGCAAAGCTGAGACTTATGCTTATTGGATTTTTTTTCTCTTTTTGCCTTTCCTGGGCTTAGCAGGAAAAAGAGAGGTTGTGCTGTGCTTGCACAAGAAAGGAGAGGCTAGAAGGATAAAAAAAGGGAAATGAGAAACATAGAAAAGGTTGGAAAAGAGAACCGGTGGGGAAACGAAGAGATGTATTGACAGAAGAGTTTTTATACAGAACTAAAGGGATCTCTCTGATGAATGCACAGGAACTTTCTCTCTAAAGTTCCCACCCAGCTGCTGAGTGACCAGGCCAAGTGGTAAGATAAAAAATAGTTTGACCTACAGACTTATTCAAGTCACTGCTGCACCTCTTGGGAGGGCAAGAATTATGAGAGTAGGCCTGTGTCCAATTTTATTTTATTTTTTTTCCCTGAGTCAGAGAAATTTATCACCTTCATTTTTTTTCTGTGCCAAAGAGAGATGCACCGGAATCTGGCTGCTGCAAGTACAACTGCTCAGAATCGTTCCTGGATTTATTTCACGCGTTTTCCTGCTTTGTCTCGAAATCAGAGAAGATGCACTGGTGCAACGCTCAAAATTTTGATTCTGTAAGGCCATATGCTACCAAGCACCTGGCCTGGACCTGCAGCAGAATTTAGAGCTGGTGGAAGTCCATCAGCATTAGAGGCCAGCTGTATTCCTCGACCCCATATGTTCGCCACTAACCTTCAATATGATGTTATGAGAGTCAGCAGCAATAGTCAGCCAGCTGCACACCTGCTCTCAGCCCCCTTTAGATTCATCGAGACTAGACAGAGAGAGGTGCGGGAGAGAGCTGGATAAACACTGGTTGAAAAGAATTAATATTAACAAAACAGGATGACAGCAACGAGCAAGGAGGTTAAGAGTAAAAGAGCAGTCTTGTTACGGATGAGACAACAGAACGGGAAAAAGAAGAATAGAGACAAAAGGGAGGCAGCATTTACATTTTGATAAAGGCTCAGTTTGCATATGAAGCAAGAGACCTCTGCCATTCTCTGGCAGAGGTCCCTGCATGAACATTTACTAAGGTGACTTTGTTGCAACAGCTAGCATAATAAGCTGTTTTTCATTTATTTAGTGCCATGAAATATCATCAATCTGATCAATATAATTGATGATCTGGACCAATTGCTTTTGGTTTCCAAAAATCACAAAACAATTAAATCAACAGCAAAACTGTTATTGTTGCAATAATTTTTGCCATATTACACTTTGTGTCATACACAAAAACAAAACCATGAAAACTTTTACAAAAATAGTTTTACAAAAAAAGACTTTTTTTTTGTAAAACTTGTTTACATATTTCATAAACTTTAGATATTTTTTTTTATTCTGTTTTTATTTTAGGCTCTTTATACTTTTTTTTTATATTTGATGCTCTCATTTTCAAACGAGGGGGCGAAGTTGTCTCTGAGGAGTGGGTCTCGTAGTGCAGTGCTTGGCAGAGTGCGTTCCCATCTGTTTCGCACAAACCCTCTTCTATGTCTCCTCCAACCTTAATGACCAGTCATAGCAAAGCGTTCCCCCTCCTGAGCCCTGTTTGCTCTAACTAGCGTCATATCATGAATCAACTGGGTTCACAAATTCAGAGGAGCAAATTGTTTAGTGGGCAAAATGGAGAACATTGGAGAACTCCGAGATGATATGCTAAGGTTTGCTAATGAAACCGAGCAACATGATGTAACATCCAATTCCATTTTGGCTGGTGTCGTGCCAAGGTAGTTATCCCTGACAGAATTTGTTTTCCTCACATCGGCACAGAATGCCTCGCGTTCACTTGTAAGTGGAGGAGTTCATGTGCTCTTATTTTGAAATGTCCAGCATTTCCAGGGTAGCCACGGCATAAATGCTGAAATTTGGAAGAAAAAAAAAAACAACACAGCACCTCAAACAGGATCCAGAATGTGAGGAAAAATCTGGAAAATGGCTGCATTGAGTCTCAAATACTGACTTCTGATGGAGGAAAAGAGCCTGGACCATTTATACTTCAGAAAATATCCAGATGTCCATCTCATAATTTTACCACCTCAGTCTTAGAGAAAATGTGGCGCTTTTTTTTTTTTACCACAAATTACTTTATTTCTGCTGTATTTCACAAATGACTAACTATGAAATTGTCAGAAAATATTACATTTTTTAAATCATAATTTATGCTTAGAATCACAGGAAATGGTCATTTTGTTTTTGCACATGTATATCTTTTCGACATCAAAGATCATCCAAGTTTCTTTTCTTGAAAATATGTGAAATTAATATCAAAATGTCCTCTGCCTTTTATATCTACAATGGTTTGTCATTTAAATATGTTTCCTAATGCACAAATGTATTTTTCTTTCCACCATTGAAGGAAAGGAAAATACAGGATTTTCTATCAGCATAAAAATTGTTGCCAAGAAGAGTCACTTCAATAGAAATGATTACCCAAACACTGGTTCCTTCCTTTTTTAGCAAAGTTTAAATAAACCGTACGACACTAAGTCACAAAAACATTACATTGACAATAATAGCATTTAGAAAATATTTTTTAGAAATGTGCTAAAAGAGAAAATAAATGTAGCTCTGTAAGTGAAACAAATTCAATCTATATGACATATCTATATATCTAGATGACCAAATGGCAAAATAATTTAATATTAACCAAAATATACATATATATTTTCTCATAATTAAGCAGCCTTAATGTGAAAGTGTTTCCAAGATTACCAGCTCCAGTTCAAACTAGATCATCTGCTGATAGAAGCTCCATAAAAAATTTTAAAAATAAAGAAAAACACGCAGCTCAGCACAGACGTTTAAATTCCAACTAAAATTTGCTGAATTGCATTTCGTGACAAAAAAACTTTCCACTGAGCTAAACCCACATTAGCTGGAACACCAATCAGGAGTTGGCTGACATAAGATTGGTAAATAAGCTTTCAAAAGAAATGATCAATGCTTAAGCAAATATTTAATCTTGCATAAATAAATAAAAATTTCCTTGGTACTGTATTGAAATGTCAAGAAAAAACAAAACAAAAAAACAAAAAACAGTGGCACAACCTAAATCCTGAACAAGACTTATCGACAACATCTCGTAATTTGTAGAAACAATTTTAGTAAATACCCTAAAACCAGCTTGATTAGATTGGATGGATCATAAAATCTGCTACATCGACGTTGTCTGGGCTCAGCAGAACAGCACCAGCATGCATCTTACAGACCTCAGCAATCTGTTTGCACCAGATTGAATCGCATCAATTGATCTCCGCCTTCGGTCCTACGGGCTGGCCGAGAGTTTTTCTAAAGCACCTTGTTGACAAACGCAAAACTAGGAGGAAAAAAAACAACAACTCCATGATTAAAGCAGAAAAAAAGGTTGATCCTGGTATGTGAGCTAACTCTTGCATGTGTCTCTCAATAATTCATAAAGCTCTCTCTCTCAAAAAAAACAAAAAAACCCCGCAGACAATTGGGATGCCAGGGCTCCTCAACCCTGAGTGCTTTTTAACAAAAACTTGTTAGTAGTCCAAGTAAAGAAAAAGGACTAAGGATTAAAAAGTGTGACTGCATTAATGAAGTGAGAACAATAAAAAGAGTGTTGAGTTGCATCTGATTAAAGGCAGATCTAATTGGCTTTTCACAGGCTAACAGCACCTGGAGGGTGAATCTTGAACAAGCAGGTGGCGGCAACCATGGACTGTGGTAGAAACTCTTTCATGCACGACTGACAACACATAAGCACGTCCAAATTATCGAGCAGCAAGGTCAGCAAGAAAATCTGTGCAGCATAATGTCATTAATGTTCTGAGACAAGCTGATGCCTTGTGGTAAAGCATTAGGAGCACTGCAAATTATATGTCAAGTGGGCCTTTCGTATGCATGCGTGTGTACGCTCAAGTTTCTTTGCACAACACATTACATGTGAGTGCGTGTGAAGGTCCTATCAGTGTGCTCTCTGGCCAATTTCCAGCTTGACAAACAAACAGCCATATGGTCAATTAAGGATCATCAATACCCCTGTTAACATCTCTACCAGCTAATAATTAAGTAAACAGCAGCCTGTCAACCGCATCCACTGCTGAAAGACATTTTTAGCCAAGACATGCTCCACCCACTCACTGGTGTTTGAGAAGCCAGTAAAAGCTACTTTTGCTCACAAACAGAGGCTCCAGGTTCTTGTTTAAACATCTTGACTTGCGCGGCAAGCCTCAGCCAGTCCGAACTGGACACCCAGTTAAACACATCTGCGCTTGGATACAATTTATCCTACTTGCTCTTATGTAAAAATCAAAATTTGAAGAAAAAGTTTTCAAATTCTCAAGATTGTTGAAATTTTCCCATTTAGCTTTGACTTCTGCGTGTGGCAACTATGAGCACTTTGAACAAGTAAAATATTCTTGAAAAATTAATGGTACTACGTGCTGTCAAAAACACTTTTTCGACCTTGCCTGAGGTATGCTAATTATTTAATACACTAAAAGGAAGAACATCTTTAAGAAACAGCAATCCCTGAATTAATAAAGCAAACAAAACAACATAAGTAAAGGAATTAAAACCTGGTTTTAAAATTAAATGTGTCCCTGAAAACCAGAATCAACAGAAATTTAAAGAAACATGGGAAGACTACTTATATTCAACAGTCAGAAGAATATAAATTAAGAACAAAGAGCTACAAGCTGATATATATATATATCAATATATATGATCTGGAAAGCCATTTTGGTAATTAGCAAAACTGTCAACCTATTGAGGATATTTTAGCATTTTAAATACTCTATCGGTGATAATAAGAATATTGAAGAAGGAAAACTGTCAATACCAAATATTTATGTAAAATAAAAATAAAAATAGTAAGTAGAATGACACACTAGCTAATAAAATGTCAAAACGCCTTCTCAAATGTGCCGCTCCCTTTGTGCAGCGAGAAACACAGCATTTTACTTCAGAGAATTAACACTGTGTAAGTGTAGAAGAGATGCCTCAGGGGCTCTTTAGATACTCAACATGCTATTTCTTTCAGCTATAAATACAGACATTAGGTGAAGTTTTCCCAAGGGTCTTAAAAAGAACATTTCATTGATGAACAAAGCATGCATAAACGGACCATTTTTAAATAATAGCAGCCGTCCACTGAATAAACTATTTAAGTTTCTTGTGCCTGAGCAAAAAAAACAAAACATTGAATCTTTGTAAAACACAGGTAGTATAAAGTTACCGATTTAAATATTTTAATGTGCTATGAAAGGTTGGATCATTCATCAGCATAACAACGTCCAGAGGTACATATATGTTAGTAACTTGTTTCACAGCCATATTTTGATTAGATGCACATTATTCTACTTAAGGTTTATTTGAGGTTAAATAAATAATGTATTTAAAGGTCATTCTTTACAGTGTGCAATAGTATTTATTCATTATCAGGTATTCTTCAACACAACTTTTAAGGTCCTTCTGCACTCCCTGTCTTTATATCTCTGTCACCCATTCTTTCTTCTTCTTTCTTCTACATGCATCACCATTCCACCACTCCCACATTAACGTTCCTTGTTTTTGTTTGTTTGTTTGTTTTTAATCCATTTTCACTCTCCCATCCACATTTTTCTCCATCGATGGGTCTGGTAATTATTCAAGCTGCCTCGTAAAGTCCATAAACGAATACAGAAACATGGCCTTTATTAGTTGCAAGCCAGTTTAATCCTTTCCTAATAGGTCCACACAGAGTCAGCTGGGCTTCACTTGATATTCTGCCGGCAGCAGCAGAAAGCAAACTCGGGTAATTGAAAGGACTCAGGGGGTGCTACCTAACACACAGCAATATAGGAAAACCTGAGGTTATGTTTAAAATATACATGAGTCAGTTATGCCACTAGATTCCAGGGTATGAATAATCTGCTTTCTAAGTCACAGTAATGAAGCAAAGTTTGTCACTCAAAAGAAATGTAGGGGTTAAGGCAAAACTCTAGGGCAAATTAGCTACATGTAGAAATCACAGTATGTTTTATGGAGTGAGGGAATGATTTCAGTTTCTCACAATGTAGCCAAACAATAGCAGAAAAAAAAACTGTAATTTTCATTATTCTTCATTATTCTTGAAGATGTTTTTATCACCAAACCAGGAGAAAATTGTTACTTGGTTGTTTTTATTCTTACCTTTAGGGAGTAATTATTTGGGTTGCCCAGATTTTAATACTGTTTCCTTTTCTTATTCTACTTGATTTTGAAAATAAAAAATAGAAATATCCACAGCTAATTATTGCATACGGAACAAAAAAAAAAAAAAAAAAAAAGCAAAATATGCTTCCAAGGATTTTGTTTGGCCTAAACTAAAAAACAGTGACTTGTTCAAAAACATGTGTTTCACATACAGGTTCTTGCAAGAACCTCTGTCTTGTGAACGCTCCACATGTTGTTGGGTAACAAACACAAACTTCAAACATACTGTGCAGGGATTTGATGTAAAAAAACAATGCAATGTTTTTGAAAGAAAAATTATGTTGCTTTCAAAATGTGCTACAACTAAAAACTTAACAGGTTTACCCTGCATAAATATTCTCCCCCTTTACTCTGATGCCTCGCATTTAATATGTTTAAGAAATGACCTTTATAAAATTTAATCTCAGTGTAAGTACAGTTCTTTGAAATCCTCAGAGGTTTGTTAGAGAACACCAGGGAAGAAACAGCATTGCAAAGAGAAAGGGGACACACCTAAAACCTGCAGAACAGTAGATCTTGAGGACTAGGATCGGAGAACCTTTGCTTACAATACGCGCCAAGCTTTTGTAAGCTTTTGTTCGATTCATCAGCAAAACATGAAAACATCAACATCAAACATCAAAAGACCTGATTTTTCACCAAAACCTTTAGACCGGGCAAGGAGAGCATTTATCAGAGAAGTCACCTATTTACAACAAAAATTTGAAAGAGCGAAAAATATCTACATCTTTGGCAGAAGAATATGTTGACCTGACAAATGTGACACATGCCCACCACAAATGTGGCCTTAATGGAAGAGTTTCAAAACGGAAAGTCTTTAGTGAACGAAAGCTATTGAAAATCTTGTTTGTAGTTTGGCAGAAGCAAGGTGGATTAATCTACAGCCATTTGAAACATGGGAGTCTAGTCCAAAACAAAACTCCTGCTACAGGCTGCTAAAGATTTGTAACCAGGGCATCAAGTTCATATTCTAGAGGAACAATCAAAACATACAGCCACAGCTACAAAGATTTTAATTTTCAGGTGCAGAAATAGCTGGTTCTCTAAAGTGGCTTAGAGAGGCTGAATATCTATAACTAAAACTATCAATGAAATCCAGTTAGGTTAGCAGTTGTACAAGACAAAATATGCAAATAATTTAATACTTGCAAATAATTTAATACTTTTGGAAGGCACTGTAAATAATACTTTTAAAAGCCGGTTTTAATTATTATTAATTATTGTACCAAGTTTAAGCAGTTAAAGTCCAAATGTCATAAAGCTGGCTGGTAGAGTCCAGCTCTTAAATGCTAGCTGTCGGAAAAATAAAAGTGTGAACTTTTTATCCATTTGTACTAGGTTACAGAGGAGGAATAACTGCTGAATTCAAATGTCATGACATAGATGGCACTATCATGACGGGTAATTACTGAATCGCCTCAAGCTGATGCTAAATATACTCTGTGTTGTTTGAGACACAAACAATGTTAACAAGCTCCGGGCAGAATCTTGCCAAGCTGAATAAAATCTGAACATATACAAAACAGTTGGCAGATAATTGAGTGAGCACTGAGCCTTATGTGGGTCATTATGCTTTCCAGTCTGGTCATGGAGGTTCATAGGGATGGCATGCAATTAGCATTGGCCTAAATGAAGCTGTAAAGATTATTCCCAATATTACGCTGACAAAACGGCTTTGACCAAAAGCACAAACTGGGCACAGTGTCACTGTAATAATGGCTAGAGTGACACATTATTATGGAAAAGCTGATTCCTAACAATACCACCAGCAGAGGCCAATCTGACAAACAAACATATCCATTAACGAGGTAGCAGGTGATGCACAACTCTTGGTGTGTGGCATGTGGAAATTATAGTCGCACACAGGAGGGCTTTAGTAACAATAAGTGATAGCAGCTCCACAGGTACGCTATATTTATCGCTTGATAAATGTTCAGGTTGACCTTGGGCAATTATTTTATTGTGTCTGGTTGTTGTTGTTTGTGTGTGTGTGGGGGTGTGTGTGTGTGGGTGTGTGTGTCATTAGCAGGGATTGGATAATTAGATAGCAGCAAAAAAGTTTCAGCTGAGACAATTTCAAGTTGACACCGGTCTAATTGCAATATGTTTAAATAAATAAATAAAGAATCTGAATCGTGACACCGTAGTATTTAAAGTGTTTTTATGACTCATTTGGGACATGAGCTGCAGAGTTGGACAGCAGCAGCCAATAATCAATTGTGAGGTCACTTCTGCCATCTGCCAATAACCCCAAATTGACAGTAAGTGCTGTCAATGGGCATAATTACATCATTGTGATTCTATTGTATATGACAGAAATTCATAGATACACATACAGCAAGCTGTTTAGTACTGATAATTTGGAGTCGTTACAAACCTCACTGACAATCAGACATACATGGAAAAGCCACAGCCAGAAATGGAAAGCACTGCTTTACACATGATCTCAGTCTACGCTCATAAAACGCCACACTTCTCTCACATTCTGCAAATAAATATGACAATTTAAGTTGTTTCATTTATTAGAATGTCAGTATGTCCATTTATTGATAGAAATTGAAACAAAAAGTCACATTACTGTGAATTATCAAGTAGTAAAAATCTAACAATTTCACAACAGCAGAAACTACAGACTGGGTAGATTAGTCCAAGTTTATAGAAAAATTCTAATGGGAAATTTATTGCCATATTGAACTTATACTAGGCTTTTTATTTTAAGCCCTTCTTCATGTTTCAGTACTTAATAGCTGGGTTGTTGTGGAGTTATTGTGAGGCTCTTCTATTTTTTCCCCCCAATATTTCTCAGTTTGTAATAAAGGTTTATCCCATGAGCACCTCATCTGGTGAAAGAAGTTTAAGATATTACTATGAGTCTCGTATATGAAGGTACATTCTTCAAACTTGACACCTATGTTTGAGACTCTTATTTTGAAGTAAAAAAAGGAAGTAGCGCTTGACTTACCCTCTTGTGTTGGTTAATATTCATCTTCATAGGGTTAGCGAATGCCTTGGCAAGAAAAACACAGAAATCCCTGGTATGTTTAATAAGTTTTACGGCAGCATTTTGGGCGTAGAAGAAAGAATCTGTGACGGTGTGACAGGCAACATGGGAAAGATTTGAGAGAACCACAACTGGTTAACTGTTAGCTGCTAAAAACGCTAAAGATGGCACCAGTACTTAATTTATCTGCACTAAACGGCTTTTGATTTTAATGAGCTTAAACTGCAACTAATCATTTCTAATTCAAAACATTAAAAAAAACCTTAAATACTGAACTGAATAATTCTGGGAAGTGTTTCTTTAAAAGGACGTTTGAGATGCATGAATGCTTTACTTTGTTTCTGACAACTAAGTGGGAAGATTTTTAATGCTTTAATGCACTTCGACTAAGCCTATAACTTAAGATATGTAGCCTGGGATATTTTACTTGTTTTAATTGACCTGTATTGATACAGATTGTCTCGTCGCGATCCAAGAAGATCCCATTTACTAGAGAGACCTGTTTCATTGATTAGAGATTCCTTCACACAGTTTGTATTTTGTAAGACCTGGCACTATATGCTCAAAAGGAGCGTTCTTAGCTTTGCCCCAAATATGGCTTTTGACATCTTTTTCCACAACCCATTAATATGCACCGTCTGGTCTAGTAAGCTGCATCATTGAATCAGCTGCAGCTTTGAATGTAACACCGCATACAGAATAAACAATGTAACAAAAGGGATTTTATATCTAGATTGTCTGAAAATAGTTGGATTGAAGTTATTGTAGGACAGTAAAACAAACCTTCTGCACCACAGCTTAAAACATAATTATTGATTAAATACTTTATTTCTAAACAGGCAGGGTGTGTTTGTGCAAGGAATGTCGAAGCTTGTAAATGTTGTGAAAACAGCAAGATCAAATCCACATGCTCACGCTTCAAGCAATCTGTCAGAGACATCTCAAAGTCCTAAGTTTGTGAAAAGAAGACAGCTGGACTTCCTGTTGTTTTGCTTTTCAAACTGTTCTACTACATAAGCCAAAAACTCCCTTCCGGTTGTTAGAAATACAGAAATTCAAAGCACTGTGCATGAAAGCTGCTCTCAACGGTATTAGATGTTTTTTTGCTTTTAGGCAATAGACATATCTAAAATTGTAACCTTAGTGCCATATATTTATGTAATCTTCTTCACAACATATACCCAAACAAGACCGAACAACATACACTGATTTCTAAAGTATAAAATATTATCATTATAACAATAGTAACTTTCAGTGGTTTGACTTGTAGTGTTTTAAAAGAACATTCTTTCATTTAGCTTGGTTTGGTGGAGGCAGAAAAAAAGGAAAACCCAAGGCATTGAGATTGTTAGAAAAATTATCCTCCTGTTTATTTACTTATGAGTTTATTTTACAAGTTTTGTTTTCATATTATTCTTTTTATATTATTACTCTCATATTATTATTCTTTTTATATTTACTTAAACTTTTCTTTCTTTTGCAGAACTTTATTAATCTTTTGTAGTATATTATTAACTTTGTTTAGGATGTTTGCTTGGAAGCTAAAAACGTTAAACATTCATGTGTTATTAGTTCCATATGTAATTGATTAGTTGTGGTCAGTCACATGCCCTTGTGAGGGCATGTCCACAGGCGGTTCCAGAATGTAAAGACGGTTGGTCAATTCTCTGTGTGAAGAAGCCCAACCTCCTTTTTCTATACAATAAAGAGAAATGCAAAGAAAGATCTGGCAGAATTGATTCCAGACAGTGTTTGACAGCGATTCGTCGCGTCTGTTCTCAATTCTCCTGTTCTGCAGAAAAGAAAAGAAAACTAATCACTGTCTCTGGCTGATTCTTTGCAGGGTAGGACAAAAATAAACCTATCAGAGATACTTTGCCAAAGGCCTAGTATTGATAACTGCATGGATGGTTCAAAGCAGCCTTCCAGCAGAAGGGCTTCTGGCATGTCCCTGGTCAAAGTTCAAGATCTACTTAAGGTGGTTCAAGCAAAAAGGGGAACAAATATGAAACATTGCTAAAGGTCTAATGCCATACTGGTACACCAAGAGACAGCTTATAAGTAAAAATGTCATCATAGTTTACACCGTGTTCCAAATTATTATGCAAATTGGATTTAAGTGTCATAAAGATTACATTTTTTCTTCGAATCACTATAATTAATTTCAGAGAGTTGGGTTGATTAGTTTGTCTGGTGGCCTCAATTAAAGGAAATCTACTAAAGAAGGATGCTCCACATTATTAAGCAGGCCACAGGTTTCAAGCAATATGGAAAGAGAAAGGATCTCTGCTGACGAAAATCATCAGGTAGTGTAGTGCCATGTGACAAGGTATGAAAACATTTGATATTTAACAAAAACTGAAGCGTTATCGTACTGTGAAGAGATTTGTGGCTGATTCAGAACAAAGATGGGTTTGAACAGATAAAGGCAGAATGAGGAAGGTTTCTGTTAGACAAATTCATCGGATTAAGAGAGCAGCTGTTAAAATGCTCTTACAAAGCAGCAAACAGTTATTTGAAGCTGCTGGAGCCTCTGGAACCTCAAGGTGAAGGATCCTCCAGAGGCTTGAGGTGCATGAACCTGCTATTCAGCCACCACTAACCAGAGCTCACAAGCAGAAACGGTGGCAGTGGGCCCAGCCGTACATGAAGATTCATTTTCAAACAGACTTGTTCACTGATGACTGTTGTGCAACCCTGGATGGTCCAGATGGACGCAGTAGTGTATTGGTGGTGGATGGCCACCACATCCCAACACAGCTGTGACGTCAGCAAGGAGGTGGTGGAGTCATTTTTTGGGCCAAAATCGTGGGGAGAGAATCATTGGTCGGCCCCTTCAGAGTCCCTGAAGGTGTGAAAATGACCTCAGCAAAGTAGATGGACTTTCTGACTGATCACTTTCTTTCATGGTTCAAAAAGAAGAGCCGTACCTTCAGTAGCAAAATCATCTTCATGCATGACAATGAATGCTGCAAGGAATACCACTGTGTCATTGGCTGCTATGGGCATGAAAGGGGAGAAACTCATGGTGTGGTCACCATCCTCCTCTGACCTCTGACCTCAACCCTATTGAGAACCTTTGGAGTTTCCTCAAGCAGAAGATCTGAATGCAGTTCATATCAAACCAGCAGCTCTGGGAAGGTTTTCTGACATCCTGCAAAGAAATTGAAGCAGAAACTTTCCACAAACTCACAAGTTCAGTGGATGCAAGAATTATGCAGGTGATATGAAAGAAGGTCCGATGTTAACATGTAACTCGGTCTGTTAAGATGTTTTTGATTGAAATAGCTTTTGATTTTAGTACATGTGACCATTTAATGCTGCACATTCAAAGAATGACAGTTTGCAGTTCCTTATAATCCATAAAACGTTTAGAAAATCTGCTGTGCATAATAATTTGGAACAGTGCATTTTGAGTTTTTTATTTTTGAAAAAAACTACTGTTCTCCTGGGGAACTTTGTTCAGTAAAATTTGATTTATTCTGTAATAGTTTATGACTTGAAAATCATACTGACCATCATTTGGATCACTTAAGAAAATCTGAGAAAATATCACTTGTATAATAATTTGGAACACGGTGTAGATGAGCATGTAGTCCATTAGGATGTTGTTTGGACACAATGAAGCACTAATGTACGCAGCAGGAACACCCTACTTCTGGAAATCAGGGATTTTTTTTACAGATAGCAATTTACAGACAGGTAATGTTATAACTTAGAGACAACAAATCAGAGTTCATTAGTAGAGCAGTAAGGACAAGAAGTAATATTTGGAGGTCAAGGTGCAATGATTTTTAAGTGTTTGAATTCTTTCTTTTCTAAAAGTCACAAAATGTCCACTTTCTTTTTTTATGAGCAGATATAAAGACTTATTTTTATTGCTTAGGTAATAGATGTCTCTACTTGGTGTTCAGTTCTTGAATGACTAAATCTGATGTATGAAAGAGTTTCTGAAAGGAACTCTTTCTTATTGAATATGTCTGGACACTGTTAGCACATAAAGTTCTGCATTGTGACTGAGCAGAAAAGGTTTAAATTTCCTATTATTTTCTGTTTCACGATCATTGCCTTGACTTTTAACCTTTTACAGGACTTCGGGGATTTAAATCCGTTTTTCATTAACTACAGAGTCAAATGTGCATTAGGGGTTCACATTTTTAAACATATAATGGATCTCTTTTTAAATGAGCTTGACTTTATGGTGATTGGTCACATTTACCCTGACAGGGGCTATCCCATCCCTTTTAAGTCCATTTCACATGATAAGTAATGGCCGCCCTGAGCTCATTCATCTTCAATAAGTGGTGAGCAGGCAGGTGGAGAACCAAGGGCCGTCTGGCAGCCTTAGAGGCAAGAGTGTTTGCTTTAAAACTGTCATGTTTATGCTCATTCAGCACTCTCTTCTACAGCTGCTTGATCAGAGTTTAATCAAACAAGTCTCTTTGCCTGACCTCTGAAATTATGCAAAATGACGAAAAGCTTCATATTATATCAGCATAAAGGCTTTTTGTTTGATTAAATTATATAAGGCTTTAGTTATATGAAAGGTAGGGAGCAACAAGGAGCAAGACCAGAAGTTTATTTGTATTATATAAGCAGGAACATTGGGCTAAAGCCTGACATATTAGGCATCTAATTAAAACACAGTTAAATAAAAACTAATTTAAGAATTTTCTCCTTTTTCCATCTTTTTTGTGGATAAAATCATTTCACAGCCTTGGAACATTGGTAAAAAAAACATTAAGTATTACCAGTGTTATGTAAATTACACTATGAGATTTGTTATGAACATATCAACAATCCCAAATCTTTCAGGGAAATGTTTCTATGATTTTAAGTTCCTAAGATCCTAACCTGGACTTCTGCACGCAAAGCTGTCAAAGAAAATATTTTGGCATTTTTAATCCAAAAGCAAGGCTTCCTTGTGTAACTCTTTGTAAGTTAGCATGGTATATTTCTAGAAATGTCAAACTGAAAAGGTTGCCAGTCTTTTAGAAAGTGAAAGTAGAGTGATAGTAAGGATTTAGAATATCTAGAACTCAAAACATAACCTTACCTTGCAAACCTCACCAACTTCACTAATTGCTACATTCGGATAGGACTGAACCTGAATGAATTTCGATACGAACGCATTGTTGTGGGATGATGCCACTGCTAGGAATGTGTACTTCATTGACTGTTAGTGAGGATTTTTGTTCAAAACCCAAAATTACATGCGCCGTAATGTCTAAACATACAAAAACAGCTGTCTTACACAGAAAGCCATGAGTATAACCGCCACCACATCCTAGATAGATGGAGTGGGATTTTCTCTATTACTTTCCTTTGGGTAGAAAAATGAAAAGAAAAGAAAGAATATATATATATCACCAGTAGGAACAGGTTTCAATCTCATCAGTGGTCTGTCTTTTTTTTTTTTTTCTAAAAATAATTTTGACCTCAAAACTCAATAGTGTCCTGTGTGTTAAACACCCATTCCTCTCCTATAACCTTTATATGAAGGGTTTTTCATAAGCTGTGTAACATCTGCTGTGTAATTCAGTTCTAAAACTTGGATCTGTTCTGAACCAAGATGAAAAATGCTACCCATTCCGTGGGTCTATTGCAGACTCATTATTCACTGCCACTCATGTCAAGCAGGAATCTTAGCAGAGGAAGAACCTGGAAATATTACAGGTTCCTGCACATAATTTAAAGCAAAGAAGGCCAAGAACTAGAGTAAGTGCTGCATTGTTTTAATTCTGTGTGGGGGTGCCGGATGCCAGGGGGCATGTATCATCCTCCTGAACTTTTACCACGTGAAATAATAATGAAAGGGCACAGCAGTTCTGACCCTGTCCTCACAAAAATATGGTCTTTGTTGGGAATGCATTGGTTTCCGAGTTGCTACATAAATCAAGGTCAAATGGAAAGAAACGGCCCTCTCTCTCTGCTGTCGGACGCCTCCAGTGACATGTGTCACTCCTGTTTTAACACCAGTAAATTGAATGTAATGAAATGCTCTAGCATTTGCATGCCGGGTAGGAGTCAGGGGAGCATCTATATATTTATGTAATTGATGTTTCATGGTTAAATTGGACCCGAGTTAGATTTTGTGAGGTTAGCACAAACTCAACCTCACAACTCAAGGCCCATTTCAAGGCAAATTAATAAGATTCATCAGGCGTACTCTTTGAATAAAATAACTAGCAACGCAGAGTGAGGGGGGAAAAAAAAAACATGACCGACGGTTGCTTTCCCTTCCAAAACCATTAGGCAACCACCCTTCATTACAAAAGCATATTAACATCTTATATCAGTTCATTGGAATGTGTTTAAGTACTACTTTAGCAGAACAGATGCACTTCAGTCTCCTGGTTCTCAGTGAGAATGTATAGCTAGGTCAGTCCTCACACATACACAGGAAATGTATCTACAGCTACAACACAGATAGATTGAGCCGTATTCCTTAATGATCTGCACCTCTCCCCCGCCTGTGATTCCTATAGAAAACTATTTAGCTAGCTGTGCCACTTCTCAATAATGCCTGAAGAGGTTTTGTAATTGCTTCACCAGGCTGCAACATTAGCGCTTCATTTTCCCAAACAGGGAGTGTGCAGCAGAAGCCATACAAAAAAAAAAAAAGGGGCCCCGTCTCCGGGTGCGTTTCACCTCCACGTTATGCACCGCGATCATTTCAAACATGACCCATCTCCAATCATCATGAATCTAATGGGGCTGACACAAACACGGAGAAATGTCAGTCAAGTGTTTCCTGTGTTATCAGAAACCGCGGCTGAAATTATAGTCATAAAATGTAAGGTCACAATCAACATTATCAGCAATGACAGAAACGTGTAATTCCATATTCTTCGGCCTACTGATTCTCTCCAAGCTCAATTCGTCTCGCAGTTCATTATCACACACTGCAGACCACCGTATGATTTGACTCCGGTGAATACTGAAATTATCCATCTGCGGCTTTCACCTTGAGGAAAATCTAGAGTTAAACATTTTGAAGCATTTTTTTTTTCTTCTTTAACCATCATCACTGAATTCTTGGGAATCATATTATCCTTGATTTGCACATATTGTTGGAGGAAGAGAAAATAAGTAAAAAGAGAACCCCAGCAATACACAATACTAACTGATGACAAAATTAACTTATGAAATGGAAAGCCCACAAGAATTTTGATATCATGAATTGTGACATTAAACAAACTTGTAATCATGTAAAACTGGCAGCTGCACAGGATTTTATTTAGGGGTAATGCCCCACTTTGTGTTGGTACACACAAACGTCCAATGTAATTCATTCAAGATTGTTTACTTGAAATGTGGCAAAATGTGAAAACCTTTAATAGATAAAATCCTTTAGCAAGATACTGCATTTCATTACCAGCTGGCGATCAATCAAACTTTGGTACTTTCTAAGAACATATGCAACAAGCACATTGTTTTAAAATCAAACACAAATGACTGCTGCTTGAGGGCTTTTTGTTGGACAACAATCTTGAGCTGTTAATGTGACTGCTGCTAATTTGTATTGTCAGCTGTTGTGCAGCTTTCGCTCCCTTATAAAACATCTATGCACATTGATCAACAAGGTCAACTCATTCGAATTTCTAATGAGGTTCTTTGGAATATGTTTTGATTTATTTTATTTTTGTTGTACAATATGTGCATTGCTAAAGGTCTAATGCTCAGGAGGACATCCTGTTATTTACTGTTTATCATGATTAGCTATATGACACAGATGCAAAGCCAAGGTACTCATAATGATGAGCACAGGACATCCTCACGATGTCCTGTGCTCAGCATTCAGGGAATGCTGAACAAAAGCACCTAGTGCGTATGTTGGCTGCTAAGTAAAGTGAATGCAATAAAGGAGTAAGCATATTCCAGAATAGCAAACAAGGCCACAGCAAGCACATTTAAATGTGAAACACAGTGTCTTGCAAAAACTATTGAACTTGAACTGTTTCAAATGCTGCTTTGTTTTTCACACTTCACTCAAGTTTGACTGCTGTCTGAAGAAATGGAGAAAATAAAGTAGTGTGTAACGATGAACCTAAAAGTACATATGCTTTTTTTTCAAAAACATTTGAAAAGTGTGGCTCTCTCCCTTTACCATGACAACTCTAAACAAATCCATGGCCACCAATTACAATTAGTTTATCACAATCCATTGAAGGAGGCTTGTGATAAACTTGTGATAGCAATAAAAATCTAAACTTTTCTGAACAAAGTACCTTGTCGAAAATTAGCACTGCATATAACTTTTAAGACAACATTCCCGCAATAAAAGATGGGGGCATCATCATAGTGGAGGGATTCTTTCCTTTATTATGGACACTGAGAAAAAAGTCAGGGTTAATGGCCAGATGGATGGAGTTAGAACAGGACAAAACTGGAATAATAAAAGTTGTTAAGAAGCTGCAAAAAACTTGGCACTGGGATCTGCATCTGTTGGCTCAACATCAAGATTAAAACATGCAAATAAGTAATTCTGGTTGGAACCGCATCAACTTTCACACAACCCCAAATGGACCAACCCACAACAACTTAGGTGTTAATTCACCTTGATATAAAGGAAGTATTAGAGATGTGGCAGCATTCACTGTTGTGTCATTTGCTTCTTGTCCTTCACTGGTAACACATTAACATTCCCTGAAATGTGGGCTTAATAATGAAGTAAGCATAAAATTCTGACCACCCTGAAAGTAAGTGCTTTCAGAAGGTCAAGTGTATCTTTAATGCAAGTTATTTCTAAACAACCTTGGCTTTTTTCAATTATTTTCTTACACACAATTACCCATTTATATGCACCGCATAGCCATTGCATTATATTGTCTTTGGGAACCTTTTTGATATAATGACACCTAAGAGACAAAATAATAGGATGATTACATATATGACAATGTCAAGGTTGGGCATGAGCAAACAACCCTGCAAGATCTTTCCATATTATATTGTAATGCTGCTAAAACATGCTGTATTGAGTCTGTAATCACACTTACTCATGTGCTTCAAACACCTATGACCTTTTTTTTCTCAGCTTTAATCAGTAAACTTCTAATGCCTCTTTTGCAACACACGTGTTTGAAATGTACATGCAGTACGGTGGGATGAAAGATGCGTGAGGGTTGAAGGTTACCAGAAAGGATCAATAGGTGTGCATCTGTTGACAGACATCCAAACTGCTCCAACCACTGCTTTAAAAATCACTCGGCAGTGCTCTCAAAGGCCAGAGCTCATTGACTATATGCTTGTATGTAGGTGAGTGTATATTTGTGTGAGTGCATGCATTTTTAATTGCCGCGGGACGCCCTTTGAGAGTTCCCCACCACTTCTCAAACAATTAGTTTAATGAAGCATTACAGCAGTATCTGGGTTAGCAAAGTCAATACATTGACATTCCACGGCCATAAAGTGTCAGCGCAGCCACTCATATGTCCATGAAACTGTGCCAAACCATTTACTGTAGGTAACACAGATCTTTGTTTAACTTAAATCAGCTATTGAATATATTTTTCCCAATAAGGAGTTATGTAAATACCATTTCCCATGGATACACAGATACAACTGGACCTAGTTATTTTCTTAACTGTATAATTAATTACATAACATTTAAAAAATGTTATCAAGTCCACACAGTCACTAGTCAATGCACTGCAGGGTATGTGATTAATTGAAATTATTGCGTTTTAACTGAAAACAGTATGTCAACAAGAGAAACATTTTTAAATTCAAAAACCATTTTGCTGCTAAATTACTGAATAAATAGACCAAAAAATATGTATATTGTTTTTAAGCTGTTATTGGATTATTCAACCTATTGGTTAAAATGAATTGGTGGAAAGTGCCTTTATACCTTTTCGGCTTTCAAGTGATCATTTGTGTAACTTCTTTGAAGAAATATTTCATACCAGAAAAGCACAGATACAAAGGTTCTGCCTCAGGAAAAAATAAACAGGATAATTGCATTAAAATGTTCAATTTGTTAAGGTCATGGACATTTATTGCTCAATAAAATTTAACGCATTAAAATCCTGGCCCTAGTTTGAGAGAGTTTCTTACCAGTACCTTTGTAAGGAAAAGCTAGCAGAAAAATAATTATTGGGGGGGAGAAATAGATTATGTAATTTAGCAGTTTGTAATGATAAATGTCATGAAAATGCCTGTCAATATACAGCTTATTCCAAGTGTAATAAGACTGGAAATATTAGTGAAATCCCCAATATGAAAGTAACTTCTCTGCACAAATGTGTAAAGACCTTGTACAATTTTCTGCCTGCCACACATATAAAACCTGATCCTAAAAGATAAAAGATAAAATAAAAAAACTCAAAAAACCAAACCTTCGTATTCCTTTTAATCTTGCAGTTCATACTTTAGCTTGTAGACCTACAAGCACTTTAGAGACTGATGTTCAAGTAAATTCGCCCTGATCCATTCAGAAGCCTGGCCTCTATTTTTTGCTGTGCATGTCTTAAGTGTGGGTTCACGTGAGGTGTGTGCATGAGTTATTGTTACGGTCTTATTCCTCCTGGCCCTCAGGTTACAATGTGCATCCACTCGATGGTGCTGCTGCAGAACGGAATGATGTTTCTAAGGTCTGTTCTTTTCACATCTGTCTCTCCTACTTTGCCTAACTCAAGGGCAGTTAAGGTTAGCAGTCAGGCGGACTCGAAGATGTAGAGCAAGCATAAAAGAGAAAGAGAAGGTTTGTGATTCACTATAAACCTAGCCAATTAATTAAATTCAACATGTAATTTCATTTGTGGATTTTTAGGATCATTTTTGCTAAACAATTATAATGTGGGGATACCTGAATGCCATGTCTTAAGCAACATTTGAGTCTAGTTTGAGAGTTGCATCTTTAGTTATGCAATTCATTTCAGCTCATTTCCATAGGGCCAAATCACAACTAAAATTATCCCATGATAATACAGAAACATCAGTTCAATGCAATCATTCAGAAAGAGAAAATAAAAAAAAGACCCAGCTGCTTGCACTTAGTAACAGATTTGAAGCAATGCTCCCATTATTAATTAGCCAAAGTGTCTTACTTTTTTCTCATGGTGGAAATAAAGCATCTAACACTCCAGTTTTATGAAAAATAAGTCCAATATTTATACATATTTTCAGTAAATAAACAAATTTTGCAATTTTTGTGTGCACAAACTTGCCCAAAACTGGTATTTTCCATGTTTTGATTGGCTTCAATGGAATTTTCGTAACCTTTGTTCTCTTATCTCCTTGTGTGTGTAAATAGTGTTTTCTACACAGAGATCATTGCTTGTAACATTTATTAATTTGTTAGCTTGATTTAATACAGAAACTTGAGCAAGAACATAGAAGAAAGTCCTGCTGAACTTAACAGTTTTCAAGAGCTTGTTGCCCAAAATATTATAAATTCTTTACATTTTGCTTCTGAATGACAAATAGAATAAATGACATCAGCAGTTTAGGTGGTTATAAGTCAGACTAATTTATTTTTGTAATGGGGGAAAAAAAGTTTACTTAAGTGGCACATGGAACTTTTTTTTCAAATTGACAGGTATAAAATCAGTCAAACTTTCTTATAAAATAAATACCGTTATATTTCTCTATTTTCATATGAATAGCCAGGAGTAAGCATACACCTTTATCAAACCAACAATGTCATTCCAAGGTTGATTTTGGTGTCTAGACACCTTAAATAACCACATATCCCTTTGGTGCCTGGGTTGGTAGAGATGTGCTCATCCCTCTCAGTAAGCAATATCATTCACAAACAAACTGAAAGATTTCTTCAGCAGCCCAGTAAAACTGCAAACTAATTTTATGTGTCCTACTGACATTAAGACTTGGCTTCAGTATAAACTTTGTTTTACATGTTATTGCAGCATAGAATTGAAATCATAATGACAACATATGTAAGCCAGAATATGTTTTCTGCAGGAAGACTGGGCAGACTGCAGCCTACATAATAGCTCATATAGAACATGACCTGCAAATATCAAACATGTTTGATATTCTTTGGGCATCGCATAAATGGATTTTTACCACCGAGATTGAATGTGAACTATAAATGTTTCAGAAATGTTGAAACAAAGTTATTATCTGCTTTGTTGTTATTGATTAACCCTTTGTCTTTATCTTTTAATTTCTTCTTCAATTTTGAAATGTGTCTATTATGTATTGCACATGCAAAATGACCTTAAATTTGAAAATATGTAGCCCCATCTCCTAATTAAGGGAAAGTCCAGTCACTAATGGATTAAAGAAATTATTTGGGCTCCAGCATTTCAAGTACACACACATACACAAAATTGAGTTTTGCCATGTGTTGGCTGGCTCTTGCAGTACCTGTGCCACAGAAACTACTCAAGGAACAACTTACTGTTACAGGAAAGCTGTTTGTGTGCCATTATCGGTGGCCATGCTAACTAGCCTTAGCATTTTGACTGGGTTCCTAAGGCACCTTTAAGAAGGGAAGACAAGCCAAACTAGCTAAACAAATGAACAGACACTGTTAAAGTTCATTTTAACCAAAAACTTTTCTTTCAGATTTACATAAAGCAAAAAAACAAAAGCAGAACGTTTTTGGGTAGAATGTGGACTAAATATGACACATGCATATTTCCTCCAAGCTTTTTATACGTAACTCTTAGAGCCTTAAAGCCAAATAACCTTGTTGATAATTGAGCACTTTTCCTCTCAATTCTTTTTACAACTATCTGCAAGTCTTTTGTCTCTTTTCTCTGTGCTCTTAGCAATTACTGAGGTCCATTTGTCAAGCAAATTACTCATATACTGCCGTTTTCTCGCTGGCTGTTTTGCAACTGGAATAAAAAGAAAAATCATGACCTGGAAATGTTGAAGTTTTTTTAGTGGTTGACATTAGATGAAAATTGGTCCAATTTAACTCCAGCGCATTCATAGAACATCTTTGCTTTTTGTTTTTTTCTGTGGGTAAGTAGAACCTTGGTTTTTATTCGAGATAGACAATTAAATCTGTCACTGCGTCTTCCTAACTTTGGAGAGAGATAATTTAAAGCTAATAAACAATGGCTAATTTAAAGTTTAGGTTATAAAGATTTAAATTAATCTGTACACATACATCATTCAAACGTAATTCTGGACACTGTTCTTTTCGGTTTTGCCTTTTGTTTTTGTATTTTTCCTTTGATGAGCCAAATCAATTTCATTTTTAAGTACAAATATGAGCATTCTGACATCTTACAGAGTTTATGCATCTTTTATGGTGATGGTATTCTTTAAAAACTGATTTTATTAAGTAATTGTCTTTAAGCTTCTCATAGTCTGCAGTGAGGCGACTGATTTATGTGTCTATAGTAAGTGATACCGGTCAGAGGTCATTTTGGTTTAATCAGGGGTCACGTTGTCTCGTTTTAGGAGCTGGCTGGCCCAAATGCTGATATGAAATTGTCAGAAAATAAAATACAACTAAGTTAAATAATGTGAAATTTTTGCAAAATCCCACCAATAGAAATAAAATGATATGCTGTGATCAAGTACATTAGTACACGTTGGTTTACAGATACAAAGTGGGTGTGGGTTTAGATGAAAAGGCAAGGCTTGGGTACAAAATGCATGAGTTAGCAAAAGGTTGAACTGCTGCAGCTCAACCTTTGATTATATTTTAGTTATACCTCCATTTTGCTGGGGTTAAATTTAATCAGATTAGGCCTCAATTGTTAGATTTTCTAAAACCAAGGGAGATGCAGCTTCACTATGGCAAAGTTATGGATTAAACCTGTGATTTACACTAGCCTAATTAACACAAGGCATTGTTGATGAGACAATAATTCGACAATGCAGTTATAAATAGATAACTGACATAAAATGACCTCTGCACAATCTGAACTAACAGTAAACCTCACGGATGAGTAAACAAAAGGTCCAAGGTCTTATTTCATCTGTAATTACATCCTTCTTTGGGATCTGCTGTTACACTGCTGCTTTATCATTCAGCTCATTCAATTATTGACCAATGTGAGTACCAGTCAAGGCTGTCATCAGGAGAACACAACACGATACTTATCCTTTTTCACAAAATGGGCAGTTATGCTGACATAAGACTCAACAGCAATCTATTGTCCCATGCTAGAGCTCGAGTGTGTGAGTCACTGCTTCTCTGAAACATCTTGTAGGTGGGCTTTTGTGTCCAAAGATTTTAATTCTAATCGTCATCAACGATCTTTTACCATAAACTTTGTGTTGCTCCCTTCTTTTGTCCTTGTCATCCACCCCAACACAACAGTAATAACCACACAAGAAAAGTAATAAATAGGAGGTTCACTCTTACTACACAAAGACAAATAAAGACAGCATTAAAAGCAGTACTTTAGCTTTTTTTTTTAAACTACAGTTCACCTGGATATGGTTTTAAAGCCCAATCTTGTAGTTTATCAAGTTTCACATGAAAGAAGGTATTTACAGTTGTCATTTTGCAAACAGTCTAATCATGATAATGGTTGCAATTTTTTACATTGTGCATCTGTATTTATTCAGAAATCAAGTCGGAGTACCATCTCACTTTATTTATAACAATACCACCATATTGTTTTCAACCGCCATTCAAAAGTTGACAAATCAGCTATATCCATTCCCGGTTAGGTAATATTTGTAAGTCTCTCCTGTGAAGTAAGAAAACAATTACTGAAAAAATGACATCCTTCAATGTCAAACAAAAAAAGGAAGGCTAATTATTCTTTTCAATATTCAAGGGGAATCTGTTATTGATAAATGTGGTAATTTTCACAGATTTATGCAAAATACAGCTTCCTTTCTGCGTTGATGAAATGAGCAAACTCACTTTCCATGCTGACTGTTGATGCAGCCATGTCCTCTGGGTGAAGTGGACATGCTGAGTGCCGCATAAGAGCTAATTGTCAGATATTTGAAGTATTATTTCAATCCAGAACTGAATGTTGGACCACTTGAATAAATAAGCAATGTAGTTGTCTCAAGAGACATGCTGTCAGCAAAGTAAAAAAAATAATAAAATAAAAAATCCTCATGTCAAAGTCACAGCAAGGGCCTAATTTGACTTCCAGCTTGATCATGTGCAAACTCAAATCCTCTACTGACTCACTGTGGGAGGGAAAAGGCAGCCAGCAGCATAAACCTACATTTTTATATGTTGATCTTATAGTCAGATAAACTCTAATGCACATCAGTGACCAATGCAATTTCAACAAACTTATTTCATGGCCCCTGGAACTATCCGAGAAACCCTCTACTAGGTTTGGTTTCATCATGGGTGCTGCATCTACAATCGGGAGTGCTTGCAGTGCGGTAATACTAAACAGAGAATTACTAATAAGGTAATCTTCCACTCTGTTTTCCTAGTTTTAGCAGTACATGCTAGACTTAAACGACCTTATCACTATTTTTAGATCAATAAAACATGTATTGGCTTTTTTGCTGGGTTTAAGCTTTGTGGATCAATGGTACAATAGTTCTGTTTAGTTCTCTGAATTAATTAAACACAGACGAGCAGGCATGGCTCATCTTATTCCTATAGTAATGAACATAGAATGAAAGCAATACAGATATTTGTGCCATGACACTGCGGTCTGAGGTGGTGAGGCAGACGCAGTGGAACCAGTTGCTGAGAGAAATGATGACGGTTTAATGGTGAAGAATGCACAAATAATCTCAAATAATCTCCACTTAAGCAGCACAGCTTAAGTGGAAAGGCTAAGGCTCACCACTGGTAGCACTGGTAACAAAAACCAAGATGCGACAGGAATGAGACAGAATCGACAAGGGCCCGACAAAGACACAGAAACACAGGTGGCATTAAATACACAGAGGGTAATAAGGGAACGAGACACATCTGGGAACAATCAAGGGGTAAACAGGACAACACGGAGACTCAAAAAGACACAGGAACCTAAAATAAACACATGGAAAAACTCAAATCCTAAGTTACTTAATACTGCCTGCAAGAATTGGTGGTCATTGCCAGTCTGGAAAAAAAAAATGGTACAACTGAGGTGGAAAAAATGTTCATAGGGTTTTATCTAAAAATCAGTAAAAAGCCTTTTCTGCATCACAGACATAAGAATGTGAGAAACTGATGAACCTGAACTACTCTCTGCTTTAAGCAGCTTTGTGGGGGATAAAAAAAAGCATTGTTAGAACTACTTAATCCACAGTATGCCAACAATTGAACGTCTCCCCAGACCCTCTGATAGATGGTGCCATTTGACGACACATTTCCTCGAAGTGATATGGTTGGAAAGTGGCTGTGTACATGGGTTTCATTCCACTCTAATGACCCTGAGCTGAGCTAAACTGAGCAGGGATGGGGTGAGAAAATAGAATGGGCCACACCGAGCAGGGCAATGGATTACAGAGAAAACGTTTGCAGTGCTGAACAGAGGGAATATGTCTGTGGGAAATTGGGTCAGCTGTCCTCCGTGCGGACTGATGTAATTTTCTAAGGATATTGATACTGCCTTATCTCACATTCAACAGCTGAAATTAAAAATGAAGGAGGCCTTTTTGTTGTCTTTGTTAATTTTTCTTGTTAGTTATGCAACCTTACAATAAATCTTAACTGTTTGGAGATGTTGATCCCTGACAGAAAATCTTTAAACACCAATTTCATAGCTTATATATACAGTCATGCTATAGCTATCTTGAAAAACTAACTTGATTTTTGCTTACTGAGTACTCCTTGAAAAAGTAACTCAGTTACTTTACTGATTACTTGAATTTAAAAGTAACAAAGTCAGATTACAAAGTACTTTGTTACATCCAGCAGCTGCCAACAGCCTCCGCTGCCTCAACATAGAAATGGCAACCAGGGCGAGTCAATGGTCTTTAAGGGCAGTATTTCCTGTACTCTATACTATCTAGCCAAACCCCACTTACTGGTTTTGCGCCACAGTTCAGGTTTTGTTTTCGTTGGATGGTCTGGACCTCCTGCATTTCAGTTGCTGCTCTCCCATCTTTAATTTATATTCAAGTTTCATTCTTTTAAACCAGTTTTCCCTGTAAGTTTTCATTCGCTTCAAAGATCTAGGAACAAATGTGCATTCACAAGTTTTAAGTTGTCTTGTCAGTCAAAGATTTTTCATTTAATGAAGTTTGAATCCTACTTTTTCTTGTCTTTCAAGGTCATACACATTTGGCCCCTTATTTCATTAAATGGCCAGTTGTTTGCACTGTCTTTGCACACTCTGTGAGCTTCAGAGAGTACACAGCCCCCTGCTTCCCTTTAACTTCAGCCCCATCTCCACGGAAACAGCTCTGAGGGACATGTTAGGCTTGACAGACCAATAGAGACAGACAGCTTTGCTGGCATCTCCCCCGAAGTAAAAGCTCAGGTGTTATATTCACAGGAGGTTAGGAGGCTTCAGCTAATGGAAAATTAGTTTCATAACAAAGCACAGAAAAAAAACTTTTTTTTTCCAAGTCACCTTTGAAAAAAAAACATCTTGTTTGAACTATGTAGACAATTTTAGACTTATTACAGTGATTTCATCACACGTCACCTCAGGGGAAATAAAATGTGTTCAGCACATTTTGTACTCGACCTCACCAGCTTAATTTCAGCTAATAAATTGAATGCTAATAATTGAGATTGAATGCTAATAATTTTCATATTTTTTTCAGAGATGACATCTTTCCTTCCAACATGACACATCAGTGTCATTACACAGCATGTATCTAGGCGTGGAATAATTCTGCTGAGGTTGAGTTCACAGACGACTCCATGACTCAAAAGACAAACAGCTTGTAGCCTCATTGGAAAATTAAACAATTGCAGAAAACATAAAAAAATACGTACATATATCGTTTTCTCTGATTTTACCTTTGATAGGTATATGTTTGAGTAAAATAAACATTGTTCTTTTATTCTATGAACTACTGACAACATGTCTCCAAAAATCCAATAAAAAGTCTAGTATTTATTTGCAGAAAATGAGAAATGGTCAAAATAACAAAAAAGATGCAGTGCTGTCACGCAAAGAAAACAAGTTTATATTCGTTTAGAAACAACAATATGAATGTTTTAACTCAGGAAGAGTTAAGAATTCAATATTTGGTGGAATAACCATGAGGTTTTCAATGGAGTTTTTCCAGAGCTGTATGTACATTTCCAACTACATAGGCCAGATGAAACCTCATTTTTGTATGCAGTCAACAATCCCAGGTTGCTGATCAGGTTTGGGGATATTTCCTCTGACACTTCAAGGGCTGTTTTCGCACTGATTTGGTTTCCAGAGTATCAACATTCAACATTCAAGACGTCTTTGAATCATATTTAAAGTGGAAAACAAGAGGATTTTTATTATACCACCTGGTGCAGCGGTTGCCAGCAGAGCAGCACAACATGAGGTGACAACTGTTGTACAAGACCTGAAGGTTTGATTTTGATCCCTAAACTGAATTTCTAGTACTTTAAAGCAATGTCTTTAAGACCTCTTGTTTTGGCTTCATTTGTTTGAATGTATGAGTTTTAAATAGAGTCAACTTGATTGGTTTACTTAGACAGAAGTCATTTAAATGAAGCCCCTTCATCACTTTACTTCTGCTCCCTAAGGTTGTAATAGCCTCTGTATATTTAGCAGCTATGACATGGCTGTGCTTTATTGAGTACTTAAAAAAATTATCTTCAGAAAAATTGTATTCACTCCTACCTGGCTGAATGAAATAAGTGTGCAACTCTAATAAATTGTTCTCTTTGTTTATCAATATTTTTACATAAAGGATAAGTGCATTCACAACTTATTTTGGATCCATACAAGCACAAATGCATTTTAGATGTTTCCAGGCCTTTGGCGTGAACTATTTCTAGCTTCGTCAAACGACGGTGTTAAATAATTATGAGCAGGTGGGCTGGATGCGGCGCAGCGGAGCTCAGTGGGTGCAGAGGAGTGCTTTTATGCCAACTCCTACCCTCGAGGTGTATGCAGAGAGGAAAAGGAACAAAGAGAGGGCGCAGGCTACGGGGAAAAGGTGATAACTTTAAAGTAATGCATCACCCTTATGAATTTGGTGAGCCAACGTGCCGTGAATGCTGTTTTGCAAAACATATAAACAGGCAAAATAGCATGTCAGGCCTGAGACGATGTGTTTATTCATATTACTGCACACCTCCAGGTGAAGACACTGTGCTTTTTTTGGCTACCACCACTTCTCTGAGTGTAGGAACGGGGACCGTGATGCTGCAGGCACAGTGCCCCTGGCAACGCTGCCATGCCAACTCCAATCATGTGTCCTGCATCTCTACAAAACAGCTGAGCCTCTCGGGAGGATGCAGCCAGCAGCTAACCAGAAACAAACACCTCTCTGTTCTTGATGCTCAATGAGACATGCCTATGGAGAGAGCGAGAGTCACAAAGAGAGGCGGACGGTGGGGAAGGCGGATGGGTAACAAATAGCAAACTGGGGCTGAATTTGCTGGAGGACAGCCAGAGCACTATAGCAGCAGTTGTTTGTTGCATTGAGCAATATTTTAGGGAAGAAAGGAGTCTGTGTGCTTTACAGCAAAAAAACAGTTTTGCCTAAACTGTAATCTCAAGGAGTCTCCTGACAAGATCATTTTAAACGTATAGTAAGGGACGCCTTTCCTCTGTGTACAACACACATACATAATCAAATAAAGTATGACAGTATGATAAGATTGAGTAAAAATACCACAGCACAAAGTATTAGCTCTCATTTAAAGCAAAAGATAAATAAATATTCCAAATCTGCCAAACACCCAGCAGAGGAAACTCGTTTGGACCACTTTTTTACCTTGGTAGGTACTCGTATCCAGTGGTTAGCCTTGTAAAATTTTGAGGATTTCTCTCTTTTTCCACATATTCACAATAAAGTAATCTGTCAAGTATGCATGAATACACTTACACTGAAAAGGATTGCAAAATTTCATATTGTTCTGTCTAAAAATACAAGGTTTTTGATTCAAACGTGGAGGTCCTACTTTGCTACAAAATTTAATACTGCATTTAAGAAATCCAGAAATGTCATTTTAAGGGTTGATTCTCAAAATAAAAAGCTTAGTTGATTAAAAGGCAACAGCTGAGATGGTACTGAACTCTCCTTTAATGGAAGCTGTAATTCTCCAGGCCAGCTTCAGAGTACAGAGACTGTGATTGCTTTCCTCCACAGTTAGACATGGATGTTAAAGGAAGTTGAATGGCCTCAGTCCTTTCTCTAACACTGAGGCACCACTTAGTTTCACCCCATGGGCTAAAAGTTTTAAATTAATTTCCTTAGCTGAAAAAGTTTACAAAAAATGAATCAGAGGATAACAGAAGCTATGGCAGAGTCTCATTTTGTTGTATCTGTCAGCTGCCTCCCTCTCCTTGAAATTCCTTTTCCTCTCTTCATCTTTCTGCTCTGTCTGGCTCCGGCCATCACCCTCATTTCTTTTCTTTTTTTTTCCTCTTTCTACATCAGACGCATTCCTTTCGCCCTCTGAATGTATATCCAAAGGCATGATCAGAATCTTCTTTAAGCATCCACGCAATGGATAAGCAACATAATTTTCAGACCAATTTTTTTTTGCCTTGTGGCTCTATTTGCCTGCCTCTCAAATCCCTGCAAAAAAAAAAAAACTGTAGAAGTCAAAAAGCTTCTCCAAGGACATCTAAAGTACCGCCTACATTTTCAAATGGGCTGACCATTTGTGTTCGGTTTGAATCTTCTTTCTGCCTAATCTAATGACTGCCTCACTTAAAACTCTTCTTAACCTTCGCACCCCGCTGATAAGAAGATGCATGGTGAAGTTTGCCCACAGGAAGTATTAGAGTTCTAAACGGCAGTCTCATATTAACTTGAGAGTAATACAGTAGTTGAAAGTGAGCCCCAAAGGTTATGGCTGAACCTACATGGCTTGAGAGAAGATTTTAGTGCGGCTGGAGGTCAGAGATAGCCCCATTGTGCTATTTACTGTCTAAAATTACGTTTTCTTGACAGACAAACACACTGGAAGCAAATAGTGTTGTTTGGGTTAGGAATGAGCATTATTTTTTATCGAGTATGTTTGGAAGGACTTTCATAAAAATAAAAATATAGATACAACTGAATGTGAAACGTCAACGCAAATTGTCTCCCACTTTGAATGTTAAAATATAAGAATTTTTAGAAAAATACAAACTTTAAGTTCCTGTAATTTTCTCAGTGGGTGCTTTTTTAAGTTGAGTGCCCTACGTGAAATGTGTGATGCAGATAAGCAGACGGCCAGGCTTTGAGGTTCTGTTTCCCTCGAACATAAATAGAATGGGTTTTCATGTTCCAGTTCTCTGAGTAACTATTCAATAATGAGAAAGAGGTAAGTCAGAAATTGGCCATTAGAAAACGGCAACACTTCAAAACTTACCTGTATTGTCTATTTTTTTCTGCCACCACACAAACTGAGGAGGATAATTAAAATGTAAAAATGAAGGCAATTATCCATCCATCCATCCATCCATCCATCCATCCATTCATTCATTCATTCATTCATCCTCCTTGTATCTAAGATTGAGTCACTGGGGTAACAGGTCTAGGAGCAGCCCAGAGACATTCCCCAAATAACACTATATAGCGCATTCTGGGCATTCCCATGATGCTCCTTGGCCAGAAGAGACATTTAGTGCCTTCAGCAGGTCCATAGTCTGTATCAGGGTGTCCTCCAAATGAAGTGTGTCCTGAGAACCTCAAAAGAGAGTCACCCAAGAAACTAATTAGACACCCAAACTACCTGAGTTGACTCTTTTTAATGCAGAGGAACAGGAGCTCCACCTGGGTTTCTAAGCTTTTCACGTTGCCTTTAAGGTATAAGATAACAAGAACTCACCCTCCACTCTACAAATGAACTTCAAGATCCTGTATACCAACACCAGGCTTAGGGACAAAGGTCAACTTTTTTTTCCCCCAAGTTCCTCTTCACTTCTGTACCATAGGTACCAATAAATGTTGAGGACACTTTAAGCCACCAGTTAGGTAAAGTGCCACCGGAACGATAATTCAATGGCAGTAATATTCCATGTATTTAATTGATTAAGACCACCTAAAAAAGTAACACATCTAAAATAAAATAAAAAATCTCCTTTGTTATAAAACGCTTCTTGTAGTTTAACTCTGACCTTCATCATTAAACACTGTCATAAAAAGTCTTTAATGCCGTTTTATGTTTTGCAATGTGTTTTATGGGATTTTATGTTGATGTGCTGCAAGAGAGTCAACTGCTGGCACGTTCTGCCAGATGTCAACAGGAATATGTGGCCATCTAATGCTGATAGAAGAAACAGAAACAGCCACCAAAAATCTCCCAGATGGCCTTTAAAACACACGTTTAGTACAAGGTGATCTAATTAGAGGAGAAGAATTATCTTAAAGGTTAAATATTATGTTTCTACTTTAGCTTCACCATAAATTTAGTAATTTTATGTGTTGTTCACGCGCTTGATAAGAAAACGACAAACATAGCAGTACATTTCTAACTGCAAGTACAACGAAACTGATGGGTGGATGACGTGTCCCAAGCGAATCCCAAATCTTGTCCAATCTTGGGATAAACAAGATGGATGAATGGATGGACGGAGAGATGGATAGACAGTAGTGTAAGGAACAACTAAAGGCTTCGTAAAAAGTGTCTAATCTATGTCTTACGCAGAAAGTGGAAAAGGTAAATGAGCTGAAACAAAAAAGCCTCAAATGAAAGAGGCAAGAAACTAAAGCTGCTGATAAAGCAAGAAAAAGAAAGAGGAGATATGGTTGGCATGGTGAGCACTAATATAATGATTGGGCAGTGAGGAAGGGAAATCATGAAATATGCCCAATAAGTAGTGACTAATCGCCAACAGTTTAATTGTAATCAGCACACAATGCCAGAATGTCTCAGAGGCTGAAGAAGAAGACAAACAGGATGTCAATAACATGAAACATCCAGGAAAATAAAACATCAAAAACTTTAAAATGCAAAAGTAAATCATAAAAAATGACAAGGTGAGCTCATAAATAATAAAACCGACCAAAGGGATTAGAGGAGAACATAAACAAGACCAGAAGAGTTTTTTTTATTTTATTTTCATAAGACAGCAGGTGTTCACATTTGGCTAGGGCTTGACAAGTCGGGTTGGAAATTTAAAGAAAGAAAAATGTTTTTCATTCCAGGTTGCCATCTTGCAGCAGGTGTTCTTACAAACAAAACATATCAGGGAACGGCGCAGAGCGATGCATATGGACAGTCTGATTTTTTCATTACTTCCTCACTCCCCAGTTTTGCCCTCACACCAGCAGGTATGAACACAACTTCTGAGGGTCCTCACTTTTCTGTTTCAAGGCGTGCTCTATGTGTGCAAACAGTATTCTGCCATTTTAGAATCAAAGAGCTGTTCTCCAGCCTTAGGAGGGACGGACAGCCCAACAGCAGATGGTACTGTATGGCCCCAACAGACAGACTAAATACAGAAGAGGACTGTGGTTCTTTCTGTTCAAGATGTATAAGAAGGAGGATTGTTAGTGCTTCCAAGCAAAGCCTGGTCAAATATTGATTTGTTTTTGTTTGTTTTTTCCGTCACAGAATGAAATGTTGTTTTTTTTTCTTTCAAATATTGATGTTTGTATTTTTATTGCAACTTTAGTGCCTCAGTTCTGTGAGTATAAGTGTGTGGTAATCAATATTTCAGAGCAGCTACAGTTAAGCATCATGCAAGTTGCGAAATTAATCTCAGAGTAATTACAGCTTGCCTTAGATCAAAACAGCCAAGTTAAAATATTAATCTTGTTTTATCCATACCCACCAGTCCACATGTAATATTTTTATAATGTGTTGCTGTGCCAAATTATTTGTACTTTTTCACAGTTTGCACAAACTTCAGTGTATTTTGGGGTGGGGGATTTTTATGAGATAGACCAACACAAAGTAGTGGATGATAGTGAAGTGGAAACAATGGGATCCATCATCTTCAGACGTTTTTCAGATAAATGATGACAACTGAGGCAGGTCTTTGTATACACCCCCCTTTTCTCTGAAGGCCCCAAATAAAATCCAGTGCAATAAAATAACTTAAGAAGTCACCAAATGACTTAATGCCACAGTAGCAACTACTGTGGCATGTATTCTTAGCATAAACAGAGGCCTTAGAGGTTTGTTAAAGGTCATTTGGGAACAAACAACTTAGTGAAAACCAAAAAATACATTCAACTGTTCAGGTATAAAAATGTAGAGCAGTGATCTACAACTCAGGTGGGAAAATCAGTTGACAGGAAGACTTCTAGTTGGGCACTCCACAGTGGATAAGAACAGTGCCTTGATTTAAAAGAAAACCACAACAGGTACCATTTGTAGCTTGCTGCAAGCAATGCCTACAGCAGATATATATGGAAGGAAGCAGAGGTGGGGACTCGAGTCACATGACTTGGACTCGAGTCAGACTCGAGTCGTTAAAATCACGACTTGAGACTTGACTTGAAAAAATGCTCAAAGACTCGGACTTGACTTTGACTTTCATGCCATTGACTTGGGACTTGACTCGACTTGAAGCTGTTTACTTGAAAAGACTTGATATTTTTTACTCAGTCTTAAAATTTAAAACACATTATTTATAAAGTGGCGTCATTAATTAATGTCACTCATTCCGTATCAATATGCGCAGACCGTCACTATGGTTTTCCTCTCTCCTTATGTATGTATGTGTACGTAGCTGCAGCACAACCAATCAAATTAACAGGATTTGGACGTTTAAAAAAACACAGCAAAGCTACAGAGCTCAGGGAACGAAATACGAAATAACCGCTCGAATATGCTTCCGCGAGTAATTTCTTTTGGCTACGTAGGTTATGAACTTTCGACTAAAAAAACGAACTGCAACTTGTAAAACATGCAAGAAGAGAATATCGGATGGAGATGCCACGACGTCCAACTTTGTCCGGCATTTGAAGCTTCACAAAGATCGGTAGGTGGCGCTTTTCTTTTGCTGTAAGATAGCTGACTTTAGCTAACTTCGTGTTAGCATGTGTACTCCGGGTTAAATTGGTGATTATTTACCATAAATCCGGTCCTTCAAATGCCTCCACAAATAATGTGCACCGTGTTAGCTCAGGAAGCCGGTGGATAGTGAGCGGGGCGCCGGAACAGAAAGCAGATTCTGGACCTGAACACAGGGAACAGAGTCTCTCTGTCCCATCATGATGATGAGCCGGGTCTAGTATCATCTAAGGATGGTTGGTGTATTTGAAGACATCTACGTTGGGAAATTATATTGACAATATATTGTTTTGACAGGTCAGAGAAAAGAGGAAAAAACTGCTGTTATGGTTCTTTGTATTGTGCTGTGGAAATGTCAGCATTTTCCTCTTTTTTTATTGAATATCAAGTTTAACAGAACTGGGCAATAAAGTGGTCCAATTTAAAAATGTTTTTTATACTTTGTGTTCAGCTACACATGTTCTATCATTTGAGATAAATACATATTTTAAAACGAACAAATGGTCTATTATTTGAATTTTATGTATAATTGCAAATTATAAAAATAAAATAAAATAAAAACGACTCGAAATGACTTGAAATTAAAGGTTCCTGACTTGAGACTTGACTCGACTTTTGCCTGTCTTTACTTGAGACTTGACTCGGACTTGAGGACAAAGACTTGAGACTTACTTGAGACTTACAACACAGTGACTTGGTCACACCTCTGGAAGGAAGTCAAATATGACCAGATTTGCCTTTTTATCCTTCATTAACAACTTTTTGTGCGGTCAAAAAATAAAAACTGCAAAACATGTCAAACACATACTGAATGTTGAAACATGGTGGTGGCAGAATCATGCTGCATAGATCATATCAAAACATAATCATGTATGAGAATGGCCTAGTCAAAGTCCTTACTTAAACTCTAATGATAGTCTTTGGTAAGACTTGAAAAATAACATTCACATATGCTCTCCATCCATCTGACTTTCACTGAAATATTTCTCAAGGAACGACAAAAGTTCAGTCTTTAGACGTGTAAAGTACAAATACTCAAGAGTTTGAAGCTATAAGTGGAGCAAAAGTTAGATCTAAAAAAATATTTATTAAAATAGAGAGAACACAAATAAGTTCATGCACTACTTTTTGTTGTTCTAGTACATAAAATCCTGATGAAAACATTAAAGTTTGTAGCTAGGAAATGACAAAATGCTGAAAAGCTCAACTGGTATGAATACTTTTGCAAGGTAGTGTACTTACATAGCAAACAGCAGCATTCAGTTTCCATCGCAGATCAATGTCCTATAGCCCTATCAGCGATGATTTCAGATTTCTGCTTCGTGTATCCATATCATCCCATTATACCGTCTTGCAACTTAAGCTGATGGGAAATTGTGTTTTGAAAAAAGAAAAAAAATGAGGTAGAATATTTCTGCTGCCCCCTTAGCAGAGCAGGAGAATTATAACATGGGATAGTAATTTGCAGTGAAGATGAGCATCAGCAATATAACCCGGCTCATCAGGGAGTGCTCTCAGCACAGGACTGCTGACGAAGCTTTCACCAGGAATAGCTCGTGACTTGCAATTTAGAGATCCTTTTAGGATCGCACAATGTGACTGGCTCCAGGATTTCAAAAAGACGAGGAAAAGAACGGCTTGAGGGGATGATGTATGTGAATCCAACCTGTACAAAATGTGATTCTGTCCCTTTCAGGTCCATTTTTAAGGTGAGAACTAAACCAACAACTAAATGAAAGACTACTGTGGCAAAAAAAGAAACAATATAATGACCCTTCTTTAAATCCCAGGGAACTAGAACACTTCGCCTCAAAAAAATAAATAAATAAAATGTTTCGGTCTAACTAATATAATACTTTTTTGGATTGTAAAACATCTTTACTGTGCAAGCAGGTTTAAGAATAAAGGTTTGAGGGCTTGATTATTTATTTATTGTGTCAGATTTCAGTTAAATGACAAGACTGAGATCAAGATAATTAGACACAATAAGACATAATACAGTTCATGTCAGCATTATCAGCCCAGAGTGCCGCATTAAGTTCACTCCAATAACATCTTTCAGGATGACGGATAATTTGTCATGGTGTTTAGAGTTAAGCCAAGCATGTCATCGCTGACAGCTTCACCTTATAACTCCATCATGAAGATGTTTGCTATGTTTTCATTAGCTTTCATCCAATCAGCTCCTTCCAACAAGGCCTGGCTTTCCACAACATTATTTCACTTAGCTCTCTCAGGTATCAACTTCATATATTTTTTTATGACACGGAGGCTGCACTTTGTTTTCTTCGTGGAGCTGGTTTAGTAATTTAGAGTAAAAATAGCAATCAGCAGGGATTGATTTTTAGATTCCAATAACACGCCGCTATCTTTTGTTTTATTTGCCCATTTCACACCGTGTAAACTCCAAGAGGAAAGGTGTAGCAGGGAAAGGTGTTGGGGGTGAAATAAACACATGAGGGAGATCCAGAGATTGTTTGTTCAGTCTGTCACATACACTCAGTGTGGCGCTCCAAACTGTGGGAGTTGATAGGTCCCCTGTTATCCATCCGTCCTGCATTACATCAGCTGCCACTGTAGCCTATAGCCTCCCCAAAATGTCCTCTGTGACAACTAACTCCCAGTTATGTGGATTTCTTTTGTTTCGGGCAACATGACTCTGACACTGAGCTCACTTGTTTGGAGTTATGAGGTGCCAGCCTGGACTGCCACATTGCAAGAAGAGTCTTTTTTTCCTGTGGATGTGGGGGTGTGGAAAAAAAGATTTTTCTCTCAGGTGAGAGTCAACAAAAAGCTATTCTACTTTTAGAGACACATAGTCATTGCATAACTGAGCATGTTGCAAAACAAAGCCAATTTAGATGCCTTAAAATTGGATTTAAATTACATCAATCTAAGCTTACGGGGCGTTTTCTATATTGTCTCTTGCTAGTAAACTGTGAAGGAACAAAATATCCACACAGAGAGAAAACAATCTGAGAAAGAGGAGTACAATATATCCTCAGGACATGCTCCCTCAGGATCAGTTTGTGTTATCGATTAGCTTTTATGCTATTTTTAAATTTATGTATTGGCATGTGCGCTTGAGTGTATATGGTTTAGCAGTATTATATAGGAAAAATGAAACCAATGTAACTCTAGAAATATTGATAATAATGGAACAACATGAGGTTTGCAGCTCTGCACCAGGGAGCATTTTACTTTACTTTCTCCTTCCAAACAAGAAAATGTTTCAATCGTCTGTGAAAAGAGTACCGGCCATATGACTGAATATTCTTATAAATACCATTTTACTGCTTTATTTAATATTTTATTTTTAATACCTATTAATAATATGATTGCGATTTTTTACAGTATTTTATAAATCGGAAGGGTAGACATCAAAGTTGTAACAAAAAGGTAATAATTGTCATGATTCTAAATATTGATTTACAAAATCTGGCTTCCACAAAGACTCTAGTGAAGGTTTTACTTCCTCTCTGTCTGTCATTCTGTTTGTGTGTAGTTGCAAATGTAAATAAGAAATCTTTTTATAAAGGGAGCCAGCTACCTGGTAAGAGACTTTATGGGGCCTTTGCTCTGGGCCCCATAATACACAACACACACAACCACAAAGATGTACTAAAGGCTAGGTTTATCTGTCCAGAAGATAAACTGGTGGTTCTGCAGTGAAACCTATATCCCGAAGCTTCAGTGAATTCCCGATTTTAACGTGAAATAGTGGTGGAAACCAGTACTCGCCATCGGACTGTGCCACGGTTGCTATGGTGACTAAAAACTGACCAATGAATACACGTTGCTGTTTGAGCAACTACACAGATTTCTTAAGCAACAGCTATTCTTATCCCCAGTGATGTTTGATCGCAACAACTGAAAAATGTATTTACTTGTTACTTTTCAATAAAGCATGGTATAAATGCATTTTGGGATTCCCTGTAGTCCTGGTAACTCAAGAGTGTGAGCTCAATCTAGCTTTTCTCATTAAGTGAAACTAAGGAATGGTGGATGTGGAAGAGTAAAGTAGTATTATAATATAATTGCAGAACTATATACAGTATATATACAGTATATTTATATATATGTTTGTGGCTGATATCCAACATGGCGCCTTTTCACTAACGGGAAGCACAGATTCACAGGCACAAAGGCACACACCCACACACATCTTTATGAATTAAGTTAAAACTGTGTATATACACATCCTAAACCTGACGGGCATATCATTCATTAATCATGACATCTCTGGGTATTTGGACTCTCCGGGTTCACCATGATAGATGGCTGCAGCTACACTCTATGATGGGAAGTGTGATAGATGTTTGTAATGACAAAAGCCACGCCTATCTACTTTTTTGCCCGAGAACAGCACAAAGCACAATGATGAATGATTTTACTTTACCAAACTTGATGAGGCCCAACAGTCACAATGTCACACAGCAAAAATAGCTTACAGTCTGGCATATATTAACAACTGTCAGGAGTAAAGCCCACTGTGTTCCTATTGTTTTCTAAGACAAAGAAAACCTTTAAACACAGAACTCATTTTATGTCTTTTGAGTTGTATGATTGTCACCATAATAAAACATTGGTCATATTACACACAGGAGTGTAATATGATCAATGGTTTATAAACCATCTTTAAACGATGGTTTATAAAGTTTTACATCTTCATCAATCTTTTATGATAGGCAGAAGTGATGACAGAAATGTACCAATGCATTGTTAATTAGCAGCAGAGTTTAAAACAGCCTGTCTTCAATACACTCGAAAGATGAATTTAAATTAATTATATATTCACAATGATCTAGCCAGCTCACAACAAAACAGTGCTTCATCTTTGATAAACCATAACAATTTTACCAAGACTCAAGCTCATCACAACTGGAACCTGCTGTAACACATGTGTCACTGTCCACAGGCAAGTGAGATTTACATCAGCACAGACTGAGGGTGTTTAAGAAACAAGAAGTACCCCTTCCAAGGTGGCTGAAAACTGTGACGAAGATCAATCTCTTCTACCAAATTGGCTAGAAAAGAATATTCAGAAGAATTAAAGTTTTTTTTTTGTTTTTTTTTTTAATATAAAGACCCAAATTTCAAGTATGGTGATGCTTGAAGCGTTTTCATCACTTTCAGATATTCCGGCTCATGGCTCAGAGTGGAATATTGAAAGACGACTATGTCAAAGTTCTTCCATTTCACCTCAAATTAACAGCTAGCCAGCTGAAACTAGGATTCCAGCAGATTTGATCCCTTTAAATGTCCCAATGTTAACCTTATTGACAAATTATGAACTCTGATCAGTCCATAACATTAAAATCAATCAATTTTAGCAAGCCCAATAGGAGTAATTAAAATGTTCAACCAGTATTTTGACAGAAACTACAACATGGTTTTACTGCAATTAGATCCCACATACATCACCGATAAATATTAAATTGTATATATAAAATTGTATGCTTTTTGTTAACGTGTGCGGAATGAAGACTGTCCACAATAACTTAAAACTAATGCACTCTTGTAAAAATAAAAAAAATATGTTGCATTATTAGTTCTCCCCAATTATTAAAAGGTTTCAAATCAAAAATTGAAACATGAGATTCTTGCCAATGAGTAACTGTGAACTTCTCACTTACCAGAACTGCATATATTAGTCCCAGAATTAAGAAGCACAAACATTTTTGTAATTAATATACTATCCTTATGCAACCCCCATATACTATGCTGACCTGTCTGTATGTTTAATGTGTTTGTTTGTTAGTTTTTAGAATGTCCTGTAGAGGGCACTAGACCCATATTTCTCCTGTGCCGGTACGAGAGAAGAGTAAAGAAGAAGAAAAAAGAAACGGCAGATTATGCAGACTAAGTACTAGTGATGGGATTTTCGGCTCCTTTTCGAGATGCGGCTCTAATGGCTCTTCTTACTGTGGAGAGCCGGCTCTTTCGGCTCCCAAACGGCTCCCCATATATATTTTTGACATTATTAATTAATTAATAGCTTAAACCTAATTTTATAATATTTTGTTTCATTATTGACATTGTTAAGCACTTATGATGAGTAAAAATGCCGCATAACAATGCTATAGCAATACCGATGCGTGTGATGTCCACATGTGCAGGTTGTTTGTCGAGCCTGCACGATAGGAAATGCTGACTTTGCACAGTCTGCACTCTGCCCTGGAACTTGATGTAGCATTAAAATGAATCCAAATCTTGCTCCGTTTTCTGTCACTCATTTATTTTCACCTATTCAGTTCTCACACTGACTCCCCTTCTTTCTGTCGTGCTTCTTGACCGCTGACTGAGTGTCTGTACATAAACACCTGCCGACGAACGTTATACAGCTTGGCCAATTGCCTGCCGTTTCCACAAAAAAAGTGGAGATAAACTTTTTTTTCAGTGTTTTCCCGCCACATTATCAATTTAAACTATGTGTGATTGGTCAGATGTGTGGAGCACAGGCTTGACATGAGGGCAGTGGACCGACCGAGGGAAAAAAAACTCTCCGCTCTGGCACTGGCAGAAGAGCAAAACGCGCAAGGAGAGGGAGAAGGGGGGGAGAGACAGCGAGGCACCGCAGGACAAAAAAAAACAATGTGGGGAAAAACGATCGGCTCTGGCACTTGCAGAGCACAAGCACAACGACAGGGAGGCGGAGAGACAGCGATATACTGTAGAAAAAAACCCGGCTCCCAAATAGGATCCTAAAACGGCTCCCATTGTGGAGCCGGTTCCAATCGTTCACTTCAAACAGCTGGCTCTTAGAGCCGGATCGTTCGCGACCGACACATCACTACTAAGTACATTTCAGCAGAAGTAGAGTAGTTACTACGCATAAGTGCTGCTGCGATATGAAAGAAATCTGTTTATTTTGAACTGGATAATGTACATTCTGTTCTGAGATTTCTCCGGTGAGTCTGTTGTTTTATTTTCAGCTGCTCACTTATGCAGAATGGCTACCTAGCTGGAGCTAACGTTGCTCAGTGTTTTTCGAACTGGGGAAAAAAACAACCGGAGTATAAAGTGTCGCTCTGTAAGCAGCATAGCTCTGTGAAATGAGACCGTTTATGATGAAGTGATGTTTATTAAGTAATTTATTTATTACGGAGCGTTTTTGGTTTATTTTAGACGCTAATTTGGTTTTCACTGAGAAGTAATTGAAAGATTTCTATGATTTCCATATACCTGCATGATCGGTTAACGCTCTGCATGCAGGTTGGGTTTTTTTTTGGACGACCGATACATGAACGAACCAGTGGTTCCAGAACCAGGAGGGATCCGCCGCCATCTTTGTGACTCGGACTGAAGCCTGGAAAGACGGAGGTTCTGGTGCGGTTCTGGTGCTGCTGGATGTTTTGCGTGGACAACAGATAAGCTTATTGAACAAAAAGGCGGGCCCCCAAAACTTTTCTTTTTATTCCACAAACTATTTGTTCATGAACATTTTCATAACGGACAACTTATGTGGACATTGACTGAACTGACTGACTGAACTGTTATATTGAAGGATTAACTGGAATATGTAATTTATTTTGTTGAAATAAGCTTTAAAGCTACTGTTAAAAAAAACTACCCTCATTTTTCAATATATTAATTTGATATTTTTATATAAGGGTGGACAATTTAAGTTTTATACCTTAATTTTATTAAGGTAATTAGTGTTACCTAGATTATTATTTTTTTTGTGGGGAAAGAAAAATAAACTTGAGTTGTTAAAACTTGTATGCTTATCATCCTCCTGTGTGACCCTAGAACAAAAGTAACTTTCCTACTGAATTTATTGCTAATTAAATTATGTAGTGGTTACACTTATACAACCCCTAATAAAATACCGTGGCACAGAAATGGCCAGTCCCCCCTGTAACTTAGCATGTCACAAAACACCAAAAATCTTGTTTTGTAGACCAGAACCAGAAAACCTTACACTCTTTTGTTCACCATTCTTCAGTCAAGTACGATGCCCGCTGTCAGACAAATGGAACTTTGCAAAAGTCATACATATGCATGAATATGATCCTTTCATGCTAATACATAAGTCTCCATTACCACCTGCTATGCAACTTCAAATTGCAAAATCCATGCAAGAAAAGAAAAAAGGGGAATTCATGTCGATTCAATTATGCTTACACCACACTACACCCTCCACCCTAGGTCCACCCCTTGACTGCCTGATTTATTCATTAGGCTACAAGGCCGGTATAGGCAGGTTACATCATTGTGTGTGTAAATTGCTGTTTGTCAGAGCTGCTTGCTAGATTTACAGCCCCTTAATGGGCTGAAATTGGAGAAGCGATGGTTGTTTTAATTAAGGAAGCTAAAATAGCCTCCGGAGCACTGATGTATATCTGTGGACAGTACAGGATGGAGGTGCCTAGTCAAGGGTAGATAGGTGTGTGTTTACATAGGTTTGCCGTCATTTATTTGAGGAGCCCTTCCTGAGCAATTTGCTTTAGCTACAGAACACCTTTATCCGAGTTTCATGCTACAGCTTTGTTCCAGCTGGAAGCTGCCAAGACATCTATGTTCTCTGCTGGGCTTCTGCTGGAGAAACAGGACATTAAAGGTATATTCAAACAGGAAAATAAGGCGCCCACTTCATCACAAACATGCTCCAATTAAACTGCTTTAGTCTGCCTCATTTGGGAGTTTTTTCTTGATGACTTTTAAAAGTCAGATTAGACAGATTATTGTTATTCTTGAGGGATTAGCAAGAAAAATAAAATAAAAAAGAAGCAAGGGATTATATGGCAAACAAATTAACAACAAATTTGCTATTTTTTAAAATCCTTTTTTAGGAGCATGGTTCGAGAAATAATAGAAACAACTTTTTTGCCATTTTAACTAAATGTTTTTATTTTTCATCTCTCGGTGAAGCGGTATTTTTTTTTTTTTTATAATACTTAAAACTGACAACACCATAATAATTAGCAGCTTAAAGATAAGAACAAAGTCTCATGATGCACAATTAGAAAATTTCAGGGATATTTCAGGGGAAATGGGAAAAACATAACCTTTCTTATCCAATTCCACTTGATTCTCATCTCCATTCAGTGCTCAGTCTGGGATTTCTCCCATTGAGCTTGACTTCTCCGGTTGAAGCAGGAGTTGTGAACAATGACGTCAATTTTCTGCACTGTTTTATAATTGTAGCCTGCCTGTAGTTTTAGCAATAGCAGCAGAAGAAGTGAACGGAGCCAATCAGTCCCCGGTGGACATTTGCACGTTAAGGGAAAAATGCACACAATTTTTTTTCTTCTATTGTTTCTGTTTATAATGTAAGTATATCATTTTGTAGATCCCTTTGAACTTTATCCAAATTATGTCCCAAGTTTTCACAAAATAATACAAAAGAAAAACTACAAAAACACCTGAAGGTCAGGAGTTTGAATATATATCAAACCTAAATGATAAAAAAGTATAAGTATTGGTATCGATATTACCAATATCAATACAATGTCTAACTGGCCCTGTCAATTGCTCATTTAATATTTTGTGGTCTCACTCCCATTTCTTATTTTTTGCAGTTTGAAGCTCTACTTAGAACCTGCTTAAGACTCCATAGGGCAAAATGTGATTTGCCATTTTTCAACAAGTCTTAAAATTTTGATCAGGAGTATATAAGTGAAGGTTTCATCCAAAAATTTTAAAAAATATATAATAATAAGATGATGAAAAAGAATGCAAATGTATTGCATCGACTTGCGGTTTCCACTGTTAATCAGACAAATCCTTATAGATCATGTCTCCAAGGAGACGTAGGCATGTTCACAGCAGAGCAGCTCCGCAATTTGTCTGATGCTGTTTTAGATAAGAAGATTAATGGTAACTGGTACAAATTCCTAAATATACCTGTATTACACTAGCATTAATCCATGGATTAACCTTGCAGTAAGACTAAACACTTAGTCTTCTGGTGGTGAAACTTTTTTTTTTCATAAATAATTAAGGTAGGGAAAGAGATTCTTGGATTTTCAGACACATTCAGTCAAAACTCACAGAAGGAGCATTCGATGTGTGTCTTGCCAGTGGAGATTTGCTGAGAGACGTTTGCTATTACATCTAATATATCATGTTTTCTGCTGCAGTGCTACTATTCTAACATGCTGCCAGAGTGATGTGATCACAAGTGGACATGCTAAGTACACACTTAGGATGGACTGAGGATACTTTTAAGAGGTCACTGCTTTGGTCTCATTCAGAAATGGTCTACAACACTTAAGTGCCACACAGGCAGAGCCATACATAACTCAAGGCCAAACCAAGCAGATCAGGTCCAGTCAACTGTTTACTCTTTCGTTTTGTGGAGAAGAAAAAAAACACTTCCAAACTGGAGAAAAACAGCATGTAAACTTGTGCTTTTAACACATTTTGCCTCCTCTATTTAGCAACCCTTTGTATTATTTATGAGGGTTGCTTCATAAAGAAATATGCTTTCTTTGGCTCTTAGATTAAATATAATAATTATATATAGAAGAAATAAATGTGAAGCAATGGTGCAAAACAGAAATTTGTTGCAGTCTTACAAGGCTAACATAATCATTTTACTCTCCAGATATTTTGTTTTTGCCAACTTAATAAAACTTACCGAGATATTTTCAAAAATAAATACAGCTTAATTAAAAGTAGGCATTTGTAGGCATTGTAGTTCTGGCAGACTTGTGTACATCCACCAATCAAGATTTGTGGTCAGACCTGCAAATTTCACACTTTTTCAAGGGACTATTACGGATTTTAAAGGTAAAATAATCCTAGGAAAACAACTTTGCCATTACTTTCTGTTTCTTTATGTTGCCATTAAAATATTGTCTAAAAATAATGAAATATTTAAACTGGTTCAGAATCTTCTCAAATGCATGCAGATACAATACACACGGAGCTGATATTCAATAATTTGTGTTTTTAATTCTTTTCTCCCTTAAACTTTAAGGGAAAAATACATATTCTTTGATTAAGCATGTGGTTTTATTTCTAAGCTTGTTGCTTCATGAGGAAATCTTCCTCTGAGTATGCGCGTTTGCATGTGTGTGTTTGCACGAGGCGGTTCATTGGAAACAAAAGGGCTAGCTCTTCTGCATTATCCTCTGCAGATAAAAAGGCAAAACATGAGCCCATTAAGGCCTTAGGTCTTATCTATTAGGCAGAAACAATCTCAATGACCTTTCTGTCTTTGCTAATTTCACACAATAGCCTGACCTTTAAGCCAGCCTGACGCAGACATGCGGGTAGTTAAGGATCTTTGCCGCAACAATACTGCTATATTCTGCCCACCGCCAACAAAGAAGAGTTTAATTATCTCCTCTATTATTATCCAGCCCTTGGTTTTTCTTCCTTACTCACTTTCTCTCAGTGAAATATTTGCTCAAAATGAATTATTTCGTAATTATTGCAATTCAATATCCCTGACTGTTTGTACATAATCTAAACTGAGCACCACATCATGTCTGAACTGAATTTAAGAAGCGCTGCGGCGCAGCATTTTTGATCAGCTTGTTCAGAGGACGAGGCGATGGAGTTCGCGTTTCAATTATTATTTAGTTTTTTGCATTATAGACTGAAAGTAATAAGGCTGTTTTATGTGCATAATCTTTACAATGTAGAAATGTCAAAACATCCCATCATCTACAGTTTGCTGAGAAAAATAAATATCTGTAGAGTTTACTTGAAATAAGCCCTAGTGGATTTGTAAGAAACCTGTGGCTTTTTCCGCTGCTTGCTGAGATGTAGGTCAGAGGATCAATGGCACCCTCATGACTGTGCAGTAAAGGTAATGCTACAGGCAGCAGCCACTTAGTTGATCCTGTCATAAGACTTTTAAAAAGTGAAGAGGTAAACATGTTTCTGTGGACAGGTGGCGGCTACTGCAGAATCTGCTCTATTTGTTTTCATTTTATTAAAGGGAGAGGATTAATATGAGAAGAGAACATATTCTTGCATTCTCCACAGACACTTACTCTACAAAGCATCCCAAAAACTATTATCTCTCTAATTATTAACATTATTAATACAAAGCATTTATGACAGATCCATAGTAAATCAATTCTTTAAATATGAAACATGAACATTGTTAGGCTTCGGTTCATGTGAAAGACCTATGCGCTAAATCACACAGTATGTGAGTTTAAAAAGGAAATTAACCGATAAACGTGTATTTCCGATGAAGAAAGCTTTTCCAAAGCTTTTACTTTGGTATCTTTTGGCATTTCTTATTTGTTAAACTTGGTCAATGTTGTTAAACTAAATGGTGTTCACAGTGCTGACATCTACTTACACACTACATAAATAAAGTAACCTTATTAGAAATAATAATAAATCGATCGTTTGAAGAGTGGATTTCATCTCTCCGGTGGTTTCGGTGGATTCAGAAAGAGAGTTGTCAGAGGCACTTTTAAGGATTTAAACCGGTACGATTTAAAATGTTTACCAGCGTTTCTATTCTGAGATACATACCAAAAAATTCTCAAGTATTGTGTATCATCAAACTATTTTAAATTTGGGGTGATTTTAAGTTTTGGGTTTGTGTGCTCCTTTAGGATAAGTGAACGTTTTAATCATTATAAAGCTGCAATAACAAAAAAACACCACTGTAATATAGACTAAATCCATTTCTTCTTTCCTCTCTTCTAATCTTTTCAAAAACTGAGACAAGCCTGCATTTTTATAACTTTGCTGTTCTAGAGAGGATAGAGTGACTTTACATAAGTTGTAAAATGTAACTGCTCTAAAAAAAATTGCTTTTCATTTTTGACAGTGACAGAATCCTCTATTTGTGAATAAAATTTAAACAACAAGAACTGTAATTTACCCCAAAGTGTAAATGCACACAATAATGTTCCGGGGTAAAATAAAAAACTCTGGGAATGTACAGTAAGTTCCGTAGGAGAAATGTTGAGAGTTGCAGTCAAAATGGATCTCTATGCTCAGAGCTGGACCATAAAAAAATCTAGTCTCTTAATGTGTATGGCAGTCCAAGAAAATGTTTTTGGTGTGTTCTTGTTTCATAGTTTTCTAAAGATATGAAAAACAAAATTATCAGTACAGTATTTCTTTAAAATCATGTCACATTTTCATGCATGTTTGTAAGCACAAATCCTGGCCATTAAAGGAGGTTTTGTCACAAAATGGGCAATAATTTGTGAATTCAGTTCATATGACTCAGATATCTGATGCAAAAGTAATTATTATTGATTACAAACTTGTATATTCTTTTAAAATAGAAAGCATGACTCAAGAATGTAGAATTTGTTATGTCTCCACATGTAATGTTTAGTATTTTGGACATGACAGACTTAACTTATTTACACAGGCATGACACCTGGAATAGGCAGTGAAAAACAGGTTATGGGCTCTGATTCATATTATTGCTACATGCCATTGTGAATTTGCACAGGCCCTTTTGGGAAAATGTGTACAGATGAATGTGCATAATATTAGGTCCACATAAAGCAAGAAGAACAAAGACATTCAACAACAACAGACACAATGCTGGAGCCTGCAAAAAGAGTTGGAGGACTGGCTGAACAGCCAGCAGAGTCTCAAGAATGTTTCTGTCCTCAGGTGCCTGACGCCAGCCAATATTGTGCCAGAAAAACAAAGAGCAATCCGAAAGAATATTCTTTATTTGCCCTCACAATAACATGTCATGTTATAAAAAAATGATTACTGCTGCTTTCAGTGCTTATTTTCCAGTGACTGAAATGAAGGAAGGAAGAAAAATAAGGTACAAAAGAAAAGAATGAAGGATGAAAGAAGAGAAGGAAAAGTAAACTTCATTTTAATCTAAATTGTGGCAAAACCTTTTAATTAAAGTCAGGGGTTTTGTTGTAGATCTTTCTGTGGTATATTGAAAAAATCAAACTGTATTATAAATCAAGGTTTGCAAAGCACAAGATATGCATCAAAACTCGTGGCCACATGGAAGGGAAATACGGATGTTTAATCGAAATCGCAACAACCCTGAAAATTCAAGTGATTTTTAAAATGCAATAAGAAGGCTTTTTCTTTCTATTGAGGAATAAATGTGGAAAATGTTTACATTGGTTCCCACTTAAAATGTAAAGGTCAGACTAAAGGCTCCCAATCTGAACACAAACACACAGCAGGAATGGAATGGTGTTCTCTGGGCTGATGAGTCAAAAATTAAATTATGTTGGACACCAGGGCAGGGACTGACAAAAAAAATTTATTCTGATACCCACTGTGAAGCATGGAGGTCAAATTGTCATAACTTCGGTTTGCTTTACTAAAGCAGACAACTGAAAAAATGTGACCTCAGCTTTGCAAACATTAAAGGTGAAATAAACCTGGACCCGGCAACATGAAAATGACTCAAAACATTCCAGTAAATCCACCAAAGACTGGTTTTCGAAGTCAATGTTCATCTTGAGCTCATTGTGAGCTGTGTGGTGTCTGTGAGTAGGTCCTACATGGAAAAACATCAACAATCTCACCGCTGTAAGTGAGGAGTGGGCTACTCTTTTCTCAGAAAAGAGACTTCCAGACTGCCAGAGACTGGCTTCAAGAAGTGTCTCACTTAAGTTATTTCAGCAAAAAGCTCTCAGGAGGTTGGGTATACAAACTATTTCCACATTTAGGTCAGGGATTTTTTTGTCAATATCTTCTATTTCACATTACTGTATAAGGTGTGCTATTAATTTGTACTTTAAGCAATAATTAGATTTTTTTTCTAACTCGCTGTTTAATTGTTTCCCTTCTGGAATTTGACAACTTAAATTTTCTGCTCGTTCCTGAATGCACCACAAATGAATGCGCCAATGATTTAGGCATTATTGCACATGTATCTAGAGTCCCAATTTCCTATGTAATAAAGATTCAATCTGTCAATTTATTTAAAAAAATACTGCCTATGTCCAGACCTATAGTGCATGTATGTCATCAAAAACAAACTTAAATACTGCAATGACATCAATAAGCTTGTATAATCTTACAAAACTCTCAACTCTCATTAACTTGGTACCAAGATTTTTTTTTCTTTTCTTGTTACACCTCCCAGTTTGGAAGTATCTGAAATCTCTCTATATCTACTCACTTCTCACCAAAGCTGAAACCGTTTGAGTCGCCGTCATTCAAACTTCCAATCTGAACCACAATACGGAGTTTGTTTCAGCTTAATGGTGAGCAGCAGTTGTCTCCTTCACTACTCCTGATAATCTGCCCATTTGATTCCCCTCAGTACCTTCTTTAAAATAACAGAGCAGAGCAGAGGCTTAAGGATGACCGTAAACTGAGCCCCTTTTCCTCCATGTCTTCATTTAATAGAGTAATCTGCTCGGGCCTGTCCATGAGCCCAGTAAGCCAGTTGTGGGCTCAAAAGAGACGGCTCACTCAGGATAATCAAATGTAAAAAACATTAAAAAATAAAGCATTTTAGACTTGATTCAGATTTTGCCAAAAACAGGGAAACGCAGGTGGTTTGCAAACTTTGTTAGGATGTAAGCAAAGACAGTTGCCAAAGCCATTAAATCGCAGTTTGCTTTGTGCCTAATCCTAACCAGGCAGATGTCTGCCTGTACATGAAGGAAGGCAGGCAGACGAGTCATATAGCCCACAAAAAGAGGAAACTGAAGTTTTTGAAAGGGAAAATAGAAACACATAACCACTTATCCTTGCTGTCTGTGTAAAATATGCGCAAAGACACCATGTTTGTGTGTTTCGAACGCCAGATGTGTTGAGCCCTCAATTTAGATGCTGAACACTTTTGTCGCCTCTCTCCCTCTCTGCTTCTTTTTTCCCCCCCTCATGTCTTCTTCTTTCCATCAGGCTGTCTTCTGTAGTTGCTTTTGCTATCATGAACAACAGAAAAAACAAGTTTCAAATTGTGTTACCATATACAGTATGTTTGTATTATCTACAAAAAGGGAGGGAAGTGAGAACTAAATCTGGAAAGAACCGAATGAAATTCATGGAATGTAACTTTGCAGTTAGAATCCAAACAGTGACTTCAATGCAGACAGTTGGAGATTGGCGGGGTGTGTGTTTGTGTGTGTTGTGAGGAATGGGGGTGAAATGGTTTTCTATTTTGGATACTATTATTTCTTCTCTTATAGTAACCATTTGCACTGTATGAAGTGTTTTATTTTGTAAACCATCTAGTTTTGTGGAGGAGTTTGCAAATCAGATTAATAGCTTCATCCCTGGTTAGACTGTATTGTTTGATTGTTCATTAACCTATTTTCTAGCAATAAAGGCTGATGGTGTGTTTCTGTGTAACACCAGTAGGATTTTGACACCTGGGAGCTTTGAGATCAAAAACTGTAAGACAAGTCTGCATCCTTTTCCTTAAGAAAGCAGGCAGAAATGAAGATGTAGTTGAAAAAAAATCCACCGAGAAGAAATGCGAAACGTCTGCTGATGCTGTCTGACTACCACCTTCCTTGACACTTGTTCTACACTACCGCACACCATCACACACTGTTAGACATCTGATAAGAGAGGTAAAAAAAATAATAAAAACTCACTCCAAAGCTCACTATTAGAGAAATAAATTTTCTGAAAACTAAAGATTAGATTAGTGAACATTTTTCTGTTCACTAAAGGATTTCTGATAAAAATAACATTATAAGATATGTATTTTTTCCCCCAATCAATTTATGTATATGTATTTTTTTCCCCAAAAAATAAGTGGTCTAGATTTGAATTGAATTATTTCACCAACCAGAAATAATTCTGGTTATTTCTGGTTTAGCTGGTGAAATTATTACCATAATTCCACTAGCTAAACCAAAAGGTTAGCAAGTTTATTGTTTATTATAGGCAGTTCATAAATGAAACGGTCTAATCTTCAAAGAAATACAACTGTTTAGCGTGGCAATGCAAAAGCTATGTTCAAATTAAATGCGTAATCTACTTCAAGCTACAAGTTCCTGCTGCAACGGCAGCTGTTTACTTTGCAGCCAAGCTGTAATTTCCAACCTTTTCTGTGAACTACTTGTTAAATCAGCACATGCTGCCCACATTGTTCACCCAAAGAAACTAAAGTAACAAAATAATTTCAAGCTTTTGACTTTTTTTTTATAAAAGAAAAGAGCAAGAGGAAAACCAATCAACCGCTTTGAGGGAGCATATTATACATATTTTATGGCATTCTCATTAACCAATTTTTTTCCCTTTCGCTTTGCTTTGTATTTTTGTTATGGTGAGATAACCAGAAGTTGAATATAATGTTTATTTCAAAGCACAGTCAAAGGACCCTCCAAACTTTATGTAGGATTCATAACTATAAATTACCCAATTTCAAATTTTTTATGAGGTGTGACGTGCCAACTCAGATTACCTTTGTAAGGACTGTGACACACACTAGGAATGTTACAAGATCTCAAGGTTAAAGATTTCGCTATAACATGATGCAGTGTTATTTTTCTTTATTTGCCATCAGTACATAATTTCATATAATGAAGTGAGTGTTAGCTATTATAATAAATTTTATTTGATAAACTGTTATATTTATGATTGAGACCCATTTTTTTATAAGTTTGAGTTGCCCTGTTCTCTTGATAGACAACTCATAGCTTTAGGGTTGGATTTCAACACTGGCTGGAAAAGTAGAAGAAAAAAAAGCCTCCACTTTTATAAATAGTTTTTCTTTTTGGGAAGGATTTTTGGTGCCAAATTTGTTATCCCATTTACTAAAATAAAAAAAATAAAGTACTTCAAACAATGTGCTGTTTGCTCAAAATGTTTGAGGGTTAAAAAAAAAGAAGAAATTTCACTTTTGAAGTAAACTGATTCTCCAGTATTTAACCAGCCAATAAACATGTAGAACAAATTGTGGGAAAACTGGACGGTTCCCATCACTAGCAGGTACTGATGCCTCACAGATGAATACCTGAAGTATTTCCTTTTTTATGAATAACTACATACAGGTAAAAATGGAAAGCAAAATATCAAACCGTACTCCATTCCCAGGACTTAAGATTTAAAGTGAACCAGTGTATCTCTCAGACACTTGGCAACGGTTTATATTCATCTCCCTCTGACTGAAGAAGGGCATCTAATCAGCAAAGGATTTCCATACCTGCCTTCTGCCTCCGCTAATCTAAAGTACATCACACATCTGGTAGGGCTTTATTTCAAGAGTCCAGAAAATAGATAAGGAGCTGACAAAGATGGAGATAGCGTTAATCCCCGAGCGACGCCAGGTCCAAAGGAGTACCCGCTGCACAACAATGGGGTAATGAAGGCTCAGAGGCCACAGCTAAGCCATGCTAAAACAGAGGTGACAGGGTACAGAGAATGGAGCGACAGGAAAGGAGCAAACAAGAGGGGGGAAAAAAAGGTGGTAGAAAAAAGGAAGATCATAGATGAGGAAGCATGAGGAGAGAAAGTGAAAAGCACAGACAGAGGGAGTGCAGCACAAGTGAGTAGAGAGGAACAAGTCAGGAGGACATGTCAGCAGGAGAGGTTTCAGCTACATCATTACAGGGATACAGCGCTGCTGGGCTGCACAAGCATGGACTTCAAAACATTTTAGGGCTGCACTTGCTGGTATATTCTACCGCAAGAAGAAGGAAGGCGAAAAAGGAAGCTAGCATCCATCAAATATTCTTAATTTTTGCTTAATGCTACCCTAAAGTTTGTAAAAGATTGTGTCCACTGTCAGTGGCTAATAATTTCCTCAAATAAATTCAATTCAATGTATTTACATAGTGCCAATTCACAATAAATGCCATCTCAAGGCACTTGGCAAAGCCATATAAATACATTTTGATAGACTAATTGCTATTTATTCTAGTGGCAACACAATCCCTTATCTCGCTCATTTTGTGTGGAAAAAAAAATCATATTTTTCAATTTCTTCTAACAAGAAAACTAAATTATACGTACAGCAAAACAATCCCAAATCCCCAAAGAGCCTTTGAAGGAACTAAGATCTTAAATGACATTAGATTGCAAAAAACCATTTAACTGAAAACAATAGCACACCTGCAGTAAGGTGATTTTGCTGTCAATACCAAGCATGATGTGATAACAAAATCCATTCAGGAGTTAATTAAATTTCATACAAAGTTAGAACGGCTATGTTTTCCAATTACAGGGATTCTTGGATAACCAGGGTTTGCAACAATAAGGCTTGCCAATAGGGGAGCTGTTAAGCTGTATAAAAAAGAAAACTCGGCTGTTGACTACAGTATATGCACAGCTACAGCGCTACATTGTTTCACAAGCAGCGTGTCTGAGAGAAGCCCCCCATTCACAGCCTGTGTCTGTCTGACAAGGACTAAGAATGACAAATCTCTTCAGAGCTCTGTGACAGACCTGAAGAAAACGTTTGACTCGAGTGTCAAATATTTGAACTCCTTGAACTGTCAGACAAGCTGGTGATCTATCTCGCAAGACAGTCTCCAAAGTGAACACGTCACACCAGTGGGAGGATAACAGAATGAAACCTCTGATGCTTTCCCCACACACACACACACACACACACACACACACACACACACTTTTTAGACTTTTCTTTGCATACAGCCCTGTGAGATCCAAAAAGATTTAATACACTTAGGTGGAACAGAAATTAAACTGTGTTTGCACCTTCATTGTCTGAGAAAGAAAGAAAGAAACAAAGAGAGAAAGAAAGGAGACCTATTTCATGAAAATGTTTTGTTTACCTATTGGCATACTATACACTAACTGGCCACTTTATTAGGTACACCCAGCTGGTTGGACTCTGGTAAACACAACCCGCCTAAAATGTTGATACAAAACTGGATGGATCCAAGCTTTTATGTTGCACATGCCAAATTCTGACAAGACCAGAGGAATGTTGTAGCTGAAATCAAGATTCAGGAGACCAGATAACTTTTTATTTTTTTCCCCAATGTGTCATTGTCTTATTTTTGGTCAACATGTGCAAATCGTAGCCCCGATTTTCTGTTTAAGCTGACAGGAGTGGCATGCAGTGTGGTGAGTTCATCGGCACAAATCAACGCATCAATGTGTCGTGGTGATGGTATTCCACATAGCTGGGCTTACAATTTTTATTTGTCTAAAATCAGTCGGCCCATTCATTTCTGATACCAGCTGCTGCTCACAACATATTTGTTCTTTTTCGGACCATTCGTCGTAAGCCCGAGAGATGGCTCAGTTTAACGTTTTCTTCAGAACCTGACTTGGCGTACCTAATAAAGTGGCAGGTCAGTACACATAGACATGATATGTTGCAATAGTATTACCTTACTTTCTTTATTTCCTTTAAGTAATATTCTCCAAATATCTGTCTCAGAAATGTATGCACTGATTGCATCAGCACAATGAATCCATTTCCACTGGCAGTCAAAGTAGGAGCGAAAGGGCTGAGTATTTACTTCTTTTTTTTTTTTTCGTGAGTCCTATATTTATGATCTCACTGACCAGTCAACTGGATTGCTTCAAAGCAATTGCACAGTGGGTTGTCTTGTCTTTCATTTGTAAAAAGTTACCTAAAATGTGTCCAGTGTAGTTTCATGAACACAAGGTTTCATTTCCGGCTTGTCTGGTTACCCATTGTACCTCATAACTAATGTGAACTGCATCCCTGCAGCCGTCCACACAATAACTTTGAACTTCTTTGAAAATCTGGCACTCAATTTCCTACATAAATCATAGATATTATATTTGAATGCATGGACTGGCTAATGTGTGCATAACTAATGAACATGTCTATTAAATGTGTTTATGGATTCGGAGATCGATATTTTTTTTCTTCTACTGGCCAGTGTTCTGTTATGTAGTGCTCAGTTGTTATGATTGCTATGGGATAATATTGAAACCTTTTTTGCAAACCCACTCAATGCATTAACAACTGTATTCATTTTGAGTAAAAATTGTTTAATAAATCAATGCAACATAAAAAATGCATGCAGGAAAGTGTTGTACGTTGTGTTTAAGAACTTCCAAAACATTGCAAGGACAAACAAGGAATCATTCCCACGTTAGCAATACACTGTTTTCAAAGGAAATCCAACCAGAGAAGAAAAGTGCCTCTCTGGTTGATGAAATATTAAAATTGTTTTACTCACTGTCATTTAAGTGTTGAACCAATTCACTGGGTCCCTCGGACAGAAATGCACTCCACATCTTACATGATTAATTATTAGGTCATTAACTAATCAAAAGATAATTATTGTTCATTACCTTTAAAGAATGCTTGTCTTACTTAAATGGTTTCAATAAAATGCATGTGGCTTTTTTTTAGATTGCATTTGTCAAATTTTTCAAGATGTCCAAAAAGTCTGTGACAACCTGGAATGGTAACCTAAGTTATAGGTAGAGAATATTTCTCCTTATGGCAGATAAAGGTGGAGGGTTAACCAGATTCCACTCAACCTCACTCTAAATTTACTCAAATGAAGCCTAATCGCTAATGTGCCTGATATAGGCATCAGCCTATTGCTCTGTTTTGCCATTTGAAATGATCAATTGTAAGGATGCCATCAGATTACACTAAAAGCACATATATACTCTAGCAATGTGGAGGTCTACATTTACATCAGCCATCGTACTTTAATTACATAAGAAATGAAAGGATTGGTCAGGATGCCTCCTGGACGCCTCCCTGGTGAGGTGTTCCGGGCACGTCCCACCGGGAGGAGGCCCCGGGGAAGACCCAGGACACGCTGGAGGGACTATGTCTCTCGGCTGGCCTGGGAACGCCTCGGGATTCCCCCGGAGGAGCTGGAAGAAGTGGCTGGGGAGAGGGAAGTCTGGGCCTCCCTTCTGAAGCTGCTACCCCCGCGACCCGACCTCGGATAAGCGGAAGAAGATGGATGGATGGATGGATGAAAGGATTGACACTGTGATTGAGGATGGGTCAGGATCAGAATATTCATGCGCTCTGGCCGTCATGGCACCAGCACCTCCAGCATCAATTGAGCATTTGTGTAGCTTAGAGCTGCGACAGCTTCAATTGAAGCTGCTGCTGCCAACTCACAGTCAACCTATAATTAGCAGAGATGAAAAGGGGAAAAAAAAGTATTTAAGTTTAAGTAGCAAAAGTAGCACAAACAGAATTACTACATCTGCTGAGCGACATCTGCTCACATTTTGTGAACTAGCAATTTCTCCACAGCTGCCACGATGGAGGTTGTGGCTCATAAAGCCCCTTTTATTTTCTTCTCTTCAGCTTGACAGTTGACATCAACCCCCGAGGTTTTACTTTATGACCCTGGGACCTTTCCAAACCACTAAATGTGTCATATTAAACCGTCAAAGATGCCACGGTCGTATTTGCAAGTGGTGAAAAAAGCGACTTTCTTAAAATCTAAAATATTAAAGCAAAACAGCGGGAGAAATTTGTAGAAGTGTCAACGGTTTAACTAACTGTTGCGTAAGCCTGAAAGTGCACAGATCCAATCACAACTTGAAAGCTCTATTATAAAGCCCAGCTGTCTGTATCATTCAAGTGTGAGAATGCATCAGATGCTGTGTTTCAGGAATGTCATCATCACAATTTAATTTTTTGCTTGCCAATTTAAAGATACACAGTTGAAACCAGATATTTACGTACACAATAAAAAAGAGTAAAAAAATTTCACACACTTACCTAAACCATTTCAGTTTTAGGTAAGCTGGGATTACCAAAGTTTACCCCAAATTATAACTGTATTGATTATATTTTATTTATTTTTTCAAATTCAAAAGTTACCTTACAGAATGACTCCTGCACCTTTAAACAGTTTGGGAAAACCCACCTTGCAAAGTTATGCTTTAAGCCTGAGTTTAATTTACAACATTTAAGCTAACTGGAGGCACAGCTATGCATATGTTTTAAAACAACACCTCACATATAACACTTTCTTTTTTTCTTACAATACTTTTTTTTTTCTTTCAATGCTTTCTTTCTTTTTCTTCATGAAAAAGAATCAGGCAAGATATAGAAAAACTAATATTGGACCTCCGTAAGGCTGGTTCATCTGTTTTCATACAGTTTCCATATGCCTGAAAGTGCCACAATTTTCTACTCAAACATCTCTGTGTAAGTATAATCAGCTAAATGTGCATATCAGCTGAAGAACAAAGGACTGTGACCTCAGAATAATGTTCGCTGAAGCTGGTTAAGAGTCTCGTTATCTACAATGAAACTACCGTACCTCAGCGGTAGCCACGTCGACGACTTGAAAGCTACTTTTCTGAAACTTTCACATGCATCCCTTCTCCAACGCATTTGAATCAAATGAATGCCTTTCTACCAGGCCACTGCAGAGATGAATGACATGTTGATGACAGGATTTAGTTATTTGATTCAGGTGTGTTGTGGAGGGATTCATTTAAAAGGCTGAAAGGCAGAAATCACCATTCCAACTGCAAAGTGCAAGAGTAACAGCAACAAGTGAGGAGGGTGTTTCGCTTCAGGAGGCCCTGGCACTCAAGAGCAAAGACCGGTATGTGAATACGTTAAAGCAACATCTCACTAACTCTATTCCTAGCACTTAAGAGAAAGACCCAAAACCAAGTTTAAAAATTAGCTGCAAGATGACTTAACAGCATATCAAATCCATGCTTCAGAGTTACTGTCCTAAAGCTCTGATCTCAGTGTCATAGAATATTTATGGGATCGGTTAAAAAGATGTGCGTGAGCAAGGTAGCCTCCAAAACCCGTCTGAGTTCTACCAGTTCTACCAGTAAGAATGGGCCAAAAACCCAGCAAGATGTTCTTTTTTGTAGCACTAGTGACCTTTATTCATTAGGAGCTGGACAGGAAGAAGTGCAGAGAGAGAAGGAGTAGACATGCAGAGAATGACCCGGGGCCGGAAATCAAACCGGGGACAACAGCGATAATGACTGCAGCCTCTGCATATGGTGCACCTGGTCTACCACTGAGCTATGTGGCACCCTGCAGCAAACTACTGCGAAAGGCTTTTGACCCAAGTCATACACTTTAAAAGGCAATTTTACCACATCCTAAAATATGTAGGTCAACTTCAGACTTAGAAGACAGAGATAGAGCAATACCTAAAGTAATGTTTTGTTATTATGGTGCATAGCACAATTTTCATCAGATTTTATACCAAACAAAGAAGGGGAAAAAAGTTCTGTTTTCATGCAGTGCATGTTAATATTTGTTTTCAGCTGCATGCACAATGCTTTTGCTTAGAATTGCAACCTTTGCCTGAGAAGTGTCATTAGCGTTGCAGTGCTGCTAATCTGATGAAAGTCTGTGCTTCTCTTATTACCTCCTCTAATGTCCCCAAAAACAGCCAAAGTGTATTGGAGTGACTATGCTATAATACAATATTCAAACTCTCCCATGATGCTTTTACATTGGGGAAATAATAAACCCTTTTCCTAGAGCTGCTTCTCTCCGCTTCGACAACTGTTCTAGCCTCATAAGAGAATGGGAACTGAGCTTAATCATCAGACGGGGAAAGATCCCCCTTAAGACCTGCCAAGAGAGCATATTGTGTGACTCGTCCCCCTTCCACAAGGCTTGATATTTAATGCATATAGGTGCCGCAGCAGGCAGTGATGGATGGGGGGTAACGCTGAAGTTGACATGCCGCTGGCAGAATGCAAGGCCGTCAAAACAGACTCACGGTCTGTGAGCCGCATCCCATGCAGGGAGACAGAGGAAAGATGGTGAGAGAAAGGCGAGAGTGCAAAGAGAGGTTGGTGAAAAGTGTCCGAGTGACTGAAAGCAAGAGAGACAGGAAGACGGGGAGGAATCATGGAATCTGTTTCTGTCTGCGTGTTTGCTGTGAAAGATGGCAGCGGATAAAAATGTACTGACAGAAGTACAGCTTGAGACAAAGAGCAGACCCACGGTGGCGTAAGTGATAGAGTCAAATTAATTATCGCATAATGCAAATTGTTTTTCTCTCTGATCATTTTCGGCAAAATAATTTAAACAAACTTTAAGGTAGTTTGAAAAGGGTGAACGACAGTCCAGATAACGTCGAGACATTAGGATTCATTGTTTACACTTCACTAAAACTGTGACACAGAGGCCACTTAGAGTAGAAATGAGACAGTGGCCAGAAACACTTTTAGATCAAATTAATAAATACCATCTTGTCTGCTGTCATTATCTGCATTAGTGGTGATATAGAGTTCATAGTACAGTGACATGCAAATATATGAACTCCCATTAAGCTCCTTTGTCATAAATGACAAAGGAGCAAAGAACTGCGGTTTCTGAATACAAACTGCAATCAAAATAAAGTGTTTACTGAAGTGGAATAAACATTATTTCAGAGTGTTAGATCTTCATTATTTTTATTTAAATGTGTATGCGAAACGCACATGATCTGAACATCATGTGCTGCCACCGGCATGGCAGCATGATATGTCCAGATCATACCATGCTGCCACGAATAACCTTGTTTTAACCTTAACCCTTAGAATAATCTTTCTAAAAAGATTATTCAAAACATACTGATGGACAAAATAGTTTATGCTGAACAGCCGATAAATCAGCCCTGATTTCCATAGTTTAGTTAGAAAAAGACTAAAAATGAGCCGCAGACCCGCCCACCATGTCATGTCTGCACGTTTGCATTTAACAATAATCACCCCACTGTTGCCATATTCTTGCCATATTTAGCATAATTTCAGACAAAAACAAAAGCAAAAAAAAAAAAACAGCATTGACAGATCAGGCTTCTTGAAGATCAGTAATCTGCGATCAGCCAGAAAACTGCACCCACAGTTTACAGCGAAGCTCAAAGTTTCAAATCCTCCACCCAATCTGATCAAACTTTAACTATTTTGCACAGAAAAAGTGTCAAACACACAAATATGTGAAGCTGGTCGAGACATGCTTCGCAAGAACTGCAGCTGAAATTGAAGATAAGGGCAGTTGTCCAAACTATTAAAAAAAAAATACATTTTACAATTTTTTGGCTTTTATTTCGATTTTATTCAATTTCACAATTATTCATCACTATATGTATGTATAGGGAGACATAAAATGTTCAGTAAAACATTTGCTGAACATTAACCCCAAGGGACACGGTTCTGGAAAAAAAAAACACAGTTGAACTGAAATATTCAATATTCCACTCATTTTCTACTTGCTTGCTTAATAGCAAGCATTATAGGTGCAGAGGCCTTGAGAATTAAAAGGGTCATTACACGTCTAAAGCTGTAAACAGTAAACCACCCAAAGTGTTTTTGCATTCTTTCTCCACATCAGCAAATCAGACCTCTGTTTCTAGCTTGCATAAATCTCCTCTACATGTCAGGGCCTCGGGGTTGCTCTTAGTGGGCTATTCATCGACCTGAAACCTTTAATGTATATATGTAGCACATCTTGCAGAGAAGTATTTACCCTGTAAAACACAAGGTGTGCCTGCGTAGAGACGATATACTCACCTTAACCTTTCACATAATGTCTGACAGGTTTGTAACGTAGTTAAAAATGCATGGCTTGTAGTTCCATTTTGTCAAAATGTTACTTCAAAGTTGCTGCAGTAGTGGATCCTAATGTGCTATTTCCATGTGTTTCAAACACTCTCTCTGTGGCACTCTATATTTCTCTCTGCCTCAGGAAATTAATACACCAAGAGGAGCTCCAATTCAACTTTTATAGACATTTTTGTTTTGCGGTTAATTTTAGTCATTTCCAACACATATTGGATACATCCAATTTTAATAAAATCTAAAAGGTTCATTCTTATTCGCTTTGACACAGAATAGCATTGCCAGAACTTTAGATGCTAAAAGCATATAAATTGCCTCCTATAGGTATTTCGACCTTGCACACTCTTCTAAAGTATTTCTGTAAAAATTCCACATTTCATCCTCAATACTAAGCAAGGGCTGAGATTTTTTTAAGCAATTTCTGTTTCCCTATATAAATTTCTGATAGAAGGGTAAGTGATTAAAGTAAAATACAATAGCTGCTAAGCAGTTCCTGCATGTGAGATAAAGAAAAAAAAATTTCAGGGATGCAAGCTGGTCTTCTTTGAAGTTAGCGAGTGAAAAAAACTTGTCTGTGACAACAAATGTTGAAGTTTTTAACATCTGTATCTTAACGGTTTTTAAGTATTATAGTTTTTTATACTTGGACTGACTTTAGCAGCTGATGGTGATGGGCAAGGACCTGCAAAAAGAACTGTAGACTACATGAAAAATTAGTTTCACAAATAGATTACCATCACATTAGTATGATTGGATTATTTAATGCTTTGCATAAACATGGCTTCCAAAAAGTTTCTATCTCAGACATTCGATGTTCTTCCAGACTTGAATATCAAGAATTTTTTCTTATTTCAACATTCTGGACATTTAGGAAAGATTTGATAAGTCTGGTTTTCTGAATGAATCTATATTGGCTCAATTTCAGATTGTATAAAGCCTCTCAAAGCATTACTCTACATCGGAGGCTGTTTCAAGACACACAAATATACATATATTATGTAGCAAAAAAAAAAAAACATAAGTAAAATTGTTTTTGCTTATAGGCAATGTGTGCTCAACTATTATGAGAATGCAAAATGCAATCCAAACATATCATATATTGCTGCTGTTGCCGTTATTGATGTAGCTCCACGTGATAGTGTGCTATGAATCAGGAGCTTAAAAGCTCAATGACAAAAACAATTGCATCAAAGCCAAGTTAAAATTGAATGGTACTAAAGGAGATTTATATGGTGTTTAGTGTGGAGCGTAATATTTTTGTGTGCAGATGCTGTGGCTACTGCGGCATCATATTCACACTCACAAATAGTCCATTAACATTTCCTTTTGTTTAAGATTTCATTTGTTTTCCTCCACAAAAATGTGACAGAATTTTATTTAGCTTTAGGTAAACATTTAGCACACAAAACACTTGTGCAGCACAGTGTTTCGACTCTTTCACAGGCTACAAGCTAAACTACGTTTGTGTTTCAACAGTAATGAACAGGGCAAGAGAGAAATTTCAAAAGAGCAAGGAAGGACTGCAGTTTCAGCTGTCGGAGTGTAGGAAACAGATAACACCACACTGGAAGCCGTAATTGCAGATACTTAGGTCAATATTTTGTCAGGAAGATTCACAGTAAAGATTGATGTATCAATGAGGGCAGTCGAGAACCCTGGGCTCCAAATATTGTAAATTCCTTGACAAAAGCAATAACAATCACACGATTCATTATTATGAATACTGACTTCTCCTCCTTGAAGGAAGCCAACAATTGACTAAAGATTAGCTGCTCAATAAGAGGAAATGACTTGAAAAACATAAATAAGGGATGGGGACGCGTTTCCCATCAATCACCGCTTCGGGTCTTCATTAACACACTCCTACTTTTGTGTCTTAGTGTGGGGGAAAGTGTGTGGGTGGGTGTTTTTGACTCCTCTAACGACCATTCTTCAGTCCATTGGTCAAATTGCACACTTCAATCCTTCTCATCAACTTTAAAACCTTCTGAGAGCCGATACACCTATCAACCTGGTCAAGGAGACGTGCACACCCATTTTCACATTTAATATGCTCATTACCTTAGTCAAGGAGAGGCAAACGTCCTTACTGTGCCCCGGATTTTGCCTTTGCTTTGCCAATGGAGTGCTCTTGTCTGTATAATAAATATTCCTACTACAGACATCTACAGACATGTACAGTCATCTAAAGTCTAAAGAGAAATTAATACATTCATAGTCTTCCAATATATAATTTTGATTCAGCTCATCCCCCAATTTGAAGTAAGTTCTAACAGTCGCATGAACTGTTTCATTTGACTCAATCATACTTTACTATCCAGAGCAATTGCTGGTTAACTTTGTTACTGCTGGGTCTTTTGGCTAAAAGAAAAGCCATAGTCAGAAGCCATCACCTTATGAACTTGGATGTCATAAGTTATTTGTGCTGACATGTTGTCTTCAGGTCAGTGATGGAGACTCATGTCTGCAACTTAGATGCCAAACTGCAAGTGGAAGCAGACAAAGCGCTGGTCAGAAATTAATAGAAGGATTTTATCACTGTTGTTGCAAAAAACATTTTTCCATTTATTCTTATTGAGAAAGATATGACTAATTTTAAATTAAATTGGTCAATAAAACATAAAGAAAAAGTATATTTCCTTTCTGACTTGACGTTGCTTTTACATTATTTTTCTATCATTAGATTTCAGTATCATTTCCTATCAGAAACATTTTTGTTCAATGAAAATAGCTACTACAATTTTGGGCTGTAAAGTCAAAACACCTAAAATTTTCTGCCATGTCAAATAGGAAAGTGTTGCACATAAGCTTTGTTTTTATGCTTGTTCACCTTCAGACCTACTCCCACTAGTACAAAGCTAACTATGAAACAATCTCACAGGCTATACAGTTTGAGACCTCACTGTTGTGTTTTTGTAATATTTTGTGTGATATTGCAAGGTGTGACCTCGGGCTGAACTTTCTGGTACATCCACTCCATTGGAGAGCTTTTTTTTTTATTTTTATTTTTTTTTATTCCATTTGTGAGAAACATCTCTCACTGTAGAATAATGGACATTTCTTTTCTTGAAATGGTTCTAAGACCAATTTCAGAATGGGCAGCAATAACTACATCCTTCAGATTACTGCTGATGTCTTCCACTTTGATGCTGTGTAACACTCAAGTGAATGATCCAAAGTAGCAAGCTGCCAAAACTGCTTTATTATAGAGATGCTCACATCAATGATCAGTTCATTAGCCACATTTAGAATACAGGACCTGACTGGTATGTACCACCATAACATTCGGAATCTTTTCCAAAGCACCGTTCCTTTGTTTTCATGTAGTTCTTGGCTCGATTTATGTATTTTCCTTGTTTTGTGTTCGACACTGAACAAATGCACCTAATTTTAAGGCCTGGAGAATTTTGATTAGCAGATCCAGATTTGCGAAGTTTAGAAATGAAGAAGAGTGCAGTTACATTTTACCATGTGTAGCTGCAGGCTTTGATCAATAGGTAATCCCTGATGGTAACAAAGCAAGAAAAGGTCAGTGAACCCCAGACAGATAAAGACCCATGACACACATCCATCCTGACGTGCAGTGGCAAAGACAGAAACACAGAAACAGCAGGGGTCTATGATATCTTCTAATGCATGTTGAAAGCTGCCTATCCAATTGTTACAACTTCCTAGGACGGCCTCACCAGCTCTACTCACTTTTTAATCGATTTTCCTTCTTAAAATGTCTTGAATTTCAGTAAAAGTGTAATGGATCACCTGGAACTCTGCTTGATATCAGGACTGAATCCCCTAGAGATTTTCTTGCAACATTTAAGTTAACTTAAATTCTATACCTGCACAGTTTTTCCAAGAGACCAAGCACATTTAATGCTTAATTTTGAAGGACTATGATATAATCCGTTTTTTCCTCTCTTAATTGTTTTATGGTTACTGATAATAGTCCAAAACATAAAGCCAATCAACAGAGAAATTGGGTTCGCAGGGACACAAAAAGCCTTCTTTATTATGCAAAAACCCAAATTCTGGAAAAACTGGGGTGAGATGAGGAGAAGAGAGCATAAAATATATCTGGATTATCAGGAATTGTGCAAAGATGAGTGGTCAATAATCCCTCTTTCTGTTTGACATGGAGGAGACTGCACACAAATCCATTTTGTCGCTGATGAACGAAGGCTGCTGTGAAGCAGGAGCTTTGGTTTGGAAACTAAACAAGTGACTGACAGCCAAATGAAAAAAAACTTAATTCTAATTTTATTCAGGAATCCACAGAAAGATTGAGCATTTTTCATTCCGGACGAGAGAAAATATCTATCCAATAAATTCACATTTTATTTGATTCAAAGCTAAAAAGAACAGTTCAATTATCTTAGAACAACAACTGCTGCCAAAACATATACATCTCCATCAACTAACCAGTTAAGTTCCAGTTTTTCATTGTGAAATTTTAATACTGATTGTTGGAATCAGATTTCTTACTAGAATAATTTGAGTCCCCCAATGGACTATGACAGGAACTGTGTTTTTCCGGTGTGGGAGAAAAAAAAAGTTACTCGGCTTCAAAATGATCTTCAGAACGTCTCAATTTCCTTTTGCATAAATCAGCTGTCAAGTCTGAATGCAAAAGCATTTCAATTAATTGATAAGGTGTGTATGGAGGCATTACAGCACAATATTGTTTTCTTCTTTTTTGTCTCATTGTTTATTCTTGGTCTTGCAAAAACAAAAACAAGTGCATCAGAGTGATCATGAGAGGCGTACTTTAAACACCTCAGAATTTGCCTTTACATCTAAAAAAAAAACACATTTTTACATGCAAGACATCACAAGATGGTCATAGTCTGCTTCCCTCTTCTCTAAAACCGGCCACGGGTGAAAAATGTAATCTATAAGGAACATTTCAATTTTCTTACAGAGATTTTAATTAACCATGAGTAATAAATCTCAATTTTTTCCCTAATTCCTCTGCTGTCCTTTCTTACACTCCTAAAGCTCAGTCAGTGTGCCGCATGAAAACCAAACGGAGTGGATATCAAAACAAAATCTTTTGCAGAATTAGATTCAGCACACAACTATTATATAAGGGTAAAACTGTGAGCGGTATGACAGCCATGAAGTCAATATTCCAGATAATTTGAAACTTTAAATGTCTGCTCAGAAAATATTTTCAATTATTTAGGCACCATAACGAGGCAAAAAAAGAGGAAACTACACTGAAGGAGTTAACTAGTTAGAACTGAATGAACTAATTTGTGTTTTATTATTTAAATGACCAACTTTCAAGGGTAAATGATTAATAGAAATATGATATTTTCTGCTGTGATAAATTTACTTCATACAGAATGTATATAACCTGGAAATCTTTAATATAGTAGCATGGTTCAGGAGGTAGGAAATTGTCCTATAAGTAGTGGGTTGATGGTTCAAACCCCTGCTTTTTGTCTCTCACTTATTGTGTCCTTTCGCCTCGCCTGGTGGTCAGACCTAGAGGCGCCTGTGCATGGTAGCTTCGCTACTGTCAGTCTGCCCCAGGGCAGATGTGGCTACGATGCAGTAGTGCTTTCGGGTCCTCTAGGCTCGATAAAGCGCTACACAAGTACCGGCCATTTACCGTTTATTTCCCACTATTGGGATTCTGAAATAAAATACATCAAAACAAAATCTTTTGCAGAATTAGATTCAGCACACAACTATTATATAAGGGTAAGACTGTGAGCGGTATGACGGCCCTGAAGTCAATATTCCAGATAATTTGAAACTTTAAATGTCTGCTCAGAAAATATTTTCAATTATTTAGGCACCATAACAAGGCAAAAATAGAGGAAGCATCTCTCTCTATATATAGATATATATAGATATATATCTATATATAGATATATATAGATATATAGATATAGATATATATAGATATATATCTATATATATCTATATATACAGAGAGAGAGCGAGAGAGTTTATAAAACAATCCATGACCTGTGAACACTAAACATTTGTCAAACTATCCTTTCACTTCGCTATAATTAATTATCTTGGACTTTGGAACTGCTGAATAACAGCGATGTATCGGCCCCGTTTCTACTGAGACCGGCAGCCAGTCTAAATAACAAACTGCATGGAAATTTGTCTTCGTTGACTTACAGAAAGCCATTTTTTTTAGCAAAATTTAGATTTCTCAATAATGCAAAACTAAAATCACACCACGTGCTGATTTATAAGTCTATTTCTCTACAACTTTATCAGGAGATTAGCACATATTAATTTAGTACTTTCATGGAAAATAAATCTATTTTCATCTGATCACCTCTGGATCTGTTGACCAGTTCTGGACAAAGTAGCACCATCAAGCTACAAATCTTATCCAAGAAGGCTTTCAATTCGCTAATGCATAACTAGCTATTCTTTAGGATACATGTTTATCAACCCTATATTGATTTCTGCATTATGATGACCGTTTACTCCGAGGTCAGCTTTTATTTTAACAGCCTCATCCCTCTTTGTAACACTACTCGGACTACACCTCATGAATAATGCCAGTTCCTCTGCTACCCTAGTATTCACATTCGGATGTTTTTCCAATTATCTCGCAAGCTGTAATTCTGTGCCGCATGGCAGTTTGGCCTGCGAGTTATTAAAACGAAAACACTGGAAGGGAGGGTTAATTTACAGGCTTTATTTTCTCATTCTCAGCCAGCAGTATTTAGCATGGCATCGCTTTCGATCTCGAGAGCAAATTTTGTCGACTTTCTCTTCTGCTCTTATTATTCGGTCTTGCCCCGCTTTTCTTTTTTTTTTTTATGGTCACAAAGAGATCGCCGTGGAGTCATTTTCGTGCGTTCCGGCAGAAACTTTTTTCTGAGTAGCACAATCAGTGCTGCACTGACCATCCACTCGAGCCGACCCTTCCTATCTTCTCCCTGAGTAATGGGCTGCAATCTGAGCTCTCTGTTGACCTGTCAGCCCCCCCTTTCAGTCCTCTCTACCTCCTCGCACTACTCTCTGTCTGCTGACTGCCAATTAAAAAGCAGCGACCGTGGTGACAAGGGCCCCGTTGTTGCGAGTGATTGGGCGAGCGGCAGCTTTTTCCTAGCCCGAGAGTGAGTCGGAGGCTCGTCGATCTCGCTTGATCTCAACCGACTGCCCCGTGTCCAATAAATCATTTTCTCGGCGACCGAAGCCTCTTTGACCAAGGCAATCAAGGAATTCCACTTTATCTGCTGCTGATATCAATGCCGGCTTCGGAGTTAAACATTAAATAGTGATTGTGAGATGACCCCGAGATAAGCCGGGGCTCTCTGCAAGCACAGTCAGATGTGATTTATTTGTGCCTCTAAACGTTGGACAAGACCCATATTACAATGAAATTAAATGGGGGGGAAAAAAAATAATACAGATTTACACATCAAAACACACGCGCACCATGAAGCGCGGCTATTATTTGCTAGCGTTCTCACAGATTATCCGATTTATCTCTATTCAAACCCAACACCTCTAAATACACGAGAGGCTGCAAAAAGATCAACTTTCATATTCAAGGACAAAAAATAATATCCACAGGAGAAAAAAAAGAAAGTGACCAAAAGGGTAATAAGACCAGAAAAGCAATAACACACAGCAATTTTCTAATAGACCTTCTAAAGAAAAAAATAAATCACATCGTCTCCTTATAAGGAAAATGAAGTCACAAGTTTCAATATTTCATTGCTAGTAGCATAAACACCACTACATGCAGCAGGATGGATTCTGCTTTGATAACTTCATCTATTAGAGGACTCTCAGCCTCTCTATCAATCACAGTAAATTTTCCCAAGCACATGCTCATACTCAGGAACCCATATTAGGGTAAACACACAAAGAAAAATCATTGGATGAACAATTCCCTTTTACAGCTAAATCTGGCCCTGCCGTTGCCTGCGTACGCCGAACAGGGCAAACCCTTTCATACCCATCACATGCCCTTCACTATCATCTCTCTCAATCCACCGATTGCTTCCTGTCAATCTCGGCAAATTCCCTTACAACTAACAATCAAGCAGCCTGCGGGCCATCAGAGCTCAGATAAAGAATGCATGTGGATAATATAATCTGTATAATCTCCATGAATTCTCTAATTCAACCACATGTTAAACGTGATGTATGACTTCATTAAGGACTGATGTCTGCTTTTATGTGATGCTGTTGGTGACCTTGACTGGCTTAGTGCGTCACTGTTAAGGCAAGGCTCCAATCCCGTTAAAGCTATTCAGCGAAGCTGGCACATCACTTCTGTCTGCAGGATCAGTTCATGTTGCCAAGTTGAAAGCAATGCCACAAACTTGGAATGACTTCTGTTACTGCAAGTAAGGAAAGTACAATGATTTCCAAGTGGGTCCAATGGGTCCAAGATAAGGTCTTAAATACAGCAGCAGCATATTGAGAACAATTTGATTTAAACACATTTGCCCCGAGGCATTTCTGACCTTGTTATGCTATAATTAAATTAGATTAAATCACCTCCCTATAACATTTATTACCTGTTTTGACTTTATATTCATATGGTAAATGCTTTTATCCACAGTAATTTAGAGTTCCAGGACTTTTTCAAGGACGTTTCACCACACGGTGTTCTCACCAAGTTTCAAACTACCTCCAGTAAAAGAAAATCCAGCGTTACCAGTGAGGATCTTATGTGTTTGTAAGGTTGAAACCTGTGTAATAGTTCATGAAGCCAAAACTACACTTTACAATCTCAAGTAGACAACAAAAAAGAAAAAACATGCAGTTTTTATACAGAAACACTGTCAGTCCAATTGCACAAACAGCTTCAAAGTCAATAGCAAATATTCTAATTTGATCTGATGTATTAAACATTACAGTCAAATTCAGTATATTGTTCAAATTAATTAGAAAGTTACCCATCTAATGTGACCTAGCCAATTGCATTGAGTGGCTGACTTGTAGCGTAATCTCCTCCTGATTGGAGGATATAGGGATTTAAGCACACTGTTTGACAGGTACACAATGGAAGTAGTAGACATTAGTTTTGTCTATGTACAAAATTGGGACATGAATTCACAAAGGAGCAAATGACCAGGAGCCCTCATTTTCAGGTACACAAGCTGTGTGTGTACTGACAGTTTGACCACTAGAGACAACCTTCCAAGTTGACCTTAAACCAAAAAACTAAAAGTTGAAATGTAATAATGCATGTTGATTAAGATTCTACACACACCAATGATCTTATTGAAACCATTTTGCCTCCATTTTGAAGACGAGGTGTTATGTTCAATAACGTCTTACATCTCAAATTTTTATACTAAATACCTAAATGCAAATGCTTCTTAGTGCTATACTCAAATGGCAATTTCCAAGCTAAACCTGATATCAACAAAAACAAAAACAGTTTAATCAAAAATGTAAGTGAATTTAGAAGGAAAGGAGTTAAATTATTCCTACATTAGCAGGAAAAGTAGTGGTATATTGTTACTGCAGGCCAACTCTAAATCACGCTTGGCTAATAGCTGCGCTGCCTCCATCTCCAAGCACACCGCATCCCATGCCTCCTCTGTCTGTGCAGCAGCTAGTTATGCAGATTTGTCTCCATAGTAAGCCATCTATTCCCTTCTGTTCATACAAGGTTACATTTATCTTCATAGAAAATAATAATAATAAAAAACATTCCTACATGACTGTGCAAGAAGCCAAAAACAATTGTATATTTCCTTAAGTAATTCTTGACAGTGACATACCAGCCCAAATAGCAATAGCTGGCTGCTGGGTGAATGTAAAGTAATATGTTTGAAACCCAAAACACTAAAGGGCCTTAAAGTATGTTTGAAGGAAATATAAAGTTCTTAGTGAGGTATGTTTTATATGTACAAAAGTTTTATAATGGCACTTGTTCCAACTAGTCACGATATGATTCATTAGTCATGAATATGCACTCTCACCTCTTCCGAAATCCTTAGTTTGTCGCAAGGCATTTACTCTTAACACCACCAACTTGTTTCTACAACAAGTTGCAGTCTTGTTGTAGAAACACAACACTAGGCACATTTACATGGACATAAATAACTGAAATAAACAGCAAATCAGAATAAAAATGTGTCGTGTAAACGCACCAATCAGAATATTCTGACTTCATTCAGCTCCTTTGGAATGAAACTGTAGACCAAATGAGAGGAGTGGTATACTGATTGATCATCCGAACGGAGTGCATGTGAACGCTTGTTCTGATGTGACTGTGGCAAACTGACCTGGCAGCGCATGTATACTCTATGTCACTGTGGCATATATTCGCCTTCATTGGCCAGACGCCATGTCAGGGAAGCAATCTGGTTTGTTATAGTCGAAACTCTGAAGGATGTTTATTTCCTCCCGCTCTCTCATCCTCTGAATCCTGAAGATCAACGGCATGTTTTGCTTACCGTGTGGCTCAATTAGGGAGAGCAGTAACATCTCAGCCATTGTTATAACCTGTCGCCGGGTCCATTCTGGGCACTTGGAGGGAATGAAACGAACACACTGCGTGTGGTTGTTTTTATCTTGAGTACAGATGGAAGTACAACTTCTTCTGTGGCTTTTTTTATACCAAAATTTTACAACTCTGCACGTAAGTGTATCTATTCTGAATAAAGCCTGGAGCACATCATAATTGAATTAATTAATGTTGTGTGCATTCAGATTATTTAATCCGAATACATTTCAATCCGATCATGGACTTTTGCTCATGTAAACATGGCTGCTTATCAAAGCACCACCATGCCACCTTGCAACAAATGTGCATTCTGAAAAGACAAACACACCTTTTTACAGTTCCTGCTGTTAAGACTTGAGTAGTCCCACTTTACACACAGTTAAACTATGTCACACAGAAAAGAACAGAAAAAAGTAGAAGCACTCACCTCATTAAGTCTCACTATGAACACAGTGCAGTAGTGGAAACACAAGCAGCTCGGAGAGCCCCTGGTATAAAAAATATAGGGGTTTCTACGGCAGACATGTTAGGACCACATCAGTTTCACATTTTATTTGGCCCGGGAGGCAAAAACCAGGTCAAAAGCTGCCACTGAGCCCTCTGGTGTGGCACATCTGGATACTGGAAGCAGTACAGTCAAAAACACGGTAAATCAAAGCGACTCCTGTCTCCATGGAAACTGTGCCCACTTCATTAGCTGCAACATAAAATAATTTTTTATCTAAGTAGTCAAATAAACCTAATATAAACAGTGTGTAAGTGCGTTGGCTCATGCATTCTACAGTATGTTACAATACATCAGACTGAATACTAGATAAAAATTCATCATCCTGCCTAAAACTCTGCTCTGCTTTTTTTTTTGTTTGTTTGTTTGTTTAAGAGCAGCATTTTTAACTCAGTCTTTCTCAAATATCTGCCTGTAGCTCCATCCCAACTGCTTTATTATTCATAAATACTGATTTGGATCAAAATCCTTCCTATTTATTTCACAAGTGTAAATGTAGATAAGACGAGGCTTGAAAGAATTATACAAAAAAGAAGAAAAAATTAATAAGAGGAGATATTCTCCCAGTGTGACATTAAAAATGCATCAGATCATCCATGTAAATCTTTTCCCTAAAACTCACACAGAAATGAATTAAAAAGGCATGTTGAGTTCGTCAACCAAAACGCGCAAGTTCAGATCTGGAGTGTGGGGTAAGACGGTGCTTTGGAAGCTTCTTACGAATTGAAAATGCGGTCATGCATGCTAAGTGAGCCAGATGAATTCGAAGTTTTAACTTCACTGACATCAAGCCAATGAAAGAGAAAAAAAATGCCTCCTTACACCTCAAATTGGGATTATTAGAGGCGCACTAATTTGGAACTCATTTCCTTTCCCTTCACTCGGAGGCGTTTCAGCTCGTTATGCATCACACTGCAACATAACAATACGAGAAAGGCAAAAGGAGATGATTTATTGGTGGTGTTCAAGTTTTAACAATGATTATGATTCGCATAAAGCCTCCATTATGCCATGCACATAGCCAACCTGGCTTTTCATATTGTGATAACCAGGATACATTGAAAGAGACAGGAAGCCATTGACTCTGAGGAGAACGTTACTGTAGCATTTGATATTTGATGTTCATCAGTGTTGTTAAGGTCACTGCCACACTTGCGTTGTATAAAAAAACCCCTGAAATTAGTTTGTAATTAGTTTGATTTTAATTAACATTAAAATTCACCTCTCAGTAACAGACAAGAAACCAAAGTCACATTACTACAGACTTTCTGGTGAGCAGAATTGGCTGATTTTATGCTTGACCATTTGTGATTGATGGCTCGCTGTTAGTGGGCTGAAAATCTTCCGATCATTTTTCGATCAGTGAACACATCGTACATCAGTGTTACCAGGTCATGCTGACAGCAACACTCTCAAAGTGGAAATTGCCACCGAGTGACAAATATTTAGGAAGCTTTTTTTTTTCAGTATCAGTGAGGTATTAAAAATTAGGTCACAGAAAGCAGAGAGAAGTAAAGGTTTCTAAAAAATTATTTCATGCAGGCTTGGTGGATTTGTTCCTTTGTTTAATCCTTTCTAAAAGTCAAACTTTGTCAGTCCTCAGACATGCTAGATTAGGAAATGTTTGCAGTCTTTTGAAAATCTCATGACTAAGGAAATGTTCTTCTAACTCTACAAACAATAAACACAAAGTCTTGCTGTTAGTAATGCTAACAGCACTAATTGCATGTATGTGATTACAAAATATAAATTGTCAGCTATGCAATTATTTCCTTTTGAAATTTTAGTTAAATCCAATTTAATCGCACATCTGTGCAACATCAATTGCTCTGTCACTCACACACAGGTTTGATGTAATCACATGCGCGGCAGTAAATGAGCTAATTTTTTACCAAGCAAAGACCGCACCATAAATCAAAGCTTTTTCATCTCAAACATTAAGTCATAAAGCACTATCATTCATTGTGAAATTATTTTGCCTAAAATCATTTCAAATTTAATATCGTATGAAATTTTCAGGTGTGATTAAAAAAAACAAAACACTATAGTTTTCATTTTTTTCCGTATTAATACCTCTGCTCTACATCTTGAAGGATTTCATTGTAAAAATGTTCTGTGAAGTTGATAGTGCTGTAACTGAATCATTTTGATGTTATGACCATTTCTGTCTTTTAATCAATCCACAAAACAAAACAAAAAAATCTATTTCCTTTTACAAAAGTTGGTCATTTTAAATTGTCCATAAATTGTCTGACCAATGCAGTTTTATAAATGATGGGATATGAATACTTTGGTGAATAAAACAGCTCACTTAAGACATGGACAGCAAACCGTGGAAGGGATTTTTTTCTCCCCTACAAAAACAACTTTTAGCTTCTGGTGAGTTTATCAAGCTCTAATTATTATCCAGCCCAGCCTTGCTTTTGCTCCATTCTTCTCACTACCGTCTCCTTAGGGAAATGGCTGATTCTTTTGCAGAGACTGCACATGTTTCAGCATTTCCACAAAACTTTTTTGTCAGCTGTTTAATGCCTGACACATGCCCAGAGGGTTAATGTGTTACCAGTTAGAGAGGGAGAAAAAAAAATACTGAAATCATTAATAATAAAAAAGGATGCTAAAAAGCCAAAGTTGCATTGTTTTGCTCTGATTTTCTAAAGAGTTATTATTTAGAACTGGAGAGCGCACTGGTAATTTAATTTATTGTTATTCTGAAAGTGCTTCCTCTTCACAATTTGTATTCTTTGCTCATTCAGATCTCTTCATGCCTTGCATTATGTTTTTTTTTTTGTTTTTTTTATGCTGTTGCAATGATTTCTCTCCATTGCTTAAACATCTCTCATCGTCCAACATGCGGTATGTAAGGATGCTTCCTGTGGGGACAGGAAGCTGTCATGACATCTAGTCAGATGATGCTGTATGCTAGGTCAGAGCATTTGTGTGATACGTTTTTAGTATTCAAATTGTACCTCCTTCTACTTTGAAGCTATCGACTTCATCAGACAGCAGTAAGGCCGGTGTATGCTTGGAGGTTCATACTGTTTGACCTAATCTTTTTCCTTGCTCAGTTTTCACATTATCTGCCCCTGATCTACAGTGTTAAACAGCACAAATGTTACCTTGAAACTATTCATCTGCTTTGCCTTTTTATAGATTTTGTGACTTTGCAACCACAAGTATTATTTTTAAATTGCATTTCATGTGATTGAAATCTAGCTCACAATTAGGAAGTGGAAGCAGAAAGATAAGCAGTTTTTTGTGTGTGGGTGTGTGTGTGTGTGTGCGCCTTTCTATTGATGTCCTTGTTTCAGAACTTTGCAGAATCTTTGTTTTTCCTCTACCAGTTTTGCGCATCCAAAAATTCACATTTGTAAAATAGTTAAAGTTTGGTCAGATTACAACTTAAAGGTAAAAGGTAAAGGTAATTTTATTTATATAGCACATTTTTAGCAACAAGACAATATAAAGTGCTTTGCAGAAATTAAAAGGAAATACAAACAAAATGACAAACCAAAAGAAAGAGCAAAAGAAGAAAAAGCTAATAATGTTCATCCAAAGTAAATAAACTAGATACTCCTATTCAGGGTTGGTAGATAAGTATAAGTAAGTATCCTCTGGTCTAATTCCTTTTCTGGTTTGGGAGAAAAGGAGTCTAAAAAGTAGTTCCTACGGTAGTTTTTCTAGATTCCAAGTTCTAACTGTGTGGATTTTTGGCTCGTTCAACAACGCCTTTCTTCTTGCCACTCTTTTAAAACTCAGATTTGTCGCTACTATTTGTGTTCTGGCAACAAATGCGCTGATGAAAAATGTGAAAAAAAATAAAAATGCAATGGATGTGAACACTTTTAGTAGGCATTCTAGATAAGAAGTAGTCCTGAAGATGGAGGTCCTGCAGCACTTGCTTTTGTCCCCGTTTTATGTTATCAAACCCAGGTGAATGCTCGCACAAGCACTTAGCACATAAATTGTGATACAACGCGTCAGCGAATCAGTACACCTCTGCAGCATAACCTGTTTGGCTTACGGCTGAATGTGAATCTGTCAGGAAGAGTAGGTGGGTGGTGGGTGGATCGGGGTAAATCTCCTTTTAACAGCAACAGTAAAAATCAATGTGGCGAGTTTGGATGTCAGAGCCAATGAATCCAGATGATATAGCTCGATACGCAGATCAATGCCGCAACATATGATCATTGTATTTCTCGCCACTAAATGTCTTTCCTAATCATTTTCAGGAAAGGGGCGAGAGAGGCTGAGGGGAAATTGGATGAATGGAAGGTGAGTGGAGAAAGATTCCCATGCAGTCCTCGGAGGTCGCAGAACCAGTTAACTCATAAAAATAAACTGCTAGAGGGCTGAGAGTATTTTCCATTCCTTAATGCTCCTTCCTACAGCACCAAACAAAAACCTGGTTTTTACACTCAACATCACTCATACCTGAGGTTTAAGGCACAGTTGAACTACATTTTTATGTAAATGTGGATCCGTTTAGAGTTTATCTTACTGACAGACATGGCGAACTGAGGAAGCAAACATGACTCAATGTTTTTCTTAGAGCAATAAATAACCATTGTTTATTATTTTTAGTTAGGCTTTTTTTTTAAACCATCCCATGTCTTTTTTTTATGAAAGAAAATCCAGTAAAAAGTTTGTGCTTCCAATTTGCACGACATATATTCCATTTTACAGTTCACTTTTCTTTTTTTTTTCCTTTACTGGCTTTTTGATTATGAAGGATTATTAAAAACAAGATCCTCACTGATGGAGGGAAAGATGTAAAACTCCAAGGGGTAAACACTGCATGGTGTATGAGCATATCAAAGGCAGATTTTTCATGCTCAGAGGGTGGTTTTCATTTCAATCGGTTCTGGTTCTTCTGGAGAACCTAAGTAAGTGCTTTTACTGCAATAAATCTGCCCTGCGGACTAGAGAGCCTAGTTACCCTCAAGGTGAAGCAAAGCAGATGCAATCCGTATTTTTCTTCTTCTTCTTCTTCTTTTTATCAATAGTCATACAAAATTGTCTCAAAGTTTGTGCATTTTAAGGAAAAAGTGTCCTATTTAGTCCCTAACTTTTATGTATGAATGTATATATTTAAGCAGATTTACCAAGGGGTAGACACCTTGGTAACTCAATAGCCTCATACACAGTAGACCTTCAATGTAACCCTTTCTAAAGCATAAAGCTCTGTATATTATATCATGTCTCTTATGCCTCGACTGAGCATGAATGAAAAATATATTAAATCGAAACAGACGTTTCGTCCTGTGAAGTTTTGGAAAAGACCCGAGGAAGATGGCAAACTAAGAAAAACAAGATTTATTTTAATATTTAAAAGACCTTATTAGATATAGGGCTGCACACTTCGAGATGATAAACAAATCCAAGAGAGCATTTCCACTTTCTTAGTCATTGAGTGGCAGAAATTGATGGAAAGTGAACTATTTTGTGCCTTTAAGTTCCTGAAAACGCAAGACTGCGAAACAATTTCCTTTAGCCATATGGGCATGAACAAATCCCTCAACTGATTTTCAAAACTCATTGAGACACTTTTTAAAAAAAAATTTGTTCAGTGACTTAGTGCATAAGACTATTAGAAAGCTGCTTATAAACATATTAAAAAAGAGGGTGTGGGGGCACTTTGTGGATTACAAAAAAAGGAAGGTTATTTTTTTATTTCCAAACAGAGGGGATAGGAGAAAAGATTTTAAAGCACACCCTCACCGCATGTTTAACATACAACAATCAAAGGGCCCATGACTCCCCACCCCCTGTCTAGATTGAAATGTCAGCAAGACTTTGGACGGCTGTACTTCATGTTGGAGCCTGGCTGAGGATTAATGTATGTACGGGGAACAATCGAGCATCTCTCCGGCTCACTCGGAGGGGATGTTTGTCCGCATCCCCTCCTCCTATGCCTGTACTGGGATGCTTGAGACTTCGCTTTAAGAAGAGACAAGCACTTTGATGTACAAAGATGAGAACAGACGGGGCGGAGAACAAGGGGAATAAGAAAAGGTTTAACCATGTTTCATGTTCCACACTGAGTTCATAGCACAGTTTTGCCCACTGAAGCCAGGTACATCTGCAAGTATCACCACGAGAGGAGTGCCAGTGTAGACTGGAGGAGTTATGGTTTAATTCCTAAAGCCTGCTCCCCAACATCCCTTAGGGGTGCGCTATCTACTCGCACAAAACTAAAAAAGTTCTAAAAGCTTAGTATTCTGGCAGCAGTAGGTATAAATAATTACGTACCCACTACTACAACTGCTATAAAAAAGTGTAACAACTGTTAAATAAGGCAAGCTTTTAATTCACTATGATGTCAGATGACTTCAGATAACAAAACTTCACAAAGTGGAAAGAATATCAAATTGAAATGCAATTATGAGGCTTAGTTGATTTTAGTTTTCTTTGAAATATGATGTGTAAATTCAGATTTTAACTTATTACAATTTTGTCTGCAACATATTAGAAAGAATGTTCTTTTTATAGAGACAATCTAGTGAATTGGTCTCTACTCTATGCCTCTTGGGATCGCTGACTTGCATCACTTCTGTCATCAAACACCTCAACAAACCGTATTAGTGCACAGAGATACCGAGCTACTGTATCTCCATCAATCAATAATCAATTACTAGAAGAGTTCCTGTGCAGTTCAAGAACATTGCCTAAAGATTTTTCTCCATCACATCTCAGTATATTGTACATAAAACATTGCGTTGGAGACTTGATAAAGGTTTATTGGTTTCCTATAAAGCTTACAATGGTTTGCTATCAAGTAAAGGTAATACATACAATAGAGCAGAAAATGTCCCTGTCTTAAATTTTGCACAGGTAAGGTTTCCTGTAGGGTAAATGCTGTCTTGTTCCAGGAAAAAGTAGAAGACATCTCATATCCATGCAAAGAAAAAAAAAAAGATAATAAAAAAGGACCAGAAATGAGAAACACTGCCCTAGAGAAAAGATTTGTTTACTTAAGAAAACATCCATATTTTAGCTAGCAAAAGCCAGTTTTAGCTATGTCCGCATTCACAATTTGATTCAAGATTTGGTCATAAGGTCAATGTAATTTAATATCCAAGTCAAATAAGACAGAATATAACCATTGACTGTATTCCTCATGTCAAGTTTATGGCTGCAGAAATATTAAAATTCATTTCTGTCTTTTGGCTTCCATGTGGCTCTTAATTTATTATCCTCTGTAGCCCCATATTTTATCTTAGCTATGCAAATATTAATGTTTTGTATGTTAATGAATCCTATTGCATATAGTGTTTTGATGAGAAGCTTAATACTTGTCAAACTTTTTGTATTTTTTTCTGTTAAGAAATTAAAAATTCTTATTCTTGAAAACTATTTCAAACTTTTCATTTTTCTTTGACATAAAAACATATCAACAAAACATCGTAGAAACATCTACAAAACAGAACCAAGCTATGTCCCATGCTCTCCTATCCCCCTTTATTTATGGGTGTCAGTTATATTTATGAGTTTTTGTGATGCATTCTCCTCACCACTGTTTACTGACTGGATGGACAGATTTTTCACCTGACTGTGCCCCTCTTTATATTCACATAACTGAGTGATCTCATATTCTCGCATGAGACTGGCCACAAGGCAGCAGGGTAGAGCTACTGAGAGTGAGAGCTGAGCAACAAAAAAAAAGGAAAAAGTGGGGAGCCAGCTCTCACTCCATCGGAATCGGCTCTTCTGATGCACGGCAAAGCACTGGCGCTTAAATTCGATGCTTGCTTGGCCAATTACTAGTTGTTAGAGAAAGCGTTTTTAAAGTGTTGAGAAAATTGCATATTCTCTCTCAACTCAACTTGACAAACCCACAGAAGTCCAAACGCTATATCTGCGATTTTTCTCTTCCACTCAAGCCGTGATTTAAAATGCTGTGTACTACTTACGTTGAAAAAGATTACTCACATTAGAGGGCTATTGCCTCATCTAAAAGTGCAGTGTAATGTTAGTTATTAAAAAGGCTACATTTCCTGTACTTCCCAATGTCCTGGCAGAACCATATCACATACTTCAGTCAACCACTAAAGAGCGTACACACTCAGCATTTATCTTTGCAACGTGCTTAGCGGATTTACCTCTGTGCCGAGATCCTTGCAGGAAGAGGAATTCATCCAGTTCAAATTTTAAGATTACTGAGTAAAATCTTGGTCGGCATAATAATGTCCTAATTGTACTATCTCTTAAATGATATTGTGAGGGAGAAATAAAGAAATTAAGAAAGAAATAAAACAAGTTCCACTATGTTTTTTTTGGAGGAGCGCTGTTCTGAAACGGGACCTTTATCCGTCTCTCCACATGCCTTCCAGAAAAACCTTTTTAGCAGAGCACTACATAAAATATCTCTAATAATGGATGACAAACTAACATCTCCAAGAGACAAGCCTTCAGCAGTCTACAATAAACCAGTCTGTTGAGGCCGGTTTGTAGCAGCTGGGCCTTTATGCGAGCGTGAAAGTAATTTCATCTCAGATAATTTTGCTTTTGCTTGGCTACATCAGCTCTAAAGGTACAGACTGAGTCGTGTCAAAGGGGTTTAAATATATTCCACAGGGTCTAGAGCAAAATGAAAGGTAGTTTGATTTGGTTTCTGTTTGACTGCACTACCCAAATGTTGTTATGCTGAGCGAATCCATAACAGTAACAGGTGAATCATCGTTTTTTATTCCACCCACCATGGATTTATGACTCTCAAGCAGGGAACCAAACAGCAACAAAATTGAATTGAAAAAAACAACAAAGTTCACCTTCTGCACATATAACAGAGTGTAATGTGTGGACTAATGCATGGCTGTGGGCAATGATTCGATACCCATCTTGGGTATTATGTAAGTGTGTATTGAGGGGGAAGTGAGAAATCTGAAGTGCGGATTACTCTGTGTGAAACTTTCAGCTTTTGTTTTCAGATACGCCTTTTCAAAAAACAAAACAATGCTTGAGCCATGTTTTTAATCTGCATTTATGGACACTTGCCAAGACAATCAGGAAGACATCATGTTATGTGGAATTCTTACACACATACCAATCCAAATTAAAGTCAATCTAAATGTTGGCTTTTAACTTTTGGTGTTAGTCAAAGCCAGCACAGTTTTGTTTTTTGTTTTTTTCATCGTATAAAAGATACACATTTTGTTGGTACCCTGGTAAAGATGTGTAAAAAAAACCCTTAAAATAAAATTACATTTACATACTTAAATTACATTTCCTATTAAACAATGCTCTTTGACATGCTATTGGCTGGCGTTTGCAGAGCACCCAATCCAAAAGCAGAGATAAGGACGATGGTCTGTTTCCACTGTCTGCATTAATGCAAATTAAGAAAATTTGATTTATGATCTAAAAAATATAAATCGATGATCTATTTTCAGAGGAAGTCTCAAGTATTTGCAGATTTCCACTCTTTACAGGCAGTTGTGGTCCCTAAGCCTAGCAAATACCAGAGTCCAGTGCAAATGGTTTTTCACATTTAAAAAAAAAAGTAATAAAATGTTAAAACGTGTGAAGTAACAGTTAAATCCAGGCCAATTCAGAAAACAAAAAGAAAACCTGTGAGAGGCTGTAGAAGACATAAAACCGTAAAAGAGGTTCACTTTCCAGCAGGATGATGCCTTTAAACATTTCCTTTTTTTTGTTGTTGTAAAGCAGAATGGGCAGAAATTTCTCCTGCCAACTGTGGAAAAAGTGGTTTTCCAAAAACACTACAGTAGTAATTAAAAATCTGTTGTGCAAGGTATTGTCTAAATACAAATGTGTGATGCACTTTTTGTAGAAAAGAGATTGTAGATATCCACACTTCACTGTACTGAATGTTTGTACTCTTAACAACAAGTGAGCTTTCGCAGTTTTTTTGTTGTTGTTTAAATAGATGCTGTTAAACATTTGCTTCATACTCTGCTTCCTAGTTTGCCTTGTAGAAACTCCTCCACTCCAACTTTATTACCTCCTCTAATGGATACTTCATCTGCCTCCATCACTGCCTGGAGCTTTCAACATCTTTGCAATCTAGTCCTTATGTCGGCACGGATCTACGGTGAGCCTGGCGTTAGACTATATGTCATTAGAGTTCAGAGTGTCAGGCACTCAGCCTCTCATTTACATCCTGCTCAGAGCTACTGTACATCACCGGGATATGCATATTGTCAGGACATCTCTTTCCTTTCAGAAATGCACGGCTTAGAATGAATGGAGGGCTGCAGATAACAGTGACATCCCCTGGCTTGTGGGTATATTTAAGCCTTGCAGTATGCACAGATCAACTCTTTGACTTCTCTTACTGGCAAGCTGAGTTGAGGCAAAGGAGGTCTGCTTCAGTGAAGGGTGGGTGTTCGGAACAAAACCTGACGCAGAAAGCTCCCGCTTTCAGAGGAGTTCCTTTCAAGCCATGTGTAAGACTCAACAGAAGTATCTGACAGGTTATAAAGGCTTGCGCTTACAAGGCTCGGAGATTTCGTGGGAAGCCGGGCAACATACACGGGGAGAAACGTGATCGGGTGAGAGCGAGGCGGGGAGACAGGGTGGCATTCATGGCTTACAACACACATGGATGTGAGATGAAGCAAAGCAGAGGGTAATGGACGGTGACATTAAGTAAGACTCCGGTGCCCCGTGCACGGGGCGCACACGCGGATGGATATGATTGGGAAGTTAAGGAATCACAGAGCTGAACACGTCATGATCAAGACAGTACAATAAGCTGCGTCCAGTTCATTTCCCTAGGGATCTGCGCGTTACATTATATGAATCTGCAAGTGCACGGCGTTGTCTCCGTCCCGACATCTGAAGCCAAACAAGTTCCATCGGACCTTCCTTCACAGTGCTGAGACGGCCAAAACAAGCGCCCGGTATTATTGATCCGTATTGAAACTCTCAGCTGTGCCCTGTCTCAGCTTGTCTAATCGATCATGCGTCACCGACCACATCTAGTCTGCATCCTCTTGCTCATATCAACCTGGCCATGCGCAACGCGTAAAAACGCACAGCGGCTTCACATTCCCCACCCACTGCTGCCCCCCAATCCCCCTCTTGCCCCCCCCAAAAAACCTTATTTTTTGTTTCTAATATTCACTCATCCGCGTTCACTGAGACGCACTCAGACTTACCCAGGGTGTGAACGCTGTCCTCCCTGTGCGTTCCTTGCTTGTTTGTCCGTGAATCCAGTAAAAAAGAAAGAAAAAAAAAGGAGGTCTGAGAGCACGAGCAGCAAATGCACCAACGAACAAGTGGACGGCAGCCAAACGCTGCCGACTCCTCTCCTCTCCTACTTCCACACTCTTTCCGTTCTCCTCACTCTTCCCCGCTAACCCGGGGTAGGGTGAACAACAGCCGCGTTAATCCGGGCATTGTCCCCATCTTCGGCGTGTTGAAAATAAAAATAAAAATAAAATCTGAAGTGAGTGTAGAGAAGGCGGTTGAAGTTGGGAGAGCAGCAATACCGTCCTGTGTAATCCGCGCTCTGAAAACAGTCTGCTGGAGCAGTTCGCGAATGTACAAAGCTTGAGTCAAATGTTACTGTTGAAGAAGAACTAAAAAAAAGTCTGTTGTAGTCTGGAAGGTTGGCATTTAATCCCAAGAGGATGTTTTCTTCCGTTCACTTCCTTCCCAGCCAAAGCAACTGTCTTTAGAGAGGATGAAGCGCACCTGCAGCCCAGAGCAGAGACGCGCAGGTATCTACAAAGTAAACATCTTCCTCCCAGTCTTCGTGTGAAAAATATATATTTTTTTTAATAATTTATTTTAGGTCGCTGTGCGCCATGGTCACTCGTTCACGCGTTGAGCCTTGCGTTGGTTCACCCAGAAGCTGAGGAGTTAGGCGGGGGGCGGGGAAACACGTCTCGGTCCATCAGCACTCTCTTCTCCTCTCTCCTCAACAATCTCTGTTCATCTTTCTGTAGGAAAGCCACGCCTTCCCAATGCAGCGATTGGCTGGAAAATTCGGAGAGGGCGGATGGAGTTGAAGGCAAGTATTAATGAGAAATCCGGAGAACAGGAGAGAGTGACAGAGTGACGGACAACTCTGCTTGCCTGGAAAGTGGCTTTTCATCCATAACTTTTTTTTTGTTCCCACACGCAGACCTCTTCCACGAAATTCCTGCAACAGATTTTGAAGAAATTAAGCACTTTTTTTTTCATATAGAGGCCATGCCGGTGCAGACGAGAATTTAATCAAAAATATGATTTTTTTTTTTTCCAGTAATTCAAAAAGATTCATTACACAAAACGTGGTGCGTTTCAAGGGTTTCGTTTTTTGCTAAATTTGACCACTTAACAAATTTATTTAAAATGGCTAAATTTGTTTAATATTGTTTCTTGAACAATGTAAATATTACACAGGCCCAATAGAAAAAGGTTTAAATACAAAAATTGTTATTTGTATACTATGGTTATCACAACCGTGGGGAAAACAGCTGGCTTGACAGCATCTATCAGTCTCTGCCACCCACAATTATGAAGTCAAGTCCCTGAAGGTCATGAACAACAAAGCATGCTGTTATGTGAGTGTATGTTCAAATACACAACTGTTAACTGGTCTACCTGTGAGTGAGTGTGTGTGTCGTTGTGCATGGGTACAGATGGCGAATGGATGAATATTTCCTTCCCTCTGTTTTTGTGAAAATTACCTTCACAATATAAAACTTTACCTATATCAACAGAGCCAAGGCTCTAAATGGAAAGACCTGGGGAATGTGAGCAGACAGAAAACAAGCCAGGAAAGAAGGCTAGCTGGTCGTCTAATGAAAGCAAAGATACTTCCCTCCCTTTTCTTCCTCTCTAATTCACTATCAGTACTTTAGCCAATGTTTTTCTGCTGCAAATGTGCTGTGACTTCCGGCAAATCTGAATTCGTACTGACATCGTTTCCCACTGCGCAGCACATAGTCATACTATTCCGTCTGAGTATGTCTGTCTCTTTGCCTGCGTGGGCCACTTCTCTTTGTAAAAATGTACTGTCTTTGAGCTAAGCAGCCTCCTCGGTGAGGCTGTGATGAATGAATAAGTGGTCAAAGGAAGGCTGGAGAGTGAAGAGCATGCTGAATATGATGCCCAGGGGCATCGGGAGGGAAGGAAGGAAAAAAAAAAAATCCAGTGCCGCCTTTCTAATGGGAGCAAATGAGGTAGGCCGGATATTGTTGTGCCACAACCACACATGGTTGCAAAGGGAAGGCGCACAAAAATCACTTGACAGCTGCTGGGAGAGGCTTTGATGGATGATAGTGCTCGAGGGAGTGTTTCAGTATGAACTTGGTTAACTTAGAGCTACACGTAGCATTCATCACAGCCGAATGAGATGCTTACTGCGAGCCACGCGGCATTTAATCTAGAAAGGCATTTGAGAGACATCTTCATCTGAATAGTACCTGTTTCCAGCTATTTTAAGGCTCACATCAATGAATCTCCAAGAGTCCCTTCAAATTGGAGAATCAGCAAGAAGACTGCAGCTTTCTCATTAAGCTCAGCTGGTACTAAGGGGCTCAAAGTGTGCCATTAATATACTCCTCACAGTATCACACCGCCATCACCAGCCTGAACCGTTGATACAATAGTGGATGGATCCATGCATTCATGTTGTGTATACCAAATTATTGTCCTTGCCATTTAAATGATGGCTGAAAACAAGACTTGTCAAACCAGACAATTTTTTTACCTACAGTCCAACTTTGATGACAACTGGAAACAGGAAAAATCAACTATGAACAGATCTGCACACGAGAAACAACAGAAAGTAGAGAATGTCAGATATTTTTAGTCCTTTTCTTGTCCATCTTTCACCTTAGTTAAAGCACAACGGGAACAGCTGGCAACACTAGTCGGATTAGAAGCAAAAACATTACACTGTGTTACCTTATAAGCTGAGAAAGCTTACATGTGTGTTGTCATTTGGGGATTTCAGTGCGGAATCAGTCTTTCCTGTGCCTATCAATATACCTCCACCATCACCTATCCTCGAAACAAACGAGGGATTAAAACAGAGTCGTCAGGAATAGAAGGCTGTGCTTGGAAAAAGGAGCGAGGATGTGGTGACAGCTGCTCACTGCAATCCACAAAATGTGTATTTCCTTTGTTAAAGGGATTTAAAAGGTACGGCACCCACTCGGTGGGTTAGCTAAAGCTCTGTGTCTTTTCTTATTTGTTTTTACCTCTGCTGCAGCTGAATACTGCCATATGGGGGTACTTTGTGAAGCACTGAAATAGATCCCAGGTGCAACATGTTTTGGTTGCTTTTCTTCATACTTGTGTGTGCACACACATAAAGAACTTTAATTACCTGTGTCATGGAAGCTCTCCATGGCCCAGTCAGGTAGACGTAATATGGCGTCTACCTGACATGGAGCCCATATTTTATCAAAAGGTTGTTTTAGTCCGCTAAAGTTGGTACAGTCCAAAAACAATGTTATGCTATATTAAATGGATACTGGTCAAGCACTAGGGCTAAGCAGAAGACGGCTTCCACTTATGCCTGACCTACTGCAAGGAAAACGACATAAGTTATCACCTATGCTGTTAGCATCTGTGCTGCAACATTTTGTATTAGCTGCAGCTGGAGTTGTAAAAACTCCATTCACTGTCAGAAATGCCACTGTTTAGCAGCAGTTTCTGGTTTATGATTGGATAAAGTTTTGGTTATTGTTTTTGAACATCCTAGGCAATTTCCTTTTTTTAATCAGAGGGCAACAGTTTGGATGAAATGGTTTAAATCTGTGACACAATGTCAAAGCAGGACAATTATCCAAACACATATCAACACTGGTTTGGGGTTGCATAAGAAACATTAATAGTAAAACTTTCTGACCTCACACATATTGACAATTTGTGGGCTATGTCACTAAAAGTGCAGTCCAGGGAAGGAAACCAACCAAAACAAAAAGGCTAAACCAATTCTGCAGTCAGTTGGTCAAACTTTCAGTCAGAATTATTTCACAAGATTGTTCATGACAACAGCAAAAAAAAAAACTACTAAAGGACGTTTGACAAAATATTGGTCATAGTATATTAACTTATGGGGATATATCTCTGAATGTGTGTGCAGCTACTCCACTATGTGTGGATTGGAGAAAATTGTCAATTAATTCTAACTTGTATAACCAATAAGAACACATGGACAAAATTAGTGAAGTTGTCTGCTGATTTATTATTCCATCCATCCATTCCAAATTTAATATTGTATTCATAATCACCAGGTTCTCTGATCAAGCATGGAGTCTTTTTTTTTTATCCTAAATGGTAGCTCATGCTGGTCTCCTAGAAACGCTCTTCTTCCTCTAACAGTGCTATAAATAGCAATGGGCTTGGCTTTATAGCACTGTGGTTAAGCGAATGAAATATGTTATGCATTAAAATTAAGTGTTGGGACCAAAGAAAGGTTACCAGACAAGCTTTTAAGATAATGTCAGGCTGAACACAAATGGTCCGTTTCCCTCTCTGCTCCAAACTGTTCTGGGTTTATTGATCAAGTGAAAGTAATCAAAACAGATTTCAATTCCTTATCAAACAATAAGAAAACACATAAGAATAAGAATCACTTCTACACTCATTTGCAATTTCTGCCCAGGAACCTGATTATTTTCTGTGAAAACTACTGCATTTGTTGCACCTAAAAAGTCCAGTCTATTAAGACTTAAGTAAGTAAGACAAAAGTGAGTAACACATGAAAGATACTGCAAAATATAAATTATGATGCGAATCCCGGTAACAAAATATGACGAAGAGAAGAATAGACAACTATTTTATTGCTGTGCTAATAAAGTCAGAACGTCTTATAATTTGAAAAGTTCAGTGACTCTGTGAATCTCTGAGCCTCGGGCAAAGCATGGTTTCCCCCTAAGGCTGTGATTGCAAAGCCCCCTGACGTCACCTCAGAAGTCTGAGCCTGTGGGGTGCTAATTTTTATTTATATTCTTCTTCTTCTAATCTCATTTGTAAAAACTCGTAGGCAACCAAGCAGTCTCTGGCATTTCATAAAAATATATAATTATCGAACCTCAATGCAAAATATCCCATTATTTACTGGACAAATCTTGCATTCTGTGTCTGCTCATGCTTGGACATGGATATGCTTACAAGGTCAGTGAATAATGACATGTCTCTTGTGTGAGAACATTTTCTCCAGCAGACAAGGTCCCAGTTTTCCTGCATTTAATGAAGGTAACAGGCGGTGTCCATTCCTGTCTGTCACTGTCAGCGTGTACGTTAGTATCTGTGTGTGTAAGTTAGAGAGACAGAATGAATATGAAATAGGCAGAAAACATGAAGATTATCTCAACTCTTAAAAGCTGTTTCTGCTTTAAAACTATTCTGCCACAAGTATAATTCATGAATCATTTCTGTTTTCAGTTACGTATTTCTGAGATATTTGTACTTATTTATTTTGATTTTAAATTTAACAGACACTACTGTTGCTTTGCATTTTCAAGGCTTTCAACAGTGATGATCTAATCTCCATAGGTATATTTGAAAACACAGCAGAAAAAAATAAATCCACATGTATGTTGCTCCATCAAAAAAAAAGAGTTTTTACATTTGTCTACTTATGAGGTCCAATTAAATTACCTTAATTTCACTGTTTTATTTTATGTTTTTCCCCCCATATTTATAGATTAACTGGCCATAGTTACATGAATCTTAAGCAGCTTGGCTTTGCAGGTGATCAAATTGCATAATATTCCACAGTATCGGATCAGTACGTGATAATGTAGTGTTATTTATCTAAGGCAATGTTTCTTTCTATGTCACTGAAACTCCAGCTATATATGTAATAGTGTTATAATAGTCAGTAGGTGACACAATTACAGTTTCTAGTCACTGATAAAGTAAAAAATGCAATTATAATGGCTATTGACCTTTTTGCGAGTGGCTCATTTCACCCAGTTTATCCTGCATTGATTGGATAAACTGTTTTTGTTTTTTCTTTATCCATCACTTCATCCTAAATTTGCTAACTTTCACATTTATCCTATCTTGCAAGTAACAAATCCCAATCCATTTTTAAAAAATTATTTACTAAAAAATTGCTGTTTGTGATATGGAAAAACTCACAATCATTTAAAAAAAAGAATTACATCTTTTGTTATATTTTTTACCCATGGAGGTCATCGTTTTTTCCCTTGCGCAACGTATGCTGGGTTGATGTCGCAGTTGGATCCATTCTCTACTGGAATCTACAGAGTAAACACAGGAAGACTAACTTCACCTGAAATGTTGTTTATCATGTTACATCTGACCGGCGTAAATTTAGACAGTGAGTCAGCATCGCTTCCCACATGAAAAAAAAGAGTGCAGTGAGAAAGAACCAAATGCAATTTCCGAAGAACCCACATTTGTGCTTTCAACATTTCTCTCCATAAGATTTTGAGTCATTTGTACGAGCAAAATTGATGAAGGATCTAACAGGTGGTCACTACCCTCGCAAGCTGCAAACAATTGCCATGTGGACAGTTTTTATTTATGAAGTACCTAAACCCCTCTGCCAGCTAGTAACCTAAAAGATGCTTGGATAAATATCAGACAAGTAAAGCTGGATGGAAGCGTTATTGCCACTGACGCCAGTACCGAATGAGAATCTGACAATGGACTGAAGACCTAAACTGGTGTAACAGAGCATGTCAACTACTTACCAGATAACAAGGTCAAAGCAGAGGTATGTGGCATTGTTTCATTTCTGAAGCAGTACAAACACCAACTTCTTTAGCCAACTCTTTCCTCTTCCTCCATTTGGTCCTCTTCATCTTCATTATCCCTGGTGATTTTTACATTCCCATCAATTTCAACACACTCTGGTTCAAAAAGGAAAGGGTTAACAATGTTACTCATTGCTGTTTTGGCCTGACTGAGCTAGCACAACTGGACCTAGCATGTGTCATTTACCCAGAATGCATTGTAGCATAAACAACATGGTAATGTCCATCTGACAATATTTTTTACTTAATTTCCAATAAAGTCTATAGCTATCGTGGGTCTCTTAAAGTAAAATGGAGCTCTATGGCATAACAAAATAAAAGTCCAAAATATTACAACAAGGTGAGCTGTGAAAATAAATTTATTCAATTTTGAACTGGTATCAAAATGAGAACTTTTTAAGTTTGATTTTATTAACACCAATTATCTATATGCTAAAAGTTGACAAAGTAATGGGTTACAAAAGTCAATTGTTCCCTATGAGTGTCACTATATTTCCCCTAAAGCCGGGTTTTGTTTTCCCAGATTGAGAGTATCAACTACTGCCCAGCTTCAGTCATTACAATTGGTGTTTCTGACATATTTCCCTCACTGCCTTTTCTAACATTGTTTGGACTCTCTGAAATGTAATATTGAATTAGTTTTGATTTGTGGGCAGAGTCACAAAGTCAACTTCCATTGAGTTATCTTGGCAGAGTTTGATGATCTTTCTTGGATTATAAATTCCTTTGACAGTGAGATGCTGCCAAAGAGTGAACACAGAAACAACTGCAATAGTATTTACTGGATAATGGTTGGCTAGTGTAATACAATATAATGTAATTACATATTGTTATTATGTAATCACTTACCAACTGAAATAACCTTCTTTCTTTTGCCTCATAGAAGAGGACTATTAATATATCTACTTGTTTTGTGCATCAAATTAGTTTGACTTTACAGTTTCTATAGAACCTTATTTTCACCTCTGCTTCTGATTACCATTTTTTTAATAAAGCAAACAAAAATTAAATCTAATTCAGCTTTATGCTACTGCTGTACAGAATGAAAAGACTTCAGGCTTTTCTAAAGGTATCCCATAAAAAGTTAGGGGGAAAAAAGGCTTGGCTTGATGGACTGATGATGAAAATGTCCTGAAAATGCTACCTCACAGGTGTAGTGCCAGTCATCTAAACTACAAACAGCTATAAATAATTGTCAGTAAAAGTAACAATGCTATAGATATTGATCATTATATCCCGTGCAGCCTGCATTCTCACTGTCATAAGCCTGAGAGAGTTCGCTCAAGGTCTGAAATGATCTGAGTGCAGTTTGCTGATCAGAAAATGTATCTGAAATAAAAATGGAAATTAAGAGTGTATTTATGGAAGTTAATAATACTTTACATTTGTACTCCCTTGGAAGTAGCTTTTGATTCCTACTGGACTAACATGAAATATCCATCCGACTTTGTTTCTTTTCTTTTTTTTCAAACATGTCTTGCTGTCCAGTTAGTAAATCTAATTATGCCAAACGTATTCACACACTTGATAGATTAAATTTGAAGGTATTTTCATTTAGCCAAGGACATTGCTTTTAAATGTTACAGACATCTTTCAAACAAGAATAAAACAACACAAACTGAGTTTCAATTTAAAAAAAGAAATGAAAAAAGCACGTTTAAATAAATTTTTAAAAACGGCATCTTAAAAATTATTTACACCCTTTAAAAAAGATCAATGGAAAACTCATCATTGGCATTACAGATTATATAAATCTAGACTGCACTTTTTCAGGTCTTTGCTGTTATTTTACTCTTACTTTGGTGAAGATCTTACTTTAAATCTATATCTGCCAGAAATATGGATTCAGCTACTCCAGTTTTGCTTGATATGCAGTATATGTACACTGATTAGCGTTTGGAGTTATGCTTACTTTAAATTAAAAAAGTTAGCAGTTTTACCTCCCTGCATCAAAGCCCTTTGAGATCACGTTGGGGAAAAAAAAGATGTGCTTCTCAAACACTTTTGGGAAATAAGTAAGCTTCAAGGAGAGTTCTCATTATGTCAAAACATGCCAAACATATTTTTTCCTCTTTACTATCAGTATCTGAGTAGATTTATACTGTTAAGGAATACATTAAGCAATTCAACCTAAAGAGCTCAATGTTATAATACAAGGAGCAAAATATGGACATTTCATATCGTAATAACAAACGACCTCTTTTTTTTTTTTTAGCTGTTTCCATTATTCCTTTGCGTTTACTTCTTTTGCCTCTTCATCGGTGACATATTACTCAAAGATCAACAGAATTTGAGCAAACTGTGTGCAGTCGCTCTGTTCTCGTCACTCTTCCCTCCTTTGTCTTTCTCTCACACCGAACTCCGGCTGCCTCAATGTCACGGCAGCGAGGCAAAGACAATTAAGGTGTATAAATATGTAAATACGGTCACGGCAGCTCAGCAGGAGGAACAGAGTAATGGCATTTTCTGCCCTCGTCTGGCTAATCCCCAAGACACCTCTGAATTAGAAACCTTAATGACAACCAATAATGCACAGATGGTCAAACTCTGGGGGCGCACCGGCCCTTCTGATGCTGCCCGGACTCCTTGAGGCATTGGACTTAACGCCAACTTGCAAACACTCACAGGCGAAAAGACACGGGGATAAATACATGGATGAGACTTTCGTGTGGGGAAGCGAGGATAAAATACAGATCGCAAACTGTGCACACGCAAACAAACACCCACCCACCCACACACACACACACACACACACACGCATTACCTAGCCAGATGTCACCTGTACCCCGTGGGGGTGATCATGGTTGTAACGAGAAGGTCAGGTCTTGGCAGGCCGTTTAAGGCCAAGCATCGCTCTGTGTCAGTGTGTTTTTCCTTGTGTGGGCATGTGCAGGCGTGTGTGTGCGTGGAGGTTATTGTTTGGTGTCTTAGGTAATATGTCCAGCGAGGCTCTCTGGCAGATGTCGACCATTCATCTTGCAAAAGCTGACATGCAGAAACGCTCTCAGCAGGCGCGTCTCAAGAGAGGGAGCAAGACGACTAAAGTAGAGGTGGGTGTCACTGATGAGAATATGCAGGAATAGAAGTGAGAGAGAGAGAGAGCAAAAGCACACAAAGAGAGGTGTCTTGGCTGGTTTCCTAGAGTAATTAGTTCAACCTAGCTATTTGTTTTCTTCCCCTCCTCTATTAGCTGGGAAAATGTTTCTTTTGGGACTAAGCAAGTTTTTACAAAGGGCAAAACCACTTGAAAGACTTTTCTCACACTGTTTTGCCTTGCTGTGATTTCTGAGAAGTTTTCAGGCAGAGTGAAAGAAAACTAGTTCAAAGTAAAATGTAGCAATGCAGGTAGAATGTAAGGAAATTGCTGCATAGGAGACATGAAGCACTTGATTCGGTGCCTTCCGAAAAGCATTCATACCCGTTTTAATCTTTCCACATTTGTTACTTTACAGCCACAATCTTCACTTGATTTTTTATTTTTATTTTGAGACCTTATATGATAGATCAAAACAAGGAAGTGTAGAATTGTGAATTGGCAAAAAAATTAATAAATAATGCGTGGGTGCTGCAAATTTATATTCAGCCCACCTGAATCAGAACAAGATTCTGCTGCAAGTATGTCTACAAATGCTATGGGTTTTGTCTGTACCATCATGTACCTCTACAAACTGATTTTGATAGATAGATAGATAGATAGATAGATAGATAGATAGATAGATTGTCGTGATCTGTGTTTATTTCTGAGTTTTCGGTGTCCTTGAGTCTCTTCGTTGTCCTGTCTCCCCTCGATTACTCCCAGGTGTGTCTCGTTCCCTGATTACCTCCTGTGTATTTAGTGTCACCGGTGTGTCTGTGTCGTTGTCGGGTCCTCGTCTTATTTGGCGTCTGTTCTGCCGTGTGTCAGGTTAGTCCATTCGTGTTCTCTATTGCTACCTGTGCTGAGCCTCAGTTCCGCTCAGCAGTGCTGTTAGAGATTTGGACTGTGCTATTCTGGATTTATTTTTGCATTAAATCATCATTATTCACCTCTACCTGGGTCTCCAAGCATTCTGCCTCACCATCTACACCTCAACTCATGACATACATAGATAGATAGATATATAGCTCATATGCTAAACAAACTTCCTAAAACCTTTAAAAATGAACATAATGTCATTCTATGATATAATTTGCTCTGAACTAAACAATTGTAGCTTTGGGTGTGTAAACGGACAGTTTGATGTATTTTCTAGGCACAAAGTGCCATTTTATAGCACAATCAAGTAACTATGTTATGTTCAATTGTTCTGAAAATTCTGTGTATATCAAACATGATGCAAAGGGAATTGACTTAGCTATTTAAAGCCTTGAATTTGAGCCTCTATCTCTTTAAGATGTTTCTGGTCTTTCCAACACCCTGCCTTCAACACAGCAATATTTTTCTATTAAGCTTCTAGCAACGTGTTTACCAGCATTGGACAGAGAAGTGGCTCGTATGATGAGTTTCCACAGGTGTTTGTTAATTTGCGCCGCTTGTCCGAAGGAGCTGAGTGGGCGACTCTCAGGCGAGGGGTGTTGTATGAGGCAGGAGCTTTAAGGAGGAGCTGTGTGAAAAAGGCAGCGTTAGGGAGCATTAAAGGATTTCGCAAACATGCATGAAAGAATCAAAGAATGAGGGAATGACTGGATTTACTTACTTAAAACTCTGCAGTGCACTGAAGTTTTTTGTAAATATTAATGAAAATTATGTCAGTGTTTTCCAGAATCATTAACATGTTGCATTCTTTCTGTTTGGTGTGATCAGTGCGAGAACTTATTTTGTCAATTTGTGAGCTTTACAAAAACTAGAACAAAAAGTGAGATGCATTCCTTTTGCCTAATTTTTATGAGACCAAAGTTTTAGTTTGACCAAAGACAAGATATGGGACAGGCTGGGCATTTTACAGAAATTGTAGCTGAATGGAAGAAGTGATCAGGATCAGGAGAAAAAGACTGATGTGGGATGATGGCTGAAGTCAGAGAATGTTTCCCGTCCTAAAATTCAATGAAAGAAAACCAATATTTAATTTTAAAGGATCTGCAAGTTATTTTGTTTGTAAAACCAACAGCATGTGAACTTTAAACACAACAAAGTGACACAAAAAAGAATAATCTTCATCTCTAGCTAAAAGCCTTCCATTTAATTTCTACCTTTTAACAATGCAAAAGACAAAATACATACATGAGATGACACAAAAGTGATGCTGTGAAATGCCACAGACAAAAAGCATAAACTAAACAACAAAAATAACGAGTCTTCAAATAATTTCACTAATATGTGACTAAGAGTAATCTACACATGCATTTTGGGGCTCAATTATGATTTTCTTTTAGAATTTAACAATGAATTCAAATTGTTTATCTGATATAGGGTGTTATTCCCACTGCTCACAACTGTAATCTCTGCAATTATCTAATTGTTAGAAACCATTCAACAGTGGTCAACAGGTGAGAGGCGAACAGATCCCCAGTCCATCGCAGCCTAGCTTTCTTTTGCTCCCCTTTCAAACATTTCCATGTTTGCAATTTCATTTTCGCAAGCTTGACTTGTACGGTGATAAATAAATTGAATCTTTGAATCTTGAAAGAGCAGATTTGTCACGAAGCTAATTATAATCACATCCCTCCAGTAATTATCGATCTCGCAGCAGTCTCCAGGTGCCTCATTTCCTCGTCCTTGTGCATCGTTTTGCATTTTCTGGAAAAGGATCTGCATGAGAGAAAGAGAGATAGATAGATGGATGCATATCGAGCTCTGCAACATGTCACAGTAACTGGGGACTGAGTGAGAGATGTCTCGTTGTACATCGTGGAAGAAAACTGTTTTTAAGAATAGCGAAGGTTCACACGTGTTGATAAATTAGTAATGACTGGAAGAAAAAAAAACACTCTCCCATGACTATTTAAACATTTATCAAGTGTCATTTCATAGATCATGCAGAAAATCATGTCTGTCATATACATACGGCAAGTGCCCAGAGAATAAAGCCTTAACTTTCTAGAAAATATATGGCTGCATATAAAGCTGCATAAGCTGCATCCAGAAAACAAAGCCTCTTAAATTGGCAAGATGGATCAAAGCTTTTCTAACAACTATGAGCTAGAGAGCTGAATTAGTGCTTTTATATGCTTACACACAAGTCTGAGGTTTTAGGTCAAATTGGAGACGGAAAGACAGCATGGCGTGTACAACTTTAACAAGCTGTCCTTTTCAACTGTCATTTCACTCACTTTGAGAAGAGACTAACTCATTTAATCATCTCAATCTTCTTTAATAAGTGTAAAAAACACAAGCTCTCCCTTATTTTCAGGGAGTCATGTCAACTTCATCAAAAGATGGCAAACAGCAAACCATGTTTTTGGATCTACATTTTTGAGATGTGTAAAGGCGACGTTTTTATTACTATTAACATTATGCAGTTTCTCATTACCTTTAAGCGTTTTTAAAAAAAAAAAAGTTCTAATCTGAATCCATTTTGAAGTCCTTACTGATGCAAAAGAGCATGCTCAGAATGGTAAAGAAAAAGCTAGCCTTTTTCAAATTATGGAATACGTAATTGACTCAAATAAAGCATTACAATTATGAGGTCCTTAGCGATTGCACTCATTTTTTCTTAAGACTAGTTTGTTCACGGACCAGGGAAGAGGATGAAAAGTAATGAAACAGATCCTGGGCAGGGTGCAGCACATATCTTTTTGTAATGCTCAAGCGGCATGTTAAAGTTGTTTTACTGATGCAGATTGTGCAAAAATCCCCATCTGTGGAAGGCTGGTGTCGGTTTTGATAGAGGAGGGAAAATAAAAAAAAAAAACAATTTGCCAGGCTGCTGGCATTACAAGAAACAGGTCAAGGATGTGACCAAAGGTAAAAGTTGCTCTGTCTTAAAATCTGCATAATATTTTCTTCTATTTTTCTTTCTTTTTTTTCTTCATTCGAACTGTCTAAACTAAACTTTTTCATTGATTTATTTAAATCCAGTGCTCAAATGTTGCACGGTGCACTGACACGATGATTGCCGGTGGAGATTTATCCTGCCATAATTACATAAGGTATTACATTTGTTTATAGTTTGTTAGCTACGTAATATTTGTACAATGTGATTTATTTGAATTTTAATCAATGCTTTTTATCTCATAATGGATCAGCAGAAGGTGATGAATCATTCCACTGCTGTGCAATCTGCAGCATCATTCATCGATTTGGAAACACCATTGCAATATTAGAATGCTGCAGTGTAGACATTCAATATGTATTACACACAAATGGTTATGATGTGGTTTGAAATGATAGATGGAGGAATTAGTCAATATTTTCCCATGCAACAGACAGAACCTGCTGGGCTGAATGTGGCCTTGGTCCATTTTACAGTCTTACTGTACTTTACAATGATATTCAGTACCTCATATCAGTAAATGGATCTATGGACACTACATCCCTTGTCCATCACAGGGGAATCCATTCCACTCCGTATTATCAAGAATAGGTGTTTTTTTTCAATGGTTGTGTTTTGTTCTGCTCCTTATTGGATCAAAAGACAAATCATAATTTTCCTTACAATTCGTTTACCGGGTGACTTCAGACACACAATATAATAATTGCATAATAATTTTATTTGTGGATAAAAGGCATCCATATCAACTTAGTCCTATGTGAGAAAGTAATTGTCTTAAATTAACTGTCTGCATAACTGCCAAACCAATGGAAATGATACATTTTTTGTATGACCTGATATACTGGCTGGTATATCTCCAAATGCAACACATCACTACTTAATGTTAAGGAATTAAAGAACAGTAGATAAACAAAGTTACTGATCCCATGCAGGTACTTTGGGAAATATTCTCATGACTCAGCACTTTGGCTACGAAGCAGGACTCTGCCCACCAGCAGGTCTTAAATCGTGATCCAAAATTCCTCTATAGCAATTTAAAAAACTAAAACAATTGCCATTTTGCTAAAGTTAGACGACAGCTGTTGCTGCTAACCATTTATGTCTACGAGCTTTAAATTTGTTATAGATTTTTCCAATACTTATCTGCTGCTCAATTTTGTTTGATAATCCCAAAGTTGTGATCCTTCGTGCTGTGCCTCTCCTCTTAAGCTCCACACCACACAAAAGACAAAACAAGTAGGAGGAATAACCAAATGTTTTACTTTTCATTGCATAATTTTCCAACAACCGTCCATAATTTAGAAGCAATTAGGTACTGCATTCTTTTAAAATTACATCCGGGAAAATTTTTAGGTACAAAAACAGACATTCCCACTCCTGCGAATGAAAGTCTGATTCCCCGTGAGAAAACATGGATATCGGGGTTTGTGGCATCATTGTACCAGCAGTATATGGACATGTAAGTTAGGATGACAGGAAGCCCCTGGAGGTGATTCACACTGCTTGACAGAAGAGCCTTGGGTCTAATTTTAGCTATGAGAGGCGACCTGAACACTTGACAAGTTTACAAGCCCTGGGAGAAGAATTGGATGGTTTGTAGTCATGTTGTCATTCTTATCATTTTTGCCAAATCTGGATTCTGATCACAACACAAAACATTTTTTTGTTTTTTGTTTGACTGAACAGCTTCCCGTGAAAGCCCGCTCTGTCTTTTCAGCATCGGAAGCTTTCCGAATTTTATTTCATCTCAGCTGTGAACTCACACTGATCTTTCTGAGAGTTTGGCTATTTGTGCCTGATATGTTTGACTGAATTCTTCCTCTAATGATACGATCTTTTTATGCAAGGCATTTTCCCTCGGAACAGAAACTGGATATTTTCTGCAAAGAGCAAAACATAATTTTCAGCTGCTGGAGCAACATACGGTGTTTCTCTTTTTCTTTTATGATGTAAATCAGATCATTGTCGGTGATATTAAACCATGGCACATACTGTACTCTGTAATGATGGTGCCTGGATGCAGGCACTGATAAATTTTTTTTGTTTTCTTCCAGAGAACCTTTACAAAATATAGATTACAGATAAAAACAGTTGCCATCAATCAAAAGTACAAAAACTATACAGTATAAAGGAAAACCTGAAATAGGAAAGGAATGTCTAACTATAAGTGTGCACTTAAGGGATCAATATTTATTGCTGCTGTGTAAAAGAGTATTTGGTGCAAAAAATGTTTTTTTTTTGTTTTTTTTTTACCAGCTATAGAGTGTCATAAAACAATGAAACTGGGCAAATACCACCATGGAAGGAAAGGTCGCCCAGCAAAAAAGAAGCCATTTCTTCAAACCCAGTATAAAAAGCCAGATTTCAGTTTTCAGCTGCACACGGGAACAAGATTATTTTAGGAGTGATTCCCTGTAATCTGATCAGTTTAATTTGTTAAGTGATAACAACTGTTGCTGCATTTTGAGAGAATCGGTTGAAACTTGCAAGCCAGAGAAATGTAAAATGCAAAGGTGAAAGCTTTTTTCCTTTTTTGCTGTAGAAAGTACTGGTGCTCTTTGCAGTATACATGGCATCATTGGGAAAGAACCTCATGTGAAAATGGTAAAGCGGGATCCTAAAGGATCAGTAAGGGAATTAAATGGATAACAGCCCTAGGCATACTGCCAAATCAGTTAAAAGTGGCTTTAGGACAACGTTTTTTTTTGTTTTGTTTTTTTGAGAGTCTGTCACAAAGTGCCTACAAATCTGATAGAGTTCCATCAGTTTTGTCAGGATAAGTGGTCCAAAATTCTAGGCAACTATAGGAAGAAGCAGGTGGAACATTATTTTATTCAGAGTAATTAAACATCTGGAGAGTTTTTTATTTAACAAATAACAAGAACGTATGTTATCATAGATGCCAGCCCTGGCAATATTAATTTGATTCATCCTTGTGTCCTTCAAATGCTGAGTGGTTTAAGTGAATAGTGTGTCCCAATTATCCACATCTGTCTTTTGCCCCGCCCCCTTTGGGACCTAGATACGCACTTCGGCTAAGCCTGCATCCAGGCAGATCTCATTGAGGTATATTAGCCAAAATTCATCGCCACCTGTGACATTGTGTATTAAAAGCCATAAATATGTCAATGTATTTTTTATTGTCTTCATTGAAAATTTAAAGGAAATAGTATGACAAGGGACACACACACCAGTAACAAAAAGGTTTATGATCAACAGAGCAGAAAAAAACATAAACAAAAAAAGGCTCATCGCACAAACTAACTGTGAGGAAAGTAAAAAGAAAATGTTACAAAGATGAATTTTAAATATTAAATTAAACTATTATCACATTTGTATAAAACAGTGGTTCCCAGAGTGTGGGCCATTGCAAGGGGGGCGAGGGGGCACGGGAAGCGGTATGGATGAATGAAAAAAAAAAACAGTTACACAAAAGGGTTTCATTGTAAAGACGGTTTGTAGTGTGTTTTGTTGCAACCTGAAGTGTGAAATAAACTTCAGAGGAGTTTGAAAACAAAATATGTGTATAGGTTTGTGTCTGGTTGAACGATGTGTGTACCCAGTTGATTTTTTTTTCCTTGGGCGGGGGGGGATTTTATTGTGATTCATAGGGGGCCCAGAAAATCTTTGGGAACCACTCGTAAAAGATTGGCCGTTTTCTTGTTGTTGCAATGTTTAAGCACTGCCTTAAATAAAGTTATTTCACTTTGAAAAATGTAAAAAATGTAGGTGATTTTTTTGAAAGCTTCATTTGTGAATAAAAAATTTATCCAGAGGTTTAAATCATTAATATAATATTTGACTCTCCATCCCTTGTTAGAAGAACAAATGTTGCTATATCAAATCTTAAAAGTGGAATAGATTTCTTGTACAAAACACAGTTTTGGAAATCTTTCTAAAAACATCACTGAAATTGCAATTGGAAAAAAGGTGTTCTGTTATCTCAATATCTCAGTCACAAAACACACAGGAATTAGTTTTTACATTGAACTTCTTTTGGAAAAAGTAATTACAGGGAAAAGTTCATACATACCTTTGAAATTAATTTCCTCTGTTTTTTGTGGTAGTGGAAAAGAAAAGTATTTGGTTCTTATTCTTTTTAGAGATATGATCTTTAAACAAATGTTTTTTTTAATCTATAGCCATTTATAATCAGAGATGGTTCATTTTGAGTAACAGCTGAATATGAAATCATACATTTAATTAGCTGAAACATAGCAGGAGGAATCACCTTTAAGACTGTTTACATTAAATGTAAGTACATTTTAATGTGTATTTTTTGGCAAAATCATCATACAATAAAAAGTTGCCATTGGAAATATAGCCGTGTTCACTGAGCAAGCTTTTTTTTGTTCTATTAGTTTAGCCAATCCATTCTATTTTCCTTATTGAAAATTTCACCAAAAAACAAAACATTGGATTATCTAGCTTCTAAGTGTGACAGCTGTACAATCCTATTTAACAGGACTGACAGGTCAACTAGATATGTTTCCCGTCACCTCAGGCAGAAAAAAAGATTATTAAATAATCCTTTTTTTTAGTGAGTGAGTCAGAGGGCAGTCACTTTAACGTAATCTGTGTTTAATCCTATAACACAGAGGCTAGGGCTTGTCATGGCTGGCTAAAAGGTTGTTGTGAGTACTGTTGACACACAGCAGCGGCTCACCTTTAAAGCAGATTTTCACCAAAGAATAATTCACTGCAAAGTAATGCCGGTGTCAAGAAATGAAGATGGAGGACTCGGAGTAGTGCAGAAATAGGATCGGCAGCAGCTGCACTGCTGATGCAGCACGTGTCGTTTCTGCTTAACTGTTTCGACTATGAAAATCTCCTCAAATATTTTCCTAGCAAGGGGTTTCCATATTATCTGTTTCTCATAATAACCTCTATGACCAAATGAGTCTCAGTAACCATTGCAATTATGCTCTTTACAGGCCTTGGTAGAAAAATGGTTGGGCTAGGAGAAAAAGCTTTTAGATGGAAAAATTACTGACTAGAAAGCAATCAATCAACATAAAAATGTAGAAATATATAAATAATACCAAAAAAACGCAGCAGTTTGATTGCAGTAATACAAATTCCCTCTCTGTTTAGCAGATGTAATTCTGCATCTCATGTAAAACCAGCTCTCCTGATTCTGTGGTTTTACAAAACTGCAGAGTGCAGCAATAACCAACTCATCTGCAGTGTAATCCTGAAATCAAAGTTAGAAAGATCGGCCAACTATCTTCGAAAGCCAATTGGAAAGCCAATTTCCAAATGTTCACTGTCAGTAAAGATGAAGGAATAAGCTGCAGATTTTTTTTCTCATTTGTAAGTTGGATCTGCAAAACATTTCTGGTTTTCCTGGAAGCAATGCATTTACCAGAAGCTGGAATATTCCAAGAGAAATGGCTGAAGATGACATTCTGGCCAAGGGACATTCAAAAGGTTTCAACTGTATAAAAACAGCGTCTGACTTTCTTTTTCTTTTTCACAGTACAGCCTCAAACTTTTATAGAAATCATTCAGATTACATAGGATTGAACAACCTAAAGTAGAAGAATAAGAACAACAGAAAAAGTAGTGGAAGGACAAGATACAGTGCCTATAAAAATGATTCACCTCCTTGGATTGAGGCCTGATTGAGACTTATCCACACATTGGTTGCTGTGATGGCAACCAATGGTGCATCTACTATATACTGATGTGAAATTGATTCATATTTATGCAGGTTACCTATTTTTGTGGAAATCAGTTTTCACTTTGATATTAAGTGGTTTTGTCAAAAAAAAAAAAAAATTGATCTTGATTGATTTGTAAAAGCAATAAAATCATAAAACATCTAAGCAGGTGAATACTTCTTATAGGCACTGCACATGATTTGAGGGATCCTCAACTCCAGACCTCAATGGCTGGTGTCCTGCAACTGCTAGATGTGACCCTCGTCCAACACACTATCTCCTCAGTGTGTGGTCAAGTTCTCCAGAGTCCTATAAAAGTCTCACTGATGTTTGTTTGGTTTTTTTGTGATGTGGTAAAATGTAAAACAAACTCTGAAAGTACGAACACTTTTGCAGGGTAGCGTAAAAAAAAGATCGGTAATATTCCTTTAGTTGGGAATATCCTTATTAGCACAATATACTTACTTACAGCTAAGATTGGATTTGAGATGAACAGCTCACATGCAGAAAGAGCTCAAGTTCCAATACTTTTGGTTTAAATATTTTTGCCTAGCATTCCCAAGTGAGGTTGGAAGCTGATTGCAGTTGCTCCACTTCTGCAGACAAATAAAAATGTTTATGTTACCTCCTACAAAGTTATTCTCCGTCTTGCTAACGGTAAGTGTTGCCTGGACAGCTATCCGTCATCATCCATGAAATTCATTGACGTACATTAGATCCAGTATCCAGGAGCTTTTTCAACATTGCTACTATAATGCAACATCCCACATTCACACTGCACTAAAACAAAAATATTCCCAGTCTAAATCACAAGAGATTAACAGGTATTAATTTGATTTATCTAAATGAGACATTACACAGTTGCCGGTATGTCTAAGAGAAAAGCTACAATTGATTGTGCAATCTTTTAGAACAAAAGCAAAACAAATATGAATACGTCTTGAGGCACATTCAATCAATGATGTTTTCCAATTGAAATGCAAAAATTCTTCAAAGTTTCCCATTTTTCTTCAGGTAGTCAAAGTTTTTCATCACACAATGGCTTTTTATTTGAAATAGCGCTTACTGAACTCTTTTCTTGTGAAGCGCTGTCAACCAGAAACTTAGGATATTCAACATGGTGCAACATGCTCTGAACAAAATGAGAAAACTAGAAGAGAATTTGCACTCTCATTGGCATCTGAACCATTGAAGAAAGTTACATCTTGAAGAAGTAGAAAGAAAATCCACCAAAGATGCAACATGGAACAAGAGCATTATTATGTCGTGGCTTATGACTGGCGGTGTAGCTCAGCAGAACACCTCCTTTACGAGTATTTACACCCACCTCAGTCTTCATCTTAATGCTAGGTTGTCTGTTTGCCTTGCCACAGCGTTCCAGCGGTTTTCACAGTCAACCGATTGTGTATGATCTAATTTTCCGTCTCCACGACTATGATCCATGTCTAGATGCCTGAATGGATCGTGTTTCTGCCATGTAAATGGTTGGTTCTGCATTTGCTAAAACAAGCGAAAGATGGATATAAGAAACTTAGGATTCACCTGAACTGGTGAAATCTTTACAAACTGTGGTTCATGTTCATCAAATGAATAGAGCTACATAGCTGCAGGTCTAGGGTTTGCAAAAAATGCCCAAATATTTAGCAAGATTAAGAACTCTGCATGAAAATCTTGCTCAAATATTTCAGGAATTTTTTTTTTTTTCCTGAGCTGACTTTTGACATTTTTAACATAAATCTGAATTATCTTCACTCCCCTTTATTTGGCTGCTGCGAGTCAAATAACAACCCCTACTACAGCTGCTTTCAGATTTGCAGTGTTATGCTCAGGTCATAGTGCTCTGTACAACACATCCCCGTTTTCCCTCAGTTAAGCTGCTCTCTTCATGCTCTGCGATGATTGGCACAGCTGCTGCAGAACAATAAGACTACTGATGTGATCGGCTGAGAGTGGATTTATAAAACCGCCACACCCTTTGACTTTCGTTCAACTTTAGCCAGACCTTCTGATCTTTTAGCCCTGGCACAACAGCAGAGTTCAGGTACACCCAATTTGCTTGTGTTGGGAAAAAAGACCTACGCCTTCGCCCTTCTGATATATACAGTTAAAACAAAATACCGTTTTGATGTTGAGGACAACTCTTAGCACTTCCGGTTCTGCTTTTGAATACGGAGATATTTAAGTAGATATTATTGCCGAGGATGGAGTGGAGAATGCACAGCTAACAAGGATATGCACAAAAACATGTGTGCAGAGTTATAAAAGGGCTTTACAGTCCTCTAGCAAGAAGGCTCTGCATAATCTCACCCCATTTGTCTGAAGTGCCACGTTCACATCATATGACAAGTGTTTCAAAGGGCTATAACTGTATCTTCTGCGGCGTGATTGGAACCAGCTGTTGGAGCTACAGTAGCATGACGACTTTTTTTTTTTTTTTCCCGGCTGTAATCAACTTTTCTGCCCACGCAGAGGGTGCAGGGCGAAGGAGCTGAAAAGATGAATCTGTTTGCTCCTGATCACAGGGTAAGCCATGCGGTGGGCCGAATCCTCGCTAGTTTTGGCAACGGGGAAGAGTTTGAAGATTAAACAGTGAGATCTTTCTCTTGATCAGCCCCTCGGTCTGCCCTCCCTGCACCTGCTAGTCACAGCCCCTGATGTATGTGCTGTCTCCTCTGCACCGCTCACTCTCTGCATCTCAGCTGTCACTGACTATCTTTCTTCTGCTGCCACCTCCCCCCTCCGAGTCCTCCCCTTCCCCGCAATCCTTTTCACCGCTTTTGATTATCGGCTGCGACTCAGAACTTGTGAGAGCAGACCTTTAACGGTTTTATCTTTGCCAGACTTTGCAATCGCTTTCATACATGGTTTCTTTGAGCTTGTGTTCATTGTCTTATGTCTGTCTCTCTTTCTGACTTGAAGCTCATAATTACAAAAAACATCTGCTATGCTGCTCAAAGAATAGTAAAAACCTTGCACATCATATTCCTTTAATCACGTTGTAATGAAGATGGAAACGTTATCACAATTTGCAAAAAAGTGTAGATGTTGTAGTTAAAATACATATTTATTTACTAAATGAAACAATAAAACATTAGTATGTAAGCTCATAAACTGCAATTTTTTGTTGTTTTGGTTTTTTTTGCAGCTCCTAGTCCAACTCTGGGATCAGATTTCCCTGAGGAGAAGAGCAGGACAAGTTCATAATCAAGGACACTGCAGACAGACAGCAGCTTCAGCCTGAAGGACAGTTTCAACACCTCAAACCATGTTTACTACCACTTATAAATAAGTAAAGAACTACAGCTAGTATAATTCTGCCATTTCTGACAGGATACAGATACCATTGGATGAACAGGAAAACACAAAAAAACAAACAAGAACTACTTGCCACTCGGAGGGACTGGCAGGAAGTTCTCTGTTGTCTCGAAGGTTATTTCTGTAAATGAGACTTAGTCATCCAAAGCTAACAGAATTAACATTACTGAACAAATGTGTTCCTATCCATACTTTTAATTTACTTTAATTTATTTTATTTTTTCATTTTTGACAAACACAAAGTAACATGTGAATTGGATGGATCAGAATGTGTTTTCATTTTTTATTTATTGTTTTTTTTTTTTTTTTTTTTTAAACAACAACAACAAGTGGAGTCTGGTAAGGAGAAACTCATGTAAAAGGACTTCAGAAGAAAATCTATTTGCATCATGGAGTACTTTTGTTTAATGCAAAACGACAACAAAAACTGTTGTGCCAGAAAGGGCTTACTGTAAAAAAAAAAAAAAAAGTACTTTTTTATTGCTAATCTGCATTACTTTCAATGTGTTTACTTCTAACCATGTCATACAGCGGTTTGTTTTGTATATGCACCAAAATGGTATTTTTTATGCCCCATAGCAAGACTGCTAATGATATTTTGCTGTGGCAGATGTGTTTCTTGCATCCAGTCTCTATTTCACTCCTTTCAGCAGCCAGAATGCCCTCCTGCTTTTATTATGCAATTTTCTTTTAAAATCTGAAATAAGTATAACAAAATGGATGAGGACATTATGGGTAAAAAAAAAAAAGAAATTAGTATTACACTGTCAGGCTCCGCATGAGTTTGTCTTAAATACGGGAATCCTGCTTGACAGATTTTGTGAAGCTCCAACGCTCAATGCCTCAAACTCCTGTATGATGTTTTTATGCCTATTCAGCCACTCTGATTATAACTCTGCATTCATATTCATATTGTTAAAAGAAAAACACCATGCCTGAGGCAACAAATCAATAGATTTAGGTTGTGGTCTGGAACACTGTGAGAGTGGGATGTGAATCATCCTGTCTCTAGGCTACATTTTAGTAGCACCTAATATCAGATGATAGAAAGTGGAAAGAATTGCCCTTAACTTGTATTTTTGCTGCCATACATTTGCTCATGCTATTAGAAGTAGACAAACTTCAACATCTGACCTAAAATCTAAATATATAAAATTACCCACCATAGACATAGACATAATTCCTATGAATTCTGGATTCTTGTCCAGGTGCCTGCTGTTCTCAGTTCTGAAACCCTCTGCTGTAATCGTTAGATGCCTCCATTTCTGGATGGCTCTGGCTTTTCTCTGTGGACTCCACAGAGGCTTATCTTAGCCAAGGTTCTTGGCAGAATGAGCTCCCCAGTGAAGTCGGGACAGTACGGTTGCTTTTATCGGATTAGTTTTTTCTTTTTTTCCCCTTCCCCCCCCGTTCACTTGAAAAAATGTCTTCACATACAGTCAACCCAACAAAGTCAGGATTTAGGGATAAAAGACACCTAAGAGATTTTTGAGCTATCCTTTTGAAGCTTGAGAAACAACACGCATGCTTTAAAAAAAAATCATCAGCTGCAACAAATATGAAACCCGTAATCTTTTAGTTATTGCTTTGCAAAATGGCTTATTTTTAATCAGTGTGGCTCCAATTTATCCTTGATGGAAAAGTGTAAGTATTTGCTTTTAAAAGCCACCTAGCACTTATTACAGGTTGACTGCACGTCTTGTTCCCAATTGCATTTGTAATAAATGGTAAGCAGCTAGCACATTTAACTCTAGAATAGAGTAAAAAGTGGTTTAGGAATAATTTTAGCTTATTTTGCACTATAGCACGCCTGGAAGAAAAATTAACTGTAGTGTAACTCTCAGGGTCAGAGGTCTGGTTTTTATATAGCTTTTGGACAAAATGTTCTAGTGCTATTTGCAGATGTTCACAAATACATTGGAATAACTATTACTGTTTAGCAAAAGTTCCCCTCATGCCTCAAACCAATATACCAGAAAGTTTTTCTTCACCCTCAGTTGAGTGTCGAGTAGAAATTCTGGCTTTTTCAACAGAGGACAGCGCCACGGCTAAAGAAAGGGCAAAAAAACACCCAGAAGCAAACACTTACAAAAATACTGTACATTGTAAAATATTTAACAATTTTCCCCTCAACTGGCAACTTCAGGAACAATCAAAAATCCATAAATAATAAATGCACACACAAACTAGTTCCCTTATTCTATTTACTCACACCAGCTTGGTTTTAAAATACTTACTTTAAGCAGCTAAGACTTGTCCACTTTCATTTTGTTGTACTTTTGGCTTTGATGTTGTCCTATTTTTGGACTTTTAAACAGTTTTCATGAGGACAGAGTGAAATGGAAGTTAACAGGAGACAGAGCTGCTTAAATATTAAATGGAGGGACAGTAGTGACACAGAAAATGCAATCTTCTTTTCTTACGGCTTTGTGTCCAAATCCAAATTGCAATCGTGTGGTCGACAAAGCGGTCAAGGGATTTAGAAGCAGAAAAGCTCTGCGGATGTTGGTTCCAGTGGAATTTATGTGGAGTTTGTATGTGGTTGTTGTTTCAGTCATGTATCGTGAGTTAGGAGTAGAACCAAAATGCAGACAAGAACTAGGGCTCAGCATGGAAGCAGAATACATTATTTAGCTGAAAATTTTACAGAATGAACAGGAGTTGAACAGGACAAGGATATTTAGCAGCATGACAGAAGGAACCAGCAATGCACAATGAAAAACCAGTTAGCTTTTGTACTTACGAACTGCCGCAAGCGTGAAGAATGGTGTTGGATTCACGTGAGCTTAGTCAAGGGGACGTGGAACAGCTGTGAAGGAGAGCCAAACAGAGAGAGTGAATGAAGGCGAATAATAACACGCAGAGGTAAATGAGAAACAACATGATATGGAAATAAAAATCGAGAGTCTAAGAGAGCATACCAAAACACAGAGGAAAAACCACAAGGCATGAGAGAGAAATCACACACTCAAATTCACTAATGCAGCAAAACCATAATAACAATAATGTACAGATAAAAATAAATTATCCATGACAAGACCTAACAATAACACAGATTTGAAATGACACGACATAGGAAGTAATGAGAAACCCAGAAGTGATTCAAAACACAAATACCAATGAAAAACCAAAACCCAAAATACCAATGATCATCACTCGTTCTAGTTTCACTACAGAGAATTTCCTGTTTTCAGTACAACATGTGGTAGAAAACCTTAACCAAAAACAAATGTGATTGTTGGTGAAATCTGAAGGCAATTTTAAAAGCCTGACTTAGGAGTGTTTTCTGTATTCACATTGGAAGAATGTGCTTATACTATATATATATATGCACATGGGTCTTATATATATATATATTTATAAGACCCATGTTAAATTGCTGAATAACTGTATATATTTTGAGCCGTTTTAAATCATGTAGACTTGACTAACATGATTTCTCTCTTAATTTTTCACACTTTTACTCTTGGACTGACTTTCATTACACGGATATCTATTTTCTTACAAAAGGGAATCATAACAGAGCAATGGTGAGCTCTAAATTGAAGTATTAACCTTTCTGGGCACAGAATGTAGCCTTCTCAACTCGCAAAAAACAGCACAACTTGTGATCTTACAGCCACTGACAGAGTACAGGGAGTTGTAGCAATCAGTTTGTGCATCTGAATCACCAATTAGGCAATTATACATGCACCAGTCTAGTATCCACCCAATAAAAGAGGTCAGGCATACTGCTAAAAATGCCAGTGGTGTCCCTTGGTTATGATATGCAAATTCATATGAGAGGGCAAATGCACAATTAGATTAAAAATGATTATGCTTTTGTTGGTGGGGCCTTAAGGGCACTTTGGGTGCATTCACAGTTAGTAATCCATGTTCAGCCATTACAGAGCTATTTAGACAGTTTATCGATCAATTACAATAAGGGGGTCAACAGCATTAAAACACAGTCAAACAGCCACACAGTCGATGCCCAGCTATGTATCAACAAAAACCATGTGACTGATCAGAGGCAAGAAACAGGAGGCGCTTGTTTCCTACACTGAGAGAGCCCGCTGGTGCAGCGCATCTCTCTCCAGCGTTGCGCTGAGAGACTCAAGCAGGTCGGCAAGAGAAACCGCGAGGAGGGTGAGAGAGGAGAGAGGGGGGAAAAAGGAGCGACGGAGATGGCGAGTCTAAACATGGAGCCGACACCGCCGCTTCGGCTTGTGGGGCTGCTGTGGCTCCTTCTAGCCAGCCAAATCACCACGGTCCGGGGTCTGAACGGCGACGAAGACCAGAGCCAGGACAGCGAGTGCAAGATGAAGAGCGTCACCGTGTCAGCGCTGCCGTTTCTGAGGGAGAACGACCTGAGCATCATGCACAGCCCGTCGGCCTCGGAGCCCAAGCTGCTATTCTCCGTGAGGAATGATTTTCCAGGAGACGTGGTGGTGGTGGACGACCTGGAAAACACCGAGCTCCCTTTCTTCGTCCTAGGTGAGTTTTGCGACGGGGTGCACGCAGCGTGGTTCATTAGCGGTTAATTGAATGGATTAAATCCCACTCAGTCTTTGTTACTACACAGAACATCTGTCTGTTAGCTCAGGCCTGGCTACATAGTGCAGTCCTCTTTATTTTTTATGTGTTATAGTTGATAGAGCAGTCCACAGGAACAGAAACTATTAGCTTTTAAATCTAGCCACCTACTCGTTGTTTGCTCATTAGCGTGCAGCTGTTAATAATTAGAGCGACACTGAGCTTTTTACTGCAATAACAGGCCGAATAGCATTGTTGTGCTAGCAATATATCCACATCTTGAGTTGAATTGAATCATATTACACCACAAAGAAAAAGCAAAACTTTAGTGCTCAGTCTATTTCTTAATTCTTGTTAAAGTAATCACATGATTCTACTATAAAACGATTGTACTAAGCAGTTTAGTCAACGCGCAAGCATACTTGTAAGCAAACTTTTTTGACTTCACTGCAACTTTCTAGTGTTTGAAGTTTGACGTATTATTTGGGTAATTCCGTGTTTGTGTTTTGAGCTACCATGGGTTTTCTAAAGTTTCTTGTTAAAACGTTTGACATCCGCTGTCCATGGTTCTGAATTTCAGCTGACGGTACAGTTTGCAGCTCTGTCTCCGGATAGTACCTGCAGTACACCCCAATCCCCAAATGAAGGATTGTGGCTTTACTGATGAACAGCCAGGTTTATTGGACGTAAACCATGAGTTTCACCGTAAAAGCTGCATGCACAAACACAAAAAGACAGTGTAAGCTACAAAAACACGCTCTTACAATCTTAACTTTCACCGCTAAAAATCTCAACTCTAATTCAAAACTATACCCTAGAGCAGTGGTTCTCAAACTTTTTTCAGTGATGTACCCCCTTAAAAATATATTTTTAGTCAAGTACCCCCTGACATGGGCAAAACATTTTTGGAATAAAAAAGAGGTACAGTGCTGTAAATACCCTGTAAATACTGAATATAAAATTCAGTGCATGAACACACATTTATATTTTATTGAACTTTTTACAAAATAATTTTTCCCAAGACTTATTATGAGGAGCCTACTGATTTTTTAAAGATATTTTGAAAAGCTTCACGTACCCCCTGCAGTACCTCCACGTACCCCCAGGGGTACGCGTACCCCCATTTGAGAACCACTGCCCTAGAGTTTGTATACAATAAAATAAATTCACAATTTCAATCGATCAGAATTAGAAACATACTTATTTACAAAATAAACATACCTTGTGCCTCTATCAATGGGGCCGCTAATAAGATACTTTTTTAACACTTTGTTGCAACTTGTCTTTCTGTCCTTAAGCTCTATAACTTATATACAGAAGTTGTCTCATCAAATCAAAAACCGGAAGTCAACCATCCACTGTACAAAACAAAACGAAGCAAAGGCAATAAGCGCTAGAGAGGTGACACAACAAACAAGGAGCCTAATCTGGGGTTATTTACTTAGGTTTGAGTTTTGTTTTATTCTGCCATTTACCTGTATACAACATATCTCACAACATAGTTTGTTTATGATGCTGATTAATAATGTGTGGGCCAAGCTTGCTGAAAGTTTTTCTTCTGCTTTATGACCAAAGGACTTTGCCTGGGGCTTTCTAAATATTAATTGTAAGTGTTCTGGAAGTGTGCTATGCTATGCTTGTGTTCAGGTTCATCAAACATATCTTTTATTTGAGTTTAACAGGGTGTGGACTTGTTCCAGTATGCCTGGACATGTGATCTGCATCTGAATGTTGACTTTGAGTGTTGCTGTTTTGGATGTTTCCCATTCATTTGTTTTTATGTATGATAGTACAATGTTTCAGTATGTCATCCCTATTAAAGAAGTAATAGTTTGTACTAAAAGTCTGCTGCTCACTTTAATCAGTTAAATAGGTATTAAAACTATTTTTCATTAAGCCCACATTATGTATTAAACTATTTTTCTTTTTGGCTGGCATTCAGTATCTGGGGTTTTAAGTCTTTGACCTGAAGACATGGAGTGTAGAACATTCAGTTGTTTGGGGGGTTTTGGTCAATAATAATTAATACCAATTCCTACGTAAGCTCTTTTTAGCATCTTGTCTGTTTAGCTTTACTACTTGCTAACAGCTGACTATGTATGGAAACCTCTTGACTTTGAGCTTTACAAAAGCCCGCCAACATGTGTGAATCTAGTGAGTTCCATGAAAAAGCTCAATTGAAAAAAATATGAAACATTTTGCTGCAATATTTTCAACCTTTCAGGCATCTGTTGAAAGCCTTACAGCATGTTTAAATGTAGCAACCTGAATCCATCAGATGGGATTCGGCAAAAAAGCATTGTAATTTGAAATGGTTTCTTATATGTTTTGCTCCATTGCAAAATGCACCAGCTCAATTCATGACTGGAAGTAAAAGGTGTGACCACATTGGCTCTGTATTGGTAGCCTTTCACTGGCTTCCAGTTTAGCAGTTTACAATTGTACTGGTAACTTCTAAAAGTTTGAATGGCTTGACACCACACTGCTTTGAACACAAAAAAGCGGCACCTTCGTTGATGCCTCGCACTCTACCTCTCTGAGTTCAATATTATTTGTGTTCTGCCCTTTTGCCATTCTTGGTGTTTTGCTGTTTCTGGTGTGCAGTCATTTGCCATTATTAACATTATTATTGATCATAGATATCTACTGCATGACTTACCTTTGGAACTTGGCATCTTTGATCTCCAGCTCTCGAAGAATCATTGCTATAAGTGGCTTGTACTGGTTAGCCCTGGCAATGGCTCTGTCTCTTGCTGCCCTGTGAGGATCCAGAGATGGAGCCGTACATGACAGAATCTCCACCTTCTTAGTCGGCTGTGTGTTTAATACCTGATCGCTTACAAGTAGAAGCTTTCTTCTGTTGAGCGATCTCATCTCCACTCACCATTTAGATCTATTCCTATTGACTGAACCCAGGCTCAGAGACAACAGTGCTCTCTCTGAGCACCAGTCTACTCCTACCTAAGTACACCTTGAGTGTCTGGCCATGGAGGCGGTCTCTCTGCTATGTTCAATCATGACCTGAGCTGCCGATCATTGTCTTTAAGATACTACAGCGGCTTTGACTGTTTGTGGTGGAATATGTATATTGTTCACCAAATATAATAAGAATTTCATCAGATCTTTCAGAATAGCTAGCTGAACTGTTGATAGGCTCTATCTATGTGGTGACTTTATTGTTTCATGTTTGCAGCCCCTGAAACCAGTTGGCATTGAGTTTCAAAACCTTCTGGATTGCTTTGGCTTGTCTCAATCAGTGTAAGGGCCCAAACATAGACATGATCACACACTAGACCTAATCATCTCACATGGCCTTTTTGTATCTACTATAGAGATATGAGACAGATGTATTCCAGATCACTTTCCCATTATATTTGAAAATGTGTCCACTCCTCTTGTGATAAAACCTATGCTCCCTGCACTTCTCCATCACTTCCTCCACTGCAGGATAGTTTGTTGCTGCCTGTAAATGCAGTGAATTATACTCCATTGATAGGCTGGACATTCTTCTGTGTCCAGAGGAATTTGTCATGTCTTTTCAGTACATCTGCATAAAGAGTGTGGACCCCATCACTCCTCTAAAGCAGACTTCTACAAATATCAAGCCAGATCTCTGGCTTGATAATACAGCCCGGGCCATTACACATGAAAACAGAAAAGCAGAATGCAGATGGAAATAAGACAGACTTCATGTGTCCCTGGGGTTACTGAGAGACTGTCTTTGTGAATATCAAAATGATGTTAAGCAGGCTAAATCTCAGTATTTAGTATCCACCACATGTAACCAACTGCAGGTTTTATTTAGTGCCATTCACTCTACCATTAATTTTTCTACCAAACCTTTAAAAACTGCTACAGAGTCTACCTGTGATGATTTTCTTCTTTTTGTTAGCAACATGGACTCTATCAAACAGATCATTGCCTGTATATATAGTGCTGTCCAATTACATGTTCCTCCAATGATCTCTGCTGTCTTTGATCAGTTCAAGCTGGTATTGCTACTACACCTCTTTGAGGTGGTTCAACAGACGAGACCTACCAACTGTCCTCTGGATGCAATTCTCTCCAAGACGCTCAAACAGACCTTTGGTGCCTGTTTCCTGATGTTTGTTAAGGGCTGTCTAAAGCTCAGGGTTTATCCCATCTGTTTTCAAGCATGCTGTGGTTAGGCCTCTTTTTTTTCTTTTTATAAAAAAACAGCCTTTTCAAGTTAAAGTCCCATTTGACCTTTTTTTTATGTAAACTTCTGAAAAGGATTGCTTTTATTCAGCTCCAGTGTTTTCTAGAAAACTTGCCTGAGAAATTCCAATCTGGCTTCAGATATCGCCATAACACTCAAATTACAGAAAAACTTTGTTTTGTCACTTGATGCCAAAAAACCTGTTCTGCTGGATCTTAGAACAGCTGTAGACCATCCAGTTCTCATCAGTCATTTGGTTCAGCTGTAACTACTCCCTTCAGGGAGCAGTGCTTCAGTGGTTGAAGTCCTACTTAACAGAATATTCTCCATCATGATATGGGGTCTGTCCTCCTCTGTCTCCATTCCTCTGACCTCTGGAGGGATCCCTTCTGAGGCCTGTTCTCTTCTCACCTTACATGCTTAAAATCTGTGAAATCACTGTTTCTTACTGTGTTTAATGTGAAAATATTTTGTTGTTTGATTTATCATAATTTAAAAAAAAAAGAAAGAAATTTTAACTTTAAATTCAGAATTTTCTGTAGATCTTTTTTTTTTTCCTTTTGCAGAATATCATATCACAGCTTTTAAAGTTTGTTTGCAGTTGAGCTGGAAGAGATAAGTTTGACATTTTCTAGGCTTAACTTTTGAGCACCAAAGAGCTGGGTGTTTTCTTACACTAATATAATTGAAAATAGAAGCTGCAGAAGTTTTTTTTTTGTTTTTTGCATTTAACTTTGCTTGTTGGCTCACTTGAATTGCAAAACAAAAAACAGAAACAAAACAAAAAGATAACAAAAAAGATGACAACCTTATGAAGCCTTGACAGATGTTGCTTACTGTGTGCACACCCATTAAGAAATCATTTCAAGGTCAGGATGTTTTTCTGTCAGCAGATGTAACACCAGCTGTAGAAATTAAGCATAACTTTATTTGCTTTACAATTTGTGTTTAATAGAATGTTTCCAGTTCTGTATTTACACACAATTGAAATGGGGGAATGGTTTCAAATGATGAATATCCAGGATATTTGCCATTTTATTAAGCATTTCCACCTGAGACAACCAGATCTGAATAGTATGAAGAGTTCATTCAAAGGCCTAATTTAGACAACAGTTAAAGCGTCATGGGGTAGAGGGATCTCTTAGGGCTTGTGCAGAATATTAATGAACCTCAATTTGTGTCTGACATTTCCATGGGTTGCCTTCTGCTCCGGGACAGAAAACTTTTAATGATAATGCATTCATGGTGCAACTAGCATCCCAGCCGCCCAGCAGTGGCGCAGCTGCAGCCTTTAATTTATTTCTTTTCTTTTTCTTATTTTTGCTTGTGGCTTGATTTCCTCTGCTGCTTCACAGAACCTCCTTTGTGACTTTAGGGGTGTCTGCTTTGAATTATAAAGCACGGTGTTCATTTCAATTGTATGTGTCTTAGCGGGAAACAAAAACAGTTTAGGTCAGCATGGTGTGACTGTGTTGATAAAGGGCACTAATTAAATTCAAACCGGTACGATAAGATGCCGGCTCAATGCTGTTTGATTGGAAGCATTCAGGTCCTTGTTGTTGCTGCCGTTTGGGGATGCTGGGATTTATGTCTCACACTTAGCCCTTCCTTTATTGTTGTGCCTGCCAAAGCTTCATTTTGATTAATGTTCTACGTTTTTATCTAAGCATATTCTTTTGTCACCTCATGAGCCTACAAGGTGTCTAACAGAATATAACAAGTGCCAACATCTGTAAAGTCAGCCAATTTGAACAACACTGACAGAGAAAATATAGAGGGAGTCCAGCTACACTTGTATAGCACTTTTTAATTTGATCTTGTCTTGTCATTCTTTAAATGTATTCAAGAATAACTCAGACATTAGCTTACTTTGTTGCCTGAAGTTGTTTTTTTTTTTAAAAACCCAAAAACTATTCACTGTAGTGCTTAAATCTGCAGTCATGCCAGAAGGCCATTTACTAAGAAACTTCAAAGTCCAGCAAATGTTTTTCCTCCCACACATGAACACAGTTTGATTCAGGGTATTTACGTAAAGGCGGGGCACACAAATGGATCCATTGATACTGTTTATGGCAGCTGCAGAGGGAAAGAGAAGGAAGATCAATATGTTTTGTACTGCTTACACTGCAGTAGCAAAATATTAAACTTTTTGAAAATACAAAAAAAAAGAGTCTTTGTATAATTTCACAGCTATACTTTAGTATAGCCGGATTTTACCCACAGCTAAAATCTGGCTGTCCATGTGAAGTTTTTTGTTAACTAAGCAGGGGTTGTAGCATTAAATTCTTGTAGCCTTTTTTGCAAATGTGCATTGGTGCATGTATTGATCTTTTAACTGTTCGATGCAGGTCTTTCGCAGAACTGGTAAAAATCAATCTGCACTGTACAGTAAGTTCAGCTTCATTTCTAGTTATGACAATGAATTTAAGAGATAAGCCGCTGAAAATAAAAAAAAAAAGTAATGAAACCAAAAAAGTAAATGCCTTGCTATTTACTTCATTGTTTTTCCCTTTTCTATCCAGAAAGGTTGACATGTACAGTTTTCATTCAAAGTCGGTCATGTATGCAGCCACACTGCAGAACGCATGCTACATATATTTGGTATCAATTTAAAAACAAACCTGAGGGAAATACGCACAAATAAATTTTTTCATAAGTATTCACATCCTCATACTAATATGCCTAACAATATTTGTTATTTTGTAAAAATCTAGGAACAAGCCAAATCTTTGCCATATTTTCCCACTCTATGAAATACAAAATGCATGAACTACAAAATGCCTTGCTGTTGCCAGCTTAATGGCAGATACCTGAATGTTTCGGGTCTTAAGTAACCTTACCATTTGCTTGAAAATATAAAACTGGAATCCATCTGGAAATGCGTCCCCAAAGTATGCCGCAGTGTTTCATAACAGTCCTCTGGTGTTCTGGTGGCAAATAATATCTTATACCGTGGTCCAAAAGTTAGTTTGGTATCACCAAACCATAACGCAGTCTTGTGATAATTTTGAAGAATGAAATTCTGTTAATCCACATACTCTTATGTCTTTCTTTGTTTTTCAATTTCATATTAAAAATGGAAAACATTTCTTTTTTCTCTCTTTTACATTGCAAGAATGTGGCCTTGTACTGTGGATCATAAAAATCTTTAATATTTTCTTACCAAATAGTAGCTTTTAGTGTTTCAAACATAGAATTTGGTGAATGACAGAAATTAGATTTTGCCTGGAGCTGACATTAGAGGCTTCCTTTCAAGAACACTGATGCCAGGTGCTTTAGACACTGACTAACCCTGCCAATGCAATAGTCAGATCACTTCGATCAGCTCAATATAAAGTTACAGCTTATCAAGCAGTTTACTTCCCCGCAGCCTGTTCTGCTGGCAGCTGCAGTCTGGCCCATACTCGGCTAATCCTTTGCAGTTAGACTAGTTGATGACCTCAGAGACACTATTTAAGCTGGATTTTCAGTGCTTTATGTGAAGGTGAAACTTCCAATCAGTATTTCTTGTATTGAGAGAAAGAAAATTCTTGTTTAAGAAATTTTTAATGTTTATATTCACCACAAACCTCTTAAAAAAATATCATTTAAAGTGCCGCTGGTTTCTCTGGTCATAGGTTGTCTAGTGCGATTTGAATTTCATGCATTTCCCTCGCTTTACGGTGGCTCGCATTTTCTTGCTAAATTGCCTCTCTGTAAAGTATCTAAGAAGCAATTTGAAAAAGGTTGATTCTGTGACTGACAGTAAATAATGGCTGCAGGATTGCAGCCACTCGTTAGTGTCAGAGAAGCCCTGCTATGTTATTAGAAATTTACCCTTTTGGTGGTGTGTCATAAATTGTGTGGGAGGTGAGGTAATAAAGTTGCCCTCTGGGAGAAACTCGTGCTGTATTTTCTGTCAGTTGTCAGTGGTTTACTCATCTTAGCCGGGAAGCTTGAGGAGAAGTGGTTCAGAACAGGTTCACATTAAAATAAGCTCTCCAGCCGTTAAAAAAACCCATTTTCTAACTACATCATTACAGACCTGACATTTATGTCTGCATTTTATTTTACTTTTTCCATTTAGAGTGCATTAAGTTATGTTTTTTCATTATTTTGAATAACAACTTGGTGTCTTACTGATATTTCGACCCTTCCCTCATAGGATGTACATTAATGGAAGGTGTCTCTTAGACGTTGACGCGTGATGATCCTAATAAAGATTACGTTCCAACTGACAGCATAAAAAAAGTACACATTTTTAACCTTACATAGTCTAGACAATCTTCTCACTAACATTTAATTTTGAACATCACCTTTACATGGCTTTATGTTGAACCCTTTGCATGCAAATATATTAATTGATTCAGAAAATTGTAATTAATCATTTGTTTGAGACTGCAGGCAAACGATCGGTTCCTGACCTATTCTGAAGCAGATTTTATTTCCAAATTCAACAACAATGATGACAAGTCCTAAATGAAGGAGTAACCCAGCTTAGTCATACTGAAAGTCCTGAAGTGAACCTGAAGTTTCTATAATAAGTACCTTAAGTCTGTGTGTGTTTTTTGGATATGTTTAATATCAAAACACATGGATAATACTGTATTTTCCAGACTTTATGCCAGACTGGAGAGAAATAATTCCTGATCACTATGATCAGAGCATGAACATTGGTGCTTCAGAAACTGTCAACCAGACATCCATGCCAAACGTTTATAAAATAAACGTTTATTGAAAGGTTTATTCAACTTTTCAATAAACTTTTATTGAAAAGTTTATTGCTTTTCAATAAACTCACAGAGTTTACTGGCACAGCATGTTACTTTACACATCCATGTTATCATGAACATAGACAAGGTCTTTCCAACTTAGAAATGAATGTGACTGACAGTGTGAGTTATATTTGTTTTTTTTCCTCTCCATAATGCATTTGCTTATAGCTGGGAAGGTATGGTGTATAGAAACAAAAAGTATTTTCAGACATAATTGTGAGCTCAACAAGCTGCTCTTTTGCTTCATTCAAAGGTCTGAAGTTTAAGACTTATTAATCCTCTTCCAATAGGATGTGTCACCTTGAATTAGTAGACAATGAATCGACCTCTGACATAACTATACAACTAGCTCTACAGCTGTGATACAAACTAGGCATATTTGTCACACATGCACATGCTTGAGGCTGTTAATGCATACATTTGAATTAAAGCAGGATATATTGCTCTATTCCTTACTCTCTTTTAACTAACTTAGTAAAAAATAATTAGGATCATTTAAGCCCACTGAAACTGATCCCTTTTTTCCACCTTTGAGTGCTTTGGGGGGATTTTTTGTGATAGAAAAACTGCATTTGACATGAAAATAATATTTTGGTTTCACAATTGTTTACCAGTAAGAATCTGGAAAGAGTGGACTCCACTTGTATTTGCCCCTCCAACTGACACCACTAAATAAAATCCAGTGCAACTAATAAAAACGTTTCAATCCAGCTATTCAGTCAAAGCCTTAGAAGTTAGTTTGAGATCATTGGTGAACAAATAGCATAATGAATACCAAGAAATACACTTGACAGGCCAGGGAAAAGATTGTAGAGAAGTTTATAGCAGGATTGGGTTATAAAACCAAACCGAATGCTTTGACTCCCAAGCACTGAAAGAAGAGATGGAGAGGACCTCTCATCTCATTCTTCATCTTCAGGTGTACTGCTCTAGGCATGAAGCATTCTGGAGAGACTTCTTGTAGCATTACTGCAAAAAGGAAAAAAAAATTGTTGGGGAGGAATCATCACCATCATCAATAATTGGTGAGGAGAGCTCCGCTGCCCTAGTCAGTAATTGTGGTTTCTATTATTGAGAAGAAATTTCAGCAGGAGATGAAGCCCTGGTGCGAAACAATGGGCTGGTGCTGGGCCCCCTGGAGCAATTAACCCAAACCCCCCATCCTCCCTCATATAGTTCTGACACAATGAATATGTTACAGAGACATCTAATCACTGTACATGTAGGGTGCCAGAGACACTTTGCTGAGTTGAGTGAGCGCACAACCCGTATATTAATTGGATTTTTGTGCTGAATAAGAGGCTTTTGCTGAACGTAGGTGAATTACATAAGCATGACAAATACTTGTCTACCAGAAAATGTCAGTTTTGCTAATCTTTATTTATTTATTTTTCTTTTTTGAAAGTAGATTTGTAACCAAAACACATGGCTTTGTTTGTCACAGACTTTGGAGAAACATGAAATCAAAAATAAATCAGTTTTTTAGACTAATCTATTTGTTTATTGAAATATACATATCTCAGTTAGTGTGGTTAGAACTATTACTAAGTTATGTAAATACTTATTATAACCTTTTATTCCAATATTTATATATTTAGGATTAAATAGAGCTCTGACTTTTATGTAATCTATTGGCTTAGGTATTGTGAATTAATCCTCCATGTGAAAAGAAAAACTTTGTTGCAGTTCATCAACAAATGTACCAATCGATAAATACAGCCGGATCATTTTACTAATGACTTTAGCTTAGTCTAGAGTTCCAAATTAATGGACCTTGTTATTATCACAAGTAAATTACAGCTGCAGCTTTTTTCTTGTGGAAACCGCTTTTTAAGTTGTTTGTTATATAGTCCTGCAGAGCTTCTTGGCTGCTTTTCAAAAGTTAATGTATTGGATTACTTTGATAAAGTCATATGTTCACAAGTCACTACCAGAATAACACTCTTTCATGGAGAAGAAAATAGCTGGGAAAAAAAGCAAAATAAATGGATGAGCTGAGATATTTGCTAAGCATGAAAACCTGTCCCAAATATCAACTTCAGCTTTACAATGGGAGAAAATCACAATTCAAACTTCATAGCATAACATTTGTTGGACATCTAGTCATGAAGGACTGAAAGCAAACTTGTGTGATAACTGTTTTATCAACATTTGTCAACTTTGCGTTGACTCAAGTTCCAGCAGGCAGAAAAAGGGCCACTTTTGAAACTCTAGGGGGCCTCATGTATAAAAGAGTACGCAGGTTTCACACTAAAACATGGCGTAGGGTCAAATTTTGAAAAGTGAGTTACAAAAAAATTCAGAAATATTAAATCATGCGCATGCATGTGGCTGCGCAGCTTTCCTTTATACATCCCACTTTGTGGGAAATGGAGCGCAGCTGCTGGTCTGCCCTGTCGCCACCCATAAATTCATATATGAAGTAGTGTAAAAGCCTGGCAGGCTGCCACCACATGTCGCAATAACCATGACAACAGTCCTTGCTTGTATTACTACAAGTAGTTCTAATAATAATGATTATATATTTAAAAGTGTCCCTTTAAGACACCTCACTAAGGTCATCTCACAAAAAGTAATAGCACTGCATTTTACAAGAAAATAAAAACCAAATAGGACAAAGAGGAAATAAGAAAGACAGTGTTGATTAATCCAAGTGGAAATTGTTTGAACAGCAAAGTGTTCAGTAAGGATTTGAAGACATACAGCGTGTCAGAGAGTCCTTTGCAGTGACTAGGGAATGTAGAAGTTTATTCTAAATTAAGGAATTGTGTATTGTAGCAGGCCAATGTGCCACTACATTAATTAGGCACTTTTGCTCATATAAGTCACACATTTACAGAATGGAGATGCTTTCTATTCATAAAGGCGCATTCACAAAGCTGGCATGGCTCCACTGAGGGATGACTGTCTTGACCTGTCTGCAGCTCCAGCTGCACCAGCACCAATAACGCATGGCTCCTTCTTTAACTTCTACAGAGAGCACCCAGCATGAGCACTCTGGGCAATCTGAAGGATAATAAACCATCAACATGTCCCAGCAGATCAATATAGTCTCTGAACATTTGCTCACTCCGAATCCTTCAACTGGCGATGTTCTCCAGCAGGGCCAAAGCGGTCCACGATTACGCACCACACCTTTGCACAGCTATTTATGTTCTTACACCTTCATCTATTCTTTTAAGACCTAGGTCTTCTCAGCCGAGTGTTTTAAATCACTGAGACTGAACTTTTTGGCTAGTTTCTTGATAAGAGTGGTGCCCTGCCTTGGTCATTTGGGTCTAAATTACTAGTTTTGCAAATAATTCCCTCAAGAACTTTTTATAATTATTTATAGCCAAACTCTGACTCCAACAAAAGCGCAAGACGCTTCTGCTGGGATGAAAAAAAATCTGACAAAATTAAAGTTGTATCCTACTGCTTTTCTGCTTATAAATCACTTCAGCGGTTGACGGTAAAATCTTTTGAGTGAGTGTATAGTGCAACTAAAGTAAAGCATGGCATGCTTACAAGAAATATACGTCCAGATTTTTGGGGGCTTTTTTTTGGGCTGCTTTTATTTGACACTTCTGAGGAGAAAAGTTTCATCCCAAGACACACCAGAGGTCAGTGATTGTCTCTGTGTTTGCACAGGGTAAGGAGATAGAACTATAATGTGCGAGGAGGAATTTGACCAGCGGAGAGCAAAGAGATAAACACAGATAGAGAAAGAAAACTCGAAAGAGGGAGATTGGAGAGCATGTAACTGCTTGTAAATAGTTACCATGGTGATTTGATCAGGCGCTTAGGCTAGAGCGTCAAGGGAAAGGTGGCATTTTTATTGCGACAGCAGGAAGAGACAAGAAGGACGGAAGGAAGAGGGGGGGGGGGGGCGTTTAAGGTGACACCTTTATCTTCACAATGCGCCGCTATCTCTGAGTAACGACGTTCATAAAAGAATATCAAAATATCAAAAACCAAATCATCAAATGCTGTTCAGCTCAGGGACATTTTATTTTCAGTTTAAAGATTTTTTACCCTCCCTCCTGTTCTGTCTTTCTTCTTGTGATGCAAAAAAAAGCGAGTCAACTGTTTCTTAGAAGTGACGAGGCAAAGAAGAACAAAAAGAGTGCTTATATAGAGGTTTGTCTTTTTGATTGCCAATAACATTTCCATCAAGGGATTACTGTAGATTGCTTTAAATTAAATATGCATTATAAATGTAACCTGGAACCTTGCTCATTAAAAATAGTAAGGTATATTAAGTAGTTATTAGTAAAATGAAAGAAATTGTGTTGTTCCTATTTGGTACTTTTTTCTACAACACTAAATAGTATAAAATATTATTTCTACACCGGGCTAAAATCACTGTACATTATGCACATCAGATGATGGCACTTGGCATCTTTTAATGGGAAACCCAAGAGTTTTGGAGGGTTGATCTTGTGTATCTACTGCTTTAACCACAATGTTACCTGTGTCTGTAACATAGCAGTTGGAAGCTCAGGAAAGCAGTAAGGAAATGTTCAGTTTTGTAAAGTAGTACTAGCTCTGCAGTGGTTTCTTCAAATTGGCTGCATTACTTTCTTCTGTAAGAAATGAACTTGGTAAAAAGCTCAACTCTGCTGCCAACCAGTGTATAGCATTTTAAGCATCATCATCCCATCATGAGCCTGTGCAAGCTAGTTAATCTAATTTTGAAAGGCATTATTTACCACCACTAAGCTGCATTGGACATTTTACTCAGCCAGTTTTAAAAATGAGTCTTTACCTGCTTCTCCATAAGTAAAGACTGAAATAAAGTAACAAATCAACTTTTTTTTTCTTTTTGTCCTAATTCAGCTATTTAAACCATTTTGCCATAAGTTAGAATGCTACAAAAAACACTTGTGCTGCTGTTTGGAAAATGTGAAGCTAATGCAGGAGCGATCAAAGCAGAAGCAAACTTTAATATATATGCAGGCTCACAGAGGCCCATGGGAGAGGGTTTGGAGGTGGACAAACACTCAGAGGCTGCCTTGGAATATTTTTCATCCCTGTGTTAAGGTGAGGGTGGAGTAATTTATTGCACTCCATGAACCAATCATGGAGCCTATCTTTATTTATTTTATTTTATTTTTACAACTAATTGACTAAATCAGAATTTTAATGCATGCACACACAACTTCGTATATTTTATCCCTATGCAAAAGAGAATGCTAAAAAGCTTTTCTGATGTTGTCAAAGGTCGGTGTCTGTTAAAGATAATATGTACAGATGTACTGATGTGTAGTCTTGAGCACCAGACACGCTTTCTGGTTTTCCCCCAACGATGTCCTGATTTCATCATTTTGGTAAAAGCAATACATCTTAATTTGCCACTGTCACTGCAGGCTGGCCTCGATCTGTCAGTTCCTCAACCACGGGGAAAGGTGTTGCACACAAGAAGGACATCAGTTCAAAGGCATTTCAACATTAAAGCAGGCATATCTTTTTGAGGGATGGTTACTTTTATGTGTCACTGAACTCTGCAGATGCAATTTGAATTCCTGTGATGCCATAGAATATTTTGGGTGCAACAATTTCAGTCTGAGCTTTGTTGTTATAATTGCTGTATGTCAAATCAAAAGGAAAAAAAAGGTGGTTTGGCAAAGTAAAATAAATTGCATGTATGATAAAGACTTATGCAGAAATATATTTGATATGTTTGGGGAGTATTCTGCAATGTGAATGGGAAAGGTTTGCAGAGTTTTTCTGACTTCATGCTTATAAACAGAACATATCAATAACTAAGTATCTTAGCATCCATCTATAATGGTTATAAAGTCATCAATGTGGAGCTTTAGAAACTTCTTTGTCATACTTTATTAATTATATATATATATATATATACATACATACATATGAGTATTTGGTAAATATCAAGTTTAAAAAAAAAAAGTATCAGCACACTAATTTGGACTTGTTCAGTTTGTTGTGCTTTGTCATAAAAAAAGAAAAAGAATGAGATGAAAATAGGGGTTTGAAAGTGTCATGTATCATTTTCAGTGTCATTCCTCATTCACTGTGATCCACTTCAAATCCAGCAGAAAGGTTTTGAATTTTCTCCATTGCCCTTTCCTTTTGGAGAACAGAAATACCCTTTATTGTCCGTATGTGGGGAAACTCAAGTGTACCAGCAACAAAGTGACTGGCAAAATGAAAGCATACTTTTTCACAAAAAGGTAGAAATGAAAAAACAAAACAAATAATAAAAAAAAGAATAAGAGACTGTAGAGTATTGGTAAAAAAAAAGGCAGTTATTTAAAACTGCACACCCAAATTCAAAGAAATTTGCAAGCAAGTAGAATAATTTTAAAAAATAAACACAAAATGCGTGTGGATATTTGTGCATAAAAATAGAAACTATTTTCAAGAAATTTAAGTTTGTTAGCTGTAGCCAACATCAGTTATTTGTTGCCGATATTTCTAGATATAAATTAGATGGTTTAAATAGCATAGTGCCTAGGTGACATTTTTGTTCCAAACTGGCTCTATATAAATAAACTCAAACTGAAATAATTAGTTTGAGTTTATTTAGTATCAAACTAATTATTGTATCAATTATTGTTGTTGTGTGTCTTGTCTCTATGCTGTAACTGCGAAATAATTTCCCTGCTGGGATGAATAAAGTAATTCTATTCTATTCTATTAATAAAATATAATTTTGAGTCCCACCAAAGCCAGCTCAAGTATCACAAATGATACAGGTACCACAGAGTACAAACTGTGACTCCATATTCTTCATGATCAGTTTTTTTTTTTACATGCATTTCTTTAGTTTCAGTTAGTTCTTGGTACTTTGCTTTCTTCTGTCTCATTTTTACAATATTCAGAGCATAGTTATAGATCACCTGCATCTACAAGTAAGAGATTTTCCGCCCTCAATTAAAAGTTTCATATATCTACACAAATCTCCCCCTGATTGATGCTATGAGTTGTGCCAGAGATGATCTAAAGAGGAAACCTGTTATCTTTTCTGGCCCCGCAGACTGGCTGACCGTGTAGTTCACTGGATTGATATTTGTAGAAACCAAATGGCATCTATCCTCTTCCTTTGGCATTTCCTGACTTTATGTCAATCTGAACTAAGAGAAACATGTTAACCTATGATCCATCAGTCAAAATCTAAAATAGGACACAGGCTTTCTCCTCTTGCCTTTTAAGTCACTAATCTGGAAGTCATAGGTGATGGACAATAATTTTAATTGGGTTACTCTGGGTCGGATGCCTTTTTCAATAAATGTTTTTTTTGTATTCTTCAAGTATGTATGATGTGTCTGATTGAACAGTTAATTCAATTTTCAATATTCCCAGGTTACAAATGTCATTATGGGTTTCTCCAAGAGATGGAGAACTAAAGTAGCTCGTTGGGTTTATTTTACTTAAAATAACATGATTAAAATTGTAACAACCTATATACCTATAGATGTATATAAATACCATGTTACTACATTTAAGCATTTCAGCAAGATTAACCATTACTTTTCTGCTAAATTGTTTTATCATATTATGCATTATTTTGAAAGAAGAGTAAATATCATTTTAGTTTTACTCAAGGTTATCATTCATGAGTCTTTGTTTCTAAGAGGGGGTTATGTTTTTTCATGTACATAGAGCCATTTTAGACAACAAGTATGAGTAGCTGTTATGGTCAGCTGTTATGAAAATGCTATACTGTAGATGTACAAATCAACAAGAAATTCGACTTCAGGGGTGTGGAAGTGGCTCAGGGGTAAAGCTCAACCCAAGTCCCCAACGCGGCTGTCACGGGTTTGAGTCCTAGTCCGATGACCTTTGGTGCTTGTCTTCCCCCTCTTTCACAACCCACTTTCCTGTCTGGCAACTGTCAAATAAAGGCCTCTAGAGCCAAACAAAACCTTTTTAAAAAAAATTTAAATATTGCCTTGGCATTGCACCTGTGTCTGATGCCTTGAAATTGTCTTCTGTCATTTTATGAACGTTCTTAGCACTTTTGCCCACAACAAGATGGTCCTGAGTTAAAGTATGTCCATGGGACCTTTATGTATAGAGTTTTCGTGGCTCCACATCGATGCGTATGTTCTCCAGGTACACTGACTTCTTCCCGCAGTCCATGAACATGCATGTTAGCACAATTGACCACAATTTAAATTGCCCGTAGGAGTCGGTGTGTAGATGTGTGGTTGTTTGTCCTGTGTGTCTGTGTTGACCTTGCATCACATTAGCATAAACATTAAATTAAACTAAATTACCACATTATGAGGTGTGCATAAGTAATATTCTGCATAAGAGCTCTCTTCCATTTAAAACAGGATAATAAGATGAAAAGGTTGCTGTTTATGCAGGACTATAACTGATTGGTCAAAGGATGAGCTGTGTTTGTTCAGTATTACTTGTTGTAGGAACAGAGTCTTCATTGCCACAGTGAAGGGCTTCTGCTTTAGCTTTTGAGCCTTGCATGCAGTCTGTACCTTAATTAGGCCAGCTCAGTCATGGAGTAAAATTTATGCAGAGGTTAGCTACAAATGAGAACATTTTCGAAATATTCTGGTGAGGTTTGATTTTATTCTGGGAGGGAATAAATAAAAGTTGGCTAACAAAGCTTTAATCTCCAACTTTGATGCCTGACAAGATATTAGACATGCTGTTCTGTATTATTATTTATTTGGAATCTTCTTTCTCCTGATACAGTCACAGAAGCTGCTGGAGGGAACAAACAAAATAAATTAATTTTCTTTCATATGTCTTACACTCTTTTCATTTTCCTGAATTGCCTCCACAATATTACAGGAAGGTGTGTCACCTGACCTGACAGTGTCAAAGGCAGATATAGCATCTTGAAATTTAAGCCTGGACCATTACAGGGGAATTTACTCTTTTATACAATGTCAAGACAGGCCAGAGGCTGACACTATAGCTGCTGTAGATGGCTGTGAAAGGAATAAGTACTAAGCTGGTGAAATATGTACACGGTCATGAATTTTCAGTTTGTCAGTTTGCTTTCTGCAGGGGATTCTCACCTATAAACCATGTGGATGGTAAAAATAGGAGACCCATTTGTTATAAATTGGACAATGACAGTGGTTTAGGGATAATTTTTTCCTAAATTTTACTAAGACTCTGCTGGAGCAAAGTATTCTGGCATATAGTGGGTGAAGCTTTAAAATCTCTTACTTGTGACTTTCTGGATTTAAATATGCATCTTAGAAGTGAACTTCAGGAATTTACCTGCTTAGCAGGACATCACAAATGAGTAATGCTGCTTTATCTTGTATATATTTAAATCTAAGAATAAATACAAATAATTTCTTTCCAAATCCATACATCCTGAGTTTGAGGTCGGAGCGTATAGATATTTTTTTGTACTTTGCAACTTGTTTGCACATTTAGACCAAAAGATGATGGATCATTAACCAAAAGTTGAATCTTACATACTACAATCGACATTTGAGAAGTGATAGTTTTCCATGAAAACATGTTTGAATTTATGTATTTTTTCCTCCTTTATGCAGAAATGTTGTCAAATCACAGTTTAGCTTTCAAGGCAGAACACATTAATTTAAGTATTATTCAAAGATTTTTAAATGGAGTCTCCCTGTGTTTCTTCCTGTAGATGCATGAAAGTTGGTCTTCTTGACAATCTTGTATTGTTGACAGGGGACTCAGACTGTAGCATAAAGTCTTTTTTCTTGAATGCTAAAGACTTTGCGTGTGGTTGCAGTCCATACAGTACCAACAATAGAAAAGAAGATTAAAAAGAATGAAATAGAATAGAAATACCTTGTCCCACATGGGGGAAATTCCAGTGTAATTCATAATTAATTCTGCTTGGACTTTTGAAAAAATGCTATGCTATTACAATCACAAACTCCAGTGTTAAATATGTTCACATTTTATTCAGAATTATACACAACTTTGTATAATTTTGTTTTGGTGTGCCAAATCCAAGTTAATAAGGTGTGTTGAAATGTGAGGTTACAATGTTGCAAAATATAGAAACGTTTAAAATGATATGTAAACATTTCTAATGTGCCTTGAAAAACTGTGCAATGTATTTCCGTAGGCATAATCTCACTTGGTGGTTTAAAAAGAGGCTAGTCTCTAATCAGTGCCCAGTGATGTGTTTGATCATTTCAGGAGATGCAAGACATGCAGAAGTTGCTGCCACAACCTGAACTGGCCTAGTTGGATCAGCAGCTTATGGAGATTAATTTCCCCACTGCTGAAGTAAAATCAATCAGCAGCCTTTAATTATTTTCTTCCTAAGCTACTCTTCTCCTTTCTTTTCACGAGCCACAGATTTCAGATTTCTGTAGTTTTGGTTCTTCTTAGAAAAAGGGAACCATTTTATTCAGCAGATTTTTACAGAAATGTGTTTTCTTTGCTACATACACTAGTTGCTTTAAACTGCAGCTTGTTGGTGATTGTTCTGGTTGTGCATTGACAAGTAAATTTCACCTAGATTCAACTGAGTTTTGATTGTTTTAAATAAAACTAGTCTCTCTAAGATTAGTTATGAGTTGGCGACTGTGTGCATGGTAGCTTGTCCTGTGTGCCTCTGTGCTAAAATGGCGATGGGTCCAGGGTGTACCTGGCATCTCGCTAAGTGACTGCTGAAGATAGGCACCTGCTAAAGTATACACAGTCCTTTAACTTTTTCACATTTTGTACAATTAATGAGCAAATTGATTAAAACCAATTAACTTGATTTTTAAAGATGTATCCAAACAAAGAAGTGTGTAACGATTAAAGTGAAAGGAAAATGGTTTCTTTAAAAAAACAAACAAACAATAATCAGAAGTCCTGGTTTGAATACCCCAATATAATATCCAGTGAAAGCAAAGCAGTGAACAAATGTTAAGAATACCAGTAATTAAATGTTAAGATCAGGAACATATTGTGCAGTTTAGAGATAAAGTTGAAGCAGGACTAGGGTATAAAACATAATTTAAAGCCACTCCTCTAAATTGATTGCCCAGGCAAGTAGGGCAATAATCAGAGAGGTAACAAAGAGTAAATATGGTATGTGTAGTGAAAAACAAAGATCACCAACACACAACATTCTCACTGTCCTTGCTTATCCATGCAGTACCATGCTGTGGACATGCTTGACTTCAACAGGGAGAAACTGATCTGAGCTGATGGTGAATGACACTGAACACAAAGTATTCATGGAATACAAACAGTTAGAAGTTACTAAAGTCTTGAGACTAGAGTGGAGGTACACCTTCCAGCCCTAAAAACAAGAAAATAATCCAGTAAATAATCTGTGCCATTGTTCGAAACATGATGTTGAGAGATTTCCCATCCAATTTAGATAATTTTGAGCTATTTTGCAAGAAGAATGGGCAAAATTTGTACTCTTCAGACATGAGAATCGGGTGTAGTCATGTGGGTGTATCATGAAAACAAATGCAAAAAAGTTTGGGCAGTGAAAATATAATTTCAGGGCACAGTAATCACATATAACAGCTTTTGCTAGCATATGCAAACATAGTTGAGCAGCCTGCATGTAGGATGGCTCCATCTCATTGAGTTAACTTTGCAATTTGCTGTCTTCAAATAAAATTTAAAAAAAATAAGTCTCAACTTTGAGATGGCTGGCTAGTAAAGATGTGACTGGTTGTGTTTTCAGGGATTCCTTCAATAGGGTGTGACATTAAGCTCATGATTAAAGCCCTCGGGTGTGACAGATGAGGATATGGAAGAGGGAGACAATGCTGTAAGGTGGTGAATGAGAACTGACAGCAGGGACAGAAAAAAAGTGAAAGATGGTAATAAAAAGACTGCAAAATAAGTCAGGCTGGTCAGAAAAGACTGCAAGGTTTTGACAAATGGGTCTATTTTCCAGGGGACGAGATGGGGCTGCTATACATACCTTCATCTTTGTTTATTAAATATTATCTTCTTGGAATTATGAGGAGGAGTTTTGTGATTTTGCAGTTGAATAATTTCAGAACCTTGCAAAAACTTCAAGTTTTAAATTCCCAAACTGTCAAATGTACTTCCTTTTTCACCATGAATGTACAAAGCGGAGACTTGAGGCCCCCCACATACTCGGGCGGACTTCATTCTGTAGAGGTCCGCTCATACAGGACTATGAAGTCTAATGCTCCTGATAAGCCTTGGCTTTGTTTTATATGTGGTAATGTAATTAGATTTGAGATGCAGTGTTTCTCAGTGCCCAAACACTAAAGCATTTCTAATTTACTACCATGGTGTCAACGGGCAGAAAACAAAGCATTAGGCAGCTGTCTTGTTTTGAAATGTGTATGTTGAGACCAATGCATTTTGTAATTAAACAATATACCAACATCCAGGCTGGTATATTGCACCACTGATGCTATTTTGCTCTATGAGAATGTGCTGACATTAGGATAGAGACTACGCTTAATCAGACATTAGAAGCACCATGCTCCATAACTTTGAATTATTGTGTATCAGAAGGGCCTGAGAAAGCCAAAGAATAGGTTATTGCCAATGTACATTGGGAACTTTTTCTTCAGTGTAACTCAGAAGTAATAATATTTCTCCAGCTCCCAGCAGCTTGAAAGACTTCAGAGCTTTGTGTTCAAGTTCTGTTTCTGTTCTGCCTCCCCCAATGGTTTCTGCATACCTTCAGAGCTTTTCAGAGTTTTGATTTACTCCCTCTGGACATTCTTTGGTTGACCTGGAGGATGGTATGTCTCTCCCTTTCAGATGGAAACTTGATAGGACACCTCTGGTACACTTTGACGGTGGCTGGATTTTTGGAAAACCACCAGAAACTCAATCATCTGTCTTGCGGCTTTTACCATGCCAACTTTGTTTTATTTAACAAGAGAACAAGTTGTAAGATGGCTATATGTGTATATGTGTTTTGTGCAGTTGTAATGATTGAATTACAGGTAGAGAAAACTCAAAATTTCTCAGAAAATCAGAATATCACATATCATCAAAAAAAATGAATGTAATTGTAACAAAAGCTTAGATTTCTTTGATAGTTGCCTTCAGGTCATCTTCTTTGTTGGGTCTGGTGTCTCATCTTCTTCCTGGTGTCTCATCTTCTTCTCCACAACAGCCCTTAGATTTTCTATGTTGTTCAGGTCAGGGGAGTTTGCTTTCTAATTTAACAACACCCTTGTGACTGGTACCTTTGGGAGTGTGGGCAGGTGCCAAGTCCGGCTGGAAAATGAAATCAGCATCTGCCTACAGCTTTTCAGTAGAGGGATGAAGTGCTCCAAAATGTCCTGGTAGATGGCTGAATTGACTGTGAACTTCAGAAAACACAGTGGACCAGAAAGAGCAGATGGCATGGCACCCTAAACAATCATCGACTGTTGAAACTTCACTCTGGACCTTTAGTAACGTATTCTGTGCCACTTGACTCTTCCTTCAGAACCTAGGACCTTGATTTCAAAATGAAATGCAAAATTTACTTTCATCTCTGGTTCAGGAGAATCTTCAGATTTGTCCTTCTCTTATGCTTGCTCTTATTTTACTTTAATTATCAATTCACAACCAGTTGTGTCTAACAGACTTTTACCCATGGCTCAAGATGTTTGAAATATATATATATATTTTATATAAATACAAATCTGCAAAATGTGATGCATCTATCTATTGAAAATTCCTAAATAAAATCCAGTGCAACCAACTCCTTCAACAGTTACTTTCTATCTGGAGTTTGTGTAATTTAATATCAGTATTAAAAACGACTTTTCTGTGAAGGCATCATAATTAGTTAAAGAACATTAATGAATAAACAAGCTGACCAAGCGACACAACACCAAGGTCAGTTATAAAGTTGTGGAAAATATTAAAGCAGTGTTACACAACTGCAAACCTAGTAAGATACGGCCATTTACTTGTAGGGACAGGGCAGCCAAAGGCATAATCAGTGAGAGCCACTGTATGAGTTACAGAGATCATCGATTTGGGTGTGAGAATTTTTCAACAGGTAAACACTTGGTGGTGTTTCAAACATCTGATGAGTACGAGGATTGTTGAACTCCTGAAAGAAAGTCAAGAGATTTTCTCATCTGTAGTTTGTAACGGACGCATCAAAAATGTCAAAGAAGGAGACTAAATTGAACTTTTTTGCTTGCACCCATAACCTGTGTCTGGTAGGAAACTAACACCCTGAACACACAATGCTGACAGTGGAAAAACATTAGTGGCAGCAAGATGCTGTTGGAATACTTTTCCTCAGCCAGACAGAAAAGCTGGTTAGAATTGATGGGAAGATGGATGGAGCTTCATACTTTGCAGTCCTCATAGAAAACCTGTTAGAGATTGAAAAAGACTTAGAACAACCATAAGCCTATAGTCAGCACTACATCATTAAATCAGTCTTTACAGACACTATCCGTCCAAGCTCTCTGAATTTGAGGTACTTCACAAAGTAAAATTGGCAAAAATTTTAGTCAGTAGAAAACTTTAAGTTATAATTGTAATGAAAATGCATTGAAACTATAGTCATGGGACATGCCGAAAAGTTTGGTAAAATTCCAATAGTAGGAAAAAATTTAACACTTTACAAGTCATACATTAATGTCAAATGAATGAATGATTTATTATACTTTGGTTTACTCTATTTTTACCAATTCCTTGAAGTATCCAATAAAGTTTCTTTACTTCAGATTATAACTCAAAGCAGTTAACAGTCCTCAATTTTATGTCAGAAACTACAATTTCAAAGTTGAAGGTGCCAGTTTTTCTTACTGTTGTTAAATACCCCAACGCAGCCTTTAGTTCATAGTTGTGTTCACAATCCTGTCCAAGAAGATCATAAATGAAGCGATAATATCAGACTAGCAGAGTGTGATCAGTGCAAACAAGGAATGTATTCTAGTCATGCCAAATATATGAACACAGTTCTTATGATTATTATGTAACAATAATCTAGCTTGCAGTGTTTGCCCTGATGTCTCAAGCTATGCATCCCACAAGACTCCTACAGGGAAATAGCCATAAGCATTGTTTAAATCCTTTAAGCCCTGCAGACTTCTCATCCTCTAGGATTTGAGGGAATAGCTCAAAGCCTTTGTTTTCTATTATGTATTAGCAAATCCGGTCTCAAAAATTAAAATATTTAGGTCCAAGAAAAATTGTTAAAATGTCAAAAAATGTTCTGCCACAAGATTGAATAGAAGTACTATGTCGAGTTTGGTGTGTTTGCAGATAGTCAAACGCATTGTGTAACAACATGACTAAAACATCTGATTTTCCAAGCACAAAAAGACAAGTGTACAGATAATCATGTGGAAAGGATAAAAAAAAAGAAAAACATTTAGCCTCTTTTCTCTCCTCCCATTGCAGGAAAAAAAGAAGGTTGGAAAAAACAAAAAATACTCTGTCACTTTACAGAAGATCAAAGTCTTTAATTCAAGAAGACTTGGATTAAACACATTTTATTGACTCTTAATCCAAACTATCTACGTTGCCATTTATGAATATTGATCCTAGAGTGAATGGCTACACTTGTCACAGCCTGTGTTAAGGAAGATGTGACTTCAGAACTAAACACACAGCAGATTATGGACCAAGGACTGTAAACAACAAGAGCTAGGGCATAAACAGCAGATGTAGTCATCAAAAACTGCACATTGGTCCAAAAGTGTGAAAACTAAGAAACACTCTCAGAATATTTCTGACAACTTGATCTTTTTGTAAAACCTCCTTTCAAAATACTAAATCCCGTATAAAACAATAGAACCTCCACACACACTGATTTAAGAAGACATGACATTTGATTATTCACAAACCATGCAAAAGAACACAGTAATCCCAGCTGCCCCCCAAGAGATTATCTGTCAAATTGGAGCTAAAACTACTGGCAACATGCTGCTCCAAACCCAGGTATTGGATTGGACGTTCTGAAATGTTCGGTATCTCCGAAACTGATGAATCTCAACTACCTAAACACTATTTCAAGCTGAGCCTTTTGAAAGACTCTATTGGCTGCTGCAGCTCTAATATCTCATAATCTGAATTGAATGTTTTATTCATGTGCATCCTGACAGTTCTTGTGCAGAAGTAAGGCTAGTACAGAGAGCAGGCAAAATGTCAGTCATTAAATTTACAATAAAAAGTCAAGGCACTACTTTGAGAACAACTTTTAGATTTTTTTCCCCCTGAGCATAATTATTTGAATTGCTCCAAAATAAATTAATATAAATAAATCCATCTATCCAGTCCATTAAGCCAGTTCTGTTCTTGCCACGTTTAATTTGTTAAATTGACTTCAAACCCAAGGACGTACTGAACTGTGTACCATTTCACCTCTAGTAACTGTGATATTGATTAAATGTGATGTGTTATTTTACTGTATTTTAAAACTACCAAATGTTCAGCCATGGAATGTATATTGCATTAGTTGGAGAAACTGCAATGAAAAATCTTACTGGTGCATGGTATAAGCAAATGGCACGACCAAAAATTCAGAACAGGAATTGCTAATGAAAACTTGTTAGTTCTTCAGAATCCCAAGGGAGATTAAATGTTTATTAATCAATATTTTGGTTTCGCATGGAGACCTATCTTTCTTTAAACATTTGAAAACAATAGCCCATGCAACAGCATCATGATCACTGTAACAGTTTGAAGGTACTGAGATTGGTTTGAAACATAGTAAATCTAAACTGTATTGAGCTACTTGCAGTTTGGCCATAGGAGATTAATGTCTTGTCAAAAGTAAAGGCTTCAAGGTGAGAAATAGACCAGTACGGGTTAGGAGAAGTAATAGCCATCAGTGCGAACTTGATTTAAGTTCTGCGGAGTAAGTGAAAAACAAGGAGGTGTCTTAGTCTGACAGATGCTAGAAAACTTCATGTTGCAATATAGCCTTTGAGTTAATAGTTTCTGGAAACAGTATTTTTTGAAGACTTGATCGAGCTGTTTAATATGACCTTCAAGAATTCTATCAATTGCACTTGGGGTTTAAAAGCAAGGCGTAGTGTGGATATCATAAATGTACACGCGACTGACAATGAAGACACAATTCTGGATGTTGTATATAATTATTCATAGTAACTGAACATCACTTTTATATTTCATGTGAAAAATGACTGGAACTTGAATGTAATGATGGAAAAGACACAATGAAGGAAGGGATATCTGGTTTAATTGCAATTCATATTGGTATCATAATTCTAACCAAAAACATTGCCATGTTGTTTTTAGGCAAAGCCTAGTTTGAGATTTCTGTGAAGATGCCACTTGTGTAGAACTGTCAAAATATGTAAGAGGGGGTGATTTTACTCCAAACAATCATTACGCCACAAGTTTCTTGGTATTTGACAAGGTAACTTAAGACCATGTGATGAGTCACATGGTCTTAACACTTTATTGGTATTTAAGAAGAAAAAGAAGAAGAAGAATTACTTTATTCATCCCAGCAGGGAAATTATTTCGCAGTTACAGCAAGAATTTTTTATACACAGATTAACACACACAGGACAGGAGCTGCGTCTGCAGGCAGCCAGCTGAGCCGGCACCATCTTTGAAGGAGGACATGCGGCAAAGGTCGTCGGGACCGGGAGTCGAGCCCATTTGGAGGTCTAAGGCCTCCAAATGTGGGGCGTGCTAACCCCCTGCGCCACCACAGCACGCCCCTAAAACTTAAACTGTAACTTTTTAAAATACCCTGAGACCAGTAGCCAGTCCATGTGTCATGGTCGTCATGTCATGTTTCCCATCAATTTTCTAACCCTACTCATAAGTAAAACATCTTTTTAACTCAATTTTGATATATCAGATGAATATTTAAAGCAGAACAAAGCTCTTCCTTCCTCTTTAATAGAACAGATTAGACAGTTAGGTCTCTGATTAAGAAGTGAAAGACCAGGGCCAAATTTCAAACTTTTAGACTAAGTGAGTCTAATTGTACAAACAATTCATTGATTTGTATTCATAAACAAATGTTTTGTAATTTCTTAAAATATTCTTTGAATCTTTGTGTATCTGGCTCAGTCATTTGTTCATTTTTAGAAATTTAAGCTTTGTGGAAGTACGTTATAATTATGAATGACAAAGCTTGATTTACAATGTTAAACTCTGGAATCATTTGTGAACATTAATTTAAAAGGCTTAAAATCTTAATTGCCCGTCACCTTCTTTGTCATATTAATGTCTTCCCAAGGGCTCATAAAACATCCAAAATGGACCATACATTTTTACATGGCAACTTCTTAGAAATATGAAGCACACTGCTAAAATACACCTAACACACACATTTTAATGAAAGATTTCACCTGTTGGTGGGTTGATTTCCCTCTACAGTTTAAAAAAAAAAAAGATGGAAAAACTGTCCTTGGGAAACAAATGCATCTGCTCGTACGGGCTTTACTCAGACACCACTCTTATGTTCCTGCCAGAGTTGCACAGATAATGTTATTTGTTCAAGAGACATAGCAGAGGTAAAGTCATTTTGCAATTCTTTTTTTTTTTACCTTAGCTCATGTCTAAACACTGCAGGGGGTTTAAAGAAGTGTTACTGAAAAGGAACCATTTTGCTGTGATGGACTTTGCTGTGGATCTGTGGCTCAGTGGTACAAGGTTAAGTGAGCATCTGTTGGTCTCGAAACATATGGCCATTAGGCTATGTAGGTGCCACCGTACGGTGACAGGTGGAGGCCATTACTATTTATCTTACAGGGTTGGTCCGAAGAATCCCCTGCAAAAACATCTTCTGGGAGAAAAGCTGATTGATTAACTTTCTCATTAGGATGTATCTGGAAACATCCTCCCTATTTCCAGATACTCTTTTGTGCCTGGGTTTTTTCCCTCCAATTTAAATATCAGATATATGCTCCCAACTCAGATTTTGTTCAAGTGAAACTGCCAGTACAGTTTTTTTTTTTTTTTTTTGGCTGATTCTCTTTAAGCACTGTAATATATTTTCACAATTCATAGCATTTTATATTTTATTTTTTATTTTTTATTTTATCTACTACTACTACTCAGTGGTAGTTGTTATTGTGTCTTGTCTCTATGCTGTAACTGCGAAGTAATTTCCCTGCTGGGATGAATAAAGTACTTCTATTCTATTCTTCTAAAAATAAGAAGACAAAACAACAGCTACAATAAAAATGTTTTTTAAGGCCTTGTTTTATGAGAGGTCCACCGTTATTTTTATTGGGAGCAGAAAAGGTATTGTGCTGCTTGTGAGAAAAAAAATGTCATTACAATGCAGGTTTTTACTATTTTTTAGACAAAAAAAATACAATTATTTAATGTTTACAATTTAATTAATATTAACATCTTATATTGGATTTGTAATGGTAATACTAAAACAGTGTAAATCTTATCCTTATATTTGATTTCTGTTCAGTGACAGACATTTAAAGTTCACAGTGTTAAGCAGAGCAACCTTGCTGTACTCCATTTCGTCTTTCTGTTACCTGTTTAGTGTCATTAGACACGTTCATCATTTTAAATAGCGTCTTACATATGGCCTGTTCATTGAATAAGAAAGAGATGTTTGTTTTTTTCAAAGATTTTTATTTGGCATTAGATACCTTTTAAAATAATAATTTTATAGGAAAAAGAGTGAAGAAATAAGGGTAAGACATGCAACAAATAGCTTCAGACTGGTAGTAGAACTCAGAACAGATACGTTGAGGATTATTTTCACTGCACATGATGTGTCTGCCGTCGTAGGAGAAGATGGGATTTTATAGAGCAGTTGGCCATCGGTCAGGGATAGTCAAACTTAGAAAACATCCAATTCTGGTTAGGAGTCTATTTTTTGCTACATGTCTTCTCTAATTCTTATCTGTCGTTAATTTTGGTACCCATGTGCAATGAGAGGTTTAGTCAGACAGGGAGGAGAGGGATTCAATTAAGTATGGCTTATCTGATATATGTTAAAAAAATCAGCTCTCACAAAAGATTTCACTTGTGTGAGTTAAAAGGAGCTCTGGAAGGCAGTAAAGTAGACTTTCCAGTGTTTTCATACCTACACACATGCACAGTGTCAGCACAAATGATGTATGGCCCTGCTTCTAATCAGCATATGATTTTTGTCCTCCACTCTCCATCCTTGTTGTCATTGTTTCTGTTAGATTTACAAACCCACTCTCTTCTCATGTGCCATATGCGCTAGCAGATGCTATCGTCTCGGCCCAGAGGAAGAAGACAGATGACCTGTCTTTACAACTGAAGCTGAGAAATTGTTTGTGTTTTGTTCGTTTTCTTTTTTTTCCCTGTGTGTGGTGGAGAAGCGTTCGCATTTGCATTCTGCAGAGCTGTTTTCACACAAGCTGTCTGCACTGTAACAATAGCTTTCCCTCTCTTCCTCTCATGGACCACGTGTTTTTGGGGAAGAAGAAATGTCTTTTTTTTAGGTAGAGCTGTTAGCTGGAGCTTACTGAGGACAAATGTGCTCACAAAAAGTAAATGTTACCGTACATTGTCACCATAAACACCACTCCAGACTGCTGTGTTGGAAGCATTTTTATAGACCAGTTTATTAACAAAACATAAAAAGCATTTCTTCAAGTATCTAAGGACCTTTATCAATATTACACAATCTTCCAACATTCTTAGTGAACACTTTGCCAACATTGCAATTAGACCACACTCTGCTTTATTTACAAGACCATCACATTTAATTAATACATGTAGAATTCAGCAGCCCAAACACCCTAAAGAAAAGAAACGCCGCTTTGCTTAATTACTGCAGAAATAAAATTTTAATAAAGCTAACAGAAGAACTCGACATGCAATCAGGAAGCCATTAAGTAGATGAAGGTAATCCTACTGGACTGAAGTAAAATTAGAAATCAGCTGTGAAAAACAAGAACTGATAGAACAACGAGCCCAAGTGCTAGAAAATTGACATTTGATTAGATTTCCTTTTAATTAGTTTGATCCTCCCCCCTTTCTTTTAATTAGATTTTTCAAAGAAAAGTAAGAAAAGGAAAATACATTCATCTGCAGGCCTTTCTGCAGATTTAACAATTTTAGATTCAGCTGTATTGTTTTTTTAATAAAGCATAACAACACTATGATTAAATGATGCTGGCCCATCACTGAGAGCATAATAATTTATTTTCCATGGTGTGTTCATCCTTTGCTGCCCTAAAATTGGAAAACATGAATCCGAACAATTAACGAATCATGTGCAACTTGCATGGAATGCTAAAAAGAAGCTGTGGCACGGCTGTCACAGCTGTCTCTATGATGATCGCTGGCCAAGGCTGAAACAAATGTAAGTTTATATGTGCAATATGATGACAAGAAGACATGATTTAAATGGATGTGGAGCAAGCTCAGCTTTGGCTGCTCCCCCCCAAAAAACAAAAAACAGCAGAAGGCAGATGTGTTGCATGGTAAATATTATTTTGGATGAGAGTTGTGTTACTGGCCCGAAGACAACATTTTGACAAAGGCAGTCCCAGCAAGCTCCACCTTTATGTAGTTTTCCTCACTGTAAGTCTATACTTGGGGCAAGAACAACCCCTTAGAAATCAGTAAAACAAATAAAAAGGGAACTGGATGCTGATGGCACGGTGCCACTGCTTTCTCTCAGCTCTGCCAAAAACACAGTCATCACATGTAAATGTATGGCTCTCTGATATCTGAGGATTGCAAAATGTAGCACATGTAGTGTTTTTATATATCCTGCAGGGCATAAAAGAAATGATTAGAACTAAATGTCAAAATTAGGTGAGTAGATGTTCTTTTTTATCTAGGTTATGGATTCATTCTGTGCACCTTTATCCATAAATGTGGCTGAGAACAATACACTATAATCTTATAATTTACTGTTATGGATTTTAAAATAAAAGGCATAATTGTACTGAGAGCTCCTTATTGTGTTGAGGTTTGAACCAACGTAAACAGTGAATTATTAAATATTCTGTGTAGAAAAATAAGTCATGCTATTATAACAGGGGTTGGCAACATTTGATCAAATGATGAAGTTAATTCTATTTATGTATTTAAAGCCAGATCATAACAAATGTCATTTAAGGTCACCTTTCCTAAAGATTAGTACACTAAAATTTTCTCTCATACCATTTATTGAGATTTCAGAGAAAGACTTAGCTTAGTTTTTTGGGGGATCACTGTTACTAATCTATATGGTAGACCAATTCACTGTTTACAGCAAACATCAAAGTTTAAATTTAACTTTGTCCTTAATAAAGTCAAATTTAAACAACTAAGATATTGTAAACAGAGAAGTAATTGTTGTTATTCTAGTTTAAATTAAAGCATTTGGATAATATGTTTTTGTTATCAGTTCTAATTGTATTAGCAGCTTGAGGCAACTAACCAGCAGTCGTGATCTTTAAGATTAATATAAAACAGCCTTTTTGTGAAGCCCTCAAAGGTTGATAGAAAACATCAGTGAACAAACAGAAGGGACTAAGAAAACATATTGAAGAAAGAACAACAAAATGTGTTGGAATGCGCTAATAAGAGCAAAGAGCTAAATTGACATCTGTGACAAGTCTTGGGAATTGGTGTGAGCTGGTACTGTCCATCCAGTCTGAGTTTGAACTATTGGGAAAAAAAAAAAGATTTATGACTATTAGTTGAATGGGATATGATCTTCAATAGAAACTGACAAAGATCTGAGCTTGAGGATTATACATGTACAGAGTCATACTCTTCTCCAGAACTTAAATTGCTCATTATGAAGCTGCACGTGTTAGCACCAAGAAAGCACAAACTTAGAGCTTGCTGTTTTAAGAGCATCTTGCTCCATAATGAGCAGAACTGAAATTTGATCCAGGTCATTAACCGTATTAAAGAGTAAATGAGGTATTGAGCTGTTGAACTGGCCTTGAATGAGGGAAAAAAACAAATATTACCATGACATTACTTTTGCTGATGGGATCAGTTACAATTATTTGTAGGAAATTCTGCTGAGTCTAGTCAAACTGGAAATCACTGAAATTGCATACAGAAATAGACAAAAATCATATGGTGGACAAACAAGCGGTGATTGTGGTTAAGTTTAACCAAACCCAATGTAGAAAAATATAATATGTGGAAGCAAAACAGCAGTTAAACTTTATACAAGCATGTTTCAATAGATTTTATCATGGTGGCAGTACCTCTCTATATACTTATACACTTCTACCATGTAAAAATGTGGTCTATAAATAGTTGCACCTCCTAAACAGAACGCTAAATTCCAAAAACGTAAATATGTGGGTCATAAGAAACGGCTGAAGTTGTAGTAACTTCCCAACATCTAAAACCTAAAGAACAGCATGGGAGATCATTATAAAGTTTCATAAACACCACAGTGCTAAAGAGTATATAATTTTGTTCTGCGACCTTTGCTCCTTCTGTGACGTTGTCCTCAAGAGCAAAGATGGTTTAAAAACCAAGAGAGTCTTCCCTTACTTTAATTAACTCTGACTGACTCTCCAGGATAAACTTGGACGTCCCTTTTCTGGAAGTTTCAAATTTTTAAGAATTTTAGACTTTTTGCAGTAATGGCTGACGTTTTACAGTTTGGAGTGAAATTCTAACTTTAGCTCCAAGAAGTTAAACTTGGTTTCTCATTAGTGCTGCAATACAGTAAATCCTGAATGTGAAAATACTCGAGGCTCTGGACTGATGGGTTTTTAGGAGTAAAACTTATTTCTGGCCCCAAAGAAGGTTGACAAATACATTTGCTCAGTGTCATGATTGTTGGGTCTGTGGTGTTTTATCTGGATAATTTTGTGATTTTTGTCAACTGATCCATTACATTTCTGTTGGATTTGCATTCTAACACACAATTATCATTGGATTAATGACAATCCAAGTCATTAATTATTTGTTAATTGACAACATAGTTGTTGTAAAAAAATGTTGCAGTACATTCCCAAATGATTACTAAATATTTTACGTGGTTTTAGAACTGTCATCTAACACTATGACAATATTTGTTATGAACTTTGAGTGAAAAGTGCACAATCCCAGACTCAATAAAATGGAAGGATTTTTAAGAAATATTGCATTGTATTGTTAAATATGTTAAAAAGTTGAGTCCATATTGCCTGTCCCAACTACCAAATACCATTATTTTCAAATATTTACTTTATTGGATCACATTAACTTTATTGGAGTTTAGTAAGGAGACTGTTTTGACATTTGCAATGGCAGTAAACAACTTTAAGAGGAAATTAACCTTACTAATATGCAATCAAATGTTGTTGAACATAAAAAAACCCATATAAATTCCAGTAGGTTCTAATCTGCATCACTTTTGGACTTAATTTAGTACTTCAGGTGCCAAAACATAATAAAAATATTTTCCCTGGGAATTTATTTTACAGTGTATACCTAGAATGCCAGAAATGAAATTGTACTTCTTCATTTTAACATCAGCCCCTCTCTTATGGTTTAAACGGAGGAAACTGAATGCATATTGGGGGCTGCAGAATCAAAGCCTGTCTGATTTTCAGAAAGTAAACTTCTGACCCAACTTTTATGAGAGCAGCAAATAAAAAACATAATCATATGTGCCTGCCAAACACTCCTGGACAGAAATTACCAAGCAAGTGGTGATACAAAGCGGTGTACATAACACCCGCACTGTCTTTCTTTTACCCTTTCTGTTTCTTTGAGACCTTGTACAGCACAACAAAGAGGCTTGATGGTAGAAATGTTGTAATGCTGACAACAGACTAATTAAAATGTCACATATCATTTATTTTCTAGTGCACAACAACACTGCTACAATAAATAATTCTACTTGAGACATTTAATTTATTCAAGCATTAAAAAGCTGACAGCAGACTAGGAAAACCTCCACCCTCTCACAAATTCAGTAATAAATGAACCCGTTTCAAAAGTTTTATAGTAGTTATATTTTCTTGTTATCAACTAATTTCTAATTTGCCTTTGACTTGAGGTTTTGTTGTTCTTTGTTCTCATATTTTCTACCTCCTCAGAGTTTGTAGCTTGCTGAATTTGCTGATCCCGTGTCAGCACTGTTGGCTCCCACATCTGTCTTATCACAGATGTTTGTAACCGAGATTAAAGTCTGCCACTTTTTCTTTGTGCTGCCTTTACTCTCACTGCATTAATAATTAATTGGAGCGCTGCTGCTGGTGTTGAGTTTGTGCTTCAAGTCTGTCATTGTTCCTCGCCCATCAGAGAGCCACAGCATCTACATTCAGTGTCACTTGTGAGAAGCAGATCTGCACACATGCTCCCTAAATAGAAACTTCGGATAAATCTGAATATAATCAATATCACACTCTGCTTAATAAGATAATCTATGAAATTTGTGGCCAAAACATTTTGTTGACTATTTTTCCAGAATTACTGAATTTGTCTTTAGGCTCAAGCAGTGAAATTGCTGTTAAGGCCTATTGTTTTTCAAGATGTGTTTTTTTGCAAATTAATTGCCTTTTTTGGTACCTAAACATACTCAGAAACTTACCAAACTTTGCATAAAATTCACTCCTACGGTTGTTTTGGGGATTTCAATTGATTTTAAAATGAGTCTGTCCAAATATCTCAACAGTGCCCCCTTACGTCAATTAGGCTGACCAGTTTAATGTAAATTGGTACATAGAACGATCCCTGTAAGATGAAAAAAGTATCTTGAAACCACATCCTAAAACTAAGAGGAAGTTGGACATTTAATGAATTCCTGGGAATTCTGAGTTATCAGTTTCATCTCTGAGCTTCCCAAATTCGGTCTTTAAGCACCTCTTTCCTGTTTCAGGTGTTTCTTTGCTTCAGTTTATTTTGCTTCAGCCAATACTTACTGTAAAAAGCAACATCAGCACAGATTTCCTGTCATTTTCTGAACTTTAGTAGTTGTTCTCACCTCTGGGATCAGGATTTAGATTTCAGAGCAGACCCACCTCTTTGTTATGTAGACGGAAGTATGCTAGCACCTGGATGCTGAAAGCCACATTCAATTGGGTTCAAAGAAGCTTGTCCAAAACAAGACACAGCAGTCTCTGACCTCTGAGTATACACGTTGTGTGTGTACGTGGAGCTGTAAATACTCCATTCATCGAGCAACAGCAGGAACAGGCAGTGCTGTAACAGTTTTATGTATGTCAGCTTTAAGCTGCGTACAGCGAAAGGCTCTTTGTCCACCACTGTTTTCACTCAGTCAGCTTTACCAGTTAGCCGCCGACCGAGGTTTTGGTCATTCTGTGGTTATATATTGTTCTGAATATATTATGAAAGGTTACACTTATCTCCACTCAAAACTGAAATGCAAGAAAAAAATGAGCTGCATTGTAGTACCATAAACTAAACTTACATTTCCAAGGGCAAAAGAGCCATTTACTGATGTATCTGGCTCCAACAAAGGAAACAATAGACTAATAGATGTCAGATTATTATGTTTGCTCATTTTATTTCAAAGTACTGACAGGCCACAACAGAGTTTTTTTATCACATCATGGCCCTATTTTTCTCACTACTTAAATGAGTCCAATTAATTTATTTCATATAACCTGATATAATCTCCTGGATTTGCTTTTTCTTCCATGATTGCAGTTGTTTGCACAGAGTCTAATTTTTTGCTGTCTTTGACTTAGAGCTGCACATCATTTCAGAGCAGGCAGTATGAGTCGACATATAGATGCCAGCTCCTCCTGAGAGTTAAAGCCAGTAAATATTAGGTTAATTGCTCAAGCACATTTGCACTTGTTCCTCACGGTCGTTATTGACTTCCATTAGCATCAATTAAGATCAGCTCTCTTTTAATTAACAAGATCGTGGGAGACTGGGCTGTGATGCAGAGAGAAATCAAGTTTGGCCACCTGTCACTCAGTAGATGGAGAGAAATGTGGACTGTTGGGCAGCTGGAAAAATACTTTAGTGGTGTTAATTCACATGACTTTACCATTAGGTGCAGCTGAAAAGTGCACATTGTTTTACAACATTTGCTTTGCCAGGTGATTTTATTAGTTTTTCTATTTCTGGCGTGATGCAGATTATATTTTTGTTTTATAGTACTTATTCAACTCAATAGTAGTTTTAACGTTCACAAGTTATGTCCTCAGTAATGTGTTTGAACATGTCAAGGATATTTCTAATATTTTGAAAAGATGTTGATTTTTAATTTCTCCAAAATAATGTGCCAAACTATTCTTACTCCTATTCTTTTGTTTGTTTGTTTTTGGGAGGATTTTTTGGTAGTTCAGCTGAAGCTTCAATGAAGGATTTAGCTTTGGCCTAAATAAAACTTAAACCTTCACAAAAAAATTACGATGTTTTAGACTAAAATTTATTTAGAGTTTAGGGGCCATAAAAACTTTTAATTTAGAAAGCTGTTTTTGTTTTATCCCTCATAACCTCTAAGCACCTTAGGTAAAATTTTAGGTAAGGTTTTTTATTGTCCTTTTTTATTCTTAGAAAAACCATCTGTCGGGTATCTGTTAACCACAGAGTACAAAAGTACATACCTTGTGCTTGAGGTAATTGATTCAGGAAATATCTGTTATCGTTTCACAAAGGATAGGCATTATCATAAACCATACAAATGTATTGTATTGGAGAAAGTACATTAAATACAAAATAATGGTCCAGAGACAGGGGGAAAATAAAAAAAAAATAGTTAATTTTTATCAAAGCAGAACTCATAGTTCTTTGTCACATCCAGAATTAGTCTTGACATCTCATCAACCCATGGGTGGTTATTATATCTGCATCATCTGAAAAGGAAATTAGGGCTCTTGGCTTTGACATAAAGGGAAAATTTTATTATTTGAGCCTCTTTTGTCTCTGGCATCTTTTGTACTTTATAGTGAATGTGCTGAATAGTACCAATCTGCCATCAGTAACTGCAGGTGCATTAAAATTGTACCTGTCAGGCATGGCTTTAACATACCCTCAGCTTCAAATACTAAGTTTCCCATATCGTTTGTTCAGGGAATAACTGAATTACATAACTATTTACCGATAGTCATGTTTGGTCCAGCTGCCTTCTTTACAGTGATTTCAGATTACAGTTAATTTTTAGATATGTGTCCATGAGGTAGCTCATAATTGAACTTGAATTCCTATTTTACTTTTAATTAAAGTGCACAGTGATATATTTAAGAAACATTTAAATGTCCATTCTTTTTTTTTAAATATATATTTTTGGTTGGCTGAGATGTTATGAAACTGAAGTGATCTAAGCTTGCATAAAATTTCCTCAAAATTTGAAAAATTATTTGTAAACATTTTTTTAACAACTCCTCTTATTGTAGTGAAATGTACCTTAGGGAGAGGAAGCTGGAGGAGACTGCATTGAAATATAAGCATTATCTTCAACAAGAGCAAAGATGCCTAATTTCTTCAAAATACTTACAAGTTGAAATAATTGTCAACATGTGATTCGTAAGAAGACATAACAAGGACTTGCAAATGATTTCAGCAATTACGATTTCCTCATTGTAAGTACACTCTAAACCAATATTATATTAAAATAAGTTCTATATTTTGTTGGCTGTAGATGGAATAAGCAGAAATTCCACCCTTGGGTGAAGGGACAGAAAACTATGAGATCTATGTAGTTCTTGGGGAATCCCCGCAGAAACTGATTAAGCAAGTGGTGAATCGTAAAGAAACAGCATGGGTCTAGGACTGCTGACACAATTTTGATTCATAGCCACCTTAGCTTGCAGCTAACAAGTCCTGAAATATTGTAATATCTTCTTGCTGCATATCTCTTTGCATCTTAATAAATCTTGCAGGATTGTGAATCCATTTGTTTTATTTTGGCTGGTTCCCGGGAGGAGTTAAGTTCAATCTGCAACTTTAATGAAGCCTCAAAATGCTTTAGTGTTTCACCTTTATTGATCTTTTCTTCTTGATTATCCTTATACAATGGGAGTGGTCTAACATGTTAGACCTTGTTTATTTTTCTTTAATAAACAATGTTCACACCAGGCTTACAACTTCAGCATTCCATTTGAAATAAAACTTTTGGACCATTTGAGGGCGACTCATGCCACACTATGCAGTTTGTTGACAATAGAAAACACCATAGAAATTTTATTTCTCTGCTCAACACCTACAAAATGGTCATCTAATTTCACATAAAATTTACGTAACAACAAATTTCCAGACAGAATTATTATATTGGAACTACTTTTTTGTTTTTATTAAACAATTTTGAACAAGTGTACAATATCACGCGGCATGTACATACATGAAGAAAGCAAGTCTTACAGGCTAAAGGCACACATATAATTGTAAGACAATTTAAAAAATAATAAAATAAAAAAAGTAAAATGAAAATATAAATAAATAAAATTTATCAGACATCAAACAGAGGGATAGCAGAACAACAAAAACAAACAGAGAAGGACAAAGAGGCATTAGTTCTCAAAACATTTTAGATCATTATAGATGTTCAAAAGCTGTATTCCATGCTTGTTTTTCATGAGTTTTAAGGTTCTGAAGTGGTTGCCCATTAGAAAGTTTTTAAAGGCTGAAAAGTCAGGATTTGTATTTCCCCATTTACAGGAGTGGATGAAGAATTTGGTGAGGATCAGCAGTTTGTTAAGAATGAGGTTGGTTCTTCTGTCTCTGTGGGTATATTGGAACTACTGCTTTCGTAAGACTTCTTTTCCTTCATTACAGGAAGCCGTAGCTGCCCTATCTCTTTCACTTTTTTGTTCTCTTCGCTACACTGACCCCTTCTGGCAACCGTAGCTGCATATTTGGTTATTTCCATAGCAGCTCCTTATTTGACAATCTTTTAATAAATTTTTTGCAGTGCAAGTTTGAGTCGGAAGTAAATGTCAGAATTGTATTCTACATACAAACATACAAAAACATTTAAGATGTGCACAATAGTGGGATAAGGCCCTTTAAATAACAAAAATATGTGGTATGATTAGTATTACCCTTTTTTCATTGACATTTGAACTAAATTCTATTGCTGCTGGTGCTTTATGTTGCAGTGATCGCTCATTGTCTAACTATTGTTCACCATTTTGTTAATATATTCTTGCATGCTAGTGTTTTGAAATTGGATCTAAATTCAGTGAAGCTACAGTAGATCTACATTTCATAAGTGGGAACTTTATGCAACATCATTCCAAATCCAGATGTATAATTTGCATTTAAATCTTATAGTGATATGAATTAGGAAAGAAGAAAAATTTGTGGGGTGAATCTTGAATATTTTCTGCACACATCATGACCCGTGTTCACAAGAGGCAGAAAATGCCAACAGCTAAATTGTGAGTTTGGAGCAGTTTGTGCTACCCCAACTTGTTTTTTTCTTAATTAACAAAAGCTATGTTCATGGAAGTCAATTTTCTCCTGCAATAATTAACATTCACCTTGATCCCTCTGGGAGGGTCTGGTAAAGTGCAGGTGAAGCTGACATTCAGTTCAAAGGAATATTAACATCAGGAATGCATCGAGCAGTGGGTCAGTCGAGCAAACAGATTCATTGTGCGTGTTGCTGATCAAAACCCTGACTGCTGATGAAAAGGTGGCATATTAGATCTGCCAATTAAACAATCAAAGAATTCGAGCTGAACCTGTTTTCCTCACTCTTGGATGGATTTGGAAAGATCCTTTGCATTGTGAATATGAATAAATATTTTTATAAGCAGTAAAAGTCGGTCTGTGGAAATGCCAACATTCACTGTAATAAATATATTTGGGGGAAACAGTTATTTGAGTCAAAACTTAAAATGATTTGGTTGGTTAGTAGGAATGAATATTGATGTTTTTTTTACATTATATTACATTAGTTATTCATGTTGTATATAACTACAAAACTGCAACTCCCTTAAAACCCGAATCTACATGTATTTTAAAATGTAAACTTTTAAAATCATCATTTCAAAATGAAGTTATGAAGTGATGAATTAACATTAACTGCTCATCAACAAAGTGCTTGCAGGAAAGGGAATTCAATGTCAGAAAAAAATTAATTGAACTGTGTTGAATGTGAACTTTGATCCCATTTAATTTGGTATCCAAATTATATTCAAAAAGCTAGATTATACTGCATAAAGGTATATTTGTTGTATGACTGGTTAATCAAGAAACCAGAAAGAGCAGCTCTATGGAAGCTAGCGTAGCTTAGTTTGACAGGCTACCCTTTCCAATTCCGTAAATGGACTCTGGTAAATATTCTTAAAATAATTATTACCACATTGATGTGTTGTATTTTCCCTTACTGACTCGGTCAACAGCTCCTGATGGTAACTCATGTTAGTGATGTTTGCACAAAATGATTTCGCTGCAAACCCATGTAATTATGTCTGGTTTTTAGAGTTTCTTGGTTTAAATAGTTCATTTGTCATTCCTCATAAAAGGTAGATAACAACCTGTGCTATTTTGGCTAGCTACGACTCAATCTAATTTGAGCTAATCCCGAAGCAATGCCTGCAGACAGCAAATGACTGAGATGGGATATGCAAAGACAGAGTGCTTCCTTTTTGTCCATAAGAGTTGCTATTTTCTAGCGTATTCAATTTATTATAAGCAAGATATTTTTCACATCTCCTTGAAAAGCTGTTCTCTAGCAACCTAGACATTCAAAGCGAGTGTATTTAAATAAGCTTAGGTATCAGTGCATTTCACACGGTTTTAACTGGACCTGCTTTGTAATGTGTGGTTGTTGATGTCAGACACAAGACTCTCTGCAGATTCTTTTCTGATACAATAGCTGTAAACATGTCTCTGCAATAAAAATGTCACATGCCTGTTGACCTCTTCCTTCCCCAACTCCCTGACTGGGGCCCTGTGTGGATAGTAAAGAGGTTTCAGACTGTACAATAAAACAGTTAAGGCTGACAATACCTAGTTGACAGGAAGGTGATGGTACTTACTAAAGGTCATGGATTTCTGGTAGTAATATTTGTAACTCTAAGTTCTCACCCAGACTATGGTGAATCAGCAGATACATTGGTTTGTGGTAATCAGCCTCTTCAGCATCACATTAGTTTCCCCACTGAGTAAAGTCTGTGGTTTCGTGCTTCTTCACCAGTGAATGCCTTCTAAGAGTTGGGGTACTTCTTATATTTTTAGACTTTTTTTTGTGTGTCTTTTTTTAAAACAGTGTACCAAAACCTTAATTAAAATGATCTTTCTTCTCCTAGACATGGCTTCTGTAGTTTCTAGTTCTACACTTCTCAAATGCTCTAGAGTTTTTTTATGTTGTTTTTTTTATCATCGCAAAAAAATTGTAACATTTAAGTTGCTCTGATAGGTTTAGGCTGTTGTTGGTCTTTCACTAACTTGACTCCCTTTAGAGCCTACTTTCTCTAAAGTTTGTTTTTTTTGTCTGGCTTTCATTTTGGCTTAAAGATGGGACTTCAGTTGCAGTGATGGAGCTAATTTGGTCAGAGATTCATTTTTGCAGCAACAGATGGAGTATTTGCATAATTTCTCAGCTCTTTGTTTTGTAGATGGATTAAAGTAATTATTGCTTTCTACCTGTTCAGAGTAGAACATTTCTCCATTTGCGGTTTGTTAAACAAAACCAAGGAGTGAACCTGCAAGGAACCTTTCCCTTGATATGTACAATTGCTCATCTTGTATAGTGCTCACATACTGGAAGCAAGTTTTTTTTCTAAATATGAGAAGTTTATACATTTATGTTGGTTGTTTTTCTTAAAGTTATAACAATGAGATCTAGAACCTCTGTGGGGAACAATTACATTACAGACCAAGTGCAGCATTCAGTGCAACAGCTGAAATTGTATTGTTAGGCTTCATGAAGGTTTATTTTTATTTTTATTGTAACAATGCCACCCCAACCTCAGTTTTCTTAAAACTCAAAGCACAGTGTAATCCATGTTACTAAAATACATTAAAAAGAAACTAAAAAATGTCCCATGACCAATAAACCGTACCTGGATTGTCCATCACTAGAAGAACAACTCAGTCAGCTGACAAGGTGGCATTAGCATTGATTTGGCATCTGTTTTGACTGCCACATGAAGTCTTGACGTTTCAATCAGAATAAACCACCTATTGCTTCTCAGAATCCATTGCCACACAACATATAACTACACACTCGACATAGTGGTAAGCTTTGTGTTTTTGCATTTATAGCAGTATTTGGGTTTAAATATTTAAAATCCTTTGTTGCTGCGTTGCTACCACAACTGCAGGACTCCAGTAAGAAAATGTTTTTCAAATTTGAAGTTTAATGTAAAGCTTTATAATTAAATTACACCTGGATAATGTGTATGCCTCATTCGACTATGACGCCTAATTTACTTTGGATTTTATTTTTGTACTCTTGACTCATTTTGTGGTGGGTATGCTAACCGGAAGAAGCATTTTTGGCTAAAACTGCAATTTCCTAAGAAATATTGCATTGGGAGCACCATATGATTTCTGAACTGCTTGTTTAGTTAATTTTTTTTAGTGTTTGCTAGTAAACTGATTTGAAGTGATTAAATTGAATTGTTGTTGATTTTTGTTCTGGACCTTTTCAGGTCAGGTTTTTTTCCCCACCTTCAAATGAACAGAAGAAAAATCCTACCAACTCGCCATCAGTTCAGTTGGCGAGTTGGTAGGATTTTTCTTTTCTCCTTTCTCTTACCTTTTGATTTTTTTTTCTTTTCAAAGAGTTGGATTATAGTCCTGAAAAGAAACGACAAAACGTTCAAAAAAGAAAACCATAAAGAACTCTGAAACAGTCTTGTACAAAATTTTCGAGCTGGAATCTGAGACTGCTCATAATGTACTCTGAACTGTTATTTTGAATTCTTGAACTGCACTACAAATATTTTGAACATACTGTTTATTAATATATATATGTGTTTTTTTGTTGTTGTCTATATTTGTGAAAAAGCGATTTCTGACACAGGTAGGCATGTCTAGTTGTTTTAACATTTATGCTTAATGTTTGTTTTCTTAAATGACTGAAAAGCATTAAGAGTCGAGTTGTCACAGCCCTATAACGACCATCTTATGTAAAACTTATGAGGCTTCGTGGATTGACAGTGGGAGGTAACAATAGCTGACAGTCAGTGCCACCAACTGGCTGGTAGATGTAATGCATAGCACAATGTGGTCACACATAATTTTTTGCCATTAGCACACATTGGATATGTTACAGTGAAGTGTGTTCAGCAAACATTTGCTTATTTAAGTAACAGTAGACTTCTGATTTCATTGTGTAAATTATGTAGCTCAAAGCATTACAAAGTCACATGTTCAAAGCTTAGTAAAACTATCCAATGCCATATTCTAACAAGTATAGCTCATTTGATTAATTAAAACAAGAAATAAGGATTATGTGTAAATGTAGCCCTTTTTATTTTGTTAAATCAGGGTAATAATTCTAGAAAAATATGCTTTTCTTTGCATTCTAATTACAGTGTAGCGTTACGAGTCAATGACTTTGACGCAGTAGGGGGTATTTGTATTTAAGCGATTACTGTAGCGGTATCCCACCATGCAGCCATTGTTAATGCCATGTTTCTGGCCAGCATCATTCTAGCAGAACAGAAGGCAAACATCAAATACATGCTTGTTGGCAATTTATCCTGGGATGGAGCATTGCACATGATTTAGTTGTTTTCCTAACGTATTTAGACAAGGTGTGCCTCTACTGAAGGTGAAATACAGATTCTTACGAGACTGATTATTACGGGATTACCTCAAGTTAGTAAATGTTCAGTTTTGAGTGATCTTTGATAAGGCATTGAGATAATAAAACTCAGATTAGAATATACAGATGAAGGCAAAAGTTCAGTTAAAATGTTCCCCAAATTCAAATTTTATAGCAAATCTAGACTGATTCACAGGCCTGGTTTCAATTTTGTGGATTTGTGGATATTTCTTCCTTTTTTTACCCTTAAGCAATTCTCTTTTCATGTGCCTTTCTTCAAAGGAGTGTAAAACATTACATTTCAGAGATAAACATGAACACTAGAATGCCAGACGTTTTATTCACTGAAGGCTCATGAAATGTTTATGGTGACTTTGTGGATCAAGTAAGAAAATATACTTTCTTCTCACATTTCTGTCAGACATTTTTATTATTGGGGCTAAAAATGTGTTTTAATCAAATGAAATTGTGGTTCAAAACACTTGTGGTGAAGTATCTTTTTTGCACACAAACATTTGTGGAAAAAACAGTTGACTGTAGGTGTAGTCTGTTATAGGTGTTTTATAGAAAGCTATGAAGTTTGCTACAAATAAGGACACATGCATTCATGTCCAGATCCACCACTGTGACTTGATCTTAATGAACTTCCAGGTGACCCAGAAATTCAACACAATTTAGAGATTAAAATAACAATGTTAAGCTGAAGAAGTTTGCTTGAATAAGCTGCATCAATGGGAGGTGAACAGGGCAGCTACAGTAATGGTTACGTCACTGAGCAGCAAGCTCAGGGGAGAGGCTTGAATCCCCACCGAGGAAGTGCTTGGAGGGAAGATCACGTCTGTGATCCTCTTCAGTCTGTGCATCAATTCTCCACAGACGTCAGACACACTGAAACTCTCCAGAGTTACAGGCACAATTCAAAATCCAATATTGGGGTGAATAAACAGGCACTGGTCATTAAAGATGGTTAAGCAAGAATCACATGGTGGTGCGGGGGTTGACGTCAGGATATCAGATGTGCAGTGCGAATAGTCCGAATCCACCGTGGGTAAGCCAAAAAGAGTAATTCGAGGACATGATTAGGTCAGACACAAGAATCGTGAGTGCAGGGAAAGGTGCACTGGTTTTCTGGCAAATGTGATAAATAATCTGGCTGGGAAGCAGAGACTAAAGAAGGATTCAGTAGTGCACGGCACAGGTGAAACATGGAGGGAATTAGGCATGGCGCAGATGGGCTGAATCAATCTGATTAGGAGTGAGAAACTTGGCATGAGCAGCATGGTGACTTGAATATATGTCAGAGACATGATTCATTGCAAATTCTCTGTTACCACCATAAGTTGTTATCCAACCCCTGGAAATGTTTGCGTTTTTCTTATCTGTGCAACTCTTTTTGGATGTATTTGAAGAGCAATTTTCCATTTACATGATACAGCACAAACAAAAACAATATACAGTATTAGCCACTGTTGCAGATGAGTATCAGCACTCTGGGGTCTCTGTAGACTTTAAACTAAAATATTGAACAACTAACAATCCCTCCTTTCCATAATCATGTATTATCACTAAAGAGATGATGTAAAGTCAGCAGAAAACTGTTAGGGCCTTAATAATATTCAGAAAAGATTAAGACAATGGCTGTTAGATCTTGATTCAGTTTCTGATACTGTGCATTGAAGTTGTTTTGCTCTTGAATAAATAACCATGACTCATTCATCTCTGAATAGAGCCTGTGGGCAGCTGCAGCTCATGCCAAGGCATTATATATCTCAAACAAGATGAGAGTAAAGGTCTGGGCAGTATGATCAGCCAGTCTTGTTTGGACTGCAGTCAATGTGAGTTTCATTTTTTTTTCCTGTTGATTTGCACATTCCTCCAAGGTATACTCACCTTGAGATGTAGCCAGTGCTGTAGTTGCGCAAAAACAGCAACAGCTGAATATGATATTGTACATTTAATAAAGATGGACTTTTAAATATCTGTTCAGTTGAAAAGATGGGCTTTGATTAAAAATCAAAAGGCTGAAGTACCTGAAATCTAGGAATTTCTGTCATTAAAAAGTTGCAAGGCATTTTCAGCAACTAGTAATGAACACCCTTGACTCGCAGGGTTTCTGCTTCAAAGGCTTGATTCGTGGAAGTGCTCTCTATTAGAGACTAAGAATATGAAAAGTGTGAAACATTTTCCAATTTTCTGAGATTCTTTACCACAATATAATAGTCAGACAAATAATTTGATAGGTGACTGTAAAGAGGCACTTGCTAGCCTAATGCATTCTCATTCATATCGGTTGTATTAATAATGAATACAAAAATGCAATTATAATGATGGTATAACATAAATGAGTTGTAGGGCTTTCCTGTTTTCTAGAGTCAGTGAACCTTGAAAACCACATAAAAAGAAATCACACTTACTGTCACAGTCATGTGTAAAAATACTCTTCTATCAGACAAGCCAAACCAAACTGTGATCATCTTGAAGCACAAAAAACATCGGATCTTCGCTTTCATTACAGTCTGTCAGATCATGCACACTTATTAAAAATCACCTTCATTTTGCTCCAGATATTGTGATTGCAAAAAGCAAGTCTTCATGTTCTTTTTAATATGCTGATCACTCGGCTTATTCCCTTAGACAGGACAGCAAAAGGGTAGCATAGTGGGATCAGCATTAGTAAGCTGGAACGCACAAAAGAGTTGGATAATAGGGTCATTATTGACAATGAAACACGACGAGAGATGTACTCATCTAACCTGGACTACTCTCCTGTCTTAAATGATTGTAGAAACAGAGCACAAATGATAGCCATAATATTGAGCTTAAAAATGCCTTGAATGTGTGAAATGTATCTCATCTCTAGCCCACATGATTTCTCTCTTCTCTCAGCTATAGTGATGAAATGGCTAATATCAGCAGCAGTAACTGAGTTCGACCAGTGTTTCTGTCTGGGTGTAAAGGTAACCCTGCTGTTTTGTTATTCTGCAAATAAGAACATATTGCACCCTTTAGAAATGGTCTGTATGGGATTCTGATTCTTCATTTTCACTCTGACACCTCATCTTTGTTGCTGCTTCCCAAACTTCCAAGCCAGGAAATGGGATTCATCTCATTTTTGTTTGTATTAGAGTTGTCTACCAGAGATTTTTTTTTTTCTTCTACTGACCTCTCAAAATTCCTCCTGCTGAAACCTGTATGCATTATTATGGCATTGTTACTGATTTGAACATGAAGAAAAAATAGAGAGTAGAAAAGCCCTGTTGTGGGCTAGTGCAGAGCTTCAATCAAAACTCTGGAAGCTCGTTGATGTAGAATGTGTGAAGTTCCTTACAAAGTTATTGAACTTCTTTCTCTGGGATTCCTTTTTTTTATATTACCTGGCAGAACTACTTTTTTCTTTTTCTCCACCTCCTCCCTCTACAGCATACGAACACAGAGCCTATGGTTTGAAAGGCTCACTGTCCCCTGATTAGGTTCTGCTGGTGTGTAGGAGCAGTGAACCGGAGCCGGCTCGTGGTCGGAGGAAGCATAGTGGGGTTGCAGCGACATCCAGCCAAATGGCTGGATGTTGATAAGTTCATTGTTGTTCCTCCTGTGTGCCCCAGATAAGCCCCAGCATGTTGCGAATTTGCCGCAGCAAACACAACAGCGGCGGCAGCACCCCCAGAGTAAGACAGATATGGCTGGTCAGACTACAGTGTTGTGATAGATTGTCATTCCCACCTCTCAGGGTGTTTAGTGCTAATTTACTTGTCGGAGTACGCAGGCAAACAAATTGGCTGCATTCAATGCATGCTGCGTGACTCCTCAAAGAGCATGCAGTAATTATGCACAAACATAAGAGTTGAATAACTTTTTTAAAAAAGAGAGAACTCTGTACAACTGAGAAAAGCATTTAGAATCCAGCTGTGAGTGATCCAATTAGTTGTAAGAGTAAAGTCCTACTCCCTTAATAGAGGGGTTTTGATAGGGTTGCAAAATCAACAAATTCTAAGGATTATTCAATCTGCAGCAGGTTTTCCTTTAAGACTGTGAAAGGTTCAGTACCATCTAATGGCATTTGCAGATTGTAATCAATTGAAAAATTTGCTTTCTTTAAACCGTTCTTTTTCTTTGAGGATCCCAAAGTAGCTGAGGTAGGAACAAACAAATAAATTATGAAAAGACTGTCCTACAAAAAAGACCATAGGTCAACTAAGATTGTTTATTTAGAGAGATATTGTTCATTTTATTTAACAAATGCACATCGATCTGAAAATATTTCCAATGGAGGCTCCAGGGAAGATCCATATTTGTAGATTATTCTAGAATTATGCAGCGGAACATTTCTTCTCAGTCTTACACTGGACACATTAATTACAGGTGACATTTTACATTAGTGTGTGGAATAAAAACGGTCAGGAACATAAAATGGTTTCTTTAAATCTTCATGACCTCAAATCAGTGGCACTGCAATGCTGTTCTAAAACACAGGTTACAATCCAAGACGAACCATGTCAAAAGCAGATCAGTGTGCTTGCATGCCATTTCTTTTATAACACAAGAACATTCTCCTTCTTTAATGAAATTTACTTATTGGGGTTTTTTAATCATCAAAAATGTGACAAAAGATAAATTTGTTATGTTATAAACAGCACACTATGAAGTAATTTTTCTTTGTTAATCTTTAAAAAAAATTATTTTTTTTCTCGTCGCAAAATGGACACTTCATCATAACTGCATGACTAATCGTATGAAAGTCAATGCTTCTTAAAGCCTGTTTCTTTGCTTGTAGTGTTAGGAATATTGAGCCTGCATGTGTTTCTGAGTGTGTAGTGTGCAATAATCGGCAGCTTGCATTGTTATTCAATCTATACGCCATTGATGTTTTGTCTAAAGCCAGTCTTCCAGTGGATGGCCATGCCTAACTGCTTTGTGGGGGCTCCAGAGTCAGGGATTAAACAAATCACAGTATTTTTCCAAAGTCTTTGCTCTTTACTGAAGTGGGATAACAAAGAGTGGAGCGTATGTAGTTCAATAGATAAAACAATACCTCAGTACAAGGCTTGCGGATTATATTCTCCTCATGGGTAGAGCATCGCGTTACCTTTTTGAAGGTCAAACATCCATCTCACACCACATAAAAGGGTAATACGTCTGCACAGGAAATATGTTGTACGTCTCGTGAAAGCTCTGGACGTTGTTGGCAATAGAAGGAAACGGTTATATCAAACTGATGGAGTAACGTAGGACTGAGTTGTAAATTACAGACACATCAATATGAGGTACTCGGCTCCAGTTCAGACACTTCATTGCAGTGATCATTTCTTTTGCTGAAGTGAAAGGAATCACTTCAGAAAATGTTCACCTTTTGTGATCCATCGTATAAGTTGGTTATGAAACCGCTAGGGTTAATTCGCTATTGCTCAAATGTTGTCCTGTTACAAAAGTCAAAAGTTTACTCTAGTGTTTTTGGTGGACTTGCAGTAGTCTGAGCAGCTGCAGCTGATGGGGAAAATGAATACAGCAGGTACCCTTAACTTGCATAGCTTTAACTTAGTAAATTGAATTGTTAATTTACAAAACCAGCTTAAAATTTTTCCATGCTCTCCAGTGAAATTGATGGCAGTTATTACAGAGCTTTTGTCCCACAGCTTTAATTTGCTCAAAACAACTAATACTAGGTCCCATTAAATATTATTCAATTTTCAGAAGTACTCTTAATACAGATAAATCTATATTTAACAGTTTAATATGTAGTTTTATTAATACATTCTGCCACAACTGGCCCTTTGAGGAAATTCATAATCTTGATGTGGCCCAAAATAAAAATGAGTTTGACACCCGTGATCTAAATAGTGCAGTGCTAAATGTATCAATTTATAATCACTTTATTTTAACCTTTGGAAAAGCTAGGCAAGTTAAGCAACTAATGCTGCCAGTCAAGCTCTAGGTAAATGTCAAGAGTCATAGAAAAGTGTTGTAGATGAAAGAATAATGGAAATTCTTTTGAATTAAAAGCATAGACCCAAAACCTCTGCCATCTTTTTTTGTTACTTTTAATCACATTTACTAACATTCAACTTACAAAAACATTTAGGATCAACTCCTTGATTGTGACTGAAATAGACAGTTTGTTGCTCGAACAGGGTTTTTATATTGTGTAATGTTTTTCCTAGTTTTAAACTTTCTCCGTCTCTTTTATAAGCATATTCTAAGAAAGACTTCAATTAATGTCATGTGGGATTTTTCCACCGATAAAAGCACCAGACACAAAAGGACAAAGAAACAGTAGCACTCTCCACACATTTGTTTCTGAAACGATTCTCAGGGTCACCGTGTAAGCCACATGCTCCATTCCGCTTGAGCAATCAAGCGCTACGATGTTTACCCACTGTAATAATCAATATGCGACATACACAGGGATGCTAACAATGATCCCTAAAGACGCATTGTGTCAAGCCAGGCTGTAGTTTTCATTTGGACAGATTTTCTTGCCAGGTCTGAGATGTGTCAATTTGCAGAGGGCGTAGGATACATGTTTCCCAAGCAAGTGGTTAACTGATTTTGAGAATGACATTCTTAGATTTACTGTTTAACCCTTTATTGTTTCAGGTCAGATAATTTTCTATTGTCAATCACAGCTCTGTTCTTCTGTCTAAACTCAAACAATACACACCGTAGGAGTAAAACTTCGTTAGGATAAATTTAACTTATGTGTTCCACTGTTACTGAATGTACAACACATTTCTTTCTGTCTTGAAAACCTTGATGTCAGCTCACCTTCAGAAAATTAGTACTGTTAGTGATTCTTGTTTTATTTTGGTAAAATAAGTCTTGAGACAATGTATGTAAGAGAAGTTGATGTTTTGAAGGTAATGGTTCTGATCTTTCTTGGGTTATTTTGATTACTGACTCAGAGAGCAGAGTGGATCCACAGGTGGCTATGATTTATAGCAGACATAAGTTGAAGTGAGTGATTTCTTTCTGTTTCCATGCTGGGCAGCCAGGTGAAATATGGAGGCAAAATTGAGGAGAAGAACCAGGAATGCTATCCTTTAGATGACAATAGATATTCTTGGCCAAGCTTGTTGTAAGGAAGATTACTTCAAAGGACACTCAAGATAAGGTTATGGGAGGTACACTGGTGGGAAAAGCAAGGAGACACTTGTTAGACAACAGATTATAACTTGAAATGTAATACACAGAGATCAATTACTGTGGTAGACTCAGGAGAAACCAGGTCCCACTGGAGAGTCTTTGAACGGCGACTTGATGAGCTAATCAGAAACAGGTGAGTTGACAGCTCAGTAGTAGAAGCTCTATTATCACAGAGAACAGCATTACAGGGACAACATGACAACACTGGGTACCTGCCATGGATTTGTATTATAATAGTGCTGCTTTTCATAATGTCTAAACTGGAAAGTTACTCAAAAACTAACAACATATCTGCTCTGAGGGTGAAAAAAAAAAAAAAATTAAAAAAATGTACACTTGTGTATGTATAAAGGTGTTTTCTGGTAGTGAGGATTTTTGCAAACTTGCACTAGTTTGTTCATGGTACTGAATATGCGACTGGAGACAAAGACCGAACTGCTCCTAAAATAGCTATGCTGAGCAAAAAGCAGCTCTCGGTACTGATGCAAGTTGCCAACATTTAAATGATTCATTATTCAGCCATTTGTGGGGAAGTCTACACATATTTATATATATATTCATGTAAATCACAGCTAGAACAAATTGCGTGACCAGACCTCTTTGCATAATGCAGATTACAGAGGAAAATTATCACTGGTAGAAGGCTGGTGTTAATTTTGCTGGGAAAGAAAAAGTGATGACTGCAACCTATGGTGCTGCTGTCTGTACAAATAGCTACCGGTCACATTTGTTAACAGTAGATAAAATTGAGCCAGTCTTCCTGTGAAGTGTGATTTTTTTTTTTTTCTTTTGCAAAGAAATTATCTTAAAAAAAGAGAGACTTGTGCGAGAAACCTTACCATTGGGTAGCAATTTAAACTTAAGCATTACATGAAGAGTTTAATAAGAAAATTCCTAATAAATGAAATCTGTATTTGTGTGAGAAACACAAGATGTAGTTGCATTTTTTTTCTTTTGTTATAATTCTGACACATGGTATTGCGCTTGTAGTCCATCTGCTGTCTTTGGACTGGTTTGCTCCTAAATGTATTTAGTGCAAATCAGTGTTATATAAACGGTGCAGAAAGAAAGCAAGAAAATGGATTTTTGAGGAACAATTGAGGAGATTGCTCTGCTTTGTGAATTTTACCCTCCGCCTTTTGTATTAAACAACCTTTTGATTCAGTTGGTTATCTGCAAAACTGGCCATGTCATTGAGTCATGAGCCTCTTTCTTAAAGTGGATTTATTTAGCAACATGAATAAGAACAACTTGTTATTCATGCAATGCTGAGGTACCTGGGCTACTTGGCAAGAATGTTAAATTGCCCATGGGGAGAGCCAAGCAATCCCCTCACTGTGTTTAAGTATTCAAGGTGACTTTACTAGCAGGGTCATTTTAATCGTTTTCTCTCGGCCATTAAACTTTTTCTCTTTTCTCAAGTAGGACTACAGGGCTTTTATAATTTGTCCTTATGAAGACCGGAAAGGTAAATTGGCAGACTAGGCTTCTGGAAAATATTAAAACATCCTTTCACAAGAGGAACATTAAAAGATGAGGCAAGTATTAAAAAAACCCAACAAATTTTCAATCAATCTACAATATAAAGAAGGACTTGCTTTTACACAAACTACTCTAAAGTTAAATCCCACAGTCTCTAAGCATGTGTGTGGGTGCATTTGGTATAAACAAACACATGAAAGCTGATGGTGGCTGGATGCCAATTAAACTGGGATTAAGGTATTTTCCAGCAACAACATATCTTTTACACATGGAGATTATGTTGTTTTCTTGAAACTGTTTTTCTACAAGAGAACAAATGGGTTGACCAATGAGACATTACAGAAATCGTAATTGCTGTTTGTCTCAGGATGGTAAATGACTCAAGTGTTTGTTTGGTTCATTGCACAGTGAGTCTTTCTTTGGGAGGACTGACGTGCATGTTGAATTAAGTCAACATACATGAAAGTGGGTTTTATTGGTAGTATGCAAATTATTTTTGATAATGGAAACAAATACTAACAGGCAAAATGATGAAGCTGTTTTGAGGTATTTAATATGTGCAAAATTGTGGTTGCATGTCCTCCTTAATCTAAAACTAGAGGCAAAAACAAATCTGATCCTAAAATAGCTTTGCTGAACTGATAATGTCTCTACATTGATGTTTGTCCACATTTAGTAGAAGTGTTTCTTGAAATTAGGATGAGTCCCACCCATATCAACATGTATGTTAATATAGATTTCAGCCTGAGCAAAATGATTCAGATTCTCAAAGCCCTGCGTTGTGCATACTCTGGAGGAAAAAGAAATTACGTTTGCTGAAAACTGGTAGTAATTCTGAAGCTGGATAAGGTTGAGGTGCAGGACGAGTGAGCAGATGATCAGGATGCCGCAGTGCCAGATTCTTTTACTTTTCAAGTGAAACTAACTGGGTAGACCTAAAAATATCTGCTTGTTTTTGATACCAATATAGTGATAAGTCAGAAAAGTATATTTATATGGACACCATGTAGTATTTTTAGAATCTGATACATTTTAAATCTCAAAATTTTAAGTATTGCATCACTCCACTGTCTTTTACAGTCGGAGAGAGAAAGAGGTTATTTATCTAATAGTTTACAACATAGTGATAGTTTTAAAAAAAAATTTAACAAATACATTTTCATAAAAGCTCCTCACTGCGGCTTTAGCGGACATTTATTTATTTATTTTATTTTTGATCTTTGATCACTTCCGTAGGACAAATGAAACCTGATGCAAAAATAGGTGCAAATTGTTCCCATCTGTGATTCTTGAAAGTGATTGTATTGCTTTAGAAACTACTCATCCTTCTGTGATTTTTGTGGAAATATTATAAACATTTGCCAGTGGTAAGCTAACATGTTTCAAGTGAAACTGCACCCTTTATTGCAAAGGTATAAGTTATGTTTCCTGTCAACATTGTTTTGTGTTTTATGTGTGAATCAAAGTGGGAAGATGGAGCTTGGCTGCAGTAAATCCCACCCAAAGTGGGCTTGGCATGTGAGTGGTGTAGAAATCTGGAGCCGAGGAGAAATGTTGGCCTAAAACAGTGTTAGACAGACTGGGGATGATTAACAGGCGAAAATGAACAAACTGGACCATATTCAACCACATTGTTTATTTTCAGCTACAAATATGGGGAGGGACATATTCCCACTGTCTTTTGTAATACACTTTAGTTTTGAATAAAGTGAAATTACATGATTGAAGCAACTCTCCCAGTTATTGAAACAACACCCAGAGTTCTACGTACCCAAAAGAAACTGACCCAAACCTTCTCACTGAGGTTTGGTCTTCTTCAGCTGTCTGCACTTTTTTCGCCTTTAACCTCCCCCAAATTGCAAGCCTCACTCACAGCAACATGAGTGAGTGCTCTTTATTTGCTCTGCTTACAAAATTCTGCATATATTGAACACGTTTAAAGTTGGAATCAAACCTATTTTCACCTCATCATCAAGTTGAATCTTTTGGTGTCTTTTGTTCTGCAAAGGTGTTCATCATAAATAGATGAACTGTGTGAAATAACTTAATATTTATAACAGATTGGTCTTCTCAGAAGCAGCCCCCGTTTAGCTCTGGCTGTACACATGAGCGGACTATGTATTTGCAGAGGTAAGCAGCTACTTATTCCACTCTGTAAATTCAGCTTAAATGAACCAAACAAATCGCTAACAGAGTATGCACTCCCAGCTTTATTTTGTTTACCTCCTTGTATAGTGATGCATTACACCTCAGTGCCTTTTATTTAAACAGCTTAACAACATGTTGAAACAGTTTTGAAGGCTCCAATCTTTGGCAACAATCCATTCCATCTGCTCCTCCTCGCTCTTTTAATAGGATTCATCAGTGTGATCGCAATCGCGGAAACTCTGCAAGGTGTGTGACATTTCTCTACTGGAGCACAGCCAAGTTGGGGCAGTCTTTTTGAATCTCATCAAACAGCACCCCATGTATTTTACAGCAGCTGCTGGCAGAGCCTCCTGTGATCTCGGCTCACCTTGAAGTGGACTATTCTTCCTGTCCCCTACACTCTGTGTCCCATGCATAATCATCCGACATGAAATTTTAAAAGAACAACTTTCCAAGCTACCACAAATTACCATTTGCCGCCTGTCTTGGTTAATGTGTAGAGTCCCGCACTGGGAAGCTCGTTAGGAAATGGACCAACTTTGATTGATTGCTCTGGTTTCCATTCTCATTCATGTAGAAAATTGGCAAGGCTGAATAAAGAACACCTTAAAACAAGGACTGAAGTGTTCCTATGGGACATGAGAGAATTTGTTTGTCTGAATTACTTTGATGGCTTTTTGTTCCTGTGTTTGTCTTTTCACACCTTTCACCTAAAGCCAGAGCTTTTGAAATTCTGAAAGAAAAGATAAATGATCTGGCCATGCCTGGACTAGAACAAAAACTGCTTCCTATTAAAAAAAAAAAAAAAAAACTCTATACAGGGCTTTAAACGCAATGCATCCTTACAAATTCTTCTTATTTTGTGTTTGTCTCTATAACTGATTCTTCTCTCTATAAAGTAAGGTTTTAGTATAATTAACATTTTGGTATAATCACAATTACAAACTTCATTTGTATTTAAACTGATACAAACTGAGACATTTTCATCTTTTCAAGTTGGCACACAACTTTGCACGGCAATGCAGCTGACAAACTGTTGGCCCATTCTCTGTTTCAGTGCCTCACCTGAACATTGAATGCTGAGAATCAAAATGGTGACCTGGTAGTGAATTTTTAAAACTTTAAAACATGGTACTGAAAGGACTCTCCATGGTCCTCTTCAGTTTGAAAAGGCAAAAAGCAAAAGAATTGTTTGGAAGCTTTTTGCAGGAAACAGGAGAAGCTAATGACTGTGGATGAGCATTCTATGCTACAAAGTAGTGCCAACAAATTCAAGTAACACTTCCAACTTTATGTACCATCTTAAAAACAAACAGTGTTTATAAAAACCTTTAAAAACATTACATCAAACATGCTGGATGTAACGCTTAATATTTCTGTTTGATACAATTTATTTTACAACTAGTTCAAGTCTATGGGTAATATTAAAATATGCAACATTTATCTTTGTGTTTGTAAGAAAGCTTCATATGCGCTGCACATTTTAGTGTTTAAAAACTAGCAGTAATTTATCAGGTTTAAAATTACATACAAAAACAGCTTTTTACAAACAACTGAAGATGACAAAAGTAAACTTGAACCCAGTCGGAAACCAAGACAACATACACAATTGACTGGAACCACCATAAGCATAGCAACAATTGATCAGGACTGTATATGAATATATTTATGTGAACCAGGATCATTTAACTGATATGAACACTTCTATCAAGTTCTAACTTGTCTATTATTTTGCTGCATATTGATCTTATGCAGGTATGGATTTTGGTTAGAAATCCAACAAAATCTCGACTGCATTTTCCTTTACTTTTTGGGTCGGCTTTTTACTTAACCCAATCATTCTTGGTCTCCTCAGCTTTGGTTTTAACAAACTCACCTGTTTTATTATCCTCCCTTTAACATATCACAGTGAAACGAGAAGTTAGAGAGGCCAACTTCCTCTGACACTGCCTGAGGGTGTGAACAGAATGACTTCGGCTATTGTTACTCTTCGCCATAACACACAGAGGAAGAACACATTTCTCTGGTGCTGTTAATACTCAGTGCTAGCACACGGTTTCATGGCCATATGGTCTCTTCCTCGCTTCTCTCCTGTCCCACTGGGTAAACAGGCGTCAAAAAACAGCACTGCTCTCAGATGGTTGTTTAGCTCCTGATCTCCCCTAAACAGATCTCTTTGCCTGTCTCATTAGTGTTGAACGTCTCGGTCAATATCTTCACATTAAATTCTCAGCTGCTTGTGTATGCTCATATTCAAAACTGGCATCGGCACTATAGTTTTTCTTTTCTAGTGTTTGCTGTCACCATGTGTGTTCATAGGTTTTAATAAGGCATTATTTCCATGTATAATGATAATCTATATATATATATACAAAATGTGGTAATGTAAAGCATTCATTAATCTAACTCATATGCTTCATTATCTAACTTGTGAGTGCCATAGAGCCAACATGCAGGCTTGTTTTGCATTCTAGATATCCTGAGCTTTTTAAATTTTAACTGTCTGTAGACAATTTCTGTTTGTTTCTTTGAAGCAGCTGGTCTTTTTTGTAAGGAAAAATAAGTGCAAAATAATTCAAATCAATGTCATTTTCTTATTGAACATAATACAAAATTGTTTCAAGATTTATGCAAGTAATACAGAAATATCACAGAAGTGACACCTTGATAAACTTACCTAATCACATGCAATGCGAGATGATGATCTGTCTGCACTGATGAATATTTACTCGCATTGCCCAGCAGAAAGTTTGGAGCAGCTGTCACCTCAGATCTATCTGACTTGTTTTGTAGAGCAATGAACGTTTAGCCAAATATGAACAGGTGATTACAAATGAAAAATTACATATAATATAATATCTGATTTTGTTTCTTTGTTGTTGTTTTATTTATTTATTTTTATCTGTTAGCATGTAGTAGTGATGAAGACTACATGCTGATTATAAATGGGGCGATATTACAATTCACAGCACAATGCATTATGGCCCCAACCAGCATGTTGTCACACTGGGTAAAACTGGGTTTTGCCCGGGTGAGAAATAACTCAGCATGAGATTAAATATTTGCTGCATAAATCAGTATGTGCATCTGCCCTCTCAGTTAGTAGGGAAAGATGTACGTATGTTACAATGTAGAATGCAGGTGAAATCACTCCATGCAAGTTCTACAACATATGCAGGGTGAAGAAAAGAAAAAGAAGAAATTTATATTTTAAATATCATCTGGTTTAGTTATGCCTTAGATTTTAGATGGTGTTTATAATCCTTCAGACTGTAAAGGTAGCATTGTTTTCCTTGACTTATTTAAAGATGTGCTACTAATAATAATGGAAGAAGTTTTCTTTTTTCTTTTAGAGAAAGTTTGAAAAACTTCACATCGTGTCACATTGCTCTGTGACTAACATCTGTACAGAATAGAATACAAACCCATCAAATCAATTAATTGAATTTAATTAATATCTTTCTGGTTATAGTAAGTATAAAACATATTGTTCAGTTCAATGCTTCTGTGATATACAAAAAGGACTCTGGGCTTCCTGCACTAATGTCACCTCTTTGATATTCAGCACTTCAGTTTTCATTTCATGAGTTTCTACATTATCATAATTCAAATAACCATATTTCCTTTTCTGAAAAATTTCCAATATGAAGCCTGATATATGCTGACAGTATAGTATATCCTTGTATTATGAACTTGCTTCTATAGTGATGGTTTCATGATGTATTGAAACCTTGTTTCCATGGTTTCAAAAAAATAAATTCAGGCATCCAGTGTCACACATCAGAACCAACATATGAAGTAAAGGGACAGAAAAGTTGTAGATATGGGTAAGAGCATTAAACTTTAAGTCTTTTGTTTTTCATCACCAATGGGAAAATTGAATATTGATTTCTTCCTACCACAGTCAAAATAATTATTTATGCCCTATTTTGTTTTATGTATTTATGTGTTTATTAATACCATAACTGCTAGAAATGTCCTCCTTTAAAATGTTTTTTGTGTAATACATTATGTATTATAATTGACATTTATGAACATTCGTATAAAATATGTTTATTTCTGGGAATATATTGCTTGAACATTGAGTGATCTTCCTGTTTCACCATTTTACAGCCCAAATAAGAAACAAGAGTTATTACCTTTGGTAAATACAAACATTATTCTAATGGCTAGAAATCCTTTTTTCCCTAAAGAATTATTTAAAAAAAATATATAAAATATTTATATTATCCTGAATGTCTGTCCCTCATTGCTTAAAGAAGACTCAGAACTATCAGAAGTATATTTTGCTATTTTTGTCAACCACCTTGTTTATTTTAAAATGTGCAGTGTTGCCACCCTCTGCACAGGTACTGTCCATTTCCGTATCCCTGGATTGAAGTTTAGGCTTTCAAAATGTCAAAGACTGTAATTTTATTGAACTTCATAGGCAATAAAACTCTTTCAGGCTAAATGGGTCAGCAAATTTACATTCAGGGGAGGTTAACGAGTAATGCGGCGTAATCAGATTACTTTTGATTTACTTAAATTGCAGTAAGTGGCCACCCTGTTTTCTTTCCCTTCCTCTCCACCATTCTTCTAATTCCTCTTTGTGCTTTTCCATCTTAGCCTTCATCCCTTTTTTCTTTTCTTTTTTCCCTTCTTCTCTGCTGTGTGGCACTGAATGCAGTCCAGTACAATGGTGGTCTCATTACTCAAGCTCTCATGGCAAACTAGTCTCGAGGGAGAGCGAGCACACTTTTTAAAAAAGTGCCCTGTCACATTGAGGCACATGATTTGCATTTAGGTTAAAAACCAGCCAGGACTCCTAAATCTTATTTACAGGCAGAGGGAACTCCTTCGTCACTGCGCCGTTGGGTCATCAGTTATTGTCAGACCTAATCTTGTTAAACTCGCCATTTTAAACACACACATATCCACGCACACATGCATCGCTGTATTAGTGAAAGCAAACAAAGTGTTTTTGTTTGTAAACAGGTTATAATCTGTATGAGGGTTCTGGCCATTATCCAGCCTTTTTTTGTTGTTGCCAATAATCAGCCTAATGGGTTGTCTGACAAAGTGGACTGATGCTCACACAGTGAGGTGAAGCACTGAATTATAGTTGTATGCATGTACTGCCCGGGCACAAAATATTAATATTAGCTTTTATCATAAATAGTTTAAGGCAGGTAAGTGCTTACATGGATGGTGACGAGAGAATAAGTTGACCATCCACAAACGAATGCATTCAGTTTGCCAGACGGTTTAAATGGGAATCACAGAAGGAAGAAGGAAAGCTTTTTTTTTTTCATTCAGGCTTGTATATTAAAAGTTCACATCAACATAACAAGCTTTATGCTGCTACACTTACACACAGTAGTTTGAACATGATATTATATGCTAATATAAAAAATTTAATGAATGATTGCAGAACCATTTTATCATGCTATGTGCCAGAATTTGGATGGTAATGCTCCCACTGCCAACAAAAGTAGTAACATGAAGTGATATTTGACATGCAGAACAAAATTGGGGAAAAATGCCAGCTTAATTACAACTGCTAGGATGAGGCACATGGGCACTAGTAAAAAAAACAACAAAAAAACTAGGAATTGCTAAAGAGCTCGTTCTGATCTTCCCAGATTTTTTTGCAGCGTCTAAAAATTGGTTCTACATGAGTTCAAACATAAAAAAACCCAAAATAAAATAAACGTTTGTGCAATATTATGTCCTGTCGTTGTTCAGGGATAAGCGACACTGGGACAAAGGTCTGAAATTACTGACATTTTTAGTGATGTCACTATATTATTTTTCTTTCTCTGTACTTTATGATCAAATGTAACGTGTTGTGCTGTTTACATATTTTGCATCCCACGTATTACCTGAATTAACTATCATGACATTGTTACAACATCTGAGTAGCACAGCTGTAATATCTGTAGAATATGTGCCTTTCTACATTCCAGAAATCATGTTTAAAATATTTTGTGGCTGTGTTTGCTACAATACCAGATGTGTAGAAATGTGTTGCTGGAGCATTACATTCTTAAAGTAACATGATTTTAGTCCAGTGAAATTAATGTCTGAGGCATCAATATGGCTAAATTGGGATAGTCAAGTTATGCTTTTAATTAAAATCTGAAAAAAATGGTTTTATGTCTGTTTTTAGAATTTGCTAAGGCCCTCAATTACTAGTTGTGTGAGTTTGATGTGTTCATTAATATATTCAGTATAGATCTAGAATACAAACAGGCTTGACCTGTAATGACTACAGTATGTTTACCTTTTAGGTTAAATGAAACGGATATGTTCAAGCCTTTGAGCTTTGAGCATCCATAAAGTGCAGCTGCAAATGCTGTGCTACTCGCCTCTGAAGTTTTTCACAGTGGGCTGTAAAAGCTTGTGATCAGCAGTAAAATCTTGCTTGCAGCTATAGATCCTGGGTAGTAATCAGTTTAAAAGTCTTGTGTGGCATAAGGTTAGACTGTGTTTATATATAGATCTCATTCCGAGGTTTTTCATTTTGTTGTAGATTTTGCAACATGGGAGATCATTGATATTTTCACACTTTGTATCAACACTCTTCTGCAGCTTTCCAATGCCGCCTTCTATATATCTGGCAACTTTTTGGACACATATCTTTTGTTTTTCTGTTGATCAAGCCCAGTCCTGATTGAAATTATGAGGAACCACAGCTGTTCTTACAACATGTAAAAGACTTTGATATCTGGCAGATGGTTCTTTAATGCACTGTGGCCCTTCAGTTCATCATTTATCTGTGCTGTCCACTGTGGTCATCAATGCTGCTTTGATATCTTTGTTATATGATGTATTATTTAGCAGCTCTATATATAAACTCAGTGATACTGTCTCTTGGAGTGGTGCTCGTTTCCATAGTAAGTTGTCAGCAGTACAAATATTCACACTGTCTAAAATAAATGATGTAATAGCATTAAAGTTAACTTGAGTTAAGATCTTTGTTGTGAAAATATTAGATTTAGCCAACAATAATAAAACTAAAAGTCTGTGTTCACTAATGTTCACTGATGCCAAATATTTAACGGATAGTCACTTCAAATAAAAGTGTACAGTTTTTAGCTTTGTTTGTCCACTTATTTATTCACCTTATAATGTATTTTTCTGCCTATTTCTTGTTTTTTTCAGTTTAGTAGTTTTGTAAAGATGGTGTTGCATCCTTTGATCACTCATAATTAAAATCTGATCCTAAATTTCATGGGCTCTATTGATTTAAAAATGTCTGCAGAATAACTTTTTCTGCAAATGATGAATGTCCCATTCACACCAGATGAACAGTGTACTACCTGTTGTGGTTGACCTCCCCAAATTCTCAAATATGCACAAAACTAGTTGAACATGCAGTATGCTCAGCCTCAGTGCTGGGAAGTATCAGTTGGATTTCAGTCTTTGGTCTTTTGGTGCACGCCTTCAAGTATCCTTCATGAGTTTAGTGTGATGTACAAAACAAAGAAACATCCAAAAAACTCAGTCATGCATTCTTAATGTTTCTACTTTATTCAATCTGTGTGGGGTTTTTGGCATACATCACTAATATAACAAACTAGAGGTGGAGGGTATTGTCTGGGGAATCGAGGTTTGACTGAAGCACTGTGTTTCTCATGCTCCACTGCTTCCATAAACTCTCCATTTAATCATTTTTGTCTGTGAGATTTAACCTTAGTTCTTTTTTTTTTATACCTGAGAGAGTGGTTTTACTTCCAGACCAAATCCTGAAACAGTCTAAACTGGGAAAGATCCATCTGGCATCAGTTTTAATTTGGTCATATTGATCATTTCTGGGCAGCGTTATCTGCATGTATGAGGAACTGCAATGTAGTTAGAATTATTCCTATCACAATTTCTTTGGATACTTAAAATGGTCAGATTGACTGCTACCTATCAACTTTAATAATTTCTCTTTATCCTGTCAGTACTTTATTTTAACACTTTTATGGACTTGTTCTAATGTCTAAGCTTAGTCATTATTGTACATTTCTGAATTTTGAGCTGTAATATACTTAGAAAAAATCCAGATTTTGTTTTGCTTAAAAAAACTATTAACATTGATTTTTAAATAATTTTTGTTGTTGTTTTGGTGCAGATCAGTTACCATTGCAACAACAGACAGTTTCTCATCTGTTGCGTCTTGTGTTTTGTAATTGTTAGAGATCTCTGGGAACTCAGAGGACATCCCTCTGGTGCGCTGGCGGCAGCAGTGGCTGGAAAATGGCACACTTCTTTTCCACATCCACCATCAGGACGGCAGCGTCAACCTACCCGAACCAACTGAAGACCCGGCCAACGATTCCACGAAAGAAGAGCTGCGCATACTCCACATCTCTGTGATGGTAAACATTTTTATTCAGGAAGCTCACAAGAGTATGATAATGAGAATTTTATTAGACATCTAAGTTGGAATTTTATGTTTTTACTATGCAAAATGAGACTTTAGGTTGATCTGACCAGGAACAGACATATGTACTGTACAGTACTTCAAGTATATAAAACTGCAAAACTACAAAGATGTTGGGTCCTGAATAACAAACACTTTTAGGAAGCCCAGAAATTTGTAAAACATTTCTGTATGCCATTGTTTACTTTGTCCTATTGTTCAGAAATCTCAATATGCACATTTTCTTTTTAAAATGCCTATTTGTCATCATATTTATTCTTTTTTAAAACAAATCAAATACATGTAATTAACTCAGATTATTTTTTAGCCTTTGCAATTGAACAATTTAATTTTCAGTCATCAGTATGTTGTTATTTGTCAGTCATGTTGTAAAAAAACGTTTGAATTGGCTCACACATGAACCCTAAAGAAAAATAATTGAAACTGTTTTAAGGCCGGTCTTGTCAGGGTTGACAAAACAAATATTACCAAAACAAAACAAATCCAAAACAAATATTAACTCCGTTTTGGGTAGGAAGAGGGGTCAGATATGTTGCTTTAATTATGCCGCCACAGTTTTTGATGTGTCGAAAAATATTGTATCTGATGAAAGATATTTTACCAAATTTTATTGAACATGTATATATTTGAGCTTGTTTCAGTTATTCTGAAACTGTGTATGTTCAACATTAATAATAAATTCTAGCCTTCATATGATTTTAGGTTTTAAAAGATTGTCAAATAAAATGACTTTATTCCTCTGATGAGTGTCTGCAACATTCTGTAGGGAACTGCAGAGTATTGTGAGGCAGAAATGGAGACAAATAAGGGCAGTTTTCACAACTGAAATTGACGTAAACTTTACCTTTTTGATGTAAGGGAAACATGGGATTATTATAGAGGGACATGAATTTATGAAGTACTAAAATCCAGTAGCTGAGTGTAGATTTTTGCATGCGCCCACCGTATCAGACCTTATCAGCTCTCTTGGCAGAGTAGGAAATGAATCCTTAGAACTCTCCGTTTCCCCCCTCTTACCCCGAGGAAATGTATATTTATTAGATCTAAGATATGCCACACCTACTCTCAGTGCCCTTTTCTTGCCCAAAGACATTACAATCATGCTGTGATGGATGATATATATTTTCAGACATTGAAAGCTTATAATATCTGCATACACAAATGATTAGTCAGCTTTGGAAGATTTTTGCCAGCGGCTACATCTGCTAACAGAAGCAGGGAGGTACGCTTCAACACCTTCAGACCTAATTTAATTCCAACTAGATTTAATTTCAGATGTAATGACAAATAACTGGCCTTGTCTTGTCCTCTAAATGCTCTACATGCACTAAGAAACGCCCATCTTCTGGACATACGAGAAAGGACAGTGAAAACATTTCTTAGTGGAAATAGGAGGCACAGTGCTTCTTATCTCATTGACTTTGCTGTAGTCACATTTGCTGTCACATTCTTTGCTCTCTGCTCCATCTGTATTTCACATCCCATCACCCTCGAGTCGGCGTCTTTGTGGTTCCTTACCTGCTAATTCGTCACCCCTAAAGCACTGTGGGGGACGGCGGCTCCAGAAAGGTGCTTCGATGAAGGTGTAATAAGGGAAAGATTAGCATGCAAAGACATACAAGCAGACTGTAAGGACAGATGGAAGCTGTGCTACCACTGGGCCGCTCAGACTGCGCTGCAGCCTGCTGCCCAGCTGGAGGCTTTGACCTATAAATCCTAAAGCCATGTCACTAGTTTGGCGTCTTGTGGATATGGAAAAAGGTCCTGGGAAGTCTGTTGTGCAGACATCCCAGGAAAGTGATTACCGTATTTTCTTTTTTATCACTATGCGTCACAAGTCACTATTTGAACCAAAACCAGTGCTTTTGGACTGACATTTCCCATTTTATGCCTTTGCCACAACATAAAATTGGGCCTTTGTTCAGGAAAGCAAACTGACAGATCATCAAAATGTCAGCCATATAATTTCTCGCTATATAAAACGTCTTTGTGCTGCAGTACAGTAACTAAAGCAGGTTGATTTTCATCAAATCAATCATTCTGTCAATCTGTTAGTCTTTTCTCTATAAACCAACTTGCAATATCGAATAAATCATAAAAATGGGAAAGAAAAAAACAAATCTTATCAGTTTATAATTTTGACAGCTTATGGAAATGAAAGTAAGTTCTCTTTTGATTATATGAAACTACTGTTCTTCTGATGGCAGAAGTTCAAAACGTTTACTAGAGGGTGTCCAGAGACTTTGAAAATATTCTGGTCTCGTTTCTTCAGCAGCGGACACAGATCCTGAAAAGAGGGTCGGGGTATTCCAATTACATTTTCACGTCCCTTCACTGTTCTCTGTCAGGTTGTCTGCTTCAAATTCTTCACAAAGTGCCCATTTATGATCACAGTAGTGTTTTTGGACCAGTTAGATTAATAAAATTTCTATACTCTAATAAATTTACTTCTATTGACTCTCTACTCTGTGATTGTTGATGCTGAGGGGTATTTGCTTAGGTCATGATCTCTTGAACTTCATGTCATCTCTTTTTTTTTTTTTTTCCACATTGCTGTCTGTACGAGCCCTCTAGATATTAGACTTTCTCACTGTATATGGGTGCATCATTTCCAAGAATAAGGCCCACTATTGTGGTATAATTTAACATATGTTTAAATAAAAAAGAAATAAAATGAAAAACATGTTGCTCTCTGTTTTTACATCTTCAGACTTACTGAATTTTGGACAACCTTGCAGGATCCAGAACACAGAAATGTGGTCTCTCTGAGCATTTTTAGTAGCACTGTACCAAAAAGAAAAAAGAAAATTAAAACAGGGGGGAAAAAACTCAGCTAAGCTCTTACATAGACTGGCAGAACCCAAAGTGACACATTGAAGTTACTTCTTTTGGCTGATGTATAATATTCAAAGGTGTCGAAATGAATAAAATGTCCAAACTAGAAAAATCATCATGAAAATATTTTAAACCCTTATCAAAATTGCAGTACATTATTCATCATTTCGACATTCTTGGATCAGTCAATCAGTAAATCACTGAGTACTTCCAAACTTACTGATGAAGTATTAAAAGCATGGAGACTATCTCTAGATCTTGAATGGGAATACAGTGGGTCTGTACAATCTGTCTGATCTGGCATCCTGGCTGTCATAACACTATTCGTAAATATCGCTTGAATCAGATGCCCAGGATTTTAAGACTCTGAGGCAAGCCAGCCTTGTCACCGGCCAAATTTGGAAGGGAGGGTGAGATTAGGTTCAATGGACTACACAGAAGTCTAGTTCTGAGGCCAGAAAAACATTTCTAATTGACTACTTTGGACAATTTGTAATATTACTCAGTGAATTAGGTTAATAATCATTTAGTTAATTTGAATTAATGAAGCTGCAGTGCATTCCTGCGGATGAGTCCTCTTTGAGATGTTTACATGGTTCAAAACTTCTCCACTCAGAGTCGCATCAACAAGGTGACCACAGTGTCCTCCACCAGCTGCAGCCGGTCATCAATAATAGATGACTAACCTTGTGTATGTCTGTACCAACACCAGGTGAGACAGAGACAGTTCAAACACACGGTGTACTTTAACTCAAACTCTGCAGGAATCGTACATTTAAAAAATAGAACCTAAAACTTTTTCATACTGAGACCACAACCCCCCCCCGAAAAAACTGTTCTTCTGCAGCATGATTGGTTTATCTACTGAGACTCATAAACTGCATTGTATCTCTGCTGTGCACATTTCTCCCTTTTTAATTTACAAATTTTAATCAGCTGCTGTTTTGCTGCAGGGTCTCAATGGATCAATCCAATCAGCACATAAAGTATGGAGGCATTCAAACCGAGTCAATTACATTATATGATTGCCTAATATTTTTAAGCTTCAGGCTAGATTTGACGTGTCCTTCCAGCCCCCCCGACTCTGTTTTAGCTTTATTGTTTTTTTTCCTTGGAGGCCATAAAATCATGTTGTTTTGTGGCAGCAACATAGTGAAAGACGAGCTGAAATGTAGTTATCTAAGTGCGAAAACTTACTAGATGAAGGAATGGAGTACCTGTTGCTGCTGTTCTTTTTAAATGTTCGTTTATGGTCAAAAGCTGCATCTACACTATGAATCAAAAAATAGATACATTTAAGTGATATTTGTGGCTACAATAGCAAGTCCAATAAACATGTGGGAGATTTTCTCTTGTCATTTTTTTTCCTGGTAGACCTGCAATGTATTAATGCACATGATTCCTGTATTCTATCTTGATATTCAGTTTGAAAGATATGATGAAAACCAAACAAGCTTTGGTTTGTAGAATCAGCTCCAACTGAAGATGCATATAATGTAGCTCAAGTTTTCTACTTCTAGATGTCTATTAAATGACCTGGGAGCAGATGGATTACATGCATCGTGTAAAGCACTTTGATTCTTCTAATTGCTGAAATGTGCAACTTGCCTTGTGACACCTTACATACATCAGTTAAGTAATTACTCCGATTTTCTGTGACAGAGTTTTCAAAGATGATCAGCTTACACTTTAGTTCTGTACTCTAGTTTTCCTTGTGGATACAAAAGAAACAGGAAGACTTTACTTTGTGGGGTTTTTTTTCCAGCAAAAACCCTGGTAATACCAGGATAGCAGATTTACAAAAGAAATCAAAGTCATACAGTCTTTTAGAGAAACAAAAACTATATTACTTGCTTTATCTGAGTTTTTGTTAGCTTGTACTAATAATATTTCTAAGAGCATGACTGGATATCATTTTTGTAAGTAATATTTTACTAAAGTCACTATATATCTCCAAACAAATGCACTCACTATTGTGAATCGGTTTTATGTTTAAGTACATAATCCTACAACATTGTCTTTCGACCCATGTGATACATTAGTATTAATCAAAATTTGGGCCAGTATCGATATCTGATATCGATATTGCTCTTATGTCTGATAACTGATCTTTACCATATATGTTGATATGTATATTATTTTTCTCTATCCTTTAAATATGTAAAAAAAAAAAAAACATCACTGAAGCTGACATCACTTCAAAAGAAAACTTAAGAGAACAATTTACAACTCTAAAATATGTTGGTTCTTTAAGTTGGTTCACCCACATTTTGTAAGAGAAAATAGTTATTGTGACACTACTTAGATCTTAGGATCTTGACTTTGCAACCTTTCTAAACCCTGCATTGATCGCATTGATTGTGTAAACCTTCAATCAATGTAGCCCTTCCCACTTGTAAAGCAGTAGCATCTGATGAGTGGTCTGCAGAGTGAAACAAACCAGCTTCCCATTGAGATGTAAGGAAGACTCTGTCCACTGGTTTTGTATGTAGTCCTTCTAAATCTTTGGAGTAGACATGTTTTTTTTTTTGAGGAAGATAAACAAATAATATAGAAAAAGACAGCATTCAATTATATTGTCATTGATACTTTTATTTAATTGATAAATTACCATCTACTGTATGAGTTACTTGTAAAAAAAAAAGCTGTTTTGTTTGACTATATACTTTTAAAGTTAATTACAATAGTTAGCAGGTTAATGAGCTACTAGTTGATTTACAATAAACTGAAAAGAGTGAAAATGTAGATTTTGAAATATCCATGTTTACATCATCTTTTGTAAAATAATCTGCTGCTAACTTGTTTACATTAACAACATTGCATGATGTAGTTTTAACATCACTTTAAATTTAAAAATATCCCTGAAATGTCAGCATTTGGAATATTTCTTTTCTTTGTGAGTCTCTTATATCAGCTTTGTTATCTGAGTTCATTGTTGACACAACAGAGCCATTTTTCATTTCCTTGCTATTTACAGTCGCATTGCACAAATTAAACAAGAGCAAACTATCAGCCAGAGAAACACAAAGCGCCACAACTCAGAGGAAAAGTTAGTCTGACACAAAGTGACATCAACATCAGTTCATTTCCGCTCTGAGCTGAGATTTCACCCGTGGTCTTAAAAAAAAACAACCAGCAAGATTATAATGAACCACATTTGCGTAGGAGCTGGATTGTTATATGCTGCCTGGGCTGTTCATGAATATTATTAAAATGTAAAAGATGCCAGACTTGTTTTCTCCTAAAAGGAAAATCAGTTCTTGATTTTTATAACCAATTTAATTTCATATATAGAACCCCCTTCAAGCCTAACTATTGAGAATTAGCAGTGTTGTCCTCTTGATGTTTTCTAATATTGAAGCTGCTGTCTCACTGTGGTTACTCTCACCTCTGAGGAACAAAAGGTCAAATCTCAAGAGCCAATTGCATTTAATCAATAAATGTTAATGGGGTTAAATAAGACATTCATGGAGTTCTTCAGTGACATAAACACATTTGTTTACCAGCACTAGAAGCACATCTGTGTTAAAGTTACAAACTTTTCACAGATTAAAATCAGGAATTGAATGCAAACTTGTTGCTCGGAGGCAAATTCATCACAAACTTCACAACTTGCTTTTTCAGAAATAGCTCAGAATTCAGGGAACCAGGGTTTGACAAAAGAATGTTTTTATCTTGCTTGCAGAGGAAGGCTCTCTTGATTTATTCTTATTCTATTTACTTGGTCTCGGAGAACGAAACTCTAGATTTTGTAGTCGTATTATTGGACCCTCAGCATTAAAAATCTCCCCACCGTCGTTGTCTGGTGTGGATGAAATTGACTTGCTTGACTTGCTTGATTGACGTACTTTATTAAACCCACATCAGAAACATTCACGTGTTACAGCAGCAAAAATAGAAATACCAAAAACAGATAAAATTACAGTAAGCACAATATAAGGTGCTCCAGGTCTGTTGACCCTCCGATTCAGTCTTAGATAAGCCAAAGACAATGGATTGATGGAAAGAAAATTAGAAATAGGTTTTTTTAATACTCAAATATTATTAGTGAATTGAAGAAGCTACATGTATGGTTAAAATTAGTTGTTTGTGTATATTTAACTCATTGTTTTTCAGCTAGTGAGGAGAAAAACATCCCATCTTATTATTTTGGGCACCATCTTTTTCAGGGAACGAGACTTCCTGTCTTTTCACAATTCCGCAATCACTGTGGTTGTAAATGTTAATAACAACCACATACATCAACTACTGTATATGAGGTATGTAAAACCATACATCATATAGTTTTACAGAGTTCAGGTGCTATTAATGTCCTGGCATTCTAACGTATGTTTCTAACTTTTAGTAGTATTTGTGCAAACATCATGTATTGCTGACTCATCAACCAAATGCATTAGTCACCCGTGGACAAGTATAAAAATTAGTTTTTGATTTGTTCTGTAAGTTAGTAGTTGAAGCTTTAAATGTTTGTAGCAATATCACATTCAGAACGTAAATGCACTCAGACTAGTGTGTGTTTATGTGATACTGTGACTTGTGAAGAAAGTATAATTAGGAAGTGAAATAAAAGCATACAATGAAAAATAAAGAATTGTCATATGGAAATCTAGAAATATGAAGCAAAAGTTGAATGAGAGATCGTGCTGTAAGGCATCGGTCTAATTAGCACACCACTGTGCTATTCTATTGTTCATGATTGTATTATCATTTATAGTTTTAGCCGACGTTACAGTGGATAATAGCAAACATCAAAATGACAGCAGGAATGTTTCCTTCATTTACATGCTGCATTAGTGCAGCATGTAAATGAAGGAAAAAAGGTCGTTTATTTAGTTCGACAGCTTTGTTACCAAACAGTTTTGTCTAAAGGCAACAAGAATATTCTGCAACTGTTTTATTCATTCCTGCATAATTACTCAGTTCTAATGTACCAGGAGGACAGACAGCTTAATGGCAGAGTGACTAATACCAGACCATTACTGTTACTTCACTAATCTAAATGTTTGTGATTCTGCCCATTTTTCCCTTATTTGGCGAGTGTAATTATCAGTTTTATTTCACACGAATAACTATAACTGATATTCTACTTTTCATTATATATTAATACACATTTGGTTTGTAAGCAAATTGATCCTTAGAGCAAGATAAACTACTTGCATTATATTTTCTTTGCACTGCTTGCAGAGCGTTTTTTTTCCCATTCATCTGATATATGGAGCAGCTTCACTCATTCCAGGAAAATACCCCATTTTTGGCTACAAATCGGGAATTAAATGTAACTGATTTTTGTCATCGCAATATATGCCAACAATATTGGCAATGCATGGTCTTCTAAAATTTTGCACTCTCTCTCTCTGTAACTGTGTTTCTGAAGTCAACTAAACGCATTAGCAATGAATGCAGCTAAAATCTTTCCGTTGACAATGTGGAGAGTCAATTGCTAAAATCTGCATCCTGATGTGGTGATTTGATGAGTTAAAAGCCAAACCTGTGATGGATGTTTTAAAAAACGCAACCTCTCATTGGCAGGCATTACTGACCGGGGAGTCTCTTTGATTTCCTGTCAGAATCTCTGTTACTTGTGCATTTACAGTTGCTGCTCCCCTCTTTGGTGTCGTCTCACCTCCTGTTTAAAAGTAACATGATGCGTCATTAACATGTTCCATTCTAAAAGTATTATCACATGTAATTTAGTTACATATTTCTAATTTATATACTATATCAGCTTTTAAAAGACTCATGGAACTGAATTTGTTGTTTCTTTAAACATTTTGTGGGGACATCCAAGTGAGTTTTGATGAGTTTAATTTGCATATTCATTTTAAGTGTGAACAAAGTAATTTTCATGGGTGAAATTGGTATAACCAGGTATCAAAATACCACTAGTTCGGTGGACTAGGCCAAAGAATGACACTCATTTAAGTATAGCAATTAGATCTACATGGACTCTTCTCTTTTGAACTTTTGTCCCTTTTATATGAGCCGGAACTACCTCCTGTGGTTTATATTCTTCAAAGGTTACTACTCACCACCTGCTCTCTGTTCCTAATTTTCACACCACTTTCTTGATCACCCTCAAGAAAGTGAATTTAAGAAAACAGAATTTAAACCTTCTGTTTTCTGCTCCTCCAACTTACTTCGCTACTTCAGTCCCCATTCCCGCTGCTTTACTTCTCATTAGACCTGTTAAAGATCTTTAAGTATTGTGCCCTTACTCTGCAAGCTAAAGCATGCCCCTATTTGTTTATAGGAATCCTAATCTTATTAAATATATTTAAATATATTACGTGATCTGTAAATGTCTTTCAACCATTTTCAGTTTTCACAGTGACATGTGCAACCATAACACAGTTCACATTAATATCTCATCACCACAAAGAGTCTGGTTTTATGCTGTATTAGCTTCAATCAAATGCACCAAATTGAATCAAATGGTGTAAGCCAGTCCTCTCATTAATTCTTATTTCCAGTGCAGGAAACCTTGTGGAAAGTGTGTGAAATAGACTTTTGACTTTTACGTTTGTTCAATGTCAAAAATCACCAGAACATTAAAAAAATCTAATTTATTGATGGCACACTTACAAAAAAACGTAGACGTCACCCTTGAAATTAATCACAGTAATACCAAATCAGGAATTCAGTATTTCATATCAGCCTTCTACCAGGCTGATATGAAACTTAATCAGCCTGGTTTGATGTATTCTGAGAGACAACCTTCCTCTTGCTCTCTTATAGCTGATGGATAGTGAAGATGTTTCTGTCTTCCTGATTTTCAATGCCTAACATCCACAAACTAAGTGACAGATTGATAGCTCAGCTCTAAAACAATGTCTGCTCTGTCAGATTGAGGAAGGCCATTTCTTGCCTTCTCCAATCTGGACTTACATGACAGCAGTGCAAGTCATAAGGAGCCATTACAACATCATCCCCTTCCGCTAGTAAGTGGATTATGGGGTTGGAGCGCAGGCATGCCTTGATGTGTGGTTTAGTTTTATTGGCAGTATAAGAGAACACAGTCCACTTAGTCCCCACTTTGATTTCAACTAATGTTGACATTAAACTGTTTTTTTTTCCGTATTGCCTGTATTTTCCGCCTCTGCTCAAGGGTGCTAATGCGGGTTGATGGTTTTGAATTGCATTTATCACTGAGGTTTATTTGATTGAGAACCTTTTGAGGTACTTGACATTTGGAATTTCTATTCTAGTTTACTCGGGGAGGAATAACGTGGTGGACGTGCTTAATGGTAAACCTTAGCTTAATAGCTATTGATATGTTCACCTCTGAACTTTGAAAAATCCTAAAACTTGCGTATTAGAAATATCTGCCATCAATATGCTAATGAAAGTATTTCTCTGGCTTTAAAGTCTTCTTTTAGAAAACATTTTACTAATGGAAGGTAATTATCAAGATTATTTTAATGATGTCATGACAATTATCATTATGTAATTTCATTAGTGCAGCAAAATTGTACGTTACTGGTCCATTCAAGTGGATTAGAAAACTCGGGATTCAAAATTCTTACAGCCTAAAATTTTAAGTCAATACTGATAGGTATTTTCCTTTCGAACCTAAATAAAAGAAAGAACCACAGACAACGTATATGAATTTCATGTGTAGCTTTTGCAAAAGGAGAAGGCTTTGAGAACTCTTGGGAGAAGGCTCTAAGAACCTTTTCTCCGAGGAATCCACAAAGCATTCTGGGCTCCCTTACAACGGCTCCTGTTTTTATTGTCTAAGAAGGACAGGCAAGGGGGCAGTCAGGAAAAACAACAGAGGTCGTAAAGCTTCTAACCCAAACATCTAACAACCCAGGTCCAGATGTGATATCTGATCAAAGGTCTGAGCCCGGTTCAAATCTCGGTCAATACTGTCAAGAAAACAAAATACGACTGCTCACAGGTGGTTACTAAATTAGGGGGTGTTCTTGCAAAAGGGTTTAAAGTCTGAGAAACTCAGTGTTATCTATTTCCCGTAAAGTTGAACAGACAGTAGTGACCTCCAGGTCATTTAAAGAAGAGAACACTTTAAACAGAAAATCACAAAGATCTATAGACTTAATGTGAACTAGAGTAAGAAAATAAAATGATAATACCAAAAACTCTCTAACAAATACATTTTGATCGAGTTACAAAAATGTAGGAATCAAAGCTTGGCAGACTCAAAAGAAAAACTGAAATAGTTAAGTTGATGTTCTAAACTTAAAAATGCCCTGAAGTTTGTTGCCTTAGAATTTTGAGTTCTGCCAACTTTTCCTTGTTTTTTTTTGTTTTTTTTTTTTACAGTGTTGTTAATTATATAATAATACTAGAAAATATCTGAAGAAATTTAAACGGGGCCTTCCAAATTGGGCCCGTTGGTTAGAACACAGCATTCTGATGCTAAAAATTAGCTTCAATGCTAAAGTAAGCTACAATGTACTAAATAGCATGTGGAGAGTTACAAGCATGTTGAGCAACATGGAATTATTCAATTCAGTATGTTAAAATTAGTGTATAAGCTAAAATTAGCCAAATGCTAACGTTAGCCTAAATGCTGCCATTCAACGCAAATGTAAAAATCTGATTTATACGTCGTGATAGTTCGTTACTAGAAAAAAACCCGCTCATCTCTTAACACCAAATTAATAGCAAGTAGTATTATTGTTTGTAAAATATATGCACTTTTGACATACTGCTTATTTGCTTAGACACAAGAAATTTACAGTTGGTAAATTTTGCAAAAGTAAAAATCAGATGTACCCTGCCTCTCGCCTGAAACGTTTCTGGACCAGCTGGACCAGCACCCCTTCTGACCCCAGTAGGGACAAGGGTGTACAGACGATGGATGGATGTATGGAAAATCAGATGTTTAGTTTGTAGCAGTTGGTTACCAGAAAAACGTGCTCGTCTCTTAGCAACAGATTAACAACAAATATTGTTATTGTTCAAAACAGATTTCTTCTGCTCTTGTGAAATACTACTTATCTTACACTACTTACTACTGTTAAGGAAAATGATTATTTAAGTGCTAAAATATTTACAACATGTGTAAAGGAATATTAAGCATTCTTATTTGAAAAACAGGTTTTGTGTGACCCTTTGAGATGGCCCGATCGAGACAAGCAGGCGACTATACAAGGGCCATAAAATTAGCATCTCCATGGAAACGGCAGCTGGAATGTGGGAGATAGACGTTAGAGTTATCTGGGAAATCTCAAAACAGGGACTCTTCCGCCCGAGATCGCCCGTGCCAGACAGAGATGAGCACGAAGTGGTCCGCCCTTTTACTTAGACAAAAACCAGACATCTTTGCCATAATGAGGGGAGTTTCCAAGTTTTTCTGAGTCCCTGAGGGAGTTTCTAATTGGTCAAAGAACGGAACGCCTTGACTGCATATATTAAATTGAAGGAACACCCACTCACTATAAAATTTGGGTCAATGCTGAGATAGAGAGAGCGGCCGCTATTTTTGCCTTTTTTTGTCTGTGTTCTATGTTCGTTTGTCTTCCCCTTGTGTGTCTTTATTCTTATGAGAAAAATGCATATCTCTGTTCCTCTGCAGCTTTGTTGTTCATTGCTTTGTATGAGATTAAACTCTGTGATCTGTGACGTCAACACGCTTTGTTGTTGTTTCGTTTTAGCAGGACGCCGCCACTCGCCAAGGACTCGGGAGAGAAAAGAGGAAAGAGCCAAAACTTTTTGTCCAAAGCTAGCATTAAATGATCTTCTTTTTTAATACTACTTAACAAGTGCAGTTAATGAATTTGGCAGAAAGGTGAAAATGTTTTTGGTTTTTTTTGTCATTGGTGGTAAATATATTATAAAACAGACATTAAACACAAACGTAAAAAGCAGATTTATACTTCGTGGCAGTTTGTTACCAGAAAAAAAACCACGAAATTAATTATTGCTTATGCAACATAAGCTTATTTGAAATACTGTTTATCTGCATAGACACAAGAAATGTAGTTAGTAAATTTTGCAAAAGTAAAACTCAAATGTTTACTTCGTTAAACTTGGTTAATAGAAAATGCTCTCATCTCTTAGCAACAAATTAACAACAAATATTGTTATTGTTCAAAAAAACATAAGACTTCTGCTCTTATGAAATATTATTTATTTTATGCTACTTAACAAGAACTGTGCAGTTGGTGAATTTTTCATAAAAATGAACATGTTTTTTTTTTTTTTATTGGTAAATTTAGCAAAACTAAAAATCAGATGTTTACTCCGTGGCTCTTGGGTACCAGAAAACGCGCTCATCTCTTAGCAACAGATTAACAACAAATATTGTTATTGTTCAAAAAACATAAGATTTCCTCTGCTCTTTTGAAATATTATTAATCTTATACTACTTAACAAGAACTGTGCAGTTGGTGAGTTTTTCAGAAAAGTGAAAATATTTTTTTGTTTGTGTTTGGCGTTGAATATATTATAAAACAGACATTAAACAGAAGTTAAACAGAAAAGTAAAAATCTGATTTATACTTCGTGGCAATTCGTCACTAGAAAAAAACGGCCATCTCTTAACACCGAATTAATAAGTACTATTATTGTTTATAAAACATGAGCTTTTGACATACTGCTTATCTGCTTAGACATAAGAAATTTACAGTTGGTAAATTTTGCAAAATTAAAACGGCAGATTCCAGTGTCCTGGACAAGCACCCAATCATGCTGCTATCCATTTAAGTGAATAAGAAATAATTAAAGACTCAAATTCAAAAGCTGACAAAAGCAGGATTTCATGAAACTTCTTATATGCTTGTTTGAAGACAATCTGATTGCTCAGTTTCTGATAAACCATTGCAGTCATGTCAGCTACAACATTATTTTAACATAATCACCTTGCCATCAACAATGACAAACAAGTGTTAAATCCAAACCTTCCAGATATTGCCGAATAATAAAGACTCCGATCATCTTCAGGCTCTAATTTGGAATCCCTTCACACTCATGACTCTGTGAAATTGATTATTTTTCACAGATATGTATCAGTTTCAATTAGTGCAGACACTTGAATATGTCACAACACAGGTGGACTTCCATAATGATGTTTTTAAAGGATAGACTGTATACATTTTTAATTGTATGCTATCAAATTAAATACATTAAAATATCCCCAATGGTCATTTGGTGATTTCCTTCAAATAAACTGGAATCAATCATGCTATGTAGAGTTGGCTAGGGTTGTTCTCTTCATCTAATCCCTTTGTGACTCCTTGATGTTTAGATCAGGGCTTTGTGGGGGGCTTACCATCTGTTACTCCACTCCTTTTTTCTGTCACAGAGGGCACCTTTTAGGATTGTATCTGTACATTTGGTAGCATTTCATACTGTTGGAAACAACTAAAGTTGTTTACTGAAAGCAATGTTTAATTTGTAACATAAAAGTTTTGATTTCATGTACCTTTAAGGCAAACTACAAAATGTCTGTTTTTATTTTCATCCATAGCAAAGTTATTTTATTCTTCAGTTACTTCAAATATATTTCATTCTATAAATGAGATTAGTGTTTTTATTGTATTTTTTGCAAATGCATTGAGTACATGATCAACATTTGGTGTGTTCTCAATCAATTTTAAAACCCATAGCAGGTGTTGGTTTTGTGTTGACTACGTACATGTTGTTGTTTAATTATACTGTAAGGACAAACTTTTGCTTCAGTTTGAGCAAATCTTGTCTCACACTATTTATTTAGATAACATGCTGATGTTATCGGAAAATAAGCAATGTCCAAAATGTCGCCAAGTGCGTTGCGAACAGATCTTTGAATGGTTGCTATAAAGTTAAAAAGCTGTTTTGGGACCAAGTCTTAAGGCTTACAGGCTTCGCTGTTGGTATTACTTTTGACACACACACAAATGTGCTTTGCTGCTTAGCCGTCCATTATGCTTTGTAACTTGTTTCAGGCATTATATTTACAAATGTGGCATTCAGATTTCTGACCTCATTTAAATAGAACAATGTTTGGATTATGATGTTTGAATGGGTTTGGTATTATAGATCAGTAATCCAGGCTTACATGTTACAGTGGGCTGTCAAGTTAATAACTAAGGTCCACATTACTTTCTCTACATCAGAAAAATGTTTGTGTTGATTCAAGGTGGTTATTAAACTCATATCCTTTGAAACTTGGAGCGTATATTGTAGCTTAGAAATGTGTAGCTTTTTTACCTGTAAATATCCTGGTCAGCACCAACTTGCTCTCATCTTGTAAGCAACCTTTGAAACTAACATTGTGTTTTATGAGTTACTTATGAGTTACTTTGGTTGGATGTATAGTGCAATTGATTAATAGAAATATCCCAGAAATGCCACTGATGGAATACCTCATCAAACTATTTCACATTTGCCCTGCAGATCAATGTTCTATAAAGATATGCTACCTTTTGTAATTCGTTCTCCACTCGTCTGAAGCAGTTTGATCACCACTGACTTTTGAGCCTTTGACATTTCTGCAAGTTTTGCTATATGACTCAATAATAAAAGTTGAAATAACATTTATAGAAATTAATCTCATACAACAGTATGCTGAATGATAAATGTTTAGTGTGGCTCCAACTGCTGGCAAGTTTCAGATTCTAGCATATCATTATTTGACCTCTTGGGGACACTTAGAGGTTGGTGATAACATACCCAGCTGGTCAAATGATCCCTAAATATGGAGGGGAAATTAAATGAGATGGGATATCACAGCTAAAGTCATATACACTATTCTGAATCTGTAAAATCTATACCCTTGATCCCAGCATACACACTCTATACAAACTACATCTACTTTTAAAAACAACCCACATTCTTTAAACATGTGACACGACTGGATGATTCTCGCTTCTTAATATGCTTTTCCATACAGCAGCCTACACGGCAAAATGAGTCATTTTGGTGATATTTCAGATTCAGTATTTTATTCAGTGAATGCAAATCAGTAGTGAAGAATTAATTGATGGAGGCTAATGTGTGTATTTCAAATGCACTTCTTTATGTGAACTATACCTCTTTTCAATAAAGCATTCTAACACAGCTTTTGATTAATGTACATATTGATTAATGCAAAGAAAAGAGTTCTATTTAATTTAATTGATCTGATCTCTGCGTGGCTTTACATATTCTCAAAATTAAGTCTTTTTAGAGAGAAAAATGCAGTTTCTTTGTGTGCTATGTTTTGGGTTTTTTTTTCCACAGAGCCATTTTAGTTGGAGTGTAGTAATTGTTTTCTGTGAATGTCGATAGGGGTTATTATCGGTGACTTACAGAGAGCTGAACATTTAATTATTGCAAACCAAATGACTCGAGTCTCCTTTCTGGCCAGTCTGTATGCAGATTTACTGCATAAGTGGCCCATATCATACAGTAGAGTCATTTGTTAATGTCCTTGACAGAGCAGATTAAGCAAACAACACATGCAAATAGGCCTCTCCTTTTGCAATTTTAAATGAAAATAAGTAATGGAAATTCATATTTATTCAAGCTTAGCATTTAATATGTTTGGGCAAAATGATCTCTTATGGATATTATTGATTAAAACCCAATTTTGCATGATCATATTCCATAATTTTCTTTTAAAGGGGCAGTATGTATTTTCCAGACACATAGTGCCAATCAGGTAACTGTTACCTTCAGTTGTTGCAGCACTTTTGGCCTCCCCCAAATATTTGCCATGGGTTTATTCAAGAAATCCCAAAAATGCATAAAAGAAGCAAAGCCACACTTCAGGTATGATTTTGATGAGGGACCAACATAATAACATGATACAAAGCTAAAAAAAAAAGTACATCTCACATAATACCCCCTTTAATTATCTGATTTGGTAACTTTTTAATTTAAATCCTTATAAATTAGTTTCACTTAATCCTGGTTATCATTTTCTGATCATGCTATTACTCTTTTTTTTAATCAGGCTTGTAATGGTTTGCTTAATTTTTTCTGTTGCTTTCTGAAATAATGAAAAAGTGGTATTAGATCATTTTCTTATGCATGTTAATTCATTTCTTTTTGCTAAGAAATACTGAGTCGGTGACAACAATTTGGACACATATTTATGAAGAAATAGTCGCTGAGAGATAGTTGAACCAAGTTTTACTTTCTGTGTCTTATGTAACTTGCAACAACAATAAAAAAAAAAAGTAAATTAAACAAGCAAAAAAACACAAGTCAGAGACATGTGACTCCTTCTAGTTTTTCTCCAGAGCCTGCACTGCGTGTATGATCAGTGGGGGGCTTTTCAGAGAATGTTATGCACAAATTAAGACATTGCAATAGCCCAGCCTAAAAGTCAGAAGTTTTAGCATTTAGCCAAAGAGAGAACTCATGTGGTTTGTTTGCTCGATAATTTCGGCATTTCTGCGGTAAGGGATTCATTCCCTTCTTTAAAAATACATCAGTCTCCAGTGGCAAATTGCTGCTGTCTGATTCTCCATACTGTCACCTTGACATTTTCATAACTCTGTTTGACATTTTCCAAATTGCACAATGTATCTCATTTTTATTCATTTAGTTGCCCTGCTGCTAGCATCAAATTAGGCATGCATAAGAGGTAAACTGCACATGCTGAACAGGTAATGTTATGCCCTTAAGACATACCTTTACTCCCATGCTTCATGTTTCTACTCCACATCATCATTTAAATAACTTTAAACATGCAAATAATGGCATTAGAAACAGAATAGGTCAATGCATTTGATGAACCGTCTTCCCTATATCCAGCAAAGACATTATCAAGCTGACAATTGCTCTTGTATTCTCCTGTGTTTCCAAAGGCGTTGCTTTTGACCTGTCTTGACTTTGATCCATATCCTGCTTCTTGACAGGATTCTTTTGACTCTAGACTCGCCGTTTCAGAGCTCTCTTTTACTCTTTCCTGCAGCTGCCTCACTCCCTCCTCAGTTTCTGTCTGATTCAGTTTCTGTCCTCTCTACTAGCCTGTCCTCGGGGCAAGCTCATCGCCCTTCATCTGTCCATCTTGTACCATCTCTCAGCCCTCTGTGGGTGTAGATGTCGCCATATCCCCTTACCCCGTGGAGTGTCTCACAAGCCATTAAGTCAGAGAGAAAAACATCGAAATGGAAGGGCTCCTGTGACCTGACCCAATCATTTGCTATCCGTCCTCTCTACGCTACATATATGGAATGAGATAATATATACCATCGCAGATGACGTTCATATTTCCACAGTTAGCAGCACTGTTGCTTTGTAAAAATAAGGCCCAGGATTCAAATTCCAGCCTCTGGTCTTTCTGCATGGACTTTTGCAGATTCTCCCTGTGCATTTGTAAATTCTTTCTGGGTATGGCAGCTTCCTCCTATAGTCCAAAATTATGATGGCTAGGTTAATTGGTCTTTCTAAAAAACCCTTAGGACAAAAACAAAACAAACAAAAATACATTCACACATATACTTGTCTCTGCATTGCTATATGATGGATTGCATGTACTCCCCTCTCTCGCTCAAATGACCGCTGGAATATGCATACCCATGATCCTGCAAGGATAAGCCATAGACAATAGAATAATTAAGTCAAGTCTCCAGTTTACATTATTTTCTGTTATGTCAACTAGTAACTGTGTTTTCCCTTGTGTATTTTGCTTTCTTCATAGAAACTACATTCTGTCTATCTACGATACCTTTGTAAAGGAGAGCATCAGCTGAGATAAGGCAGCCAACAACTAAACATTCTCCCTCTCCTGTTACCTTTTAACTTCTCTTGCTTTTTAATTGGAATGTATGGATGGTATGATTCCTGGATAATTCAGCTTGTAAAACATTTTCATAAGGATTAAAGTCAATTGATTGTAGGATTGTTGAAATAATTATCTTCTGCATCCTCAAAGTGTCTGAGGAACTGTAGTGGAAATTTGTTTTAATAAGTATTTCCTTTTTTTCAAAATTACAATTAGTTTTGATCGTATTGATTTTGTTGGTGTTAGGAAAAAAGAGCTATTAAAAAAAACTTAGTTTGATATTGCACATTGTTGCTGTTGTAGTAACATCTCTTTATGAGTCATTTGTTCATGAATCTACCCCTAGTGTCAAGCTGACAAACATAAGCATGATTATGATGATCTACCCTTTCCCAACTTGTGACACTGTTGCTTTTAAGGCTGAAGGTGCTGGTTTATTATTGAGGTAATTGGTCAATGAATTTTTGGCTGCTGAAACCTTTCACTTGTTCCTGTTTTGGTAGAAATCATTTCAAAAGTTATGTTCTGTAGTCTCTGTGTTTAAAACTAGAATACTAAGAATCTTAACTATGATCTGGTAAAACATTTTATCCATCTATCCATCCATTTTCTGTTCACCCTTTGTCCCTAATGGGGTCGGGAGGGTTGCTGGTGCCTATCTCCAGCTACGTTCCAGGCGAGAGGCGGGGTCACCAGGGACAGGTGGCCAGTCTGTCGCAGGGCAACACAGAGACATACAGGACAAACAACCATCCACACACACATTCACACCTAGGGAGAATTTAGAGAAACCAATTAACCTGACAGTCATGTTTGTGGACTGTGGGAGGAAGCCAGAGAACCCGGAGAAAATCCACGCATGCACAGGGAGAACATGCAAACTCCATGCAGAAAGACCCCGGCCGGGAATCGAACCCAGGACCTTCTTGCTGCAAGGCAACAGTGCTACCAACTGCGCCATTGTGCAGCCCTAAAACATTTTTTCTTTATTCATTAAATTGTAGCTGGAATCTTTTAGTAAACCGTGGCTTCAGTTCTCTGAGTTTGACTTTGATCTATTTTTGCCTTGGCTGGATTTTCTGACTATGTTCCCACTGTTTTCTTCTCACCTCCCCTGCTCCAAACTCTCCCCTTTCCTCCCATCAGGGTGGGATGATCGCCCTTCTGCTGTCCGTCCTGTGCCTCGTCCTGATCCTGTACACCCGCAGGCGCTGGTGTAAGAGACGCCGCATCCCTCAACCCCAAAAGAGTGCCAGCGCTGAGGCGGCTAATGAGATACACTACATCCCATCAGTGCTGATGGGAGGCCAAGCACGGGAAAGTCTAAGGAACTCCAGGGGTCAGGGGCCAAACTCTGGTGGCACCCTCAGTATCCGGGAGACACCAATTTTGGACGGGTACATGCAGAGCAGGTTCAGATATGACTAGGAGGGACTTATTTTAGAATCTAGAAAAGGTTCTAGAGACATGTGACTTTGGAAATCTAAAGTTAGGTCAATATATTAGAGCGGTAACTGAATTCAGTCTCATCTGCAGGTACGAGTATGACATTACAGACCTGCGTCACCATTTGCAGCGAGAGTGCATGAACGGCGGGGAGGAATTTGCCAGTCAAGTCACCCGTACCTTGGACTCCCTTCAGGGCTGCAATGACAAGAATAATATGGACCTCACACCGGGTTAGTAGACTGCAGAAACAACCAGAGCAGAAAAGACAGAACAGATGGGATAAGCATGGAAAAAGGTTTTAGTTCTTCTGAAACATTTTGTAACATAAATCAGATGTAAAACAAACATCATGATGTTCTTCAAAGTGTTTTCCTGTAATTTTTTGAAATATTCAAACCTTTTTTATATGTGATGCAAGACTTCCATTTTGATTACATAAATCAAAATGGAAGTCTTTTCCAAAAATGTGACTTTTTTGTACAAGTTCATCATAAAAGATTAGCTGAAAAAAAAGCACAATTTCACTCTAGCAGATGATCATACACTAAGCCAGCAAATCTGAAACTGAAGACAAAAAAAACAGAGAACAATGCTGTATTTTGTTCGCTATGACATGCATGACTCTCTCTAAATAACTCCCCAAAATACATTGTACTGTACTATCAGGACAATAAGCATTTTGTTAAGCCTTTAAAAGTTGCCTTCCACAGTCTTTGTGTTGGCATTGATGGTCCTGATTGCTTTTCTTTTGCAATTTTCAGAGGTGATTCTTGCACTAACAGACACAAACACACAGTAAATTATCCCTTTACTGAGTTCCACTTATCTTATATGGTAAAACAAAGTAGCATTTTCTTTTGAAAAAAAAAAGTAAATATTTTAAGAGTATTTTTTACCCAACTAAGACCTAGGGCTCAGTGATATGACCTCAAAATCATTTCACTGTATATTTTCTCAGTAGTTGGTGTAAATTGTGATATCTAAAATTAGGTTCCTGATCTCTGTATTATTGTTTGACCCTATACCGAAGTGTTGAACCATGACTCAGACTGTAAACCCATTTTCAGAGAAGCGGGATAAAAACAAGCCTTACAGCTATCCTCCCACATAATACAACAGTACAAGTGACTTTTAACCACTCCAACTCCAAAACAACGCTTATGCTGCAGTTTGGCTCCTCAGTGTGAAAACAGTAGATTAGCCTGGCAGCTGTGATCTGAAAGACCAACCGAAAACCAACGATGTAGGGACAAATCGCCATCCCCGTGACCAATAAACCAACCAGAGTGTGACTGCCAACAACTGATCAGAGCACAAAATATTCAACTACTAAGCAGAAAAAAAAAAACTAGACAGAATGAACATTTAGTGAACAGTTCTTACTGCAGAGATTTTTGTACCTTCATTTTTTTCTAAAAGCTAGACAATAACTTCTCAACCATAGTCATGCTTTATTTGATGCCCTGATGTCTCTTGATGTCAGCTTCACTCATGCAGCGTTCAATAGTGTCCTTGTAACTTTTAGTCTCTTTTTGTGAGACTGTTAGCTCAACTGTAGCTTCTCAAAGAAAGCTTGATAGCAACAAACTGACCCAATTGTTTAAACTCTATTCCTCCTCAATTGAGAACTTTTTCCCCTTCAAAAATAAGTCCTTTGTGAAATAATATAGCTTTCCTAACCCCTCACCACATTGTCATTCCTGCTGGGGATTTTAATTTGTTTTGTTCAGTTCAGTTTTCTTCATGAGTGAGTAAGTGAGTCCACTAACATGTCATAATTTTTATCTCTGAAAATTCCAACCCCATGTGTTTTATTTTTGGTTTTTGGGTAAGAGGTACAGTACAGGCAAGGTTTTTTGTGTATGCACACAGACAAGAACAATTCAATTTATTATTTAAAGGAAATAGTGCTGCAGTTTTATATTCTTATTACAGTATTAATGCCCAAGGATAAAAAAAAAGTCTTTCACATGCAAATGTGCATTTGTTGGATCATTACCAACACCAAAATAAACAAATTTGATGCCACAAACATTCACTTTAATTAGGGAAACATGTCTTTTAATTCAGAAAAATGTCACATTTTTTGTTTAATCAGAATAACTATCTTGCACTTTTAATAACAATTAATTTGATCAGATTTCTTCTTTAACAAAAAGGTTTATTTTGTTTCACAGGTCAACAGTAATTGGTTAAATGTCAGTCGTGCAAAAGTATGCAGCTTTTGTCTTCCATGCAGCTCATCATTTGGCTTTGAGTCGTGAAAATGCTTGTTTTGTTTTCCTCATAAACAATCCTTTTAAATTGGAAATATTCAGGAGACCTCTTTGCAAGCTGGTGAATCCATTTCAGAGCGTTTATTTTTCTCCATCAACCCAACTCCGGTAAGCCATTCCACGGCAGGTATATGCTGTGAATTGAAATAAGCTTCAAATTTACTAGCTGGACTCATTAAGTGATCAGTTACGGTGAAAGTGCTCACATACACTGCTCCTCTAAGATCCAAATAGTCCAGCCCTGCAGCTAATGGAAGCAAAGTAATCCTTTGCATTATGCATTTCAGATGGGTAACGCGTGAAACTGGAGAAAGAGACGGTACTAGCCGCTGGCTAAGTTCAGAATGTTTATACATATGAAAACTGTAGAGGTCACTGAGAAAATGACATTTGAATTCCTACTGAATAAACAAACACATAGACCTATCTGGAAAATGGCCATAACCCTTGGCATTAGAATAGTTATCATTTTATGCCTTCATGAACAAGTAAAGAAAAATGATATGAATATATTTAGTGGTGTTTGTCACCAGCAATTATTCTTCATTATTTTTGTTTAAGGCTCATTGTTACGCAGCTGGAGGCAGTATTTTTATCTGTTTCATTTTTCATCATAAGCACAAAAACATTTGCATCTCCTTTGGTAACATATACAGATCTTGTGTATCATAAATAACTTTTAATGAAGAATCATTGAGTGTGTGAGCAAAGGATTCTCTTAGTTGGAATGAAACAATCAGTTAAACATGCAATTATTGCTATATAATTCTACAAAATCACCAACTTAGTCTTTTTGCTGAAGCCTTTGTCTGAATATTTACAGAAATGTATAATTTCCTCCTCCGAGTCTTACATATGCTTCAACAGTTTTTCTAATTAGTTTTAATTTCATGCCAGCTTTTCTCACACTTCAATTTAGACTCGTTGACTTTTCACTCAGTAAACAGCTGGATGCCTTTTTTTTGTAGGATAACTGATTTTTTTTCTTTTTCTCTCCCTACAACTGGCATTGAAAAATGTCAAAACCACCATTTTGAAGTGTTTATAGTTACCTTCCACTTGTTTGCAGTGAATGAAAACACCAAGTTGGCCCTGATGAACAAATACAAGGACAACATTATTGCCACGAGCCCATTGGACAGCAATCACCAGCAAAACACCCTGCTACCACACAACACATCTACCAGCCAACGCAAACGTCTCTCCAGCAACACCAGAGGTGAGTCACGTGTTTTCTATAAACCAGGCCAGAAAAATTTTACAGACTGATGATGTCAAGTAAAGATCTGAATACATAGAAGTTCTGTGTATCGTTTTGAAAGAAGTACATTTTGTAATAAAGGTTACAGATTCATAAAAACAACTTTAGTAGTCAAACTAGGGTTGGAAAACGTTTTACTGAAAAGTTAATTGATTTGTTTTCTAACAAATTACGCCTCATGTTACTTTCTTTCTAAAACTTGTCTTGTTAGTGCATTTTATGCAATCTGCAATCTTTGATATATTTTAACCTTAGAGTACCAATGCATTACAAAAGCTTTTCATTTTTTGTAATGAAACATTTTGTAATGTTTTCATTACAAAACATAGTAATTTACCAATAAATAAAGAATTGCTGAAAGCAGGTGAATTTTCAAGACTGTAAATCACAAATATAAAAAAAACTGTTAAACTTGTTTGTTCTTTTGTCGAGTGACAGCACATTTTTTGTTCTTTAACTTAAAATGTAAAATGGTAAATCTTAAAGAAGTCTCCTCATTTTGCTAGACTTGTCCAGTTCACATGGGTGCTGTCATGGACTTTTTTTTAAATCATTACAATTTATTTACTATATACATATTGTTACCTTAATGTAGAATAAATTACATAAATCAAAACATGACAACGTATGTCTAGGATTTAGTACAGTGGCAAAGACATTAAATATGTACTTAAAAATACTGACTCAAAATAAATGTGTAAACATATCAAAATAAATGCTGGGTAATAATTCTGACCTTCATTGTGATGTACAAATTTAACTATAGAAATTTAACTATATTTAACGCAATAATGTTTCTTCTTTTTTTTTTTTGCATTCGTCAGGACAGTACTGTCCAACTCTGTCAAACATATTTTAAACTGTTAGTTTTTCAAGAAACAAACAAATGAACCAAACAAATGTTATATTCATTCAAATGGCTTTCTGTGTCCTGTAGTAGAAATTGAACATCGCTTTTTCTACAAAATGTGGTACCAGTAAGTTGTCTTTCTATTGTAAAGCCTACAAAATGTGAAAGAGTTCATGCACTTAATGGGACCTCTTATAATGACTGAAGGCAAGTGATCGTAGCCATTAAATATCAGTTCCTAGCCTAAAATGTTCATGTCAAATGCTGAATTCATACTTGTTTCTTGAGTTGCTCAGTAATTTCCAAATCATTTTAAGCAGTTCCAGCAGGCATACCATATTCCAAATGTTATTCAAGGTGGGTTATCAAGGATCACAGGCACTTGTTATATACAATATTTATGCCCAAATGGATTGAAATGTTATAACTTTATAGTACTCAAAGGAGTTGATAAGTAATAACCTTGAGATCATTTTGAAAAATGTTGAAATTATAGCATATAATGATATGATTGTCATGCCATTAAATTGATGATTGCTCTCAAAACATTGAAGTGCTAAGGAAATGTTGCATGAATGAAGCGTGAATGTGAAACTTGCCATTTATTTTTTTTATCGTAATTTTATTGCCAATTGTGTTGTACTTGAATTGTTTTCCATCATTATTACTTTGTTGTAACATTCCATCCCTACTCATGCTCACTTCATGCTTTCCAGGCCAATACTTTGTAACCACAGCCAGGGGAACACGCATTAAAGACAACGCTTACATTTGAGGGATAAGTGATATAAGCCATCAATGACTTCAAGTTAGATTTTTGGGTAGCTTAACCTTTACTCGTCATTATAGTGACTTTCTCTTAACCCAAATAAATCCAAACCTTATTGATAAGCAAATGAAAAAGGTCAAAGCATCTTTAGATGGAGTTATTGAAACTGCTGTAATTGTAAGGCAGCTAGAGGTGCAGTTTGTTGCAAACTGCTCCATTCTATTTATTTCACTAGCACTTCAAATAATGTTTTATGCATCATGTCTGACAACAACATGACTATTGGGACTTTTTGGATTTAGAAACCTTTATTTTTTAAATTTTTTGTAATTTATTTATTTGGGTCCAGTTTGGCACAGAACAACGCCAGATTCAGAAGAGACAATTTGTACTAAAACACATTTCAGGTAATACTTCTTAATCAATAATAAAAGGTGAGAAAAAAAGAGTGAAAGCTTGAAAAATACAAAATAGAAAACCACAGTGGGCGCTACTAGCCCCTCCAAATGGCCTTGTTGAAAAATTAAGCCTGCAATGCCCAGAAATCTTCCAGTGTGGTTGGAATTAACTGTAAACAACACTTGTGTTTCCTTTGCCAGTCTGTACAACTTGGTACTAAAAAGAGAAACACATTTTCAGAGACATGGTTGAAGCTGGCATTTGTGATGTATTGAATAAAGAAACATTTAGGTCCAGGCGATCTATCAACAAAATGTTGTCAGCAAATTAGTCCTTTTCTGAACACAACCAAGAAATACAAGACCTTCACATCTTTTTTTAAGAAATAAGCCACTCTTAATGTTTCATAACTCTTTGAAAATATATCTGTTTAAGTTGGTGCCTCTTGACAATATTGGATTTATAGACTTTGAAACTCCTTCTTGCTGGTGCCATGCCTTTCTTAATTACTCTCAATGTCCAGCTCTGACTAAGAAATGTGTTCCAAGCCCAAGCTCAGGCCCAAGATCTAATGTGTAACAAGTAACTACACTATATTTAGAAAAGTGTTAAATTACAAATCTCATTTTCAAGTGTACAGAACTTCACATGAAAGTATGGGCTTCTAATCAGTCTAAGCAATGCGCACATCTAATGGTAGCAAAATCTGGATATTGCTAGCATGAGAAAGCCACACACTTAACAAGCTAACTTGCTGGGAGATCGCTTGAGTTAAGGTGCACTGCAAAAATATTCATGTCCTTACAACTTTAATTTGTGTCAAATTAAAAGCAAAAATATGCACTGTAGTGTATTGTTATGAGACAGATCAACCCAAAGTTCTTGATAATGTGAAGTGGAAAAGGGCCCCTTTACTCTGATACACCTACAAAAAGGAAAGGAAAATCCTGTATAAAGGAGACAGTTGCCTTCAGAAGTTGACTTAGATCTGACTGTAAGGATGCTTTTCTTTAGCTGTGGGTGAATGCATTGCAAGAAAACCTATTAGAGGCTGCAAAGAGCTTGAAGCTACGATGGCGGTTCGCCTTTCAGCAGGACACGACCCTAAGCACACAGCCAGAGCTACAATATAGGGGTTTAGATCAAAACTGAATTTAAAAAATTGATGTTTATAGTCTTCCAGCACTCTTAGAAGGACTGAGTTACCTTGAGCTACTTTGTAAAAAAAAAAAAAAAAAAAAGCAAACATTTAGTCATTGGATATGCAACGCTTCAACAAAAGACTTGCTGTTGTATATGCAGAAAAAAGGTTGTTTACAAGGAAGCAGAGTCTATGCACACCACACTATTCCAACTTGTATTTGAAAGGTATTTTGAAAACAACGTATTCTTATCTTGACATTTCAGTTATTTGCTGTTCTGTGTTGGTCTACCACATAAAATACCAATAAAATACATTTAATTGTCTGTTTTTTGTGTCCAAGGACTTTGGATGCTTTTGCAAAAGAGCGTGAATTAATGAGTGTTACTAATCCTAAGTGACCAGCTGCCTCATCTTTCTCGATACACAATTTATTGTACATTTTATCTATATTCATATGGTGACTCATCAATATTTGTCAGTTAACTGTTGTCTAAAGAACATGCGGGGGTTTTTTTGCATGTCATCAAACCTAGCTCATTGTTACGCTTATTCTTAACATGTATTTGACCTCAGCACTTTTAAAGTTCAACAGAATATGCTTATTCAGCACAGAATTAGTTACCAATAACTAACTAAGGCCATGATTACACGTGTTTTTTTGCAGCAACAAATATGTAAACGCACAGTCAAATCAAATGTGTGTAATTAAACTGATGATTACCTGAACATAATTCAGCGAAGACTAATGAGAAACTAATTGTGGGAAAAATATTTAGTCATGTTATAAAAAGTTAAGATACATTCTTACCACAATCCACATAATCTTGAAAATGATGTCTTTGCAGCCAACCTCCTGCTTAAAAAAACATCCCAGAGATTCTTTGTATGTTTTTTGTAACGCATTTATTACTTTTTCTTTAGCTGTGTCTGTGAGAGCTTCAAGAAGCTCTTTATCTGTGCTGGTGGCTTTGAACCATTCAGTTGACTGACAACAAAGCTCTATCCACAAATAAAAGAAACATTTGCTTTTGATTCATTCAGTTACATTTAGCAAATTTTCACGTTGTGATAGAAGTATGCACAAATAGAATGCAATGAAGTGGGGGAAAAAACTGTTTTCATTAATTATAATTGCTGTATCAGCGATACAGTGTCGTCTTAGTGTTTGAAAGTTCAAGGTTTTGCCATCTATGGTGCTTGGCATGCACACGCCAACACACTGGCACACACACGCCCCCTTTCAGAAATTTTAGTGCTTCCAGATGCAAATTAGATGTCTCCAAAGCCAGCTGCACAGGAATGAGGTTGTCTAAGCAGGAAATTAGATCTGCTTCACGCAGTTTCGAGTTTCTGTTGCTGGGGTTTCCACTCGACAGTTTTCATCTTTCTTTTAAAATATGCACACAGACGCATTGTCGTTCTCAGTGGGCATTTTCTGTTTGTGTGATAGGTGTGTTAAGCACTAAAGCTTTTTCGTTTTGTCTTAGATGCTCCGGCGCTTGTCTTTGCTCCATATGTCAACACTTTTAATGGACTCAAGAGTCACTTCTCAAAATCTCAAGGACCTAAGCTGTCAAATGGGAGAACATGAGTAGGTGATGGAGTAGGCGAGAGAAGTGTGCCCAGACTGTGAATCCCTCATTAGTATTTCATAATTATAAATAAATGCAAGGTATGTCAAATATAGGGATTTCATATGCAGTAATTTAGCCTGATCTGTGTCTTGACACAATGATGAAAATGGAATAGCTTATTCTTTTCTCCTGAGTACAATATTTTTGCAACATTATTGTAAATGTTCACTCAAAAACATGAAAATCAAAATTATTAAATGTTTATCCATGTGTCATCCTTTTTATGTACATTTAAATAATGCAATGTGTAAAAAAAAAAGTCTTTTAAATTGAATTCTGTGAATTTTAGTATGAGCAGACATAAACGAGTGTACTTTTAGGTAAAACCGCTTTATTAAGAATAATCATAGTAACAATAAAGATAATTTGTAATAGGAAAGCAGTTTTATTAAAACCACTTGAATAGCAGTTTAAATGTAGTGGACTGTTTTGTTTCTACACCAAACGAGAATTTTTTATGTCTGCATGTTATTCTCTTATATTCAAGAACTTTCCTCACTTCAGTTATCTCTCCATTCGCCTTTTAGTTATAGTTTTCTCCAAGTTCAGTAAATTCATCCTAATGCTTTTTTTCCTCCATTTAAAAAAAATGCAGATTTCATTCTTATTGCAGGGTTCGACAATAACTTGAAAAAATGCAGAGGACGCCGTTTCCTTCCAGCAAAAGCAGTATCTGAACTGAAAGTGTGCTATGATGAATGCTTGTTTATTAAATCGGTCGAGAGAAACACTGCTGAAACAATGGTGTCACCACAAAAGGCTTTCCTCTTGTGAAGTGAAGCTACGCTAACATCTGTGCTGGTAGATAGTCATGGCTGCCAATAATATTAATGCAGCACATTCATATCTTCAGAGCATATTGTTCTAAAAGCAACAACTTGAAAAGCTGATGAAGCTGCTGTCACGAATAAGCTGTTCAAAGTTTAGCACACTGACATTGCTGCCAACTATTTCCTCCCCCAATTGTTTCGCAGACTTTCTGTTCGTCTAATCAAACGCTGTGTCTTGGTCAGGATTTTTAAGCTCGTGTCATATAGAAACAGAATTATTTTATTTGCAAATCACTTAAATCCCACCGAAGCACTAACATGTATGAAGCTTTATTGAATTTCCTTCTTAACGTTGTGCAAACCAAAAGCACTTGTAAACAACTTTGGATACATGCCCTGTAAACATAACTAATGCTTCAATTAAAACACACTCAAAGAAATGCATTATTAACATTGTTAGTGCAGTGTATACTCTAAGTATAAAGCTGCCTAGTTCTATATATACATAAATATCTTCATGTTAAGTATCATGCAGTGTTAAGTGACACATAGCTTTTCACCATTCATTGCTGATGAATATATTTAGCTCAATTGCTTGAAAGCTAGTTATCCAAATCTAAACTTCTTGTCTTAAGTGCAACATGATAAAGATTGGTGGACGAGGGATGGACAGTACTAGAGCTGTACACTACAGAAGATAAGCTACACTACATGTTGCTTATTTTCCTTTTAGCTTCTTTTTTTTTAAATCCAACATATTTACATAATTACAGTAGTTAACTTTGACAAATATATTAATTCATTTTCATTTTACAGCAGCATAAGTATTTCATTTTGAGTATACAGGAATTCTTTTCCCTGAAATTGAGCGCTGGAAATTATGACCATCATTAATCATATGGCATACAATAAAAAAAACTAATTGAAGTATAATGTTGCAAATTTTTAATCTAGTAGTTTCTTTGCTTTTACTCAACACAATCTAACTCAAAAAATACATAAGTTCCCCAGATCTCATTTTCACCTCATTCACTTTTCAGCCGAGTTTTAGATTTAAAGATGTACAGTTTTAAAATGCTGTGGCAAATGGTAGAATTGAAAACAAAATCAACAAAGTATCTTCGAGATTTAAGTTTTAGATGAGTGTAGAGCATGACATGTACTTGTCTTATTTACATACACAAGACAACATAGGACTCAGAGTTACCGTACTCGTATTACTTATAATTCTGTTTTATTTAAGTTTTTCAATTAAAGCTGCAGTAGGTAACTTTTATTTTAAAAAATGTTTTATATATTTAATGAAACTGTCACTGTCGGGACAGTAGAATATGGAACAGATCATTTGTGGAAAAAAATCAAGCTCGTCTGGCTGCGCCTAGTATTCCTACTGTCATTTGCAGAAATACACTGATCTGCCAGGAGGAATGCCTTAGCATTGTCATTCATGCTTGTGTATGCGCTTCCCCCTGCACAGTGCACAGTCATTCCAGCTGAAGATGACAGGTGTGCTAATGGCAGAGAAGCAATCTAACATTACAGGAAATGCTAACAATTTATTGAGTTTTCCGCAGGCTTCACTGTGGATGGAGAGCTGTAGCGCAGCAATTGGCAAGGGGAAGGGTCCTGTAAGGTGCTCTTGTTAAAATTTTCAGTAAGTCCATGGTTTTCTCAGGACTTTAAGTATTGATTATTAACACATCGGTTGTACGAACTTGTTTTGAACATAATATAGGACCTAGTTTACACTGGCTTTGAAGCAATCTAAAAGGTGCTACCTTAAAACCTCATTTGTCTTGAAAACAATCTGATGGTTGGGCATATCATTTATGAGTGTATCAATAAAAAAAATTCCAATAGTATTCCAACTTACTTTGTAACATAAGAGCATGTCCTGGTATCCTCATATATTCTCTATATTCTGCTTGTGAAAAGTGGAAATAATTTAAATAATTTTTTGATTTAAAGGAACAATTTACTCTAAGTTAAAGTGAGACACTGAGAAGGTTGTCTATATATTTTTTTTAACCAGTGTGTGTCAATATCTCTGTACACCCCAGTTTCTACAGGTGTTTAAACTTCTCTTTCAAGCTTTTCCTTGTATATCATTAGGATCCTAATGTCCATAAACAACACATTGTTTGGTTATATTGGATTTGTCTTTAGTAAAAATCACAGCTTTATGAAAAAATTATTGATCAGATACCAAAATTACTACTGCAGTGCGAGAAGCATCTGCTTTTAATTATGATCCTTTATCTAACTTTTCATGCGATAACCGTAAATGCCATTATACTGAGATTATTGTTGGCTCGGTTTAAATGACACAATATGAAGCTCCACTCAATCACTTCTCTTTCTTTTAACAACTCACAGAGCTGCACATTATTCCAACACAAAATGTTTTTTTTTTTACTTTTGACTGCCATCCCTTACATTTCAGTCACTGAAAAGGTATCTTGCGGACCGAGCTCCCACCAGTCGTCTTTTTTTTTTTTTTTTTTTCCTTTTCATTGGAGGTGTATTTTTGTTTGAATCCAACAGCGGGTTCAACTTTCTTGAACCCAGACGGGGACTCTGGGACGGAGGCAGACAGCGAGCCTCAGCTGGCCTTTTACACTGACCCAAACCGCAGTCGGCGCCGGAGTCGAGGTATGAGAAATGGTAACGCCAACAGCGCGTGGGGCTCTGGGGGTAAGGAGGACTCATACACCCACAGACAATTTATCCCACTGATGGTATTGCCACCGCCACGACGCATGACAAGTAAACTCTGTACATGTAGCCAGTGGATGGTTCTAAATTGGTGTTTACACGTAAATTCGACTCGTACCGGGATTATGTATACATACACAGTAATGTGTAGAGTGCTTGTGAGCATGTAAAATTGATCTCACTGCATCTGCATTCAATCTTGTTGATGGAAATCAAACAAGATCATGAGATCAGAGGTTCCCATTGGGGTGGAAAATGTAATGTTTGTTGCACCTTGCAATATGAAGAGCACTCTGTGTTGAAATAATATTACGGACAAATATTATTTCTAAGGAGGACCCTGTGCAAACTCTGTCAACGTGAAGTGGTGGAGCACGCTTTATCTGTCAGCATGCCTTGTCCTTGCAACTTTGATGTACAGTAATAGGTTGTGGAAGGGAGATGGAGGAAGAAAAAACAAAACAAAACAATCCCCTCAAAATAATAGCTGCTGTCAAAAGGCGTTACAAGCCTTTACAGAGCCTCCAAGCCAATTATCCTCCCGTCATGTGCACAGGTGTCACGTACACAGTGAAGCCTCCGGAAGTGTAGCCAACATCTTTAATTAGAACAAGATGGTAGCAATGATGCCCCAACTGTGTTGTTTACATCCAGAGGAAAGACTGATTTGTGAGGCATGATGAAATTATTCCTTGTCATTTCCTGCTCACATATACAATATAAAACATTTTCCGAAAATAGCTACATTTATATGGAGACTGATTTTATTTATTTATTTTATTTTTTTAACATTTTAAAAACTGAAGAATAATCTTTGGGCAGAATGCCAGAAGATAAAAGAGCAAAACAAAAGGTTCAGCAAAGTGAGATGATCCCTGTATCCCATTTCTGGATAAGTTACTTGATTACATCAACTGGTTTGGAGCAAAATACAAAAGGTCAGCGTTCCATTTGGCCTTTGTTTAAAACCTAGCCTCGGGTAGCATCTGAAAGAACAAGCTCTGCTAAAGTAATTTAAAAGTGACAATTTAATCTTGAATTTTTGGCGTTAGTGTAAAAGTAACTGCTTTGGACAAAGTTTGAGTACCTATATTCAAGGTCATTATGTGGTTTTTGTTGTGTGTATGGGCGTAGGTGGGGGTGTGCGTGTGGATGAATGCATACCTCCTGTGGGTATGCGGTCACGTTTACCACTTTTCTGTGTTGCACTCTGGAGTAAAGGAGATAAGGGAAGCATTTTACTCTGACAAAAAAGGGGAGCACAGGAAAGAGGGTCGGTTGCAAAGCAACCTCTAAGCTGTTTTTTTTAAAAATATTATTTTGGTGTGTGTTTCTATTTTCCTCACACATCCCAGCATGGATGTTAAAAACCCTTCAAAGGTAAACCTTAGGTCTATACCACCGAGCCCAGTCTAAAGCTCCCAAAGGCGTGATGATTTTTTTGATCCAAAGGTCCTTTTTATGGGAGCTAAGCCCATTTTTGTGCGGTGGGTAGAGGCCAGTTTGTAAAGTAACTTATGTGAGTAGCGTGTGTGTATTTGTGTGTGACTGTTTGCCTTTATGTTTATGTTACCAAAAGGTTGCCAGAAAAACACAAGTGACTGCTTCTCATATACGTTTTGTTTATTGTTCCCATCTCCTTTCTCTCTTTCCATTCCATTTGTTCCCAACAGCAGGTTCCCCGCGGAGTCCTATCAATAAGACCACCCTGACTCTGATCAGTGTCATCAGCTGCGTGATTGGCCTGGTTTACTCCTCTCACCTCGCCTGCAGCCTCTCAGTCCGAGTAATCTTACATGTGCCGGAGCACCTCATAGCTGACGGTAAGGCTTTACACCAGTCTAAGATTGTCGATGCAGCCTTTCTTAACAAACTCCCAAGGAAGCTTAAAGCCCTGGGGGGCTGAGCTGGTATTTTTCTGCCGCTCTCCAGGGAGCTCAGCTCTCTATATCTCTCAAACCAAGTGCCAGCGCTTTGTTGGGGAGCTGCTGATTTGCTTTGCTCTCAAAGACAAAGGTAAATGCCAGGTCGACCACTTTTTCTTTTGGTTCCCTATGCTGCGCCACATGACTGATGTACTCGCGAAGCAAAACGGTTCATTTAGGCAAGAGGGCATTGACCATCCACAGAGATCTCCTCATCACTGTTCGGTCTTTTACTTTTTTACACAGTCCCTTGAAAGAGACACCAAAAACTTCTTCACCTTTTATACATTGTTAGATAGCTAATACTCAGTGAGATTGAAAGGAGAACACCTTTCAACATTAATTTTAAAGCCTCACAACAGATTTTCAGAGGGATTTAGGTCTATTCTTTGACTGGATCTGCACCATAAAACAAATATACTATGATCTCAACCACTGCAGCTGCATGTTTAGGTGGATGTCTTGCTGGAAGTTGAGCCTCCACCAACAAGTCTCATGTCTTGCAGGCTCCAACAGGTTTTCTGCTTGGATTTAGCTCCATCAATCTTACCACGAAATCTGACCAACTTCCTGTCTCTGTCAAAGAGAAGCATCCCCAATGCCCAATACTGCCACCAGCATGTTTCACAGTGCCGTAGGCATGTTGAAGGTGATGTGATGTACATCAGCACACATTGCCTTTTGTGACCATTATATTTTGGTCTCATATGACCAGCACACTTTCTTGCACATTCTTGCCATATACCCTAAATAGCTTGCACTTCTTGTGAACTTTATTCACCAGTGGCTTACTTTTTACCACTTAGCTTGAAATTCTGGATTTGTGGAGTGCGTGATGAATAGTTGTTCTGACCACAGATTCCTCCGCCTACGCTGTGAATCTCTAGCAGCTTCTGCAGAGATATGCCGGACACCTTGACTTTTTCTCTGATAAATAATTTCATTGTGAAGCTTGTCATGTCTTTGTGTATCTGCAGATAATAGATTGAATTGTCTTTGAGAGTTTCAAAGCTTATATGTTTTTTTCACCAATTTCTGCTTTAAACTTCTCAAAACCTTTTTCTTCTAACCTCCAGTGATTAAATTTAGACACTTTCTAATAGTAATATGTTGATTTTAAAAGGCAATAATTTTCATATAATTGTATTTAGGGATATTAACTAGTTTTAATGGAATAGACTAAAAAAACCTGACGATATTAAAAAGAAAAGAGGTGCGAGTACTTTTGCAAAGTAATCTAGATGTAAAGTAAGACCTTCAGAAAATGAAAAAGTTTCCATATTCTGGTTCCTGTAAGCCTATTGGCATTTTTTTAGCTGTCACAGGAGTGAGTTGCTGGTCAGGATATATTATAGACTGACTACGCTTGCTCATCTATCATCTGCAGGTTTGATTTGATTCGGTGTACTGCAGCTTTCCTTGTGGTATACACTTGCTTGCCAGGGGGTGTTATTAAAATTCTTGGAGGCATCCAAGGAGCGAACTTTGAAAAGGGAGATGAAAGATAGCGATTGTGCGCATTGAATTACAAAACTGGGATCGATTTAGAATGTTTCTATAAATGTCTCCACAATCTCATCAGACCTGATTTCATGTCACGGTGAATCAGACAAAAATTTGGATTCAACCACTGGGGAAAGAAGCTATTAATGCCAACAGCTGCGCAAGTTTCTGCCTTCAGATTCACTGAAGAAAACCACAGAAATGTAGAGTCACTCTTCTCTCTTCATATTTCATTTCAGAGAAATGTATTATGTCACTTTTTTTTGAGTTCACAGAACAACAACATGTACTTCTTAATACATTTTTAAAAAGTACTAGGGGATCCTTTCTTGGGTAAGGCAAGTTCAAAATGAACAACAGTGTCAGATATAGAAACCTTTATTAAGTATCTCAACCTTTTGGACTGAGGAGATACAATGGACAGGGTGAATGGTTTTGCCAACCACAAAATGAGAAAATTCAAGTTTTGAGTTGAAAAACAGACTAGACAGAAAATAAACACAAAATTGCAGGGACTCAACAAAGGGTTTTACAGATGGAAAGGAAACCTATCAACGATAGACTTAACCACCAGAATGTTATAGTAGTTTTAAAAATGTAAAGCCACTTTATTTACATCAAACTTTTTAAAATGTCATTGTTGCATAAAAAATGCTTCACCCAGATAATGTATTCTATAGCATGTATTCTGTATCTTTTCATGTGACAAAGCACATGAAGAGATATGAGTTTGTTCAACAATATGATATCTGCCTGCCCACCTTAAATAGCTGGACAGGCAGTAATTTAAGGTGGTGCTCCTATTGGAACAGAAATGAATAGATGCTCAGTGGATAAAATGGTTTGATAATATATTCTACCAGCACCAGCCAGGATCTCAAGAATGAACATTGGAAATTCAGCCCCAAGAAAGGTGTTTCTGTTAGTTCTTTGGCTTTATTAAGGTAATTTTTTCAGAAAAAAACAACTAATTTACTCAGTAACATTATAATTTATTTAAGCTTTTTGCTATGAACTCATTAGTATTCATTATCAGAAATGATGTTACACCTTGTGTGTTCATGTTTCAGTGTTTCTGGGTTATAAATACTCCTGCCTTGTTGTGTTTTTCAACAGTCCCTTATGCTCCATAACAGACAAAAGGCTGACAGAAAAAAAGCAACATTTTGTTATTTATTTAGCTTTGTGCCTACTGAAGCATATTGTTACTTGTCTATTGAGCTCAGGTGTTCTCTCAGTATTTTATGCTAAGCAGATTATTTAAGGTTTAAATAATCTGCATGTACACAAGTTACAGCAGACTTAACATGTACACAAGTTAAGATAATTTATGAAATGCTTGAGAAACATTCTTTGACTATATTTTACATTTTTGGGGGGGATCAGTAAATCTATGACTTTATATGACTGACATAATATCATCCTGTCTAGATTGGTGGCTCCTGGCTTGTTTTCTGGTTAAATGAGTCAGTTTCTGGTTAAAAAAAGTAATCAAAATAGGATTGGATCCATCTCTTCTTTTAATTACCTGTTAGTTTTTTTTGTTTTGTTTTTTTTTAAAGATATTTCTTACTAAGATGGCTTTTAAACTTATTTAAAACAAAACAAAGTTAGCATTTTAAAAATGGTAAAACAATACACTTTCTGCTACCAATATGTTGGCATTGTTTTACAGTACATTTGTCTTCAGGGTGTTAAAAATATGGAAGAGCAGGAGGAGAGGTGCTCACATCAGTATTGAGCCCCCTTAAGCCTCGAGCAATAGCAGCATAACTAAGTGGATCAGCCTCAGGCTGTCTCGAGAGTTATTTAAAGTACTGTGATAACAAGATATTATAATATTCCATAGAAGTGACTAGTAAATTAACATTATTATTTGTGTGTAGCAATAAGATTACAATATTTACACCATATTAAGAAGACAAAAGATTGCTTCTTGAGTTTTAGTGGTGAATGAGAAATGGTTAAAAACATAACTCCACATTGTCTGCTGAGGTAATACTGTAAAAGCAGTATCTATGTGTATTCCCCAGACAATCTAGGCTCTTACTTTAATGCTGACTTTTTCAAAGGATTGCCAACATTTTTAAATCCAGCATGTTCCATACATGGAACATGTTGAAAAGTAACAAAACAATGCATGTGTTTTGTACGCCATTCGTTTTAAATTTCTTTCATTTCCTATGTTATTTCAAGTTTATGAGACTTGCAAACGAAATGATCTTACAATATAATACAGCGTTTGACATGTAATCACAGAAAGGAACATTCTGGTTTCTTGAAAGATTTTCAGTGATTTTATTTTTGTTGCTTTTTTTTCTGCTTTTCGGTTGCCAGCATCTCAGCCATTGTCCTCTGTAGATCATGTAATATGTGAGCTGCACTAATAGAATAATTTGTACTGACATAAACACAGGTTTCTTACTCATTTACTCATGCCAGTCTACTTGGTTTTAAACAGTGCATGCAACCTCACCTCTGAAGAATAAAATTTAGCAGAAAAAATTCACTTCTTCCATCTCAGACTCCATTGGAAATCAAGACGATAAATTAGCTTCCAATAATAATTTCAAATAACTCAATATCCTTCTGTCTCTTGTTAAGCATACATACATTATGTCAGAATGGTTGTTTCTTTTTCCTACTGTGCTGCACAACAATTTCCCGTTGGGGATAATAAAGAAGATTGATTGATTGATTGACTGACTGATTAAATGTATTTACATAAAAAATTAATGTGTTAATTATAACATTTGTCATCTGCTTAGCAGTGTTAGTCATTTATCCATTTTATTTCTCATTCCTATTATGAAGTCTTCCAGCCAAGGCTAAAGAAAACACTGAGCCTTGCTCATTTATTAAACTTTTCATATAATTCAAGTTACAACAATTGTAGTTCAGAATTTGCAGTTATTTGCATATTTTTTTACTGACTTTGTTTTTGCTTTTTCGATACACCTACTATGTTATTAAATTTGTAAATCTGTTTGCAGTTTGTGATGATTATTCTAATCTTATATTTATATCGGTTTTTGTTATAAGCAGAAATATCCAAAGTTGTGCCCTGATTATGTGTTTTTAAGCATCTGTAAGTTTTGAACTTAACTATTAATCTGTGCTCAACAGTTGCAATCAAATTTCCTTGAAAAATGTCCAGGATAGGGTGACATAATTTCTAGTGATTTTACAGCTTTTGTTGGCCAATTATGCTGACACTAAATATACTGATACTAAATGTATGGCTACTGTAATTCATCAGCATTTATTAGCAAAAACAGGGGGCTGATTCATTGCTTTATTTCAAAGCAGATCTAATCAGACTGACGGTCAAGTCGTAAATGAGTAGTTAATGACTACTATATCAGGAGAATGAGGCTTTGTGAAGGAAAGTGCTCAAAGGTATTTGGTAATGGCACAGTTATTCAATACAACGTGTTTAAAACAAAACTGTAGGCGCATAAAAAGCATTGTGGAATTAAGGCTCCTATAAAAAATATACTTGCAATCTAATGTCTGTCTGGGTTTGGTTAATGACATTATCACAATCGCAAATAAAATGCATGTGGTTTGTGATCTCATAAAACGACAATGATGGCCATAATTTAAATGTAGCCAACATCAGTCTCCCACTACAATGTGCCAGTGGACATAACCGCAGCTTGAAGAGAACCTGCAAAGCTTGGAGAGCTGGGATTTCTCCTTAAATATGGTTTTAGATTTTGTTGTAGCTCTTTTCTGGTTGATATAATTGATGCAACAACCACTCAATGTCAAAAATGTATTTGAACCTAAGACTAGATTGGGCGGCCTAATAATATAAATATATATGACTTTGGAATTGTGATGATTTTATTTGTAATGGTTGCTTTTCCAAGAGGCATAAAGAAAATATCAACAATCTCTTCTTCATCCTGTTTTGATGGGTTTATTTGTTGCATCTTTTCATTCTGTCATGAGGTCCTCACTTTTCTCTAGTCTTCCAACTTATTTTTCTTCAGTGTGCCCTTGTGTTTCATACTTGTATTTGCTCCATTGTCTTCAGGTTCGAGGTTCATTCTCCTCCAGGGGAGCCAGTTGGATGCTTCAGATTGGCTCAACCCAGCCCAGATCTTGTTATACTACCAGCAGAATGCCAGTGGACCTTGGGTCAACGAGCTGTGTGGTCGACGCCTACTGGATCCTTGTGAGCACCAGTGTGACCCAGAGACAGGTTAGTCCAGAGTGCGACATCAGCGTTAGCTTTGTTCTGTACCGGAAACGTTACCATGGAAACCTTGAGAATTTCTTATTGCCCTTTGTAAGTACCATCACAACCACATTTTTGTGAACATAGTGGGAATGTCGTTATATCTGAGACCAACCTGAATGTGCAGTGAGACTCACGAGAGCACGTACAGTATGTCTATGTGAACAAATAATAATTTGTTGTGCAGGAGTTTAACCACATTCTTGCTCACTCAATAGAAAGTCTGCTTCTGGAGAAAAACAAAACCTTTTGAGCAAGACAGTTTGTTTTATGTCTTCAATTTATTGTATACAAATGTTTTTTGAATAGCATAATAATTATTGATTTGATATGTAAGGGGTGCGCTTTTTCAACACCTTTGTCTATGATACCATATATAGTGTACAATATGACAGACATTTGAATTTAGTCAGAGGCCAGTGGTTCCCATCCTTGTTTTCATTGGAGCACCCTTTTCATATCTACATAATTGAGTGTACATGGATTCACTTATATGGTGGAATGATTAATTGCAAAACACTGAAATTAAAATTTGTTTTTCGAACAGTATCAGCTTGTTAACAGACTAGTTCATCATAACTTGACATAATTGACAAAGTGCAATAACCATGTTTCCTTTAGTAGCAGAGCTGTTAGTCTGTTGAAAAAAAAGAAAAAAACAACAAAAACAACTTTCTCCCCAAGCATGCAGCAAATTCAGAGAATTAAACTCACACACGGAGCTGTCAGACGTTTAATCTGCCTTGTTGTCCCCCACGAGACCATTTGTGAACTCTGTGCTTTGGTTTGTAAATGTTTTTTTCAGAATACCGCATTTGTTTCTTGGTTTTATTGTAAGGAGTGAACATGTCTGCAGGGATTATCGTTTCATCAAAAATGTACATGTAGTTTATGCTAAATCATACCAGTACTTTTGTAATACTTTTATAAAACACGTGGAAAAGCAGTTTTACTGGAGTAACAGTTGAATTTGATACAGTAAACATTTAAATCTAGGCCAGAGCTCTTGAGCTCCTCCTTCAGGTTCGACGTCCTGCAGCCTTTAGATGCGTCTCTACATCAACACACCTAAGTCAAATAATTAGGCCACTAGTAAGAAGTGTAGATAACTTACATACTGAGAGAATTCAATCATTTGAGTCAGGTTTGATGGACCAGGGAAACATCTAAAGGTTGCAGGACACATACTTGAACACCGGCCCTTAAGTAATGAATTTGAAGAACCCTGATCTACACTTTTATTTGCTGACATAAATTTGTCAATGGTGGCAGGTCTTTTTTGAAAACCATGAAGTGATATACTTTGAATTGCAATGAACTTTAAAGTAAAGTTGAAACCATACAATAATTTCCCCTTTTCAGAGTCTCTCTGCACACAAGGTTTTAAGAAGTGTTACTGTAAGTATAATGAAGTAGCTAATGGATTCTCAAGGTAAAATCTATCCCATGTTATTTTAACCAAGGATGCTCTTATTTCACGACCGACTGCCAACAGATAAAAAGAAAATATTAGAATACCTTTAAATGCTCATCAAGGTCAGTTTTTTCATTCAGCTGTACTACAATATGCTTTTATGCATTGTAGCATTGTGCTTTTATACAGCTGTATACTGTAAAAGGTTTACAACTCTTAACAGTTGCAGAATATAGAAGAAAGATCCTAGAAACAGCTTTATGTGGGCTTAACATTTAGCAAGAGTGCTTGTCTTCAGCACCATTACAGTGAACTAGCTACTACTTCTAACTTCCTGTTTCTCGTTGGAATAGTTAGTGAATTACTGCCACGGTTATAAGTTCATACAGGCGAACGTGGAGTCGACTTTGCCACCAAAATAAAATGCAGTATATGCTGAAAACTGAGTTCTCTTGAACAGCAAGTTACCAATATGGAAACAAACATTACTCTTTTCACGGTGAATCTTTTCTGGAGACATTAGAACAAAATAAGAGTTGTTAAGTTTTTTTTTCTTTATGTTTTAATTGTATCATTTTTATCACTTTTTTGTTTTTTGGCTGTCTTTATTTACCCTTATTTTAATTGGTTGATATTTGAGCTATATTTGCTGCTAGATTCTGCTCAGTTAAAATGCAGATTTTTACAAAAGTAACAATTAAATTTCAAAAAACAACTTTTTTTTTCCAGTGTGAAAGTTTTAAAAAAACTACACTTATAAACTACAGTTAGATGACTGATAAATGAGATTGAGTGGCATAAGTAGACTTGATGGCATGCCTGAAATATGATGAATAGCATGTGAACTATGAGGAGAAGCAGCAGCATGTCAATAAGCTGTGATTGATGGGACATCAGAAGATATTTTGTGGGAAACGAAAACAACACTGAAAGTGAAAAATAAAGTGACAAGCAGTCAAGGGCAATACGCTTATAGTCTTAACAAGGGTCCAATTTATGGGCAGCAAACACAAACCTAGACACAGAAAACAATGTAATTGAAGTAAACTAGTTTCCACTCTAGTCTTTGACAAGGCCAAGCCAAATTCCTACCATTCTCCACCATGTCACAGTTCACATACAGTATTTAATAAGAGCCATGTGTAGCAAATGTACATATATATTTATTAAAACAGAAAACTGGAACATTTGTTGTTTCACAAGCTCCTCACCTTTCTTTATGTATTTATATTCCCAGTTCAGAGGCACCAAAAAGCAAAGCCTGTAAAGCAGAATAAGAAAATATTTTATTATTAATTCAAAATATGTCTGCCTTAAAAAAATCTTTCTTTGAATTCTTAAATTACCGATTGTTTATAGTAGCTACTGTGGAAGAATAGTTCACAATTTACATTCTGGTACTGTTCAGGTGCTACAGCGAGTCCTACTTTGTTAGTTATTTATGTCAGTTTAGACTTTTTTTCATCTCTATTTTTGTTAGTTCGATAAGCAACAGTTTCGAAGTGAGGTGTTGAAAATTGCACATTTTCTATTTCTGTGGAGGTGTGGAGAGTAAAATTCGGTCCTTGCAAAAAAACAAAAAACAAAACCTTTTTCTCTCGCTTATAAAAATAGTCCTGGCTTTGAGTTAAACAACAAAATCTTTACAGCACAAAAAACATTCTTTAAGCTTTTGGGTTGATGATTATTAGGACTTTTGTTATGTGCTTCAAAGCCTGATTATACAGTGTTCAAGTTCTTTGTCATTTTTTTAGTATTGAGTGCTGTTTAACTTTAATAAATGATTTTATAGTGCAGTAAAAGTAACTACCTTTCATTAGTAATATTTAGTGTGATTGTCTCCTGGCCAGCATTCACATTCTGTTCTTTATCTTGACAGTAACACATATTTCATCCCAAACAACCCTTTCTTTGTCCAAATATATTTCGGACTCTACATGTATAGTCTTCAATAAACTAAAGTCTTGCTCTGACTATTGATGTTTTTTAAGAAGTAGTTTGCTGTAGTGCTTGGCTGCTGCTGGCATGTTTACTCTTTGTTTCTTTTTGAGATTCTTTGATAATTTGCTTTGTTGAATATTTTAGCATGGTTCTTGATAAGGGTAGACAAAACTCACAAATAACATTTTTGTGTTGCTTCATAAACTTGATACTTTTCTTTGGAAGCCATGCAATTTATGAACTAGTGCGCTCACTAGTTAGAAGCAGGCAAACAGTTTCTTGTTGAAGGTGAATTTTATTGTGAAAGGTCAAAAAAGTCCTTTATTAGTTTGATTAGTAGGGAACCTGATGCAATACATGGAATCAGACAAGAGCATATCTAATTGTTCTTCATTGGATGGAAAATTTTTGGGGGGGAAACTGAAATTAGGATTTTTATAACAGCTTCAGGTATGTATTCGCTATAAATAATAACAGACAGGCATGTTGTTTATACCTGACTCTGTACATTGCTTCAGTGTTTTGGCTTGAGTTGGATTTAGAAAGTCATGAAATGTGGGAAACATTACTCCAAGAAAATGTGATACATTTCAATTTTACATGATTTCTTGGAAGGGGTTTGGTAGTGTATCACTCAGAAAATTGATATAGAAAAAGATTTTCAGCTTAGGGCGGAGGAAATGTCATTGCATTTGGAGTCTTTCCTGAATTTTTCCAGCACATAGAAACCTACACAGCCCTCACTTCTTCACATCATACATGAATCAGATACATAGTCTGTTTGGGAATACTCCAGTTTTGCAATTCTCCTGTGAGAATGGACAAAATATGAAGTTTAGTCTGAATAATTAGAAGGCTGCTGTAATTTAGCTCTAATAATCACTTAGTGATCACTTACACATAAAGTCACAATGAGCATCTGGGTTCATTTTAATGAAGAAACCTTGAGTGCTTTCATTAATAGATACTACCCACAGCACCGACAGACCATTTGCTGCAGCCAGCTCCCAGCACACTCCTCTACATTACAAACACTTGCTAAGCAGTTTTCCAAGCACTATGCTCGGTAGCCCCATTTGTTGACATTATTTCCAGCCTAAAATGAGTTCGGCAATGCCTCTTTAGATATCCACAAAACATTGTTTGTTTAGCTTATGAAACAGACACAAAACTGTTTTTTATGCAAATTTGAATTCAGTGAACACAGTTCTATATTTTTGCCCATTTTTTGTCACATCCCCAAAACCTCAGTAGACCTATTTGTAATGTTTAAACTTAAATTGTAGATTGTCCCCTTTACATTGTTTAAAACAGTGGTTCCCAAAGTGTGGGGCACGCCCCCTAGAGGGAGCGCAATGCCATTGCAGGGGGGCGCAGGAAGCGGTATGGATGAATAAAAAAAAAACTGTTACACTGAAGTATTTCACTGTAAAGATGGTTTGTAGTTTGTTTTGTTGCAACCTGAAGTGTGAAATAAACTTGAGTGGAGTTTGAAAACTAAATATGTGTATAGGTTTATGTTTGGTTGAACGATGTGTGTGCCCAGTTGATTTTTTTTTCTTTCTTTTTTGGGGGGGATTTTATTGTAATCCATATGGGGGCCCAGAAAATCTTTGGGAACCACTGGTTTAAAACATGCATGGAAATATGTAAAAGCATGTGAAGGCTTCAAGAAGATTGTAAAGATGGCTTAAATGGAGTCCTTCTTTTGCTGCTGGAGATACAGATGAAAACAGAGATGGGTTGTGACATATCAGTGCTACTCGTGCACAACATTAAAAGAGGCAGCAGATGCTTCAGTGCATGCTCTCTCCCTTCTTGCAGAACTCTAAACCTGGGTGCTTTGGGCACTGATGTTCACAGGCTCTTTACACCATATTTCTTTACTCTCTCTGTCTGCTCTGGAGCCCATGCGACAGTTCTAAAAAAGTACACATGGACACTTTGTGTCTTTGGAGACACGTGTTATCACATCATCCTATTCTGACTAAATTAATGTGACTGCATAATGGATCAATTTGCGTACATCTGCTTGATGAGCTGAATAATTTTGTGCCCAAGTGACACAATGGCTAATGAAGAAACACAGACTTGTGGCACAGTTGTTGGTTCCCACATGAGTGTGTGAGTTCAAGGATTTTTTATCTGCACGTTTTTCCAGGCTTGACTGACCTAAATATGACATGCACTTTATAAGGTGGAACATAGAATAAAAAAATAAGAGAAAAAAGTGTTAATCCCAAAGTGTGGCTACGTTTTTGTTTTTTTTTTAGCCGCAGCACCACAATTCTCATTGTTGTCTTGCTAAAATTGCCACTGGTATTAAACTTTATTCTCAAGCTTATGTCCAGCTCTATTGCATTTTTGTCCAATTTTAAAATGACTATTTGGTAGTATGATATTATAAACTTTGTGTAAAATAGATTAAGATCATTGTTAAGCACTGTAGATTATTACAGATCAGTGACCTTTATCAGCTTGGTTTTCAAAAATAACTCCCAGTAACAGACTTTTTGAAAGTCTGAAACATTCTTTTAGTTGCATTTGACAAAAATATATATTCTAATGGTAGTCACAGTGTCGAGGTTTTAGTTGTATTTGGCTCAGCATTAGACTGGTTTTCTCCTAGGACTTTTTCTGTATGTGCAAAAACATTCCTTTTTCTCTAATACTCTGACCTGTGGGGTTCCACAAATTTTAATTATTGTCCCATTACTGTTATTCTTTTTTGTTAGCATTTGGACTTGTAAGCAGTTTTTTCTACAACAAATAAAAATAAAAACTTCAACTTTTGCACTTAAATTATGACAATATAATCCTAGCCACACTTTCCTAATGCAAAGACTGGATGATCTTTAAAAAAAGTATCTGGTTGTGTATATGCTTAGTTTTTAATAAAGTTAGGAAAGGTTTCTTCAACATATCTCTTAAAGTAAAGGCTCAGATTTTTAGTTTATGGTTAATATGTACGATTGTTTTATATACTGTAAGGGATTGCATTGCTGAAAGGTTTTCTGGATGGCTTTGTGTACTGATTTCAATTCCCTGGTAACTGATATTAAGAAGACAAGTATTAAGGTGAGACAGTTGTTGCAAATTTAAATAAAGCTCTAAAGATGGAAACATTATTGGTCATGCATCTGATCCTTTGTTGAACCTGAGCTTCTTCCCTTTTATCTGAGGCAGTAATCTGAGATGCAATACTGATTATCAGGTGGCATTGGGGAACACACTTATTTTGTTATTGCTCAATCTCCTCTTAATGCACTTTGAAACAAACAAATCCATTTTATGCACAGAAATGTATTTCCAAATCAATCCAATGCAATGGAGTTATATAGACAATTTCAACTTTGAATAAACAGTTTGATTGTGCTTACAAAACAGAGCTGGGCCATTCAGTTTAAAATTCTTTGTCTTGCTTACCAGCCTTTGTAAATCATCTCTTTCATAACTGTAAGCTATTCATTATGCTGTTGCCAGACTAACACAATCTAGAAAGTGTTCTGAAATTACTCTCATTTTATATTCTTCACTCTGGCTCCCAGATTTAAAGGGATCTTTAGATTTAAAGGGATCTTTAGGATTTAAAGGGATCCTAAACCCACTCAGCTACATAGTTTTGAAAGACCCGGCTCTATAACATCTATCCTGCTTTCAGAGTAAAGCCACCACTGCCCATAGTCTTTAACTGCAGGCTTTTTTGCCTATGACACTTGACTATTACAATATAGCTTTGTTTAACTTACTATGTGTATACGGTTAAGACTAATTTAAAAACTGCTTTGCTTAATCAAACTTTTTTTGGATACTTTGAGATTCTCTTCCTGCATGAAACTGCAACAGTGTGTTGCTTCAAAGTGCTGTGCAAATAAATTGTACTTGTTTTTTTACTTGCTTCTTTATGCCCATTTACCAGAGTAGCGTAAAGGTAATTTTATTTATATAGTACATTTTCAGCAACAAGGCAATACAAAGTGCTTTACAGAAATTAAAAGGAAATACAAACAAAATAACAAACCAAAGGAAAGAACAAAAGAAGAAAAATAATCTAATGTTGATCTAAAGTATGTAAACTAGGTGCTCCTGTTCAGGGTTACTAAGTATCTTCTGGTCTAATTCTATTTCTGGGTTGGGAGAACAGGAGTCTAAAAATAGTCTAACAATGTTGATCCAAAAGTCTCCTCTGGGCTTCAGGTCTCTGCATCTAAATAGTGAGTACTCTACAGTTCCTGATAAAATAAACTAAAGAGTGACTAATCTAATTCCTTTTCTGGGTTAAAAGTGAATACTCCACAGTTTCTAAAAAATGAGCTAAATTCTAAGTTTGTTCTAAATCCTTTTCTGGGTTAAAAGTAAGTAGTCACAGTTTCTAAAATATTTTCACATTTTTTTCAGGTATACGTTTCAAGAAATCGACTATCAATTTGTAAGAACATTAAACCTATTAAAATACCCAGATGATATTTAAAACTGATTTTTTTTCTTGTCAAGAAAGATGCAATGAAATCAACTTGTAACCATTAATCACATGTCAAGGTTCCCAAATCTTCACCTGAATTTAAAATATCTCTTCATGCTCACTTACTGTGCAAGAGACATTAATAAAAACTGTAGAAGATGCAACCACCTGATGGGGGAAGAAAGTAGTAGAATTATGAAAACAGTAAACGGAAAATAAACCATTATAAGAATAACTCAAAAGAGAAACATTCAACCCTAGAGCTTACATAATAATGTTTGTCATAAAGTCCAGAATAATTTGAAACAAATTTAATGAGGTTTCAACTGGATATGAACTTCATTTGTTTTTGTCTGAAAATGAACGTACAGAACCAGTCACTTGAAATGGAGAGTCCTCTACTTACCCCCCACTGCGTATCCTGCTGCGGTAAATCCTGATGTAGCAAATACATAAAAAGGTAGAGAAAGACAGCAGGTATATGCTGTCATAGTGAGAGGAAAATAACACTGGAAGAAAAAAAAAAAAGATTCCTAAAAGTGCAGAAAGTGTATTGCTCCGCTTGCTGTTTGTAGATGGAGCTCCTGTGATGCCAGGCTTCTTACATCATGCTTTAAAGTTTATTTGCAGACTCATCTTGAATGGGACTTTTTTTTCCCCTATTCACCTACCAAAAGTTCTAACAGCAAAGTACAGGAGCGAAAAAGTTATTCTTTTGAGCACAACTGTTCCCTATTAAACACCAATGTTGAATAAAAAAAGGCTGAATAATGAAATGTCTTGCTTTTTATTCACTAGCATAAGTAGCAGAAACACTAAAAGTGAATTCCTGGCATAAACTGACAGTTGACCTTTCCATTAGCATGGGTATATAAAACCCCAGGCCCTGCTTCTCACGTGCCTCCCATTGAGCAAGAAAATATCATGTTAAAACCTGTTACCCTGGATAACCTTTCTAAACCAGGAATGAGACTCCATCAATCATACTACATTAAGTCAGTGTCTTTCTCCCAGGAGCTGACAGCGCAACAATAAGGTGATGCTATTCTCTGTTAACAGGTTTCACTTATCAGCACAAAACCAACACAGAGCATGAATATTTTGTTTGTCCCCTTTGGAGAGGTATTGAATGGTCAAGATTTTTTTTTTCTCTCTCTCTCTCTCTCTTTTAACAAGCATCATTTGATCTCTATGTCCAGTCCAGCAATTCCACATGGGGTCATGAATAAAGGGATTCAGCAGCAGTTGCCAGTGACTCGCTGGGTTTATGTTTTTGAGCATCAGTCATGTGCAGTGGTGCATGACATCCTAATACAATTCCACTGAAATGGTGTCCAAGGCCTCACAAGTAAGTAGATTCCTTAGAAAAATAACTCAAGTAGCATTTAGCTTCTATGCTAATTAGCATTAGGAACAAACACTCTTAAACCGTCATTGTACAAAAAGTAAAGTTTAAATCACACTGAAAGCTTTACTATTTACTGCAACTTTTTGGCCTCAATGATTAACTGAACACATTTTAATATTGGTTCCTTAAATGTTAGAAAAACTGTTTCTTGAAGCAGTTTTTTATTTGGACCAACAATATTATAAACCCCAATGAGCTTCTGCTTGTGCTCTCTCCTTCAACCAGACATGTACACACCAAGTACATGCAAAAGGTCCTTCTTTCATTTACTCAAACCATCACAGCTGACCGGTGGTGTAATTTTCTGGTGTTTTATAAGTTTAGTCATCGCAAAGATGTGTTTAGATCTTTTTGGATGCAGCAAGAGTCGTGCCAGACATCAATGTGTCGTCAACACCATTGTAATAACTTCATTGCACCACTGTCAGCAGAGACCAGTGTGGAAAGTCTTCATTTCAGTACTTCATAACTATGCCACTGCAGTATGTGCTGGTCCCAGGTGTTACATACAGTATACTGCTATTCCTTCACTTTCTACCTAGAACTACTATATCTGTGCCACTGTGATAATCAGCCATTGCCACTAAAGTGTTGTGCATTCTCCTCAATACACACAGGAGCTTCTCATACTATACTGTATATCATGCATAATGGGGAACAAACCAGATTCTTAATTCTTCCCAGAAGACTTCACTGAATGTCCATGTTCTGATTTATTTACATGTTGCTCTGTTGTTGCATGAGTAAATGAATTAATGTCCAAAAATTTGTTTCATTGTTGGCTATTAGTATGTAAAGCTGCTTTTCAGTATCAGTGATATTTGGTAGATTACTGCTGTTTTTGAGATTTTCACAATACCTCTGGTAATGTGAAAAAAGGGGGAGGGAAAGAAGCAGCATCACTTAGCTGCCACTTTGTCATTTAGCAGATGGTAAATGGCAAAGTGGCAAATGAAAATATATCCAGAATCGTATCCTACATTTTGGAAGCTTTTTAAAAGCATGCTCTCATGTTTTGCGTTGACACTTTTCAGTCAAACTCAAATGATGCTAATGAAAGCAACATTTCCGCTAATTTGTATTACACACAAGTAGATGATAGGAAAGGATAAAAACAAAGTGCTGTGCAAGGCATTGCTTCGAGCCAATTGCAAACATAACCTAGTGATACAACTTTGATCCATTGCCCTACATTGCAACATATAGGATTTTTTAACATGCTGCATGTGCCTCTTCAACGCAACAAGTGTCTACGATGCTATTTAAAGTCACATAGAGTGGAGGAAACTTGTTTACTAACTGAGCAGGCAGAATAAATGTTGCTGCCAAAACTGTTTGGCTAAAAATATTATATTCCCCAGTTCATAAAAAGTCCTTAATAATCCAAGTCATTGTAATGACCTTAGAGCTTTACTTGGATCTTGGCAAAATAAAACCTTCTTCTGTGGGTGTGCACAGTACAGGGAACACACAAACACACAGGGCCTTGCTATTTGAGTTCACTATCCTCAGAACAACTCCAATGACGGACTTTGACCCCGTAGCAGAAACGGTTGCTTGGAACCTTACAAAATGAGATGTGCAACAGTCACACAACAAATCAAGTCAGTAAAACACTTTGCATATAGCTGCAGTCCCCATCATAGAACTTGTCAGCCCTGTCCTGATAAACATGCAGCTTTAACTATACTAGTTCGACTGCACTGAGGCTTCTAGCATGAAGCCTCAGTAAAGGTGTTAGGGTGGTTCTTTTGAACATTGTCTGCTCTGTTCTGCCTTTTTTTTATCTCAACTGTGGGTTTATTCAAGCTAACGCATAGCTTGCCCGAATATCTTGCACTATTGCCAGAGACTGGGCTTCATGTGGTGTGCCGAGGGTCCAGTTGCATTGTGTACAAGCAGAGGAGGAAACCATAAGTTGCTTTTAAGTGTGGCTACCATCTGGGATTTTATTTCTGGTTGAACTGCATGCTCATGTTATTTGCTACAGGCTATTTTTCAGCACCTTGAGAGCAGCCGCATTGTACAGAAAGATTTGATTGCACATGCTCCTGCAAGAAAACTGCAAAGCATTTTGGGTTTTTTTTAACAATGTTGACTACCTCATTAAGAATAAGAGATGATCATGAGTGTTCTAATTGCCTCAAGAGGATCATATTTGGAGTAAAACAAAAGAGGAGCAGTGGGAATTTTTTTTGGTGATTTGAAAAGGGCTTGACTATAATGAACACAATGATTGAAGAACCGCCTTTGTGTTTTTAGGAGAATGCTTTTGCCTTGACGGCTACATGAAGGACCCGGTCCACAAACATCTTTGCATCCGCAGTGAGTGGGGGCCCAATCAGGGGTAAGTTATGATAATTGCCTCATGATGATTTGTGATTGCTCATTACCATGTCAGGGTGGAACATTGGGACAACAAAGGAATCATACTCCCCATCAAACCAAGAGTTATTATGTTGGTTTGATAAATCAAAACAAAGTGCGATGTGACCACATGCCGTACGATGTCAGGAGTGGGAAACAGAACTCCAGGTTCACCAAAGCATTTTGCTCCGGACACACACCTAAACATTTGATGAACATGCCAGGCAAGGCTTGAATTTCTATTATATAAGGAAAAGTTGTCTGTTGCAGTTCAATAAGCAAAACTATCGAACAGCATTATTAATTACTGCTTATTGGAATGTCACATATTAGAAGAAAGAAAATGCATACAGTGCACTCTAATTTTTTTCTATTTGATTTTTTTTATGAGAAAACACAGAACCTATAGGGACTTGCATTGTAACACTAACTTGTAAAAATAAAATCACTTGTGGCTTAAACTCCACAGGATACCTTTTAAGAAATGTAATAGACTAACTAAATACCCCATTAGGCTCACTTTCTTTTTTTTTAATAATGTGGATTGCCACTGAGTTCTGGAGCCACTTAAAATCTCTCTGTAGGGTAAATGTGGCAATGAAAAGAATAGCTTGTGCTAATTTCTTACACTTAAATGACTTCCAGCAGGCAGACCAGACATTTTCGTTTGTGTTCTGACTATATTCATACCACAGTTTGTATTATTTTATACATTTTTTTTTTTTTGCTAATTTCCTTCAGCTCACCCAACTGTGCATCTCTGCTTCTTGTTCCTCTGGTCTTCTTCCTGTGTCCCTGTCACTGTGTAACAGAGTGGGCACCCATGGGTGACTTAAATGTTTAATGATCGTAGCCCATGGCATGGAAGCCGCTCCCCCTCCTTACTGATGTTCTTTTTGCTTACAGTGGTGAAGGAGTTTGCTCCAAACGACATCGGGCCCCTGTCACTTCCCTTTCTTGCGCTTTCACTTTGCAGACTGTTAAGTCCCAGAGCTGCCACTCCCCATTAATCTCTATCATTCTCCCTCTCTCACTTCTGCCTCTTGGCATCTGTCTCATTCCCACAATGTTTTTCTCACTCTCACCGCTTGTCCCTTTTTATTTTTTTTCCCCCCAGCTTCTGCTGCTTCCATCTACATCTGTATCTCCTGCTTTTACTGTGCGTCTTCCTTCCTCTGTCTCATTCTGTCATCGCCTCTTATCCACTCCCCTGGTAAATAGATATGAGCCAAAGTCACATTTTATGTCAGCTGCTGCAAAACACATTTTCAGTCTGCTGATTTACACATAAGACACTGTGGTGCTGCGAGTGAATTGTGAAGGAATGTTGCTCTGGTAGACAGAGAAGCAGGGCTTGAGATTTTGGAAAGTTTGGACAAGAAGGATGGATATTCTAAAAAAAAAAAAAAAATTTGCACTTCTCCAACTTTGATTCTAATAATCAGTTTTGCTCTCTCCTCTCTTTGTTGTCTTTGTGTCTGATCTATTTTTTCCTCCTGCAAGTCCCTGGCCTTACACCATCTTCCAGCGTGGTTTTGATCTTGTGATGGGAGAACAACCCTCTGATCGCATTTTCAGGTAAGAAGAACTTCACAAAACTTACTTCTATCTGACTGCATTATACATTCTGCTTTGCTGCCATCAAATAACATGTATCGCTATATATCTACGACTGTTTCTCTATTGATGATTGTTATGAGCCTGCAGGTTCATGCAGCCTGTGAATTTAAAAACAGCTCTAATTACCATGGAAAACCAGGAAAAATTGATTAAACTTTTTTTAACCTTTCGCAATATTATTTATTTTTATTTTTTTGCAGATCAGCAATAAAAACAGAACATTCTTTTTTTGTTTCATGACAACAAAAACTTTTCAGCTCATTTAGACCACTCTGACTGATAGCACTGTTTGTCAGGAACAGGTAGAAGAACATGGCCCAAAGATCCAAAGTTGAATTAAAAGGTTTGTCTTCCCTGTTGGCATATCAACCAGAGTCAGCCGAAGGTTTTAAAATGTCCACAACCAGCTGGTTATCCTAATTTGACCAATTTGGATCTTTAGCTCATTTTATCAAAATAATCCAGCACTTTACCTTTACTTGAAGTCAGGTTTTAATGAGCAGTGCATCCACAATTTTGTTTGCTTAAGCATATATTATTATTTACCAAAATTATTGTTACAGGAAGTAAAATGAGGCAGAACAAATACTGAAGATAAATGCTGAGAGCAAGCATTCAGACACACAACACTTGCCTTCCACTCAGTAATAACCACAGGGAGTTCCTCTAAGGATGGAAAACATGTTTTCCTCCCAACATGTTTTCTCATGAGGACTCTTAGTGTTTTCCACCTCCAGTTTCTGTTGGAGCAAAGCAAATACGTCGTACGGCAGTGCACAAGTCCCAAGTTGTCCATTATAAAGCAGGGCTCGTTAGGTGGCAGCTAATTTATCCTGTGGTCACCCTTGTACGTCATCCTGCATCACAGGGAACCTCGGCTCCACCGCCAAACACGGTCCCAAAGGAGCAAGTGAAATAAGATGTGGCAACTGTTTCCTGAGGAATAACATGAAAATAATACTACTTTTAGGAAACGTAGTTCCAACAGCAAACTCCTAAAATTAAGCCTTATTTAAATAAAAAAAACAGCTGCACTTTGATCCACTTAAAATCTTAACTTTGAAACAAGATGATTAATTAGCTTCATGTAATTAAATGTTTTGTTTCTGCAGTGGTTTAATCACTCTGGGTTCGCACTGAGTGGTAGTTCACACAATCCTCTGATTTCCCTGCCCTTTTCAGATGCTAAGGTTGCATTTTTATTAAATGCAAATTGACCAATTGAAATTTTTGAAATGCAGGTATTCAGCATAAAAATGATTATTTTGTGGGAAAAAAAACTGTCTTTTGTAGCACAAGTCGGCATGCATTATTCATCAAGGCTAATACAACATTTCAAGTTAATCAGCTCACAATGTTTAACTTAAACTTTAAAATACTGTGTTATACCTGCTATGAATGGAAAGGTTGATGATACCATTGTTACACAAAAAAAAATATTTGATGTTTTTGTTCCAGGCATCTGTTTTTTACAGATTCATTGTTGTTTTGGTGTCTCAGGGGGAAACTCTGAGTGGCCCCATTTTACCAGGGTTTTGTTCCCTCTGTTAAGGGACCATTTTATGCAGTAAATTATGATTTTGCTTAAAGGCAAATTAAATAACTCCGAATCTACTTCAATTTGTGACATGAAATGATTCATGAAATTAAGACATCCATCTTTAAAAATCTGCTTTTTTTAATGCAACTTGTTGTTTTTGGTTCCACAAAGAATGAATTTTGGTGGCTTTTAAAATTTACATAGAATATCCCCGTGTGTATGTCAACCATTGGTAATGTGTAGGAATGATTTTGCATTTGGCCAGGGTTTCCATATTGATGTCTATGGTAAACACAAAGCAAAAATCTTAGACCTTAAGTGGTTGGTTACTTGGATGCCTGTGACAAGGTGGCAATGATTACAGCTGAAGAGCCAAAAGGGCAGGGCGATGATCGAGAGCATCCTCTGCCTCAACATGACTGTGTGGTATGGTAGCTGCACAGCATTGGAGAGGAAACAACTGACACGGGTGGTGAGAACAGCACAAGGCATTGTGGGATGCCCCCTCCCAGACCTGGACTCCATTTACACAGGCCGGGTCAAGAAGAGAGCTGGATCCATAGCCATGGATTCCAGCCACCCGGGCCACAGACTGTTTGTGCCGCTGCCATCAGGCAAGCGGTACAGGAATATACGGACTACAACAAATAGACTGAGAAACAGTTTCTTCCCCACAGCCGTCAGAGCCATTACTCCCTGCCGCCCCCCCCTCCCACACATATCATAACCTCGCAGTCACACATACATATCCCCCACCCCCACACAGCCATATTGTTCTGCACTTTGCACTGTCACATCATCTGTACTTTGCCATAATTGGACCTGCTGCTACTTCTTTGGTGTGGTTGAGTGCCTTTAGTTAATTTAGTTGTATATATTGTTATTATTATTATTGTGTGTTTGCTTATTTATACTGTATATATTTGACCTTTTGCACGGGAGCTGCAATGGAAATTTCGTTGAATTCTGTTCAATGACAATAAATGCTATCTATCTAAAAACCCGTGAAGAAAATCTGTCAATATTTTTCAAACTTCCTTTTCTTTCTGTGGAGAAATTCTGTTTTTTTGCACAAAAGCCACATTCTCCTATTCACACTTGGTGACTCTCCAAATCTTCCAGAATGATTCTTATTGATATTGGCTAAAAATATACCGAACGACTTACTGGTCTAATATAATAACAAATTCAGATTTTAGCAGTGTTTCGGCTCTTACACAGAATAATTTAATTGCATATCCACAAGAAAGTAATACATTTTCAGATCTATTTTTCTTGCCATTAGTTTGGAAGCTATGTGCTTGAATTTTTTCCAGAAATATCATCACCCTGTAGGTAAAAATGTATCCATTCATTTTTTTTTACAAATATTTTGTTTCTTCTTTGTTTTGAAACCTAAAAATGGAAACACAATTTTAGCACTTTCAAAAATAACAACACATTTTCTATAGTAGATTATCAAGTTGTCTCTGAAAAGGTCATGTAACATTTGACAAGCGTCATGGAAAGTCAAAGGAGTCTGTCAACTCTGCTCTCGCCAGATTGTGGTCGGTTGGTTTGGTGACAGCAATTTGCCAGTTGTGTTTCCCCACAAAGAGAAGAAAGGGTTAATTGAACTATAGGTGTGAAGTTGTGAATTGTTATGCATGGAGGATTTTGTGGAGCTCAGCATAGCTGCCCTTTCCATTTGCATTTTGTCAAGAGAAGTGTGCTGTGTTCAATGTTAAGGAGGAAAGCTTTGATTGTGCTTTGGGCACAGGAAAGTAAATATTATTTGTGGGCATCAAGGATTCATCACCTGGTCTTTTATGACACTGTAGGTTTGTATGTGTGAGACCAGCTGACCAGTCCTATGATAAGACTATTTGTATTATCCAAGCAAAAAGAGAGGTGAGGAGCAGACTATAAAAATTAGTTTTATTTAGCTAGACTGAGGGCAAAACATTGTCTCTTCAGATTGCAAAGGTTGCAGACTCACAAGGTGTACATGCATAAGCAACATTTTATTTCACTTTGCCTTCATGTCATTCTTTTCACTTTTAAAAAGCCCACTTCTGTGACTGTGTCTTCTTCTAGATTTACATACACCCTGGGAGAAGGAATGTGGCTTCCTCTGAGCAAAAGCTTTGTCATCCCTCCTGCTGAGCTCGCCATCAACCCGTCAGCCAAATGCAAGACAGATATGACAGTAATGGAGGATGCGGTAGACGTAAGGTGAGAGACATTTAAAGATGCCACTTTTCTTAAGTATAGCTTTAGGAACTGAGACAAAAGAAGCTTCAATGGGAAGAACAATTGTTTCATTAAGCATCATGATCTTATTGCTAATTACACTATAACAAAAAGTTTATCATCACCACACTCAAATGTAACAAAGACATTTGCTGGCTTTAAATGATGACATATATTATCATACTTTCATGTCATCCTGCATAAAGTAAAGTAAATGTCAACTCTGACAGCTACCCTTTTCAGGAGACTTGCGCTGCTCTGTATTCTAACTTCATCTGCACTTGTTTTTTTTATTAACTATTGTTTCTGTGAGTTTTAATCATCGCACTGTTGTTGATGAAGAGGTCTTAGTGGTCATGATTCACAGGGTAATAAAATTCTGAGTTCAAACACAAAATCAATTATGGAGAAGCAGCAGGGGGAAAAAAAGGAAAATAAAACTAAGAACTGGCTGGTGATTTGAAGCCAGAAGCAGTGTTTCGATTGTTAAATGGTTCATAACTCCGAAGACAATCCGCTCTGCATGCAACGACTGCGTCTGTGTCTAGACTGCAAAGAGAGCAGTAACTTAGCCAAAACAAAGCTGCAGTGTTAAATTGGACCCAGCCGACATCAGGGAAGCAGCAGAATTATTTAGCCACTTTGCTTTTCTACCAGTGGGTGGATAAGTTGACCCAAGAAATGTTCATATCAGGACGCCAATGTAACCAGAGCTCTTAATCAGGTTCTTTAAATTTAGGTTTGAGTCGATAACATGTTCTCTGTTTTTACAAACATTTTTGCTCCTCTCCACTTCTCTGTTATCTTCCCAGTGCTGGGAGGAAATAGAAGAATGTGTAGATATTTGAAAACTAGACATTAAATAAAAACACAATATATAATGACCTTTTTATCCCGGTTTATAGTGTGAGACATGGAGTTGACATACTGTACATATCAATACAATACAATAAACCATATTAGGTTTCATTGGAAAAATTACAAGTTGTGCTACAATGTGTATGCCCTGCAGATAATTGACACAGGGTGCACTTTAAAGGAAAGTCGGACTAAATATAGAACTATGTAGCGTAGACGTCATCTCTTAGCTATGGATGTGGGAAGGTTTAACCCACTCAGTGTTCATAATAACCCTCTTATCTACTGTGGGATTAACTAGGCCACGTTTTTTACATTGGTCCACACAGAATTAATGGACTAGTCATAACTCCAGCAAGTATATGCAACTATAGACTAGTAATAAATTTGGTAATGCATCATTAACTTGCATTGTTTATTACTTGAGCAGAATCCAATTCTTTTCACTAGTCTGCAGGTTTGCATTGCCACTTCATTAAAACAGATCCATTTTTTATCATATAACTACTCTGAAGTATTCTGTAAACTGGGACACACAGAATATTTTTCAAATTAAAGACGTAATAAAGAATCACCTCCATAAAGGTTGATTGTACTGTGGATTTTCACATTTCCACACCTGCATCTGGTTATATGCGTCTTTTCACGTTGCACTCTGACTACATGGGTTTTAAAACCACCAGCAGGCATAATTTTGGCTGGATATTTGACAACACTTCTCGGTAAAATTAGCAGAAATACTTTTAAATAATCTAACTCTCCTCTCAGTCCCAACTTTTATACATTGTTTACAAAATCCAACCAGCTTGAGGGTAGGTCCTTTGCAAATCCATTCCAGAAACTTAATATTAACATTCTTTATCAATCCTCAAACCAGTTTCGATAATTTTTAAATTCAAACTCCCAATTTCCAATGTTCAACAATCTGAATGCCACCCTCAGATGACAAAAAATGCTAAAGATGTTTATGAACAACTCAAGAGCATAACGTAGCTGCTGCACTTTTGTCACCTGATTGTGCATTTGTCTCCCGTTCCACATCACATAAATGTTATATTTAATTGAAAGTTGGGAACTGGAACGATCATTGGGTTGCAGTAAACTCAACCAATTTGAGATAATTTTGGCTTTGTGCCATGATGCATTATAATTATTTAGTTTCCTGTGTAATCGTTTGGTCCTTCCATCTGTATTCATCTTGAAATTCTAATGATTAATATAATTTGATTTCATCTCATATTTTTCCTGATTTAAATTGTAAATGTTTTGTGAATGGTACATTTAAAACTATGTGATAATGCTGTATGCTTTGTAGATATTTCAACAGTGAGCTGGACTGTTGGCAGGCAAATTAAAAGAGAAAAATATGAACTGTCCTTTTTTTTTAACCGAGTAGTTACAATATGAACTGCTCTATTAAAAAAGGAAGAGCTGAACATTACTGGGGAAAAGGGCACAGCTTTATTTAAATAAATATGTCACTCACTGAGTCTGAATTATTTTCACACACAATGATTTTTCTTTATATAGTCTTGGAGTCATTGAACTTGTCTCATTAAGCTGAACCCAGTGACTTTGTGGCAATTCATAAAGTTGTGTCTTTTAAGTGCTGCACAGTGAAACATAAACAAGAAATGGCTTCATTATACAGAGAAAATACATGTATGGGCCTGTTGATGGGCATACATCACCAGCGTGATGCAAATGATTTCTGAGATATGTGCATAGAAATTTCATCTGCATACTCCAGCTGTGTGTTACTAATTCAAACTGGTGTCCAAACCAGAGATGGTTAGGAGTAAGCCACAACTCAAGATATGAAATGAAGGAGTTTGTATTTGCAGTTTGAAACTATCAGAAGTCAAACATAACGGTGATATGAGGGCAGGGACATCTGTGACTGCGATGTGGAGTAGCTGCTTCCCCCACATATAGGTATTAAAACTGCTGAATAAAATAACGAGATGTCAAACGTCTATGCTATGGTTGTTATGTTCTGAATTGTGCTTGATCGTTTATCTGGTGACCTCCGTAGCCCCACCGTTTCATTTTATAAACACAGTTTCAGATAAAATTTGAGTAGCACTCATGCACTTCATACACAATCACCAACTTCTGTTTGCAAAGGATATGTGAATCAACTGCTTTCGACTGAATTGTGTCATTTTGCTTCCAAAACAGTCTGATTTATTCAAGCCATTCAGTCGTCCATCCATCTTATCTGGAACTTATCTGATATCACATTCCCAAGGTAGCTGGCCCAAAAACAAGACACGCCTACGCAAACATGCATCATTGGTGATATCTGATACTGATATCAGCCAGTTCCAACTTCTATGTGGAAAATAAAATACAAGAAAATATTTTTAAAAAGTCAGTGATTCGATTTTTTCGACATGTCACGCAACATGTGTGAAAAAGCAGTTGCTGTAAAATATAATGCAATTATTAAAACAAAGAAAAATGCATGCAGAATAGACAAACCAGAAATGCATCTAAAAGTTGCAAAACAGTGACTTTTGAGGAGTAGATTTGAAAAAGTCTTCTAGCAGGGGAGGGTAGACCCACATTCATTTTCATGGGGTCTTAATCTGGCTCACATAAATTATTAAATATTTAACAAATATTTGCAAAAAAAAAAAAATGTTTTCTAAGTAAGCAAATAGAGCAATGTGGTTAAAAAGTGATAGTGCTGAGTTAACAAATGTGTGCAAAGTTTGGCACCTGGTAATAACTTCAACATAGATGAACTCTAGTTACAAATAATAGGGGGAAAAACAACATGTAGTTTAATGCCCTAGATGTAAGAAGGTTTATCACAAGAAAATGTCCAAGATTTTAGATTTTTTTTCCCTAATTTGTAGCCCATTGTGCCTCCTGTAGGCTCTCACAGAAAGATTACATGTTCTTCTGTGAAGCCCTCATCAAGATAACATGAACAAAATGCAGATCATCATCCAACAATTTCAAACAGTGCAACCCAGCATTGGCTCACTCCTGCTGCTCTGTCGGCAGTCTGTGTCTAACCAGACTTAAGAGGTGCTACAATTGGGGAAAAAAAATCTTACAGCTTTTTCATTGAAACATACGGCGCAGCTTTTCCAATCTTTCCTTTTGGTCCAGTACTTCCAGATCTGACTTTTTTTCCCCCTATTTTTACACAAGATCTAACAAATTCCTGTGACCGTCAGGATAAAATATGGCTCAAAATTCTGACAATCAACAAAATTTTACCTTTAACCTTTGGTAGTCTTATTCTGCCCGTTTAATATTATTATTACTGGTATTAATATATTTCTTACATATGTCTTCGCTGTGGGGAAGTCTGAATAAAGAAACTGTGGAGTGTAAAGGCATAAAGTACTGAAAGAAAAAATATAAATATATGATTTTTATAATGCACAGCCTTATTGACGTTCATCAATAGTTGTTGATTCAAGTTTTGTTATGTACGATCTATTCTCTGTTCATTTTGCTTAAATTCATGTTGGACACTTTCTGTATGTAGCTATATCATCTTTACACAAGTTTGTACTTTATTTCTGTATGACAATGTGTTACATCAAACACATAAATGATTCACAGTTCAACTAAATTCACAGTGTGGGAAGCTTAGAAAGTATATAAATATGCATTTTTATCTTATTTTATCACACCTACAAATTATTTTTGTTGTCTAAACATTCCTTTTGTGAATATTTATGATGTCAAGATTTTTAAGCTCTCTGTTGGGAAATTGCAGTGAGGATGCGTTGTGTTTACACACTTTCATCTGTTTTTCTTTTTTTTTTAACATGCTATTTTGATTTGGCAGCTTTCTACAAGTCGCTGTGTAAATAGCTCATCTCCTTCTGATCTGTGATCTAATGAATGCTCTCCTCAGCGATCCCTCAGGGGCTTCACAAAAACACTGTTAACACCTTCTTGAAACATGCTGATTCACTGTTCTTCTGAGCTGCGTTCCCATGTGTTTGATTGTCATTTGTAACTTTGTTGCTTCCTGGCAGAGAGATAAGTGACAACAAACGCTGATCTTTTTCCATTGTTTAGCTGGTGTCACACAAGTTCAAGCAATTTGGGAAACGAAAAAAAACAAAAAACATTGTGAAGTATTCTTTGCACTTTTTTGATGATGTATTAGCTTGAAACTAGTTTTTTTTTTAAATACAGCATCTGTAAAATAACTTCAACATCTCCCAGTATCAAGACATCAACAATTTAAAGAAAAAAAATTACATTTGGACTTTTGAAGCAAAATTTCTCTGTGGTGTAATTCTTAAAGAAATGGTTGTTTTGTGGTTTATTTCTTTCATGTTCTATTTGATATTCTGATTATTATTTTACAAGATACTGTTAAATTATTTAAACTCTGTGGCTAAATTACACAAGGGGAGATGTACCGTGAAATATTTATCAACAACATATTTTTTCTGGATTTTTTTGCATATTTCTCACCGTTAAATATTTTAGATTATTAAGCTGATTTAAATATCAGCCAAAGATAACTTGCACAAATACATAAACATTTTTCAATTGATGATTTCATTTATTCTATCCAAACAAATATAAACCTATGCGAACAAATAATCAATTCCTATCCAAGTCATTATCTAACCACATCTTCTGTTTAACTAGTCACAGCCAAGCTTGATTCAGACCTTTTGAATAAAGAAAATCACTTAAGCAGAACCTGGAATTAATAATTGACAAAAAAACAACTATAGTATGCTTTTCTATTTTTACAAAATTTACTTTTAAGGTAAGTTGAATTGAAGTGACAAAAAAAAAGTCTGGCAAGAAGCTTTAATCAGACTTTTGGTTTTAGGTTTTTGTTATCACTGTTCATACTGATAATGCTCTGAGAATAGGAATATTATCTTCAGACGACATACCAATTCATTGTGAGGGTATTTTACCAAATAATAAATGTTGCCTTACTTCGTCATCATTTAAACTTTTAATCAATGATTTATGTCGGCGGCTGTGGTAAATTGTGTTGTACTCTCTGTGGAGGTCCCCTGGCTATTATCAGGGTTCCTCAGTAATTTAGTATTCACACTTGCTGTTGGTTTCATCATCTGCCGATGTTCCTTTCAACAGGTCCCCACAGTATAAATGACAGCAGTGCAACAGGTAATTAAAAACGGAGAAATTGGTTTTGTAAGATAACATCAATTTGAGTTTGAAAGGGAAGAAATCCAATAGCTTTTTTTTTTTCTTCCAATTGTCAACATATAAATAAAACCTACTTCTTTGCAAAAATATTTCAGTCTATTTTATTATTTATTAACAATGTCAAATACTTAACTTGTCCATCTAATTGGGTCCGTTATTAATTTTATAGTTTTTGATAAAAAAAAATTATTCATATTAAATGAAAGCTCCCAGAAAGGTTAAGGTATCAAATTCATTTAGTGTTAGCTCTAATACTGTCTACTTTGAATACTGCAATTTTTTAAAAGATGGTTTTGCAAAGCACTTTCCATGGATGAATATTGAAACATTGCTTTGACATTTATTCATTAGTGTGGTATTATTTTTTTGGCGCATTATGAAACAATTAAAAAATATTTGATCCTCATTATTAATAAAATTACAATGCATTTTCTTGACAGTAGTGTTGTGAGACTGGAGATAATTGGATGAATCAACACCGCTGACACTAATGTCAGATCTTCTTACATTTATATAAATTTTATTTAATCAAATTGAGTGTAAAACCAGGTTTGATCCCATCACAGTTTACTTATCAATTGTATTATCGAACTGCACCTAATTATTGATAATCTTAAAGGTTCTTATATCCGGTGGGAAACGTATTTCACTAACAGGAATGTTCTAATGTTTTTTTCTGTTCTTTTATGTTGTACAGTGCCTTACAAAAATAATCTCACTTAATTTTTTTTTTTTAAATTTTAATCTAGTCAAAAAGACAAATTACAGTGAATTTCTGTGGGACTTTACATGACAGACCAACACAAAGTAGAACATAATTGTGATGAAGAAGGAAAATAATTAGTTTATCAAAATAAAAAAAGAACAAAAATTGTAAAAGTGTTTGTGCATCCATCCCCCTTTACTTTGATTCATCTTAATCAAATTAAGTGAAGAAAATTCCTTCAGAAGTTATCTGAGTGTTATTATCAAACCTGTGTATTATTTATTCACAGAATAGATATATTGTGTTAAGGTTTTAGAGGCATGAGAGGACATACATAAACACACAAGACACTTTATGAATAAAGTTGCAGGAAAATTTTGGCAGATTAGCTTATAAAATTATATCCCAAGCTTTGAACAGTCCTCAGAAGACAGTTCAGGTAATCATCATATAAGGAATAAGGAAGGAGTGTTGCACAACTACAAAGCTTCTTCAACATGACTCTCCTGCAAAATCAGGGGTTAGCAAAATTTACCAAAGATCCATTTTAGCCATTGCTATAACTTAACATACATTGGGCCAGAAAACATATATGAGGCTTAAATAAAAGTGAACTTAAATTTCACAAATAAGTACATAGTTGATAATGTTTTGTTCTAAAGCTAAAGAGCCACATTTTTTGTATTTTTTAGCTTTTAGATTGAAACAAATATTCTTGTAATAGTATTAGCCCAATAACAAAACTTGCAGTTATAACCAACAGAGTGTCTTTTTTCCATATTTCCAAAAGACGTCTAACTCAAAGAGGTAATAATTTCCCACCTGATGACATAAAAATGGCTGAGCAAGATGAAGAACATTGCCCTTGTACCATTAGTCTCCTTCTGTTCAGATGGATAATGGGAGTTCATTTTATGTAGTCGTTGATCAGATATTGCTCTGGTGTAGTGCTTTAATTTGTACTATAAAATAAAGAGCATTGGTTTATTGCTGGTGGGAATCACTTTGAATCCCAATAGACAAAATGTGGCAAAGTTTAGTTTAAGTTTTTTAATAAATTCTCAAGCAAACATATTTTGCTTTTTAAAACAACTCTATGCAGGGGTGAATACAGAAACATTTCAGTGCCCTTTCATGTGCAACAGATTGCAGGCTCAATTACTGACAATAATACCCCACATAACACACATTACCTCTGCTTTCTCCCTCCTTGTTGTTTCTGCAGAGAGGAGCTGATGATCAGCTCGTCGTTCGACTCTTTGGAGGTCCTCCTGGACTCTTTCGGACCCGTCAGAGATTGCTCGAAAGACAACGGCGGCTGCAGCCGCAACTTTCGCTGCATATCTGACCGAAAGCTCGATTCCACCGGCTGTGTGGTGAGTCATCTTTCTTTATAAATCTCTACCTTTAGGCGGCTGTAGATTCCGCCACAGAAAAAAAATGACCTTTCCCCAGAGAAAAGAATCCAATTCAAAGTATTACAGAGTGGTATACAATCTACGCACTCCATCTTATGACTGATGCAGCACAAGAGGATAAAATTGCCTTAACCTCCAGCAGATCCAAACCTTGAGGAGTTTTGATCTTTTGCCAACGTACCTGGCCACTTTTCTAAAGGTTATAAACCAGATCCCCTTTTTTTTCATTAATATCCTGTTTTGGTCATCATTGTTTAAGTCTGTTTGCTTGCATAAATATTCATGGACATATCCACGGCGACCCACATCAAGGACACACAGTGAAGCGGCATTCTCTAGCGTTTCTGAATAGACTATTTGACTCTCCCCCGTCGTCTCTCATGCCTCTTAGGCCGGCAGCACATTCATTACCTCAAGGTGGTGCTTAGCAACCAGGAAATGTAGCAGCCAGGTTTGTTTTCTTCTCCATCTGCTGGGGACCCTACTGCTTGCGTTTTTGTCATTGCAGAATCTTATTGCCTTCTGCTGGTGTTTTGCTTCCCTTAAATCCCTCACCCCTCACCCCACTTCCTATCAATGATCTGTCAGACACCGTCCCCGCAACAATTTAATTTCTTTTCGAGTGCTTTGATGCACTTCAGTCGAGGCTTTAAGGTGGTCTGGAAAGATGGTGTTGATGTGATCCTGTATGCCTCTCTCTCTCACTCGCGATGCATCTCAAACATGGTGGAGCAGCTGGTGGGAAATTTTAATGGGGGGATATGGAATTTAAAGTCTGGAGCATAGACCCACGTTTATTCCGCACTTCTGCAGTGATATTACGATATCAATATCACCTATAACAAATATTTGAGTGCATTTGTTAATGAATATCAATCTCTTCCATCATCTTACTTTTATTTTGAAGTCATAGATTTACAGTAAGTGAACTCCAGGCAGTGAATATGAAGGTAAAAAGCCCATTTCAAAGTATTTGATTGGCTCTTTAAGCTTTAAAACTTCTTTTTCTACTGCCCTTTCCAGATATCTTTCCTCTCGAAATGTGGTACCTTAGGATGGCTCGGTTTTCGAGTCCTTCCCATATCGGCTCAACAGGGCCAAAAGGCCGGAGTCCACCCTGACGACTCTGATGGCTCAAATTAGCATCCCTTCTTCAATTGTAAATGTGGCCGTTGACCGTCAGGCCAGAGGGTAGGAATGTGAATAGTCCATGTTGGGGGTGGGTGCGATCTATGATGGAGGCAGCTGTACAGTAGACTCTCCTGTAGGTAGTGCTCTTCAGTTTAGTTTTGAAGCATACATGAAGTGTTTTTGGAGAGATTTTACCTTTTGCAGCTGATCCATGATGTTGTGCTGCATTATCCAGGTCATTTTGCCAAATGTACATAGAGTTTGCAAAACATACAATCTGTTTCAAAAAATATGCAAAGGTTTTTCTAAAAGAAATTAGTAATGTTTCTCTTTGAAATAAAGCTAAGAGGGTATAACATGACAGTTTAGAAATAAACTAACCAAATTAATTGTGTTGATCCACCTCAAAAAAATCATGCAAAAAGTGTAAGCAAAAGAAATCTGGGAGACTTTGCACATGCAAATTTGCATGCAGCCTTTTGTGCAGTGGAGGATAAATAGGTGACTGCTTCACCTATTTAGTTCACAAGAACTAATGGCATTTATTTCAGTCATAATCTTGCGGGGGGTGACCAAGGTTCCATCACTATGTGACAGCTGGTCAGCAAACCTGGCAAACATGATTGACATGGCAGCACTGAATGCACATGTGCTTTATCAGGCATGCATTGGGGTGCAGGAGAGACGGGTGGACTTCCTGGTTGAGCTTGCAAAAGAGTTCGGTAACTCTCATGTGAGTGAGAAGAAGGCACACAATGAGAAACTGCTTCGGCAACAACCTTCCACACCCAGCTCAGGCAAAAGGGCGAAGTGTCAGGTCAACCATCGATGCAGGATGCGTGTCCTGAGGCCGAAACATCATCAGTGACCCCTCACACCCCCACCATGGACTGTTCTCCCTGCTGCCCTCTGGAAAGAGGTTCTGCAGCATCCGGTGCAGGCCCACCTGTTTCCGAAACAGCTTTTTCCTACTTGCCATCAGACTGCTGAACTCTTAACTGGACTGCACTCAAAAACTGGTCTCCACTTCATACCTTGCACATGTACAGAGCTAAATAACTTCTATTTTACTGTCAGTCCTGCACTTTATATTTTATATTTAGATTTATATTCATATTTTATATTGTATTTTATTTTACTCACAACATTGGAACCTCAAACATTATCCTGAGCCGTATGCAACCAAATTTCGTTCTGTATACACCCTGTGCATTGAAAATGACAACAAAGTCAGTCTAAGTCTAAGTCGAAGTCTAAGGAACAATTGTGCAACTGTGAGATGCGTTGAGGCCATTACCAGGGTACTTCTAAGGTAATGGCCCTATTTACTGAACAAAAGCACCTACTAGATAAAATCCTTCAGGCCAGTTGGACTATCTAAGCCGAAATAGGTATATGTCAAAGTGGACTAACTCAAGCCATTCTAGTGTTAATCTGACAGGCAAATTTTATATTCATAAATTAAAATGGAGAGAGAAAAAAAGTGATAATGCATAATAAAAGTATGTATCTTTTTACATGAGAGACTATATTCTGCAACTGGAAAGACATAGTATTTAGAGATCATAATGAGGACTAAAATATCTGTAAGTCTGCCTGAAGATCATGGTCAAAAGATTATGGTTCTTGTCATACTCTGAGGTGTGATTTTTGTGCTCACTCGTATTGGTACCTGAACAGCAGAGCAAGTAAAACAAATCCAGCAAACTTAAGCTTTTACACCCACAGTTTTTTATAGTGGAATAATGTATCTCATCATCTGATTATTTTTGGGGTGAAAAGCATTCACTGAAGTAAAACTGTCAGACTGCAAAATTATCTTATGTAGGTCATGCAAGTATGCTACAAATATAAACATCTCTTGAATGCATCTGAACAATATAAGCACGTTTTTAAATCTTCACAAGAAGACAGGACACATTCTACTTTCTTCCCTGATCTGCTTTGCTCTGCATCAGAGAAATTTGTTGGTATTTTCTGTTTTTCTTCTCCTGCGAAGATGATCTCGAGCTTTATGCAGATACTAACTTTCTCACTAAATCTGCATCAATCAAATCGGTTTTGTTTTCTAAAATGACAAGCAAATGACTGGCTGTGATTCACATTAGCATGTTTTTTTTGGTGAGCTTTCCATGAAATGCATGCATAATGAATCGTTTAAATGTAAGCAAACTGCGTCAACAGAGAAACGGAGCGAGATTGTTCTCAGGGTGAATCTATTTCAGGAGCAGATCTGTCTATGTATCTAGTTTCAGAATATGAAACCGAGTCAAACTCAGGTTTTCAAATTTTAGCTCCTGCAAAAATATTGTAATGTATCTGCCCCTGATGTTTCTAACTGCTGCCATACAAATAGCAATTCTAAAACTGTAGCAAAATGACATTTAGACCCTAATTGCTTTTGTTTTGAGTACTTCACTTTATTTGTTCCTAAAACTTGGGAGGATGTTCATATTTGCAAATATTAACTGAACTGGGTTTCCTGTGTTGTTGTTCATGAAAACAGAAAGCATGCCGTTAGTTAAACCAAAAAATATCCATACCCCAGAAGGCTTGAGATTTAAACACATTTTAATCAAATCAAAATGTTTGTGTCTGACAAAAAACGTGATGTGCATATTTTAAAAGATAATAAAACCATATGATATGAGTAACAACTTTCTGTTTTCATTTACATTTTAATAAGAAACAATGCCATGTCAAACATATTTATGATTCTTTATAGTGTATTAAAAAAGGTAATTACTTTTGAAGACTTCTTATAACAGCTGATTAGATTCAAAATTCTTGGAATGAAATTAAAAACACATTTTCCATATTGCATTACAATGCTCATAACTCTATTTTGACTTTTAGCAGTTTATCTGTTTTATCTGTAAATTAACAAAGTATTTCTCATTGTATATTTTTCAACCCACAGGAATGTTTTTCTGCTTTTTGATATCTTAGCGCTGCAGTTACATTGAATGAAAATGGCTTAGTAAATCACCTTTTTTTTCCTGATGCTTTTCAGAAGTCACAACCTGCTCCTATGGGAAAGAGTAAATCTCCTGGTTGTTTCCTGCAGAGTCAGCCAGGAGATTGACTCCTGCATAATTTCTGCTATTAGAAATTATTCAGGAAGACAGACTTTTTGCGTTTGAAAAGTTCTTTGTATTTATGTGTTAAGCAATATATCCATTTATGCTTTGTATATCCTAACTGATTTTGTCCTTTTTATATATACATTTTCACTTAGGAAGAGCAAAGGGAGGAATCGACACCATAGCTGTTAATGGTTAAAAAAATATGCAGCATCTTTATATGTATACATTCCAGATATAAATATAGCCTGTAACGTTAATTTAATCTAATAATAACCAGTGATAGTCTGTATTTAGTGTCAAATTTCCGTTAGAGCTTTAACACTCATGAAAGGGCAATTTAACAACAATTCTGAATGGAATAAAATACAGTAAAAAAAAAAAACTGCGTTAAATTTAACTAATTTGGTTAGATTAATATTTCCTGTGTAATCTTCATAAATTAATCTAATCATTCTTATTATACATTTTTGTTGATCAAATAAATATTCTTCCTAATTCATTTTAGTGACCACTGGCCGATCGAAACCGGCCTTGATATCTTAATTGTTTGATCGAGAAGTCTATATAAAATAAAAATCCTTAAGTTAGATATATCTCTAACAGAGAGTTGGTGGTGCCATGTGCATTTTTGTAAAAACATTTTTCTTAGCGTTATAATGTTCCCCAAAGGTTGGAGTTTATACCTTTTTTAAAGCATGAATTGTTTTACAACAATCAAAGTGCTATACACACATTCACCAGGGGTGGCACAAATTTGTCTGCCTCTGTCTTAGTCCAGCTGCAAACACATTTGGAGGTTGACTTGGGTTTAAATGCATCAGAGAGATATGGCCAAAGAAATCCTGTATAGTACAGCGCCACTGAACTTAAATGTCGGCAGTTCAATATCCATCCAATTTCCATCTTATACAAGGAGATGACTGAGTGGATATTTTTAGCCAAGCCTTTGAAGTCTTGGAGGCACTTGAATCTGTTTTGCCTGGTTGAGACACTTTTTCATGCTTTTCCCTGGTGTGGGAAAGCATAAAACAGTCCTCACATTTTTGTTGTGACATTATTTCTTAATACATAATTACAGGGTGACTTTTAAAAACATTTCACATTTGCCATCCATCTATCTAAGAGACAGCTTCTTTATGTTGCAGTGTGTTGCAAATCCCTGCCAAAAGCATCAGGGGGGGAAAAAAATCCATTTTCTTTCCTCTGAAATTAGTCTCACAAGGATCCAAAGAAAAGTGGTGAAAAGATTTCTTTCCAGCGCTTTGAGGTGTCAAGAAGCTTTTCTTTTGTATGTTAATTATTTACTGTCCTGTAATATGTGTGCATTTGGGTCTGTAATATATCTGAAACCTTTGCAAAAAATAACACTAGGGAGTCTGTGTGCTTATTCCCGATGTCTCTGTTTTCACCTCAAAATCATTTTGAATGTTCACTGAACTCAACTAGAAGCCTGACTGATTCAAAGTTTAGACTTGGACAATAATTCAACATTTACACTCAAGCCAAGACCTCTTGAGAAAGAGGCTAGCTTGCATATTCAACAAGATGTAATCAGCCATTTTTGTGGCTTTTAAATATATATATATATATTTTTCTGCATCAATAAAGCTCAAGGCATTGTTGCTTGGGGACAAAAAAGAAACTGTTGTGCAATTATCTATTTTCTTTAAACATCATTTATTACCTTCCAGCTGAAAGATATGTTTTAATGTTTGAATGTGAATTTATATACATACAAAGTTGAATTATTTAAAATGTTTCAGGAATTTATTTTTAAAAGCTAAAGCAAAGAAAAACAACGAGACAATTTCAAGCCGGTTGTTGTTGGTTGCTGAATTTAAGCCTCTTCCCTCAACTAAATAAACTAAACTAATTAACATATTATTAACAACATAAATGTGACGCACCTTGCCAAAAGCAGGAACAAGGCATGATTCAAGTCCTGTTGTATAAAAAGGCACTTAATGTGCAACATGTAGACATTTCTTAACATACATGACAGACATCTAATGGTACATCTTGGAACAAGAGTCTTATCTTCCACTTATCCAGGATCGGGGAGTGATACAACATTTACACACAGATTCTTTTGAAAGTCTCCTTACCCTGAAGTTTTTTATACAACTTTGCTCTCTTGTAATGCCCTGCACCCATATCAAAGGTTATTCTTGCAATCAGCAAGTAAATACAATATAAGTAAGGACTTATGTTTTATGAAGATGTATAACCAGCTTCTCTGGGGGAGTCCCAAAGCATTCCTTGGTAAGCAGAGAAACATATTCTGTCCAGCGTTTATTTAGGAATGGTATAATTCTAATAAAATTCAGAGTTCATAGGCAACTCCTGGACAACAGCTCAAAGACAGAAGCTCTCAGGCGTATTGAAAAATTGGACACAAACTAAAACCCTGTAAAAAAAAAAATAGATTTCTTACTAGGTAAGCCAGACAAAAGCTCAGTTTTGTCTGTATGCCCACCCAGCCATACTGTCAATAGGTGGGGTTATGGCTAAGCAATGTAAATTACCAGTCTTTGGTAACAACACCCCCAGGTAGCTTATCAAGTTTGGGGAATTTGGCAACTTTGAGGACTGTTTCCTCTTTGAACTTGTCTGCAGAGTGCCAACATTCCAATGCCCATATTTCCTACAACATTTTTTAAAATTATTTTTATGTGTTGACATCAGAAAGTTTGTAATCCACATTTTCTGGCTCTAATTAACTCAAAATGCTCCTAGAGAAACTTGTGCCTGGTTGTATCTTTGCCAGTCACAAATCCTGGGAACTCCCAAGTCCAACTAATTCAAAATAGATTAACAAAACTGCCTCAAAGTAAAGTTTGTGGAAAGAAAAACACAGCTTAAGCTGTACCCGGTGACTTTATATAAACTGCTCAGTAATTCAAGTCTTCTAAGGGAAACACAGATTAGTGACAATCCAATGCCTAAACTTGTGTCAAACAACACAATTCATGGAATGGAGTTTAAGGTTATATTTTTTTCTGGTTAAACAGAAAAAAGTAATGTGCCTGTGAAATCTACTTTAACACCAGATTTAAATCTACGCTGTTAATACCTTTTATTTTTGGGGCAGGGTGAGGAGGGTTTGGGGAATTGCTTAATGTCATTCCTGCCTAGAAGTGGGCCACTCAGCTTTCAGGGCTGTCCAGTCAGGTGGAGTAGCATTGGCACTTCTGAGTGATGCCCACCCAGGGAATAGAGAGCTGCTTGAGTGAGTTTCTCCTCTTCAGAGTGCAGTTGTTCTGCTGCTGAGGAGGTGGTTTTGGGGCTACCAATTTGTAGGCTTGGCCTGCACTAGGAGACATGGTACCAGGATTGGGTAAGGGCGTTTGGTACCCTGCTTCTCTCCTTATGCCTCTTTGGCCTCCTGATCTTTTGTTGTTGACCAGCTGCTGTGTCAGGCATATGTGGGGATGGCTGGTGTCTGTTTGGAGAGGCTGCTGCTGCCTCTGGGAGCCAAGGCTACCCCCTTGCTGCTCTTGGATGCCAAAATTAGTTACAAATTAGCAGCACTTACGTCAGCACTAACATCCTCACGCTTATGCACACGTACAATATGAAGGTTAAAGACCTTTTTTTCTGTAAGTCAGCTACTTAATTAATCAAAAAATAATTTGGGGCTCTTGAGGGAGTTACTTGGGGGCTCTCATAGAATGGGCATAGAGCATTTAATTTGTGTTCCCTGGCAGTCCTGAAGTGTAGAAAAATAAAAAATAATGCCACAAAAGAAATACAATAACTTAGCTGATATTGTAGAACTTTCACAATACAAACAGATGTTTGTGGGTATACTTTAATTGTTTGTGCTTTGATAATTTTCTTGTTTTATTTATATCCTACGCCTCTTGACACATTCACTCAATTCATCTGTGCTCATTATTGTTAGAAAGGTGTTACCAAATGAGTTTATTCCTCTGTGTTTAGATTCTTAGCTTATTTGTGTATGTTGTTTCTGTACATTTAATTCTATTTCTCATTATTCTCAGACATTTTCTTTTTTAATTTGAAGATTATTTGGGACTTAGTTCAGCTCCCTCTGTGTTAATTAATCTTCTCCGTAATGGCGTTTTCACACCTGGTAGTCCAGTAGACTTGGCTTGATCGGGGACCAAAATTGCAATGTTTGTTACATTTTCAGCAGGTATTGGTGTGCATTCACACTGCACTGTGTTAAACCATCCAAAGACTTTGAAGCACTTTATTCTTCACAAATTGTAAACAAAAATGGAGTAGGGACAGATTTTAGCGGTCGTAGGACAAACAAACTAGCGTTCGATTAATGTTCGATTCCTTGCTTTCTCCCTGCCACAGATGTATATTTCCTCTGATTAGTTAATCTGGTTCTTTTGTCCTTCAGGATTTCAGCTCCTGGTTTTTCATTATGCATTGCTGAATTTTTCCGTTCACCACCTGATCTCTCTGCAGTTCTCATTCTCCAGGTCTTATTATTTCATTTAAGCCATCCATTAAACTATGGTTTTTCTCTGCATTTGGGTCCGTACTAGCCTCAAACATGACCGAAATACTGTTAATTGTACACTCCTCATTCCAATAAACACACACTACACAAAATAGGACGATACACAAGCTTCATAGGCTGGTTTTACTAACTGCATTTATACAAGTAAAACATGTTTTTATATGGTTTCGCATACAAAGCAAGATCAGACTCTGTGTGACAGCAGCATAAGCAGAACAGAGGTAGTGTAATTTTTCTTTTCTAGTAACAACCTCAAACCAAAACCATATTATTCACGACTCTTTAGAAGGTCAATCATTGCCGAGGTTGTCTGAGCTCCACTTTCCACTATACTGCAATGCACATTTACTCTACATCACCATTTCCACACAGCAGTATTTGCACTGAATTATCGTAATAGTAAAATGTTTCTCTGTTTAGTTTCTTTTGTATATTTTATGTTGCACATCCTCATTATCCCGTTTAAGGCTTATCGATTTCAGCCACATTCCTCTGAGTTTGCCTTCATTTGCTAAACTTGTCCGGAAGTCAGCTCCTGGCCTGCCGTTGCTGTAAATCAAATGCTAATTACTCAGAGATTGCAAGAACAGATTGAATAGAAGACACAGCACAAATTCCCCCTCACTCTGTTGTTTATGCAAAGCTGGCCTTCAGTGTAAGCAGATGTATATCATGGATGAGATGGAGGGATCAGGTAATGTCTGAAAGATGATTTTTCAACAGTAACTTATAAGGCACCAATCAGAGTTGGAGATGTGTGTATAGCATTTGAATATCTTTTGGCATATTAAGTCCCTGTCCTTATCATAGTTTGAGGATTTATTGGTGTTGTCTTTGAGTAAAATGCGTCATTATTTTCTCATTTACTTATACAACACCAAGTGAGCAAAACCGTTGCTCTTCACCCACAGACACACATCCCACTCCTGTCCAACACCGCATTGAGCACACTTTCAGCCTCCGTTGCATACATTAGCGTGGGCTTTACTAATTATCCTGTGACTGTTGAGCTTATAAATGAGCTTCTCATCTGTCTAATCAGGGCGGTAAACTGGCTGCGCCCCAGCAATGTGATTCCACCCTAATCAATTAACACCTTGTCTGATTCGGTGCCGCCGGTAGCTGTCCTGTCTGTGTTTTAATATCTTCTCTTGTGAGAGATTCGGCTGATGGCGGCAGTGAGAGTGGACCCTGATGTATTGCACTCCTGGGGAGAAGCAGCGTGTGACGCCTGTGGAAGTGAGAGTGTAATAATCATGGGATGATTGTGAGATTAATTAGTTTCGTCTTGTCACTTGTCTCCCCTGCAAAATGGTGGAAAACAAGGATGATGTTGACAGAACAGATTGCCACCAAGATGGAAGATGGAGGATATGAGTACACGTCCAAGATCCTTGAATAAAGTTTGTGTATAAGAGCCTGTGTTTAACATAACATGCAAACCCACATCATTGCTAGCAATAGCATGTTTTATTAGTATCTTTGAGTTTTGTGTTCATTTTATGACAATGTAGTTTGAAGATTGACACAATGAATAGTGTTTGGGTTATGAAGAAAATATGATGCTCCACAGAAGACTGAGAATAAGTTTAGCTCTAACCAGGGTTTTTCGAGGTGTAGGACCAGCTTTCAGGTATGAATTTCTTTTTGCTTCAATAAAGGTCAGATTTATGAAGTATAAGGTTAACAATTGTCCTGTCATCAATGTTTCCCACCTGAACAGGGACTTTGCGCAGCTCCTCTTGTGTTGTCATGGACCTTCTAGCTGCTTCTCTGATTAGTGCTCTACCCACTCAGTGTGTCAGTTTAGGGGAATGGTCGTCTCTTGGTAGCTTTGCAGTTATGTTATTCTTTTCCTGTTCTTGGAAGATGGATTGGACAGTGATATTTGAGCTGTTGGAAGTAATCGCGTGTGAACGCTATGGTACAGACTGATTTAGGCGGCCATGAAAGCAGAATAACATGTCCAATCAAATTCATTGTTTTCTCACAGATGGTTGCTTAATCCTGAGAGCATAAAGCCTTTTTTTCCCTCTTTTACTGCAGAGCCATCTCAAGCATCAGTAACTGGCCCTCCTCACATGCAAAGTCAGTTCAAACAGTCACAGATCTATGATCCCCTTTTTCATGTGAATAGTGCCAAAATGAATGGCCCACAGAGGGAAAAGGTACAAACAAAAGCTACAGGGAGGGGTTATCTTTTTATGCTTCATTTACACAAGATAATAGGATCCCCATCCTTGTATGTAATCCCTCAGTGAGATTTGTGTGTTCCAGATTATAACAAATTAAATTGCAGAGTTAGCATTGAGATGCTCAAAGTGAACTTGTTTTGTTCATAGATGTGCATTTCAGTTCACTTGATTCATTTTTCTAGTCTGCAGAAGAAATAAAACACAGTTTTACTTCTTTGGGGTGTTTGACCTGAACTGTGCAGCCAGATGTATAAACAGATTTTGAGACAGGGAGGTTCTTTTTAAACTCTGCTTCTAAGACAAGTCTCTCTGTGCTACTCTAGATTTAACTTGGATGCTGCTACAGTTGGGAGACCATTTGTGGCTCAGCTTACAATTTATGTGAAAATTCTGCCAACATCAGGTCTGTAGGGCCTTTTTATTCATCCTCTCTCAAGTAGTTAGTGTTTACTGGTAGTTCTGGTAGCAGAGCTGACAGAATCCAGGCAGGCTAAAAGTACATAAAACTAAAAGGAGCTAATTTATGTCAAATAAAATAGCATTTTGCAAAACTGTCTTATGCAACCAACTTGTTGCCTTTGAATGACTCTTGATGAAGTTCCCAGGCAAAACCAAAGTTACCTAACTGTCAAAAAATATTGAGACAATTTAATTCCAACAGATGCTATTTGTAGGATATTGAAGACTTTTGTTTTTGCTATTTGATTTTTACAAAACAAACTAATGTGCAAATTACAATTATCTGAATATTTTAGGGTACATATTTTTAAAATGTATATTTGCAGAGATTAACTTTTTACTCCTACTTTTTACTTATTTCTATTTGTGAGGAAAGCATGTGGGTGTGTTTGTTGGGGTGTGCATGCTCATGCATTGCATATGTTAGGGGAGTTTGACTGAAGACATTGTCCAAAGTGTCGTTTCAACCCATTGATAATGATAAGAGAGAGCATTAAATGACAATAAGCAGTGCTAAAGCACATTGTTAGGTTTATTAGCATACCGCAGCAGCATAGATGCATTTTGAGCATCTGACAAGACAATACCAAGGGAATACATACGAGATGACAGAAATGACAAAGCCACTCTAAGATTTTTAATGTAATGCATTCTCTCACAAATAATGCTTCTCATCCCTCTTAGTTTCCAGCTCCCAACATCTATCTTCATTCTGTAATTGTGCAGGTGGTGGTAGACAGAAGGGCCCTGACTAAAATAACATCAGTAATGGACAATGTCTCCTACCCCATATATGAAGTTGTTACTGAACTGTAGAGCTCCTTCAGTGACAGACTGCTGCATCCTAAATGCCCAAAGGAGCGTTATTGCAGATACTTCCTCCCAGCAGCTGTCAGACTCTATAACCATCACTGCTCCCAACAAAATCAATGTTTACTTCCCTGCTGACATTTGCACGGTCATTTGCACTGTTTTTGCTAATTTTTGATAACATTTCTGCTGTTATTTTACCTATATTTAATGTTGCTGTTACACCTCATTATTCCCTCTGAAAAAATAAAGGTTATTACTTCTTCTTCTAATTGGTACACCTGATACAATTTTGGTGTGATGAATTTATGTATCTTATATTTCCAGCTTAATAATTGTAGCTTGGATTACTGGCTGTCAGCCTACCTGCATTTGGTTCTGTCCTCAACCACCTTTATGTGACACACTCAACTTCATTGGAAATCAAACAAAAAGATTAAGTCTAACATTCAGCTACACACAATCTAATTCAGTTCTACTAATCCCTAGGTTATTGCATTTGAATTTTAACCAATGTAATTGATCTAATCCTTTATTTTCTCACCTAATAAATTAAGACTGAGTCCAGCATCGAAGTAGGTAGGCTACATAACTGCATAAGTAATGTGTGTTTGTATGACCTTCATCCATTTGTACTATTTATGTGCCTATATGTGTGATTTTACCCTCTGTATACAACAGCTTTAACACATGATTGAGAAAACCAGATCTCATGCATAACAAAGAGCCCGCTGCACCCCAGACAATCTCAAAAAGACACTGCAAACACCAGCTATGTTTTGTTTCCTGTTAACATTGTACCACCGTTTCAATCCAGTCTTTAGGGACTCTTAAGGGCCAAGAATGTTCGGCCCGAACTCAAATAGTCGACTTGTGGTTACATTGTTGCAGGATGTTTGTTTTTGCACACACACACTTCAAGGGCAACAAGACACACTGTGCCGAGCTCTTGTGAAACCCCTTCCGCTGCAGTGTACGTCGGGGTGCGTGGTCATATGTGTAGTTTACAACAGTAAGAGGAGAGACAGAGAGTAATGACAATTATGAATTCACAAGTTTGGAGGAGGAAATAATAATTGACGAGCTGTAAAATCTCATTTTAATTTTTATGTGCATCAGTGTTTTGGTCCAACAGATGTGGGAGACGACATTGCTGTCAAAGCACTTTTTCACATTAACAAACATGACGAAGAAATTGTGACCAATCACATAATAGTTTTGCGTGCAGAACGGGGTGAAAAGTTCTCCAGGCAGTTGTGACAACAAGGGTTGGACAACATTAGTATAACAACAAAGCGATATGATTTTTGTCACACGGCTGTGAAGATGAGAGTCGACGTTAGCCTGACCATGCTGGACACTTTGGGGTCATTCCTTGTTTGTGCTCCAGATAAAATTGTGCTTCTAATGATGAAAACTCTCATTTGACCTCTTTTGCACTATTGTTTAGTTACTTTTACTAACCCACTAACTTTGAGCCAGTAGAGCATTTGTGGCGTTCTAAAAAATAAATAAATAACAAACTGTGCCCTTTTCTAAAATTCACTTTTCATGGAACAAAACACTTTTCTTAAAATGACAACCTTATGTTTGTCACAATTGTACAAAGAACAACCATTGCAAAGGTCTTCACTTCACAAAAAGTTTTTTTTTTTCTTTTTATAAGTGAGGTTAATCTTCTTTCCACTTGTAGGAAACATTTTTTTCTTTTTGTATATATAACCCATAATGAGGAACACCATTGGCTGGCTGCTTTTTTTGTTGCTCTGTGATGGCCATCAGCAAGGCTCCCACAGTAACCTTGCATGATTCAAGTTCAAAATGGACACAAAATTTAACATTTCATAGAACTAAATGATGACAAGATGCACATTATGCCTCTCTGAACAGCACAGTTCTTTTTAATGATTCTGAACTGCACCGGACTTGGTGCTGCTGGCTAAAGCACTCTGTCGTTTAATTTTGTGTTGCTGAACCTCCCCTTCGGCAGCAGAAACCAATCTTGACTGGGATCACACTTTGGGATACTAAGCATTGTTGAGGGGAGTCAATACTTGGCAAATGTACAACTAGAGCTCAGCTCTAAAGTAGACCAGAGGAGCACATTAGATTGCCACTACTGATGTTTTCTCTCCTCGGGTCACAGGATTTTCCTGGGTGTTGTGTGTTTAAACATAGATGGTTCATCAAGTACTTTTCCCCCTTTTGGCTTGAATTTGATTTTTTTTATATATATATTTTGTCATTAACACAACTTATTTATGTAGTGTTTTACCCATAAAAACGTGCTTGTCTTAAACCAATTTTCAATACTATGGAATCCCAATGTTGCTCCCAAATGTTTGAGAGGGATTATTATATTGTTGCATTTTAAAATTACAAAAATTAAATGCAACAAAGAATTGAAGAGAATATGTGATTAAAAAAGGAGGATGTTCAATTAAACATGCTGTTTTTACTTAAAATTTAACAAGGGTGATGATTCATCCTCTGATAGGAACTAGGAAACATATTTGATCAATCATTTAGTGGAGCATAATTTTGTAGAATTGGCACCACACTAGACACTGTGGCAATTAAGTCAATCTCATTATCAGAATCAGTACTTCTGCGGTTGCTGCCTCAATTAGGCACAGCCAGCTGTGAGACTGCTTTTCTTGGTTTTCAGGACACAACAGCCATGCAAGATCTTTAATAGCGAGGTGCGATCTCCAGTTGTTTTCAACTTAAACCATGAAACACTAGGAAAAAAAATAACACTGTCTCATTAGTGTAGCAGACTGTAAAAGTGGAAATTCAGAAGTTGTTTTCTGAAAAATAACTTTTTGTTTAGTTCCATACCTGGCTTACTTTTAAACCTTTGCAAAAGAATGTTTAGTGCCAATTCAGCCAGTAATGACAATTCTACGTGTTTTGGCTTTAGGTTTGTGGAATCTGAGCTGTAAAATTCAGGTGCACGAAAGCATCTAGGATAAGGGACTATGAACAAAAATGGCAAAACTAAACTTAAATTTGCCGTCCATCTCTTTGATTTGCTTACCCTTCCTCAGAAGAGTGGAATTACAAACGTAGCTCTCTAAGATGACCTTTGACAAAGCACATTGTCTAATCTCACAGTATATATATATTCTTGAGACACGTTTCTCTGTGAAAAAAAAAACATTAAAGAGCAGAGCACATTTCCCCACTCGGCTAGATACATCTTTAAAGGTTATGAAAAAAATATCTAGCAGTTCTTAATTGGACATATCAGTCAGCATACCTTTAAGTTCCCTCTTTAGTTCTATAACTAGAAAATTTCACTATAACATTTCCAGGAGGATGCAGTAGCATGTTTCTAAATCTACCAAATCACACAATTACAGACATTATTAAACAAAAGATTCAAATCAACACCTTAAACCTTTAAATTATGTTTTACCCATGGAATAAACAAAGCAGGAGGGGAAAAAATAGTGCAAACTTCCAAAAGCTTCCTGACATAAAAGTAACATTTTGCAATGATGGAAAGAGCCAGGGAGGAATATACTGTATACATGGGAGGGAGCTCGTTGGGACAAGAAAAGGGTGAGAGTAATTAACCAAATTTCTGGACTGAGAAAACCAAAGGTTACACAGAGACAACAAAGCACCAAACAAAACGTATCCCAACAAGAGAATGTCACAAAAAACAAAGCTGAAATGTGACAATCAAACAAGAATGTCAAAGACCAGGAACTGATTAGAACAATGTTCACAAAAAAAGAACCAGACTACCAAAATAAAAAAATAACTAAGGTACACAAAGAGAGAGAAACTATAGACAAAAACTCTAAACTGAACATAAATTGCAAGAACTAAAATATAGAACAAAATTTTACAAAATCACCACAGGTTTTTCTCACTAAACGTCAGTGTTCCTAGCAGTGCTGCTTCAGGATTGATTATTACAAATTTAACAAATTGGTTTTTTTTCTTTTATGCCCATTATAATAATCAAACTGTAAACATGTCCTATTGAAGCTTGGGTGTGTTCTAATTTTCCTACGTTTTCTGCTGTTTGTGGGAGTTGAACCTCTGTTGTTTGAGTTGGTGCATCTTTAGGTGTGTTTATTTTTATAAGTAGTGTGTATTTTCCCCATTGGTGTCCAGTTTTCTTTGTTGTCTTCATTAGGTGAGGAAGATGAAAATGGATAGGTTCATGGCACCATTGTACAGTTTTAAAATGGTGCCATTCTATAAAATAGTTCTTACAGTTTTTGTAAAAACGTTCTGGTGCAGAAATTATACAGAAATGTATGATATTTCCAATTATAGATTCAGATTTGTTGTTAATTTTAGCACTTCATATCCATGTTAAATTAGTCAACATAATAGAGATCCATGTTTTTGTTGCAATTTAGAAAGTTTCCTGCTGTTGTTAAAATGAAATGAAGACCAGGAAAGCGAGAGCAATTTTAAAAAGTTGCAAGATTTTTGTAAAACTATTTAACCAGTTTTAAGTTTCTTCTGTGACTTGCTTGTCTTAATTAATTAAAAACCCTTCAAGCATGCTGGACTTTAATAATCCAATATGCCTTGGTGATGATTTCCCCTTTCAGTATACGCCAACTATTCACATATTCAAGAGTGCTTTTTTAGACAAGCACAAACATGCTATTTTAACTTTAAAATCTTTTTTCTTCCTCAATTCAGGAAAACATTGTCTTTACATTATGTGAAACAATTCAGTATAATAAACCTAATATTTCTACAGCTATTTTGCTATAAATGTTACAGAGCTCGTCTGTGTTACATTGCTGATCTCTCACATTTCATGGTCATATTTTTCAGTCAAAGTCAGTGAGAGGACAGTATAATGGATACATTAATTGGTCATTTGTCCTCACAAGATACTTAAGTTACATTATAAAAATCATTCTCCACCTTTATTTAAAAAAAAAGATTTGTAAAGAAAATTGTAATCCAATATATTGAAGCAAGTATGTTTTATCTAAGCTACTGTAATTTCACATTTCTGCACCAACTTTTCTTACCAACATTTCCTATCCATCCATGACTAATTTGGTTAATTGATGAATGGATAACATTGCCTCTAGATCCCTATAGAACTTGCCCATGTAGCTCCAAAAACTAATCTCAGTTTTTTTATGATCATCACCATGTGAGTGGTGGAGTAAGAGTGCAGATAGATCTGCAATCTGAGAGCTTTGCTTCTTGGCTCGACTCTATCTTCAGTGTGAAAGACTGGAGCAATGCTGCATTACTGCAGACAAGGCCTTTGTTTTACCATCTCCTGCTCGACCATACCATCACTCGCGAACAAGAACCCACAGACACTTTTACTGCTCTGCCTGCCAGAGACACTGACTCCCAGCCTAGAGGGAGCAGTCTTTTTCCAATTGCAAATTGGAAAAATTGACCCGACTCTTATTCTGACTGCTTCACGCTAAGGTGCAAACTGCTCCACTACATGTCAATGGTTGTTGTTGTTGTGAGAAGATCTCTACACAATGGCATAATCTGAAAAAGACAAAGACTAGACCTGGATTTTCCAAATCTATACCCCTGTTTTCACAACTATGCCTTGACATCCTGTCCACGAACACCACAAATGAGATCTGTGGCAAGCGGCAATCCAGCGTGCGCTAGGAACAAGCTCAACATTTGTTGTTGTCTTTGTGGACTGTTGACGTGGATCCAAATGCAAACAGGACAAACGCATGATGAAATTAGATTTTAATGAAGAAATTGAGGGACAGGCAGCACCTGAGGAAAACACAGAGGGACCAAGGCGGAAGCAATGGCAAACTCCAACAGTGAAACAAAGGGTGTTCAGTCAATTTAGAACCAGCTCAGGTTGGTGTCTCTCTTTGGTGCAGTTCATTTGCATAGATGTGAACACAGTTTTTACAGTAGAGTGCAGACCAAATCAACTGTACCGAGAACGTTTAGAGGAGGTGCTCTCAGTGCAGTTTCAAATGAATTCTGGAGTGGTTCGTTTATAGTGATCCGACTCAGCTACCAGGTGTATGGTGCAAGCTTGAGCCAAAGGCTTTCCCTTGGCCAGGTTTGCATTGCATTAGGGGATGTAGTAGATAAACACACTAAACAATGGTGGCAACTCTTTTTGTAAAGCATAAAGCCCCATGCAGCTGTGAAGACTTTAAGAGGTATTTTTGAAACATTTTGTTAACTTTAAAAAAATCTTCCTTCAATAATTTGGCACACTTCTTCAATTTTGCACAACGTAGTATATAAAAACAAATGAATTATATAAAGAAAAACACCGTATTTTCATCTTGGATTTACTTTTGGTTCTTCCTCTCCTGACGCATCTGACCAATAAGCACAATGAACATTTTCACAAGACTTAAATTAGCAGGTTATGGTTTGCTTGGAGTTTTCATTGTTTGAAATAAACTGAGCCACCCAAAAAAAATAAAGTTACAACTTAACAAACTCATCTACTGATTCAGACCAAAGTAAACACAGTAGGTGTGAAAACAGCTGAGGAAATGAAGGAGCTGAAGTACTGAGAAGGAGAAAATGACTGACACGGTAACCAAGTGAGCACAATCAGCAGCCTGTGGAAATGTTGGTGAAGAATCTAAACAGGGAAGTGAGAGAAGAATGAATAATGGACATGGGAAAATACTGAATGGTGAAAGGTAAAGACTAATACTAACTCTAGAGACTAAGGCAAAATGCACAGAATAGAACACAAGAAAAAAACAACTAGAATTTAACCTAAATGAGTTTTATGGAAAATCTCTGACAATAATACTAAAATGAACAAAATGCAAATACAAGTGTGAAGCAAAATACAAGACAGCTGTGAATCATTAGTTATTTTTGTTAGACTAGATGGCCACTATGTGTAATTTGAAATGTACTATATTTCTACTTTTGTTTAATCTCCATTTGTTATGAAATGTGTTTGCAGTTCTTTGAAATGCAATCTTAATCTTAGAAACATGTCTACTTCAGAAGTGGCATCACCGGTGACTTAGCACAATGCAAATATGGAGAGTGGGCGAAACAGCTTGCATATAGATAAAACACCCATACAAATGAGAACAAAACCAGATTTATTTATTTGCTTTTTAAATATTTAACCTAAACCTTTTGTGACTTACTGACTAAAGCCTCTTAGGTATTTACATCCTCTCTTTCTGGAAGAATATTGCCTTTCAGTTTTAGTCTTGGCTCGTACCTATCAGCTATCAGCTGAATTTGAAAATTGCAAAGATTATCCAACTCCTCTCAAAGGGATTTGTTGCTGTTTGGCAATAGCATAGAGCTGATTCAGTTAAGCCTAAAAAGCACTGCAGGAATTTATCTCCATTAAGCAACGGGATTAAAAGCCATGGTGGTTCAAGGGGTTTTCAAGAGAAGGCTTTGTACTGGTAGCTTGTTCCACAGAATAACAGACAGCACTTTTACTCACTGTCTGCTTATTAAATGATCCAAGAGTAATGGTGTCGGTGTTGTTTGTGTCAGTGGATGGTTAATATGCTGTCCCAAGTACTTGCAAATCTACATTCTGCCAATTTCACGAAACCTTCCTCCATTTTTCTATTATTTTGTTCACTAACGTTTCCTCTGTAATTCTGAAATGGATGAAAGAGCAGAGAAAACAACAAAATAATTTTTTTTTATGATTTTGTTTAGTAAAGCCTGCTTTTATATCACTATATTACTTTGATACCAAACCTTTCCATCCCTGTTGGCCACCTAAAGATATAGCAAACAAATTTAATGTATATGTTTCATTCATGAGAGGCATTTAACTTTATTGAACAATGTCAGAACTACTTCTTGCCATGAATGAATGACTTGATGATTTGAGGCTGAAATGCAGATATTGCAGCTTGTTGTTAAAAGAGACTATACACCAGTCTGGAAGCTGTTCTTTACAGCAGACCTCAAAAGCCTTATATGATGCTACTAGTGTGGTTAGAAGTACTATGTGTTACAACACACAAAAATTAGACCAGATTTACTTGTTTTAAGTTTAGTATTTATTTTTTAAGGGTTTTTGAAAGACTTGTTAATTTCCTGTTCTGTAACTTATAGCAACCAGTGGATTATTGACCCTAATTCTTAGAATAACATTGTTTTAAAGTGCAAAATCTTAAAATACAAAATTACATTTTAGTCAAATTCTCATTTATCCTAACAGCCAAGCAATGATGTTTAACTGATAATATTTTCAGTGATTTTGTAAATTAAACAAGATGTGTGCAGAAGATTACCAGTGATCGAGCCAGGATTACAGACGAAATTTGTAAAAATCTCAATTAATAGCAATCCACAGGTTATCCACCTGCGATTATTACCTATTGGATAAATGGATAATAACCCAGAGCTACTGCTGCCCCTGCATGTCAGAACCTTGTTACGAATAAATCACCTGAGATTGCAAGCAGCAGGCCAGTGTCTCGTCAATATATTCAACACATGTAAGAAACATATCCACAAATCTACCAACTACTGTACAGGAGTTCCAGTAATTTTAAAACTGTTCCACAGATATATTTGGAGATTCAACATCTCATATGCTCTTTACATCACCAACAATAAAGTATTGGCCATGACGTTCTCTTGCTTAGTGACAAAATCAATAACAGTTTATTAATAAAAGAACACTAATTTAGCTTGCAGCCTCATTCTGCCTAGACATGTCTTCAAATATTTCACACTGAACATAAATCATCCTAATTTCCATTTGTTTTAATACAAAAAATACACGACAATGATCTAGTGACTACAACTGTCACATATCATATTGTGGAGTATTCCTGTAGTTTAATTTTAATTTACAAACTGAATTATAAAACGTATTTGCTTGTGGAGAACAGTTTCCCAATACTGATGCAAGATGATTTGCCTTTTACAATACTTTCTTAAAAGTTCATACAGAAAACCCTGAGCTTAATTATTTTCTGTGTAATTCATTCAAACAGATTTGATATTTATTCATTATGCCCTCCATCATAATATCTGACTTGCACTTTGATGCCATGTGAGGTTACAGAATATTGTTATTTGAGTTCCAGTTTAGTCAAAGTGATTGCCTTTTTTTTAAAGGATGTATTTGGACCTAAGTGCTGAATTAGAGATGCTACATGCGTTGCACATGGGCTCCATTACTGCAAGATCTGTGTTCATGGTATACAAATGTTGCAGTAGTGATCTTTTTCTGTGCTGTGAATTCAGACGTCATGATATCACTAATGATCTTATACTTGTGTCCACATGACACCAGTGTATGACACTTGGCCTTTCTTTTGGGTAAATCAGCCCATATTTGTATCCATAGAGCCTTGAACTTGGCCAGATAAAAATGAGATTTGACAAAAAGTAACTTGCTTTGTCGTGCACACTGGGGTGTATTCACATTATACACACACATTATACACCAGCTGCATACAATTTTAGGCACAACCTTCCTAGTACTGGATTGGACACCCTTTTGACCTCAGAACTGCCTTAATTCTGCATTACATTGATTTGTCAAGGCTTTTTAAACATTTCTCAGAGGTCTTGATCCATGTTGACATGATGATGGTATACAGTTGCTGCATATTTGGCAGCTGCACATTCATGATTCAAATCTCCCTTTCCACCACATCATAAATGTGCTTCACTGGCCTTCACTGAACACAGTGCCATGTACAAGAAACCAGTTAGAGATGATTTAATCTTTGCTGCATGGTGCATTATCATTTTTGAAGTAGCCATCAGAATGTGGAAACATGTCTGAAAGGACAGACGTGGTTGTTAACTATACTGACAGTAACTGTGGCTTTTAAACAGTATTAAACTGCTATTGTAGGGCCCCTGGTGCGCCAAGACAATGACAAGACATGATGTTGTTCCATGTAAAAGCTCTTTGAAGTTAACAACCATATGTGATTTTTTTGGAGTTTTCTTTGTTGTTGATTTTATAAATTATTCTACAACAATGATAATCGCTTAGTTGTCAAAAGAGTATTCAATTTAGTTTCATTGTAAGAGCCTGCATCTAAATATTCTGTACCAACTTCTTATATTTCAACATCTGAAGTTGCAATTTTTGCTGTTAGTTTCTCTGACTTTTTTTCCTGTGTTTTGCATATTATGGTGAGCCACTTGCATTGCCTTAAACTTAAGGCACACTTAAGTTGCAACCTCTTCCTCCACTTGGTGTGAAAAGAACAGATTACACTGCACCTTGACATAAATGCAAATTAGACAAGATTTTGCAGCAGACCTGTGAGCTTCATTAAGCCAAATGAGGCACCTGAACTTTGTTCTGAATTCAGTAGGACTACTGTAGATAACAAAATGAGCCAGCACAGATACGTTGTTGCTTGAAGGAATTCTATTGCCGAGTCTCCATTGTGAACGCAGTGGTACCTTGTTAAAGTGTACTTCATCAAAGTTGCCTTTGAAGTATTAGCTGACAGAAACTATTATGTGCAGTCGACTTGACAGGTCTATAAAAAAACATCATGGGAACTTCTGAACAAAGCTGTGGAAGACAGGAAAGCCGGGGTGAATTCAGGTCTTGGAGCTCTTTTATAAATTCACCCCGATGCCGATTGTTTTTTAAACAAGGAAATGTCAAATAACATTTCTAATTTCTGAGTTTAAAAAAAAGTTCATTTTCATTAGAGAGAAAAGTTGTAAGTGTACGAAAGAATCCATCTCTCTCCTTTTGTCATTACAAGTACAAATACTGTGCAAATTTGTTTTTGTTTTCCTGATAAACCAGAGTAATTTTCAAATGAGTTGGCTCTTGATTACAAAGTGTAATTAATTACAGTGAAGAATAAAAGTCTGAATTCTGCGTTTTTACTAAAATTGAGCCATAGTGAACAATTATTCATATTTTGTCATTAAAATAAGCTCATTTAAAAAATAACATATGATCATTATATTCCAAAACAAAATTTTGGATGTGTTGCTATCATTACTGACGTACTTTCAGCAAATATCGAATGTAAATCAGTTTGTTGTGTTATTCGTTTATTCTGCATGGAGAGGTATTAAAACAGCCTTTCAGTTTATTATACGTCTGCCAATAATTTAACACCAAGGGCCTAGTCTTTAAAGGACTGGATGTGTTTTAAAACAGGTGTGCCACTCCGTTATCGCCATTGGAGCTGGAGAGCATTTGCTCGAATGACACAGGGATTTAAAAATATTAACCTGAGCCATTTCCTAACACTTATTTCTTTTACAGTGCCCTCCAGGGCTTAGTCCAATGAAAGATGGGACCGGGTGCTATGACCACCATATTGGCATCGACTGCTCTGACGGCTTCAACGGTGGATGTGAGCAGCTGTGCCTCCAACAGCTGGCCCCTCTAGAGGATGACCCAACCCTCTACAACATCCAGATGTTCTGTGGGTAAGCAACAACACAAGTCAGCGGTTTATATATGTAATTACTCTTAATTAATTTGTTTCATAAACCTGTCATCTTAAGTCCTGTCATCACTAATGAGACAGGGTGTCATACAAATCTTTATCCTTCCTTTCATAAACTCAGGGAAAACATTTCAATTAATTTCAGTTCAATTGTTACAAATTGTAACATTGTCAATATGTAACAATGAAATATTGAAATGGTTTTCTAGCCACGGGCTTATTTGTAAACCCAGTTCTTGGCTGGACCTTTGGGGTTTGAATGTTAAAACTCCCCCTTCAAAAAAACTATTTTAATATAGTTAGAAACGCTCTAAAAACACTTTGTTTTAATAAATGTGCAGATTTATTATTGCATGAAGTACAATTCACATAGTGACTTTGAAGATAATACAAATTTAAATACAGTCAAGTAGAAAAATGTGAACACTATCTAAAGGGGTGTGTGAAAATATTATATAACCAGCTGTAAGTACTGAATTATTCTAAAAGAAAATACCAGCCCATAAAGAAAGCTTCAAATCTAGTCTAAAATTTAAAGATTGGCTCCTGGACCCACATGCCACAAGAGAAAAGATAACTCAAAGTTCAGCTTCCTTAAAAAACCTATGTAAAATGCTTTACTTCTAGACAGAGTGGAATATAGAACTGTACATTGAGCTTAATCAAAATTTTATTAAAGCTTTTTATGCAAAGTTGAAAAAAAAAACCCATGAAGTTATTAGAAAAAAAACAAAACAAACTCAAGCATACTTGTCACTGTACCAATCAGCTGGGAACATTTAAAGAATTGTTTGGACATTATGCTGGCTATAAAAATATAAATCTCATTATTTTATTTCTGAGAAAGTAAGTTCAACAGATAAAAAGTTATTTGTTACATTTTAAAGCCAAAACATGGTGATAAAGGCCTTTGTGTTATTGTAACAGAACTGTGTCAAAGTACTTGGCTGTTTTACGAATGTTTACATAAAGACACTTGTCATTACTAAGTACATGGCATAAACCAAGTTGGGACTGTGCCTTTTGTTATCATTACATGTTTAACTCTCAGTAAATACTGAGAAATAAGAAACTATGAGGATATACAGTATGTGATCCTTCAGTATGGTTGTTTCAGTGCTTTGATGTTCTGTTATCTTTTTTTTTTCTTACATTTTCTTTTTCAATTGGAGGTCTTTTGTTATTTTCTTAGGATTCCTTCACAGACAGAAATTATCTCAGAAAAATACAATTTACAACCATTAAACCTAGCACTAGATATCCTTGCAATAAACATTTAATGTAGATTATTTAAAAACAAGAGTTTAATTAAGGTAATTAAGTCTGGTTGAGGTGGTTGAAGAAGATAAGTTGGCACTTTATACAAAAATAATACATCTTGTGAGTACTACTGTAATTTCTGAACTGAATGTATTTCATACATAAAGATGCAAATCAAACTGTCACTTCTGAAGGGATATATTTCTGAACAGTGTTTGAGATAAAATGTCACCTTTACTAGAGTGCTGCAACAAAACTGAGATGCTTTGTCTTCCATTTTCACCATCAATCCAATTAGGTAGCTTCCATCTGTTGTATTTACTTAAGGTTCATAATTCAGAAATTGATTATGAACACCACAGACTGAATAAGGTTCCCTCAACTTGTAACATTAGTTGTCACTTCAAAATGCAGTTTCATCTCCACAAAATGTTACTTTTGTTGTGCTTAACTAAGATAGTATTTAGTTGAGGGAAATATATATTTATGATGTGCTACAGCAGATCTTTTCTCCCCTCTACAGCCACGTGATTATCAGACAGAGGACTGTTAGGGAGGAAAGAGAGGTAGCATCTAAAAGAAATGTATGGTTGGTATAAGAAAATCATTCGTCATGATGTGCTGGTGAAAGGTTTTTGGAACAGATGAGTGGCTATGAAGGGCAAGCTCAAGCTGTAATTCCTTATACCTGACATTTTGAGATATAGAGAGTCAGTCACCTTGTAGTGACAGCAAACTAAAATCAGTCTGGCTTTACTTTTTTCTCTCATATTGACTTCGGGGAAATAATATAATATTGATGTCTATTTTATTAAACTGAGCTTAGGTATTCAGTGTCTACTGTTGTGTCATGAGCCGTGAGGGTTGATATTTTTCAGCTGATCAACAACAGTAGAACAAATGTGAGCGGCATTTTGAGTTATTTACAAATTCAGAAAGTGTAAATTCTAAGTTTTTTGATGATGTCAAACACATAAATATAAAAAAGGAAGATGATATGGCAATGAAAACATTGCAATCAATAGGATATCAACTTGCATATTTTTGCAAAAAAAAAATTAAAAATAAAATGAAAATCACTATTTTCTACAAGATGTAAGTGTTTTTTTTCCGCTTTTCTTCTGTTTCTACTTTTCCCGTGGCCTGTCACATATGTTAAGAGATATCTACACTGTGTAGATTAGTACAACCAATCAAAACATGACCACCCACATAAACCGACAGGCCAGGGATGACATGCATTATTCAGAGAAGCAGACACAAGTCCCATGGTAACTTCTGAGGGGCTTCAAAGATCCACAGTTCTTCTGGAAGAATCTATCTAGAGAGCAACTAGTTGTGCTTTCCACAAATGTGCCACAAACCATAGAGAAGACACTTCAAATATGTAAAAAAAAAAAAAAAAGAGCTCTGGTCACTTGAGACAAGAATGAACTTTTCACATCAACCTGAACACACAACATCACTTCAGCCATGGTGGAGAAGGCATCACGCTGTGGGGATATGATTCCTTTTGTGTTTATCCTCAGTCAAATTGATAACTGCAAGTGTCTTAAGATGTCCAGGTCAAAACAACAGAACACAGGTGATCAAGAAAGCTACTCGCATTCTCACTAAAACTAGGAAAAAATGCTTTAAGCAGGGACATGGAAGCTGGCCAGAGCTGATGCTGGAGGATTATACAGTTGGAGGCTACAAAAAGACATGGTGGAGGATTACTTTACAGCAGGACAATGGCTCATAACATACAACCAGAATTGATGCAATGGATTAGGTTAATTAATGTCTGTACATATTTAGAATGGCCCAGTCAAAGTTCAGATCCAAAAGATGGTCTGTGGAATGACTTGAAAATTGATGCTCACAGATGTGCTGTTTCCAATCAGCCAGAGGTTAAGCAATTTTGCTAAATTTTTGCAAAGGATTTATTCATTTAACTTTTAGATTTTTACTTGTAAAAGAAACACAAATATCTCAGTTGTTCACCAACTTCTGCTAGTCTTGTCAGTATCCTCAGTTGTTTTGGGAGTTTTTGGGTTTGTAGTTGTGTTAATTTGTTGCTCTGTGTTCCTTAGTTTCTTATTTTTGTTAAATCAGACGTTTCTCTGTTCAGGCTACTGTTGCATTCATTTTCCTAGCTCCCCTGTTTACTCTCTCTCGCCCCCTGGTGTCATTCTTTCTCCGTCTTTCTGTCTGCTCTGCCCTCACACCTGCAACCTGTTAACTAATCAGCCCACTTCTGTTGTTGCTGCCTTCACTCTCTCAGTATTTAACCACTTTTCTCTTACTTGATTCTCACTGGTTTCTCTGTCATACTTCCTGGAATTTATTTTCATGCTCTGTGGATCCGCAAGCCTGCTGTGTTTTTGTTCATGTGTTGTTTGTAAGTTGATTATTTTGGTGTTTTGAGAGCTGCTATGTCTTGTCTGCACTTTGGTCCAAGTCCTGCACTCAACATGACAGTTCTATATAATAATATCCCAATAAAACACAATGTTGTTTTGAGTTGGAACACAACAAAAAAACATGAAAAAGTCATGTGGTATGAAAACCTTTGCAAGGCTCAGTAAAACAAGTTTCAGATTTTTTTTTTCATATCTACACACATAAGCCGCCAGCATTTCTCATTGACTTCCCTTTAACATTCGAAAGCCAGAAGCTATTGTCATCTCTCACTTAAATGTCATGCTGCAGAGCAGACACAGTATTTAACACTAATGTTACATCAGGGGGTGATTCAGACTGCCGTTTCATTTAATTCGTTGCAACAACATTTGGTTCTCGTCTGTTCTCATAAATAGGGTAATACTCAACTTCTTGTGGGTGCTTAGGAATAGCTTTTTCTTCAAATTCAATATTTAGTTGAAAACTTTTTCCATATAGTAAACATGATTATTCCCTCTTCACCCTTCCTCTCCCCTAATTTTAGATGCTTTATTCTTTCTGTGGTTCATTTTATGGCAGGTCTTGCTCGATGATATGTGGAAACAACATCAGTTAGATATCAAATGTAGATTATTTGAGGATCCTTTGAGACTTTTAGAGACATGAGTTTCAGATGAAATAAATTTTCAATACTTTACTATAAACATTGGTAGGAAAAATAACGATCTCTTAAAAAAATGATAACCCTTTTCTGCAATCCTGAAATCATTCCAGGTGCATCGAGGACTATAAGCGCGGTCCTGATGGGAGGTCATGCTTGCCTCTGTCTGAGTCCTGTATTGAGGGTGTGGACTGCGGCGAAGCGACAGACATTCCTGCCAACCAGGCCGTCTTTGGAGACCTCTTCTATGGTTACAACAACCACACCCAGGAAAGCACCTCTGGTCAGATACTGAAGGCCACGTTCAGGTAAACACAAAAGCTGTTTGTGAAATGTGGTCTGTGGTAGACTGCCTGCCATTTGTGCCTCAGCAGGGAAACAGTCGGGGGGGTTAGGGTTTAGGTTCCCACAGTGCTGACATCTTTCTGATGGATTGCTTTTAAATAACAAACTCTCTACGGTGGCTGGGATAATATAGGTTGCTGTGGCAGCTGTATATGAAAGATAAAATAAGGATAAAATAAACTTTGCTGTCCTATAAGAAATGTAATTTTGGGCTATGTGCCACTGCATAAGAAAATAGCTAAGGAAATTAGACAGAGTGAAATATAGCAGCATTTCTCAAATAAAAGGAAAAGAAACATCAAATCTAACAGACACATTATGAAACTGTTGAACTTCATACAGTTCAAAAGTTGCATACGAGTCACTGTACATAAAACGAAATAACGCATATTTCAATTTGTGATGTTTTTGTGCTAGCTGATTGGTTTTCATTTTAAATTGAGTCTAAGCCAGTATTTTATTGTTTTGTTGTCAGGTCTGTGTGTCTGTACCTCTCTGCCATTTTCCTCTATTTTTGTGATGGGAGGCAGAAAGCTAACAGAGGTATTTATAATAGCGGCTACCAGATTGCAACAAGAGATGCTCCAGTCTAAAATTTCTGGAGTCTAATCTGGACAGCTATGCTTTTATTTAAAAAATGTGTTTTGTTCTTGTCCTCTTGTCAGCTAAAACTAAATAAAACATCAAATCCTACCAGCTGTACAGCTAGGAGTTGTGCACCTACTTTCAGTTGTCTTTTTGTTTGTGAAATAATACTACACCTCAGAACAAGCCTTTTATGCATTTATTCACATTATCCTGCAGAGCTGCTGGATTTATATGCAGACTTCAGAGGTAAAGGTGGGATTGAGGGGTAGAATGGACTTCAGAACATTACAGAAGTTTGAAAAAATAGCTTTTGCGCCACTGGAGTCCAAATGTTGTGGAAATGGTCTTAAACATCACTACTTTCAGCACAAAAGTTTTTCCATAACAAGATTATGTCCTATGAAAGGTCATTCTTTATGAGCAGGCTTGTAATCATGTGTTAACCTGAACAATAGTGAAAAGTCACACAAAGCAGTTTAGTCAATAGTGATTTCCTATTCATCAGTCAAGCACATATCACAGGACCAATTTTAATTAGCTTTTAGCAACTTTCATTACCGATTAGTATTGCTAGCTGTAAGCAGCTTCTCTGTCATTTGTTCCTTTTGTTTCAAAGTCTTCCTACAAACTGCCGTCATTTCTAAATTCTTCATCTAACATGAGTTTGTATAAATAAACAATGGAGAACAGGAAGCCAGGCTAACAGATCAGTCTCTGGCCTTAGCTGGCGGTTCATTGCCAGTACAGATCTGATACTGATATTAGAGTGGATTGCCTTCATCTCTAACCCCAGTTTGTTACTGAAAAACTTGTCAGCTCTTAAAATCTTAAATCTCAGAGAAATGTTTGATATTCCACAATCCAGTGGTTGTCCTGGATTCTTAATGGCTTCCTGCCTGTGGTTCACTATAAGGCGACCTAGAATTGAAACGGTTGTAGAGTGCTGACGGTCTGTTTTAAGATTCTGAACAGCAGCTGAACTCAGTGTGACTCATTCTGTCACTAACATCAGACTCGGGATGTATAAAGAATGATTTTAGATCCTGATGTTTGGGTCCTCAGGAGGGAGAGCCTTGGCCACAAGACAGATACTGGACTGACACACAGCATCACAAAAAATAAAAATCACCGACTTTATCACCAAGTTGAAATGCGTCAGTTGAAACATCCCTTAACAGCAATTTGTTTCATCTTTGGACTACATGCCAAAAATGTCGATCTCAGTAGGGTATTTAGTACAAGCTCTTTGCAAAATACGTTCAGAGAGTAATGCCTGCAGACTATATCAGTCAATAAAATCTGAGTAGTTCAGAGAGACCTACGATACCCATTGCGCCTAAGCTTTGAGCTGGTGATTTTAAACTTTACTAATGATCAAATAAAAGTGTGCCTTTGTGGCAGATTCCTCCTTTTCAACACAACACCTTTCAAAAGTATTCATATCCCTTGAACTTTTCCAGATTTTGTCATGTTGTTGTGAGGAACTTCAATGTTTTTGTATTGGGATTTTATATGTAAGGCCAACACAAAATAGTGCATAAGTATTTAGCAGAAGGTAGATAACTCATTGTTGTTGGGTTTTTTTTGGTTTTATTTATAAAGAAAAATCTGAAGTGTGAAAATGGTCTTCAGATCTCATCTTATTACTAAATAAAGTCCACTTAAGTTTAATTTCAACTCATTGCTGTGATGTGTGGGCCGCTGAAACTTGCTTGAGAATATTGGCGAGCAAACAGTGTGAGGAAGACCAAAGAACACAGCAGACAGGTCTGGGAGAAAGTTGTGGAAATGTTCACAGCAAAGTTGAATTACAAAGTAAAATCACATTCCTGCTGAAATTAAATTTTCCCAAGAAGAAAGATGAGCAAATATTTTCAGTGTGACGTTGTGAAAATGACTCGTGGTTGTATTTGTAGAGGAAGATCGTTTGGGAAAGTATTCACTGAAAGAGGATGTACACATCCCACACTTTTTTACATTTTTAAATGTAAAGGTTTTATTAACTGGTCTGAAAGAAATTTTTTAAATAGTGATATGTTTGAAAGGAGCACCAAATCACAGGGTTTTTAAAACATGTTTTTAGGATAAATTTGTGATGAATAAAGCATTTGTACATTTCTCTGGATACAGAACATACTTTTTTATACCTGGGAAATAAAGCAGATCCAGCACAACACCTTTTAACACAGGTTTGCAATACGTATCATATGAACCATGTTGGTGAGTGATTTTTACATCGCCGACAGTGGTGTTGGTTTCCCAGGGGCTGCAGATCAGCCTTTGAGATTCTCTCGGGGTGGAATGCGTTTCAGGTTGCACATTAGCAAAATGGTTTCACAGGATGTGGAAACATATCAGATCGAATCGGTATCTGTAAAAGTAGTTTCACGTTGGGGCAAAGATTCTTTGACAAATTTGCCCTGATCTCTTCTTCAAAAATTGAGAATACTGATAAGAATTTGCCCTCATCCAACAACTGTGCAACATAAAATTCAGGAAAGTACTCACATGAGAAAATAGTGGAAAAAAATAATCCCCTCACTTTTTATCTTGAGGCTTCATGTTAAACACCCATGCAAGTTGAACTGCGCATCCTTTCTAATTTGTACAGGGTTTGATTTGACGTGGAAAGTATTTTGAGGGTGGTTAATTATCTCTGTCTGCATGCTGTAATCATCTCCACTGAACTCAGGAAGCCAGAAGGTCAGCAAAGGCATCTGTGGCCCAGGAATTTAATTTGGGCTGTGCATGGATTTTGCCGCCGGAGGCAACACACCCACTTAGGGATCCACCACCAGAGTCTCTGAGAGAGAGGGCTGGGTGAGGCAGGAAAGTTAATATCATCAGTAATCTAAATCTCTAATGCTCTGATCTTATTTGAAAGAGCCTTCTGAATGGAAAGCGTGATCCGAGCCAGACTTCGACAAACACCAAATGCTTCCTGTGCGGATGAGGTGCTGGAAGAGGAATGGAGACTCTATCGGGAGGCATGGTTAATGGAAGACCTAATTATAAGAGATTGCAGCAAACGAATTAAGGCTGACCAGGAGCCAGTGTGCTGAAATTAAATTTTACTGAGCTAGATATACACTTGTGTGTAAAATGGACAACAGTTACGTAACGTGAGCACTGCAGCTGCACACCAGAGATCCATTTGAGGTTTGACGTTTGTTAAAACTTCAGTTCATATTTTGAAATCAAACCCTGCACATTACATTTTCACAAAAAAAAAAATCAATTTCCCTTTAAAGAAGTTAAATATTATTATTAAAGGTAACCTGGGAGAATGATTTTCTCATAAAACTGGATTAAAAATGTGACATTACAAATATATATTTTAAGCCATTTTGAACTGAAGTATCTATTAAATATATGCACAGTTGCTCTCACTTATTGAATCAGATGCCTGACTAAATTGTAGTAAACATTAAATAGTGAATAGAACATGGAATCAGTAATAAAAGGTGCTGTAGATGACTGAAGGAAAGTATGTTGGTTCAAATTATAAACGTGTTCGTCGCCTCTAGAGATTTTTCCAGCATATAAAAAACATAAAAGAGTAACCTCACATGTGCTCATAAATTGAGGTTGACGGCTTTAAACAGTTGTGTCGCTTGGTTTGACAAGCAAGGTAGATGTATGACCTGAATTTTTTTATCAATAAGATGCGTTTGGTCACATCTTAACCCAGATTTATAACTAGATAGTCTAGATTTTTTACATTTGCTGCTAGAAACAAAGTGATTTGTTAATTTTGCCCTGAGTGGATTGGTGGACTGTCCAGGCTGTCCCCCGCCTCTCGTACAATGATGGAAAATGGCACAAGCATGCCTCAGCAGCTGGTGTTGATGATGGATGTTAATTTTGCTTTCAAAAAGAATTGAATCCGTGGCTATTATATATATTTCAGGGTATCAATGTACATTATATGTTTTTCAAATCACCAAAGTTAATTGCTTTACGTATAATTTCTTTCTTTGGAAATACAAAGTACTTTAAAGGAAGAAATAAATGCAGGTTTTTGTTTTTTTTTAGAAAACCTCACTAAATATTTTTGCTGGAAAAAAAGAAGAAAGCTTTAATTTGTAGTGCTTTTGAAACCAGAATGTGTATCTCAAAATTCACTAACAGTAACTTGTTTGCAGAAAATGGAATTAGTTTCTTATTAGGAGTTATTGAGGCTGCAACATTTCTTGAAAAAGGGGAAAAAAAACAAAAAAGAAATCAAATTAGAATCCCACCACCTTGCTGCTTCCTGCTGAGGTTAGAGGCATGATCCCGCCATTAGACAGAAGAGCCAGACAATGTGGTTCCTGCTGAGAAGACTGAAGTGTTGCTTATGTCAATTAATCCTAATAGCAGTGCTCTCCTAAAATATGACAACCAGCACACCATGTTTTTGATGTGTTCAAATTTCATTTGGATGAGCTACAAAAAATAAAAACCTCACATTCTCTTTATGCTCTTATAAAAAGACTAAAATACTAAATAAAAGATCTATTTTTGCATCTTAGAAAGGCATACATCATACTTTTTAGAAGTTTTCTTTTTAAGTTATTGACCATAGTTATATTTATTTACCAAAATAATAATAAAAAAGCAACACAAAAATAAAAGAAAGAGGGGAAAAAAAGCCAGTCGAGAAGCCGAAGTTGTAAAGAAGTTTGAAATGTCAAATTTGAGAAAAAGTCTACAGCCTGAATTTTTATTTTTATTTTGAAGATTTTATTGAAATCAGTGGATAATGTGAGAAATAATGTTGTCTGGAAGCAGTAGCTTGAAAGCTTTAACACACTATGCATGTTTTTTGCACGTTGGATTTTTGTAGCTGAAACACTCACTCCATCCGTTTTCTGTCTTGGCATTTGGTGACCAGACATCAGTTAAATTTGTCCGCTTTAAAAAAGTTTTCTTTCTTAAATCTACAAAACTATATTCCTTTGTACACTGATGGGTCAGACGAACGTCAGCATATGCTTACTGCACGTGCTGACATATAGACTTTTATGTAAGAAACTTCTTTTTAAAATTACTCGTATGCTTTGAAAACAGCATAAAGATGGAAAATAACCACATTTTTATTATTGTGTGAAACGAGAAATCTTGTAGCATTCTGTTGTGCTCTTTGAAAATCATATGACAATCTCACAAAAATGGCCAGTTGAGTTTGGATTCAAGACAATAAAGTTTGTAACTTACATGGTTTAAAAACTCAAAGTTCGACTTGGCATCAAATTAACAAACTTGAGTCTCGTGAACAATCATTATGTAATTCTCTACTGAGAACAAAATCCATTTCATTTATCAACCAGATACTTTGACTTATTAGTCTAACAATATGTCAATTTTGGCTTTAGGTTTAGAATAATGACAAAGCTGATCTCTGTGAACGAACTGCAAGAAATTATTTCAAAATTAAATACATTTCACTAACCCATAACATCTTGTTAAAAGAAGTCACAGTTCATAGTTTTTAAATGTTAAATAATATTTTCTGAAACATTTAAATATAAGTCTAAAGACAACAGTGGATTTAATTTTATAACCTACAGTAATGCGATCTTATAAACAGACTAATTTCCGCAACACTAACTAGAGTATAAATTTCATTGCTTCAGTGAATTCTTCATTGACTTTTACATTCACTGTGTTTTCACTGTATTTTCCCATTAAAAGATATGCCATCTAGATTGTACAATATTTGCCTATATTATATGTCAAGTTAAATGGCTTTTAAGAGAAGCTTATTGAAAAGTTTATTTTTCTTTTTTTGCAGCCACTATATATAATAAAAATGCAAGGCTGCAGACGGGTATTAACTTTTCATTAGTTACAAAAAAGCAAGTGAAACAGCATTCACACACATTCTGATTAGAAACCCTGTTTGTCCTTGAGAACTGGAAGCAGAAACGGAGGGAGAGAAAGAAAGTCTTTATGTGATCTTCACTGGCATCTCTTCAAAAGCCCCTACCCCACTGAGCAAGAGTGGCACAAAGCATCTGCCTCCCATCATTCACAAAAGAAGTCAACATTTTATACTGTTAAACCCTGGATGGAGGTTTCCCATTTCTTATGGTTTTCTTTCACTTCTAAAATATCACAATATTTACTTTTCTGGGTTTGTTCCATAGTCTCGATTGCTTTTTTTTTGTTGTTTACGCTCCTTTTTCGTTTTGGTTCTGTACACTCTCCTACCTTTTCTTTTCTTCACCCCAACTCCTTTTCAAACAAAATCCCATTCCCATCTGCAGAAAGCTGCAAAAAATGTAAACAGTCAAAGTCAGTGTTTTTCCTTGTAATGTTTTATTTATTTGGGACATAGCCCTCTCTCTTTGTCTGCGCGTCTGTGTGGATGGAAGTACTAGGATGTGGGTGTGTAGCAGTGGATCAGCTCTGTGCCCCTAGTGTGCTTTTCTCTTTGATTGTCCGGAGCGTCAAATGTGAGATGGGTGAGGATTGACGGAGAAGCAGCAAGTGGTGTGAGCAGGTGGCCGTTGACATGACACCAACAAAGACAAAATAGCCAGAATGTTGAACTATGCACATAAATGCATAGTCACAAACACACACACGCAGTCACAGTTCTTTCAGCACCATCCCTCCAGAGCATTGGCACTCGCGCACACAGAGCTGGTTTGATTCTCCCTCCCCAGGAAGTAGGCCTTATGGTCCATCTTTGAAGCGCACCAGCCCTGGAAACGCTTCTCATGTTTGTTCTGTCTTTGCTAAGGGAAATATATCCCAACCTCCCTTTGTAGAAAGGTTGTTGTTTTCATTAAAAAAAAAGGGTTATTTATTTGATTTTCTGACATTGGCGAGCAGAATGGTGAGGTGGGGAAGTGGGGGCACAGGATGACTTTGGTTACAAAGCAACCTGAGAGGCAACTCAGCCATTCCCCCTGAAAGAAGGTCCTACCAGGGTGACATCTCGGGAGTGGCGGACTCGATGTGATTCCGGCTTCAAATTACAGAATGCTTTGACAGGGTTTCTGTCTTCCTGTCTCAGTGGGAGCCGGTGGACTCCCCGTAATGAGATGTTAAAAAGCTAACCTCCTCTCATTACTCCTAACTGTCCTCCCCTTCCTCTCCTCTCTATTCCTCTCTCTCTCGACAAGCTCAGAGCAGGTTTTAATGAATATTTTAGTGCCCCTTGTTCTCATTCTGCTTGCTGCTTGGGATCAATGATTAAGTCAATGCTCCTACCTGACACAGCTCCCCAACCCCCAAACTATTTTGCGAGAGCATTCTTTTTATTACTCCAAAATCTTTTTTTAGCTTGCAGCACCACACCCTGCATATCACCCTCGAGGAATTCCTTCATTTACTCTCACTTAATCAAAACATAAAATGTGTTTGCTGTAGACTAATAGAGGTGGAGGGGGGTTAGCTAGTAGCTTTAATTGTCTCTTATTGAGCTTCGTTGTCGAGGGAATCACTGTAAGAAAAGCACACAATAGCGACAGGACGACTGATATGAATCTAAACCATCTAAGTGCTTTGTCAAATTTTACATTCAAATAATTTATCAAACAGGTGCCCGCTTTTCTGCCGGTCCTGTTTAGAAAGAAAAAAAAAAAAGCTTCACTGCCTTCTGGCAGTTTTGCAAAAAACAAAAAAAAGAAAAAGTTCTGTGAACATCCAAAAGAGAAATGAATGATGACATCTTCACAGTGCCAGATGGTTGTTAAATGTTACATGTCATCCTCTAACAAAATTAACAGTGAAAATTGTCAGACATGAATGCACTGAATGGAACCAAGCTCGTGTCCCACTTAGCATGCTACTAAGAGGAAAAAAAAAATCACCATCTTCAGCAAAACAACCCAGATCCAGTCATTACAGTCCCTTTTTATGTGCTTTGTTAAAATGACAGCTGAAATCATGCAGAAATACTTTCAGCAGGAAGTGACAGGTGTTTGACTCCAGCATGATCAAATCCCAGCCAGCCTTGTTTATGATTGCTTTGGGCTGCAAATTTAGCAACACATAACTTGTATTTCAGTGCAAGCTGATGAGTCATACAGCATAGTACAGGAAAAAAACGTAAGTTTAGACAGCTAAACTAACTAGCGTCATCTTCCACCTTTCCTTGTCACATGTGGGCACAGTTTTCTAAGGTATATTCAAGAAGATTTTCTTGGAGTCGTGGTTGATTTCAGTGCCTCTTCTTTACACCTCAGTGTTTCCACTTAAAGTGCCGAGGTAAAGGTGGAGTGCTGTGAATATCTTCCGGATGCACTGTAAGTCAGTATCTGTGAAGAACATTTGAACATTTACAGTTTCACCTTTTGAACAGAGTTTTAGAGTGAAGCCACTGTAAAAGCATCAGGTATAGTAGTGTTATTGTTAAAATTTCTTTTATATTTTTGTCAGGAGAGCATATTTTTTTCCTTTTCTTCTCATACCCTCTCTGCCGCATTTGTGAGCAAAAAGCAGACTCGGAAGGAACAAGTCAAACTGTGCTTTTTGGTGTCAAACGGCACAATTTACATAAACAGTGCCAACTAGGAAGTGCTTGTTTTCTTCACTGAACCACTAAAATAATACAGATTCACTGATTGATGGGGATTCACAGCCTGTCAAAAAGACGATGCCTTAAAATGGATCAAAGTATAAGAATTTCCCTACATTTTACTAATGCTAAATGGCTAAAATTACCCATAATTTTTCACAAGTATACATTGATTAAATATTAAATAGTTTTTCTTGATTTAATTACCATTCATTGTAGCCTACTTCTACTAAGTGCCAATAAACTAAATAAAAGAATGTAATAGGCAAGGTATTTTTAATGCAACACTGAGATATTAAGTCATAAAATTACACTCATGTATTTGCACTACATTTTATGATTGAATGTGGTTCAAATATTAATTTGGAAGAGTCAACTGCATAAAATATGAGAGGCCATGACTGATGACAAAAACCAAAATAACTATTTGAGACCTTTGCTACCAGATTTTATTTATTGGAGTCAGATAACCACATTTCCATGTAGCACATAAGGAGTAATCAGTAGATTATAAAAATTACTTAAATCATCGGTTTTAAATGGGTTTTAAATGCCTCAAGGTAGTGTGATTTGATAGATCCTACTTACATCCTTAAAGTTACACACAAAATGACAACTGGAAAAGAAGGTTTCAGCAAAGGGACAAAATGGCCAGCGTTCATTTGGTAATCTTTTCCCAAATAGACATACATGTATCTCACTACATAATGTGAAATTTTTCCCTTTTGTTTTGCTCCAATACTGATGAATTTTTACATAATGATTTGACCAAATCTGGCTTTTGGCTTAAGCAAAGGATTTCCTTAAACTAACTTAAAATGTGAGATATCAAAGACTTGGAGTTGTTTATTAACTACTAAATCCACCTCATATGGGCGATAGCCAATCTCCACTAGCTACAGTCTCCTCAGGCAAACACTGGGGCTTCAGTAGACGTTTATGGAATCGAGCACACCAGCAGAGTCATCTGTGACGCTGAGCTGATAAATAAAGCTTACAATAGTTTACTGCGTTTGTTTCTGGATATGCCACTTCCCTGTTTCTCTGTAATTTTACATTTATTTCAGTCAAGATGTTTGGGCTGCATGAAAAGGAGTCTGGCTGATCAACACACAGCTTTGTTTCTCTAATTACCATTTCTCCCTCAGCTACACCGTGTCTATAAAATCTCAAAGGCATTTTAATGTTACATTGCACACGGCCATTCTACCAGCGTTTCGCTTCAGTCTGTGGGTTCTGTTGTTCCAAAGCTGTGACTTTCCCAAAGGCATCACTTTGTGCTTTGTAAATATTTGTGTGCGCTGTTTTTGCAGCTCAGCCCCGTCAAACACTGCATGAATCAAGCGAAGCATTATATGGAGTACATATTAACAACAGAAGTAGGTGGAGTGTGAAGCTGAAAAATCTTTCATGCATTTTAATTGCCCACTCATGTATGTTCAAAGACATAATACTATCATCACTTGGAGTACCTACAATTAACATACACTTAGTATAAAATGCAAAGGAAACTATTTCTCTGAAATGTTGTCTTTGATTATTATGTACTGTACATAAATCATGAACACCAACCTTAAATGAGGCAAGAGAAAGCTCCAGTACTCCATGTACTCATTGGGTAATTTTGGTTGGTCAACCAGTGATGGGAAGGTTCACAACTTTTCCATGTTTTCTGCATTTGTGCAGAATGGGTTTCACATGGCTTTGTAAATGGTTCCAGACTGATAGATGTCAATGATTTTGTTTCAAAATGCAAAATCCGTGTGCACATCTGTATTTGATTGTGGTACCGACTTGCAAATTGGTTTAAACTGTTTACAGTTTCCTTACAAAATGTCCAATTAAGAAGAGGCACACAATCTTAAGGCTGTACTTTTATAAGCAGCTTGGGTCAAATTAATATGCAAGACTGATTACCTCCAATTACAAATCAGCAAAAAGTTATTATACCGCTCTTGCCCTTTAGCTTTACAAGGCAGTTTAATGTCTTATAAGCCATGGCTTCAGGTTTATGGCTGTAATGGTCTGTATTCGGTCTCACTACTCTCATTAAGCTGGTTTCCAATGGCAACAGTCACTTTTTTTTTCCACTGCAGAAAAACCTCTGATGAACCTCTCCTACATGAAACGGTAGTCAGATAAAGTTATTCACTCTCTGGTCAACTTTGTGGCACATTTATCGGCTACAAATTATTATGTACAAACTTAACTGTGATCATGTAAATCATGTTACAGCAAGCATGGCACATCTTCTTTCCTAAGATGTATTGTATTTTATACAGTCTTAGCCTCCCTCACCCTATAGTGAATAGAAAGAACATCCTTATTCACGCAGCATTGAACTGAAATATTCAATAAAACATTACTTGTAAAAAATGTACAGTACGAGGTTCCAAAGGGCATTTGTAAGTTGTGAGCCTGGAGTGAAGATAATGACTGCAGTTTCCTAGAGGAGAAAAGAAGAAGATATTTCCTCATTAGCTGTGGTCTTGTGACGGCTGAAGGACTTAAGCCACTGATTTATTGAAGTTGTTATGTTTTGAAACCTTGTTGTGACCCTAAGCGGCACCGTAAGTGGGGGTGATGAAATGGGCCCCGTTAGGGAGTTCAACCAGGAGTCATTCACTGCAAAAGAAAATAGACATAGTGAGTGAAGACACTCTTAATACTTTTTACTGTAGCAGTACAAATAAACTTTCCTATGTGGATTTCTTTTTCTTTGTTTTTCCACTATTCCAACCCTATTCCTACATCCAGGCATGGAGCCAGTAAAAATAACTAAAATAGGACACTGATGTTGTTGTTGTAAACTTTGTTTTTTGTTTGTTTTCTGGTGTCTAGTTAAAGTCTTTTTGAATTTTAATCCATTTAGGAGCTTGCATGTCAGTTACCTTAGACATAAAAAATGCTACATTGCATCTGTCACTACTAGTGGCGTGTTAGATCTATGAACATGGGAGGGGCATACAGCAGCACCAGCATCTCCGTCAGACATGTTTGGATGTTATGGGCTTTTTTTTAAAGGTCTCAAGTATTATGCCCACATAATATTTATCTTTTAATGCTTAGATTATTGCTAGTCCTTGTAAATAGGGTTTGACCTGTGTTAACTTTATTGCCTTCAAAATTCATCTTCCTATTAGAGCTAAATAATGCTTTGACTTGAACTCTATCTATATTGTCTTCATGAAATTGTTCTTCAGCATCTTGCAGACTTATCAATTAATCTTACATTTAAGTCCTTTTCAGTTGCTGCCTCCAAACGCTACAGAGGTTAAAGATGATACTGGAACTGTCTTTTATCTGGTTTAATCACTTGCATACAGTGTTTACTTGTTTACTGGTTGGGGTTTTATTCACTGCTTTTATACATTATCTAACCAATCCTATTTTGTTGCATTTTTTTATTATTGTGCATGTATATCACTTTGATGCAAATTAGGTTGTTTTTTTTTGGGGTTTTTTTCAAATGTGCTCTATTGAATGAAAATGGAATATGAAAAGTCAGTGGAGAAAGTTGCATCTGAAAGTGGGTCACTGGAGGGTCATGAATACTCATTACATGAAGCACCAGTGTTGCTAAGCGACTCTAGTCTCTCCACTAACCCAAGAAAATGGTTTACAATGGTTGAGACAGCGTAAACCTAACATCTTGGTAAATAACGCATCAGTCAGTTAAAGGGGCTGATCAGGATGGATTATGTAAAATCAACTTTTTTGAGCTTTATATTATGTTATAACGTTGTTCTCTCAAATACATAAAATATTCATAACACCCTTTTAAAATAAGCAAGATAAGTATTTAGTTACATTGGTGAGTTCTAAATTATTTTAAGTTGATCTGAAACACCAACAAGTATTTGGGATTAACATATAGTAATTTAAAAAGGTACTCCAAGTTTAAAAGAGAACAGAAGTATACTCAAACATAAAGGGGAAATAAAATAGCACCAGTAAGTTTATCATCCTTTAATAGCAAACACATTAATATTTCACACATTTTATTTTCAGTGTTGACATTTTTGATTGTATAATCCTCTACATGCCTCAAAGTGTCTAACACCGTTGACACTCAGGCAGCACCACTGGCAGCTGACTGAACAAATAATATATACAGTCTGTCACCCAGTCTGTGGAGCAAGATTGGGCTTCACACATCTTTGCACATGTATTCATATAATGCATATCATTTGTCCGTCTACACTGACAGAACCAGTCACTTCCATGCTTTGGACATAACTAATTAGATTTTTTTTAATCAGTGCTACCTTGGCCACCTGGTTATCATTTGTCAAAATGCCTATAAAGCAGATTAAAGGACATAACATTTTTTCCCCAGAAATACTGTATTTAACCTTCTTTGCTACTAATGTGCACACGACAAAAGTGTTTGTATATAGTATAAATGTTCTTTCTCTGCCCCCATCTCATCTATCCCATAACCACTCTTATATCAATGTCTTACCATGCTCCTCTTCCAGTACCCTCTTTTCTTCTTTGTCATCTTGGTCCACTGAAAAAGAAAAAAAAAAGTAACCTCCTGTTGTCGGTCTTTTCACCAGGCAGAAGAACTTTGCCCGAGGCATTGAGCAGCAGCTCCCAGATGGCATGGTGGTGGCATCGGTGCCAACGGAGGTCCAGTGCCACGAGGAGCTGTCAGACCCTGTGCCTGACCCAGAATACCTGACGGGTATGAAACCATATTCCATAGTTTCCTCTCTTGGCTCACGCCTGCACTGCAGTGTTTTATCACTGGCTGCTCCAAATCCAAATATGTCAAAAGTTATCTGCATTTGAGAGCTTAATAATCAGTGTGACTAGATGTTTAAGATCCCAAGGTGTTTGAACAACTATGGTGACATTTAGGCCGTCATTTACAATGCGATGATTGGTCACTGAGTTGAACAGCAAGTTATGAAGGAAGCTGACAACTTTCTAAAGGTCAACCACACAACTCTGTAAGTTCAGGTGGTTCCCAGACAAAAGTTTACAATTTGCTTTACAGCAGGTATATCATTTTTAACCACAATAAGGATAAAAATTATGCTGCTTTTTAATAAAAACACATTTTCTTGATTTAACATAGGCCAACTTTATGACTTTTAAGGAACCGTAATATTTTTAGCAGCTAATAACAGGTGGGCATGTTTTTGTTTTTTTTAATTACAGGTTTAGTGTAGATTGTACAGGTTGCAAGACGAATGTGACCATAAGAGTATCAGCTGTGGACAGCTACTGAAAATGACAAAACGCCAAACAAAAATGTTTGAAGGGGGAGGAACACTTTAATGAATTGGTTTATGAATGAACTATATTATTTTGTTTCCTTTTTTTTTGTAATGTTGTAACTTTACTAAACTGTACTAAATTTAATATGAAAAAAACCCAAAACATTTGAATGAATGATTACATTTCTAAAATTGTAATTAGATTCAATAAAAACATAAAACCATTCCTTGGCTTGCCATGCATTTCCAGAATACCATAATTTTGTATGAATCATAAGGATATCTCATGTTTTCTGTTGAGCATAAACTTACAGTCTAAACTTACAATGATGGTTTTATTTAGAGAATTTAGTTTGAACAATATATTGTTTTAATTTGTTTTTCCTGCGACATTTCAGTTAAGGAGCAAATTTAGTCTTTAAAGAAGAAATCTCATAAATAAAGTATATTCTTCAGGACTCCATACATGTACAATCATTTTGTCTTCATTCACCAGGAGACTTAAACTTAATGAAAGTGATTCAGCATTTTTCGTAGGAGTGCTTTATTCGGACTGGCTGCTAGATTTGCTTTCTACACCCGATTAAGTGGCTGTAAAGTGCCTCAGTTTAGAAATCCCTGAGTCCAGAGTACAATTTGTAGTTTTTCAAATAACAGCAGAGATGCAGTTCTTGTCAGAGTAGCAATTTAAAGCCACATCATTTGAGATTGTCTGAACTGTGATGGACAATCAAATAAGACGGGACAGCGTCAGCTCAAACTGCTTTTCTTGGACAAATTTGAGGATATTAAAGCCGCCTAATCTAAATGGATCTGCCTTTGTCATGCCCCTGAGCCCTCATTTCCCTCATCTTCCACACTCGGTCCCTAGCTCTGCCTGCTCAGTTCAAACCTTTTTATCCATCCATCGCCCCTGGGTGTGAAGTGCACACAGAACAGAGCCCAGCACAGCAGCACTTCTCCTCTAGTGACTCTTTTCTGGGCTTTGGATGTAACAGCCGTGGGCCTCACTCAAAAGTAATATCATGAATTGAGATATATTTCCAGCCCATCCAGCAGTGCAGCACAGTAGCAAGCAGCATACTTTTGGGTCACTGTGATTTTTGTTTTTTTTTACTCTTCTATTAAATTATGGTAGAAGAAAACAGATTATTGATGTTACAGCAGGAGTGTCAAACTCCAGTCTTTGAGGGGCCGATGTCCTGCAACTTGTAGACGTGTCCATGGTCCAACACTCCTGAATAAAATGGTTAAATTACCTCCACAGCTTGCATTCCAGGTCTACAATGATTTCATTATGTGATTCAGGCATGTTGAAGCCAAGATGCATCTAAACGTTGCACTTCAGTTTGACACCTGTGAGTATGTGGAAACTATAGTGCAGAGCTGTCCAAATCCAGTCCTCAAGAGCCTGTATCCTGCATGTTTTAGATGCTTCCCTGGTTCAGTGCACTTGAATCAAATAAAGGGCTCCTTAACAGGCCTCCATAGAAAATGGTAAGACACTGAGAATGTAATCAAATCATTAATCCAGCTTTGTTCCAGAAGGGACACATCTAAAACATGCAGGACACCAACTTTCATTGGTGTGGCATTGGTATTGGTCTAACGGAAAATTTAACAAAAAGAAAGATGACTTATTATGAACACAGATGAGGTTTTTCACTTCTTGAAACTGGTTAAACCTGGTTTCACAATTACGTACATACTTTAGCTGAATTGAAATTTTATATTGCCTTAGTCAGCAACAAATAACTGATCAGCGCGTCAAAGGGACAGGTAGGTTCTAACCTACCTGTCCCTCAACAAACATGTTGAGTCACAATTATTGTATTTAAGTTGAATCTGTTGCATCATTTTGTCCATTGAATTGATTAGTTTTATAATTAAGTCGATACTTTTTTCTTTTTTTACTTTGTATTGCCATTAGTGTTTGCAGTGCAGTCTTACCTCGTACTGCAAACAGCCTGAGAAGGCAGCAGTTACCACTTTCTCTTGCATCTCATTACAAGAATGTAGAACCATAACTTTTTGCCTTTGACCTTATTTTTGTCATTAAAACCTTTAACTGAACCAAGCATAAAACAGACTTCCATGCTTACTTTTAGCCACACCACCAAAGGAGAACCTTTGTATTTTATTTATCAAGCGCAATTTTAATCTAAACCAAACGTAAAATGGTTGAAAAAAGCCATTCCTTAAACATTTGTTGTATTGAAGCAACTTCCCTCTAAACCTGAAAAGTACAAAATGTTTGATGGTAGGGAGCGCTATTCTGTTCCTGGAAAAAGTTGGGTGCAAAAGGCCAAAACTGCAAAAGAACAAAGTTGTGAATCAACACAACACAAAAAGCCAGAATGCCACACAATAACCTTAGTTTGTCTTTGTTTTGTGTTGGCAACACATGCTTATAATTGAGTTAGTGCTACTGCCCATCAGTCTTATCGTACCCTTAAGGGACATATGATGCATATAAAGTTCTACGCCCCACTTACCTACTGGTCTTTGGAAACAGATGGCCCTTCATAAGCTCATTGAATTCTTTCTTTAAAATACTTGCTATCTCCAAGCTCATTGACAGTGAACTGTGCAAGCAGCAGTGGAAAAACTTATTTCATCTTCACAATCTTGGCTAGGAAAGTGGTTGCACCGTCCACATAAAGTCACCTGGGGCATCTTCTCACTTTACCGCACCTGTTCTCTTGGCCTTCCCATATCCACAGCGTGCACAAACACAATCCTCCCCAGTCCTATCTGGCTGGCTTCCTTCCACCACCACTCCTCTCCTGGCAAGCCATCAGCATTATCACCAAGCCTGAAGTTAATTGCAAGGCTCAGGTAATTGTCTGTGGTGTATACAGACGCGCAGAGGTGGTGCTGGCAGGATGAGCGTCTGTTGAGCCGCGATGAGCACATGGCACCTCTCTGTCCCTTGCTGATTCATCCAGGTTTTGTTGCTTTGGTCAGAGTATTTGTCTCAATGTCAGCACTCCTTGTTCCTCCCCACTACAGTCCACACAGGGGTGAAATCATTCATCTTTCTTTTCATCTCTCCACTTGCAAGTCATTCATCACAAGGCCAGAGACCTCCGTCAATTATTCCAATGGGAGGGAGACTAAGAAAAGAGAGTCTTTTGAAAGGCAAATACATCTTGATTTAATTGGAAAACAGGTAATCCCAGCACAGCGGTGCAGATTTCCCCAAAGATGGAACTTGAGAGATAACTTACCAGAGGAGAGAGATAATACACTGAAAATTTAGGAGAAAAACAGACAATGGAGAGTAGGAAGGGAAATTAAAGTTTTATTGTTTGAAAGACTGGTTGAAAAGAATAAAAACCAGAAGGAGAATCTGTGGGAAGGTTTTTGGGTGAGCTTTCAGGAAAAAAAAAAAAACAGAACAGTCCTGACAAAGGAATCCATTGGTGGAGGTTAAAAGGGCAGCAAAGGAGGCTTAATCCATTGACATCCCTTCCTGGTAGCCCCTTATAATGCCACGTTCATTATTTACATCTTGAGCTGATCTCTGCCTCTGATTGATTGTTTTAAAATCCTAGTGTGAGGAGATTCAGAAAAGGAAGGCTAAAGGTAAAACTGTCGTCTCTCACTGTAACCATTCCAGTTCGCTTTTTGACGTAGAACAAGACTGATACTTTTGGAGAAATGACTGACATAAACTTTTAGGTGTTTCAAATCAAAGTTTTATGCAGCTGTTTTCACAAGTCTTCATGTTTTTTTTTGTTGTTTTGCCTTTCTTGCAGGATTCCCCAGTCCATTCAGTGTGGTAAAAGAATGGGTTTCTTTTAACTCGTTTTTTTAAGATGTCAAATATTTTAGTATGTATTCTTTCAGTCTCATGTTATTTATTCCCCACACAGTGGCACAATGCAGGGATTTTGTTTTTTCCCAGTAGTGGGTAGATTTAAATTTTCTGAAGTCTTTTCATGAGTGCTGTGAAAAAATTTTGTTTTTTAAAACTATTTTTAACAGTTGGTCCAAACAGGAGCCAGACTTGGAGAAAACAGGTATACAGTGTAGTATGAAATGATGATTTCATAGGTCTTTTTCTTTATTACTTATCTTGACCACTGATCAAACTAATAATAAGTCAACTATACTGAAACATGTATAGAATGTTTTTATGGGTTTTTTTCACCAAGGAAAGTATAGCACATAAGTGTGTTTGCGGCAAATAGTTGGCTGTAATTTGTTTTCATTGCCTGGTACAACTCTTAATTTTGACCTGTAATAAACAAAATGCCACAGCTGCATAAAAATTGCAACACTCCAGAATATTACCAGCACCTTGTGGCTGATTAAAACTTGAAGACAAAAATCCAATTCTCTGAAGTAAGGCTCTCTTGTGTAAGAAATTTATCTTGCATTCTTGCTGATTATATCACACAAGCATTCTTCCAGTGGCACGTTTTGGTTTTTTCTTTCTTGAGATGTGCAACGTTCACTGATACGTTATTTGTGTGTGTGTGGATATGTGTGCAAGGAAAAAAGAAAAGGCAGACTTTCAGATTCTTCATGCTTTTCTGTCATACCGCACCATGAAATATGATTTCTCGCCATCGACGTTTATTTAAAAAAAAATCCCTGATAGCCTTTCACAAAGCATTTTGTGGATTTTGTGGGTTGAATATAGGTGCGCCCCATCCTCCACAAAAAAAAAGACACTTGAGCTAAAATGTATGAAATCACTGTTGGGTGAACTTCAGACTTTTTTTCTATTAGAATTTGACTTGACATTTATGCTGAAAGTTAAATGCCAATTGTTCCAAACTCAGCTCCTATCCATTAATAATACATGGTTATTGGTCCAGAATGCAATTTAAGCTAATGAATATCACCGTAATCAGTGTATTTTAATATTTAGAGCCTTGATTGGATATAAATTGATCAACCAATCATTTTGGAAGCATGCTAAGCTTCTTTTTTTATTTATTCTTCTTTCTGCCAGAGCAGACTGAGTTTTTCCCATCAAGGTCATCTTTTGAATTACTGTATTCTCCTCATCTTGTCATTTTCAACTTGCTCTCCCCTTGGGTTCTGCCTGTGGCCTCTGTGCACACTCCCCGCGCTTCCAGCCTTTAGATATGTCAGCACTGAGATGGCACATAATCTATATTTTATAAGGCCTTGATATAATTGGTGGCAGTGAGGGAAGGTCATGCCTTCAGGGGCCTTCTTCTTTCCCCCATTGGTTTCCAAGACGAACTGCTCAAACAACAGCCCTCTAGTCAGGAATGTAGGTTGGAACTGAAGAGGCAGATTAGGCGGTCGGTACAGTGCCACTGTTTTAAAGCAAGTGGAGATTCAGAGAGTGCCGAATTGTAGAAATTATTCAGCATGTATTTACTTTGAAACTTGTGCGTGGGTTTTGATTTATGCAGCACTGAGACGCGTTCTTGAGTTGGTTCTTAAGCACAACAGCCGTCTGGCTCATTGGACTGATCTTCGGTGTCAGATTTGTGGGAATAACTCCTGCATTGAGTTTGCTTTGGTTCGACGAAGAGATCTTATAGTGAAATGTTTCAAGTCAACTTAAATATAATCGCGTTTTGTCTCATAAGCAACAGGAACTTCAGATGATGAAATGTTAAATTTATTAGCTTGTTTTAAGTGTGAAATGTTGCATTTTTTTATATTTCTTTTTTGGATTATGCATAAGGGCTATGCTCATCGGTTTTACTCTTACAACCTCTTATTTCAGGCCATTTTCTTCTCCCAGTGCTATACGCAGGAATAAGCTGTCCCATCATCTGTGTCTTGAGTTCTTCAACTTCAACTTTATAGCAGCTATAATGAAATTTATTGACATAGATCTAGTAAAATAGCATTACCAAAGCCTTGAAAGCTAATAAAACCATGTAATCCAAAACAGAAATAATCTGATCATTTTTTATATCTAAATGGAAGTTTTTATATGGCCACTGTTTTTTATTATTTATGTTTTATACAATGTTTTATACTAAATTACTTTAAGCTTGTTTTTTTGTTCCAGTATTTTTTGCAGGTACAAAAAATGCAATGTCGATATTGATTTAATGCACATTCACAGTAGTATTTCATGCAAGTCTCATAAATTTTAATGTTGAATATGAATTAAGACGAAGTAAAAACTCGCCTTAGTGTTAAAATTGCAAAATAAAGAGATGATGTGAATGCAGACTCAATCACTGGCAATTTCATTTTCTGTTCCACTTTGGCTTTGGACTCTAATTAGCTGTTTAACTAATTAAAGCAGCAGTTAAAGCTAACTAAAAATATTAAAAATGTATCTTTTAGTTAGTTCCTGCTATTAAGATCTTGTCAGGAGATGAACCCATATGCAAACCATGACCAAAATTCATTGTATAATGGCTAGATTTAAAAATAATAAATGTTAAACAAAATGTAGTCTAATTTAAAAACAAAAGAATACCTTATGCAGGTATCATGAACCAAGCATGACTTCAGGTTTAGGTTGTATATATGGATATATGTAAATTATATGTGGCATCTCAACATTAAACATTTTTTAACATAATTTATCAAATATTTGCAGTTTGGTTTAGCTTCCATACCAGATATGTAGAAAGATGAATCTGGTGCTTTATTAGCTTAAAGCTATTTAGCTTTGTATGTTCATGTGACATATTACATTTGACTTGCACCATAAACTGTCTTCATCTCAAATATATCAACCAAAACAATGCTGGGAAAGCCAGAAATGAGGGTTGATTACTTTTAAATTTCTTTCTCGTATGTGTTGAAGCTTAGAAACTAATCCTAATTATATATGAACATGTACTAATGTTCTGTAAAATATCTGCTTTTCATTCCTAACAAAAAAGCAAACAAAGTATATTTGCATACACAATTATAAAACACATATGTACATTTTTATGTCTGGTGTCTTGTAAAGATTGATCTCTGTATCTTGATGTTGCTGTTTTTTTTTTTTTTAATAAACTAAACTAATAAACACAAAGAAACACACAAAAAGCATCATGTTAGGTTTTAAATATTCAGTAACAGTTTAAGTTTGTCAAGTTTAAGTTTAACTTATAACTCTTAGGTATATATACATTTAACTAACTTTGTGTTTATTACCTAAGATGGAGTAGCTTTCAACAAATAAACAATTTCCCCTTGGGGATCAATAAAATATATTCTATTCTATTCTATTAAGAAGCCAACAAACATAATCCAACTACAAATTTAACAAGATTTCAACCATTTTAGAAATGTTTAATGACAATATTTTTCTGTAAATTATGTTTATCATTATAACTTAATCACGTAGTACTAACACTTTTAAAATATCAAAGTAAACCTTTAACTTTCAACTGGTTTGGGAAAAATGCTTGTTTTCAGATATATATATTTTTTACATTCACTTACAATACTCAAGTTCCTCCTGGTATTTCCACATGATCAGGATGCTTCAGCATCAGGATGCAGTATTAATTTATGCTGCTTGGAGAACAGATGATAAAATACATCTAAGATCCTGCGCCCCACAAGCCTATTTATCAGCGGTTCCTGGTCCGAGCTGCTCATCCTCAGAGGTTGGCGAAGGGCATCTACAGCCCATCATTTCACCAGCTTTGTCATCGCCCCCCTTCCGGGCGACAAAATAAAACATTAGCTGTTTATTTTGTCTCCCTCCTGGGAGACAAAATAAACAGCTAATGCTGACATGTTGGCTCCTATACCTTTGTCCTTTTGTTCAATGACATCAATCAGGCTCAGCCAATTGCAATCTATTGCGAGATTTTGTAGACATTCTTATTTTGCTCACATTTCACACTTGAAGACGCATGTAAATGACAACAAGCGAGCAGCCACACGTCGACTCGCCCTGAGCATTGACCCGGTGATGTCCCTGCACTTTAGCAGAGCTCCTCAAACTAAAAGGCTAAACCCTTGTAGCCCTTCCTGTCACATCATTTTCTGGTATTGAATAGTTTTCAGCTTTGTCATTGTCCATGACTCTCATTTCCTAAGTGCTTTCCTCTCTTCCTCCTTTCTCTTTTGAGTGTCAGCTTGCATTGAACTCATTGAATGTCAACCAAGTCTGACATGACTCGAGGCTCTCAAATGCATGACGTATAGTAAAACTTTGATGTAATATACACAAAGAAAGCCATTTAAGAAAAGAGCGTGCAACACTGCCTTGATTTTTAAGAATTCACTGCTGTGTCAAAGAATTGTCTGTTCATAAAACAAATGCTAGAAAGAAGAGTATAGATAATATTAACAGTATTTAAGAAATGGGATGTATTATGTTTGTTTGACTTTTGGGTACATTTTTATTATTATTATTATTTTTATTATTATTATTGCTAGAAAGATCCTAAATCCCTGTTGTACTATTTGTGTTCATGTGTTGCCCCTTTATCATACTTGCCGATTTCAGCTTAGATGCTATTTGCATTAAGGAGGTTTGAATCTGGCGTCTTATCGGCTTTTCCTTTCCATGAGTTGTGTCTAAAAGCCTTGCAGTGTAAATCCCCACACTGTTCACAGAGCCACTTCTGTTTTCAGCCAGAACTGAAGATAACTATTCAGGCTCAATTATAATTCAATGCTCAGTCCATACCGCCAATAGTAATCACATTTCGGAAGGGTTTTAATTTATTTCTCCACAATGATTAATTGCATGGAATTGCTCTATCCACTTCCTGTGTTCAACGTCAGTTAATCGGCTGACAACATTGGATGAGATAATTGATACAGCCGGGGGGGGCATGCTATCAAAGGAGGGGGGAGGCTCAGGCTGCAGGTTCCTGGTGAGAGTCCCTGCCTGGTTTGTGGCCTCCTGAAGTCAGGGTGACCAGAAGGTTTGTTTTAGACCAAATAAAACTTGGGGGGTTGGAGTCTAACCTTGGGTGGATAAATGAGGATTCCTTTGATCAAGTGCAGCACAAGCGTCTCTGTCAGAGGCTGTGGAGTTTGGGTTGTTTGTCTTTAGAGGTAGTTTAAGGTCGACTGGACCCCATCACTTACTGGGCCTTTTTTTCCCTTTATACCTGACCTGATCAAAGCTCCTTTATAATGTGCTACACTAGATTTAATTGTTCAACTTTGTCTCGAGTGCATGCAATTGTTGCACTCGAGATCTGTTTTTACCCTGCATCCATTTGTATGGAGTTCTTTATTACCATCAGGTGCTATGTAATGCTAACTTAAACGTCTGAGTCTGACGTTTTTCAGAAACATAATTAATTGAACATTGTGCTGAACCACGTGCTATTTTTTCTGGACATTATTCTGCATAAACATCAAATGTCTGGTGTGATTTCAGATTGTTTAGGGATTCTACAGTGAAACAATTAAAAGGATCACTATAGAAAAACACTCATATGAAAACCTACTTAACGAAATTAAGTAAGTTTGCATATTATAAGTATTTTCTCCTTGAAAAAGACTTTGCAGTAGGTAATATTCAATTACTTGATTGAATTTTAACTGAGCTAATAGCTAAAGAAAGTCTTCATAGATGGATTGATTTTGATGATCACCTCTTAGTTTTTATTTAGTTCACTCACTTTTAGTGAAATTCTTTAAATTAGTTCAAAAAGCTCTAAATGAGAACAAACTGTGGTGTAAGCCGTCTCTGTTTAAGTTGTGTTTATTTTTAGATGGGGGAGATCAAAGTGGACATCTCTGCCCCCTTAATTCCAGCAGAACGGGGCTTTCGAGGCTGACAGAGAGGCAGTGATTCATAGTTCAGCCCAGAGTCCCTCTCTCCCCAAGTCCCTCATAATTAAAGTTGAAGCATATGGCATTGTGGCCACGTAAGCACAGAGGTACCTGCTAAACTTGTCTGGCATCCTATTCCAAATCGCCAGTAATGGTCGTCCGTTAACTCATCCCTTAGTGAAGCTAAAATTAAAGATGTGTCACCTTGAGCTGTCATAAACCACATCTGGCAAGCCATCATCATGTCATCTTGACTTATTGATAACCTATTTGTGTGGTTTTCTAGAGGTTAGGTTTGATTTGTCTAGTTTATCATGTTGGCATTTTTAAGCACGAACAGTGAAGTAGATGCAATCTTTCAGTCAAACAAAGAGTGTGTTTGAAATGAGACAACCAACTCAAAGAAATACAGTTGGAGAAAAAGGAATTTAGTTTACAATTAATTCAAACGATTGTTAAATTACTTAAACCCTTCTCAATAATCAATCTCAATCTTAAGCTCAATAATAGAGAAAAGTCCCTATTTGGATTATACCACTAAACTGAACATTTCCACTGGGATTTTAAGCAATGTTAAAAAAAAAAAATAAAACGCAGCTTCATTTTCTTTATTTTTAGAGCCATAAGGCTTAGTCAGTGATGAATAAATGATGGCACTTTGTAATCTAAGATGTCAGGTTCAAGTTTAACTTACCTTTTTGGAACTTAATAATGCATTACACCTTATAATTATGTGCATTTCAAAGTTTTTGTCAGTGTAAAAAGTTTGGGTGTACAAATCAAATCAAACAGCTTTGGAAAATAAATGAAGATAAGTCATATAAATAATAAAATTTGTAAAGACATTTGAATAGCAAAGTCTTATATTTCAGGCACTACATCACTACAAGATGTTTCCTTCAATCTTCGGTAGACTTTTGTAGATGTTTCTATGTGTGTAAAAAAGTGTTAGATTAGTAGACATCTGTAAAAAATAAGTCATAAAATTGATACATTTAGAAACCTTATGAAGATAAGTGAAATGATTTCTAAGTTAGAGCAGAAATTGCCTTTTGTCAACTGAATGCACATTAAAAAACTACAGAAGCAAAAAAAAAGTTAAAGTAACAAATATTTCTAGAACATTCAATTATTTAAATCAGTTGAAACACTAACAAATTAGGACAAATCTATATTGCAACCATGCACAGAGAAAAAGATGAAAAAAAAACTTAAGAGAATGACATGCGCCTGCAATAAAATATAAATTTATCTTAAGGCATGTTATACATCGGTGCCAGTAATCAAGAAAGGCTGCAGCTGGAGTGAATCACCTCCTATGTTTTTCCTTCAGTGATGACCGGTTCCTTTATTCACTGGCAACAGTCGAAGGTCTTAAACAGGTACTTTTTTTTTTCCATCAGAGCACCTTAGTCACAGAAAACATTGCTTTTTATAAGCAAGGCTCTCAGGAGAAAGGTCTTTGTGAATAAATATTGCACAACTTTAAAATATGGGGCCCCTTTTGCTGTAGGCTGACAAAAAGAAGAGCTTGCTCCGTTGCATTACATAATCATGAATATACGAGTGCTCCAGTTGTGGATCCAGCCAATTTTTTCAAATGAAAGTTGCATGAACTTCACTGCAGTCTCTTCAATCATGCAGCAAATCGACAGCTGACAGGGAGCTTTATGTAAGTAAGATCATGAAGATTCTGCCTATAATGTAACATAAAGATCATTTTAAATACACATATGTGGTTGCAATGTGAAGTTGTAAATTGAATATAAAGGAGTATTAGGACTATAAAAATGTATCACTATGTCCTATTTTTGATCAAACTTGAACTTCATAAATTTAGGGTAAAAAAAATCTCTGACAGTTTAAAGTAATTTAAAGATAGGCATTTGTGCAGTTTCTGTATTTTTTTTTCTGAGCAGTTTCTGCAGGGCTTTGATGTCCTAAATTTAAAGTCTCTGCCTGGATATTTTTGCTTATTTTAATTGTACACAGATCTTTAAATGTCCTGTGAGTAAATATATTTGCCCATTTATTCATAACAACTGGAGCTTTCAATATCTAGCCAGTTATTTTTGCAATTTACCATCTATTAATAGTCCCCAACTGGTTAATTTCACTCCCTGGTACGGCAGGGAGTGAAATTACCGTAATAACCCAATATTGGAGTCTCCCCTTACAGAAACCATTGGAAATTTTTTAGATAGCGCAAAGTGTGGCACAATTACAGCGCTGCAAATTTGGCTGGATTGCCTGCGCTCCGTTTAGGATTTAAAGGTTTAATATGCTACTTTAATATATGTTAACTCTTGGGCTGCTAGTGTTGCATCAAAAAACGCTCTGAAACTGATATCTGGCTTGATGCAAATAGCTACAATGTTACATCTGGAACAGTATGCTGAGGTACTGTACTAATGTTTGCATATTTTTCCTGGCTTAACAAGAATTTGCCTTGCAGATGTTTCCATTTGGTTCCACTTAATTTTATAAGGACAAAAACTTACAGAACCATTTTTTTTTTCATGTTTAATAGATTTATTGTTTTACTTTGGACATCTTAAAATATCGTGACCAGTGTTTCGGCTGCTCTTTGTGCAGTTCTCTCCGACAGTGACGGCTCTCTGTGTGTAACTGAGCTCCTCTGGCTGGGACGTACATGTGAAACATTATGGAAGTCGCTGCCGTGTCACTGGAAACGCTACTGGTGAAAGGAATGAATTCAGATTCTACGTAGAAAACCTCCCATTCAGTTGACAAAGTAAAATGTCTGTACAATTTAGTGGTTTTGCAAGCTATGGACAAGAAAATAGACCGACATTGTTAAAAATTTATCGTGCAAAATGTATGTGGCAGCGTGTATTGCTAGAGGTGTAGCTGATGAAATGTGAAACAGTAGACCTTAACAGCTATTGCGGGCTGAGATTTTAAACATTTAAAAGATGCCTTGATCACGACCCTCAAAAACTGACTGGGATCAGATGAGGACACGCTTACTTAGAGCTGAATTATGAATAATTTGCCATAATCTGAGGTTGGAAGGTGTGATTTTTATTCTCAGTATTGGCATGTTCCACTTTGACATTAATAGGGAGCTATTTCTTTTACATTTCTGAAAATTATTAGGATTTTTTATTTTTTATGTAAATGAGTTATGCCCGTATATAAAAGGAGTTTTATTTTAGTTTTGAACATGCTGAATTATGTAATAAAGTGAAAGTGAAATTAATGTATTTTTTTATTATTATTGTTCAACTCAAATGCTAAAAAAAAACAACTTTTGCCTCTAGAGACTGAGATCTAGAAATGAGTGCTCTACTCACAACCAGAAAAATAAAACAATGGCCTTTGGTTGACCCTTATTTGACCATAACCCTTTTTTTGTTTTGATTATTATGAAACCTCTACATACAGCCCTTACTTAAAATAAAATGAACAATTGAGGAAATCCTTCAATTTATTAATTTTTTTCCCAATAATCTTTTCTTTGTGGATAATCACCCAAAGATTACCTCTGGGGTTGTGACCTAACCTTTACCGTTAATTTCTGTTCATCTTTCAGAGATGCATTTTGTTTATCGTTTTAGTTTTAATTTGATTCGATTTGTCAAAAGAAGAGCAGAACAGTGGTACATAGGTGGTTTCCTTGCTCGATTAAAGTATGGGTTTACTAGATAAGTCTCGTTGTTAACCCCTCATATTTCTGCTTTCCCTCTTCTTCTTAAGTTAATCATTCATTCCCAGACTTATCCGGGAGTGAAATGGAGCACAGACGTGGCTAGTTAATGGAGTTCTACGAGCCGTAAGATTACTTTCTTGACTAAAATAACAAGCCACTTCCCACCAAACCTGCAGACAGAACTATTTAGACAAGCTGTGGTTTCCTTCGCCTCCGTGTTGTCACTGTCAAGATTCGGCAAGCCGTGCATTTGTCTAGTATTCTGTGCCCGGCTTCCCAATGGGACCGAGTCACAAATGTTAACAAGAAAACTCAATTTACATTCCCCAAGCAGTTTATTTTGAACAGCCACAGTAAGACTGAGACTTAAGTTTCCTGCTCTTTTCTCCCTGTGGAAATCACAAGTAATATTGACTTTTTTTTTTCTTTTCTTAGATTATTTTTCCTGCACAGTCGCCTTTAATATGTAAACGCTGCTATCCTGTTTATCATCCCCACATAAATGTAGGTGTCATAATTCTGTTTGACACTGTTGAATGGATCCCCTCTGATTTGTAAATGTTTCACATTGAAATGGACGCACTTATCAGCTAAAGTTTGGTAATGTAAGCAAGTTGATTTTTATAATTATAAAACGGAAAATAAATCTCCATAACTAATTATTTAAAAAATGTTTCCACGTTTTAAAAATGCAATTATTTTCTCCAAACCTGGGCCAATAAAGGGCAGACTAAATGTATCAAAGTTTATTACAATCACTGTTGACCTTTATTTAGGAATTATTGAGTCAAATTCTTCTATTAAGTCATTATCAAGTCTGTTGACGTTGTTTTCCTTCTGGTAGCCTTGTTCACTGAGAGACTTCTTGCTTCTAATAGATGCTTTATTTTAAACTGCAGCTCCATGAATAGTGATTAAATGTCAAGGTTTCAGCCTTGGTTTATACGTCTGGTGAAATGTTGAGAATGAGGCTTTTCCCTAATTGCACAGTAAAGTTTAAAAACTGATAAAGTGCTAAGATATGTGACAATTCAGATGTGCCGAACAACTGAAGGAATTCATCCTCTCCACATCTTGCTGGTTTTTTTCTTTTTTTTTTTTTTTTTTTTTTTTCTTAATCCTATTTTGGTTCAGATGAAAACAAATAGCAGACATCTGCAAGATCAAACAGGAAAAACTCTACTTGAGAACTGAGCTGTGATCCTCAAGGCTGGATTCACTTCCCAGCAGACTTACTTCTCAGAGAGCTAAAATATTGATTTGAATTTGTTTTGATTTATGTAACTGCTACACTCTATGCATGCAAAGACCGACTCTGTCCCATCGATATGAGGATAAAACTCAGACCAACCTTCCTCATTGTTTAGATTTACAGCGTACTCGTTTTCCATAAACTATCTCTAAGGAAATTATTTCAGTAAATAATAAAAATTCCCTTTGTAACGGGAATATTTGAGGACATAGTAGTTCCTCGACCACACTCCCTTTTTTATGAAGAACTTCTTTTGTTGATGCAAAAACCAGTTGGCTGCAATTCCATTGATTGGCTCTGACCAGTGGCAGTTCCTGCTACAAACAGCTTTTCCCTCTATTTATTAAATGCATGAAAGCTGAAAACTCTTTACTTTTAAGTGCATCAGCAAAGGACACATTCTTTAACTTGTAACGATGCACAACATTTTCATAGAAAAAAACATCCGGTACGGTTTAGTACGTGCACATGCCAAACAAATAGTGTTATTTTAATCCTGAACACATGCCTAATGTGGGTGTGTGTGTTTTGGGAACTAAATGTGCAATGCAACATTCTGAAGAAGTGGAACATTAACAAGTGATCGCAGCACAAAATGGAGGACTCGCAGCTACCGCTAAACTTTGACATTTGGGAACTTCACTGTTTCTCACACAGCTACATTGGAGAAGGAAAGGTGGATGACTCCAAAACTGTGTACACAAAAACACATTTTCATCAGTAATTGCTTCTGCTTTCAACTGAATGAATCAACTAATCAAACAATATTGAGCTGAACGTAAATGTCACAGATACTAGCTAAAGTCCAAATGTAGCATTCGATCCAAAACGCTTCACACACAATGTTTATCTTACTTTACTAATGATTATGTTGGCCAATTATAAATGTGCTATGTTCATACTTTCAATTTCCTACTCTAATAATATTAATAAACTAAGTATAATGTATGTAAAATTGGTAAATATATATATATATATATATATACTGTATATATCTGAATTGAAAATTAAGGACAATCTGAAAGAAAGTTGGCTATTTGCATGATGGCAGATGTGAGGAAACCAAGAGCAGGCTTATGAGAAAATACAAAGAAAAATATCAAAAAGTAGAAATAACACACCAGCTGTTATTCACAGAAGAAAACTAAGAGGAACAATTTCTTGATATTTCTGTAATATTAATCGATATTTGTTTTTCAGACATATATTTTGTGTCACCGGTAGCATTTGCTTTGCTTGCCTCTGCATGTCAAGTTTTCAGCTTTTGGCCACACAAAGGTGAACATTTTATCAGAAGTGTTTTTGCTACTTCAAAACTAGGATGCGTGACACATTTGCAGCTACAGGCTAAACACTGAAGCCCCCTCAACTCTTATGACTAAAAGGAATAAGCAACATTATAATGATTGGTGTGTCTATCCACAGTTTGTTAAACAGAATCTAGAAGCAAGAATTATACACTATTTAAACAGATTTTGAAAATCATATTACATATTTTATTTACCTTCTGTGATCCATACTGTTTTCAGTCTGTGAAAAGGTTTAAACTAACTTGTAACAGATAAGACTGTATTACAAATACTATAAATTACATTTTACATTTATTTTTTACATTTAAGTTCTTTAAAAAAATTAACTGTATCCTGGAAAATTAAAACATGTAACATTTAACTTAACCTTGTTGTTTAAAGTATTTGCTGGCTTTTGATGGCATGTTTAACACATTATTGCCATATTCAGTCCCCCAGCTGTTGAAAAAACCCTAAAGCAATGACCTGTTTGACACTCGCTCATTACTTTAATTACGCAACAAGTCAAAGAACTTAACAGAATAATGTGATTGTGCAAAACTGTGTGAAACTAATAAAAATAGCTGAGACTCCCTAAACATTTCCAACTGGAATGTTGTGGTGTGAAAACAGAGAAGATGCTGAAGTGATGCTATGGTGATGTTGTATGACAACCATATTTGTTCTGTCCAGTTAAGAGAAAATAATACTTGTTCATTTGTTGCCTGTTATCATTTTCTTCACACGGTTCACACTGCTACGCCTTGCATTTCGACAAAAGGAATCAGTTGTCACGCAGGACACAGCCCTAAAAACGCTGCTTCTGTCTGAGGCTCGGCCAGCAGCTGTACAGGGAGAGAAAGTGAACTTGGGATGTTTGCAAAGTGAAGTTCAGTCAAATTAATCATTCTGTCAGACAATGAGAGCAGAGTACCCCAGGGCTAAAAGGGAGACAAGGCCTTTCAGCAAGAAGAAGAATATGCTGTGCTACTGTATGTGTTTGGGGCTTGTTATTCATTTTCACTAAAGGAGGCGGAGATGGGGATGGGAAGCTTATGTAGTGGTGTGCTTTCAGTTTCTGTACACTGGCGAATAGATCTACCAGGCCGGGGAGCCATTTCCCATAAGAGGGGATAAATGTATGTACCTGAAGGTGAGGACAATGCAGGAACATCACATTTAGAGCCTTATTCATCAAGTTCATAGGTGGTGTCAGGCCTCTGCCAAATCTTGCATTTTCAGAGCGGTGTTGCGGAGAAACTGTTACGCGCTTCCCATGTATGTTCACATCTGATTTGCGTCTGTTAAGAGCATGCGTGTCCTCCAGAGAGAGCCACACTAGATCTGGCTCCTCAGCAGCAGTGTTAACAGAATTTGTCCAACTTTCATTTGACTTAGAATGGTAATCTAAACCTTTACATAAGTGTCTGAGATAATTACACACTCTTTCCGAGGTTTGTGCTAATAACTGGTTCTGTAATTATAAGCTTGTTCCCAGGAGTCAATCATTTCTTGAATGGTTACATATCAGGTCTTTGTCCTAATGAGGTCCTTTCAGTCATGCAGTTCAAACTCAAGCTTATAAGAAGTTCAACATTAAAATCTCTGTCACAGTTGATGTATTAGGAATATAAAATTAGATTTTACAACTCTTTTAATTAAATACTTCTAAACAATGTCAGCAGTTCTCCAAAATTAACTAAAGCATTTTACTTTATTTCTATCTTGTTAAAAAATTATTAAATATACTTTTCAAAATCAAAAAATAAAAATGTACCACTACTCGGGTGTCTTTAAATAAAGGCCATAAAGTAAACCATTAATTGTATTATTCTCTAAATATGTAGTTATGTTTTTAAATGTGGTTTGATTCAAATACAGGTAATAAATAAAATGATTAATAAAATTAAAATTTGTGAGTTAATACCAAATAGACAATGTTTTTCCTAAGTCTTTTGGGTACATTTATTGTCATTGTTTTTTATTATTTATTTAGCTTTAATATACTCTGCAATTTTGTAAGAAAAAATATGAACTTGGACACATTTGACTTTTTTTATATATATGCAAATTCTTGATAACAGTCCAACACTTTTAAGAAGCATGACCTCCCCGATGTATTCTATGAAAAGGATTCTTTCATTTTCTTAAGGGACCTGAAATCTGCAAAAACTATAACCAAAGGAGTGCATAAAATATTTTAAAATATTATCATTTTACAGATAGTTGCAGAAAAAAATAAGGAAATCAACAAAACATGTTGCTGTTTTTTTCTCTCTTTCTCTGTACTTTCTGTGATCTTCATAACTCAAATATATAACTAATATATATATATATATATAAATATATAGAAACTTTTTCATCTATCTGGTCATCTATTCAGCAAATTTAATTTCCCAAAAATAAACATTAATACTTCCTTTCTCATTCTGCCGGCGACTGATGCATCTTCATTTTTGTGACACGCGCACAAACCACCACCCATCACTGGAAATGGCAGACATCTTCCTTTCTTTATTCATCATCATTCGTTTCTCTCTCACTTTTTCACATGGCCCATGTATCTTTAAAGCTCTGCTTTTCAGTATGCCTCACATATCGATTTATCTCACTCACTCACACCCAGAAAAAAAAGAAATCTCTAAAATGCACATACACACAAAGTTCTTATCTTTTGCTTCCTTTCATCTATTTTTCCCTTCCCTTCTTCCGTTTCTGTGGTTGGAGGATTGCTGTCTCCACCACCAGCATCATTCAGATCCCTTCTGGATGTGATTGTGAACACGGTGGGGGCAGTCAGAGTGATATATGGCCGTAATCCCACTGCTGCAGCATGACACGGCTGTCAGTTGCCATGGGAGACTACATGATTTATACTCTGCTGCTGTGCTTATGGTTTGATAAAAGTGATGTTAAGGGCCTGTTCCTGCAGCTGACAGCATCATTATTCGCTAAGCCATACAATAAATGTTGCATTGAAATATATATATTTTTTAAATATATTTTCAGCATTCTCCACAAGTTTGGTATTTTATAATAACTACTCTTAATGTTTGATAAGGGTCTATGTTCTATGTATTTACTTTGAATTATTTGTCATTAAACACTCTTAGTTCCCTTCTGCTGCTGTTTCTGCTGTGTGGCATTGCGGGGTGTGTTTCATACGCCGTTGACTTTGATTTTTATAAGGTCGTTGGTCAAAGTGGCACAATGCTTGTATAATATTTGAAGATTGAGCAGTGCATCCAAATGAAAAAACATTTATACATGGGTCACCTCTTTGCGCTGACGAGATAGGCATTATTGATTTCAGCAGGGAAAATATTGTCAAATAAGACCAAATCAATACAGATAATATACAGGGTTGTAAAAGAACACCGTGTAAAGGCAACATCAAATATAAGATAACACTATTTCTGAGTGTTGTGAAGTGTTTTTATTCTTTGTAACTTTAGTACCTACAGTACAATATAGTGAGCCCTTTACAATATTTTTTAATAAGCTTCTAAATCAGTTTTTTTTTATACATCCTGAACTATCTATTGAAGCTAAAGGGGAACTATGATCCAAAATTCACTTTTTGGCCCATTTTTGCATTTGAGTCTTTACTGCTTCTAGGAAAACCATGCAGCCATTTTCTGGCAATAGGTTGATGGTTTTTGGTGTCTGGACAATGAGCCGTTTCAAAAGTCGACTTATGATGACGTGACAATCAGTTGGTTTTATGACTGTATGCGCTTTACAATGGCTGCTGGAAAAGACAAGTATTTTCCAGGAAGTATTTTCTGTCAATTTAGCTTTCAGAAACTGTTGCTGCATCCTTGATTAGTGTGCAGAAGTCTTTGTTTAGCCTATAGACCATCCTAACTTATTTAAAAGGAAGCATAGTGGCTCTCCCTATAAAAGTATAGCAGTATGTTTTTGTATTATAAGTAAGTTTTGTCGACAATGACATAAAAATGACATATTTTTGTTCCGGATCATATAAAATGTTTTTTTTTTTTTTTTTCAAAAAATTTCAGAAAAGACTGCAGCTCACCCTTTAAAACATACAGTAGAATATATCCACGCTTTTGCTCGTTTTGCTTTGTTTTTGGTCTTTACCATCTCATCAGAGAGTTATGCGCAGCAGCTCTTATGCTGCCAACTCCTCCACATGATTATGGATCATTAATTTTTGCCGTCTGCTGTTTTATTCGGACCGGGTAATGCAATGTCAGTTTTAGTCTTTATAGACTTTTGTCTTAGTGGGGACGCTACAAAAACAATAACACAAAAGATAAAAAAACAATGAATTGAAAGCCAAAACCCAAATGGGATTTAATGAAGCTCCTCCAGTGCAGTGAGATGAAAATTTAAAAGCAAGATTATTTGTGGAATAATGGCAAGAGATGCCTCACACACTGCTGCACTATTTTTACACTTCTTTTTTTTTTTACACTCCAAACATGTGGCTTTCTAGATAATCTTACAGAGCATTCAGCCAAGAGAACCACGGTAACACAGGAGCTGTAGCTCGGGTGAGAATCTGTTGACAAAAAACGATTAGGTAAGCACAGATTTTATGGAAGATTCACAAGAATAAAGTCACTGTTGAAAGAAAGTTATGAGAAGTCCATTTTACAGATTACCATAAGACATAGGGACAAACTTGGCAGAAAGTATGAGATCAGGTGAAGCCTAAATTGAAAAATTGTGAACTATGTGCAGAGCACTTCAACAAGGAATCTGGTCAGTCATTAGGGAAATGGAAAAGAGGTTTTAAATCATTTGAAAACTTGACATTAAATGAAATCCCAATAAAACTAAAGTTGATGGTTTTAACTTGACAAAATTGGAAAAAGTTCAAAGGGTACGACTGTTTATGAGTGTAATTTAAATGCATTTATACATTGATCTTTCATTTATATCTAACTTTACAACATTACGTCTAATCAGTCGTCTGTATCGTTATTTCTCAATAGATTTTACTATAATCTTATAAATTTTTGTTTCTTGAGTTAAATTCCTGATGGCGTTCCCCTATGATCCAACTCTTAAGTTATTGCGTGTTTATGTCTCATGTCATCTTTTAAAGTAAACATAAAATGTGGGTCCAACCTTTGATCTAACACTGAAGTCTGCAACCTCCACCACTACTACCAAACAGAAAATAAAACATTAATCCTGAGCTGAAGGTTTGAAAATTATTCCCCCCTCAACCCTACCGGCTGAATTTACTCATGGGGAAGAACACCACCTTAAAGCCTGCAACTGTATAGCTCTGAGGGAACTGTATCTATGTTAATGTTTGTTCTCTGTTGCTCTTTTTTCAATCCTACAGGTATGGTGAACTACAGTGAGGTGTCTGGCTATCCCCTTGTCCAGCATTGGAGTCTGCGCTCTGTGTTGTACCATGTCAAACTCAACCAGTGGGTCCTGTCTCAAGGTAGATCACTCAGTTTGGTTATTACTAAGCTCATGTCACACTGTTTATTTTGCCATGTAGATGAGCATTCTGAGATTGAGAAAAATAACATTTTATGTAACATTAAGTTCTGTTTCATCCATAAATTATGTATCTGCAATGCTCTATTTACAATTTACGAGTGTTTTCAGTTGGTTAAACAGTTGCGCACTATATATTGTGCATAATTATATAGCATGCGTTTGGCATGCTGATGTGAGGAACTCTCTGTTGGTATAGACACAACATTTGGATAGTGCAGCATGATATTAAATACCATTACATTTGATTGCTACTGTGCCATTTAGATAGCATTGATTTAAATTAAAATCTTGCCATTGATTTTAGCTGGAGATCAAATTGCATGTGCTACAGTATAAAATGGACCTAAAGGCGGTGATAGAGTGTTGTTTATTCATAGTATCTAAATATTGTAATACATTTAAAGGCAGAATGAGATGGAGGAAATAACATAAATGTAATTACTGTACTTAAATGCTAAAGGAAAATGTTCTTTAGTCTGCACAGACGAATACAGTCATAAATTATTGAACACATCATAACTAAAAAGCCACGTCAAGGTTAGCCTCTGAACACAAAAGCTTGGCTCTTTTATTTTTCATTTTAATGACGGAACTCATACACCACTTTCTTTTGATCACACATGGCATTTCTGGACTGTTTTTAAAATGAATTCTTCACAGCTAAATGAAAAAATGTACATAAACTCTTGAGATCTAAATGTAGGTCCAGCAAACTATTACATTACCTGTTCTGAGCAACATAATTATAATGCACAACGATAAAATACGTGGTCACAGTTTACAACATTTAAACATTTCTTAGCCTTGCTTTTGTCCCTAAATATTCAATGTAGCTGTGAAATCACTTATCACAGTTATTGTGGAAACAGGCTGCGGGTAAATGTATGTTAATAAAAGAAAATACTGCATGCGTCAGTGTAAAAGAAAACCACAATATTCTCATTGCGCACAATCAAACAGGAGGGACATGAAGCTGCAAGCACATCATCTGTTTACTCTTGCAGCTACAATTGCAGCTCCTTACCTGACTGTGTAATAAGTCTTAATACCTTTTAATATCTGACTTGTCTAGAGGCAAAAGAGTAATGTGTCTAACCAAAATGAAAATTAAACTACATAAACATGTTCTTTCTCTGAGGAAGCCTGCTCTGAATAGCAAAGATTCACATAAAAAAGGTGCTTTTTATGATGTGCTGAACCCGGGGCTTGGTAATGGGGTGCTAAAGTTTAAAAGTAAGGTTATTGCCTCACAAGAAAAGCAAATAGAAACACACAACAGGCTGTGCCTGGGGAAATGGGTGCTTCAAACAGCTTTATACACTGTATAATAGAAGGGAGCTGTGGAAGTGTCAGAGTGGGATGAGTGATGATTAAAGTGGGATGGGATTTGCCATCTCCTGTGTCAAAAATAAATTCACCCTTAAAGACTTTTTTTTTTTCCAGATCAGTTGTCATTACTGGCATTAAAGCGATTTCCCACAGAACACTGAAGTTTATCTTCTTTATTCAAGTTTCCCTTTGCACTTCCCTGCTGCTTTGATTATGCAGTGTGTCTCTCTATAAAGAAAAGCACAAACAATCAATGTGGTTTTGCTCTGGATTTACGTTTGTATGGGCTCAGCTGTTTCCTTAAATTAACTCTTCTTTTAAATAAATGCAGGATAGTCATTGGTATTTTCATGTTTCATGTCACAAAACAGAAGATGTGCTCTCACTGGCCATTCATCTATTAAAAACAAGTCAACCTGGTGATATCTTGCACCTATGTGAGCTTTTAAAAATCCACATGGCATCAGAGAACCAAAGATTTGTAGTAGTCGATGCATTTCACATAAGTGTAAGAAAAGTTAAGCACATCACATATCACACCTCTTTAATTTTTTATTTAAAATCTTAAACTATACTCAGCTGATTTGTTGTTTCTTGGAGCACTTTAGTGATACTCATCCAGTGAGCTCTTAGAAGTAGAAAGCATGTACATCAAATATTTATCTCAGATGTGAGTTGACACGATGCTGAGACTAGCTGATTAGAGACATAGCAGCATAACAGTGTAACACCAGCTACCACAACCACACTCTCAAGGCAGAAATATAGTGAGAAAAGAATGAACTTTAAGTCAATTTTTTTATTTCACAAATTTGAAATAAATTGTGAAATAAAACTTTTGAGAGGAGGGCGCTCAGTGACTTGGCAGTTAACTGTTTTTTTTTTTTTTGTTTTGTTTTTTTATGGATCTCTCCACAAAACTACAGAAAATCATGACACAGATTCCCTGAAATGTCTCCCCAAATGGTATAAACAATTAGGGACGCAGTTAATTTCATATGACTATAAAAACATTAGTGTTCTTGTAGCAGAAGGTCTATTTAAATAAAGCTAGAAAAAAACAACATAAAGTTGGTAAAAAAAGAAAAATACTGTACAGTATTTCATGTCAAAATGGAAATTGATCGTTGACTTGAATGACGTGTACTTTGAAAGGCAATTATAAACAATTGTACATTCATTATTTTCTTGTTTTTTCACTGTATCTGATCACCTGCCATGTATTTTAAAGCTTTTTCTCTGTAAGATCGAATCATCCCGTCAGTAAAGATGGTCACTATGACTGGGATTTAGTAAAGTACTTTAGTAAGTTCTTTTAGCAGCTGAAATGTCAGGGATGACAATTTTCTTACACGTCTCTTTCTGCTAAACTTGTTTTATGAAGAAAAAATGTACGACTTTTGATAATATGTGATCTTCTGAAATATTGCATTCAGTCATTCAGACTGACTGTAAATATCTTTCAATAATCCTAATTTTCCATGAGTTTAATGTGGAAAATTAAACTTGAAATCCCTCATAAATAGTTTCTCACCTGATGAGTGCAGCCACTCCTCTTTAAATACAGCCATGACACCTCTAATGCATTTCCAGTGGTGTTGCTCTGGTTTGAAAGTGGCTGTGATGTCTGCCGAGGATACACTTTCTATTTTCTCCTCCCTCAGAAGCGACTCAAAAGCCTCCATCCTTTCTTCCTCTTTTAAGTCCCATTTCCCACTTTAGCTCATCATATTTCAACAGGCACTGGAGGGGTGAGCCTACTGATTTTTACATCTGATAGCAAAGCCCCCATCTCTCATCCTCACTATGCTCTCTGTCTCTCACTTCAGCAGCCTCCTAATTTAATTTTGGAGGAGAAGTTAGAGCGAGTGAAGCGTGAGCTGTGAGATATTAATACTGCTTCCCCTGAAAATCACAATGATAAACTGCTATTGCAGTTTTGCTTTCCAATATTTGCTGAGCAAGAATTTCACTGAGCATATGGACGTTCTGTTATAGTCTGATCAATGTAGCGTTTGAAACATATCTCCGCATGCCTTTTATGTCCTTGTTCCACCCCCCTCGTTGAGTTCACTCATCTCTAATCAGATGATAGCACACTCTTAGCTTGTGAAAACACACATTTCTTGATTAGTTATTTTGCAATTAGTTCATATACATTCAAACTAAATCAATCATTTCTTTTGATTGATTTTGCTGTCATTTTCAAACTCTTTAAAAAATGTTTTTACTCATTTTGTTTCTATAATAAAAACTAGGTCCAATATTGGGCAGTATGCCTGGGAGCTGAACTTGTTTTTTTTTTGTTTTGTTTTGTTTTGTTTTTTCCAACCCTGGTCCTGAAGGTACATTTCCCTGCATATTTTAGATGATTTCTTGCTTCAGCTCACCTGATTTCTATTGATGGCAGATTAACAGGCTTTTCCAGAATTGTAGTAAAGTGTGTCAAAGGAGTCAAACATCCAAAACATGCAGCCCTGCAAAAAAATGCAGGGCACTTTTCCTAACCCTGGAGAACCAGGGAGACACTGAGCTACACCATTGTCCAGTTTGATGGAGGGAGATTAGAAAGATTAGGATACTGTAAGGTCAGGACTACATGACCTCAAACTGTCATCACGGTTTCAACCTGGCCACGATTAAGTGAGTCAAAGAAAAAGAACCTCTTAGAACATGTGATATCCTGTTTTCAGCAGGGAGGGATAAAGTGATGTAAACCAACTAGCATTATGAAGATTGTTATGGTGTTCAATTCTTGTTTGTGGAAAAAATTGTTTGGGATTTTATAGGCAGAAGTCAGAATGTAGTTTTTAGCCCTGATGCATGTGCAGGTAGATTCTTGTGGTATGATACCTTGAAAAAAAAATACTGTTTTACACTAGTATGATTTTTGAAACATATTAAGACAAAAACAAGAATAAGATTTAGATGTTTTAATTTGAAGTGGCAAAAACATGAAATATTTCTATTATTTATAAAGTATTGTTAAAATTAGAATGTTTTGTTGACCCTTTATATTACATATTGTTCTTTACTTTCGCAGAATTAGTGCTTACTGTCTTTACTGCTCAGAATGTCATCCTTACTTTGCCATTCTGTTCTCTAGAGAGCAACACGGAGCGTATAAGAGGCTTAAGTTTGCTGTTTAATTAGTCGGGCTATCTGCTTGGGTAGAGATTAGCATATGTGCTGCTTGTAGTTTGCCAGTTGCTGTTAGCTTTATAAGATTGATCTGTGGTGCAACTTAAATTTTTACCCCGAAAATATTCAAAATTATATGCATTTCTCTTTCCTTTAAGCCGGAATAAACTGCTTAAAGCCTTTTATTCAGTTGTCCAGCAGAGTGCAGTCACTGGTGGGGGAGTGGAAACACTGTGTAATTCACAATCAAAATAATCTTCTAACACTCTGGCTCTTTTGTATCCATATCAGTAAAGGTCTGTGTAAACCAGAGAAATGGTATGACAGACAATTTTACCAGTTAAAAAGATGTTACTTTTTAAAGCACTTGTACATATTGATGTCACTAACTACTCAATGATTATTGATAATCCATATTCATAATGGAATTCAAATGTTTTGATAGCTTTTAGCACCTGATACAGACTTTCAAATTGATGAGTTGGTATCTCATTCGAATATATATGTATACTTTACCCAAGAGGGCTCGTCTGCGTTAAAAAAATATCCATTTCTTTTTATGTGATATTTTTTGTTAGTTTTTTGACCCACATGCAAGGCACTCCCAGGAGACTAGAGAATTTTTAAAAGATGTATTGATACAATAGATATGGAGCAATGAAGGCGTTTAAGGCTTGGAACTGCTGAGCGATGAGGACTGGAGCCAGTGAAGTGGAGAGAAGTGCGTTGGAGGGCAGACAGGTCCAATTGTGGAGGAAGGTGATGATGAAGAAGAGCCTTAAAGACTGTCAGCCGAGGAAATGAAGATCCTGAGTTTTATAAGGTTGAAGAATAAATACTTGGACTTTAAGAGGCCTTCATATCAATTTTTATACTTTCACTATAAATGGCCCTCAAAGTCCAGATAAAATAATTTGCTAATAATAATATAGTAATAATAATAATCTAAAAAGTATGAAGATCGTCATCTAATTTTATTATTAAAGTTTTTTTTAACTAAGTTGTAAAAAAAAAAACTTATTTTTATTTTCCTTCAAAAGAGGTGTTTGGAATCAACATTCAACATCCAATTAAGTTACCGGTATATTTAATTTGATAAGAACAAGTTAAGGTGTCTGCCTCTATCTTCTAACATTTTTCATAGAAAACAAAATTACTTTATTCTTTAGCTTCAAAATTTTTGAGCTAAACTGGCTTTTAGTCCTATGGATGCCTACCTCAGACAAAGGCAAACTAAAATTAAGAAACTGAAGCTGTTGATTATGAAGTTGACAATTGCTGTTTTAACTTAAGATGTACAATTTAACTTGCATTCCTAAAGTTGTTCTTTTCAGCTGCTCAGTATTTATTGTGGATATTGTGTGTTCGGTTTGTATTATTCTTTCAAAAAACATATGTTAGATTTTAAATTATGGTTTGCAAAGTGTTTATATCTGAACCCTTGGTCTTCATAAGGGTCATTAAAAGTAAACTGTGCACCTCTCCTAAAATAGACTGTGGCCTATTTTAGGGCTAATAGCTCTAGCCAGGAGAGAACTAATGTGCAAAAAAGAATCTAGCCACAAATTAAATTTCCTGTATCCTATTAAAAACTTGATGATACTACAGGTAGATAAAAACATCTGAACTGCATTGAACCAGATCCATATCATTTGATTTATGTTCTGTGTGAGATTGAATGGAATATATATATTTTTAGATTTGGATACATGTTCCAAAACTAGGTTGTGATACACATAGTGCTTCTGAAACAGCTTCAGCTTTGAACAGATTCAAACGTATGACATTTTACTTATTTTTCCATCTTCTTCTAAATGTGAACCCGAGCTTGTCCATATCCATGAGTGGACAGTGCGGATAATCCTCACTCTTTGGTTGAAAGAGTTCATGAATAGTAAGCAGATGACTCAGATGTCCACTTAAATCCATGTAAGACGCTTGGTGTCAAACACCTGACATCAGCTTCCACATCACCACTCTGATAATAAATACCTCTTTGCAGTTGCTGAACTGAGACAAACTGGATTAAATGGGAAAATTCATCCCTCATCTAATGACATCAAAGGAATACATTAAAACGTACTTGGAGTTAAAAAAACAAAAACTGTTGCTCATGTCTTCATCCGTTTACCTGTATTAACAGTAACTGAGTATTGAAAGATGTGATGTTGAAGTAGTTGACTATTAAAACTTTAAATAAAATCAAGTAATTATTTGACTTATATTTTTAATTTGCCAAACAGCATTAAAGAAGATGAAAGCCTATCTTCAGATCCATCTTTTTATTACCTATGGATCCGTTGAAGTGTGATTTCACGTGTGCAAGACCCCGGCCCCATCTCCTTGCTGTAGGGCAAAATAGCTACTCGCCGACAATCACTACCATTGGTTTTAGCTGTTAAGTTATCAATATGACACACTAAATCTTAAATGTACACCTGATGTATAAAAGAAAAAGGAACACAGTGCTTTGCTACTAATTACAACAACTAGATAATGGGTTCAGGAAAATGTTTTAGAAAAAAAGTGGCAAGGGAGAGAGAGGTAGTTCAGTTATTCTTGTTTGATTTTGACCTGAGCATGTAGATTTGACGTGGAATTCACTGTGTTTTGGTTCAGTTAAAAAATATATTTTTTAAAAAGTGACCTAAACACCAACTCTGACAGATCATCAGTAGATCAGGTGTTTAGATTGGCTAATCAACCACCAGTGTAAGATTAGCAGTGGTAGCTAATCTACCACAGCGATCACATATTAAATAAACACCAGGCATAAAAACATAATATTGTTACGGACTGGGTGTTTTGTTTTGTTCTTTGTGTGTTAAATGAGTGTTTGTTGGTGTTGAATGTTGTCAGTTATGATGAGAAAAATGTGGTTTTGAGTTGTTCTTCAATGCTTTATCTGCGTTATTTTCCCTTTGCAATGGTGCACTGCACTAAATTAATAATACCCACATCTCCAGGTTTCATTTAGTTAACAAAATTGTTCTACCGCAGCAATTTTACATACTATGGTTAGTATGTAAAAGAATAGCCTTTTTGCTCTCCAGCGCTGTGCGCATGTGCAAAATTTCCAGCTGTAAACAATAACATGCAAGATGTCATACAGACATATCCTTGCAGGGTCTTGGTGTCCATCTCCAGTGGCCATTGGGCGACAGGCAGGGTAGACCCTGGACAGGTCGCCGGTCCATCGCATTGCATTAAAAAAAAAGAAAAACATTAAAAAAATAAAACACAAATAGGTAAAAACACAGCATAGACCCATCAAATGAAATGGGTGCAGTAGAGTACAGGAGCATTAGAACAGCTTTTGGCACAAGGCTGTGGAGCAGTTTGGTTCTGCTTTTCATGCTGCACTACTGTCTGACAGCATGAACAGTTAAACCAAATGTCAAAGGTTAATGTAGAGGTTGTGAGAAATATCTGAAAATGTTCAGTGCCCTGTTCCTTCTGTGGCTCTGAAACAAATCCTGGGGAGAGTGCAGGTGTGAACAGAGTGAATCTAAGTGATCTCCAAGGTTCCCTCACTGTCCACTGCAGGGCTCTGCTGTTTGTCATTTTGCAGCTGCTTTGTCACAGTCACAGCTGATAGATGGGTTTGTTGGTTTAAGTGCAGTCTTTAATAGATCTGTTTCATGGTCTTAGCGGTGTTCTTCAAGTAGGCGATATTATTAGAGATTAGTTCCTCGATGATCTAGATGCCGTTCTTCTAGCTTTATCATAGTAAGTCAGAATGATGTAAGTTACTGTTAATTTAGCTGCAACATATATTCTCAATCAGGACAGGTGACTTCTTTTGGCTTAATACTTGACTGTTTAGCCCCAAAGCCCAGAGGCTTTTGCATCCAACCTTGGTGGAAATGTGTCATTGTGTGAAACATTTATGTCACACAACTATCTGTGGCAAGATATTTTGCTTCTGATTTTTCTGTTTTACTGTATCCTATTGAAGTTGTTAAATAATTATTTCATTTGAGCCTGTAAGATTTACCATTATTTTAAAAAAAAAATTGTAATCAGTATTTCGAAATACAAAATCTGACCTGGTTCTATATTTTCAATAAGTACAAACCAACTATAAATGTAACTATATTAACCGCTGCTGAACATCTGCTTTCCATCTTCCCAGCTTTCAGCTCTGCCATCCATTCTCTAGACGGGGCGACGCAGAGGAGCGACTTTGTCTCGATCCTGAGGGAGTTTGGGAACCACTATGTGCAGGAGGCCGTTTATGGCTTCCAGGAGTCCTGTACCATCTGGTACCCCAACAAACAAGTCCAGAGACAGCTGTGGCTGGAGTACCAGGACATCAGCAAAGGTAGGACAATGAAGTTTGTGTTGGCATGTGATTTAAAAGGAATAGAAAAGCTAGTGCTAAGCTGTTGTTTTGTGATTAAACAGGGAGTTGGCCTTGTATGTTGCATGATATTTTCATCTGAAAATATCCGAAACTATGCTACGCCTGCTGAAAACTCTTGGCTCCTTTAGGTAATTGAGGTTTTCGCTACCATATTGCCTCTAGAACTCTTTCATTATTCACCGTATGTGTGACTTAACAACTTTTCTAAATGACAAAACTGTTGTCATTTAGACAAAACTTTTACTACCAAACAATGTATTTAAGTTTTTTTTATGTATCAACTATTTTAGATTAAAAAGACAAACCAAACAAAAAAACCTTGTGGTTTTGATCACACTTCGTAGCCAAGCACACAACTTATCTTTAATGATCAGAGTCCACGTTTCTTGTCTGCTATGATGCTTGAAGTTCTGTTAACTGTGGCTCGCTTAACGTAACGATTTATCTATGTTCAGTAGGCGGCAGCTCCAGGCCTGTCAGCACTTCTTTTATCTGACATGATCAAAACATGTTTTTGTGGTGTGCTGTCTACTCTAGATACAGTTTGCGACACACAACAGTTATGCCACAACGTGGTCATTGATCAGTGTTGCTTTGAGGTAATTTCTGCATTATTACATCTGAAGAAGCCATACTAAAGGGCACTGGGTTTGAAGTTTTTTTCCAATCAAAGAATCAATGTCTCCGCTTTCCTTGTATTGTGAGTACATGTCAGCCATATGATGTATCCTTCTGTTGGTTGTTGTTCTTTTGAGGGTTTTTTTTTCTTTAAACTAACTCACTTATGAGCAGAGACAGTTATAGCCATTTTTACCTCATTGATGCCAGCGGATTTCTTGTTGTATCCCTTTTACTCCTCTAGCTTTCTTTGTCTAAAAAGAGTCTTTATGTCACTGCCTATTTATCTTCAACTGCTCACAATAACAATTGAGTAAGTCTAACCATTCTAATAGCCTCATTTAAAAATAATAATCATACTAATTGTAAAAAAAGTGTACAGTTCCCTTCTCAGTTAGATATAACTTTAGTTTTCTCTCTCTCTTAAATATTCCTAAACTGTGTTTGACAGATTCTCATTAGCTTGTCATATCTAGTGATTTCAGTTGAACAATAAGGTTGAACATACAATAGTGACAACTAAACCTCATAAAATCTTACTTAAAGTTTTTTCAAAAAAAAAAAACATTTGTCAAAAGAAGGAGTTGTAATCTCTGCCGTCTGTTCTACACAAACAGTGACACTTTACCTTTGACTTCAAGAATTAATATTCTTATGAACAGATTAGCACCATTAATGATGAGATTAATGATAGAATTAATGATTGGACATTGGATAAAAATAATCGTGTTCAGTTCTCTTTTTGACCTATGATATATACAACGCTATTGCCTAAGGGAGGCTCAATACACCAGGCTAAATAATTGCTGGCATCAAAGTGTGAATTCAGAACTGGAAATAACAAACATAGCATTTCAGAAGGTCATTTGCAGCATTAACAATGTGCCTGCCTATATTGCAATCATAACATTGTGCAGCGCTTAGACAGACGTTGAAGCATTGTTAAAACATTTGTTGTAAATCCCTCTGTAGCACGAACCAAAATTGTGACACACAAAGGTGCTGAAGTCGCTACCCAAACAGTTTCCTTCAAAATAAAAGGAGTATATTCAAATTTAGGTTTTGAATAGAATGCACTTGTCTAGGATCTCTAAATTGTGACGTGTGGGTGAAGGAGAAAACACCAGCTGAAAAACATGCACTCATTGGTTTCCAGCAACTTATTTACAAGGCTGTTTTCTTTAGAGAATCAATGCCTTTCGAATTGAGGTAAGTTAAAAGTAGATGCTCTCACCCTGCTAAGTAAAACAAGTTTTAAAAAAGCAATAAACAAAGAATAATTTGTTTTTAATCTTTTGTATTTAGTAGGTCAAATGTTAAAAGAACATAAAACATCAGATTTTGTCTATGCGATACTGCGAGTCTCCTAGTCTAAGATTTTGGCAGAAATCTGTCGAAAATCCCCCTTTGTCCTGTCAAATGGTAGCATAGCGATTACACTGAGCTGTGAAGATGCGAAGTGGCTTAATCAAAGTGGATAAGTGTTTCAGCTTGGCTCAGAACCATCTGTTTTGAGGAAAACAAAATTGATTCCATTGGCAAAATCTTGAAATCAGAGTCATCCTTCTTAATCTCTTCTCCTCATCTTGGAAATATCTTGCCCTTTTGCAGGGAGTAATGAGCTCACAGGAGAGTTTGATGATCCATGTCCCCAGCCTTTGCTCCAAATACAAGATGTGCCTGACTGCAGCTTCCTGCCTCCATATTCAGGGGGCAGCCAGGCTGATCTTTGTCTGATTCTTTTCTGATTGGGTCACCGACATGACCAGTCCCTTTTTGGAGTGGGCCTGCTTGTCAATTTTGTGTTCAACATAACAAGAAAAAGAGGATTTCCCAACTTTGAACCATGTATGTGTTTGACCTGAGGTTGTCGACCTCAAATCATTTTAAATTCATGGTTAAAAGTGACATTTGCAAGAATCATTATTAGAAATAACAATGGTTTATAACTTAGTTGATGCATTGGAGATTGGTTGGTGGGGGCAAAAAAACCCAAATAAACTGTATTCTGTAAATTTAAATAAAGATTTAAATCTGTTGTTTCCTAATGAGCCATAAACCAGAAAACCACGCACCAGAAAACCACACACTACAATTCCTGTAGAAGTCATGTTTGTGTAGACACAACCATAGCTCATTAACCACGGTCAGGTAGTAGGCGTGTGTGTGAGTGTGTGTCCTCGTCTACTTTTGGTCATGATGCCTTGTCCTGGTGATTAATGGCACTTTGTTCTTTGCTCTGGGGTTTGATGTAAGTCTCCTATTGTCAGACACATGACCTCAATTACCACGCCAGAGATCAGACAGGAATAGCATGAAAGCCGCTGCTGCTCCCTACATGTTTTGACAATTTATTACATTGAGAAACTGCACTTAAAGTGAAAGTTGTTTCTGTTGTAGGCAGCTCCTGTTTAGAGGTTCAGTTATTGTAATCTGTTCGGAAAGTTCTTTGGTACTACGTCGTTCTCATCAAAACCCTGCCTTGTCTTCAGATGACCCAGAATTACAGTTCCGGGTTGTTGTTCTGATTCCCTTATACAAATAAACTGTATTCTGTCAATTTAAATATAGATTTAAATCTGTTGTTTAAATCATGCTGCCTGACATTATTAAATGTCAGGCAGCATGATCAACAAAACAGGAAAACATAATGTATTTAAAAAAATAAAAAAAAAAAAAAATTTTCTTCATTCCTGTGCTACAGAACAAGAACCTGAAATAATGTAAATTACTAAATTACTGCTTCTTTTCATTAAAGTTAGTAAGTACTTTAACTTACATCTTTATCAAAACTTTTACATACGTAAGTACAGGTTTTGGGACTTTTCAAATTATTGAATTGTGGTAGTTGTGGCTTTACATGCTTTACATGCTGCAGTCCAAATCATTGATATTTTAGGCTTCTGCTTGAGTGACATGTTTGGATTTGAGCTCCTAATGCCAGAGGCCGATTCTTGTTTCAGCAGTTGATGCTCTGCATCTGCAGCAGTATCTTCATTTTATTCACATCTGTCCACCTCCAGCCACAGGTCCTCGTCACAGGTGGAGCAGTGAGAACTCGTCTGCTAGGAATGTCAATCCGGAGCAACTTACAAAACAGTGCAACCAACATTGTTTCCCAGGCTCCCAAAATTTTCCTGGTCTAATTATAACTTTCGATCACAAATACACACGTGCCTGACAGAAAGTGCAAATTTTGTTAGCTCTATTACAGCAGACAACACAGAAAGGATAGGAGAGACAACAGAACAGCCGCTGTAGGTGACAGTGTATCGGAGTGCGAGCCAGAGGTAGGCTGTATCTGCGGTTTGAGGGATGTTCCTCAGGTGACAGACCTGATACTGTTTGTTTATATCAACGTGATGGAGAAGCTGCCTGATCCAGAGCGGAGGGACAGATTGAGGCTGCATGTTTTCCTCTTTCTGCCTGCAGCTCACAGAGCATTTTATACTTTACTAGAGCTGCTCAATGAACTTAAAGTCAGAAGTTGTAGCAACAGCCGAACCATTTTGTGTTTGGGAGGGGAGCGCTGTTCCCCACTACTGCAAGTACAATTAGGAAGAAAAGGTTTTATGTCTGTTAAATATGTAGATTTCTGTTTCTGTTTTTCTTTACAAACAGGGCTTTAAAAAAATACTCACCATAATTTCATGGATGAAGGGGCCGAGCTCTGGGCCCTTCATCCAACTGACCCACTTGTTCCCCCCTGTCTGCAGGTGTGCAGTAGTGGGGGTGTGAAACGTGATGGGGAAATAAAAGAATGACTAAGTGGAATTCACAGATGATATGGAAAAATAATTTTGAGATTCCCAAGCAGCATACACATTTCCAGATCATTTGATTAAATGGAAAGTTCAAGAGAAGGGGAAAAGGACAATGTTGGTGTTTTGTTGCTTTTGATGGAGTCTTGTTTGAAATAGTGAATGTTTATTGGGATCAAGAGTGTGGAATCCAACGCTTTCTGCTACATTAGGACAAGATGTTTTAGTTTTGCCAAGAGGTCACTTTCTTGTTTCCCTTGGGTTGTCTCGTTGATGAACAAAATGAGACACATTCCAGACCGAACTACTTTGCAGTAAAATAAAAATATGGGTACTTACAGTATTCTAACCAATCTCAATTTTATTTGAACAATAGTGGTTGCACATATATAGATCTTCTATGTATTGTTTTTCTCTTTCAAAGTATAAATATTTAATTTAATGTATAACTGCATATGTGAAATAAAAGACAGATTTTTGCCTTTTTAATTGTGTCTTGATACACTATTGAAAATAAAGGCAAATAAGCAACAGGGTCATAATAGGCATAGTACTTAAAGTTTTGAAAGGGTAATTTTCTCACTTGTAAGATAGAGACCAGTCATTAAGGGTTATGTGGGTAGATAAAAGTCTACCAGGAAATTTCTGCAGACTTCTTGAAAGTACCACTTAATAGGGCAACTCGGTTTTCCAAACTCTTTGGATGTGAATATGATTAGCCTAATTTACTTTGCCTCTTCCCATGCTTACTGAGTGGCTTGTCGTTGAACATTTGCAGAGACCACGGTTGCCTCAGAACAGCTCCAAATACTTTGGAGATATGTCAGAACTCTCCAGCAGGAGTTTAAACTGGAACATTTCTCGCGAGCAGATAGTGACATTATAAAGCTTGCCTAATTGTTAAATGTCAGAGAAAATAAAAGAAAAAAAACAATGCTGATACGCATTGTTCAACAAGCAAAAAAGTTTGAAGTAAACAGAGCAGTCAGCACTGCCTCTCAGAGTTGAAGCTCCCAGTTTTGTTGTTGTACTCCCTACTTATATTAACTAAATCAGCATGGCCTCCTTCCACCCCCTCAGTGCCCTTCCCCACTGAGCCAGGTGTCAGCTCTTTACCAACCTCCGTTACAGCTTTGCGTGCTGGTGTGTGGTGTAACGATCATCCTGCCAGAAGCCAGGTAAAAATAGACGCCTTATTTATTCTATTAGGGCCTGTCACTTTAATGCAAAGCACTCAACAAAGTTTTGCTTCAGGAAAAGAGAGAGTAGCACAAAAAGAAGGGCCGTGGGGAACGTGTTGAAGATGAGCTGAAAAGACGTGGCAGAAATTATATGGTGGCGGTCCTGACCTGTGAGACAGTTCACACACAACTCGAACACCTCGGAACAACACCACCCGCCCTGCCGAGGTGCAGCGGTGAATTACGCTGCTAATTCCTGACGGCATGCTCGGTTATAAATATTTCACCATGGTAGCCTTTGGTTTAGTACGTTTAGAGTATAAATTCGGTTAATTGTAAAACTGTCAGAGAAATGCGAAATTAAAGAATGTTTTGATTATATAGCACTCTGCTTGTATGGAGCGTAACGTATTGCAGCACTCCTCCTCCCCACCCATAGCTGGAAGAAGACTAACGCTTTTTCTGGGTTTATAAGAAAGACAAATGTTGCTGATTGAAAATATTTCTGAGATGAAAACAGACCTCTACTGGGAAACTAAAGGATTGCCACCCGTCACTCATATTAACGTAACGTTTACAAAATCAATACAAAACTGCATAGGCCATCTCTACCTGAAACTAAAAAATGAATGTGTTTACCTTTTTTCTGTTAACCTGGACTGTTCTTTTTAATTTAGTTGTGTTTAGTATTTTAAACAGAAATGACAGTCCATTGTGAGAGCTTAAATTAAAATTTGGGCAGCAGCCTTGAACAAGGATTTTCACCGATTTTCACCTTATGAAACTATTGATTTGTGGTCATTCAGACTTTTGTAAACAGAAATGCTTGCACATAAATATTTAAGGTTTCTAAAGGATTCCAGTTGAAGCTTTTCAGAATTTTTTAATGTGGAAGAATTGGAAAAGACAGAAACAAATTGCACAAAGAATCCATTTTTAATTGTGTCCCACGTTTAATAGAAATCTACAAACTAAGAATTAATTAAGTATTAAACTAAGTATAAATTAGATTTTTCATTCTAACATAACTGCATTTCCCAGATGGACAAAAATCTCGATTGAAACTTTTTTTTATCTGCAAATCTATTTTGCAAGTAGTGTCTAATACACTGAAGTGACACAATATGTTATGTATGATTTATAAATCTCCTATTTCTGTTTGCTGATTCGTGTTTCCAATAAAAAAAAAGAGTTAGAAAATGTAAAACATTAGCCTTAGGCAATAAAGTTTGACATAAATATTCTACATATTCAGGCATAGACCCAGAAACTGGCTGAAACCTCTTACTTTTATGCCAAGCCCGAATTGCTTCACTATAATAATTTTTATACATTGGAGCAAAACCCTTTTTTTTATTTATATAATTATATTCTTTATTGAACTGCTAATATGTTATCTTAATATCCCTTGACCAAAAAGAAGGTCACTTTCTATAGTAATGTTGCTGTAATTTGTTTAAGGGAACATGGAACCTAAAATATTTTGACCCTGTTATATATTGACAACTTGGGCTGTACTCCGTCTCTCGCCCTTAGAATGACCCTCAACACTGCTGTGAGTGTGAACAAGATTAAGTAGGTTTAAAAAATGGATGGATGAATGGATAGTATTGATTGCTTGTTGTATATGGTTCTACATTGGACTATTTTCTAATAGTGACTTCTTTTTTCTAAAGAAGACAAACTTACTACTTTTCAGAATTGTTGTAACAATGTAGCTGTGCTGACCTGAGATAGATATTGTAATGTGAGTTGGACAAAAACCCAGCTGTTTGAAATTGTGGGACACCTTAGAGTTACAGCGGAGGAGAATAGGGTGAGTAACTCTCACCCCTCCTGATATTTATATATTGAGGTCTTTTACTAGCAACGCTAATTCATATTCTGTGACCTAAACTCACCCCTGCATTGCACAATTAGAAAATCAGCATAACCCCTAGATATCATAAAGCATTAAAGAAAATAAAAACATACACTGCAACATTACACCCCGTATAATCCAGTTTTAGGAGTAGAGCTGATGACTACTTCAAACAGAAACATTTAAAAACATCTATAGTGATAAATGAAGCAGGGAGCCGCCAAACTGTGAAATAACATCAGTACCTCAGTAATGAAAGAAAGATCGAAGAGTGGCAACCATACTTACTTTGCTTTGTTTTTTGTTTACAGATTGGAGTAAAATGTTCCTCCTTTCTACCAATAATAGTGAAATCTAAATATAATTTTATTTTAAGGGTTCCTTGCTCAAGCTACTTTTCTTAAATGATGAAAACATATTTTGTTTCTTTCTTATGTGTAATGGGGTTGTAAGACTTCCTGCTGGGCTAGTAAAATGAGTTGTGTGTCTCTAGTGTCAACTGTGGAAAGCAATCAGGGGAAACAGAACTAAGATAGTTCAAACACTAATCCATATAATTAGTGTCACAAAAGTTTTAAACACAATAATAAATCGTGTGTTTTAAAAAGTCCACATTTAATATCTTGTAAGGTATTTGTGTGCGTGTAATTTTTGGCTTTGTGAATTTATTCAAATTTGTTGTGTGGAAATGCTTTTTTACCACCTTTAATGTTGCTAATTAGTTTATTTCTGCTACCTGCCAGTAAAGTAATGAGCTATGGAAAATATAGCACAATAAAATTTTCTAGTAAGCAGATTATTAGCTTTGATTTATAAATTTAGATAACAGTTTTTGTCGTGAGATCCCCCTTAAAAGTCAGCAAAACGCTGTTGGATAAATAGCTTGTTAGACTTGAAGCTGAAGTGGTGCACGCGAAGGGGTAAAACGAAAAGTTGTTAGGTGATTGTTGGAGAGCTGGAAAGAAAGGAGACTTCCAAAAGGGAGGGAACAAAAGGCTGGAGAGACCTGCAAAAAGAGCTGAGGAGAGCAGATTATAAATAGCGGAAAATGGGTGTGACATGGAGGAGAACCAACAGCGAAGGAGCTGTGGAGAGGAGGTGAACACAAGAGAAGTTGTTATACGAAGGCAACAGAGAAGATCCGGGGAGGTGTGGGTGAAGGTGTTGGAGGAGATGTCCTCTGTCTGCCTGAAGAGAAGACAGGGTGATAAATGTCCTCTGCTTGTTCAATCACTAGACAATTACAGACAGACATGCAGCAGATGTCTGCTAACTCAGAAAATTCTGTCCTGAAATGTATCCACTTTTATGGCTGTTTAAAAAACCCCAACAAAAAACAAAAAGCCTTCCTAGCGCATTTAGTTATCTATTTAGATTCAAAAGTTTTGTTTTTTTTTGTTTTTGGCCCATGTGGCCATTTGGAAAAAATCTGTGTTTCCCTCCTTGTGCAATTCTGCTGCAAAAAGATAGAGAGAAATCTCATCCAGCTCATCACGTTTAACGAAGGGGAACTGCAGCAGCAGCTTAACTCGAAGGCGAAGATGAGAAGCAGATTGTTTGAATGCTGTTCCAGGAAGTGTTGGTTATCGGACACCGAAAAAGTAGAACCAAGAATAGTGTTGTTCATTTGCAACAGCAGTATATGAAAGTAGAAAATGCAACGTGTTCTTTTGTTTGTTTTTACTTTTAGAATTTACAAAATAGGCTTTACATTACAATTTACAATTTGATGTATGGTGTGTATGTTAACCTTGCAAAATGATGAGAAAAGAACGTTAACATGTAAATAAAAACTTTTATTGGGAAAAGCAAAATCTGACCAAAGTACAAGCTGTACAACATTGCAGCAACCAAGTGATGTCATTTTTCAAATCGTATCGTCTATCTACATTACCTAGAGAGAAAAAATATATATTTTTCCACATTTTGTAATGTTCATTTTCATTAGGTAGAACAACACAAAGTGGTGCAGAATTTTAAAGTTTAAGAGGAAAAATTGTATATTTCTTTTAAAGAAGGAAAATGTGTTGCATTTCTATTCATGCTCCATTGATAATTAATTTGCAGAATCGGTTTCTATGGCAATAGTAGCCTCAAATCTTTCCAAGGTATGCCTCTACCAGACACATCTACAGAGAGACAGCTGTTCACTTTGTTGTTGGAAAGCTAACCCTGATCCCGTCCCCACAATGAAACATTGATTCAGCTGCAAAAAGATTTTGGACTGCGTTTTTTTTCTAGGTAATTTGGACAATCCAAAGCACTAAATTATATTCTGAGATACAGTATTTTTGAAAGGAAATAAGTTGGAAATGTAGCAAGACAGTTAAAATAACAAAAACAAAGTAGAATCAAGTATCCATAAATAAATTCTACATGATTTTATTGACAATATTATATTAAACAACCTGTAAAACCGGTTTAAAATGCTTGTTAATTTCCCTAAAGCCCACCCAGTGTGACTGAGCTTAAGTTATTTTGAGACAAGGCAAAACTTCAGTGGAAGTGCAACAATAGGAGAGATACCCCAGATCCCATAAACTTAATACTATCGTTGAAGAAAAAATAGTTTTCTAAAGTATTGACTCAAGAATGTGGGCACAAATCCATCCGTCCATTGTCTAAAGTCACTAATCCTCTCACGGATAAGTGGTGCTGGTGCCTATCTGCAGTGGTTATAGGACAAGACACGGAGTGCAGCACGAACAGTTTGACAGGTCATCACAGCGACATGCAGGACAAACAACAATGTACTCACACACTCATACCTAAGGGCAATTTGGAGAGACTAATTCAGCTAGAAGTCATATTTTTAGGCTGTGGCCAGGAAGCTGGAGTACTAAGAGAGAACCCACATGTACATGGGAAAAAGATGGAGAAGTCATGCAGACCTTAGGCCAGGATTTAAAGCCAGGATCCTCTTGCTGCAAAGAATCGAAGCAAACAGCTGCAACTCCATGCAGCCCTGAATACAAATCATCCCATCCTTTTTTTTGCCGAACATTTCAAAAACAACATATTCTTTTCTATCCACTTCCAAATTGTGAAATACTTTCTGTAGGTTTGTTTCATACAACCCCATAAAAAAGATCATGGACTTAGTATCTCAAAATGGGGAAAAGTTCATATGTCGCAAACAAATGTTACCTTCCGGTATCAGACCAATGCTTAGGCATGGGTGCACTATTCTGGACCTGTTCACACACTAACCTACCCTGATGTTTAACCATTAAACAACCCAAACACACACATGGATAATTAGTCCTGATTAAAAATGCAGTCAGCCTAACAGAAAGCGTCAACCTGCATGCCAGCAGGATGCTCTTTCAATTAATTAATTAACAGCTGCAGAAGCTAATAACAACGCTGTAAGAGCCAGTGTGAAGTCAGAGAAACAGCAATTCATTTACATTCTTCACAGATTTTTCCTGCACCTGCAATTACAGCTCTTTGAGATAAAGATAATGCCACGCATGTAGTTTCATTTGGGAACGGATGGTGCACAGGGCTACATCCTCACAGACCTCGGTGGCTTAGAGTCTTAGAGTTTTTTTTATTATTATTTGGTATTTTTATATTTGGAAACTTGATTGGAACATTGGATTAAAAATTAATTACGTACATAATTTTCTAGGGCTGCACAGTGGCGCAGTTGGTAGCACTGTTGCCTTGCAGCAAGAAGGTCCTGGGTTCGATTCCCGGCCGGGGTCTTTCTGCATGGAGTTTGCATGTTCTCCCTGTGCATGCGTGGGTTCTCTCCGGGTACTCCGGCTTCCTCCCACAGTCCAAAAACATGACTGTCAGGTCAATTGGTTTCTCTAAATTCTCCCTAGGTGTGAGTGTGTGTGTGCATGGTTGTTTGTCCTGTATGTCTCTGTGTTGCCCTGCGACAGACTGGCGACCTGTCCAGGGTGTACCCCGCCTCCCGCCTGGAACGTAGCTGGAGATAGGCACCAGCAACCCTCCCGACCCCATTAGGGACAAGGGTGAACAGAAAATGGATGGATGGCATAATTTTCTAGGCATTTTTGGCCTAGAAAAACAGTGTTTCTGGTAGACGAAATCAAAGGCAGGTTGTCATTTTGGCAATGTAGTCCCAAGCTCAGCCTTCGTTTTTTAATGTTGTGTTTTGTTGTTGCTCTCGCCGTTTAAATTATAAAAACAACCATTTTCCATTTCATTGATATGACTTACTATTCTTAGTTTGTTATTGAAAAAGTTGTTGCATCTTGTACTTTTTAAATAAAATGTAAACAGCAATTCTGAAAACACACAACAAATTCTGATTTGGATTTACTACAGTCATATTCAACAAATTAGAATACATGCCCAGATGAGTTTTATTTTTTAGATTAATAGTACCTTTTGAAAATAACAATTTTCCAGCTGGTATGAAACTTACTTTTAAAAGCCCACGTTTCTGTTGGAAATTTTTTTTTTTTATTGATTTGATATTCTTATTTTAAATGTTTTCATTTAGCTGTTAGCAGAAAATCATGACAAAGAGAAATAAAAGTGTTAAAACATCAGTCTTTGTTTAATCTGTATAATGTTTTTCACTCAGTGATGGAGGTACTGAAAGATATTCAATAATATTCTCCCTCATCAAATGAGTCTGTACAATCTAGTTTTTTAGAATTTAATATAAGCACCAAACATACATCTATTCATAAAGTCCTTAATTAAGCTTCCTTAGACAATTAAAAATTTATTATTAATTATTATTATTATCGCGCTGTTTTTCGACTATGTGTTGGCTCGACGGTTCTGTAGCCTTTTTTTGGGATGTCTGTAACCTCCAAGGTTACAGACATCCCCATCCTTCAATTTCTGTCAGCCATTAGAGAATTTAATTTCCAACTTAATTAGTCTGAGGCTATAAAGCCCCATTTGCAACAAATCTCAACGCAATATGTAGTCATTTTTACATCAGAACCTGCATTAGGATCTTTAATAATGTGAGCTACAATAGGTTTTCTGTCGGATCAAATCGCACCGACCTTGCTCTGCACATGAATTGTTGAACTTATCTGATCGTAACTCTGTCGCTGGTTCATAATTGTTCCTTTTTGATCCCCTTTAATAGATACTGTGCACTGCAATCTGGGAACTCTCCACAAGAGCTCCAGTTCTAGAAATACTCTGACCAAGTCATTTAGTCATTACAATTTCTTCTTATTAATTTCACTTCAATCCTTACAATTGCCCATTTTTGTTCCTGCTTCAAAATCTTCCGCTGTGAGGACAAAAGTGTTCACCAGCTTTCTAATATTTCCCACACACTACTCTAATGATGATTGAAGGTTTTCATAAGCTGTCAAGCATGACGACATTGGGAATTAGAGGCATGAATAATCTCAGAATAACTGACTGAAAGACAAAAAGAATGAAATATAGCAAGACGTATAGAATTTAATATATAAGATATGATTGCTTCACCATTTATCTACAGTCTAAAATACTCAATACTATATATGATATCCTCAAAAGAAAATTGTAGGCAGTTCTGCTCATGTGCTGACAGAGAGACTTTGAATAAATCCTTCCCACACATGCACACAAAAGAAGTACGGGCATATTATAATCTGCTATCAATGGGGCATGGGTGTTTTTTTCACTTGTTCAGCAAAACAGCAGGTTTAGAAGAGTATAATTCAATAGAAACATAATATATTAAATATAGGAAAGCTTTATCTTGTAAGAGTCGGGTTATTGATAGAGATAACTTGGGCCCAGAAACTGTCTTCCCTAAATCATCGTCTCAGTGACCTCAACATTTGCATTGCCGATAAATTGCATTTAAAAAAAAGTCTCTCAATACTGACATTCTATAAAAGTTGTGATATTTTATCAAGATTTAATGCCCAGTGTTTTTGATTTGGATCCTTTTAGATTTCTTGTTGTTTTTCATGCATACAGCAAATGCAATAAAACATCCAGTAGAATTACCATGAGTGATAAGGAGTGACATTTGCTGTGGTACCGTCAGTCAAGGCGGTTGTGATCCGTTATGTATCTGCGCCCTTCGAGTGATGCTTTGAATTTTCCAATCATGCCTTACATGATCCTTTTCACTCTTGCCACTTGAATACCTCGCTCTTCTTCGCAGAAATTTAATTCAGCTCCCAGCCAGTCAAGGTCATCCCACAGATGAGATTTAAGCATTTTATTCTCCTTGGTGGGAACGCGGGGGGGAAGAGGGAGGAGAGGGAGCAGCAGAAGGTTAGCCAGACTTTGCTAGGCTCTCTTCTACCGTTTGTTTTGCCAGAAATGAACATCATGACACATTGACTCTCATTTTCATTTTTATGTGTTTTTGCGTTTTTTTTGTCCTTCTGTTTTGTTTTTCTCTGCTTGTTTACCTTCCACTTTTCAAAACGATTCCATGCGATACATTTTGTATTTCACACGCACACACTTTATTTGGTCTTTTTATAATCTGTTCTCCACTTTATTTTTTGTTTTTTATTTAATGTTTTGTTCATGCCATGCTCATCAGCAGATCCACATGAAAATTGTTTTTTATATCTACTAAGTACATTTTTAAAAGTGCGAAACTAAGCTCTTTTTTGACATTTTTCACAACATTTTTTTTTTTACTGAAATCATCGCCAGATTTACAGTATATTGTACTATTAATTCAAATTACACATTGTGTGCCTTTATATGTGTACTAATCCATGGCTAATGTTCTTTGTTCAAAATAATTTAACATAGTCTTCATCTATTAAAATGTTGAGGTTTTTTAAAAATATATTTTTGAGTGTCTTTACAGTAATTTGCGATATTTCTGAAACATTAAGCAAGAAAGGCTTTTAAAATTAGTGCACAATAAGTTTTATTCATACATTCCCTACCCATAATGGTCAACCATATACCTTTGTGATTAAGATGATTTACAGGATATAAAAATGTACACATATTTTTGGTTTGTGAGCACATTTGTTGTATTTCTCTTCAAGTATAAATTTTTTGGGATTTGAGCATTTCTAATTCTATGCCACATGTCAATATACATAAAAAAATTAAACAATATTTTGGATTAGATATATAAATGATATGGCAAATAAATTACTAAGTGCCCACCAAATATCAATTTATTGATACTTTATGTATGTTCACTCATAACTTATTCTAATTTGAACCAGTGGAGGTTCTTGAATGAAAGGTGCTTTTGACGTGCAAAAATGTCAATAAAGCTAATTTAACAAAAAAAAACAGACAAATGTTTTATTTTATTCAAAGCTATCACAAAGATTAGGAATAAAAAAATAAAAGGTTATTAAAACTGGACTTGTGTTTGGTTTGGTATGATTTTGATTAGGTTTGAACAGTTTAAACATGTAACATTTTAAATCGCAGATCTCTTGTGGGTAACACTGATACATCTTAAAGTAACAACTTGTTGCTAGATTGACCTTGTAGCACTTGCATATGGTGCATGCTCGTCGGAAACATATTTAAATTCTACGATTCTGACCTGCGTTCCACTAGTCGGGTACAACCATGCTACAGATTATTTAATTTTGTTACCAGCTAATATTATGTTGTATTGCTAGTTTTAATCTGACCACAGATTTAAACATCCAAAGTTTTCACCACCAAGGAAGTCTTTCTGAAATGTTCCTTACATCGACACATAACACACCAATGTAACATTGATACAAGGTTCTTACCCGCGGCTCGGTATCACTGGTCCTGGTACAATGCGACTGCGCTGACCCTTAATAAATACAGTCGAAAGGTTCAATCTGTTGCTTTTTAGTCTGAGAAAATTAAACTTCAACAAACCAGTGAACACTACATGGAGGAATCAGCACATATATCCAGATTTCTGAATGTGAGTTTCATACAAAGCACTTGCCCTGCCCTTCCCCCATCTGCACTAGTCAATCTGATTCTAACGACCACCATCTTGCTCTAGCACCATCAAATTTGTTAACACTGATGAGGAATTGGACCATTTGTCCTGCCAACATGGCCCATCTGTTGCTCTGACTCCATTTCCCATCTATAAGCCTCCTCTCAGCGCCTGTCTGAGTTTTCCGGTGGTTAATCACATATAATTACTGTTGATGATCTCGAGGAAAAGACATTCGTGGTGTTTTTATTGGACTTACGACAACTGGAAACACAGGTTATTTCATCCTCGGTTCGGCTTTATTGAGTTTGTACACAAACAAAAATCATTCGTCATAATGAGAGTGACTTTTATGGGATATTGATGAGGAAATTCAGTGTTATTGTTAAATTGGCTTTTTGTTCAAATAACATTAATTTCTCGAGGGATTTGTGTAGGCTGGACTCCGCCATGTTCTTTTTATTAACAAGAGATTAAATAAACCCTCTGTGTGTACTAAGTGGGTAGTGTATGCGTTCAGTAACAAAAGTGTGTGTGCGTGTGCCTGTCACTGTCTCTGTGCATAGGTTTCCTTTAAAGGCATTTTCTCAAAATAAAAAATCTAGCTGGTCTATGATTTAATGAGGACATGTGACAGAAATATCTTGTCTACAGAGAGACGGGAAGCTGGAAGGAGTTGGAGAGAAAGAGAGAGAGATATCAAGGACATTTGGAAGAATATCTATAAAGTCAGATGAGAAGTCTTAGTGGCAAATCCACAATCACACCCCAGTGTCTTCACAAATGTCTAAAAGCAGCAGCTTTGCCAGCTCTGTAATCTGCTGCCTGTCTTGAGCTATTTTAATTACCAATCAAGGCACTGTGCAGAGATATGTGTGTTTTGATGCTCCAGGATTCATCTTTCTTTTGCAGGATTAGTACTAGTCTGGCAATTGTACCTCAGTTTCATGCTCCTTTTAGGTTTTTCTTATAAAAAAAACAATCCCATTTGAGAAATCAGTGCTATATTAGTGCTATATATTGTTTTGCAATGGTCAAAAAGGAATTTAAAGATTATGGTAACTAAAAAAAAAAGACTGTTGTGAAATGATCTCTTAGCAATACACACAATGTTGATTACTTCAGATTACAGGTAATTATTTGTACTTTAAAACCTTCTTTCCAAAACCTAAACCTCACACTTTCTTATCTTAACATCTATATTGTTTATTCTGAAAGCACATTTTATTAGGATGGCTACTTGGCTAAAACCAAGTAGATGATGATATTTTAATGAAAAATTATAATAAAATAAGAACTTAAAAACTTAGAAACAGCCAGTAAATACCTTGTTTGTGCATCTTTCTGTTGTTGAAACTGAGTCGGTTGAACGTTAATGATAAAAACAATATTCTACCAAGCTATCATCACCTCTCCCGATTATAGCAGTGTATGTGTTGCGTTTGCTGCTGTACTGCTATTTTTTTGACTGTACATGCATATAGGACACAATGAAAAAAAAACACACTTTTCTACTGTCGCAGGGCTGGGTCATTTTACCAATATTTTCTTTCCGTAGATTTTGATCTCCTAACCACCTGCGAATGAAAACTTCCAAGTGATGAAAATGTGTTTAACTGCCATCAAATGGAGACACTCTTAACTTTTTGACATGTCAAGGCGAGAAAATCTTCATCACTGCAGCCGGAGCTTCTTCATAACATATTTATGTTGGGTGAACTTACTTGGTATTCTGGACATCTGACATTTCGACACCGCAAGAGTGTTATTTACCTGAGGCAGCATATCCAGATATGTCAAATACAAGCCAGTGTATCCGAATACACAAGTGTAGTGAGGTATAAGGGCCAAAGTATAGACAATGTGTAAAAAAGATGGATTTGAAGCAAAGTATGAAATCATCTCTAAGTTGGCTTCATCATTTATTTACAGTAGAAATTATTTGGGAAAGACATTTAGACGAGTTTACGGATTAACTGGGAAATCATAACCCCCACTTTAAGTTTTTTTAAATTAAACTGAAAATCATAAAAGACATGACCAACATTGTATGGAAAAATCTCTGTGTCACTCGATGTAGTGTAATCACATACTCAGTGGACAGCTCACATCAGTGTCGAAATGCAACTGGCAGCAGCAATTCATTAGTCTGGATTCCATGTCCTGTTTGTGGATTTCAGGGATTGTTTGTAAGACGGGGTGCCAGGAGGAGCTGTCCTCCATCTGGTCCAAAATCTGTGGATGGAGTGTGTGTAAACATGACTGTCAAAAGGTTTTTGATAGAGGATCCTAACAAATAGAGCTTGTGCAAGGACTAGTTATAGAACAAATCCCTGGAAATTTCAATTTAAAATAGTGAACAGTTGCACAAATGCATCTTTAAGCTAATCCATCAACTCTCTTACTCTAAATAAATTACCTACTTTTAATCTAATTTGCATACTGTAATTTGATTTTCTTCCCCTCATAATCAGCATACTTGGTGTGCTTCACAGTAGAATATATTGCCAAGTCTGGGCTCTTTTCACACATTCTTGCTATTCTGCACTTCCAGTCTGGCAGTGTGATTAAACTCCAATCTGTCAGCTTTTTTCAGCACATTTGAAAAAATCAAGTTACTGGCAGCCTTCAGCTTTCCGACTTGCACTCCGCAGCCAGTCTTCTCTTGTGCTTTTAAAAGACAACATTGTAGGTAGAGCCAGAATTAGGCTTTATTCCAGGCGAAAGTGTAGGTCAAGTGCTAGCCACTTTCAATCAATGATAAAATCAATCCAAAAAATGCTTTCCAACTTCTGATTTTATTGACCTTTATGGCTTTAAAATTTCACTTTACTTTTCACTTACACAGTGTGCATGCATGCATGGGTGTCCCACTGTTTGTGAGGCAAAAAGATGTTGTGAATACGTTGATCTAATGAAGAGTCAGTGGGATTTTACGGGGGCAGATGCATGTTTTTCAGATGCTAAAACCATGTTCAGATACACTTAAAGCAGAGATGGCATTCTGCATGAGTTTAATAAAACAAAAATTAACCTGGACTTGAACATAACATTTGATAAATTTGTGAGCAGCTGTTTGGGTGTAATTTCCAGAGATATGCCGCTCAGGATTTATTTAGTCTCTGATGCCAGTCAAACATTAAAGTTGCGTTTGCCAATATTGATTATCTGTGCAATACTTCATTAAAATGTGCTTAAAATGCAATAAAATTTAATCAGCAATAGAGATTTTGAATGAGGTCATCTTTGTTTTTCTTGACAGGAACAATAATTGTTACTTTTCTTTTTGAAAGAAAATGAGTTCATGTTATAGATTTTTTTTCATACCTGGAAACTTTGGTATTATCACTCAAGTTATCATGCCGGGCATAATCTCAATTACTCTGAAATCTTTGCAGTACTAGAACTGCATATTGTCAAAATGCACAGAAAAAAACATTTCTCCTGCTTCATGAATGAAGCACTTTAGTGTTTCCTCCTCTTACCTAAATGGAAATCAGTGTAAAGGAGGAGTTATGCAGCCTATATAATCTCTCTTTCACTGTCAATGTCATTGCAAGACATCAGGAAAGAGACTCAGATGTTTAATACTTGTTCTGCTACCTGGTTTCAGATAGAAAAACCCCTATTATTCACATGTGTGCTAGTATGGATGTTTTTCTTTCATTTTAAACAAATAACCAGAACAGAATGTTGCTTATTAATAACCAACCTTGATAGAGTTGAGAAGGACCATTAGGATCAAAGCCCAAAACAAATGTTTTTTTGTTTTTTTTTAGAAAAAGCTTTGAGTTCTTGTCATGGACAGTATATTATGTGTACTCTAAGTTCTTTTATTATTGTTGTTAACAACACCGAGGCTTCTTTCCAACACCTGAGGATTTGACTAATACCTGAAACAATCATTTCCTTCCCATATGCTGTTTTCAAGCAGTGGAAAACAAGATTACAGCTAATTACACAAACCTTCTACACAACTCGGTAACAGGAGCTTCTCCTAATCCTCTCAGATTTGATGCCGATAGCAAACATGCTGCAGCTATCTGCTGCTCACGTGTTGTGGTGTTCAGAGAATAAGGCTGATGAAGTAAATCATTTTATATAGCTAATTACAAGTTAGCTCACTGTCCTGTTGCAGTTAATTATGAAGAGAAATTAGGCTTTTATTGCCTCTATTTACACAGGTTGTCATTGAGCAACCTAGTAGATTCTACTATTTCTACTAATCATGTTACAAATTAATATAAAATGCTTTCTTTGATGTTGACAATCTTATTTTCTTTGTCACACAAGTCAGATGTAGCTCAATGACCCTCTTACCCGTCCTGTGAGCGTTGTTGGCCACTTTCACAAAACATTTCCGCTATAAACCTACAGAAATGAGCCACCACTGCGCTCCCAATGGACACTCATAAAAAAGTCTCATATAGTTGTTAGTTTACAACAAATATACTGTGATGACATGAGGTGCTGCATTACAAATAAAATCTGTCTCAAGTCTCTTCCAATCATTTTGTTCAAAACAATAACGGCTGACGAACGCGGTGTAGCGATCCTATTGTTGGCAGGGAAAATGCTTCAAATTTAAATTCTGTCCCTAACCTTCTTACTCTTCTCATCGGTAATTATTTCTGAGACTTGTTTACACTTGTTAATCCTTCTGTTGACCCACAAAGCCAGATTGCCTTTGTACAAGTCAGCCGATTAGGGCCTATGTCTTCCTCGCTTGGTGAGTCAGGGGCCTTGCAGAGGCATGCTGACGTCTACTCTCCCCTCGCCGAATTGGAAATCCTTTCGCAAAGCACGAGGCGATGCGAAAAAGGCACCTTAATCCCACCATAAGATGTTTTGTGAAAGTGGCTTTTTGTCTTTTGAGAGTTCACCGACTTGTCCAAAATGTTATATGCTTTAGCTGTATGTTTGTTAGGTATAATTTGATCAACCTTCCTAAAGCTTGGATCAAGAACTGACTTGTACAGTCCTTTGCGAAAGTATGCGATAGAGCAACATTAAAACAAAATAATGTTCAGGTGTATAGTGCAAGGGGAAAAAAGGCTGAGATAAAGTTCTAAATATCGGAACATAGCACTGTTCAATCTAGAATTGTCCAAAAATGGATGACAAAATGTAAATGGCATTCAACAAATCTGCTAAGACAACAACATTTATCAAAACTAACACGTGAAATATTAATCAGACAAGGGGCTGAGGGGCCCAGAGTAACTTTGGAGGAGCTGCAGAGACTCTGGAGCAGTAGTCATGCAATGAAAAAATATTGCCTTTATGGACAAGAAGACAGCTATTTGAAAATGATAACTGCAGGAATTTTGTTCAAAGTTTACCACAAACCATGTAGGAGGCACGGCAAATATGTAGGAAGATGCAGCTAAATAATGGCTAATCCTTTGAAAAACCTGTTACAGGCTCCAAAAGACTGGAGGTTTTTCTTTTTCATGATGGAACATTAACGTACACCCTCCTACTCAGCTTAGGCTATTTTGCAAAGAATTGGCAAAACATGTTGTTTCTAAATATTCAAAGCTAGAAGAGACATGCCTCAAAAGGCTCACAGCTGTAATTGCAGTGGTAGCAGGTTTGTAATAAGTGACTCGGTATGGCAGAATAAAATTTCATGCCATGGTGAGCCCAATGGTCATTTTCAGTGTTTTGTTTTTAGCATTGTTCTATTTTCAGCAGACATCCATTGTTTCTGTCCAAATCGTCAACATAACAGCCCAGAGTGTGCCTTTTCTCAAAGATCTGATTGGAGAGAACAAGAGTTGACTTGTTGTATAATGTGTTTTTTTTATGTGGTTGTTTCGTCTCCCATATATGACTTCTTGAGCCTCGCTCAATCCACTGGATTGTTTACACCATCCAGCTTGGCTTGTGTTGAGATGTTTTGTACCTGTGGTTTTTCTCATCTCACACTGTTATTTTGGAAGCTCACTGAGGTTTTGTGTTTTGAACAAGACAGACACATTCTTGTCTGTCCTTTGCTATGGATTTGAAGCTGAGTTGTTTGTTTCTGATTTTCTAGCTGACGTAGTAAAGTCAAGGACAAAGCAGTCACAGGTTTGAAGTAGTTATGTTTAGGTTTATTTTTCTTTCTACTTACTGTTCGATGATACTGATCACAGCTAGTTTGTGTTCAAGCAAGTGAGAATGAGTGTTAAAGGGTAAATATAAAGGTTTTCCTCTGTTGGACAATGACTCATACGTGTACTCTATTTTATAATGTATTGGAGTTTGCTGGCTTTCTTATTAAAATACTTTGGTGTTGAGATTTTTCTGCACTGTACACAAAAAAGTCCAACCAAATCTTGTTGAAAATGCATAGAAAAGACAACATTACCTTCCATCTACGTAAATATGATGTAGGTTTGATTGAAAAGCGAAAAATAAAACCCAACAACAAGACCTTGATTAATGTTACCCTGGTTGAATGAGCCAACCAGGCCTGAAATTCAAAAAGTCTCTTTTTGCTGAGCGATTTCCCTAAAAGGGAAAGAAAATACCATGTTTTTCTTGAGTTTTGTTGACAAGGCCAATGAACACCCCTTTGTCTGATTTACAGTGCAATGTGTTATACATTAAAGTTTGGACGTATCAGTTTGACAGATGGGATCTGTGATTGAATTGCCCTGTTTTCAGGTTTTAACATGATTTCTGTACACATCAATAAGGCACATATCCGTAATGAAGCAGATCTTGATTCATGCCAATTAGTCCCAACACTTCTCTCTCATCAAGGAACTCCATCTGCTGCGTTTACTCTGATGGTCTACTGCCAAAGGTCCTTCATTTGCTTGTTCAATTAACTTTATGCTGCTTTTTCAGGAGAAAAAGAAATATCCAGTACATACACATATCGACATGCTTATTTATAATGCCTTCAGCAAAGAGGGGAAAAAATATATATTTTGACTCTTTTTTGGCTCTTATAAAATTATACCCTTGACGTTTCTGAAATATCAAATTCTTATTTGCATTAGTTTTCTCAATATTTATTTAGAGGCGGTAAATGGCGCCCAACCGCTTATAAATAAGACTTTCCTCAGATTGTACATGTGTGGACGGCTCCTGTTCACACTCTGCTGTTACCACTCAGGCCCTTTCACTGACATTAACAAACTATGAATAGATTTAATATTTTTGCTGAATTGTCAAAGCTTTCACCCTGTTCCTGGAAACATGCTAATTAAGCTCACTGGGAAGTTTTGGGGTTGTTTTTTTTGCCTACATTTGGAGCAAAGACTGGGACTTCACTTCAAGTTTCTAAGTATTTTTAATTACCGCTCACATGGAAACGGCTTCACGCTCCAGCTGAGTTTTTGTTGCCCGAGATGGAGATGGTCACGGGTGAGAAATTGCTGAAGGTATAGAATGCGGGATAATGGATGAGTCACATGGAAAATGGGATGAGATAGTAGATTATGATGATGTGTGTTTCTGCAGCTTTGTGTAAATGTGCCTGCCTCCGTACTCGTGTGGCAGATTCGACTGATTCTTGTGGGCCTTGGAGGAAATGAGGAGTGATGACAGTGCCGCTCGGGGAGATTTGTTTATGTTTGTATGCATGTGTGTTAGAGAACCGTGTGTGTGTGGCTGATTTTAAACCGTCTTCACCTCTTTTGAGAACTCTTCACTCAAAAGGTCTTGCTTCCTTGCTCAGATGTTTTTTTGTCATGGATTTAAAAGATTTTAATCTTAGACTGAGTCAAACTTAGCCGCTCCGTTTTTTGCTGCTGCTGCAAGTCGATTGTTTCCTGTTTCCACAATAAAAACATAAAAATTCGTCTCCTCCTCTTGCATTATTAAATAAAGCAGGGGAATCAGTCTTCTGCCCTGGGGAACGAGCAGCTGAGTTTCTGCTTCTGTGATACAAGTAAGAAAACTTCCAACCTCGGAGCTGGCGCAGACTATGTAGCCGGTACATGCTTGAGCTTGTGAGAGAGTTTGCATATGTGACTGCACGACTGTGACAGTTGGGAGATTTCACATGTTTCACAGCACACACAAATAAAGCCAGTTTCATCCCATCCCTTGACGAGTTGTAAAGTAAGCTGAGCACGACACCATCAGGTTTTGTGATTCTGTACCAGATGGAAGGGAAAAGGTAGCCCTTCGTGTCCGACACGCACATTCAGCAAAGGCATCCAAATGTATTCATAAACTGAGCGTGAGTTTCTCCGTAGTTGTGAGGGTGGAAGGACGGATCAGTCCAACAGAGATGCAGAACATTTGCTGACTTTGTTTGATCCTTTTCTTAATCTACCTTGGCATTTCCATTGGCATACCTTAGGAGGAGGGATGTAAAATTAACATACGTAAAGCTGGGAATTATGCATAAGTAGAAATGGAAGCTTTTGTTAAAGTAACAGGAGATAATCTCCTAAATCAAGACTTTATTGGCACCTTTCATTCAAACTGAATTTGCTGAAGTCATTACAGATCCACAGTTGGTGATTCTCCATGTGAAAAAGGCTTAAAAGAAACTAAACTTTTATTGGCATAGAATAATCTGGATTTTAATTTAAATATTGAATTTAAAAAAATCATTGTGGCACAGCTATTAAAAATCATAAGACATATGAATATTTTTAACCTTTTCTTTATAATTTAAAACTTATTGTAAGTTCAACTGAGTTTCATCCTGGACTTTGTTTCTCTGGGGTATTACAATGGCATAACACATTGGCCCATTTTTTTTTCATCTGGGCAGAACCAGTGAGAATTAACCTGGGGTGCAGTTTTCCGAGTTTCTTTTTATTATAAGATATAACATTGAAATTGTAGGTTATTTTGCTATATACTTGAGTGTATTGAATTCTGTTGCCATTCCAGAATCCTAGAAAGCTACTGACTCAATTCCTGCTTTTAAAAAAAACACTAGTAGTAATCCAGTAACTGCAGTTGTTCAAGGCCAGATTGTACCGGCGTTGTTCCACAGTGTAAAGTTGAAAATGAGCAACTTTACCTGCAAACACTGGTAACGCATGAAATCCAAGTTACAAAAAGTCTACAACTGATGACTTCTTTAAACCATAGGGTCAGTAGTACCAGAGAATAAAACCACAGTTACAGTCACATGTCTCTGCTGAACAAGTTATGTCACATGTCAGTAAATGTTAGTGGGCTATTCTGCTTTTGTTTTATACTGCATTAAAATATTCCTTTATTTGAATCAAAACTGAATCCTGAGGACAGATGATTACTAGGAATGTCTAAGCCAAAGCCATGGATTGAACAAGCACGTTAGGTATTATCCATCATGTTTTTAAAAAAAAAGGAAACTATTCTACAGAAGCTCTGAATCAGAACAAAAAGCCTCTTTTATTATCTTAGTGCTCATCTGAAAAAAGATGAGTTTATTGCTCTTTTTTTACATAACAGATATTTTGATTATTCAATAAAAGCTTATAATTATGAGCATTGATGCAAATATACAGAATATACCACTTTCTGTTCTTTGCATTCGATTTCTTTAGTTTGTTTTGTCTACCCTTCTTCCTCCTTTATTCCGTCTTCTGTTTACACTGCTGGCCAATCAGACTTTAACAGAGCAGTTAGGATGTGAAAGATCTGCTGATATTTATAGTTAATCTCATCACAGCTGATATATTTCCAGTCGATCAGTAAAGATTCCACGCTGAGTTTAAACATACTTCCTGATGTACCATCTTACAGGAAATATGAAATTCATTTATGTAAAAAAAGAATTAAATAACTGATCTAAGAGAACATCTGCTCGATTGCATTTTGCTTAACACTGTAGCAGCACTTTTTCCAGCTCTTTGATTATACTGAAATGCTAAAGTGAAGCATGAAGTGCTCATTCAGATCATTTGTTGTGATAAACTCGATTTAGTGGACGACTTTGCTTACGAATAAATGTGCGGCAACGCACACACAGTGCATTACAAAAGTATTCTCATCCCTTGACATTTTTTTACACTCCCATCTGTTTAAAACACAAACTATTTTGTATTTTTTCTTGATTTTATGAAAACAACACAAAGTAGTGCATAAGTGGGATTGAGAAGGACACTGACACATGGTTTAAATTTTTACAAATAACATTCTTCCGATTCATAATTTGCATCCTTTCCCTCTACTCCGATACCTCTAAAAAACAAAAACAAATTGTACATCCATTTGGCCTCAGAAGTCACTACTAAATAAGGTTTATCTGTGTGTGATTTAATGTTTGTATGAATGAAACTCATTGATAATCTCAAAGGTTTTCTTGAAAAGAATATTAATGGATAAACGGCTTTATTAAACAGATTAGGAAAGATGAGAAGTTTAAAACATTCATTGGTCGTTAATGAACATCCTAAAAATCATTCTTCGATCCAACTTCCATAAACGCACAAAACAACTGCAAACACACCAATATCTGGTCGCCCAACTAAACTGTCAGACCAGGCAAAGAGAGCATTAAGCAGAGAAACAGCCACATGGTTGGAGGCAGCTGGAGAAATACCCCAGACACTTACAGCCGTATTTGGTTGGACAAAATATTGACACAAACGACCTGAATACAAATGTACGCCCCACTTTTCCGATTATTTGAAACCCATTTTTCTTCCTCTTCACAATTATGCATGGCTTACACTGAGGTTTAAGGTTATAAGACAATAAAATGGGACAAATTTCCATATTTTGAAGTGTTTTGGAAGTCACTTTCTGTGGATAGATATTAAAACCAACACTTTGAAAATGTGCTTATTTTTCTCTTAACCTCGTTTAAGTTTGCATAATAAATGAATGATTCTTTATTACATTTGTTAGGCACACAAAGTAGAAGCTTTTAACATAATTCTGTTTGAGCAAAGCAACCATTGTGCTTTCAATTCCTTATTTGTAGCTTTCTGCATCATACTTACCATACGAGCCAAAAGCGTGAATGTGTTGGCAGCTGATCAGTTAGATCTGTTACAGTTACAGTCTGTTTGCTTATGAGGAGTTGTGACAGATCATTCTACACCATATGAGCGGCGCAGCTTGCCACTCTTCATATCGTCATAACAAACTGGAGTTTGTGAGCTGAAGTGGGAAATCACCTGGGTGCTTTGCATAACGGTCTGGCAAAAATTGATATCTGAAGATTACGTTGAGGAGATAAGTTTGCTCAGGCCGGCACTAACGCCTTTCTCGTTCAGATTTATCAGCAGTCTGTGGAGGGTAGCGGGTTTCGCTCCCTCATATTGGGACGAGGGGAAAAACATTTTGATTAACATAACTTGGCAAACTCGAGGTCCTGTGCTTTGGGCTTATTTTCTAGGTAACTTGTATGCATAATTCTGTTAGTTCGTCTTTACCAGGGACATATAGGCTAGCAGGGAAAAAAGAAATCCCAAAGCTTCCCAGCAGGAAGCTCCGAGCACCATGGTAAGAATCTCTTTGACTGCTTCCATTTTCATCATCATGTCTTTGTTCCTGCAGCTGCGCCAGAGCTTCCATGGAGCTTCTGCGCTGCCTTACAGTAACTCCCACCCATATTTCTTTTTCATCAAAGGAAACGCATCCCCAACTGAGACCCAAATTCCATTACGTTTGTGTGATTAAGATAGGGGCCTTTTAGTTATTCATTGGTCTTTTGATGAAAACACTAAATAAACCCACCTAAACTAATCTTCACCGCATGGCAGCATTGAAGACAAGAACAAAAGCCTAACATGCACATGCAGACATAGACGGAAAGACCCTCAGTATATGAAATGTCACTTCCATTTGAGGTACCAATTAATTTGTTGATGAAAATCCATTCATTTATATGATTTCTCGTTTAGTAGGCCGGATCAACCAAACCACTCTTTGTTATTTTTCATCTCCATGTTGCAGGGACTGAATTAAATCTGGATTCAGTTCGGCCACTTCTAATATCACAGCCTTAGGTCACCATACACACACATCCACACGAGTGGTTCTTCTTACTGTGGTGCTGTGCTGCTAAATTGCCCCCTACAGGCCAAAGGCACTGAAGCACATTTAAGTACCTGCAGTTTGAGTTTGTATTTTTGCAGTGGAGCCTGGAGGGGGGCAGCCAAAATCCATTTCAATTGATTTATGAATATTAAATACTGGAGTAGCCTGAGAACTCCTCATTGTTCTGTTTTGTCCTTCTGTGTGCTTCATAAGCTGTATCAGTCATCCTGTTTCATTTTTATATATGCATATATTTTAGGGTTTTTTTTCTTTTGGGGTTCAACTTCTGCTTCACACAACATCTGCTTCTGGCATTATACTGATTGTTTCTGACAGTTTCTGGCTCATCGTTTCAATGTGAAATATTGCAGCAAAAGTGTATTATGTTGAAAAATTTAAGATTTAGTTTTTGTCAAACAGGAAAAAAGAAATACAGAGCATTAAAAATGCTTAAGGTGGATTTTAAATCCTAAAAAAGTACACAGGTTGGGAATAAGTGGACATTAAAGCTGCAGTATGTAACTTTATTTATGTTTTTACATATTTGTTGGGGCTGTCACCATGTCGTGACAGCATGGTATGAGAAAGATAAACTGTGAAAAAATTGAGCTCCTCTCGGTGCTAGCTAGAAACAGCCAATCAGAGCCCAGAGGCGGGTCTTAGCTCTGTCAGTCACAACCTCATGTGGCGCTCCTCAACCCCAGGCCCTCTTGCTGTCTGATGCCACTACAGTTTTTCCCCAACAGCAGATCTTGTTGTGAACGCTCAGGTTAGTTAGCATAGCCACTTATGACAGCAGACTGTAAGTTGTTTCTTTGCCATTAGCACATTTACATAACAGCGAGTAAATGTTGTGGAGTGACAGCGCTAAGACCTTCCTCCTGGCTCTGATTGGTTCTTTTTGGTCGGAAGCGATGCTGTTCTTCAAATGGCAATGCTAGCTTAGGGGGGCGGTGGAGGAGATAGATCTTTTCATAGATTGCCTGTTTCATAACATACTCTCACGAAATGGTAATGTTTTAACAAATATGTAAAAAAAAAAATTCTTTATAAAAGTTAAACACTGCACCTTTTAATGTTGATTTAATAGAACTAGGTGATAATACACAGTGCATTGCAGCTTGTCTCATAGGGTTGCAGGAAGGACAGGGGGTCAGCAATGCCTCTCGCAGCAGAATAATGAACTCTGCCACAAAGCAATATATATGGGCTGCGCAATGGTTTGAGCAGCCCAGCAATAAGTTTACAGTGTTCACTTGGCCTACAAAACCCAGATCTTTATCCCAGCATGCATCTGTGAGATGTGCTTAACAAGCAAGTTCAATCCATGGAGGGCCTGCCGCGCAGCTTCAACTGGTCAGGGCTGCCTTGGCAGAGAAAATGAGACCAACATGCTATGGGGCAGGTGGTTATAATCTAATCCCTAATCTATGGATAGCTCTGTTAAGAAACAATTTGAAAAGTGTTTTAAAACTATATTATTATTTTGTTTTTCTTATCATTTATATTATTCTTTAAAATCACTGCATTAGCTAGACAGTTGCAACAACATGAGCTGAGATCATGTTATTAGCTCCCAAAGTAAGAACTTCTGTTTCACTTACAGGTGTCCTAACTTTAGCGTTCGGAGCTAATAACATGAAACAGAATTTACAGAGAAGATTCTGGATCTGCTTCGAACTTTAGCGGCTGGATGTTGTGCAGCTGAAAGGAACTGGAAGAATTCGGTCAACCTGGTATTATTAAACAGAGAACTTGTAAAATGTTGTTTCCGGCCAACCTAGAATCCCCACTCCCACCCAAACTTCCCACCCACTGGGTGTGACCAGCAATGAGCCTCGATACAAATTTCTCTGTGTTGTTTCCGCTGTGCCGCACAGCAGGCTGTCAAATTTCAAAATGAGCCAAAGTGAAGGGGGAAATCCAGGCTGCATTTTTGGGGGGAAAAAATGATGAACGCAGCAAGAAGGTACAGTGTAAAGCCCATCGGTTTTGGCCGTCTTAAAAACAATTACCTGAACAGTTGGAATGCACTGCATGACTGAGCACCTCGCTCTAGAAAAATATAAGACCAACATGGAACAAAATTAAAGAAAACACACAATGCTTTTTCAATAAGATGAATTTTATTCTATTATTTGTTGCTGTCCCACCAGAAATCATTGCATTTTTGTTTCCAGCACCTTTCTGTATGCATATTACATTAAAAAAATTTTTATCAACGTGACATTCTGAGATGCTCTGGTTTTGGAGACGATATGAGCCGTTGTTACTATGCATCCGCTAAGTTTTATCACAATATTAGTTTAATTTGAGGATTTGATGTAGTCAAGGACATTTACTTTAACTTTATATATTGTATTGAGACATGATTATATTCAGTAGTCTGAATTCTACATGTGGCAAAAAGATAAACAGTGCTGCCAACTTTGCTCTCTCTCTAAAAAAAAAACAAGATGTCAATGTTAGAATGTGTAACACATTAAAATTAGTTTTCTGAATCATCACAGGGAATGCTGCCGTTCATCTCTTTACGAATCTGCTGCTGACAAACTGGGAAAGACTCCCCCACCATATGCTGTGGAGCAAAAACCAGCTGCTTGCAAACAGGATCTGATGCAATGGTTTTCTCTCAGACAAACAGACATTCATGAAACATCCCATCAAGTTGTCATTTCACTGAAAAACCCACTTTCAACATCACAGAGAGAGCTCTTATTCGACCCTTACTCTGCCATGACAGATACCAAGCTTTATATTTATGTAACATCTTACATATTTAATGATTGTGTGTAACAGTAAAAATGAAATGGTGACATAAACAGTAATGTACCAGCTTAATTTGACAGATGAACACTTCCTTCTATAAATATTAGTTCAAAATTAGCAGCCTTTTTGATATAAATGCATCTTTTAATGCAACCTGAGAATAATTCTCGATTTAATTCAAAACACGTGTATTAAGTGAAGAATAGAAAAGTCCTGTGTAGGAACATATTTTTTGGTTGGTTATTTGTTATTAAATTACTGCATGAAAAGAGGGGCTTGCCTACCATAACTTCAATTTAAATCAATTCTGAACTTAATTTTTTGTAAAAACGCATTTTTACCAGTGGAGCTAATATTTGTTGCAGCCAGAAAAAAAATTATCTACATTTAAAAAAAACCAGTTTAATATACAAATTCTAAACTACATGGTCTGGGCCCCATATAGACCTAAAAATGCTGCTGCCTTCCATGGGTTTTTCGTGACTGTATATTCTTGATGTGGTATGTCAAATCTGTTGTTCCCTTGAATGTTTTTTTTTTCTGATAAACATTAAAGAGACCCTGTGGCACCTTGTGGCCACATGACTTATGACAATCTAAAATGTTTTCTGCCAAGCCCTGCTGTCTGTCCACATGTTTTCAATCTCTTTTAGATAAGACTTCGCCACACTGAATTCTAACAAGCTGTCTGGCCTTGGACTGAATGCTCAAACTCTGAGCTCTAAGATGGTGGATGAAATGTATTTTTTCAATATCTGTGTGTGTGGGAGGGCGTGCGGGCGTGTGCGTGTGAAAAAACGGCGACAGTTTTTTGAAAGTATGTTGTTTGATTTAGTTTGACATTTGTCATTGACTCAAACATGGGGCTTATACTTTTACTTCCACCCTCTGGCTGTGATCGGCTTAAAAAAAAAAAAAGTCAAAGCACCCTATTTGTAGCTGAACAGAGGAATGGATTTGTTGTACTCAGACTAACACAAAAAAATTCTTGTTTGCACATAAGAGTCAGAGGACAACTTCTTTGTCCCCCAGGGAGATTTGGTACTGAACTGAGCTCTTTCACATTTTTGTGCACAATTTTGCTTCATTGCTTTTGACTCTCACCAACCTTTAGTGTGGGAAACAACTGCTACCTACTGAATATCTAATCTAACCTAAACCATGATTTTAATGTCTTGTTGCTTCCTTTTGTTTTTTGTTGGGGTTTTTTTTTTTTGCTTGTTTGTTGTGTACGGATGTGCTACCAGGTTGCAAATTCACTCAGTAACTGCATTTTTAGTGTGGATGCAGTTACTGAGTGAAGACCAGTTAAAGTTAGCCTTGTTTAGTAGCAGTATGTTTAGACTGAGCTGTAAAGATGTCAATGGTATTTACATAGAAACGTTTATTTAGAGCATTCTATCCAGGCTGGGATAGAGGGAGAGAGAGATATCAGGAAGGCTGAAAGAAAAGTTAGGCTGTTTTTTTTTTTTATTTTGAACTTTTAACCTGTATCTCGCTGCATTTGGAAAACTTGACAGCCCTTTGGAAATCTCAGGGCTAAGGTAAGAGTATACTACCTCCAGAGAATACAATTGTTGTTTTTGTAAGTTTTGTAGAAGCTGCTTTCTCAAACATGCTGAATTTTTTCTATTTTCTAGAATGTCCAATCTTTAAAGATGATTCGATTTAAATAAGACAACATAAACTTCAGTCTGCATTTGTAATTTTCCATCAATTTGTTTCTCTTTTTACTTCAAGTCTTCTACCTTTTACTGAAGACCTCTGTGGAGATTAACAAAACTGGGTGTAGACACTTTGTGCAGCGTGTTGGTGCAATAGTTAGCACCTTGTGGGTTCAAATCCTGCCCTCGGCTATTTCTACTTGGAGTTTGCACATTCTCCCCATACATAGAAGAGTATCTTCAGATACCCCAGCTTCTTCCCACCGGCCCAAATGTGACTGTTTCTTTAGGTTTTCCTTAGGAGTGAGTGTATTCTATGACTGGTATTCTTTCTTTCCTTCATAAAACAGTGACCGTAGACAATGGATACATACCAGATTAAGTATTTCTGTCATAGCTAACTTACCAAATTTAATGTGCAAAAAGAAAAAAAATCACACACAAAGTATCTCGAGACAAAATTAATAAATTTTTTAAATAAATACGATGAATATGTACTATATGTCTAATATGTGGTGCAGTAAGTGAGGAATTTAAATTTAACTGCAACAAACAAATCCCAGTATGAAGCATGCGCATGCTTGGGAAGTTCACAAAGTCCAGATCTGAAATGCATGTCAGTAAACTGACTTCTTTGACAGCCAAAGTCTGTCTGTTTGATATTTCCAAAGGTTTCTGTGCAAAATCAACAAGCAATGCATACATATTTAATGGGTTTCTTCCCCACCTCTGGAATTATGATGAGTGCTCGAGATCCGCGGGGTTCAGTTCCGCTTTAAAGATCAAACCTTTCCATGTCTGCACAGTCTGAGAAACTTCCACACACGCAAACCTCACAGGAGCAAAGGTATTATGAAAGATGGCATGACCTGCATGTACAATTCCTTCAAAAACAGGAAGTGTTGCCACTCACTATTTGCACGGTGGACTTCAACTTTATTTTTGACTTAAGCATAGAAAAAGTTGATAAATGTTAATTTGTGAAACAAACATAAATATTGATTTGATAGTTAACACTAAATTAAAATAAAGTCGTGGTTTTCTGAAAGGTTCTGTTTTTGATTCTTTATTTATATATAGGGAGGGAAAGTCACACCTCACACATATGAATCATGTCTGTAGGTGTTGTGGAGAGCAGCAGTCTGACCAGTTGCCCATTTCCTAATTTAATTTACTTTGTTCATACGTGTGATACATACGTGGGATATTTTGTTGCATGTGTGGGAAGTTTTGTTCAAAGGAGTGCACAGTGTTGTTTTTCATGTGTTCACTGAAAATAAGTTTTTAACTTTGCTCTGAGAATACCGACAGGCAATAAACATTAGCCTTGCTGAATTATAAGAAGTTCAAAAAACTTCCTGGCCTGATCCTTTTTAATTTTTTCTTTCCTTTCTCTGCGGGAAGCAACTGCAGAACATTTATGCCAGAGCGGAGTGAGTCATTGATGGTCAACTATTTTTACCTTTATTAAATTCTGTGCTCTGACATCGGATTCTTGTAAAGACACCCTATTTTTTTGTTTTGTTTTGTTTTTTCAAAGCTTTGCTTTTGTATTTGCAGGAATGCTGTTGCTACAGGCTTTAAATAACTTACCGTCCAATATCTAAAGTGTTCTCCATTTTCTTACCTGTTCTCCCACTGCAATTGAATAATCTGTTTTGGAGCAAGACATCAGTAAAGGGATATGCTAAGATTTCATCCTCCAATCCACATTCATTCTCAGAATTTTTTTTGTATGCTTAACTGTTGAGTATATGGGGAAGGTTTTTGGCTTTTCTCTTCTAATTTTCTGTCTAGTTCTTAATCTTACCTACATACAGTAAATCATGGGGCAATTGTGAGATTGGTATTTATTTAACAGCGTAGGTATCAAAAAGGGAAGAAAAAAAACATGTATTCTCAGAGGCTCCATGTCTTAACCCATAAACTGTGAATCGTTTAAAAAGCCAAAAGAGACGCTTGTGTGGATGTTACAGCCTTTCTGTGATTTTTTTTTTTTTTCATGAAAATCAGCACAGCAAATGTTGGTGGAGGATCATTTGTTGACCACAGAAAAAGAAATTGTTGACTTTTCAAATCAGTTTCCAAAGCATTTTATCTGAATCTCAGCCAGAGCAGTTAAATCCAGACATTCAAGTTAAATTATTTACCAAGCTGCTAAGAATTGAAGTTTCTCCTAGAAATCAAAATAGAGCTCCTCTATGTAAATGACATCATTCCTCACATCATCTGTGTAAACACTATTTCACTTAGCTTTGTATTTAAGAAAAGGCTGTGTTCTTTTGAGAAAAGGTGTCTAATAAAAACCCACAGCATTAATAAAGAGTTGAGAAGAAAATTTCAATGAGTTCTCACTATGAGACTACACAACACAGTTTTTACTTTAAATTCTTCTTTCAGTTTTTTGGGGACATAAACTTACGTTACTGATAACAGTTCCACGTCAAGCATTGCAACAGCATCTTAAAGATCTTTCTGTCTCACCTTGCTTCCCATTTTTCTCCCTTGTTACAGACTAGTGGAGTTTGATCTGACACTCTTCATCCGTTTGCCGCGAGGATCTAAAATTTGACACCATTTCTTTATTCCCCTGCGAGGCCCTTTTTGACATTTGCTCCTGTTTCTTGTTCTACTTTTCATGATCAATGACAGCTTAGGAGGAAATTGTGATGAACTGTACATGCTACAAATTGCACCATGTGTGCCAAAGATTTTGAACGCTGACAACTGGGCTGCTCACTTTAAATCTGTTGGCAGCATGTACATATTCTGTGGTTCTGATGAAAAGAGGCCATGATGTATAGCACAAGACGCAATGTAACATTCATATTTCCATTCAAGTTGTTTTTTGTTGTTAACCATTTGTGAGAATATATTTGCTGTTTGAGTGAAAAATGAGGACTGAATGCTGCAGAGGACAATGTTTTCTGGTTGCTGTAGCATAACAGAAACGACAGGAACTGTGAACTAGGCTAAGAAGGTTTAGGAAAAGCTAAAATTACACAAACAAGCATGTAATAAAATAACAGTAATAAGCCTGTAATAAAAAAATAATTTAAAACAGAGCTCTGCAAAGTCATAGCTGTCTGTTCTCATTGGAATTTGAAGCTGTGGTTTATGGTCAACTTGCAAATAAACTGATCTCTAAATCTAAAGTACTTTGTAAAAGTATTCATATTCCTGACCCACATATTTTGTGGGATTACAATCACAAACTTAAGTTTACTCGATTGGAATTGCATGTTATACAAGAGCACAAAGTTGCAGATAATTAAGTGAAAGGAAAATTAAGTAAAATATTAACATTTTTAGAAATAAAAATTAGAAAAATTTGGAGTGTACTTACTCTTAGCCCCCGTCATTCTGGCCCTCTTTAATAAAATCTAATGCAACAAAATACCGAAACTCTGATTGCGATTTGCCAAAAACCAGGAGACAGTAGGAGAAACATATGGAAGAGCGTGTTTCGGTAAGATGAGACCAATACTGCACTTTTTGCTCTACAAGCAAAATTACTTGAGTGGTGGAAAACAAAATCTGCATATTACCCTAGACACATCACAGTCACCTTAATACTTTGTGGTCACAACATCAAGCAGTGGTTATTCTTTGTCATCTACAGCCGTAAATCTAGTCAGAACAAGGATGAAGCTGCATACAAAGTAATGAAAGTCTGCAAAAACTTGATACTGAAGCAAAAGTTCACCTTTCACAAGGACAGTGGCCCTACATATACAACCAGACCTACATTGGAATGATTCAGATCAAAATATTTAAAGACTCAAAGCACAGACTTAAATTGATTTGTGAATCTGTGTTATGTGGATTCAAACTGGCTGAGCTTGAGATGTATCCCAAAGAAAAATTGGCCAAAATGTCTGTCCTACTTAGTACAAAGGCCAACTGCACTTTTAATATCATATGTGGCAATAAGTTTAAAATCACAAATATTTATTCTTCCATATTTCACAGATATGCAAGTAAATAAAAGGGTCACTGGAAATATTGTTTTTGTCAATATCTCAACTTGTGTTGCTTAAATATTTTATGAAGAGACCTAAACTTACAATTCTAAAATCATGACTTTTTTTTCAAAGCATACATTTATTTCTGACCAAAAATAAGCAATATTGTTTCATGTATGCAACCCTACATCCACAACAGCCAATTTAAGTTAGCGAGTCATTTGTCAGTGTAAAATGGAAACTTACACCTAGACCTCATCAGCCATGTATCGCCCATTAAGTTGTCTGATTAATTGCCTTCTCACACCAATGAGCCTGCTTCTGAACAGAACACAGCTAGAGGGCCGCAGATCGGACAAATGCTGGAGGAGGATAGATGGGAATGTTAATGAGCAGAGCACCAGCCAGACTTGGTACTGTCAAGAAAATCCGAGCTCATCCCACTTCCCCATGCTGGAGATTTTAGTTTAACAGTAATAATAAATAAAGTTATCTTTAAAATGAATCACTCAAGTGACATCAAGGCCCAGCAGTAGACTTAAGTGTCAATAAAGTTAGCTTAACAGTAATAATAAATAAAGTTATCTTTATAATGAATCACTCAAGTGACATCAAGGCCCAACAGTAGACTTAAGTGTCAATAAAGTTAGCTTAACAGTAATAATAAATAAAGTTATCTTTATAATGAATCACTCAAGTGACATCAAGGCCCAACATTAGACTTAAGTGTCAATAAAATAAATCTAGTTGTGTGTGTTGTTTTTGTCTCATGCAAACTTTGCTTTAATTCTACTTTTTTCTATCTAATCATAAGAAATCATAGTCAGTCAGAGAGAGTCATTAAACAGGAAAAGCAGGTTTCCTGGAAAAAGAGGAAGTTTCCAGCCTGCAGATTTATAAAAATAGCTGAGACTATTTTAAAGCATGAAAGTTTAAAAAAATTAAATCTAAACATTTTGAGTAATTTGATAAGATTCAAAGTAAAATACTTATATTAATATTGATTTACTTGTAATAATACTTACACTTATATTTGTGAGAACACTTACAAGAAAAACAAGTAACTGTAACTTTAGTAGTAAATAATTAGAATCATGTATTATTCTTGGTTTCTTTTCAGAAAAACATCTGTAATAACTCACATTAAGATCATAATAAGAGTAACTAATAAGTTATGGTTATAAAATCATAAATGAATGATAGATCAGAGAAGCTAAAGAAAATAAATGTGATATAAATGTGATTTTGACATTGAACTTGAAATGGTGTAAAAGGTTATAAAACTGCAATTAAACATCACTGATATGTTGGAGGTAGATGGTAGGTGAAAGGTGACAGGAAGGGAAACAGGGGAACTAACAGGAGAGCAGAGATGATCAGCACCTTATATGGAAACAGGAGGTTGAGCAGCCCTGAGACATTGGCACAGACATCATGACATGATGTCTCTTAAGACAGTGACGGATATGAGATCATCTGTCTAAGCAGACAGATAAACCCTATATAAGGTGGGTGCAAAAGAGGAACCGTTCGTTGGATCCTACGGGCAGCTTCGAGCCAAGATCGAGATGGACAAAGAACTCTGCAGCTGAAGAAGAGCCGGGGCCACGGAGCCGGAGACTGTCCTGCACATGGAGACCAACCCGTCTGGCCCACAATCTGTGGCTTCGAATCGCACTTCTCTCATCGGCTGGGTTCAGACCCCAAAGACAAAGATGAAGACAAAGACAAGGAAGAAGAACTGGTGCCTTTTTTCCTGCCAGCACCAAGTCCTGTGTGACCTCAGCATCCATGCGGAGAGGAGGCTCATCAGACCTGCGGAGATCCTGGCCTTCGCCGATCAACATCTTCCTCCTGCTGCCACACCTTCTTCATCATCGTGCCAGGTCTGGGGTTCGAGACGCCAAACTCCGTCCGTCTCTCTCAAAGGTTCCCTTTTTTAGTTCTCAGTGTCAGCAGTAGGGAAAGATAGACTAGATGACTGATTTTACTTATTTGATTATTTCTGCTACTGAATTAAGCTGTACTGACCCTTGCAAAAATGCCTTACTAATAAAATATTTAGCATAAAGAAAATCTAAAGATGTTGTGGACATTCAGTTAATGAGTCACCTTAAAGTTCTTTGATGGTTGTAAAATAGCTGTGATGTTTGATTCTGGAGAGGAAGAGGTGGAAAATGTTTTTAGGTTGCTGGTAGCCCATATTTAAAACCTCATCCTTGGGACTCGACCGAGTCACTAAAACCTACCTGGTTCAATAACAAATGCACGTTGTAAAATAGAGAACGAGCGACCGTTAACAGGTGTGCTCTGTGAAACTAGTTGGCTGTAGGCTGCTCAGTCTGGCTAATTCACAGGGGGAAGAAGGGTGGGACACCTGGATGTAGGCCGTCAGATAACCAGGCGAATCGTTTCTCGAAACCAGCTTAAACAGAGTTTACTTCAGTTCTGGACAGGGTAAATCCCAGCAGATTTAGGAAACTCAACGGACCCGTTAGACGGAGAGCTGGTAGCACATCTCCCCTCTCAGAAGAGGAAGTACGAGAGTGAGAGAGTAGAGACAGAAAGGAGGGGGGGGGGTGTTGCGCAACAACAGTACCTACCTGGTTATGATGGGAATGAAAATAAGATGGAAAACACAGCAAATAAAGACATTACCTAATCAACTGAGTACGCTAAATACTAATTAGTCGGCCTTGGATTTGTAAATACTGTATATGCTTCCTAGGGGAATGACTAGTAGTTTGGTGCATTTAAGTCATTCTGTAGTTAAGGCTTAGCCAAATGTATTAATCCCCCCGGAAGTAGAGAAAAATCATTCTGCAATTATTCCTCCCACACTGGACCTATAACATCGTCCTTCCAGTCTGGATGTTCTCATCAGTTGCTCTTTGAATTTCACTTTTCTATCATTTCTTTTCATTGAAATGCACAATAATGGTCTTAGGTTTCCGAGCACTAGCTGCTAAATTAACCTCCACACTTACCTTTACTCCGCAATGGTGAACTTTTATGTTTAAAACGATGTACATTGTAATAAGATTTGCATCAGTAACTGGGTAACCGGAGGTAGAGCTGCTGTTTATTGACCTTTGAAAAAGCAGTGGGAATGATTGTCTGCCTTGGATCTTGAATAATTAAGCTAAATGACCAGGTATCTAAATGAGACCTGATTAATATTTAATGTGTCTCTGTGTGTCGAAAGGTTAGATGAATGGAACGGATGTTCATACTTTATTTTTGTGCAAGTATTTTTTTTTTTTTTTTTTTTACAGTTTGTACGAGCAAAAAACTTTGATCCAATCTTTTGTTTGATCCCCTGTTGGTGTGTCTTGCATAAAAGAAAATATAATCTGCGTACAAATAAACTAATCCTTAGGAAACTGCCATGACAAAAAAGATTTAATATAATCTCTGTCTCTGACTGCTATGATTTGTTCAATGGTCTTCGTCCTTTTTTTTGTTCTCTAAAAATAATCTATAGACTTCAAGAAAAATAAACAGTCATGCTATATTTTATGTTTGGTTATGAGAGAACAAAACCAAACATAATATATTCATATTTTTAACATGTCCTACTTTGTGTTGATCAGTTAAATAAAATCTAAATAGATTTTACGTTAAAGTTTAGTTGTAATGTGAAAAAGATTCAGAGGAAGTGAATACTTTTGCACGGTTCTGAACTCAAAATCCAAACTTCATTAGTCACTCCTAACTTTCCGAAGATCTTGATAAATTGTATGAAAACTCTGCCTCATGTTTAATTTTTGTATTTTTTTAAAGAGGATGTGAATTTGTGTGATTAAAAATCTTTCCATTAGGGCCTCGATCCTCTGGGTGCTGTAATTAGGTTAATTGCCTCTAAATTACCAACAATTTGAGTCTTGCTGAAGGACTTTTACCGTCAAATATGCAGATCTCAATACACCTCTGCTTTTTCTGCTCTGTTCGTGCATCTAGGTACAGACGATTCCCTCTAAAGCTTTCATTTCATATTTTCCTCTAAATTACATCCTTCCTCCTCTCATCCCATCCGCCCTGCCTCCTTATCTGCATATCCCAGGTGTGTTGGCTCTTTTGATAGCTGTGCTCTCTCTTTTTTTCCCTGGTTCCATACCATATGTCAACATTTTGTTTTAATGGTATTCTGTCAGCTATTAATGTTTCAAGAAGGCATTCATCCTGGAACTGACTTCCCCTCCTACTCTCCATCGTTTGTTTTTTTTTCCTTTCTTTTCTTCTTTAATCCTTTTGCATTGCGCTCTTTTTAAATCCCTTTCAGTTTTTCTCTTGTTGTTCCTCTCGGTGTGTACCTCTTCTCCATATGCTAATATTTCTCCAAGTGGCCACAACTCTGGGAATTTGGAGGACTGTCTGACTGGGTGTGATGAGAATCCACTGGCTGCTCCCATTCACAGTTGGGGGGGAAAAAAATATCCCAACACCATGGATTCAAACCAAACAATCTCTTTCATTTTTTTCTCGCTCATCCTTTCTCCACACTGACACCAAATCTGTCAGAGTTCCACTGGCCTCCACATCCACACTCAGTCCACCTTTTCTGGTCCTTTCGGTGATTACATCTGTATGCCACAGGCGTGAGCCAGTATGTGAGGGTGTGTGGAGAAAAAAAAAAGGTAGAGGATTATGTTGTTCCTCACCCGTGCGTGTATGCAGGTTCACAGGAGAGGGGAGGTTTGACAATTCAAAAAAACAAACGCATTAAATTGAGGGAGGGTGGAGGGATGAGAGAAAATAGAAAGTGCACTTAGAGAACTTCTGGTAAACAAGAAAAGAACGGATTGAGGGAGATTGGACAAAATGATAAAGCTGAAAAGTGGACATAAATTAGGTTTAGTCCAGAGTGTAAAAGTGGAGACAGAGAAAAATCCAGACAGTTGCAAGTTGAGTGTAGGAAGAATGGGACTGAAAATGAATTTTATTTTTTTTTTCTTGTGCAAATGGATCAATGCAGAAACATTGCAAGCAATTGTGGTTTTCAAGGTGATCAACTTTCTTCTCAGTTTCACAGTAACACACAAGAATGCTAAACTAAATGTATAACATAATGTAGGATCTTGTATTAAGAAACAACAATTATTACACTGATAATTGTTGTAATTTATGCCATTTATTCATTTTTATTTTAATTGTGATTAATAGACACACACACTGGCAGTCTGTTAAAAATGTGAACCAGCTGTTTCATAGATTCACCTCAGTTCCAAGTCAAGAGATAAAATGAAATGAAATTTTGACTTAATCCATGGATTATACTAGACTTTTTTAGTTTCTTTTTTTTTTTTTTTTACAGAAAGTGATTTTGTGAATATTTGATTTAAAGATCCTCCCACAATTAAATAATAAATCAGTTTGTCATACTTAATGCCAAGTGACTGCTCTGTCATTGCAGAAAAGTAAGCTCACATTTTCACTTGCATCTGCATAACAGCACTTTAAGCTGTAGAAACAGTATGATGTAAAGTACTCAGGTTTTGACACAGGAGCGGCAGTCTGCTCTCAGTGACACAAAACACACATGATATGCTGCAGTGGGAATCTGACGTGTAACATAAGCCTCTTTAGTTTGTTTAATAAAAGGACAAGCTGTCTTCAGGAAGGGCAACCTCAAATGACCTTTGCTCTGATCTGGTGCTACATGGAAAATACAATTATCTTGCTCTTCTAGGGGCTTCTAGAGGTACTGTTAGAAGAGTGCAGCATCCCCTTAGTATAAGTGATATTACAGATTCTGTAAAGATGTGGATTAACCCATTAGTTTGGCACCAACCTTCAGAATCCACAACAGAACATGGTGCCTAATTCCTGTTGATAGGACATGCAGCACAGCTGAAAATTCTTCAAAATTTTTTTTCTTTTCTTTTTTGGTTCACACGTGTCCCATGGTGGAAGATCGCCCTGAGCAGCAGGCCTCGTTGTCCGTGTCAAAAAACAAATAATTAAAAGAAAAAGCAGGGAAGTTGGGGTTTTCAGAGTAAGGAGCAGTAGTACAAAAATCAAAAGTAGGACAGTGGCAATTTCAGAGAAATTGATTAACATTTAAACAGACGTTAGCAGTGGGGGCTGGCGATGTGTAAAAGTGCGTGGGCATGGGTGGGTGGTTGATTACGAGGGTTGGGGGCTGCGCTGAATATTTCTCACAAAATGTCTTCCAACAGCTGGCACGGAGCCACACCCAAAGGCTGTTGATAGACAGAAATAGATGAGTACCCACACAGAGAGAAAAGTGACAGAGACTGAAGCAGCAGGACAGAGATCCAGCAGCACTAAGGGAGGCAGAGAGCAAAAGACAGTTGTTGGAGACAGACAGAGAAAAGAGGCGAGACAATGACTGACACTGAGTGAAAGGTAGCGCTTAAGGCTGAGCTCTGTTAACACATCCACAGGCTGTACTCTCTCACTACAAGGGGAACAGATAAAGGCTCTAACTGGCTTGATTGCGCGCAGTGTTTCATAGCACTGTTGATATGCGTGTGTATGTGTGTTTATTACTTTTCTCTTGCTCAGGGATATTTTGTTATATTTTTCCTCGGTGGTACCCCTGGGGTGTGTCCTTGCATTAATCAGGAAGATGCAGCTGCTGCTGTGCGTATATGGCAACAGCAAGGCCACAAGTTCTCCATCAGTGATTCTATGTTTTTAAATGCTGTATTAAAAAGAAAAAAGAAGAGTAGAACTTCATGGAACATGACATGGTTACAAAGTATTATACATATATGGCTATTAGTTTATAATAGCTGTAGGTGTAGCTGAATCAAATCCCACATATGGAATCTAGTTATTGTCCTACAACTCAAAAACATATTACTTCCTTCCTTAACAAGGGATTGATCTTGTTTCACTCAGGTCGTTGTGTGAAAATAACACATTCTCCGACACCCAAAGACCAGTGACCTTCTTTAATATTGCTTTTCCAGCAGCATTTCATTTATTATTTCACAAATAAATATGTTTTAGTTAGGCTTTTAATCTAAATGTCCTGCTATTTAAAATGGTCGGGGGGGGGAGGGTTAACCGTATAAATCTAATCTAAGAGCAATGGATTTCACATAAAACTTTACATGAACAGAATGAAACAGAAATTTTGTCAATATTAATTAAAAAAATGTTGAGTCTTGAATTTTTTTAGTAGATGACAAGGTTTTTTTTTACAGCTAAGCTGCTGTAAAAAATGCATCATAATGGTAGGATGCATTACATCCTACCATTATGAATAAATTAAGAAATACACCAGTTTCTTTCAAGGCAAAAACAAAATAGCAGTTAAAAGTTTTAAATAACAGTGTTTATTTAAAACGTGTAACCTGCAGACGCTTACAAGTTATTTTTTCTAAAATGTAATGGTGATGTAGCAACCGCAATCACTTTATCAAAGTAGTTTAAGTGATAATATTTAGTTTTTGCCAACTAACCTAGGGGGCTGGGTGTTATCCAGAGCAATACAGCATTTTATTATTCATTCCTTTGCACTTCGAAATAATGGCTTAAGCAGACAAGCATAATGTTCTATATGAGAGCTTAAAAAATACTATGAAGCTGTGGTGTGTTTATTTAAAATTATCTTACCTTGAAAATGTCAATCTGGCCCAGCGCCTAGTCAAATTTCACCACTTCTTTTAAAGGTTTTTTTTTGTTTTTCTTTCTAAAATTAATTTTCCCTGGCTTATGAGGCAATGGATTAATTTTTTTTTACTGTATATATATGTTTCTAATTTGTGTTTTGATATGATGTGTGCATCCATATATGTAATACTAGAATCTATGTCCAAAAGCTACAGGCCATTTTGTTTCTCATGGTCTGTAAATGCATAGTTTTCTCCTGAGAATAGTTGTTATTGAAATGTTGTTTGCTTTCACACATCAGAAGAAATGACTTCCAGACCTGCTGCTTGAATGTTTTTTTTTTTCCTTTGTGAAACAATATACCAATTAAATCCCATCTGACTGAAAGAAAGCGTCACACTAATAAGATCGGTCCAGCAGGAATGTAGAATAGACAAAATGCATGGAAACCGGACCCTGATATGGACTAAAAAGCATCATTTTTCTAAGGCTAAATAACAAAAAGTCATATCTGTTCACTTTCTGTGTTTTCTGAAGAAGTTTTGCTGACTGCGTTGACCTCAGCTTGTCTTTTCCAGTGTGATTCGCCGGGTAACTGAGCTCAGGTTACCATCTGCAGCTCATTTCAGTAAATTTATTGCCTGTTTGGCAGTGAATGTGGGTGCTGGCCACGTGGATGATTAGATGGAAGAAAGTCATTCATCTTTCTATTTTGCTGCCTTGTATGTCATCATATTCCATTTGTCAGTCTCCTTGTGTATTCCTGTTGACCTGTGGAGAGTGTGTTTAACGCTCCCAAGCAAATTCTGCACCAAATCAGGGAAGCAACTGCAATGTCTCAGAAAATGGCTTACAAAATTGACAAAGAAAGAAAATGTTTTATTACCTTAACACTGATGAACATGTGATTTCAAATAGTCCCAACCTACAAATTCAGTGCAGTTATACAAGGAAAAATATTGTATGTGTGATATCCCAAAATTAACTGTTGGATGCTTTAGACCAGGTGTGTCAAACTCGAGGCCTTTGGGCCAAATCCAGCCCGTCATAGATTTTATGTGGCCCTCTAGATTCTAGACTAAACACAAGTGTGCTTAAATATTACATCATCAATCAAATCTATGCAGTTTTTACCTGTTTACTGCCAACTTCAATCAATCAGTCGCTCCATTTTCTTGAGAATTATTATGGAAACTCAACCAATTTCAAAATCCCTGCACTTTTTGCACCAATACATAATTGGGAGTTTATTGCAGATGTTTCTCCAAAATTGTCAAAAACTTTCTGATTTGTACTAAACAGCTGCCTCATCCTTAACTGATGTCAGATTATACTCTATAATCGATACAGAGAGTAATAAAATGTCGCATTTATCATCATTTGTGATATTTGCGGAAATATTTGCACAAATATCACAAATATTTTCAAATTAGTACCACAAACACAAAATCCTGGAGGGACTGGAAAGATGTTCAATATTATTATTTAATTTTAAGAATTTATTTATATTTTAAGAGTTTGTGGACAGATTCTGTCAATACATTCTGGCACAACCGACCCTTTAAGAGCATTCATGATCTTCATTTGGCCCAAAACCAAAATGAGTTTGATACCCCTGCTTTAGACAACCTGTACATTTTGGTACAGATACAATATTTTGTTGTTCCATTATATAACGACTACACACAATAGACATTGATGTAATATTTAAGTATTTGTTTAGCATATACAAGTCTAAATTCAGTTTAAAATACATCTTAATTATTTTTTTGGCATTGAACTGTTCTTTGTCTTGCTGAAAAAGGCCACAGCCCTTACATTAATGAGTGTAAGTTAACAATTTCACAAAGTTTAACTATTTGTTGTAGGTTCACCCCAGACAAACTGAATTAATACATGTTGATATTTTAGCAAATGAACATTTACAGTGATCAAGCTCTCACCTTTAGTGGTAATCAATATTTCCCTGTTGTCAGTCTTGCTCAAAACTTTGCACAGTTTCTTTCATCAACTTTGAGAGTAAAAAGGTGCTGCCTAATATAACCCACAAATGGGTTCAGTAATATAGACAAAGTCAGTGTTTTTCACTTACCCTGTAAGTGGTCATAATCTGATCAGTGTATATAGTCTCAAACACCAGGTTGTAGGAAACTTTAAAAGACTTTGCACTTTGGTTCTTCCATTTTTTAAGGTTCTCTTTTCCAATATAAATCCTTAAAGTGTTATCTTTAGAAAGCTTCTCTCTTAGCTCCTCAGTCTTACAAGCTACTCAAATCTGAAATGCAACATCATTCACAGGCTTTTAAAGGCTATTCAAAGCCTATCCCTTTTATGATCGGACAGCATCGTGTATGCCTTACACTGAAATGGCCTTCCTTCATTCAGCGCTATAGCTCTAGATGGTTTTATCCTTTCAAATCATTATCATTGGGTGGAGGAAACATTGGTTCCTTCATCGTATGGATTCGGCTCTCTGATTAAATGAGCTTTCATCATCTCTCACACACATGCCCTCATATGAGACACCCCTCCCTCCTGCGCCTGTCTGCAGTCAGATCATCTTCCCAATGAAGTCATCCGGTAATGATGCGAATCACATTAGATGAATGGATAGGCTTCCTAATCACATAAAGCCTGTTAATTGGATGCATATTGTCATGGCTAGCTATTATGGCTTCATAAAGTATCTGAGCTGAAGTGGGTGGCCCTGCTTTGAGGCTGCATGAGCAACGCTAACAGAAGAGCAAATAGGCATGACAAATAAGACAGGGAGGAACCCCACAGGCGTGTTGTTGTGCTCTGCCTCTGTCGGTGTCGCTTCGCTCCTCACTCTTCGCTCTCACACATTAGCTCCCAATAATCATTTTTAATCCCAGGCTCGAAAGCACTTCCTTCCTGCCATTTCTTCCTCCCTGCCCACCTGGGGGAATTTTCATCAGCCTTTTCTGCTTAATTACCTCAAAGATGCTGTCACTCTTACCTAATTATAACTCAATTCCCTGCATCCAGTCTCAGAAGGGTGGGCTTTGAATTGAACCATTAAGAATCTTGTGTATTTCCATGACCTCTGGAGCTCCCATCGTGCAATACAAACAGATGTCAGAAATTAGCATTTGCTCCGACCCTGAATGCCTCATTTAGTCACTAATAATAAGGATAAATATGACTAGATTAAGGGCATACCCTGTGTTTTTCTTCCGTCCAGTAATATGTTAAACCACTTTTATGTAAAGAGATGCAAAGGTCAGGTCAGAAACATCCAAAGCGATTTATTCATTTGGACATTCACACACTACACTACACACACATTTTGGATTATACCACTCATACAGTTGAAAATCCTTTTCGTGAGATGACAGAAGAATGGCTGGCGTTACTGGATTTTTATTTATTTTATATTTTTTTGCCTTTAAAGAGCCTGTCAGCTGGCTGCAATCAGGCTATTGTCCTTTTTCAGTACTTTCGATAGACAAATCTGACCAGAGTTACAAAAAACATTAAAAAAATAGTCACTGCATTGAAAGTAAAAAGTAAAACACCATCCATCACTCATGTTTGTAGCAATGTTTTAGAATTACAGTTGGCAAGCATGACTAAAAGATGAAGCATACTACCCGAGCAGAAAGCCTGACTAATTTACCATGTAATGTAAACTTTACATTACATGAATGTTGTGGGTTTCTAGTAAGAGCAGAATAAAGAGGGATAATATTCCACACATATAAACACATTTTGTGGAAAATAATTGCTTGTGTAAAAAGATGAGATTGAAACAGTCAACATATTGTTGAGCTACAACAGAGCTCCTGACTAAAGAATCTCTTCCAAGGACCAAAACGATTTCTCTCAATCAGCAGTCAGCTCATTTAGTAAATTATGAAGTTGATTAAATATGCTGTTAATATGCTACTGGCAAATTGGCAGCTTTGTAAACTTTCAAGCAGAGCTTGATATATCAGTATGATTTCATGGTAAATATAAAACAGGTTTAATGGAAAGCCTGCATAAAGTTTTTTATGTAAGTTTTATACACACTTTCATAAGTTTATAAATCAATAGAAACATGAGGCTGACCTAATGTATCTTGACGTTTCTGGGGTTTGGACAGACTTTAAAGGCTTAGGTCAAAGGTTGGAAAATTGCTGCCAGCTTCACATTCAGATTTTGAAGCAGGTACAGGATACAAATATCTCATGTGGCTCACTTTTAAATTTTTCATGCGTTTTTAACTCAACAATACTTTTTGTTGGAAGCTGCTAGAGTTAAAGATTTGTGTTTTTTCTGTGCAACACAGATTTCTGGTTTGCTTTGAGATCTGAACTTTCAATTCCATATTTGGATTTTTTTAGGAAATTGAAAATGTACTGCAGGTTACTTGGAAGAGATGCGTTGGAACAGATATTAATCTTCATTTCTGCTTCAGAACATTTGCTCTTAACTTTTATCTAAACTTAAAAAACTGCATCAAAGTGCATGACAGTGGTTGGTGTGTTTGACTTGAGATGTTGCATTCAGCGGCTGGGAAACTGTCATTTCAGAGCCAATCAAATAAAATTTATTCAAATCTCTGGCGGACAGATTTGTACATCTTTAACTATCATAAATTGATCTGATTTTAAAAAATGTATATAAAATCTTCAGTGAAAATGCAGTGAAAATTAAGAGTTTTGGCTTCCAAAACTCACTTAATTCCATCTATTTATAATTACACTTTACCTTTTAGCTCTGTAAATGTTAAACATAAGAGTATGCATAAACTTTTCTACACGGAACTTTTCTGTACAGAATGGAAAATGATCGACTTAACATGTTTGTTTGTTTCTACACCTGTAATGCTTTAACCTCCTCCTCCATTCCTTTATCAGCATGAAGTTTGCCTGCTAATGCTCTGACCTGCAGCATCTGCAGCTCTCAGCACTCACTCCAACACATTACACCATGTACTCATGGAATTACATCCGGCTGTGAATCAACATTAAATCAATCTGCATCTGCTACCATGCACCTGCAATGCAAGGGAATGTTCACATATTGACCATATATCAAAAATCCACCCACTTAAACATAAAAGCCGTTACTGATTTCTGCACTTGGCAGTATATTAGTTTTTTGTTTTTTTTTTATCAGATGCGTTTAGGTAGTGTCCAACGCAGTCAACATATGTTGAACAACATTTACAGCATCTTTTTGCCATCTGTGTGTGTTTAGAGGCACAGCGGAAATAAAACTCAATAAATCAGAAAATTGACTGACATAAAATCGCAATTATTGTGAGCTTAATGTGCAATGCGTGACCTGATGAACCTTCTTTCACCTTGTAATCCCTACAGTCAGCACGGATGAAATCTTGTCATATAATCTTGGAATATGCAGAAACCTATAACGGGTCAAATGCTCCAACTTTAAAAAGTGAACGTATGGTAATGAATTTCCACAATGTCTCTACGAAACACAGTACATAAAAGAAATAGCCCTAGTAGAAACTGTATCCTGCCACTTTCTCTCTGATCAATTCAGTAAAGGAGCTCAATTATCTTTTGAGTTTCACTTGTAAGTTAGCCTGGTTAAAACAACTTCTCGTCCTATTTACTGATTGGCCTGGTTGAGATTCAAGAACTTAACCTCAATGGGAGAAATCTCAGCCGGAGCAGTGAAGGGAGATGAGAATCAAATGGAAATGCTTAGGAAGGCAGTAGCTTGGCTACTAAGTACTCTTTGTTTTCTTTGGCTGTTGCTTAAGTCTTACTTTTTTTTCTCCACGTTTTGTTTTTCTCTGCAACCTCAGACGACTCTGCCTCAGTATCTTCTTCTTTTGGGGCTTGTACTGTTCATTTTCTCCCAATCCACTAAGGGTTGGGAGAAACCTTGAGAGACCTTTTACATAAATGTTGAGCACCTTATTTTTGTTCTATATACCTCTTCAGGAAGTCTCCTTTACCTCTGTCAATCTATTTTATGTAGTTTTGTTCTATATAGAATGTAGAACAAAAAACTATGGTATTGGATGATATTATGCTGTAAGAGAATTGTGCAAGATGTCTTCCTTTCCATTTAACAATGTAGCATGTAAAATATGTTGAGTCTGAGTTAAACATTTTTCAAAGTCAACTTTTTTCCACTTTGTCAGCATCACTCAAAAAGTAGCTTCGCATCAACATTGTTTTATGTTGCACACCTGCACTTAGTTTGATGTTGTTTCTGTTAGAAAACCTCTTTACCTGTTAGATTACAGTGATCTGTGCTCAGCATTTGTTGTACACGTGGGAAATTCCCATCTGTATCTGAGCAATTAAAGTCAAGTCAGTTGCTTTGTTTGTTTGTTTTTTCTTTCTTTCCAGCAAATGTGAAAGGGAAAACATTTGATACAAATAATAGGAGGTAATACACAGAGCTCAGTTTAGTTTTCCACAGTGCAAGTAATCAGAAATATTTGTGCATGTTTTAGGGAGTGTGGAGAAATCATGCAGCGTGTCGCATTCTGAAACAGAGATCATTTAGTTTATTTACACACTCTTGGTGGGTACTAATCTGTTAGAAACAGCATGGTTCTTAGAAGGAGACACAAATAAACAAAACATTCTGATTAGCACATCATGATTAATCATTTAAAAATCTATTCATAAAGCCAGCAGGGAAGGCTGGAACTTAGTAAAATTGTAGATAATACTGTACATTGCAATTTATGTTAGATTGAATGATGATCCATCTGGAAAGTTAAATATGCCACTATTGCAAATGTTAAATATATAGATGAGTTGTAAATGTTTACCTATTCTCCACTTGAGTCAAGTGAAACGATCCTCTCTGTATAATCAGTGTTTAAAATGTTAAAATTATATATGAAAATAACTTATTGAAACCACTGGAGCCATTCCGTAGAACTAGATTTTTTCTACATGCCTTCATTCTCTACTATTCATTCTCTACTATACTATAAACAAGTCATTGTTAAACAGTCAAGAAAATATTTAACAATAAATTTACCTAGGCAAAATGGACAGAATACTTTACTAGATACTCAGAATATCTATAAACTTGCCAGTGTTGGAAGTATGGATATATAACCTTAGAAACCAGTCAATGGTGCAGCCCCCTGACCCCTGCATTAAAAAAAGCTGCAAAACTGCAGAAGGAGGCATTGAAGCAAATCCCTTTGGAAAAGAGCAACACCAGCAGGTCCAGGGTAGAGGAGGAAACTTTTACAAGTTTGCAAAATTGTTTGAATTCTCAGAGGAATTGCGAAAACATTGTTTTCCTGTGCAGCAAATTATGGCAGAATAGATACTCTAGTGTTCTGACCATAAAATAAAATGTCTTTTAATTAATCAGTGTTGTTATACTATTCATATGTTGCTGTTCTGCATAGTAATCATTTTTACTGCAACACAATCAGCATTAATTAGTTTATTGATTTAAAAAGTCAAAGTATAAGATAATGAACTAGGTCATAGAAAACATTTTGATTTATTTTTTGACAGTTATTGAACTTTTCTAAAATGTCAACATATCTTGGAGTGACTAACAAAAATGTCTAATAAAATGTTTAATAACTCAAATAACTTTTTAACGGCAAAGTTTGACTTGGTCATCACAGGTTGTATCCAACTCATAAGAGCTAGCAGTATAGTGCAAATATAAGCATAAATGTCACTGTTATGTGACCAGTGATTAAAAGAGCTAACACATATTGTGTTTTGTTACTCTGCACTCTAGCAATTTCCCTATGGGTGGGTGGTGATTGATGGCATTTGAAGAGATAAGCCCAAATGAGTCTCCACTGAGAAGCTTTGCCGTATTGCCGTAGGTTTTGTACATTACACATGGAACAATACTGTCACGTCTCGAATATATTTGATATATTTCCCAGTAATGGACAAGAGTAATCTAAGAGGATTAATAATTGTAGCAATGTATGAGCCTTTTTATTAACTCATAACAAGTGAGTTCATGTTATTCCACGCTATCAGGAATGATTTGGGCATACTAGGAAAAGTGTGTGTGAGATAGGAAAGTATGTAAATGTGAACATTTAAGTATGACCACCAGTGCAGCAGACTGTTTAGTCTTTAGACCTCCTGTGGTCAGAATAGAAGCCACCCTTTTTCATTAGGCTGAAAAGGCATTAAAATGACAAAGAAGGCAATATGCTTTCACAGTTACTGGTAGTTCTATAAAAAAAACTATATAGCGAGTTAAGTAATTACTTTGATCTGCACAGTCCAGTGGTGACAGAGAAAATGTAATATCTGTCTAGCTGCAAAATTATTTGGCATATGAACGTAACCCCTTTTTGCACTCAATATCAAATATTTGCTTTAAAATAAACAATAAAAACATGTAAATAATAATCTTTTAAGAAAGCCACCAGAAATATGGTTCATTAAGTTAAATTATAATCTTCAGGAATACTGTGATCGGTTTGTGAAATTCATCCAATAAGGAGGATTTATTACCTTTTTAATATGTGTGTTAAAAAAATGATTTCAATACAAAATAAGACATGTCTCATTTATGTGTTGACACAGGTCAAAGCAGTCCACAAAAGAAGCATTTTGTTTATTATAAAGGAGTAGATGCAGCAACCCAGCGTGGGACAGATAAACATATTGCTAAAGATTTTACACTGAAGAAAAACATATTATCTACAACCATAGCGTGGCCCGTATCAGGACTCTTATTGTGGCTTGAAAATTGTATCTGGAGCTTCTCAGAGGCCCCAGAGAATAGGCCTCATTTTGCCGGGGTGACACCACTGATATGAGCGCCGCTCGCATTCATATTGCATGCAGCACTATCTCTCATTTTTATGTCACTTGCTGGGAACAAACTAATGCAAGCTGTTCAAAACAAAATAAAAATTCTAGTCCTATTGAAATAAATAAATAACAAGTCTGCTTTGGAAATACTTGTAGTGTCTCAGGCCCTGCAGAGCCACATTAGGGTCTTCCTAACCAGCTGTGCACTGGTCTCTATAGGTATTAAATATTGATAATGCTGATGTGCCCTACGTATTTACCACCACCAGGGTGGCTTTGAGATATTGGAATATGGGCAAATAAACAGTGTGAGCTCCTTTTTTAATTAATTCCACTACTTTCAAAAGAAATACTCTGGATAGCCGTAATTTAGCACAATTCAAAAATAATAGTAAAATCATCTGTAGTAAAGTTGTATTTGTTGTCCCCTTATTATTGAAGGAGAATCTAACTCTATTACCAGGAAAACAATGTTGTTGTCTTTGGACTGCTTTGTCAGTTTAACCAACAAAAACCTGTAAATTTCAAAACTCTAATTTTTTCTCATTAAAAAGAAAAGTATACCTAGCAATGCATTTTCAGGCAAATCGAATGTCTCCTAATATTATTGAATGGAATAGATTATAAAACAAGGGAGGGAATAAAATCTAGTTTTTGTTGGAACCAAAAAGACATTTTGACATTTCAATGCATAAAGACTGCAACACAAATACTGTCAGCCTCCCTTTTAAATTAGCAGTAAAATAAAAATAAATACTGTACAGTTGAAACAGCATCACTATACGCCAGCTTAAGTACATCGGAGCAAACCAGAACCCGGGTAGAGGTCTAATACAAAGGTATCCAGAATCTCCAAGGCTCTGAAGGGGAAAGAAAAAAAAACTTTATGAAAACTTCATGAACCCTGATGAGACTGCTGTTTGAGCTGCTGTGTTTGCTGTCGACCCAGTTTAGTTTAGCCCAGCAGTTCATCCTGGCACTGCTGTTGCTGCAGTGTTATTCACTGTCATCCAGCAACTCACTACTGGATCCATCCTCCCTCACATATCTTTAAAGGGTACACACTCCCAAGCAGTATTTATGTGTTCCAGAAGGCCGTCATGTCAAGCTGTTCTTCTTTTGCATGAATAACAGCGCTTACATTGTCTCGCAAAAATATCCTTGGAATACGAACATTTTCACATACTGTCACAACCCCAAACTTTGGTGAATTTATTGGCATTTTATGTAACAAAATAACGTGAAGTAAAGTATAAATGTAAAGACGAAGGGAAATGCTTCTCCTAATCAGGCTAAATTTTTTAATTTTGGGTCTGTATTATTTCTATCTGCTAACACCAGAATCATAAATCACTTTTCTTTTACAAAACTGTACATGTGGTTTTTTATGCTGTAAAAATTAAAAACAATGGGAGGATTTTTCTTGATCAATCCATTTCTCTAACTCAACCTAAGATTTAATATTTACAACAACCTTCAGAAATTACCTAGATAGTTAGTAGAGTTCGCCTATGTGTAATTTATTTTCAGCATATATAATGTTCTGTGAAAAACTACAATACTTTAAATTTGAAAATAATTCACAGTATGAATATTAAACCTTAAATTCTGGCATCCAGAGGTGGCAGCAGATTTTGACAATTATTTCATGCAACCCATAAATGCTGAATTAGATTTATATCTCCAGAACACAGAGACCAAATTAACTTCTCAAGCATTTTGCTGCACTCCATGGAAAGCTTTTCAAGCACTTTTTTCTGAATGCAGTCATCATTATTCTACTCAAAGACGCCAATGCCATTGAGAGTTTTATATGGCAAATGTCAAAGTAGCATCCACGACTGGACTGATGAGCAAACCAGTTTGCTTTCCTCCCAATAGTTCATCTCGATGTCCTGCATTCACTCTGCGTGAATACAACCATCCACATGTTTTAAAATAAAAGGTCACCTTCCTCCCTGGGGCATATTGCAGTTGAAACATGCTCATTTTAGAAGCTTTTGGTGGTAAACATATATCGGTACATGTACCCTGACCGATCTACAAAAAGGCTGTGATGCAGCGTGTGTTCTGACAGATTTCTATTAGGACCACCGTTCTCTAACCTATATGCATTAGTGAGTCATAGTCACTCTTGGTCCTTTAGGTGGCTCACCAGTTTTGCTTCCATGGACTTCCTCAAAGAAATGCATGACGTCTGCACACATCTGACAAGAGCTTGAGAAATAGAGATGTACTGACCCAGCTGTCTAGAAATCACAGTTCTGTCCTTGTGCCAGACACTCGTATTATTACACTTGCCCATTTGTCTACTTTGAATACGCCACACTTGAATGACAGAGTCCCACTTTATATCAAATACATTCCACCCACTGCCAGGTGCTATTGCAGTGAGACAATGCTTTATATCAAACTAGGGAGTTGTCAAATTCATATTGCAAATAACTGGCTGCTGCTACGCTGAGGTTCAATGTATCTTAAAGTTAACATTAAAGGGATCAATAAGAGGGAAAACGGATTCTTGATCTGTGAGGGCATTCAGATTTTAGTTCTCAGCAGAAAAAATATATATTAAAGGGATTATGCAACATTGCTGTTCTTTGCTGCAATACAACGCTTATGATATGCTTGATGATTATCTGTTATCCAGATATCAAACAAGCCTGGACATATTGGTTGGCTTCCAGGACAAAGTTCATATGTGTTGAATATTTAAATTAACAAGTGCCACTATCATTTTATACAGATCACTGCTTGGGTCCCCCATGATCACTCAAATTCACTCTCAATGCAGACATGAGAACTTTGATTTAATTAATGGGACAAAAGAAGCTACATTTATATTTGCAAAGGATTATTAATTGCAAATTTAGACAGATTAAGATTTCTTAATATTTTTTTAGGATTTCAAATTGGATCACAACTTAATGTAACTTATTTGCTATTGATCTTTGCTGTTTGTCTCTGTGCTGACGTCATATTTTATGGCCACAGTAGCTGCAAGTTAACTCACAACAGTTTTGCTTGTATGATTTTAAGTGCAACCAAATAAATTGTCTCCAATGGCACTGAAAATACAGTAAAATATACCAATGATGCTAATGCTAGACAAAATAAGAGTCTGAGGGGGGAAAAATATATCACTGCTATTTATTTATTTCTTTTAAATAAAATTTAACAAAGTGAGACATTGTGTTTATTACAAGAAATTTATAGATACTGTTTGCAAAATATGTCCTTGCAGTCTTGGTGGTTTAAAGGAGTGGTGATGTAACTGGAAGTGGGGACCCAAATCAATTTGTGCTTAGGGCTCCACAAATGATTTTGACAGCTCTGAAAATGTACAGCAGGACAAAAAAAAAGAACAAGTAATGCGTTACATCTGTCCAGAAGTAACAGTATCAGACATGATCACCCTGGGCGCACAAAAAGCATTAATTCAATTATTACTTCTGTTTGGTCAAACTCTCACCGCTGAAACTGGCAATAAATCCTGCTTTTCTTCTCCCTTTTTTTGTGCCACATCCTAGCAAACATGAGCACAATAAGACTCCCACTCTGCCCTCGCACAAAGACAGCGACCTGCTGTGAACACACATAATTTATTAGCAGGAATCTAATCAGCAGCTTCAAATGAGTTCCAATGGAACTCATTAAGATGGCTAATGAAGATAGACTCAGACAATAACAAACCCTGATAGAAAGGAAGGAGGATGGATGGATGAGCAGATGGATGGACGGATGGATGGATAGACAGACAGACTGCGGTGGGGTTGTTTTAATTACAATGTGCAGTATATTTTCTTTTGATCGGTTGCTTTCTTTTCTCCAAACTTAATCAAATTTCTTTTCTTTTTTTCTTAATTAATTAATTCAAACAATTAGCAGATCTTACTCTTAGGTCTCGTAGCATTAATCCAAGTGTATTTCTCATTATCACCCCACATGAGATTGCCCAGAATGCTCTTTGACATTGTGGTACAATCTTGAGTTACCGTGTCAGCCGGCTTGTGAAGAAGTAGCAATGTGTGAAGCCCTGCTGTCCGTGTCATTTTCCAAGTCATCCATGGATAAAATGATTAAAAAAAAAAAAAAATCATTGCACAGTAAGCAATGAAGTTATTTTCTCACGCTCATTTGCACCTGAAGGCAACAGAAGCTTATCACATGCCCACACCGGCCAAGCAGGGAGTCCACCCCATCTAGCAATAAGCCCTCAAACTCTCCTCCTCCTCTGACTCCACTTCTACCAGCAGCACTGTAAATTGAGGGACGCTGTAATCAGCGGGGTAACTCTGTCGGTAAGTGACAGCATCGATCGTCCGGGATTGAAGAGTCAGTCTTAATATTGGCTTGGTTCAGGAGTTGGAGTAATGTTGAGGTGGGGGATGCCTCAAAAGCGCGGGGGGTGAGGGGTTCGTAAACGAGGATGGATGGAGAAGACGAATGGAGGGAAAACTGGTCTCCGCGCTCATTTGGTAACAACCTGCTTCAATCAAACGACGCCATGGTTTACAGACTTGTGATTCAACTGTTCAATCCCAGACGCAGGGCGAGAATTAAGGTTTGAAAAGTGTTGTGCGTTTACAATGAAACTGCGCTCAAAGGTTTCCAGAGTGCTTCGCCCTTGAGGGAGCCAAGTGGTTTTCCAATTCTGAGCTTATAAATACAAAACAAATCAAAAGTAGCATGCTCTTTGAGGAGCAGAGGAAGATAGAGTGTGAGGCCATTTAGAAACTAATTTTGAAATGTGCATAAACGTAAAGACAAGTGAAGGCCTAACAGACTACGGTTACATAACACAAAAAAAAAATAGCCCAAGCTCAAGATTCACAGATTAGCGTCTTTGTTTGAGAAGAGTAGTTGTTCAAAAAGGGACGCTTCTGTGTGCAAGCATTTAATTTGCTTAATTAAACTACTATCTATTTATGAAGCACCGAGAATGTTTGCTAAATATATCATATTAAAATAAGTGGACATCAGAGCAATGCACAATATACAATTCCTGGAAATAGTCCTACAAAGTTAAGCTGATTAATGCATTATTGTCATAGTAAGATTCAGCCGTCTTTCCGCAGAGAGTGATTAACTAAAATGCTTCTGTAACATAATACCTTGTATTTATAACAAAAGCTGTGTTTGAAGGCGTTGAGCATAATGTTTTACCTTCTTTAAACTTTTTGTTTTTTCAAAGTCCCTTTAAGTCGCTCCTCCACTAGACTTTAACCACATATGTCCCAGTCCGTCCCACTCAAATTCAGGGTCTACATTAACAGACCTGGTGTGACTCATCTTTGTTTTTTGTACTGACTTCAAGGATAGTGAAGTGTGTGTTCACTACCTTTGTATTCGCTGACTGACCAGTGAGTTACGTCACTGCAAACAACGGACAGGGCATCTGCAATCAGAGAGCTGCACAGTGTGGAGAAGTGCAATTATGTGTTTAATTTTAAGCAGCACTAGCAGCATAAGCATCAACTTTGGGAGTGGAATGGTTGTGATTTCGCAGAACGCAATGCAATGAAGAAACGGCGCAGCTCCGGTCAACGGTGTTAGATCTATAGTTTTGTGGCGACCGGTGTGAGACTTCGGAACTACATGATAATAGTTTGGCATGATATGCATGTTTGAAATGTTCTGCTAAACAAAGCAACATATACGGATGTTGCTTTACATCTTTCGACTACATCACCTAAATCCAAAAGGTTTAGAAAATAGATATATTTATATATCTAGCGCAATGTATTAATTATGTTAGAGCCAGCAGGAAATTTCTATGGGACAAAAAAAAAAAAATCAATTAAAACCTCAGCCTCAAGGTTCTCCATTGCCGAGTGTCTCTGCAAACATAACACGCAGACATTCCTGCCTTTATTTACACCCATAATAGTGAGGAACAGACTGTAATAGAGATGCTCCAAACTTTTGTAGAACCAAACAAGACATTAACCCGTCAGAGTCCGACTTGACATCAGAGAGGCGGCTTTAGTAAGCTGAATATATCCATTTTGCACTTCAAATGCACACACGTAGTTTCTATGTGTACACAATGTACATATGCATTTATATGAAATACAATACGATTGAAAATGTAATGTATACATTGATGATTCAATTTAAGAAGGCGGTTTTAAACAGAAATGTTATGAGGGTTTTATGGCCTGCACAGACATGGGGAAGACTGCTGACTTGACAGCTTCGCAGCGAATCGTCATCGAGACCCTCCATATAGAGAGTAAGCAACAAAGGCTGTTTTCCAAAGCAGCCAGCTGTTTAGAGAGCGCTGTGCAGTGCCACAAGCAGATCGCATAAAGTTCATTGATGGAGTAATTCATGCAAGACGAGGCCCAACCAAGTATTGTGTGTGGGGGTGTGTGTGTGTATGTGTGTATAGAAATATACATAATTTTCAGAAGCCTGAAATTTGTATTTAAATATCCGTTTTTGTTGGTCCACTGTGACTTTGGTAGTTGTCGGAGACACTGAATTTTTGATTTTATTAACCAGCAAGCCATGTTCATTTAAGTAGCAAAAAATAAAAGGTTGAAATATTTTACTCTGTGTAATAACTGTCTATTTGACAGTTTTTAGACGACTGATGAGAAAGATTGCACTTTTTAAGCAATATTCACATTTTTTGAGCTGTAACTTTTTATAGCCTGCTTTAGAATCTCAAAACTTTCAAAAGCAGAACAAAATCTCCTCGAAAGTGGCAAAAAAAATATATATTAAGTTTACAAACCAGCATGACTTCCTCAGGAAAATGCATCTCCAGCTTCAGATCAGAGACAAAAATCCAACCTGAAAATAGCTACCTGTCGTGCACAGCAGGCTTGCTTTAATATAAGTTGGCTAATTTGTTTGTTTCTTCCAGCACGGTGGGAAGGAGTTCAGCCACTGCTACTAAGCCTTTCATGAGCAAGTACCTAAATTAGAAAAGATCCATTCTATTTATAGAGCTTCGTTTAGTGTAAGTGTTAGATGCACTTGGTTTGATTGGGCCTAATTAGAATTCAGATATTTGTTCTCGAGGAGAGTGGTTAGAGGGCTGGGGAGGCTGAATGCTGCTTCCTCAGGTTTTACAGTAGATTGGAAGCTGGAAGGTATTTGTGTCTTTGTTTTGTTACTTTTTTTTCTTTTTCATTCTCCTCTGTTGTGGTTGTAAGGTATTTTCTTTGTTAGTCACAGGACTTGTCAGTTTGGGAGATTTAATCAAATTGTGCTAAAGTTAATTTCCAGGATGTAATTGTAAGGGGAAGCGTGAGCTAACAAGGTAAAAATATAAACACAGTTTTCTTGCACCAACTGAACAATAGCAAAATTAGCAAGCAAACAAATTAACCCGCACTAGAACTAGCAGTATATTGGTTAGCCCTGTGTTTTGCTACCTATCCTAGCTGCTACTGTTATACAAACAATTATCAGGTTAACGCTACACTCTGCTAAATGACTAAGGCAAGAGGTAATTTGTTGTTGTAAATATGCTGTTTATAAAACATACTTTAAAAGAAATGTTACTTCACAATTTGACACCTTGAAATTAGGCTCTATCTCTTTAAGAGGCTCCTGCTCTTTCTGACACTGTGTGTCATCACAACCCTGCTTGTCGTTATCCCATTAACAACCGTTCTCAGGAGCACTGAATGGAGAAGCAGTTCGTATAACGCAGTTCCACCGGGTATTTCCTAAAAAGTAAATTTGACATAAAATCACCCCTTCAAAAACTACAAAAGCAGAACAAAATCTCCTCGATTTTGTTCGAGGAGAACAACATATTACCCCTAATATAATAACTGGGTAATATGTTCGTCAACTCTGCATATCATGGCATTTGTGTAAAGCTCTAAAATCTCTCCTTTATCTATTTTTTTCTGTCATAGCCTTTGCCTTGCTGTCCATTTCATTCACACACTAGCCCTGTGTTTTCACTCCTTGCTGTCTCTCTTCTCCTTTCTTGCTGTCTCTATGCTGTAATGGAAAAAGTGATTAGCACGATTAAACAGCAAGAGAGACACCCAGAGCCTTTGGGTGAATTGTTCTACCTTAATTTCTTTAATTGCTTCTCTGGGGAGGCTTGAGAGTAAAAGAAGCTCGAGGGTATCTAAGTCTTTCACATTTACACACTGGCATGCTTTAGGGAGACGCTCATTTCCCCTCTCTTCCTCATCTCTTATAGTGCTTTCCTCTTCTTATTCCCTCTCGCGCTGCTTATTAACCTCCCGCTTCCTGCTCATTTTTTGTTTTGTTGGGGAAACCTGGTTCATCTACCCCTGGCTCATCTCTCCCCTTAGTTATCACTTTTCCTTTTACGCATGCCGTTCAGCTTTTTCACACTCCATTCCATTTTACCTTATGATTTTTTTTAAACAATCCCCGGTGTCATGTCTCTACATTGGTGGTCTGTCTCCTATTAACCTGTACTTTTCTTTTGTGTTTCCGTTATAAAAATTGTAGGTTGAAGCAAAGCCATGTGTAATTTATAGCACTTTACAGATAAAGTATCTTTGGATACATGAGAGAGAGTTCAGGAAAAAAAAGTAAATCAAGTTTACATGTTTCATTTCTGTTTTAACCTTGCTACAAATTATACATCCGTTTCATTGTAGTCAGGAGAAATATAACCTTGGAACAGCTTTGCCTGATATTACTTTGCTTAATTTACTAATCCACAATGCAACTCCTTTAAAATAATGGCATGCTAATATAATTTTCAGTCAACTACATCCATTAATATTAATTAATTAATGTAGTTGACATCCATTAATTTTTTAATAATTAAAAAATGTCCACAAACATTTTTTAATTATTGGACTAGTCTAGATTGTACAATGGTATAATTTGCTCTTTTTTTCTTATTTTTACAAGATAGACTCACCACCTCATATTATCTGTCATATTTTTTCAACTCAGTTCCTAATATTGGCATTTAGCTATGACAGTAGGATAAATATCCAAACGATAAGAGACAATTTTATTCTTAAGGTCAGCTGAGATTAAAATAACCATTGTTACTTACTGTTTTTAAGCTTATGTAGTGGAAATATCAGAACTATTACAATGACCTTCCCTTTCTATCCACTGATGCACTTTTGAGTGAAGCAATTACCCTGCAATGGCTCAGTTCAGTAATTGTGAATAGAAGGGCTGCTGGGAAACAGTAAGCATGCTCAGTCAGTTGAGGAAAAAAAAAAAAGTTCGTTTTCCACAATATCCTAGCCACCAAATTTCTGTGCAGCATTTCGTACGTTCAGTGGGTGGGATGGGGATTCTTTCTGACTCCATTTGGTGCTAGTCAATTTTCACACTTCAAAAGGTCTTTAACAAAAAGCGTGAACCGCAGGCCTCCCGCCCACTGATGGAAATACCCAAGAAAAAGTTGCCAGAGCCATTAGCTCTGGCATTTAAAAGAAAGCAGCCATTTGATAAGACAGAAATGCTGTCATATTAACCTTTCATGTCGTCTTCTATGAATTCTACTACATTCAAATGATCTACCTATTATGTACATAACAAATATGTGACCTTTGTTAAGTGTAGATGCTGTTGGGTTTGATGGCGTTGTCCTTTACTGGTTGCAGAATGAAATTAATTTATATGTGATTAGTAAGATGTGTTAAAATACCATGACAGGCAATTATTGAATGAGTCCTTAAATCTGACCGTACAAGACATTTGGAATTTGTCAGTATTGGTCCTTGCATGATTTCTTATGTGTATATGTAATTATTATTAGCAAGGTAAAAGCTATGGGTTAAACAGACATATCTGCTCATCCAAATATTCCTAAATGTAACAGATCAGTTTTGAAGCTTGAAAGTTAATACATATTTCGCATTTCTTGCCAGATAATGAACCAAACCATAAGCCGGCTGTACATGAGTTAGTCAATTTTACTGTGAGTTCACAAGAACAGTATGCAGACAGTACGCACTGTCTACAGTGCATAATCTATTTATTATATTTATTGCAATAAATCTATGCATCATCTTAGGCTATGTAAATGCAATGCAGATATAAAATTTTAAGTATTGTAAAGATTTGTGATGCAATTGCTTCCTTCTATCAACATCCCTCTGTCTTCTCTTACCCAACTCTTTCGGGTGGGGTTTTTTTTAACCACTATGATCAATAATTGAATGTTAATATGGCACAGAGTATGATTGAAAACAATAGCGGCTTCAGATTGTTTTTGAGTGGCCGATTACAATGATGAGATAAAATCCTGCCTTCAATCCAGAAAAATATTTATTTAATGGATAATTGACTTTAATTGATTATGAAAATTATTACCAGCTTGTAAAAATTTGAAATTGCTGAACTTGCTCAGGTACAAACTGACTACAGAATACTACATCTAGTTTGTTTCTTATTTTTGAATAATCATATACAACTATTAGACGATTTACACTGTTCTTCCAGCATTACATTTTTTCTTAAGCCTTCCTTAATATGCTCTTGTGCTTGTAGATAACACACACTCTTATCATTTCATACCTCAGAAAAAAATACATAATATCCATAAAATGTTGATTTAGCAGTAGATATTTTGCTACATTAATTGATCTTAGTACTTGCCCCTTTCCCATCTGTCACCACACACACTTTAAGAGTTTGTGCCATGTTTTTAATTGCTGCAACTCTCAGGCTGACAGCACTTTGGTTTTTAGGCCCTACCCTCGATATGACCCAAATAACAAAGCTTTCATCACCCTCCTAGTTAACCTTTGAGGCTGATGATCTCTCATGCACCCAGAAGCTTATCTCTGGGCCCCAGTGGAACAGTCTGTTCCAGACTGCCACTGAGATGTCATTAATCTGAGAACGACTATATTTATAACACATACAGTACATGTAGCCCAATCAATCAAAGGCTAAAGTTTGTGGAAGACTCGAATAACTGTCGGTTCATTAGATAACCGTTGCCGTTTTTAAAAATGACACCTCAGCAAGCTTAAAAAAAGTGCTGTCTTACCTGCTCCTTTTTTTTAATGAAGTAAACTTTTTTGCTTATTCTGCCTGCTGCCATTACAGAAAGGTAGTGAATCTATCCAAGGAAGAATATGGCAAAGTCAATCATTTGTTTGGAATGCTATAAGCTCAGTTTTCAGTAGCTGTAAATGGTTGCCTGCAGTGATATATCTATGATGATCTATGAATATATTGATATGAAAAAATATACTTGTAATGTATATAGATGCTCTTGCAAAATATTTATACCCCCTTTCTCATTTTGTCACGTTATTGCATCAAACTTCATTTCGTTTAGTTTATGTCATAACACACAAAGCCGTAAATCCTAGATGGTTTTCAAAGTAAAGAAAAATATGAAGAGTGACACACATTGATATTCTCTTATATCCTTCAACATAATACATTTAGAAACTAAATAGAATCCATCAGTGTGTAATTTAATCTCTGTACAAATACATCTTTTCAGTGAAGGGCTTAGACATTTGTTAGAATAGATTAGTGAACAAACAGAATCAAGTCAGAGCGTTCGGGAGATGTATTGCAGAGTCCATTTTTGTCCTGTGAGATGTCTAAAGCTGTGGATATAAGGTTTAGATAATGAGTGGCTCAAAGTTCATACCTAAATCAATCTGAAAGTTACTTTCAGCTTCTATCTATTCAGTCTAAATGAGCTTTAACATTTTTTAAGTTCTGTTAGTAGTTTTTTTTAACTGGATTTTGAAAGCCATGTGTCATTTTCCATCCACAACATAAATGAAATGACCACATAATTAAATTCCATCACAAAAACTGAGGTCCGATGACGTTATGGTGTGGCACAAGAAAAGGGGGGGGCATGAAAACTGTTTCAAGGCACCATGGATTGACGGTATTTACTGAAATTATATTTATTACAATCATGATGGTATTTTTACAGGAGTTCACAATGTTTTCAAAAAACACCAAGGACAGTAGAAGAACTTTGTCTATTGACTTGAACTTATAATTATTCAATCTTCTATAGTGTTTTACGTTGAAAAGCAGAGCACACAGTTTTGCTCTGGTGCTGAGTTCCACATTTTAGCACCATGACAACCTGACAAGGCTTCTTGGTTAAACAAACGGAAAATAAGTGAAAGCCACATCAATAAAAACTTTCTCTCCCACAGCACTTTCACCTTCAAATCTATTCCAATTGATACAGGCCACTAAAAATTAATGTCTCAAATTTCCATTTGCCTTACATATACTTTTTTTGTTTTGCTTTTTGAGAGCAGTAACTTTCCTCCAAAGGCCAAAATGTGCGCTATGCTTACAGAACCATGCAGTTATTACATGGCTAATTAGATCCTCATATCTTACACAAGTAAAGGTTTGGACGGTCAATGGGAAGTATGCAAGCATAAGGAAACCAAAGCTTACTCACCGACACATTTAAAAACCCATTATTTGTGAACAGCTAATCTGATTTTGAGGGGACTTAAGAAACTCCAATAATAAACCCTATTTTCCAGCTAAGCTGCAGTCTTACTAGCCCTGAAATATTTCTACTGCAAAACAGGTATTGAATTCAGTTTTCAAGCATGAGCAAGTTTTCTTCATGCACTTACCTTTTGTGTTGTTACATTGTGAAGAGGAAGTAAAAACAAAGAGGACAACTGTTAAACCACCCAGGAATCATTTGATTGTTCTGAATCCACCCAGCCTGACTGAAAGTAATGACGACATGTCAACACCTTGTCACCTGCGGTCACTGCAGCATGGGATGTTCGCCTTTTATCTGAAGTCCTTGAAAGACGTGCACATTCATGCAAAAGCATGTAGTAATAATAATAATTTTTAAAAAAGCTTGACTATATGAGAGCAGGTATTCACATATACATCACAAGAAGTACAGTTTTCAAGTACAGGTGTGTCTTCTCTGGGTCTCTCATTCAAATTCAACGACAGGAGATGTTCATTTCTCATCTTCACAAACCTTCCCCCAACTCACAGGACTGTAGTGAGTGGATTTTCAGGGAGCGTTGATGACAGGATAGATAGATGAAGGAAAGAAGAAGATGAAAACTGAAAAAAATCACATCTTAAAATTTCAAGCATGTATGCTCTCTTCTTTAGGAATTTTAAAAGAGCTGCTAGGATGATGCCAAGCAGTATCCAAGAGCCCAGGTGTGTCTTAATGTTAATCCTTCATGGAAAAGTACCATAATTTCAGTAATTTAACTTACAATGCTGTACTCTTAAAATAAAGTGACAAATATTGAGTATTTAGATCTATCAATCTGTTTTGACATTTAAGATCATACATATGGATTCTCTGAAAAAAAAATGTCATAGGTCTTAAATAATATTCTATATTTAAGACCCACGATAAGACAGCTTGTGTATCTTCCCCAAATTTTTAAGACTTTGCTTTGCAAGACTTGTGTTGTCCCCTTTTCTTGTAAAATTTTTTTCTTCCTCTCATAGTCACACAAATATTCTAGGATGCAACACTGTGAAAGGCCCTCTTCTTTACCCATGGCTTTTTGTGGCTGAAGCCTGGTTCACACAGCGAGATAATGATAATTTTTGATTGGATTTTCCCCTTTCAACAACCTTAAGGTCTCTCAGATGACTATGATGGCTCTAAAGATAATATTATGAGATGTTCATGCTACATGTGGTGTGTTAAGAGCGATCCATTCTAACTGGAAGCATCTTGGGACAACTCTGATCTCAAATTGAGAATATGGGGACTGTATTGGCCTGATATCGCACCCTCCGAGGACAAACGAACACAACTTTTTAAATGTGATGTGTAGCCAATCAGAAAGAAAGTTGAAAGACAACAGAGGAAAAAACAAAATATAGAAGACAAAACAACTGCAAAGTCTGGTTGAGATGTCTTTTTATTTTCGAAAATAGTCCGCAAACTATTGCCATTACTTCGTCCTTGTTGGCCATGTTTGTTTACTCTAAACTCATGTTTGATCTCCAGAAGTTTTGCTAGATTTCCTGTCTGACATCTGAATGTGTGTGGGTGAAATCTGTCCTTGTGTGGGGTGTTGTAAGTACATTTTATTTATATAATACCTTTCACAGATAAAATGTTATACTGCTTCACAGATAAAACGAGGATACACAGATAAAACACAATGACACAGAATAAAATATTAAATTAATCAGTAAAGCACTATTCTAAATACAAATATCTAGATAAAAGTGCATGTTTGTGTAAATTACTGATTTCTAAGGTTGACATTTTATAATGGAATAACTTTGAAATAATGTTTGTCACCTCATATGTACTCATGCTTATATTACACATAATTTTGTCATAAAAGACACACTGAAATTAGAACAGTTGTTGTTGGCATTCATGAGAAAAGAACTTCTACAGTTTATGAAACTTTCTTTTCAATAAAAAACACACAGGCTGTAGGTGCCAGAGTTCAGTCATTTGCTTTAAAACATGTCTCCAACAAAGTTAGTTCTCTTCCGTAATGAACAGAATGACAGCTGCATCACTACTACTTGGGGATCGGTGCATGTGTAGGCTTAAGATGTTTACTTCCATTCAAGTGTCTGTGTACTTGCAAATGTGACATGTCATTACCATCCCAACGTCCTTCTGTTTCGGTTTGACAAAGTGGAAAGTTTTTGACCAATCCCTACAGATGTATTAAATATATATACCTGTCCTCGAGACTTTCATTGCTGCACAGGTGTGTGCGTGGAGGGGTGTGAGTGTGTGTGTATGTGCCTGAGGATGGCACAGACAAAGAGAGAGAGGACGAGAGAGATGGACAATTGCTGGTTGATTGTGGAGGAAAAGATGTGGAAGAAAAGAGGACAGAGGCCATGAAATGATGGTACGAAAAAGAAAAGGAATACAAAATGAGTGAGAAAAGGTGAGATGTGGAACAGGAGTGGAGAGAGAGAGAAGATAGGAATGAAAGCCAAAAACACTATGGATTTACAAAGTGTGGCGGAGGAAGGATGATGACTAGGGTTGTAAGTCTGTGAATGGGTACGGACATTTCAGACAAGAACTGCTGCACTAAGAGGGCAGACAGATAGAGCACTTAATAGACTTTTGAAATGATGGTTGAACCTCTTGGCTCAGTTGAAAATGGTGAAAATAGACATGGAGTGTTCCATCCACACTGACATGATCACACCACTGTGTTGAGTTACTGAGGTTTACTATTAAGTCAACTTTTTTAAGTTCAGTTCTTAACATTTAAGATGCATTTGTGACAAATTGTTAATATTTTCTTTGGATAATTTCTGTATTTTCTGATAACATTGGACATGAAATGGTAAAATGTACCAACCATCAACCTTAAGATTAAAGATTAACTGACAATAACCAACAAATTATCCCAATAAATTGGGATCATTGTGCAGTATTAGCAGGTTTATAGCAGTTTTCATGTGGCCGATATGCCTCACTGCCCAGGTGGCCACAAGTTGGAATGACACCAAGAGCTTTGGGGGGGAAAGTTATCAGTTGTTTGATCTTTTTTATTATTATTATTGCTTACTGGCATGCCCTGTCAGTGGGGAGGAGGTACCACACGTGTTGCATCATAGAGGATTTTATTGTTGTACCATAAACCCCCTAAATTCACGGGGGTTAGTCACCACTACCTTTCTGCAAATTACGCAAATCCACATGTACATGAGAACCCTTCTACAAATTTTTACAGCTACCCATTTCAATTGTTTAAACACCAAATATATTTTAACACGCATTAATGGGCACATTAGGAAACGTCTCAGCACACAGCAGAAGCTAGCATCTGCAGTCTTAAGGATAATCTGATACTTTATCCAAAGTCAAACAGTCGACGTGTGGTCACATGGTTGCGAGTTGTTAGTATTTTACATACACCACGCTTCAGTATACATCACGCCCTAAACATATAGGTAAACCGCATCGTCATGGAGACAGCACCACACCTTCCTGCAGACAGTCTCCTCTGTCGACAACAACTTTGCATTTTCCATCCAGGCCAATTTGACAATCTTTTTTAGGCATTTTCTAAAGCATCATACAGATGTACAAAATTTCACACCATGTCTAAAAAATGTAGAAACCCACAAACATTAGACCAATTTGACAAAATATCACACAGATTTCTGTGCGAGATAGTTTGACCTGAACCTCATGTCAAGAAGGGGAGGAAGAAGCCTCCTTACAAACGAGATAATACAATTTTTGTCACATGACTATATAAATGAGAGCCCATTTAGTTGCTTCAAATGAAGCTTCTACTTATCTACTTATCTACATCAGCACCAAGAAAAAGGAATTGTGGTCCTTTGGGTGCTTTCCAAGCCAATAGTGTGATAAGTTGCACTGCGCCGAGGTATTTCAGCTTCCCAGCAGTTTTCTTTTGAATATTTTTGGAAAAATAAAACATTAAGTAGGGTAATTTTTCACAAATAATTTAGTTATTATTTGTGAAAATTGTGCTAGAAGGCAGTGTCCACTGTACAACAACTGACAAATTTTAATGAGATGGGTCATTTGAAACCTTTGCCTCCAAATGGTCAAATGGTTTAAATTAATTAGAACTGCATTTGATCATCTCTTATTCAAAATCTGTTATTGAAAAGTGTTATTGCAACATCTTCATTGTTGATAGGTCCAAACTAAATATTCTTGGCCTTCTTGTAGCATGAACAATTTTTTTTTAGGAGAAATGTTTTTGAAAGCATCGCATTACAATCTTGTCCTGGTGACTGCGTTGCATGTTATGATGAACAATCTCATGTCGTCTTAGTAACATTGGGTCAGGGCCAATTTCCTGAAGTAGGGCAGGTTAACGCTGACATGTCATTATCTGTCTGGTCTTCTTCACTCACTGCATGTCTGCTCCTCCATCAACCACATCCATCTACTTTCATTAGTCCAGCCTCCATCATGGCACATCTAAATGGCTCAAGTCTCCCAGTCTTCCTGTCTTCTCACCCCAATTCTTCACAATTTCTCACCCCCAAACCTTGCTCGATCCATCTCTCTTTGGTAATGCATTGCATCTAGCTCTTCCTCTCGCTCTTTCTCTCTCTTTTTACCCACCTCTCCCCTTTTCCTATCCATCTGTCCAGAGCAGTGTGTCTAAAAGGCTTGTGGTAAGTTGCTGTGCCAAGCAGAGTGCACAGATTTGGATAACCGCTGTCTGGAGATATGTCTGCGATAACGGCTGCAGTCAGTCACTCCTGGTTTGGCTACCATCCACGAGTGTGTAAATGTTTGTGTGTGTGCTCAAGATAGCTCTGGAGCGTCTTGCTCTGGTCCAAACCAACAGTCTTGAGCTGATAGTGACAATGGGGAATTTTCACACCTCCCAAAATGGACTCCTTGAAAAACTGATATTCAGCAGAGGAAAACTAAAAATTTCACCACCGATGGAGAAATACAGAAAACATGTGATGGACCTTAAAGCAATCTACTAAAACTCTTTATGTAGCAGGTCTGCCATTTTGATTTCAAACACACAATAAACTTTTTTCCTGAAGACTGCTCCTCTAAGGATTAATCCCACCCAACATGGCTTGCAGTTGTAGGACAAATTATTTAATTTCTTATCTCGATCTTGGTTAGTTGGACATATGGAGGTTGTGAGGCTTTGTGTGTGGAAAGGCTGAAGCCAATGTTAGAACCTTGTGAGCTCTAGATAAGTTTTACTGTGCTCTATGTAAAACCCAGGAACTCAAAGAACATGTTTGGTTTTTTTTATCATGTTTGTGGTTTCTAGTACTTTTTTTGATGAATGGGATCCTAAGATGTAAACTTTTACATGAACTTGCTTAGGTAGTTTACATTCTCAAAACATGGGAGAGGGTGTTAAAAAAAAATATGTGGTGACAAAGTGTATCTTGGCAATAATGTTTCTTTCATCCTGACTACAGCCCGTCTTACCTTTATTTCTAATAAAATTAGTTATTCTTTCACAGGTAGGTTAGTTATACTTGAAATGTTTCTTTCGTTGTGTTTTTACAGGGGCTTTTTTTTGGCTTTTTTTGCCACTATTTTCACTTTACAACATGTTCCAAATCATTATGCAAATTGGATTTAAGTGTCATAAAGATTAAATATTGTACTATCCACAAACTCACAAGTTCAATGGATGCAAGAATTGTGCAGGTGATATGAAAGAAGGGGTTCTATGTTAACATGTAACTCGGTCTGTTAAGATGTTTTTGATTGAAATAGCTTTTGATTTTAGTACATGTGACCACTCAATGCTGCACATTCAAAGAATGACCGTTTGCAGTTCTTTATAATCCATAAAATGTTTAGAAAATCTGCTGTGCATAATAATTTGGAACAGTGCATTTTGAGTTCTTTATTTTTGAAAATAAAACTGTTCTCATGGGGAACTTTGTTCAGTAAAATTTGATTTATTCTGTAATAGTTCATGACTTGAAAATATAATCAGTCAGTATAGCTTTTCATCGTCGGCTGATGTTTCAGTTAATTTCTTTTAATATAGAAATCAAAAAAGGTCAAACTGAAAAACGAAAAATATTCCAACACAAGTGTCTGATTGAGGTGATTGGAAGGATTTAAGACAGCTAAAAAGACAGGGGATTTCTCAGATAGGTCATATAGACATAATAAATTTATTTTTTCTCAAGTGCTGGAAGACTACAGACCCATTAACTTCAATTAAATCCACTTCTGGAATGAAGTGAATGTCATTCATTAGGTTGTTAAAATGTACCAATCACTGGGTACAGGAATTATTATGTAGTACTTGAGCTGTCAGGTCTTGAAATTGCTGTCATAGGAAAAGGAAAAATGGACAACTATAAAAGTCTGAGCCTGTAGAAGATCATGCAAACTGTGGTACCAAGATTACTGGTGATATAGTCTGCTTAAAGCTGTGAGTAGCTACCAAAACTAGACAAAGGAAGGACAACAGGTGAAATGGTATTGTAGCTAAGCAGCGTGACGATAGGACAACTGGGTTATGTTCTTTAAAGCTACACAAATCTTGTACTAAGTTGAATAATTACATTGACTGGATTTCAGCACCCCCATGTTTGCAAATCTCTCCTTAGAAATCATGCCTACTGTAACCGTTTCCATTTTGCAAACTTGAATTCTTTGCCAATCGGGAGTATTGTCTAAGTTTTAAAAGGTAGAAAATATCTTCCTGGTGATTTCCTGACACGCAGCAAATCACCAGGAATTCGACATCAACTAAGTAAATAATTTGCTGTATAATTTGCTGCATTATACAACAAATTATATACCATATACTGCATATAGCACTGTGAAAGAGTCATAACATGCTTTACACCATGTTTCAAATTATTATGCAAGTGATATTTTACATACCTGACATGGTGGGGGTGTGTGTGTTTTATTTTAAGTCTTTATAGTCTGGTTTTATGAAAGACTTCTAAAGGGGAAGTCAATGTTTTCTATTATCTAATCATAAAGCAACTTAATTTTAATTACTTTTTTCCATCAGTATGTTAATGTGATGGAGAAACATAGTAAGGAAAGCTAACAAACTGTTTTGGCAAAGATGGAAACCTTTGCTACAGTCTCTTTCTATCCTCAAAATGCATAATTAAATAATAATTTGGATGGCTGAATATAAATATAACCTATGGAGGTCTGTAAGTGTATAATGAGTGCATACATTCAAATATATAAATTATATTTGGTATTAATTCAGTTTATTTAAATTAATCGGTTGTCCTTAGTTTAATTGTAAATAGTTTGCAGCAAAATCAGAGAACATCGTATAAAGTGAAATGGATAAAACATATGAAAAGTCAGAAAAAAATAAATCCAGTAATGTAAATATTAAGGTAAATTGCTAGCTTTTAACTTACACAAACTTTATTTTTTTTCAATCGGAACAACAATAAATCAATTGTTCTATTTTCTGCTTTGAAACGAGTAAATAAAGTATTTCTTAAATTGAACAGTTTTGATAAAATCCAAAAGTGCTTCTACATCTTTCATAAAAATATAAAAACATACACCAGGTATGATTGGCTCTCCTCCCTAACAGCTTTGAAGTTTATTTTCACAGCTGCAGCGTTTTGGATAAAACTGAGTGCAATTTTCTCTTAAGGAGACCTGTGCTTTGAAAAGTAAACGTTGCTGCCAGTGCTGTGGGCAATTTCCTGCAAAGTAAAATTTATGAAGTATTGGGATCAAAATGTTCTATTTTATTTTCTATAATTTTTCTCTCTTTAGACTGTTCAAAAAGAGAAACCTCATAAATAATTACATTTACTATGATAGATCTTTTAATGCTTTATGATAAAGATTTGCTGATTTTGTCTGGAGACTGCCACATATTTTGTGATCTGTAGATCTAATAGAATAAGTCTCCATTCATTCATTTTTGTATGCCTGCTTAATTCTTGTAGGGTTGTGAGAGAGCAGCTGGTGTTTGTTTTCAGCGGTCACTGGACAAGAGGCAGGGTCCACTCTAACTAGGTCAGCAAAGTTGTACAAGACAGAAAACACTTCAAGCACACACAGAAACCTAAGACAATTGAAGGTAACCCACCAATCAAATATGCATCTTTTTAGAATGTAGGAAAAAATTATAATAGTCATTCACTAGTTATCAATATCAAGATGTTATTATGATATCCTAGTCTTTAATACATTGTATCATTTAGCAGCAGACTGTCATAATCTGTGGAATATGAAGCTTTATATGTAAACATGTTTTACTCCATTGTTTTCAGGGTATTTATGTGTGATCTGTCTTATGTTGTTGACTCGATGCAGTCTGTTGGGTTCCCTGAAATAAAAACTTTGTTTTTGCAAAGTGCCTCGAGAAAGACATTTGTTGTAAATTGGAGCTATATGGATTAACTGCATGAATTCAATGATTATGCTTGTGTAATGATTGTGCTTTCACTAATCAGCTTTTGACATTTGTTAGCCTTCAGTCTTAAGTTGTTCAGTCTTTCTTTTTCCAGCTGTGTTTTACATCTATGCTTTTTCATGTCATCATTGGCAGAATTTTGTAGAGTTTTTAATGTATTTCTAAGTTTCTTCTATACTCTGTTGTTTAGTTAGATCTTCTAAAATATCAAAACATCACCAAAGATAATAGACTGCTCAAAAAAATAAAGGGAACACTTAAACAGGTGTTTAACACTTAAAGTGTTCCCTTTATTTTTTTGAGCAGTATATATATTTTTAGAAATAAATCATACTATAAATGTAGTTTTAAAATGTTTGTGAAAATACCGTGATATTGTAAAACCATGTAGCTTTATCTAAGGTACATTTCATACTAACCAGCTAACTTTTGTAACCATGGGTTACCCAAGGAAAACATGAAAACTGTCCACAGATAGATTGTTCATTGTTCAAAGCTTCCTGCACTGGTCAGTAAGCCAGTTTCCAGGATCAAAGTACACCAAGCTATGAAAAATCTAAAAAAAGTTGTTTTTAAAATGTTAGTATGTTTTGTTATACTATATAGTGAAAGTCATTCAAGTGGGTGAATGAAGCAAAGACTAATGCAACTCTCTCTCCCCCACCTGTTTGCTGAACACTCAGCTTGCTGAAAGGAATCTACTACACTGAACAAATATTTGTTTGAAATAACTTTAAAAAAAATTACACATTAAGTTGTTTTGAAGAAACTTTTTTTGTATTATCTATTCCAGGCTTGCGTGTGAGATGGCAGCATTATTACAACTGTAATCATCGGTATGTTTTCATTTAGCAGTAGTAAACTGCTGCTAAACGAAGCAGCAGTTTATATTTTTCTGTTTTTAATAATAATCTGATCACATTATAATATTTGTTCATAAATCTTTCTGTCGATCTCATGATGTCATAAAATTGTGGTACTTTTCAAGGTTACTGTGTAAAAATACTGAGAGAATTTCATACCGTCCTATCAGTTTTTTAGTTTTATTTTGGCTGTGCATTGCAACAGCTTGACATTTTCTCTAATGAAGTAACAGCAGTGAATATTCTGACGATAACACCAAACTCCATGCGTGTCAGACGACTTTCACTTGACTTTTACTCTCCATTTTCAATCTTTTCCATAGCTTGTTTGGATGTGGTGAGACTTTAGTGATTGGAGCAGTCTGACACCCTGCTGTGAAGGTCAGCGCCATGTCTGATAAAAGCAGTGTGAAGGAAACTTTTTCTGCCTCGCTTCTTTTGTAATCTGTTAGTGGGGGGAAAAAATGCCAGCTGCCAGTCTCATTTAAAGAGATAAGGGCCCAACCAAATTGCACCTGTCTGGCCACCCACAGTAGAATAACAGCAAAAATATTAATATGTAGGAGATAAAAAGAAAAGGAAAAATGGAGGAAATGTATAAAATTAAACTCACACCTCCACAGTAAGAAATCCCTGAGCAGATAGAAACAGGTGTAAAGCTCTTATATTCCATTGCTTGTGTTAACATACGTGTGTGTGTGTGTGTGCATGGGTGTGTGTGTGTGCGCGTGCTCAGGCTGTCCAGTCTTCACTCCAACTCCCAGTTGGCAGGGTAAAATGGATGGCCTCTGCTATAGATTTTTGGCAGACAAGTCCCCTTACAACCATCTTATATCTTATTACCAACCGCCTCGAACGCTCAAATTGATCTTTATCGGTGTGAAAAGAGAAATCCCCACGGCATGGTCGACCTTTATGGTCCTCACCTTTCATTGGTGAATGTTTTCCACCCGTGAGGGGGGGTGTATGTGAGTGTTAGGCGCTCTCAAGCCAGTGGAAACTCTCTGAAACACACCAACAAGCTTGATTGAGAGGAATTTCTAGTGCAGTAAGCATGTCCAAGGTGATAGCCTCAAGTTGTACTTGGATAGGAATGGAATGAGTTTTTTTCTTCTCTCTCTCGCTTCTCTTTTTCTTTTGAATCGAGAAGGAACCTTGATGATGCCGCTGCACCTGCGGCATCAAGCTAATTTGCCTGCTATGAACTGCCATAAACATAAGTTGTCAAAGCCAGAGGCATTTTGTCTTTTAGGGGAATAAATGGAACTTCTGCTGGCAGGAAATTTATTTTGGTGGAATAGTGGAGAGTGAGAAATGTTTCTTTCACCTGCTGAAGTGCACGGTTATTATTGAGAGCTGGCACATCACCTCTACAAGGACTCAGTACATTGTCATTTTATAAAAAGCACGAGAATGTCATATGAATAAAATGAGCATGAACTACAATTACATTTTTGGGCAAAAAATATTCTCTACAAAGAAGTGTGAATACTTGAATTTAAAGAGATTTTTTTTCCACATGGAACTAAGTTTTAAGTTTGTTCAGGACTTATTGAGAAAAGAAATGTTAAGTAGATACTCCATTTGAAGTATTTTTAAGGTGGAACGTTTCCATAGTCCTTTCATACACTAATTTTCACAAGCTGTTGTGGAAATTTATTTTAAAGTTGAATAAGTTACATTGTAAAAAAGTAATTTTTTTCCCAACTAAGCCTTAAAACACATAAGCTATCAAGAGTATTTTATTCTAAAATAACAGAATCTCTCTTGTGCTTAATATTAAATTGAAAATAAAATGCTACAACTCAGAACTCCTTTTTTAGATATAACAGATTGACTGGTTAATTATATGTCTGAAACAACAGAACTACAGCAGACCACAGAATATTTCTTTCCTTTTTTTTAGAGTTGGTTTTTAGAAAGTTTGAGTGGACATGATAAAACTCCTGACTCCTCTTTTATTTAGTGTTTGGTTGGCTTGGAAGATAAATACAGACAGACAGACACAGAAGGCAAATAATATAAAACATTTTCTAATGGACTTTAACATATGTTTTAAAAAAGTGAGACAAGTTATCACAGTAAAGCTTTTGTTGTCTTTTCTCTTTTTGGTTTTGGTTCCTTTTGTTTTGGACTTTTGTGTTGGTTTTACACCACAAGTGAAGAAACTGGACAGTGTATAGTTACAGTTAATATTCACTGGTGAGCATGTGCGCAGTATTCTACAGTTAAACTTGCAAACAAATTGAGCCCTTAAGAGGAAATCAGCTGAACTAAAAATACTTAAAAACACATGTTTCACAGATGAAATTCAGATAGTAAGGTCAGAAGTTGAAACATGAAAACATGGATCCACCCAGCCTTGTTTCAAAGGTCCCAGCTGACGGCAGTGTTTTTATGCATTTTTTTTTTTTTTAGAACTTACATTTTTTATTTTTATTTTACAGAGCAATAATACAGCCGTACATCAATGGTACATAACACAAGTGTTGACAATATGAAATCTTCCATAAAATAAAATAAACATCTTGGCATGATATCTTACAACCTCAGCATCACATTTGTAGACTCCTCACCATACAACATTAAAATAAAGATACATTTTGGGCAGGATAGCTAAACACCATATGCCAAGAGACAAACTTGTTAGGCTTATTTACATCAACAGAGCTTCTGCTGGCCCCCAGCGCAAACTAAAAGTGGTTTTTTGAAATCTTAATGAATAGGTTATCTGTTCCATTTTATACAATTCCCTTACTTTTTGGATCCATAAGTCATAGGAAGGTGGCTCCAACTGCATCTACCTGATTGTAATGCACTTCAGGGCTGCTGTAAAAAGGATATTTAACAGATATACTTTGGTCCGTCCTTGCAAACCATCTGGTATAATACCAAGTAACGCAACTGTAACATCCTTTGGTATAACTTCCGGGAAGATTTGGTTTATAGCCCTGTACACCTCATCCCAAAAGTTTTGAAGTTTGGGGCATGACCAAAAAATGTGTGTATGATTGGGGACCGCTGAGCCACAGTTTCTCCAACACAAGCTTGGTACTTTAGGATCCATCTTGGAAACTACATCTGGGGTCCTGAAATATCTGCTAATAATTTTCCATTTATATTCCCGCCACGTATTTGAGTTTGTAACTCTATGTGCCTCAGTCCAAACTTCCTCCCATGTTTCGTCAGAGATTTTTTTGGCCGTCTCTGCCTCCCATCTTTGTTTTGTCCAAGTGGGTTTGTTAAGGTTCATTGACAGGAATACACTATATAACTTTGTTATCAATTTTTTATCTCCTCCCCCTTTCTGGTAATGGATTAGGAGGTTTTCTATTGGTGTGGGATTTAGTACTCTTTCCCAGTCCCTGTGTGCAGACAAAAAAGAACGCAACTGTAAATATCTAAAGAAATCATTTTTCTGGAGATGAAAATTCCTACATAACTCTTCAAATGACATAAGATTGTTCCTGTCAATCAACTGATGAAGGAATGTAAGCCCCTGTTCAGCCCATTTAGAAAACTTTTTGTCTAAGAAATTGGGTGTGAAGGATTTAATATGTCCAATGCTTGTTAATATTGACAAACCTCTTGGTAGCTTGAAAGAAATTCGCACTTTGTTCCAAATGTTAAGTGTGGTTTTAGTCCACAATGGCAGATCCTTTACTAGGATATCTAAAAATGGCAATACTTTTAATGGTACTGAGCACTTTGCTTGCTCAATGCTCAGCCATCTTGTTTGAGAATCCTGTTGGATCCATGAAATTAGAGGCTTTAACTGAGCTGCCCAGAAATAGTATTTCAAAACAGGAAGATTGAGGCCCCCTTCCGTCTTACTTCTTTGTAGTGTTTTGTATTTTATGCGAGGGCGCTTGCTTTGCCATATGAATTTTGATATAATTTTATCCAATTCAACAAACATGGACTTTGGTATGCCAACTGGTAACATCTGGAATAAATACAATAATCTGGGTAACAGATTCATACGAATGGTCTCAATGCGACCTAGGAGGGACAAAGGCAATGCTGACCATCGCTCTAGGTCATTTTTAATTATATCCAGTGTTTTGCTGTAATTGGCATGATACAAATCATTTAATGAGAGAGAAATATTGATGCCTAGGTATTTAATGCCCTCCCTTGGCCACCTGAAGCCGCTCTGTTGTTTAACCCCCAGTGGAATATTGTTATTGACATCCATTGCCTCAGTCTTATCAACATTTATTTTATAACCAGAAAAATGTCCATAAACAGAAATCATTTCCCTCAGACGTGGTATTGATGATGTAGGATCAGACAGATACAGAAGTACATCATCTGCGTAAAGAGATATTTTATGTTCCTCTGTGCCAATCAAAATCCCTTTAATTTCATTATTGTCCCTAATAAGCTGGGCTAATGGCTCGATACTAATTGCAAACAAAAGAGGTGACAAAGGGCAGCCCTGTCTGCATCCGCGCTCCAGTTTGAAACTTGCTGACCTGAAACCATTAACTCTTACAGCCGCTTGTGGGGATGAATATAATGTATGTATCCAATCTATAAACTTGGGCCCAAATTTAAATCTCTTTAATGTTTGAGTAAGGTATTTCCATGACACGCGATCAAAAGCCTTTTGGGCATCTAAAGATATTACAGCTGTCATAGTTTTCTTTTCTTTTTGGTGAGACATAATATTCAATAAACGACGCAGATTATTTCCATAGTACCTCCCGACAATGAATCCAGTTTGATCTGGATGTATGATTTGATTTATTATAACATTTAATCGTCTCGCCAGAATACCAGTTAGAATGCGTACGTCCCCATTAAGCATCGATAATGGTCTATATGACCCACAATCAGTGGGATCCTTACCTTCTTTATGCAAAACAACTATTGTGGCATCAGACCAGGATGGCGCCATTGTTTTAGTTTCTAAAGAAAAGTGGTATGCTTCCAATAAAAGTGGAGTAACGATGTCTATGAAACATTTATAGAATTCATTTATGAAACCGTCGGGACCAGGACTCTTATTATTTTTAAGGGATGAGATAACGTTTTTAATTTCTTCTTCTTGAATTGGCTTATCTAATTGTTTAGCTACAATATCGGATAATTCAGAAATATTTATATTTTGTAAGTAGTCAGCTATCTTACTCTCATCACCGCAAGTGTCAGTGTCTCGGTATAAAGCCTTGTAAAATTCTGCAAATGTTTCAGCAATATCTTTCGGTTTTAAGATGGATTTATTGCCCGATTTCAGCTTTTGAACTACGTTTGAGGACTGTTGTTTTTTAAGTCGAAAGGCCAAAAGTCTACTCGCTCTATTTCCATTTTCATAATACTGTTGCTTGGCAAAACAAAGGTTACCTTCTATCTTTTCTGAAAGTAAATCTTGGAGCTCTCTGCGTGATGTATTCAAATCATTCAGAATCCTGGATGCTCTAGTCTTTTTATGTTGAAGATCCAGTTCCCGAATTCTATCTTCTAAATATTTCTGTTTGGCTGCCTTTTGTCTTTTTTTTGCTGTCGTGTAGGAGATGATGCTACCTCTTAAATAGGCCTTTGCACAGTCCCACAACATAATAGGAGATGTTTCAGGGGTATTGTTTATGTCCAAATAATTTTTGAGGTCTAATTTAACAAATTCAACAAATTCTTTGTCATTAAGAAGGGAGGCATTAAGTCTCCATTGCTTAAATGATGGTGTCAATCCCATATTCCACTTGAGGGTAACAGGTGCATGGTCAGAGATTGTGATGGGCAATATTGTGATATCCTCAATTCTGTGTAGCTCGGCCTTGGCAGTAAAAAAGTAATCTATTCGTGAGTAAGATGCATGCCGGTTTGAGTAAAATGTGAAATTTCTGTCCTTTGGGAATTTGGATCGCCATACATCCACTAATCCAGCTTCCACAGACATATTTTTAAGCATTTTACCCATCTTAGATATAGGGGTTCGAGAGGCTGGGTGCCTATCTATATTTGACATTACGCAATTAAAATCCCCCCCCATAATCAGTAGACCAGAGCTGTATTCTGCAATCATATTGAAAACTGACTTAATAAACCCTGGTACATCTTCATTAGGGGCATAGACATTTACAAAGGACACTGATGTTCCATCAATTATCCCATTTACCAATATAAATCTACCCTCCTTGTCCTTATGTACTAACGTTTCAGTAAAGTTAATTTGCCTATGTATTAATATAGCAACACCCCTTTTCCTGCCAGAGCAATGTGACGAATAGTAAACTTTATCAGCCCAAGACTTATTTAATTTTGTATGTTCTACATCTGATAGGTGTGTTTCTTGTAACAGTGCTACTTGACATTTTGATTGTCTAAGTTGCAGCAATACTTTTTTTCTTTTGATTGGACTATGCAAACCCCTCACATTATAACTTGTTACTGTTAGTGTACTCATAACTGAGTTAAGTTAAAAATATATATGTGGTAGTATTGTGTTGGAGGCAGAGACGGCCATTTGACGGATGGAACCAAACTTGAGTAACATGGATGCTGAACACCAAGATGATGCAATAAACTAAAAATAGTAAGGCTTTGCTGTACAATATTGTCAAAACTAAGATTCAAATGCTCTGCTTTTTTTGATGCAAAAGGATCCTTGGGGAACAGAAGGATCAAAACGCAAAAAACACAATTAAAAATGCGCATTGCTAACAAAATGCAAGGTAGTGGGTTTAAGTCCCTAGCCACTGTAAAAAGCGGCAACAAACACAACCGAAAAAGGGTTGGATGTGTGCAAAAACAAAAAAAAAAAAAGAGTGTGGAAGTTCAGGCTCCTGCAGGAGAGCATAAGTATGTGTACTTTAACCACAACGTAAAATCTACTAGTAATATTAATACAACTTAATTATGACTAATTATGACTTAGTAATTTAACAAGGTTAGAAGTGACAATGTTACGCACCTTTCAAACGTACCAGTTTAGATAAGTGGCACTGCCGAACATAAACACGGTTAGTATTTAAGCAGTTTCAGATCCCGTTATTGTAGCGGGGATGGTCTTCCGTATGTAGTCCATGGCCTTCACGGGATCCCGAAACTCCTTACTGTCCTCTTTGTATGTGATTTTGAGTCTTGCTGGATAAAGTAATCCGAAGCGCACATCGCTCCGTCCCCGTAAAGCTTTCCGTGCATCGGAGAAGGCGGCGCGCGCCTTGGCGACACTGGTGGTGTAATCCGGGAAGATGGCGATCCTTTTACCCTGGTAGGTCAGCGGGGCTTTGTCCCTGGCTCTCCTCAGGATGTCAGCGGCGTCTCCATCATAATGCAGCTTGGCGATGATCACACGGGGTCTTTCTCCGTCTCCTGGTTTCGTCCGAGCTGCTGTTCGGTGTGAACGATCGACTTTTACATCCCGGTCCATCTGCAGCGCTTCTCTGATCATTTTTGAAACCTCTTTAGGTTCGGCGGAGTTCGGCTGTTCCTCAACGCCAACTATGCGGATATTTCCGCGCCTCATCCTCCCCTCCATGTCCTCGCACTTGTCCCGTATCTTAACCAGCTCGCTCTGAAGTTCGGTGACGGTGGTTTGCAGAGTGTTTACCTCATCAGACCATGTAGACAGTCCACCTTTCACGTCTTCAATGTCCGTTTTAATTGAGGTAATTTCTGCATGGATGGCGGTGGCGTTGCTGGCTATTTCGGCCCTCACTGCGTTGATGTCAGCTCTGAGAGCGGTGAACTCTTCAGACAGCGCACTCCTCATTTCCTCCCTTATAATTTTGGAGATTTCCCCTCCTATAGAGGTTAGGATATCGGCTCTCAACTCCTCACTCATACCAGGGCTCTTGGGTTGTGGGTCTTCGCCTTCTGGAGTACGCTGCCTCGTGGCTCTGGTGTTAGCCGTTAGCTTTGCCGTGTTACCGTCGTACTTGAACTTTCGAAGTTTATCCGCCATTTAACAAGTAACGTTCACTGGAACGGAATTCTTTATAGTCCAACACCTTTATCAACCCGATTTAGGTCGCAATTAGTGAGCAGTTGTGGTTTTTAAAGCGAAAATATTAATAAGCCTGCAGGAGCTCTGAAATATCCGTCTTTACTCCATCTTGGCTCACTAGCGCCCCCCTTTTTATGCATTTTTAATCACATTTGTGTACGTATTGTAAATTAAATTTTGATTCCTTAGTTATTTTATCCTCGCAAGTGTTGGAACTTTAGTAAGAAAAAATAAAAATGATGTCACTTTTACAGATGCCTTTCCTTTTACAAGAGTTTTTTTTTTAAATGCCACAACAAAAGAACATGATTGAGATCATCAGCATGAAAAGTATTCCCTATAATTGTACTTCTACTCCAACTATTCTGCTTCTTCACACACCTGAGAGAGAGAGAGGATTCTCCTGTTAGTTTTTTTGTTCAAGCTCTCCATGCCAATGTAATTATCTAACAGCACCTTGTTAGGTCGGTGTGTTTGCATAATGTAAGAGCGAATCACTTTGTTTTAGTTCCATGGGAAAGTGTTCGGACCCATGGTTAATGTGAAGCATAGAAAATGGAAATTATCTTTTCTTATTATGGCATTTCTGCCTCTGTCACATACAGTGTAGAGATGCTGTATGTGACAGCATACAGCATCCATGCTGTTAACTACGGCATGGACGATGAATTAATTAAGTGTATGTCAATTAAAATCAAATTGACAGGTCCTTACAGGAGATGGCAATAATGGAGGAAATAAGATTATATTTCTTGAATCAAATCACAAAGAAAGAAATTATCTTGTGAAGAATGAGAAATGAGGCTAAGAGCTCCTTTGTGACACCACGTCAGCCTTGTAAAGTGTCAAGCAGAGCTGCTTCACTAATACAAGCTTGTTTTTCCCCAAGTCCTTCTTTTGTGTTATTCCTCCACCACCAGGAGTTTTTTTAACATCATTACACCTTATTCAGTTGTCTCTCTCCTGGATCTTGGGTTCATTAAAGCCCTCCAGGTGTTCCTACATACAGAGTGCAACAGAAACATACATGAGACCACCATCAGCTAAGAGACATTTTTGCTACACTACATTACACTAGTCTTTAGTTGCAGGCAAGCTCACAGTGCTCTGAATTATAGCCTCCAACGATTCTCAGATCTATGAGGAAAAAAGGAGCCAGTGGTGTAATATTTGATGATGGAGCATGCAGGAGGAAAAAGTAATAAATCACTCCTGGCTCTTAACATCTCTCAGCAAACCCACAGCGCTGTAGGCTGACAGCAGATGGGGGAGATGAGGAGAGATACTGAAGAAAAAGGCAAAGAGACAAGAAGTGGATGAGGCTAGATGGAGAAACAAGGTAGAAATTAAACCCCACACTTCTTTCACAGTGCAGCTTTTGCAGTTTCAAATAACTCCATTTAGCTCAAAAAGTTTTTGGCAGTTCCCCTGAATAGGTAGACTGGGGTGGTGGTCCCCCCATTCAAAAAGGGGGACTGGAGGGTGTGCTCCAATTATAGGGGGGGCACATTCTTAAGCCTCCCTGGCAAGGTCTATTCAGGGGTCCTGGAGAGGAGGGTCCATTGGATAGTTGAACCTCGGATTCAGGAAGAGCAGTGTGGTTTTCGTCCTGGTCGTGGAACACTGGACCAGTTCTACACCCTTGGCAGGGTCCTGCAGGGTGCACGGGAGTTCGCCCAACCAGTCTACATGTGTTTTGTGGACTTGAAGAAGGCGTTCGACCGTGTCCCTCGGGGAGCCTTGAGGGGGTCCTCCAGGAGTATGGGGTACCGGGCCCTTTGATACGGGCTGTCAGGTCCCTGTATGACCGGCAGTAAGTCGGGCTCATTTCCGGTGAGAGTTGGCTGCGCCTAGTTGAATTTCTAGGCGCAGCCAAGGTGTTGAGGGGATCCGTTTTGGTGGCCTTAGGATCTCATCTCTGCTTTTTGCAGACGATGTGGTCCTTCTGGCTTCATCAGGTCGTGATCTACAGCTCTCGCTGGAGCGGTTTGCAGCCGAGTGTGAAGCGGCCTGGATGAGGATCAGTGCCTCCAAATCCGAGGCCATGGTCTTGAGCCGGAAAAGGGTAGAGTGCCTTCTCCGGGTCAGGGGGGGTGTCCTGCCCCAAGTGGAGGAGTTTAAGTATCTCGGGATCTTGTTCACGAATGGGGAAGAAGGGAGCGGGAGATCGACAGGCAGATTGGCGCAGCGTCTGCCGTCAAGCGGGCGTTGTACCGGTCCGTCGTGGTGAAGAGAGAGCTGAGCCAAAAAGCGAGGCTCTCGATTTACCAGTCAATCTACATTCCCACCCTCATCTATGGTCATGAGTTTTGGGTCATGACCGAAAGAACGAGATTACGGATACAAGCGGCCGAAATGGGTTTTCTCTGCAGGGTGTCTGGACTCTCCCTTAGAGATAGGGTGAGAAGCTCAGTCATCCGGGAGGGACTCAGAGTAGAGCTGCTGCTCCTTCACATTTGATTAAACTTAAAATATAAAATAAAGTTTGTGTCTGAGAGAAAATAAAACACAGATTTTTTCAACAAGGATTTCACAATTAGGATATGCATTTAAAGAAAATGTATTGAATATAGTGTGATGCAGGCCTAAAACACACTGAATGTCGACATACTCTTGATCAAAGCATGTTTTTTCAGTTTTGCAAATGGTTCCAATTATCAGCAGTACTATTGATGTTTGATTTTAGGATGTGAAATAACAGAGTGCTCTGGTGGCGCAGGGGTTAAGCACAATCCACATATGGAGGTTTTAGTCCTAGACACGGACGTCACATGTTCGAATCCCAGCCTGATGACCTTTGCCCGCATGCCTTCCTCCATCTCTCATTACTCACTTTCCTGTCAATTCACTATCAAACAAAGGCCACTAGAGCCAACAAAAGCTTTAAAAAAAGAATGAGAACAAAGGATGAAATGTAACATCTGACACAATGGCTACATTTCCATGCTCACTGTAGGCCATGAGAAACCCAGAGGAAGTATGTGTGAAAGGGGTGAAAGCAGGCAGAATAAGTGAAAGCGATGAACGCAGATAGCGGCGCTGAAAGACAGACGGACAGACAGTGTTGCCGGGTCCCCTCCCGGCCCATGAAGGAGATGTCACTAATGGGACTGTCAGGCCGCGGTCAGCAGCCCTAATCAGCACTTAGAAAAACAGCTTCTACTAACAGCACTTCATGCGCCACATACTGCTTTAGACATAAAGCTTTCATCAAGGCTTAGTGAACCTCGTCAGATACTGTTTCAGATAACTTCTGTGCATGTGTTTAAATGTCGGGTTATGTTGGCGGTTTGGATGAGCAGACTGAAGGGCTTTGCCCTGCTGAAAGGGCCTCTGTGGAGCTGCAGATGTGTTGTCACATTAAAGAAATATAGAACTTCAGGAGAGATTTGCTTTGGCTGGTTTTCTGCCTATGATGTAATCCAATATATTTTCTGTCTCATTTTTCTGTTAATCCATGTCTGGTAGTGAGAAGGTTGTTTTTTTTTTACATGCCAAAATGAATCTTAAAAATCTTCCCACACTTATTGGAAGAATCTTTTCCATCCATTTCTATCTTGTTCTCATTGAAATATCAGCTTTTCCAGTCAAACTGAATTTTGGGATCTTTTTATGTGTCTGAACTATCTGTAAACTTAAACAGGTAAAAGCACATCAATTCTAACAATCTTATTTTCATGAGTAATCCACAAACCACCCAGTTTTATTCTGGCATGATCTTTTAAGCCTGCAGCATCAAATTTCTAGTGACAACAGAATCGCTACACATTTCCCTGTGTGTCTCAAGCAAAGACCTGAAAGAAGTTTTGAATTCATGCCAACATAAAAAAAAAAATGTAAGTACTTTAATAATTAATGGTTGTTTTACCCCAGGCCAGATCAGTCTCGGACGCAGCAGATGGTCTACTGTAATGATGCCATTACATCATTAAGTGTTCCTTCAGACGATGAAATGTTGTCAGGCATCTCTTGCACATCTCTGCATGGGTCAACTTTTATTTATGCTTTAACTGTTTTGGTTGTTGCGCCTAATTTTAATTTCTTTTTAATCATCCTTAAGCTTGGTGTTCTGCGGGATTCTGTTCTTGGCCTATTTGTCAAAAGTGTGTCGTTCTTGCTTTCATCCATTAATGGTTGTTAAACAAGATACTAAAATATCTAATACTGAGATGGATTTCAAGCTTCTGTTTCTCAGGTTATTGTAATTCTGCTGTTACTTTCTGCACTAAAACTTCTTTGAAACTAATCCAAAATGCAACTGCTCAGCTGGAACCCCAAATTTTCCCATGCTGCACCTACTCTGATCTCTTTACATTGACACCATTCAATACAGAATTCACCTTAAAGTTCCTGTTTTCTTTTAAAACACTGGAGAAACACTGTTTGTTTGATTTTATGTTTATGTTTCTCTTTTAATTTGATGTGTTTTATTTTTGTGTCCATTTTTAATTCTCATTAAGTTCATTAAGCCAATAAGATGAACTTATCATGGGTCATGATAGCTGCAAAAAGCAACAAAGAATTATAAACAATACACTGAAATAGTCAATCAAGTAGAACTCCAGACAGAGTTGAGTTGAGACCACTTAATTAAATACACAACCACTATTGAACAGATTCACGTTGTCTAACTTTTTAGTTGGACCGCAACTCTTCCAGTGAGATGAGCAAGTGTGGCAGAAAATCCGAATGCTCATCTATGTTATTTCGCACCTTATTACTTTATATAGCAAATAGGCAATGTGGTGGGGATCACAGTATAACAGTTTCCTGTTACCTGCCAACTCTCCTTAAATCATTTACAATCCACCACAGATATTACAGACTCATCTAGATGCGTCCTCTATAAGATACTGGCACTTGTAGATCAAAAATAGAAACGAAGGTCTGCAAAACTGATCCAAATTCTCTCCTTCCTTCTTTATGGAACAGCACAGATCATCAGTGAGCCGGAGCATCGTTGCTCACTTGGAGTGTTTCGCCATCAGTTCAGGTGGCACTGCAGTGGGCTCAGAAGATCACTTAACTTATCTGGCCTGCAGCATACACCCCGGACCTCCTGACGCTGTGCTACACATCAGTCAGCAGCGTTCAGACACAGAACCTCTGCCAAGTGCTGTGCACCCTCGTGAGCAGTCTTGATGGAAATGATTGAAAACACTCTACAGCTAAACTGGGGCGGTAATATTGCAATGTGCCAGGGGCTGGAGAATCCTTATACTCTGTTGCACTTTAAGCTGCATCCATTTCCATCCTTCTTTTTTCTGATCGCTTCTTTTATTCTCAGCAGAATAGACCTGGAAAGTAATTGCTTTACACCGTCATATTTAAAAATTGTGAACATAATTTAGATGCCTGACGTGTCACTAAAATTTGAAAATAAAGTAGACACACTGAATTTTTTTGAACATCCTTTCATGTCTTTTCCTCTTTGTAAAAATATGAATAAAGAAAATATTAAAGGGGCAGTATGATGTAAAATTGCCTTTTTTATCTTTATATCATGCTGTAATGTTATTCCCTCATCAAAAACATACCTTGAGTTTTGCGCAAAATGCTTAGTGGCACAAAGTGCCGCCTTCGAGGATGAAGCTCTTCCCCGGAGCTGCAGTTTCCAGGCTTCTGAGATTTTGTTTCACAGAGCAACCCAACCCCAGGTGGAACTGCACCTCTGCTGTTCTCATTATACGAGCTACTTCTCAGTTTAACGCTAGTTAATAGAGGAACGATGTTGTGATGACGTCCTGAAGGCAGAGTGTTGGAAGGAGCAGGACTGTCCAATTTCAAGGCTTTAAATTACAAAGTCAATTTTCTTTTAAGTCATATTTGATATAGCATTTGTATAACAACATAAGGTAACTGGATTTGCTATAAAATGATTCTACGTGGCTGGAAAACAGACAATGTTGCCCCGTCAACAGATCTCCTATTTTCACTCATTCTGTATACCCAAATCCTCATTGAAAGGATAAAGATGATTTCCACTTTCATTAGCTGTTAGCACAGTAGTTTGGTGCATTGAAGGATACAACAAAGCACTTTGAGGGGGTCAGGTGTACAGCTTAGGGTTAGCTTAGGGTTAGCTAAGTAGTTCAGTCTAATGAAGCATGGATTTAGGTATTTTCCAGATCTCGATAAGATTGAAAAAATTAATTGCACTGATTTTATTTCATATCTTACTGTCCAAAAGTTCAAATTGTTCATCTATTATTTCCATCTACACACACATCCATCCATTTGCCTGTTAAATCATCCAAAAGCACTCTCATGCCCAGAAAGTTGGGACAGGGAAAGTCTGAAAATGTGTGGTGAATGGTAGCCGTGGTAACTGTCACTACTTCAGGTTGGTGCCTTCAGGTTAATTACTACCTGTTGGGTCTCTAAAGCGGATCTAAATGTATAATTTAGCTTGAAGTGGGGAATCCGAACAATAAAATCCAAGTGGCTGCACTCCTTTCTTTTAGATGAATGTTTTTTGATATCATATTTCCATCCTAATTCTTGGGCTACTGCAGCTCATTGTTGCCTTTGGAGAGGTTGATTGTGTTGCTGTCGCAAATTTCGCCGAGGAGTTTAAGTGTTGTTGCACCACAAAGCATTTAGATCATGCTTACACCCACTTTACACGTACCCATTCCTTTCCGTCTCAGCCGTTTTAAGCCACCGCTTTCTCACCTACACAAAAACATCCAAATTGTGTTTCCTGCACCTCTCTCTCCCTCTCTCCTGAACAAGCACATTGACAAACAAACGCTGTTCTACTGCCACCTCCTTCCCTCTCAAAGCCTCCAAGCAGAAACAATCCCGGTGAATTTAAGTCTGGCCCTTCATCCGCCCAGAAAGTTGCACAGCTTTTTTTATATATATATACTGTATATATATTCACAATTTGCTCCAGCTGGAAGCTGGCAGAGTGTCACCCCGCTGCTGTGAATTATCGGGTACAAGCTGCGTTTGGTTTCCTACGAAAAGTGTCGTTGCACGAACATGCATTTATGCACACAAACGGAGTGCAACTGCACGGCACATCTGAGAAGATATGCCTGTCACACAGATTTGCTTAGGCATGCTGCTGTATTCTATTTTGTAGTTTGGGGAGTTAAGAACGTATCACACAGACCGACAAACAGCAGAGGCACATTGTTTGTCTTGTGTCTCTTTCAGTTTGCTCTGTACTGCCTCTAATTCTGTTTATCGTCTCTCTTCATACTTACAATTGGAACGATCTGTCCAAAGCTTTTCTCTTTTTTTTTTCTTTTTTTTTATATGCAGCTTTCCATCTCACTGCTTTCCCATTTACTAAGCCAGTGCCTGCCCTAATTTCCAACATTCTCAGATCAGTGGGAGCTCATGATTATGCTCCATAACCATGTAATGTTCATCTCAGCCAGGCACGTTTAGAAGGTTAGGCATGATTTGCCCTCCTTTTTTTGTCTGCTAAATAATGGAGCGTGTACGTCGGTGTCCCCTCTCTCCCCTCTTTGTGGCTGCATGAGTGATCCACTAGCACCATCTAGTGGCTGCATGTCGACGCATTTCTCATTGACTGAGCTCATTGGGGTTACATTTATGGTACTCCCAAAAGGACGGAGGAGAGCAGAGTTCACCCGGGGAAAAAAGAAGGAGCTTCAGTGGTGTCAAGCGAGGCATTTAGTTTAAAAAACCGGCATTAAAAATGAGCTTGATGGTGTCAAGGGCTGAAGTCACGGTGCTTTGATCTGAAAGATGAATAGTGATTTAAGGAGTCGATGTTTCACAAAGAGGCCTGATGAAATGCAGTATAACGAGGCTCTGCGAGGCTGCAACAGGCAGGAAATGAGGGCTTTTGCTCCAAAAAGCGGTAATATATTCGCACAAACAACAAGTGAGGATTACGTACTTAAACGTCTCTTTATCCTCTTCCTTCCATGTGTTTCTCTTCTCTCCTCTTCTCTCATACAAATTTATGGTAACTTGAAAGCATATTTTTGTAAACAGAAGGACTGACTTGAGTCACTGAGTGGCGGATGAGCAGGAGATGGATCTCATCGCCGAGTGTGGGTGGAATGGGTGGATAGAGTGGTATTATAGGAATCTGAATAGCTCCGAGCTCCATCTGTTGTGTACCATAGAGCTGATGAGTCATTTGGCCTGATAGAACTTGGGTCAAAAGAGCCCCGAATTCCCAACTTTATACCCACACAGATAAACAAAAACCTGCTCACGATGTGAGTTAGTTCTGTGGGTTTGGTTTGCTGACACACATCAGGTATGAGATGGTCTTAAAGGTCATGTTTACCACTTCTGTCAGGATAAACCTACATTTCTATACTACCATCTGCAAACTGTGATTAGGCATGAATTAGTTAAAGTTATTGCTGCTGGCAAGCCACAGCTATCAGTTCACGTTTAAACTTGTAAGGTCAACAAAATCTCAAACTTTTTCAACATGCTGATAAAATCTAATTGGTCACAACATCTAACAGATTATCTGTAGTCAGTGTTTAACCTATTACAGATAAATGGTTAACACAGATTGCGTGAGCAATTAGTTGTTAGTAATTGTACAGCACTTTGGTCAGTGGTACTGTTTTACAGTGCTATATAAATAAACTTGCCTTGCCTTGCCTAGTTTGGAGATTTAACTTTTTTTTCCCTTTAATTATGCTTATCAGATGGATGCACAGTGGTGCAGTTGTAAACACTGTTGCTTTGCTTCAAGAAGGTTGCCGGTTTGATTCCTGGTCTTTCTGCATGAAATTGAATGAAAGGTTGGGCTGGCTTCCTCTCAAAGTCCAAAAACCTTTCTGTTGGTTGGTTGGTCTCTCTAAATTGCCCTGAGGTATTATGTGTGTATTTACATGGTTGTTTGTCCTGTGTATCACTGTGTTACTCTACAAGGACAAGCAGGCTGAGGCAAAAGACTGATGACTGTTTATTTGTAGTAAAGCCCTTTAAAATGAAAATATAAACCATAATGCATTATTGAGATTTTCTTTTTTAATAAAAGCAACAATAGGCCAAGTGCTGTTGGGCATCTTTTATTTTACTGCCTTGAAACTGGCAAGTGAATGTTTCAGAGGCTAATAGAAATATTAAAAATTGTTGTGCAGCACACAGAAAAGGAATGAGATTAGCTACTGTTTAGCAAACATTGACTGTATTACTAATAGGTCAAACTAGGAGAACTATATTGAGGTGTTGTTTTTTTCCTTTCCATTTCCTTTTGTCACGTTTTTGGTGAGACATTGACTTTGTCAGTCCTTTAAATGCATTTTTTTTTCCTTTTTGTGGGCTATTGTCTTATCATTTCTCTTCAAACCAATATACAACTTGTCCAAAGCTTTAAAAAAAAAAAGCACACGTCAGCTCTTGTAGTGTTGAAGCTGACAGCTGTTTAGTTGCTTTGATTCATGTGTGAATGCAGCTTCCAGGACCTGAAGCTCTTCTGAAAGACATCAAACAAAGAAGAGAGACTTTCTAGCATGCAAAAAGCAGAGAAAGTTGTGAAAAATTGTCTCTATTGTATTTAAGTCGAGCCTATACTTAGACTAAACCATTTAAGCTATTCAGAGGCATACTTACATTGTCCTGTTGCACTACCAACAGGACAATGAGTGGTTGAGTTTAACATTGCCAATTGATGGATTTCCTTCAAGATTATTTAAATCAAATTCAGTGGCACAGGTCCTGAATCAACAATGCAATCCCAGCAATGCAAAAAAAGCTATTTAAAATTTCAGAGAAAAAAAAGCAGATTTTTTTTTTTTCTGAAATGCATTCTATTTTGTTACGTCGCCTTCTTATAATTCATCTATGAACTATACTTACCTTAACTGAGGCACCTTCAGTGCTTTTAGATGTTCTGGGTTTTTCTGTGACCTTGATTATTTCATTTATTACTGTTGAGAATAAATAAATTCTGTGTTTTCCTTCTATCTCTTTTAGCTAGTTGCTATACTAAAACTGAAAGAAATGACATGTTAGGAAATGCAAATGACACACAAGGGAACACCCTGTTTGGGGTGTAGCTTAGATAAAGGCTAACAAAGGAGATCACAAACTCTTCTTGGGTGCCATTTTGTCTGTTACCTCCTAAAGGTAGCATGAGAAATGGACCAGCTGTGTTTTGATATTAATAAATGGAATTCATGAATTCAACTCACTGACTCTTATTCAACCTCATACGTCAAGAACGTAGCATGGAGAACGGATGATTCTCCACATTACACAGTTTTAACAACTGGACAGTCATATTTTCACATGCGGGCAGATTGTTATTCCATCAAGAAATGAAATAATTTAAAATAATTATGTATTCGCTCGGGTTATCTTTAATATTAAAATTTGTATGACTGTCTGAAGCATAAAAATACAAAATCTGTAAGGAGGCAAATAATTTTTTTCTCAGGAATGTGATCTTCATAAAGGTGTGAAAAATAAGAATTGAATCAATTCTGCCAATTTCAAAAATGAACTTTCATTTTGATATCAGCAGGTTTCCTTCCTGAGGCTTGTATCTAAGTTATACAAGCTAAGTCGCTCCTATACAAATATCGGTGTAAAGGAACTGGTAGTCCTGCCAATACTTCATGCACCTACGCCGCACAATACCAGGTTTAACCTTCACTTTCAGGCACAAGTAGAGTTATGTTTTTCCCTGTTGGCGATGAGCTCATCCCTGCATTTAAAGGTCAGGCATGCATTTTCTCATAATCATTCCACTCTCTAGCTTTTGTGATATTTCAGGTAATGAATCTAGATAATGTTTCATTTTCGACAAGCTTTATCACCCAATTTATAATTCATAAAGCAGTCACAGTGTGTAAGGAGAAACTTTAATGCTCTTTTTGTGCCTCTCTCTTCAAACTATTTTACTCCACTGATTCCCTAAGGGATACATGACTGAGCCTAAATATAATCTACATTTGTAGCATAGCTGGAAATGATTTTTCTCTGTGTTGGTGAGTTTTAATGTGCAAAACAACGGCTTGAAAAAGAAACTCTACTTGTTCCCTGGTTGTTTACAATCCACATTGCTGTCCTGTTGATCCAAAGTTCAATTTGACTTTATTCAAGCCTCTAGCAGAAACTCTAGAGGTCTAAATAAACTCTGTCAAAATACCAGTGGAAATCCAAAAATGTGAAGAGAATTAATGTTGTAACACCAATAAAGACTTCTCAGTTAATTAGTTAGAAAGTTATAAATTGCTTGTGATTTTTAAAAAATTTAAACATCTATAAACTAATACATATTTTTCCAATCTTTTTATGCCTTTTTTAAAAAGTTTTATCCTTTGAGGGATCCCTGTTTTATTCATTTAGTGTCAGCAACAAACTTCTTGATTGAATGGATATAAATACACATTAAAAGTATGAATAATTCAGAGCTTATCTGTGCCTTATTATTTTCTCATTGCGGCCCAAAGTTGGAACACCTCATGACCAAAACCTGAAATCAAAGCTTCAGCACAAACGAGAAAACTTGAGATACTTTTTGGCTGATGTTTTCCCTTTTTAAACAGCCTATTGATTGCATCAAATAGAGCTGGCATTGGATTAATAAAACAAATTGTTTGTTATTTCTGGGAGCAACATCCTTACTAAGTTCTTCTGTGGTAAAAATAAAAAAGAATACTAAATAGCATTTATATAGGTACTTTATATATCAGATATAAAGCTCAATTTTCCATTTGTAGCAAAGTGAATTTGACCAAAGCGCAATGCTTTGAAAAATTATTCATGTCCCTTAAACTTAAAAACACAACTTTTTTATGTCTTGTCACAATGAAAGAATTCAATATTTAGTGTTTTTTTTATGTGATGGACCGAATCAACACAAAAAACCAACATGATAATTCAATCTGTTGTATCTTGAGGAATTGTGATGGTAGCGTCATGGTGCTTTTCTCAGCAAGAATAAAGAAGTTAAACCTTGCAATCAATGTAACATTTTTCTTCCACTTCACATCTTTACACTATTTTTGCATTACTATGTCACATAAAAACCCTTTAAACCATGGATTTTTGTGGGTGCAGTGTGAGAAGTTTAAAAAAACGCTGTAGAAGCTTTTCTAAAAGGCACTAATCTTTGCTTTTCTTCTTTAGTTTCTAATTTCTCAAGTTGCTCAGAGGTGGAGCAAACTTAATGTGATTATTTGCTATGTATGTCGAGTCAACGGGTGTCGCCGAGCCAAGCCGCTCATCCATTTTAATATCCTCCAGCAGTCTGAGTTGACAGTGAGCACTGCTGAACCAAACCAAAACTAAACTGAACTAATCATTGCCAATTTTCCTTGCCCTACAAGGCTCTCGCCTGGTCTAATAAAACTGCCACATTTAATTTCCGTCTGCCAAAAAGGTGGCAAGTAAAGATGGAATGATGAGAACTGATTAGTAAGAAGTGAGCCAGCTTGACAGGGATGGATTAAAGTTTGGTCGGTCAGAGGTGCAAGGGCGCAGACATTCATGGTAATGTTCAAGTCTTTGGATGCAAAGGGTTATTAACGTTGTAGCTCTCACAAAACAGTTTTTTTATGTCAATGTTTCAGCTGTTTACATTTTTAAACGGTTTAACTTTTTGTTAAACGTAACAAAAAGTTCAAAACAGGTTTTCTAAAATATTGCAAAGGTTTTTTTCTTTAACTTCAGTCAGATCTTTTTACCTTCCCTGTGATTGGCACAACCCTCCATTTCTCAAAAGCAGAACTATATATATATATATATATATATATATATATATATATATATATATACAGTATCTTTTAAATGAAATGACTCTTCTTGCAGAATATTACTGGATACAAGATGTTTTGATAATATCCCAGATGGATATTTTTCTCCCTCTATGCTATATTTGGCAGAGCTAATGTGGTTTTTCTTAGGTTGGTATATATTTGTAGGATGTTATGTTTTTCTGCCGATCCCCAGAAACATTCATTTCCCCTCACGGTTCCACAGCTGGGTGTGATTGTTTGTTCATTTTTGTATCAGCAGCTTCTTTCAATGTCCCGACTGTTTACTCCTTCATTTCCATTTCCTGTGTCTTTTACTGATTTCACACAGACTGATCTGTTTCGTCAGGGTTGGCTTTGCTCTCGGTTCTTGTTCTCAAGGCTGGATATGCTTACTTGAGTTTTTCACTTAAAGTTTCTCACCTAATAACTTTGAAGGCAGCAGAAAAAACTTATGACCATGTAGTATGGCAAAGCACAGTTCTTGGTTGTTAGGTTTGCTCTGTTCCAACCCATCCATCTATCTGTTGGATATATCCAGTTATTTTCTTAGGGGGGCTGGTCCCTATCTCCAACAGTGATTGGTCGAGAGACGAGGTACACACTGGACAGATCACCAATCTGTCACAGGGCAACATGAAGACACACAAGACATACAACACTACACACACACACACACACACCCATAAGGATAATTTAGAGAGATCCATTTCCCTGATCGTCAAGTTTTTGGACTGTGGCAGGAGGCCAGAATTCAGAAAGAACAATCAAACTCCATGCAGAAAAACCTCTGAGATTTTAATCCAGAATGCTTCCAACTTTAGCTTATTTTTTTGTTTGTATGTTTGTTGGATTTGAAACAAAGATGAAGCAGCTCTGCTCTTTTCTACATTAATAGTTAATAATTTGCTATATAAGTGGTCATTACTGGTTCATATTGAAATATTTTATGTGAATGATGCCAATACATCTATAGTAACAAAGAATCCCTAAAAGACTTGACCGTATTATTTTGACTCACACATTGAATATAAGTTGTATTTGGTTTGATGTTTTTCTGAAAAGAAATTTAGTTTCAGCTGTTGAAATACTTGATATTCAACAAAGTATTTAAACAGTTCTTTTTGTGTACAAGCACGCTGTGTACACAAGCATGACTGACTGTGGTAAGACCCTCCTCCTGGCTCTGATTGGTTGTTTCTGGGAGCGATGTATTTCTGCAGATGGCACTAGGACCACTGAGAGAACATGGAGAAGCTCAGTTTTTTTCACAGATCATGTGGCTCATATTCTATCAGGACATAGTGACAGTTCTGACAAATAATACAAATCATATTTTTTATTAAAGTTATTTAATGCCATTTTAAAGGGTGTCATCCAAGGAAGAAGCTGGTGCTAAGAAAAAAAGTCACACCTTCAAACATGACTGAACATTTCAGCTGCTCACATGGACAAATGAAATGGAGAAAGGCTTTATTGGAGACTTGAGCAAACAAACATTTGTCCATAGTCAAGTATTATTCTTAAGGTCTTTGTTACTACTATTGACATTGCACAAAGTGGATGAAATAATGGTAGAAGAGAAAATACCTTGAAATTCCTCTTAAAATCAAGCCCGAAGGATCTCAGTAACAGACAACGAACCAGATATAATCAAGGATTTCTATCATTTTAACCCTGAGTGGATTGGAGCAAATTCACCATAATTCATATTTGTGTATTGTAAGTAACAAATCCTTGAAGTTTATATTGCATAATCATTCCACAGCAAAACACAGCGGTTGCAATAATTCATAGCCAGTCCCACCTTGATATGACTCTTATTTTAATAAATTCATGTAAAGCTAAAAAGACTCCATAAAATACCTCCCTTCCCTCTATATACACGAGAAAATGTCTCTCACTTTATTTGGTTCACCTCTGTATTTTCTTGGCTTCCTGTTTTTAAATCGGGCACATTTCAAATTATTCAATCTCATTGTGGGCTTAACTGTAAAAGTGAAAATGTAAGTGAAATATAGGTCTCTGTTAATGGATTGTTAAAAACAAAAAGAGGAAGCATCAGCTGTATTTATTATTGTTGGCAGAGAAACTGTGATTAGAACGGTTCTCGGCAAATTATTACAATTGCTGCATCATTTATGGAATATCCTCAGTAGTATGCATACATTTCCTTGATGTCTACATCTTCTTTTTTTCAATTTTGGATGTCAAATTAAGGTTTCCTGCATTAAAATGGGCTGAAAGGAAATTGATTAAAGTTTCTAGAGAACAAAGTCCCTATTAATCTAATTTTCATCTTATCTGTTGGAGAAGAGCTAAATTTAATGTTGCTTTTTCTAATGTGTTATAAATTGGAAGGCAAAGCCAGGGTTTTTGCTTTGGTGGCTTATGTTTTATCTTTGACGTTATTGCTGGTGTATTTTTGTGTGTGTGTGTCAAACTCTAAACTCAGAGCTAGAGGAAAGGAAAAGAAATAAAATCAATAAAGCAGTCACATCTAGCGCAGCGTAAACATTTCATTGTTCAGCACAGACACAACACAAAGCTCCAATTATTTAAACCCCTACTCATGTATTCTGTCTATGATGCAGAAAGAATAAAACACTCCAAAAGAAAGATATGGGAATTTAGGAATATATATAAATGCTTTGTAGTTTTGCCACAGTGCTACAAAAAAAATATTTCCTCAGTTCTGCTGTATTTTATTCCCCTAGCCCCCAACTTTTCTTCTCAGCCTTCTGCATGAAAATTCTGCCCTTAATCTATATCACCTTGTTGTTTGCACATTCAGGTAACTCCCCTTCAGAGGAGTCCGAGGAGCGGGACAAGGAGCCCAGGACGTTGACTTACCCAGCATACATTGCCAGCCTTCTGGACACGGGCGCTAAGCGCATGGCAGCCGGTGTCAGGATGGACTGCAACAGCCAGGGCCAGTGCCCACGCTCCTGCCACCTCTGCCACATGAGTCCCAGGGCGGCACAGGGGCGGCAGCAGTCTGAACCCGTCCTCCTGAAGATCACCAAAGCTGCTCCCATCTACGAATTAGTGTCCAACAACGAGACCTATCAGGTTTGTGGAATGTTTTTTTTTTTCTTCAGATTTTTCACAGAGCCGTATGTTCAAAAGACCTATTTTGCACAACTTTTATTTTTCCACTAAGTTCAAATTTATTCTCTCCAGAAATTGATTTGTGTTTCCAGAGTCTAAGAAAATTGCCCTCACGGTCTCCTACTTCTGTCAAATTGTTGTATTTTCCACTTTGATGTGCAAAGGCTTTTCCACGCCTTTGAATCTGAGCTGGAACTTTATGCCTAAAGACAGCATTTAATAATCCGGGCATGAGGACGGCTGCATGATCATTAAAACCGCACAGAGTCCGTCAGCTGGCTCCCTGCTACGCAGCCTTCTCTATGTGGATAACAGTATGTGTGACATCCAAAACCTTAAGCCCTTATTATGAAACACAAAGAACCTACCAGGGAAGTATTTCTCTTTCAGTTTCACACCTTGCTCTTTGGAAAGCATGCCATGCCGCGGGGCCGCCATGCTGTTCTGTGACTTATTTGATTCCATCAATATTGTACGTCGAAAAAGCTTCTGCTCCTGCAGGATGAAGAGGCGGTCGATATGGGGCTGTACATGTCTAAGAGCCTTTATCGCCAAGCTCAGTCGGACAGACACAGCTGCTATTGATGGAAACATCCGAAATTATTGGTGTAGACACTCACCAAGACAAAACACAACAGCTCCAATTTGATTGAATATTTCTGTATGTTTTTTTTCCTTTTACTGCCCACGATAGCACAATTTATAAGAAAAGGTGTCATTTGTTCTTAAATTACTCACATATTTACACATGATTTTTAGTAAGTGCAACTGGGCTTCAAATTTGCTCCTGCAATCACCTGCTATGCTTTTTTCAACACAAGTAAACGTTTGACTCCAAACAAGCTGTATTCGTATATTTTCACATTGCAACCGAAAACCTAAATTCATTTTCTTGTGATCGACCAACACAAAGTAGTTAAAGCTGTGTTTGCCTTGCTACTAATCCTGGGCTTTTCGTCCTTGTAGGCTCTCCAGGACGCAATGATGAGCATGCTGTGGTGCTCAGGCAAAGGCGACGTTATTGATGACTGGTGTCGATGTGATTCCAGCGCGTTTGGCACAGATGGACTGCCCACCTGCGCCCCGCTTCCTCAACCCATGTTAGTGAAATAACATTACCTTACCTCAGTTCAACCCATTCGGAAGGGATGTGAGAAATGCCATCTGTCATTTTACCAGCAGAAATCAATCTCCTTCCAGCGTGGACTCGAGCAATCAGCTTCTGTGGATACTCAATATTTAATTGCAGCCAACCATTACAGCGATCAATGGTTTATTCCTCCTGTCCGCTCAGGGTGTGCTTTTCAATTAAACAAACTGGTGTATATTGTTTGGCTGCCAGGGCAACCTGTGTATACAAAATTCTTGGTGCTTCGTATAGTAATGCCGAACATCAACTCTAGCGCGAATCAGACGTTGAGAGAAAAATCCCTGACTTTCTTCTTCGACAGCAGTGTTTATGATTGTGTTTTTATTTAGCTCGCAGGTGTGTGAATCAGGAAGGATGATGTTAGCTGTCGGCTACGGTAAAAGGTCGCCATGTTGACAGGATGCTTCACGACGGCGCCCGTTTTCCGTGTTTGTCCCTCTGTCACCAGGCTGAAGCTGTCTTACACCTATGAGCCCAGCAGCTCATTGGTCATCATGGAGTGGAACCACACAGAGCCACCAATCGGGGTACGCACCGTTGATTACCTCATCAGCCAGGAGAAGGTGACAGAGAGGACGGACCACTCTAAACTTGAGACAGGTACGTCGCATTAGAATGGCCATAAATAAAACTCACCAGCGGATCGATTGTGAGGTATATTGATATTTCCATGGATGCAGCGAGAGTTATTTATGGGACACGAATCATGAAATCCAGTAGAAATTGCACCATCATTTGCTTTAGCACAGGGGTTCGCAAGTTTTTCAATACAATAATCCATTTTTATTCTTACTCCTACAAAATAAAATCCATCTAGAGCCGCAAAACCTACAAAACCAACCTTTTTATCAACCCCTGCTGCCCAAGTGTTTTGACAGAAAATTGAATTCAAAATTAAAAGTTACTTTTTAAAGTGGATAACTTTGTTTTCATTGAATAAATACGCTTTAATGAAAAGATGGATATGTTTATACACTTCACTTATGTCGATAATAAATATAATGTTTGTAACACATCCTGTGACCTATATATATACTGTATATATAAAGGCTAAAACTAACATGCTAAAACTAACCTCCACTCTCTTTCTGTTTTTTCAAATGTTTCTCATTTCTGAATTATTTCATTTTCGAGTGGCTAAAGAGTGACGGGTTATAGATCTCTGCTTTAGGCCTTGTTTTAGATTGTTATTTTGAAGGCTGCCACAAGATGGTGTACATCAATAATAATAAAAAAAATAACATACAGTAAGTACAGGAGTTCAACTTCGTAACATTTTTTGAAAGCTGTTTGCACGTTTATTTTTTGTATATATTTGCTGTTAGTGTCTGGAGGAATTATCTTGCTTTTTTTCTTATTTTATTCTTTTTGGACGGGTTGAGGAATGGCAACATAACAGATCTGTGACCAACAATGAAATTCCACCTAATTTGAAACAAATGTGTTCTGATTATTACTATAAAAACAATCCAAATTTCTCTTTTAATGGGGTACATGTACTTTCTTGCTCATTTATATGGATTTAACTATTGAGGGTTTTTTCCCCCTCGTGTTTTCACTGAAAACAGGAAGCTGTATGGCTAGCCAGTGAACCAGCAGCAGGGTGTGTAACTACCCATGACAGAGAGCAGAGATACTTGGCCGGCCCTAAATGAGCAGAAACTGGCAAAACAGGGACAGTTTATTTTAGCCGTAATGATCCTATCCATAATGCACAGTGCTGCAGTTCCCCTTGAGTACCAGAGTTTGTTGTAGCGTAATGAGAGAATAAACTGTACGTGTCAGAACAGTGAGGATTATTAATCAATAATGCTGCTTCAGAATGCAGAGAAAGGAAAATCGGATGCTGTATTAGACAAAAACCTAAGAAAATAAAGGAACGGTTTAGCAGTTAAGGTTCCAAGGATCTCTACTTTCTTTGTGATGAAAACTTAAAACAATAAAAAAAAATTCTCATGTCACATTGACATATTTGTATTATCAATAATTAAGGCAATATTTGATTAATTCAACATATTTGCACTTAAAAGCCCATAGCACAATCTCTTCTAGATTTTAAAATATTCAGGATAAACAAGGTAAATACAGTTCCATCTTCTCCTTTCTACACATCTAAAACTGTAACAAAACATAATTTGATTTCCCGCTAAGGCACACTGCAACATATTGTCTTTGGACTTTAAGAAATTCTGCTATCAAAAGTTGAATGACATTACAATTCCCCTGACACTCCATGCAGATGTTCTTACTTATTTTCTTATCATTTAAGCTAATAAAACTTTAATCACTTGGGAGTAAGGAACAAAATAGGCATAACAGGAAAATTAGCTCATTGTGTGCAAGTACATAACAGACAATTTAAACCCTACATCATGATGGACACACAATATACAAAACTCGTGCGAATCACAAGCAATCGGACCTGGTATTTTGTACATATGTTTTGTTTCCTGGTGTTTAGTCTCACATTTGCAGACACGTCAACAAACATGGCAAGAAAAGAAAAAGCATGACACTAGTTTTTTAAGTACAAAGAATTTACGTCGGATATCTCGATATATAAATCTGTATTAATATAAAATTGAAATTTGGCAGCATATGTGCGAATCACAAGCACATATGCTGCATCAAATTTAATTTTCCTTTTTGTTGCATTTTTTTATTTGTGACATTATTGGAACCTCTAATGCTAAATTGGATGGGGTGATGGTCCTTAGAATCAAGTTGTACATAAATATGTAGAGGTTATCCAATCATTTTACACAATATATTGCCCTATCAATCTAATGTCATTATTGATAAGGATTAGTCTTTCAAATGGTAATCAAAAATGTAGATTGAAGCCAGTGTGGTGAACAGTGTTAATACAGCAAAACAAAAAGTGTTGTCAGGATATTTTTACTCTCCTTGTTTGGCCAGCAAAGCTTTTTTTTACAGAAATTCTTTACAGAAAATGAGTTTAAAATATATTTCTAATGAAAGAAATGCTCTGACGTTTATTATATACCAGCAATTTATGCCCTAGTTGTGCACAACCAGACATTTAAAAATAAACAAAAACATATTGACATAGCCAGCCGAGTTGAATTGCTGCTCTCTTTGCTATCGTGTAATTAATTTTTACTTTTAGAAAATCAGCTTTCTTTTCATTCCTTTGCTTTGTAAATTCATGCATATAGAAGGAAAGCCCAGAAACACTAAAACATTTGTCATCTAAGCGATTTGTTATGAGTTCTAGAGGGCCACTGAATCCAAAAGAGCAGAGGGAGGGGTGTTTTGATGAGTAAGTATGAAATATCATTTTAAATGCAAATAAGACCTTTAGTTTGGAACTGATTTTTTTTTTTGTGCCCTTTGAATAAATTGTCTGTCAGCTCACTATTACTCTGCGTTTGGTTCCCTGATAATAGAAATGTTTTTCTTTCCCCCCATCCTCTAATCTCTGTTGTCTGAATGATAAACACTGAGATGAAAGCAGCAGATGGTCTAGGTTCAAGCTGTTGTTCCCTGATATAATGTTCAATTCAAGTTAAGAGCAATCCTTTCTGGGCCATAAAGAGTATTTTGTGTGCAAAATGATTTGCATTGACCAATGTTAATGTGTTCTACAGATCATGAATGTTTGACCTCTAAATGTCTAGCCTGCAGAATGTTTTACAAATGACTGCAAAGGTGAACTTGGTGGCTTTCAGATAATAAAAAAATAATAAATAAAAAAATCGATTCTCAAGAGTGAGTACAGAAAAAGTCAAAGAATATTTTCCATTCAGCCAATCATGGGCTGGTCTACCTAACTTCAGCTCCCTTAGCATTAAAATGTAAACCATTTTGCTGATTAACACATTGAAGTTACATCTTTAGTCCAAAATCAATGACTGTGATTACCTAATAACAGGAAAAAAACAAAAACATAAAGGGGTGCTGTGGTGGCACGGGGGTAGAGCACAACCCACATAAGGAGGCTTTAGTCCTCGGCACGGCCATCACAGGTTCAATTCCCGGCCTGATGACCTTTGCCTCATGTCTCCCCTCTCTCTCATTACCCACTTTCCTGTCTGACCACTCTCAAATAAAGGCCAGAAGAGCCAACAAAACAAAGACATAAATTAATTTTTAGGATACATTCAAATTACGTAATATAATTTCTTCTCTATTCTCTGAAAGCATCAAAGATTCATGTGAAATCCTTAGAAAAATTTAGTTAAGTGACTTGGGTAAAAACACTATTACTATTACTATTGCCCCGAAATGTTTCCATTATATACAAATATATGATGTCCCCTAAGCACCTAAGAAGATTTTGCCATCTCTGTGAAAAACAAAAAACTAAATTTCCATTCCTTTTGTCTGGATGGGATTGGTGAAGTAGTATATTCCTTTAGATGTTGGGTGATCAACCAGCACCACAGCATGTTATGCTATTCAAATGGAAGGATGTTGACTCCTGGACCACTATCCACAAAAGTCAGGGGCAGTGTTGGGGTGCTGGTTAAAGAACAAAAGTGCATCAGTGCATTATTAGTGTGTGGACAGTTTCTGCTATAAATGTCCCCAGCTGTTACTCATGGGATCTATAATTTCACCAGGACGAAAAAACAAACTGTAGTACTTTTTTATGCAAGTCAGCTCCAAGTCATGATGCTCATCTGACTGCTATGCTGTGGTCCTAAAGCACATTGCATATGTCCTCACTAAGTTAACTGGGTCTGCAATCCTCAGGATCAGAGCTTTCTCCATTGAAAACTTAAAAAGTGCATACAACCACTACCACTGCCTAAACCGAGAAGTCAATGAGATAAACTTTATCCTGAATGGCTCGTAGTTTATGCGTTCTGTACCTTCTGTAGAACATTCTCTTCTAATAATGTTTTATTTTCATACTTTACACAACATATAACATACCAAATAAATACTCATGTAAGTGCAGTTGAGCTTTTCTACTTTAGACTTGTTTGTGTATTGGTTAAATATGCCAGATTCCAAATCTGCCATCCTGCTAAAAAAATAATTCAGCTGTCCTGTTAGGAACAGGAACAATTTTAAATGACTTTCTAGCTATAACTCACCCTGAACATTGGCATTCTAGCATCTTAACTATCAGAGGAAATTTACAAGCAAACCGCTTGTTGAACCATTGCTTGGAATTTTTTTTTGTTGGTGATGCATTTTATCAAACTTGACATGTTTGGTGAGTTCTTAACTTAACTTCAAGAAAAGCATAACGGAGCTAAAACAGCTGACTCTTAAAGCCCTTTACGCTGTTTAAGCATTCTTTTTATAGAAATTTCTATGTGCATGTAGCTCATTGTCTCAAAGTACGTTCTGAACAGGAACGTACCTTTAAAGTCCTACTTTTTGGTCTGCAGCAATTTACTTCTTCCCCGTTTCTGGCTCCCTAGATCTTTATTTTGAAGATACATTCGGCAGTGTGGCTCATTTAAAATCGAAGATCCTTAAGTTGTTTCAGTTCTGTTTTCTGTCCGTCAATACGTTGTTATACCTTAATGAAAAGTGCTGTCCAAAATCGAAGAGAGGGAAACGATTTGAGTTGGTGCAAACAAGGCTTAAAAATCGGCTTGTTCATTTTGCTGCTCAGTGTCCAAACGCTTTCCTCTTCTAGAGAAGATGCATCTAATCTCATGAGAAAAGTTACACTCCCTAAACCATTTGAAACCAATCACCCCCTCCTTCATACCCAATAGACAGGCATATAATGCACAGGCTTGGAGAATTACACAGTTTAACAAAATAACATTCCATAGCTTCGGGGTATTGAGGTTGTCAAAACTTTTAACAGCTCCCTCTCACTGCCATTTGGAGTCTGTGATGTGTGAAATTGCACAGCGCAGGTCTAATTGCGCTGAGCGAAAGCTGTCCACATCTGGTTTGCGTGGCTCAGCTCTATTTTCAAACCGGATAGCAAACAAAAATAAACGTACAGCAGAAAACTTTACGACAACTTTTTATTTATACATTGATTTATTTTTTTTTATTCTTTTGCTAATGATTAATTGTAATTGTACGGCGCGCTCTGGCGAAGATGGCTGGGTGTGTATGGTGTATTAAGCAACAGTAAAGACAAGAAGGAGACCGAGAGACAGCAACGGCGTTCAAAAGAGATGGAAAGACTTGCAAAGCCCGCCGCACGCAACGGTTTTCATTTCAGCTGTTTTCTGTCATCTAACAAAATCGGTTTTGCATGAGCCAGCGCTCAGTTCTTTGCAGATAATCCTCTTTCGCCTTCCCTCGTATTTCTACCTTTCTATTCTACTGCTTTTCTCAACCTGATGTTCTTACCTCAAGCAAGTTATCTAGTTTTAAACCGACTCATTTTTATTTAACCGTGCCTCTCTTTTTTTAAGGTTCATTGACAGAAGGAAAAACCTTCTTTCTTACCTTTTTTGTATACTTGTCTTCCTCAGCTGTCCATTTTTCTAAAAAAGATCTAGGTAAGGTGAATCAGCGGTCAAACCAGATACCAAATGGATGATGTATACACCCAGCTTGCACACATATAGTCGTGACTACTTGAAGCTGCTGTACATAGCGCTCTTTAGGAGCTCTCATGCTATTAGAAACCTCCGTTTTCAGAGTAGAGGCTATACTTACGGTGAGTTTTGCAGCGTGAAAGAGTAAGAACTATGATTGATGCGTCGTGGTATCTCTCTGTCGTCTTTAATGATGCTTTAACAGGCATTGTTGTAACTGTGCGGTGCGCTGATACAGATTAAATGGAATTCCCAATGAAGATAGGTGACAGAGAAAATCCATCAGCGGGAATAGATGGACTTCTGTTTAACAATCACTCGCCAGCTTCCCTCTGGTGAATGTGATCAGCTTTGAATTTTAATGCTGGAATACCTAGAGAAAAAGTTAAGCAATTTCTGAGATCAGTGTTATGTAGTCTTTTGATGTTTTAGAATTTTGTTAAAATAATTTTAAAAAGTTTGAATTATTACTGACATTAAAATGTGTATGAGGCTTCTCCTCATATTGAAGGTGTTCAGATAAATATTAGTGATTCGGAATAGTGAAACATGCCATTTGTGATCCTCTTGTTTTTTTAAATTAAGATCATCATAATACAAATTTAAGCAATGGTGGGTTCTCGCCAGGTACTCCGGCTTCCTCCCACAGTCCAAAAACATGACTGTCAGATGAATTTGATTATCTAAATTCTCCTTAGGTGTGTGTGGGGGGGAGGGGGGGGGGTGCTGTTGACAGGTTGTTTGTCCTGTCTGTCTCTGTGTTGCCCTGTACCCCTGTACCTCTCGCCCATTGACAGCTGGAGATGGGCACCAACACCCGTCCCAACCCCAATGGGATAAGGGTGTAAGAAAATAGATGGATAGATATGCTGGAAGGCTTTACAGCTCAGTAAAATGCAGCACTATATTAATTCATACATACATACATACATCTACCCATCATATGTTCTCCTTTTTGCCACAATTCACAACTCTAGGAGTTTGAGATGGCGAAAGTCTAGAAATTAGTTTTATGTGGGAATCTGGTAACTGTCACTCTCTCAGGTAATCCATTTGACTTCATTCTTACTTCTTTTAGATGAATGGTTTTTGATGTCATACTCGCATCTTGATTTTTGGTGCTGTTACAACTCATTGTTCTTGAAGTGGCTGATTGTGACGTTGCTGCAGATTTCGCTGAGGAGTTTAAGTGTTGTTGCACCACAAAGCATTTAAACCATGTGTACACCCACTTTACACATACCCATTCTGCTCTGTCTCTGTTAGTTTAAACCAATGCTTTCTCTTCTGCACAAAAACATCCAAATTGTGTTCCCCACACGTCTCCCTCCTGAACAAGAACATTGACAAACAAACGCTGTTTCTCTGCAACCTCATCATAATCTCCAAGCAGAAACAATCCTTAAGTCTGGCCCTTCATCCTCCGGAAAGTTGCAGTTTTTTTTATTTTATTCCAGATTCTGAAGAAATACCCATATAACAATGGGCAACTTACAGAGTAGTCCAGATCCATTCATTTAACTTAACTTATCTGTCCTTCAATTAATACATCCCAATCACATTTGTTTCTTTTCTTAGAATTTGAGTTGTTTTTGCAGGTTCCTTATTTAAAGCCTAAGAATAAATAGTTCACTGGTGTTTGTGTCTAAAAATAAACAACAATGAGTAAATATGTATCCTACTAAAGACATATTAGGAATGAAGGGAGAAAACAGACTGTCTGTCAGACAGAAAAACTTCCAATATTCTTTTGAGTAAATAAAATAAATCTATGAATATCTAAATTAAGGGCTTATTACCATGTTACACATCAGTACTGGGAAAAACACAATTGGCTTTATGACAAAGCAAGGATATTGTTTCATTGTGCAGAATGAATTATTTGTTTCTGCTGCCATGACTCATGGAAAATGTTTGATCTTCCTCGATTTTGAAAAATCATGTTTTTGTCCTGGTAATCCATAAACGTTTGTATAAATTTAATTTCCAGAAGGTCAGTCAAATTCAAGCCTCCACTTATGGGAATGAGACATCAGCAATCACCAATGATGGAAGCAAAAAAAACGTAAATAAATGAATAAAATAGCAAATATCTCTTCACTTTCTCTGAAGCCTCATCGAAAGCAGATGTTTCAGACAAAACATCCTGAGAGGTGCGGTGTTTCCATGCAGGGCTTATCCTTGTTGACAGCTGCACAGTTGCATTTTGTATATTCGCCTCTTGTCTGAGGTTAAGTAACGTTCGGTAAGCCTGCACAGATACAGCTGAACATCACAGAGTCCAGAACTCTGCTGGGTCTGGAGCCGACAACAGCTTGTTTGCGCAGTAATTCCTCCCTTAACAAGCTTCAGGCACACAAGGTGAGATCATAGCGAAAGCGCAGACATTCCCTCACGAATATGCAGGGTCCCCAGCAGATGTGTGGACCCATCGAGAGTTGGAAGTCTGCTTTAAGTCCGGGCACCACTGAGCTCGGCCAGTGAAAGCAAACATCCCCCTGAGCTGGATGCTGTCCAGCGACGGAAGTGCTTTCATTGCCAAATGAGGGCAAGGTTTGCTCAGGGGTCAGTGGTACTCTAAATCCTGTCAATAAACACGTTGCCCACCTGTTTACATCCCGCTCTCTTATCTATACACAGACAGCTCTGTCGGCCCAGCTTGAACCGCGTTCCTCGTCGTAGCAGACGGGTCTAATGAGCTGCCACTGCTTCACCTTTCACAGCCGTTCTTACTTTACTTTGGAGATCAAAAGTCCCTACGCTCATGTCCATGCGGCTCAAGAAATAAACACGGTAATGGTCACTTATAATTGAAATTTTTGGAGATCAGCGAAAGCAACAACAGTCTGTGGTCTGTTTATTTTGGGTACTCAAATGTGATTCTTCTCTTACGACCCTAAATTTCTTTTGGAAGGTAAAGTTTAGAGGTTAACTGTAGGATTGCGCTTTAGTTTTTGACCAACACCAAAACATCATAATTCAAGTTATTGTGTTGAATAGCTGAACTTGCCACACTTACCACAAACAGGTTTTCTCAGTAACACCGAGGCAAACAGAAGCAAAGCAGTGAACCAGTTAACTCTATTTAAAATATGGATAGATTTTCGTTTTGGTGATTTGTGAAGCAGTGTAATCTTACTTGCGTTTTTGCAACAGTTTTGCCGTCACTCTTAGTTTTATTTCTGCACTGGATTTATGAAGCAGACCAGATATACAGGAGGGAGTTTTTGAATTTACTCCTATATTTACTTTTGCAAGGATGTCTAGGTCATGACCTTACAGCATATTCCTCAGAACCTTCTTGACATCTCAATAAAACAATAATGTAGTAGTTTGTTCAAATGAATACAGCAGATTGCTACATTCCTTTAACTATTTAATAAAATATGAAATGCTTGGATTGCTGTTAAACATGGCTCAGACTATTAAATCATTATTTACAGCCTGTAAAAGTATGCTGTAAATGTAATTACTTGTATAATAATATCAGGATAAAAAAAGAACTGCCTTGTCTTTGATTTTTATTAGAAGTTGCTTTTTATGCTCTTATCATATTCTGTGTATGGAATTTTTTTAAAAGCAACACAGTTATTAAACACGCTTTACATGATTTGTTTAAATATGTAACAAACAAAAAGAGTAACATCCCTGATCTATTTTTTGTAAACTCAACAACCCAACAGGCTGCTGTTTTCCTTAGTCCTCCCTTATTTTAAAACTTATCATTTTAGCACACAAATACATTTTAGCTAAAGACTTGGCCTGTGTTTGCTTTGGCTTATTTAAATTTACAGAACTACAGGTTGTCAAACTGTGTTGGCACCAAAAGACACTGTTTACTTGTTAAAGCTAAGTACACTGCTTCTGCGTCTATTTTCAGAATTTGAGGCGCCAAAAACTCTTAGCAAACATGTAGCACCTATAACAGCTTTGTGCATTTGACCTTTGTATTTTTAGGGAACAACCCTAAGTTGAATGTGAAATGTGCACTGTGTGTATTATGTTTTGAAATGGAGTTGATTTCAGGATGAGACACCAATACGACAGGTTTTCCCATTGACCAGGGCAGGTTGATGATTTTCATCATTTAAACTTAATTGTTTCTCAGCAGTTTGTTTTAAACATAAACCATGTTTTAGCCAACCAAACAGCTAAAGCATACCTTTACCGTTGCTTCCTGAAATTTCATTGGTCCATCCCATGCCTGCAGTCAATAACAAAATAGCCCTTCATCTTAAGACAAATATAAATGAACAAATCAGCACCTCAGTAAGCAAACCAGTTGTCTTATGTTGTGGCTGATACATGTACTTTTGCTGCCCGTCATCACAACAGTTCACTGCATGTCTGTCTCTATATAAATCCTTGTGTTTTCCACATTTAATTCCTCCATTTCTTATCCCCACTAGCTTGATCCCAGGAAGCCATCATTCTACTGTTTACCTCTGGCCCTCGTCGACCATTGGCCCGCGTGTGGCTATTTCCGTGTCAGTGTGACATCTTTGGCTTAAAAAAGAAAACGCTGCACTGACCTATAAAGTTGGTCACAGATTGTGATTTTATTTTATTTTTTTCTTGGATTCATTCATCTTATTGAGCTTCATGTAGAGATTCCAAATAACCGGACTCCCAAACCTCACTGTAAAAACCTAAGCAGATGGCTGACAGATCCCTTCTCTACAGCGGGCATTGCTTGTTGAAAATCCTGTGTGCGCCGCTGCTCCCAGGCAAATATTTCTAGTTCATGTAGGGATCACTGTTGCATGCTTCAGTCGTGGGCAGCCAGAGAATGCAGAAATTTTACAGTATAATGTTAGACGTTTTATACACAAGCATGTTCTTCTTAAGATGCTTTCCTCTGATGTAAGCATCCGGTAATAAGAGGTAGCTATTTATTTATTTCATTAGCTAAAGAGACAACATTGTTTTATTACTGTGTTGTTAACAAAATTGCCAAATCAGTTTAGCTTCCAGGAGGACTTTTATTTTATATAACCCAATTTCTGATTAGGAGAACTGTGTATAGTTTATGCAGAGAGCAAAGGATATAATCACTCTGGTGCTAAAATTGCAATTCTGTTGCAAAACAGAGATAGCATCTTAATTGTCTAAAACAACCACAATTATGTTCAGTATTGTTTCCATGACAGATGTTTATCATGGTAAAAACTTGATGCTTCATTCTTAAAGAATGCTTTTTCCATTAGAGACTCATGAATGACCTAATGCACAGATATGTGAATGTACTCCTTTCTTGTCCTTATAATACCTCTGCTGACTGACACGATGCAGCCGGCACAGATCATCTCTGTTTCAAATATCACTGTGAATTCAAGAGAGGAGAAATATTTTTGTTTTATGTTTGCTGAAAACTTTATTAAAAAACGGTGAGGCATTTTCAAGGATAAAATGTATGATTCAGAAGCAAACCCGCTTTGATAAATCAAACCCTCTTGCACTGTTTCTTTAAACTAATTAAAACCCTTTACATTAAAGCAGCTTGTGTCTGGTTCAGTTCTAATAGTCCACATTATGATCAAGATTTTTTTTTCCAATGCGACGACCTCCTAGAGAGCATCAAAACGGTTTGTTTTATGTTACTTCTGCACCCTTCTTATACCGGAGGTTTATAGAGAAGGAAGAAAGATCACCTGTCTGAAGAGTATCCAGGATTCTGTGGTTGCTGCTGACAAACATTTATTTGTAAACTTTGCTTCTTGACAATTTTCGCTCTCACAGGTAAAAATAATCCGGTCCGATTTTCTACAAGCTGCACACTATCATTTGACGGACAATTTTTCACACAATTTTTCTCCACAGAAAACCGAAATCTCCGTTTTACTTTCTAACCTCTTCAGATTTAAAGTCCGCAATTATTTTTTAATTGACTGAGAAAACTAATTGTAGAAAAGCAAAAACGTGCCTTTTGTAAAGAGCACTTGCATTGCTAGGGCTGAAAAGATGGGGGCACCGTAAGACTTTACCATTGCTCCAACACGAAGAACACAATCAAAACTGTTACATAGACAGACGAAGGGAGTTTACAGGGGTTACAGGCTTTTTGTTCCAAAGATATTGTTCGTGTGAGGAATCATTTTAGGTTTGCTAAAGAATGAAAAAAGATGAGGTGATTTGAATGAAGTGATTCCAAGATTTTGTTTGACACAAGGAAATAATACATCTGCAGCAGGTCGGCGTAAAGTGGACACGTTTGTAGACATGTAAGCATATCTTTTATATGAGAAAAGCAGCTGACTGACATCTCCATCTCTCCAGAAGCATTTAAGGAAGTTGTTTGTGTGAATTGTCCTTTTGGGAGCAGAGGTCAGTTGATTAATTAGAAAATAATGTATTTGTTACTATGTTATTGTTTACAGCGTATGACTGCTAAGTTAGACATTCTGCTCTCAAATATTGCATCCAGCTAGCTCCAAGGGGCTTTGATGTATCTGGCTACATGAGCGCTTAGCGTGCAATGTTTCTCATGGTAACCCTGTCCACCGATCAGACGCGCTTTGGTCAAAGTCTGAAATAATTGAGCGGCCCTCCTAAGATGCAGCTCACCCAGCGATGACGCAAATACAGCTCAGAAACCTGCGTGTTAAATGTGACATCAAGAGAAAATACAAGACAGTTTGTTTTGTTTCCTCTTTTCTCTCTATCCAAAAATGACTTATTTGTATCCAGCGCTCCTGCCCATGTGGGCAATTATGATTGACTGCTAGTGGTTATAACCAGTACTGCCGTGCCAAGAAGTAGCATTCAAGACTTTATCCATGATTGAATGTTGTGACGCTGTGAAATAAAGATCAACAAGTCCAGATGGGTTTTGTTAAAGCTTTGCTGCCAGTTGGGCATATCGCGGTGTGTATGGGTTGAGGGGGCTTTTAATCAAGTGAGCAGTTTCCTTGGGACTAGCTGCAGCAGAAGTGGTTAAATTCTCAGGTTGTCTTTTGTGAAACCTGTTGTTGGAAGAAAAACAAAAGGAGAATCAAACGAGAGTTTAAGCGTTGGCATTTACTTTTATGGACAAAACATGTGTGTTGCTGCATAAACCATGTGTTCATTTGTGTGTGCGGTCCGTAAACTTCTCAGTTGCTCTTTTTCTCCCCGCTCCACCCGCTCATCCCACTCAGTTCATCAGGTTCACAACACTCCCCTGTTTGCTTTGAATGTTCGTTGCCAATAAAGTGTTAACTGGATATATTTCAGAGATAATAAATATATATTTTATTCCAGTTTGAATCACTTCCAGTCCTCAATAACCATCTGCCATAAAGCAAAGGACCTGTTGTGGTTTGTAGATGAAGCCTCCTCTTTCAGGAGGCATCACTCATTTTCTTTTATTTTTCAAAAATTAATATATTACAGCAGTGCATCCAGAAAATTGGGGTGGTTACTAGCCTAGCAACAAAAAGAAAACATTAAAAAGGTAGACAGACCATAAAGAGATCTTCTGGGGTGCAATGTGCTCCCACTGGATACAAATGATTTTATTGTTCTCCTATTGGTTGTTTTATTCTCTCTATAATTTAACGTTGATTTTTATTGTACGGCGCTTTGTGATTTTATGTCTGTAAAAAGCACTTTATAAATAAACTTTGCTCACTTACATTTACTCAACTATGAACAATCGAGCATGGGAGATCTCCATCTGGGTTTAATATTAATGATATCAGCATATCTGAGTCCTGGTTGCTCCAAGATGGAGCCTGGTAGCGGTGATAAAGGTACAGCTGTGTACAGGTTTGGACCTCCATGAATAATTTGAAGGAGTGGGTGAACTGACCTTATGCTAATGCTTTAGCCACTCACAAACACACAGAGCTGATAGTTTTTGAGTTACTTGATTTATTGCAACACTTTTGGAACAGTAACTGTTGTGGTCATTGTTCCTGTCATCCCTGACTGCAACATGCAAGATTTCATTCAATGCCTAAAACCAACAACCCACATGCTCCAAAAAAAATACACTTTTCTAATGCCTCTTAATTCGCTCGTTGCGCAACAGAGCCCCACCAGGTGAAGCGCACACACCTCCAAATTGATACGTATATGCATGTTTGGTCCTTTTTGTGACGTCAATGATGGCAAGAGGGGAATATCCAATTCTCCTCCTGTTGTAGAGCATGTCTGCTCTGACACAGTGAACTAATCAAATTTACCATACTGTTAGTGTAGCTCCCCCCAAGCGAATGTTCTCAAATTCGATCAACAAATTTTGAAATATAAGCGCAACATTTTTGGGGAACATTGTGTTACCATTTTTGGCATGGATGTATGTTTTTCTTCGCAGGTCAACATCAACTGGGTGTTTTTTTTTTTTCTTTTTTTTATAAGAAAGTGGTGTGGCCCATTTTGTAGGATATATAACTGCTTGCGTCATAAACAAACAATCTTTAATCAAAACCATGCAAGAAAGAGACTCGGTGCACTGTGAATTTATTTCCATATAAAAGAACCTGATGTCTAATACAAGTCGAGATTTCACAATGCCAACATGATCATCTTTAAAGCACCTGTCCTTTCCATTAAGGAGTAGAGAAAAACAGCAGTGTCTAGGACACACGCACACACACGCAACTGACGAAAGCAGGGACGACTTCAAAAGTTATTCCATAACTCAAATCAGTCTCCTGGCAGTTGTTGATTCTTTCCAGCCAATCATACTTTAAGAATGCCAAGGGTAAACAACTCCAGCTGAATGACAAGTTCCTGAGAGTTATGGTTCTTGAGCATCTGTAAAACTGGATCTTCACAGGCTGTGTGTGGCTTTAAAATATTCCTTCCTGTGATCAGAAAAAAATATTTTTATAAAACGTGGTACAAATTGATTATTGTGTTAATGTTTTTGACTTGCATCATTGGCAGCCCTAAATAACAGAATTTGACAAATGTTCCACTCCAAACAATCCTATTATAACCTAAATTATGCATTGTTTGAAATCTATGGACATGATTATAGTGGTGTACAAGGAAGCAAGAGATACAATCCTGTGAGAAACAGATTTCTTAGATGTTTTGCTTTTTATCACACTTAAACATCTCAGATCATAAAATATATTTTAATTAATAAACATAGCCTGAGTAAATACCACATTTATGTTAAAAATAGGATTTTGTTTATTGAGGGAAAGAAGCTTTTCAAACTGACTTGACCCAATAGGAAAAGTTAATAGCCCTCATGAATTTCTTTTACTACACCCAATTGCAACAACATAAAAAAAAGCTAAAAGATGTTAAAAAGCTACACGGCATAATCTGAATTAAAAAAAATTCAGGAACAGCTCAAGTTTTGGGACTTTAATGAATCACAGCAAGACTCTAACCAAACAGGAGGCGCTGGAAACAGTTTGTGGACTAACACGTACAAAGTTTAACTTTCTGGAAGATCTAAGTCTTATTCCAATGTAAAACTTACACAGTGTTTCAGGAAAAGAAAATCATATCCTTATCTTTTGACTTTCATATCAAAAATCCCTCCAATTGTCCACCAGTTATTGGCAAAACCAATAGCCAATCGGCCAATTACTTTTTTACACAGGGCCCCATTACTTTTTTGGATTACTTTTTCCCCTTAGTTGAAATCCCCTCAAAACTGCGTCATGAATATTCTTCAAATTATCTTTTTTTTTTTGATTGTAAAGTATTATTCATGAAAACATTCTAGCGTAACAAAAAACAGAGGATGTCCATAACAGGGTAGATGCTTTTACTCAGCACGGTACATGTAAGCAGTAAAAAAAATTATGACACATTAGTAGTTTTGTAAAATACATCCAGCACATGGAATATTTCTTGCTATCACAATTCTTGTCCAAAACAAGCTGCCTGGTGCCTGTTTGTGTCCATAACATTCAACAGTCTCCATGTCTCCTACAGCGGCTACTTAAAGTATTTTCTCCTCACTCAGGAAGTATCAAGACAGAATTTCCTGCCTTAGGCAGATTTACTGATTTTGCTAACTAGACAGATTTACAACATTTCCCAGCTGAACCTTTAACATCCTACCAGTGTCATCATAGGAAAGCTGGCTGGCTTGCAATCCAGAAATCAAATGCATTTTTTTCTTTTTGCTTCAGAACCTGGGAAATGCATGCTTTTACACAAAAATGTTTCGCTACATTTTCTTATCAAATGGGCATTTTCTGCCAGCTGCTCAGCTGTCTGATAGTGTACATTAGTAAAATTTCATAACCAAGTATTTTTGTTTGTTTTTTTTAATTTAAATTATGCCTCAGAAACTGTTTTGGGAATATAAGCCATCTGTTCACTAAGTTAGTCTCTTGCTGTCATTTCATATCTATCTTCATAAAATCTAAACCCTGCAGAAAGAGAATTTCATTTTACATATTGAAACTGATATTTTTTTTCTACACTTCGGCTGACAATAAATCTAGAATTTTCTTTCCGTCTTACATTTTTGGTAGAAGATGCACAAAATCTGAAGGGATAAATCCATAACTCTTGTGGAATAGTTCGCAACAAGCTTATTTATTAAGTATTCAGGAGATGTGTAATGGCATTAAAAAACTATCTAAATTTTGATTGTTCCTACACTTTATTTGCTAAAGTTAGGTTAAGCTAATGCTCGTTAAGATAAATATGTGTCAGAGTGCACAGAGCATCACAGTTTGTTGCATATGGGGCTGCAGACCAGTCAGGGTTCGAAAGGTGACCCCCATCTACTACTGGAAGGAGCAGCTTTGGAAACATTAGCATCAGAAGTGGGCCATGGAGGAATGAAGGAAGGTAGCCTAATCTGAGGAATCTTGGTGTTTTCATCATGTTGAGGGTTGGGGAACACATGGAAATTGGATATAAAACAACTGTAAAGGAAAACTGGCCGAGGTATGGGTGCGGATTTATGTTTCTGCTGGTAACCCTAATAGGTCTGACTTTATTTGGTTAGATAAGAGGTCATAATCTGTTATTATCCATGAGAATTAACTGGTCCATTATGGGAATAAGAATGATGCAAGTAGGACTTAATATGAAGTCTTTTGAAAATCATTTTAAATTGAATTAAATTATACAAGTAATTTGAAAATGTAATGACTATCTCCCTATTTCATTAAGAATACTTAATTAGTAAAGGAAATAAACAAATTCAGTGGTACGTGGGTACAAAATGATATATTTACAATAACAAAATGGCAGTAGAAAAGAGACACAAGACGGCAACACATGGGGACAAAATGGGAGGATGGATTGTAGAATTGATGAAGAGCCATTCTATATGCCTGAAACACAATTCCTCCCTGCCTTCCCAGACTAAGGTTGCTGTGACCACTGTCTACTGCAAGTAAAACTCTGACTGATTGTGAGAACCTCACCACCCTAGGGAGGAAAATACAATAAAAGGAGCGCTCCCTTTTGAGATTCGTAGTAACCATCTCAAGCTGGTCTAGTCGACAAGAATTTGGGAGAGAAAGGTTTGCTCTGATTTACCTCCAGGATCGATTTCATCTTCGTCTGTCAACAATCAATGCAGTCCGTGTCCATTTTTTATCCCGCTTGGGGTGAGTCATGTCCATAAATGCCATGGCAGCACACAGTGTTCACAGTGTTATTAGTCTCGTTTGACTCTCATTTATAATAAAATCTGGTCATTACAGGTCTATCTGGTTCTTTAAACAAACTTCTATGAGTTTTATTTCTTCCAAATGTTCTGCCATGAAGTCCTCTAATATATGACTCAAATGTTTTGCTGCAGATGTACAGAATACAAGTAAACCCCTTTCAAGGAGGAAAAGAAATGTAAAAAAAAAACAAGAAAATTCAAACAAACATACACCAAAGACACGATCAGTTGTTTCCTTTATTGCCCCTTTTCCCCTTGTACTGTCCCAGCACTGCTCAACTTAGTTTTACTCGACTCTACATGGTTCCAGTCATTTTCCCTCATAGCCAAGTACCACCTCTATGTGTTTGGTTCGTCCTACCAGGGCAGCTTCAGAGTCTGAAAAGTAAAGTCATATAATCTGGACGTTGTGTCGTTTTCAATGTTGTCATTTTCAATAAAACGCCAAATGCACTCTGTCGTCTTTGGGAATTTTTACAAATGCCAGGACTGATTCTTGTAAGGGAGTCGTTTCTGTGACACAATCATTGACTCCCCCCAGTCAATCAGTGGCCGGCAGTCTTCTGACATCGTATTTTCAGCCTGATTGGTACACTTGGAATCCCAGTTGAGTTGGGACAGAAAAAGGGGCTGGTACCATGTCAACGTCACTAAAGGAGGAAGCCCATAACCAAGTCCATCCACACCGAGTTTGTACCAGTGAAAAACGGCCATTTGTGGTTTCCCCAGAAGCATGTGAATGTAGACACTTTGGTTTTGGGGGTGTCGATTTTATTGTTATTAAATGATGATTTACAACAAAATACATAATTCCATGGACAACAAAAATATGTCTAAAGTTACTTTGGGTTTTTACAGAAAAGTCTGGTGAAATATTTTTAATAAATCCCATAAATTGGACAAAAACAATGTATTCACTAGATTGCCTAGATGTTATCATGAGTTATCATTTAGTGGACACATGGCAACAATGAGCGGTAACTGTTCGGTGCTTCCTGCAACTTGAGTCACTCTTTTAAGAGAAAGGGCATTGATTAAAGTTATTGATAGCCAGCCAATATTAGTTTTCCTTTCTGTCAACACAGTGATCATACAGTAGGAAACAACTAAGTGCATAAAAAATCAAATCACTAACCCCGCCCTATGCTGCATCTTTATTGCTCTTTGCAGCTGCTGGGAGTAAATCTAACCCCCAATGAAGGGATTCTACCATTTTGGTCAAAGTTTATACAACTGAGCATTTAAAATATATACATTTACAGGGAGGCATGAACCTTTCCTAGCTATCACTGGTTAACAGCCAGTGTCGTAAAATCACACAAGTGAAACATGCTTGCTTAGGGAAAGCTTTTGCACAATGAAAACTGTAGTAAAGCCCATGTCTTGAGACATATCCAAATGAATGAAACTCATTTATATAAAAATTTGACTTTTATTGCGTATATCCCAAACGCCACGTACGGAAGAAAATACACTTTATCTTTGCTGGGGTTGCTAGGTAACAGTGCACTGCTTGTGACAATCAGGAGGTTTTTGAAGCTACTTGTTTTCCAGACACACAAAAAAATTACTTGTTGCCTCAAAATGACTGGGTTTTTTTTAAGTTCTTGGGCTGCTTTTACAAGCAGTTGAGTCCCAAATAGAAATATAAAAATGTACTAAATCTCAATTTTACATAATATGTCCAGTTTAAGACCTGAAAGGCAGTTTACTTTTCAGAAGGGCAACCACCAACAATATCTAAACAGAAGAATTAAGATCAACTCCTGTTCATGTTAGAGTTAAAAGTGTACTAATTTCTGCCCCATAAATGCCAATATGTGACACAGTAATAAATCACAGCCCAACTGCTGATGTTGCATTTTCTCTACCATAACAGCATTCTGTTGGCCATGTTTGTCCATTGCAAGCTGCTCTCACTCAGACACTGAAATAAATTCTTAGCATGTTTCCATATTGGTATATTCCAATGAGGGTTAAAATACACCTTCATACCCACAGAGAGGATATTCCATCAGGCTTTCCAATTAATATACTAAGTGGTTCAAAGCTTCACAATGCCACTTTTCATTTAAATCTCCAGCCATGTTTATGGCTTTCACTCCTCTGACAGTCCTCAGTACTGAGTAAACACCCTCCTCTGGCAGCTTGGACACACTTTTTTTATTAACAGACTCTCCCACTCTTTATGTTTCCATGGCTCTTGTTAACCAGATGGTGACACGAGAGGATGACCACCGCGAAGCTCCCATCACTCACCGCATATACTACATGACTGCTTGAACCCTCGGATGCTTGTATGCATATCCTGTTTAAGAAAAACCGACCACCTCAGTCCATACACACACACACACATACACCACAGATATGTATAAATACACAGAGACAAGCATTGCTTGTGCAGAGCATACTCAGGGATGGCCACCTCAGAACCACCTTCACTTTGCACACCTTTCATACTCGTAGGTTTGGTTTTTCCTCTATGCAGTGAAATCCACGCCGTGGGGGCGAGTTGGCCTTCTGATGTATGTACGGGTGTCAGCAAGGGATACAAAGCTAGCTGTGTGTGTCAAAAGCAGCATCTGTAAACCCCTGAAAAGAAGGTAATAGAGATGCTGGAGGTTCATCTGCTGAAAGTAATAATTGGCAAATGTAGATTTTTAGCACAAGTGGTTACACAAATGGCTTTTAAAGAATTCTTTAAGACCATTATTAATTAAATTTAAGTCTTGTATAACAACAGAAATGTACAAAATAAGATTGTATATTTTATATAGTAGTAGAAAGAAGCTTTTTAGCACAGATTGGGGGTTGGCAACAGAGGTTAGCCCATGGCAAAGACAAATGTCATTTGGCACATTTATTTGCTATATCAATGTATATAATAAAATAAAATAATAATAGCTACTGTAGCAGGGGCACAACTACATCCTTTCTGAGGTGTATGAGAACATGTCATCGGCGCCCCGCCCCGAACCTCACCCAATGACATAAACTTGTACAACTCATCTTTAATTAAAGTATCAATAATAATAAATGTCCATACATGTAAATAAATTGCTGCCTACAGGACAATTAAAGAATGAAACAAAAAACAGGGCAATATTTCATCATTTAATATATAAGTGAACCAAAGAGCCACTTCTGTTAGCCTGTGTCTAGAACCGCCTATGGGCTGCAGGTCTGAGGTATTTTGTTAGCATGTTTTCTATCATTCTTATAGCTTGATAGGAAGCCTTATGAAAACTGATAACCTACATTAATAAAATGGTGAAATAATATTGACCACAAAACGCTGTAGTTATAAAAGATATCAACATTTTTTCTACACAATCCTAACAAACGTTTTTAATGTTGAAAAAATAAACGGTTTTTCTTCACAATATTTATTTATTTACTATTAATCTATTTTTATGACCGAGACCAAATGCGGTCAAGTCCGAGACAAAATATGGTCTACAACACTGCATAGAAGCATTTACCTGATTTTTATTGATCAAACTAGATTTGAGCAATTTCCTTTGGGTCGTTGACAAAATTGTACTAAAACAATTTTAGTACAATTGTTTTAGTACAAACTTCACTGTTTCTAAGAGTATTTCCCCCGAATCCGTGCAACTTTATGCGTCTTTGTTGAGATGGATATGTAGTGATGCAAAATCTTTTTTTAAATGCAGCAGATATTCAAAAAATTGTTTCTTTTATCTTTAATTTTTAAGATAATAGTGTGCGATGAAAATGATCTTACACCTTGAACTTCTAACTTCTTTTTTTTACATTTTGTTACATTTCAACCACAAACTTCAAGTCTAGTCTCTATAGAATTAGGGCAAGAAAGAAATTATAAAAAAGGTCACAAGAAATCTTGTGTACCCCAAGCCATGTAGAAAGCACAGAAAATACATGAAAATGTTTTGCCTACATGCAAAACACGGTATCTCTAGAAAAACACTACACATAGACCTAAACACTTTATCCACATGGTGAAGCTTGGTGGTGATTATTACTGTCCATACAGTATGAGTGAAACTGAGTATTTGGCAAAGAAAAAGTGACACATATTTCAGTCTCTAGCTGTCCAAACCCAGCAGACACAAACACACACACACTGCTGTTTTGGTGGATCTCTAAAGTATTGTAAATTTTTTTGTTTTTCTTCCACTTAAAAATGATGCGCTTTTTAATCTTTATCTCAGAAAATACCAACATAAACCATCCATCCATCCATTTTCTAATACCCTTGTCCCTAGTGGGGTCGGGAGGTACTGGTGCCTACCTCCAGCTAACGGTCCGGGCGAGAGGCGGGGTCACCCTGGACAGGTCGCCAGTCAGGGCAACACAGAGACAGACAGGACACACAACCACGCACACACACACTCACCCATAGGGAGAATTTAGAAAGACCAATTTACCTAACAGTCATGTTTTTGGACTGTGGGAGGAAGACGGAGTACCCGGAGAGAACCCACTCATGCACAGGGAGAACATGCAAACTCCGTGCGGAAAGACCCCGGGCCGGGAATCGAACCCAGGACCTTCTCACTGCTGCGCCCACTGTGCAGCCCCAACATGAACCTTGTAGTTGTAATATGAGTTCAAAATTAGTTAAAGGAGTATAAATATTTCAACTGTGTATTAGTGTTTAATATTATTTAGTGTTTGAAACACTAAAATAAATAAATAATTGTCAATTAATTAAAGACAAATTGAGGATTAGAACGATTTATGCATTTATTCACAAGGTGGAATATAAACAGGTATGCAGAGTGAGGTAGTGTTTTCATTTGTAAATAACAGATATTCAAGTCCAAGTAAATGAGAGCACAGGAAGAGCTGAGCTCTGCAGCAATCCCCCTTCCTAGCTTTCCAACACTGGTTGAACAGTGTTGGAAAGCTGCTGTTAAGCGTGGAGGGAAACAACATTTTGCAGTACAGTGCTATAACAGATCAGCAGGAAAGGTATTTGGTTACAGCAGTGGCTGTAATACGATTACACAGTGCTGGACAGAGTGTAAGTAAAGCTCAGCTGTGCTTTTGAGGTTAAACGTCGCAGATGTTTAACCTCAAAACTCCCCGACTTTCAAATCTGACGTCGGGAAGTGTCTGCGGAGCATGAAACTGCCTTTTTGTTAATTGCATAGCATTCAGAGTGGAGGGTGAGGTTTTAGGAAAAATAGAGCATTTAAAAACACATTAGCCCTAAAATGCAGTGACTGCAACGATGGACAGAGATAGGTTGAACATGTCTGGATATAGAAATAAATGGCAGAAACTTTCAGTAAAATATTGAAATATTTTATATTTTTCCCCACACATAGTTACATGATTACAGGAGTAGTAGCCATAGCAGAAGCAGAGATTTTATTTTTAACTCCTGAATGGGTCAATGGAAGTGGGATCCACCATCTGCTTGGACACCAGTGTGCAACAATAAACTGAAAGTGTGTGAATGGGAGGTACGAGTTAAACCCAATAAAGAGAGATCCTCAACGCCATGTTCCTTTTGGGGGGTTTTTTCTGGGACACAGATCATTGCAGATCTCAGATTTACAATGACCGTGTCTGGATCGGGTTATTCGGTGCATAAAGTCTTCATGTAAAGCGGGCCTGAGGTCCTTTGAAGAAAGAAGCTGCAGTAACGGTGGACTTCTTCTCCCCTCATAAAATAAATCAAAGTCAGTCACCTTGGTCATCTACACCTTTACACAATGAAACAGCGTTATGCTTTCCAGGAATATGCCTTACTGGTACACACTGCACATGAAGGGCTTATATAATGCTAATATTTGTATGTATTTTTCATAATATCCATATTTCTATTTTGAGATTATTGAGGTTGCAAAATCTACAGAGTATTTATATTCTTTATTTGTTCACTTGGTATGTGACATGTCCAGTTATGACATAATTGAACGGTAAGAGATTAGAGGAGTGTAAGAAAATGTTGTCGTTTTGACAAAAAAAATATGAAAGGATTTAGACTGGAATGAATGCCTTTCCTGTTTAATTGTCAATATCAAAGCATGGTTCCCCTGTCTTTACAATGTCTTTAACTATAACTATGATTCTGCCTGAACATGAACACGTTTTTTAGTCTTTAAATCTGGACCAAGAAAATCCAACATAGCTGCACTATAAGATGTTAAGAGAATGTATTTTCCTCACTACATATTCTTACTTTTTAAAATATTTTTGTCACCCTTGAATATTTTAGCTCATCAAACAAAATGAAGAAAGATAGCCTGTGTAGATGCACAGCAGTTTTCAAATGATTATTCCTCTATTTCCAGCCACACTGAGCCATTATTCAAAATCTAAAAAGAAAAGTAGGACATACGTAATTCCTCCATAGGAAATGGAAAATAAAAACTAATTGCGGGTAATTGCAAATGTCTGGTGTCAGTAGTTGCTGTCTAAGTATTAGGTGGGGGGCTATAACTTCGTCTCATAGACAGGTTAATTTGAAAAGCTATGTTTTCCGTAGTAAATTAAACCGTCTTTTGTATTTACTTCAATTATCTTTGTCTAATGATCTGAAACACTGACTCTAAACAAAAAGTAGAATCAGAGCAGGTAAAAAAAGCTGTTCACAACATTGTTTATTAATATTGTAGCAAAAGGTGCTAAACCACAGTCTAAGCAGCAGTCTTTCCAAAAAGGCATTAACCCATTCATTCTCTGTTCTACAGAAACCCTCTTGAGCTTTGTGGATGACATCCTGTCTGGGGCCAGGTCTCCGTGTGTGATGCTGGGGGACATCCCAAACCTGCTGTCTTCATCCATCAGTCTGATCATTCGCTGCCTGGAACCTGATGCAACATACATGTGAGTTGACACTCCATGCTCAACGCCTGAAGAAAAATACACACTTGCTTTTCAAAGTGTCATAAATTGCCATTGATGGAAGCTTAAAGTGCAATTCACAAATGAAGTGCTGCAGTGTCTCAGAAATGCTCTGGTGAAGTTGATCAGGCCTTACTGATGTCTTTATTGCCATTATTTGCTGTGAATATAAACCCACAGGACTGCAAATATCATTTCATTTGGTAATAAAAACAATTTTGACTACAAAATTGCTTTAGCAGACAGAAGTTAGCTTTAGCCAGTACAATAAATGAACTTGTTTCTCTGTGTTTGCCACTAATCTTAGCTTTAAGTAAGAAAGGAAGTACAGATATTTAAATACTTTCACTTTGCCTTATTTACCAGCTTGGTTTCTTTAATATGTGGAAAATGTAAAATGGGGAGTTTTGAAAAGTCTTCGCTTTTTAAAAAGTATCATTTACTTAAAAAAAAAAGGTTTTCATCTTAATTAACAGTATAAAATTTAAATAATTAATTTTTGAATTGGTCCACATGAGAAAAAGTGAAGATTGCTTTTTGTTAGATGCTGGCTATATTGAAGCAAATCCAGGTGACACAGTATCCCCAGTATCATTGTAAAGCCTCTTTAATTGCAATATGATAATCTAATTCTGAAAAATGGAAATAGAAGCAGATTGTAGCCTCAACCATTTACTCAGTGCCCAGTAGAGTCCTCAGTTAGTCCTCAAGGGATGCCATCTCGCATGTTTTAGATCATTCCCTGTGTCAGCACACTTGAAGTAAATGGACTTTGGAAAACTTGATGACATGCTGAGAAGGTAATTCAGCCATTTGAGTCAGCTATGTTGGCATAGGAACCCATGAAACACAGGGAAGCAGTCTAACATTTAAAACATTTTCCTCTAAAAATCACTGGTTCCACAATTATTAGCAAACTCTTTAAGCCAATAAGACATTGTTTGGTCTTCCATAACATTTTACGAGATTTGAGAGAGGCAATTTATTGACCATTCTTGCTTCCACAATCTCTCTAGCTCACCATGAGTCCTGCATCTGCTTTTATACTTTCATCTCTATAGTTTATCCTACAGAGTTTCTTTATGAAATTTAGGTCTGGGGACTGAGATAACCAGGGAAGAAAGATTTATTTTATATCTGGTAAACTATCTTTGCCTTGACTTGATCACTATGTTTTCATCATTACCTTGTTAAGTTTTCCCAGGGTTTGGTTAGCTCAGTAGATATTAATGTAACATTTTAAAGAATTATTGCTGCTAAAGCTGTCCAATAAGGTTTGTTTCAGAGGAGAAACAGAAACACATCATCACATTTTCTTCCTCATGCTCAAAAATAAGTATAAGGTGCACTTCAATATTTGTTCCATGTTTACGTTTGTAATGGTAGGACAGAAATGGTTCTGACATGACACCTAGATGCAGATGCAATTTAAAAGATTGTGGTGCAGACTTGGTGACCTAATGTTGCCCCTCCTGACTGCAGTGACCTTTGAACCTTTTTATTCCCTTCCATCCCATTGTGGTTATTGTGTGGGTGACAAAATAAACTGAGTTGTTTATTTATAAAAAATAAAAACATTTGATTAGATAGGAGGTGAAATTTGAGTGAGATGATGAATCTGCTTTAAAAGACAAATTTGTCTAATTTTTAACACACCTTTATCAGTGGTGTCAACAGTTGCAGAGGAGACTCTATGTCAATACAGCACCACTGAATATCTAGAGGTTTCTTAATAAAAAGTTCTAAGTTATGACACATCATTTCTAGGAAACTTCAGCATCTTTCATGTAACTTGCCAGAAAAGCATGTGTGTCACCACTGTAGCTGAAAGTAGCTTCTTTAATGCCCTCCATAGATCAGCCTATACATTAACTGTAGAGATGATGACTCACTAAAGGTTGCAGAAAAAATACCATTTGTATGTGAAGAAGTCAAAAATGCTGGCTCATTAATTGCAGCAGTTTGACTGCTTTGTTATATTTCTCTTCGCAATTTGATGCCTTGAAATTGGACCTCCTGTCTTTTTAAGAAGCTCCTGCTCTTTCTGACACAGCAATGCTTCTCCAATATGTTGTTTACAACATTTCTTAGGAGCATTGCACTGAGAAGCAGATTTTTTTTATCTATTTATTTTTATTTATTTATTTTTTTGGAAATAGGTGGCCCTTTGTGAGTGCACGTGCTTCAGCACCCCTGAATGGCTGCTAGGGAAAATCAAAGGATTCCTCAAACATACATTACAGGTGGTGAACCCAGACCATTTCTCTGTCCTCATCATTTCTGGCTGACATCTTGGTCACTGTTGCATGTTATCAGTACTCTCTGACCTAGAAATGGCATGAGACGAAGTCTACAACCCACAAAAGTTGCTCAGGCAGTGGAGCTCATCCAGCATTACACATCATTGCAAGTTGTAACAAGGTTTGCTGTCAGTCAGCACAGGGTCCAGAGCACAGAGACACCAGCAGACAGGCCAGTATACCAGGAGATGTAGAGGCCGCAGTAGGAGGGGAACAACCCAGCAGGACCACCTCTTCTTTCTTTGTCCAAGGAGGAACAGGGGGAGCACTGCCAGAGCCCTGCAATATGACCTCCAGCAGGCCACTAATGTGTGCGTTTCTGCTCAAATAGTCAGAAACAGACTCCATGAGGGTGGCACGACGGCCCTACGTCAATGAGCGGGGCCTGTGCTTACAAGCCAACGCTGTGCGGAACGACTGGCATTTGTCAGAGAACCCCAAGATTGGCCAATTCACCACTGGTGGCTCTTTCTCTTCACAGAAGAGAGTAGGTTCACAATGAGCTCATGTGACAGACGTGACAGTCTGGAGACGTTGTGGAGAACGTTATGCTGCCTGCAACATCCTTCAGCATGACTGGTTTGGCGGTGGTCCAGTAATGGTGTGGGGAGGCTTTTCTTTGGAAGGCCCCATGGCCCTCCACGTGCTACCCAGAGATGCCCTGACTGACATTAGGTACCGGGGTGAGATCCTCAGACTTTTTTGTGAGACCCATAATGTAGTGGAGTGAGCCGGGGATTCCTTCTGCTGCAGGACAATGCTGGGTTTCATTTGTCTGAAGTGTCAGCAGGTCCTACATGATGAAGGCATTGATGCTGTAGACGGGCCTGCTCATTCCCAGAGACATTAACCCAATAGAGTGCATCTGGGACGTAATGTTTTCTTCCATCCAACAACTCCACTTTGTCCGTTGCCTCATCAGGACCGTGTCCAGTTGTTGTAGGGAAGTCATAAAGGCCACACACACTACTGAGCCCTATTCTGACTTGTCTTGAGGAATTTCCATTGACCCTGAATCAGTCAGTGATGTGATTTTTCCACTTTTGAGTACGATTCTAAATCCAGACCATTATTGGAATAACAATTCAGATTTATATTGGTCATTTTTATGTTGTTTTGTTCTCAGCGCAATCCACTATGTAATAAATGAAGATTTGCATCTGAAATATTATGTTAATTGTGATGTAAGATACGTTAGCATTGACTTTATTTTTGGTTTTTAACTATTTAACAAGATAATAAAAGTACAAGAAAGGGGAACTTGAGGAAAAAATTCTGAAAACTACTATTTTTTTCCCCAAATGGCTCTTTATTCTTCCTACATATGTTTGTCAGCAGAGTAAAAAAAGCTTTAACATGTGATGCCATGATCAAGACCGGATACTTAGATTCTCTCTCAAGTATGTTCACACTTATCTCACACAATCCTTGCCAGAAAGGAAGCCACACACACTGCAGCAAAGGGGAGCAATACACACTGGGGAATAGCAAAAGGGGATAAGAGGTTTAGCCAAAAGATCTTAAATCAAACTTTGGGGTTACGAAAGAAAACAGGGGAGAAAAAAAAAAGCACAAAGGTGAAACACGGGGAGAAACATTTTGAACATGAAAAGTAATTCGAAGAAAAGGGGTAAGAGGCCAACAGGGAGAGCACACAGTTTGGATGTATATGGGCTGAATTAGCCGCTACACATGCTCTTATTTTCAACATCCGCAAGTATCCTGCTCTTTTATCCTGGCTGACAGCTCATTCATCTCTCCAAGACTATTACTCTTATCCCTCTCAGGCTGCTGCAGACTCTTTATATTTCTTATACAAACGGAACCTGAAAAAAGCTTGAAGCAAGCTGGTGCCTGGTTCAACAAAATTATGACGTGAAGAGAAATACGCGCAATGCTTTTATGAAAGCTGAAAGCTTCAAGAGAAGATCCTCTGTCTTTGTTGAACGGATGTTTAATCAGTCAAATTATAAAAGGAATGTGTAGTTTTTGTTTTCAGTCTTCTACTGTGCAAGTTACGTTTTTGCTACAAGGTGGCGATATTCAATCAGGAAACACTCCAGTGAAAGAGCAAGCTGCGACGGAACCATACAGGCTCAAAATGTGGCTCTTATTAGATTACCAGCTGGCACTGTCTGTCAGTGAACCCCAAGAAACCATGTTGTTGTTGTTGTTAACAGAATAAAATGAAAAGAACAAGAGAAGTCTACACTGTAAATCCCGTAAGACAGGATTTGTTCTGTAGAAAACGTCCAAACCCATAAAGCAAAACAGCTGATTGCACGCGTACTTCCGTATCTCCGTGCACCTAATTTGTTTGTATGTCTTCAGGTTCCGTCTGTGGGCTGTAGACAACACAGGACGGCGTTCCAGTCCAAGTGAGGTCACCATCAAGACTCCGTGTCCGACTGTGGATGATGTCAAAGCGCAGGGTGAGAAATGAGGCCGAATGGGTTCACAACCAGCTCGCCGAGACGAATTTGTTTTTCATGTGAATTATTGGGCAATTAAGCTTTTTTTTCCCTCTTTTTTACAGTGTGTCAAAGTTAGGGTCTGTGTAACATATTGATTATCCAATATGTTACACAGGATATTTACAAGGAATATCCAGTGCCTTGTAAAAAAATATTCTCACCTCTGGGGCTTTTTCACATTTTGACTCGAAACGTCAACATTTTATTTACCTTATCTTAATTTTACACGATGAAGCAAAAAGTAGCCTGTTGTTGTAAAACGGAAGGAAAGGACTTTTCTGGTTTTCACAGCTTTTACAATATAAATCTCAGGCAGTGTGATATATATTTGTCTTCAATCCCACTTGAGTCAATACTTCACAGAACACAGAAGAGCTTACTAAAGGTAATGCAGTAAAATATCAAGATCTACTGCAGGTAAGATGCAAAAGATATTTGGGGCATAAATTTACCAGCATTGCACACCTAAATATGAAAAATAAATCTAGCTCAGACAATTTAGATTCATCAGTTTTCAAATCTTGCCAATGTTCTCAATTCCATAGAGGTCTGGCCTTTAATTGAGTCATTGTAACATCAGAATATTATTTGATATAAACCAGAGAGGCTCCAATGGACATCTTAAAGAATTTTTTGGATGAGTCGAAAGTCTATATGTGTAACAAAAATAATCAATCTCGCCACAGAATTATTTGGTAAACAAAAATATCAAGAGCTCAGCCATGGGCATTTTTTTTACATTTCATGTGGCTCTGAGTGAGCACTCTGTTGCTTTTTGTTGTGTCATAGACGTATCAAGAATCCCGCTCGCAGCTTGGTAAGACGATCTTAGTGCAATTATTTTTGTTGTTCAAAATGCTTATGCTTGCTTTCATAATGCAGTTTCTAATTGGAAACCATCAGAGCTGCAGTCCCCTGGCAAATTAAACACTTTGTTATTGTACAGGGCGAAGGGCGAATGAAGACAAATTATGTCCATTTATCTTTGAATTACTGATTTACACTGCCCTCTTTCCCTTTTGTAGCACAGTTTGAGAGAGACAGCAGGCTCGAGTCGTGGCACTAGCAGCTATCTCAGCACTACCGGTGACAGCTGCCATAAGGTGCCACGGGCTGCCGCGACCTGACTCAGGCTGCAGAGATCTGCTACTGGCACCTGGGACGGGTGCCACGACCCAGCAGCACAGGGTGCCAGACGATCAGTCACACACATTTAGAGACGCCCACGCATCCGCACAGACGTTTCCTTCTGTGCAGTCCCATTCTGTTTAGGATGGGGATGCTCAGAATGCGCAGACTATTACGTTCTGTTGTAGCTCAATCATTTTTATCTCTGTGCATCACCCACGTCTGTTTACAAGTTTCTGGGACGCGACCAAAACCTGAGTTTGGGACGAGTGTACACTTGGCTTTACACTTAACCTAATCGATTAGATTTGGTTAAGTGTACAAGCACTTTTTTTAATGCCGAAAATCATGAAATGTTACAACCCATACATGTCATACAAATGGAACAGACACAGAGTTACATTCACCGTCTAGCGCTGGGCTACACTTAGCAAACCTTAGGAACCAAGTGAAGGAGATTGTAGCGCGAATTTAGCTTTTCTCCGCAACCCCAAAGAGTAGTCTAATCAGTTTCAGTCTGTTTACGAATAACAGGCGACAGACACACACAAGCATGGTTGTAAGCTGCAGCGTGTGTGTTTAACCAAATAATAGAGATAAAGTTGCGGGTCCATAAAGTCCATAAAAGTTCATACAATATGAGTATTATGTTTATGCAGTCATGTTTGTACAATACACTTCCATAGTAAATAAAATGATTTTCAATTAGTTTCTTTTGCACCACAGAGTTAATATACGTATAGACATGTTTTCACTGAGGCTCTTTAAATGTGTATATTAGAAATTTTAAATTGACATTTATGACTGTATCCAAAATAGACCAAGGGCATATTTGTTTACTGTGAGGGGATGCAAAAATTAAAAGGAAATGCGATACTTTTGTGAGGAAAAATCGATGTTTTCTTTCTTTTTCTTTTTTTTTTTTTTATTAATTCATTCATATTCAATGTGACACAGAAGCTGCGGTACATGTCACCAAATCCGTGATGGATGCATGCATTTGGATTTTTTTGGTTCAAAACAAAATAATTAATTTTCAGTCTAACACAAAAGCCGTGGCATACGTCAAGGAAGCAAGAAGTTGCCTTTATTAAGCTGTAGCTGGTCGTGGCACCCCGTGCCGGGTTGCGGCAGACCACTGGCTGGTCTGGCACCCTGTGCTGCTGGGCCGTGGCACCCGTCCCAGGTGCCAGTAGCAGATCGCTGCAGCCTGTGTCACCTAAGGCAGCGGTCACCGGAAGTGCCGCGGCAACCCTTGGCAGGTGCCAGTATTAGCGACTGTCAAACAAGGTCGCTGAGCAGCCCCCCAATGTTCACCCATGCCGCCGGGCCTGAGCAACAGGTGATCTACAATCACTACCAACACCATGTGATCCAGCCCTACGGCTATCCACAACATCCAGTATGAGGTCTCGGCACCCATGGCACCTAAGGCAGCGGTCACCGGAAGTGGCGTGGCAGCCCAAGGCAGGTGCCAGTATGAGGTCTCGGCAGCCTGTGGCACCCGTGGCAGCTGTCACCGAAAGTGCTACGGTAGCTGCCGGTGCCATGATTTGAGCTCTGCCCTACTGCAGTATGGAGGGGTTATTTTCTTTTCACCTAAGCTTTGAATGTAGAGGAAGTAACAATTAGCAAGCTGTTCCGAAAGTGAAAGCAGAAAGTTTCCAGAAGTGGTGATTTTTGTTTTTTTTTAAACGGACATCTGGTGGTATTCTTGTGATTATGAGAAAGCGGTATGGATAATGAAAGAATCGGTGCTTAGGGGCCACCGATTGAGAGCTCAATGTTAATTTTTCTTCTGGAAAACGAACCTCTTCAGCACAGCCGACACTAAGGCTGACTTTTTTACCTTCTTCAACCAATGGTTGCTGTTCTCCTACACCACTTGTTGCAGACTTTAAAGGGATCCACTTAAGACCACCTTACAGCTATGACTTTCTTTTCGCCACTCTTCTATAAAGTCTTGGCTGCTTCTCTAATTGAGGTGGTATTTGACTCAGCTGGTTAGTTTAAGTGGGAAGTCATGCTTTGGTAGATTTGCAGTTGTGCTATGCTCTTTATGTGTGTGGATAGATGATTGAACAACGCTCTGTGATGTTGCATTACAGCATAAAGCCGCTTCAGACTGCCTCCCTCCCTAGTGTGTCTTTTCAATACTGGTTTTTCTCTTATATTCATATCTCATAGCAGCTTTGTTTCTAGATTAAATTACACACATATAAACCCCTATCTCACAAATATGTTCTACATTCAGTTGATATATCACATAAATGTCCAGTAAGACATATTTAAGTTTAAAGCTGCAATGGGACATAATTTTGTCCAACTTTAAGGTGCATGAACTCTTATGCAAGGCACTTGAACCTTTATTGTAATGAGCATGAAAATAGAGTGACCAAATGCATCACTAAATACTTCTCAAAAGTTATGTTATTAGATGAATTAATTCCTGCCTGTTTGGAGCTATTTCTCAGTGTCTCACAAAGTAGATGTCATGTGAGTTCATAGAGTGAGTCATAAAGTCACAGGCAGATAGTTTTTCCTCTCTGGATCAGGACTGTTTATGGTCACCGTATCCTACAATTCCGTGAGGATATTGACTATAAAAAAATATATATATATCATCCCATCTCAGAAATTAAAGAGCTGGAATCCTTGCCTACCCTCTGCAGCAATAACGGCTTCATAGCGAAGATGTTTTTGTGGATCCGGCTGCTGATTTTAATCAGCTATTACAAAAATGCGTTACTCATTGAAGTGTGATCCTACTGGGCTTACGCTGTTAATTCTAATGCCTGGAGAAGTATAAATGGTGTGAAACGTAATACTTCCAGTGTACTGGGTGACTTTATTGCCATCCAGAAGAGGGGATAAGTTGCTAGCCTGACAGGCCATGAAAAGCTCAAAAATCTGTGCGAGTTGCAAAAGCCTTTCCAACTTCAACTTGAACAATGATTTATGCTTTTTCAAATGGTGTTCTTAGTGGAAGTTGCACGTTAAAATAGTCTGCTGCATATCTGAAGATCTAAAAGTTGGCTTGAAGTATGAAAAGGAAAGAGCTTCACAGCAACACTAATGAAATACAGAAACAAAATCCAGACAGGCTTTTGAAAACTAAACATAATTGTGGGTGTTCGCAATGATCTCTGCTACTCCAGGGATCACAAACTGGAATAAACACTATTTGAGAACTTAAACTTTATTGTTTTTTCTTTTTGCCATTGAGTTGCTAACAATGCTTAACATTAACTGTTTAAAACAGAACAAAACATTACTAAATCTTTAAAGTTTACATCAAAGTCATGTAATCAGAAACCAAGTTTCCTTCCACATATGGTGTTTTCAAAGTCTGGAAAATGGGGATGAATATTACTCATCTTAGTCCATTTTCAGTGTTTAAGTGTCTAAAAGTACCTTCATTACTGCTTTAAGGAAAATAAACTAATTAGAAGCATAGTAGTTTCTGTTACGAAAAAACAGATTGCTGAGAATAGGCTACAAGGCCAATGGCAATGGTCTTGCAGTTGTCTGCAATGGTTCAGAAAATATGTTGACATATGACAAGAAAGATAAAGATTGGGATGTGACAATAGGACAAGTATGTGAATATTTCAGTATTTCAAAGGGCTGTTACTCAAAACACCAAAACAGGGTAAAGATTTCACCTGTATTTGGGTTTTCTTGAAGACTCTGATTGCTGTCTAAAATATTGCATGACTTGTAATGCAACATATTGAGTGACCCAGAGCTACAAAACTACTCAAAACTTCCAAAGACTGCCATTCCTTTAAGGCTAAATGGAAACAAGTCTAAAGTTGTTTTAATCAACCCCTATGCCGGGTTTCCCCCAGAAATCTTGCTAACCCCAGTGGTGGGGGCGCTAGGGCAGTCATCCAGTGGTCCACCATGTTTTTGAGATAACTGTTTAAAGTTGACAGGAAATTTTAAAATATCACTGGTTTATTATGTGTAATTAGAAGACATTAGTAATATCTAAACACTAACTTAACATTCTTAAACATTTAAAAAAAAACTCAAATAAATAAACAAGCAATGCTAAGCCTGGTGGGGGCGCAAGTAAATCCTGGTGGCCCACCAGGCTTATAATACACAGAGGGAAACTCTGTCGATGTTATTACTGTCATCATTAATTTAATAAAAGAAAACGTACAAACTCTATAACTCTTTATTTACATTGTTCAGTATAGACATTTGCCTATACTGAGACTCACCCCTGATACAAACACATTATCATCAAAGATGATGTGTTTTATACAGTTGAAACCGAATGGTTCAATACACTGTTGGTTGCTTTGCACAGTTTTTCAACTCTGCCTGCAATTTGCTTATGAGTCTGAGGTTAGGGCTTTGGGATAATCTGACAAGCATGACTCTCTTCTTGACATGTTGGGTGATTTGTTTTTTGCTTTTCTCGTCACTTGTTGCAAACTTTAAAGGGATCCGCTTATGACTTTCTTTTTGCAACTCTTCTATAAAGTCTTGGCTGCTTCTCTAATTAAGGTGGTATTTGACTCAGCTGGTTAGTTTAAGTGGGAAGCCATATTTTGGTAGATTTGCAGTTGTGCTATGCTCTTTGTGTTTGGATAGATGATCAGATAGACAAAGAAACGGCAAGTTTTGAGGGGTTGCCTTAAAGCATATCCACAGGTGTGCCTCCGTTTGATTGAAATATTGTGTTTTAACATTACCATGACATCTTTGTCTTGCCTATCCATAATTGTTTATAAGTATAGTAATCTTAGCTTAGATAAACTATTTAAAATGTTCTCTCATCATTTTAATGTTTAGGGGAAAATAAATCATTTGATTTCATTCATTTGAATCTAATACCGACAGTTTAAGGTCTTGATTAGACATCCCACATGTTGATGACAAAGTAAGTTAGAGTTTGTTTTGACTTCAGATTGTATATGTTCCTTTAGAAATTGCGGACAAGATCTACAATCTGTTCAACGGCTACACAAGCGGGAAAGAGCAGCAGACTGCCTACAACACTCTCATGGACCTGGGCGCTCCCACACTCCACCGCGTGCTTTACCACTACAACCAGCGCTACGAGAGCTTTGGAGAATTCACCTGGAGGTGTGAGGATGAGCTGGGACCGAGGTACTGCTGCTCTCTTCTTACCTTTTTTCCTGAGTCATGATTCTCTTTATTTCCCTGCTGTACAAAAACTTAAGAAGTTTTTTTTAAAGAAGTAACCCATTCATTTGTTTTGTTTCTTTTCATGCTGGATAGCTATTGTACATGTATAGGAAAAGTAACTGAAAAACAAAGCCCATTGTTCCATCCATCCATCCACCCACCCACCCACCTGACAACTTAGCTTCTAGGATCATCAAGACACTCAAACCTTTCCACTACAATAAGGTGGCAGCCCATTGTGGGGCCCCCATGTTACGTTTCTTAAATGCCCTCTTCTCTGACACAAAACAGATCAGACATACTGCATTCCCACCAGTAAATTGGTCATCAACTTCAACTTGATCGCTGATATGCGAGTAGAACAGAAACCATACAAAGTGGTGTGGATCTGTCTTGAGCCAGACTTTTGAAGAATACCTAAAGACTGAGCCATTGTATTAATGCGTAGATTATAGTTGAAAAATCTGTTTTGTTGTTTTTTTTTCAGCCATGAGTTTCCCTCCCACAAACAAAACTGTCACACTGAGTGGTGCAGTTGACACTAACGATGCCTTGAACAGTAACAGCATAACTCGCCAAGGAGATTGGCCAAGAAATGTGGCAACTTGACAAGCGTCTGTGTTGGATCACAGTTTGGTGAAAGCACTGCTCTGAAGTGAGGTTTCAGTGCCGCTGATCCTTAAACAATGTAATGAGCCATTGAATCCTAGAACTGTGTAAACCTTAAACCCCGAATCACCTGATTCCAGAAGTTAAACAACTGATTGATTTTGATTAACTTTCGTCAGATTTGACATCTGCCATTGGCAGATCTGATCGAAGTCTAACTACTCTGCCCACCACAAATATTTATTTAATTTTTTTATCCTGACAGTAGTTAACTGAGCTAACTCACAATTCAGGTAGAACATCTTCTGGATATCTGGGGGAAGGTCAGCACAACACCAGGCCTCTTGGTCACACAATAAAGTTATTTTAAGTGTAACGTTCAGATGCTGAAGGGCGCTTTCCAATGTAATCTGGATGACAAGTCCTGCTAATACATGAAGTAGGTTCTCCTAAATAATGAATTGTCACAATGTGGTGTCACATTAGAATCACTGACTTCAAAATATTATATTGAGATTTTATGAGATATGACAAATCTGAATAGCAGAAGAAAAACTACTTGTGGTATTTAAGAGTTTTCATTTCCACAAAAATACAGTAAGTCTTGCATGGATTTGTACTCAAACCTCGATTCCCTGATGCCCATAAATAAAAACAAATGCTTTCCGAACTCACCCAAGTCATAAATGGACAAATGGCATCATATAAACCAAGCAACACACAAGGCAAACCAGGGATGTTGTGGAGAGGCTAATGTAGGGTTTACGTTCTAAAACAATATCCCGAATGTCTAATATCTCACATTCACCCCGTTGTTAAGAAATGTAAGTACAACCACAAATTAATCAAGACATCCTCGTCCTGGCAAGAATAAATTCTTGTTTGTAGTTTGACACAAGCCATGTGTACAAGAAGAAGGTAATTTGACAGATGGGACCAAAAATGAACTTTCTGTCTTACATGTGAAATTAATATCTGAACACACCATCGCCAAGGAAGCTGAGTTTATGAGACAATGATTGGAGGGAAAACCTGTTAATGCCAGAAAACGATTTGACATTTGACCATAAGGGGCTGGATACCAATGCATGCCACATTTTTCAGATTTCTCATTTGTAAAAAAAAGAAAATTATCCTTTTTCTTCTGCCACACAACTGTGTGCTACTCTCTGTTGGTCTACCACATAAATTCCCAATAAAAAGCCGAGAAAAGACTGATCCTAACAGCAGGAATGAGTTTAAGGGTTACTGGAACCCGGTTGTACACAACTTTGTTTTTGTTCATTACGTCTGAACACTCATCAGGGACTTTAAGAAGTGTCATAATGCTAAATATCAGCTCGCACGAGCTCCAGTGTGTGTATCAAACAAAAATCTGATTTCTTTGCTTTTTTTATTTTTGCTTTTTTTTTTTTCAAAATCAAGAGCAAGATCCAAACAGAGCAAAAACAGAGGTAATCCTATCTGAACCAAAGCATTTCCATTTCATTTTTCAAAGCAAGCTGTAATTCGTTCCAGCGTTATTACAAACATACCCCACCGACTGTCAGATCTCCATTACGTCAGCTCATTCTAAGCCGTGCTGTGTCCGACTCTTTGTTTTGATCCTCGACACTGTGCAGATGTCTCTGCGTCTTCATGACCGCTGTCTGTGTAAATTGACGTTTAAGGAGGAAACTCTGTCAAACGGGCTGGAAAACAGATTCTGTGACATCACCGTTTTTACCGAAGCAGCATCCAGCCAGGACAAGCCTCAGAGCGCCTCAGTCATAAAGCACAAACAAACACTGCGAACGTGAAAGCGCCGCGTTATGCTTCCTAAACAGAGTCATGTGTTGGACATAAAATCCACTAATAAACAGACTTTGGCAGGTGAATCTGATTAGCGAAAGCTCCCCTAATTTTTTGTTTCTCTCTGCTTCTGTGGGTTCCCTCACTCTAAAATGAAAGCTTGTTTTTTTAATAGGAACCATGTTGGAAAAGGTTAATGTAGCAGAGGGAGTTTCCTCTGATGTGTTCCATTAAAATGCACTTAGATTAACAACCACACAATTTGGTTAAAGGGAGCAGTGATTAATGTTAATACAAGCACCCCGGAGGAGTGCATTCAAGGTAAGGCCTGACAACAAACTAAGGAAGCATAAACATGTTTCAGCTCAGCCAAGTCATCAAATGTGCATTAGACTTTCCCTATTCGCTGGGAGAAACGACTTAATGCTACACATGGTTATTTTTTAACAAGCAGGCAGGCCAGATGAGAGGTTAATGGCCTAACAGTTTCACTGCGTACAAGCACCCCACGGTGTCAGTCTCTTAATGACTCTGACATTATTTCACTGCTGTGAAAAACAAATGCAGCAGATAAATGTTTGGACTCGAGTCAGGACCAAAATACTGCCAAGAGCATTTTTAGCAAATTTATTAGTCATGCAATGTTTCTGGCTTCTAAAGCATCCGCAACTGATGCGTGTCCCATTCTGAAAAAAAAGAAATCCTGAGATCAGCTTGAACTCTGGAAGTGAAGCTATGCAACTTCAATTCAGACATTAAAATAAAAAATATAAAAACTTTATTAATCCCATATTAAACTCGTGTTGTCCAAACCACTTCAAAGAGTTATTGTAGATGGTGATGGCTGTGGAAGGGTCTCCTGTAGTGGTCTGTATTACAGCGGTTCTGAAAAAGCCTCTGATCAGACGCAGGGTTGTCCATAATTTTCTTGATTTTTATGAAGGTTCCTTCTTTGCACACTAATCTCCTGCGGCTTCACAGCAGAATCAACCTTATTTAATAGCTTGTTTAGCCATTTTGTGCCCTTGGTTCTGATGCCGCTACCCGAACAGATGATGGCAGAAGAGATTACGTTCGCCACGACAAGGTTATAAAATATGCACAACATCTTACTGCAAACATCGAAGGACCTAGATTCCTAAATTAGCAACATTTCGCCTCATGCAATACGAAACAAATCAATTTCCCAACCTTTGATGAAGCTGTGTCAAGATTTTTTTTTAGATGGATATGGTCCAAATCTACGCCACCACATCCTACAGATCTGACCTGTCTGGAAACAGAAATTTGTCTGATTTCCAAATGTTGGGGTTTTTTTGTCGTAAGATCTAATAATCTGTTTATTTCCTTTAGTTTTTTGTGGTTTTTTTAGAAATAAATGTGTGTGGAAAATAAAATATAAAGTGGAAGAGAAAGGTGCACATATTTAGAAATATCCCTGAGGCAGTTACCATCTTACTTTATCTTATCTTGTTTACAGCAATTGTTAAGAAAGGCAAACTGATGTAAATCCTCAGAAATTCTTTCGACACCCCATCATCATTTTCCCCAGCAAAGCGCCTTAGTGATAGCGTGGCAGCCATTTTTACCTGGAAAGGATGAGAAGGCTAAGACAAAATAGCTTCTTTTTCCTCAGTAGACTCATTGCTTATTCATTTTTAGGTCATGTCTGCCTACAGGGGAAAGAGGAGAAGATTACTAATAAACTGAATGCTCAAACACCAAGTATGATTGCCAAGAAGACGAAGGAAAACAACTCACGGTTTGACGGCAGACACGTAAGGGAGGAGATTGATGACACGCTGGGGTTCCAGCGCTCTGTTATCAGTCATCATAAAAAAAAACACGCCTTTCAGCATCATAGGTTCGCAAATGCAAACCTCACCACGTATGATAAATTTCAAACAAGTCAAGTGGATTCAGTGAAAAGTGAATAAACAACGTAGCAGCAGGTATTAAAAAGTGATATAAAAAACTGAAAATTTTATGAAGGCGTAGAGAAGGAGGAAGTTACACAGGTACTAAAGGAGCCACCAGACAGCCAAAGTTTCAAAATGTTTGTATATCTGGCAAAAAAATAAATAAATATTGGCTGTTATCTTAAACACATTTGCACTCAATAATGATTAAGACATGTGAGTAAAGCAACGGTTTTCCTAAGTGCATGTAGGCTTATCGTTTGAGTTCAGTAGGATGTGAATCATGATGTACTGGACATACTGTATGTATAGAATGCAAATATTTGTAATTAGTTTTCATCCTGGTTTGTCATCATTTTTATGTTGAATCTGACTTTAAAAATTTCAAATTTTGTTAATTATTAGTGGATGTTTTCCTGAAGATCTTCTTCAGCTACTGTACTTCTTTTTGCTTAGTTCTTAAATTACCACTTTTTTCAACCAGCAAATATTTGACGTATTACAGAGAGTAAACAGGAATACGACCTCATGCACAAAGGTATTTGAATAATACCGCTGTGTTATTCAAAGAAATCCTAAGTTTCCTGTCAGGAACAATGATAAGGAAAACAGATTTTGCATCAGCAAGTCCAAATATAGATAGCAGAGATTTAGCACAGACTGACTCAATGTACATTGCTATAAGCAAACTGAGAATTATTTACAAAGGAATAAAAAATGTGAGCTGTTTCATTGTTGTTTCAGATATTTAAATATGCCAAAAGAAAAATCTAATCAAATCTCACTGACAAGACTGTTTGGCATTTTGCACAGTACGATTTTGCTGCTTCTTTTTTTTTTTTTTCCAGACGTGTTTTTAACCCAAACCATAGCGTCTCTGAAGCTCCTCTGAGGGCCAGAGCTTGTCATCGCCAAGGGAGCATGTATCATTTTATAGTTGGCTGTTGACTTAGAAATACGAGATGTTTTTGGGAGGGCTGAAAGAAAATCCTCAACCCTGGTTCTTTCAGCTCGGACCAGGTCCTTGGTTGGACTCTCTGGCCTTGATAAATTGAAACATACTTGATATTTTATTGCTTATTTTCTTTCTGTTGTTGGTTTACAATCTCTCTAATCAGCTAAACTTGCGTTAATAAATGTTGTTATGGTTGGAAACAGTTTCAAAAAAATCCCAATCATAATCACAGCGGACTGTTTGCTTTGCCTTTAGACTTTTTTAAGCCAAATGAAGGACAGAAACGCCCACATAGTCAATGTGCAAGTGCCTCCTAGCTGTTAGTTCAGCTGTGATTGATTGTTTTCTACGATACAAAAGAGTCGATGAGAATGTAGAATTATTTATATACTCGACCGCCTAATAAAAATATCCCATCGTTCATATCGAGGAATACTGTTGAGGTTACTCCACCAGTACTGCATCCAGACGGGAGGTCCAGCATCCATGAAACGCGCTCGGCGTCAACGTTGCATTTGTCCAATTGGTTGTTAACAGAAATGATAAATGAACCGATCTCATGGCAGCAGCTCATAAGTCTGACAGCTACTTCCAGAAGATTAATGCAGCATGTCGCAAAGCTGACATGATCTCCAGCGGGTTTCTTGAACGCGACAATGAGTTGCTTGTACTCCGACGACCTCCACCGTTATGCAATCAAGCACCTTTAGGATGTGGTGGAACGGGGGATTCGTGCTGTTTGTACAGAGAGGACTGCGCAGAGGACAGATCCCTACTCTATTATTTTCTGGAGTCAAAATTGCATGAAATTTTAGGCCTGGTTACATTTTTTTCTTTTTAGGTCCGTGCTTTATCAGCCACACAAATATTTTCCGCTTCTATACATGCACCAGGATTTATGATGACAACCGTTGCTATTTTTGAGTGTTTCTGTGATTTCCTGACAAATGAAAGCATAACAAACCACAATTTTTTTTTTGTTCATTTAAAGCAAATAATTATCTCAGTTTCCTCAGACCGCTGAAATCTGTGGTATAGTATTGGGATTATAAGAAGGGAAAATGATACGAACGACAGTTTCAACGTGGGCTCTTTTCTGCTGGCAAGCCGTCTAACCGGACGGCATCGTCAACTTCTTTATCTGCCGGGACATAAAGCTCATCTAAACCTAAAGATGTATTTAAACACTATTAAACTTCAACACTTAAAGTTGTTTATTCTGCAAAATCAGCTACGAAAGCATAATATAATCTGCAGTTGTTATTTCAAGTGACTCACTGGATCAAATATGAATTGCAGTTTTCTAACAGATACAATGAAACTTGGTAGGTTTGATTGAAGCTACCTGTGTGACTGAAACAGTGATGGAAAGGTTGCACTTTTTTTTGCAGCGATAACACATTGTGAGGTTTTAATAGCAGAAGTGAAGACTCCACCCGGCAGTCAAGAGAGACAGTTGACCACGTGGATAGAGCACCATGTCAACACAGGCATACCGAGGCAAATAGCTGTTCACACAAATCCAGCTTAGATTCAGTCACTAATCATGGTTTTGTGCTGCAAGAGGAAGCTGGAGTACCTGTAGAAACTTAAAGAAAGTCTCCAGCTGAGATCTAAACTGTTTTTTTTTAACACTGTTACCCAACACGCCACCATGCAGTCCTCAGCAAAATGCAAAAGTGGAGGGAAAAAATAAAAAATAAAAAAATTTGCGGGTTATCATGCGAGTGTGAGTTTGACAAGCGGATATTAGCTTGCCACAGTGACTGGCAGACACCGGTTACAAATAAAAGCCATCTTTTCTCGCTCACTTTTGATGTCTGCTTTTATTCCACAACAGAGTTCAGATCCAGATCAAGCGTTCATCCAAACCAGAACATATCTCACGTATTATTGTACGGAGTGATGCAGTTTGAGGTTGTCGGGGTTTTTTTTTTTTTTTTTGTGCTTAGGCTGCCCACTTTGAACATTAGCAGCAAGCGGATACAGCAGTACCAAACGCTCGTTTTGAACTGATGCGACCGCACATTCGTCTGGATGTTTGTGTTCATCGTCCTCTAGCCGTCTCTCACAGTGGATAGCATTAGAGATTATAATGCCCAGGAGTTTTCATCTCCTTTCAGTTTGCTGTGTGCTAATATTTGGGACTCCGTTACACCTTTCAGATCCAGGCACGTAAAAACCCACTCAGAACCATGGTTGAATGACTCCATCCGTGCCCTGCGTCTCGACCGTCTGCTGGTTGAGTAAAGGTGGGAAAAAAGATGAGCTTCATACCTTAAAGAAGTCCAGCATTGATACCTTTCTACATATCAGAGTTGTTAAGGCTGCTAAAATGGAGTTCATGTCTTCTCTAGTCTCTGATAACATTCACCAGCCTCAGGTTCTGTTTAGCTTTTAAAGCTCTAAAGGAAACCCCGCAAATAACCGTCACTCTTTCACTGTAAAGTTTTTTCTTTGTCATTGATGCAATTTTCCTCTCTCGGACCAAACTCACTTGTTCCTGTTTCCACCAATACAGGTCTTGCTCTTTTCAAAAGCATCACTGGTTTTGACCAGCTTTAGCCAGTGTCCTTTTCTTCCCTCACAGAGGTAGTTAAAAAGCTACAGCCAACAAATCGCCCTTCAGATTTCGCTCCTGCTCATTTTCTGAAAGATGTCTTCAATAAATCAGCTGTGTTTGCTCTAAAAAAGGAATAAGCGGCTTGCTTCAGAATATGTTCCATCTTCCCTTTAGGTTGCAGGTCAACCTCTTGGCAAAAAAAAAAGAGAGAATTGTAGAAGAATGTCTAAACTTCCATTTCAGTCAAAGGTTTTGGAGAAGATTTTTTTGGCAATATGGTGTGTGGAGATTTTTTCTTCAGCAAGAAGAGAAGTTTAGGGTTACCCTAACCCTTCAACTTGGGTCAAAGAATATTTATATCATTGAACTGTCTAGTCAAAGGCCAGAAGAAAGTACATTTCAGAATCTGTGCCATGACTTAAAACGTTCATGGACACGTGATCTGATCTAACCGATGATGTGATGAGTAGCAAGGAAGAATGAACAAAAGAGCTTTCACACAGCATGTCATCCTTCTTTAATTTTCAGTTAAAATATCTGAATAAACCATGTTTCGCTTTCCTTTTTATAAGTAATCACAAAATACTAAGTTTTGGTGGTAATGTGAGAAAATGTGAAAACACTTAAGTGGAGAGAATGTGTTTTATTTTCCAAAGCGTTGTAGGTGACTGCAGTGCATATCTTCACATTGCGAGCTGCATGCGTTGCTCAGTAACTTGATGTGTTGCACGTCTGGTGGCTCTGGCGCGCCCCGCAGACTTGTGGCATGACAGAGTGGAAATGTTGCAATGTGGAATTAGTAATTTGGCTGTACAAAAAGAAGAAACTGTGCATGGAATGATTGAAATCTTCTCTCGCTGCCATTTCCTGACCTTAGACAAACACCTGACAAGAGTTCGCCATGCGGGCCAAAAAAGACTGCATCAGGTTTAATGGTTATTTATTGCGCCCAGAGTCTTGTGAGATGTCTTTATGTGAACTCTGTGTATCATGTTTCCACAGGAGATGATTTTACAGCTGGCCTGGTTTGGCCAAACGACAATTTCAAGCATTTCATAGAGTCCCCTCGGCATTAGAGCCGTTTGGTTTCACACGGCCAGCTCTTCGCTTACCATTAGAAATGTAGCTTTTCATTCATTTTCCACTATTTAGCTGCAGTTACTCCCACCCAGAGCTTGAGCCCGCCGCTGTGAGCTTAGGGTGGAAGTTGGAAAGTGTCCCCGACTGTACAGCTTGCCCAGTGAGCGGCGTCAGGGAGGAAGCAGCGGTGGTTGGAAGCTAGTCTCAGGTTGTACAAAGACAGCCATGTCTTTATAAACCAGCATCAGGGACGCAGTCTGATGGATGAACCAACTTGAGTTTCAGCCTGTCAGCAGCTTAGCAGCACATGAAACCAGAAGGCTTTTGTTTTTTTTTGTATGTCCCAGTCGCTTGTTAATGTCTTTACCACTAGCAAAAATTCAGCAATTTGTCTTTTTTTGAAACCGCTATTATTTTTTTAATTCACAATTTGACGATGGTGGTATCTGTTTGTCATATTCAAATTATGGCACCATATCCTGCCGGGACAGTTTGACTTGTTTTTGCGTTTGTCATTGCCGTTCGGCTACAAATGGAAAATAAAATCCAATCTGGTGTTTCCAACGGGTTAGTAATGTGTGTGGGATTACCAGGTTACGCCCAGTCATAGGTCTAATTAAACTCTACTGCTTTATCACAATGCAGTAGAAGATCATAAAGTTTATTTCAGTAATTTAGCTTAAAAAGTCAAACTTGCATATACAGATAAAATCAGGAACTTACATTGTATAAAAAGGCAAATGCCCTCAAATTTGCATTTATTCCATTAGCTGAAGGCCAGAATAAATAAAAATAAGATTGTTTTTAAATTTTTCTTTTCAATCTCAGACATTTACATTTCCTTTTATAAACCAGAACTTGTTTGAATCAATTTTTGTCTTTCCACAGGTTTGTAAGTCAACTTGGTTGTTGCCTGCAAACCTGCTCAAAGTCTGATCAGTAATTTTCTATGACACTTAGACATAGGCCTTTCAAAAAAACATTGACTTTGTTGTCATTAAGCCACTTTGTAACTAACCTGGTGCTGTGATTCAGGTCAGTGTCCGTTTGGAAGATTCATTTACGCTCGAGGAAAAATTTCCTGGCTGCTTTCTGGAGATTTTGCTCGGATGTTTCTACACAACCTGCGTTAGTCACGATGCCATGTGGAGAACCCACACAGCAGGACGCTGCCATCCCCGTTTTCCCAGTTGAAATTGTGTGCTTAGATTTGCAAGCTTTCCCATAATTCCTGTAAATACATCAATGGTTAGTGAAACCAAAAACCTTTGGTTTGTGTTGAACGAAATGATTAAATCATTTACTTTTAAGTATTTTTAGACAATCATGCATCATCTTCATGTATTTAATCATACGTGCTTTTAAAGCCTCCATGTTGTTTGCCCCAACAGGAAGGCGGGCCTCATCCTCTCCCAGCTGGACGAGCTCTCTCTGTGGTGTAAGGGCCTCCTGCAGGAGCCAAAGATTGGCCTTCGCCGGATGTCCCTCAAGTTCCTGTCCTGCCGTTACACCGACACCAAAGCCTTTGGGCTCAACTGGTCCGAGATGGGCCAGGACGTACACAAGGCCTGTGACGAACAGACACTCACTGTCATGTACAACGACTACGGAGAGCCCAAAGAGCTCTAGAGGTTTGGTTTCAAAAGGATCAGCACAGTTTCCTCACAGTTTCTCAAGAAAACACAAATTTTACATACAAAAGCTGCTGAGATTCATGTCTTATTTCTAAGTGCTGCACATTATTTGAAATGAAATCTGGTCCATTTACCTTTAATGATACTCAGAAACAAAGTACTAATAACATTAGCTGTCATTAGCAATGCTCTGTAGCACCTGCCAGTCCCTGAGCTTTTGGTCAGTCTGTAAACTTTACTTCTTTATTCTAATGAAGAGTTAAAATTAAAGAAATCTATTATGATTAAATTAAAGGAATAGCAACAGATTCCTCTACAAGTTTGAACTTAGATAGGTCCACACTGTGATATGTGGTTTATATTAAATCCTCCTAAGACAACAGTTTTGATCCAAATTAAAGTGTTGCTGTTGGCTAGCACCTACCAAACAATGAGATAACTTTTATTTATATTATGGCATTCCTTTTAGCTGCAAAACAGACAAGTTCATTTTTCTTAGAGCTATCACACTTGAGAAGTTAATATAGAGTAGAGTATTATACATATGCATCTTAATACATTAGGACATCATCAAAAAGTTTCTTTATTTCAGTAATTCAATTTGAAAATTGAAACAAATGAATTCGATGTTCATTTTTATGATTATAGCTTACAGCTGATGAAATTCCCAAATTTCTTTGCTTAGCAGATTCGAAAATGACATAAGAGCAGTAAAATCAGAGTGTTAAAAGCAAAATGTAAAAATGTGTGTCCATGTACCATACAGTGAAAGCATTCAATAGTTGGTCAGGTGTGACATGGATGCAGTCGGCCTTTGGCTCTGTTTAAATAAGTCCAGGTTGCTCTAATGGGCGTCTTTAAATTGTCCCATCATCTTTCTGCTTCTGCTTGGCATTGCTTCATCATCCGCTTGTTGTTACCCCCGTTGTTTTCTTCACTTTTAATCACCATATTTTTTTCATCCACTCATTACGCCAATAATATGGCCTCTTGTATGCATCAGTATGTCTGATGCTGTCCTGATTTGTTGCTGTATCCAGCAGCTTCTTGCTGGGTTATTTTCAAGTCAGCAGTTTTCCCTGTTATTATGTAAGACACAATATAACTTTTTTAAAATGAAATAATAGTTCGATTTTCCCGTCTTCAGATTTCATTAGCTTTAAAGCTGCAGCATGTAACTTTTATGAAAAATGTGCTTTGTATATGTTTGTTAAAACTGTCACTATGTTGTGACAGTATAAGACAGGTAATCTGTGGTTGTACTGCTATCTGCAGAAATGCACCGCTCGGTCAGAAACAACCAATCAGAGCCAGGAGGAGGAGGGTCTTAGTGCTGTCAATCACTCTGATGTACATGCAGCTTTTGTAAAAGTTAGATATTGCCGCTTCAAGCTATGAAACTAATCAAAATTATTGGAAATAAATACTTAAAATATCTTTGCATTTGTGTAATAGGTGCATAATTAGGCATTTTAATGACGACTTAATCCACTGAGGTGCATCAGTATTTCTGATACTGTCCTGATTTGTCGCTGGGCAGAATTTTCTTTCTTTGGTGGGCCTCTGTATTGAACTATGCTGGTAGAAAGGTAAACAAAGTAAATGGAAGAAGTGTGAAGCTATTTTAGAGATTAAAAAAAAGGTTTACACTGTACATAACATTATCATGAAGTTTTAGCAACAACATATATATAACCTGAATGTAGTGTTGATACTTATTTACCGTTGTAAACTATTTGTTTGAAATAACTCAAACCCAAGCCGTGTTGACTTACTTCAGTAATAACTTTAAAAAAAATTCACACTGTATTTTCTTAATCCTTTTAATGTTCAAACATCAATTTTAACCAGCAGTAAAACTACACTGAAGCTTTTCTTTGACTTCGTTTCTCATTTTAATAATACGTCTGAGGGCCATGTCGATGATTGATGTCAGAAAAAGATTTTTTTTTTCTTTTTAACAAATCTAATGTGTGAATACTAAAATAAATGCCTGTAGATTTTTGTATAGATAGTAATACATAATTACATCACGATTTAATCTTTTACTCCTGTATATACAATATTCTCATTGTGATATTTTACGGCATTGATGTGTGCTTTAGTCGATATCTTAACGAACCTACATATAAGCTGTGTATTGTAGTTTTTGCAAGATTAATGCACTGATTTTGTCCCTGTGAGTGATATGATTGTAGTTTGGGAACACTGACTTTTGGAGCAGTTTGGGGTGAAATTAAGGACTATTAAAAGAAAATAAAAAACATCAGAAATCTGTTTTTATCTTTGAAAATGTTTCTGATCTGCATGAAATCCTGTTTATAATATGTGTCCCATAGTGAGTTTTCATGTTGACCTTTGCTACTTTAAGCAAAAAAACACTTACCAATGAAGTTTTTCACAGCACTAATGGTTTGTCTATCAAATCTTTAATTTGTGCTCTGCAGATATTCCTGCTCCTGTTTAACTGTCAGCTTTCTGTGACAGAATTGAGACTGGTGTTGCTAATTGTTGTTGCAGTTCTGATCTCAGTGCTCAGACTGCAGCTCAAATGTTTCATTGAAATAAAATAACCCCTGAAAAATGCGTAGGATTTGTGTGCGTCATGTATAACTATCCAGGTTCTGAGAGTTCGTTGTTGCCAGATTTTTGTACATTTAATGTCAAATTTGATTGGGTTCTACAAAGCATTTTATGATTCATTACTCCCTCCCCAATTTGCAATGCAGAGATTTTAGACAGTGGACCCATCGTGTTTGTTGGGTTCGTAGTTAAAATCCCAAAAACTATGATAACATCCTATTTTAATAGTTTACATACCAGATATAAAATGCATTAATATACCCAGTGGAAACTGGGTTACAGCCAATCAGCACTCTTGGTCTGGCTGTTTATCAAACGCCAGCCAATAGCATGTCAGCTTTCCAAATGGCATTTCAAATATGATGATGATGATGATCGCTATTCTCGACCGGCCTTTTTTCGTTAGTTTGCAGTTGTTACATTTCCAGATGCTGGATTAAGTGGTGCAGAGTGAGATGTTCAAAGAGTGAACACTGGTTTAAAAGGCAATCCTGCTTCAATTTCTGCAATTGCATCCCTCACCTGTTTGTTGTGTTCCTGTGTCTTCATGATGCCGTTTGTTCGTTCAATGTGTTGTAACAAACTTCAGAGGCCTTCACATGTCAACCTTTTTTTTTTTTTACTATTTAAGTGGCTTCTGTAAGCAATTAGTGAATTTAATAAAATATATATTTAAATATATATATATATACCTGAGACAATTATGCATGTTTTAAAGTACAAGCAAAACAAATGTAAAAGAATGTAAAGACTGTCATTCTATGCAGATTACATTTCTCAGCAGCTCACATGCGTACTGTCTGGGTCAGAAGAAACCCAAAGTATTCTAATAAGTAGTGTAAAGTATTCTAATATGATTGCATGAATCACCTAAACCCCTTTATGAACAGAGATATCAGTCAAACAGGACATGATTCAGGTCTGTATAAAGTTGGAATTTATTATATTGAGTACAAAGTACAGTAAAATATCACAATATACTTTAATTGATCTTATGTACTGATGTGTTCCCTCGTATTGGTTGGTGACTGAGACCAGAATGTGTCTGGATATGGATGAAGTCTGTGCTGAGTGAATGGACGGCCTTACACTTCAGTTCATCTCACCTTCACCGTATGTGCAGATTTGTTTCAGTGGTACTGATAAGAGCATAGAGAGGATAATAAATGTGTTTACAGTCAATATCTGAAATTACACAATGTTCAGTTAGACCTAATAACTGTCATAATTGAGCAACTAGACACACGTCCATGCACTGCTGCTTTGGGAAGCCCAGCTGCATAATACAGTAGCACAATAACATAACGTGAACAGTGATATAAATATAGCAATGACCTGTTTGGCTTATAGGTGGCCTTGTGGGATATACTGGATGATGCAGATATACGATCTATACACGTTAGTCTTTACATGCGTTTCTCCAGTAGCCTTCAGCCGTGAGGAGCGGCCCGACTCTAATCAGATCCAGAAACGTACTTGAGCTCATTCATAAGTGATTTGATCCAATTATGATGACTTTATTTCTGGAGGAGGGCTGCAGTGTGTTGGGTTCTGATCTCCAAAACAACCTTTTCTAATCTCTTACGTCTTAGCTAGGAGCAAGGAAACGTATCATGTCTGGATGTCATTCGATGTAATGACTCATTGGATGCAGCTTAGCAAGAAAATGAAATACAAATGGCATTTAGTCACAATCTTTGTATTGAGAAATGTTACACATCTGGTTTATTTTTTTTAACTCGTGGTGAATGTGATGCAGTTCGACTTTTTAGACAACTTCAGCTTCCTTTCACCTCTGCATCTTATTGCATTCCTCCACCGGTTCCACCTCTTCAGTCCAAGGTTTTTACTTTGCTCTTGTTTTCTTCGGCATCTGGATCACGGCAAGTGCACTCGTCCTCGCTGCAGTCCGCTCCAAACTGGATGACCTGTCGGTAAACAAACAGAATGATCTGCTAATCGAATTCCCAGTCCTGGTTCAGAGATTCAGATCTGTAACTCTTGTTCTCTGGAAAGGTGCGTGCCTCCTTACAGATGTCTCCTGTTTTTTGTCTTTTTGTCACACTCGAGCGTTTCAGATCAGCAAACGGATTTAAATATCAGACTAAGGTAGCCCAACTAAATCCGAATAGATGTTTTTGAATGTTTACACGAAGGGAAAAATTTTATCCAAACCAATCTTTAGTTCAGCTCAAATTGGGTTATGCAGCAAAACAGATAATCTGAGAAGTAGAGGGCAAGTCCAAATTTCAATACTTATAAAAATTGAAAGCTTTAAAATAGGCCAGTCACTGAAGCATATGCCATTCATGCTTCAGTGGAGCAGAATTAAAACAATTCTGCCAAGAAAATGTCATAGTGGCACTATAAATTATTAACTAAATTATTATAACTAGTAAATTATTAGGTTGTGCCATGATGAGTTTTGAATAGATTTTTTTTCCGTAATAAATAAATTATTTAAAAATTGCTTTTTGTATTTTCCCAGGTTGTCTGTATATTCCTGTCTGATGATATGGAGCATTAAATGTGATTTTAAAAAGAACTGAAATCGCTAAGAAATGGGGGGCAAAAACCTTTACACAGCACCATGCTTGTTTTTTTTTACTCCGTACAAGGTCTATGTAGTTTTCACCTACTGGAATTTAAGACTTTTTAAGACTATTGTGAATAAAATTCCAGACCACAACAGTGATGTACAAAAGAAATGCAGGGGACCAAAACTGTGAAATTGCTGGGGTCTTTTTATGGCTCTTGGCAAAAGCTTTGTGCTTCTCTCAGAATGAAATTGGCACATGGGTCTCTAGCTAACCACTTAGCTAGCTAGAGACCCATGTGCTAGCTGCTAATGAGCCATATACTAGCAAGCAAATATTAGCAGCTTGTTACAGGTAGCCTTAATCACCTTCAGTCATGGCACAGTGAGTGAAGATGTCTGATCAGACGTCTGAACAACAAAACCCAACATAGAATATGAGATTAAATAGTCCCACCACAACAAAATTTAAGACTTGTGATTAACATATTTAATGCCAACCAACATTTTCTTAAATGAAATTAAAAAAATTTAAGGCAGTAATTTTAGATAAATGAATTTAAGTCTTTTTAAGAATGCATGGACGCCCTGTAAATAGGGGGAAACAAAACAAAACAAGTGAAAGTGTTGTGAAATACGGAGAATAAGATTAGCCTTTAAGAGGGCCTCCCACTTGAGTTGTTACATTTCAACTGTTGCAAGGAGCAAAACTCTGAATGGCAAAACCAGACAATAAAAACCGCGTTTGCTTGGACCAACTGCGCAGCATTGTGCTGGTGCTGAAAGGTAAGCGACCTCAGTACTCGTCACCTCTCCTCACGGCTTCAAAGAGAGCTCAAAGGGCCCTCAGAAGGCAGATAAAGAGCACATCAAATGATCAGACGTTGGCCGTTGAGCGGCGAGAGAGCCTTGTCGGTCGTTCAGGAGGGAGAGGAGGAGGGACGTGCGCACCACCGTGGAGATGAACGGATGAACACATGTTAGGAATCAACAACAAGAGGCTGCCCACTCTCGTCTAGGAAGCGAGCCATCACCACAGGTTGCAAAATAAACTCTGGTGCCCCGTGAAGCAGTCTGTTGCAAGAAATATAAACATTTGCTCCTGGAGAAAAGGAGTGGAAGGAAGACTGGGAAAAAGGAAAGGGGAGTGGGAGGCAGAGGAAGGAAAAAAACGATGACGACGGCGCGCAGTACGAGGTGGAGGGTAATGAACGTCGCTGCTAATTGCGCCCGCTTTGCAGAGTGCGAGAGAGTTGATGGTCGGGTGTGGAGCGGTTTCACCGAGGGCTCTTAACAAGCTGCAGGAAGGCACCAGCAGTGCCATCTAAGATGAGTTGGCACTCCTGTTAAATATTTCTCTAACGGTTTCATTCTGATTCAGGGATGCCAACTTGCAGTGAGCCTAAGAGCACTCCATTTTTGAAGCTTCCTAACAATCGTTGGATGGGGTTCTGTTGCTTCATGCACACAAACAAAAGCCAAGTCCTTTGAGTGTTTCTGAGCATGTAAAAGTTACCTCCCACTGTTTACTGCAACACACTGAAAAATAGAGCACACATGACGAGAGCGCTTCAATAAGAAGCAGTCGGCCTTGCATGCAATGAGAACCAAACAAGCCTTGCTATGAGGGGCCGTTTAGGACAAAATTTACGTTTTGTCTCTCACACACTACCAAAAACTCTCGCATACTCAAACAAATTACATTTTGTCTCTCACACACTACCAAAAACTCACGCATACTCAAAAAAAATAGCCACGCACACTCAAAAATTACTCACGCACATTCAAAAAATACTCAAATTGCGTATACACACACTACTAAAATGTCACACACACATTCACAAACGTTAACTTTCTCGCTCACATACACTACTACCAGCTCGCGCACATACACTACTACCAGCTCGCGCACATACAGTACTACCAGCTCGCGCACATACACACAAACGTTAACTTTCTCGCTCACATACACTGCTAACAGCTCGCACACACAAATACGTTTATCTCTCACATACACAAGACTAAAGTTGAACACACACACAGTACTAAGACTCGTTTTATGTATGTGTGAGAGCGAGACTTTTTATGAATGTGTGAGAGCGAGACTCTTTATGAATGTGTGAGTTGTCACGGAAGAGGCGGGGCATAATTTTTGGATCAAACTGCGCATGCGTAGATCCTAAACTATAAGTTTCGATTGTTGACTCACTGTATGTTCTGTTACTTAGTATATTTGTGCTTTTAAATATATATAGAACGTTTAACTTTCTTGTAGATTAAATGTGCTATAGAAATAAATGAATCTGATTGATTGATTAAAAATAGCAAAATTGCTGTAGTACAATCTGTCCACTGGGTGCCAGTAACTAACTCTAATTCGAAACGAGAGAGAATTGGTCAGGCAGCTGCCATTTTAAACAATTAGAGTTAGCCATGTTCGGTATAGCAAACTCTTTCTTCTTCGGCACTAGTTGGCGCCGGTTAATAATTCCTGTAATACTGGCACCCAGTGGACAGATTGTACTACAGCAATTTTGCTATTTTTAATCAATCAATCAGATTCATTTATTTCTATAGCACATTTAATCTACAAGAAAGTTAAACGTTCTATATATATTTAAAAGCACAAATATACTAAGTAACAGAACATACAGTGAGTCAACAATCGAAACTTATAGTTTAGGATCTACGCATGCGCAGTTTGATCCAAAAATTATGCCCCGCCTCTTCCGTGACAACTCTCACACATTCAAAAAGAGTCTCGCTCTCACACATTCAAAAAGAGTCTCGCTCTCACACATTCATAAAGAGTCTCGCTCTCACACATTCATAAAACGAGTCTTAGTACTGTGTGTGTGTTCAACTTTAGTCTTGTGTATGTGAGAGATAAACGTCTTTGTGTGAGCGAGCTGTTAGCAGTGTATGTGCGCGAGAAAGTTAACGTTTGTGTGTATGTGCGCGAGCTGGTAGTAGTGTATGTGCGCGAGCTGGTAGTAGTGTATGTGAGCGAGCTGTTAGCAGTGTATGTGCGCGAGAAAGTTAACGTTTGTGTGTATGTGCGCGAGCTGGTAGTAGTGTATGTGCGCGAGCTGGTAGTAGTGTATGTGAGCGAGCTGGTAGTAGTGTATGTGCGCGAGCTGGTAGTAGTGTATGTGAGCGAGAAAGTTAACGTTTGTGTGTATGTGCGCGAGCTGGTAGTAGTGTATGTGCGCGAGCTGGTAGTAGTGTATGTGCGCGAGCTGGTAGTAGTGTATGTGAGCGAGCTGGTAGTAGTGTATGTGAGCGAGCTGTTAGCAGTGTATGTGAGCGAGAAAGTTAACGTTTGTGTGTATGTGCGCGAGCTGGTAGTAAGTGTATGTGCGCGAGCTGGTAGTAGTGTATGTGCGCGAGCTGGTAGTAGTGTATGTGCGCGAGCTGGTAGTAGTGTATGTGAGCGAGAAAGTTAACGTTTGTGAATGTGTGTGTGACATTTTAGTAGTGTGTGTATACGCAATTTGAGTATTTTTTGAATGTGCGTGAGTAATTTTTGAGTGTGCGTGGCTATTTTTTTTGAGTATGCGTGAGTTTTTGGTAGTGTGTGAGAGACAAAATGTAATTTGTTTGAGTATGCGAGAGTTTTTGGTAGTGTGTGAGAGACAAAATGTAATTTTTTTGAGTATGCGAGAGTTTTTGGTAGTGTGTGAGAGACAAAACGTAATTTTTTGGAGTGTGCGTGGCTATTTTTTTGGAGTATGCGAGACCTTTTGGTAGTGTGTGAGAGACAAAATGTAATTTGTTTGAGTATGCGAGAGTTTTTGGTAGTGTGTGAGAGACAAAATGTAATTTGTTTGAGTATGCGAGACCTTTTGGTAGTGTGTGAGAGACAAAACGTAAATTTTGTCCTAAACGGCCCCTCATACCTTGCTGCTTTGTCTCTTTTGGTAGACACACACACAGATTCCTATTAACAAGTCAAAGAACATGGAACTTGGAGCACACACAATGCCTTTTGAAAAATAAAAAAACTGTACTTCTTGAACTTTTACACATCATTTCAGATTTCAACATCAAACTTTAGTGTGTTTTATGGAGGTTTTTACAGATAAAAATTTCTGTTCAGTTCCACTGATTTGATATTTCGTAGAACCACCTATTGCAGATTGAAACGTGTTTTGAGGCCTGGCCATTATACCGTTTTAGTACTTTAATCTAACCCTGTAACTCCACCCATATTTTTACCGTCTTTGTCTAGGGAGACGTGTTTTCCAGCTTCAAACTATTTTTCAGGACTGTCCTCTATTAAGCTCCATTGTTCCCTGCTGAAGAGAAACCTTCCCACCGCACGTTACCATCATCACTGAGTTTCACAGTGTAGATTTTGTGCAATGCTAGGTTTTTTTCCACATATACTGTTATCTGTAGGCCTGATTTGTGGATTTCACAACTCATAACTGTACTGTCAGCAGATTTTCCCCTTCAAATTATGGATTTATGCAGCTCCAAAGCCTCCATGGGCAACTTCAGTGTTCCTCTAACTATTCCTCTCCTTGTCCGCCCATTTAGTTTAGGGTTATGGCCATGTTTAACTAGGTCTTTTTTTGCCATACTTTTTCCATTCATAGATGATCAAACTGAACAGAGCTCAATGGGATGCTTAGAGTTCAGGATATTTTTGATAAGCTAACCCTGCTTTCAAATTCTCCACAATTTTTACTTAAATCCTTCGTTTGTTGGTCTCGTGATCTTGTTTCATCACCAAAAAGCTGGATTTTATTTCTTAATTCGCATATAATTAAACTTGTGTTTATTTAGGGGTATCAGAGTAAATGGATTTGAACGAATTTAAAATATGTACACAAAACCACCCTGTTATTTCATTCCACTGAAGCATCCATTCACCACTTTGTTGGTTTACTGCATCATTTAGGTACATTTAATTTTCTTTTGGGTTTGATGGACAGAATCATTTTCCAAGACACAGTAGTAGAAATTCTAATTCCTCATCTGTGTGTTTGAGATTTATATGAAACAAAAATGACACAACCTGGAGTGAAACCTGCATGACTTCATAGAAACGGTGAATTTTTGCAAAGACACCCACCAACCCCCCCCCCCCCCTCCGGTCCCAACCCCTGCTCTGTAGCGCTGCTGCAGTGATGGTCAGGATGCTGACTCTCCCGCCGACTGAGCTTACTTCCTCAAAATACAACCCCCGCTTGCTGAGCTACTGTTTAACAGTGGCCGAGAAAACCGCAGAGCGTCAGACACCTCTAGCTGCTCCCACACTTAGAACCCTCCTCCCCTCATACCACCACCTCCCGCTCTGTACTCCAGTAAAATAAAAGCAGTTAGTGGCAGTCTGGCAACTCATTTATTATGACGGCAGCTACAGACTCGGTGAACTCCTGCTCGGCTGAGGAAGGAGCTGCCAGTGAGTCATGGCGTGCTGCGGACATGAAGGAGACAGCGGAGGTTCGGCCAACTGTAGGCCGTACGAATTAACGGCCAGGGCCCCCCGAATAAGGGAATATGTGGTTGTACACTAGCCAAAGAGGGGGTGTATTTAAAAAGAAGTATTGGGGGAGGAGGGTGGACTTCCCTAATGTCCACATGGGAGAGACGTTGTCATGAAAGCATGGAAAAATAGGAAGAAAAATGTGTTTATCCAGGGGCAGCTGAAGGAACAAATGGCTTGTGGTTTCCTGCGCTGCTTCACCTGGACTCACTCATTATTATTCATACCATTTCTCTTAGCCACCCAATAGGTGCAGTAGCCATTTAGCACAATTACTGCAATGAGATACTTTCTTTAGTGAGTAAACATCCAGTGATTTCCTAAAACGTATTATGCCAGAACCATAAAGGAAACCTTCTACAGTCAGTTCATATCTCTTAGATTCCTTATGCAGCTTTTAATGAGAGAAAAATCAGAAGCAGGGAGTTGTATATAGGTGCAAACTTGTGTTTTTACAATGTGAGCAAGTCTGCTCTGTTGTTTCTGAGCACATTAAACAGACCAAACAGCCACAGCTACTAAAAGGAGAAAGGAAACTAACATGAATCTGTGTTTATTTGCTTAGCAGAGGTCTCCTGCACAGCACTCCTGCCAAAACCAATTCTTTTCTACAACTGTAAACAGGAAGAATCTGAGTCTGAATGCAGCTTAAGCATCTAAGCTTCAGAATGATTCCAGAATACTAAACTGCGTCCAAAGAATCTGATGGAAAACACATCTGACAGCGTTCAAAGGGAGGGAAATTGATACCTTTCGGGTGGAGAGCGTGGACGAGCAGCAGTCTCCTCCATCGTACTGGCAGTAGGCCCGGTTGTTGATGGTGTCGCACCAGCCGTCCCCTCCGAAAGGCTAAACAGGAGAAAAACAAGAATCAGGAGACAATCTTCCTGCAAACTGTCATTCTCCCCTCACACAGCACAAAAAGCTGGGAGGGCAGAAGATGAAACCATGACTCAAGACTTTACAAGGAAACAGATTTTCTCAAAGTTGCTCACATCGTCATACAATTAAGTTGTTTGGGACAAAATGTCAGCGAGACAGATCAAAATAAACGCAGAGTATTTCAAGTCTGATCCAAGCTGCATAATTAGAAATATCTGAAAATCTGTTGTGAGTTTAACGGTGGCTTTAACAGGGTGGCCAATGAAAAACAAACAGTGACCTCTGTCCAGACCTGGATGTTTGTTCAACAAAAAATCTGATTTCCTAAGCAAAGTAAACCAAGTTGCAGCGATTGACGTAAATCCAATAAAAGTAGCTTTAAGTCTGGCAGTAAAACAAAAAAATCATTTTTTTCACTGCAACAGTAGATGTAGTCACAAACAATAAAGAAGTGCCGCATGTTGAAGTTGCATTACTCTACAAAATTATTTTTCTTTGATCGGTAATACTGGGTTTGATCCTACTGCATACAGATTACACAGAGTCACGTAAGTGCTTATGTTTGCTCCTTTATCTTCCTTTTTTTGCCTTTCATAAACCAAACGTTCAGGTCAACTTGGAAATCAAGGTCCCAAAGTCTAGAGGAAGAGTGAAAAAGCACAGATTCCAAGTTGCTTGAGGGCTAGTGAGAGGTTTTGAAAAGTCAGTGATATTTTAGGTTATGTCATCTACTGCTTTATCATGTCCAGACCCAGCATAGCCACTTACCTTTGGTACGGCCTCTGCCGGGATGCCAATAACAGTGGAGGATGTTGTAAAAGGAAATATAGTCACCCCTTATATCCCAAGTATATCTCCAACATTTATCCGTCCTCTGAAGATCTTAAGGAAAGTGGTAGCATGGATGAATTATAGCTTTCAGGCCACAAAGGTCTGTATAAAATTCTTCCAGCAGAACTGCCGGGATCTCGAGTTGATATTTTTGGCTTGGCCTCCTCATATATTCTGCAGCCATCCTTCAATATCTCCTGGCCTTATTTGCCGTTCAGTAAAACAGTCAAGGCTGCTTGTTAGCAGAATTGTAGTGTAGTACCTTGGTGGATCGTTGTGTACCCTGTAAAGTCAATATCCAGGCCAGATGGTTTATATTTTGAGCTGTAAAAACACCAATGCCATATTTATTTTGTATATCTGCATTGTAAATTGTTGACTATTTGAAAATCTTATCATTTTTCATTTTTAATGTTTGAGCAGGACACATTCGGGTCGAGCTGAGATCATCAATATAATAGAGACAGAGGGGAAAGTGGATTTAATCCATTAAGGAGAAGCTCTTCGCTAAATGTTTTAGCTAATAATCGTCTTTGAGGGTTTTATTGAAGAGGAAAAAGGGCTCAGGGATAGTTGAAGATTAATGTGTGATTCGTAAAAGCCAAGCCTTAAATGGAAGGTGGTAAGAAACGGACTATTGTGAATTGCTTGGGTATTTGGTTGATATAATATACATTCAACACCAAAACTCATGCACATCTTTGGCACAGAACTTGTCTCCTCCCTGAGCGGTATGATCGGTGGACATTTCAGTGGTGTTTGTTCTTGCATATTTTACATTTGAACAGATGAATGTGGCACCTTCTGGCATCTGGGAATTGTTCCTACGGATGACTCAGACTTCTAATGATTCCTTGGCATATTTATTTAGATTTTCCTATGATATCACTCAAGACGGCAGCGTGTTTGAAGTGTTAGACTAACACGTTTGCCTCCATCTAACTCAAAAAGTTGGGAGTTAACCTATTAGAACCACACAAAGGTATTTATCATCTGGGTTTTTCCACATTGTTTAAATGCAGTAGTCTTAGTGTAAGTAAACACTAAGACTACTAAGAGGCACTGTGTCTTTTCCACCTTTTAGGGCAAATTATTTCATTAAATGTATATTATAAACTCCCTCAGAGGAGTTGAGTTTATCTTGGAATAAAGTATCTGTAAAGCTCTCAAACAGAACTGTTAGAACTTGATGTTTTGTCTTTATAGTCCAAGGGCCCATTTTTCAGAAGGAAATTCCAGAAACAAATAATCAGGTAGACTGTTAACTTTGTCCGGTCTCTTAAAGCTGCTGCAGGGAAGAATAAACTAAAGCTGCGGTCCCAGAGTATTTAAGAGGAGACAGTTGCCAACTGCAATGCTTAAGATTGATTAGTATGTAGCTCGATGCTTCCTGTGGTGGTCCTTTAGACAGTGAGATGTTATGTATGAAAAATCTAAAGTGCATGAAAACATTACATTGAGTAAACTGATTAATGACGTGAGACCTTGAGTGCCTTCAAACTGCAGTCTGTGTGTTTGGGAAGATGCAGAATATTTTCTGGTTTTAGCCAGCCTGCATGAGCAATATCATAAATCAATTTACTCAGAGTATATTAGGTACAGGAGCCTTTTCACATCTTATTTAGCTGACCTGATACTAGCACTTTATAAATAAGCAGAGATACATTCAATATCTGTTACATTTTGTCAATGATTTCTGGTGACTGGCAGTTCGTAGATGTGCTGTGCTTGGCTTTGTCGTCAGTTGCACACATATTTAAAGTGCATGTATTTTTTTTTAAGGTTTTGTTGGCTTTAGTGGCCTTTATTTGAAAGTAGTTTGACAGGAAAGAGGGTTATGAGAGACGGGGAAGACATGAGGCAAATATCGCCAAGCCGGGAATCGAACCTGCAACTACAGGCACGAGGACTAAGGCCTATATACACGAGTTGCCCTCTGCCCCCTGCGCCACCACAGAACCCCCAAAGTGCATGTATTTCGATGATGAAAGGCTTTTAAAAACTTTTCTTTCTACAATAATTTTAAAATAAATGCAGAAGATAGAGGAAAAATATACTTTTGGTTGTGTTTAGTGAGCAGATGGGGACATTTTAAAGAGGCAACTGGTGAAGATGGAAAGAAGCTGCTGCTGAAAAGATTTCTGCAGATTTCCTGATTTGATGTAAATCCCCTACCTTTCCTAAATAAATAGCTACTGCATAAATAAATCTACTTAATCGCCCTGTTTCTGACTAAATGCTAGCATTAGCAGCTAAGCACTATCAAGATACTACCACAAATAATCTCTCACAAAATAGATTAGATTCTAGAAACTAGATTTTTCTTTTCGACATAAAGTTATTTGTTTGAAAGGAAGTTTTACTCTTTTTTTTCTGGGTGAAATTTGTTCCACCTTCCTTAAACTGGATGGCAGTAATGCATCTAGTTGTTTTTTAAACTCCAGCAAACAAGAAGAATATGCGCCTTCTGAATCTCAAAGTCGAAGACGGAAGAACTTCAAAAAGTTGTCCAGAGTTGCTATGAGAGGCAGGGCATTTTATTGACGAAGCTTTGAGGCGAACTCCACAAAGTCAGACCTCTTTAATACTTACATGCAAATCAATGCATGCAATCGCTCTCTGCGATCACAGAAGAGGATTGGTCACAGAATTTGATGCAACACCTGGAAAGTGTTTCAAGTAGTGTGGTGGAGAACAGCTGAAGTACTTCTTGTAAATTTGCAATCACTCTGGGCTCGAGGTGGTTTCAGAGAGCAGAAATAATTCCAATGACTTTGATAAACTGTTCTAATTCATCTACTACAAACTCCAACTTTTAAATCCATGGCTTGGTCTAAAACGCATCATCAGTTCAGGACAAAGCGCATTCAAGTCCTGCAGTGTCAGAGAAGCCACGTTTGAACACAACATGTTCACAACATGAACACAACACCAAACCAAAGCAATCAATTTCACAGGATCAACTTAAGTCCACTGACTCTGATGACTAGGTTTGATCATTTAAATTATTTTATTACTGCGCTCACACAGGAGCTATGAAATAAATAAAAACACGGCGAAATAATTAAATATATTTTAAAATAAAAGTTTTCTTTAAAAGGACATTTTGTTGTTTAAGTTCATTATTTAAAAAGATGGATTTAATTATTTCATTTAATTATTTTATTGAATTTTTCTTAATGTAATGTATTGATGTATTTGATCATTTAATGTACCGTAGTAAAGAATTTAGTAGTGAATCAATGATGTTTCTAATCGTTTTATTATACATGTAGTTAATTGATTAGCTAATTAATTAAGGTGTGTGTGTTTTATGATATTTTTACTTCTGTAATTTTGCCACCTCCAGCCCTCCATATCACACAGGCAAGCACAGAACTGTGAAGAGTGATGCCGCTACAGGGAACTGCACGCAGCAGGCCAGCTGGTTTCTGTGCGATCTTTTCACAATAACTCCCCTCCAACCAGAGACAAAAGCAGCAGCCAACCTCACATCTAGTTTTCATAAGTAGTCCTCTTCTCAGTGCCGTTTCTTTCAAGAAGAATATGCTCTATCATCATCACCTGTCAAAAGATTGCAAAACATTAATCGGAATTCTATTGAACACTCCACCGGTGATATATTCTATATGTTTCTTCCTACCAAGAATTGCTATCATTCTTTATGCAGCAGACATTCTGTCAAGTTGCTTCCAGCAATGGAATCAAGCCATCACGTGTCATTGTCGTAATAATAATAATAAATAGTTTTCTCTTTTGCTATTCCCTACATGATTAAGAGCCTATGTTTTATTATTATTTTGTTAAACTGTGTGCAGAGGTGTGTGCGCTTATGACGGAGAGAATTTTCCATCTTAAAAAAGTATTCACAGCTCTTAAACACATTTCAAGGACAATGAGTACAGGTTTGTATATATTTGTAGAAATTAGAGATGCAGGTTACCGGTTAATAAGTTAATCTAAAGTTGACCGATTTTATCGATCGCCTAACAATTAATTGATAATAAAAAACACCCTGAGTTTTCTCAGCGAGCCATTCTACAACACAAAGGGCTTTAAAAAAAAGCACATCATAATATTTTAACAGTATTTGTGTAATTTTTATTAAATATTAAACAAACTACCTTACACATTATTAAACTTAGATATTCATAACAAAACAGGATCCCATTGGGTTGCTGGATAGAAAGAAAGCTAAAAAGATTAAAATATATGAAACACTTAATGAACAGAGACATGTAGAAATATCATTTAAGTTAAAGATTAAGCTTTGCTCGCCTTTGCAACGCATCAGTAATTTTGAAAGGGGGAGTTGAGACTTGAACCATGCAGCTCAGCTTGATAAGCGCAATTAAGGCGAAACTTGAGGAGCTTGTTGAGTGTTAGCACAACTACAGAACTAAACATCAAATTAAATGCTAGACTTCATGGAAACCACTTAAGAAAAATGCTGAGTGGGATTTATGTTTAGGTTATTCAGTGTGTGCATGGTTGATTGTCTCTATGACGATGATCACTCTTAAACCTATTTTCTTTGTTGGTTGTAATCCCACACCTGCATTGTTTTTTTTTATTACAAACTTTATTATAAAATGCACACTAACTCTTTTCTGTGCACAGGAACATTCCAGATTAACCTTAGTTAACACAATAAATCAGGGCTTATAAACCTAATTCACTCACTTGTGATCTGTGGCTTTAATTAGAAATCTTTATGATCTATAGACATGCTTTGACTGGAGGAATCTTTTCTGGGAGCCAGGATAACTTTCTTGAATCCCTCTTTGCCTCCCTTCTTTTCTGCTGCATCTACCAAGGTATAATCAGATTATTCAGGTAGGAATTTACCCAGAAAAAGGCTCTGGCAGGGAGGAAGAGCTTTTTTTCCTTTTTATTCAGGCTGAGATATCGGGTTGGAATTTTATAGTGTTTTCCCTCTATAAGCATTTCAGAATGGCTTAATTTTCCTCTGTGTCCTGTTTCAGTCATCACTTTAAACTTCCATACACTTTTTGTTAATTTAACTTTAGTAGATTTTAAGCAGCCAACTTTTTTTTGGACATCTGTGGTGTGGAACAAATCCTTAAAAGGAATTAATTTAGGGTTTTAAATTCTTTAAGTTGGAGCTTGGAAATAAAATCCACCATTATCTCCATGGATCATTAATGGATATTAGGTTGGAAAAAAGCCACATAATTTCCGATTACTGTTGCGCTCTGGAAAGAAACACGGACGTTTGTGTCAGTCAAATTCTTTTGGAGTTACTCTAGAGATGTTAAAAAGTGTAATCACTCTGACAGAGTAACAGTTTATACATTTTGCAATGGGAAAAAAAATCATTATGACACGTGGTGGTCAGGACTAGTGGAGTTCAATAAAAATCAATGCTAGTTGCACATTTTACAAAGCTTGGACTGATTTTATTTTGCTTTCAAACCATAACTCAAATAATCGGACTGAAATAATCACAGAATAATGTTGTTTTAGTCTGATTTCACAGTTTTGATCCTGGTCTCTGCTGTTGCTGTGATTAGTCACCATCCTATCCAGATGACAGAAGCTGAATGCAAGACCAATTTAGAAAGTTGTATTGTAAATAATTGGACTTCTAGGTTGGACTTTGTTTTATTACTGAAGCAGCAACACTCCTACAGTAGGACAGCCCCTTTCAGCATCAGCAGATGTGATTTATATAAACAACCCAGCGTTGTTGCCCACAGTTGAAATGCACACTACAGACTAACATAGACGATTTTGGGATATTAGGCTCCGGGCGGGAAAAGAAAACAGTCTAGATCACACTGCCAAAACGTGCCACATATTGGAACAAAAATCTGGTTAAACAGATGATGCAAATATGTGGTTACAATTTAAAAAGGTATGTAACTGCCCTCTACTACTCCTTTGGCAGTTGCTACCTTTGTATTAAAACATGCTGTGCCATCCGTAAACAGCCTATTCAAGAAACACAACTTAAAAAAACAACAGCAGCATTTTGGTGTTATACTTATGGTGGTTACTACAGTTAAATCTCTTTTCGCAGGGAGGAACAGGACAAAACACACATTGGCAGTTTTTTGGTGAGGTATTTACATAATCATAGTAGTCCAAAGAAAAAAAAATGTGGCCAGAAGTAGCCAGCAAAGTACTGGGCTTCTTCTATTGTAATAAATGCTCTGAACACAGCACTACTATTTATTAAATGTATTATTCTGACTGCTTTGAGATAAGCCTTTTTTAAAAACAGTAAACTGAATACTAACTTATTCAGATTTGAATCTGAATAAGTTAGTAGAATTAAAACAAACACTTAAATACAGAGCCGAGGTTTGCCAGGTGAATCGGACAATCTCAGAAGCGAGTAATTCTGCTTCACTCTGTGCTTCAATATTTCCTTAGCTGTAATTGAATTCAGATGTCAGTGTCACTTTAAAGGGCTCCACGATGTGATGAAGGTGTCAGCACAGCGACTATCAACCGAGCGGCAACCAACCATCTATCCACCTCTTCTGCCAAAATGCCTCTTGTCAAATGATGCCGAAGCTGATGCATTTAATTGGCTCACCGTTACTCTCTTGTGTTGCACTGTTTTGCTCCAATTGTCGAGACACATTTTCAAAGACACTTCTTGGATCAAAACAAATGTTGTTGGGTTTTTTTGTTGTTTTTCTCTCTGACACGCCCGTTTCTAAGAGGTCGAGCTTTTTCAAATTCTGGCTGCCGCACAAAGACCGATAAGAAGTCTGAGCTGACTCACACTATCAACGTGGATCCAGACACACAGCAAGAGAAGGAGAGGGAGCAACGGCATCTGGATGAGATCTGGCACAGATCACATGCAACACATGTGGTCCGGTATAATTTACGGAGCTGTAAAGGAGGAGTGGGTTTTAAGCAATTGTTTTGCCTAGCAACATTCATGGGAAGGTTGAAGGGAAAATGTAGAGCTGGCAGGTATGACGAATATTTTAATGCCGTGAGACATCAACAGTTTATGTGTTCCATTCATAGCTTCAGCCTTCTCTGAACCCAGACGATGAATGTCAAATCAAAACTACCTGGATTTATGATTTCAGATGATTTACACTTACTGCTAAAATGTCACTGTTAAAAGGCGTGATAAGCAAATGTTACAGATTCTGTCAAAAACAAGCCAAAGGCTTCACGTGAAACTTATGGGCAACAGAACATTCAAAATTAAAATATTTTTGTTCTTTAATACCGTTCTGATTTTAGGCTTTGATTCAGATTTCAGGGTCAAATGTCCTTATTTAATTTCAGCGCTTAACTCAGAATACTACTTATACACCTGCTGTTTCTACAGAAGGATCTGCTAACAGTGATATACGTCAGTATGTTGCATAAGCGTGATTTCTATCCTGCTCATGAAAATATTGAGAGGAAAAAAATTATGTGTCATTAAATTCATTTCACTTCTAACCCAAAAAAAAACTTTTATATTTAATAAAGTATCTATAAAAAATGTTTTCCAACTCAAGAAGCTGAGTAGTTTGATTTATTGATGAGTTTATTTTAACAATATAGTACAAATAAAATAACAGCATAAAATTACTGATCTATATTTAAAATGACCAGTAATACATAGATTGGTGCTTCATTCCAGGAAGTGAGCAGCCTGGTGAGCTCCTTGTTCAGCAGTAGAGTGGATGGAGGGGCTTTTCTCGCTTAGTAACTTGGGCAAATGTTCACTGATGTCACTTGATATACTGAATTCAAATTGGCTTTATGTACCTTTATTCTTACAAAAATATTCCTGTAACACTATTTTTCCCCAGCAAATAGTTAATTTATTCTCAAACCCAGTTTCAACTTTACTGTGCAAGTTTTAGGAGAAAATCCCAAAATAGTGAGGACTGATAGACGGAAGGACAGCTGGGCAGATTAACAGATTAATAGACAGATGGACTAATGAATAAAGGGATTGATTGATGGAGGGGAGGTAAACTGGATGGATGGACAGGCTGGGTGAACTGAAATAGAGACGAATAGGTGGACGTGTAGAAGGACGAATGAACATGTAAAAAAGGGTGGATGGACGAACGGACAGATTGGCGAACAACAGAAAGAGTTGGATTACTCGAAGTACTCAAGTTTTGTCACCCATTTCCCAGACTTTTGAAAAATGAATTTCCTAGAAATATCCAAACATTTCTTAGAAACCAGAGTCACACAACAGGAGGTTATCCTTTTCCCTATAGAGGAGCTCCAGCATGCACAACACTGACACTACCTAAACCAAAACATAGAGATTTAAAAACATTGCGTCATGATGAATGATTAATTTAAATCTAACCTAATCCAGTAATCGATTCATTTTCTTTTATCAGATAACTCATTAGGCTTGGCAGGCAAAGGCAACATTTGGAAAGGCTAGACTCTCTGGAAGAAAGGCTCTTTGGATATATTTTAAAAGGATTTTTGCGAAGTGCAGTGCGAGGGTATCGGTTTCAGCATGAGATTTCTCTTTGTGAAATATGAACCAAGTTGCACACTGGCTCCGGTATTTTAAGTAGTGATGACAACAAGAATGGAGCGTGTTTTGCCTCATGTTTGGTATTACTGGAAGAGCCTGGCTGAGCCACAACATCTAATGAGGTTATTCCTAAAAGTGGCTTATTTGTACAAAGGAGAAAAAACTCTACATAACAGTATGAAGAGAGCAGGAAAAGGTAAACAAAGAAACTGACAATCTAACTTATTAAATAATAAATTCCACATTACTGTGGATAGACGCAAGAAAAATTAAAAGTAGTCTCTTTTTTTATTGCATTTTCGTTTTCCACTTTTCGGGTCTCTATAAATATCCCATCTCTGACAAGGAGAAGATAAAAATGCTAATTCAGGCACACTTCACTCCAGTGAATCATTGTGTTTGGCAAAACAATATCAGTCTATTCTAAAACAGATACTGTTCTGAGCTTAAAACCTCGGTGAGACTGAAATTTGGATGGAACATTGTTTTCTGTCAGTGTTGGCCTTTGTGGGCAAATGAATAGTTTAAAAGAAAAAAAAAGGATTTTGTTCGTCCAAAACCTCCTCTGTTGTTGCTCTTACCTCACATGACTGGATACAGTGGATGTTTTCAGGGTCAGGATACCACTTCATCATCCCGGTGCAGATTATGCTCTAAAAAAAAAAATCCACATGCGTATAAATGTATTTGTTAAAAGGGTTCGCTATGGAGAACAACACAACATTTAATCACCAGCACATGTCCACATAATTTTCTGTCATGTTGATGCTCACAGTTACAACCAGAGGCATTAATAGGGAATGACATACAGCTAAGAACAAGGATTTACTACAGTACAAGCAGTACTATAATATCTGTATTGGAATAGCTATTGGTAGATATGGTGCCTCACAAACTCCTTTACACTTTTGACATTTTGTCATGTTCCTACCACAAAATGCAACATATTTCATAATATGTTGCATTTTGATTGACTGACACAAAGTACTGTATAAATAAGATATAGAACAAACCTTTTTTAGAAATCTGAAAAGTGCAGAGTGCATACTTTTACCACCCCTTATTCAATTTTGAAGTTTTGCTGCAAAATTATAAATTGGGTTAAATTCCTGACTTGGACTGGACTGTTCTAACACATGAATGTGGTTTGATCTAAACAATCCCTCTGGCAAAAGGCTTAGGGTTATTCTGTTGGAATGTGAACCTCCACTCCCAGTATCCATTTTTCATATATTCAGTATTTTACATAAAGCATTGCTGGTTTATCGAAACAAAACAACTTGTGATCATTTTAATAACATAGAAACATTTTTAGAATTATTTATTCAAACCTATGAAGTTATGTATTCAGATAAATGTCTTGATGGCAGCACAAAGTGTTTGAATGGTTTTGCAAGGTGTTGTAAGCAAACACAGCCTTGGTTATATGACTTTAACACAGAGGAATTAACAAAGCTTGGGTACAATCTTGATTAAGATCAATGTTTTTATTATTATTATTGTTATTATTCAACTGAATAAAGACCCCACATTTTTGCTGTGAACTTTTGTAAGGCAGAGATTTTACCTCACATGACTGGATACAGTCATGTGAGTTATTTATTTGACCCCAGTAAATTACAAGGTGGTTAGTAGACAATTGATTGACTAGTAAATATGGATAAGGAAACTGGATCCTCCCCGGAGACTTTCCTGTGCAGCCTGACATCGCAATAAAGACCAGGTTCTGAAGTTTTCAAGATAACACAATGCCTTGAAATCGCTAAGCAGCGCCAAAGATATGGCGTAAGTAATCAGACCTCAAGTGCAAGTGCAAGTATTTAACCTTGGCACAGAAGGACAAACAGGTTGGCTGGCTGACTGACCACCCAAATGTGAGGCAAAAGCGAAGCAGTGTATGCAACAACATCAACGCAGAAGTGATTTCTCAGATATGATATTGGGTAACACGATCCTCCTTTCGAGCAAAACAAGCGCAGCAACTCAGACCCGGGACCTGACATTCCATTCTCTCGCACACTTGTATACACTGTATGTTTTGGAGATGTGTGCAGTTCCTAAAAGACTTGACGTCAACTGAAACGTTTACCCACGCTATCTCCCTATGATTTCCAGTAATACAAAAACACTTGAACTAAATCAAACAAGCATTTACACACACGAGATGGATTTTATGATGTGATTAGCCGGCACACTGGGGAATTAAAGTATTTTCAAGAAAACTCTTTAGGATTAAATCTAATATCTGATATAAAACATATTTGCATGTATCCATTTGCTCCCGTCCAATTTTTGAGCCCTGGGAGTAGTGGGGGTTGTGGAAGGAGGGTAGACCTCAAGCAGCATCTAGAGCTCTGTATGGTCAGGTACAAGGACAGATAAGGAAGTCAGGGCTAAATAATTAATTCTGGGAGAAAACTAGTTAGACATCTGCTAGTGGCTTTATAGATTTCTCTTGCAACATTAAAATAATCATCTTAAACGTAAGTGCACAGTGGTTGTTGATATCAAATGCATTTTCTGTGTTGGACAAAAAGTTTATAATTTTATGTTGTGTTTGTTGTCTCTCACCTCCATTATCTATGTTGTGAACAAACTTGGTAATTGTCAGTAAAGTTAAGTTAGGGTTGAGCACAGTTTCCTCGCTGCTGATGTTGTTCAGAGCACCAGATGTTTGCATGAATTATTCATTCTGATGAGTGTTTTGAAAGTCAGACCTGTTTGTCAGTGGATCAACTTTCATGGCATCCAGGATAAGTTGCTTGGCAGCAAGCAGGCAAAAACAACCACAGTTTAGTAATAATTATCACAAGTTTCCAAATGGTAGCAAAACCACAATCCCATAATTGCTGTTTAAACCAGTAAAAAGCTACTAGCTCTGCTGTTTTACCATCTCCAGCTTCATTAGGAAATAAAGAAAAATATACTTGGACACAAATTAGGTCAGATTTGTTTACTGATTTTTACAGCATTTTGTTCCCTCTCCTCCTCTGCTTTAAAACAAAATCATTAACCTCAAGATAAATAGAATGAAGTAAACATTGGGACAAATCTATTTCCAAATGCACTGGATGTAAATTCTGCATAGCCTAAGTCAGAAATATCACAATATGGAGATGGACCAATTCTAGCTTGAGCTACTGAGGCCATGGGAGATTAACCGAGTAAGAACAACACAGTTTGTGTTTTTAGGCTTAAAATAAAAATGTAAAAGTTTAACATATCAAAAAAAAGAAAATCAAGAGCAACAATTCCTAGCTCGTATTGATTGTTACAGTGATATTGTTAGCATTTGTTTTGTGTTGGTCACGCTTCCAACATATTGAATTACCATTACCAGACATTTGTTCAGCTCAGCACTTTGCTCTTCACAATGGAGGATTGTTTACAGTGCAGGCGATTTCCAGTTAGCTTCATAGCATCAAAATTGCACTTTATGTACGCCACGCCTCCACCAAGCAGTAATTACTCAATAGCAAAGCGCACAGACCCTCTGTACGAAGAAAAGCGTAGAACAAGAGGCCAGTTTTTACCAGGCTAACAAAATTAGATTCAGTAGTAAAACTGACTCACCTGTACTGTGGTAGGCTGCATCCAGTGCTTCAAGGTGCCAGGTGTAGTACCATTGGACAGAACCACCGGGTCATTCAGAACCATGTCCAGAGCAACACATGTAGGGTAGCACATATTGCCTGGAAAGCATTTTTCAGGTCATGTTCTCCTCAGGTACAAAAACATATAATGCTGCCGAAAAAAGTAGTAATTCTCCAAGTATGTTACCTTGACAAATTATCAGAATTCATAGAGTAAAAAATGAATTAAATAAAAATATCAATGAATCTATGCTTCAGAGAAAATTAAGTATCTCACTTAACTCAACAAGACCTACCACCCGGAGGAGGCATCGTCCCCATCGCCCTTCCTTTTGTTTTACTCTGTGGTCACTTGAAAGAGCAAACTTCAACTCAACTATTATTGCTGGCCCACTAAGAGGAGTGACTTCTTGATGCCCATGAGATTCTAAATCCAGCCTGATTTTAAATATCAGATTTTGTCAGGTCTGATTTATGATTCTGCACAAAATTTCTTGTCTCCCAGTCTATCAAAACAGTTATCTTTCCAGATGTTTCATGGATTTTCTTTTTCTTTCTCCTGATATTTATAATGGAATCTGGACGAAGTTTTTATAGCATGTACTGGCTAATTACTTAAAATCTGAAACAGGAATTGTTCAGGAAACTGGAAGTACTTCAAGTGTCAGAACAAAGGTACTTGAGTATTGACAAAATGCTGTTCTAAAACAAAAAATATAGTCCGGAAACAGTGATTTGTAAGAAACCATTTGTTTGAAGGGAATTAATTTGTTTAGGTGCATTTATGTAATAATTAACACATGCAGCTTTAAGATCTGGTTTGACTCACCAATATTCATCCCCTGGTCACAGCTGTACTCAACGTAGTTGAGATTGTGGGGAGCAGAGCATGAACCCTGGAGCATGGAGCACATAGTAAACTCTGCCGTCCACTTACCATCCTTAGTGCACCGAATTTCACTCTAGAACAATCAAAGACACAAAAATACACAATTAATGCTCTACAAAGAGCAACATTTGCTTTTCATCTGACTAGACAAGTAGTTTACATTTTCTGTGGCATCTGGGCACTGCAGGGTGCAGCGGGTGTTGTAGCGCAGGCCATTGGTGCAGGTGTACATGCCCTGGAAGACATCCGGAAGAGCTGGGCAGGATATTGGCTCACAGGCATTTTCCTCCCACTGTCCGTCCTCCAAGCACTCCAATTTGAAGTACTTTCTACAGAGAGCAATAGTAAATGTTCTTGAAATTAAATATTTACATGCACTTTATAAAAAGTCACATATATATTTTTGTTGCTGTCTGACTCGAAGTCAAACCAAAATTGTCCTGGGTTAGGTCAGTTCAGGTTTATTTGGGTTCCAAAGGGTAATTAATGTTATAGCAAGTATAGAAGAAAAAAAGAGTAGACAAAAAGCTTAAAAACATACACTGAAAATCTAAAAATTAGTCTATACCAGATTGGGAGAGTACCAGCCCTGTATATCATCATCAACCCACAAACTTAACTACCACTTAGGTAGTTAGGATTACCTAAGCTATTTTAGGAGTTAAATGCCAGACCAATGAATCAGTCATTAGCTATTTTTTTTCCTTTTTCCAATTCAGAAGTTTACAAACATATCCTTTGTATTTGCCAGAATTCACTTTTAAACTTTATCATTAGAGTCAAATAAACCCAGGATATTCTTGCACAAGCTTAAGACACCAGTCTGCTGACATTTTGGGCTATTCCATGTAACCGAACTTCTGTAACTGTGTCAGGTTTGTAGGTCGACTTGCTCACATAAACCTCTTCAGCTTTGACCACACAATTTCTAACTATAATCCAGCACAACTAATTACCTTCAAATTATCAGTGCTGGATTATATTCACTCTTCCAAATTAGTGACTATTAATAAGGTCCACCCACCCATCCTTGTCGTCAAAGGACTGGTTCCTAACTTCAGCGGTAATTGGGTAGTAGGTGATTAACACTTTATCAAGTACAGAGTAGGGATGTAACTAACGATTAATTTGGTAATCAATTATTCTGTCGATTATTTTGATGATCGATCAAATACAAAGTTGGCACATACTGTGATTTACATTTTAGCCTTTTTTTATACAATATGAAAAATACATAAAAATGCAAATAGATAATTTGATTCTTTTTTTAAGTTAAGAAAATAGACGATGTTATTGCCTAAAATGCAATAGCAGCATTCCTTTACTGTCACTCATGTTTTTCTGCTCGATTTATCAATACAATGTAGATAAATTGTTTTGGATTAACTGATGAATAATTGGATAGCAAAAGGTGCTTAATAGAAGATTTTCTTTACAGAATTTGAACTAGGTGACCCAAAAGAAGTTCTGGGTAGAATATATTTACAAACAATGAGGGCTTTTTTTACCTTAAATGCAAAATGTATATAATTTAAGTACAGTTTTGACTTAATTACTGCTTTGACTGTGTTTACCTGAGACAGACAAAGTGGGGGCTCGAACTGGCAACCCACCAGTTAAAGGATGAACCTCATGAACCATTGTCACCCAGGTCTGCCCTGACCAGGTTGCCAGTTCATCACAGGGCAACACATGACTGCCAAATATGCACAAACACTCTCTTACATAAGGGCAATTTATAGAGACCAGTTAAAGAAACAGTCATGGTTTTGGACTTAGAGAGGAAGCCAAAGAACTCAGAGAAAACCCACGCATGAATGGGGTGAAAGAACCCCGGCCAGGATTTGAACACAGGCTGCAAGGCAACAGTGATACCCACTAAGCCCCATGCTGTATTGGTCTGTCACATGAAATTCCAATAAATTACACAAGAATTCAAGGCTGAAAGGGTTAAATACTTTTGCAAGGCTCTAAATTTTCAGTATAAATTGAAGTTGTGTGTGAAATTCTGAGAAAAAGTTGACTGAATGAACACCACGCTGCATCGCATGTTCAAAATAGAATATGAAACGCACCATTAAATGCAGCAATAAAAGCCTGCTGAGATTCCTTGAGGTTTATTTTAACAAAGTCAAGACTGTTGGATTAAAGTTTTGGTGATTTAACAACAAAAACATGGCTGTTCCCATTTAGCAGCAAAATAGATCTCCTGTCTGCACTGTGTCAAAGCAAAAATATGTGTTATAATATGCGTTAATAATGGTTTACCTTTTAAAGTAAAAATGTAAAATGCCATTTAGGGCTGTTTAATGATTGCTCATGTTCAGTGTTACATGTTGGATTAATAAGCATCATGGGTTGTAAAATTGTTTACTCAAGGAGTAACTCATAAAAGCACCAACCAATTAAATGATACATAAAGAAATGGCTTTTGACATTGCTAAATAGAACTGTGATGAAAAAAAATCTATAAAATGTATAGTTTTATGGCAATTTCATGCAAGCACATCTGGTTGGATGTTTCTTATTAGGCAAGTACAGAATACTAAATTGTACCGTACCTTCAAAAAGGTACCATACCTTGAACTGTTTGTTTTAAGTTTGCTCCTAGAAGCAGTAAATCAAAAACAATAACTGTAATATGCAGTGTGCAATGAATATTGCAAAAATAATGCTAGTGTCATTAAGCCTTAACTCTATTTCATTTTACCAAAATTCTGAAACAAAATATACAGCTTTTGAAACTGATAAATATATCTCAGACAAATTATGAAGTGTATAGAAAAAAAGCCCACGTAAGTGAAAGTGCATTCTCCCCAAACCCTGAACCGACTTCCATCTCAAGCTACCTACTTTGGCTTCTTCTTTTTGAGACTCCCAACCACGTAGAAGCCCGGGCTGCATCGGTATCGGCAGAAGGACCCGACATCGTGTCCTGAAGCCAGACAGTCCTCTGTGAGAAGTCTGGCACTGGGAATGTTAGGCGCTTCCGGACACTCAATCTTGCAGTAGGCCTCTGGGAAAGACCACAGCCCATCTTCTAAACACACCAACCTATCACTGTCACCTGGGGGGTGGGAGAAGAAAAGATGGAGAGAAGGAGGAACAGGAAGAGGATAATTTCAACAAGACGGGTAGTCCAAAGGAGGAAGATCTCAGAAGAAGAAGACGTGATTGTATTATTATTTCTACGTTTCCCTCTAAACCTTTGTCACAGGTTGGTAAAGTTTTTTGTGGTTTTTATATGTGTAGTCATATTATATTCATTTTCCCACTATTTTATGACCGTATCTGTTTGTAAAGTAGACAAAAATAATTTCCTGCCTGATGCTTTCTGTCACAGACTGAACTTCACTGATTTTAGTTTAGAGAATTACACGCAGAACTACCTCAATACCTGAAAAATAAATGTAAATACAGTACAAGTACAAGGAATTTTCTTAACCGTTGGAGTCGTTGCATGTTTTCTGGGATGTTTTTCGACTATCAGAGCAGCTATTTTAACTAAGATTAAAGAAAATAAGAGACTTTCATTACATTATTTGAAAAAAAAAAAGCATAATGTTGTTGCTTAGAAAAACTGAAAAACATCATAACCATCCAAGGTGTGCTGAAAATATTGGCACTTTGTAGCACGTTAATCCCCATACGTACCCTGAGCTATACATTAACAACTCAATAAAGTTCAGAAAATAAAATCAGTCATTGACTTCTGACCCAACAAAGTGTGCTAACTTCGTGTAGAATTATAATTGCTCAGGTCTGTTTCCTCGCCCTTATTAATCATGAGTGTTTTAACACATCTAAAGTTGAAAATCTTTTATGGGCTCTATAAAATGTACTCGATCTTTAACATGGCAACATATACTTCACAAACTACATAAAAGTCATGCGGTTGTTTTGTTGATAAGAAGCTGATCTGGAAAACATTCCTGCTAAATGATGCATGATGACCTTTAAATGTGTTTACTTGAACCAAAAGCCAAAATTGTAAGTATTTTTACATATTTATGGATTGCAATATAAAGTTCTTCTGTTGACGTAAGAAATGGCTCTGAAGAGCAACATGTTCTAGTGACTTTCCAGCCATAAATTAAAAGTGTTTGTAAATGACACCTTTTTCCCTGCAGCAGACAGGTTTGGCTTTGCATATTTATTATACTCAAGCTTTTTGGAAGCTGCAGTACAAAGTAGACAAACAAACAGTTGTCTTCAACCTAAAAATATGACATACTTGCATGATGATGAACTGCAACATCAACTCTTTCGTGTACATATTTCTGTCAGGGGTTACCCTGAATTTTAGTAATATAAGACATAATTTTAACTACAATATATCACAATAAATGTCTTGTAATATCATAAAAATAACTATTTCAGGGCTATTTATGAATTCATGCAATAAACCCTGCTGTCACCTTGTAATATGGCTGGGGGTCCACAGGTGAAGGAACATTGTTTGGCAAAGGTTGTTCCCCAAGGACAGCTGAATATAGCATGATAAACATGAGACTGATCAGGAAGGCCACAGTCCACAGGCTCACAGCTGACAACACGATCCCAGGAACCCTGAAAACACTCCAGCTCTGTGGTTCTCTGGAAATGGAGAAAGAAAACGATGAAGAAAGAAGAAAATTGCTCTTCAGAAACAAAAAAAAAACATCTAACGAGTAACCAAGTACAGAAAAAGCAACACAGTCTCAGGCAGAAGTTTATTCACTCATCATTCAAATGATTGTTTATCTTGGGCTTTTAAAAACCCATTTCCTTTTTAAAGGTTGGAATAATTATATAATAAATAGCTTCGATGAATTATAAAAAAGATGAATTAGGCACACTAGGGATTATACATTCAGGCTCAATTACATAAATAAACCCCCATCGATATGTTGATAAATGTTTCTTATGAAGTTGCAGAAAAATTTCAAATACATTTGAAGAGATCAAAATATTGACCACTCGTCTTTACATAAAGTGTGTTGGTTTCCCGGCACAGACTACTTTTAAGTCTGTGTAGTTGAGGTATAGTAGTAGTCTGCTTTATCTATTCCAGGTCTGATATGTGTTTGGTATCATTGCGGTTTGGAACACAAATCTGTATTAAAGTTTAATTCATCTGACTCAAGCTGTCAACTCAAAAAAAAGGAAACTGGGTAAGACGTTCCAGAAGATTCTAGGACCCTCAAAGGCTGAGGACCAGAAGATGTTTGAACACCAGTGTGACCATCCACAGTGAAGTGAGTTTAACATCAACATTGACTGATGATGAAAGAAACCCCTATTCCAAAATACACACCGTCTGTCATGAGTGATTTCTGTTGACAAGTTTTCTGCTCAGAGCAGACAAAGATTGAGTTTGAGACTAAGTAACAAGAAATATGTTTGGAGGAATCAATGTGAAGTAGCAAGAAATAATATTTTTCCTCTTATAAATTGTTTTCTTGAGAATTCCCGCTTTAATGTCAAGTAAAAAAAAATGGTGTAAAGAATGATACAGAACAGATTTCCAGTGACAAAATTGCTTTGTAACAAATGATCCACCATAAATTGTTGAAAAGAAATAAAATATTGCAAACAAATCATTAAAAACCTTCGTCATCTACTTCAGGCTTAGGTCAGTTCAGCATTTAGATGCAAAATAAAGTCTAGCTAATAGTCGCTGGTATCAAAATGGATGACTGAATATATAAGTTGGAAGTCTGAAGACCTTTAAAGGATTTTACCTGATGTGGTGGAGTGCCCCTGCCACTGAGGACAGTGATGCTGTAACCACGGTGACACTTCACCGAGCAACTGGAGGCTTCCCCTCCACCTGTACACCTACAGAGACAAACGCCGGTATGTTGGTAGTCCTTGTGTTTGTTGTTTTAGCTCGCTAAAGGTTCAGTGTTTTACCTGATGGAGGCATGCTTCATCTGTGGAGGACTGCAGCTGTCAATCTGACAAGGCTGCCGCAGACAACTGTTGCAGAGGTGAAGGGAAGACATAGAGAGAAGTGGAGAAATGAGAAGCAGAAAAAGCACAAAACATTCTAGCCCTGCTTCTGTCTCTTTAAATTAGATCAGTCAGAAACTCCATGGTTCTGGACAACAGATCTATAAAAAGGATATATGTATATCTACAGGGTGATATACATGCATTGTATTACATAAACCTTTCTGCTTTGGATTTTTTTTGTAGCCAGGATTCATATTCACATATCTTTTTTTTTTTTTTTTTATAATTATATTTATTGGTTTTCAATGTTTTGACAATGTATTTCTTGCTTTCTTTCACATATAAGAAAGCGAAATTATCTGTATTTATTGGATTTGTACATTTCAAATATTTTAGAACAGTTTTGATTTTTTTTTTCCAAATAGGTGTACGAAACAACTCTTTGTGTGTGTGTTTGTGTGTTAAGTAGGTAGTAGTGGGAGAGCCCACCCTCTGATGCGCACCCGGTGAGGGCGAAGGTGCTGAAGTGGCAGGAGGTCCTCAGAGCCACCGCTCTCACTGCCACAGAGGGCGACGAGAAGAGGAGGATAACAGTGGATGTGAGGAAGAATGGCTGAGAGAGATCGTGAGTCACATTCACCACAAGTGGGTTTCGGTAGCATGAGGGGACGTGCGTGCCTGGGTAGACGGAGGGATTTCAGATGAATGTGCCGGTTTATGCTTCGGTTTGATTTTAATCCCAGGAATACAATATAATTAAGGTTTCTCTTTGGAGACTTACACAACAGCTCAACTGTAACATGCAGCATGCAAAAAAAGAAATTAAAATAAAGATCTGCACCTAATGAGTGATTTTTGCCGTTTGCATCAGATAGGAGAATGGTGACTGTCCTCCTCCATGACTCCCCAGACCACGAACCATCCGAGGCCAAGTAAACCATAACAGAAGCAGCCACACCAGGATGGAGGAACCCCACCTGGTCCAATGGTACAACCACAACAGGATGAGAAAACCATGTAGAGATAAGTCATTAGCAATTGATTGGTTGGTTAAAATATCAGATGTGGGTCTAGTGTTCATTATTTATGCAGAAATTAACGTATTTATTGGCACTGCTGGTAAAGATAAGTAAAGCCTTATTGACAAGGCGATGAGGGATTCACAATATTAGAAAATCCTGATGGTGATAATATTGGTAAATATGTCAATGACGATATCAGGTGATATATGCTTGTCTTTTTATTTCCTCTCCTTCTAATCTATGCTTCCTACTCTATGTGTCCTCTAGACTTTTTGGCAATGTCATTTATGTCCCATGTGAGCTCTTGCTGCCGTGAGATTATGTCCAACTGGCTAAATATCGCTTTAGAAAGAAAAATACAACTTCAAAACTCTTAACATATATTAAGCTGAAATGTCCAGATATATTGTGCAGCCCTACTAGCAATACCTTTAAATTAAATGTAAATATGGGATGTTTCTCATTGATACTTGACTTATGAAAGTTGATAAAACTTGACACTTAGAATAAGTATGTTTTAAGTATCCGTTTATGAATGGTGAATGCATCTGTATATGTATTCGCTTTAAAGCTACAGTATGTAACTTTTGCAAAAAAAATACATATTTTCTTTACATATATGTTGAAACTGTCACTATGCCGTGACAGTTTGGTGTGAGCAGGTTATCACTGGATCTTTCAACACAATGAGGTTTGCCAAACAAAATCAAGTTTCCTAGCTGCATAGATTACTTTGAGTTACAAGATAATATGGCAGAAATACTTTAAAACTGACTTTAATCCTCCTCTTTCTGAAAACACCATGGAGTTTCATCCTTTTGAAGTCAACAGACTTTGTGTGTCATCCTCAAAGGAATTCAGTAAGCGTATTACTTTCAGAAAATGTTAAGAGCCTCATAGAAAAGCAAAGGTTCTTCCAAACAAACGCAGCTAATTGAGACAGCTTCTTTTTATAGAGCTGGTGGAGAAAGATGAGAGTGAAAGGCTGAGGGATGCTCTTCAGACAGCCAGACCCGAAATTTTAGACGAGGGAGCTCCTTCAGACAGAAGGAACTTAAAGGAAAAGGAGATATTTCATGGAGAGCTGCTGGCAGACACAGGTGCTCTAATAAAGGATTTTCAAGATGGCCTTGAGCCTCCAGGGTAGTATCTGATAAAGAGGGCCTCCATATAAAAGGAGCAGTTTTTGGAAAGAGGAGGCATTCAACAAAGTAGTGGAAATGATGAGACAATGGATAAACAGTCTCTTCTCTGGACCCTGCAGTCCAGAGAAGAGCAGACAAAGTCGTGAGAGTTCACAGTGATCCAAAACTGTGAAATGAAAGAAAAGTGATAACATGATACATGGTTTTCAGTTTGTTTGTTTTATTTTACTGTTACCTTACAAATAAGATCTCAAAGGTTTTTGCATTCATTTGCATTCAGTCTCCCAGCATCAAAGATTTGTGGAACTTTTACTGCAATAACATCTTAAACTCTTTGTATCTCTGTCAGATTTGGACAACTACAAACTCATATTTTTGCTAATTCCTTGCAAAATAGACCATATTAAATGGAGAGGATAAAAGAACATAAAATTTCAAGTTTTGTAATAGATTCTTAATTGCATTTAGATGTTGACTGTGACTTTTCATTCTTACAGTTGACTAAGATTTAGGCCTTGTATACTCGTAGTCAGATCTTTATAAAAATAAATATGTCCACCCCATCATTTAGAAAATAGTTTCATAAACGATTTCATCTACATGAACCAACTCAAATATGCCACATTACATCCAGCGACTGCATCTCTGTCCAACTGCTTGCTTTGTCCCCTCATGGCTTGTGGCAAACTACAAACAGGACTTCTTATGACTTCCTTCACAAATTGCAGTCTTTCCTCCTGCCTGTGATGTACTTAGAATCACAGCAAGTCATGTAGCTTCTTGTTTTCCTCATTTCCTCAGTCAGTCTGATATATGACTGTTGATTAAGAAGGTGCTGGACTTTCAGAAAGCTTTGAGTTAGCTCTGAGGACTACTATTTAAACCGAACATCTGAGCCACTGCAAACCCCTTTAGCCAATTTCACAAGCTTAAATTTCCATCTTTTCTGTTGCTGCTTCGTCATAAAGCTAACTGATAGCTCAGCAGCTACACTAACGCCAGAGGCTCATCTAGAAAATAAGCTTTGGACTCATTAGCACAGTGAAAAACAAGGTTTGTTCAATTTAATTTCAAGGAGTTGGAATACGTCTGCAAGGGTCTGGACTGTCTGAATAAAACCTTGAGCATGATGTTCAATCAGTTTCTGTCTATATAACAAGTACCTTTTATTCATTAATGCCTTTTTAATGAGAAAAAAATCTGTATTATATTTGAAGTATTCATATTCATTAGTAATGTATTTATTATCCCCCAGCATTTAATAAAAGGATTCGAATTATAAAGACGAACTATATTATGATTAAAGATCCAGTTCTGATCCTTTTTGTAACAATTATTCTTTCATCTGTCCATATTGGAAAAACAGAGGAAACTTTTTGTTCTCTAATTAAGAAGAATGAGTTAATTATATAACACTTGGTTTTTTTTACTATTAATACAAAGCCAGTGATTGCTACTAAAGGGATTCAGATGATTAATGTCCTCTGAGCAAAGAAATACAAGGACACAATGTAAATAGAGAATAAGTAGGGAGTTAGTCATGACTGCTAATTATCTACACATCATTAGAACCCGCGATTTACCATTGACCTGAAAAATATGCAATTATTGTTACTAAGGCATGGTATGAATCATGTAATTGTTAGAACTGTAAAAATATGTGCGTGCACAGAAGTTTGAGCCAACAATTCCTTCAGTCTATTGTAACAGTGGAAAGCTGTTAGAGGTAGATTAGCCACCCACAGTTATTCAGTGGATGGGTAATCATGTAACATGCTCATACCTTTATCCAGTAAGAGTGCTCCAGGCCGTTATTTGTGTCAGACTGGGCGGTGCATGGGAACCAGGCATCACCGTGTTTGTCGTTCACCTCCAGGTGCTGAAAACTACAAAGCTTCACACAAAAGACAGAATAAGACACAAGAGAAAATAAGCAAATTATTCACTCACCTTAAAATGCCCTTATTCTCAATGAGTATGTTTGCAAACCTCTGCGACTGGAAGCCCGGATCTTTGTACATATATATTCATTACCCGCAGAATGTTTTCACATTTTGCCACTTTACAACCAAAAACATCAATGTTAAGCAAAGTATTCTTGAATTGTGACATTGAGAGAAAATAGACACACATTTTAACAAATATAAATTTGTACTAAAGTATTTCACTCAGAAGTGAAGTATTAAAACTATCTTAAATGAATGTTTAGACTTTGATTGATCTTAACAGAAAAAGGCCCTTTAGTATTGTTTGTTTGTTTGTTGTCCTACTGACACATTCTCTCATTTGAGCTTTGGATATCTAGTTTCTCCAGTTCTATAAGTTGTTCAAAGCTTGAGTTATTTATTCTTACCCAGATTTAAACTTCTCCCCAACTTTATCCATAGCCTGTCCGCTATATTCCTTGATCTTCATGATACAGTTTGTTCCCTCATTTCCTCTATCAAATCTATGAAACCACTGTAGAGTCCAACTGTACACAGTGGCTCTACATGATTGTGTGACGTCTGAAGCCAAATGACTCTCCTGGGTTATACTTAGGGTTGATTAAGGTTACATTTCAGGTTTATTTTTAAGAAATTTAGAAAATAATTAATCATTTTCCTTCTACCTCACCATTTTGTGCTAATTTTTAGTCACTTTATCCCATAAAGTCCCAATAAAATACATTGATTAAGTGACTAAATGTGTAAAGGTCCAATGGCATAAAGCAGCGTTTCTCAATTTCGGTCCTCAGGCCCCCCTGCCCTGCATGTTTTAGGTGTTTCCCTTCTGCCACACACCTGGATTGAATATATGGGTGATCAACAGGTTTCTGCAGCACTTGATGGTCATGCAATCATTTGAATCAGCTGCTCTGGAATAGAGGCACATCTAAAACATGCAGAGCAGGGAGGCCTGAGGACCGGAATTGGGAAACGCTGGCATAAAGGATTTTGCAAGGCTCTGTAAATAAGCAAATACTTTTTATCAAACACAGCTAAACCAGGCTTCATTCACAATGTTACCTTCTTAATTACTGCGGGCCTACTTTTGTTTCACATTCTTGGCCAGATATTTAGCTGCAGAGCTCATATTACTAGATTTGATCCATCATCCAAACCGGGCCCAAAATAACGTTTGTTTATATTTCATATTCAGCTGTTAATGGAATAATGTTCTTCATGTCAGTAGTCTCAATTACAGAAATCACAGTTCAGAAGGGTTTGGCATTTTATTATAAGGTAGGATTTGATAGGTCACGCTGACTTTATTCGTAACTCTTGGATTCCTGTTCTTTATTGCATTTCTTTTCTTTTACAAACGCTGTGGTACAAAAACGTTGCCTCTTTGCCAACTCTGAGGTCAATAATCCTTTTGTGATAAAACTACCTTGGAGGTTGTTTTTGTGTGCTACTTCAACAGAACCTCTGTTAAACTTACCTAACCTCAATAATATTTTGGAGGTGCATTGTTTTATGTGTGACATTTTGGCAAAAAACTGCAAGTTAAAAAAAAATGTATGTAACTCTTATAAACACTATGTTTTTTCAATATTTACATAACTGTCGATACATTAAACATGGTAGTGGCAATATCATCCTTTTGGGAGGCTTTACATCAGCAGCACTAAGGAAATTATTCAGAGCTGACAGAAATATGAATTTAGCTAAATATAGGGCTAGCCAGAAGGAAAACTTGTTACTATTTCAACAAACGTCTAAATGTGGACAGGGGTTCAACTTCCATCAGGATAATAACAGTACACCCAGAGTTCGAATGGAATAGAGGACAGCAAAACACATTTCCTGTGTTGCAATGGCTCCATCATAAGTTCAACTAGGAATCTGTAGTAAGACTTGAACATTGCTATGCACTGACGCTCTGCATGTAAAGATGGATTTGTGAAAATTGACTCATTGCAGCAGATTGTAAATGCAAATTGCCTTCACAAATTGACAAACACATTTTCCTTTCAAATCACAATAACACAGTTGCTCCATAGCAACAATGAAAAACATGTCAAGCTGTTCTATATAGATTTTATTTCTACATGAGGACAACTCCTTTGCAGTAAAATATCTTTTATTTTACAAATCCACTGTGTTTTCTCTTGAAAACTGATATCTAAACAAAAAGTTTGTTTTGTTTTTTATAAAAAAGGATACTCTCAGGATTATTTATTTCCGATTGCAGCTCCTCCATTGCATAAGGATTTGCACACATCAGAAATTGAACAATTTCTGCCTTCTATTTTATACCTTGGGAAGGGATGGCTCCCCTGTGGCAGTGACTGCAGGGCAGCGTTTGGGGTCCTGGTGGGAAGCAGAGGCACTGGAAGCCCACTGATCTGTGTAGCCCAAAGGTGTGAAGTAACCACAGTCTTGCACACTTGATCCCCGCTCAAATTCTTCACACACGCCGTCGCCGTCAAAGACATAACACTGACTAGGTTCACCTTAGGGAACAGAGAAAAGAAAGCGAAGACAATTTATGGAAGAATACACAGCCTGTTCTTTTCATCTGGCAAGGTGTATGCTTCTCTCCCACTGTTGGACTATCATCCAAATCTGTTTGTCAGTGAACCAAATCTGAGCAAATCTATTTGGTATTTTCTTTGGCAACTCCACATGATAGCCACACCAACTAAACTGTGCCTCTGGTATCAACAGACTGCAAATTACGGCAAGACATGAACTTTGACTTCAGTTCTTTATCAGAGATTACAGTAACCAGTGATATTAATAAAAGGAAACTTAATCGGTGACCTAGCCTGTTATTTTAATCTTGAAGGCGCCTCAGTTGACCTTGGGTGTCTGTGGGAAAAGAAATGAAACTACTCATTAATGCTAAAAGAAACGCATTGTACTCTGAAAGGACTCACAACCAAAATGAGTCACAAGAAACTACATTCCTCTGTGTCTAAAACAGAAATCTACCTGATTTCTTTACAGAGTTTTTGAGAATTCCCTAGAGTAAACTGGACCAAGGACAGAAAAGAGGCACTAATTGAGACAGTAAAATACCACAACCGTAGGGCAAGAGCAAAAGAGTCTGGAGGGTACCACATCTGGGCAAGGTGTCAGTGGCTAGAATATTGAGCAACATATTTACTAACCACAGTAGACCAAGAATGGTGGAGAATTATGGAGATACAATTTTCAGGTCCTCCAAATTCAGACATATAAACACGTGATGGAAAACCAGTAAAATACTGTGTGTTGTTAGACACAAAAAATAGGAGACACACCTATCTAGAAATCTTAAGCAACAGAGATATTAGGGAAAACGCACACAAAAACAAAAGTCTCATTGCTACCAATGGTCACTGGAACTGTTGTTTCCTAGACAATCGATTCTAGGAAGTCCCAGAAATGGGATCAGAGATCTGTCTTAAAGAAAATTGTAGCAGCTAAGATACTGCTCAACCCTTGGAAACGTAGGCACCTTCAAGGTGCTATGAAATGAAGAGCTTAAAGGTAGCCCAAATGGACAAATGGTATGAGAGAAGCTGTAAGCTGCTGAAATAAAACATTTTACTTCAGTGTGTCACTAAACATGTTTTTTCTTAATGTCTCACATTAAATCAGATTAAACTTTTCCTGTTACAAGTCAGCTAAGATTAATTAAATAATTTTTATTTAAAGCTTTTCTTCATTTGTGGGCAAGCAAGGCAGCCAACAAGCTTGACTCAGTTACACCAACTATGTCAGAGGGAATAGGCCAAACTACAGTCAGAAGGGGAATACTCAAAATATCAGGGGATGAATTTGTGCATGACTAAATGTGGTGTAAAGTACTAGATAAAGATTTACACAAGTACAGGCAATTTACCATTTAACATCTCGCCCAAGTCAAACAGGTTAGCATTTATAGCTGAGCATTTATAGTTTAGCAACTGTAGATAGTGCTGCTAAACATTAAAGAAATGTTTGCAAAGTTCAGAATAAAAAAGAAAAAAAAAGAAAAAACAAAGGATTCTCTAAACCCTATTGACAGAAATTAAAACCACAAAAGGATTAGTCCAATTTAATGTCAGACAGTGAGACAAAAACACTAATGTGTCTCTTAATACCTCGGGATATGTAGGCATGCAGTACAGAGAAGATACTTTGACACAAGTCAAAGAAAGCTCTCTAATCTACGAACGGATACTAGCATAGTGAGAGTTAACGCCATCAAACAAATGTGGTAAAGGAAAACCCAAACAAATATTCTTTCTATGACTAAGATGTTAAACAGAATAATTGGTTTTAAGAGTTGCAATTTGCAAAAATCTGTTGTTGCCAATTTTTTCTCTTCCTAGTCATGTCTTTTATTGTATAACAGGAGATGTAATAGTTTCAGTCACGGCATGGCAGGGCTTGTTGTGAGACGGTGGTCGACGGGAGGGGAGGTTTGGTGGGTCTGCCTCAGCTTTTTTTTTTTCTCCCCCTGACAAATAAATTCACTGGATGATGGAAATTTCAGTCCTGTAACAAGCTCTCGTAACATAAGCCCTTACAAAATACATGAATAACTACCATCCAGCTGCCAGTGGAAACAATACATGGCTTGAAATAAAAGCAATGTGCTCTTTGATCTCAGCTGATCTGTACATAGTCTTTGCAATATTTTGAAGTATTTATGAGAAAGAGCTTCTGGCAAAAGGAGAGCGTCTAGGCAAACATACCTTGATATGGAGGATACATGTTAAATCTGTTGAGAAGGGAAATGATACAAGGGAGGGATTGATGACTTGTTTCATTCAGCCTAATGTCTGATCTTATCTGGAATGTAATCTTTCATATCTGCTTCTTTGCCAGAAACAATGACTCCAGACAAACTCAAAATATGACCTAATGTAAAAAATAAACACAACGTTTTCCGCCTTGGGGTTTCGAAGCATTCTGGCTAAATTCCCTTTTGTGTTTTGTCGTGAGGCTTCTGTTGTGGTCTGTTTGCATGCATGAGGGTGGAGACAAAGCATTTTTGTCTTGTGGTGGATTCACAGATGACAGGACCACTCTTTGTGGCATATTTGTTTGTCTTTTGACTTGTTTTGCTGCATGCTTTTGGTACTTTTTACAGCTTTTCAACCACCTGACCTGGGGTTTACACAGCCCTTAAAATTAGACTGTTATTCTGCGTATATAACAACAAAATAAGTGGTCGTTAACAAACTTTATAAGATGCAATCTTGAACACGCACCAAGTTGGTTTTTGGACAATAGGACAGTCAAATCCAGAACAAACTACTTATAAGGGGTTCCAGATTTTGATATTGAATTATTGCTTAAAAACATGTTTAAAGATAGGCATACTAAACCTTTACTGTTCATGTTTTCAATAACTAAAAACTGCTTAAAGAAATATATACATAGAAAGATTATTGATTAATCCCTGCAATCAGGAACTTCCTAACTATGAGGTCATTACAAAAATATCAATGTCAGTCTAAATCATAGGTTTTTATAAATATTTATGTATTAAAGACATCACCTTCTGTCATACAGCTAAAACATGTAGAAGAATATTGCCTTCGGTGCGAATGACTATTGCAGAATCTGCCAAAAATCTGAAATTTTTCTCTCCAGTCACAAAGACGATACATTTGGAGTATGTCACAAACCATGTAGGTTACAAAGCTGTGACCAGATTAGTTCAATATTGAACTTTTTGACCTACAAGCAAAATACGGGTGACAAGACAGTAACACGGCAAACTTCCCTCAATGCAGTAGGAGGAGGTTAAACTTCCGACATGACAACAGCTCTGAACATTCAGCTAGAGCTGCAATAAAATAGCTCAGATCAGTGTTGTTCACTCCTTTTTTCAGTCCTGTAACAAGCTCTCATAAAATAATGCCTTACAAAATGTATGAATAACTATCGCCCAGTTGCCAGTGGAACAAACACAAAGTTTGAAATAAAAGCAATGTGCTGTTTGATCTCAGCTGATCTGTGCATAGACTGTAACATTTTGAAGTATTTATGAGATAGAGCGTCTGGCAAAAGGAGAGCATCTGGGCAGACATACCTTGATATGGAAGATAAATTTTAAATCTGTTGAGAAGGAAAATGGTACGACAGAGAGGCTGATGACTTGTTTCACTCAGCCTAATGTCTGATCTTATCAAGAATGGAGTTTTTTGTTTGCCTTAGTTTGCCAGAGAGAATTATTGTTAACAAATTCATAATACAAGATAGTGTAAAAAAAATCTTGTGACAGAACCTCCTCGAAACTTGGTTTAAACTTTTCATTTTTATATCCTGTAAATGATTCTGCCTCAGAATTTGCAGCTATTTTTCAAAGAATGACCTGAAAGCTCCGTCTGCAGATGTGAAAAGCTGATAGAGACATGCCCTGACTTTAATGTCAGACAAAAGCCTCGGTTTTTATTTCAGTTGCAACCTGGTGAGGGTAAAAAAGTTGCATAATTTACAAAAATGTAAAAAATATTCTTTATAGATAAGACATGAAAGTTGAAAACAAAGTTATTATTTTTAGCTGTTTTATGCAACAAACTGATAAAACTCACTAGTTGATCTTTGAAAACATAAGTTTCATTTATCTGAAGTAAAGAGACACCAACACCAACATTAATAAAGAAACATGACGTTTGACTGTAGACAGAGCTGTGTGTTTTCAAGCTAACCAGTGTTTTTCTCTGATGTATCTTAGCCAACCTAATGTCAGATTGCTTTTCAAAGAAAACCATGGAAAGTTAAACCAAAATCTTGCTTATTTTACCCCTTGCCTCATCTGTTTTCCCTTATGTTGCTGTGATGTTGCATTAATGGTTTGTGGAATCCACTCAAGCCAGAAGCTTTTATGTCTTGTAAATGCAATTTGATTGGCAGGATAGCTTTTACTAAACGCTGCTGCGTGCACAAATGAGAGATTTTTGGCAGATTAGTGACTACTCTTTCACACTGAAAGTTTATATGCTGCTTAAGTTTAATATGTACGACCGAGGTTGGCAATTTTAATGTGGGACATCGTAAAAGGGCTACACTTTCTTTGAAAGACGCAATACAAAATAATGTGTTTTCTGAATTGTGTACACACCGACACAATTGAAGCCCATCTCTTTGATGCATTTCTTAGTGCAGCCATCGCCATCTAACAGATTGCTGTCGTCACACTCCTCTGTCCTGCAGAGGGAGAAGCAACACCATCAACAACATTTCCAACTGTTTCTCTATTGGAAATACTCAACCGGTCACCAAAGTTCGTGCAAGTGAACAGCACCGACCCCTGTATTGCTCCGTCCCCACAGTAGGTCTGTCCAGGTGTATAGACAAGAGGTGCAGAGGGGAAGCTGAGGAGACGGCCGGTTTCCACCTGGATTGTGTACTGGTACTTCACTCCCTGCATAACAGAGCTGAAAAACATAGGAATGAGCAAATAAACTATCTATTGAAATATTGCACATTCCTGTTGAAAAATTTAGTCCTCCTTGAACATTTTCCTCATTTTGTGATGTGACAACCACAAATTTCAATGATATTTAATGCTAAATGGTGAAGTAAGAGTTAGGATGCACCCAAAGGTTGCAGGACACCAGCCTTTTCAAATAGGAAATACTTTGAAATACTCATAAATTCCCAGCAAAACGCATTACAGTTTGTGATTGTAATATTTAAGTTCTAGGGGTGTGAATACTTTTGCATGGCGCTGGATTAATCTTCAAAACGTGTACACCTGCTATTTTCTTTAAACAAGTAAGACTTGTAACTGCACCGAGGCATGAACTGATCATATCTACAGAGCAATATATAAAATGAATGTCAATGTGTGGGTTTCAGTGCCAGATTTTGTTTTTGTACAAGAAGGCAGTAAACTTTCTTCTATTCCCAAAGAATGCTGTCTGTCTGAGTCATTTGGATTATAAAAGGTTTTGGTATCGCAGCAGTAAAAGTGAAAGTTACTGTAACCTTGCAGTGTACAGTGTCCTTAAAGCCAAACAGTACTGAGACACCAGTTCATGATTATTGATCTGTTTTGGTGGGCAGTGCCTATAAAGAGAGTTTTGTCTGACACAAATACACTGCATCTAAAACCAACTTGAAGTCACAAACCCCAATATCTGAGGATGAGTTCTGTTTGTCATCTTTTAAAAAGTTTCCTTTATTAATAATGGATGAGAACAAAACGACTAATACTGAAACATTTACTTCACACTATTTTACACAGGGTTTTATCTTTCTTCTTCTCTTTAATGCCACTTTCCCTCAGTCACTGTGATTATTTAGTTTATTCAACAAATAAAGACGGATTGTTTAAATTTGCTTTTGATTTGGGACAAACTACCAGGCTGAGGTTGTAGGAAAAATACACATAAACTAAAAAACATTTTCACTCAGGGTGTTTGTAGCAAACAAACACTCTGAAATATAACCAGACATCATATTTGAATCATGTGAAATGATCTGCAAACTGTGCTCAGATCTTCCCAGAATGCTGTCTAAGCAGGTGATCACAAATAAGTAGTTCAAAGCAAGGTTTTTGCAGCAGGAAATCAACTTTTTTAGCAAGTTTTGCAATTAACTCTAACTGCACTGAATTATGTTACACACAGAAATTCAACAGCTTAGCAAGTAAGTCACAAGAGTCACTTTTACCCATCTATCCAAGTCAGAAATGTAACGCAATAACCCTTAAGAAAACATGTCATACTGGTCAATTTTAATGTGTTATTTTACTGCACTCTAATGGGGTGTTTAACAGAGATTTTTTTCCACCTTGATGTATTATTGGATTAAGACTAGATATAGACAGCATAGATTTAAATAACTTGGATTCGAATATGCAATAAAATATGTTTTGAATGTGTCGACGAGCTAACTGCCTGCATTAATAAAGGATAAAACTCCTTCATAAATTTTAGCTGGACTCGAGACATGACTCTTTCAGTGACCTCTGATACTTTAATTTGCAATACATGTAAAAAAAAAAAGTGATCTCAGAGCAGGAATTAAAAAAGGAAAAATACCCAGCACTCTGTCGACAGGTCTCTTTAACAACTTCCTTTCTCCCTGTATCATTTCTAATTGCCATTGTTTTCCTCCCCTCTCTTTCCACTATCCCACACTCTCATTATTTTTCAAGCTTGTTGCTCTCCCTTCTCCTCACATCAACCTCTCTCTGCCCTCTTCAGTCCCACATAACTCAATTCCCACCGGTCCTTGCATCTTTTTGCACTTAGATGCAGCTTGTGTAACATAGGAGACGTGTTCTGTGAAAAATAAGCTGTTTTTGAAGCCATGTGCATCTAACATCTCGCCTGCCCTTTAAAACGGTGACAGCTTCTCAGAAATTCAGAACACACATTTGAAATTGACAGATCTGCAATCATGTGACACAGATGCCATATCCACACACTTATACCAGCTTTGAATGCATGGAAAAGTATTGCAGCTGAGACGTCAGATATTTTTGGGTGAAGGGTATTTCCTGAAAAAACAAAAAATAGCAAAGCTTGCGGTGGTTGTAGTTGGATTCCAGTAATCGTTTGGACACCCCGCAATATGAGACAGGATACAAACTGATTCAAGTCAGCCTGAAACTCCAGCAAGCTTTTGATTAAGTATATGGCTGTTGAAACAGATTTGGATCAGCTACACACGGCATCCCCGTGTTGGAAACATTTGTGTTCTGAGCTTTTTAAACAGAACCAGACCCAAACACTTTTAAAAGACATGTCTACAGATTAGTAGATCTGAGGACACATACACTCAGATACGTACTGGAATTTGCTTACGGCCATATCTTTTTCCTTTCTCTTCATATTTTCCCGTGAGCTACTTGCATGTCAGACTATAATGTGTGTGTGAGATTATCTGCTGGCACTTCTTCCACATTTTTGCTAATATTTCATAGCTAATCATATAACCTTAGTCATTACTGGCAACAGGAGACAGAGTATTTTGGTATTTCCCGTTAAGCACCATGGCTATCTTTTGCAAAACAAGTCATTCATCCAAGAGACTCTATAAATATGCTGTCTTGCAAAAGTATTCAAACCTCCCTGACCCCTTTCACATTTTGACACATTGTATCCACAAACTTCGATTTATTTCAATTGGGATTTTAATGGGACAGAAATTAAAAGTAGTGAAATGTCCTAAAGACCTAAAAAGATTTAATTTTAAATTTTTAATCAAATAAAAAATCAGATCCCTTTACTTTGATACTCTTAAATAAAATCCAAAGCAAGAAATTGCCCTTCCACATACACTCAATCAATAGTCCCTAAATAGAGTGAGCTGGGTGTAATTTAATCTCAGTATCAAACCAGCTGTTCTGAAAAGACCCAAGAAGTTTGTTGGAGAACATTAGCAAATTAATAGTGTCATGAAAAGAACAGGGACACAGCAGACAGGTCAGAGAGAAGGTCGTAGAAAGGGCAATTTTCACCCTTTTTTTCCTGTCGGTCACACAAGATCTGCTGTAATTCCAAAACTACAACACCTAGACACTTCAAACCTGGACTGGATTATTTTCAACTAATAGAAGAATATTTATAACCATGTTTGTGATTTGTGAAACCTTTTTCTGATTTGTGAAACTTCAATAAAGGTTGATTTCACCACTTTTTTGCATCTGGATCATACTAGAACTGCTCCAGCTCCAAAATTACACTATTTTGGACTGGTCTCACCCATAACAGACGAATAAATTATGCTGAAGTCTTTGGTTAGAATGAGAGGTGAGAAACGGGGAATATATACTCATGCATTTAATTTCTGATTTCAGCAGGTCCTCGTTTTTTATTCCACATATCTTTGGATACACCCAATATAGAACTTATTATAAAATAACAAACATTTCTAGTGAATCAGGTTGGGTAAACCCTGCTGGATGAGCCAACATTGAGCCGTTACCTGTCTGTGAATGTTTGCCCCATCTGAGGCGGAGGGGATTTGCTGGTAAACGGCGGCTGGCGCTGAATTCGGTACTGCACAGGCTGGCAGCCAGAGCAAAGAGAGCTGCTGGGGCCTGAAGACAACATGGCTGCATCGATTTCCATTTTCTCATCAAACGTGGAGAGTTTGACGGCCGATATTGCAGCGTTGTTGGTGTCGAGGCGCAATGTTAGGGGCATGTCACAGAAGACATGCTGTGGTCCGAGGTGAATGCTATTCCCCGCATTTGTAATCAGCTCAATGTTGGATATGGAAGGGTTGTCTGGGGCGAATGAAGAGAAGAGGGGACAAACACATCTATTTAGGTGCCATTGATTTGTCTTAAGCAACAAACTATTATTGCAGGTATGTGTAAAACTAGAAAACCCATGTGCTTGTGTGAGAATTTTTTTAAAGACTGACCACTTCCAGTAGTATAAAAGATAGAAGAAGAAAATTAAATTTTCTGTAAAGAAATAAAAAAAATCTTAGACAGTTCAAATCTTAGACAGTTTGGTTGGTGAGCTCCTGATTGTTAAAGTACAAGTGAGCAAAAACGTTAAGAATAAAACTGCTATCTCCTTTGAAAAGAAAATTACAACAAATTAAATCTGGTAATGGATTCCACTTAAAATGTCAACATTCAAACCAACTACCAGCATACTTAGGTCTCATTATACAAGCAAGTTCACCCTGAAAGGAAACTACAAGATCCTAAAAGAAATTTCTAAAAACACTAAAAGATAAGTGAAATTACACACATTATGTTCATGTTTTTGAAAAACATTCAGATTTGCAAGTAAAGTCAAGATTGTTGACTTCACAGAAAAAAACGTCAAGCATGTTTGTGTAAAATCACTCTTAAATGTCATGTATTCATGTAAAATCTTTACTGCAGAAAATGTAACCTACTTGTCTTTGAGCGTATATTTTTAAACTCTGATTCATTGGTATTAATAATTCATTGACCATTAGTCACTAGACGTGGAGCCAACATACCACAGAAATTGAACATGCTAGTTATCCGCTAACACTTACTCGTGGATGTATAGGTTACCCATAGTGTGAGTCTGTGTGGAATGACAGGGTGCAGGAATCGTAGAGTTAGGGTGCAGCCCTCTGTTTCAGGGCATGGCGACGTCACGTTGGCATCGTAGAGGCTGAGCTCAGGACTCCAGGCCTGGAGACTGGGTTCGCAAGCTTGTTCCACATCTGGCGGCCCTGAGGTCAGAAACATTGTAATGTAGAAACACGCAGATGCAGCTTACAATAACTCCCAAAAAGTCTTCAAATCAAATGATGTTTTTCTAGGTTTTGTTTTGTTGCAAGCAAAACCCTTGGTTTTATTTGGATTTCAGATGATTCATGTTTTATTTGTTGGTCTATTAATCTGAAAGTTTTCACAACATCATTTCCAAAACACAAAAATGTTAAAGGTCAAAACTTTGACAAGCAAGTTGAAGTAGATGTGACAAGTATAAGAAGTGCTTAAGGTACATGAATATAGTGTATGCAACCTAAAAGAAGATTTCCAATAACTGTGTCCATTCTGCATCATTAAAATGCAAAAGTGCTTAGAGAGAGTTTCTTTGTCAGACCTTAACCTGAATTCGTTTATGGGTTTTGTAACTGGAATTTCTCTTTGTCCCATAAAAACTGACTAGCGTGTGATTGGAATTTAAATACTAAGACATTAGAAATAGGTACTAGTATAAAGCTATTTCACAAAATTAAAATCTACAGTAAATTATACAGGAAATAGACCAATATTCTTTCTATATTGACATAAAATGAGGCTACTGGCAATATGTCTTTCAGTTATATCCTGTCTGAACGTATTTACATATTTGTAGCATCAGAACTGCAAACACAGTAAACCCAAGACAACAACAGATATTTTGACTTCAAGGAAAAACAATGAAGCTTTCTTCAAAAAACACAGATGTTCATGCACATAAAACCATAAAGGTTGTACTTGTAAGTGTTTTCTGGTTTACATGAAAGCAGTCAGATGAAGTTATACAGCTTAACAGTGTTTTAATAAATATTGCGGACTGGTTAATCACGGTGTTCTTAGTTAAGATTATCCAGTTGAGAATCTCATTTCCTTTCCCAGCCTGAATGCCAGATAACATGGAGCATAAATTGTAAAATCAAAATAAATTAAAAAGAAAATCAAGTTTCTATGTAAATTATGTAATAAAAATAGTACAAATTGAAGTGAGAAGACATGAATTTGCAGTATTTGGATCTGTAAACACACTTTTTGGACGTTTATGGTTTTGTGCATTTATTATCTTGTATTCTAACAGTGATAAAGCTGGTCTGACTGATTGATAAAATTAACACCTCCTATTTTTCAAAACTCCTATATCAGCATGTAAGTCAAGTCAAGTTCCTTTGAGGTTTTTATCCATTTTCTTGATTTGGAAGCAGCCAAGTTCAACCAAAGCGGGTTAAATAAAATTCCTAAAGTAATTAGCTAATAATAAAACCCACTATTCCATAACCACACTAAAAGGGGCTGGTTTGAAGTAAATGAGCTTTCTGCTACCTTCGTGGTCTGCAGAATTTCCAAATTCAGAATAGGTAAACATGCGGTTTGAGAGGAATCTAACCTAAACTGGAAATAGGATCAAGTTCTTGTGAAAATGAACAACCTGAAAACTTTATTCAAAAGAAAAGTTTGGATCTAAGCAAAGATTACAATATCAAGCCAAAGAATGACTAAAAACAGTATTTCCATTTCCAAAAAAAGCTACAATGAATCTCAAAAGTATCCACACCATTACTAAAATGGCAAGAAACTGGAAGACATGAATTTCCCAGCTTTTTTCCACATTTATATTACACATATATAAGCAATCTTGGGTTTGAACGAGCTTTTATGTAACTACAGTTTTCCTGAGCTCAGCCTGCTATGTGTCCTTTTAGGGCTTTTTTTTTTTTTTTTTTTTTTTTATTGAGAGCCCTGAGGAACTCGACTTACTTCATAAACCACAATGCTCCATCACAACAGGACACCAGGCATTAAAATAAAAGGCATAAAATGGACTCAAGTGAGCCAAGAACACAGACAACACTTTGTACGGGTTATATTTATACTATTCTCTTTTCTTACAGTTGAAACTGCAGATCATGTTAGCCATCCCAGTGGGTACTTTAAGCGACATTGTCTTTATGAGACACAGTAGAAAGGAAGTGAGGAAACCTGACAGACTGGCTGTCTCCAGTTACCTGCATGCCTCTGTTTAGTGTAAGACTTTAATTGACTCTTTATCATCATTATGATCCTGCAGCAAAAGAGGTAGCCGTAATCCCCTGCTTCTCTTTGCCGATTGTTTTCAAGGCATAAATTCCAGAAGAGGATTTCCATACATTTGGGTAGAGTTTCCATGGAAGAGAAGAAAAGTGTTATTGTGTTTGTAGGCTACTTTCAGTTTTTTGGGTTTTATATTTCTTTTCTTTTTTGCTCTGCTTATTTTATTTTTCCAATCTCCCTATTGTGTCTTTTTAATTTGATTGTGTTTCCTTTTCCTTCCTTTCTCTCACCCTATTTGTCATGTTAAAAGAAACCATACTTCCACAAAAGAAAAGATCATAATTGGGACAATAAAATCCAAGATGTGTGATAGTTAGAAGTACAGACACATTGTATTAGCTCCTTTTGTTTGAAAAGCAAACATTATCCCAGTTAGATGCTTACAGTGGCTTGCAAAAGTATTCATACTCCGTGAGGTCTCTCGTCCTGCAAGCCTTTTGAGGTATGTCGCTACCAGCTTTGCAACTCTAGCAATTTGAGCTTTGTCTATTCATCTTTTTTAATGGATTCAGTCCAACTGGAATGGAATAGTCTCTTTAAACGTTGCATTTGAAGTCTTGCTACAAATTCTTAATATGTTTTAGGTCTGGACTTTGACTGGGACGCTTTATACCAGGAGTGTCAAACTCATTTTCATTTCGGGCCACATCCAGGTCATGAATGTATGTCTGCAGCTCCTACTGAATTATCATTGCCTCTCTGCTGCTTCTTTGATTATCCCTCTTCTTGCCCCGTGTGTTAGTTTTTTTTTGTGGGCAGTCATGTTTTTGGTAGATTTTCAGTTGTCTCTGACCTGTAGGCTGTATTTCTCAGTCTTCAGGGAGCTGCTTATACACTAATGTTCTCTGTCAGACCTCTGTGGTCTTCTCAGAAAAGCTGTTCAAGTTCTAAGATTAAATTACACACAAATAGACTGTCTTTAATAAGAAGATGACTTCTAAACATTATTGATTGTACTATGATCTATTTAGAGGAATCAGAGTCAATTTTATCACATAAAACTGAAATACAATACTTTTTAAGTTTCTGTTTTTAACGTGGTAAAATGTGAAAAAGTTCAAGACATTTGAATCTTTTTGCAAGGTAATGCCCTTTTAGAGTCCTTGTTCTCATTTTGGCCAAATCAAGACAGACATAGAGCAAGAGGTCTGCAGCAGAGGGTTATTATCATTTAATGATTTTATGTTTTTTCCTCTTCCAGGAGCTATTAGCCTTGCACGCACCTAGAATTTACAAGGACAAGGCTGCGTGTGATTGTGTAAGAGTGTGTGAATGTGAGGAAAAACTGACCTGCTCTACAGAAATACGAGACTGAAGCAGAAATTTAACTGGTGTTATCACATTCCTGGCTTTTTAATACCTACCTACAGTGAAAAAAACAACAGAGGAAGTGTTTACCTTGGTCAACTGTAGTTTAAAAGTGGAAAGATTAATAGAAACAACCATCAGCCTCATTAGCAACATAAACTTTCTTTTCAGCCCTGCATTGTTTGGACGAGGAAAAATGGAAATACAATCTGTTTTGATGAAGCTCTGGTGATTTTTCATTTCCAGCATTGTTTATAATCCTACTGTGAAGTGAAGACTATTAACCTTTAATGACAACTATCAGCCCGTGAATTTGAAACACGTTCAAAAGACACGACTCCGCTGCTCAGACACTCATGACCCAAACACATCATTTTGACTGACCCACTGCCTCTTCAGGTGTCCAGTAGCCTGACGTGTCACAGATGCGCGGTGACGAGGCCTGGAAGGCGTACTGGTGGAAGACGCCGTCTTTCTCGCAGTCTCCACAGTCGATGCCAGGCACACGAAACGAGGAGCTAAGAGGACATACACTTTTTGATTACGTGTTACATGAATATTGGGCCAACAATACAGTTGGAGTGACCTGAGCCATACAATAGTCATTTGACTAGAAGATGATAAATAGATTAATTTAGTTACTAGTTGACAAGGCAAATTGAGAGTATTGTATACAGATTTTCTCCTTTATAATTAAAATATTTTTAAAAATGATCCATTTTTAGTTTGTGGTGGGTAATACTTTGTTGAAAACTGACACAGGTTAAAATGGCTCTCTTGGCCCCAGATTAGTAAAAATGTAATATTTACATACACTACATTAAAAAATACAAGTTTTATTAAACTGATATTAAATCAAACTAAGCCTCTTATGTGACTAAGAATTAGCAAAGTTGCTTCTATTTTCTAAATGAAAATATAATGAGAGACATTCTTAAAATTCAAATATTAAAGTATACTGTATGTTCTTTGTTTATGATAGAATCGCCTTTCAAACTGTTCTGGATATCATCTTACGGATCATGAACTTGCTTTATCATAAACATAATATAACTCAGACTTGTGTAGGTCTATAATTTCCTTTATAATATCTTGACTATCAAATATTTAGATGTAGTCTTTTAGCTTTTTCAACAATATCATATATGGAAAAAAGTGTGCTTGAGGTGTTGCCTTTAAATACATCTACAGGTGGGCCTCTATTTAACTCAAATATTCACTCATAATATTACATATCCATACAATCTAAGCTTTCCCAAATTGTTTAAATGCATAGTTATCATATCCATAAAAATTCTTTCTGAACGTGAGCAACAAGCTTGATTCAGAAATGATGATTCTATGACATAAAGTCTCCATACCTTTGAAAAAGTGACCCTCTCAATGGTGGGAGCCAGTATATGGACACAGAGTTGGTGCTTTGGCCCGTCACCATGGGGGGAAGCGGGACAGGAGCAGGGCGATTGTCCATCAGCCACTTTTGGTAGATCAAATCAAGGTAACAATGCATTCTGGCCACTTGATTGGGAGTAAAGTGGTTGGTGCAGTTGTCATCTGATGGGGGGAGATTGAAAGAGACTTAGTACATTTTTAAGAATAAAATTCAACATAGGATTCAAACACACATTTTAAATAACTAAATGTTATCATTTTTTAAATCTTTGTTAAAAAGACAACAGGTCTAAATGACAACAGGTTCTATTTAGATGTAATAGGCTCAAAAATTACTTTGGACTGCAGGAAATGTTGCGCAAAAATGCATAACCCACATGTTATTTACGTATAAGGCGCTTTTTGTTATACGCATTTGTTCCTTCCATCTACCTGTGTAACTCATGTAATTGCTGTAAGGCGTGTTATGGTAGATGGTGAATCCACATGTATCGTTGACAGCTTCAGGGTCATGGCAGGTTTTGGATTTGGTGGTTGGTGCAGTGTCGGCACACAGATCTCCTGTCTCCATAGACGGAGCTGTCTCCTGCCAGAACACATAAAAGATTAATATGAACATGTGGTGGCAATAAATGAAAAACATAGACTTAAGTAACAAAGAATTTATAGAATGATACTATCAACAGAGTGGGTGTAACAAGTTGTGGTAAATAAGAATTACAGTTTTAATTAGGGAAGTACCGATCCATTTTTTTCACTTCCAATACCGATACAGATATTTGAGGCTTAGTATCAGTCCATACCAATCTGATACAGAGAAACAGTGCTGAATTGACTTAAAATCTTTCTTTTTTTAAACAGACATTAATTTATTGAATTACAACTTCATTTGTTAATGCTGCACTAATACAGCTCATTTAAATACACCAATAGCTTCACAAGCTTAGTCAGACATGTAGAAACAACTTCAATTTGTTCAGTCTGTGCTGATATAGGAGTAATACTCCTTTTTTTTATTTGCATAAAATAAATAATAAAGGAACTGAAAATGATGTCATGCTTTATTATTTATCACACATGTCTGATCAAGGTAGTCAACCTTTTGTTTTTGTCAATCAGAGCACAATGTATAGAATTACACTGACTAGATCTACCTTTATGGATCAGGCACATTGTCACCAATACCTGATCCAGAATCTCTTTCAATATCAAGACCGTTACAGATATTATCAGATCGGTGCATCTCTAGTTTTAAGGATTTTTTTAAAAACTGTAGTGTTCATACTAAATATATTAGTAGTAACATCTGTATAAGTGTTAAGCAATCTTTTACATATCAGTATCGGTTCGATAAGTCTGACATATATATAACCAATATTTACTTCCATCTTGTTCCCTCATAGTGGGATGTTTAGCTGAAGCAGAGAAGCAGTTTCAGTGGTTTTGAATTTTTTTCAGTGCTGCCATAACAGCAATAACAGCAATATTAATATCAGATATTGATCCCAATCAATTGTTCATATCGGTGCATGCCTACTTCTTAAATATTTTTTATGTCAAATTCCCAATGTTTTCCAGGATACACAAATTAAGGGAGGAAAGAGGAAAATTCCTTCGTTAGTTCATTTTTTCAAACAAAGAAAGTACAAAATTAAGGAATGAAGGAACACAGGAACGAGTGAAGAAAGTAAAAAAGTAATGGAGGAACAAATTAAGAAGGCTGATTATCGACTTATACAGTACATGCCATGAAAAAAAATTACAGCATAGCCTATCTAGGGTCATCAGAGACAGTAGGATTGATCTGTCTTACCTGACATGGGTCATCACAGGAGTCCCGCTCACTCACCCCCTTGAAAACGTGGTACAACCCAAATATGTGCCCCATCTCATGGATCATTGTGTTCTGGTGGCCCTTTGTACCAAAGTAGGACGGGTTGAGAAACATCCCACCTATGCAAGGGATAGGAAATGTAGAACTGAAAAAGTTCTTGGAAAGCCAGTTCTTCTAACTACTCCATATTTCAAATACAGCAAAATTACAAGAAAAAAGACTATAAAGCTTCAAGTGTGCAACATCTTATTATATACATCAACTATTTGTGGAGATGGAATAAATTTAATTTTGTGGTAATCCACAAATATATTAAACCATTTCATGACTTTAGAAATTGTTGAGGATGGGAAAATACTCATAAATTGCCATAACCGGAGAGCCAAACAAGCAAAATGATCACAGAAAATGCTGATTTATGATGAGTACAGATTCCAATTGTGAACTATGTTTTGTAACTTTCATTCAACTGAGTGTCACATCATAAAACACTTAACACAATGAGTTTTTAGATCAATCAGGGATAATGCAAAACCTGAGTACTACAATCAATAAATCAAAAAAGGTTTTATTAAGATTCGAATTAGACCTGAAACTAAATATATTCCATCAATAAATCAACAAATCTTCTGATACCTATATTAACACAGAAATCACAGATTTTCCCAACATGCCAACAAAACCTTCTCAGATGGCCTGTTTTGTATTTCACCAACAAGTTTTGAATAGAGATTGCAGCCGTGCCAGAAATAATTTATTATATAAACTGTTTGATTAATTTGAACTTGAATGGCCAACTATTTTTATAAGGTCCCCCGATTGAGTGTCGTGTACTGCATAGTTATGGCAGGCAATGACGACAAAGAAGTATTTCTGCATAAATATGTTGTGCATATTTATGCAGAAGTGAGTGAATTAACATTTCAGTGAAAATGATGCCACTCAAGCTCATTGTGCTCATCTTTTTTCAAAGATGGTCAGAACAACATTAAGGGTTAGGGGTAATGAACATGTTTAATGAACGATTACAAAAAAGAAACAAACAAAATAAAAAACAACATTTCTAAAGCATAATTATGAAGGAGAAAAACAAATACAGACACCTGCAAAGCTGAAGAACTGCAAATGAATGCCACATTCAAGATATTTTGTTTTACTTATGTAACTGACCTTGGTGTGTAAGAGCCTCCTTCGCCCATGGCCACGTTGCTGCTCCTGCCAGCTCTTCTCGCATTGAGTTGCTGGCAAAAAACACATTGAGTGTGTCGCTGCCGCTCAGGTTTAGCTCATCCTTCAGTTCTTTCACACTCATATAAGCCCTGCAGAAAGGGAAAGATCAGAAAACCTGTATAATCAGAACACAACTAAAGGATTTTGGTGAGTGACAGAAAGATATTTTGTAGCTACAATAAGACAATTATATGTAAATTTTCTGTAGACATAAATAATAAAGACATGTTGGGCTACAAAATATATGGGAGGCAAAGTTTTGGAAAAGTACTTAGACTAGAATCACTGCTTATGTTGATGTTGAGGACAGTAGTGGTGGATTTAGACTCTGTACTCTTTCCTGTGTTTTTGTTATTTTTGCTATCTTGTTAAGTCAAGAGTTATCATTTTCAGAAAACAAAATCAGTAGTTTTTGTAAATCAAAAATCTGAATTGAGTTTGGAGCACATCTACTTTTAGATATTACCTGTTATTGTAAAATAAAAAATAAAAAATGATGTCACCCTTGTGACCCAGGTCTTCATCTTAAAGGGCCTTTTACCGGATTAAACCCAGGTTTAATCAAAAACATTTAAAAAAAAACATTTTGATTATTGTGCTAACTAAAAATAAGAAAATTTTTAGTTCCACTGTATAAAGACTGACTAAAACCCACAGGCAAACATGGATACAAAACAAAATACAAGTGTTTGAAATACATTTTTGCTCAAGGGGATTTTATTTGGCCTTTTGAGTTTGGATGTAGAAACTTTTGTTGTACTCTTAATGTAGGGGCGATTTATGGCAGATGATAGTTTTCATCAATCCATCAGCATATATCTCTCTTCACAGCATAACTTCAAATTATAGATGTTTTGAGTTGGGCAGCTTATTTCACACCATTGCAATCTCCTCCCTACCGCCCACTGTTCCCACATCCTTCTCTTCATGTCAGTGATAAATTACTCCAGCGGCACTTTGATGTGTGAGGCTGAATTTGTTTATCCTCAACTGAGTGATGTCACATGTCATTTTTCTTCTTTGCTTTCATAGCTGGAAAGCTTTTGCACCTTTCACCAGAAGGCTCTAAAATTGGTCTGAGAGTCATGCAGAAAGTCTCACCAATGACCCAGTTCCTGCATACCTGAGAGATAAGGCTTTTAGCTGAGTCTCCCATGGATGTCTAGAGAGAGTACCACATGCTAAAACACAACTATTTGACTTAATGGAGGGGTGTTAATGCACATGGCTGATGTGTTGGTGTGGCACAAGGTCACATTGCTTAAAAATATGAGAAAAAAAACATGACTGAATGTTTGTATGAGTTCTTTTTTTAATATGTAGGTGTAGATGGACCTACCATCTGCATGAAAACTGTCTGTATTGATAATGGGTGACTTTTAATAACTCATGAGATAATTCATGAGAACACTTTACTGCAGAGAAAATAAACTAGTGTGAAATAGGCATGATTAAGTTACTGCTATCAAGGATTTCAAAGGTATGACATTTCACAGTAAATATATGACTGTTTTTGACTGTTATTTAAAACCTAGAGTGATGCAGCAATGCTAGCCTGGCAAAAACCAGCTTCCTGTTCTACGCTTCGTTTTTAAGAGGGTCTGAACTCCTGGCCATAAAAAATTGATTGCTTGCTGGAGGCGTAGGCTCTGTTTCAGTTTTAAATATTACCCAGCGACTAACGTTTGGCCGTGATCCATGCAGTTCTCTAGCTTGACGCTATGAAGTTTACCAGAAATTGCCATCCCCCACTGGGAATGGCCCGATTATTTAACAAGCTAATATCAACTTGTTAGACTTCTGCAGCCGTATAAAGAAAAGAATGACAAATATTCAGATATTCTACACCCTCTTAAAATATTTATTATGTGTGTATTTTTGCTGCATCAAAATATAGATATATATTTTAAACAATTACATTCACATTTTTGTTGTAAATCAAAGCACTGGGTGGCTCAGTTGGTAGAACATGTGCACCATCAGGCTGAGGTAAAAGTGCTCAACGGGATTGTCCTGGGTTCAATGAGTTCGTCTCGGGCCTTTTTTTTATTCAAGGTTGTTATACTGCAGGAATCATGCTGAAATTGAAATAGTATCACTGTACATAATGGTTTGTTTATGGGTATCAATCTGGAAGGAACAAAACAGTAACCAAAATATTTCAAAACTCTTCTGAAGTCTTTTTTATTGTTTTTCTGTTAATCTTTCAGCAGGAAATGTTAGTTTATATATAAAAGAGGTAAATGAATGAAATAAGGAACAATCCTCTTCTTCCCAAACACTGACAATTTAATGCTATATGAGGTGCATCGCCTCCAAACTGGACCAAAAGTGTTTCTCAGTAGCAAAGACCTTTGCACATGTAGCCCTTCTTTTAAAACTATCTTTCCTCCAGCGTATATGGTGCACAGTAAATAAGAATGTGCTTTCTCTGGCACCTAGCCTATATAAATAAGGTTTAAGATTTAGGATGCTTCAGGGAACCTCTGCTCTCACAGTACTACTGAAGCAGATCTTAGCTGAGGCTGTGTGCAGAATCCATCACTGCAGGCCACACAATTACAAAGAACAGAAAGTTGACCACTAAAGACTCAACTCCTCAGCTTCTGAGACTGAAAGGAGGTCTCAAAGGAAGAATACTGTCAAAGTCACAAAAATAAATAGGTTTGCATGAGTGAAGTGAAACCCCTAGCTATAAATATAAAAAACAAGTCAGCAAAAGCACAGCCACTAAGTAAAGCATCAAAATCCATTCATTGTGGAAAAACAAGAAAAAATGTAGCGTGTTGTACCTTCTACTGTACTATATATTATATACCTAAATGTTTAACTATATCTGCATTTAAACAATGCTGTAATAAGGCAAAAACATAATATTAATAAGAAAGAGACATTGTTTAAATAAACTTGTATAAAAGCTTCAACAAAAATTTCAACGCTATATTTCTACAAACTAAAAAGCTGTTCTGTCTGTCATGACATGTCCATGATTGATTTGCATCCAGATGATTTTTTATTCTTCTTCTCCTGTACAAAGTCCAACATCAAAAACAAATCTTCATTTTAAGTTCTACAAGATTAACTTTTTTATCTGTAAGAGCTTGGAGAAAGGTCTGGCCAGGATTTGAACCCAGTCTCCTTCCTGAAAGGCAACAGTGCAGCCGTTCACCACACATCTACCAATATTTGGTTAAATATCCTTTGGAGATTTGAATAACAATGTGGTGGTTGTAGCTATCAACAAGCTTCCAGATAAATATTGGCAGGATATCTGACCACTCTGAAATTCTTGGTGCACCCTAACCTAAGCTGTCTGTCAGATGAAAGGAAATCTGTCAGGATGTTTAAGAATAATTCAGAGACCCAACAGGGTAAAGTCTACCCTGAACTGGAAGCTACTGGAACACCAGTGAAGCAGCTTTTGCTCTGACACTGACACATTCAAGGTCTCCTCAAATCTGTCCACATTTACATGCCAAGAGTCATTTAAATAAGGTGCTAAGTTTAGTTGTGACACCAATTAAGTGAATGTCATCATAAACAAGGCTACCTCCAAATCGGATGAGACTTGATGCAATTGGTTGTTGGAACAGCACAACAATACCAAAATCACTTCAAACTCTACATATAATGAATAAAGCCTTGATCTGAGCTGTGCTGAAATGTGACTGGCCATTCCTAGGAGGAGCCATAATACAGTTCAGATGATCTCCATTTTTGGATAATAGCTCTGGGACTCCAACTCCCTGTGATTTGAGGGAGTCTGAAACAATTACAAATGGTAGATAGATGTCAATGACTTTTTTTCTCGTCTATTCTCCGAATTTCTTTAGACTGGGTCATGTGATGTTTTGGCTTACTTCATTCAACTATTCAACTGATTTAGTACAAATTCATCACAGTCAATCATTTTAATTTAAAAGGAGTGCTGTGTTTTCCGGCAATGGACTGGCGACCTGTCCAGGGTGAATCCTGCCTCTCGCCCGAAACGTTCACTGGAGGTAGGCACCAGCACCCCTCCCGACCCCACGAGGGACAAGGGCATTAGAAAATGGATGGATGGATGGATGGATACTGTGTTTTCACAAAAGGGCATATTCTGGATTGGATGGCTTTTTTCTCTTTACTAAACAAGATTTTCATTTGAAAATTGCTGAAGTACCACAAAAGCCAATCACTACCATATTTTTTGGAGTTGTCAAGTTATTCAAGATCACTGGATCAAACTACATTAAACATATTATGAATATATTTGGCCAAAACATGTGCTTTAAGTATGAAATCAAATAGGAGACTGGACTCTGGACCACTGGGATGCACATGATAAAAAATTACTTTATATTTTGTTAATGAACAGTAAAAAAAAAAAAAAAGTGTTTAATAACTGAGCTACTCAGCATTGATGGCTGGATTCACACAGTGAATTATATATTCATAAAGGAAAACCTGTCCTATTCACTCAAGGTGAAAGTAGATAAATGTATTCAATTTGGACTAAAGGGACTGAAAATGTCAGATCTGATCTGACTGCATCTGTGATGAGGATGTTGGTCTTTGTTTTTAGTCATTGATTCAGTTTGTGCTCTGCTTATGTTGCCCCCTCCTGGGTTTAAAATCCACAGAACCATGCATGATCCCTGTCACCACATTTAATTTAGTTTGTTTTCTTTTTAAAAAATTGGAAAAACAAATGAGGTAATGAAGATGTATATTTTTTATTGTTTGTGCATTTTTCAAATCGAAAAAATATTTAAAAGTGCGGACGTTGATGAAATTGTATTTGTCTGGAGAATTGTTTTATGATTTGAAATATGTAAATGTGACAGCAAGCAGAAACAGAATTAATATATAAATCAATAGAATAGAAATCTTGTTGCAAGTGAGTTGCCTTCAATGACGCTTCAATTGCTGATTGAACAATATTAGCAAATCCTGGGCATGTTTTTAACAAACATGACCACAATGACCCCTTTATCCTCAGCCCTGCCTTTTCATTCTTGCCTTATTCTCTTCCCTTCCCATTCCCCAACCACCACCTTTCCTTTACAGTGCTGCCAGAAGCTGCAGCGTACCTGGCCATTACCGTAGAACTGGCTCACAACAACAAATCTGTGTTGTGACAGGAGCTGGCTTTTGAATCCTCTGGCACCTCCAGAAGCAACAGCAAGTTGGGTCTCACAATCAGAACAGACGGCTAGGAGCTCAGGGGGGACGCAGGGAGGGGAGTTATCAAAAACGCAGATCCCAAACATGAAAAATGCTTTGCACTGCTCTTCAAATGCCAGCAAAATGTCATCCTCACATTAAATCTCCCTCTGCCTGAGAAAGTTCGATTTGTGATCCAGGAGCACAAATGCACACATGCGCACCGGCATGTCGAGGGACTCGCACATACAAGCATTTCCAACCGGCTGGGTTCAGAACCTTTCAAGGAGACCTACACTACCGCTAACCTGCAGCGTTTACGACACTTTGGTCTCCTGAGTATTTGTCATTTATGTTGTTTTTAATGGAGGTTTGGGAACTTATAGACAGGAACTCAGCTGGAGCTTCACCGCTTCATTGAAGTGCACACATACTGGAACTTCTGACATTTGCGTTTCTTATCTGAACAGCAGAAGCAGTAATCCGGTAATCCAGATCTTGTGTTTTTCCTATTATTGTTTTAACATCAGGGTTTTTTGCTAAAACCTTCAAATTAAAATAAGAATGAATCAACATTTCAGAATTTTGCAGCCAAGGAACATTTGAAAGTTTGTGCATAACACCAGAGCACAGTATTGTCTGCTGTCCAACTTACTTTATTAGCGTCCATGTCCTAACAGGGTAGAAACCGTAGGCTGCGATAGAGAACATCTGACCGTTACAACTACCAACTGTGCTTTCCCTGTCCTTTTGCTTATATCCACCAAACGCATGACAGAGAAACATAAATTAACATTTACTTAGGACAAGCCTAAAGAACTTCCTGCATATGGCCAAGCAATGAGGCCACACACATCCAAGTTCCACCAAACCCTTAACCTGGGTCTTCCAGAACAAGTAAGCACAGTGTTCTTTTCCAGGATTTTTTTTTTTTACATTCACAAAGCTACAGAAATTCAAACCTGGGAAACTGCACAGTACAGCCACAGTCTCCATCTGTTGGCCAGAGGTAGCTCTCCTCACTTAAGACTTAGATTTATCTATTGGTGAAATTAAAAAAGTTGAATGCTAGGTAAACTAAGAAGCATGCTGTGTTTCTTTTGAGGAAAAGGACAAGATATTCCCTGATACTTCCTGCTGCTGTCAAGAGAAACAAAGAAAAGGGAAGAAGAAGCCAGAACATCTTATATCGATGTTAATCATCGAGAAAATAGATATGAATGGACCACAGAGTGCCATGCAGCTAAAGCTTTTATTGTGTGTGTTTTGTTTTTCATTTTATGTGACACACTAATACAAAGTAGTGCATAAATGCAAAGTGCAAGGAAAATGATAAATGGTTTCATTTCTTTTTACAAATAAGAATCTAAAAAATATGGTTCGCTGAAATTTATTCTGCGTCCTTTTTTCTGATATCTACAAATAAAATCCAACACAGAAAGCCATCTTATGAGGTAATTAGTATATAGAGTCCTCGTCTGTGTGATTTAATCTGAGTAATAATCCAGATTGTTCTGGGAAGGCCTTCAAGATTTTCTAGAGAACATTAGTGAACAAATTGCATCCCAAAGAAACTAAGAACCCAGCAGACAGGTGGAGATGTAAATTCAAGTGTTAAAATGGCCTAGTCAATGTCTAGACATATCCAAGTAGGAATCAATTGACCATATATCCCATCTCACTAACCCTAAGCGATTTAACATGGTAGTATTGACAAGGACTGAAACAATGCACAACACACTCTTGTGTTTATTTCTTAAGAATTTTAAAAGTCATGTTTTTTTTTCATTCCATTTTACACCTATGTGCTACTCTGTGTTGGTTACTCAAATAAAATCACAATAAAATACATTGAATCTTGTTTGACAGAATGTGAAAATGTTAAAAGGGACCTATTTTTTCTAAGCTTTATATCAGATTATAATGTTATTCTGTCATCAAAAACATAACTGGATACAAGAGTTTTTGTTGCTTTGATATTTCATGCATGTTTGAGGAACCCTTGAATGTCCCGTGGCAGCCGTTCAGGAGCTTCTTAAAAAGCCTGGCCAATTTCAAGGCGTCAAATTGCAAAGACAAATTTCTTTTAAGTTATGTTTGATATGTAGAGCATTTTTAGACAACTTTAGGTAACACAGTTATGTGATTGAATCCTTTTGAAAGCCACTGTGTTCATCCTAAACCATTTGGACAGCGAGTCTGTAAATCATATTTGCATAATATTAACTTATTAGCCTGAAGTAGTAAATCAACACCAGCTCAGTGTTTAAAAGAATTTATGAGTGTATATAATGACTGTTTGTAGATACTGGGACGTTAATTCAGCCAGAGTTTACTAAGGAAAATAACTCATTTTTTCCTCATTCAAAACACATTAGCCAACAGTACATAAGGATGTCACTTTCTGTTAACTTCAAACACTGAAGAGTAAATATGTCGCTTTTTAAAGTCTGTCGCTGGTTCCCAGAGCCACGTAGTAAACCTGTGGTTACAATTTGGATTAAGAACCTGAATCAAGGTCTTTAAAGCGCCAGGCTGGAGACCTCATGTTGAGACTCCATGCAAGCTGTTTGGATCTCTCCATGAGTCTGTCTGTCAGAGCAAATGGAAGGCAGCAGGGCTGCTGCTGGAGTTGTTTAGCAAAAATAACTGTGTACTTTGGCCTACCTTAATCCACCATTCACACTCCACAGGGTTTTCTCTACAACCACTTGAGAAGGTGAAAGTTCCAGTTTGTAAATGTATCGTGTCGAGCTGTTTATGACGCAGGCAGTAAGTAAGCTAACGAAGAAGAGGAGAAACAGCGTCACAAGAAAACCTCTGCGAAAAATGTTTTTTTCTGAGTTGGATTTTTTTTTTTATCTCTAGGTAATTCCACCATAAAGTGCATATTTATTTTAATGTTCTTGTTGTCAGAATGAATTGATAAGGCGAGGGGGAGATTGTCATGGTATATAGACTTGGTGTTCTGGTTTGAATTTTGTGTTTTGGATTCTGATGTCGTCATGTTCAATCAATATGTTCCGGTTTCAAATCTGGCTTTTTGGGTGTTTTTTATTTTTATTTTACTCCTGTTCTGTGTTCTGTCAGTTTTTGTAGTTTGTTCATGTCCTGAATTGTATTTAACTTTATTTCCTGTTTTTATATGTTGTGGAGCTCTAGTGTTTGCACATTCTGTTTAATCTAGTACTCTGCCAGGTTTCATTTTACTGATTGTTTACAGCTGGATTTCATTTAGCTGATTACATCTCCAAGTGTACAGGCTTTTTTGTTTCCTCTCCTCTCCTTTCTGCCAGATTGTCTGTCTGTTTAGTTTTAACACTCGTTCATACTATCTACTGGCAAAAGTATTAATACCCTTGGAATATCAAATTCAGTATTTCCATCTCAACAGTGCTTTTTTTAAGTTGCATATTTTTGCTGTCAATCATATTAGTTGTAGTTTGTGATTACCTTAAACATAACATTTTAATGCTCTCTTTTCTGCATCACTAAACAAAAAGCATCACCTAATATACTACTGGCTATAATACAATAATGATACACTTGTAAAATATTGTGCAGCAGTTATTTGTACTGAGATTTAATTATACATAGGAGGATTTTATTTGTCGATATAGTGACTTTTACTAGATTACTAGAAACAGTAGAATAGCATTAGATTTTTTAGGAGCATTAGAGAAAAGGGGGGCTGAATGCAAACGCACACAATACTTGTGATTTTTTTTTTTTATTTCTAAAAACCTTTGTAAACCATTTTACAAAATAAATTCCAAGGTAAGTATATTGATGTGTCTTGACAAAATGTGTAAAGTTTAAGGAGTATAACTATATCACCAAAATAGTTTACATTCTGTTGGATTTTATGATCCTTGTGTTGCTTTTAGTGATTTAGGTTTCTTCTTTGGTTTGCTTTAACTTGTCTGTTGCCTATTTGTGACAAACAGGGAATGATCACTTTCCTACAATACTTATGTTCCATCAAGCGCTCATTAACCTCACCTGTCAGGAGATTCAGGGTCAAAGCAGGTCTTAGAAACGTCCGTGACATCTGGATCACAGCAGTCTCCGTCATCATATTCAAATTTTATGGTGTTGCACTCCATGTCACAAACCCCATCCTGCCTTTTCCAGTTGTAACAGTACCCTAGTCTGAGACAGTCGCCTCCATCGTGGCCGGTCCTTGGGTGGTCACACTCTGGATCGCACTGCCGGTTCCCAATCTTGCCAATTCGACAGTTGCTGAGGATGAATCTCTGTCGAAGGCTGGAGTTTTTCACGGTGTGGACGCTCAGCTCCAGGGTGATGTTGTAAGGCTGAAACGCCTCACGTAGAGCCTGATGCTGAACTTGGATCTGTTCTGGTGTCACTGTTGGATTCCCACCGTCATCTTCCGAGAGATTGACAATCCGGTAGCGAATGCGTTTGGGTGTCCGGAGCTGCCAGTTGTTGTTGTAGCCAGAGATGATGTCTGTGTTGTCGCACTGTGTCTGGCCACATGCTGGTGGGAGAAAGGATGAGACAAGTTCTTGTTCTGGTGCTGGAGTAATGATGACAGTTGGATGCAGGGCAGTTTTGTAAGGGCTCCAAAGCCGTTCCACCTTGAAAACAAATGCAATTGTAAACATTTTGCCAAAACTTTAGTGCTGTATGAGACAATTCTCAAATCAATTCAACGCAAATTCAAATTTAGCTTTAGCTTCTTAGATTGCTGAAAAGACTTGACCGTTTGCAACTGAAATACAACAATATAAGCTATTTACATTGGTAAAATCCGCCCACATTGCCAAAACTGGCTCATTCAAATCGATTTGAAGCGGTGGCTTTAGTAGATCCTGATGAGAGCGAGCATAGCCCCACAGGATCACTCCTCCAATGTGGCCTCTAAAGCTTTGACCAAGATCAGATTGTTTACTCCCAAGAAACAGAGTTCTGCAGGTCTGCATGAAGGGACTGTAGAGATCCCCAGACTGGAGGCTGCTTTCTCCCATCTAAGACAAATAAAGAAAAAGGAAACATTCCAAAAGTGGAGGATTATTATCTTTTAATTCCACATCACATAAATACTGAAACATTGGGTTACATATTTTTAGAGAAACACATTAGAACTACACTCTGTAATCTTACTTATTAAATGTTGTTGTCTTTGCTACATACAGTTCTGGCCAGAAGTTTAAGCACACTCATCATACATAAGGAAGTGCTAATTTTTGGCTTTCAGTTACTGCACAGCATTCTAGGGATGTGGACAGAGGAAATACTTTAGCTGTTCAACCTCTCTTGAGTGGCATCAACTAACTCACTTGCTGTTTGGCTACCTAACAACAACGTGTTGTGTAACTTGCATAGTTTCTCCACTTTGCCTCATAACTGCTTAAAAATAAACAACAGTGTGGAATGAAAACTGTGACTAAAACAGGAAAGTCACAGTTTCCTGTGGCTTTCCGCAGTTTGGTTGGATTTCAAATATTTAAAACAAAACACCAATCAATAATTGTTGATATCAACTAATATTAAATGATTTTGCTGTGTTTTTCAGTCATATCGCCCAACCCTACTTAACATTGTACACTGCAATAGTTTATGCAAAGAACTACTCACTGTTACATCAAAGACTAAAAATAACAAATAATTGGTAAAATAGAAAAAAGAACATTTCTAAGTGATCAGAAGCTTAAAGAACTTTAAAAATGTTTTTCCTTGTCCCTGATAAAGAAGTAGAGAGATATTTAGTAAAGCGTGAAACGCACAATTGAAAACACAAATTTGGACTTATTATCAAATTTATATAATTCTTTCAAAATGCTCAAAACCCATATGTGACACACCTTAGCCCCATCAACATACAGGGTCATGTTGTGACCATTGTATGTGGCCATCAGGTGCGTCCAAGCATTAGCTCGGTAACGGTGGTGGCTGGAGATGGTGGTGGATTTCACAGCTCTGTCTGTGCGAAGCGTGAAGTAGAACCGCGCGTCTTTGGTGCCAGCTGGCTCCATGGTGCGAATGCCAACGGACCAGCCCTTCTCACTCAGTGAATGTGAGCAGTTGTCAAATACACCTGAGATGCAGAGAAAAGTAATTGGACTTAATAAGAATCTTCAGAAAGTAAATGGCACCATTCCCACAGGAAAAATCTGTAAACACAAACAAACAACCATCTTCCAGTGGATTACACTTAGGGACTGAGGGAATGAAAGTGTGCTTGCACAGTGGCAGTGATATAGTCACAGGGAAAGATAGAAAACACAGAGTCAAAGGCAGCAGGGAAGGGAGAGAGAGACAGGGATTTCTAACTAAGCCAAACCAAGGCCTTGATGTTTCCATCTGCTGTTGCAACAGTCTCAGGCACACATCTGCTCCCCAGATGTCAAACAACTGGGACAGGGAAGGGTCAGGGAACCCCTTCACCCTCCACAGTGCAGTACGTGTGCACGCATGGGCATAAACTTAAACATGTATGCATGTGTGATTGTATGAAGTGGGGAAACTGCAGTAAAATATTCCAATGAATCTGAGCTAGTTTAGAAAGCTGCCATAAATTTAATTAATTAGATGTATAAAATCCATTAAATTACAGTGTACTCAACCAAAGAGTGCTGCTATGTGGTGGTCAGTGCCACAAACGGCACTTTTAAGCAAATAGCACTTTTAGCCTTGCATGACCAGACATCTAGGTCATCTCCTGGGAAAAATGCGTTAAACTGTTTTACAGTGTTGTGGATGTAATATCGAATAGCACAAAACAGGAAGTGGGTGTTGTTTTTAAGTGGTTCATGCAACACCAGATGAGAACATTTTATTTGCAAAAACAACAGAGTTTATGGTAAATGTGTTCTTAATTTTGAGAGACATTTGCACTACCAGGCATTATCATGATTATTACACTGAGCTAAATCAGATGCTGATGTTTTAAAGCTGTATTTATTTTGGATGTGGGCCACAAATCGCTGGCGAACGTGTTAGAAAACAGTTGGCTATTTACACATTTTGCAGCTGGGGCTAATTTTTTTTGTAGCAACTCCAATATTAGCTTTGCTCCAACTCTCAAAGGAAATCCAGGTTCTTTTGCTGCTAAATGTTCTGCTGTGTTCACCAGCTTGATCCTAACCGAGTCTGACAGCTGTTTACTTGCAAGGTCTGTAGTGTTCAGTTTGAGATGTTTGCTAAGAAGGATTGTTTCGTAATATTTATATTCAGTTCCAGTATTAGGTATATTAATCTAGTTTGTACTATCTCAATGATATGCCGTTGTTAGCAGTTTAACAATACTCTGAAATTCACCCTTGGCATCCAATAAGATGTGCAGAGAAGGCCAGCTCTGGCCTGTTTTTGGCTCGTTTCAAAATAGTTACTCACATAGAATTGTTTAAGCTTCTTAATAGTAAAGTGAAGTCTAAAGTTTTGATTTGAAATATATTTATTTTTTATGTAATTGTGCTTCAAATAAAAATAAACTAGTCTTTTTATACCTGTCACAGGTGACCTTTATCCATTTAAATATGACAACCAGCAGTATTTAGGTTTAACAGCTGAAAAAGACTGACATATCAATACTAAAATATCGTAATGGGTCAAATTAATTGGAAATGTTGGTATATTACACATTTAATGAAAAATATAGTCAAATATATAGAAAGGTATTTCGAAGGAAATTGAATGGTAAGACATGTTCAAGTTTTATGGTTTAATTAGAACTTGAGCAAGCAAGAGAGAGCAAGACTTTCAGCAAATAACAGGAAGGCTGAAGAGAACACAGCAAAGTTACTGCATTTTGTCTTCTGGAGCTTTGTATCTCTGTCATTCAAAATGCTGAACGTGATTTTGGAAGTCACTGAAGTAAACCCCTACAGTTGCTTGTAAATATGAACCACTGTTGTACTTATGCTAGCTGCACTCACCTCGTATTGCTAACATAGCAGGCTGATTGTCTGGTCTGTAGTGTCAACACTATAACTTTTTAATCCTTGTTTTAAAATATTAGTAAAATCCTATTTTAAAACTACTGCTTTCTCACATATGCAATATCTATCATGGCATTTGTATTATTTCATGTAAGTAATGACTTCTTATGAAAGAAAAATAGATGCTGTTCTTTAAATATTGTTTTTTTTTTGTTATTAAATAGAAATTAGACTGCTAAAATCATTATCTGACAAAACTTTAGAAAAAGCAGAGATCAGACATCACCCAACAAATTCTGATTAGAGCACCTCTATTAATAATTCAGTGTTTACCCAGGTTTCTGCTGTGAATTGCTCTGTGTACAACTTATGAAGAGATCAATAAAGAAACTAGGGAGTCGAGTAAAATAACGAAACAAGCTCATCATTAAAGGCTCACCAGAAGTCAAACTGGTGTCAGTGCCATGTCTGCCAGAAACAATAGGACTTTGTTTTTCACTGTATTTGTTATATTCCTTTAGGACACTACAAAGAGAAAAGCCCGTGCCACAGTAAAATGTTGCTCTAACATAAGGAAGCAATGAGGGGAAAATAGTTGAGTAATGCAACAGGATCTTTGATCAGAGTAAATGTGAGCGGACGTAACAGTTTGTGGTCTCCCTCCCTATCAAGACAGCTGTGGTGTTGCACCCTAGCGCTTTTATCCTTTTTAATTTGGTTGATGTATGTGTTTGTCTGTCAAGCGGGGCAGCTTTTCAAATACAGCACATTCTTTATGCTGGGAAAAAAACAGATATTTTGTCGTCATGCGATCATTGGATCAGTGTATTTCTAGCTGCTGGTCAAATTCTTTTAATGTGCTCAGTAAAAGAAGGTATGGAAAGGATGTGTAGGTGAGACACAAACTGAATTTTTGAGCTTAGGGGACCAAGTCATTTAACATTTCATTTGGAAATAGAACAATATGATTTCCCTTGATTAAAGTGTAAGAAAAACATACCAATCATGACTTAAGAGCCAAGGCATCTATTGAACCTATTTTTGTATACTGTTACATGCCAAATTTTCAATGCGACTTAATCAACAGTAGAATAGCATAAAAGTTAAACATTTTACTAAATTAGTATGTTTATTTTAATTTGAATGTTAAATTTAGCAGGGTGTTAATGGAAAAAATTGCTTAACATGAATAGGAGACAGTAAAATCATGACTTTATATTATTTGTCATGAGGAGAATTAGCTATTGTTTGGATTATGTTACACATTTATGTTTTAATGTTGTATAAATACAGAGATACTGTGAAACTGGGATATGTTCACATGTGGTATTCGTACAGTGAGAATGACATACCAGAAGGGGCTGAGCAACCAAAGTAGAGTTACTCAGCACCTTCAGCAGTGATCATTCAGTGCAGGGATGACCAAATTTTATGTGTTTTCATAGTTTACGAGTATAGGCACCACACAGTGCTTATGCTGTCTTCTTAGCTGAGTCTTTAGAGTTGTGATAAACTTTAACATACAAATTGCTTCTAAAATATTCCAAAACCCATTAAGAATTTCTAAACTGTTTTGTCACAGCATCTATGTGACAAAACAAAAAGCAGCGTTTCCGATCCAATGTGAACCACAGCATCAGTGCGGCTCTAATTTGCCTCCTTGTAAATTCATATTTCTTGCAATTCAACTCTGTGTCATCACTTCTAGTTGATGAGCCCATATAAAACTGGGCAGGCTCCCACAGCAGATTCAACAGTCTGAAAATGTTTGGCAACTTATCACTATATTAAAAAGATTAACAAAGTTAAAAAAAAAAACAGTCTAATTATTTCATCAATATTGCCAATATTTTGCACACCAAACACATGATTGTTTTCCTGGAGCAATCTGAATGGATCAGTCCACATATTTATTGTTTCTATAAGCTGTTGGTAACATGCGTCTGTCACTGAACATCCAGACGCTGGATGAGGGGAGATTAATAATCATAGCGTTTTCAAAACGTTGCAGTGTTACATAGCTGATGAGCAGTGATGCAGTGATGGCTATCATTTACACCCACCTGCTATGACCGCCGGGTTGCTCTGCCCGCCTTCTGGCTTCACCCACAGCTCCAAGCCGAACTTGTCCCGCGGCAGCTCGACTCCCTCGGCCAGTTTCACCTTCAGCTGCTCCCGGTGCTCGTTAAAGTACAGAGCTGTCATCCAGGAAGGGGGCACTCTTGGCAATGTGGTTCCCCAGCTGTTATTGGGGGAGTCCGCGGCTGCATCCGCCTCCTCCACCTCCCCAGAGTAGTCCTCCGTAGCGACAGCATCCGCCACGGTCATTGTGGACGACTGATTGTCTCCATCTCGGTCATCTTGCCTCAGTCTGTGGGGGACCTGGAGCCCCCTGTGAACTGTGGAGCTCTCGGGAGGAACTTTCTCCCACCTGACGTTGTCCTCTTTCTCGTAGCGAAGCTTCTTCACGTCGACGCTGCGGGAAACCCTAAAGCGAGAAGAAACTCTCTCCTCGGTGTCTTTAACACCGAACCTCCCGGGAGGGTGTGGGGCATCTTCCCTGACATAATTTGACTCCCTTTCGTCGTTTCGAATATTATTTTCATAAAACCGGTCGAATAATGTCGGATATCCCCCCACTCTCTCTGCCAGGTCACCGGTATCACCCCTGCCTTCGTGCTCTCTCCGCGCCGGAGCGACCTCTCGCAGCTCGGTGTCAAGCCCGCACCCACCGGGACAAACCTCTCGAGCGCCTTTAACGGTGAAGCGCGCTCTTCGACTCGTGGACGTCCTCGGTAGGGCCGCTGGAGGGCGGTGTTGCGTCGGGAAGAGGACGCGCGGTTTCAGTCGGGACGGTGAGACGAAACAGGGTTCACCTGCTGCTATCCTGGACAGCTCGCTGTCTGCCCGGCGGGCCAAGGAGCGCTTGTGCCGGCTGAGAGTATCGGAGCGAACCGGGCTGAGCAGCCACGTGTTTGTGATGACGACGAGGAAAATAGGCAGTAGTCTGATCAACAACATTTTGCCTCGAGGTTAAAGAGGGATTTGTTTGAAATAGTGTTTAAAACCTCTTTCCAAGAGGTCTCACAGTGGATCGTTTGTCCACATTTCCTCAGGAATTAAACAGTTGCGGGTTTTTTTTTTCTTTTTTGTAAGTAAAATTAATCTGCTTTAAAAAGATTTACGATTTTAAAAAAAGAAATAAAGTATATTGAATCAGTGCATTCCAATGCTGCCAATTAATTTAAAACGATTTAAAAATCAAAGGTCCTCTAAATACTTACAAATAGCAGCAAACTAGAAATTTGAAAGTTTAAGAGGTTTACAAGTTTACAATAAATCGTTCAGTAAGGTGAGCCAAGTAAAATGCTGAAACTCAATTCTGCACTTTGCATTACATAAAATAGACCGCACTTTGCCTCCTTCCTATTCGTGTAAAGCCCGCTCTGCAAAATATGTGAAGCCTCTAATTCTCTATTTGTTTACAAGTAGTCAGGGGAAATAAACGTCTTAACAGTTCAGTGAGCCCCACAAGTAAAACCACACCATAAAGACGTCACCGGGCTGATTTAGAGTCCCAAAAAATCAACAGGATAATTTTATTGCGGAGGAAAATGTAGCTGCAGATGCTGTTTTTTTTTTTTTTTAAATCCTAGTTACACTGACAAATGATTGAATTCTATTTCATTCAAAGTTGGATCTCTCTCTCTTTTATTTTCTTTTTTCTTTTTAAATATGCTACTCCCTTTCTCGTTTACCTGACCATTATGCCAACGTTTTGTGCGTCCCGCTCCAACAATATGCCTGCAAGGTGAGTCCGAGTAACAAACTCCAAAAGGGGGGAGGGGGATGCAATGCCAGCCCCTATTATAGACACCCTACTTTTTGAGAAAGCGCTATTTAATTTCTAAAAGAGTGGATACCAAAAAAAAAAATTATTCGTCCAATAAATCACAGTTCGGTTTCTGCGCGTCAGCTCCTCTTTTGGTTTTGCTGTGCGTCTGTGTGCGACCCAAAGAGCGTCTAAGTGCTGCTGCACCGGTCCATGCAGTAGTAGTAATATCCTCCTTCATTCACTCCATCTCTGTCTCTCCCTCTCTCTCTTTTTCACTTACCCTTCCTCATTCGAGTCCAAAGGTTTTTATCAGGGAGCCCCTACCCGTCCTGACATCACCGGTAGGGGAAGTGTGGTGGTGGAGAAGGAGGAGGAGGTGGAGGTGGGATCGGGGGAGGAGGGGGGGGGGGGTTCTGCCCTCGCCTTCTCACGTAAGTTTTACAAGGGAAATCCTCTTCTCTCCTTTTCTCCTCTGCCCATGCGGCGCTAAACCGCCTCTGCATCCCTCTGATCCAGAGCGGAGACAGGAAAGAGGTTGTAAAGTTTATTTATGTAGTTATCATTCTTGTCTTTGACCTTATCCATCCACCCATCCGTCCATCATCATCCGGTGGTAGAAGTATCCAGACCTCTCAGATCCAGACGCGCAGATTTCACCACCGTGCAGTCCTTCACAGTACACCGGGTGTTTTGTTTTTTTTTGGTTTTGTTTTGTTTTGTTTTTGTGATGTAATGAGATTCTGACACTTGCTGAACATCTTGGATTTGTTTAGGACACAGAATTAAATTGATGAGGCAAGGGATGAAGGCAACAAGCCATAAGACCAGGGAAGTTTATTTATTTAGCACCATTCATAAACAAGTCACACCAGCGTGCTTCACAGGGAATCAGAATAAAGACATGAAAATAAAGCATGATCATAAAAGGATCTTATAAAAGAAAGAGACCTGCTCTGAAGCTGATCTTAAATGTATATTCACTCATAAACCTACTGTTTTCTTCCTTTAGAGATAGCAAGCAGACCTGGACTCAAAGGTAGGAAAGTTTAAAATGGGGTTTATTTCAACAACAACAACAACAAATTCAAAATAGGGTTAAAAAAATAAAATTGAACAAGCACCAAAAGAGACAGGATGCTCGGGAGGCAGTTTCTCTGAGTTTCGATCCCGAATCAGAATAAGTAGGAATAAACAAATCCAGTTTCACCTCCTGATATATAAACTCTACCAGTATAATCTGCTTATTACGCTACAGTTCATTAAAAGGCACACACAGCAAATCCCATTGGTTTCCCAGTTTTCAACAAGCAATGATGACCTTGGAACTGCAAGTCTTGTCACTCTAGTCTAGTAGAGTGTTCTAGTTGAAATATGCAAAATTAGTACAATTTGCTTATGGTTTTGGTCCTAACTACCATTTGCAATATCAAGAGGCAACAATGTACTTTTCTCAATTTCATGCTTTCAAACTAAGAGGGGCATGTTTGTATGTTATAGCCACAGTTCTAATAACTGGTTAATAATTGCTTGTTCCAAGACCAATTTAATGTAGCATAGGACTAGACATGTGCCAGTATATGATGTTTAAGTTTAAGTAATAATATCCCATAATTAGGGTGAATACATAATTATATTGAACTAAAATATACAACATTCTTTAAATTGCATAACATATTAAGTATTATGTCATATGAAACATGTATTGTTATTTTGATGCATAGGTTATATTGACGCTATAGGGATAAAAGCGCAATTGTAATCATTTTTAAAGAAAATACCTTTTGTTTTTATACAGTGTAATAGTTGATTTTAGCTGGTTTATGAGTCAGTCTGTCGGCTTGATGAGTGATGTGTGGGTTCCAAATTCGTTTGTCTTGTAGCCGAAGGGAAAGTGAAACACACAGCAACAAGTGGGGCAGGGGCAAGGGTATGTTACTCCATTCTTTATAAAAAACTGAAAATCTTGGGTCACTTCTTCTGACTGCTCATTCAGAGGATTTTAAACCAGTGGAACAACACAGTGAAAAGAAGTATGTGGCTTTTAAACTTGACAATTTAACATGATACATCTCCGCAATGGTAATGCTCACGGGTAGATGGGATGACTTTGTTTAAAGGGTGATTTTGAAATACCGGTAAGTTAAGTGAAAGTGGTCTGTAGCTAGTAGTAGAAATTCATTCAATGAGCAAAATAAGATCTGAATGATAAACGTATACCAGGATTTAGTGTCTTTCAATTCAATATTAGTGCTTTAATTTTGAAAAATGATAACTGATTTCCTTCACTGTCTTCATGCTATTTCACCGGCGTCTGAGTTACATAATAAACAAAAACATACGTCTTTTGTAATGCTTTTCCGTAGGTTCCTGTCTCCTTCTGAGTTAAAGCCGTTTAACACTGCCCTCACTTACGCTCGAAGTCAATAGGAAGGATTTGAATCCAAAAACCTGACTCTTAGATCTGGTATATTTAGTTATGTAGAACTTCATCCTGTTTGCATCACTCTATTTCTGTGCGCATTGTTTTCCTGTTGTTAGTCGAAGTGCAGATGGTTGAAATACTTGGCATTCCGTTTCGCTGTTTGATCAAAACCTTCTAGGGGTCCCAAAAGGTTTCCCATGATTGATCCTAGTTTTATAAAGTCACACACCTTTGAAAGGAATGAAAAATACCTTCTCAAAATGCATTTAAGCACAGAGTGGAGTAATCCGAGGCTCCCCTGTCGGCATGTAATGGATGAATGTTGTTGGAGGTGGCTCTAGTAGAGATGGAAGGGGGCTTGCAATTTTCTTTCACCCAAAACCCTGTTCTACCTTTTGTCTTTTCTTCCTGTTTGTCTGTTCTCTTAATCTAACTCTATCCCTCTCTCCTGGTTTGCCTCTCTGTGGCGGTACAACTCAGGCAGATACAACATCTGTCCTGCACATGAAAAGCTTTCTTCCAAAATATGCTACCCCAGTTAAGCAGACCTTTTTTATTTTTTTCGTGGACGATCCAGGATGAAAATAAACCCAGCTGAGCGGAGAGTGGTAGCACAGGGTGAGATGGAGGAATAAACGGCTTTAACGGTAAAATAAAATTCACTGAAACTATCAAATAAAAGGATCTAAAGGGAACATGACATGGAGTCTGTCCATGTTAGATGTTTAATGGGGTTTCACAAAAGAATGAAATGACAGCCTTTGATCATTGGGTTTTTTTCTGCAGTTTTCATGCTTGAAGAAAACCGTGAACTAAGGAGGAAAACATCTGACAGACAGTTTGCAATTTATCAGTATTTTGAGTAATGCAAACAGATAAGCTTGCTAGTTCCAACATGCTAACGCAAAAGACAGGTGTACTTACCCAGTAATGACTGCTGGATGTATTTCTGAGTTTATGTTGTTGGGACAGAAGTTAGGCAGTTTTAACCAAACACTGAGGGGGAACACTGTGGCCTAAAAGAAGAAACTGGAAGGTTTCTCATTTTTCACATAGCTCCATTTTGAACACAATTAACAGACCGTGATATAACAAATATAAAATTGTCATGAACACTGATGCTATTATAGCAGTGTTCATGACATCAGTTGTGTAAGTGAGTTTAGTTAAAACTATAAGAAAAATTTCCTTAGGCCTACCTTAGATGATTGTTTACTGTTGTTTCACGCTAACTAGTGCTAGCTAACATTCGTACTATGACCAAAGAATTAATCATGTATTAGATATAAACAAGCAAATATTAAGTTTAATTGTTTGTAATTAAAACTTTCAACTCTTAACTCTTTTAACTCTGTTAGTACACAGTTGTTAGCTGTTAAGTCATCAACAAGGTCTGGGGTTCTGAGTTTGAATCCTGACTGGGGCTGAAGTTTTTGTTTTTGAACAGAAATGCACCGATTTTGAACATACTTAAATTATGGCGCATTTGACCTTTCATTATAAATGTCTAAATGAATCATGAAGATAGACAATAAGACATATCCTCAAGTCTCAATAATTCAATTTTAGATGATCTAGAAGGCTGTTGTTTACACCTTTGACATTTATTTTGGGAATTTATTTTGACCCTTACAAATGGATTATGATCCTTGATGAAACCTAAATAACCTCTTCCTTGTATGCGAATGTCAAATAGCCACATTCCCTTTCTAGATTCCCACATTTACTTAAACTTAAATATAGAAAAATACTTTGGTTGTACAAGTGGGTACAAAACATCCCCCTGAGGGGTGTGAATTAATAAAAGGTTGACACGAGCATGAAGTTACAAACAGCACCACTTTGCACCAAAAACAAAGTGCAGGAAATCAACCATAAAACAAAGGTACAAAATGACAAAGCAGTTATTACTTTCTTACTCAACCAGATGACGGGTTATTCTTTCTAACACACTCTTTGGTAGCCCATTTAACCCATTCTTCTAGATTGACAGCATGCTAAGTCAAACACAAACTAATGATTTTGACTATTTTTGAATAGATGAATTACTTTTTATCAGCTGGCTCCTGTATGATAAATCACAAAAGACTTTTGTGCTCTGGATTTTATTTTAAAACTTCTGCCCATGAGCCCTATTTGTTTGCAAATTCCTTCTCTGGTCATGTGAATAAGTTCATCTGGTGATCCAATACTCACTTTCTGTTCTATCCTTCTTCTATCTAGTGATAGCTAAATGACAAAAACACAGCTCCTAGAGTGTAGGTGGTTGTTGTTGTACACCCTCTGTAATGTTGCCACTTCTTTCTCCCCCCGCAGACCCTGCTTCTCTTCTTTTTTTTTTTTTTTGTCAGGCTCAATTTGCAAACAGGCCCCTGGTTGGAGATGGAGATGGAGGAGGAGGCCGCTGGCAGTTATGGCAGGGGCCCCTGAAGGGGCAAAACAGTTCCTAAAGACTGGGAGGCAGGAATTCCTCAATTCCAGCCTGCCTGACGGAGGGATCTGTCTGCTAAACGTAGCTTTGAAATCCAGCTGCAACTGTGCCGGGTGGCGGATAAATAAGAGATGGTGACAAAAAAAAAAAAAATAGGGGGCTGAAGGTGAAAGTTTAGAAGAGAAAAAAAAGGAGAGAGATAGAAGGGGGTGCAGAGTCTGAATAGGTGAACTCCAATGGGGCCCCACCACCCACTGTAAGGGACCTCCGCAGATTATCCTTCATCTCAGCTTGTCCGTATGACCTCAACAACCCCGAGGCCTGTTCTCTGTCTTCCCCCTTTTCTCTCACTTTCCTTTTCACGTACACACACAGACACACACACATTTCTCTCTTACCTCTGTAATATCCAGCTCACCGAGACCGCTGACCCTCCAGCTCCACAATGTTCACATTGCCACACAAATTCATCAAACACACACGCACACGCACCCTGGTTTCCCACACAAAAGAGAGGGGGGACCCGGTGGAAGAAAATCCAGGCTGATGTGCAGGAAAAATGAGGAGGGGGGAGAAATTAGAAGAAAAAAATTGTGCAAGAGGGTAGTCTTTTCAGTTACCATAACTATTAAATAAAAGGGAGGGAGTGGACAAATGCAATGCGGCATACATATAGAGCTGCAGGTGTTATACTTAAGGGAATCAGAGGCAGTTTCCTGAATGTGTGGGGCATTCAAGGGATACAAATAACAAGGAACACTTGCTGTACAAGCTTGAATTTATATGGAACTTAGACTTCACTTTTTTATGTTTTTTCCTGCTTCCTAAGACTTGCCTTTGAAATTTTTTAAAAAGAAGCATCAGGAAAAATGTCTTGCACGGTGGTCCTTTTCAACAAAATCACTTTGCTTTTTCCCTGTTATTGAAAAAAAAAAAATTGTATTTTATGTCCCAACTGAGCTCCATATTGATACATATAAACTTCTTCCACAAACAAAAACATGGGAAAATCCAGGCTGCGCAGGCCGTCGTGGAGTACCCCCTTGTTTGTCCAAGTGGAGGTAATGATGGAAAAACAAGTAAGCGGGCGGGATAAACTGCACGCTTCTAAGGTTTTATTTGCAGAGCTGCAGGTGGATGCCTGAAAGACACAACCCTGTGTTTCTTGGCGCACGACTCACTGGACTTTGAGAGGGAGACCTACCACCTTGTGCTTTATCTCACAGCAGTAAAAAAAAAAGATGCCATTCTGGATTAGAAAACAAACATTTAACCTGGATGATTAGAAATACAGTATAAATATTGTTTTTTCAGAGCATTTTGGGAGTAGTTAGAGATTAGCTGATTCCATGCATATTCTGCTGGAATCATATTCTTTAGATGACTGGTTGACTTTATGACCAAATTTAACAAATGCCATCAATCTGTAAAGAATCATTAGGCCTATTCAAATTTTGTCATTAGTTAGGCTTCGCTTTATTACATTGTTGTTAAGATTTCTTTTACTTTTTTTATAATAAACTATAAAAATGCAGACAATTAAAGAAGTATGAAATGTAAAAATACATTTGATACTGATCCCAACAAGTCCCTATCTACATTCCAATGCTGTTTTTGATATGGTCTGTATGGCATCGTGCTCTGGGCAGCAATAGCTGAGGGCTGCCTCAAGGCAAAAAAAAAAAAGTTATGAAAGTTTATTGTTTCCTATTAGCATCCAAATGTTGCTGATGATGATGAAGTTGGTATCTGATTTGAAGCATATTCTTAATGTAAAGGCCTAATTTGTTGGGATTATATTTCAGTATCCCTGTTTAGGAATCCAGTTGAGATATTTTTATCGTATTGCTCAGAGCTTATATGCATAATTCTACACTGAGTGGACATTGTTTAAAACTCAAAGTTAACTTTGAAGATAAAAGTTGCTGAATTTGAAAATGCACACAAAAACAACAGCGAAGGACAACACAAAAAGTATGAAACTTACAGACAGGACTGAATGTTTAGAGACAAAGCAGTTGTAGCAGCAGCAGCAGTAGTAGCAATGTCCAGGCTAAAATAAATCCAGCATATATTCAATTTATTTTAGCCTGGGATTAATAGAGTTGAGTAACAGTGATAATAGTAATCATAAAGATTATTTTCAAAAGCATTACTAGCAAAACAGCAGCAACGATAATGAAGATCAGCACGAACAAATAGCTTTTTCATTCATTTCTTGGCATTAGAAAATCTGAGAATCAAACCCTGTTAACTGGTAGGAAATCAGCTGAAAAACTGGCTTTGTATGAGTTTGTCCTTATTTGCCCCATATAATTTATCTACATAGGTTTAATGCATGAGAACCAATATGTGCCACTTCACCCCGTCAAGCCTGATCAAAATCCATGTCACCTTGGAATATATAGGTTAATAAGATCCTCAGGCAAACATATAGAGGCAATTATTTTATTTTTATCTTTCTTCGGAAAAAATCTCGCACCAAATTGAAAAAGCTTTGTTTGATTATTATTTTACAACGTAAGTCCGTGTAGCAATACACGGAGAACCACTGTACAGAGAGAAAACTTATTGCAGTCTTCCTGGCCACCAGGGGGCGGTAATGAAAAACTCAGACGCACAACGGCCATCTAGGTAAGTCGAAAATACTCAAGAGATCACTTTCTGCAGCTAACAGTAGCTAGCCGGGTAATCTCCTGGACAACGCAGTTGAGCTTATTTTAATGTCCGTCCCAGTATTGGTGTGTTTTTGTTTTTTTTTTTATAAACCACTGACTGTGTGAGACGTCGTCAATGAAAAGCGGGAGCCAGACAACGGCGGAGAAGAATTAAACGCGCTTCATGTTTGGCCACTGTTTGCTTTTTCCCAGGATGCTAGCAAAGAAGCAAGCCAGCTAGCTTGCAGACCTACCAAAGCAACCGAAAAGGAGCGCTGTCCGAATGCTTTGAACGGCAGCGCAGAGCATTTTGGTGGCGTGTTTGTTTTCTCTCCTTTAAACGGCCTCTCAGTATGTCTGGCAGCCGGCCGCAGCAGAGCGCTGGTGGGGCAAGTTCAGTGCCTGGCACCAGCAGTAGTAGCAGCAGCAGCAGCAGCACTGGAGGCAGTGGAAGCAATGCCGTTACGAGCAATGGGCCCGCTACTGGGAATGCTGTGCCGTCCCGGACTCTGGGTGCAACAAACGAGGCAGGCAGCTTCGCTTCCCTAACAAGCAGACCTTCAGCGTCCTCAGGCAGCAGAAAGAAGTCCCTCCATCAGGCACCTCTATACAACGGCCTCTTGAACTCATACGAAGATAAAAGCAACGACTTTGTGTGGTTAGTTTTTATCTCAAAAGTTAGCATGAAGCTTCTGTTTGGGACTGCCATCCAAAGTAAGTCTAACATCTGAGTTTTGATAAAACTTTTCTCCGGTTTTTTTTTTCTTTTCAGTCCAATTTGCTTCGAAATGATAGAGGAGGCTCACATGACAAAGTGTGGACACAGTTTTTGGTAAGTGTTAAAGTTTGATTTGAGGTCGGAGGGTTTTCAGCTACTCTCCAAACATTTTAAAAATCATTTCAAATTCACTCAGACTAAATGAAGAAATGCAAGATTATCCCAATCTGTGTATCAGAGTATGTATCTATCGTTTATTAATTTTTTTTATTAAACTCAGTGCGTCCAAAGCACAGTGCCTAATACTTAGGCAGATAAATTGATGGATCCCATTTGGTGGCAGTTTTCATTCCCCCTATGCATTCAGTGCATAGGGGGATTTTTTTTAATCAACTAATCCTTTAAAGATGTTTACTAGTATTCTTTCCAGCTAGCACAGAAGCATTGACAATATTACATTGTGCTCAATGCAGTATTTCAGTAGGCATATTTGGAATATTGCATTGGCAAAATGTTGGCAAATGATTATCATTTGCCAACATTTTCACTAAAATCCATTCGAGGTGTGAAAGTCCGTCCAAGTGGCCGGATGTATTCTTAGCATGCACAATGAAAATTTGTGGTGCTTGAAATGCATAAACCTACCAAATGTTGTATCCAAAAAGTTTTGACTGTCCACGATTTTATTGTAACAACTGCAGTTTTACACTGTAACGTGTATGTGAGAGCATGGTGCGGGTTTTAGGAAGATTTGGCTGCAGTCAAACTCATAGAAGCTGTTTGTGAAAAAAATCCAGGCTGGAATATCAAGTTTTTATTACCAAAGATCTTCAGCCATCACTTTTGAGCCAAGCTATTAGAAAAACCATATGGTCTGCGCAAAGCATCTCAACAATGCTTGCTGCTGGACTGCTGCATCATCTTGTATTTCTATCAAAATAAAATGACCATCAGTAAGGCAGACGTATAATGAGCTCAGTGCTACCTGTTAGCCCCATCAAGCAGGCGACTGCAGAATAGCCTGTACCGTCACTGTTAATCCAGTCAACACCAGAAGGAAAACGTTTTAAGTCACATTGGTGAGCAGTTAGGACTTGTTCAGGGATAGCTAAAGGAGGATTAGTTCACATTTCTGAGTGGTAAATGTAGACTGAAAACAACCAGATTGAAAAAAAGTCAATCTGGAGTAAGTTTATATTCCTCTTGGGAGTATAAACTTATGAGTATAAACTTATTCCCAAGAGGTATGCATTCAAAAATGGTCACTGTTATGCCACAGTATGTTCCAGCCATCTACAGCAGCATGCATTATGGTTTTGGGATCACATGAGTTAGACTTATGATTCGCTCATATAAGGTTGAAGCCCTTGCAACACAAATGAAACTCTGTCATTTCAGAATCTATTTTTAAATCCGTCAAAAGTCACTTGTTTATCATAATGTTTGCCAACCTTCCCAGCTGATCCTCTTGATTCTTTGTGCCTTTTATGATGTCATCAACCCAGATGTACATAAAACAGAATGGGCAATTTATTTTACTTGGTGCAGTTTTTTTGAACTGTTATGCTTTTAAAGCACATTTTGAGGGAGTTTTACTGTATTACTGTGTTTTTCATTGCCTGTTTCCTTTTGTTAGTAGAAAAAAAATATATCCCCCGATATTATCTTTAAATTTGTTGACATTTTCTGTACTCAACAGAAACAAAATTTATAATGTGCTACATCCCTACCTGACAGATCACTGTTTTCTTGTTTGGTTTTGTTTTAATTCCCTTTTTTTCTCTCTCTTGTCTGCAGTTTCAAATGTATTCGTCAGAGCTTGGAAGACAGCAACAGATGTCCCAAGTGTAACTATATTGTTGATAATGTGGATCAGCTGTACCCTAACTTTCTTGGTAGGTATTTTGAGTTGCCATTTTTAGCAAAAGCTGTAAGTTACAATGTGTACTTGTAGTTTTAAAATTTAAGCATAATAGGGTGAGTCTGTGCAATTGTTCAATTATCATTTTGTGTATAAGGTCACCTTCATACTAAAACTTAAAAAAAATGATAACCAAATTAGATGAAGTATGTTACATCTACTAACCAGCCCTACTTTGCATTATTGATAATTCACATCATGACTTTTTCTTTTTTAATGCTCTTACAATTGATTTCTTCTCTTTTTACCCCCTTTCTTCTTATCATTTTATCCCACGTTTTTCAGTAAATGAACTGATCCTTAAACAGAAACAAAGGTCTGAGGAAAAAAGACTAAAGTTAGATCATCCTGTGAGTATAATGTCTTTATTTTTGTTAGTTTAATTCTCACTGCCTCTGAAATATCACTTTTCTCCTTTCCGATCGTCGCCTCTGGTCCTCAGAACTGGCCGCGGTGGCAGGTCTTCCAGGATATTCTGAGTCCTGATCAAGAAAACTTGGACCTCGCAAATGTCAATCTGATGTTGGAGCTTTTGGTTCAGAAGAAAAAGCAGCTGGAGGCAGTAAGTAAAATCTTTGAAGAGGAGGACTTTCTGAATTCATAAACAGATCAATGGGTTATAGGTGTAGCTATAAGGCCGCAGCAGGAGAATATTTGTTGACTACTCGTAGAAATATTAAGTATAAGGTATATGTGAGTCTTAAAAATCTCTAAATTAATCCAGGAGTGGTTCTTTATGGGTACAGCTCCATCTGCTGTATAATGGTGTCATAATGGATGTTCAGTTTTATTGAGAGACATAAAACCTGCAGAGAAGTGTTGTTTTTTTATTGTCTAAACCAGGGTGTCTCCTGTCCTAGGCCCCATCCAGCTGATTCAAATCACTACTCAGTGTGTCATAAAGTTCTACAGAAGCCTGTTAAAAAAGCATTAATTTAATTCAGGTGTGTTAACCCAGGGAAATGCCTAAAGCACACAGGATCCCGGTACTGCAGCTTACTTTGTAGACTTCTGCTTCAAACTATTAAATTGACTCTAAAGGATCTTAACACACAGAGAGAGACTTATGTTTGCTCAATAAAATTCAGGCATAAACATCATTGTTACACAGAATATTTTAAATTGCAACTTATGTAACTAACATGATTCAGCATTGCTACTGGAGTTGCTAAAATTACCAAGCACTGCTCGCCATCTAAAACAGTGGTGTCCAAACTTTTCACAGTCCAAAATTAATAAATTGAAAGTTTTCATGGGCCATAGTATTTTTGCCCCCTTCATTTAGAATTATTCTATTGATTAAAATTATTTAATTTTTTTGCCTGCTCAATAATAAAGAATGAAAGAAAGATGTACAGATCTAGTTCAATCTACACAATGTTTTTAGTCTTTTTCTGGCAACAAAAACAAGAAATTTACTTGGAAACTTTTGCTGCATTTAGCCAAATCTCTTTTTGTGTAAAAAGTTGCTGGATGTGTGTGGCAATAAATGTTGTAATATTACTATAAAAGCCAAAGCCATGGCTAAAAAACTAAAAATACTTGGTGTTCCTAATGTTATTCATTCAAGAACATATAAATTTGTCATATAAAATCTCATCTTGAAGTGGGGCGGTGGGCCACACAAAGTGGACCACGGGTTGCACTTTGGACACCGCTGATCCAGAGAATAACCATCGAAATAATTTTTTTTATAAAATCAGAGATAAGAAATCGGTTTAAGTAATATGGATCATGATGGTCCCGACGACTGCTGCACTGGTATTAGTTTTTTTTATGTAGTTTGCTATAATATCTAATAAAGTGGCATGTAAAGGTGCCACTTTATTCATTGAGTAAAAATGAATAAAGCTTTTAGGTGCTCTGTGTTGAAAAGGTTGTTAAAAATTACAGTTAAAACAGTTATGTACATTTCCTTTCAAAACGGCACTGAGCCAAATTTAACTTTCAGAGCCTTTTCCAATTAGTTCTTCAGTGGCAAAATGTTTTCTCTTATGTATTTTTGGAAGAACCCCTTATGTCTTCAACATAGATTATGTTTAAAGTAGAATTTGATGGAATCAATCAAAATGTTCTCATTTGATCAAAGACCAACTTTCTTGCAGCTAACCATGTTGCCCCTGTAACTAATAAGAAGAGATGGAAGAAGATTCATGAACAGGAGTCAGTTTTTGTGTAATTTGTCCAGATCTTACCTTTTAAAGTTCTTTAGGGGTTTCTGTCGAAAAGCGGAGATGCAGCCATTTTTTATCCAGATGGTGAATCGAGGCGAGTAACAATTCTAGCCAAAGATGAAAAGCTCTTAGTTGCTTCAAAGTTATAATATTGTTAGGCTGTGTTGTCAAAAGTCAGGAGTTTTTCAATCATGTGAGTTCTTTACTGTGTAATGTTCAACATGGTGGTTTTATCAAAAGGTCAGAGGTTGATTCTTAGTGGTGCCACTAAACCTTGGTCCAAAGCTCTTTTACATCCCCTTCTATTTTTTTTTTTCTCAATCTGTATGAGGGGGAAAAAAGGGAAGTAGGAGTTGCGTGCATCCTGTTGATTTATATTTGGTCACATCATCACTGTCTCACAATCAGTAAGTTGGATTTACACAAACTATGTTGTGTAAGCAGGTTTTCTATCATTACTGGGATTTTGTTTAGATGATCATAAGAATTATAATTTAACCTTGTGATGATAACCTCTAATTGATGATGTTTTCAAACCCCAAACACTGACATCATTGTTGGGATTGTTACTGTTGTTGTTTTGAAGTGGGCTTTTCTTCTTCCATCAGACCGTAAATAATTATGAACATTCGGTGTTTAAAATTAGAGTCTGAAAAACATTGCTTGTTTGGGAGGATCTTCTTACAAAAGACTCATTTCCGTGAAAACATTGTAGTTGATTTTTTATTGTTGCAAGCCTGAATCTGAACTAGTCACAATGGGGCTGGATAGATGTCCCTCACATTAAATCAACATGGAGATGTTTGGTTTCAAAGAGACACTTTGAGAGCAAACTAAGTCACTACAATCACTTCAGACAAATAGCTGTGCAACATAATGAAGCTCTGATGGCTGCATGGGATAGTTTGAAATTACAAGGCACTTAAAAACCCCAAGAAATGTTAAATAGCATTAATGTCTAATATGTCACATAATATATGGTGTGTTTGTTTTTTGTTGTCCTATTTTGCTCATTAGTTACAATTTAAACAAAAACAATTATATTACAAATATGATTCGTTTCACACTTAAAAACCGTCCACAAATTTAAAAATAACTTGTCAGGCAATGACAAACCATGTAATGTCTAGTTTGAACTTTTCCAAAATATTTACTTTGCTATAAATATTAATCTAACTTTCTACGCCATTTGCCACTCTGACAAGAAAAGGTCAAAATTTGTTTATGCATCAACTGATGTGTTTCTGCTTTTACTTGATTGCGCTTTATGTCTTTACCTGCTTTAGGAATCCCAAGCAGCTCAGAGGCAGATCCTCATGGAGTTTCTTAAGGAAGCAAGAAGAAACAAGAGAGAGGTATGACTGCTCTGTAAAATATATACATATATTAAAGCTTACATGTCTACCAACAACAAAAAAAAAGATGTCACGAAATATAAAAAGTCTGAATAGTTTAGTGTTTTCGGTTTCATCAACAGCAACTAGATCAGCTACAGAAAGAGCTAAACTTCCTTGAAGAAGACATTAAGCGTGTTGAGGTAAATAAACAGAGCTTCTCTACAATCAATAATCATCCTTATTGTTTTTCAGAAACAGCCCTCTCGTCAAAATCACTAAAAAACTTGAGATAAATAATTATTTTTTGTTTATTTAGGATGTAAGTGGGATTTCCTCCCCGACGATGGAGGCAGAGTGCACAGTGCCTAATGTTGAGGCTCCTTCTCCAGCCCCCAGGTACTGCGGATATATGGATTCTGTCAATATACGTACAGAAAATGAAATTATTTTACTATAAAATGTTGGTTTTATCATAACTAAAACTCTCTTGGTATAATCATGAAATTGAGTTTTTTGTATCTGTGTTATAGCCTTGATTTTCCTTTTTCTTATGTAGCAGTATCATTGAACCTCCAGATTACAACCAAACGCCAGGATTTGGTGCAACAACTCCAGTATGTAGCACACGCTCAGTCTGTTAATTAGCACTGAGTTGTGAGTGGAAGCTGTGCCAGGGTCTTTTTTATAACCCCAAGTTTCCTCCTGCGTAACCTCTAACTGCTGGACTGATGTGTTTAGGTGAAGCGACAGACTTGGTATAACAGCACACTGGCATCTAGAAGAAAGAGGCTGACTGCTCATTTTGAGGATCTGGAGCAGTGCTACTTCTCCAACAAAATGTCACGCATCACAGGTACGGGAAAAATCAGCAGGTTGCAGCTAAAGAGGTTAAATACTTGCAGTTAGCTATAAAATGCTTAAGGGTTGTGCCTCATTGCTGACACTGAAGAGCAAACTACATCCATGGGGTCATTTTAAGGCCACATCTGTTGCTAAGTTAATATTTTATACATTTTCAAATAACAAATATAACTTTTCAGCATTGATTGTGGTGCTATAGTGTTCCACAGACACCACAAAGGCTAGATTGCCTTTAATGTTTTTGTTTAGATCCTCTAGCATTTCATGGAGCCTAGTTGGTTAAAGATTTGTAGGTAAAATAAATATGGTGAAGTGAGACCATATAAAACTACAAAAAGCTTAAAGCTGATTCTAAAAACAGAATGGAGAGAAGCCTGGACTGGGGCATTCTGGGTAGTTTGTAGACAGTGGAGGGAAGACTGATCCAGACTACCATTGCACTTAACAATCGAAAAGTTGTTTTTAGCATGACAGTAATCAAGCTCTTCTGACAGTTGGTGCCAACCTTTTTTTCCATGTTTCCATTTTGGTTCTTGACAATTAATCTTTTGGGATGAGCTTCAAGCCTTCCAGGTTGAAAAACCTCTTTACCATCACCCTAATCTTAGGATTCTGCCACAGATTCTTTAGCTTGCATTCAGAAGAAACATGTCTGGTCAAATATTTACTTTAAATCCGCCAGAAATATAACTAATATCCAGTCTGTGTGTATTATATAAAGGCCATAAACAAAATGAGATGCCAATGGAATTTATATCTATGAAGAAATCATTCACATTTTTAATTAAAAACAAAACATCCATTTTTTTTCCATATCTTGGAAATGTAATTTTAAAAATTTACCACATTTAGTGATTAGGCGGCCACAGTGTAATTGCTTAATACTTAATACACGAGTGGATTATGTATAAATACATGCAATGTATAAGTGCAATATAATATGAAGTTGGGTGTCGGTTTCTTCAGATGAGGGCAGAAACCTGAATCAGCTGGAGGATTTTATGGAGTGTTTGTCCAAATTCACTCGCTACAACACTGTGCGGCCGCTGGCCACCCTCTCCTACGCCAGTGACCTCTATAACGGCTCCAGTATTGTCTCTAGGTACAGAAAACAAAACCTTTACTACACTTTTTCATGATTTTTGTAGTGAATCTCTCAATATTTCAATTTTTACTCTGCACCAAAATGATCTGATTTCATAAAGAAATTTGACCAAATCGAACTTGGCTGTCACTGACTGCATGCTGTGTGTTTCAGTATTGAGTTTGACCGTGACTGTGACTATTTCGCCATCGCTGGTGTGACCAAAAAGATCAAGGTTTTTGAGTATGGAACTGTGATCCAGGATGCAGTGGACATCCACTATCCCGTCAATGAAATGACCTGCAATTCCAAAATCAGGTGAGTGGCACACAGGTTTTATCTTAAATTGATGTAAATATATTTTAATTTATGCGACTCTAATACTCTGTCGTGGAGTTGACCTGAATTCAAAGTCCAGATGGATAGAAGCTGTAAAACATGCTTGTCAAACAAGATGGCTGCCTTGACATCCCTCTGTACTATGGAAAAACAAGGAATGTATTAATGGTGGAAAAAAATCCAAAACGTTCCAAAAATTTAATTTTCAAAACCCTAAAATTTGATTAACTGATAAAATTGATTAATCAATTACTATCAATTACAAGTCCCAATAAAATGCACAAGTTAAAGTGAGAAATGTGATTAGGATATAAATGCATGCTGTAGGTATTGTTTCTGTAATAAAAATAACTGGCTATCACATGATGCCCCTTTTTTTTTCTTTTTAGACCTAATTACTAATCAGACAATATTGTAACCTAATTGTGAGCTGTCATGTTTACTAGTAAGAGCCAAAACTAAAAGCAGATTTAATTTGTTCTAAAAACAACAAAACAAAAGGCTCAAGTACCAAATAGCATATCAGCAATTAACTGAATATCAATGTGAAAGGTGCTCTCAATCATGTTTGTGTTGTTCTGTGTTTGTGTTTTTTTTGTAAATCATTTGAGGATCCTAAAAAGCGTGATTTAAATTTGATGCATTATTATTATTTTTATTAATATTATTCTTATTTTTGCAGCTGTATCAGCTGGAGCAGTTATCACAAGAACCTTCTGGCCAGCAGCGACTATGAGGGCACCGTCATTTTGTGGGACGGATTCACCGGCCAGAGGTCCAAAGTCTACCAGGTGTGAAACCTCCACTGCTTGCTTATGCCAAGCTGTGGGCGTCATACTTTTATTTCTACACGTCATTAGAATGGTAGATATGCACTTTTTGCCAATCTTATAAAGTTTAATGTTTTATTTTCTCAGGAACATGAAAAAAGATGCTGGAGTGTCGACTTCAATCTGATGGACCCCAAGCTTTTAGCCTCCGGTTCTGATGACGCTAAAGGTAAAAAAAAACATAAATAATAATAGTAAGGTGGCCATCTGTTTGATTTACATCTTCTCTTGCATAAGTTTCAAACCTGGAGTCTTAATTGAGCACAATTGAGTGGCCAAAATTGTGAATTTTTAATATGGCGACCTTGAAAACGCCCCAGAAATGATCTGCTCAATCAGTGCCTGGAGGGGTTCCAGGCACGCAGACCATCTCAGGTGGTCATTGGGTGAGAGGCGGGGTACATCCACAGGTTGCCAGTCCATCCATATTTTAGATGACAAATGGGTGAATTGAATTAAAATGGCACACCTTTCAAACTCATTTTTGTGTTGGAACAAATATTTGGACTTCCAGGAAAAAGGAATTCCTCCAGAGTTTTGTAATGTTTTGATTTTCCTCTGCAGTAAAGTTGTGGTCAACCAATCTTGACAACTCTGTGGCTAGCATCGAGGCTAAAGCTAACGTGTGCTGTGTTAAATTCAGTCCAACCTCCCGATATCACCTGGCCTTCGGCTGTGCAGGTAAGTGAATCCTGCGCCGGCTGTGGACCAGAATGAATTTTTATTCAGTTAATTTTCTGCTTTCACATGTTTGTTCTGTGCTGTCAAGTTTAAACTTGTTTCTCTTTCGATTTGATGTATTATTTTTTGTGGTTCTCACCTCCCACTACATTAATTCCTCTGTAAGAATGATACATTTCTTCTGTGGTCACACACTCCTTGGTGGTCCAGACAAACATTTATACCAGCCTCAAATGAGAGTAGAAATCATAATAAATATCCAGTTTTTTATTGAGTGTCTTTGCTTTCACTAGCATTAAAGAACAAAAACAACCGGCATGGAAAATGTGCCTCTGAGGTCCACTAAGAAAAAAGAAGAAAATCTTGACCTTGCCCAAGCAGGAGTTGAACTCCAATCAATTAAAAGAAACATATTTCAATGATGAAAAACATTTCTTGTTACAATTCAGGTCCACCGGGACATTGCACCACGTCTTTACTATGACTACAAACCTCTGAGGTTTTTGAATAGAACTTAACAACACACCACTCGCTGCCTCATGGATGTTTCTTTTTTTTACCCTCCTCGTGTTATTCTCCCCAACAGATCACTGTGTGCATTACTATGATCTACGCAACACTAAGCAGCCAATCATGGTGTTTAAAGGCCACAGGAAAGCAGTGTCCTATGCCAAGTTTGTAAATGGAGAGGAGATAGTTTCTGCGTAAGTTGGAATTATCTTCAGATACATATATATGTATATATATATATATATATATATATATATATATATATATATATAGTATGTTTATTTTATTTTTACAGTAATGTCTAAGATAAATGTTTTACTCAATGTTTGGTACCTTGGTGTTTTTGGTGCTGCTAATTCCTCCAACACTATTCACAAATTAGAGACTGTGGTCATGCTTCTAGTATGTTTTTAAGTAGACATAATTAAAATTCTTTGCTGGCATATATATTTATGGCTCACTTTTTGGTTTCTTCACTGATGACATCAACCCAAAACACTGGAAAGGCTGCTAATTTCTTTAATGATGTATTTTCAGTTAATTATTAGCCTACAAATGTCGTACATTTGAACATTTACAGCCCAAGTTAATTTGAGTTCCATCTGTTAGCGTCATTAGTTTAGATCAAGCCTATAAAAACCAGCACACATTGTGTCTGAGCCCGATCGGACCCAACTAATCAGCTTTAATTATAGGGCCGAGCCCAAAGTAAACCCGACATATTTTAATTAAGATATTACCGCTTTTGTTTTTGGACCACAGTTTGAGCAAGCAGTGTAACTTCTGCCGATTTTGGCTTTAGTTTACTAACTTTAAGCTCCATTTTGTCGCTCGTTGTACCCGGTGAGTCAATTACAAATCACCTGGAAACAGTGAAATCTATTGAGTTACCAGTTGTAGAATGAGAATCAAGCCAGTAGTAAAATATTTTAGAAAACACAAATTGACGTGTTTTAACTACCAAAAATGTTCCAGTTTAGACTCGTTTCACATATTATTTTGTTGTGTTCTGCAGGTCGACAGACAGTCAGCTGAAGTTATGGAATGTCAACAAACCTCACTGCCTGCGCTCCTTCAAGGGTCACATCAACGAGAAGAACTTTGTTGGCTTGGCATCCAATGGAGACTATGTTGCCTGTGGTAACGATTCAACGATTGACTATTTCTCTACGGAGCAAAATATGTAAATTTAAGTATCACATTTTCTTTTTGTGGTTTTGTTTCCGTTACTAGGCAGCGAAAACAACTCTTTGTATCTGTACTACAAAGGACTTTCCAAGACGCTGTTAACATTCAAGTTTGACACAGTTAAGAGCGTCCTGGACAAGGACAAGAAGGAAGACGACACCAATGAGTTTGTCAGTGCCGTCTGCTGGAGGGCGCTGCCAGATGGAGTGAGTGACTGACAACATTTAAGAATCTTTTAGTTGCAGGGATTTTTGTGAAACTTGTTGTTCTATTTAATCTCTTAGTGAAAATGTTTTCGAAACGTACTGAACTTGTCTCTAATAGTTTTTCTTTTGTTTGTTTGTTTTTACAGGAATCAAATGTTCTAATTGCTGCAAACAGCCAAGGAACAATCAAGGTTTGTGTTCAGAGCGTTTTCATGCTCTGCTTTTTTACAACCTTGGGGAAATTTGAGAAGTTCAGTGGAGCTGGGTACAAGGATTTAGCATTCAATTGTGTTTGTAGACAAAGTTTCATATAATTCCCAAATGGAAGTGCAAAGCAAACCAGACGTTGACCAGAATTGAATGTATCCTCATTCTCACATTGCATTTGTTTTAGTTTTGTGTAATTGGAGATCTATTTGCCCCATCTGAAGTGTTTTGTTGTATTTTTAATATAAAATAATTAATAAAAACTTCACTTATTTCCTGTCTTTACTCTGTATTAGCATTGTACAACTTTCACAAATGTTATGTAACAAATAAAATAAGTAACTCTGCACTGCTTTTCTTCCCATAGGTGCTTGAGCTCGTCTGAAAATCTGACCATCTCTATGGACTTCAGAACTGCTTCCCTGTGTGGCGGAAGGACCAGATGGATGTAGGAAGATCTCAGGCTGCCTGCCAAGCTAAAGCAGTGAACTGATCTGCTCTTATTTTAATTTTAAATTTTAGTTTGGTTTATTTTTCTCGGGCAGCAGGACAAACTCGGGACCAGTTCGTCAGTAAAGCGGGTGATTCCTTTTTTTTGCAATAAAACAGGGACCGAATATGAGGCACAAAGCCAAAGGAGACTTTGAAGAAAGCTTTTTTTTTTCCCGTTTATCAGCATTATATTTACTTAAGTAAAACGCCTCTATTGTTTTAGGTCAAATCCAACTTTCTATTTTTGCTTTTTAATTGAGCTTCTTTTTTCAGCAGCACATCCAGCTAAATGTTACCCGTTTGGTGCATTTTCTTTTAAGGCCAAAGCACAAAACAGAACGGCATGCAGAAATGTCTTCAGAGAAAACTTTTACCCTATTACCCATCATTGTTTAACTTTTTGTGTCTCTTGTTTTATGTAGTTTTTCTGTTTGCCAAATTGGTGAAAAAGCAGTTTTAATAAATATAACTTGAATTTCATTCACATGTTTGTCAAAAATCACAGCAAGCCTCCCCTTTATCTAAGGCGGCTTGGCTACGTGGAACTGGAATATTTGTTGTGTTCGGGCTGTTTGTTGCTTTTTAAAAAAAAAGAAAAATAATAACCTCGCAGAATCGGTTTTAGTTCTTTTAAAGTAGCAACAGAAACTTTCTTCACGTACTGTAGGCTTACAACCTATCACCTGAACTGAGCGGCACTGTAACTTGAGAACTGCTGTCGGTTTTTGTGGTGTGATAATCCATTAAGTCACATGGAGGGGATTGAAGAAGCACCACTAAGACCTATTTTATGACTGAATGAGAGGTGTTTTTGTATTTGTATAACTGAATAAATTATTTCAGAACAACCTCTTCTTTAATTCCTTTGCTTATTTTTATTTTAATGGTGAGTGATCACCCTGGAGCTGGTCCTTCACCCAGTTTGTGACTTAACCATAGTCCTGGCGCAACTCTCTGTCAAGAAGAGCGCGGCAGATGTCTTGCAAAGGGAGAGCATTGGCTAAACATCTGAAGTACACACTGGGTTTGTAGATTTCTTAAGATTCCTGTGATAATAGTGAGTAAACACTGAGAGTTAATGTGTGGCTTCTGAATGGACTAATCTAGTTCTCTAATCCAAACATTAGCTTTTGTAATTACGAGGAGGGTCTGCTGAGATATTGGATCTATAACTACCCAAATGAAGATTTCTATGCAGTACCCCCAAAATAGTTTCACCTCTATCTGTACTCCTTGGCATTTCACACAGAGATCAGGGCTTTCGTTACCTGCTGGGAAGAAATTTATTTTGTGCCAGCTGTTGGATGTTTCTCTAAGCCAATTTCACACATAACTTGGAAAGTAGCTTGAAAATGAGCAGAGAATTAGATTTTGACTTTCTCTTCAGTTGCCCTTTAAAACAAATCTATTTGATCACAGCTTTCTAATCTAAAATCTATATAGGTAAGTAAGTTTAATCAGATAGATTGCTCTTTGTTTTGGGAAATGATTTTTTTTTCCACATGCACCAGAATTGGTTTTTTTCCCATTAATATGTGCTTATAAGCAAATTCATGTTCCTTTAATTAAATTAACATTATGGATGCTCAGTGTGTAGGAAATATTTTGTGGCCATCTCCATGTAATGTTCTTTCCACCAAGAGTTATATTGTAATTGTAGCAGACCTACCATACAGATGTGGGTTTATACAACAATCATAACAGCTGATCTCAGGCAATGACAATCTCCTTAACTGTTACACTACTGATATCAATTAGCTGGATTTCTGTTAAATTAAGTTACTCACTTTGAAAGGAGTGAGTATTTATGCAATGATTAACTTCATCTTTTATTTGACCTCATTTTAAATAAGTGACAGTGGGTCTAAACATAACCTTTCACTTTGACATTAGATAGTATTTATTTTTAGATTATTTTGAGAATGTTTTTTTTTTTTTTACTAGATTTAAAAAAAACACTGGAAGCGGGTAAATAATTTCTCTGGTTATTGTTAATAAAAAATTGTAAATTAATTAAATGATTAACTTAACATCTTCAGGAAATGTTTGCATGATTAAACTCCCAAGAAGTTAAAAACGGAACGACTTCAACACAAAGTATATAAGTTGGATCCAACGAAAAACATAGAAGAAGACATCAACATGTGATTGTAATTGCAAGGTTTTTTGCAAGACTATTTTTTTAAAGCTGTATTTTAAGTTTCATTTCTCTGTAATCGAGGTAAGGACGAATGATCCCGGAACTTTCGTTTCCCGAGCACAGTCGGAATAGTTTAGCTGTCGGACTACGGACAACAAGCTAGTTAGCGGCCGTTGGAAACAAAACAGAGCGAGTTTTACCGATTCTTTATCAAACCTTCACTCTGTTTGGTCGGGTTCGTGCCCAAACGGCTCGTTTCCAGTTTCGACTGTTTGCCTTGCTCATACAAAAGCTCAAAGTTTGCTAGTAAAGATGGGGGTGCCGAAATTTTACCGCTGGATTTCTGAACGCTATCCTTGTCTCAGTGAAGTTGTCAAAGAACACAAGGTAGGCAAAGCTTTTAGCTGTTTGCGGCGGCCCGAAACTTTTTAATCCACGTAGCTCCTCTGTGTTTTCTTTGTCACTAAACGGCTCTTATTTCTCCAAACAATCCATAGTTTATGTATTATCTGAACACATTACAGACACAAGGTCATTAGCCACATTCCTTCACTAATTATGAGCTGGTTTGGTTTATTTCCTCGCACGGTTTGACTTAATGTTAAAATTAATATTTTAAAACTTGTAATTCGGATGATTGTTGAGCAAGACAATTCCAAACAACAACTCAGTCATTTGACGTGTCTGACCGTAGTATCGCGATAGCAGCGGGCAACATAAAGTTGTGGCAAGGGGCAGAGCATAATAATAACTTTAGTTTTTAGTGAAACACTGCGCTGTGTTGCATTTGTGTAAACAGCACTGATTGTTTTAGCTCACATTTCGTGGTGAAGTGGGGCTACTTAAATCGCTCCACATCAGTGACTCGGCGTAGTATTTCAGTTTTTCTACTGTCGTTTCATCAGTGTTGTTCTTATTGCATCAGATAGTCTTCTGCAAGTAAAAAAGAAAAACCTTGACAGCTTTATTTTATACTTTAAAGCATTTCCCGCTAATTTTGCTGATTGTTATGGATGATGATTTGTCTGGTGAGCCTTGAAGAAAAGCATCTACTGTAAAATGAAAATGAAATAGTTAGAAAGTGGACACAGTCTGGAAAAATAACACACACCGTCAGGGTATTGCACTTATAAACACCCCATTAAATGATGTGCAAAAAGCACTTAAATTGTTTTATTGTTCCATTGAATTTTCCCCCACGAAAAATGTCAACGTTAAATGCAGTCTAGGTTAAAATTCCAGTAGTGTTCAATAGACTGAAAATATAAAACCATACAGAAAGCTCCAAAAGGTTGACTTGTCTTCCTCAACATTCCAGTCTTTGTGGATTTCTATAAGAATAAATGTTGCAGATTTTGTCTTTTTTTAAATTTATTTATTTATTGGCATTCCCCGAATTCACATTCCTTTAATTAAATGGAATAACTTTTGGTCCTCGATTATCTTTCTTTGAATTGCTCCTGTAGATATGATATTAGGTCAGTTTTACTTAAATTGCATGTTCTCTTGTTTTTGCAGTATTGAAGAGCGACTGTTTGGGTTAGGATTATATTCACATCCAATGGAAATACGATGTTATAAATTACTGCATGAAAACTCCTAGACATTTTTTATGAACTTGGAAAAAAATCAAACTAAATGACCAATTCCAAACATATATAATTTCTCATTTTAAAGACATGTACTGAAAAGGCTGGATTTTTCAAAAAAATGTCAGTGTGATATTATGTCACCAGTAAAATACATATTCATACAACTTACTTTGACAGTGTTTTTAAAAATCCATGAGCTACTGACTTAATATTTTCTTTCTACCTGCAGATTCCAGAATTTGACAACCTTTATCTGGACATGAATGGCATCATCCACCAGTGCTCTCACCCAAATGACGAAGATGTCCATTTTCGCATCTCCGAGGAGAAGATCTTTGCGGACATTTTCCATTACCTGGAGGTACTGTTTCGGATCATCAAGCCACGCAAGGTCTTCTTTATGGCTGTGGATGGTGTGGCACCAAGGGCAAAGATGAACCAGCAGAGAGGACGCAGATTCAGGTAGAAATGGATGAGGTCAATGCATGTAATCTGTATATTTTTGTAGTTTTTCTCTTTTTTTTTTTTGTTTTGTTTGCATTTTTTTTATTTTGATACAAATATAGATTATTTTCAGTTCATCTCACCTGAATAAGATTAAAAATGAACTACAGTAGCCTAAATAGAACAATTACCGCTTGTATTATAAAGATGAAATCCATCTAGATACAAGCAGAGACTCAGCCTGTTATTGTTAGTCTGACCACTCCCTCTTTTTTTTTTTTTGTTTGCGTCCAGGTCCGCCAAAGAAGCAGAGGAGAAGATTAAAAAGGCTCTGGACAAAGGAGAGGTTCTTCCAACAGAAGCTCGCTTCGACTCCAACTGTATCACTCCTGGTAGGGTTGGCCTAAAGCTCTCCTCACTGTAAACATTACTTATTTAAAAAACAAACGTCATTTTCTAACTTGTTGTCTTAATTTTGACTTTTTTAAAGACTTTTGTCTTGTGTGATTCTTACCAATCTCCCGTAGCGGAACAATTTTCACACAGTTTTTCTTCCGAACTTTTTCCAGGCACCGATTTTATGGCGAGACTACAGGAACAGCTCAAGTACTTTGTCCACAACAAGGTGTCTACAGACAAGCTGTGGCAAAACGTCAAAGTCTTCTTGTCGGGTCATGAGGTACGTTTTGGCTGCTGCTTAAATGTAAGGTTAGCAATGGCTTGAGTTGACATCAAAGTTTCTGGGGGTTTTTTCTAGACACCGGGTGAAGGAGAACATAAGATCATGGAGTTTATCCGTTCTGAGAACGCCAAACCGAATCATGATCCCAACACCCGACACTGCCTGTATGGGCTGGATGCTGACCTGGTACTCTTTCAATTGGTGTAAAAGCAAGGATGTAGCTTCTCAAACTCTTTTGTTTCTCAAACCCTTTTGAAGCTCATCTTGTCCCTTTTTTTTTTCTTTGTAGATCATGTTGGGTTTAACCAGTCATGAGCATAATTTCTCCCTGCTCAGAGAGGAAGTCCGCTTTGGAGGAAAAAAATCCCAGAAAAGGTTCCTTTTTTTCCTCTCTTTCTCTCTCTCTCCTTTCTGTATTCATTTTCTGTTCTTTTGGGCTGTTTTGATCGAGTGTTTTAATCCCAGCTTGTTTCTTCTCTTCTCTTCCAGAATAACGGCTCCAGAGGAGACGACTTTTCACCTGCTGCATCTGTCTCTGATGAGGGAGTACATCGACTACGAGTTCTCAGAGCTAAAGGTGTGATGCACTTAAACACAAAGCTGTCCAAATGGTACATTTACATGAAAAGTGACATTCTGAGGTTAACCCCAAATGCAATGCAAACAGCTTATGTCCCCTCAGTGACAGAAGAAACATTTTATTTAGAGTTAAAATAAATGACTCTAAATAAAGTTATTTATTTAGAGGACAACCTTTTTTCTGTTGTTCTGTTACAACCACAAATTTTATTTTCTTTAAATTTCATGTGATAGATTGACACAAAGTAGAAAGGAGATGGATAATTAGTTTTCAAATATATTTATGTCTTCATGTAGACATTTATTTTTTGCACATTTTCCATTGGGAAAATAGCTCATGTTCAGTCCGGTTGGATGGACAGTGACTTTCTAATCTTGACTTTGACTGGGCCATTTTATCACATGATTATGCTTTGACACATTTCAATTTTTGATTTTTAGTTGAAGGGAAAAAAAACTTTTAGAAAACCATTGAGAGATGATTTAAGTGTAGAAAATGTTCCAGAGCTACAAACAGTGCTGCATAGAGAGGAAGATGGCCAAGTCATCTATTGAAGTACACTCTATACTCGTTGTAATCTATACTCTTGTGTCTGTGACTGTTTTTCAGCATCATATGGGTTCTGATTATGATCTGGAGCGAATAATAGACGACTGGATTTTAATGGGGTTCCTTGTAGGAAATGATTTCATTCCTCACCTCCCTCATCTTCACATTAATCATGATGCTTTGCCGTTGCTGTACAAAACTTACGTCAGTGTACTACCCAGCCTGGGGGGTGAGGCACTAACACACAAACACACACACTCATAATTATATTACATAATACATGTTTGATTGCATGTGCCAGAGTCTGTCCGGTTGTTGATAATGCCCTTCACGTGTGTGTAGCTTTAATTTCTGAATGTTCCATTCACACTGACATCAGAATGTAGCAATATGCTTTCTTTATCTCGTACGTCATGATGACTGTTCATTGATTAAAACAGAAATCTCTTTGTAATTGTAGGTTACCTGAATGAGAATGGCTACTTAAACCTCAGAAATTTTGAGAAATACCTGGAGAAACTTTCTGAGGTAAGCAGTCATCAAAAAGTTGCCTTTAATTCCTTTTTTCCTTTTTTTTTTCTTCCTCCTATCTTGATTTTTTTTTCTCCTTCCTTCCTTAAGTCCTACCCTTATGTCCTTCTTTCCTCCCTCATACCTTTAAATTTTTTGTGCCCTTTGTTGCGCATTTGTGTCTTTCTTAATGTCCTTCCATTGTGTTTTCATTCCATCCTTGCTTTATCCTAGCTTCCTCCCTTTCCTGTATTCCTTCCCCCTCAATTATTTCTCCGTTTTTGCTTCCGTCCTTCCTTCGTTCTATTCTTCCTCCCTTTCTTTCCATGTCCTTTTTTCCCTTTTTATTCATGAAAATGTGAAGGAATCTTGAATAAAAAGTTTGCTTTTTTCCCGTCACTCCTCTGTATCCTTCTAGTTTGACCGGGAACACTTTAGCGAGGTGTTTGTAGACTTGAAGTGGTTCGAGAGTAAAGTCGGCAACAAATACCTGAACGAGTCGGCCGGTCTGGCAGCCGAGCAGGAAGCGGCGATCCGAGCTGGGAGAAAGACGAAGGTAGGAAAGCAGCAATTTAAAGAAACTGCCATGTTTGATTCTTAGCTTGGGTAATTTAAAAAAAAAGTCTTGTAATATTCACTCCAAATTGTTGTTTCTAATAAATTAAAGGACTCTTCTATTCATCTCACCACCTTGACCTCATCGGAAAAGGTGACTGAACAAGAAAAAGAAGACATGGCAGATGATGATGAGGAAGAGGAGGAGGAAGAAAAAGATGAGATGTTTGAAACAGAGTTCAGACAATACAAACGGACATACTATATGACCAAGATGGGCGTGGATGTGGTGTCTGAGTGAGTGTCATTCAAATAATTCACAATTTAATAGTTGGCAAGCACAATTTTTCTTTTTGGAAACATACTTCTGATACTGATAGTTATCATGTATCAGAACTGTGTTTGTTCTGATACATGATAGTTATGTTTCCTACTTCTAAAAGTAGTGTGAGAATGAATTCGAATGGCCTCTGCCTGGTTTTAGCTTTCAGTTTATTTACCTTTAGGAGCTTGTTGGTTGTAGCTAAATTACAGAGTGGTTTGTCTTGTGTAGGTGTCTCCAAACACACCTGCTATTGTTTTGTTTTTTTATGCTGGCGCAGCAGCACAAAGTGCCAGAGGGTTGAGCAGAGTGAAAATATGTATCAGAGGTGGCAGCGTTTGATAACTGTATCCAGTCACATGACCTACACTCTAATGTTTTGGAGGAAAGGTTGTGCAACCAGTTAAAACAGATTATTCTTAATTATGGATATAAAAACAAGAATTTGGGCAAATTATTGAGTTTCAAATTATTGAGTTCTTATGAGTTTTGTCATGAGAAACAAATTTTTTTTTAGTTTCTCATGACAAAAACATACAAATTGAACTTTGTTCTATTTCACTACTTGTTTGTGAATGAGACTTTCTTACTCCAGGGTTTTAGTTGAGTGTGGTTTAAATGCTAAATGGCATTAAAGAATTGTTCATTGTTGAATACATCAGGCTTTTTCAGACTATTTTAAAGCTTTGTGGCACATCAATCAGATCTAAAATCAGGGTGGCCATACATCCTTAATAAGTCTTAAATTTATGTATCCAAAATTAAGACTTTGAAATGTTTTAAAAATAAATTAAAGACATTTTAATATGCCCTGAATTTAGACTTGTGATTAATATGTTGATCGCAGGTCTTAAATTCTGTCGATAATGGTCTTAAAGAGGTCTTACAAAGTCTTAAATTTGAGTTGTACTTAAAAAATACATCTTAAACTAATTCTGAATTGAAAGCCACCTTCATCATTGTGCTTTTTCATGATTTGTGGAATAGACTGGTAATAAAACCCAAATACAACAGCTTCCTGTGTGGCAGCTTCCTTTAAATGGAGCAAACAGCTTTGTGTTTCCTCTTATTGACAAAATAAATTACGAGGCGCTATTTAACCAAAGACAGTTCAGTGACACCATGAGCATAGGTGATTGTCAGCAGTTCTTCTTTGTTCAGATTATATTTGCCCACCTGAGCGTGGCAAAATGCGTGCCCACCTGCGTGCTGCCTTAAACTAGCACAGCATGCTATCTCTGACTGGCACAGAACTGAATGAACCAAGCTCAGAGAACAATAGTTACCAGACATACTCAACGTCAAATCACTGATCACTTCACCAGTTCTCACCTATTGGTAACGTAGAGCTACGTTTTGATTCCAATTATTTGCAGTGAATTTCTCGCCAAGCAAGCCAAATGCTATGTGGAAGGCATCCAGTGGATTCTTCACTACTACTACCATGGTGTTCAGTCGTGGAGCTGGTGAGTGCATCTCCCATCCAGTGAGGGTTGCTACAGCAACTATTTCTAATCTGAGTTTGAGTTTCACTGACATTCTTTCACGTTTTGGAAACAGATCTCACTTTCATTTTGAAATCAAGGTTTAAATGTATGTGCACACCTCTGCAGGTACTATCCTTTCCACTACGCCCCGTTTCTGTCTGACATCCGAAACATATCAGAGTTGAAGCTGACCTTTGACCTTGGGAAACCCTTCATGCCTTTCCAACAGCTATTGGCTGTCCTGCCTGCTGCCAGCAAGGAGCTGCTCCCAGAGGGCTACAGGGTAACTACTCAAACACCAACACAAAGTCTATCAGCATGCTCAGAGGCGCGCCGTGTGGACGTATAAAGGAACTACACTTATTCGCCTTTTCCACCCACTGATTGGCTATGGGGCAAGGAGAAGTACAAAGGTTTTCACAGAGTTGACACAGGGAAACATTAATAAAACTGAAGCGAGACTATAATAATATTTAGAATATAATTCTAACATTTACAACTCGGCTTTCTGAATTAGACACAGATGGGCATGCTATAATTAATAAGTGCCAGCTGTTCAGACACAAACATTTCCCCCAAAACTTACAGAACATCACACCCATGAAATGCCTCATGCAATAGTCCTTATAGAAAAAAAAAAGAGCTCCCTGACATAAGTTTTCCTTTTGAGATTTTTCACTTTAAAGTTCCTTCACAAGTGCTTTGAAATAACATTGGACCCAAAATAATGCAGCCTTGGTATATACTGAAACAAGAGAACAGGATATTACATCATATTCTCCCCCAGGTCTGGTGCATATTCCACCAAAAATGCTGCTGTCAGCGTGTGGCGATGAATCACAGAGAAATCCTTGTCCTCATTCTCGTTACGGCTGAAACACAAAACTTTCTCATGCAGCCTATAAATGAAACGTCTTGCGGGAAACTTTGAAGTTTCGCTTAAAGACGGCTCAGCCTTTTTCTTTTTTCAGTCCAGGATGGTTTGTGTTCCAAATAATTAGCTCAGTGGATCATATATGAAAAAATATGTGAACAAAACATTTTATTTGCTATGTTTGTTTATTTACTTGTTCATTTATTACAGTTTCACACCGATTATTTTAACATATGTCACTCAGTAACGGAGAGAACTGAACTGAAATTATTGTGGATTTACAGAGGTTTTTATGTCCTTTGAAGATGTCTCCCATTTGATGGATTTACAGGTTCAGCAATTAATGACGTTTAAAACGTATTTTTAATTTTTGAAATTTTTTCTTACTGAAAGCCTTTTACAGATGTTGTTCTTTGTTGCTTGAAGTCTGAACCCTGTAGGAAATGCCTAATATTTTGCTGGGAAGGGCTTAGAATCTGTTGATAACTGCTTGCAGTTCAAGTGTTTTTTTGTAATTATAGTATAAAAATGGGCAAAAGAAAGTATGGAACAGTAAAATAGTAAATTCAGATGTTAATCTGTTCTTATTATTTATTTTTTTAGGACTTGATGACCAGTCCAAACTCTCCCATTATCGAATACTATCCTCTTGACTTCAAAACTGACCTCAATGGAAAGCAGCAGGAGTGGGAAGCTGTGGTGCTCATTCCATTCATAGACGAGGTATGCACACACACACACACACACACGCACACACACAGTGAACTTGAGGCCATAAGTCAAACTTATTAACTTGTCTGTCCGTTTGTGAAAAAGACGTGCCTTTTAGCAGCTATGGAGCCTTTCAGTTCCGAACTGACGAAGGAAGAGAAGGCCAGGAACCGGCACTCAGAGTGCGCCATGTACTCCTACGACTCAGACATGGACTTCACATACGCCTCCTCCCTGCCGCAGCTCTTCCCAAACATCGTCCATTGTCATGCCAGGTACATTTACACATTTTATCCTTGCAGTTTCTGAAAAGGCCACAGCTGAATACCTTTTGAGGGTGTTCAGAAAATGTCGACCCTGTGACTTGGAATTTCTTCGACTGTTCCAGGGAAGTCCTGATCCCCCTGGATGCCTGGCATGTGCCATCAGACCACGTCAGCAAGCGCGTCGACCGCTCGACTTTATACTTCTGCGGTTTCCCCACTCTGCACCACATCAAGCACAAGGTGGGGGAGCCTGTTGACGTTTAGCACCATCTAGAGTTACTTCAGCTCAAATTTGGCATTTATCTGAGGTCCATAAAGAAGGGTTTGTTTCAGTTTCTCTCAGCTCTGAAAGAAATATTTAAACTCTGCAAGTATGACATGTTTGATCCAGGTTTCGAATACTTTTTCTTTCGATTTCCTGTTATTTCTGATATTTTCTCATTCACTGCCTGTAGTTTTATAAGAAGAAGAGCGGAGTGGTCGTGTTCCAGCAGAGCAGCAGAGGAGAAAACATGATTCTGGACATTCTTCCCAGTCAGGATGGGGAAACGGTGAGCATTTGTTTTTGTGTCTGAAAAATCCCGAACTGGTCACTACTAAGAACAGAAATCCTCTGTGTTAGAGAATTGTGCAACGATCTTTGTTTTCATATCCAACCACTGTTTTATTTTATTTTTTCCTTCTCTATATCTGCAGATATGTGATCATGTTGCTGCAGACCTTTTGGGGAAGCCTGTGTTTGTCAACTGGCCCCATCTAGAGGAAGCTCGTGTTATTGCAGTATCGGATGGAGAAACCAAGTGAGAATATTGACATTCTGAAAATGCATTTTTAGATGCCTCCCCTCCTCATTTATCTTTTGTTAAATCTAAAATTAAAATTAGTAAAAGCAACCAAAACTTTGCAACCCATCTTTCAGATTTGCTCTAGAGGAGCCTCCTGGAGTCCAACAAGTGTATGACAGGCCGTCCAGTCCTCCACCCACTAAAGTATCTTATCTGTCTGACAAAGAGCAGAAGGACTGGGTGAAGGATGTCCAGGGAATCACTGAACAGTAATTCGTGCTTACCAATAAAGCAGAACAATTCATTTTGATTCATTTTGTCTGTCTTAGATTAAAGTTGCTTTTTTTTCCTCAGTTTCTTCAAAAGGAAAGGCATCGCAGTGAACGAGACAACCGTGCTTTTGTACGGTCAGATGCTGACAGGAAGGAAGTATGTCCCTAAAGCCAGTGGAGTGGTGGAGCTGGAGAAACAGTGGGCCAAACAGGTTCTCCCATTCGCCTACCAGACTGTGGTTAAGGTACCTGCATACAAACACAGTGAAATAACGCGCCAGTCAGAACTGAGGCAGCAGTTCTAGTCAAAAGCACAACTTACATTTTTTTATCCTACTTGTGCAAGAATTTAGTTCAGACCAAAGTTGTTCAGCAGACGATGCTGCAAGGCGTCGTATGTTAAACTCCCCACAAATATCTTTTCTACGTATAAGAAGTTGAGATATCCTTTTCAGCACTTCTTGCTCTTGATAGCAATCATTTAGGGTTACTCTTTGTTCAGTTTTCAAATAGAACATGGACGTCAAATTCATGTAGCCTGTAAATAACGTTAATTCTCCCCTCATTCTCAGGATATCGAGGCCTTTTATTCGTATCTGACCTGCTTTAAGAGTTTGGATGAACTTTTTCCTCCATCAACGACAGTCTTCATGGTGGGAAGCCCTTACTATGGTGCCATGGGAGAGGTGAGTCATCAACTTCTAAGGGATTGGATCATTGATCTGCCCTAAGTTCTGCTTCTGTACTTGGCCCACAAAAAAGGAAGAAAAAAAAGCAAATAGCCTATAAAAACAAACCATAAAATCCAATTACTATTTTTTTTTCCATTACTTTAGATTTTTGTTGTAAACTGAAGTTCAGCTTGTTTAAATCACAATCTCTCTAATCTCTAAGACTCCCTTTAATGATGCTAGTTGGGTTGTATTAGTCGAATTAACACCAGCCGCTCTTTAAACTTTTCTTTCAGGTTCAAGACTCTCAAGATGTAATCAAAGACGGTCGGATACGGGTGGTTTTCAGCGTGCCTCATGAGCCGCAGCTGGAACACTTAATCCAGAATCAGCATGTAAGACCCTGTGAAGACGTGTCGCTTTAAATCACGGAACGGGCGTCCGTCCTCATTTGTTTATGTGAATTTTTCCAGAAATACTCGGTCAAGTACTGCCCAGGCTACGTCCTGGCTTCCCGCCTCAGCGTCAGCAGCTACCTCGTCTCCCGCTTCTCGGGAAGCATCTTCATCGGTCGGGGCTCCAAGAAGAAGTTTGTGTCTGAATGTTTGTTGGTTTGCTTCAAATACAGATCTTTGTTCTTGTGCTGAGCATACTTTATACGTCTTCAATGTGTACAGTCCATGCGGAGAGCAAAGAGCTAACGTTGGGCTTAACCTGAAGTTCAACAAGAAGAACGAGGAGGTTCCTGGGTACACCAAGAGAACGGAGAAAGAGTGGCTGTACTCTGCTGCTGTGGAGGAGCTGCTTGCTGAATACCTGGACAGGTACAATCTTTCTTTGCTACGCTAAATCTGCTGCTAAGTTTTCTTTTGTCAAACTCCTGGCTGCAGATTTTGACTCTATGGCGCATTTAGATTGGCTCCACTTATCGGCCGGCTCCATTCTGTGCCGTCATGCTGGATAAAGCATCTGTTTTCATTGTGTCAAAAAGCGAACAGATACCCATTCTTGACTTCAACTTTTTTTTTTTTTTTTTTGTATTGTCATAGATTTTCTGAAGTTTTTGATGCAGTGTCCAGAAACAGTCACGACGACGTGTTCTACGAAGACGACATCTGGCCGGCAGCGGATCAGAACGGGTGAGGACAAAGAAAACATTCAGACCTAACAAACCAGACGTTTAGAGAGTCGAACTTCCCCCTTCTCTTTCCCAAGAAGCCAGGAGCTAAATTAAGCTCCAGGCTACATGTTTGGATCAATGCATTGTAATAAATGTTAGATCAGATATCTCAAAATGTGAGCAAATTCAGTAACGCAAAGAATTTCTTGGACAGTAGAAAATATAAGCCGTGAATAAAAATACATCACATTCATTCTCCACTTGCCATTAATATATTTTATATATTTTTTGTTTAAAGTTGTGGAACAGAAACAGTTGCGTGCAGACAGGTTTTTCATCCAGATTCAAGTTTTTACAATAAAACAACGTCGGAATGGAAAGGATTCAACTTGTTTCAATTTTTCCCCAAAGCTCAACAACATTGTAGACTCAAGTCTTTGTTTACTTATTTGTACTAATTCACCTGAGTTATTGCATGTGGTTTGTTTTTCTTATATTCTGCTGCCAAAACAAAACCCAACAACCACACAGTAACCAAACAGTTTCTGAAGTCCAAATAGCTGATGCCTCCACAGAGAGACAATGGAATTCTGTTGAGGAAATTTACCAGCATTCCCACTGGTTGCTGAAAACATACGTTTGAACAAGTCTTAAATGGATTCAGATTTTTCATTCTAAGACTTAGATGTCTCTTTGTTGGGAACGTTTCTACATTGGTTCTTGGTCTCTTGTCTTCATGTTGCAGCAGGAAGTGTAGAGATTTCACTGTAGAAATATCTGTTTTCCCCAAGGTGTTTTCCTTTTCAACGCTTGATGCACGCCATAAATAACATTTCTTGCTTAACTCCTTCACGTGTGTAAGGGTATTCATTATTTGCTTTCCTTTTACAGGGCGGAGAAGGTGGCTGAAATCACCTCCTGGTTGAAAAGTCATCCAGTCAGCTCCACCAGCAGGGCGTCATGTGACCTCCAGGTTCTGGACTCCGCCATTGTGGAGAAGATCGAGGAAGCCGTGGAAAAGACCAAGGTGAGAGTCTCATCCTGTGACTTGCTCCTTCTAATCACAAAGCGTTGTCTTTGTCCTGGCTGGATCTGTCTCACGGTAACTTCTCCTCCCTCAGGTGAAGAAGAGCACCAAGAAAGTCCGTGTGACGGTCAAGCCTCATCTCCTGTTTCGGGTCAGTGATGCCTCTTGCTAGTTTGTTGCGTCGCTGGTTGTTATGCGGTGAATAAAATGCGATGCTGCTTGTGTGTAGCCCCTGGAGCAGCAGCAGGGCGTGGTACCGGACCCCGACGCCGAGTACCGGCTGTTTGACAGAGTCGTCAACATCAGGGAGAGCTTCACCGTCCCGCTGGGACACAGAGGGACGATCATCGGCATTAAAGGAGGTAGAAGCACTCAACTTTACATATAATCTAGATATAGACACAAAAAAAAGGATATTACTTCAAGAACATCAATCATTGTGTTTTCAGCGGACCGTGAGGCTGAGGTTCTCTATGAGGTTCTGTTTGATGAGGAATTTGCTGGAGGTCTTAACATCAGGTGAGTTGGTGTGCTTTTAGGTTGTTTAGGGGGTTTTTTGTTTCAAAAGATGTTGGTAAAGCTAAGAAAAAACAAGTTGGTTCAGGTCTCTAAAATTTTTCTCAGCAGAGATGAAAGGCAGGAGAAAACCAGAGATCACAAATTCATGAAGTCTATTAATAATGCGTCTATCATAATGAGTAAATTAAGTCCAACTGTACGAGTATTAGTCGTACTAGGAAAAAATTGTACAAAATAAAATTATGAGAAAAAAGTTTATATATTACAAGAATTAAAACAAAAGTTGTAATATTATGACTTTATTGTAATAAATTATTTTTTTATTTTCTTGGTGTGGCCCTAATACTCTTTTGCACACCTGTGCCTAGTTTAGTTTAATTTTCCAGTGAAATTAGTGAGGAAACATCATGAAGACCAAGAATCGAAGCACCGTGTTCAGGAATAGACATGGAGGCATTTCAAACAGAATGCGAAGTTTTGAGCGTCTCAATGAACGCCATTTAAACTCTCAGCCAGACGTGATAAAGTTTCCCAGCAGGCTTGTGCAGGCAGGCGTTGCTCTGGTCAGATGAGACCAAAACGCGTCCCGTTTCTCTGCTCAGGTGTGTCTCCCCCCGCGGTTACCGCCTCCCTCCCTGCGCTCTCATCAACCTGTCCCACGGCACCCGGCTGGACCACGGCTCTCACAAACTCACCGCCATCGTCAAACCGCAACCGGCCACCAGCGCCAACTTCAGCATGCAGCGCCTGGCGGGCCTGAATCACTCGCCTCGCTCGCCCTTTGTACCCACACAGGTGAGAGAGGGAACGACTGGAGACATTATGCGAGATGAAGTAATTCTCAATTTTAACCGCTGCACATCCTCGTCTGCAGCACAAGAACCCCGTGGCGTCTCAGGGTAACAAAACCCCATCTAAAGGTCCCAACCAGCACCAACAAGCTAAGGTAAGTACCACATGTTGCTTCGTGTACATCAGCTTGATTAAAACAGCATAAAGCCTTGTGTTTGTGTCTCCATCCAGTCTAAAGAGGAGTACAGCAACGTGTGGCAATCGCTCCAGAAGACCGGCTGTCCCAGCCAACCTCCAGCTCACTGGCACAATGATGTTAGTGCCTTTGTTTTGCCAGAATACAGATAAAACTGCTTTGATTTGATGGATAAAATTATACTTAAGCACACAACTGTTCTGTTTAGGAGCTTTAGTACCACATACAAAGTTATGGTGGGTTGGATTTGGGCCCTCAGGCCTTGAGTTTGACACACATGCTCTATAAGAAGGAAACACACTCTGTTGTTTATTTATGCAGATTCCAGCCGGTGGCATCAGACTATTAAAGAAAAATGAAGACGTCAACTCCTTCTTCCCTCCAAAGAACACAGCTAATAAGGTTCAAACGAACACAAACTACTATTGACATCTTTATTTTCCATTATGTTTAAAAAAAACCAACAACTAAAAAACCCAAAACGATCCGTTCTGCTTAACCGTTCTCCTGTTTGGCTCCGACAGGGTACCACTGAGTTTGAGGATCTCATTGCAAACCTAAAGATCTCCCAGGGCAACCAGCAAACGCCACCGCCTCCTGCCCCTCCGGAGGAACCCAGCAACCAGTCAGATGGTCCGTTGTCCCCCCAGTCCTTCGCCATGGTATGTACAGAAGGTTGTGATTGCATGACCTTATGATAAAAATAGTCATATACTGCAAAAACACAAAATCATACTTAGTCATCTTAGTCTAGTTTCCAGTGCAAATATCTTATTATACTTCAAGTAAGACAAACTAATTTAAAGTAACTTTTCAGCAAGGTATAGAGGCTTGCTTTAATTAAATAATTCCTTTAATTCCTTAAAATTGAAGAAAAAGTGCATCTTCTATTGGTAGACAAATTAACTTAGACCGTGGGGAAAATGTTTTGTTATAAATTAATCTGCCAGTGGAACTGGCACTTTTTCATCAATATTAAGGAATTAGTTACTTAAATCAAGCTTCTGCATCTTGCTTTAGTTTTGTCTTATGTCACGTTTGCTAAGACATTGGCATGAGAAACTAGACAAAAAAATACTTAAGATTTTGTTTTTGCAGTTTACTAAAAAGCCTGAGTTTGAATAAGTTTTTTTTTTTTTGGGGTGGGGTTTTGTAGAAAGGAACCCTGGTTCTGAAGGAGATGCTGAAGATTGATGGCGCTGGAAAAGGAAGTCCAACATCCCAGGAGTCTGTAGACGCAGCTCCCTCTGCTGGCCAGCAGCAGAACAGAAGGCGATCAAGCAAGAAGCTGGGTATGTAGCTGCACGTCTCCACGGCAGCGCAGTGGGGAATCCACGTTGACACGTTTCTCGTCGTACGCTTCTCCCCTCCAGCTGCAACAATAAACAACCCTCCTGGGGAATCAGTCACGCTGGCCTCTCCAGCGCCGGCTGCCTCTGCTCATGCTGCCCTGGGCGGGAAGGTGTCGGAGCTGGCTTGTTTCTGCGTGGGCGTGGGCATGGCCCCGCCCGACTTCAGTTTTATCCACAACCGACAGGTAACACCGTTTCACAGCTCCCCATCTTAGATCCGGCACTCGTTTCACTTTGGGATCTAACTTGTTGTGCTTCACTGTTTGTCCCCCAAAGGGTCCGGTAGTGTGTCAGGTGAAGCTGTCCAATGGGTTAATGATTCACGGACCTCAGTGTCAGTCAGAAAATGAAGCCAAGGAGAAAGCTGCCTTCTTTGCCCTCCAAAGACTGGTAAATGCTTCACAATTTACTGAAGAAGATCTCAGACTTCAGTGTTTTACGTGCCGGGATGTTTTAATACTCTTAACATACAATATGTCTGACTTCATGTTTACATGTAGAACTCTCTGGGCTCTGGGTTCCCACTCCCTCCTCACCTATATCCGGGGATAGCTCAGATGCAGCCGCCGCCAATGGGAGCCATGCCGCCAGTCTTCAGCCAGCAAGGTCAGTGTGTTGCTCTTATCATCTGCATCTTAGAGTGCGAGGCAGGGAGCCTCGGTACAGACAGCTGCTTATGTGTTTAAATGTTAGAGATTCTGATATACTAGGAAAATCCTCACAGCCACACTTGGGCAAACTTGGCTAAATTTAGCAATTATTTTGAAGAAAGAATTACCCATATCCAGTTGTTGCTTTGCCACAAATTTTATTTTTTTTTTATCTGGACAAAAGTTAAAAATAAATAAATAAATCAGCCCAACAAAGGAATTGAGAGAACTCCTATGTTTTTTTTCAGATCAGTATGATTTAGAAATCAAATTTTATCCACAGTCAGAGAACTTAATTGAAGTTCTGCATGTTTTTGTTTTTGTTTTTCTTAGGGCTTAACCAGTTAATCGGATTAACCGATTATTGAAATAATCGTCAACTATTGTAGTAATCGAATAATTGTCATCTCATAAAGAGGCCGTTCTCTGGAAGAACAGCACCTCAAAGCATCAAAAAGCCAAACAGTACAAAAAAATATCCATTTTGCATTCAAGATAAAAAATTAAAAAAAACTTTGTCTGTAAAATGTTTTACCCAGAACTCCTCAAATGGCATTGTTTTAACTTTTCCTGATTCCTTTATTTTTTATTTATTTAATCAGGTAAACCCCGTTGAGATCTAGATCTCATTTTCAAGAGGGACCTGAAACAAACTTCACTCCCGGTCGGGGAATCGAACCCCGGTCTCCCGCGTGACAGGCGGGGATACGCACCACTGTACTAACGAGGAGAACTGATTCTAATTCTGTAAACACAAATCTCCTTTTAAGCACCTTTTTCTATCCGATTATTGATTGGTTAATCCATAAAAGTAATCAGCCATACACTGTATAGAAGCTAAGTAGAGCAGAAAGCATTGAGCTTGTCACATAATAAAGCTGAAGTATTTTGTTGCGCATATTCATTCTTTGCACACTAAAGGAATGCTGGTAGTGCATTTTAGCAATAAAATGTTTATTTTATCATTTGTAAAGAGAATTAATTCGTTTATTTGCAATTTTTTTTCTCCCCTCCAGGGGGTCTTTTGTGGGCTCTAGTGTCCCTTATATGAAAGTGGGCTGACAGGAAAGTGGGACAGAGAAGGGGGAAGACATGCGGCAAATATTTCCGGGTCCGGGAATCAAACCCGCGATGACCACGTCGAGGACTCAAGGCCTCCAAACGTGGGTTGCGCTATCCCCTGCGCCACCATGACACGCCCCAATTTGCATTTTTAATGTTGCACAAAATAGCCTTTAACTGTTAAGTGAAAAATGTGCAGAATGTGGCATTTAAAAAAAAAATCTAATGATTCAATTATCAGAATACTCGATAGAACACTTATAATTGTTAGTTGTAAGTAAAACAAACAAACAAAAAAAAAACATTTATATTTTTAGTTTTAATTGTCTTCCTTGGAGTATTTTCAATTTGACAATTTTGACCCACCTGGAAAAAGTACACAGAGAAAGTAGAGCAATGGAAAACCAAACATGAGGCCATGGAGAGAAATAATGTGCTCCTTCTTCGGACGTACGACCTTTCAAAACAAAAGGCAATGAATTTGTTGAGAGAGAGGACAGAAAAAATTAAATGGCAGGAAGCAGAAAATAATGATTCCAACAAGGACATCGTGGCTCTAAAAGTAAAGATGGACAGAACGAAATCCAGGGTGGCACAAGACTTAAAGAATGCCACACAAGAAGAGACCCTGTTGTTGGAGGAGACACCTACAACAACGATTTTTCAGAAAATTGGGCATGCCTTTCTGGACATCTACGAATCTGGAACGTGGCGAAACTGGATACCATCATGGATTTTTTTAATTTCTGAAAGGGGCTCATTGGGGGCCGGAACCAAGACTGGAAGGAGGACTGGAGGAAGTGCTGGATCCATATCTGGAACCAGGACTGGAACCAGGGCTGGGTCCATCACTGGGACCAGGACTAGAACCAGGGCTGAATCCATGTCTGGAACCAGAGCCGGGACCAAGTTGCGAAACTTGTTGCATTTTTTCAATTTTTTAATTTCTGAAGGGGCTCTTTGGGGGCCGGGACCAGGGCTGGAAGAATTGCGAGGACCAGGACTGGAAGACGGCCGGGAACAGGGCTGGAAGAATGGCCGGGACCAGGGCTGAAAGAGGGCCGGGACCAGGACTTGAACCGCGGCTGGGTCCATGTCTGGAACCGGGGCTGGGTCCATGTCTGGAACCAGAGCTGGGTCCATGTTTGGAACCAGGCCTGGGTCCATGTCCGAGAACAGGGCTGGGTCCATCTCCAGATCCAGGGCTGGGTACATCTCCGGGCACCAGGGCTGGGTCCATCTCTTGGTCCATCTCTGGGACCAGGGCTGGAACTAGGGCTGGGTCCATGTCTGGAACCAGAGCTGGGTCCATGTCTGGAACCAGGGCCGGGACCAGGACTTGAACCAGAGCTGGGTCCATGTCTGGAACCAGGGCTGGGTCCATCTCCGGAACCAGGGCTGGGTCCATCTCCGGAACCAGGGCTGGAACCAGGACTGGAACCAGGGCTGGGTCCATGTCCGGGACCAGGGCTGGAACCAGGACTGGAACCAGGGTGGAGTCCATGTCTGGGACCAGGCTTGGAACCTGGGCCGGATCCATGTCTGGAACCAGGGCCGGATCCAGGGCTGGGTCCATCTCCGGAAACCAGGGCTGGGTCCATCTCCGGGGACCAGGGCTGGGTCCATCTCCGGAACCATGGATGGGTCCATGGCCGGGACCAGGGCTGGAACCAGGACTGGAACCATTACTGGAGCCAGGCCATGGCAGGGACCAGGGCTGGATCCAGGACTGGAATCAGGGCAGGGTCCAGGGCTGGGTCCATCCCTGGGTCCATCTCTGGGACCAGGACTAGAACCAGTGCTGGGTCCATCTCTGGGACCACGGCCGGGACCAAGTTGCGAAACCTGTTGCATTTTTTCCATTTTTTAATTTCTGAATTAAAAAGGTCGGAGGTCGGGTCCAGGGCTGGAAGAGTGGCGGGACCAGGGCTGGAAGAATGGCCAGGACCAGGGCTGGAAGAATTGCGGGGACCAGGACTGGAAGAGGGCCGGGACCAGGGCTGGAATAATGGCTGGGACCAGGGCTGGAAGAGGGCCGGGACCAGGGCTGGAAGAATGGGCGGGACCAGGGCTGGAAGAATGGCCAGGACCAGGGCTGGAAGAATTGCGGGGACCAGAGCTGGAAGAGGGCCGGGACCAGGGCTGGAAGAATGGCCGGAACCAGGGCTGAAAGAGGGCCGGGACCAGGACTTGAACCAGGGCTGGGACCAGGACTTGAACCAGGGCTGGGTCCATGTCTGGAACCAGAGCTGGGTCCATGTCTGGAACCAGGGCCGGGACCAGGACTTGAACCAGAGCTGGGTCCATGTCCGGAACCAGGGCTGGGTCCATCTCCGGAACCAGGGCTGGGTCCATGTCCGGGACCAGGCTTGGAACCTGGGCCGGATCCATGTCTGGAACCAGGGCCGGATCCAGGGCTGGGTCCATCTCCGGAAACCAGGGCTGGGTCCATCTCCGGGGACCAGGGCTGGGTCCATCTCCGGAACCAGGGCTGGGTCCATCTCCGGAACCATGGATGGGTCCATGGCCGGGACCAGGGCTGGAACCAGGACTGGAACCATTACTGGAGCCAGGCCATGGCAGGGACCAGGGCTGGATCCAGGACTGGAATCAGGGCAGGGTCCAGGGCTGGGTCCATCTCCGGAAACCAGGGCTGGGTCCATCTCCGGGGTCCAGGGCTGGGTCCATCTCCGGAAACCAGGGCTGGGTCCATCTCCGGGGACCAGGGCTGGGTCCATCTCCGGAACCAGGGCTGGGTCCATCTCCGGAACCATGGATGGGTCCATGGCCGGGACCAGGGCTGGAACCAGGACTGGAACCATTACTGGAGCCAGGCCATGGCAGGGACCAGGGCTGGATCCAGGACTGGAATCAGGGCAGGGTCCAGGGCTGGGTCCATCCCTGGGTCCATCTCTGGGACCAGGACTAGAACCAGTGCTGGGTCCATCTCTGGGACCACGGCCGGGACCAAGTTGCAAAACTTGTTGCATTTTTTCCATTTTTTAATTTCTGAATTAAAAAGTTCGGAGGTCGGGTCCAGGGCTGGAAGAGTGGCGGGACCAGGGCTGGAAGAATGGCCAGGACCAGGGCTGGAAGAATTGCGGGGACCAGGACTGGAAGAGGGCCGGGACCAGGGCTGGAATATTGGCTGGAAGAGGGCCGGGACCAGGGCTGGAAGAGAGCCGGGACCAGGGCTGGAAGAATGGGCGGGACCTGGGCTGGAAGAGAGCCGGGACCAGGGCTGGAAGAATGGCCGGGACCAGGGCTGGAAGAGAGCTGGGACCAGGGCTGGAAGAGAGCTGGGACCAGGGCTGGAAGAGAGCCGGGACCAGGGCTGGAAGAATGGCCGGGACCAGGGCTGGAAGAGAGCTGGGACCAGGGCTGGAAGAATGGGCGGGACCAGGGCTGGAAGCAGGACTATAACCAGGGCTGAGAACAGGCCTGGAACCAGGGCTGGGTCCGTGACTGGAACCAGGCCTGGGTAAATGTCTGGAACCAGGGTTGGGTCCAGGCCCGAGACCAGCGCTGGGTCCATCTCTGGGACCAGGGCTGGGACCAGGCCTGGATCCAGGGCTGGGTCCATGTCTGGAACCAGGTCTGGGACCAGGCCTAGAACCAGGGCTGGGTCCATGTCTGGGAAGAGGGCTGGAAGCAGGACTAGAAACAGGGCTGGGTCCATGTCTGGAACCAGGGCTGGGTCCACGCCAAAAACCGGGGCCGGGACCAGGTTGCAAAACTGGTTGCCATCTTGGATTTTTTAATTTCTGATGTGGCTATTTGGGGATCAGGATCAAGGCTGGAAGCAGGTCTGGGTCCATGTCTGGAACCACGCCTGGGTCCATGCCTAGAACCAGGCATAGAACCAGGGCTCGGACAAGGTTGTGAAACTGGTTGCCAAGTTGGATTTTTTTAATTTCTGAAGGGGCTCTTTGGGGGCTGGGACCAAGCCTAGAACCGGGACCGGGACCATGGCTGGATCCTGGGCTGAAAGAATGTTCAGACAGCTCTGACTTGAAAATAACCTCTTGAAAAATGCTGTCAAATAACGAATCCATAACTTTCTCCCTGAACTGTCTGCTGTGCTACTTGGTCTTTGTGAGAGTCTTGTGTTTTCTAGCATTGTGTGGGTCTGCCATTTAAAATCTCAGTTTATAAAAAAAACCAAAAAACTCTTAAGACATAAGTGAGAAATGTAGTTTCTGTCCAGGTGGTTTGCTGCTGTCCTCTCAGGGCTTCGGCCCCTCCCCTCTGTGGGGGATGACCCTGCCTCCTCACCGCCACCCCACCCAGCCGTTCTACGCAGCACCCGGAACCTTCCCCGGCGCCGTCCACACACCGTCTCCCAACCCTCTACACGTTGGGTCACACAACCAGTTCATCCCCTTACAGGTGAGCTGGAAGAAAAGCTTCAGTATTTCTGTGTCGTTTAAGTATAACCCTCATCCTCGGTTCATTCCCTCCATTACTCCAAACTGATACAGGTGACTAAAAAACGAGCATCGGCCAACAAGAAGAACCAGGAAACCAGAGAGTTTTACAGCGCCGCCCAAACCGTTGCCAAGAACCAATCCCAGAAGGCCCAGAGGTTTGCTCAGTCGCAATCACAGAGCAGCAAACCACACCAGCCACACACACACCAGGCCAACAGCGACCCCGCCTCGTCCAGCCCCGGCCCGGCAGACGCCGTCTCCACGAAGATGGCGGTCCAACACGCGCCTCCCAGACAGAGCGGGCCCGCTGCAGGTCACGCCCCTAGCTCCGCCTCCAAGAGGAAGCACAGGAAGTTAGCTGTTAACTTTGAGGCGACTAAAGTATCAGAGTGAGCTGGGTCTGTGTTTCTGTATGCTGGAGGGGGGAGAAAAAAAAACGTATCTTTTTTTTTCTTAAGTTGTTTCTTTGAATCAAAAACTCATCATCGTCTCTCTGCCATTTTAGAACAGAAAGCGGGTGATGGAATTACATTTTTTTTCCCTTTTAAAATTCGATCCAGATGAAATCAGCAAATCTCCCTGAGATGCCTTTTTAAGCTTAGATATGCCCAGCATGTCTTAAGCTAACAGGCAGCTGAGCAGATCTTTTATTGCAATTGTAGGATTTCTTTTTATATGTATATCTTTGCTAAAGTAAGATAGCATTGAGGATCAGTTTTACCTCACATATTGGACTGAGCAGGCAGAATTTGTTTTCATTAACATATTAGGAATGTACGGCACAACTATAGAGGAAAGAATCATTAGACAGGATTTTTTTAAAGTAAATTACAAATATTTCAAACAGATTTGGGTTTATCAAAATACACATGCAAACATCTGAAGGGACATTTAAACTTGAGGTTCGTCTAAAAAAGCGTCCTGAAGATCTAGTTTTAAAAGGGCATTAAAATCTTTTGTTTTGCTCTTTCAAGGAGAGGTGCACTTTAATGTTTTTTCTTTTTTTTTAAAAGCATTTTTAAAGTGACAAAACCCATTTAATTTTATCACTGTAACTGCAATTAATTAATTAATTAATTAATTTCCCTCAGGGGGAAAATTTACAGAAAGATCTCTAAGGTAAAACACTGCCTTGAAAACGTAAAACAAAAAAAATATGCATTTTAGTCAACACAAGTCATTTTTCCTAGTTTTTTCTTCCTGTTGAGATTTGGGCATTTTGTAATTTCGTATTTCTTTAGCAGGACACTGATTTTTATTCGACCTGCTTTGATCGGCCAGCACCACAATTTAATACACTAAATAAATAAATCTTTAAATAATTTTTTATTTTGTTTTATAATTGGAGGTCTGGGGAAATAAGTTGCATTTCATAAACAAATAAATATGCTCCTAATTATTTAAATGTGTAAAGAAAAATGCATATTTAAATGTGAAATTCATTTTAAAGTTATAATATTTCTTTAGTTAATTGTTCCAATCTGATATAATGCTAATGTAACATTTGATTGGTTCATCTTCACAGCATGTCAGATTATATTGTGAAAAGCAGTGGTTGCTCCACATCTGCCCTTAAAGTCATAATGTTAAAGTTTGCAACCAGAAATTATTATTCAATATTACGTCCTTTTTGTAAATATTCTTACTAACGGCATGTTGGATTTACATTCATTAAGTTATTTCTATAGATGATTTCAATTTTAAAGGACATGCTATTATTTAAGGATTTATCTAGATTGGAAATTGTGGCACATTTGGGCTTCCATAGGGAGAGCCTGACTTAAATGTGCTGCAGTGAAGCGAGGGTTTTTCCACTCAGTCCTCCTCACCGTACTGCATCGTTGGGGGTCAGGGGTCATTCGCATTAGCCCTGCCGCAGGTCACAGCGCGCTTTTAATCCCGTCGGTTCAGGGAAATCTCCAGCAAACAAACCCGGATCGTTTTTCTCAGGGACCTCAAATCTTGGCTCAGATTTTCTCCGCTGCGGCCTCCGTCGCTTGCTTTTTCCGGCAATTTTCCCCGTCACTGTCTGCTCGTCTGTCGTTTAGGTTTCCTGATTTTTGCAGAGATCTTCGCTTTCTTTTTTTCTTTCTTTCTTTCCTTTCTGGCTGTAGAGGAGCTTAAGGTTGGATAAGCATTCTAGATCTTTCATACGGAGATGTTTCAAAATTTGTCTTAAGGTTGTTGTTTTTTTTAAGCTTTGCTGTCCCACACTCTTCTGTTTCTTAAACTATAAGGTTTAAAAATGATTTTAACACTGCCAAATAATAAAACTAAATATGAAAAAAATAAAAAAATCTAAGAAGAAGCTGAATCCTCCTGTTGGGAGTACAGGCTCCCATCAGGAGTCGCACTGAAAATAATTTTTGGCATTTCATTTTTGCCTTTGTTGGAATTGTTTACTACAAAACCAAAAATATTGTTTCACTATTAATCTGGCTTTACTCAGCTGCAAACTAAAACCTGTTGAAATGGATCAGTTCATGCATTGTCGCCTAGTGACGATTTATTTTTATCAAGGTGTGCACTTTAGGATGATTTTATCCCTGCATTGGGTTAACATAAAAAAAACATATGGATAAAGAATCAAACTTTGTTAGAATTGTTTTCTTTACATTTCAACATTTGTTGAGGAATCGCTCCATAAGGATTTTATTCTTCTTACGGGAAACATTTCTGAACACAGTATCTGTTTCCCTAGAGGTTTTAATTTCACTTTAATTGCTATTTTGTTTTTTTTGTTAGTTTTTTGGGGGGGGGGTTGACATTTTAGTGGATCAGGGGAAAAGAACCCGCTCTGCTGATCAGGTATTGGAATTGACCCAGACGTAAAGTTGAATGGGTTTCAATGGAGCCTCACCGCTTACCGCGTCAGTAACCGTACGTTCCCCCCTCCCCCCGAGGGTCTTGTGCTTCTGTAACGCCGTGTTGAAGTTCCTGCTTTATCCCTCTGGTGCACATCAAACGTCACGCAGTCATAATAAAATCTTTAGTCTGTTTTTAAAGATTTTTCCTTTCTAAATCATGGATTTTATTAGGATTTTTAGAGTCCGCCTTTGGGTTGTTTGTGACGAAAGCGTTTGTGGAGCAACTTCGTTTTGGGTTGCCTTTGTTCAGAGATGTTGGTCCAGGGTTTCCCTTCGTTTTTCTCTGCCCGTTTTTTCTCGTAACGTTTGAACGTCAAACGTGGGACTGAAGTCTTTAGGTTCTGGTGCAATAAGCGGACGTTGGAAACTTTTCGGGAACTGAAAGCACACCCCGTGTTTATGTGTTTGTGGGTTTTTTTTTTTTTCAGATTTGGAACAAAGTAGAGAATTCTCATGATTAAGATGTGCTGTACATATCCATTTAATAAAAACAAAACTTTTGTTAGAATATGGCTTGTTTGTATGTTCTTTTTGCTTTGTCATGTCATATAGAGGCCAAAAAATAAAAATAATTTTTAAGGAGTGATTTGATTTGCTAATGCTTTTCAAATCTGAAGAAAAGGGAGGAAGAAAAAAAATAAGTGTAGAAAATTCTCAGTTTGATTAAAAACAAAAAGTGAACTCCTAATGTGACTTCCCTGTTAGGTGTTAAGTTTTTAAGGTTGTCTAATCACTGAGGCTCTCGTCTGATTCCATAAGTTCAAAGGTCAGTTGTTGATTTAGATTGAAGGATCTTCAGTCTGCTGAAGGTGAGGAACTGAGGTCAGAAGATAACAGAAAGGGTATCTTCATGTGGGACTTACCAAGACACCACATTATGAAGTTTCTCAAAGGTTGTCAAAAAAATTGCTTGGCATTTTTAATGAAAAAAAATTACAAAAGAAAATTTTAAGTTTCGTTTGCTCGAACTGAAAAAAAAATTCTCAAAACAATTTTTTTTAAGAAGTCAATTCTAAGTGAGAAGTCAAATAGTAAATTAGTGAAAACGTGTTCAAAGAAATTTCGTTTTGAGAAACGTACCTTTTTTAAAGTATATCTTTTTCTACCCTTAACATTTATGTTTGAGAAATCAAATTTATTACAGAAAAGAAATTTGACAAAATGGGTTTTTGACTGGGTTTTTTTTCAGAAACAAAATTCACAAAGATTTGAGAATTTGACAAAAAAACTAAAAAATAAGTGAGCAGGCCAAAACTTGCTTGAAATTTTTTTTGTCAAAATTCTTTAGAAAAGTTTTTCTTTATAAATGTCTGAAAAGTTCAAAATTTGCTAGAAAAAAAGTTTGAAACATCCAAAATTTGTTTGAGTCAAAAATTAGGAGGGCGTTCCAGTTGATTTTTCCAGTTCCGAGCTCAACCAGAACACAGCATAATGAAACTAGTGTCTCCTACTATTGCCAGTGAACTGATCTGACCAAAACCCACAACGGTCAGTGGAGAATCCATGCCACGCTGCACTGACGCAGCAACACAAATCAATTACAAATAAACTCTCCAATGACAACTGAAATGCACCAAGACGGATCAGTTTAAGAAAATTTTATTAGTTGAACCAATATTCCTCACTCTTCATACCATAGTAATAATAATACAGCTTGAAAACAAGTTTTAAGTGTCGGTATTTGTCTATCATACAGTTCCGCAACTCGACGTTACAAAGTTCAGAAAAGCTCAACGGGCAGCGTTTATTTACAACATCTCACTTTGCTACGAGTCAAAACTTCATCTTTGTACAGCAGAGACAAACTCAAACATCTGGAAGCCTCCGACCAGAAGCGTCAGCAAAACAGGCCCGACGTCGTTCAGTCCTCCAGGATGTAGTTGGGGTTGACGACCAGGACCCCGTCTCCTTCCGAGCTCTCGGACTCTGAACCCCTCAGCCCCGCCTGAGACAACTCGATCAGGATGTGGTCCTGAATGGGGGGGGGAAACAAAAAAACAAAAATAAAAGTCATCCATCCAGAATTCAGAGTTGAGACAAGATTTAAAAATGTTTTTAAAATAGTAAGAAGTTGACTCACGTAGTTGACCAGCCGGTGAATGACCTTCTCTATCAGCCCCTTCCTGTTGATGAGTTCTTCCTCGGAGTCGATCTCCGACTCGATCTCCTTCAGGTACCAGTTAACCACCGCAGTCTTCTTCAGCTCCTCCTCTTCTTCAGCTACATTATGAATTAAAAGATGGCAGAGACATAGGGATGAGCAACGTGTGTGTGTGTGTGTTGGAGGTAGACGTGGTAGAATAAATCATTTATTCTAAATATGACAGAGCGCTCCTCACCGTCCTCTGCTCTGCGCAGATGCAGCACCAGCAGGTTGGAGATGCGCTTGTACTCGGCGAAAGACAGACGAAGAGACGCCCTGGGCTGAGCGCCGAGGTCCGCGTGTCCGTTCACGCCGTCGACGTCTCCGTTCACGTGGCCGTTGACTCCGTTTGGGACGTTGTCGCCTACAGAGGGGAAACACGTTACGATACTCCAGCAGTTAGCCACACGATAAATTAAAATGAGCTCAATACTTTCGATTCTGTTTATTTTTAAAATTTTTCCAAGAGCAATTTTGTTTAGACTTCTTAATGGATTTTATTTATGTGTGGGTTTATATTTCTTTTATTTATCGTCTTTGTTTTATTTTGGAGACGTCTTCCAGCTGCAGTGAGATGTGCTCTGTAGAAAATGTACGTTTATTAGTTAATTAATTTTCAGGGTAAGATTTCAAACTTTCTCAGCACCACGCGTTGGAGATAAGAGTTTAAATTCACTACTACATAACATAATTTATTACTATTATATTATCTTGTTCCTACATAGCAGGAACAAGATGAGCTAAAAAGTAATAATAATAATATTAATTGTATATTTTGAAAATTCTCTCACACACACCCTATACCTGACTGGTCTGAGAACCAAACACTAATTTAACAAAAAAAAAAAAATCCTCCAATTTTAATAATATTAAATAAGTCATTGAACCATTAGGAATAGTAAATATTCCTCACTTTGAACAAATCGGTTTCATGTGAAATTCAAGCATTTTCAAAGATTTCAAACATTTAATACTGAAATGGTCTCAAAACAATATTATCGTTTATCGTAATAATTCCTGGTACAATTTATCGTCCAGTAAAATTTGGAATTGTGATCGGCCTAAATATACTACGTTGTTTTTTTTTTTTTACACCACACTTTTTCCTTCCACTAAACTTAACAGTCTGCACTTGTTTAGCAAAGACCGTTTTGCAGTGTGGCTAAATATTTCTGCCTTAAAAATCCCTGTTTAGAGGCTTTGAACTGAGGTAAAAAGTACAAAATACCAAATCTAATTGTTCAATCAACCAGCAGATTGGGGACAACGTGTACCCACCACAGAAACATTGAACTATTGACCGTACCATCCTCCTGCTGGGGCTCTTCCTCCGTGTCTTCCTCCTGCTCCAGGTTGATGTCGGGCGTCTCCACCCTGATGATGGACTTGTTCAGAAGACGGAAAGCTTCCTTCACATGTTTAGGCTGCACCTGGTTGCACGAAGAGACAGAGCCAACCGCGGAGCTCACGCAAATTAGACAACGCACGGAAAAAAAAAAAAAAAAAGGGGGTGGGAATGTTTCCTGAAGAGATTTCGAGCGAGTCTGCGCGCGTTACCTCGTCGCAGCAGTGCATGCGCGCCATGGCCTCCGAGAGGCGGATCATGCTCTCCAGCTGCCGCACCGTTATCCTCCAGGCGGACTTGGAGACGCTGCCGGAGCCGTCGCGCTGACGGAGACGCTTGTACTGCTCCACGATGAACTCCTCCGATTCGCTGGAGATCTACGTTGGAACGCGGCACAGAGACGACGAGCATCTTTAGTAGAGTTTAGACCGACTTTAACGATAGACCCAAGCCTACATAATGTAAGATTTTAGTACTTTTTTTAGACCGCTGTTAAGTTAGCAGTGCAACTTCTCCCTGAATACGTTTGCTAGACTGTTACACCAGACACAGAGAGAGACTCAACGTCTATACAAACTCCATGTATCATGATACATGGAGTTTGTATAGTTTCTACAATTGGCCAAGAAGTAAACGATGACGGAAGGAGCTAGGCTCCGCCCACCTTGGGCTTGAACTGCCGGGCGAAGAGCAGGTATCTGCGGATCTCGTCCAGAGAGTAAAGCCTGTCCACAGACTCCTCCACGCGGGAGTGCAGGTCCACAATGCGTCTGGCGATGGCGTAATCCGTGACCTGGGAATACACAACAGTCAATTAGATCAGACGACTTTTTCTTTTTTTCTTCTTCTTCTTCTTCTTCTTCTTCTACAGAAGAAACAGGATGCAAGAGAGACGGGATAAACACCGCAGCTTGAAAAACAAACAGGCAATTTAAAAAAGAAGAAAAAAAAAAAAACATGGACAGGATGAAACCGAGGGCAAAAAGCAGAGGGCGCACCTCGTTGCATTCGTCCACCAGGATGAAGAAGAGGTCGAAGCGGCTCATGATGGGGGCCGTCAGGTTGACGTTCTGCTTCAGGCTCTTGCTGCGGTCGTAGCGCCCGCTGACGGGGTTGGCGGCGGCCAGGATGGAGGTGCGGGCGTTCAGGGTGGCCTGCGGCGGGAAGAGGACGAGGACGAGTGTGAAACCGCTTCCAGCCAAACTCCTCTACTCTACGTCAGGTTTTTATTTTTTTTGGGGGGGGGGATACTTTTAACATTTCAGTTCACAAAGTATTTTAGGTGAGAGACTAAAAATGCAAACTTGAAAATGGAAGGAAAATAACCGTTTTGTTTTTTAGCACTTAATCTGAATCGTTGAGTCTCTATTGTAGCTCCACACTAGGGCTGAAGGGTTTAATCAAATTAACTGTGAAGAATCGATTATTGAAATAATTGTCAGTTAATTGTTAACTGGAGAATACAGACTAAAAAAAGGCCATTTGCTTAAAAACAATAAAAAAACAAGCAGCAGTAATTTAGCATACACTATACAAACTTAAATTTTGCATTTAAGACAAAATCCCTTCTTTGTCTCTCTGAATATGTTCTACCCAGAACTCTTCCTAGCTTTAGCTTTAGCTTACCCTGGTTCAAATTCTGTAAAAAACAAACATATTTAGCATCTTTGCTCTCTCATTTTCAGAAGGCTAATTAGACGAAAAAGTCAAAAATTAACTACTGATGTTAAGTCGAGCCGAAATGGCTGAGCTTTTCTCATGTTGAGCTTAGAAGTATTTCTTTTAAGCTACATCTGATCAAGCGTTCACTAAAATAAGTTTTTTTAGGCAATACATTTTTTTTCTATTTAAAAACAGATTTACGTTTTGTGTTCAGTTTAATTTTTTTTTTTTTTTAGAAATTCTTAATCTCCCCATAAAAGTATGACCAGATTTCCTGTGCTTGCTATTAGTAAAAAAAAAAAAAAGAGAGGCCCACAGCATGATGCTCCCACTGCCTTGTTTGACAGTGAGGTTTTACATGTTGGCCAAACGGTGGTACCGGGCCCTGGCCTGTCACAAAAACAAATTTATGTGGACGATGCGTTGTTCCGATAAATGATAATGTTGTTGTTTTGAGACCTTTTTCAAGTAATATATTGATAATGGCACTACAATGGAAGTATACTTTCTCAATGAACAAAATAAAATAAAATAAAAAACTGGAGCTGGAAGATATTTTAGATATGGAAAATAAAACACAACCAAAATTAATAACTAAAACTGAAATAAATTTTTACAAAAAACACTTTTTATATAAATACGGTAAATTATAAACCCTTCAAAAAAATATTTATTAGAATGGAAACCAATCTAATTTCAATTCATCGCCTACTGCGAGAAAATGTGGAACCGTCTGAGGGGTGGGTCACCTTGACTCCAGCCTTGGTGATGCTGATGGTCTGCTGCTCCATGGCTTCGTGGATGGCCACCTGATCCTTCAGGTCCATCTTGTCAAACTCGTCGATGCAGCACACGCCCTGAGAGCAAACACGGGCCGTTACAGAACGTCCCGCCGAAGGACAACGAGATGCGTGCCAACTCCGCCAACTCACGTTGTCGGCCAGCATCAGAGCTCCGGCCTCGATCACAAACTCGTGCGACTCCTCGTCACGAACCACCGCGGCGGTCAGACCTGCGGCGGTGCTGGCCTTGCCGCTGGTGTACACCGCTCTGGGACTGAACTCCTCCACGTGCCTGAGCGAACACACAAACGGGCACATAAGACGGTTAAAGTCTGAATAAGGGCGAGTCGACGTATTTTCACCCGAGCACGCTCCATACTTGAGGAACTGGCTCTTGGCGGTACTCGGGTCTCCGACGACGCAGACGTTGACATCTCCCCTCAGCGAGGTTCCCTCCATGGTCGTCTTGGGAACGCCTCCAAACAGCATGAGCAGGATGCCGCGCTTCACCTCGTCGTTCCCTTAAGCATCAACCATAAGCAGTCAGCTGAAAGGTCAGAAGCCTGGAAGGGGGGGGGGAAAAAAAAAAGGCCCGGCGGAGGCTGGAGGTCTGACCGTGGATGGTGGGGAAGAGGCTGGTGCACAGGTTGTGGTACAGGTTCTTGTCCTGGCTCATCTCAAACACTTTCTCCCACTCCTTCTCCGTCATCTGGCTCTTGATACTTTCGGCCGTTTGCTCCTCGTCACGCAGCTCCTTCCCTCCGAACTGCAACAGCAAGAGGTGAACGGGGTGTTTGCAGATTTCCATAAGTCAAATTTAAGACTTTGTAAGACCTTGAATGTCACCTTGAATGAAATTTAAGACCCCCCAAAAAAGATAAAAGCTAGTTAGCTAGCATGGATATGCTACCAGGTAGTTACCAGTAGCCTGAAGATGTCTAAGCAAGACAAACTTTTGCTAGACAAAAAAGTCCCGTGAGAGAGAAAGAAAAAAATACATATACAAGATTGGGAATTTTATGATAAAATTTATTTAAGACCTGTGATTAATGTATTTCAGGCAACGTTTTTATTATTATTATTTAAAATAATCTTAAGGCCTTAATTTAAGATTTTCTTAAGGACGCATGGACAACCTGGTAAAGCTATGAAAGACACCAACAGTCAAGCGACCAATGACGTTCGTGGTTGTAAAATTTTGACAAAAGTTGAAAAACATTCGGCTTTGTCATTCGTTAATGGGTGTCGTACCAACCACCCATAAAATTAATTTCTCTTTGGGATCAATGAAGCATCTCTGAGTTGAATTTGAAAGATGTAGAAAAGCTAGCTAGCTAATTAGCGACAATATATTAGCAGCTACTTAACAGGCGCCTCAAGAATCAGAATGCAATTAAGATATCTGAACAATACAAACTTTTGCCTGGCAAAAGTCCAATGAGAAAAAAAACAACTACATATACAAGATTAAATCATTATTTAATGATAACATTTATTTAAGACCTGTGATTGACATATTTAAGGCCAAGTTGTGTTTTCTTTTTTATGAATTTAACTCATCTTATGCCCTTCATTTTAGATACATAATAATAGTAATAGATTTTATAATGAAATCTATTATTAAAATTTTGTAGCTCAGATATCTAAATTTAAGACTGAAAACTACTTTTTGAAGGAAGTGCAGACACTCTGGTGAAGCTACACCAATACATTATTAGTGAGGATTTTAGTTGAAGTGCGTGTTTCTTACTCGTGGGTTAGTCGGGGCCACATTACAGGCCAGGAAGGCCAGTCTGTATGACAACTCTCTCACTCCCAGAGCCTTCAGTCCTCTCAGTCCCTCCGACTCCAACCCCTGAGGACGTCCAGGAACACGGGTGCTGGTCTCTGCTCGCACGCCTAAAGAGATTAAACCCATAAAAAGCGGTCACTAAAGTCCACACGGTGATATTAGAAGTGCTTCACCACCTGGGTTTTAACCCATACCAGGAGTGCTGAGCTGGGAGACGTCCGGCACGACGATGAGGGTCCCCGTGAAGTCGCAGCGGTCTCCGGCCTGAGCCGTCTCCACGGCCTCCGCCCTCAGGATGATCTCCAGCGAGCGCGGGATGGAGCCTCGAGGCAGCTCCGCCTGCGTCTCCTGGATCCGCACCTGCACGCGCGAGAACGTGTCAGACGCCTGCGGGCTGGGAATCGTTTTGGGAATGCGAAACCTCCTTCACGCTACCTTCTGGAAGTCGATGAACTTGGATTTGTGCGTGTCAAGGTGGAAGCGGGAGCGGTTGTTGCAGACGGGGTTCCTGCAGATGGTCGGCGGGGAGTATTTGAACTGCTGGGGGACGTCTTTGATCACCGCCTGGCAGTCCATGCACAGGAAGGTGCCGCTCACCTGCAAAAAAACCCCCAAAAACACACACAGGAATCAGAAAATGCGTTTAGGTCAGTGGTCAAAGCGTGAAAAATGTCAAAGTGATACGAGTCATCTTACCAGCTCAGGGTGGACCGGGTGCGTCCTCACCACCTGACCGCTGATCTTCACCAGGGCGCCAATACGCATGGAGGACAGCTCACGGATCCTACATTACAGAGAGTTAATTAATACACTTTGACCTCAAAACCAGGTGATTGAGGACTGGACGGTGCCTCACTTGTGTCTGGTGGGCAGATCCTCAATAGCGACGTAGAACTCTTTGTTGAGAGGAACATTCCCATGATCCCGGGCAAAGTTGCGAACAGCCCGGCAGAGGAAGGGATACACCCTGGAAGCAATTAAAGACCTGGATCAGTCTGGGGTTGTGATGGTGGATGACGCTGCTCCAGATGGGCGGGTGGTTCCAGCTCCTTCAGCTTCCGTTGTGTTACAATCCAGTAGCTTGTGAATGAATGTACGCTTTACCATGTTGGCTCACCTGTAGTACTCCTCCTGGATAGTGGTGGCCAGCTCCTGGTTGAAGCCCTCCAGGTCTAGGAAGCTCACCAGCAGGGTGTTCCTCTCGGGCCTGATCAGCTCCTCGGCCTCCCGCACATACTTCACCTCCCCATCCCCGGTCTGAAACCTGCTCAGAACATAAAACTCTCATCAATACAGCCGTCCAGGCCTCCGTCGTCGCAAATGCGAACACCACGTGTTATTATGACCAAGCGAGAGCCCCACACACAATGCAGCGCCTACTCCTCATCTTATCCTCCACTTACTCCTCTAAGAAGGCCTGGAACAACTTCTGGCATTTTTCAGCCAGCTCGTCCTTCACGGTCGTCCCGGCATTCTCCGCGGTTGCTGTGGCAACGTCCATGACGCAACACCTTCAAAACTGTAGGCAAAAAGGCTTTAAGAAGCACAATGTGAGGAAGTTTCCGCAGCGGACGGTTCGTCTCTTCCTCCGTTCCTTCAGCACACTCCCCTGCTGACAACAGAGGACTGTTTCGCGCGAAAAGTCAGACCACGTGACGTTTGGCGCGCCACTATCGGCCAATCGGAGCCGCCTTGTAAAAAAAAATTTTTTTCCAGGTTTGTAGCCAAACAGAGGAGGAAACGTCAAATGACGGGTTGTTCCTCTGCGTTTTTACCGCGGCGCGTTTCCTGCTGGTGTTCAATGGTGAAAAAAAAAACAAAAAACGTGTTAAAAAATAAGTGAATGAGTGTTAAAGTTTTATTATATTTATTTAACACAATAGCTTTCAGAATGGCTTAGGAACAAACTAGCAATTAGCTTCCAGTGCCTTTGGAGAATATTCATTTAAAAGCAATACACGGAAATCCATCCATTTATTTTAATTTTCCATTAAAAAGTAAATGTCAGCATTAACATTAAATGATCAAGAGTAAAGCTATTGTGATGCTATTTACTGTGAATAACTGCGTTTCACAAATTGAGCATGTTTAAAGTAGACTTTGCTGACCCTGAAGATAAAATTAAAGCTACATGTACTGCTTTGTAGTCAGGAATTTTGAACAATACACACACACACACAAACACACACACACACAATAGCAACTTTTGTAATAATTAAAATGGTTTTTCACCTAACATGTGTGGTAATATGAAACCATCTGAAAATATTAAGACATGCTTGAAATGAATAATATGTCACATCTTAAAAAAAAAGAGTAATGATCTCATATCAAGCCATTGCTTTTAGCTTTTGAAATGTATTTTAATTGAAAAACCTTCCAATTAAAATTTTGGCACACCAGCTTCTTGGGTGCAAGAAGCTGCCATTAGTTATACAGAAACTGATTTAATATAAACACATTTCGACTGAAGCCACGGCTTGCAGAAATGTTGCACAGTTTAAAAACGCAGCTACCAGCCAGGACTGCACCGTCGCACAGTGAAGACAGTCATCAGCAGTTCTGAGAAACTATGGCACGACACAAACGCTTTAGAGAAAATGGATGTTTCTCCAGAACCGATAAAAAGACCGAAAATGTTTTCCCTCTTAAGGGAGTTCTTGCTGCTTGTTTTTTGAAAACATTACCATTTGTTTTTTCACATGTGATATGTGCAGTGCATGTGATTGATTGGTTAGAAATGTGGGCCTGACATGCTGCAGTGGGAGGCCCCTATGCTTGAGTTTCTTGTGAAGCATGAAATGTTTGGTCCTAAAATAACTTTAAAACTTGTCCTGTAATCTCCAATTGACAAACTAATTTTCCCACTTTATATTTTTCCTACCAATCTGTTCAGGGTGGATGTGCACACCCATGTAAAAATAGTTAGACATGATGCAAACAAGAAAGGTGCTGCTCAACAATCACACAAACAAACTACTTCAATAGCACAATAGACTTATGGACCTTATGAGATTTGAATAATTATGATATACCACAACAGAATTTATATAAATGATGTGAGGTTTCATGACTGTACTCTTTTATGTGCACTATTATGCAAACAAACGACAAAAATTTAAAATAATTTAATCTATTCTGTTTTTGAGGGACCGTAAAAATATTGTTGTTGCAATTGCCTCAAACGGCCGCTTGATGGCGTCGATAGCTCATGTTACGAGTGACGAGATATTTAAGCTAATTCCTGACTGTTCGATATTAAGGCAACCACTACAGTTGAAAATAAAAAATCCCGATAAACTTTATAAAGTTATTTTAGTTAGTTTTTGAGTATTTGATGCAATACAACCCACAAAGCAGCGTTTTGGTTTCCACATAATGGTTAGCTGCCTGTGTCTCTCACACACACACAGTATAGTCAGTTGCATTAAGATAAAATACCTTCTGACTTTAACTCCTTTCACTGTAAAATTTTTCGCTACAGGCTTCTTTAAAAATTTATGGCAGCAACATGGCATGAAGTACATAAGAAAGGAAATGTGCTCTTGAACAATTAGTTGATAAAAAAGTAAGAAAATTTGGAGCTCTTCTAGCTCCATTAGTGAACTAATTATTAACTGCAAATAAAAAGCAAATTGGTTGCTTACTGGTGTAGATGTGTGATGTAGATGGTGTAACAAGAAGGTTTTGGATTTAAATTCCTATCAGAACCTTTGTGCATTGAGTTTGCTTCTTCCTGTGCACACATGAGTCTCTCTGGGTATTCTGGTTTTTCGAACTGTCCAAAAATATGCATAGTAGTATAATTGGCCCCTCTAAATTGTCCCTGGGGGTAACTGTGTCAATGGATAGTTGTCTGTCCTGCATGTCTTTACGTTGCTCTGTGAAGGACTGGCAAATTTTTCTCAAAAACCAGTGACCCTTGGTGATAGGCAACAGCCCCTATGCAAGGATAAGGGGGTATACTGTGGATAATGGATGGAAAGATGAAAAACAATCCTGTGTCAAGTTTCTTTTCAGCCTCCCAAAAAGGCAGCTACCAGTGCCTTGCTCAAGAATATTTGCACAGATTTCAGGGACAAGAAAAAATATCCCACTTGGCCTCTGTTCACTCTCTGCAGCCTTCTGTCCCTGCACCACATGAGTTCTTCTCTGAAACTCATTGATCTCTATTTTAGTGTTCACACAATTCTCATGCCTACACCTGCTGAGGTCAACTCAGTCACCCCTGCCAGGCTATTGGTTTCACCTGTCACATTGTATGGACCTGCCAGGAACAAGGCAGGAAGTTATTGTAGACCATTTGGATTCAGCCCAGTTTCTCTCCCCTTTTTGACTTCTTCTTTTGTCTTGACCTCTGGTGTTCCCACAATTGTTCAGCAACAGGAAGCTCAGCTCATATGAATATGAGGGAACCCAACCATCTGTAAGGCAAAACACAAAAGCCCACAAACACTCCCCAGCACTGCCACGATTGTTGCAGTGGTGGGGAGAAGAATGTTTGAGAAAAATCAAGAAACCAAAAAGGAGTTTTATCACCAATTTTTTGGAGAGTTCTTTAGGTGCATTGTAAAATAGACCGAACCCAGCGCCAGCTAGTTATATCCGGTGCTAAATACTGATAAAGTGCAACATTTAGTGTTCAAGACTTAGGCACAGATAAAATAGTGGACTACTTACACAGACCTTGAACCTTCTTGTCCAGACAAATGGAACTTTTGATGCCATCAGGGCCAGATCAAGCAGGTGAAAAATAAAACAATGGGAAGAAACTGTTGCACGAAAGGCAGGATATGAACAAGAAGTGGGGAAAAAAAAGTTTAAAGGAGGCTGTTTCCTGATGTGTTTGTGTTCTGGCTGTGACACATTGTCTTTATTTTGGTGACGTGCTTCTTTGCACTACATTTGAAACCAAACTCAGTCAAATTAAGGGTTGTAACATTGACGACAGACGAACTGTTTCGCTGTCTTTCTGGTCCTCAATTTTATGCCACTGAGAATTCTTCAAGACGTATTTATATATTTAACATTATATCAAACTCATTCTTGATTATGTGTAATTAATTTTTATTTGAGATAAATTATTTTAAGTTTGATAAATACATACAAAGTCTTGTTCCTCTTTCTAAATATGCAAAAAGAGTGATTTGTATTAATTTCTGAAAGGAAATCATTTGTCTATTGTATCAGTGATACATTATGCTGTATGATGGTACTTTAACATGTCAGTAGGGTTACAGTACTTTTGCTGAATAATACGAAAGAACAGGATGCTAACATGATGCTAATGGAAGTATTGGCTTCCTTACATTCATTTTTTTCTTTAAATATGAAACAACATGTCAAATCTCCTTGCTTTTTGTTGTCAACTTTTCAGCATTGTTTTTTTTTTCCTTATTCAGCTTGCTGTTTATGTGTTACCAAACTGCTAGCTTAGCTTGTTAGCATGTTTACTTGCCTGAAATAGGACAGTTGCAAGGACTTTTCTGAAAACTCCTGTGCCTTGTAGCGTAGTTTCTTTCTTAATTTTTGTATGTGGTTAAAAATGTTCATCAAATCTGGTGTAGGAAAGCAAAGGCAGAAAAACAGAAGGGAGGAAAGAGGGAAATGTTTGAGGGAGAAACCCGATAATGCCATTTGGCCTCATTTTGACCTGCTAATTAAAGAAAAACAACTTTAGCTTCCAAGTAATAACAGCAAAGTCATTTGAATATATTATGGAGAAATACTGTATGTAGTTTGTCAAATAATCCAATGTACTAACATTTGCTCTTTTCTTGGAACTCATTAAAAACGGTTTGTTTTAGTTACAGCAGTCTTGCTTATGTAAAAAACTTAAAAAAGAGAGGGGGCGGGGGGGAGATTTAAAAACATATCTTATAGTGTGTTCATAAAACCACAAACATAAAGTAAATGCAAAATGCAGCAGTAGATTAAAGCATCAATTAAACACGAAGTTAAACACATTCAATAAGTACTTACAGCTCATACTTTGTATGAAAGCACAAAAAAAAGGTGCAAGAAAAACGTTGGCTTTACCAACAGCCCTGAAAAGGACTTTGCTTTCTTTATTAGAAATGAATTGGCTGCCTAGTTAAACTGCATCATTAAAGAAGAAGGACTTTGGTGAAAGATGTTGACCAAGAACTGAATCATTACCAAATCAGAGTTGCAGTGCTCCTTTATGAAGTTTGAAGAACCCTCCAGAAGACGCTCCACGCCTAATCCACTAATCAGGTTCTTCAAGCAACCCACTTGAATTTTACCGCACAAGATTGTTAGACCAAAAGAAGCTAAATGTAAAAATTTGATCTTAATGACCTTATTTCTAGAGGAAAGCAAACACGGCCCATCACCTGGCTAACGCTATCCTTAGTGTACAGCATGGAAGTGGGAGCTTAATTCTGTGTGAGTGTTTCTCTTTGGTAGGAAGTTGGCAATTAGGCCACTTATTCTTGTCGTTTTAACATGTTTTAATAAATGGGGGGAAAAAGTTTACTTTGTCATGATGTAGTATTGTGTGGAGTTTGTAAGGAAGCAAAGAAATAAGAACAATTTGCAATAAGGCTGTAAGGCTGATTGAAACCCGTTCCAGATGCTCGTTGACCAAAGCTAATAGGTGATAGTAAAACTGACTAATAATTTGCTGTATTTTGTGTTGTTGTTTTTTTCAAACTGTGTAGCATCTTTGTTTTCTTTTTTTTTTTTTAATCAAACATTTTTCTTTAAACGAGAAGGTGACTGATGACCTCTTAGTCAAGTTAAAAAGCAAAAATCCAACTTATTAAAACTTTCTACTATAACATTGATTATTGGCGAAGCTGCCTCGGACCTTTCAGAGTCACTGGTGTTTAGTGAAGCAACTCTCTGTGTTGGTGAGAGCAGAGCTGCTCGGAGCGTTTTAATTGTTTTAACTGCTTGTTTTTCCTAAAATGAGCAGCAGGAAGTCTTTCCTGTTTTGAATACACTATGAATAGAAGGGAATTGTGTGTGTTTTTGCTTCTGCCTATGCATTCGTGAATGTGTCCAATGACGGATGGGAGACGGGGGGTTGGGAAGGATGGCAAACCAAAAACCAGGTAAGTGTATTTTTCACATACAGCTCTGTAGATATACGATCCACTTCAGACCTGGATGTAGACGGTGATTCATGGCTCGGCTCCGACAGCCGACTCTTCAGCATCTCCACACGATGTGGTTTATTTTCCTTTCCTCTCTCACACAACTCTCTTCTTCATCACCTCCTCCTCGTCTCATCAGGAAACAGGAACTTCCAGCTTCTGTTTCTGTCACTTCCAAGTGGAAGTAAGAAATGTGGGAAGCTCTCCTGTTGATGTGTGCGCATTGGGGTGTTGGAAAAAGCCAACCTCTTTGACCTGCTCGTTTTTCCTCCTCTCCCACGTAGAACAGGCAAACTGTTTATATCATCAAAACAAACCGAGCTCGGTTTCACACACTGCGATTGAAACACACCTGGTTATCACACACCCGCTCTCGGGACGGTTTCAATTCTCGAAGCCTTGCTTCAGTGAATCCAGATGCCATGCAGCTCAGTGCTAACCAAGTAACATAAAGGGATGGACGATGGTCAATGAGATCCAACATCATCAGTGCAACACGCTTTTATCCAGCTTAGCATGTCCGGCTGTGACTCTCCAGTTCTGCCTCACGGCACAGGTTATGTAAAGCACAACGTAAGTTTTTTCCAAAGAGCAATTAGGGATTTGAAGCTTTGAGATAAGAGCAGCTATCAATGGGAGATCAGGCAGGAAAAAAGCTTAGTTTTGATTTCCACATTTCCTGTTACTTTTTGGTATTTCTTATAAATGTGTTTCCTCATAACTTTACCCGACTCTGGAAGGACAGGGACTCTTTTTATGGGTATTATGAGAATTTTTGTTATCTGTGAAAGACTGAATGGGCAACTGGGAATTCAATCAGTTTCAACCAGGAAGCACAAACAAAAAAGAAACACAAGAAAAAAAAAGACACGCTTTCATTGCTTGGTTTTGTATATTTTATTAGAAACATGTACAAAGCTACAGTGTGTACACAGACAGGGGCGCAACTTTGCACTTTCTGAAGTGTAGAAAGTGCATGTGCAATAGATCACATCATGCACCAACAGCTGTTAAATACAGAAAATACTGACTAGAAATCATTTTACATAAGGGATATGGTGCATGTCCTTTTTTTTTTTTTTGCGCCACTAAACACAGGTATATGAATAATATTTACAAGTGAAACTCTACAGAGAAGGAGAAGTCATGGACCAGCAGACTGCACCTCATTATTCTCATAATTTCTTTAAACTTTCTTACATATATCACATAATATGTACAGAACACAGCGCAGCTCGGAGAGACCTTAGCTGGAATGTAAACTGGAGGATTCCGTCTCAGGTGTCATTGAAGTCCCGTTGCGTCTCCGGGGTAAAATCTTCAAACTGGAGGCCCGACTCAGAGTCAGGGCCCTGCGGGCCGAGCTCTTGAACCCGGCCCCCAGAAACGCGTAAAGCAGCGGGTTTAGGCAGCAGTGCGCGAACGCCATGGGCTCCGCCACAGACAACCACACGCCCAAAGCCGCCTCCAGCCTGCAGCACCGGGGCAGGACCTCCAGACGCAGCAGCGCGTCCACGGAGATTCCCGCTCCGTAAGGGAGCCAGCAGATGAAGAAGCACAGAACCAAGGCGATCGTGGTCCTGACCGCCCGCCGCTTCTGCCTCTGGCCCCCCAACGGGCCTGGCCGGGTCAGCCTGGAGACGATGACGCAGTAGCACACAAGAAGGACCAGACCAGGGATCACCAGCCCCACCAGGACCAGCTGAAGGTGAAAGACGGCCACCCAGACGGGAGCGTTTTCTTCGGGGTAGAAGCGCTGGCACACGGTGGCGCCCTCTCCGCCTTCCTGAGTCCGGGCAAATATCATATCCGGGACAGCCAGCAGGGTAGCAGGCAACCAAGCACCTGTAGAGCAGAGGAGGACAAAATTAGGCTTCAGAACCTCGTTTGGGTTTGTGGATCATCGCACCATTCTCATCAGTAGCTGCGTTTCCATTAACCCTGAAAGTGTGCAAATTGAAATTACTCAAATTAATTTGCTTAATGGAAAAAAGCATTTCCGAGAAATCTCACACTTTTCCATAAAAAATTTAAAATTGGTTTTTCAGTCATGTCGAAATAAATGTATTCTGTAAAACTGCAATGGAAACACTTTCTTGGCATCCTAATCAACAGCCGGATGTTACTACTGGCGAAAACAGCGAAGGAGACGACAGGAAGTAGGAGGAGGATGTTGATTAGCTTCGTATTGTTTAGTTTTGTTTTCAACTCCTCTGATAGTTGGTAGATGGTGAGCCCTAGCGCCATGTGTAAAATATGAATATATGCTCATGTCATGTAACTGTTTACATCAGTGTCTGCCAAGATTTTTAATAGCTTATGACGTGAACATGCTTATTCACTAAGGGGTGCCGTTTGTAAAGTTGCACAGTGAAAAAAAATAACAGCAATAATTTGGTTTATTTAGCTGGTCATACGAACAAAAATTGTGGGTGTTTATTTTTCCAAGTAATACTTTCACCATATTATTCATTTCCTACATTAATAAATGTCAGAGTTCCAAACTAAATATTTTCAGATTAAATATTTAGTTAGGAAGCTAGACATCTAGCTTCCAACTAAATGTTAAAGTCTGAGCAAAATGTGTATTTTTCAAAATAGATATTTAGCTCCAGATTAAATATTCGTTTTGCTAACTAAATATTTACATACAAATTAAATATTTAAACACTTAAATATTAATTTAAATTTCAAACTAAATATTTAGTTTTCAGACTAAAAATTTTGCTCCAAATTGAATATTTATTTTGCTAACTAAATATTCAGTTAATTTAAGTGATTTTTTTTTTTTTTTTTTTTTTTTTTTACAGTTTAGCTTTACAAATGGCATCCCACAGAAACTTTTTCATCTAACAAGTCAAACGTCAGAAAATCTGTCAAGGAATCTTTTTATGAATGTCTGTCGTTTTGTCTTGTCTTATCTTTTGGACGATGACCTCAGATGTCTCTTCTGGTTTCAGTAGGGTGAAAAGGAGAATGCCGATCTGCTTCTTGGTACTCACCTACATACACCGCCTTGTGTGCCAGCAGCTGCCTCAGCCCACCGGTGTTTGTGCCGGTCGCTCGGACCACTGCCAGGTAGCGGTCCAGACTGATGAACGCCAGGATGAGCACGCTGCCGTACAGGTTGACGGTGTAGATCACGTGCACGCCGATGCAAGCGGCCCCTCCAAAGCGCCAGTCATCCAAAGCTGCATCCACTGCCCAGAAGGGAAGAGCCAGAACAAAGAGGAGGTCGGCAGCAGAGAGATGGAGGCGATACCAGTCTGTCAGGCTGCACTTTGACCTGTAGGCATGGAGAGAATCTGATCAATGCACTCATTTTTATCTCCCAGTGCACCTGCTCCCGCTTTCCTGTCCTCTCTCACCTGCGCTGGCAGCCCAACACCACGACCACCAGACCATTTCCGGTTATGCCCAAGACGAAGATTATGGCGTAGACCACGGGCAAGAAGACCCGGTGAAGCTCGGCGGTCATCCCGTGCTCCACATTGCAAGACTCTTCCAGGTTCTCTCCGTCGTCCCAGAAGCCAGAACCAGAGCCTGTGTCGTTGAAGTCAAGGTAGACATGCTGAAGGCACATGATAAAAGATGAAGAAAGGTTTATTCCCAGATTTGTGAGAGTTCTCTGAAAGTTGTGGTGTGCAGCTTAGCCAGGCTTACCTCATAGTAAGACATAATGGAGGCGGTCTCCCTTCTCATCAGAGTGAAGCCAACACTTCCTTCTCAGGGTTTTTATAGCCGTGCTCATGCTCCACCTCCAAACACCCCAAAGCATCTGTCTGCTGGCTTTTTTCCTGTTTTCGAGGTGTCAGGTGTTAATACTGGATCTATCACAGGATACCATGTGCGTGTCTGAATTGTTTTAGCCCCTGAGACCTCTGGCTTGTAATCATCAGGGTCAATTGGCAATAGGAAAGACCGCTGCTGAGAAGCAGACAAAATGTGTGTGTGTGTGTGTGTGTTGCTGGGTTACAGCAGGACAAGTCAACCTTACGTGCGTCACTGTCTTGCACGATGCATGAAAGCATGTAGAAATGAACATGCATGAGAGGGAGAGAGATATTGAGACCCCTGATGAAAAAATAGTGTTACATCCTGTGAGATGACTATCAGACTTCCTCTGGTCCGTTCTGGTAAACAGCAGGCTGCAGGACCTGCTCTGATCTTTGCCAGTGAAGCATCACGATTGTGTCTCTGGCATCAGATTGTCACCTTTCCAAGAGAAAAGTGAAGGAGCGCTCTGATTTTAAGCTCCGACTTCATGAAGACGGACTGTGCCAACCGATTCACTTAAGGGGGAACAGTTCAATTGAAGGGAATTTGATCTAATTTAACATTTGTAAGTATAAAACACTTAACCACTTTTCCCATGAAGTTTTGGTAGATACAGTCCAATCCGAAGAGCATTCACACACACATTCTAAGTCATATCAAATTATTCTCTTTCCTCAAAATTCTGCACACCAAAACCTCATTATGACAATGATTTTTGAGACTTTTGCTAATTTATTAAAAATAGAAAGCCAAGTAATCACATTTATGCAAGTATTCACATCTGTTGCCTAAGACTTTGTTCATCCAGCTTGGACATCAAAAACAGCCTCAACATTTTTTTTTTTTTTTTAATATAATGCCTCCAGCTTAGCTCATCATCGGCCAGTTTGGTTCATTCTTCTTCAGGCTGGATGGAGACATCTGTGCAGGCATTTTCAGATCTCTCTAAAGATGTTCAATTAATTAAGTTTGGACTCTGGGCTGGCTTGGCATCTCCAGAACATTCCCAGAGTGGTTCTGAAGTCTTTGAGATCTCGGCCTTGTGCTTTGGGTCGTTGTCCTGCGGGACATTGAACCGTTTCCCCAGACTGAGGTCAAGAAGGAGCAGGTTTTCATCCAGGATGTGCTCTGTATATCACTGCATTCGACTGGTCTGCCAGTTCCCATAGCATGATGGTGGCATCACCATGCTTCACTGTAAGAATTGGTTTCCTCCAAACATGATGCCTGGCATTCACACCGAAGAGTTGAGTCTTTCTCTTATCGGCCACAGAAGTTTGTGTTGTTTTGTTTCTCCTGGTCAGAGATTCCTTCAGGTGCCTGTTTGTTAAACTCCCAATGGGCAGCCATTTTTGTTTTATTAAGGAGTGGCTTTCATCTGGCCTTTCTCCCATCCAGACCCGATTGGTGTATTGCTCCAGAGATGATTATCCTTCTGGAAGGTTCTCCTCTCTCCACAGTGGAATGCTGGAGCTTTCACAGAGTGACCATTGGGCTCTTGGTCACCTCTCTGATTAAAGCTCTTCCCCCTCTGGTTGCTGAATTTAGACGGCCAGCTCTAGGAAGAGTCATGCTGGTTCCACACTTCTTAAATCGACCAAAGACGGAGGCAGCTGAGCTCATGGGAACATTCAAAGCAGCAGAAATGTCTCCAGATCCTTCCCCAGATTTGTGCCTGAAGAGAATCATGTCTCAGAGGTCTTGAGGCAATTCCTTTGATTTCATGGTTGGTGTTTGACCTGTGACCTGCACTGTTAACCGTGGGAGCTCATATGGACAGGAGTGTACTTTGGCAAATCCAATCAACTGAATTTACCACAGGTTCACTCCATCTTTTAGAAACATCTCAAGGAAGATCAGTGAAAACAGCTCAGTCTTGAACTTCATAAACAAAGTATTAAGCAAAGGCTGTGAATACGAATGCAAATGTGTATTTGTTTTTGGTTGTCTGTTTTTCTGTTGTCATAATGAGATATTAGTGAGTACAATTTTGAGGAAAGAGATTAATTTAATGACATTGGGAATAAAGCTGTAACATAGCAAAATGTGGGAAAACTAAAGCATTGTGAATACTTTCTGAATGCTCTGTGTATCATCCAAGTATGTTCAGTCATTGTGGATGGTGATGCTGTGGTCAGGATAGATCTTTTAGACGTTCAAACTCTAAAAAAAAATGTAAAAAAAATCACAGGCATTTTAAAGAACATCCTTTAAATGATATGTCCGAAGCCACATCGTGTCTTTAAACGGCTTATTTGAATAAAGGACTGCATTCCTATCTCCCATCTGCATCTGATGTAGACTCAAGTGTCTCTGCAGACACATTTCCTGACTCTGCTTTGACTGGAAATCTCCATCCTCTAACAATTCACTTAACCCATAAGTAAACAGTGAGTCTACTCCAAAACAAACTTTAAGAAAACTGTCATAAGCGTTCCCCCCTGGCCTCTTATCTGCTTCTCACTTTCCCCCCCACCCTTCCTCAATGTTCCCTGCTCCAAAATATCTCCCTAAACACACCACTGCTTGGCTGTTTGGGAAAAACATGCAAATTAATAAAAAATATACTTTTTTGATCCTACTTATTTTTCCACAAAAACTGCCTTTTGGAGATAAACTTGTGAATTCACCCTAATCTGGGACAATAAAGGATATTTCTACTATTTGGAACATCTTACTGATTTTTTTTTTTTTTTTTTTTTTTTTTTTGTGGCCATCACAGCAACTGGAGAAGTGGGCAAATTGCTGGTTTTGATTAAACCCAGAAGTTTCCAAAAAATAATTGCAGTTTTCTTTCAACACAACAAATTACTTGTTATCTGTTAGTGCAGTGGTTCCCAAAGATTTTCTGGGCCCCCCAGGGGACGCGCCCCACACTTTGGGAACCTCTGTGTTGGTGAGACAAAGAATTAAACATATCAGTATTTGGAAGGTGGCGCCACCTAGTGGACTGAAATGCTGGAAGCAAGACTACCGTTTGATGTGATAAAAGAAAAGCTTAGTTAAAAAAAAAATAAAATTAGAGCCGTTGCATTCTCGGTAATGCAATATGTTGAATCTAATAGCATTAGGAAAATAGTATCATTGAGAAGCAGTTGATTGTGAAAGTTATGAAAGTTTTGGTTTATGTTACATCTGGTGTAACACTAACATAGCATTTCAGAAAATAAAATATAAAACAATAACACCATGATGGTAGTGTGATGGTTAGGACACTTTTTAAAAAGTTATAAGAAAAGCTGTGGCCTGCATGTCCTAAAAAAGGTAAATATTTATATTTAAATGGCTGAAAGTGCTTAAACATTTGACGTATAGTTAGATACAAAAAACATCATATGGAAGAAATTGAAGGAATCAGTTTGTAGTGAAAAACTTATTCTGACATGAGTCAATGGCATCAGCTTATGTTGTATGTGGATCAAGATATTTTAAGTACAGTATCAGTACTTTGTGACAGAAATAAGTTAAAAAATAACAGCCTATACCAAAGTACAAGTATACGCTTTAGTATTAATGTACATAGTCTTACACTTCTCTTTATGCTTTCAAAATCCAAGTATACTTCACTGTGCTATTCTTAAGCATTCACAATAAACATGTTTGTTCTATGATTGGCATTTCCTTGAATTTTGTTGTCAAGATAACTTTGCACAAACAAAAAAAAAAAACACCTTGTTTTTGGTGTACCTAATTTTGAGGTCACACCTTGTAAAGATGTGTGAAGTCTTCAAATGAAAGATCTATTGCATTAGCAAGTAATCTTATGCTGGATTTAACAAATAAGTTTCCTTTAAAAAAAAAAAAAAAGTACCACATCTACTGGTGGTAAAGGTTGATGTAGAAAATTATTTCAAAAAAAGGCTAAACAAAAAGACAAAAAAACACTGACAAAGTCTGACTGAGATTCACGAGACACAAAATCTTCATTCGTCCAAAGTAAAAAGAGATGACACAAAATATTGACAAAGTGTCAATATTTATACCATTAATCTTCAAGATTTGCAGAAGAAAAGGCTGCTTCTGTTCTTGAACAGAAGCAGCCGACTGGTGCCTGCGGAGATGACTGTGCAAAGAAGGATTCTTCATAAAAATCAAGAAAATTACCAACAATGCCAAACATCTTCCTTGTGAGAACTGTTATGCAGCAACAGCAACACTGACTGCTACAGGATCCTTTCTGCCCACAGCCATCCACTTCCACAACTGTGCTCAAATTAGTAATAAAAGATTAATCTAAATAAAGACTTTTTAAACATCTTTATCACAGGTGGCAATAAATGTGGCGGGTGTCGCACTACAGAGACAGATGCAAAAGATAAACTGGTAAAAATGTTTAATTTATTCACAGTTAAGTTGCATGGGAATTTCAATTCAATACAAGCAAACAAAAAATAAATGAATGTGAAAGTTTATGAAACTGCAACAACAATTTAACGAAAACAAATCCAACAGAATTAGAGTAGCAAACCCAACACTTCAAAAAATAGTTTAAATAATCTGCTTCGATAAAGACGGACGCCTCCATGTTGTTAGGATGTTTCTCTGACGATCATGCTGCTGTTCCCCCGCAGCTGAACGAGAAGATCTCTGAACTCGCACGTCTTCTTCGGTGCTCTCCTCGGGGCTCGGACCGCCGCTGATGCTGGGGCCTTCAGGGCCGCTGATGACGGAGCGAGTTCAGTCACACCGTTCTTAGAACAACCCTCCGTTTCTGGACTTATTTGAGCTCCGGGGTCGCTGTCGCTGCAAAAACTCGGCATGGTCGACAACCTGTTCGGGTTGCCGAGTTTGCCTTTTGTATTTGTGTGCTGGTGCAGACTGTTGTTTTGGAGACGCTTCTGCTTAGCAACGCGGGAACCTTGAGAACTACCCCTCGTCCCCCTGCTCCTCTTTTTCTTCTTCTGATTTTCTGCCGTGGAATTGGCCCGTCTCAGGTTCCTGGCACGGACGGAATATCACATGTGAAGCTGTTTTATATGACGGCATGTAATTGCTATATCTAAAAAAACAAAAATTTTTGTTCAACTTTTGAAATTCTTCCACGCTTTTTTAAAGAAAATTCTTTTCTAGCAAATTAAATTTCTTTTTAAACATTATCCTTGTTCTTTCAAGAATTTTGGGGGGCTAAAATTTACTGTTCCTTTTAATACAATGACCCTAATACGTCACTGTTTTTTTACATGAAAATGACAAAAACTGAAAACAGGTAAGCACACAGTTTACCTCTTGAGGAAAATGTGCGGCCTCGAACAAGGTGAGGATTGGTCTCCTCGTCTCATAACGATTCCATCATGCAGCTGAATGTGACTTAACAACTTCCTGTCAGGACACAGGCAATATAAGCATGCATATGAACAGCAGCAGCTATTATTAAACACACCTACAGGTATCTTACTGTCTGGCACCAGGTTGTCCTTTAGGCTTCCATCTTTTCATCAGAACCCATTGGTCACAGGTCAGAGACTTGGGATCTGAAAGAGAAACTTGACCGTAAGAGTCCATGTCAGATGGGGGATTAGATATTTCTTATTGCAGAGGCTTTCTTTAAAAGTTTATGGTGAATAAGAGTTTTTTTGTGAATAAATGTACAATAAAGAGGATGAGATGAACCATGACCATAGCTATTCAGATAAATAACGGTGCGCACTAGGGCTGAAACGATTAATTGTGATTAATTTATCATTGTAATAATTGTCAACTAATTTAGTAATCAATTAAATCGCTTACTGGACTACAAAGACTCAGAAAAAGGGCATTTACTGAAAGAAACAACACATTCAAGCAATAATTAAGCCAGAACTGTACAACATACATGTACATTTTGCACTTAAGATAAAAATACATGTCAGTAAATATGTGGCAGTGTTGGCTTCACCTGGTTCTAATTCACTAGAGGGTTAGGGTTACCCTAGCTTTGTTTAATTTTAATTTTTAAAAAATTGGCTTATTTGTTTATTTTCATCTTTTGATTTATTGCTAATATTGTGTAAAAAAAAAAAAAAGGCACAAGTGATTAAATTAAAAAAACTTTAGAATGTGCCAACTTTTAAAAATCGGATCAATTACCAGCATAATTAATATAGTTAATCAATAACTAACATAATTGTTAAATGCAGCCCTATTGAGTAGGCACAACAATATGACCAATACTGATGATCTTTTTTGACCTGGAAGTTAATTTATCAGAAAAATAGCATTTGGACGAGCTTGAAGATGTGAGCGAGTCTGACGAGACAACCTGAAGCATTGTGGGAAGAGTGTAAGGAGGCGGCGCTTTGGGGGGATGTTGTTCTGCTTGGAGATGTTTTTTTCCAGGAGTTATTGGAGATTATGAATGAACGAAAATACTTTATTAATCCTCAGAGGGGAAATTCGCATTTCAGTAAATGATTATGATTATGTAAATCACGTCACGGAAACGGTTTCCCTCCCTAATTTCAGGAAACGCTTCTCTAATCTAATCTAAGATAAAGTATTAAACATGCTTTTCATTAAGCCAGGATTTCTGTATTTAAAATTGTATTTATCTGGTGTAATATTAAAATTTGAAATGTCATGTTTTCACTGACGGTAAGCAGATAATCATAAAAACCGCCCCAAAAACTCTGTAGCAGTGTTAGAGTTCCTATGTTTGAACTAGCATTACCAGAGAAGGGTCATTTAACATTCTAGCCCAGAGACGGGTCGACTGACCTGAAGGATTTTAGCTAGCATCCTATAAGCAGGTGTGAACAGGCGCTTTTGTTCTGTAAATAAGGCCATTACCCTGGTAATGGCCTCAACGCATCTCACAGTTGCACAATTGTTCCTGCATCGATGGTTGACCTGACACTTCGCCCTTTTGCCTGAGCTGGGTGTGGAAGGTTGTTGCCGAAGCAGTTTCTCATTGTGTGCCTTCTTCTCACTCACATGAGAGTTACCCAACTCTTTTGCAAGCTCAACCAGGAAGTCCACCCGTCTCTCCTGCACCCCAATGCATGCCTGATAAAGCACATGTGCATTCAGTGCTGCCATGTCAATCATGTTGTAGAACACCGCAACTGGCCACCTCCGTGTTCCTGCACGCACGCTGTACTCCCGCACCATTTGGTCCATCACATCCACACCGCACTTTATTTTGTTGTATTGTGTGACCGTGTTTGGCTTCCTTTTGGTGGTATCCTCAGTCTCAACCACGCTGTGCATGCTGCTGAGAACGTAAACGGCCTTCTTCCTTTTGGGCGCATACACCGTCAGCGTGGCACCAGTGGTTGAAAACACCTGAGTGGTGAATTTAGTGCGATCCATCTGTCTAGCGGATTGAGGAATTTCCCGGCGTCTCTTGTTGACCGTGCCGAGGATAGTGGTTTTCTGGCTAAGCAGTCGTTGTGCAAGTGACAGTGATGTAAAGAAATTGTCCGTGGTTACAGTTCTGCCCTTGTCCATGAACGGTTCCATCAGCCTCATCACTACAGTCTCGGACAGTCTCTCCCCGCTGGGACGACTGGGGTCCTTGCCAAGATATGGGGAGACATTACAGATGTACTTTGATTTCAAGTCACAAGCCACCCAAAACTTGATGCCAAACTTGTCCGGTTTTGTTGCAATGTATTGCAGGAAACAGCAGCGAGTCTTTGATGGAAAAAGCTGTTCATCAATGGTGATGTGTCAACCAGGGTTGTAGGATGCGATGCAGTTAGTGACAAACAATCCCCAAACATCGGAGATTGCAGCAAACTTATCGGTCTCCGCTCGCTCACTGCGTGTAAGCATGTCATCAAAGCATGATGCCTTGGAAGCGGTTTCGGTCCATAGTTGCAATGATCCTTGGGTTTGCCAGGTTTGCTGACCAGCTGTCACATAGTGATGGAACCTTGGTCACCCCCCCCGCAAGATAATGACTGAAATAAATGCCATTAGTTCTTGTGAACTAAATAGGTGAAGCAGTCACCTATTTATCCTCCACTGCACAAAAGGCTGCATGCAAATTTGCATGTGCAAAGTCTCCCAGATCTCTTTTGCTTACACTTTTTGCATGATTTTTTTGAGGTGGATCAACACAATTAATTTGGTTAGTTTATTTCTAAACTGTCATTTTAAACCCACTTAGCTTTATTTAAAAAAAAAACATTACTAATTTCTTTTAGAAAAACCTTTGCATATTTTTTGAAACAGATTGTATGTTTTGCAAACTCTATGTACATTTGGCAAAATGACCTGGATAATGCAGCACAACATCATGGATCAGCTGCAAAAGGTAACATCTCTCCAAAAACACTTCATGTATGCTTCAAAACTAAACTGAAGAGCACTACCTACAGGAGAGTCTACTGTAGAGCTGCCTCCATCATAGATCGCACCCACCCCCAACATGGACTATTCACACTCCTACCTTCTGGCCTAACAGTCAATGGCCACATTTACAATTGAAGAAGGGATGCTAATTTGAGCCATCAGAGTCGTCAGTTTGGACTCTTTCAGGACTTCAGGGGGGAGGTCGAAAACCCTGGTAATGCTATTAAACCATGAATGCATTCCTATTTTCTCATCCACAACTTTTTACACCATATTTTACTTTTTAATTTCTCTTAGCATAGGACTTGCACGAATAAACTAACCGTTATCTAGAAGTTTGCTTCTGATCGGCGTCTTCAACCTTTTAGCCTTCTCGTAGAGCTTGTGGCAAGCCGAGCAAAAGTCACTGTAAAGCTCGCCTCTGTAATCATAGCACAGATTGGACGGACCGGAATCTATGCTGTTGTTGCTGCTTTCAGAGCCACTTTCATCATTTGACTGATCCAGTCCATAACTGAGCGTGCCAACAGCCTCCCTCGCAGCCCCTTCCTTGGCAAAAGGATTACTGGCGATGAGGTCGATGATGTCTCTCCCCTCGCTCTCATCTGCATGGGTCTCCTCCAACCGCATCCTTCCTCTCCGGGTCTTACCGCGAGGCCGAGCGACATCTTCGTCCGGCGCAGGACTTTTCTGGGGGAACTTTAGTCTGGAGGATCGTCGGAGAGACATGGCCGTTGTCCAATTCAGGGTGTACTCAAATGATCTGTGAAAGAGCAACAGCGATTAATTACACGGTCACATGTTACGCTGTTCCCTGTGGATGAGCAATCAAAAGTAAGGACTTTTATGTGTTTCCTTTCAAAATCCTACCAGCTTACCTGTAATATTCAACTTTTATGGACAGTGAGTGAGACACGTCAAAGTCAGTTGTATCATACCTGCAATATTTGGAGACAAAAAATAATAATAATCATGACAGATATAGAAATATTACAGCTGCAGATTAGCTAAAACATGGTGTTCCTTTCCCTTATTGTTGACATCACATCAATAATAGGCAGCCTGTGAAATTTAGTTTTCAGAAAAGATCAATATTTTCTTGACTTAATATGTACTCTTGATATGTTATGATACTAAATGAAAATAAAATTCACAACCTGCGACGTCTAAGTTGCATCAGGTTTTAGGATACATTTTTGTCAGGCAAATGTATCAATGTATCCAATGAACGATTAGCAGGAGGATCACGGTTAGAAACTGTAGCTAAACAGCATGAAATTAACTTATATTATAAAACGACGAAAAACAAAACGACAAAAAAGCTAAGCGGGACTCGCAAAGTCTCCCGTGTCTTGATCGAAAACGTTCAACTCCTGGAGAAAATAAACACTTTTGTTCCAGCTAAAGTTTGAACCAAGGGGGAAACCAGGCTAGGCTAAAAACAAACAGGACATTCACGGCGCCAGGTTCGCCGCTCTCTACTGAACCGTGTTGGGATTTTAAACTCACGTCGGCTCACTTCCCTCACAGCTGTCATCTTCAGACATGCTCCTAGCTGCTTCATTCGCCTGCTAAAACTAAGAGGAAGATAACCGCGCTTACACACCGGCTCGCGCTGGAATGTGCAGCTCTCCGTCTCATCTACTAGGAGTCGGGAGGAAAGGTGCGCGAGGCGATGCAAGGAACTCCGATGAGCCAATCACGAGCCATCACTTCTATCCAGACTTCCTCTATGGCAGAGAAGAATTCCATGACACCGCCACCTGCTGGCCATGAGCGATAGCGGTGAAGTAATTTCATATTTTTAAGAAGGATTTAAGGATTTTAAACATATTTCTCTGCACCTAACTGGGTCATTGGTTTTTTTTTAAGCTATCTTATATTTCACATTCGTCAATCGCCACATTTTTGTCTCTACCTATATTGGATGAGACCAAAATATAGATTATTCTATAATAAGTCTATTCTAATATTAGACTTTTAAGGTTCCTTCTGTCAAGTCGACCCCCCCCCCCCCCCCCCCCCCAGAATTTGGCCACATTCTAACTTCATGATTAATTCAAAATTCTTCAATAATTGTCCTACGTTGGTAGTAGTTGTAGTAGCTGTGCACTGGTTTTGTAAATGATCAATAGAATAATAAATTGACTACACACTATCGGCAGATATAGCATTGTTTATCTCATGTTTTTCCTAGGTATCCTTGGAAGTGTTTTTGGTGTGTACATCTTTACTAAATAGTCACTGACGAGGCTAGAAACTTAAAAAAGACTGACTAAACAGAACTGAGCAATGAATGTGCAATCTTCTGATTTCCTTCTCAACTGAACATATATTACTAAACATCTAGATTTCAAAATTTGTTGAAATGGAAGCAAAAACTAAGTCATACATAAACAGTTCGGTATCTAACACAGAACCACGTGGTACAAGTCAACCTTTAGTCAGTATTATTTATCTGATAGAGAAATCTATTACTCTATTTATTAAAGTATCTGCAACCTAATCAACAAAAAGTCTCACAGTACTAATTCTCTAAGATCCATTTCTCTACAATGTATTGTAGTTGTTTTTACTATAACATTATCAAAAGTGTGCAAAAACAACATTTCTAATTACCTTTGCTAAATGAAAAACTAAAATCAACATTTTGAAGATCTTTCAGTCATTCACAGATTTCTATATATACAGTAAATACATTTGATTTGATCTTTCACCTGGATCTTATCACCATAGAAACAACATTAAAGTAGGGGAAAATTGCTCAGGTTGCTCTTTCAAATGGTCACCAGCATGTTTGTTTGTTTGTTCCACAATGAGAGGAAAGGCTGGCTTGGTCCAGTATCAATGGTGCAAATTCCACAACTTTCTCCGGATTGAGATTACTGAAGTTTGTGTAAACACTCGTGAACCCCGTTATTGACGCCCACTGAACCTTACCTCAGTTCTTTGGCTGAGGAAACATCAGCAACAGGAGAAATGTAATCACTTAGTATCTAAATCCTAAAGAACCAACACTCTGACCTCTGACTACAGTAAACTGAGATCATTGTTTTTCTTTTGTTAAGGACTTTGAACACTTGTAACTGTAACTCCTAGAGGAGCTCCAGTAGGAAGAGGAGCAAAGGGCGTGAAAAGTTCACACTTGTTTTCAAAGGAGAGGAAAGAAGGGTTTTAAGGTAAATCTTTTTATTGTTTTTATTTTTTTTCATTGGCGATACATGAAGAAGGAAGGTCGAAGAATGAGGAAAGCATATTTTTTGGTATTATTCCTCCTGAGCATGGCTGTGGAGGGAAGAGGTGCTGCAGGGAAAGTAAAGGACTCTGCAGAGACTCCCAAGCTTGTCAAGACAAGCAAAGTCAAAGAAACCGACACCATTCTAGAAAAAAGCGTCTCTTCTTCAGGATTTCTAGGTAACCTGCTGGTGGTGCCTATGGATGGGAGCCACTGGGTGGGCATAAAAGCCATCGCACAAGAAATGGGTCGGCGTGGACACAGGGTCATCGTGGTGATTCCGGAGCTCAGCATACGGATGGGTCCAGGGAAGTACTATGATACAATCACCTATCCTGTTCCCTATGGCCGGGACTACATGGATTTTGTGATGGCCTCACACAAGGACATCTTGGAGAAGTCGGCACAGCCTTTAATGGAGAAGATAAAGAAGCGATTCGGTCAGATCCAGAAAATTATGAGCTTTATTCACACCACAGCAGAGAGTCTTCTGTTCAACTCCAGCCTCATTTCTCATCTGGCACAGCAGGTGAGTGAATATACAACACGGGGATAGATTTTTAGATTATTGTTGTGGAAAAAAATACTTTAACAGGAGTCTGGATGAGAAGAAATAAGAAATTTATTAAAACCTTGTAAGGTGAGAACAGAAATATAGAGACAAAGGAGTCTGTCAAGTCTGCTCTGACTAACAGTGGATCTGGCTTCCTTTTATAGGTTCTGGTCAGAGAAGAGAGACTTGATTGGACTAGAGGTGTGAATCCCTGATAGTGATGTACCAGGGATTCTGTGGAGCCCAACACAGATGGTCTTGCCATTTGTCCATTGTTAAGGAGAGGGGGTTGTGCTTTCATGCTAAAGAGGGCAGATAAGTTCTACATTGGGGAAGTAACACTTAGAATAGTCTCCAGGATCAAGGAGATCCCCTGTTGTTATATGACACTGGAGAGGTCTATGTGAGTGCAGCTTGACCAATCTCATGATAAGACTATGTAGAAATACCTACAGCAGAAGAGGGGTGAGGAGCACATTATAAAATTTTCCATTACAATTATACACAAAAGATATGGTTTTTGCTTAAGTTTTATCTGGTATGTTGCCTGAACTACCCTCTGAAAATGCAGTGCAGGCGCATGAGAACAAATATTTTCAAGGAATATTTCCGTATGTTGCTTGGGATTCCTTGTTTTCACGGCAAGTAAAAAACAAGTTGTTTTTTTTATCCATTTATTTTCTGCGATTACATTTTTTAGGCATTTATGCCTCAGCAACCACAAACGTCAAGGTATTTTATGTGAAAATCCAACACAAAGTACTGAGTATTTTTCTCCTCTCCTTCTGTCTCAATTCCTTCATAGAACTTCGATGCAGTTCTGACTGACCCAATGGTCCCAACAGGCTTGCTAATTGCTCACAAGCTAGGTAAATTACCCCTCTTTGGATTAGGTGGTGGATTTGTTCTTCCATGCAATGGATCACACACTTTTTAACAAGTTCCACCACAGAAAAAGCCACTTGAACTAACATGAAATCACAAAACTACAAGCCAACATAAAGAGGCAGCCGAGGATTCTAACAAGCGCCTAAACTTTTTGAATGCAAGTCATGGTTCAATCATTTTGAAAAAAAAAAACAATCCCCAATAACCCTCCATCTTTCTTTCTGTACCTAATGAAAGTAAATTATTTTCTTCACAATTAATGGATTAGATTACTTAAATCAGAATAATATGTAAAGCTCCATTGGTTTCAGTCACTCAGTCACCAAGTGAAACACAATATATAGATTAGTTAAATAAAAACCTCATGTTTTAGCTCCTTCATTTCTCTTAAGCATCATGAGTTTCTGCTATCAGCTAATAAAAACACATTTAAGATTAGAATATTACTTCAGACCCAAAAAAATTGTCAAAAACATAAATCTAGGCTTAATGAAAAGTATGTTTACTTTAGAGTACCTATTTTCAAAAGGTACTCTTTCAAATCTGTACTTTAATCTCTAATTTTGTACATATTATTATTAATAATATTATTTAATTTCCCTTTGGGATTAATAAAGTATTGAATTGAAATAGTGCCATTTTCTTCTGTGAGCCACCACAGGGAGCAGTGTATGAATCGTGTGTACCCTCTCATCAGTCTGTGCTAAATCACTTCCAGGTATCCCCACCATTAACTTACTGCGGGGGGTTCCCTGCTCTCTGGATATGAAGGCTTCAGGCTGTCCCTCCCCACCTTCCTTTGTGCCTCGATTCTTCACCGGATTCACAGACAGGATGAGCTTTAAGGAGCGACTCATCAACACTTTGGTGAGTACAGCTAGTGGAAAATAAAAGATGGCTCCTCCAGCTCTGAATCAAAAATGTTTAGTATAAGCAAAAAAACAACCTCCAAATTTAGGCTAACGCTGTGTAGTTTTGCAATGTTTGGACACAATTTCATAATTGACCAAAAATGTGTCCGTTGAAAAGTTTTGTGTCAACTCTGTGATCAAAAAACAACAACAAAAAAAAACAACACAATTTTTCATTTTGATTTTATGATGCCAGGGTTTGTACACCATAGCCATTGTCCGGCTTCGTTTCTGACCCACAGGTGGCGTTACTGGAGCCGTTGTTTTGCCGGCTGATGTACTGGCACTTTGACCAAATAGCCTATGACTTCCTGGAAGAGAAGGTGAGCGTGGCAGAGCTTTTTGCTGAGTCCGCTATCTGGCTGCTCAGGTAGGATGTCATAAGATTATTTTTCTATCTTATTTTTTCCTCTACTTTGTTTTCATCAGCACAACTACTATGGTTGTGATGATATAGGGGGATACAGATTCCCTGATGTTGAGCATCTGTCGACACCAGGTGGTCTATTCTTCATAAGCCACTCTACATCTGTAACATCTCTACTATTATTAGCCTCATTTGTAATTAGCTTACATCATGCCGGTGTTATTACAACTGTTGATTTTAATCTTACAGGAGTAGCAAACTAAAATATATATATATATATTTTGATATACGGATTGCCACATTATTTGAAAGTAACATCAGCGGATAAACAGCAAATTTACAGTAAACAAGTCATCAAGTTTAATATCTTATATTTCTCCAACAGTGGCAGCAGCCAATAGCAGGAAGAGATTAATCTATTTTTTGAGTAACATCTAGAAAAATTATATGGAAATTGTGTTTTCATGTGTAACAGCATTTAGTGTGTTATTTATTTATAAATAACACTTATGTGTTATTTATAAATAACATATAAATATATATGTTATTTTAAACATATATATTTATCATGCTAGCTTGTTGCTCTTGGAGGCCCTCTGGTGGTGTTGAGGCCATAAATGTAGCTGCTTAACTTGAACATCCTTCGGGCCGGTTCTCCTATAAACTTGACTTTAGGACTTATATCTCATAAAAATCTGGATGTCTCCTTTCATCTTATTAGAGCTCACAACAATAATTTGTTCAGAAAACAAAGATAAGCTGTTTGTTTTTTTGAGCCAAAATACATAAGGTCATCCTTCCCTGAGGCCTCAAGGCTTAGACAACAATGAAGAAATGTGTGTGAATTTTCTTGTAATTCTATTCACATAAGGATTGACTTTACGCTGGAGTTTCCCCGTCCTCTCATGCCTAACGTTGTCCTGGTCGGTGGGATCAATTGCAAAGTGAGGAACCCTCTTCCTGAAGTGAGACATTTTTACCAAATTTCAAACCTTTTCAGACATTCCTCCTTAACTTAACGCCTCTGGGTGAGAAGAAACCTTAAGAAGCTCTGATGTGTGTGTTTTCAGGATTTGGCGTCATGGTTATCAGGCGAGCATGGGTTCGTGGTGTTCACTTTGGGCACCATGGTTTCAGAGCTGCCAGATGACATCACTTCTACCTTCCTGGATGCCTTCAGCCAGATTCCTCAGAAGGTACAAGGACACTAGTGGATAACAATATAAAGCCATCCAGTGCCTTGTAAAACCATTCATGCTCCTTAAATATGCTTGCATTTTGTCATGTTGTAATTTAAAGACACAGACCAACACAAAATGCAAAACCGTGAAGTAAATGGAAAAGGAAACACTATTTACAACATTACACATACTTTACAATGATCTATTTGAGTCTAACTCAATGTAATTTAATACCAGCTGTTCTCTGGTACGATAACAAGTTGTACTGAAAAGCAAATGCATGCCACACTTTTCAGAATTTTCCTTTCATTTCAGAATCACGCAATACTGATTTTGAAAACGTTCAGTAGGTGTGAATACTTCTGCAGGTGATTTCAAGGTTTCCAAACTAAAAGCTCTATTAACACTTTTGATAGGTGATATGGAGGTACACTGGCAAGGTTCCAAACAGAATCCCAGACAACGTGAAGATGATGAAATGGGTGCCTCAGAACGACCTGTTAGGTAGGAAATCTATCTAAAACATCTGGAAGGAGGACATATCACTGCTCAGGCATATAAAACATCTAATTTCGTAAATAATTTGATATCTTTTCCAAGCCCACCCTGGAGTTCGAGCTTTCATCACTCACGCCGGCTCACACGGGACATTTGAGGGCTTGTGTCACGCCGTCCCCATGGTGATGGTACCACTGAGCGCAGAGCAGCCCGACAACGCACACAAGATAGTGAGCAGAGAAGCCGGAGTCGTGCTGGATATCACCGCTCTCACCACGGAATCCCTGCTGCAGGGGCTGAACGAGGTCATCAATGACACCAGGTAGGAGGCGGCGCAGCTGAAACATTCCTCACCTCAGCTGTGAGTTCAACCTGTTCCATCCCCGTGTGTGCGCTCAGGTACAAGGAGAACATCGGGAAGCTTTCGGCTCTTCATAACGACCGGCCGATCGACCCTCTGGATCTGTCAGTGTTCTGGACTGAATTTGTGATGCAACATAAAGGAGCGAAACACCTCAGACCTGCTTTCCATGACCTGTACTGGTTCCAGTACCACAGCCTGGACGTCATGGCCGTACTAGCTACCGTGCTGTTGGTTTTTGTGGCACTGACGTATAAATGTCTGAAGCTCTGCCTCAGGAAACTGAGCAGGAAGAGGAAGCAAGAGTAGGTGGAGCTGCAAATTCTCCGTTTCCATCCTTATCAGTGTGGTGAAAGGAAGTTTTAAAATTGTGGTAAAATCTTGATTTTAAACACCGTAAAGAATAAAAATAAATCCATAAAGGTGATCAAAAGAAGCTTTATTAAACTGAAAATGCAGAATATCATAAGATCAAATTACATAACACTGGCTCCAGGGAGGAGAATCAGTGTCCGCCTTTCTTTGGAGGAAACATGGTGTACTCTATTGCCAGAGCGACTGTGAACGCAGCGAAGCCCCATTTAAATCCTCGGAACAGAACTTCCGACAGAGTGACCGCGCGCGCGAATCCGCCTGAATACCTCCATGCCTCGTTGCTGCAGGCAGACAGAGACAGAGGGGAGAAGACAGTCAGACATCACCTTGGATACAAACGCAACCTTGTTAATATGGCAGATTTATCCAGCATAAAAATCAGACTTTGATAAATTGATTGGAAACTCTGCCCATATTACAGGCTAATTGTAATATATTAAATTAATTTAAGACACTTAAGGCCTTAATTTAGAAACATTAATTTAAGACTTTCTAAGGATGCACAGACACCTTGTCAATTCTGTTTAATCACAGTCAGCGCAATCAATGGCAGGTGTAAACACAAGACAACTTAATGCTGAAACTGAATCAAAAGTTGCCTTAAAATATTAGTTTAAAGGTTCAATGGGCTGTTGAAACTTTTTATTTTTCATATTTGTTGCTTTAGTTGTTGAACCGTAATTAATTTACTTACTTCCCTCAGATATTTGTGCATGTGTGTAAAAATACTGACCGTGCCCACGGGTCTTTGAGGCCCCTGGCTGCCAGTCGCTGCTGCGTGAACTCCAGCGGGGTTCCTTCCACCTTCCACTGCCGCCAGTCCGGCATGGACATCTTGCTGTGGCCGTGATCACCTCCCATGCTGAAAGCAAAAATGTTTCTCAGTCCTCATCTTGTTGGTGCTTCAAATGCTCTTTGTGTTTTCTTTCAGAAAATAAATCAAATCTGCGGTTGTAAATGTTTAGTACAACTCACCGTAACTAAGATAAATAATGAAAACAAGGAGAAGAAAGCTTCACAGACATGGTTAAAATGCTGGGTTTATACATGTTTTGTGCTCTTCTATGACCGCAGCTGTACAACATTCACAAATTTCATTACGTTCATTAGAAACTCTTCGTATGGTGACGTTCTTCCAAGACATGATTTATGAAGATGCTTTTTAATCTGTTTTAGTGAAGCTTAAAATGTACGTCAATAAAACTAATTAAATTACAGTTTGAATTATTTTTCCTTTCCACTTAATTATGTATGTTTTATTATACCAGTGTAAATCTGGCCATATTATTGATGCTACAGGTTTTTAGCAGAAAAATTGAAAAGAGGCCATTTTAATGTGATACAACAGGAACCACAACTGTAATGTATCAAAGTACATCGATGTCAGCATACAACACACTTATTTACGTTAATATGTCTTTCTTTAGATAACCTAATAGCTGGACTCTTTCTGATAGAAGTCGGTGTTTTCTCAGCTAGCACGCTAGCTAGATTAGTCTATGATGTTACAAATTCACTCTGAGACCTGTTTTAGCTCACTGCTTCGTTTGCGATAATAATGTGGAACCGCAACCCGAGATATGGCAACAGAAAACTCTGTATAATGTAAAGCTTAAAAAAGATAAATAGGTGTACCTGAACGGTTTGTTGTGACCTCTGCTGCTGAAGTGAAGACTGCGACAATCAGCGACACTTGACGGCAGAATTACGGCGAAGTGTTGGGGACAAAAAGCCCAACGTTTTCATAAAGCGCGAGCATACGCATAACGTAATATGTGATTAGGTTTACATATATTTACTGGAATAATAAATACTTTGCTTATGAAAAATGAATTTGACCTTCATTAGAGTATACTCCACCAAAAATATATCGATGTTACTTGGTTACCAACGTAGCATCTGTACAGAGACTTACTGTATGTCCACATATCCACTATTCTTGTTTAGGATAAAATGAGAAGTAAAATTCTTATCATTCATGATTTAACACATAAATATAGATTTTGTTGTATACTGTCACTATATTACACATATTAAAAATCCCTCCATATAGTTAGCTCTCACTACAATGTGTAAATATACCATAACAATCCAACTAACAAAAATTGATAATGAGGTCAAGCTGAAATATGGATGAAATTTATATTATTGATGGATGTATGGTCACAGCTAGAAAACTGAATAAGCAAGTAAATCAGGAAATTACATTTTTCCTACCTCTTCCCATCCTTATCTAGGTCATGAAAATACTTACATTACAGATTACATTACTAATTTTTAGTCTCAGGTAAAAGGGCAGACTACCCATATTTTATGGTTTACATTTTTCAATCTCTTAGTGTTTAGTGACGAAACGTCCATTTGTAAAGCACTTGTGTGTTAAGTAAAAAGAAGTATGGCATTACCTTCAAAACAGCTGAAAATGGTAATTAAAATATTTTTAAGCACATTTCAAATCTTATTGCTATATCTTTCCCAACAAAAAGTTACACTCATGCTGCTACTTAATTATATACAAATTTGCACACAATTTTCACATTCCACATATAAAAAATTAGGTTCAATCCTTAAGGGTCTGGTGTTTTACCGCTGTGGCTATACTTCTGTGGTAATTGCCATCTAAACATTTGCTCTTTGCATGTTCTGGAATGTATTAAAGTTTGCTTTGTGTCTTGAGCAGTTCCTTCAGAGCGTCCAGGTTTTCCCCCTGTGGAGCTTCGGGCCACGAGCTGTGCTCTGCACAAAAAAACACACAGAAACAATCAGATGCACTATAAAGTGCATCGTAGAAAAACAATCTTAGAAGGTTGACAATCTAAGTGTGGCTGCGATAACGAGCTGCACTTACCAGGTATCTCCCACAGGGAGTGATAAAGACTCTGTCCTGCATCCACTTTCAGGGTAGCCCCAGAGATGTACGAGGCACCAGGAGACAGCAGGAAGCAAACAGCAGAGGAGATCTGAGTGGAGAAAAGGGCGGGGGAGGTTATGGCTTTAAAGGTTTTGTAATTAAATATCTCTGCAAATTAATTTAAATACATTGTAGGATGGATGTTTTTATAACATGAGTTATAATACAAGCTTTCTGGGCTGATAGATTTCTGTCTTCAATTAGCAGTTTTATTGGACTTTTTGTGCATTCCAACACAATCTTTGATACATGTCTTTACCCTAAGCAATAGTTGTTGACGATTGTGGTTGTATTTTAAAAAGTAACACACCTCTTCTGGCACCCCTAGTCTCTTTGCAGGGCTGAATGGGACGGACATCTTGAAGAGGTGAGGTCCAAGCTCCTTATAGTTCTCCATCGCAGTTTTGGAGAAGATTGTTCCCTTAAGCCAAACAAATACCCCAGTTACTGCAGCACAAAAACATAGACTCTGCTCAGCTCATAGCTTCACGTACAGGTGCCACAGCGTTGACTCGGACTCCTGAGGATGCCCACTCGACGGCCATCGTCTTGGTTAGGTTATCCACAGCTGACCTCGCTGCTCCTGTGTGCCTGTCAGCGAGAGGCAATGGCAGGACGTAACAGGAAGCGTGCAGAAACTTTTCACATCGTTAGTCAGTTTGTTGGTGAACGCGTCTTACGCCATGCCTGGGAAGCCTTTCCACATGTCAGCGATGATGTTGACGATCACTCCTCCATGCTGCTTCATCCAGGCTGTGTAGACTGAGAGAAAGGACATGGGGTGGTGATGTAGAGAACTTAAGAGTCTTGACACAAGTATTTGTAAGCCTTGCACATTTTCACAATAAAACAAATGTTTGTCATGCCTGTCAGATTTCAAAAATCTGTAATTATTCATCTACTTTGCAATTGCACTCTACTCTATCATGGTCCGTCACATTAAGAGCAGGAACGATTAATCGAATTAATCGGGATAAATTGATTTTTGAAATAAGCGTCAACTAATTTAGTAAATAATCAATTGTTAAATGGAGTATAAAAACTATAAAAACAAGAGCAAGATTAAACTAAAACTGTACAAAAAATATATAGATTTTGCATTTAAGATTTAAAAAAAATTAAGCTTTGTCTAAATGTACTACATAGAACTCTTCAAGTGGCATAATTTTCTTCACTTAGTTCAAATTCTGTACATAAAACAAAAATCTCATATTAAGCACCTTTTGCTAACCAATTATTAATCGGGTAATCCAAAAAATAATCAACAGGAACTGAATTGTTCGTTTATTTGCATCTATTAATGGAATTCTAATATTGTATAAAAATGACTTAAGTGACGAGATGAAAAATCTGCAAAATGTTAAATTTTATTTTATCTGATTAGACTGATAATTGCAGCTAGGGGTGCACCAATTGCAGTTTTTGGGACGATCGCCAATTACAGATCTTTAAAAAGTTTGACCTGTGATTCCGATTTTGATCGATACTGATTTTTTTTTTGTCTTGAATGTTGCTAAATATAGCAAGTAAGTTGATGAGTTGGCAACAGTGAGGCGCCTATTGACAACTGCAAACTTGCAGACTGTCAATCGAACTGCTCTAATGGGAGAGTAAAAGGGGACACTGGCTGACTTTTAGACATTTGCCGAGGTAGTAGATAAAATCGGTGTTTAAGATCATCTTCACACGTAAGTTTCGGCTGATCACCGATCTTCCAAAATTAAGGAAATCGAGCCGATTCATCAGTGCACCCCAATGGCATACAATCCCAATAATATTTATCCTGTAGGTGCCTGACTTGAACTTACCCTCCTTGCAGCAGTAAAAGGTTCCAGTCAGGTTGGTGTCTATCACAGCCTTCCAGCCTTTGGAGGCTATCTTCTCCACCGGGCTGCTGAACTGACCCCCTCCGTTGTTCACCAGGTAGTCTATCCTACCATACCGCTTCAGCACCGAAGACACAAGAGCCTTCACCTGTCACAAAAAAACAAAACAAACCAAGATGCAACAGTCCAGTTAAAGCAGTCACTCGTGCTGCTAAGCAGATGAGCAAGCAGAGAGGTCTGAACATGTTCTCTCGCCTCGTCCTCACTGCGGATGTTACAGGGAACTGTGGTGACACTAGCAGGGCTACTGGGGGGGATCTTCTGCCTCATCTGCTGAGCCGCTGCCTCCAGCCTTTCTGCCTTCCTGCTGGAGATCACCACGCTGCAGCCTGCAGACAGAGCAGCAGCAGGAGGTCAGAGGGGTCACCAGAGACATGATGATCAGCAAGTGACCGCGAGGTCACGACAAGTCCTTATATTTATGTAAATATGCCTCTGAATCTAAAATTAATGTGCTCTTCTTCTGTTAAATATGACTAAAACAAGGTGTTACGTAACAACGGCACTGCACGTGCGTACTTAGAGTGATAGGGTACATTCAAGGTTAATTATTACCTAAAAACATGTATCTGTAGTGTAGTTCATTTGGAGGTGGTCGCTAGATGGGTGTTGAAATATCAGCTGAGTTTATTAAAAGTAAAGAAAATTAACTTTTTTTTAAAGAACAGAACTAGTCTCACCCAGCTCCAGCAGCTCCGCAGAGATGGCTTTACCGATCCCGGTTCCTCCGCCGGTCACTATCGCTACTTTGTGGTTGAACAAGCCCGGTCGCAAAACACTGGAGGCCGCCATGCTGGTTTCTGCTAGGACTCAGCTGGAGTGGCAGCTCTTACCCGGGTAACAGCGCCCCCGTCCGGACACACTCCGTAACCATCCATTTCGTTTTGAAGACATTTAAGGCTTCGGATGAACTTTTCAAAGGGTTTTAAATTGAATGAACATTATTTTTTTTCATACTAAATGAAGCACCGCAAGCTAATAGTGTCACGATTTAAATATTGTTTTGCAAGCAGTTCACCAAAGTGTGTGAAAGAGTAAAATAGCACAATTAACATTTTTCCAACATCAGAATCGGTAAACCTGACAGACCTGCTGGTCAGTTGAACAAAAAGAAAAACCGGGTGAGATCACTAAAAAGTGAATTTCACTAGGACGTTTTTGGGTCAACTTGTCCTGCCAGACTTCACTAACATTGATCTTTCCCACTAATATCAAATTAGTTAAATTTCTTTCTAGTATACTGCTGATCGATCCCCTCCAAACTTCATCATATAAAAACTAATTCCGTACACTTGAAATCCCTTAAAGCTGCAGAATCTAACTTTTAAAGAAATTATTTTTTTTTTTACATATTTGTTAAAACTGACACTTTATCGTGATATTATAAGAGATAATCTCTGGGAAAAAAATACAACTGAACCACAGATTGTCTTCACCAACTTTACCATTTACATTTGACAGATTTTAAATTGATCCAGCAGCCTGAGCAGTTCATCTACTAGGGTCTTAATTACTCCAACATTATTGGTTAAAAAAGACTACTGAAGACAAAACCATCTATCATTTCAATCCTGAAAATTCAAACAACAACCTTTCAATTTAAAATCTGCTGTGCTAACACACTTCTTCTTAATCAGTGAAGCATTGTTCATGAAGAGGAGCCATCACAAGTTTTTCATTAGAACACAAACATTACAAAGACACAAGGATCTCCGCTCCAGACTTTTATTTTTTTGATGTTGAGGCCACGTCTAGTTCGGCTGAAATAATAGAAAACAAAGTCCCAAATCCAGCAGCTGTGCTCTGGTTTACTGGTCCTTCAGTTCCTTCAGTCTCCTGATTGCAGACTTGACTGTGACAGCGGACGTTGTGCTGCGAGAAACAGAAAAGACGGATATTAAAAATGCTGAACACCTTCAGCATCCAGGTTATGAATCTTGTTCAGTTATTGTCCATCAGCGTAAAGAAACGCTGATGTGACTGTTGCTGATATTTTTACAGTTTCGCTGTTAAAACTGTTATATTTTGGACATTTTGTACCAACCACAATTTTATTTATACCAAGTTTTGAATATTTTAAACTGATTTAAAATTAATCTACAAGGAGTTGAAGTTACGTGTGACACAAACAAATAATAAAAAAAGGGTGACATAATAAGAAACACAACTTGAGGTCAATATCAAATCTTTAAAAAACATAATATTCCATAACAAATGCAATGCTCAATCCTATTGGTATAAAACTGGTTAAAGAGGCAACATGGAGGTAAATTGGCATGAAATGGTCACATAAGGGTACGAACTGAGAGCTCTGCAAACAAATGGGTGAATTTTCAACAATTAAGATGTCAAATAGCAAAAACAAAACCAATCAACTAAAGCTGGGCCTTATGGATAAAAAAAACATCAAGAGGAAAAATTTTTACACTTTCTCACACCAGATCTGATTGTAATTAATTTTTTCCTCACTTTTTTCCCAAAAGAATATGAAATATAAAAATGAAAACTTTCAAAAACTAGCTTTTATTACCACCATTCCTTCTGTGAGAATTTTTAACTACGAGAATAAAAGCAGAAAAAGTTTTACAAAACAAAAAAGAGTTGTCTTAATGACAAAAAAAATACTTAGAATTATTAGGATTTATGTGAGCAACTCAGTCCGTGTAGTTTTCTTAGAAATACACTCATTTACAAAATAATGCCCTGTTCTGATATTCATTTGGTGCTGATTAAGATCAAGTATTTATATATGGTATATGGGAAACGTATGCCAAAGTATAACTTCATAAGATGCTCAACATTTCTCATGTTAATTTTGTGTTGGATTTCTGGTATTATTTTGACAATCGTTGCAAGACGGCATTCTTGCACTAGTATGACTTTATTCTCATCATTAAATTAAAAATAGCAGAATATCATTCTGGCCCTAATATGTAAAATGTAATCAATCAAAAATCGATTCATTGCCCGGCCCTACAATCACCCGTTTGTTTTTTTACAATAAACATAATCACTCTATAAAGATAACTTTGTCATTTACATCACACAAGTACATCCAGCTAAATCTGCGCATGCGGTCAAAATTGAGGACAGCGTGTGAATAATTTAAGCGCCCTTCATATGAGGAATATGAACAACATGTGTGATATTGTCATGGCTTTAAAGTTCAAATGCATTCACTTCTTTATTAATCAAAAAAAAAAAAGTTCCCTTCCATCCTTGATGCCAATAAACCCAAAAGCTTTCTCTTTTAATAACCATCTAAAAGAATCAGATCGTGGCTGTGAGGTTCCAACAAATGACACTTGAGTTAAGACGTGCAAAGAGCCGAGAGAGAGAAACTACATACTTGTACGTCCAGGCACCACCAGCCACAGTCTTCCTGCAGGACCCACAGTGCCAGATGCCAACGGCCCTCCTCTTCATCTTGGTCTGTGAATAAAGAGCACAAGAATGCTTTCAAGTCCTCCAAGTGCACCATCCCCACTTTGGACAATTTATACTGATGCCATCCCAGAGGCGTTTACTCTGTTGACAACCCCGACTTTCGGTGATTCCACACACTCACCTTGCCGCAGAAAGAGCAAGTGTATTTAGCATGCTGAGAGATTTCAATCTTCTTCACCATCTTCCTCAGCGAAGCGCCGTAACGCGTGCCATATTTACCAACAATCCCCACCTTCTTGGTGCGCTTGGCCTGGGGGGAAGAGACAACGAAACAAAACGATTGTTGGGGAGAAATGTACCATCTTCAATGTGATAAGCAGGGTTCATGCAACTTCTGCGATTAGTTGGTAACGCGCGTTTTCAGTTCATCCTATGCAAGTTCGATACATTGCAATATACAATATATTAGCTTAATACTAGGACTAGAAAAGTCAAAGCACCCTGAAACTGGACTAAACGGGCTGCAGTGGTTATTCATACAGGCTAGGAGCCTCTCATAACTGGGCTAACCCACTCATTTAAACTCGGCCATTTCAGACCGGGTTTTAAACAGTGACGCGTAATTTATTGTGTTATTGTACCTCTGAAAAGATGAGGAAGCTATCTTCTAGGGACTGACGTTAAGCTGTCGCTAAATAGAATGTAACTAGCCGGCCTGGTTTGATGAGCAAAGCTAAGGCGGCAGCCATTTCTGTGTCAATGGCTCCGAAAAACATCGCGTTTACAGTCGATACAACCACCAAACAAACACAAATAATATTCTGGACGGGCAATCATGATCCCCACAAAACTTCAGCAGGGGCAAAAATGTTGATTACACCCCTAGAATCATAAGATTGATTCAGATTATGAAAGGAGCAGGCTAGGCTCACCATCGTTTCAGCGGAGACGTAGGTCCAAAGAGGGAGAGGTTAATGCGCAAGCGCGATTTACTGCAGTTGCTCGAACGGCATTGTGGGATTTTGAGTGTTTAGTCAAGACAAATACTAATTTTACGCTTTTAATATTTACAAAACTAGGGTTATTTAAAATAATTTACTTCGGAATTTAATAGCACGCGGGGTTCACAAAAGAGACAAAAAAAATTGTTAAAGTTTTCTTTTCTTTTAAGCCGTAGTAACCAAGGACGCGTTGTTGGTAACGCGCATGCGCATTAATGTTAAAGACGCCAGCTTTTCCCTGTACAGCGGAGTTGAGATGTTTCGCTGACGCTGTCATGAAGCAACCTGTGTTGTTTGTCAATATACATTTCATTGACAATATTTCTAATTTTTAAGGCGTTTAGGCGATAGGCAATGAAGCTAACACGGAAACTTGTTCTTGCTAAGGCTAAGGCCTCAGACTTGGAAAGCGTGAAGAAACTAAACTGCTGGTAGGAGCTTGAACTGATCGCATCTTTAATTTACACCTTCTTTACATGTTAACACCCGTGTTGGTTAAGATGTACTAGCTCCATGTGTTGAGTCTGTGCTAACATTGTGTTGCTTTGCAGGGGATGCAACCTGACTGACGTGAGTACGCAAAGTTGTGTGGATACCTCAGTAAATTATGTTGATCTTTACGTAATTAAAAAAAACAATCATCTCCATCGAATTGTATCTCGTTTCAGATTTCCATATTCTCTCAGATGCCCAGCATTGAAGTGTTGACTCTCAGGTTGGTCAAGTTAACTCTTTGCTTTCTTTCTCCACAACCTTCTTGTTAAAGTTATGAACCAGGCCTTTCTGTTAAATCAACCAAATTCACTTTAAATATCACTTGTCACATTTAAAACAACACATCATGGTAATTTTTAAAGTTTGTTTTACTGTTTTGTTGTAAATTGTTATTTATTCAAGGTATCATAAGACATAGAGGGACAGATCAGTTCTTTTTGAACACCTCCGTTTTCATTTTCGTTCCATCACATGTCCAGAACCATTTATTATGATCCGCTTACTACAGTGCTTTCTCTCGCTGCAGTGTGAACAACATCTTGTCTCTATCCGCTTTGGCTGGCTGTCTGTCTCTGAGTGAACTGTACCTGAGGAGGAACATGATTCCTACACTGTCAGAGCTCTGTCATCTGCGTCCGCTGACGCGCCTCCGAGTTCTGTGGTTGGCCGAGAACCCCTGTTGCGGTACCGATCCGAGTCGGTATCGGCTCACCGTGCTGCGTTGCCTTCCTCGACTCCAGAAGCTCGACAATCAAGGTGATTTTTGTCATGTTCCTGCGCACAGAAACATGAGTAGCTGGGTCGCACACAGTTCTCGCAAAAGTAAAAATAGTCATTGAACTTTTCAACATTTTGTTAGGTTACAACAGAAAACTTCAAGGTTTTTCATTGTAAACAAGACAAAATCAAAGTTTTGTATCGACCTTTCTCTGCAGTTATTGTTTAAAACTGTTTGTATGCTCCTTGCTAGTAGGAGTAAATGTGTAAATTACACACAGTTGGGCGAAACAATTTCTGAAGGCAGTTCAGAAATTGAACAGCCACACTTTTCAGATTTTTGCTTAACCTGCATCTGTAATGTGACAAAATGGAGGTAAAAAGAAAAAAGTTTCAAAGGTTGCGAACACTTATGCGGGGCACTTCCCTTGTCTGACCTTTTGTGTGTTCAGTGGTAACCGAGGAAGAGATCGCACTCGCTCTAACGGAAGGTGACGAGGTCAGCACGCCCACCGGCAACATCCACAACCAGCTTCCCAACAACGGCCTTCCAGATGCAGAGACGGAGAACGATGCACTCAACTACAACATGGAGGAGACCAAGTAGGTTTCTGTGACTTTTCACAACCGTTTTAACCTTTGCGAATGAAGACGTTTCTGAAATTAATTTTCTCCTGTTAGCAAAATCAGAGAAGAGCTGGGAATGAAGCCTCTCTCCAGAGACAAATTCTCCTCTCTTTCCTCTCCATCCACCATGGAGAAACCAACGATGAAAAAGGTAGCATCTGCAAGCATCACCCCACTAGTACCCGTTGACTGAAGCCAGGGTTTCTGTACATTTCACCAATTCAAATTTAAGACCATTATGAATTAAATTTAAGACTTGTATCACACCAGAAATGTACAAAAGAAACAGCCTTAACCACTGCAGTGCCAAGCTTTTTTGCACAGAATGAAAGTAGTCTAATATGGAAGTGATCTAATAGCAAAGATGAAGGATGTCCACCAAACTGGCAATAAATTTGCACTTACACCAGCTTCCATTTTTTAGCTAGCTAATTTTTTTCTCCTTCTCTGTCTCAACTGCAGGAACCGGGCAATGGTTCCTCCTAATATAGGTGGTTTGCTAGCTAGTAGGAGTATATTAGCAGCTAGTTACCAGTAGCCTCAACCGCTTTGAGTCACAGACTCAAACCAAGACTACATAGAATGTGCGAGTCACACCACAACAAATTTTAAGAGTTGTAACATATTTAAAGCCAACTTGCTTCTTTAAAAGTCCATTTAAGACATTGTATACATGAATTTAAGACTTTTTAAGGATGCGTGGATACCCTGGAAGCCCAGGAGATTAAAGAGGACGTACAACGCAAAATTCACACTTTGCACATTTCTTTTACTACCATTTGGGTTCCTACTGCTTCTAAAAAAAAACACCTAGCACTAAACAAAAAAAAAAAAAACCAGCCTGTTTTTGGTAATAAGTCAACGATTTTTGGTGTCTGGAAAACAAGCTATTTTAAAAATCTCTGGATTGTAACTTCTGCTAGAAAAGACAAGTGTTTTGTTGTTGACTTACCGTCCAGAAACTATTTGCATTCTTGTTGGTTGTGAAGGAGGCTCCACTTCTGCTTTCCAAAGATGTACAGTTGTATAATTGCATGTCTGTTTGTAGTCATTTTCATGTTCGAGTGTAAACTTTGAGTTAAGCAACAGCTTACTTCGATTTAAAGTGACAAGAGGCCCTAAAACAACTCATTATGAAAGCTCAAAATAGGTAGAATTGACCTGACTAAAGTCTTGTTACAAAAAATTTACATGTTTTGTATAACATATAGTCCTATCCTAACCCGATCAGGGATGCTTATTAAGCCACCGTTAAAGTGAGGTACTGTGCTTTTTTTTTTTTCAGACCCACATCCTCGATGCGGTCCTGCTTCTGCTGAGGGACCTGGATGAAGAGGAGCTCCACGTGGTGCACACCGCCACGCAGAACCGGCTGCAGACCTACACACTGGATTCAGGAGACGGTCAGAGATCGTCATCTCAGAAAACTGCAGAGATCCAGCACTAACTATATCCACAGCATGCACTCAGAACGATATCCCACTCCCCTCTTTTCCCACATCCAGCACCAATCTCAGGATTCTAAACCCACACACGTCGCCTCCCGGTACCTTCTGCTCGTTTACGTGTACAGTTTCTGATTTCATTTCACTGCCACGTCGCATTTTTGTGGCCCTGGTTTCCCAAATTATTAAGGAATTCTATTGTTCCACTGCATGACTACACGCCTCGCAAGAACATAAGAATGTATTTTTTGTTTAATGCGCATATCTATTTTGAAATTAAAAATAATGCTCAGCAATAAATTAAGTCACGGTGGCTTTTATTGATTCAGATTAACGCTGAAAAAAATTTGCACATCTAACCATAATGTGAATGTCACAGTGCAATGGTGCATTCAGAGCTAACGCTACAACTATTAAACTAGTGCCATTTATCAGAATGAGTTCATGTCAACTGCAGGAAAATTGCAGATCATGATTTGGAAGTCTTGTCCTTTCAGTCATCATCCTCATTTTCTAAGAAATCAATCAGCGTGTTCGTTTCCACAGCAACGATCAGGTATTCTACTCCATCTCCGCCCTGTTGGAAAGCAAACAAAGAATACATTAAAGACGGAATACAAAACAGAGTTTTTCCAAGGAGTAAAGTTGGGGAAAGTAACCTTGCGTGTCCGGATCAGCTTGTGGTCTCTGAACTCTGTCAGCTGAGTCCTCAACGTGAGGTCAGAGTTCACCAGGAAGGCCTCTCGACAGCACTGGTAGAAGTCTTGGAATGACAAGCCTGCATTTGGCATAATGAAATGTTTAAATCATCAAAATGGTGAGGTGAAAATTACACCCCCCCCCAAAAAATAACTGCTCACAAGTTTGAGCTTTTGAACCAGAGTGCGTACCTGAGTAGGAAGGATTGTCTTTGTTTTCCAGCTGGAATTTCGCCAACAGCTTGAAGATTCCTCTGCAAAAAGAGAAGGAATGAGTGGATGAACTCTAATAAAAGTATTGATTAAAAATAAAATATATATATATATATATATATATATCCTCCTCCCATAACTTAAAGTTTTTCACAACAAAATGGAACAAAACTAAAACCTCAAACCTTATGTATTAAAACATAAACAAGAAAAACTTAAAGTTCCACCCCAACCTCTCCACCTACTCTTTGCAATTAATTTACACCCTAAGTCGGGAATTCACTACATGACTTTAGTCTTAATTCATTAATTCATTTTTCTCTAGTAACATTATCAATGTTACTGTCCTTTAGTTGGGATTTCCATCATATATGATAAGTCAAATCCTTTTACGTATTGTTTATGTTTATGTATTGTGTTACATAAACAATAAAAGCTCCCAAATTTGATAGAATTTATGACCTTGATCTTTTATCAAAAGTTAAAAAAGAAGTTGTAAAATCAACGACTTGTTGCCATGGTTACACACAATGGCACACAATTTCAGACAAGAACTGTCCAAAAGTAATAAAGTATGAGCAAAACTCTTTTTAGCTTCACAGCATCTAAAACCAGAGTGAATAATTGTCCAAACATCCAATGCCTCAACCAAAAAATAAATAAAACAATGAACAGTTTCTATAGTTTTTCTACTTTCTCAGGAGTTTTTAATCAAATATTGTCTTTTTCCATATTTGCGGCTGTAAGCATGATGGCAAATTTCACTGAATAAGAAGAAATCTGAAGCAAACCCAAACTTGAATTTGGAACAACAGGTCAAATGCACATTTAGGGGCACAAAACTGAGTTGAACCTCACATTCTTGCTGATAAATTCCCCGTTCACTACTTCACAGGAAACACTCAATAAATAAGTAACTTATCAGGTCTTTAAAACAGTTTACCTCGCGTTGGGCGTCAAGCTGCGCAGCACGTGTGTGAGGGAGGACAGAGCCAGCGCGCCCGTCTGCTGCACCAGGAGAGAGTTCTCATATGACGTCTCCTCGGTGTAGTGCTGGAACGTCACACACTCCCACCACAGCCAGTTAAACTGGCTCTGCTTGAACTGGTCCCACACTGGAAACATTACAGGAACCACTTAGCCACAAGAAAACCCCATTTATCAATGCTACTAGCTAAACTCCTCCTAAGAGCCACCTAATGGAGCGTTGATGTGGTCTATAGAGGCGACTAAGTGCAGGTTTGGCAGCGCCGCCAGCTGCCCCAGTGCACTCTGGGTCTTCTCTCCGCGCAGCATCGGCCCGTCAATGTTGTGGATCAGCAGGTAAATGTGGAGATCCGGGCCTGTGGTGACATGGGAGGAAATGTGAGTTGAGTCCGACTTGAGAGGAAAGCACTTTAACAAGCACGCTTACTGTCTTTGAGTATCTGAGCGATGAAGTGGATCTGATCTGAGGGCGTACAGAAAGTTCCCTGGTGCTCCAGAACCTCGCAGGTCAAAGCGTTTAATATCTAAAAGAGATCACGTTGCAATTAAACTTTTAAACAAGTCATAAGGTGTTTTCTTTCTCTTTCGAATACGGACCGATTTGAGAGTGATGGAGGGGAAGAAGCCGTTGACGACAAGGTGGATCTCCTGAGACAGATGAGACACCCGGAAGTCTTCCAACAAAGTCTTTTTGCTTCCCAAACCGTAAACCAGCACACTGAACCCCAACCTGCACACAGAATAAGGTATGAAGGTTCAACACAAAAGTTGTTCTTAAAGTTTTAAAAACAATATGTAGAAAACAAGATCAACAATAACAATAACAGTAAATAAAATAAAAAATTGATAACCCTCAGACCTTGAGGAAAAACGTCAGAAATGAGAGTCACACTCACTGTAACTGGAACATCCATTTGGTAAAGTGCTGTCTGTGTTTGTTGTGCAGCTCCTGGATCTCCTTTGAGTAACAGGACGGTTTACCTTCTAAAAGACGAGCCAAAGACTCCTGGAGAAAAATACAAAACAGAAAATCAGTTTGCACGTTAGCCATAATTAAACATTTATTAGGTTTTAAAACCCTGAATGTGATCAACCTACCCTGTCTAGTTTAGGGGTGTGCAGGCGCTCGAGGGTCCGGTCTGACGTCAGAACTTTGGAGCTGCCGTGAGCCTCAAAGTACTCCTCGGTCATGGCGGGCTGGTTAACGGGTTCGGGTGTGTTCTTGTTTTTCTTGGCAGGAGTCTTATAGAGAGCTGCAGATGAACCTTTCCTAGGGGTTCTGTGGTTTTTCTGGATCTCTTTTTCCTCTTTATTTATTTTCTGTTTCTCCTTTAGAATATCCTCTTCCTCGTCCTCCTCTCCATCCTCCTCAGAGTCAGACGGCGAGAGCTCGCTGTCGCTGTCCGACTGAAGGCTCGGCGCTGAAAACATCCAAATGGTGGCATATTTACATATTATGCTTGCAAAAATAATTCACATCTTTTTACTTTTTCACGGTTTCGTCAAATTGCAAACTTAAATGTATTTTATTGGGATTTGATGAGACGGAACAACACAACACAGAGTACAAGTGTGAAGTTGAAGAAACATTATGAATGACCTGTGATTAACGTACTTAAGGTCAATTTACGTTTTTAAAAGACGAATTTAATTTTATATACATGAATTTAAGACTTTTTAAGGATGTGTGGTGGTGGTGGTGGTTCAGAAGGGAAAAATAAGCTTTTATTTTCTGTTCAATGTCCCATTTATACATTACTTAGTGCTGGTTGATCACAAGAAATCATCAATGAAACAAATTGAAGTCTGAATTTCACGTGGCAATCATGAAAGATGTCAGTTTTTGTGCGAAAACCTTCAGAAGGCACCATTATATAGTTCAATAAAACACGCTGTGCTTACTTGTTAGTCTCTTTCTGAGCCTGTGTGGCGTTGTGGAGACAAACTGGACCTTCTTGATCTGCTTTCAGAACCATAAACCAGAGCTGGTTAAGTGACCAGATAAATCTCAAAGCGTATGTTAAATTAAGACTTGAGTTTAGGGCCCTACCCTCTGTGGTGTCCTGGCTTCGCCTTTGCGGTCTAGTCAAAGAGTGAGAGAGAAAAAAGTATCATCTTAAAATAAACACAGGATCTGGTCGATCAAATGTGATGGGACGATGTACTGGACTCACGTCGGCCCGTCCGTTTGGGGGTGCCGGGTTCAGCCGGATTGAAGCTCACACTTTTCCCCGGAGTCTGAGCGAGCTCGCTTGCTGCGTTCACCAATAAGACGTACGTATAACCCAAAGCGTCCGTTATGAAACGTGATAAATCCAGCTCAACAAAAACATTAGAATAAAAATGTAATCACTTTTACTGGAAACCAGCAGATCTTACCAGTGTTGGCCATGCTGTTGCCACGTCTGATTTTCTGGAAGGTAAAAATGGAGGCTCCCGCCACTCTGGAGAGGCTATCCTCATCTTCAGCAGAACCAAAAAAACAATAACAGAACTGCATTACGTAAGAATTTCTCTTTTTATTATTAGGGATGCAACTAATTATTATTTTAGTAATCAATTAATCTATGGATTACTCTCGTGAGTAATCGAACAAAAAAAAAAACTAGCACATTCTGCAGATTTTAACTTAAGCCTTTTTCATACAATATCAATACAAACAAATAATTCAATTCCTGATTTAAATCAGAAAATAAACAAGTTGCCTAAGATGCAATAATAACATTTCTTTAGTGAATGCTTGATCATTAGGAGCAAGGAATGCATCTACAGCTAAAAGAATACTTCTAACATGTGAAAAGCTCAGTCGTTTCAACTTGACTCATCAATACAGTGCAGAAATTATCTGCTGATTATTTTTCGACAAACTGATTAATAATAGTTAGCAAAAGATACTAAAAAGATGTTGTACAGTTTTGGCTTAATTACTGCTCTAACTGTGTTAGAGTAATCGGTTATTAAATTATTTAAATAATTGATTCAGAATGATTAATGATGAATCAATTATCTGATTAATCGTATCAGCCCTAGCAATTATTCCTAAAAGTAATAATTCTGTGCACACAAAGCTAGTTATGCCTCTGTCGTCATCAGACGAGCCAGTTAAGTCTGGAAAAAGAAGCCGAGTGCGATACCTTCATTATTCTCTGTTCCCAGAGATCGGATGTAGCCCTGCTGATCGTAGACTCCGCTTTCCTCCTGATCCAGTTGCTCATCCTTTAGGTGTCCCTTCCGTCCAGCTGGGCTCTTAAACTTCACCATCCTCTGGACGGCGCCGGCGCTGCTCTGCACGCCTTGTTGAGGCACAGCGCACACAGACAAAAGGTCAGAGGCAAAAACTGGTGCAGCCCGTTTGAATTGGTGGCTTTTCAAGGCTCTTTGAACACAGTCCCCCAAGTTCTCAATTGGGTTGAATATGGGTTGTTCCAGAAGCTTTGTTGATTTTGAACCGAGTTCAGAAGCCTGTTTGGGTTCATTTTCCTGACAGATCAACCAAAATTAATTGAATTTTGGAAAATTTTGTATTTGGAAAAATCTGGATTTATCTCCCCCACCAATGCACTCCTTGGGTTTCCGTACTTAAGTGATGTCAACACGCCCAGGGCGGCCATCTTGTTCAACAAGCTTGTTTTACAGCTTCTATTGATTTGGACTTTGAATTCGGCTCAACTCCACAATTTTTCTCGCTTTCTTTGATAAGTAAGAAGTTACAAATGACAGAAAATATTTTCAAAAAGTAGCTTTTATTTCAATAACTTTCTCTGTAAGTTGTACGACAAAGTGTTACGAGAATAAAGCTGTAATGTTAGAAGAATAAAGTACAAATTTTATGAGATTTCTATGAGAAAAATAAAAAAAATAATAGAATGTTGAGCATCTTGTAAAGTCGTTCTTTGGTAGAAGTTTTACACATAATACTTAATATTTTAAAATGCCCATTTTGAAGAAAGAACACAAACTTAGTTGTTTACGTCAGATCCTGATAAATAAATTTGAGCTTTTTTCTCATTAAAACACAGTTTTTCTCAGTTTTAATATGTTTTCTGTGATAAAATTGAATTTATTTCTGATAATATGACTAAAACGTTATTGTAGCTTGCCCCTAATATATCATCATGCAACTCAAAGACGAGTTGATTGAAATAAAAGCTACTTTTTGAAAATATTTTCTGTAATTTATTTCTTTTATAGAAAAGAAAGGGAGAAAATTAAGAAAAAGAAGAAGATTGAAATAAAATCCGGTATGAAAAGAAAAAATCTGAGATTTTAATTTTAAGCCATATCGCCCAGCCCAACTGTTGATTTGAGTTCAAGTTATGGAAATTCATCATTTCATTCGCCACTGGTTGCAAAACATCTCCACAGTATAATGCTGCCACCACTAAAACAGTGGTACTGGTTTGATACTTCCTGTCAAATCGTCTTTTTTTCTCCTTTTCTAGCTTCATCACGAACATGTGGATCAGGTGGCTGTTTCCATGAGGATAATAATCACAAACACACATGCTAATTGATTTTGGACTGAATGCACAAAATGTACACAAAGTGCACCAGTTGTGCCAAGAAGACTGGTTTAAATATTGGGCAAAAATGATGTCAGAATCAAAGTGCAAGTTGCTGAGGGGCAGATAATTCAACACTTCTGAGCGTATATGTATATTCTTTAGCCTTTTTTTTTTATTAGAGGAACACCACAACATATTCAAAAAGTTTTTTAAGCCGTTCAAGCGTTTGATTAAATATTCCTTAGAGTGCAAAAAACATAGAGCTCCTCACCCTCCTGTTTGTCCACGATGTGCTCCAGAACATCTCCATCCCCGATGAACTTCACTTCCAACACACTCATTGTTTAGGATAAAACCAAACAAAAACACACCAAGAGAGCGTCGGCAGCCACGCAGCTATAAACAGCTGTCCTGGATATGTTTAGCCGTTAACGAGGGTTTTCAAGTAAAAAGTCACATTTTCTCTGGCTGCTGTGTCACGGAGAAATAAAACTCCTAGAGAGAATGCGGACAACCGAACGCGACTTACTTGAGTTTGCTAAACAGACGCGAACGGGTTTGAACTAAAGACAAAAAAAACCTAAACTGAAAATAAATATTTTTAGCTGTGCTGCGGTGCGACAAGTTCTCGCGCCATCCTGCTGAAGATTTTAAACCACGTGACAAGCGAAAGGTCAGGCAGTAGCCAATTAGAACGCTGGGTTCACTCAAAACTACATTTCCCAAGTTGCACTTCAAAGTAAAGCTTGTATATCTATATTTCGCTCCTAAATGTGGTTTCGGTTGATTTTAAAGTATACAGCGTTAGAATACTAATCGATATGGTTTTTATTGCAAGTTAAAAGTTTAACAATAAACACAATTTATTTTGTCTTTAACGAAAATATGCTCACTAAATGACGAGACACGACAGTTTCTTTTTCTTCAAATATCTAGTAATTAGATAATAATTTTTATTTTCTCAAGCAACATTTTAAAAACGCTCAGCTAATTTTAAGATTCTGCTTTAAAAGCGGAATGCTATTTATTTCAAATTAAATTTTAAATAGATTTTACAAATTGAATTTAAAACATGAAATAAATAAACGAGAAAGGTCTTCTTTTTAAATATCACTTATGTCCAAAATTTTAAAGTCTTTTGAGTCTTTAAATCTCACAGAATTATGCTTACTTATAACCAAATTAAAAATAATTCTCATCCACTTTTTTGTTTGACAAATTCAGCAAGTCATGCTCGTTTTAAGTGAAATGCAACAAATAAATAACTGTGTTCCTCCAGATAGTAGAAGAGTCTCCACAATGCTGTATATTATAACATTCATGCTTTTACAATGCCATTACAAGAGCTGTAATGGCACTGATGAAATAATCACAGAACAACTTACTTTTACAACTCATTCTGATTTTGATTTATTAGAAATCAGACAGTCTTCAACCCCACATTTCCACTGCTCTTTTAGAGGCAGCATGTAGTGAACAGGGCTTCCACTGCTGCTCAGCTCACAAGTTTTATTTGTGCAATCTATCCACGTAATAAGGAATGATGCAATATTCCCTCTCTTATAATTGTAGTTTTCTTTACGTTGATTCATCTCCTGCTTCTTCGAATGAAAGTCTGGACAGATGTTCACCACCCTCGGGTGGGTGTCCACTTTCCCATCAGGCGACCCTCAGAGTGCACATGGTACACGGGGTGCATCGCGGCTGCTGCACACGACTGCAAAGAGAGAAGAAGACAATTAAACAGGAAGATAGTGCAAAGTGAAAACTGTTTTGTGGCTTAAATTTATTTTCAAAAATGTATTTATTAAAAGGGGAAATGCATACTGATTAACATAATAATGTAAGTATGCTTGAATAAGTCCCCAGCAAAACAACTAATAAGAAAAACAATGCAATGATCAAGCATTCTAGAGCAAAAACAACCAATTGACAATACAAATCAAAGTGAAAAAAAAAATAAATCAATAACCAAAATAAACATAAAAATGGACCTGAATAAAAATAAGCACTAATCATAAAATTTATTATTTTGATTCTTCAACTTTTACAATAAAACAAAATTTTATGTAAATGGTTTTAAAAATATTACAAAATCTCTGTTTTTCAAGGGTCAAACAAGTTTTGTGGTCCTGTATAAGAAGGCAAACATTGCTATTTTTTTAACGCATCTTTGCTAAATGCTAAGTGCAGTGGTGGTTTTTGATATGGGCTAAATGGGCAGTTGCCCGTGGCGGCATCGGAAAGGGGCGGGGCACCAAATAACTAGAAAATAAAATATATTTTATCTGTCAATAGCCCTCTGATCAGGTGTGCTACTTCTTGTATGCATGTGTAGTGGAGTAAATGTTCCTTAGTTGCTGTTGAGTGCTGGGAGACATAATAATACATAATACCTGCTTTCTGCTACAAAAAAACAACCAAAGAAATAAAAAACAGATAATTGCTTGCGTTTAAGTTAGTCGGAGTACTGCAGAAGGAGAAGCTAAAGTGTGTAGAACCTTTGAGGAAGTTTTACTTTACAGACACAAGAAACCATTTTGATTATCAGTCACAACAGAGTAACAACACTAACATGATAGGGGATCAATGTGAGCAGAGAGCCTATGGGGTATTTGCTGCAGTCCAGTGGACCTGAGATGGGCTCCACTCTCCCATGCTCTTGAGTCATAGACAGCAACCTAAAAGAAAACATATTTAATTAGTTAACCTGTCACACTTTGGTTTAGTTTGGAGACCAGAAAGAAAGTGGAAACAGGTTTTACTTGAGGTCTGGATGGCCTTCGATCATAGCATATCCAGAGGGAAGCTTTCCAGCTCCGTCCAAACTGAGAGGAACAATGTCAGAAGGTTACAGGACATGTTTCCACCAGAAAAGGGATCTAGTTTGCAGTTTCAAATGAAAGCAGCACAGAATAGGATCTCGTAAAGCCACCTGATTCCCGTCCATCCACAGTCGATCAGGAGCTGGTTTCTATGGGGACAGTGTCCTACAACCCTCGTCAAAACCCTCACAGCCACATCTTCCAGAGCGCACGAGCCAATCACAGACTGCTGGACGTCTAAAAGCCAACAAAAACAACTTATCCTCCATGATTTTTGTTTGTTTGTTTTTCCAGCCACCATGCACCGACATGAACTTAACCCACCGTAGAAGACATAGTTTCCAGGATGCACCTCGCTCAGTTTTCCCATGTCCGGGACGGGGTGACTGCAGGAGGGGGTGGAGCCGATGCTGGACCTGCAGCTGATGCCAACAGCCTTCAATCTGCCAGGTGAAGAAAAAAAGAAAGAAAAGAAAAATAACATTTTGTCAAAGTAGCTTTCATTATAAATACATTTAATAACAAATTGCTGCTGTAAGCGCAGCAATTTGGTGGTGGTAAGTTTTGAAAGAAAATTCAAACAGCAAAAACATAAAAATTAAAGAGAGTTTCCAGCTCTAATGTCTTAGTACACTTGGAATAAAACAAAACTAGTTTCAAACTACTTTTCAGCAATATATTGAAGCTTGACTGAAGGTAATAACTGCTTACTAATGATTTTTAAAAAGTACGAGTTGCACGGGGTGATTATTTTGCTGGTAGCAAGATTTTTTTTCTATAAGTCAAATATTCTGCCAGTGGAACTAGCAATCTTTTATAAATATTCAATATTTTCTTTTTTTCTAACATTCAGCCTCACACACACACCCCTGTCACTCTGGGGATTCAAGTCTTCCTAAATTCAAATCAGTCTTAACCTCCGTTTTAAACTCTTGCCTTACTTTTCCATGAACTGCAGCGTAAAGCTGGTGGTTTCCTGGGCGACGGCCTGTATTTGCTCCACCCCTTCGCAGTTGTACGTGTTCCCACAGTGGGCATACACCCCAGTTAGCTCCACGCCGTCCGCCTCAGCGATGGCCCGGGCCAGTTGGAGCGCCTCGGGCTCCGAGTGCAGGACGCCAGCTGCAGCAAAGAGCAAACTCACAGCCGCCGAACGATCAGGAGCGTTGGGGTTGTTTCACTGAACAATCACTAAATTTGATCAGGTATTTTTGGTCTAGTTTATAGTGCAAATATCTTAAATAAAACAAAAGTCACTATTCAGCAAGATATAGGAGATTGTTTTAAATAAATAACTCCTTAATATTGACTAAAAACAAGTGCTAGTTCCACCGGAAGATTATGACACGTCTAACGAGGTATTTTTCTCATGTTATAAGTGAAATAATCTCCCATTGGAACTAGTTATTACTATCAATATTAAGGAATTATTTACTATGTTTTGCTGAAAAGTTACTTGTAAGATAGCGTTGTCTTATTTCGAGCGTACAAAGGTATTTGCACTAGAAACCAGAGTAAAAATAGTTCAGAAGATTTTGTGTGTTGGCAGCGTTCCCAGCATGCTTACCTCTCCCGTTGCCACAGTCGAGCTTCAGCCACACGTGCCACCGCCGGCCGCCCTTCAGTGGCCTCTTCCTGAGCCGCTCCAGAGCGTCGGGATGGTCGAGCAGAACTTGGAAAAGGTCCAGTCTCTCTGACAGAGCGGCACAGCGCTCTACCTACCAACACAGATGTTTAGCCAGGTGTTTCTTGGAGAGGCTCTGTATGGCATTGGGTTGTTCATGCAGCAAAAGTCTGTCTGCAACATAGGCACTTGCAAAAGTGTTTACACCCAAACCTGTGGCAATAAGCAATAAATCAGTTAGTCGCATAATAAACTGAAACAAGCTCAATCATTTCCATTTGCGTGATTGTTTGTTTCTCTTGTGTCTCTCTCTCTTTCTACCAAAGACTAGATGACAAAAGTCTTCAGTCAGGTGCATTGGTCTCAACCAGCCTCCTTTTTTTTGAAGGACAGTTTTGTTTACAGTGACTTCATAATTAATTTTATTTGAAGTTTTTGGTGTTTTATTTCTTTATTTTGGACATTTAAAGTGTTTTTCCATTTCCAGAGTTAAATATGTGTTAGAAACTGAAGTTTACTGATCCACTGACAGCATGTACTTGGTATTATTAAGCTTTACGTTACTTGGAAATGGTCTCAAGACAACAATATTATTACCTTTTATCGCAATGACTTGTAGGACAATTTATCGTCCTGCAAAATTTGTTATTGTGACAAAACAGCGTTTCCCATTTTGTCACTTTACAAGCACAAATTTTAACGTGTTTCATTGAAATTATATGTGACAGATCAACAGTCAACAGTGTCTAAATGGGAAGAAGACGGAAAATTATGAATGATTTATTTTTAAAAACTTCAACTTCAAACCAGAGTTATTGAGCCCTCTCAACTGAACAAGAATAACTTGAAAGATATTTTTTGCTACAAAATCTGATTTTTCAGCAGGGATATGTGCAAATTAGCAATTTTTATGCCAAGCATAAAGTTGCAATTTGGGCATATATTGGTATTATGGCTATAAAATTACCAGGAAATGAAAGTCTGAGAGTTCGGGTCCCTTTTTCGAAGTAGATAAACTTGACTTTTCAACATCTGGTTAACGATTTTTGCACATAATAAGGAATTTTCAGCCGTTTAAAAGAAGAAAAATCCCAAAACAAATATTTTTTAAGGCATAAATATTCAGATCGCTAATGAAATGATTGATTTGTTGACCCTATAAATGTTCACAGTATTCACAAGTCATTTTTAGAAAGTGATGCTGTGTGTTTAAAACCCACAGAGGGAATAAAATGAAAGGGAATGTAAATATTGCAATACCGATAATAACAACTACAGTATAATGGCGTGTGGAGGCCTCTTTGGAGAGTACCTTGTCAAAGGGAAGAGAGTATGCATAGAGGATGTCGTCAAAGCCATGGTCAGCATAGAAAGTGGCCTCTGCCATGGTGGAAACCACAATGCACCTCCGGGATCCACCTGTCATGATGTCAGCACACTCACTGCAGAAAGGCGCGCGCGCGCGCGCACACACACACACACACACACACACGCACGCACACACACACACACACACACACACACACACACGCGCACACACACACACACGCACACACACGCACACACACACACACACACACACACACCTATTATAGCATCCCTGATGGAAACGTCGGCTTCATCAGTGTCAGGGAGCGCGCTTCCATACAGGGTTTTGTGGGTCTTCATGTGCGGTCGGAGTTGGACTCCAAGCTGGTGGCAGCGCTCCATCATCCTCTGCGCGTTTCTCTTCACTTTGTCCACATCCACCACCAAAGCAGGGCTGCACAGGGCCGAAAGGGGCTCCCCCTCCATACTGGAAGAACTGGAGACTTTGCATGCAATTTAATTATTACGCATGGCTGCTCCAAGTAACGTCGAAGGGGTGTCTTTGTTTAGGTACAAAATAAATGAATTATGTATTTCAAGAAGAAATATGCTGACATGCAACTTTTTAAATTTTTCTATGTTCTCATTTTCCTGCCTTTGATTGTGTAATATAGAACTTTGCTCCCTGGAAACTAACTTCTGTTTTCATGATTTTCAGAAGTTTTTATTAGTCTGCCAGTGGGCATTAGGTAACTCTACACTTGAACAAAATGCGTCTGACCACGAAAACAAAGGCGGACCAATAACTGTGCAGAAAACAAAAGATTTACCTTTCAGAAGTAGAGATCTCTTTACACCGCTGTGTCACGAAAGTGTACTTGGCTACGGCGTCCTTTAGGGGCCAAAATGCGCTAACTTGACTCTGAAACATTTGTAGTTCATTCATTTTGGGTTCATGTGTCCATACACCTATAGGTTACTTCAATTATTGAATAAAATAAAAAATAATTACGACCGCATGTTTTGAATAGTAAAAAAAAATAAAAATTCTGGTATTCTATTTTAAATAACTTTCTGTTTGAATAATTGTATATAATAAAGTAATTGAAATGTAGTTTTAAAACAGATTTTAAAAATATATACATGTATATTATACTTTTCGTACTTTATTATTTTTTTTTTATTATTTGCATAACTCTTTCTTAGGCTTAGCGCTGCATATTACTTACATCGACAGAAAAAGTGTTGCTTTCACAGTCTGCTCTTTGCTGCCCCCGTGTGGACAAATAATCATCAAACATCTCTGAGATGGGTTAATTAAGGCTGCGCAATAAAACAGATAAAACAACTTTCGAAACAAATCCAAATATATTTAAAATAATACAATGGTACAACAATGCATCCTGCATGAATGCCTGCTATATTTCAGAATTATAAAATAATTCAGCTTTTGAGATGGAGGTCTGTAATTTGACCAGCTGATTATTGTAGTACTTTAAAGCTGTTAAGTTTTACGAGCATCAGCAAGCATTAAATTGTATGTTCTCCTGTCTCTCTCATAACAAGGCCTCTTTATCAGAACCTAACTGCATTCATTTTATACTCTGAACCACTTCGGCAGGATGAAATATGAAATGGAACGATGGTGAAATTACACATTATAATGATGTTACAAATACAAAACACAGTGTTGGGGTCACACTTTGGTCTTTATTTGAACTTTCTGCAGACAGATGTTATCGTTTCTCGGTCTGTACCTGCTTGGCATTCATCTGGAACAGTTCTTAGTCAGAGCAACATTTAGTGTTTTTTTTTAGTTTTGTTGTTGTTTATCTCCAGAATAAATGATACAAATAACAGTACAATGTGAGTTAAAGACAATGTTTTCAGAACATCCCAGATAGCACCATTAATGTAAATACTAACCTTTTAAGAAATAGTGTGTGTAAGTTCGGGTCAAAGAGAAAATGACAGATAAGAGTTTGTTCCTGTAAGCTGAATATTATACAAAAAAAAAAAAAACAAAACCAAAAAGAAAAAAAAAAACTGTGTAAAACCTATAGTGTGCTTGGTTACTACTCAATAATCACAAATTTCTCCTGTGGCACATCTACTGTAGCAGTGCTGACAAGACATGTAAATGGACACATTGTTTCTGGAAGTGTGTTAAGAGTTGGACCTGAATAGGCTCCTTTCAATTTTGCAAGCAAATTTTCTTCCCGAACACAACACAATATAGAGCCACCTCAGTGCTTTTTATCCAGGAATGATAATGGTCACAGAGTTACATCTGGTGCCTCTGCATGGGTTTTACATGTACACTGAAGGAGCTGGTCCCTCTGTCGTTCAATGGCGTCTAACTCTATTGTGCAGAGCACTGCAGTTTCTCACTAGCAAATCCAGCGGATGAAGCGCTCAAAAAAAGCAGATTTGCCCAGCACGGAGAAGTCGTCGCCCCTAAAGACGGCAGACGAGTCTCCCAGTGACACCTTGCGCAGCACCTCTTCGTCGGTGTCGCTTCCCAAAGCGATCACCGTGGGAACGCCTTCCGCTCTCTTCATGGCGTCCACGCCCTCGTCCAGCTGGTCGGTGGAGGTTATTCCGTCCGTGATGAAGACGAAGGCCACCTCAGCGTTGCGTCGGGATAGCCGTTGACTCTGCAAACGCAAAAGCGGAAGGGGGGGGTTGGTGTTTGAGAGAAAGTGATACCGCAAGGGATAACACAGGTGAAAATAAATGTAACTTCTTTTCATGGATCACACAATTTGTAAAAATGTTGGGTCCAAACAGAAGACAATTTACTGCAGCAATGACAGGATTCACCAGCTAGCAAATCATGTAGCCTGTACAGGGCCGGCCCAAGCCTCCATGGGGCCCTATGCGAAATGTGGTTTTGGGGCCCTCCATCTCTGCTAACAATGTGGACTGGCTGCAATGAGCAGTCCGATCATTAGATCATTCACACACCTGCTATAAACCTATTGCCTCTTAGGTAGTGCTGTTACCATTATAGGATACAGTTCATGATGTTATTCATCAACCAGTTGATTTCTGGGCGCCGATTTCCTTAATTTTGGGGGATCGTGATTGGCTGATACTTAGATGTGAAGCCCATCTGCTCTGCAGTGAGAGCTGTGACTGACAGACCAGCCCACCAGGTCAGGTCTGCACGTTTGCAGTTAACAACATTCACCCCACTGTTGCCAATTCACCAACTTTCTTACATTTAGCGATATTTCAGACAAAAAAATTCATATCAGCCAAAATCGGTAGCCAGGGACCGGCCAGAAAACTGCAATCGGTGCAGCCCTACACACATATTCATGACATTCTTTGATTAAATAAATTTCTATTAAGTGTTACTCTAATAGATAAAAATGTAATTTATACCAGGTGAGTCTTTCTCCCCTGGAATGTGGACCGGTACCGGTACTGGCCTGTTCTGTGCATTCAAATGATTTGAACAGAAGTTTCACATAATTTAGAAGTTGATGTAAAAATAATGTTTTTAGCCACAAAATGATTATCCTCAGCAGCAAACAACATGTCCCCAACTACAGCCTAGAGCAGCTCATCCATGTAGCAGCTATGTAGTCAAAACATTTTGCTAGACAATGTCAGACATTGAGAAGTTTTAATTATTGTTATCAAACGTCATCAAACACGTCGTTTTGAAGTCAAAATACCTCAGAAATACACAGCCAACCATGAGAATCAGCTCATTTAAAGTTTAAACTCAGTTTCACACCAACACAAAGACCCTAGCATAAATGTTTGGCTGTTGAACCATTCCAGGCTGCTATCAAGCAAATTTACTATTAGCAGCTTTACAAATCTTTTACATTACATTACATTACCAAGGCACATTAAAACAAACCTTTATCTTGGCTTTTTTCCATTCTTCTTCTTTCCTTTCTCCTTCCCTGAAGGATAAGTCCTTTTTTGAGACATTGTTTTGCTTATTTAACTTCTGACCGGAGCTTTGGACGTTTGGATGCGCTCTGACAGCAGCTCATGTTACCGGCGAAGCGTGCGTTACCTACTGCGACCACTAGGGGCCCCCAAGAGCAATTTATTATTTTTCTTTTTATCAATAAAAGAATCATTTCTACATACATTATCAAATATATATATTACTGTAAAATCAAATTATTCATGATGATATTGTGCGTTTTTGATATTATAATGACAGAATTATTGCTAAAAAATAAAAAAATCAGCTCCACTAAGCGGCTGCTTAGTTTGCTTATGCCTTGGGCCGGCCCTGATCCTTTAGCTGGTAGCAGAAACAAATTCTTTTTTTCAAAGTCCAAGTCAGGTTTCTTGGCCTATTAGTACCATTGTAGACAGAAAATAGTTTTTTTCTGTCTACAATGGTAGAAAGTTTCTACCAAAAAACTTGAGATTAATCTTAGAAATTTACTAGACAAAACAAGGAAATTTCTGAAATCCGAAATTCAAGAATTTGTTAAAAAATACTAAGAAATTTAGAGATTAATCTCAGAAAACATGGACATTTTCTGAGCTCGTAAACAAAAATGTAGTCAAATTTTAGCGGTTGTAGGATTTCTTGTTTGACTTTGATGAAAGGCCACAAGCCATTTCTTCCACGAGTGTGAGACTCTCATGTTTGTTTTGATTGCTTTTACCTAGAATGCCCTGCGCAACCATCCTCCTCCTGCTTTTGGAGCGGTCTCCGGTCCACTTGCATCCACACATTCGTACCACGCTACTGTTTAGGTCAACCGAACCGAGACCCAGGTTTGTAGGCAGACCACAGTTCAATTTTCTGATCCGCATCAGAGTCCGATTGCGCGTTTACACCTCCCCAAACGAACCAAAGTTTCCAGGCAAGCAAAACAGATTGTGATGAAAGCGGACCAAACGGGGATGTTGTGAATTCACGCATAGAGTCCCTATTCTTAGGTGAAACCGGGAACTTTTGTGAAAGCAACATGTAAGTGAATCACAAAGGACAATAAATGTGGACATTAGTAGGTAGACATTTCTCCTGAAAATGATTGATTGTTAGACCAAATTTACTGTTAGATCGTACAGTACCTGTCTGATCACCAGATTGTTTACAGCGTAGATGATGCCGTTGCCCAAAGCGGATGAGGAATCCAAATAGTTCACAGATGCCAGCGAATCCGCGATGACTGTGAGATTATGCGTGAGCGGGAACTCTTCTTTGTGGTCTCCTGCGCTGCCGAACTGCAGCAGAGCCAGACGGGCCCTGGTGTCATCGGTCGGGCCGTCGGCCAGGGTCAGGCGGCGGGCCACGTTCTCGATGAACTCTTTGGCCCGGCGGTGGTTCTCCAGGCCCATCCTCTCCGAACCGTCCAACATGAAGATCACGTCCACCGGCCTCTGCACACAACTAGCCACAGCTGGCTCTGAACAGACCCACACACACACACACAGCATAGTGTTCAGTCAGCAACAGCTGGAGCGCAGATGTTCAAAAAGCTGAGGCTGAGAAAATACAATAACATGCAACGACTCTTTACACGCCAGCGTCGATCAAGGCTATTAACGTTCAACAAAAACAGTGCCGTTTGAGTTTGCTCTGCCATTTTTTTATTTTTTTTATTTCTTGCCAATACATAAAGATTGATTACATTCCATTTTATTCAAAACAACATAGTTCACATCTGATAGGTGCAGTCAAGGAGCTGGTAAAGTAACACTTGGTTAAAGCTACAAGGTGGTCAATTCTTTCTAGTCATCAAACTTCATAGACCAAGCCACATGCTGTAAAAGTCATGCACCAGCCAGGAGTATAATGTACAATATTTCCGTCTCTGTCCGAGCCAAGCAAATCAACCAAACATACACATACAAAGCCTCTGACTCATATACAAAATAATGTGAAATGTATTTATAGATCTGATATTTTCCAGGTGTAATTACTTGTAGCCACCATAAAACACTCACAGGGAATAAAAGTAAAGGCTGTAACTATGGATATGTGCAAAACAGCAAAAAAAAAAAGAAAGAAAAAAAAAGTAGGGAAACATTTCGAGTGATTCATAAAGCTCATGATTCACAGTGGAAATGAGGCTTCATCACAGGGCCACTGTGCAAAAGTAACATGAACGGGTCTACAGTCGACACCATCAAATGGATGACATCTGTTTTCCATTTTAACTCAAAAAAGCTTTCAACTAATATGCTCAAAAAACAAAAAATATTATGTGCACGAGATGAACATGTTTCTCTGGGAGACAAAAAACGCATTATGACTGCATATTAGTGTCCTTGTAGATGGAAAAAAAGGAGGAGGAGGACATTTTCGCTAAAAAGTCAGACATTTTCAGATTAGTCTCAAGTGTGCAAAGTTCTGAGATTGAAGTCGAAAATTTGCTGTAAAAAACACAGACAATTTCTAGAAAAAAACGACTAAATTTCCGATTTTGACGTGAAAAATTCCTCTCACTCCCTGAAAAAAATCAGAAATTTTGAGATTAATCTCAGAATTTTGCTAGAGACAACTTGGAAATTTCTGAGTATCAAAAGGGGGAAAAAATTACTTTAGGAAATGTTTAGATTTAAAAAATAAGTATTAGAAAATGTCACAGTTTTTTTTTTTTTTGCCAGAAATTGATGTCTTCCCCCCCCCATCTACAACGGCCCTAATACGCCGTCGTAGGAGAGAGAGCCTAATCTACATTTTGAATTATTTTCCTTCGTCACATTTGCACAAAAACACACAAGTTTGCTCTCAAAGCTTCATGCAGTTCATTTCACTGGCCTGTACATATATTGCACCTGCAGAATAAAAAAAATGATTTAAACACAAATCAAGTCATTTTAGCAAGCTTATTATTAGTTAAGGTCATTGAGGCGAGGTAGCATGGTTAGCACGGTAGCACTAACAAAGCCCCAGGGCTTTCTCGGGGTCTCCCATAAGGTCGCCATAGACATATTTAAATGAGTCGATGAACAGCTTGGTCCACTGCTCCCTGTCCACTCCCTGGGAGAGTTTGGCTCTCTGGGCTGTGTACGCCATGGTTGCTATGCCAACCCCATACTGCTGCTTCTTCAGGTTGCTCAGCAGGCCGGCCACACTCTCCAGTGAGGTGGGGACTAAAGAGGGGCTGCCTTCTTCGGCCAGTGGCTTCCAGAGGGGCGGGGCTTCCCCCAGAGTGACGCCCCCTCCTGCAACGAGTGGGTGGAACAACATTGTGGGCGGGGGTCCCACGAATGCATCAACAGAGCCAGTTATGACGCTGGAGGCACACCGAGTTGGTCTAAAAGGACTCACAGCTCAACGAGTTAATCACATCTGAACAATGCAACAGTCACCAATGTGAGCAATGAAAGCAGACATGAGCATCGTTCCAAATGTTACGCTGAAAAAACAGAAGTTAAACGTTTGCAGGAGTTCAATTTTCTGTTTTAAAGTTGAGAAACATAAAATACCTTCAAATTCTGACAATAAACCCTTTTTATTTCATCCTATGCCTTTTGAGGCCTAAGAAGGCAGAGGTATAAACAAACTTTGCAACTGTTTAGTGCCCTCTGCTGGCCTGAATGGCCCTAAAGAGATTAAAATTCTTAAAGCTGCCTCCGATGACAGCAGACAAACGATTTTCTGTAACAATAAGTTGTTTCTCCACCATTCGCACATTCATGAGCGCGTTCACGTGTTGATTGACTGCACTAAGGCCTTCCTCCTGGCTCTGATTGGTTGTTTTCATTCGGGAACTGTGTATTTTATTCAGACAGCAACAGCGGCACTGCGAGGAGGTGGAGGAGCTGGATCGTTGCACAGATTATCTGTCTCATATTATACTGTCATGACATGGTGACAGTTTTAAGAAATATGTAAAAAACATATATCTTTATTACAGTTACGAGCCGCAGCTTTAATGACATATTGGCAAACTACACAGCTATACACATGCGCAGGTGCATATTAGAATCCTGTAAATTAATTCAAAACGTAGAATTCACACATATTGACTCATTAAACACAACAGAGTGATATTTTTGTTTTAATTTAGATGATTATGGCTTATATTAAATTAAAGCAAAACTTTTTTTCTTAGATGACATGTATATTACACAAAAAGGCTGTGATTGTCCCTATTGGTTTACTATTTTTCTTCTTCTAGGCCTTTTCCCTCCACTTAACTTTCCATTACCGTACTTGGATACAACACTCTGTAGGCTCTTCAGCAATGGCCTTTTCTGGTTTACCTTGCTTGAGGAGAGAGGAAAACAAGCAGTCTTCCCTATGATCAAGAGTTCTATGCTATGTGTAATATTTAACATTTCTGAAAAATTGAGTTTCCCATAATGCTAAATGTTAACAGACATTAAACACTTGTAATATATCACTCTGCATAATCAATCTTTAAAACACTGGCATTCCACGCAACAAACCGGAATCAAGCCTTCAAATGAAATACTGATCCAATCCTGCAAAAAAAACCCAAAAAAACCCCACAAGGTTCCCCGTACCTAGAAGCATCGAATAAAACTGGTCTTACCTGATTTACATGGAAGGTCAGGGCATATGATGGCAGGATCTGAGAAAAAAAATTAAACAATAACAAACAGTTTATAGTTTACCATTGACAATATAATCTATAAACTCTCCACTAAGTAGACATGCAGTACACGTAGTATTGATCTGCTGTGTGATTTACCAGGGCAGAGCACGGTCTCGATCTTGTCGATGAATTCCTCTGCCACCAGGTCTGCGAATCGTCTCATTCCCATCACTCTGCCTTCCTTCTGGCAGGCAATGCTCTGCAGACTCTCGTTCTCCTCGACCTGCTCGAACATGTCTCCGATACCGATGGCACTCACATCGACACCCGGGTGACTGCTCACATGGATCGATACAAACAAAAGCAGAAACAAGCTCTGCGATAAGACTCTTTTTATGCAAAGTCACAGTCCCACATTTTAAAACACAGAACAGCAGTCGCACTTGCACAGATAAGGCAGCAGCCTGTCGTCGTCTCTTGGGTCAAAGCGTCCATCCGTAATCACGACAACCGTGACGTTGGCTTTGGCTCGGCGGCTGTCCCTGATCAGGTGGTCGTAGGCGAACTTGAGAGCAGATGGAGTCCAGGTTCCTCCTGCGATCCACTCTAACCGCTTCACAGCTTCCTGGACAGGAAGGGGGAAGAGGACAATGACAATGGATTTGTTAAAAATGGACACAAAAAGCTACACGTTGTTTAGTAAAGTAACATGTGCTTATATCCCTGTCAGCCTCATAAGGGGCCTCAGAGGTTTTGATGCGTAGAATCCAGTTCCAGATGTTTGGGAATACTGGGTGATACTTAAGACAACATCTCCTCCAAACGTTACGTAATATTTTAGATGGTTTGTGAAATAGCTTAAAATCTTTTCAGCAGTTTTTAGTCCAATAAAAAGCCCAAATTCAGTAGAATCCATCCATGGCCTACCCTCAGTTTGTTCCTTCTTAAGATGTAGATCCATCAAAACAGACTTCTAATTATATTGTCTAAGTCGTTGGAGAATTGAAGTTGATGTTTTCTCCTCAAGTGTTGTTGGAGCTTTCAGTAATGCATCAAGAATAAGTAACACGAAAGCAAAAAAGCAACGCAGGGCGTCCTTGAAGACAAAGTAGAGAGATACATGAATCTGGTGTCAGATCTGATCTCTGTTGAACTTCCTTCAGCTACATGTGACAATAGACCTGATCAGCTTTACATAATCAAACATATGGCCATCAGAATGGAAGAGCCATCTGTTCTATACGCTAAATATAAACTTCTCTGTAATGTACGTCAGTGTTTATTCTGTTCCAGTGTCGGTGAAACCTTAAACGCCGTCAAAGAGTTGATGTTGCTGTCATTGAGATGGATTGCTTGGAAGGTCCCGTTGTGGCTGTACTGTACCACACCAACCCTTGTGCCTGTGAAAATAGGGGACCTTCTTGTTAGAGTGCTTCAATTCACAATCCCTTTTGGAAGTTTTGGCATTGCACTTTGACATTTGAACCTGTTTCAGACTGCGGGTCTGTGGCGAAAGATCCCAGCCTGTTGATGGTGTTGATGACAAAGTTCTTTTCCAAGGTGAAGTTGGAGAGTCCCACAGACTCCGAGCTGTCAATAACAAAGACAATGTCCACGGCTCCGCAGCGTTTCTCGCAGTCTGGAGATTTAAAAATAATGCAACCAATAAGTAATATACGTAAAACAGAGGTTTTAGATGCTTCTACCCTTGTCATTAACTCACCACAGCAGCCACACGTCTCTCTGATGTAGTTCATGACATCACATTCCTGCAGGCGAAAATGCAATCATGACCTTTAAAACCGCTCAGTTTGTGTTTCATTCTTTGATAAAACTGTGATTAGATGTGTTCTCACACTAAGCCCGGGATCCCCCTCTGGACCTGGATCTCCCTGTCGAGGAAGACAACTTAAATTAATTTTGGAAACTGTTTTGTTAAGAATACCACTGTAGGTGCCTAACTTTATTTGTTGACTTACATCACGACCAGGACCTCCTCTTGGTCCTCTTGGCCCTGGTTCCCCTGTGGGCCCTGGTTCACCCTGATGAAGGCAGAGGACTCACTTAGCTGAGATGTTAAGTACAACATTATCTATAATTGCATCTTTGAAGCTACTTACCGACTCTCCTGGAGTTCCTTTATTTCCAGGTTCTCCCTTTTGACCACAGTCTCCTCTGCTGCCAGGGGGCCCACGCTTGCCTGGGTCCCCTCTTTCACCCTACCAATGAACAGAGACAATCCATGTCAACTGAACCAACCAGACAACAAAGGGAAGGCTGAAGATCTCTGAGTGCCTATGTCTCGTACTGGATCTCCTCTTGGTCCAGGATAGCTAAAGCCAGGTCTTCCAGTATCTCCCTGCCAAGAAAGTAAAAACACGTATGAAGTAAACTGAGAATGACATCACTGTGAACGAAGACAAATCTACTGCTGGTAACCTTTGGTCCAGGCTGCCCAGGCTCTCCTCTCGGTCCCATATCACCAGGGTCTCCTCTGGTGCCCTAAAGTTCAAACAGCGTCAAAAGGCATCTCGGGATTTCTTGAGATGATTCGTCAATGCGACTTTTAACCTACGTTTCTTCCAGGCTCCCCTGAAGTTCCTGGTGGTCCCCTAGGTCCTGGCAAGCCAGTGTCTCCCTGTTTAGATAAAACACAATGGAAGTTACATTGAAAGTTGAAGTATATTAATGAGGATATACCGTTGACCAGGCAATCCTTCATCTAATAAAATGGGTCTTTCTACCTTTGCACCTTTGCTTCCTGATTCTCCGGGGACTCCTCTCAAGCTCTCTGGTCCCATTTCACCCTGAAATGATATCACATCGGTCTTCATCTGGATGCTGCAATATGGGAGGAAAGTTCTACAAAAATCTTTAGAAACTCTGTAGAAAGTTCTTACAAATGGCCACGTGAACACCTACCTTATCTCCCTTGGTACCATCTAGTCCAGGTTCGCCTTTGGGCCCATAGTCTCCTCTTCTTCCCTAAAAACAAACAAACAACAAAAGCCAAGAAAGGCCATCAGGCTTTCCAAAGACAGAACATGCACACAAATCTGAATATTCTGGATGCTCTTACTTCCTCGCCTCGTTTTCCAGGACTTCCAGGGAGTCCCTAGAAAACAAAACATATACAGATCAACCATTCATTGTGTTGGACAAATTGGGTTTGAATTGACTCATCTGTCCTAATCATCTTACAGGGGTTCCTTTAGTTCCAGGAAGGCCAGGTGATCCATTGCTTCCTCTTTCTCCCTGCAAATGAAACATCAGAGTTTAAGCTATTAGTTGCAACAGGAAACATCTGCTTTCTCTGTACTTCTCTGGTTTACCTCTGGTCCACCTTCTCCAGACTGGCCAGGGGGACCAGCTCTTCCTGGGCGCCCAGGGTCACCCTGGAAACAATGAGGCAGTTTTTAACAGTAACCCGCAAGAGTGAGAGGTAAAGTTTTTTTTTGTTTTTTTTTACAACCAAATGTGTTACCTTCTCCCCATCACTTCCTGGAGGACCACGTTCGCCGACATCTCCTGGATGACCATCGGGACCCTGGAAACCATTTGATTCTGATCATAAATTTACTATAAAGATGCTCAAATTGATCTTAGATGATGAAAAATGTCATACTTTGTCGCCTGGGTCTCCTTTACAACCTGGGGCACCAATCCGTCCAATTTTGCCCTGAAAGTAGGAAAAGGTTGCGAAATATGTGTGTCACCAAAGAACTCTAGAGGTAGTTTTAAAAGATGACAAGCCGTATGATAAAAGCTTTGCCTTTTGTCCATCGGTTCCGTTACGTCCTGCAATACCAGCCACACCCTATTGGCAATAAACAGACCCAGTTAGAGAAATTGAGACTGGTTGAAAACCAGTACTAATAGGTAACGAGTTTAAAATCATCAGCAAAACGTACCTTTTTGCCCTGAGTTCCAATCTCTCCCTGTATTGAGACAGATTTTTTTTTAAAAATGGTTACCAATAATTATTATTGCCAAACCTTAAATGTCATCAGCATCAACAGACTGAATCCTGAAAATCTTTATCAGAGCAAGAGGATCTTTTGAATCCCAACAAAACCAAGTTGAAGTCTCACCTTCTCGCCTTTTGGACCAGATTCACCCTATAAACAGAAGAAAAAGGAAAACCACTTCACAAAATTTTAGTACTAGTCAAAGCTCAGTTAAAATCCAGTTGGTGAGACCCTCCCACCTTAGTACCAGGCTGACCGATGGGACCTTCAATGCCGGGGTCTCCTGGGCGACCTCTTTCACCTTTTTGTCCTGCTTCACCGTTGTCTCCTTTAGCTCCCTGGTCAACAAGGTCCAACATGATTAGCGAAGGAAAGCGGCTGAAATATGCCGAGATCATGAGTGTGTATATGGAAAACTCACTTTCTGTCCTCTGTTGCCTTTTGGACCAGCTTGCCCTTCTGTCTCCAGGCAGGATACATTATAACACTAATGATGCAAAAATAAAGCGGTGAGTAAGGACATAACTGCCTACTTTAGATATTTGAAAGATAGTACTAGTAACAGTCCAGTCTTACGTCTACGAACGCCATATGTCTCTGTAAAGAAAAAGAAGAAAATGTAAGCCCAAGAGTTACAAACAATTACATTTGTGTGTTACGTATGTTTGAGCTTTACCATTGTCTTGATAATGCGGTCCATCGTTGGGGTATGTATGATAGGTCTGCCCTGGGTAAGGTTCACAGCCAAAAAGTCTCTCCTGAAGACCGACGCCGGGGAGTTGGCAATCTCTTTCAGTCCCGTCTCCTCGATTTTATTCGATGACGCCACGGCAAACACCCTGATGCCCTTATCACGCGCTTCTTCCGCCCTCACCTTGATGCCTTGACACGTGCTTCTGGTCACGTGGCCGTCAGTGATGACCACGGCGAACCGGAGGGGTGTGACGTTTGATGAGGATCCACGCATCATCTCCTCGGTCATTCTTCGGAGAGCGCAGTCGATGTAGGTGCCTCCTCCAAGGTAATTCTCAATTTTCACGAGATCCTGGTAAGACAAACAAGCGGATCCTCACAAAGTGGAAAAACATTATTAAAAACTACTTTCAGTGTTATACATGGTGCAAGACAGGTTGTGCCATGAGTATTTCAGAAACTACTAATCGACTGGGATTTTCGTGTTGACAGAGAAGGGAACAAGCAAAGGAAAATATCAGAGGTGCAGAAGGATGGGCAGACTGATTTCAAATGATTGGAGCTCAAAATGAGCTTAAATAGTCAATCATTATAGCTAAGAAGTTTTCACTACCAATTCAGAATGCAAAACACATTGAACCTTGAAGCGGAAAGGCATGGCAATGGAAAGCCTTGAAAGGAGACCTTCCTGTCAGCTAAGAACAGGAAACTGGGGTTAAAATGTCCACAGGTTCACTAAAATTAGCTAATAATTAAAAATCTTAGCTTTAAATGCAACATTCCTGTAGATAGGGTCAGACTGTGGAGTAAACAGGATGACAGCAGGGGTTCATCCTGGGTTATATCAGCTGGATGTGAAAGATTATGCCACTTTGGGTCGGTTAGCATAAACTATTCAGTTGTTGCTGCTGAGCATGTCCATCTGAAATCATTAAATCATCTCATTGAACATGATAATAAGTTCAATGTACTCCAACAACCTCCATTCCTGCTAATGCTACTCATCTCAAATATCTTTTTTTAAGCACAATCAAGGAAGCCTCAACAATAAAGCCGTCTTTCAAACATGCAATCTCTAAGGCTGCACAATATATCGCAAATATCACGTCATCACAATACCAGTGCGTGCAAATTTCATAAAGCACAGGACTGCTTGGAACTGTAATAATTGTAGGCTAATATATCCCAAACTCAAATTTTACATGTATTATAATGTAGTATTTAGCTAGTTGAACAATATGGCAATAGATGCACACACTGGGCACCAATGTTAGTGCCCAAAATGCCAAAGGTCACAAAGTGACGGAAGCACAAACAATTAATTTGATCACTGCAATATTTACCAATATTATCGCTACATTTTCTAATGTCACGCAGCCCTAACAGCCACCAATGAATAATTATTCGCATTACTATTATTTAACCTTTACTTAAACAACAAAGTGCTTAAAAACAATAAAATACCTTTCGTGAGGGAGAACCTGGCTAGGCCATACACAGATTTGTGAAAGGAAGCCTTTCCTGAGTTTGGCTCTAAATCACCAGCTGTATATATAATTGTAGGTTGTTGTAAGTGTAGTGCGCAAATATGTTCAAAAGTTCCTGACCTCGGTGCAGATGTTTGAGAACTTTGAGCCTTTTGGAACATGGAACATCAAACAAATGTAAATCATGTTTAGGTGTTTACCACCCAAACGTGAATGTGAACATAAGGTCCGAGAGGGCTCGAAGCTAATGAACAAAATTATTTATTGTTTGCGACCATAAATATTCAAACTTAAAACACACGACAAGCAAACTGCTGCATTGACATACAGCAGCTAGAGATAACTTTTAATGTTGACATCAGCAACATCTGTGTTTACGTGAAGTTTCAACATGGATGCAGTCAATAGGCCACATTAACACAACATGGCTTTCTAACGTTTAAACAAATGTGAATGGAGACTTGTGGAACAGGCCTGTGTGAGTTCGTGTGCATGTGGGTCTTACGGAGAGGAACCCGTCCTTTCCTTGGATGGGGCTGAAAATCTCCTGAGTCTGGGAGAAGTGCAGTCCACCGATACTCCAATTGATTCGAACACCGCCCCGGATCTCTTCATTTTTCAATCGCTGCACAAACTGCTCCGTGAACAACTACGGAGAAGGAGCGACAGAACATCATGCTGCAGTACAGGGTGAAAAGAGTAAACAATGTTTCTTTTCATGCCTCATAGAAAGTGGGTGAAAATGAAACGCATAACACGACTTCTGCGGCTTTCGAGGATCCGCCTCGATGTGGATTTTAGTTTCTTGCTTTTGGGAACAAGTGCGTTCAATATAGCAGAAAACTCACATGTAACAGTTGGGGATTTACTCACTTGAAAACAGAAATCTGAAAGTGTATCATTAATTAGTTAACTATTATTAAGCTGCGAGCTAACAATGCTACCAACTGTAGCATGATGGCATTTTCCAGCGTCTACTTTTCAACATACTGTACATTTATACTGGAAAATCTGTCCTATTTCCTAACCCTGCCTTCAAAATGCCTGTCAAGTATGTGTGATGACGTTCACACGGCTGTGTCTGCTGAGAGAGTAATACATAAAAAGATCGCAAAACGGGAACTGTGGCGAACAACGTGGAATGCCAGCTGTGAGGAGGACGGACACAGAGGTCAAACAAACCTTTATTATTCACTGTTAAGAAATCTGGAGACAATATTTAGTGTGCGGGACTGCATCTGGAAGATGCATTTACTCTGAGGCTTTCACTTTATCAACAAGGATACTAAAAGTTGTGATTTTGTAAAGACGAACGAAAAGATGAAATTACTTAGAGATAAGGACGCAAACAAGAATTTGGCTTCCAAACATCCACGTTTGATTTGACTTTGATTCATGAGTCGACAGCACTGCTCACTGGTACAGTAGAAAAAGCCTGCGAACAATTTTTGTCATTTTTTAAATTTATTTCCTCAACTTAATTTATTCCGATTCTCAACAACTTATCAAATCACCACGACCTCTTCTGATGAGGATTTTGAAATCCCAGTTACATTTTCTCACTGACTTAGCTTTTATTTGTGATTTAAACTAAGAATGCATTACATCATTTGATTCACAATAAAATAAAATCAGTATTATTTTGTGGATCTAATTTCATTCCACGTCAATATCCAATAGTATCTTAATGCTTTTCTACAGTATTATAATTTTAGATGTCGTTTTTCTCCTATGCAGCACATTCACTACTGCAAGACGTATCAAAAGCCTTCAAATTAATTTGGACTGTAGCTGCATAATTTCACTCTGAAAGGCAGTTTTGGGAAGTTTTTTCCCTTCCTTACGGTCCTGCTTAACTTTCCCTGATGGCAAAATTGGCTCCTCATTCAGGATTGTTTGTCACAGTTTGGATTTTTTGAAAACGATTTTTCATTTCACTGACTGAAAACATGGACAAGTTTGAATTTTCAGTTCATTTTTTTTTTCTTTTCTTTTTTTAAGGAACGGCATGTTTTCTTGTCTTTGCCGTTTTGAAGAACTGCAGAGGGAATTTGACCTCTGTGTGTTTCATAGATGACATTCCGTGTTCATTTATCTAATAATGCCCATCATTTTTCAATGCCAGGTCTAATTAATTCCTCAGCAGAAAAAAAGTTAAGATCATTTTGACAACAAATTAGCACAAATTACTTATCAAATATTTACCATGGCAACCTTGTTATCTCTATGATCAATATGCCACATTTCTGCACAAGGATCCAACTCCCCGTTTGAGCTACATAACAGTCTGGATTAGCTTATGCATAAAGCAGTATATTAAACTGTGCTGCCTCCACAGCAGCAACATCTTCCTATGTTTTATATCTGTGACTAAACTTTATTAACCATCAGAACCGTGCCCTCTCAGTCGCTCTATAAGACAAGTGGATAAAAGACGCACCCGGATGCTTTTCACCAGCGCGCCAGGGGGCGACTCCTGCAGCGCGATGGTCTCAGATGTGTCTATGGTGAAGTACAGGTGTATGGGACATTCATCTGCGACCTGACTAGATGCTCTCCTCTCTGAAAGAAACACACCAGCGGATGTGGTTAAAACGTGCTTGGTGTTGCACTGTTGCTGTTGCCGCGGAGATGGTGGCACTCACGGTTGCAGTCTACTTTCTCGGCGTGAGTCAGGGCTCCGAGGAGAAGGCAGAGCACGACGGTCTCAAACGCCAGCATCTTCTTCGTCTTCTTCTTCTTCTTCTTGTCCTGCTGTCTAAAACGTAGAAGAAGGAAAAAAAGAAAAAAAGAAACGAGGCACACATGAGTTGACACAAACGTTGCTGCTCTATCCAGGCTGGCAGATTGTTAAAATGTAAAGTGTTAGGAGCAAACTGCTAAAATACAAATGAAACTTGCTTTGTTTCAGTCATGGAGCGTTAGTTTGTTGTCTATAACATTCTGAACAGGATTTCATCTAGTCTCTGAGTCAACTGTTTCAGATTAAAAATCCAGCAAACAATGGCAGAGAGAACAAAATGGCTGTCACACAATTAGTTATATTAATGACTTCATTGCACACCAGTAAAACAGAGTTTAAATTAAAGCCTTAAATGAGAAGCAACTACCAAACTCCAGCTATAAACTGTAGAAATCCACTCAGCCATCCTGCTTTCAGCGTAGGAAAATATTATTTACAGGCTGTTTACACAAAAGTAAACTGATTACAGCTACATATTTTTGATGAATTTGATCCTGTGTGCAGCCAACAGCCTCATAATTAGTTTTTAGTCAGTTAAAGTCTGCTGCCCCCTAGGGGATGTCATCACTGTCACAGTCAGATTAACCTGTACGTTATGGTCTTGGACAGCGTTTTCCCAACCCTGGTCCTCAAGGCACACTGCTCTGCATGCTTAACTGTAGATGTATCTCTCCTCTAACGCACCTGATTCAGATTATTGTAGTTCAGTAAAAACCTGTTCACCAGCCATCAATTGAAATCACGTGTGCTGAATCAAGGAAACGCCTAAAACATTAAGGGCAACATGCCTTGAGGAGCAGGCTTGGGAAACACTGGGGGGAACACTCAAGTGCTGAAAGAAAGAGTTTGTATTACTTATCTGCATATCCAGTCAGTAATGGATGTACACATTGAAGTTGGTATGTAATTTGTTTCTGCCAAATCTATTTCATGGATTTCTCTTAAGGAAGACCATTAATCTCTAAAATCTGTAACCCGGTAAAATGTGTGCTGGATGTTTTTGAGATTTTTAAAATCACTCAAACATTTACAATATATTTGGAAACTTTTTTTTTTTTTTTTACATCAGGGCCGCTTTCAGAACGTTCTAAAGTCTTAAATTCATGTATCTAAAAGTAAAGCCTTAAAATGCCTTAAATTCATTTTTTTAAGCGCCTCCCTCACTGCAGCCCTTGTCACCTGTCTTCCTTATCTTTGTTTGTTTTTCTTTGGATGGGTTGTACTGAAGTACATTTTGTTAAGCTTCTATACAACAATAAAAGCAATCTGATTTTGAAAAACAAATAAGCTGGCCTTAAATACGTTATTCACAGGTTTTAAGTTTCATCGTGGCAAAACTATTTAATTTCATATAGCTATTTTATATTCATTTTTTTTCTCATGGGACGTTTCTGTCTGGGAAAAGTTTGAGTTGCATGAAGACATCTTCATTGTATTCTTTAACTCGAGGCTATCGATAATCCACTGCTAACATACACTGCTAGCTATCTAGCTAGCTGGCTTCCTTGTGTCTATAGCCAAAAAGGGCAAATGCAAATCTATTGCCAGTTGGCTCGATGAAGTTCGTTCATTTCTGTGGAGATACAGGTCTTAAATTTCATTCATAGTGGTCTTAAAAAGTCTTGAATTTGAGTTGGCGAAACCTGCAGAAACCCTGGCTTTACATTGAGGCAGCCAGGAGAATCACAAAACTAAAGCGGACTCACGCACTGGACTGGATGAGTATACCCTGATCACAAATTCCTTTAAACACAGTTTGTATAGATAGAAAGAGCTGTAATATAAAAAAAATAGAATCTGTACTTTCCCCCCCCCCACCCCACTCTTAATATTTCACATCATCAATCTAATTGCAATATGAGACAAAGACAACCGGAGTAAATATAAAAAGGCAGTTTTTACATTATTTTATTTATTAAAAGGAAAGTAGCTAAACAAAGCGTAGCGTTGTGCTAACGAGCAACTAGTTTTTCATGCACTGGACAAATTTTAGGCCACTCTTCTATGTAGAAAGGTTTTAATATTCCCAATTGGGAGGAGCTTGGAATGAATGTGGGCCGTGCAGCAGCAGCTAGATCACTCAAACCTTCATTTTTGCTTTTGTTTAGCCAATCAGAGGTGGACATAAGGTTGCTTGGTTTACTGTTAACTCATGAATACCATGAGTTTGATCAAGGTATTCACGTACAATCCATAGTTCCAACAATTACATGAAGTAACTCAGTAATCCAGGTCCAGAAGCAGTAAATGAGCACCAGACCATCACACTGCCGTCACCATGTTTTGACTGTAGGTACGACCTTATTCTGAAATTCTGTATAAGTTTTAGAACAGATGTAACTGAACACACAGTTTCCAAAAGGGTCCAGTTTTTCTTTTTTCTCATCAGTCGTCAGAATATTTTCCACAAATGTCTTGAGGATCATCGAGAGGTTTGTGGCAAATGTGGCCAAAAAACAAAAGTGGTTTTGCTCTTGGAACTTTATCATGGATCATGAACTCTGACCTTCTCTGAGGAACGTGAGCCCTGCATTGGATTAGATGTTAGTTTTATTCTCCCAGGTGACAATCTTGAAGGAACCTCCACTGCCTCTGGGGAAAACAGTTTGGACCATTAACAAAAAGTTTTCTGTCCAAACTTTTTGCCATGAGGGCCAAAGTCGTTAAATAGAAGGCGCTTGGGGTCTTAAAGATTGTAAATATTGCATAAGATTTTTAGAACTAACCTTTTGTACTTGTCTGCTTGGTAATAATCTAAAATCTTTCGATTTTATCAAAAAGAAGAAAATAGTTGGATTTTTGTAGAAAATTCATCTGTGAATCATTGCAGCTATAAAATATTAAAAAAAACGTCCACAGTTTAACATTTTTGGCAGGTTGATTGTTTTCTTAATTTGAAAAGAAGTAAAATTTACCTTTGGGAAAAAGTAGGCCGGCTGTTTTTGATTCTAGTTGCCTCAAAATTAAAATGAATGCAAAAATGTTGTCCTAAAAAATGTCCATCTGCATCAACCACCTATAACTGCAGGTCAGATTTGCTCTTGTCTCGAGCAAAATCCCACAGAGGGCCGCAAATGGCCCCCAGGCCGCACTTTGGACACCCCTGCACTAGATGTAAGAAATATCGCCTCGTTGCACAGATAATCACACAAAATCAAATGGCGGTGCAGCCACACAATGATTCACTTTGGACAGATGGTTGTTTCCTGGACAGCTGGACTTGGATAAAGTCTGTATCGGTTGAAAGAGTGAACGGATGTGTCTTTAGGTGTTTGTATCTTAGCTTCCTACCAAATCCTGAACCATCTGTGACCCAAAGGTTGAAACGTCGCATGCAGTGTCCTTTAATACCACAAAAAGCCCAAACTAAATGCTGCTCTCTAGATGGGGAGCAGAAATAACATGTAAACAATTATCCTCCCGTGTCCCTGTTATTTGTCACTATACACGAATCTGAGCAACTTACAGCAAGTAAGTGACAGTCACTGAGTTTATGCAATTTACAAAAACCTCAAAACCCTCACGAAAAACAAAATGTCTGCCACTTTAGAGGGAGAAAACACAGGATAATTATCTATCCGGCTTCGAGGATCTGCAATTAAACAACCTACCAACTAATCCTAAACATTTGAGCCCACATGGAAAGAAATAATCACTTTAGACACGTTTTCCAAAGGACGTTTTCTTACTCATCATTCTTAGCTCTCCTTTAACTGTGTTTTAACTGTCGACTAACGGATTAGGGGGGCCACGCGCATTTCTGTGGCGCCCTCGCGCGGACAGAAAACCACGCAGTGGAGAGGAGTCGCTCCTGCAAATGTTTTCCCTCTTCTCCAAGGAGCCTAATCCAGTCACCTCACTGCGCAAGCGAAAATCACGCAAAAACAAATATGCAAACTAGCGTGACACTGAGCTTCAAGAAAGTTTGGAAGTTTTCAGAGGCCGCGGATGCTCAGATCAAACTTTAATCAAGCATAAGTTTTGGGTTACATTTCATTAAAAGAAGATGAGATATACATTAGTTCAGATACAGCAAGAGTAAGGACAACCACCATCTGGAGGGCTTGTTGTGCGTAAAAGAGCGCAGCTTACCTGGACTGTTGGGCACTTCAAACTTTTACGCACAAAGCTGGTTATGTCCTCATCTCCACAGAAGGGAAAAGCTGATGGAGGGAAAACCAAAAGGGGAGGAATTCTGGAGGACAACGCGGGAAAGAAAAGCTCCGAGATGTGCGCTTACTTCCCGCAGCAGAGAGCCGTCCTTTCGCCCTGCCGTCCCGGTCCCAGCCCCAGCCAGAAAAAAAAAAAAAAAAAAAAAGTCCCGATCCCTCCTCCGAGGAGCGCGCGCGACACACGACGGTGTGCGCCGCTGTCCGCGCGGGGGCGCCCTGGCTCCGTCGGAGCCCGCGTGCACGCGCGGACGCGGACCGTCAATGGTCAGCTAGTTTAAAGGGCCGCTCGCTCGCTGCAGTCTGCGCTCGTGGGCGGATTTGACTTCAAACCGGGTTACGATGCCCGTTTGGCATCAGACGGCGTGGACACATGACCAGCCTGGGGGACAGATGCAGAATGCTTAGGATGGACTTATTGTTGTTGTTATTGTTGTTATTATGATTTAATCTCAAACATGTGGAGGGATCGAAGTCGTATAGAACAGGATAGAGAACAGACTGAACGCCCTCAATACTCATAAAGACACACATGCGCATGAATGCCTGAGGGTCTGGAGGCCTGTTTGTGATTAGTAGGCAGAGTAAGGGGAGTTTACAGCCGGAGTAAACACTTACAGCCCGACCATGAGCCTTCTCATCATGTTTATACATTCGTAGGTGCACCAGTTCTCTCCCCCCACCATGTCTTTGAATGATTGTGCCCATAGTGGGAGGTATTCCTGTTTGCGTTGGGAAATTTGGCGAATTTGCACAGAGGAATGAACAGTTTAACAGCTGAACTTTTATTTAGCTTGACTTTTGCTAATTATGTATGCGAAGGTCGTAACCATCTGGCCCAGAGAGCAAAAAGGCTAAAGGGGCTTTTTTTTTTAGCTTTAAATCATGTTATAATGTTGTTCCCTCATCAAACACATACTTGGACTGTCGCCTTGATTCTTTAAACTCCATAGCAACCAGTCAGCTGTTGCTTTATGAGACCAGGCTCAAAGCTCCAGTTTCCAAGCTTCCTCCTCACAGAGCAACAGAGCAGCCCGTACCCTGTCAGCTCCTTCAGACTAGCCAGCATCAATTAGCAAACAGGTGGAGGAGCTGTGCATCTGCTGAGCTCATTGTAGGAGCTACTTCTCAATGCAACGCTGGTGAAAACGTTGTTAAAGGGTTAATAGAGGAGCGACGTTGTTATGACTTCTTGACGACGAAGTGTCAGAAAGAGCAAGAGTTTTTTTTAAAGGGACAGAGGCCCAAATTCAATAAATTTTACATATATACAGCATTTTTACAACAACTGAAGGTAATATAGTTACTTGATTGCACTGTAAAATAGGACAACGTGGCTGGAAAACACACGAGCTCCTTCAAACAGCTTTTGGATTATACCAAGCCGTCTTCAGATTTTGTTCCACAGCAGCAACAAATAAATAAAAACAATGAAATGTTTGGCATTTTCTCAGACTGAACAGAGATGATCTGTGAACATTATCATTTTCAAGTCTCTTCAGAGATCTTCAAGTCTGGACTTTGACTGGGCCACTCCAACACATGAGGATATTCTGATCTAAACCATGCTGTGTGGATCTGGCCATAGGTTTAGAGTCGCTATCTTGCTGAATATCTGATTGGACTGATGTCTTTTTAGCCTTAGACAATTTTGTTTTCAGAAATGTCTTATTGTGCTTCCCACAGTACCATCAAGTCGCCCTCATCAAACTAATTGAAATTGGCGTCAAACGTTTGTGCAGCAAACATTTCCGTTTGTGCCGCTATCATTTTAAAGATCTTGATAAATGTTTCCAGAGGTCATCAGAGGTCAACCAGTCACTCCACGTTTACAAAATCAATCAAAAAATAAGGTGTCAATCAATTGCTTCATATTTGTGCAGCAACATTTTTTGTTTGTGCTGTTACAATTTTAAATATATTTTTTTAAAGTGTCCAGAGGTGACATTAACAAAATCAAACGAAGCTGATATAAATTAATTGTGCTGCGTTTGTGCAGCTAAAATGTTTTGCAGCACAGTCTGTTGACATCAAAATGGTTTGATTTTGTAAATGTGGACCGGCTGGTTGACCTTTGACGACCTCTGGAAACATTTATCAATTTCTTTAAGAAATGGCGGCGCAAACAAAAAATGTTGCTGCACAAACTCAGCAAAACTGTTTGACACAATTTTGCTTAATCTGAAGAAGGTGGGTGAATGGGGCAGAGGGCCAGGGGGCAACTATGACCAGCTTTCCCCAGCATGGCATTTGAAAAAGTTCAAGGGGTGTGAATACTTGTGTGCCTCAAAGGTTAAAATACAAATGGAAATAGTATGTAATGCTTGAAGAAACAAAAACTTTGTGTGAACTAGGTTGACTCAGCCTTGAGTTTCAGAGAGCTTTTTTGCCAAATGCGGAGATGGAAAAAAAAAAGAAAGAAAGAACGAAATGCTAAGACAGGAAAGGGGATAAGAAGAAGAAGGCCAGATGCAAACCAGAGTTATTACCGTGAAGATCCTTTCTCTATCTGTGCTGCGGAAGGGCTTTTCCTTAAAAAGAGAAGGATAGACGAGTTGAGCGCTGTGGGATGGAGAGATGTGGCGGAGGTGGAGAGATGGGGGGGCAAAGAGAAGAAGGGGGTGTTCTGGTCTCTCCGGGAGCGGTGACTCACGGAATAGGAATGACCTTCCTCCCAAAGCAGTTTCTGCTTCTGCTTCCCTCTGTCTCTCTCACACACAGCCTCTTTATTATTAGTTTTTTTTAAATTTAATTTTTCTCTTTTTTTTTAAATTAATTTCTTCCACATGGAGCTAAATAGTGTTTCAGTCCAAGGAAGGACGGGAAGAAGTTGGACCAGGAGGGGGATTTCTGCAGAACCAGGACGAGCAGGGGGATTTCTGCAGAACCAGCTCCAGAAATATAAACATCTCGTTTCTGCACATATTGCCAGAACAGCATTCTTTTTTTTTTTTCCTATTGTACTGAAGATGTTCAAAAGCTTGACTTGATTCAGGCAGAAAATTGCACAAGCAAACGAGAATTAACACACAGATCAAGTCACAGCAACAACTTTTGAACGCGACCTTGCGGTTCTTTGTACATCTGATGCTTGCTTTGTACGGACGCGATGGGTGAAATTTGAATCGGAGAATCTACGTTTAGCCTAAAAACATCGAGATGGCTGAACGAAACATTCGGTTAGGTTAACACTGACCCTGTTTTTCTGCTGCTTCTTTCTCCAGATGTGGATGCTGCTCAGACAAGACAGCTGGGAGAAGTTATCTCCAGTGCACCACACACACACACACACACACACACACGCACGCACACACACACACACACACACACACACACGCACGCACGCACGCACGCACACACGCACACACACACACACACACACGCACGCACTCACATCAGTCTGTGCGCAGCAACGTGCAAATTTAAAATCAAATCCATATGGCAAGCTTATGTGATTTCCAGAGAATCTTGCAGGAAAAGGGTTGCACTTTGGGACGTCGAGTAAGATTTCAGAGATTTTAGTTTCGCCGCAACCGCTTCGTTCAACAGAAATTACGAGGAAAAGCCGCGGCGGAGCCAAAGCAAATTTGAAAAAGAACAAACTCACACTGTTCAGAAACCGAGCCGCATGCACGCGGACCTTATATTTATACGCGCGTAAATCACGCACAGAAAACATGCGGCGCTCGAGGCGGACACACCCGTGCGCGAGTATGTGCACAGTCACGCAAACACATAACGCAGAGGCCGATGCGGTAAGTGGATTTGGGGGCCCCGTCAGCTGCTTTTAAGGACAACACGGACGCAGGAAGACATGAATCAAGAGAGTGCAGACGAACCATCTGCATGGCGTCCAGATTAAGCAGTGAGTGAAAAGTCGAGATCAAAGGGAGAAAAGTCGAGAGCTGCAGTTGAGGATTGTTGTTCCAGTCTGATGTGTAATATGAAGCATGTGTCCTGCCGAGAATCAAATGTTGTATTTATATTTGCAGTTACATAAATCTGAATGGCAAAAACAATGATGCAGGAGTACTAATTGTGTTGTAAAACACCTTTTATCTCCGCGGGAGGAATTTCTTCTTGGCATTTGTACAAGAGTTAAGAGAGGTCACCTGTGATGCAAAGCAGAAACCCTGAAATTGGTCTTTTAAGACGAGGCTGCAGGCAGGGAGATTAACAGGCAGATACCCGCTGTTGTGAGTCCGAGGCTGAAAATGGCCAAGACAGCAGGTGAAACGTGGACGTGATTTTCCATTTTACCTAAAGGAGACATTCATTGATATCCCAGTGGGAAACCCAATAAGGATGAGCTCAAAGTTTAATATCCAAGATAGACCAACTATAGCAGGGCTAAGTTATCATATGTTGCTTCATATATGCAACATGAAGCATTTAGGATGGTTAGTTTATTAGCTTCCCTGTACTGTAATAAACTAACCAGTACAGTTATGCCAAAATTGGTTCACTGAATGCGTTTTATGAGAGTGAGATAAAAACCTTAAAGCAGGGTTCTGAACATTTCAACACCATATGAAGACTCAATATAGAGCTTGACAGAGAGGAAGCTCCTATGAAGGGTAAAGATTTGGGGCTTTTACTTGTTGGAGTTGTAGATGGTTGTCACACTGCTTTATGCTAGTAAAGAAGTTGATCAGGGGAAAAAACACTCATAAAATTCTGTGGGTAGCACAAAGTAGGAAATGTTTTTTAACAAGCATAATTATCCATCCCAAAGGAAATACACCCACAAGGAACAGAACAGGCCCTAAGACAGAACCCTGGGGCATCACCCACCACATCATAGCTATTTTTTACTGCATGATTCAGCTCTCAAAATGCTAAGTGCTCTTCTAGAAAGAAAGATGTGGAAATCATTTTAAAAAAGATTGCAGACAACTTGACCAAATCTAAACTCCGATCATCATAATGTGGTGGTCAACAATGAAAAGTGAGATGAGTGGACTTATAAAAGTGGCTGACCTGCATCTGTAGAAGTAGAAAATTACTACTCCACTGGGATCAGATGATGGAAGAAATGTTAACCCCCCACACTCCATCCATCCATCCATCCATCCATCCACCCATCCATGATCATATCATAGGAATTACATGTCTTTTTTTTGATGGAAAATGGACAGATGTTTTTTTTTTTTAATGATCTCTAAGTTTACTTCAGTGTTATCATTTATAAATAAGTTATTTTGTAAATAAACAAAATTACTTAAACAGAAGTTTTTTTTACAGTAAAGATGAAATCCTGTTCTCCGCGATGCAGGCAGGTCAATGTTTATATTCCATATGCAGACATTTATTTAGATTATGTAAAAATGGTCACACATAAAGTCACCATCATAACTTTGTCAGCATTTTCTAATCTTTGCAGAAATCACCGCCATGTGAAAGAGCTAAACTAATGTGCTACATTGCACTAAAAGTCTGCTTTTTACTTGCCTTTTCTGATTTGATGGTAGAGCTGCTTTACTTAAATTACCGTTTTCCTTCAATAGTGGTACAGAAACAAATCGAGCAGAAAGACTTGGGTGTAAAACAACCTTTATTGGAAGAGATCTTGCAACATCACAGAGGTTTTGTGTTTGCAGTTTAAAAAATATCTTCTTTGGACAGCTTGTGTAGAGGCTGATACACAGCGGGTAATAGCACCGTGGATAAAAACAACAGTTCAGTAGCACTGGTCACTGTAAATCATATGAAACCAGCAGGCATGAGGGCCAGCTGAGACGGGCCTCCAGGGGCCTCTTGAGGCCCTTCAGGTTTCTTCTCAACTTTTAAGTGTGACAGATGTTTTCTATCTCACTGGTGTGTGTGTGTGTGTGTGTGTTTAGGCTGCTGTTTGTCCCAAAAGGCCAGAAAACACATCGACTCCAGCAAAACTGTTGATGAAACAACCAGCCAAGAATTTGCACACACACATGTTGAGTCTAGCTGTCTTCGCTAGTACCAGTTAAAAAAAGGGGCCCGTCTACTGCCACATCCTGCTGTTTTGTGGGTGATTGAATTTCCAACACAGTGCTGTTTCATCATTTTTCCCTATGAACCTTTCCAATAGATGTAATTAAAACAAAAAAAAACAAAGCGATACGTCAGCCAGGAACCAGACCTAACCAGGGCTGCTCTCTTTAAATTTGCGTTATGGTGGCAGAACACATTTGAACGAGGCTCCAACATTTACCATAACCAGCAGTAGCTCCGGTCCTGGAGAGCAAAGCGAGGGTTCAATTAAGCCTCTCTGTTTGAAGTTTCATTGGTTGAATCAAGTCAAAGCTAAGAGTGCTAGAGAAGTACAGAGTACCTGAGGAGAAACCGGTCCAGACGTAGAGTAGAGTAAGCAAAAATGTGGCTATCATTGACGACTCTCCAGGATCACAGTACACTCCTTTGGATTTGGACCGTTCTACTTTGAGTTCTAACTCAAGGCAGAAAGATTTCATCCGTGTACTGTCAGATTCATCGAATAGTGGTGTATAGAGACGAAGATAGTCTGCCTTGGAGGGTCAACTCAAAGTAAAAGAGTCATTCTCAAAACATATTTACATTTATCCGACACTACCTTCTCTTGATTTCAAACATACTTGAACACAGTGTACTGTAAATGAGTGAGACTGAATATTCATAATTGGTCTAAAAGATCTAAAGCGTGTACGTCCTTTTTAGTTCACCCTCTGGGGCAAAGAGACCCTGCGGCTGACGGTTTGGTGGAAGACCCCGCGGAGGAGGGACGGGTAGTCGGTAACGCGGAACAGGTGGCGCTGACCGTAGCTGATGTCTTGCTGCTGCCCTCTGCTCACCAGAGTGAGGAGGTTGGCCTCGTTGACCTGGCTTCCCACCGAGATGACGAAGACCTCGATACCGGCGTCCGCGACCTCGCGGACTCGCTTCTCCAGGACAGCCCCGGTGACTCTTTGAGACCGGCCGTCAGAGAACAGCACCAGCTTCCTCCTGGATCCGGACGCGTCGCCGCGGCTAGGCAGAGAGCTAATGGCGAACTGCATGGCCTGCAGAACGTCGGTGCCTTCGTTTTGGAACTGGGCTTCTTCGATTTTAGACGCCAGCTGGGTGTAGTTGTTGGTCAGAGGCTGCTCCAAGCGGGGGCTTCTTTGGCTGTACTGGCCCACGGCCACTCTGACCACGACGCCTCGCTCTCTCTCTGCGGTGAGGAAACGTTCGGCCAGGCGCTTGACGAAGGCCTTGCTTATCTCAAAGTTCTTCTGGCCCACACTGGCTGAGCTGTCCATCAACATCAAAATGTTGGTGCTCTGAGAGAAGTTGACTGCAGTGAAAAACAGAACAAACAAGAGAGGAAACGATCAGGAAAACATTTGATAATGGATGCTTTCGGTGGCGCCGTGACGGAAAAGAAAGATAACTGACTGAACGGACAGCATCCCTGTCTCTGCTGAGGAAAAAGTATTTCCACAGCATGAAACTGCTACGGAATGAGAGGTATAGTGGGTTAAGGGTAATTATAAGAGTAATTTCTCCACCACCACACAGTATGCTAGAAAATTGAATTTTGATTTCATCCACATGTTTGCTTGGGGCAGAAGTAGAACCAAGATTTCAATGAGTTTTATTTTCTTGCATAAGAGCACAGAACACAAAAAGCGCACCACACTTTATTAGAACAAAACTTGTTAAAGCGTTTAAAAGGCCCCCTTTCCTTCCGCTTCACAATAAAACAATAATTTGTGGTGTTGTATCATAAAATCTCCATTAATACTTTTAAGTTTGAGGAGAAAAATAAATTCGCCTTTTGAACCCTACTGTGGAAGTATTGCAAAGGAAATAACAAAAATGAGAAAAACTTACTCGGACATTTGTAGTCCGGGCATCTCTTTGCTGCAAAAACCAAACACACAAAAAAGCAACAGTCGTTTAATAAAACTCATTTCGGAATATATATAGCGTATGAAATAAATGGCTGCAAATGTTTAGCCGTGTTGTACTTTGACAGATATTGGCCGTGATATTCTGCAGGAAGCTGTCCTCCAGCAGAACACCAAAATTATCCAGGACAGTGGGAAAGTCTGGTTGGGGGTCGTTGGCACACTTCACAGACTGAAGCTGTTCCTGGTTGGGCTCGCGACCTGAGTAGTCCTTAATTCCTAAACTGCCCACCTAGCATTGAGGCAAGAAAACATACGGTTAACCAAATAAGAACATAGGAAAGTACAAAATTCACCTTGCAGGTGTCACCTAACTTCACTCACCATGATACCGTGTCCGCAGAGCACATCGAGGCGACTCGTGTCTCTGATGATATCAGAGCGTCCATCAGTGAGGACGAGAACCACTTTGTTCTCTTTCTTCATCTCTCTGACCATGGTGTTCATAGTAACTTCCAGGGCCTTGCCTGTGGAAGTGGCCTCAGCCTTCCAGGGCATGTCTCTCACCTCCCTGAAAATCAGAAACGCACGCATTTCCGCCAGGAAGCTTCATCAGCAAGATCAGTGGCGTTTCACAAAAGCAACGGCAGCTTGACGTGACGAAACACGTCAAGCTATTTGAAGCCGTTTCAAGTAACGTTCGGTCCTCACGAAACTGCTCTTTTACAGGTTTCTGCTTACGACAAGCTGATACTGTGGCAAGGAAATGAAAGAGACCTGATTTTAGCCGCACACAAGATTCATAAGACAAGGCGTTGTAGATTACGTGACTCGTGTGATGAGAAAAACGTGTTTCCATTGCAGTTTAGCAAAATCCTGTAATTTCAATACGGCTGAAAAACAACCTCATCCAGATCGTAATTCCAATCTGTGCAGTTTTATGGTCAATGGAAACACAGCTGGAAGCACAAAATAATACACCAAACTGGCACAACTTGCTCCATTTCATTCAAAATGCCTGTCAAAAACTTTCAGAAAGCAAAACTATGTCAAATTTAATTCCAAAGCAAAATATGAAGCAAAAATGCTTTTATTCTAGTTACATATATGCATCCAAAGTTATGGAAAAAACGTCAGTGAATCCTCGAAGGTTAAAAATTGTAGCTCGATCATTGGAGATGTATATTATATACATGCTAAGATTTGAATGTAAGTTTGCACACAGCACAGCTAGCCATACTCTAGGACCAGTTCCACAAATTTCTAGGCATGTTTAGCAAGGCAGAACATAGCTAACTGAGGACAGACCTTAACTCATCCCGTTCTCAGAAAGAAAACAAACATAGTGTGACATGCTAAAATTGCTCATTTTCACATTAGGAAAGACGCCAGGAAATTAAAATAGTCAAAAAACCGCGGAGTCAAACAGAAAGCCACAAATTGAGTGATAAGAAAAGGCGGGAAGCATCTGGTTGTGTGTTTGTGAACTCACTGTTTGAACTCGTGGAGGCTGGTCGTTAGCTTTATGATCTCTTGGAAATCTGACCCGCTGTACTGGACAACACTGACGGTGGACTCGTTCAGCGCGAACTGGAAAGGAAAACACTGAAGTGTGAATGAATGTTTTGATCTACTCTGTGTGTGTGTGCGTGTCGTGTCTGCAAGCATTCATTTTGCTCTGTCAACATTTCAGCGTCACACCCTTCCTGACTAATTGCATCCAAAGTGGAAGCGGAGAGTCACTGGAGAGACATAAGAGTGTGTTCTCAAAAGAAAAGAAACACAACAGCACAATGTTTCATTCTTACTTTCTATTTTCAGCATCTGACCTCAGAGTTTTTTGTTTTTTTCTTAAAACCCCAGAAAAACAGTCATTGAAAAGGCTTATGTAAACAACTTATTCCACAAAGGTCAGATGCAGGGTGTCCCACTGAGGCTTGGCATGAAACGGAAAATATGAAAACAATGCCGTCATGTGAGTCAAATCCACAAATGTGTCATTTTTACCAAATCCGAGTCGAGCCTCGAGTCTTTCAGGGCAGACTAAAAGTGAAATCTCAACTCTTTCAAAAGGCAAATCCATCTCAAAGTGAAAATCAACTCGCAAGTGTTTAATAGGCAGGTTCGAGTCTTTTACGAGGAAATCCAAATAACGTTCAAAGTCTCTTGATAAGGTAAGTCCATGTCAAGTCTCAAGTCTCCTCCCAGGAGTGAATCTAAGTAAAATCTGAAGTATTTAAGTGCCAAATCCAAGGCAAGTTTAAAGTCTTTAAATGTCTTTAAAAGTATTAAAGTCTCTGAGGGGGAAATACAGCAAGTCTTGAATCTCTTCAGGACAAGTACAAGTCAAGTAATTGAAGTGCAAGTCCAAGTTAATTCTGATATCTCTGAGGTCCTGGTCCAAATCATCCAATTCCACATGTAAACAGACTTTACTAAATTCTGTACATCATTTAGAAAAGTATTAATAAAGGATATTTACCCCATTAAAAACATAAATGTTACTTAACGCGAAAAGCAAAGCCAACAGAAATGGGACAATTTTTGGATGGAATCAAAGGGGATGTTCTTTTATTTTGAAAGTATTTAACACCTGCCACCGCTTCACTGCCTAGTTGATTTTTTGGGGCTTTAGAAGCTGTTTTTCTTTATGTCGGAGGATTTGCAAATGCGTGGTCAAAGGTGTTACCTTCACTTGATGGTCTTTAATCAGTCTGCCAATAACTGCGATGATGAAATCTTTGGCAAGAGCAAAGTTCGTTGAACCGATACTCTCCGAACTGTCCACGACAAACACCAGGTCCACAGAGGCACACTTGCACTCTGAAAAACACACACACATAAAATCATAAAGAATAAGCTGCGACGTGCCCGCCGAGAACAAGATGTAAGGTACAACTTCCAAACTCACCGCAACAAGCTGGGAAGCGATTGGAAGCGGGAAGAAAGGAGAAACAAGGTCAACGTTATTCACCGTAGAAGAAGAAAGCAGGAAACAACCCGAGACGAGCGAACGTGAAGGCCGAGCCTCCGACTTACAGCAAAGCTTCATGATGATATCCAGAATTTCACATTCCTGTGGGGAGAGACGGAGAGCGGGTTAGGCTACGGCCGTATCACGTCACATTGCATTCAAATTCAAAACACAGGCAGAGATCCCAGAGAGTTTCAAACTCCTCCGAAAGAAAAACAGGACATGACAATGACGATGCTGTGCTGGGAAGACTGAGACCTGGACGGGTTTTAGAGCTCAGGAAATTAAATGTGGAGCTTGGACTGAACGTATCATATCAGGTTCTGATTCGAAAGTAGCACCGGCTGGAGGAGGAATTAATTCAAAAGGTCCTCTCACATCTGGCCAGAATGAGGTCAAGAGTTCACAATAAGTTAACAGAGCTTTTTTCTTTTTGATACTCACATCAGTTCCTGGTGGTCCAGGCGGCCCAGGAGGACCCTGGGAAAAAAAACAGACAGAAAATAAGAGCAATGAAAAATGATAGAGACACCCCCCGACAGATGTCTGGGTTTATTTAACAAATAATAAAAAAAAAAGTGTCTGGATTGACTTAGGATGACGGAGCAAGTTTTGCAAGAAATCTTTTTTATTTTCGGGGTTTCTTCGGAAAACCGCCGCACCATGTGACTGCGAACCAGATTCCCACCATCTCCGAAGCCACATCCACGCCCACGCATTCGCCGTCGTCCTGCAACAACCTTTGAATCTCCCAAACGTTTACGACGGCAGGCAGCGTTTCTTCTTTTTCACTCAGCTGCAGGGGAAAGCCATGTGTTTTTGCTTTAGCAGCTATTAAAACTCAGTTTGAGGGCATTCGTTTCTGACGCCAGCGCATCGCGCAGGAACAAACAGGAACAGGAACAAACGAGGACATGATGCAGACTTCGGCCCGATGCAGCATGTAGAATAGATACTAAACGGAGAGGAGGAAGGAAAAAAGGAGGCAGGAAAATGAGGGAGAGGATTGCGAAAGGGTAGAGTTCACTTATGGGTTGTTTTGGCGTTTTACATCATTTTACGCTGCAAGGATGTGAATTGCTATTTTCCCTCTTACAGATTCATTCTGGTTCGCTAAATCACGACATGATGTAATGGACGGATTCATAAAATCAGTTCTGTACCAGAAAATCCTGAAGGGAAACGTCACAGTTTGCTTGTGCAGCAGGAAACAGGTCTACATCTGAATTTGGCAAAATTACAAAAGACAACCCTCTTCTGAGAAGACTGGGCAAATATTCCTCCAGAGGAATTTTAAATATTTACAGAGAATTATTGCAAACACGTAATGGCATTTATTGCAAGCAAGGGTGGATAACTTTTCTCCTCCTACTTAACAGATTTTTTTTTTGTAGTTTATTTCATTAGTTTATGAATACTTCATTTAACTACAAGAAATCATAAATGCAAGGGAGCAGAAAGGTGCATAAACTTGTAATATCTGCCACCTATTGGCTATTCAACTGAGAAAACTTGAATTCAAGAGCTTTTTCAAAGACACCAGCTTATTCAACGACAGACGGCTTCATCGTAAGGATTTTAAAATGTATTTTAAATGCAGAAAGATGTTTAGATTGCTTTACCTAACTGTGAAGACACCTTTAATTGAAATGCTTTTAAGTTCTATTTTATTTCTGTTTTTACAAATCTGTTTTGCATAATGTTTGGAACAAAAAAATAAGAATTATATGCTTTGTACATACATTTCCAAATATTGTACTCAACTCATTAAGTTTCAGTAAGTTTAAACATTGGGTTTAAAATGCCACTTACTACTAACTTCTCTCTTCTGTAAAAGAAAAATCGATTAGTCGGGCTACACTGAAAAGTAAAACTCTAGCAGGGAAAGTGCTTTTTATTTTATAAACCTTCAGTACTATCCCATGTGATGTTATTATTCTTATTTTAGCTAACGTTAGCTCATCGTTTCAGTTGCTGCCGAGTTCATGGCTACGGGCAGGAATACATCGCAGGTCATTTATCGAGGTCACGGGAATCCACGGCTCTTAAATTTGGGTTTATATCCACCGACGTCCCCTTTGGTTTGTAATGTACTATTTTCAAGCCTCATATTTGGACATTGCCAAATTCATGGGGCTACACTGAGCCATAACTCATGGACACGCCTTGAATGCTGCACAACTCTAACCCTGTGTGTGATTTAAGACAAGCAGCTCCTCGGGAATTCACTGTGTTTACTATCGTGATTGAGAAAGTCATTTTCAGTTCATAAAACTGTCTCTGACGAAAATGTCTGCTAGTAGATAAGGCCAATTAAACACAGAAATATTCAGTATTTTGAAGACACCCTCAAGGATCCACTCTAGGAGCCGTTTCTATGCAATTATTCATTGTTCAGCTAGAAACAGTATAAATTGTGATTTTGTTTAATACAGCCACAAAACTTGAGTTTAATTGTTTGACTGTTGGTTCATTAACACTATTGCTAACAGTTTTATGCGTGAATATTTTATATTTATGACTAATTTAAAGTGAGCTTAGCACATTTTGGCAACATAAAGCAGGGTTCTGCTCAGAAAGGGAACAGCTTTATATACGTCATGCAGAAAATTGGGGTCCTGTCCCTAATTTGTCTTCTGGGACGGGATCTTGTTGTCTGCTGTGTGTGTGCCACATGTTGGTACTGTTACCTCTGTGTACGTCTGTTTCTGTCAGAATACATGCTCGGCTTTAAGCCTAAACTTTGAAACCCAAGTACATATTTTTAAGGCTGATTCCTTCCCTGCTAAAACTCCAGGCCTTGCTGGTCATGCTAGCCACATCCAGCACACTGCCTATCTACATGAATTATGACTTTACTTGACAGCTTTTCACTTCAAGAGGATTCATTTATTTCACTCAAATGTAATGTTTTGCTCTTTCTCAAATTTACGTCATCATAGTTTTTTGGGGTTTTTTTTCAAAATATGCCCTGCTCTCCTTCAAAACTATGTTTTTGATGTTAGTCTGAATGCCTCTTGCATAAATATTCTCTCCTTACTTGCTGCGTTTCCGTTAGTTATAAAATTGAAATTATAAAAATAAATTCTCTCAATGGAAGCGACAATTTGGAAAAAAAAACCTCTTGTTTTTTGGTAAAAAGTTTTGTGTTAAGATGTGGAGGTTTTTCAGCCGTAACTAAATAGACTGACTTTGCTGAACTGCAATGGAAACACTTTTTTTGCGTCACACGAGTCACGCAATCAACAGCTGGGCGTTACTGCTGGCGAAAACCACAAAGAAGACGACAGGAAGCAGTCGGAAGATGAAGGTTTTTGTTTTTATTATTTTGGCACAAATTGGTTTAAAGTCAGCAGGATTTTCTTTACGGTTGATGATAGAGGTTTGTGAAAGAGCAGGGGAAAAGAAATAAAAAATTCTGTTCTTAACTTAAAGATACCTGCGATGCAGACATATGTACCCCGCAGGACTGAGCTCCACAATCTTGGCATGCAGGTGGTGCAAATGAGGAAAGAAACTTTGTGGCATTCATGTCTGACCGTCATCCATGTAAGAACAGTCAAAAATAACAGAGATGGTGTTGTTAATTTTTGCGAGAGGAGGTTTTACCAAGTAACAATTTGCTCAAAGGAAGCCATGTTATTAAGGGACAACACCCAGCTTGTATTGTCTTGAAAAAGACTACGGTTAAAAACGGCGGCTCACGTTGCGGTTCAGATCAAAAGTTCGTAACTGTTGAGAACAAGAGCATTTAAGGCAGAAGAGGCTATTTAAAATTCAGCCAAATGAAACATTTTGTATATGTAAGTGCAGTCAACAGGACGGAGCCATTATGTACCTCAAATCTGGAACAAACTTCCAGAAAACTGGAAAACAGCTGAAACACTGAGGGCCTATGAATCAAAACTTAAAAACTCACCAGCTTGGAGTAGGTTTTGGAACATCGACCGACTTATTTGAGGTATATTGATGATTTTGACGATTAACAAAATGCGGCAAAATGTCCCTGGTTTTGACAATTGGTGACTGTATGATGTGTTTATGATGATTTTATGTTTTCATAATGATCTGCCTTGTTGCTGAAATGAGCTACACAAATAAACTCGATTCATTGTTAATGAAGATAATATGATGGTGCTGGTTACTTTTCCCCATCACCATTTTATCGTTTTGGATCTCTGGTGATTTTGTACACAAAATTTACAAATTTTCAACAGGCCCTGATGAATAGTGATATTTTCTAATGAGTGTCAACATTTTAAGAGGACTTTCACTTAGATGAAGAAGTGAACTAATTCATGTTTGGACTTTTTGAATTTTTAAGCTGGCAAATGAAAAAGATGAATTTATTTGGTCTTATTATTGTGAGGGATGAAACATCAACTTTATTAAGTATTAAATGCATAAAGTCAAAAGTTTTGAAGTTAGGAATTAAAATTTGTATTTGTATTGTGAATGTAAAAACAGAATTTTTTAAGAGTGTATTTTACAATATTTTTCATTAGACTTCGGCAAAACATGACAGACTGTTTCCAGTCAATCACATAAATCAAAAAAATTGTTTTACATTTTAATATCGTGTATTAATGATAAACACAAACTGCCATTTTTTCCATGCGTGAATCAAGAAAAAAGTTCCTGAACACTCACGCACACAGAACAGTGTTCAGCGTAATCTTACCGGATTCCCCTCAGACCCTCGGTGACCTTTGGCCCCTTTGGGTCCAGGAGGCCCTAGCTCGTTGTTCTGTAACGAAAGAAAGAAAAGAAAAAAAAAACAAAACTTGACATCAATTCAAAAGTTGGCAGCAGATTTTTTTTTTTCTCCAGTGAATGCAGTCTTGTTATGAACTGTTGCTAAAAAAACAGTTGCGGTCTGCAGTAATGTGAAACAGTTTTCATCGCAGGATGACAGTTTTGTTCCGTAGATTTTTTTCTTTTTGCAGAAGATTGACCAGGATTATTTTATCATCTGCAAGATCATACAAAGTTCCACTTATTGCAGTCTTAAAGTTCAGGCTCTACTGCCAGCATGAAAACATGTTTCACTTTGACATAGTCAATGCCACAGAATAAAACCCAGTAGATTTAAAGACTACTCTGCTAAGAGTTTAACAAACCCCCCCCCAAAAAACTGGATATGATTCTGAAGAACATTTGTTGAAAGGAAATGAATCATGAAAGCTAAGAATTAGTTGTGGGTATTTGTGCCACTGTGAAGATCCTCCTATAAGAGAGGACGATCCAATAAAACATGATGTTTTCTACAAATATAAAGAAGTGCCTTGCAAATGCATTCATAGAACTATAATAAAAAAACTGAATTGTGAATCATCTTCTTTAAAAAAACAGCTTCAATCTCCATCAGATCGGATGTAGAATGTTTCTAATTCTTCTGGCTGTGTGTTCAGGCTCACTAACCAGAAAAAGAAAACCAATTGATCAATTTCCTTTCCCTTCAGAGTTATGTGCTAAATACAGCACAAAAAAAATCTCGTCCAAATACAACAAAGTATGTGGCTGCAGCGTGATAATATATGGAAAATATTTTCCCATTGTGTTAAAACTTTTACAAGGCGCTGCAATGAGAAAAGTTGCCAAACAGCATAAAGACCCGCTTGTTTCACAGAGGATAATACATCAATTTGGCTGCTTTAGCATTCAGTGGAACAAATTCAAATCGCACTGCAGCCGGTCAGGCCGTCCAGAAAATTTGTTAAAAATGCTTTATTCTTGGAGGAGAGAGTAATATAATAACATTTTTAGTTTGTTCTGCCAATCTGAAAACTGCAAAAGCGTTTCATATAGAACAGCTGCAGGTGGAGGGACTAGTCAAATCATTTGCAGCTGCTGCAGCGGCTAATCTTTCTTTGTTTTTTTTGCTAAACTGCAACCAGAATAAAAAGCTCCGGAAAGAAGACACATTCATCCTTTAATTGCATTATCCCCCATATTCGAACATTATAGAAGAAATGTTGGTGTTTATATGGTTTTACAAAAGAAGCTGGGAATTATGCAGCGAGGCACAAGTGCTAATCGAAAACATATCGCCCTGTTGAATTTCAAATGGTTTCCAAGACTCCAAACATCTGCAGAGTTAACGCAGCTTGCCGTCTTTAAAGTGATGTAGTCTGTTTGAAAGGTTCACTTCGCATGATGTTGAATGCAGCCTTTTCATTTAGAGATTTGGTAAATGAGGGCTGGGAGTCTGTGCACTAAAGACCACCAAATTAACCAAATCCCCCAGTTCCATTTCTGCAAAGTCACATATTTATGTGACGTTCCTGCTCTTTGATCTGTGCTAAACCCCTCCAACCGCCCCCTCCACAGGGGGGCAGATCTGTTGCTCCACACTGCAACCATCAACTACAACAGACAGATACGAGAAAGAGGAGACGGAGAAGGTAATGTCGATCACCTGGCGACCAAACCGCACACACACACACACACACACACACACCCACACACACCCCCTCCGTGATGCGCATGAGCTTTGAACAGTAAAACGCAGGTCTTCACACATCACATGTGGTTTCAATCGCTGCAGATTGTGAACTTCAAACGCGGCGATGTGAAGAACATGGGCTACATCATCCACAGCTACAAACACACACACACACTTCCTGACCTCGATTTTCATGACGTCACGCTCGCTGACTCACAGCCGGATGATCGGCTGCCCGGCAGACCTTCATCTCTAAGTGTCTGCGGTCGGATTCGCAGCGAAGTACCCGAACTGAAAGTTAACATCGATCTACTCTTGCAGAAGAAACGTACTTTACATGGACAGCATTGTGTATTTTCCAGGCACGTAGTGGCATTTTAGAGCACAACCAAACAACTATGTTACCTTCAGTTGTTATAATTAGATAACAAAAGACATTTGATTTCGCATTTTAACGCCTCTGTCTCTTTAAGAAGTTCATACTCTTTCTGAAACTGCGCCTTCAGCATAACATTGCTCCTCTTTTGACCCTTTGCAATATTTTTTACCAGTTTCACAGAGAAGTAGCTCATATAATGCAGCAGATGTGCAGTCCCACCAGATGATTGCTAAATGCTGCTGGCTAGTCTGAAGGAGCTGAGTGGTACTCTGTAATGCGAAAGCTTGTACACAGAAAATAGGCTGTGTTCTGTCAGAGCAAGCGTTTAGGCAACCCAGAATGGTTGCCATGGGAGATTAAAGAATTTCTCAAACTTACATGAAAGAATCAAAGCAACACTCCAGATGTGTTTGATTTGGTAAAAACATTGTAAGATGTAAAGCAAAAAGCAAGAGAAGTTGATTTTACATAATACTGCCCTTTCAATTCACTATATTTCGTAAAAGTGTTTAATTTTTTATAATGTTTTGTCACATGACCTCAGATTTTATTTTGTGTTTTGAATTTTTTGTGACCGACCAACGCAGACGAGTGTAAAATTGTTGTGTGGAAGTAAAATTGTGCGTGGTTTTTAAAATTAACACATTTAAATTCAGCCTTTCTGAGCCAACACTTTATCAAACCACGTTTCACTGGAAGCCTGGCTGGAGAACATTCATTCATTAAGTTTCGACTCTCAGTTGGATCTATGTCTGGACTTTCACTAGACCATTTTAACAAGTGAATATTTTTCAATGGGAACATGGAAGCTTGTGGCGGTAACATGGTGAAATGTGGAAAAGTTCAGAGAATAGGTTTGCTTGTGTAAAGCTTTGTACAAAGTGGCAGCAGAAGCATATCTTAAAACTATTTCATGAGACCCTTTATTGTAGAGTTCACAGCTGTGAATAGTAGAATATCTTTTAGAAAAATAAAACAATTGACTGAATGTACTCGGTTACAGTTTTCCTTTGAAAACAATGAAAACATGGCCACCACTGAGAACTCATTCACAGGCCGACTAGGAAATCTGCAGCAGCAGACAAAGAAACAAAGTATCTAGTTGAAGGGGCCTATTCATCATCATCGCAATTATACTTTATTTTTCCTTTGTTGAAAGAAAAAAAACTGTCAGCGCTCTGGTGTTTGAGGATTAAAGATACAGCAATTAAGCCTTGATGCGCTAAAACAGACGAGCCACTTCAATAGAACCAACTAAGGGGGCAAAAACCGCAGCTGATTGGGGCAAATATTGTTTTCAAAGAATACGTGGTTTTGATTTTTTTGGGGTTCAATTAGCATTGCTTTTAGAATATTTCGCAGTGTGAAATATTCTATTATTGAAGTGTAAAAGCAAAAAGTATTTTTTTAAATATATATATGTATATATATATATTAAGGCACAAAATGAGACGACCTCATTCCAGCACATCATCGGAACAGGTGTAGACTGGTTGCTATAAGACAAGAACAGATATGATGAAATCATCATCCTCTTGTTTCAGTAGCTAACTCCAAAGAGAGGCATTCAGCATCAGCCATGGAAAGAATCCCTTTCTGCTCTCGAAAAGGTTTTTCTTATCTGAGAAAATCTTCTGATTGTTTGGGACATCTGGGAAACCATCTGTTGAGAGAAGAAGAGATCCTACGCGCTATGGTAAATGTGAATCCTGATATGATCCATGTGTCAGGTTGCTCCCGATGCAAAGAAAAGAGTTTCCTTAGAATTCCCAAAGTAAACTTTGCCATGAATAAAGATCAAGAGGTCCTCAAAATAAATCTGCTCCCAACAATCCAGACTCAGCATCTCGATGTTTGGAGAGCTGAAAGCAGAAAGTGATTACGCAGCGGTTGGAAAATCAAAACAAAAGTTACAAGATGTCATAAAGCATTCGGATGACCTGAAGCAACAAACTGATTCCTCAGTCAGGAACCGGCTTGGTAGTTGATAACCGGCAAGAGAGATGAAACGGCTGACGAAGAGTTAAGACAGGAAACGTCGACTCCTCCCTTAAATTGGTTGTATTTAACTTTAACTAGAGAGTCCTGTACTGTACATTTTGTTTCTATTAAACCGAAACCTCAACTTCAGAAACACCTGACTTTCTTAGACCAACCTGTTAAAATGCTAAACTTCTGTTAAGATGATGCACTTTATGTCATTTTACAAGTTTCCTGTTTTGTTTTTCATTTCTAGATATTTCAGCATGTGGAAACAGATTGGTTAAATTTTAGGCCATGCTTTTTTTTCTGCTTGTTACTGGTTTAAAATACGTACAGTCCTTTCCATTTTGTGTGATTCTGCAATCGTGGAAATTCATGGAAAATCAACAGATCCTCGCATTTTTTTTGTGGCAATGCATAATTGTGAGTTTATTGCAAATTTTCTGCAAAAATAGTCAAACACCTTGGCTTCAAGTGACTGGTAACTCCCACCTGCAGGTGGCAGTATTTCTTACTTCTACTACACTGCTGACTCAGCCTTACCTGATGTTAAGTCGTAGACCGTGAGCGATATGGCGAGTAACAACAATCGAGCTATTTAATATTTGTGCGTGCAATCTGTCTGCTTGTTATGTTAATTTTCATATTTTTCTTCTGTATTTAGATTCTGGAAGGGGTTTAATAAGGAACATATATGAATAAATACATAATTTGTAAAGAAGCACCACAACATTCTTTGTGATTTTTTTTGATTGCAAAAACATGACAAAAACAATCTTGGAGACTGAAAGTGCATGAAACATGCTTCTGCACATTAGGGAGCTTCAGTATGAGTAGCAGGGGCGGGCGCAGACATTTCAGAGGCTGGATGCTCACGTATGAAAAGGGACACTTTGTGCAGCATAAATGTGAGATTTGTTACAGGCCACACGAAACACTGCAAAAAAGAAAAACATTTAAAAAAAATATTTTAGAAGTGAACATTTTTTCTAAGCCCTTGATAATTTTTTGCCTTTTTCATTTGTAAAAGACAAACCTAATCATGCTAATCATCATGCTAGTCATGATATTTGTCATTGACGGTCTCATGAATAGTTGATTAAATCGGAAGAACTGATATGCCCCATAACTTTTAAGATTGCTCAGTTTCTCCATCCATAGAAATAAAGCTGACAAAATCTTTAAATATGTTAGTATTTGTAAACAAAGACCCTTATTTTAGATGAAAGAGTAACCACAACGATTATACCCCATTTAAAAATTGAGAAGTTTTTATCTAGGTTTTTTTGTAAATTTAATTTTATGCATAATTTCATGTATTTGTACGAATACTAACGATAGGCAGGAGCTTTGCTGGATTCTTGTTCTGCTGCCAGTTGTAACACAGGCCAGTTTTCTTCGCAGTGACACCTACTGTTTAAAGTGTGAACTGCAATGACCGCAGGGTGCCTAAAATGTCAGCGTAAAAGCCAACAGTTTGTTCTTCCACTGTGTGAAAAGACCAACGATCATAACCACAGCTTTACAGATTTCCTTATAAGTTCTGAGGACGCTTTCCCGTCTCACAAACAAAAAAATGAAAAAAAAAAAAAAAATCAGCAGCGGACTGGTATTTACAAGGAAGAAGAGGTGACTTACAAGGAGAGCTCTCGAATCGGGAAAAATGTAAACTGATGAAGTCCTGTAAATCTAAAGCTGACTTTGTGTGATTGTTGTAAATCACAGGGCGGAGCACTAAGGTACAGATGACAGAAAAACACAGACATGCGGAAGTGTTTCCATGTCGCAACATTGAAACCCGGGATATGCAGTAATTTTATTGTAAACCCACTTGAGTTGAACGAGGGGTTGAAGCGTTGGAACATGTAAGCTGCGTGATCCACACACACACACACACACACACACACACACACACACACACACACACACACACACTCGGAAAGAAATGCAGACGCTCCATCGCCGCCGCTCATTTCCTGGTGTCCTTGACGACGGCATATACACAGCTGCATCAGCTCATAGCCGTCGGCTCTAATGGCGCACAGATTCACACAAAAAGTGTCCAGTTGTTCCTAAAAAAGGATTCCCAGCTGCAGAACAGAAGGGCTGTGTGGAAACAAGACGGATGGACACCGAAAATAACAATAACTATGAAGTATGCAAAGTATGAGTAAAAAGCTGAAAGCCAGATGGCAAGTTAAATACAAAAAAACCCCAGTATTTATTTATTTTCACTATATGTAATAAAGGAGGCTAACAAGGATTATTTATTTTAATAAATCAAGTAACATGACTCACATTCTGTCAGCAGCGGCGGCCAACGAGATAAAACGAGAGCCAGAGTGAAGAAAAAAGTCCACAAAGGGAAAAAAAGTATGAGGCTAACTCACATCTCGGCCTGAATCTCCAGGATCTCCATCATCCCCTTTGGGTCCGGGAGTTCCCTTGGTACCCTGAAGCGAATTTTTCCAGAGGTTAGCTAAAATGCTTTACTTAATCACAAACTACCACCGTGTGGATTACACTGTTGAATTATTCAGCTAAAACACGAGTGCAAACGTCGACCCACCGGCTCGCCAGCGTCTCCACGGGCCCCGGGGTAGCCCTATAAACAAACATACAGAGAATCAGAAATATTTATAACGTTCTCATGCACACACCAGATGAGCGCTGCACAAAATCAATGAGCAAAGTTTTACTTGGAAGCCATGACAGCCTTTAGTGCCATTTCCTCGTTCACCTGGCACTCCCTGAAATAAAGCAAACAGAAAATTTTCACGATCCACGACGGACGGCTGACGTTTAATCTCTGCCTCAATCTCCCCCGACTCACCCTCTCCCCTATTGGGCCTCTGTCCCCTGCTGAACCTTTGATTCCTCTCGGTCCTTTGGGCCCCTGGGAGATAAAACCAAAGGTAGAGTGAAATCTAGATGTTAAAAATCTTGAGTAGTTCTTGAAATGTGTTCTCAACAATCATCACATAAGTGACACAAGGAAACCCTGTAGCCGCCTTTTTAAAATAGAGTAGCACAAACACTGATGGGCTCTTCTTGTTTTAATCTTTAGCATGCTGTTTTTGAAGTGGAGAAACATTTTGCAAAATTCAGAAACTGCAATCTGATAAACGTCCTGGCATGTAAGGCTGTGGGATAAGGAGTGTTGAGAGTTTGCAGCGACATTAGCAAGGTTACTTAGCTTAATTGGAGTTTTTATGCGTTAGCCTTATTAACCGAGCTCTGGCCACTTCAGAAGGTATTCACACTCTTTCACTTTTTCAACACTTTGTGACGTTACGGACCGACTGATCCTCAGAGCAGTTTGAGTGGAATTTTCTTTCAAACTCCAGTCAAAGTGAGTCAGATTGCAAATGATTAAGCTGTTTAGTAGTTTACAAGTGAGTTAGTTTAGGTCATAATGAGAAAGTGAAAGCTTGTTTTCAGACGATTGTTGACTTAGAGAACATCTTTTAATATCATTTAAAAGGGCGGTATTATGTATTTTCCAGGCACTTGGTGCCATTTTATAGCAGTAACTATGTTACCCTCGGTTACTATATAGTGAAAATGAAGAAATTTCATTTTCTAATCTGAGCCCTGAAATTGGGTCTCTGTTTCTTTAAGAAGCTTCTTCTCTTTCCGACACTCTGCCTTCAGAACGTCATCACAACAACAGTTCTCCATTAAGCCGTTGAAATTGCTCTTAGGAGCATTTCACCGAGATGTACAGTAGTTAGTATAATGAGCTCAGCATACTCGCAGGTGTTTGCTAATTGCTGCTGCTGCTAGTCTGGAGGAACTCAGTAGGGAAGGCACAGATAAGGCACAAGCTACACTGGAGACTGCTCTAGGAGCGGTTCAGTTGGGGACCAAATTGCAAGATTTGTTACATTTTCAGCTGGTGCGGTTCGCTTTCACACTGCACTGTGCCAAATGAACCAAACCCTTTGATAAACATGTTCACCTCCTCACCCGTGGGGGCGTTGCACCAAGATCCACTAAAGGAAATGACACAAAAACCTCAGAAGAAGACACTGAATGCAACATCCTTCTTCACAAAATGTAAACACAAATGGAGGGGTGTCAGATTTAAGCAGTTATAGGATTTCGTAAAAGACCACAAGCCATATCTCCCGCTAATGCCAGACTGTGACGTTAACAAAGCTAGAGTTCTATTAAAGCGGACTAACCAGGGCTGGTGTGAATGCTCCCTTGGATACTTCAGAGCTGGCCACGCTACCATAAAGACGTGACATTAGTAATGATCGATCTTCTAATTGGTTTCCTATCTCCACTGTAGTCCTTCCTAAGGCTTCAGAGGATTCTTGGTCATCTCTCTGATCAAGGTCTTTCTTCCCCGATGACTCAGTTTGTCTGGGCGGCCAGGTCTTGGTCAGGTTCCTGGTGGTTCCACACTTTTATTTCCAAGTAATGGGGAATAAATGGCTTTGTGGGATAATCAATGCTGCCAATTTTTCTATGTATTTTTCCACAGATTTAAGCTTCGAAACAACCTGGGGGCTCTGGACACAATTCCTTTGACTATATTGCTTGATTTCTGCGCTCTTTCACCCCCCTCTGCTGCAAGACCTTATATGGACAAAAGTGCTCAATTCCAAGTCGTCCTCAGGCGGCTGGATTTGCCGTAGTGAACAAGCTGCAGAAGCGTTTCAGTGCTGATCAGTGGAGCTCAAAGTGTGAATATTTATATATCTATTATTTGGAAGTCTATATATATATATTTTTAAATAAATGAACAAAAACCTGGGAAAACAAGATTTCATTTTGTTATTGTGGGGAGGTGAGTCAAGTAAGAGTAGAACTACTTAAACATATTTTTCTTAAGTAAAAGTAGACATAAAAGAAATTACTCAAGTAAGAGTAAAAAAGTGCTATAACAGTAAAAAGGCTACTGAAGTATGGAGTAACTAACCAAAACATCAATCATTTAATATTTAAAGATTACATAATCTGACAGAAATTTGGGTATTTTAAAAGATCAAACTGAAAATAATTCATATAAATTACAAAGTAAAATCAGGCCAAAGAAACATTTTTCCAAATCAATTTCTTTCAACACGACACTTCTGAAATCTAAACTTTTCTTTAAGTACAGTTACTGAAGTAAATTTGCAGATTATAAAACTATACTCAAAATAAATAATATAGGTTAAAGCAGGCTCAGCCAAGAGAAAGAAGAAGATGCGTCTTTTAAGAATTCGACAGTAAACGAGACCCACCTCTGGTCCTGGTGGACCTTCGTCTCCCCTGTAGCCAGGAGGGCCGCCTCTTCCTGGTTCACCCTGGAAACCACAGTGAAAACACTTAGCAAATGAAAAACAGCTTAATTGTGTACAACAACGAGGAGAGCTAACATAAAGATCCCACAGACCCGTTTCTCAGGAGAACATCCTGTTCATGCTGAGCAGATGTGTGCTTTTCATAAATCCAAAAATAGCTGCAAGAAACTAGCTGTTCATCTAAACTTCCCCGCGACTACAGCGCAACCGGGGGAGAAATGAAAACGTCTTGAGGCAACCGGATCTGAGAAGTTAACCTATATTCATCTGGCACTCTAAGCAAGATAGAAAAACTTCTAAGTACAAGTCGTGTTTACAACTGGAGGTAAAACAAAAAAACCTCCAGAGAGCCGCAGCAGAGAGTGGCATCTTGGGGTCACCATAGCAACGATTTGATCCCAACTGGTGTGTAGTGATGGCAGGACAAAGCATTTTCTGCCCTGCTAGCATACACTTCTTAGTTAGGACTAAGACTGAGCTTTTTGACGTCAACAACAAATGAATCTTTGTTGAAAATGTTAGAGTACATACAGGATTAACACAATGCTGTAAATTAGTCTAGCACCATCAGTTGTGGTTGGCCTGCGGTGCTCAGTAATGACTAGGAGCATTGGTACATTTTCCTCTCCTTATTCAACTCAACTCAATTAAAAAATACTTTATTTGACACAAAGGGGAAATTAAACGCAGCTCAAATAATGCAAAGTATCTCGTGAATGGTGCTGCTGTGGTTCATGGAGGCTCTCCAGAAGCAGCCAGTCCTGCAACAAATCTGTTTAGGCCTCTGACTCATTGGCTTGCTGTATGAGAACCCCATGACTCATAGCATGCTAACTGCTAACAGCTCAATCTCCTGGCAGCCGAGCTGATATTCCACCGTAGCATGGACTGCAGTTGTTGGCAACCACTGCTAATATACTTTACTCAACTCAATTCAATTAAAATCAATCGCTTTTGCCATTCCTCTTTAAACATCTGTCTGGCCGTTTGGTTAGAAATCCGGGCAGAGAGACGTTGGAATAATCATACAACTTATGTTCTCTTTTGATTCCTAAAGTCTCCAGGAGGTGACTTTAGGAATAAACCGTTTTGTTTATGTTGTTTCTTCCGACTTGTGTTTTTAATGTGGATATACTCCACATATGATCTGGCTGTCACGGTAACAAACTTTGCTGGACAACAAATTGTCCCAGACATTATTGAGATAAACAGCAGCGTTGTTGTTTTGAGACCATTTTCAAGTAATATAATGATAATGATATAACAATAAAATAACTCTCAAAAATTAATTGACTTTAAATTCTAACAAGTGTTTAACACTGGAACTGGAAGATGATTTAAATATCCAAAATAAATAAATAAAAACAACAAATAAAATGGACACTAATGTATATGTAAACTAACTGCCCTTCAAAAAAGGTCTAGTTGAGGCCAAAGCACCAGACTGAAGACATCTGTCATCCAGTTGTTGGTAGAAAGAGAGAGAAAAGAGAAAAACACTAAATCATGCAAATGGAAATTGTGGAGCTCGTTTTAATCTATCGTGGGATTCACTGATTCATTACGACAGGCGTCAGCATTCAGTAGCGCTCGCCTTGTATCTTCAACACAAGGAATGTCCTGAATCAGAGCAGAAACCAATTTGGGTGTGAACATAAATGCGGTTTCAGTTTTTCTTTTCTTTTTTTTTACAGCGGAGGAGGAGGAGGAGGCCGGCCCCTGCTACTCAGATGTTCCATGTTTTAAGACCATTCAGGTGCCAAGTAGTTACTAAGCTCCAATGAGGGAAGGAGGCCCAGTGAAAAGAGCCATTGAAGAGTTTCTTACATCACGGTAGTTACCACGGCTAATGCTGGTAATGTCTTATTATTATTGCTCTGCCTGGTGCCTTATTAAGAAAACCGTAGTGAGGGTTTGGCTCCAGGAGGTGGAGAAGAACTGAGTCAGAGGGGAAAGAGTGAGCGAGGAGATGAACGCTGAGGACGGGAAACGGGAGGAGTGAGCATAAAACTCGTGAGCTCCAGCTCTACAAAGTAAGGAAGGCAACCACCTCCATTAAGTGAGCAAAAAATTCTAAAAAACAAAGAAATAGAGGGTGGCCCATCTAGGATGCATGTGACTTCTGTTTGTGCTTATTTTTGAGTCTTACAGGCTCTCCATTGGCACCGGTTGAGCCCTCTCTCCCCTGCTCTCCACGTGGTCCCGGCTCCCCCTGGCAGGAAAGAGAACAACCTTAAAAGACCTGAATGCAAACAAAACACATAGATCCGATCTCCACAAGATGCATCAGCAGGGAACTCTACAAACACCGGTTCGGTAGAGGTCAGCCGCGCTCGCTGTTGATTCGGCTCAGTGGCCGAACCGCGTTTCGCAGGAGTCTCTCAGAAATTACAAACATCGATCCGGAACGAGGATGCTACTTTGCCCGCCTCGTTACAGTCGCCATAGTAACTTACGGGTTCTCCTCTCGGGCCTCGTTTTCCTCGAGAACCTTCCTCCCCCTTCTCTCCGATTTGTCCCTGTGGAGGATTTCAAAGACGTTCGGGTAAACTTCAGAGTCCTCTGGAACGCAAAAACTCACAAGTTCACGACGATATTAATTCTACTAACGCCTTCTCCATCAGCGCCGTCCGATCCGGGTGATCCCTGAAAAACACAGAAATACAGGAAACTAACTGAATTTGAAGGCTGTGTTAGAAGCAAGGCTGTCGTGGGTAACTAATGAAATAACTAAAACTGGAGTTGAGAAAACATTTTTCATTAACTGAAATAAATAAAAACGACAGTTAATGGAGGAAAATTATAACTAACTGGAACTACGTCATGAGTTTACAAAACTAACTAAACTAAACTGAAATAATAGATATAAATCTATTCTTGCCCTTGCCCTCTCACATAAGCAGTTTACGTCAGCTGTCGGCAAATTACGACACTCCTTACTCCTCCTGGAGTAAGGGGGAGTAAGGAGTGGCCACACCATTTTTTGGACTATGCTACGCTACGCTAGTCCATAAAATGGCGAAGGCAAAAGTTGGGAGAAAACACCAGAGTCTGTTGGTTGTTCAACAACTGAATACATTTTTTGAAAATCGTGTCTTCTGTTGATCGATGTATACATGATCACAATACAATACTCCATCTAAAAATTTACCAATTATGAAAAAACTAAAAGGACTACTGTAACTAATACAACTAAAGTAAAACTAAACAATAGGCTATTTAACTAATAAGAAATAAACACTCAAAAAAGCCAACTGAACAAAAAGTCACGACAAAACTATAACGAGTTTTGCTAAACTAAAACCCAAAGCTATTATAGCCCTGGGAGGAAGTGATGTCACCTACGTCGTCACCGCGCTCTCCTTTGTCTCCTGTAGGTCCGGCGCCGCCCGGCTCGCCCTGTCACAGAGAATACGTTTGGATAAGTGTGACAGCAGCAGCTCGGCGTTTTGTCACGCTCCAGCGTTTCTCTGGACTCACCGGAAGTCCCTGAGATCCGTAGTTTCCGGGGCGTCCCGGTTCGCCGTTTCTTCCTGGATCTCCCTAAAAGAGGAACCCGAGATTCTTAAAAGTGACAACCTAAAGGAAATCTGAGACATTTATCATTGAGAAATAACCAGCTCTCACTTTTCCCCCCTTTCTTCCATAAGAGCCAGGGTCCCCCTTCGGTCCAGTTTCTCCCTGCTGGCCCTGGAGATGCAACAGCACAGAGACGGTTTCAGGGAACGGCAGACAGAGCCAAAACGAGGTCGTGGTCCGCTGCACTTGGATGATCACATAAGCTCACGTGCAAGTTTGTTTACAGCGAGACCGTATGGCTTCATTTACTCAGTCTGACAGCAGAAAATGTAAACAGAGGCGTGATCAAAGAGACGAGGGCCTCTGCGCGTGTCGACCGTATGGGAGACAGACGCAAGGGACATTCCTGAACATGAAACTGTGGCTAGTAGCAAATCGGTAAACAAAAGGAGCAGCAGGGGATTCGGGCGGATCCGGAAGCGGTTTGCTTGCATGCGTTTATGTATTTGTGTCCCAGGCATCTACTGCACATGCAGTCCTTCAAATCTCTCAGAATGAGGTCTGATCTAATGAAGTTTTCCAGCTTAATTTAATACTGATATTAGGGATGCACCGATCCACTTTTTCCACTTCCGATATCGGAGGTGTAGTATCGACCAATACCGATCCAATACAAAAAAAACGGAGCCTAATTGACTTAAAATGTTTCTTGTCTTTCTTTTTTTTTGTAAACACAAACATGAATGTACTGAATTATAAATTAATTTTATAACTCTGCACCAGTACAGCAAACTTAAATTTCACAAGCTTGGTCAAACATGTAAAACTAAAAAAAAAAAAAAACAGTAATTTGTTCAGTCAGTGCAATTAGGAGAGTAACTGCCAAAGTTATATTCTCTCCATGTTCAGATGAAAAATTAAACAGAGCTCAATGAGAGACTCAAATCTTAGTTGTTGTTTTATGACCTAGCCCTGCTTTAACCCCTTTATTGTCACCTCAAAAACCTTACCATGTAAGGTTAAAGGTTAAACTTCGGTCCTGTTTATCTGCTGTGTTCCTAAAACAACACAGATGTTCCCCGAGTCCTTTGGGGAACAGCTGGATTTATATTGACATCATATTACTCTTTTGGTGGAGTGCACTTAATAATTAGGCCACTTCTGAAGGTATTTGGTTCCACTAAATTATATTTTGGGCTACTAGAGTAAAATAACCCGAATACAAACCCACACCATACTTTTCATATCTCAGTCTCTGTATCATTTATCCTCCAATTCCTAATTATTAATCACAATCACAACTATTTTGAGCTTATCTTGATTTCAGAGATTTCAAAACCTTTGTTGGCCAACACCCATGGGCTGCCGATGGTACAGGGAAATTTCTGCTTCTTCCCTATTGGCTGCAATCCAAACCATCTGGTACGTGCGACTCAAATGCGTTGAGAGAACAAGTCAAAACCATGACAACAGGACTACTCTGGGGTCAAGTCGTTAAACTCACATCTGATCCGGGAGCGCCTTTACAGCCGGGGAGGCCGGGGAAACCAGCTTCACCCTGATAACAATGAAAACAGAAATACGTGCTGGAACGCAATCATCAAAGAGACAGGAAAAGGACGAGCGGCGGCTTGTGCCCACTCCTACCTTACGCCCATCGATTCCATCCAGGCCTCTTTGGCCTTTGTCACCCTGAAAAGGTAGAACAGATGAAAGAAACGGAAATCAGAATGAGTTTTACAGCTAGAAAACATCGTCAGATCAAAGGTAAGACGCTCAGGATGAGCTTACCTTGAAGCCTTTGTGCCCCCTTTCGCCCTGCAGAAAAACACCATGAATCAGAACTGAGCATGCTCAGGATGTTGTAAAACGATGAGAGTCATCATATCTGACAGTACCTTGTCTCCTCGTGGACCGCGGTCTCCCTACAAGCACAGAAACACACATCAGTGTTGCCATCATACCGTCTTCTCCAAGTGTAGGAATAAACATCCTGTAACTAACTAATTAAATCAAAATGTAGTAATGTTTTGCCATTAAATAAAACAGATCTGGACCATATTTCTTCGTAATAAAACCGGATTCAGATGTTACTGTCCTGCACTAGAAATGAAGTGTTTGATTTGGATAGTTTACGGCTCTACATATTAAAACACCACATCAAAGCAAATCTTTTCTTATGAAGCGCTGTCCAGTTACTGTTATTATGTGTTATTATGAGCTACAGATACGAGTATGGTTGCGTGGTGCTTTAAGCTTTACAGTTTATCTAAGTTTGAAAGGATGTGGCTCCTGCTGAGCAGGAGCTGCAATACAAGCTGCATCTTTCCTGCAAAAATATTATGAGACAGAATCAAAGATTTCTAAGGCTACTGTCATTAACTCAATTTTTCCATTAGCTGCAGCATTTTGGTTCGAGTAAACTTCTTTTTTTTTTTTACCAACCAAACTTTTTAACCGTTTTAGATTAATTTCAAAATTTAACTACAAAGTTTTCTTTAAGAAAGAATGGAGGCCAAATGGCATTTTGTTTCAAGGCAGAATAGTTCCTAAGCGTTGAAATTGTCATATTCTACTAAGGATTATTACTGTTTGGCTGAATAATTGACTTATCTGACTTTTACTTTAGCCACAACAAAACATTTTCTTTTATAGTGCAGAAGGGAGCATTTTCAATTCTTTTTGGGAGCACAGCCACCTTTAAATTATTAAATTAGACAATCATAAAAACTGCGGTGTGATTTTGGGTCGCATGTTGGGACATAAATTATCCCAGAATTTCAGCTTTTAGCTTAACAATATTAAAGTTGGTTCCAAGGCTTTCTACTGGTTAAGTTAAATTTTACTGTTCTTTAATGAGTCTAGACTGTGTTGGATCATATCTGGTTCAAAATCTTAAACACTTGGAACACACTGATCAAACTTAAAGTGGATAACTGTAGTCAAAACAGAGCCTCTATACTCATCTTTCCAATATTGGCGAACACAGACGGGAGCATTTTCAATTCTTTTTGGGAGCACCGCCACCTTTGAATTAGACAGTCGTAAAAACTGCAGTACTATATATCAAACCTGGACTGCAATACTCTACATATTACTTAACTCAAAAGTTTCATTTGCAAAACCTTAAGTCTCTTTTTAAGAACCAATAATCGGATAATTATTTTTTTCCACATATTCTACCAAAACCTTGTCTCGTCTCTGTCTTTTGGATCCAATGCCAGGCGGTATAAAGAGCTGAAGGCACTTTTACACCCCTAATGTTAAATGTTTGTAATTACAGTGAATCTGACTATTGTGAACTGATTTATAATATAATGGGACGTTATTGAACTGAAATGAAGTTGACCTGCTTACATTTCCATGTAACAAGCTGATGTTACCTTCATACATAAACTGATTTGAACCAAATAAAATGATCACTGTTGACATTCTGATGTCACAGGAAGTTACATTATGGAGGAAAAACTGAATATAATTACATTAACTGTCAACAAACAAATCTTTTAATGCAAACTGTTAGTTGTACTTAGCTGTAACATGACTCAGTGCTAATGCTAGCTGTTAGCCTAGCTAGCCTGTCTGATGCTGTTTGCAATGGTTTTAATGATTTTTTTTTAATGGTTTATGTTAATTGCTGTTCCTTGTTTGCACAATTCCATGAAAACACATCAATCTTTAGCTGTCTACAAGCATCTGAAGGTAAACATTGACTTCTTACTTTCATCCAGCTTCAGACAATAGAATTAGCCAAATCTACCAACAAGTCACTCATATAGATTCAGAAACTATGAAATGTAAAAAAAAAAAAAAAAAAAGAGGAAGAAATGGTGTTAAAATAAAAGTTTCTTAGGCTGATATCATAATGCTAAAAGTGTTTATTTCAGTCTTTATGAAGTCTCTCCTTCATGAACTTTACCTTCATCCCACTGTAACCAACTGGACCAGAATCACCAATGTTTCCCTGTGACAAAGAGATACACAAATTACCTCATCTAAAGGGGTCAAACAGATTCAGGAAAATGTGCTGACATCTCCCTCATCTGGCAGGCACGTTGGCAGGTCATGAAAGAAGGTGGAAGGGACTTACCACAGCGCCAACATCTCCTTTCTCTCCTGGCATTCCTGGTCGCCCCATCTCTCCCTGAAGAAGGAGAAAAGGAAATTGTGAGTTTTCACGTTTTATGCCTTCGACTGGTTTCTGTTCTAATGACAGACGACCCACCTTGGCGCCAGTGTCCCCATCAGGTCCTTTTGGCCCCCCAGGAGCCTGCAATTATCAACAAAGATACTCGCTGAATACAACACAGGACAAAGATAAGAGTTCACATTGGGGGGAGACTAAAGCACGGATACTTACATTGCAGTCAAAGGAGCAGCACTGCAAAAAGAGAAGAGAAATGTGAAAACAGGAAGAGGCTGGTAAACAACATTGGATGTCTACAATGTAACCGTCACTTTAAGGGAAGGAGAGAAGAAGCCAAAACAGTCGCTATCGCTGCCATCTTAATTAGCCTTTCTTAGTCATTTCAGCTTTATACACACTTCCTTAGCAACCATTCCCTGCTTCCTGCCAGTGTCAGAGTTGGGCAGGCCTGACTGGGTCCAGGCACTGACAAGAATCACCACAATCCTTAAATGGATTACTTTACCTCGCTGGCTACAGAATGTGTCAGGCAGATTTAAGCTAGCACGCTAAAGGATGAACCTCAGGAGCTAGTTGTGTTTAGTGGCTGCCTGGTTTTAGACTACTACAATCTAAATCTACAGAGACGAACAGCATTAATGTTTAGAAATACTAAACCAAGATGTTATCAGAAAAACATACCACATCCTTTGTCTCATTTGTCTGTGAAGAAAAAGAAATAGAAGTTGATTAGTTCGATTTAAATTCAGCTTATTAGGGTAGGAAATAATGACAAATAAAGCATACAATCATGTCGATGATGGTTCGGATAGTTTTCATCTTTGTTGATCTGGTTTCATCCGCAGCAGTGAAGTTCTGCCTGTAGTTCTGGTCTGTGGCGATGAGGGACAGTCTGGTGTCCTGGTGAGACCAAAACGACAAAGACATTTATTTACCTTTACATCTAAACGAGCTGCTAGAACTGTACTTGTGATTATAGAGTAACTATAATGAGACTCTTCCGGTGTTAGCTTCTATGTAGAAAAGTTTACACAGCAGGAAGAAAGTTTGGATCAAATTTGTACAATCTAGATCAAAATTTCATTAATGTACTTTGTTTGCACCAGTAAGATTTGCATTTGAAGTAGTCCTCAGAGAAGAATCAATATGGCACACAATACAAATAAATGAAACATCATTGCATATGTAAGGGGAAATGGAGTATATAGTGCATATAGATTTGTCCAACATATCGACAAATCTATGCACTTTCATGTGTATCGACAGCCTGGATAAAATTTTTGGTGGGATATTATAATTTAAGTGCCATACATGCAAATTCTACATGTTAACAATACATTGGACCTGTTGGATGAAATTTCTCTGCTTTCAAGCTCCATAATATATGAATATTTTTAGTGGGTTAGTTTCTAAAGCTCTCAAAAAACCATGGGAACATTGTGATGAGGAAAAGAAATAAATGGTTAGAAAAATGTGTGTTAATCGTCCACTTAACAATATCTATTTAACTCCACTCTGCCAGGACCTGGAATAAATTTGCTAACTTTTATTATACTATCTGTCAGTACATCAATATCAAGCCCCATTACCAATGTCATGATTTTTTCCAGATCAATCTGGAAAAAATGAAACAATTCTACTGGCTCAAGCAAACAAAACAACAACTAAAAGAAATTATAAATCAATTCAGCTCCTCCTGTTGTCTTGCTATCATTCCTACGGCTTTCCTTAAGAAAGTTCTGCCTATCATTGCGCCAGATTTGATTCAGACAGAAAACTCTTCCCTCTTTTGAGGTATTTCTCCCCAGGTTTTAAAAACAGCAGTTATCAAACCACTGATAACAAAAGACAACAATCTGGACTGATCACTCCTGCAGAATTACAGGCCAATCTTCAGTCTTCCATTCAACAATTAAACAACTTCCTAACAAAGACCAACCGCTCTGACGTCTTCCAGTCTGGTTTCCGGGCTCACCACGGTACTGAGACGGACCTCGTTAAAGCGTTCAGTGACATCAACATAAATGCAGACTGTGGAAGAACCACAGTGTTGGTTCTGTTGGACCTCAGTGCGCCAAAGGATACTGTTAACCATGACGTACTACTGAAACGAATGGAGAGTCGGGTAGGACTCTCTGGTCCAATACTCAATTAGTTTGAATCTTACAAGAATTTTTTTCATGTCAATATGTAACTTTTCATCAGAGCTGGCAGAACTCACATTCGTGGGTACCCCAAGGTTCAACACTGGGGCCCCTCTTATTTACTATCTACATGCTCCCGCTAGCTCAAATTATGAGATTAGTTAGCATAGTAATGCAGATAATGCACAGCTACATTACAACCACCAAGTTTTATGAACCCATTAAAGCACTGAACAATTGCTTAGAAAAGAAAATCAATGTATGGATGTGAAACAACTTTCTCCAGCTGAACAGAAACAGAACTGAAGTTATTATTTTGGTCCTAAAGAGGAACGATCTAAGGCCAGCACACAGCTTTAGTTATGACAACTAGGAACTACCGTTCAGGGCCGAAATCTGAGTGTGGTGATGGACTCAGACCTGAACCTTCAGAGCCACATAAAGACAGTTACAAAGTCGGCCTTCTATCACCTGAACAATATCTCTAGGATTAAAGGACTAATGTCTCAGCAAGACCTAGAGAAACTAATTGATGCGTTTACATTTAGTCGCCTTCATTACTGCAACAGTGTCCTCACAGGTCTGCCTAAAACAACAAGCAGACTGTAACTGTAACTGATTCAGAAAGCGTTCTCACTAAAACCAGGAAGTTAGAGCACATCACACCAGTTCTAAAGTCCTTAACTGGCTCCCAGTAGCTCACAGACTTAGGTTAATTTATAGATAACTGAACAGCTCAGTACTACAATACATTAAAGTTCTGCTGTATTATCAGCCTTCCAGACCTCTCAGATCTTTTCTTCACTCTTATCTTCATTTCGTCTTTGTAATGGACAAATACGATTTAGTGAAAAATGTTTTTGGTACACCACATAGCTCAGTTCACAATGTAAGTGGAGTTGCAGACAGATAAACAACACAGTTCTCCTCATTGAGGAAATGTTTATGAGTTTGTGAAACGGTCCTATCATTAATGTGCATACTGGCCTTGCAAAGTTCACATGGCCTCAAGAAGCAAAGGTTTCCCACATTGTGTGAACTTTAGTTCTTTAATGTACCAGAAACATGTAAATCCTATCTGTAGAAAAACTAATCAAGAGTTAATTCTTTATTCATCTCTGTAATTATTTGAATCATTTTGTTAAATATGCTTTGCAAATTGCTAACTGGCTATAACTGGTCGAACCTCCCCGACCCGGGACTCCTTTCGCTAACTAACTATAAACAAACAAACAAAAAATAAAATAGAAAAAATTCATTAATCCCTCTATACTGATCACAGCTAGTAACAGGTTATCATGAAGATTTCACCACATTGATCCAGAATGCATGCCACAGAAAAAACCCTAAATCAACCGCAATGTTGTGAGGAAAACTGCTTTGAAACAGCCATACCACGTCTAATATCGCTTTATGTTTTAGGCTATTTTTCCACAGTATTTGCACAAACTGAGTGTCTCTCTCCAAAATGCATAAACATGAACTAAATAAATCATTATTTTATGTAGTTTTAATTATAAACTTAATAAATACAAAATAAGACCATCTGAAAGTTCACAAAGCATAGTTTTAAATGTCAACATAAGCTTAAAAATCTTCCTCTTATGGCAAAATAAATCAGATGCATTTAAGTGATACACTTTTTTTTTTTTTTGCTTTTGTTCTGGCGCTGATGCACACATTGAACACAAAAACACATTTACATCATTGGGATCCAAAATCCACCTCCTTTCTGAACTTTGTGATTGCTGAATTTTTCCATGCCATTAGACCTGACCTGACGAGACACACAATACACTTCCTGATATCTTGGCTATTTGTTTTTCCCTATGATGTCACGCAGGTTTGAGGTGTTGCCTTAAAATACCTGCCAAGAAATCCCTTCATTTAACTCAAATGTTGTGAATGTGAATCAGAGGCATGCCATCATCCTCAGGTCTTTCCTAACCCATATAAGGCATAATCTGTGACAATGAGTCTCTTAAATGATGATGAAACTGAGCATGGCGCTGTAGTAGAGGACTTCACAGCTTAGTGCAAGTCCTTGTTCTTGTCAATTAATGCATCTAAAACCAAAGATATGTCCATCGACTTTCGGAAATCCCAATTGAACAGTCATTCACGACTTGCAAGTCGAAATTGAACAGAGTACAAATACTTGGGGACCATTACTGATAGTAAGCTGAACTTTGAATCACACATGGATGCAGTGTGTAAAAAGGTTCAGCAGAGCAAAGATTTTCTTTTTTTTTTTCTTCTTTAAACTGAACTCTTTTAAAGTTATTATTGACTGTATTTTATTGAATTTGTTCTTCGTTATTGCTGTGTGGCTTGGTTTAGTTACCTTGTGTAGTAAAAACAGGTTGATGAGGCTCACTAATGTGGCAAGAAAGATAATTGGAGTGAAGCAAGACCAGCTCCAACAAATACACTCCAAGCGTGTGAGAGCTAAGGCTAAACTGAATCTGGAGAGCGCCACGCATTTAATGCACTACGGCATGATTTATTTCTTCTAAGTGTTTTAACAGAATAAAAGCAATGTCTTTTGTGGATGTTTTATGCTTTTTGTATTTTGTTGCAAACTAATTTCCCTCTGGGATACAAAGAAACTGAAACTTGGTGTATTTGAACGTCTGTAGACAGAAACAGAAATAATTGTGAGTATTCTAACTACGTTACAACAGGAAATGTTTAGTCTGATTTACAACCAGTGAGAGAAAAATCTATTTTTATACAGTGTGAGTAAATATCTGACTTGAGGTGTGTATTTCAATTAGATATTGAGATAAAGTACGGAGGTTAAGGAGTGTTTCGTGTAGAACTGACTCTGGCTGCGTGTGAGTGTTTCGTACCTCCTGGTCAGGTGAGATGGCCACGGCGAACACTTTAACTCCATGCTGCCGGGCTTCATTTGCGGCCTCCTGCACACCTCCGCATGGCTCTTTGTAGCCGGTGATGGGATGGCCGTCCGTCACAACCACGATGTACTTGTTCTCATGGTAGTGGGAGCCCCTGCAACAGTTCAAGCACACGCTCAGATACGACCAGAGGCGTCATCTTCTCCAGCGTAGGCGTAGTGCATGTCATGTCTCCTCTACCCGACGAGCAGCTCCGCCAGGCCCCTCTTGATGGCGCAGTCGGTAAAGGTGCCCTTGCCGATGTAGGTGATGCGGTCTATGTCGTTCTTCAGGGCCTGACGATCGGTGCGCATGTCGCTCAGCTCTCGCACGAGGATGACGTCGTCGCTGTAGTGCAGAGCTCCTGAGTTCCACATCAGGGTGCGGTCACATTGGTGACGCCTGGAAGACAGACGGGGAGACTGAGGTGAGACTGAGTGTAGAGAGGGAACATACATTTGTTAGATTACATTAGATTAGATTAGATTAGAGTGCTATTCTGTAAATTAGAATTTGTGTTCCAATGAGGCTTGTTTTTCAGATTAAATGTATCTTTTAAGTCACTGAAATAAATGATCTATTCAATAAAGTTGTAATTTCTTGAATATGACTATAGATTAGATTAGATTAGATCAGATCAGATTAGATTCGATTAGACTAGATTACACTGGGTTAGATTAGAGTGCAATCCTGTAAATTAGAATATGTGTTCCAATGAGGCTTGTTTTTCAGATTAAATGCATCTAATTAGATTAGATTACAGTAATTTTCTATAAATTGGAATTTGCTCCTATGAGACCTATTTGTCAGACTAAAATAATCTTTTAGTTACTGCAAAAAGCAAACTTCTGAATGATGTTTTAATTCATTAAATATCACTGTAGATTATATTAGATCAGATTAGATTAGCTTGGGTATTAGTCTAAGAAGGAAAATGATTTTTTGTATTAGCTGGGCATAATAGAAATAAATGCAAGCAGAGCAAACAACATGACCAGCCCTGTTTGAAACTGTATTTGCATTGGAACAAAGAGAAAATGTATAAAAACAATTTATATAATAATAATAAACATGAGTTTGAATAATTAAATGTGAAATCTACATACAATAACCCAAAAAACAAACAAGTACCAACAGCAGGTGAGATTATGTCGACTGTTTGAATATAAACTATTCACAGATAAAACATGCAGTTAATGTAGAAATAAATCTAAGAGCATGATACAGATGCTGTCATCATATACGAAGGGGGCTGTGGTGTGCAGGGCATCAAAAACATTGGAGAGTGTAAAAAAAAAGTGACAAATAAACCAAGATTTATAACTTAAGAACATTTGAGTGTCAGACTAGTGGGCTAGAGGTAGCCGCTGCCCCATCCATCTCTCATGGTGCTTACAATTTATTTAACCTTGCTATGTAACATATAACAAATAATGTGATGCCTTAAAACAGCCAAATAAATTAGAATAAAGCTGCTAAGCTATTATAAAATTTAGGGGCAGAAACACTGCAACCATATAGAGCCCAGAGTTCCTGATGGTGGGCGTGGCCAAATATTGGCCTTTAATCAGGTCCAATACAAAGATCAAAGGATTTCGCCATATTTTCACCTTGTTTCCATGGTGACATTTTGGTTTTCTGTATTGCTTGTGGTCCCATTGTGTGTGTGTGTGTGTGTGTGTGTGTGTTTGTGTGTTTGTCTTACATTTCCTTGAGCTCATCTACGAAGCGTTTGGTGAATTCTTTGATCTGGTCGATATAAAAGTTGGGAGGCTTCTGTCTGAGGGCGACGCTCTCAGATGTATCCAGCACGAAGAAAAGATCAACGGGACAGTCTGTTTCACAGGGCAAAACAAATATCACCCAATGAAAAGAAGACATTTTTTTAAAAAGCAGAAAAATGTGAACGTTTAGAAGACGGAATAAAACAGTAATTAATTCTCTCTGTGCTGTTTATTGAGGCCAGACATGGCCTGAAGCGCGGAAAGCCTGCAGGCCAACAGCCTATATAGCGTAGCATCCCTTTGTGTTTCATTGAGCTATTGTGTCACATTTAGAAAGATTTCATCACACGTTAGAAACTGAAGCAGATTTTCAGCATTGTTTGTTTTTTAGCAGGTGTGACTCTGCTATCAAACATCTAAAGCAGGGCTTGAAATCTGCAGTTCCAACTTTGGCCATATCAAGACCACAAATGTCCTCAATGGGACGGTTCTGGCAAAATGTTAAAATGATAAAACTGCCCCTGTTAAAATGTTATTAAAATTAATCCTAAACTTAAATAATATTGAACATCTTTTCACATTTATGCAATGTGGCAGCATACAGATGAAAACTTCTTTGATTTTATTGGTAAAATAATATACAAGTCCACAACTGACAACATATGGCGGGCTGGATTTGGCCCCCGGGCCTTCAGTTTGACACGTGATCTAAACTCTACGGACCCCCTCAGAAAGGTCACTCGGATGCTTTTGCGACTCTGCAGCTAATTTTAAATGTTGCATCTTAAAAAATCCGTTACGTTTAGCAAACCTAACCTTGCAGCAAGCGTGACAATAGTGAGCTAAACTTCACATGCAGCAGACAGTCTAAAACACCAAGCAGGACATCTTGAGTTCAGAGCAACAGATTTCAAGCAGACTTACCCGCAAAGGTGGACCTTTGGATCTGATTTTGCGCTCCAGCCAGGAGAGCGCACAGCAGCGCGAGGAGACATCTGAGCGTCTCCATGATTAAGCTGAAATCAAAATCAACCCGAAAACCCGATCATACGACGCTCCGGTACGCTCCAGGGATATTTGTAAGTCCCCACAAAGCGACCAAATACCGAACCTCCCCGACCCGGGATTCGGACTCCTTTAGCGCAGAATTAGGCCAACTTTCTTGGAGACCGAGCGCTCCCCCCGCCGCAGTTTGTCCGGGGCGAAGAGCCAGAGCGCGCAGAGGACCAGAGGAGCGCACGGTGTGGGTGAGGGAGGATAAGGAGGAGGAGTTCCCAGGCTTTCCGCGAGGAGGATGGCTGGGTGTGGATGCGCCAGAGCGCGCAGGGGGAGAAAAAGTCTACACTTTCCTCAGAAATGAGCAAACTTCATTGAAGCTGCCAGGCAGATTTTTCTGTAAAATCGACCTTTATACACAGTTTGTCACTTGTAGAGTGACATAACAGAGATTTTAAGCAATTAATCGCACGATCCATTCAAATTAGCTCGACAATTTTCATTTTGATTATTAATTTTTGAAGGGCAATTTTGTTTACAGACACTTCACAAATCATTTTACTTATAGTTTTGGTTGTGTGTGTGTGTGTTTCTATTTTTGTTTTATGTACTGTTTTTGATTGCTGTGTTTTATTTGGGATATGTAAAATATCTTCTAGAGTCCTTTACAAAATTAAAGTCTATTGTTCTTTAATTAAAGGGGGAGAACTTGGATTAATATGCCATTACCTTTATGTCTTACAAATTATTTGAAAATGGTTTCAAAATAATATTATCGTTTATTGCAATAATTAGTGGGACAATTTATCATCCAATTTGATGTGTTGCTATTAATAAATATAAATCCTCCAAATAACAAATTTCCACAGAGACCTCTGACGACATTACAGGGCATGAAGTAATTGCTAAGAGTTATTCTGAGAACATTCCTTTTTTTCTTGTTTTAGGTTTTTGATCAGATTCCTTCAAAAATGAGCTTACCTACATACTGCAACTAAACATATGTGAGAAAACTAAAGGTACTGCAGAAAAAACTGAGATGGAACCTGTAGCAGCAGAGTTTTTAATATTAGTGAACAGAAAATACACTGGGTGGCATCTTTACATGGGAGTTCACTGGGATTGGTAGCCAGGCCATAAAATAAACCAAACAGCGACTATGATGCGAGTTTTCAGGGAGCTGTTTCAACACAGAAGCTAAGTATATATAAAAAGTGTTAAAAGCTTTAATGTACTTGGAAAATTGAATTTGTCAGTCTGAAATTTGGGTTTAATTCCACTTTTACATGACAGCTATGTCTTTACATGGATGGCTTATGCAGAACACCAACTGCAAAGCTGGGGGAAAAAGAGAGATGCTCACTGGAACAGGATCTATCAGGCTTAACGAGAAACAGCTGAAAAACATCAAGGAGTCATTTTGTCTTCTCATTCTGCTGAAACGCTCTGGTTTCTTGTGGAAGATGGAGTGGGTGTAGACTTTTTTCTTTTTTCCCCACTTTGGAGTCTAGGCTTGACCTGAACATAACAGTAAGCGCAACAGGGGTGTGGAATCCGTACTATGTTTAACAAGTAATCAGAAAGAGACACAGCGCCATCTAGTGCTCTGTAAGTGTTGATGTTGGAAATTAGTTTGGGGGGAAGTAATTGGAATATATGTGCGGAGGGGGGAAAAAAAAGGCGTGGGCGTGTTAGGTTTGAAGTGGAGGGGAGGGCTTTGGATGCTGAATGATTGCTGTTGCCATATGTGCGTATGTTTGTGCTCTTGAGTGTGGGACTGTAGGAAAAAGTCTGGCTTGGAATCAGATTTTCCACTGAGATCACTGAAAGGAAAGCGGGAAGAGGGGTGGGAGAAGACGGGGACATCTGGTAATGATCCATCCCTCTTTGCAGGCTCTCGTAGTAAATCTGCAGGATTTCTAGCAGCTGTGGGGCTCTTCATATGCAGTAACGCGTAACGCATGAGACCGTTATTCCATAAAAATCCAAAGGAATGCACAAAACCTTTGAGCCAGTTCCCCTCACCCCCGTTTTCAGCAGTTTCTTGTAGGAATACTCCCCATTTTTGCATTTCCTGTCTTTAAACTAATCCACAACAAATGACCTCTGAATTAAGATATACCATAAATGCAAAAAAACCAATATCTTGTAAAAGTGTGCCTAACCTTTTCGGTGGGCCCTCATCTTCTGACAAGATTTGCAACGCTTCCACGTCAGGGAAAAGGCATGCAGTTTGGGGCAGCCAGTCTCTCCAGTCTGCAGATATAAACATCTTGCAGTACTTAGCTCACCGCCACATTCATCGTCTGCAGATGCACTTCCCTGTGAATCCCGTGTTGATTGGTACTGCCAAAGGGAAGTGACTCAAAAGGTTGCCCTCCAGAAGTGATCACAGATGAAACTAAGTACAAGCTTGGACAGAGAAACTAAACTGCAAAACATGAAAGGTTAGTATTAACACTTACTGGCACAGAGTTGGAAACTGCAGGTAAGAAAAATAAAACAAAACCCAAAGATGTTAATCACAGGAAATTGTCCAGAATAATTTCCCCAAAAAACAAAACAAACTCATTACAGTTATTTTATTGTGCAGAAAAATAAACATAGAGAACATAGGTCAACCAAATACTTTTTGGCAACATACTGCCATCTACTGATGGCATTCAGTAAGTAAACCTCATGCAGAGTCTTGGAAAAAGTATATATTTACACCCCTGAACTCTTTTCTCATTTATCAGAAGATATCAAAAATTATAAGTTTTCCTTTTTCAAAAAGTCATAACATTAGTGGCTCCAAACAAGTTTTATTTAGCTGATCTAAAAAAAAAATTTTAAAAAAACTGTTTGGTTTTAAAAAGTTGCAAGATAAAAAGCACAATACGTAACGGAAAGTAACGTATGTCACTGGTGGTGGCAGCATTATGCTGTGGGAATGTGCTTGCATAGCAGAGGCAATTTGGTTAGTTTATGAGATACAACCCTAAACATACAGCAGGGGTTAAACTGGAATGCCTTAGACCAAAGTATATTGATGTGTTAGAATGGCCTAGTCAAAGTTTAAAAGCTGTGAAAAGACCTAAACTTTCCAATCTTACTGACTTTGAGCTACTTTGCGAAAGAATTTGCATCTCCAAATGTGCAAACTTTGCAGCGTTATACCCGACCAGACTAACAGTTTACTATAGCACCAGGATACAGTGATTCTCAAGCTTTCATCTCATCTCGAAAGTAGATCAGAAAGGAAAAGAAAAAACAAGCATAAAACAATTAAACTAATTTAATATGGAACTCAAAAACAACCAAATACAAAAAGCTCCACAGCAAACAGATAAAGCATAGTTGTCAAAAGAAAGCTAGCATTTTTACATTATGCCTTCAGTATTAATGATCTAACATAACTAGAAATGGACAACTTTCATCCGTCTCACAAGCCCTTTCCCCAAAAGGAAAAAAAACAAAAACACTCCTGCCAATATTACAACTTCTGCACATATACATCAGCCAAAGTATGGTGGCTGGATGGTCCACAATAAAATGCACTGCAATGTCTATGAAATAATCTGGCAGTATCACGACAGATGACGACTCATTGGATGCATGCAAAACTATCACTCTGCTGGCTGGTTACCTAGCTACACTGGTTATCGTACAGCCTCATGCTCGTCTGAAAACCTACATTCGGAGTTACTGGGACTCCTATAGTTACAAATAAGAATTGTGTTAATACAGATCAGGTTTCTCTTTACAAATCAGACACTGAAGTAGTTTAGAAAAGTATCTCCCCCCCTCCTTAGTTCTGGAAGAGCTTAGGAAAATGTACAGACAGAAAAAACAAAGCTTATAAGGTGTGAAAACATTTGTTTGTGCTGGTTGTAATAGTCTGTGCTTACATTTACATGGCAACAAAGACAAAAATGACATTTGCACTTCAATCTCAAAAACCATAAAGTCTCAATCTTTAATATGTATTGCTGGCTCAGTTAGTCACAAACTTGTGTACCGTTTTTCCGAACAAGTGCAGAAATGTAATGTCAAATTCAGCATTGTTGGCCTTCATACCGGCCTCAGTTCATGCCTGAGTGACTCTTCAGGTGCCTCCTCAGGTGGTTCAGACATGTGTAGGTCTTGGGGCAGATCTGGCAGTGGTACGGTCTGACTCCCGAGTGGTTCAGCATGTGCTGCTTCAATACGCTGCCGTCCGAAAACGCTTTGCCGCACTGCGAGCATACGTACGGCCGCTCCCCTGTGTGCACGCGCATGTGGACTGTCACCTTGTGAGCCATTGTGAAGCCCTTGCCACAAATGCTGCATTTGAAAGGCCTCTCCCCGGTATGAGTGAGTCTGTGGGTGCGCATCGCCCCCATCTGGGAGAAGGCCTTCCCGCAGTCGGGGCACACATGTGGCTTCTCTCCTGTGTGGACCCTGGTGTGACTGCGCAGCCCTCCCGCCGTGGAGAAGCACTGGGAGCAGTGGGTGCACTGGTAGGGTCGCTCTCCTGTGTGCGTGCGCATGTGCTGCTTCAGGTCGTAGCGGTTCCTGAAGCCGCGGCCACACACCAGGCAACTTTCGGGCCTGTCGTCATTGTGCCGCAGCTCGTGATTGGCCAGGCACTTCTCGGACAGGAAGCACTTGCCGCATTCCTGGCACTGATAGGGTTTCTCATGGTCCACCCTCTGGTGGTACTTGAGCTCGCTGATGCCGGGAAAGGTTTCGTCACAGTACCGGCACCTGAAGCGGTGGTTGGGGCTGTAGGGGAGCTGGTGCTCGCTCATCTGATGGTTCCTGAGAAGGTGGGCCATCTTGAAGGTCTTGCCGCAATGGGAGCACTCGTATTTGGTCAACAGCTGCACGCACTGGTGTCGAACGCGTTCGTGCAAGGATCTGAATTGACAGCCGCATTTGGTGCAGATGTGGGCAGCATTTTTACACTTCCTCTTCCGGTGGCCAGACAGATGCGCTTCAGTCCGGAAGGCTTTCCCGCACTGGGAGCACTTGTAAGGCTTCACTGCCGTGTGAAACCGCTGATGTTCCAGAAACTCGAAGCGGTACTTAAAGCTCCGCCCACACAGCGGGCAATTATGAGTGACCCTTCCCCCGCCGTAGATGGCTTTAACAGACATCTTCCTGTAGGAAAGAGACACTGACGAAGTCCGGTGACCAGGGACAATTTTGCTATGTTTACCTCCACCCATTAATTTCACCGTTTCCATATCACCGCCTTCTTCATGCCGCTGCTGGTGCTTGGTTAAAGACTTGGACGAGATAAAGCTCTTTCCACACTGTTTGCAGTGATAAGGTTTATCGTGATCCACCTGCTGGTGATATTTCAGGTCGCCGATTCCTGAGAAGCCGGCACCGCAGTGGCTGCACTTAAAAAGTCGGTTTTGGGCGTGAGTTAGAAGGTGTTCTTTCAGGCCGCTGGACTTTGGAAAGCTCTTTCCGCATTGCACGCAGTCGTGGTTGCGCCTTCGTTTCGGGCAGCGGTGTCGGAACTTCTCCAGGGAAGTGGGAAAGCTGTTGCCGCATTTAATGCAAAGGTACGCCGCGTTTTTACACTTCCGCAGCCGGTGACCAGCCAGCAGAGTGGCTGTTCGGAACGCCCTCCCACACTCAGAGCAGTTGTACGGCTGCAGGCCGCTGTGGAGCCGCTGGTGCTCGATGAGGACAGAGTGATGCTTAAAGCATTTGTCACACTCAGGACATTTGTGGACTCCTGGCTGATGCCTCCGGCGAGGAGATGAAGCGCCATCGGCCCTTTTAGGCGATTCAGAAAAGTCTGTGGAAGTGGAAGGGTTTGTGGAAAGTTCTTCGTCGAACATGACGATCTGTTGGACATCTGTGTTTTCGTCATCACAAGCACTTGGGTGGGAAGCGATGGCCACCTCCAGAGATGGAGGGAGAGACAGTGACGGAATCAGGAGATCTTCTGACTGAAAAGGAGCTGAAAAATGAATAAAAACGTTTAATTTACTATGTACTGATGACATACATAACACCTTATATGTAGAAAACATGAAGTCTCACCAACAGTGGCCTTTGCCAACTTTCCATGGCACTGTTTGCTCTGGAGTAAAAATTTAAGGTCATCTCCATTTGAAACACACTGCATGTATTCTTCTATGACAGCAGGGGCGGCACTGATCCAAGTCGCAGTCTAGAAATAGAAATGATAAGTTTATGGTGCATTTTTTATTTGCTCCATCAACTTCTAAAGACAATCTTTTACCTGTTTGAAATCTGGTATTGGCAGAAGCTCCTCTAGTCTTGTGAAGAACTCACAAACAAGAGTCTCTAGTGCTGTGTCAAAGTCTGGGCCATATTCCACAGGAAACACATTCTGTTCCAAAGAAAATATAGGACATTCCCATATTAATGTACGGACAATACTGACAGCGCTAATACTGCTTTAACTTTTACACATTTGTTACATGGCCACAAACTTTAACACATGCCATAGGGACATAACATGATGGACCAACACAAAGTAGCTCATCATTGTACAGCCAAAAAAAAACAAGGATATGTAGTTGAAATTTTTTTTTATAAATCTGAAAAGTAAGTAAGGTGTATGGATTAAATCCCTGTAATTTAGTGCTTTGCTGAGGCCTTGCTGTCACCCTGAATGAAAATAAATTTAAATCAAAATTTACCAGGGGTACAAAACATTTTGGTCTAATATACTGGTTGTAATATGACAAAAAAAGGGGGCGAGGGGGCTTGTCGTATAAGTCTTATAATCATTTCAAATGTTTTAAATCTTGTAACAATTTTATTCCAACACACAAATCACCTTGAGAAAATGTTCCCTGCCATCAGTGTCTTCAATAAGGCCTTGGACAAGCTTCATGAAGTTGGCTTCTGGTGCTTCAATTACAGGATCATTCGTCTGGAGGAAAAAACAGATCACAGATCAGCTATAAAAACTAGTAATCCACAAAATATTGGCATTAACATCGGTATCAGTTGAAATGTAGTTATTGTTTAACATATCTGTGTTGGTCCGATCCATAAACTTAACAACCGATATCTGTATGTGCTTCGTCTAAAATCAATTTTTCCATCTTGCCAAATTATTCTACGGTTGTTTTGTAAGGAAATTGTCAATAATCTCCATTATAATAATAAAAAGTATATTAAGACAACATCTGCAGGGCTGAAATACTAAGAGGAAAGCAATATACCTTAAAGCTAAACATAAGTTACTTTCTGTGTTAAACTAATAGACAAGTCAACTAATAAGAAGAAATGTATGGGCATCCCTTACCTCTTCCAAGCAAGAGGATCGGATTCGGTTAAGATGAGTCTCTACAGCCTTGAGATCTTCAGGGTGTTCAGAACGCAACAGCTCAAGAGTTGTCTAAAGTCAATGCAGTTTGTGAGATGCCTGTCGGGAGTATTATTCGATATATATTGTAAGGTGCAGCCTAACGTTTCACTTACCCTTGCTCTGAGGCCCAAGGACAACAGTCTCCCCTCTCGCTTGCTCATGAGTTCAGGGACCGCATCCGTAACCATGGAAACAAATTCCTCCAGTTTGCCATAGTGTTTTATGTTTCGCTGCTGGACAACTTCCCACATCACTGCTGACATCAGACGGAGCGGTGGGACTAGGAGCGCCAGCGAGGACAGGGGGACACTAAACTCTTCAAGGGGAGAAGTAGATTCATATAAACAAACTTAAAAACAGGATTAGAACTAAGATGTATAGATCACCAAGTTGCATCTTTAAAGTCTGAGAAGGATTTAAAGGGTGTCTGCTTGGAAACGTTCACTTAATTCAACAGAGATAGCAGCTTGTGCTACAGCTTTAAAAAGATGGGTTTTTGGAGGAGGTCGGATGGTCACATGTGCTGAGTGAAGGTTACAGTGTGAATCAACACTGTTTTTTTTAAAACTATCGCTCAACCCAAATTTAAGCTTTTCTAAAAAATAGTGACTTTATTCTGAGGTTTCCGTGCAGTTTCGAGCCTCCTATCTGACTTAATGCAAACTTTCAAAGGCAACAAACACTCTGATTTTGCATAGGCAACATTGCGCAGTTTAAACTCAGGCTTCGTAGGTTCTGTAATTGCATAACTCTGTACCAGCTGTTTCAAGTGCGATTTGCAGACCGCTAACTGGTTCATTAAATGTTTGTCAACGCCACTGAAATTAACAAATAATTTCAAAGGGTCGTTGAAGTACTAAAGTTGTGCAGAGTTTCATAAGCGACAAAAAAAACATTTAAGTTTGTTAAGCAGAGTGGTGGTTGGTGCCCAGAATGACGCATTAGCTAATGCTAACATGCTAGCTTCAAGGCCACGAGCGCTCTAGCCAAATCGGATCATTGCAGAGCAAAACAATTTTTGTTCCAGAGATTAGTCGAGGCCTGCTAAACCTCGCCTCATCCTGCGATTTAGCTAACTCGGCTATACACAACGGAGACAAAAGCAGCTAATATTGCTAAATTGCAAAAGGTAATACTTACCCATATCATTCATTTTGTATTTATTTCGTTACGCCAAAGAGAAAAAATCAACACAAGCGATTATCTATCATAGTTGCGGTTAGCGTGCTAGCTACCCGATTACGCAGCGTCAGGCGCCAACTTCTTCCTGAAACGCGCAGTTCATCAAAGAGAGCGTTGGCTGGCGGAGTGGCGCTTGTTTTGCTTTACAGGGCAGTCCGGCGGAGAACACGTTCACGGTCAAAATGACAAACACAGCTCTCCGGGACAACCGAAAGAGAACACCGAGCGAAACAGGATGAAATGTTTTATTCATGTATGCTAAAGGTTTGGAATTGATATAAATGAAAATTGCCACTATTTAAATAGTATAGTACAGGCACTTTAGAAAATATGACCAGAGTACAATTTTCTAGATAAAATTTGTATAATTTCAAGGTACATTGGACGACTGTATATACTGTTTACAAGGGACTGTTTATAGTTTGTGGAGGTTTTTTGCTTTTGTTCTTTGCCGCAGTACGCACCAACCTGTGTTTTCTGTTGCCTCTGACCCAGCTCAGGAGCATTCAGTTGTAGCAGCCTGAGCTGAAATATATACGACTGAAATATACTGTAGCATATTTCATTTATAATTTACATGTTAATGAATCCAGAAAATATTGCCAAGGGTTTTGCTTTAATTTATTCAGTGCTAAAAATTCAGTTTTAAACACAAATTTCAGTAGCGTGAGCAAGCAATTTGTAACAAACAGATATTTTAAAACACACATTATCTATAGTTTCTCATCCACAAAACATGTCGTGATCAGTTTTTCTATTTGTTTTGCTTGAAATATTATTGAATAAAGCTAAAATGTACCCTGCAGAAAACAAGCTGTACATACACATGAATTTGGTGACATCAGAGTTCATTTGAGGACTTGATTCGTATTTTTTCTGTTGTTGTTTTTCTCCTTGTTGTCATGTTTTAATTCTTATTCCTTCTTCAACGGGTCTTCACTGGTATTATACTTTATGGCTACTGTAAAATGTGAATAGCTTGCATGGCCTTTCTCTGGGCTGAGCAATCCATAAAAGCTGGCTAAGATTAATGCCAGAACTACAACTTTTAGTTCTTATGTATGCGTTCAAATTGGCTGACACAGAGAAACATTTCCACAGTACACTGAAACCATTCTCTCGTCTTTGTGACTACACTTGTGGAGGTTTTTTGCTTTTGTTCTTTGCCGCAGTACGCACCAACCTGTGTTTTCTGTTGCCTCTGACCCAGCTCAGGAGCATTCAGTTGTAGCAGCCTGAGCTGAATAATTTGCCACACTGCTTGCACTGGATGAGTCTTCTGAGGAGATGTTAGGAACACTCCGAATGCTAAGATGCAACTCTGTCTGTGCATCTTTTTAAAGCTTTTCCCCACACAAACAGTGAAACCTTTGACCCCTGTGAACACACCGGTATTGAAACTTTTCCCTTGCAAACTATAAGCTGCTGCCACTTTTGATGAAATAGTGATTTGATTTTGTGCTGTAATCCTTGCATACCAGGATAGATTGGACTCTGTCGTGAAGGATTTAACACAAGGAAAACATTCGTAAGAGTTTGCCACTTTCCACAAACAGCACACTGTGCAACCGTCCAAGAGCGTAAACAAGAACTGGACGACACAGGTTTTAAGAAAATGATGAAAACAGTCACTGCTCCAATGGAGAGATTAATGTTAGAAGAGAAGAGTTGGGGGGAGAAAACCCCCCACAAAGAACGGCATTTTACAGTTTTGCAGTCCTCTTTTATTGGCTCCAATTTGCAGGGACTTGTATTTATACCTTTTGAACTTGTGAGCCACAAACTAAGGTAATTTACTGAAACGGGCAGACGGATAAATTAGACTTTTAGACAAAGATGTAGGTCTGTTCTCGTTCACACTTCAATTCTGCCTTCTGTGGTTTCCAGCTTGCGCAGGAACCCTGTAAAAATGCCTGTTTTTCCAGACTGATCGGTAGCTGCCATCTGTGGAGTGTCCACGTGGTGGCAGCGTAGGAACTGAAAAAGCTATGGCTCAGAGAGCGCTTATCAGTGGATTCATAGAACAAGTAATTAGATAGTGCATCATCAGACCATCTGGGCACCGTCAGCCACCATGACTAAGTAAATCCCTGTGCTGTACCTAAAAGGTTTTTTTTTTCCATCATTAAATTCTCAGGATTTTATGGCCTCCTAACCTCATCTATTATCTGTTTTATGATTTAATGTCAACCCTTTTTTTATACATTGAAATTTGTTCTGCAATTGTGAGCAAATTACCTGAATCAAGTTAAAAAATAATAATAATAAATTCAATCTGGAAAAGACCGAAAGGCCATTCCAGACTATTTTGAGGAAGGTCATTTACTGGTGAAAAAATATACAAGAAAGTGATATTCATGATATTTTATGAACATATTGCAAACATATAACCAAAAACTAAACCTCAGACTCTACAAACTATACATAAAGATTTGTACGATAAACATTTGACTGCACAATTAGGTAATAGCTAGCGACATTTACTCCATTACATTTACTTGAGTAATGTTTTGGGGGAGTATTTTTTTTATTTACTTATGTGCTATTATTTTTTAAGTATTGCTACTCTTATTTGAGTAAAATTCCTAGATACTCGATCCACTGTGAGTAACTTCACTGAATAAAAAACAAACATGTTTTAACCAAAATTTCACCAGACACAGACACACACCTGCAGTTTTTGTTAAAGTTTCATAAGTTTTATTTTGAAAGAAAGTGATTTGTAAAAAAAAAAGAAATAATAATAAAATCTTTTCCCTGATTTTGTTATTTTGTAATTATGTCACTTATATGAATTATTTTCATTTTGGCCCTTAAAATACCAAAATGTGCAAATAACTATATTTTGGTCCATCAGATGATGTAATTGTTAAATATTATATGATTGATGTTTTGATCAGTTACTTAGTACTTCAGTAGACTTTTTACCAAATACTTTTTTACTCATAAGTAATTTCTTGTATGTCTACTTTTTACTTTTATTTGAGTAAAAATATGTTAAAGTAATGCTACTTTTACTTGAGTACAATTTTTAGGTACTCTACCCACATCTATACTTTTGCAAAAGGACTGATCCGTTTTGAAGAGTTACCAGAAAAGGAAACATAGCACCTGGTTAGTAGAGGTGCACCTGAATGTGAGTTGCTCCCATATAAAACCTGTCCAATCTTCTCTGTCAATGTCATCCTCTCTGTCAACGGCAATTGTTTTGGTGGAGGCAGTGTGATGCTGTGGGCTAGTGTCTTCCTCACTGCTGCTCAAGCCAAAAATGTATTTTTCTTACAGGATTTAACAGGTTAATACACAGGCTATCCAGAGGTTTCATTCATATTGTCAGGAAACAATGTTACAACAAAAGAGATAAAGAACCAAATTAATGTCCACACTTTTTAGTTTATGAGAGATAAACCAAGACTCGTTATTGTTAAGGTCCACACTCAAATAATTCCTAATAATAACAAAAAAATAAATACTCCCAAACTATCCACTGAACAGTGTCACACATGACATTTCAAATCAAGCAGGATGACTGGCAGTTCGCTGAAAGTCATTCATATTGGCCTGCTCAGCATGTACACGGCTGATTTGCAAACTCATTACAGTGACTTTGCTGTGTTCACTGCATGCTGTTACATTTTGTAATTAGTCATAGTGCCTTTCTAATCTTTAAAAAAAAAAATTTTATTTCCCATACCGACAAAGCTTTAATCTCCTCCACATGTACAAACGCTTAAAAAAAAAAAAATCTGATCAATTACCGAGGCACATTTGGTCAGTTTATGCACGGATCCAAATTAAATTTTGCGTAATTATGAGGACGGCTTGCAAAGAGCACATGTGAAAGATTTGTTTATGCATACGACTGCAGACGGAGACTGTATGTATAAGTTTGTGGGTGAGAGTGAGGATGGGAGAAAAAGGCAGACTCTGTGTTTGTGTGTATGTGCGTGTGTAATTAAAACAAGTGATTTTTTTTTAACATACAGATTATCCTGCTATCCCAGCTGGTCAGAGTTGGATTTGACCACCCTGACAACCAGAGAGAGGAAGTCTCTTCAGGGCTAAATCCAAATTGGCAACCTTGTTGAAATTTTCCTTCTTTTTTTTTAAAAAAACTAAAAACCTGAGAGCCCTAAAAACTTTGATTTATTTATTTTTAATCGGCGGATGAAGTCCTAAAGAGAGGAAAAAGGAGAATGAAATAAATGCGACGAGGTCATCTAACCAGCTTCTCCCGCAACATTTACTCACAGGCTGCAGATATGAGAAAAGAGTTTTATTACAACCGATTAAAACAACCCATGAATAACTTCTCATAAATGCGATACAGACAATCATCTTCTGAAGGATAAAATATTGCATACAAAAAAAATGAGCCTAGATTTTATTTATTTATTTATTTACGTCGTCTGATTGTACCTAGCTATGGTCATAATGAACCACTGTTTTTTGTTGTTTTTTTATTAGAAACAGATTACAAAAAAAGACAAAACAAAAAGCTAGAAATTAGCCTTAGACCTCTTCACAAGCTTATAAAAATTTGCTTTCAGTGCATTCACTTCACTCCAAAAATCCACACCCATCTGATCAAACTAAGCAGCCTAAAGAGATCCAGAGGAGTGTGCGGGCAACGGTCAAAATCAGGCACATGAACTAGGGGTTGTCAGCACACGCGACCCTGCCTAACAACAGACACTCCTTCGTTTATCGATGTGGTAAATATCACAAAATCCACCCTGTTCTCTGAAGTAAGCATGATGACTACGCAGCAAGGATTGTGCTTCTTTTTCCAGTCCTAAGAAAAAAAAAAAAACATAATTTATTTGTATATTTTTGAAGTTAACAATGTAACCTATTTCTTAAGAGTTGAAAACAAAATATCAACTGGATATGTCAAATCTGAAATTCTAAAAAAAGAATTTTTTTTTATAGATAAATATCCATCTGTTTAGCCTTAACATAAATTATTAAACTTTATTGTGGACAAATATTTGATTCGGCTGAAATTCCACCATTAAGTCAACATTAGCCAACTCTAAATATTGTCTGGAATCAGATAATATTTAAAAGCTTTTGCCTTTGTATCCTGTATTAAAAACAGTGGTAGAAACAATTTGAACAATCTTCACGTTATTGTTTGGATCGAAACAAAGTGCTTTAAGGTTGCTTGATGTTGATGGTGTTGTGTAGATTAATAAGTACATGTCTTTCTTTTCCATTTAACAGAAATTACTCTGTTTGGGGTTTTATAGTAAATTTCTTAATCTGGGACCTGAGTCCGAATTTCGTAACAAAACAAACATGGTGGTATGACAGTAAAAAAAAAAAAAATCCTTACACCACTTCATTCTGTTCCTGCTTCTCTTATAAACCTGTTTTGACTTTTGATGTCCAGAGTTTACATTTGGGTTTTCAGATGAAGTACAGGCAGCAGCCTCAACTTGCAGTCAGACTTTCCCAGGCTGAGACGACACAACAATCATCTACAGAGCCGTTCAAAAGCATTCATGCCTCATGAACCGGATGCCTCCTAGATAATTATACAGCTTTTGTCTAGACTTATGTAAAATCTACTGCTCAAAGGTTAGAACTACTTTCTACTGATGCAAAAAGATGTGAGAAATCTGAGAAAAAATGTAAAAAAAATGCAAATGAGAACTTGATCACCATGCATATTTTTTTGACAAAGCATTTACGTTTAGTTGATACAGATGTGCTTGAAAGTTTGAACGTTCAGCATTTTTGGATTTCGTACAAGCCACAGCAAACAAGGAGAAGGCAACCTAACAACGGAGATCTGAACAAAATGGAGGAATGCATCGTAAAGCACTTTGCATCCAGCATTATCGCTTTACATTGAAAATGCTCTAATATCTCAGATTTATGAGCGCCAAATGAATGGGAAAATTTAGAGGACTGCTATTAATTAAAGAACTTAGGTTTTAATACAATCAACAAAATGACCATCCAGTGTTTTGATTAAAGTGCAGATAAGTTATTCTGTAGATTATAAAACAGTAGAATGAGACTGCCTGTAACCTATAAGCACCCTTGCATGTAAAAACTGGAGTGGTTCACTGTTCTGATATAGTTTGTAATTTAAATACTGGCCCTCACATCACCATAAGAGTAACCAAAAACATCCCTACAACTTTCCCAGAGGCGTTTTGAAAAATATTACCTATAGAACCTATTGTCAATGTGAAGGTTGCATTTATTCAGGATTGTCTTTCTACTAAAATAGAGGCTGTGAGCTACTGTACTTTTAAAAAAATCGCATATATCCTCTGCGTCTTATAAAACCAATAAAAAAATCAGTTTAGCATGAATTATTGCTCAATCAATTCAATCCGTCTCGATGCTGTCTCAAAGAAATGTTTCCTCGTAGTTTTCAGTCGGGTCCTGGGCTTCGGGGCCTCTAGATGCGGTTCTGACTGTAGCAGAGGGGCTTACGCCGGCCCCCCGAGTCACGCTATCGTAAGATGGCGGTGAGGACAACAGCGAGTCCTCCACTGTCTGTTTGACTTGTATCGCTACAGGAGCGAAGTGCTGTATCATGGAAGCTATGAGCCCCTCCGTCTCTGGAGCGTTGTCCACATCCACCACCGTCTCGTAGTTGATTTGTCTGTAGAGGTAAGACGCCTGCTTCATTTGCCGCCGCACCAGATGCCTCCTGTAGCACCTCTGGATGATGACCACAGACACCTCCTCCATTTTACGGCGCAGCGTCGAAGTGATGGGCTCGTGGGAAACCTTAGATGGGTTGGTCATCATGAACTTCTCCTCCATCTGCTGCTTGAGGGTGTCCATGTCACCCGACTCCCCCAGTACGCGTTTTGTGAACGCAAACAAGATGTCCAGGCAGTGGATCTTGTCCCCGCTCACCATAGGAAGGTCCATGGAGATCAGCTGGATCTTGTTGGGCTTCGCGATCCGCAGCGGTTCCGACAGCGCATCGGCAAACCTCTCCAGCATCGAGAACTCTATGAACTGAGTGGCCTCGGAGTCGAACTTCTCCCAGACCTCATAGAACATTTCGAAGTCATCCTCGCTCAGAGGTTCTGTGCTCTCCTCGGTGGCAACGCTGAAGTTCTCCAGGATGATGGCTATGTACATATTTACCACGATGAGAAAAGAAATGATGATGTAGCTCACAAAGAAAGCAATGCCCACCGACGGGTTCCCGCAGTTTCCGCGGGCGTTGGTACCAGTGTTGATAAAGTTGATGTCACACTCCTCGGGGGGGCTTGACATTATGGGGCTCAGGAGGTTGTCCCAGCCTGCTGAGGTGCTGATCTGAAAAAGGCAGATGATACTGTTCCCAAAGGTCTCAAAGTTAAACATGTCATCGATCCCATCTTGCTTCTTCACGTAGGCAAAGTTCGCCATGCCAAAGATGGCGTAGATGAACATTACGAGAAAAAGCAGGAGGCCAATGTTGAACAGTGCTGGCATGGACATCATTAAGGCAAACAGTAAAGTCCTTATTCCTTTGGCTGCACGGATAAGTCGAAGTACACGTCCTATCCTGGCCAGTCTGATGACTCGAAACAGCGTTGGAGATACAAAGTACTTCTCAATGATATCAGCGAGGACAATCCCTGAATTGAGAGGAAAACCAAGTGAGAACACATTAGATAAGTTGTATAATTTTTTTTCCAACTATGATTTAATAAGAGACATACAAACAGCAATGGCCAGAATTATGATAGCCGTCGATCTGTGATCAACTAGTCAGAAACTAGTAGTCGGATCTTTTTTAAGCACTTGAGTGTTTACTGATCGAACGGGTTGTACTAACTCAACATTATTTGGTGAGGGAGTTGTTGATAACAAAACGCTAGCTACATGTATTACAGTAAAGTGTCTCTTTTTTATACTTTGAAAGGCTCAGCCCAATTTTCCAGACAACAGACTGGACTATAAAGTATATTTGAAAATTTTACATTTAAGATAACGTTCTACTAACTCCACAAGGAATATACACAAAGACTGACAGCTAATCAGTCTTTGTGTTAATTATGCTTATCATGATAAAGGCTAAAAAGATGCTAATGCCAACTCTTTCATTATGTTGTCATTGTATTGAAACCTTGCTAAACTGTAGAGCTATATAATGTCAATCTTTGGGAAAAGATTGAATGTATTCTTGTGATATATTGTGCTTCTACATTTTGAGGTGTGCAATAAAATTAGTAAGTAGGTGAGCTGTATTCTGTGTAGTAAAGGACTTAATGTAATTTTCTTGGTTTAAATTATTAGCACTGACATCTCTGCTCCATCTATTTGTTGATTTGCAGTAATGCAGAGGGAGGCAGCTCTGCAACTTTGGAACAGTTCGGACAAAATTACAATTTCAATATCTACAAAAACATTCTTGTAAAGACAAGAATATAATATAGCAGAAAATTGGAAAAAAATATTTGTTCATCAAAAGGAAAGTTGCTATCTGTAGGTCAGAGCTTTATAGAGTTGGCTATGGAAAGGTATCAACACACTGAATAATGTCTGTCTACTGAAAGCCTCCACCCTGTTGAAGTTACCTTCAATATGATGGAGGCAATAAGATGTTCCTTACCAATAATAGAAAGAATGATAACCACAAAGTCAAAAATGTTCCATGCAACAGTGAAGAAGTAACATCGGAGAGCAAAGAGCTTAATCAGGCATTCAGTTGTGAAGATAACGATGAAGACCAGGTTGATGATGTTGAGAACAGACTCCATTCGCTCCGACTGCTCGTCGGTTTCCACCATCATGGTCACCATGTTGACGATGATGAGCATCATGATCATGATGTCGAAGGCTTGCTTGGACACCAGATCGAAGAAGAAGGCTTGGAGAATGTTCTGAAATTGGAGAACACGAACCCTCAGTCTGTAAAACCATAATCTTACATCAGAAGAGCAATTCACAAATACAAGGGAAAAATGAATGTGGAGGGATTGACACTGTGACGGGTTCTGTTTTACCGCAGGCCTCGGTATTGGCTTTTGAGGCTTCTTCGATCCCAACTTTTTCATTGCATTGTAGTACTTCTTTTGTTCCTCGGTCATGAAAATATCCTGTCCACCTAAGTATAAAACCAAAACATCACATTACTATTACATTCACCTCATTTTTAAATATAAAAAGGAGAATAAAAAATTTTTTTTTAAATTGATTTATTCATTGTCTTTTAGTAGATATGGGAACTTTCTTCAGAGTTGAGGCAGCTTAGAGTCATGGGAAAGTAGCTGCTACTTTAGCAGAAGTAACGTGAAGGAGCCATTTCCTGTCTTTTCAGCCTCTGGCATAACTGTGGAGAAATCTTGATCTAACATTTTTCACAACGTTGCCTCGGTTCATGGAGGTTTCTAGGCTTTATGCACAGCTATCTTAAGGTAGCACCACAGTTTGACTAAGACATTACAACAAAGTCATTCTGTTGTTGAGTTGCTGCTATGCTTTTGATCATTGCTCTTTTCTTGATCCAGTAGAGGTCAAGCTCCAGCTTTTAAACAGAAGGGCTCACATTTAATGAGAATACAGAAGAGATTTCTCCTTTGAACCTCGTTTTCCATTCACTTTTTTTTTTCTTCAGTTTTCCATTTCAAATCATCGTGCGGTTCAACCTTGGGACGAATCTGCGTGGACTCCTTATTAAGGCCGCACAATATCTTGGTAATAATAATCACAGTACGAGTGTTTCCATTGTTAAAATCTGTTTTAAAGTGCAATAAGTTCACTCTTTTGCATGCCAACCTGATACTCATCATCACTAGAATAGATAAAAGTGCCCAAGAGTCTAAACGTCACAAAGAGTGTTAAAAGTACAGTAAAAAATGAGTGTAATTTTTACCAATAGTGTCGCCATCACCTTATTATCTAAAGTCATGCAGCTCTACTTCTGCATTTTTGTTTTTCACTCATGAATGAGCAAGAACTTGTTTGAAAATGGAGAAGTAATCAGCGATTACTTCTCTAAATCAGGTGCTGATGTCTTCCCACCCTGGCATTGTGCTAGCATACACAACTGGTTGCTACTTTTCTTCAACTATCCAAAGGAAGCAGCTAAAATGCGCTGAGCTTTGCATGTTTCATTTATAGATAAGAGAAAAACAACTCTTCTAAACTTGACAACAACAGTGCTTTAAATACTTATCTTTCTCTTCTGCTGATTGAAATTGTCAATGATGACCCCGATGAAGAGGTTGAGGGTAAAAAAAGAGCCAAATATGATGAAGACAACAAAGTAGATGTACATGTAGAGGTTGATTTCTCTGCTGGGTTGCTCCTCCACCTGCAAATGGTTTCGTCAGTGAACTGTTTGCTGGAAAAAACAAATATTCAGACCCTGAACAGAGATGCAAACACTTACTCCTCTTGAATCAACGGCGGCATTCATTATTTCCATCCATCCTTTAAATGTCGCCTAAAAACAGAACAATTTGTTAATCATTAAATTGTTCATCATCGAAATGTTTTTTTTGAGCTGTATTGCTGACAGGACTATTTAAAACCTATAAATAAATCCATACAAGTTGATCTAAAACTACATTAGTAGAAATCAAGATGTGTTGCTATGTGAGAAATTGTTTTTATGTTAAGTGTAATTCCTGGCAGCAATGAACCTAATTAATATTAACATTAAGAAAAAAAAAGAAAAACTACATTCTGACAGCAGAGAGAAACTCACCACTTGCAGAAGGGAAAGGTAGCCGAGGCCAACATTGTCAAAGTTGACCTTCACCTTTGTCCAGTAGAACTGCGTGTCATTCATTGCAAGACAGTCGGACTTGTTGTTGACCACAGAGATGCTGTGGATAAAGCCCGTTCTGTTCACGCACTTCCCGAACTTGCCAGCAAACAGGTTGACTCCCATGATGCTGAAGATGAGCCAGAAGATAAGACACACGAGAAGCACGTTCATAATGGAGGGGATGGCTCCTATGAGGGCATTCACCACCACCTGCAGGGTCAAAGACAAGAAGAGCTAATACATATTCATCCAAACTATTTTCTCTCTAGCTCCACACTGGAGCTACTACTTCAGAAAGTCTAGAACCAAATGTGGAGAACCAACATGTAGTTTTTTCAGAACAGGAATCCAGAGAATCCCCTACAAGTTTATAAATTATGGACTACCGTACTTGTTCTTATTGAAACATGGGGAACCTACATGTAGTTTTATACTTTTACTTTTCTTTTCTTTTAGTTTATCTAGAGAAACTCCTACTAGCATATAAATTGTGGAGTACTTTGTTTTTCTTTTGTTTTTGTTATCTTGTTTGTATTTCCTCTAATTCACGTAAACCACCTTGAATTGCCTTGTTGCTGAAAACGTGCTATATAAATAAAGTTACCTTACATCCCAGAGTTACTATTTAAATGCAGGATGTGAAGGTATGTTGTCATTTCAATTCAACTCAACTCAATTGGATCCAGCTCAACTTAATACAACTCATTTGTATATATATATATATGTGTATATTTCATGTAATCTAAGGTGAAATTAAATGTGGACTTATATCATGCAAGCATCATCAAGGAATCAGTATGAATGCTGAGGGCAGTAAGGATCTCTGGTAGCAGTCAGTGTTGCAACACATTTGAAGAAGCCTCTGACTGAAGCCTGTTGTATGACAGTCTCATGAATATCCTGACATCACCAATTTTGGCAAACTCTGCTAATCCACCTAATTTCTATCGGCACTCCTCCGTAAACTTCTGACTGGCTGACTGCACGGTTAGAAAGCGGAAATGTGATTTTTCCCCATGGACCAGATAGTTGGAATTCCTCCTTCTTTCTCCGCTCTTTGCATCCATGAAGCCTCCTTTTTCAACTCCTCATAGTTCAGGTTTCATTTCAGCTTTTGAGTTTAAACTAAACATTTCCATACTTGGTCTACAGTTGAGGGTAAAAGCCAGTACAATTAGCATTCAACAGAACGGCATTTTCTTTGCAAAGACATCACAGTGGCAGACATGCACATTAGTCTCTTACCCTCATGCCCTCAAATCTGGACAGTGCTCTGAGAGGCCTCAAGGCCCGGAGGGTTCGCAGTGACTTGATGGCGGAGAAGTCCGAATATCCCAGTGAATTTGCAACCAAGCTTATCAGAGACACCTAAATACAAACCAAAACCCACAAACCTATTTTACTGACAAAATAATTTTAAAAAATGCAGTATTATGTAAAACCCAATGAAAAGAAGCTGAAAAATCATAAAGACTGAAGGAATATATAACATAAATCAAAGGAGACTTGCTAAAACGTTTATGGAGCCATATTTGGTGGGTTTTTTTGTGTGTAGCTTTGGGACATTCCACAGTCAGGAAAACACCTATTAAAATTTGGTTTAGATTTGGTTCGTCTTTTAATTGTAGCTAATTTAAACTTCCACTCTATTCTACATCCAGAACAGACAAAACAAAATGGTATTCCTCTGAAGAATGGCCCATGGATGGCAGCTATAAATGAAAATGGCATGACAAAAATGACAGACAGAGGAAGCTCATGTCATGACGAAACACAGACAAGTATGCACATATGGTCCATGCATGCATACTCAGCTATATATGCATATAAATATGGATATATATCAAATAGAGGGAGTTTTATAAAGAACTTATAAATCTTTGTCAAATTGTTTCCGAATTTGTATTAAGCTGATCACATCCAGAAATCAATACCAATTTAAGACTTAGAGGCACAAATGTCCTGAATTTCTTTATAAAAGTCTATTAAGAGATGTGTTGGGCCAATATATCTAAAGAAGATACTCAATTGCTATTTTCTGGACAACTTCGGCTCCAAAAGAGTGTAAGTTAAAAAAAAGAATTAAAAAAAAGAAAACTGAATAATAAAATTATAATAAAGTGGCATTATTACAGTCAGACCAATAAATAAATAAATGTTTTGTTCCACTGTCGTTAAAACAGAGCAGGTGTTAATTCAACCGATAAATTTACACAAATAAACATTACAGTAAAAAAAAAAAAGCACAGTGCCTTGCAAAAATATCCATAACTTTTTCACTTTTACACATTTTGTTAAATTACAACCATGAACTTCAAGGTATTTCACTTTAACAGACTAACGCAATGCAACACCTAACGAACTGGCGGAAGGAAAGTGACATTTACATATGGATTCATTCCAACATGTTTCGTACTATTGAACATCTGAAATAAAGTGTCGCATGCGTTTGTTTCTCTGATTTGTATCTGAGTCGATACTTACAGTCACAATGACTGAATCGCCTTTTGCTGCAGCCACATTGCAGGTGTTTCGGGGGATTTGCACCTTTTCCGATTAAGAATTTGCCCACTACTCATTTCAGATTCGCTCAAACTCAATCAGATTGGATGTAAAATGTTTGTGAACGTCAATTTTCAGGTCTCAGCAAAGATGGCAAATTGGATTTAGGTTCAGACTTTGACTGGGCCTTTCTAAGTTTTATATCACAGAGTGTTTGCATGTTTTAAACCTTTCATGTGAAACAGCCTCAGACATGAGGTTGCCTGTGGCAAAAGTTGAAAGAGTAAAAATATTGTTGCAAGGTCCTGTTATAATCAGGCACATTTCATAACTTTATTGTCCTTTCCGGCATAAACAAGATCTTCTGTAGATAATCCTCGGAGCGCATGGTGCTGCATTTGTTTTTAATATAAAAGCCAAGCACGTTTTGTTTTCTGCACATTTCATACCCAATCGATTCGCTTGGAGACGAGGCGGAGGCCTTAATATCACAACAAAGCAGCAGATACAAGTGAAGAAGAAACACACAGGCTGAGTGTGAACCCCGGTCCCACACTCACCTGAGACCCGCTAGCTACAACTTACCCTAACAATAGTGCGGTCTGTGGCGATCTGTGTAACGGCAGGTGAAATCAGAAGAGGTCAAGTCATGCTTCGGCCACTTTGGATGTGCACGCACCACAGAGCCACACTGATTTACAGTAAGTGAAATGCAGAACCCGTTTTAAGAACAAACTGTTTAATGTAATAATTGCTTCAGTTTGGGATTTCAGAAACTTCACTTCGGTGCTTTTCAAAGTGTTGTGCCTCAGAAAGTTGGAGGGAAGTTGAGAAAATAAAAAAGCAAAACAAAAAATTTTTTTTAAATCATCACTATTGTAGATTTAAAATTTTTTATGTAATGTTTTTCAAACATTATTCTAAATTGTAAGTTATTGAAATGTTATTTGCAATGATAATCTTTCTGATTGGCTGCCAGTCAAATGTATCGAGGTGCTTTGCCCCTGAAGCTAATTTAGCCAAAGAGAAATGGAAAATGTCTGTCAAGAAAAAGACGCACGTAACTGTACAGGCCACTGCTGCAAAAACATCTGTGGAAGTTACATCAAATTTGCTGTAATAAATACAAAATATGACGTCTTTTCTTATAATCAACATAATTTGGTGAAATTTTATTATCAGAAAAATGTTCCACCACAACTGCTGACCAGACACAAGAGTCCTCATATCAGGAGATATGAGGTAGCATTTACAAAAAAGGTAATGACTATTATATAGTGAATTAAAGCAAGAAAAACATTCTGAAAGTTGATTTTTCTTTACATATTTTGTAGAACTGTCTGTGGACTTGCAAAAGCCGTCTCCAGCTAGAAGCTAACGCCGTTCGTGGGTCCGTGGCAAAGAAACGTTTGGGAAGCTGTGCTCTAGTTAGCCTCTTCAGCAACAGAAAAATAGTTAAAGGGTTGGTAAAGTCGGGAGTTGAGCATTTTATAGACTTAGATTTGTTGGAAATAAACAGACAAACCCTTTTCTGATAATACAGTGCATTGCGAAATTATGCTTAACCCATGAACCTATTAACATTATGTCACATTACAATCACAAGCCTCTGTGTGTTAAGCGGAAGCTAATGAATGCATGGATGGATGATATAGCGACACAAATAAGGAAGCATGTCATTGAAAATTTTTCAAATTAAAAAGAAGTGTGCAGTGCATTTGCAGACACCCTGTAAACCAGCTGCCTGTCAGACGTAAACTAATTTACACAAAGAAAATTTCCACATGCATAAAATCTAATCTAAACATCCAGCTGTACAGTGAAGATCTCCAGTGCATCGATGAACAAACAATATTATTTAGACCAAGAAACACAGCAAACAGTTATGAAAAGGTTTGGTTACAAAATAATATCTAAAGTTGTGAAGCAGCCAAGAGGCCAATTTTACCTCTGGAGGAGCTGCAGAGATACATAACTCAGACACAACTACAAAATGTAACTGTGTAAAAGTGTAAAAGTGGCAAAATGAAAGCCGATGTGATCTGAATCCACATGGGAATATTTAGCAACACTTGGAAACTGTAGCTCACAGGCTGTCCTTCCACAGTGACTAAACTGGAGATACTTTGTTAACCTTAAGTTAACCAAAATGTCAGTTTCTAGATGCAACTGCAGTGAAATGTTGTTCTACAAACTATTGATGCAGGATGTGAAAACTGAAAGCATTTGGCTGCACTGGAATTTTTTAGGAGTATAATGGTAAGGTAGGGAAAATATACGTGCCTGCAACACTTTCTGATTTTTATATGTAAAAAGAAAAAGGTCAAAAATCATGGACTCGTTTTATACCATCACATGAAATCTCATAGAAATTAATTCATGTGTGATTGTAATGTGACAAAAAGAGTAATGAATACTTATGCAACGCACTGTAATGGAGCACCAACCCAACAGAAAATGCAGCTATGTAGAAATGAATCACAATTCAACCTGAAATACCACAGTATTTTATCTTTCATAAAAAGATTAAATAATTACACTAATGATAGCCAAACATTCACTCACATCCACAATGAGGAAGTCGAGCCAGCACCAGTAGTTGGTGAAATATTTCTTGAAGCCATACGCTATCCACTTGAGGAACATTTCCAGGACAAAGATGTAGGAGAAGACTTTGTCGGCGTACTCCAACATCACTTTAATGACTTTTCTCCTCTCGATGTAGATATCTTCAAACGCCTGCCGGAAAAAGGGAACAACCAGCCAATCAGATCAATGGAGCATGAAAACATTTCCAGCTGCTGCTAACCGCCGATCAGGACACGATTTTACCAGAGCCCCGCTGCTGAGCAGGATCATGAAGATGATGAAGGTCTCAAACCAGCTGTGTTCTACGATCTGGTAGCAGGTCTTCCTCAGCCTCCACCAGGCTTGGCCCAGGCCGCGGCTGGTGTCGATGTCGCAGCATGGACAGTGCCTCAGACACACTGAACGCAACATCGAAAACGCATGTTAGGCTAAAGTGGCTTTGAACCAACATGTTCATTTGACTGATGTAGTGATTTCAAACATATTCAAACATTCATGTAGCAAGAGGCTACCATCATCTTTTAGTTTCTCCTCAGGTTTGTTCAGACTGATAGTTTCCAGTTCCAACTTGTGGTTGATCTACACAAACACGGCTTAGGCCAAGAGTGTCAAACATAATATCTGCCTGTCTAAATAGATCAGGGTATCTGATCTATTCATGTCATACTTAAGACTTTTTAAGACCTTTTAAATGCCACCTTGAATTAATTTTTAAGACCAAAAAATATAGAAATATAAGGTATGGTTGGGGGCTCCTGCAGTATTACAGCATAGCATAATTTTTTACATTTCTGAAGTTTGTTTGTAACTCTTTGCTTCTCATAGTGTATGTTGCTCTCTACAGCCATGGGGTCCAGCTTAAAAGATTTTTAGGACCAGAATGCAGCCTAGAAGTGAGGGAAGTGAGCCAGTGGCAAAACAAACTGGCAATAAATTTGCACTTACCTATAATAGTCGCAAAAAAGCAGGGTATGTAGCTTTGTTGCTAGCTACTTTGCAAGAGTATATTAGCAGTCAGTTAGCGGTAGAACGAAGTGAAGATGTCCGCGCGCGACTCAAACTTTTATCTGACAGAAAACTACATATACAACAATAAATAGTCCTGCCAAGACAAAATTTAAGATCTGTGATTAACGTATTCATGCCCAACTTACATTTTTAGGAACTTAAGACATCTTGAAGGTTTAAATTTAGATGCATGAATTTAAGACTTTCTAAGGACGGGCAGACACCACGCAGATTGTGTATGCTGGCTTGTTGCTTTGCCTGTATCACAGAAACAGTTCCTCACGCCACCCTTTAGCTATGAAATATATTCCACAGTTGTCCCCAGAACTTTATCAGGTTGTTTAGCTATTTTTAAGATCCTGGTTTTGATGCTGCAACCCCAACAGGTAATGGCAGAAGAGATGGCACTCTTCGCCTTACAGAAGATGTACAGCAGCTAGCTGCAAACAGTGGAGAACCTAAGCTTCCTAAAGAGTACCATCTGCTCCATCCCTTATTTTAGCTTTACTGTTGCTTTGCTGTTGCATCTCCAGGACAGGCTGTTCTCCAGGTGAACACCATAATGTTATTTCTAAATATGACAGTTCTTTGGAAAGTTGTTTGAAGCTTACTCACAGTATGGGAAGCAATCCTCCGGCTCCATACTGTCATCATCCAGCTCCGATAGGTCGTCTTCCTCCTCTCCAGGCTTCCTCATGTCCACGGTGCTGCCCTCCGAAAGGCTGATCTTCTCCTGGACAGGAAGGTTAGTCAAAGTTTCCGCACCGTTTTGTGTAGAACGGCGCGGAAACCGCGGCACCGGGATGCTGTTCAGAGTCAATTTTGATGAGATTTTTTTGATTAGTAAGGGCAACATATTTCCAATGATTTTTTTAGGAAGGATGTGCAGACTCAATCCAATAAAAAGGGTACAAAGTTTAATCCAGGAATAATCACAGGACCAAGGGACCAGATTACCAGCATGACCATTTTTTTTTTGTTTTCTAACGGCACATGAACAACAGTGGTGTGACAACAAGCAACAACAATCTCTCAAAAACTGAATTATTAGATCAGGGGTGGGCAATCCTGGTCCTGGAGGGCCGGTGTCCTGCAACTCTTAGATGTCTCCCTGGTCCAACACGCTTGAATCCAGCAGCTGAATCACCTCCTAAGTGCAGTCAAGTTCTCCAGAGTCCTGCTAATGAGCTCATTATTTGACTCAGGTGTGTTGAAGTAGAGATGCATCTAAAAGTTGCAGGAAACCGGCCCTCGAGGCCTGGAGTTTCCCACCCCTGTACTAGAGTGTAAGACATGTTTGGGGTTTTTTTTTTTTTTTTTTTAACAACTAACCAATTACCAGCCGTACTCCTGTCAACAGTGCGTGTGTTTGACGCTCTACTCAGGCAGAACTCCTCCTTGTTTTGAACTGTGAGCAGCTGCTGATGCTCTGCTAAGCCGATGGAGGTTTGAAGGAGGGCGGTGTGATGTGGAGCGTAGACAGCAGGCTGTTCGGCTCAGCCTGGCCTCGTCTGGCTCTCCTCAGCTGTGGGAGCTTAATCTTTCTACAAAGCTCGGCTTCACATCTGGCCCATTCCTGTCCGCCCGCCAGACAGACAGACAGACAGGCAGACATATAACCTCCACCTCAACACACGCCTCGCGCTCCGGATACCGCTTTCCAACACACTTTTAAGGTAGCTGGAAAGCGATGGTGGCACGGGGATGCAGGGTTTAACTTGTTGGATTTTTTAAAAGAAATAAACAAAAACACATACGGTAATTAGGAATTACAGTTTTCTTAATGAATAAACTGTGGCTTGCCAGTCCATTCCACAAAGATGCAGCTTTTTAAAAAATTTTATTTGTGCAGCTAAGCTAACCTCTAAAGCTAGCTGGCTCACACTGCAGAAAACTATATCCACACATCGCCCATGTAGCGACAAAACAATCTACGGACTCCTCTTCCAATGTTAGATTTTTGTGATGTAAAAAAATGTGCTAATGGTGAATCATAAAAAAACAAACAAACATTTCCCCTTTAATGTCATTTATCTCCTGTTCAATTCAACTGGAAAACAAATAAATCTGTTCAGACACATAAGGTTAATTGCGCTACTAATTGATCAATAGTCATAATTGCACTCAAAGTATTTACAGTGCCTTGCAAACAATGTTTTACAAAAAAGGTTAAATTTGGTATGCATTTGTATTCAGCCCCAAGGTTGTTTTTTTTAAATCCCTGGTGTGTTTCTTGATCTACATGGTTCTGTTCAATTATGTTTTTAAGAAAATTCAAAGATCTTCAAAGAGCTAATTGGGTGACATCTAAAGGCTATTGGTTCTACTTTCAATTTATTTATTGCATAAAATTGTAATTAAACACAAAGTTTTTGACAAAAAATAAAAAGCTAAAAGAGGATGATTGTACAAATCTTTACATGTGAGTTCACCAACTTTGCTTTACACCGAGAGTGGTACACAGCACTGTTAAAATTCCAGAAAAATTGTTCCACACCTTTACAAAAAATTTGCTAAAAACAAGCAATTCTTAAACGTGCCCATCCTTAAACTAAGACTTTGCTAAAGCAGCTTTCCAGGATCTCACCAGAACATGTTTGTACAATGAGACCCTTCTGATCCTTTGCAACCTCTCAGCAAACTATTGATTCAGCTAAAAGAAGCAAAATGTGGGAAATTTGGGAAAAATCCACCAAGGGATATCTGGACTTATTTCAGTTCAGTTACATTCAGTATAATTTCTGGCAGAAGCGAATGTGAGAAAATGAATTAGGAGATGCTTCAACTACATTTTAGCTTTAAAGCGTGAAGACTAACAATTATGTAAGGTGATAAAATGCTTGAGTGAAACTTTCTTCGGGTGCTTAGCGTTAAAATGAAAGCGGAGAGGATTCATAGCAGGTTGCAGATTATTTTGTAGCTTGTTTATCAGTTTGTAAGCGAGTCAGAAGCAACATTGCAGCAACCTTGATGTGCAGAAAAACGCAACGCAAAACACACCAAACACAAACCGTAGATACTGTTTACGTAGAATTCAAGGCAATTAACAAAGGGAATCTGAGTTTTTTAAGTCCTACTTTCTTGAAAAATTATTTTTAGAACAAAATATAAAATGCAAATATAAAATGCCAGAGAATCTGAGTTTACCGGTTTGTTGTCCTCATCCTCTGATGACTCTGAATTTTCCTCCTCCAGAAACTCCACATCGGACTCCCCAGGAGCTATGGGAACCACGACGGTCAGGTTGGGGTTGGTCATATAACTATCCTCTTCAGGAAGGATGTACTTTTCTCCGTAGCTTCCGATTATCCCCCCGTTGCTTTCTATGTGATTTCCGACCATCTTCTCAGCCTGAACGGCCTCTTTGGCCTTCTGCTTTTGACTCCTGAAGCCGTGTCTGAAGAGGTTAACGATGCTCCCACAGAGCCACGACAGGCCGGTGTGGACGCGGCCGATGGCGACCTGGATGTTGTTCAGGTCGCCGTCTTCTTCGGGAGCGGAGAGGTTGTCGGAGCTGAAGGAGCTGAGCAGCAGGGCAAGAAACAGATTGAGCACCTGGGGATGGAAAAACGTGTTATTTTACACGAGGGTAAGACAAATTCTTTTAAAAATATACATTTGCAATCAAAACCTCGTGCAAAAAGCATCCATGCATCCTGAAGTTTTCCAAATTTGATCACCTTACATACGCAAACTTAAAGATATCTTGTGGGGCCTCATGTGAAACACGAAGCTGCTTAACTGTAGAGTGGAAGGAAAATGATTACAAAAATTATACAAAATATGTGACTTGCATTTGTATTCAGCCCTAAATCAAATTCAGTCCCTTTAGAAAACACGTAGAGTCCAGAGAGAAAGTCACAAAGACTAAGGGACGCAACAGAAAACCAAACTTTTGATCTACATGTTGAATGGTTTGTGTGGTGAAAACTAACTTCCAACATCACCCTGAACACAACATCCACACGATGACATGTGTAAGCCTGTTGCAATAAACAATTAAGCAATTAATCGCGTGGCAAGCAGAAAAACAGAGTTCCTTCAAATCAAGGCTAAAAGCAGCTTGTATATAGAACTGCCTTTGATTAGTAGAAACTGGAATATTGGTCAACATGTTTGATTTTAATTATGGTCTCTGACAAGATGTAATGTTTGTTGCTTGTTTTATGCAGGCTTTACTTGTGCCCCCACCAGGCTTAGCATTGCTTTTTAAAATGTCTGTTTTTTTAAGACTTTATAGTTGGTTTTCAGGTATAATCTCCTAATATTTTAATAACACATAATAATCAAGTGATATTTTCAAATTTCCTGTCAACTTTAAATATTTTTTACCTCAAAAACACAACGGACTGCTGGATTAGTGCCCAACCACCGGACTTTTTCTGGGGGAAACCTTGTGATGTCTGTATGATGTTTTAATGATGTAAAGCACTTTGAACTGCCTTGTTGCTGAAATGCACTACAGAAATGAACTTAACTTGATCAATTAAAATGAGCTCCATAATTTCCATTCTGTTGCTTAATATTTTTTGAAGGGCAATTTTGTTTATAATCCACTTTGTTTACGGCTGCATTTCCTTTTTATTTACAGTTGTTGGGTGTTGGGTTTTATTTTGGATGTTTAAAATATCTTCCAGTTCCAGTGTTACATGTTCTTAATAAAATCAAAGTGTATTGGCTTTGGAGACTTACTATTACATTATCAACACATTGCGTGAAAAGCTCTCTCAAAACAACAAATGTTGACGTTTATCATAATAACTCCCTGGAGAATTTGTCATCCAGCAAAATTTGTGATCATGGCAGGCAGCAGCATATGGCAGTGGCAGCATCATACTGAGGGGAGGCTTTTTTTGAGCAGGGACAAGGAAACTGTCCCTGTAGTTGATTGAACGATGGATGGAGCTAAACACAGGGAATGAAAACTTGTCAGAAGCTGGTAGGTAGAGCAAGAATAGAGTTATTGAGATTAAATCATATTCATATCTTCACTGAGCATTTGTGCTGTAAATGCGCAACAGGAAACAGGCTGCGTACACAAAGGAGTGAGTAAGAATAATACCAGACATGTCTCACGTATTTGCCAACATTGCTAAATCCTGCCTGGTAGTTCAGGAGGTTATTCAACAATATATGATCACATATGGAATCAGCTGTTGCATCCCCCTTGAAGTCAAGGCTCAAAGCACATGACATAAAAGTAATCTGTCATCTGGCTTGGTGTGTGTGGGCTGTATGCGCGCCCACACACACATACACACACACCAACAGGAAGTGTGTGTGTGTGTGTGACACGCACAGTCGGTAAAGATCATCTTTAGCTGCTGAGCCACGCAGTTATGGGATGATTTGCGATAAACGGCCTCTTCGCGCCCTCCCCCCTCCCCCAGGCATCCTGGATTATCCTTTAGATAGACCGCTTCCTCACGATTATTATCTACAGAAGGTTTCTATGCAGTGAAATCCAATAAGAGAACAGTTTTGAGTGGATTTTTGACCTGGCGAGGCAGCCGTCAGGCACTAACGAGATCTGCATGTAAAACAATGCAATAGAAACCGCGACAAGCCGACTGCTCTCTTGTTTTTCCTTTAGCTTTAGCTAGAAGAAGCAGTAACGCGTCTTAAATACAAGTCTGCCACTTGTGAGGTATTAAGATTTTTATGTGACTGACTAAGATAAGCCCTGACCATTTTTAATAAGAGAAGAAAAAAAATACGCATAATCCAAGAGTTTTCCATTCCCTATCCAAAATATTTACAGTTTATTCCACAATTATTCCCACCTGTGGCAGATTTGAAGCAGTCCTTTAATGTTGCCAACATATTTCGTCTGACTGGAAGTAATATTAGTGTTTTGTGGCGGCCCAGAAAGACTCCTGACTTGAATCTGATGGCGAATCAGTGGGAGGAGTTGAAGATTAGGGTGATGACAAGGAGGCTTTCCAACCTCAAAGATTTGGAATTCATAAACAAAGATAAATAATAAAAATGCAAATGGAAACATCTAAAACTTAGTCAACTCTCAAAAGGCAGGTTTAGTTGTAAGGTCACTTATTGCAGGGTATAAAAAAAATTAGACTTGTTATTGGTATTAAAATGGAAATTAAAACATTTTTTTTTTTTTTGCCTAATTACAGGATATAGTTTCTAGTTAGAACTGGGAGAAAGCAGAAGAGATTGATTTTTTTTCTCATATTGTCTGTCTGATACCAAACAGTCACAACATGGTGACAGAACAAACAAATATAAAAATCTGTATTTTTTATAAAAGCTACACGCTGCAGATTTAAGATATATTGATTTTAATTAGATGACTAATTAAAATAGTCAGCCATAAGCATTTATAGAGGTAATCTAAAGTATTTACAATTTTTTTCTAATTGTGGCTCCTAAACCGCCCAGGTCTACTGTACATGAAAGTACCATGCTTCCATCAAAGCGCTCAAGTATGGCCTGAAATTTGTAACCTATGGATGAAAGTCATCTTTCGCTTGAGAAAAAACTCTAAAAACGTCTGCCATGGATTATTATCGACATGTCTGAGACGTCAGGATTGAAGCAAAGAAGTGGTGTGTTGAGAATAAATAAAGATCAATTTTTTATAGTTAGTTGTTTTTCTTAGCAGGAGAGTTCTAGTGCTGTCAATCACAATCTCATATGGCTGCTCATCCTTCCTCCCCCTCGCTCTGTGCTATGCTGCAGCTAACGCAGCCTGTTGTAAATGCTTAGTCTAGTTAGCATAGCTACCAGTGAAGGCAGATACAAAAAAATTCTGTAATGATAAGCTGTTTTTCCACCATTAGCACATTTAGCAGTGCGTGAATGAGGTTGATTGACAGCGCTAAGACCCTCCTACTGGTTCTGATTGGTTGTTTTGGTCAGAACATTGCATTACTTTAGCCAGTAATAGTAGCTCAAGGAGCAGGTGGAGGAGATTGATTGTTTTCACATATTATCTGACATGGTGGCAGCTTTAACAAATATGGAGAAAACATATTTTGTATTAAAGATATGTACTGCATCTTGAATAAAATGAAACTAAATAGCATTTTTTGAGAAGTCTGGATTGCTTTATGTATATTTTGTACGTTGTTTTCAGACTGATACTTGTGGGGAGAGACATTTCAGTAATCTAAAACTAATAGAAAAAATTTAAGCAACCTACTTGCATTCTGTATGTGGATTTACTGTTGGATGTGAAATTCATGAGCAGTAAATATTGTGCTAGTTATCAGTATTGGACCAAAGAAAGCAAGGCAGTTGCAAGTCTTTAAAGTTGTGACACTTTGATGCGTCATATAGACTCAAAAAATTGTAACAGCAGCTGCGTGGGGGGCCCAATTTAATTTTTTGTCATGGGGCCCAAGATTCCTGGAAGCGCCCCTGCAGTTGGTTCATTTCTCATGCTACCTTTAGGAGCTAACAGGCTAAAATGGCATCAAGCAAAAGTTTGTCATTCTCTTTGTTAGCCTCTGTGTAAGAGGCTAACACACTAGGCGTTTCCTAACGTCATTTCCTTTAGCTTTGCAACTAGCAAAAACAGAATTGTTTATTCTCAATAGGTGCGAGACTGGGTGAACAAAGTAATTGTTCGTGACTTACCACCAGGTTCCCTATGACCATAACCAACATGAACACCAGGATGCAGAGAGGCTGCCCAGCCACTTCCATGCAGTCCCACATGGTCTCGATCCACTCGCCGCACAACACCCGGAACACGATCAGGAAGGAGTGGAAGAAGTCCTTCATGTGCCAGCGGGGCAGCTGGCAGTCAAAGGCGATCTTACACACACAGTCTTGGTAGTTCTTGCCAAACAGCTGCATGCCCACCACGGCGAAGATGAAAACAATGATGGCCAGCACCAGCGTCAGGTTCCCCAGGGCGCCCACAGAGTTCCCAATGATCTTGATGAGAGTGTTGAGAGTAGGCCAGGACTTTGCCAGCTTAAACACTCTTAGCTGATGAATAAAGAACAAATAGATATATGCTTGCTTGTGTTTTCAATCCTAACAATGCAAAGCGAAACAAGGCAACACATTCTGAGAGCTGAAGGTTTCTTGTACCAGTCTGAAAGAGCGCAGGACAGACAGTCCCTCTACGGTGGAAAGGCCCAGCTCCATCAGACTGAGGCAGACGATGACGCCGTCGAAGATGTTCCAGCCCTGCTGGAAGTAGTAATAGGGGTCCAGGGCAACGAGCTTCAACACCATCTCAGCTGTAAAGATCCCTGTGAAAACCTGGAAAGAATTTGTTCTATATCATATCAGCATAATAGTTCTTTAAAATACACAGAGGAATGATGTTGGATTAGAAATCCTTTCATTCTCATCTACCTCTAAAAATACAACTATTTCCTCATCAATTACTACAAAATGTTTACTTTTTAGGTTTTAAGGCCCAATCAATTGTGCAATTTTAAAACGTTGCGACCCAAGAATTGCATACAGTGAATAAAAATGGATTAAGTTACTGCCCTGAACAAAATAAACAGGAAAGGAACAATTCAAAATTTCTAAAGTTATGAGGATCAACACTCCAGACCGCCATTTCCTGTGTAAATAAACATTGGCTTCTATGTGCTCCATTCAAAAATAAGGACGTTTTAAAGTTCATCAAATAGCCAACTGTGATGTTTTCAATGCTTAAGTCGTTTTAACAACTGATGGCTTTTAGTCCCTCGTTGATTATCCATTAGCTTGTGTTTGTGGGGTTGTGTCATATAAGTAATAAATTGGTTCTCAAGGTCATTTTTATCGTTATCACAATATTGCCACAAAATATCTTGTTAAAACTCAAATTTTACAGTTAAAAAAAACAAACTGTAAAATTCTGGCAACCACAGCTGCCCGTATATTACCGTAGAGTCTCTTTTTTTTTACACTGGACATCACCCACCCCTACTTGAGTGGACAATAACAGTATTATTAACTTTTACTATACAAACTCAGAACACAAATACACAAAATCTGCCCACCATTTCCTGATGAAACATTGCTTCTCACCAGGCAAATGTCTCAACAACAGAACCTTTGACAAAGCATCAGTCTGAAAGCTAAAAAAAAACCGTCCTTCTCGTCGATTGTTGAAATACAATAACAGTTTGAAAGGCATTTTCCTCTTCAGCCAGCTCATCTCTGCTAACGTACCACCTGACAGCACTTGAGGGAAAGCGGGCTAAATGCTCCAGTTCCTATCATTGAAGAGTCTCTTACCAGGTTGCCCACTGACAGCATGGTGTTGAACTCATCAGTCATGGGGTAATGCTCCAGAGCCATGAACAGAGTGTTCAGCACAATACATATGGTGATCCCCAGATCCAGGAAGGGATCCATCACCATGAACTTCACACACTCCTTTAACTTCAGCCACCAGGGGCAGCAGTCCCATATTAAATACTTCTTGGCGAAGGCGTACCAGCAAGGGGGGCACTTCTGCCTCGATTCCTCCAGCTCTGCAAGGAGAAACCCGAATCAGGAGCAAAAATTAAAAAAATGAAGTAATTTTTTCCACTAATTTCCTGGATATTATTCGAGGGATGAAATGGACCCACCCTCCATGGCGTCGCTGAAGAAGCTGAAGGAGCTGTGAGCTCGTTTCCTGCGCACAGAGCACCGCTCCGTGACGCTGGGCGAAGGCTGCAGCAGAGGTCTGGGAGCTGGGTCCGCTCCACTGCATGGCTTCTGGCAGACAAGAAATAAATAAATGTCGTCTGATATATTGTTTTGGTCGATACTTAAGCTTGTTTTCTTTTGGGGCTCTAGCTGACAATTTCGTAATTGATTGTTCTCCTAATTATTCAATTGATTAATCGGATAGAAAACTGCCACATTCTACAGATTTGCTATTTAAGCACTTATGCCCTTTTTTATGTGATGTTAAAAATACATTAAAATATGCAAATAAATAATTACATTTCTTTTTAAATAAGAAAATTTTTTTTTTTTGCTCAAAATGCAATATGATAGGATTCATTTGGTGAATTTGAACCAGGTGTAGATAAAACTATGCCACTTGAGGACTTTTGGGTAAAATACATTTACAGACTAAGGTGTTTTTATCTTAATTGTAAAATGTATATTTATTTTGTAGAGATACTCCTCCAAATATGTTGTTTATTCAGAAGATTACCTTTTGTGGCGTGTGAATCCTCCAGTCAACAATTCATGGTTTTCCCCAGTGTATTTTAAGCCTGGCGGGCCACCAGGCTAAACATTGCTTATTTATTTAAGTCTTTTTGAAATGTTTGCATTTTTTAAAGACTTTATAGTTGGTGTTCAGGTATTAATCTTCCAATTTTTCAATAATACATAACTATAAAGTGATATTTACAAATTTCTTGTCAACTTTAAAAAATTTTTAACTCAAAAATTCGACGGGCTACTGGATGAATGACTGCCGTAGCGCCCAACCACCGGGCTTAGCAAGTTTTCTGGGGGAAACCTTGCAATTAATCAATTTCTAATCAGTCAAGTTGATGGTTATTCCAACAATCAATTGATCTTCATTCATCGTGATTAACACAATTAATCGTTTCAGCCTTATTTTCTCCCATTTAATGCGAAACGCCTGGGTATTTTGCCTGTTCTACACTTACTGTTTCTTCCTTGAACTTCTCCATGCTGTGAGCCGGCATGCACGTCGGGGTGAGCAGACCCATGGTGGCGATGCCGTTCTTGTCCAGCAAGACGTTGAGTCGTCCGTTGATGTTGAGGCTGGGGGTCAACACCTGGGAGCAGTGGCTTCTAACGCTGCCTGTCCTCTTCTTCCACGGCGTTGCGGTCGAACTGGCGCGACTCCTGAAGACGTCCCCGTGGACGCTGTACTCGTCGTCTGCGAAGTCAGCCTCCGAGTTGTTGCGAGGGCGGAAGGAGCTGAAGATGCTGTTCTGGCTGGCTCTCCTGGTGCTGAGGGGGTGAGAGGAGAGCGTGGCCAGCAGAGGGTGGACTGGCAGAGGGGACAGAGGAGGCTGCAGAGAGAGACAAACAGGAGGAAGTCATTGGCTAATGTAGGGCACAACCTCAACAACTGGGTGAAACTTGTTTGTTGTACCACAATTTCATCCACTGGCTCCAGCCTCTCCTCAGCAGCTTCAGCTGCTGTCTCCTCTGAAAGAGTCCTGTGAGATCTTCTTCTTCTACTGCTGCTGCGGCGTATACTTCCTGCTTTCAGACAGAATGGCGATAACTCCGGCGACACAACGGAGTCGGTCTCCTGTGCTTGTCTTTTGGCTGCCAACTTCAAACAGACAGAAATTATGCGACAGAGTCATTTATAATCTAAAGCTGAAAAGCACACACACACACACACCCACACACACACACCCCAACACGCCAACACAAGCCTACATCCTTGTACTTCTATGCAAACTGAAGGCTTTGTATTGACTTCTACTCCTTTCAGTAGCTGCATTTATGCCTACTCATTAGTAGTTTATTCCTAATCCTAACCTTAACCAAATCTTACTCACACCTTCCAAAGTTTACCCTTAACCCAAGTACAACACCTCTTCTTATGGGGCCTTGGCTTTGGGCCCCATATGGAGCAGACAGTCCTCACAGTACAGTATTTCTTGGAAAAGTGGTCCTTACATCACATCAAAATGAAGACACACACACACAAGAGAATCTTGCACCTACTCTTTGCTCTCGTCTGAGATGCTCCATGGCCAGCTGGAACTCCCTCTCTTTCTGCCAGGCCTCAGCAATGGTCGCCTGGTTCTGCTCCTCGTAGGCCATGGCCACCACGGCCAGGATCAGGTTCACCAGATAGAAGGAGCCAAGGAAGATCACCAGCACAAAGAAAACCATGTAGGTTTTTCCTGCTGAGCGCAGAGTCTGAGGAAAATTCACACAGTAAAGTTACATGGTTATGCACATAGGATAAGAGATAATCCCTACTTTTACCGACAATAAACGCTGCCCAATTTTATTTATTTATTTCAAATAAAGATTGTGGCGTTTGGACCCTACGAGTCAATATGTTGGGGAATCATCTTGTGCCACAATTATAGTCGCAAATCTTTTAGGATATGTCTCTACCAGTTTTGCAAGAATAGTTTTTGTTCAGTCTTCTTGACAATACATTCAAGTTCACTGAAACTGGACAACATATTGTCGAGTACTTTCAGATTCTCAATTTGATTTACCCCCTGTTGTTCTAAAGCACCAATATCCTTTGATCGAATCCATTCCCGAAAATGACCAGGAAATTTCAACATGATTTATGTATAAATTAAAACCCACTGTACCTGGTGAAAGAGCTCCTCCCAATAGTCTTGGGTCATGAGTCGGAAAAGTGCCAGAAAAGCCCAACCGAAGGTATCAAAACTGGTGTAGTCGTAGTTTGGATTTTTTCCCACTTTGAGGCAATCAAATCCATCCGGGCACTTCCTGTGACGGATATAAAATCAAGAAGAAGAAGACAGATTATTAAATGACAGGATTGAAACATTAGAAGCAGGCAGGATAAATACAGCTCTGTTGTCACTCAGGTTAAAAACACCTCTCATATCTACATGTTGTTATTCATCTTTGGTACAGTAAGTGGATGCAGCTCCATTAGCACCATCCCCCTCCCAACTGAATACGGCACTTGAAACCTGTTTCAGGCCGAAGCTCTAAAATAAACCCGAGTTAAAAAGATTACACTCAGCCAGATGGATATCAAATAACAGCCTCAAAAAATGTTTGGCTCCGTGCCTCCATCCCTGATCTTCATTGTTAGCGCAGTGGCGTTACAGCAGATATTTAAGTCCTGCAGCAGAGAACAAGCTGCACTTCCATGTCAATGTGAGAGGGGAATAATTTCATAATGGCTGGCCAACATCTGGGCGGCACAGCACGGCTGTGAGAACAGCTGCAGGTCTCACCAGGCTGCTAAGCGGGAATTCTGACTAACGTCAAGGGCGGCGATGTCTGTGTGAGGCTGGAAACGTCTTGCTGTACCAGACGCCTTGTTCAACCGAGTCTCCTGTTTATTCCAATATTCCAATATTCGATGAATATATTTTGGCTGTGTCAAATGAGTGAATTTCGCAACACCGCCATGGAAACACTTTTTTTCAAATCACACGAGTCGTGTCATAACCAACCGGATATTACTACTGGTGGAAACGACAAAGACGCCATGAAGAAGTGGGTGGATGATGGAGCGGCGGTGGTTTTTTTAATGACGTATCCCATGATTGTGCGATTTTAATAGAAACACAGCAATTGTGAAATTGTGTTTTTGTGTCCGCGCATTTGTAATGCCCACGTTAGGTTAAGCGTCCACTCATGCCCAAGAAGATGACTTGTGCATGAATGGATGGGTCATATTTTTTTCAGTTTGCATTTCAAAACAACTAAATAAACTCTGATAATCTTTGGTGTGGCTGCTGTACATGCTTTTCATTTTTTATTCCAGGAGATCAACTCAGAATCTTACAGTTCATATAATTTAAGGAGTAGCAGAAGAAAAATTGCCGTTTCTCCTGAGGACAGCTTAAGTGTTGGGTTTCTACGCTAGGCAAAAGGGCAAAAGTTCAAAATGTGAGTTCAATCAGTAATAATCCTGACTGCCCAGTGGGCATTGAGATGCAAGAGGTTAAGAACAGGCCTAACCACAATAGCAGGACTGATGAAAAACGTCCTCAACTCTAAAGGCAAACAATATACAACAAACTTAGTGACCAGGCTGAAAGTAGAATTTGAATTAGCACAAGTCCTGTGTGTCTGACCGCTCAGCGGTGCCTGCTTCTGCGCATGTGTGTGACAGTGTGTGTCATCATAACGTATCCAGAGCTTTAATTTGGAAATCTACTCAGGGATTACTTGTTGGAATACACTCAAAAGATTAAGCATCCTCTGTGTTTTACGTCCTCCGTCCTGACCTGCTTAGTATCTTGCCTGTCTCCACAGTCCGCCGCACAACGTTCCAGCAGAAACGGCGCATAAGTTAAGAGCCTGCCACATAATTTGCAAACAAACACATAAGCTACCTTGTAGCCCTTTTGACCTATAATCTGTCATCCATGTTGTGATTCTGTGTCATCTCATTTGGAAGCCGTGTAATGGCAAGGACATGCAAGAAAAAAATGCAACATCACTTTTGATGACAAGGCAACAGTAAAATCAAAGTGAGATAACAAGACTAGTTGACAAAAAGGTATACAATCACCATGACTGGTAAAAAAAAAAAAACCTTCAGCTATTTAGCTTTAATGTCTAGTTTGAGTTCACTAGCCTGCTATTTAAAAGGCTTAATGACATCACTTCCACCCAAAGTTCCCTCCTCTCTTTTCACTCTGACTTCAACAGAAATTACAGGATCAGATTTTCCTCCTCGAGGAGATTAAGTTCCTGTGTTTTTTGGGAGGCTGCCGTCCAAGTGGGATTAAAAACGGCAGGGTGGCTGCTCTCTGATGCAGGATAATTATGCGACTAACTACCTCCACCGTGTCCGTGGCAACACAGCTCTCGCTGTGACGCTAAACTGGACTGCATTGTTTTAATAAAACTTTATTCAAATCAGATTTAGCTTTATTAGTGTACAACGGACAGAGGGACGAAAAACAAAGGGAGGAAAGGAGAAGAATAGAAGAAAGGGAAATGGATGAAGAGAAAGACAAAGAAATCTAGGAATCTGCAAAAACACCAAACCTCACCAAGTAATTTTTTGACTAGTTTTTAGTGCAAACATATTTGCACACTTGACATAAGACAAAACTAACATAGAAGTAACTTTTCAGCAAGATATCGGAGAATGTTTTCAGTCAATAACATTTGAAAGCAGATTAGTTCCACTGGGAGATTATTTTACTTATAACAAAACACTTTTCCCATAAGTGAAATAATCTGCCAGTGGAAATCTTTTTTTTTTAATCATTCATTTAAAACCAACTCCTCTGTTTTGTAAGTAAATTTTGTCTTATTTCAAGTGTACTAACGTATTTGCAGTAGAAACTAGACAAAAATACTTGGTATAATTTTATGTTTTTGCAGTGTACACTCACAGAAAGACATAACATGTAACTTATCCACATATAAAAATATCACCGTATGTGTTCAATAGTGTTTTTTGAGGCAGGCATGAAGGAGACCCAAACGCCAAACATCCAGAGACATTCAATAATTTTCACTAAAAAAACAAAAATGTATCTTTGCAACAAGATGACACTACAAAACCCCAACAAATTTTCTTTCTTTCTGCACAAACAAAACCCATCCTAAAAGTTCAAAAGAGACCAACCTGCCTGAAAAAAACATCCTCACTAAATTTTCCAAAGCACTATCATCCTGGTTTTCATCTGAACACCTAGTGAAGGGCGACTGTTGTGGTCAGAGGTTTCCACAATCCAACAAATGTTTAGCTCAATAATGCTTCAAACCAGGATCAGGGGGAGATTTGCTGCCTTGTTCTTGTTTCAAAGCATTTGGATTTACAAGATTATTTAGGCTGTTTTCACACCTGATAATCTGGTGGACTCGGTACGATTGAGGACCAATGTTGCAACATTTGTTACATGTAACAAATGTTTGTTTGCAGCGTCAAATGTTCGCTTGACACTGCATTGTGTCAAACGAACCAAACTATTGAAAAACCTCTTCGCCTGTGGTGGCGCTGCACCAAGAACTGCTAAAGGAGACAAAGTGAAAACCTCAGAAGAAGACATGAGCGCAACTTCCTTCTTCAAGAAATGTAAACAAAATGGAGTGACGTCAGATTTTAGTGATTGAAGGATTTCTCTTTTGTCTTTGGAAAAAGAGCATGAGCCATTTCTCCTCTGGCGGATTTGTTTTGGTTGTATTTACCCAGAATACTCTGCATTATAAGTCACTTCCTGCTTTTGGAGCAGTCTTCGGCCCGCTTGGCCTTCACATATGAATTCGAACTGCGCCAGAGTTCACTTCAACCGAAATGAAATTTGCCCTTCGATTGGGAACAGTCATCCGTTCAAAAGGAAAAATAAATTCTACATTTGATTTAGATTAATTAAATTAACTTGAACTACAGGGTAAGAAATAACTGAGATCCACTATGTAACGTAAAATGTCGCTTTTAGATTTTAATCAGTAGCAGTATTGAGTACAGAATCTTCTCTAAACATTAAGAAAACATCATTTTAAAGTGCTCTGATCAATTCCAGTTAACCTAATTATATATATTTGGCTCTCTGCGGGATAAAATCTGTAATGACAGCTCTTCTTCAGCTGCCAACTCAGAGTGTCTTTGTCAAGGCAGCGCTGACGTGATTATCCGCACATGGAGCTTCTCTCATGGTACGCCAGTCCCTCTGATGAGATCACAGCCCTGTGCATTAAGCCCCACAGTGACTGCAATGTTAAAGCCAACAGAAAATCAACCACTGCTGTGTTTTCCTGCCAATGTGAAAAGTGCCTCCGAGCTTCCGTGTCCTATTGTACAGAGCAGCATGTAGGGGATCAGAAGCCATTACGGCGGTCAACATTTCAACATTACGTAACAGCCCGCAGATTATTAATAAGCGCAGATTCACTTACCCTGCATCGCTTCCATATCCACATATTAAAGCATCCTTCTGCCCTTCAACTTTGTAGAAATTATCTAAGGGAGGAGGAGTGACAGTTCAGGGAAAGCAGAGCAGTGGACATGTGTGATGTGCTTGTAGACAGCAGGCAATAGCTGCATTTCCATTAACCATAGAATTGCACAAATTGAAATTACAAAAAATCAATTTGTTTAGCGGAAACATGTCAATTTTGAAAAAAAGTCAAGTTTCGCCAAAAAGTTTTCTTGCGCTAGAATGAGGTGGTTTTTCGGCCATATCGAAACAGGTGTATTTCACAAAACTGCAATGAAAACACTTTTTTGTGTCACTAATGTGATGCGAAAATAGCTGGATTATCAACTGTCTTTTGTTGCTACTGGCAAAAACCACAAAGAAGACGAAGTAGTAGGAAGATGATGGTTTGTTTTTGCTTTGTTTTTCAGACAATGTGCTGCTTGATCCACCAGAACTCACACAGCATCTCAGAGTTCATAAAAAGACTGCATTTCCCCAAAACACCGCATGCGTGGCCGCTTCCAAGGAGACGCCAATGTCTCCCTCTGATGTCCGATACTTTTCTATGGAACGCCACTGCGGTCATAAATGTCTGTACAATTTGTGTTACTTTGGCACATACACAACGCGCAAATACCGTCTACAGTATGTGATGTTGACGCGTCGAACACACGTCAACATGTCACACATGGTTAACGTGTAAATAATGTCTACAGTGCATGTTGGTGGTTTGGCCGAGGATCTGAAACAGCCAATGAGAAGAGACGTGACTCAGACTGCCAGGATGTGACGTTGTCCAGAAGAGACATAAACAGGCTCTTTTTGCACCTTAATGAAAAGCGCAATCAACGCTTAATTTACACGTTTTTGATGTGATGTCAACGTTGTTTATGCACTAATTACCCGTGACATTTTAACGCGTAAACATCACGTGCTTTACACGTTTGCCTGTTGAACATGCGTTAAAGTAAAGAGAAATGTTCATACATTTATGACCTCAGTGGTGTTCCGTATGACTACATCTCTGGTAACTGTTTACATCCATCGTTGCCATGATTTTTAACAACTTATCACGTGAACAAGCTTATTCGCCTGTATTTTAATTTAAGTTCTTATTTAATAAAAACATTTGTGAAATTGTGCTTCTTGACATAAGCAGATTATCAGCAAGATTTGCGCACATTTGTAATGGAAACACAGATACAGTCCTTTAAGTCTGACCCTCGTTGGTGAGAAAGTCGTCCGGCGAACTCCAGGTCCGGTTGTTGCAGATGAAGGTGGTGTTGGGGGTGTACGAGGAGTTGATGCAGTGATCGAGGTTCCGGACGCACTTTTGTCGCAGGAGACCCATGAAGAGCTGCAGGCCGATGAGGGCGAACACGCTGAGGCAGAAGACGGTCAGGATCATCACGTCGGCCAGCTTCCTCACAGACTGGATCAGAGCGCCCACAATGGTCTTCAGACCTGGGTGGAGCAGGAAACACAGAAAAAAAAAGAGACGACCGGTGCTGATTTTTATGCAGTGTGGAAAGTTTTAAAAGCAGGGCTGAGAAGAGATGGGGTGGCGTTTGTAAATTTACACGCTAAAAAATTAATAGCAAAATTTTTATAGTTTATTTAGCCTGTCATAGTGAAATAGATGGGTTCTTTGTTCAGTCATATTTTCATGTTATTCATACATTTGTATATGTCAGAGATCCAAACTAAGCTTTGACATCTACTCATTTAAAAGCTAAATATTTAGTGTTTAGTTATTTTAAATTAAATATTTAGTTGGGAACTAAATATTTAGTTTTCATACTAGATATTGTTAGATATATTAACTTTTGAAATAAATATTTAGTTCACAAGCTAAATACTTAGTTCAGTCTTAAATTTAAACTAAATATTTATCTTAAATATTTAGTTCAGAAACTAAATATTTAGCTCCCAACTCAATATTTAATTCACAAGCTAAATATTTAGTTCTGTATTAAACATGTAAGGCTGAGGTAAATATTTAGTTTTCAAACTAAAATATTAGTTTGAAATCTAAACACTTAGCTTTCAAATAAAACATTTAGTTTGGAACTCTGACGTTTATGAATGTATGAATAAAATGATAAGAATATGACTTTATTAAATGAACACTGTCATTTAATTCTCTATAATTTGTTAAATAAACCAAAATTTTGCTGCTCGTTTTTTACTGTGTAACTTTACAAACGAAGAAGCCGTTTTCAAGGCTGCCTCACCTGGAATGACCGAGATGGTTTTCAGAGCTCTCAGTACTCTGAAGGTTCTTAACGCAGAGACATTCCCGAGGTCGACAAATTCTGTGACGTATCTGGAATTTGGTGCCAAAAGAGAGGAGAGGAGGGAGAGTTTAGACCATAGAAGTTTATAATCACAGCACAAACAGACGGGTACAACTTTAAGATGGAGCGCATTATGAGTTTATTATTTCTCTGGTTGCCTCAGTTTGTCAACGTGTGGCTCAAAGTTATTAAAATTAATTGTTACCAGTTACGACAGTCGTGATGTAAAGTAAGGGTTCGTCCATTTTTCCCACAGTAAAATTCAAGCACTTTCCAAGCATCTTCAAGGTAACTTTTCAAACTTTTGGAAACGATAGAAAAGACGAGGAATAGGACAAGAAGTAGTTGGAGCATGATGGTGCGACGTGGTTTTGATGATTTATCACGTGAACAAACTTATCATGTTTGTGTCGTGTTTGAAACACCGCTATTGCAAATTGTGCTTTTTCGATATTGGCGGAATATCATCAGATTAGTAATGGAAATGCATCTAAGTGAATTAAGAGTGATTTTGTGTTGCTGTTTTCAGACAAAACAGTTGACTGGTCTCAGGGAGTTTAGCTAAATCAAATAGATTGCTTTGAAACAGGCTACTCACGCCATGATGATGACGATGAAGTCGAGCCAGTTCCACGGGTCTCTCAGGAAGGTGAACGGCACTAAACAGAACCCTCTCGCGAAAATCTTTATTGCCGACTCGAAAGTGTAGATGCCAGTGAAGGTGTACCTGGGAATCGTTAGAAACAGGACGATGAACACACACATTTATGGGCACTAGACGCACATTAACCCCTGCTTTAAAATGAAGTACAATAGCTGCGGTGCGGGCTGACACGTTTTCTGTGGAAGTATAACAATGACGAAATGATTTAGCAGGCAAACTGAGAGCAAGATAAGAATAACATGCTGAAAGAATTTGAAACCAAAAAAAAGTGACAGCATGAGACATTGTCATCGGCATAAATATGAATTCAGCAACAAGGAGCAGCAGCAGTGTATTAATACAGCGAAAGCATGAATCCTCTTCCAGCAGCTGAGCATTTAGTTGTAAATTTACTTTAAGCTAGGTAAAGTTTAATGACTTAAAGAATGCTCATTTAAATCCGCACAAGATATACATTTTTGTGTTGCCTGTTAAAGATTTCATTTTCACTCTACATCTGATATCCACAGCATTTGTTTTTATACGGATAGGATATTAGCAACAACCTTCTGGAAAAGGATCTACAAATCTGAGACGTCAAGCAGTAAAGATGGAGGATGCATTCGTCTTTCAGTGAAAGAGATGGGGGGTCAACTACTGGATTGTGCAATAAGATGGCGCAAAGTGCCTAGAAAACTCATGATCCTGCCCCTTCAACAGCGGACATATGTACACATATTCAGGCTATTGTTTTACACCAAACCAAACCAAAAATCTCAATCTGAAAATGTTTAATCTCAACAAAGTGCCTGTGAGCGATGGGAAAATAAGACCTAGCTAAGACAGACAATGTTTAACCCCTGGGAAAAACAGAAAATCAATCAATAAAAATTCTTAGTAGCTTTGTTCAACTTTTTTTAAAAAAAGAAAAAAATTTAAATGAATAAATGCAAGAGTTAAGTGTATTTTAATGAGGGTTTTGTGGTCACCAATAGGTGTTACCTGTGATTTTGTCATCATCCTCTGGTCTGGCAGGGAAGTTTGATAAAAAAAAACGTTCAATATTGGCAATGACCAAAAAGTACAAAGTTCACTTTTTTTTCTGATTTTTGGCAGCTACATTCTTAAGGTGATAAATACCTCATTGCAGTCAGGTTGTGTACCATCTACTCTCAAACATGCTGTGGTCAAACCTCTTCTTAAAAAATCCAATCTAGACCCCAGTGACCTAGCAAACTTCAGGCCCATTTCTAAATTGCCTTTCTTATCTAAAATTCTTGAGAAATTAGTTTTTATTCAGCTTGAAATGTTTTTAAAAGACAATAATATAACTGAGAAGTTCCAGTCTGGGTTTAAAGTTGCTCATAGCACTGAATCTGCCTTGCTCCGAGTGTATAATGATCTCCTATTAACAGTTGATTCAGGCAACATTGCAGTTTTATTACTTCTAGATTTGAGCTCTGCATTTGATACTGTAGATCATCAAATTCTTTTACATAGATTAAAACACTGTGTTGGCCTGCGAGGCTCAGTATTCCAATGGTTCAAGTCTTATTTAGAAAACAGAACCTTTTCTGTTCATCTTGACCAATCCTGTTCTGGGGCCAGACCATTAAAGTATGGTGTTCCCCAAGGGTCAATTTTAGGGCCCATTTTGTTTATCTTGTATTTACTGCCTCTTGGTAAAATTTTCCAAAAATTTAATATTTCCTTTCATTGTTTTGCAGATGATATCCAGATTTATTTGCCCCTTAAATTGCAAAATGGTACAACTGATTCTCTTCAGCTGTTGCTAAACTGTTTAGCTGAAGTTAAATTATGGATGGAAAAAAACTTTCTTCACCTCAATGAAAGCAAAACTCAAGTTCTATTATTTGGTCAGAAACTTCAGACTACAAATCCAGATCAGATTCTTGGTTCTTTAGCTCGCTCTTATCAGACCTCTGCTAGGAATCTTGGTTTCACTTTTGACAGCTCTCTAAAGCTACATAAACAAGTTAGTTCTGTCGTTAAATCGAGTTTTTACCACCTTCGGCTTTTAGCAAAAGTTAAATCTTATTTCGGTTTTAAGGACTTTGAAAGACTTATCCATGCCTTCATAACAACTCGACTGGATTACAGCAACTCTTTATATAGAGGGATGGAAAAATCACAGATTCAGCGACTTCAAATGATCCATAACGCAGCAGCACGGCTTCTCACAGGAACCAGGAAGCATGACCACATAAGGCCAACTCTGGCATCTTTACACTGGCTGCCTGTCTTTTATCGAATAGATTTTAAGATTCTTTTGTTAACTTTTAAAGTTTTAAATGGGTTAGCCCCCCCTTATCTTCGGGACCTTTTAAATCTCCAGTCTGTGTCCAGAACGCTACGATCAAATAATCAGTTATTACTTACAGTTCCTCGAACTCGACTTAAGAGGAAAGGAGATCGAGCTTTTTCTGTTGCTGCTCCTGTTTTATGGAATAACTTACCTTTCCAGATTAGATCTGCCCACAGCCTGGACCATTTTAAATCGCTTCTTAAAACTCACTTTTACTCTCTGGCATTTAAATGATGTGTGTTCTGTTTTGTCATTTGTGTTGTTGTTTTTGTGTTGTTGTTTTGTACAGCACTTTGGTGCAGTCTTGTCTGCTGTAAGGTGCTATATAAATAAATTTGACATTGACATTGACATTGACAAATTTGACATTGACAAGAAGTGATAGATGATCATTCAGTTACAAAAAACACTTTGCACGTTTCACTTTCAAATCCACTAGTTTTCTTTGTTCCCAAACACTGGGATTGTTGCTGAAAGAGGATGAATCAATAAGACGTTGAAACCTTTGGCCTTAGGTTTTGCCAAAGATGTGGGTATAAGGAAATTTCTAGCATCTCTTGTTTTTTGTATGCATTTTATAATATTTGCAAATGATCTATTTTTATCCAATTCCTTGGGAAGAAATCAAACATTTTCTCTCAAAATAAGTTTTGTATAATTGTTGAAGCGGCAACAAAAACGTAAAAAATCCTCCGACGATGAACGTTTCCACTGAATCTTTCGCGTCATGCACAGCAAGAACGTCCTTGAAACACGTTCAAGGCTCTTCTCATTCCACGGCATGCCGACGTTGTGTTCAGAGTACAAGGAACACGACATGCACCACATCTACATATACTCACATTTCCAGTAATTCTGCAGAAGTCTGTGACAAAGCAACAGACCCCGGCAACTCTGCATTAGCAACGTTTGGGATGAACAAACGAAACAAAAACACGTTAAGTGGGGAGAGATAAAGCTGTACTTACTCCAGGTATTTGGTCCATGTTGGCGGATCGGACATGGCCATGAAGAAACAGTTGGTCAGGATGGTGAACATTATGAAATAGCTAAACAACGTGGGAATGGTTCAGGAAAATGTGGAGTGGCAGAGAAATACATAACGTAGCGTTTGTTTTTCTAAAATAAGCTGGTGGTGAACCAGAACATAGAATAATACAGTCACTGTAGAGTTATAAATTAACATTGAAACTATGAGGCAACGTTTTCGTTTGTTTGTTGTTTTTTTTTGCCAGATATACTGTAGAGTGTCTTGTAAAAGTATTCATGCCTGTGGGACTTCTTTTTTTTCCACTTTGTCACTTTACAGGCTGTCCTCATTAGCATAGTTATTTGATAAATAAACACCACATAATTGCACAGCAGAAGGAAAAAGGCACATCCTTGTTTCTACAAATGAAAATGTGGAAAGTGGAGCACACATATGCATTCACCCTCCTTTGGTATTTTATTTTTATTTTTTGTAGAACAATCTCACTTTCTAATCTCGCCACAGATCCTCAGTCGGCTTTAAGTGAACCTCCAACCAGACTTTTGCAAACTCAAACTGTTTATTTTTATTCAGAGATTGACCTGTGTTTATCTCCATCCATCTTCCCATCAGCTTTGACCAGAACTTGTACTTCTTCATCAATGACTTATTGACTTAAAACAAGCTCTCCTATATCTTGCTGAAAAGCTACCTGTGAGTTGGTTTTGTGTTATTCAAAGTGCATTAGTATACTTGCACAATAAGCTAGAGCAGTGATACACCACTTGTTAAGATTCCTGTGTTTTTACAGTGTTTTGTTCTATAGTTGCACTGAATTTGATAAACGGGACCAAGGTTTAGGTTTCTGAATACAAATGCATTGTACAGTTTTCTGATTGTCTCATTCATTTTTCAGATGGAAGTCAATTAAAATTCAACCGGTGAAATTTGAGGTTGACAACATAACATATGAAAGTTTTCCAGAGATGTAAATACCCGGAGGTACTGTACCACTGTCGTTATGACTAAAGTCATAGGAATATCTGTGGTCTACAGTACATTTTAAAGGGAAAGAAATTATTTGTTATATAGATCAGAGGCTCCCAAACTTTTCTGTGGCTCGGCCTCCCAAACAACATTAAGCCATCTGGCTGAGGACGCCCTTTGCAAAAACCCACAGACAATGCTACAAAACATGATCAAACAGATAAACTTTTAGATTTTTTTACTTACTTTTACTCACTATTCAATAATTACTCCATTATATTAGCATAAATGCTGTCTCATACTTCCTTATTTTAGTTTTCCATGAGTTCTTAGCTTTTTTTCCTCCACAGCTGGACGGTTCCTCTCATCTTATACTTGTCAGAAACGTGTCCATTTCACACTTACTAGCGAAATACAAACCAGTGAGTTTGAATTTGTTGAATATTAGAAACTGGCTTCTCTGGCAGATAAAGGAACATATTAACTTTAACTAAGGTGAGACGTCAAATTACAGTGACTATTACCTTGATTGTCTCTATTTTCTCCCTCAATCTTAAGATGACACCTTATTCAATAATGTCCTAACATCTTCCAAACCTAACCTCTTCTGGCAAAGTCAACAAACACAGACACCAACAAGTCATTCAAAAAGGATATGCATGGACTAAGATTTTTATGGCAATCGATCTGATGAAGTGAAATGGACTTAATATGTAAAGTGCAGACGTGGCGCTGAATCTGAAGATGGCTTTCCCCTTGTTAAGTACTATAAAAGTCTGCAAAGAGAAGCAAAAGACAAACACCAGTGTTAAGGCGAGGGGGGAAAAAAATCCCATTTTCAAACATTGTAACATAGTGAATCTCTCGTGCTATGTCATGGAGAGAGGCTACGCATCAGCCGGCAGCAGCTGTTCAGCTGTTTCCTTTTACCGAGAGGGAGCAGCAGCACCGTGTTGACTCAATCTCTCTGTCTGCCATCTGTGCTAACTTCCACCACAGGCAGTCATCGGGGCAAGTTGAGATAATGGAGGCAACTCCAAAGCATGCAGGACGGCATGTTTCCCCAACAGATGTGGCATTTATTTAAATATTTCCTGGTCTTTGGATAATCCTCCCATCCAGCAGCGCATCACATGCCAAAACAAAGAGACCCTGAGAATGGCTGCCATGTCCTGTTTTCATCTCTCCATTAATGGGCGGCAGCCTGATCCACCAGCTCAGCAAATCAAAACTTGCTAATCCTATTTCAGAATCCACCAGAGATCTAAAGAGACGCAGACAGGCTGTGTTAGTCACGGCGAGCCGCAACGAAGAAATTATTTGAAGGATCGCTAACATTTCCTCCCAAAAGGGAGGTTTCTAAACTTATTACGCATTAGACACTAAGACAGTAACTCCAAATGCGTTTCAAAATGAAACCCTTTCTTTAATGAATTATTATTTATCAACTAACGTGGAATATTCAAAAAGGCGGAAATTATGTCTGGGTTATATTAACAAATTCATGTTGATTATTATTGTTTATTTGTGTTGTTAGATTGTTAATGTGCATCATTTCCTCTTTTTATTTTGTTTGTTTTCTCTTGGTTTGAGATGTGTGAAAAATCATGCAATAAATTCATATTTTATAGCAAAATGTGCATTTTGCTCTGAATTTAGAAACAACTACATGCAATAAAATATACCAAAAAAAACTAAAGATATCCCTGTTTAACCCAGAGAATAAATTTGAGGAGACACAAAGGCACATTTTCCCAATCGGTCCTCATGATCGGAAAGATGGAAGAACAGTCACGTTTGGGTGTGGGTCTTCAGTCTTAAAGAAGTGCCTCACCGTATCTGAAGCAGTAATGAAACCATTGAAATGACTGGAATTGCGACAAATCAGGCACTGAGAGCAAAACGGTAAAATAAATAAGAAAATCCTAAATTCTCTTAAGCTGCTTTAGCCAAAGAGTTTCATTGTTTTAAAAAAAAAAAGTAAAGTAAATAAATAAAAAACAACAAAAAATAAAGAAATCTCTGTTTGGTGACCTGTGATTGGTCAGTGTGACGGACAAACATTTCAAGCAGCAGCGATTTTCCTGGGAAAACAGAGACTGACGTCTGAAGTGCTTCTTTCTCCATTTTCTTTTTCCATCCTTTTAGAATCCCAAGATAGTAATTAGCGCTTAACACTGGAGGTCAACTGACTTTATAAACCTGCCGGAAATGTTGATTGTTGGTTGGTTATTATTAGCAATATGCGCTGATGTACCGCTGTTCAACAGTTTTTAAACAGGCATATCTATGGGCAGCACAGCATCACTGGGCTAAGCCAATAAACTCTTCTATTTAGCTCTGGGAAGAAGTTAAAAAGCAAAACATCTAAAAAATCTGAAAGTGATTCATTCATTCATGGGATGTGTTTACTGTAATTCCTAGGTGTACACAAAAGTAGCTCAAAATTAAAGAACTATGAATTAAGAGAGGATTTGTTTTTTAAAAAATACTAAAGGTCAAGGCTAACTTTTAAAACAATTGTCCTTCAGTTAGAGTGGAATAATTGTGAGAAGTGAAAACTGTTCTTCAATCTTAAAAAAGAATTATAAAAATAATTTGCTAAACAAATACAATAGGTTTGACAATGCTGTCTTTTATGAGTTTGTCTACAAGCAGCTGGAATTCCTTGGAGATTTTAGAAAAATGTGCAGTAAAGATTCTGCTGCTTTGACTTGTCATTTAAGTTTTATATTTATTAGAAAGTGAAAGTGAAAGTAAAATAAGCTTATGCTTTTACCCACACTTTTTTTGGTCTACACCTTTTGTTCATGGCATTGACAAGAATTAAAAAAAATTTGATTTATTTTTGTGCTAGTTTTGTGTTGTGGTTTTTTTTTCAGCATTTTGTGTTTTTTTCTTTTTCGACTTGTGTATGGAAATATAAAAAATTGCCAAATAAATAAATGACTTAATTGCTATCCGACTATAACCCGATGCTTCCAGCCCATCATCAGAACTGAAGAAGTTGTTCCGCTGACAGGGAAAATGTTCTCAGAAAGAAAGATAAGCGCTGTCGCCTTCACTTTGAGAAAAATAAAATCGAAAAGTTTTCACCTTCTGGTTCTTGTAGTAGAAGGGATCGATGTCCTCCAGTGGAACCCCGACGAGCTCTGGAGGGACGTCGCCGAAGATGCGCGGCAGCTGCTTGCCCGCCTCCAGGTCGGCGCGGGGTTTGGCCGCCTCGGCGTTCTTCTGAGCCTCGGTGCAATCCTTGGAGCTCTTGGCCTGCTCCTCCGCCACCCGCCGCTCCAGGGCAGCCAGGGATTCGCGAGTGAACCGCCGCAAGCCGTCAGGACCCGTTGGTAACAGCGTGGCTGCCATCTTTTCATCCTGATCGTCCTGTACTAGAATTTACTTCTTCTGAGGGAGACAGAGCAAAGGTCAGAAATAGCGAAGAGAGATTTTCCAAGATATGCTTTGCAGGTAGAGGATGTGGGTTGTGCGGTGGCCCAGTTGGTAGCACCATTTGCAGCAGAAGGTCATGGGTTTGAATCCCATTTGAGTCTCTCTGCATGGTTTCGCATTGTTCTCCCAGCCCATATATCGGTTCCTTCTGGTTTCCTCCCACAGTCCAAAAACATGATTGCTAGGTTAAATTTTCTCTCTGAATTGTGTGTGTGCATGGTTGTAACACCTGCCCAGGGTGTTCCCCACCGCTCGCCTAATGACCTCTGCAACTTAGCACAGATCAGTGGTTGTAGACAATGGAAGGTTCAGTAGATGGATAAATTAGAAGATGTCAACCTGCTTTGTTCCCTTTGCTACACTAAGGGTAGAGCTGTAAGACGGCGTACAGGTGAACAGAACTGACAGGGTGAGTATTGTATTTTCCCAGCTGTAGGTCACACAGGTTTTTATAATTTTGCCGGTCCTGTGACTTATAGTCGGGTGCAACTTACATATGTTTGTATTTCCTCTTCATAACACATTTTTTGACAGTTGTGTTAAATATTAACTCATACTGACAGATATGAACCAAGGATTAAACATTACCATCTCCCTCATGGTGCGCTATGAGGGAGATGGTAATGACCAAACATGGAGAGACGACTCCAATGTTGGGTTCTAATTTATCTGTTTCTCAGCTTTACATCATGTCAAAATGTTATTCCCTCATCAAAAACATACCTGGAGTGTTGCCTTGATTCTTTCATGCATCCTTGAATCTCCCATGGCAACCATTCAGCTGTGGAAAACGTCTGGGTGGACCGAGAGCCGCCTTCGAGGTGCAGCTCGTCCTAGGAGATGCAGTTTCCAAGCTTCTGCCTCACAGAACAGTCCTTCCTCCTCTACTCAGCTCCTTCAGACTAGCCAGCAGCAATTAGCAAACACCCGGTGGAACTGCACATCAGCTGAGCTCATTATACGAGCTACTACTCAGTGCAACGCCGGTACAAACGTTGTTAAAGGGTTAATAGAGGAGCACAGTATTTTTCTAACTGAAGTTAACATTATTTGATTGTAGCATTAACTACCCGAGAAACATAATACTGCTCCTTGTGCTGCTGGGAGAGGCAGGAGTTGCGTCTCCATGCTATAGTTGCTAAAAAAAAACATTAAGAAAAATGTCCTTATGTGTTTGCCTTCTTCATGTTACCGCTTCATGCAACGCAACTGCCTCTCTATCACCCTGGATTTAAACCGCATGCGTCTCCGCTTCTCTCTGCCGGCGAAATACTCAGCGGAAAATTTGAAAGTTGAAAGAGCAGGTCAACCTGCAACCGGAACATATCACCAACACGGACTAAAGTCTCTCTCATGTTTGACAGTTTCTAAATAAATGTGACTTATTCTCCACTTCCACTTACATATGACATATTTTTTGAGTGACACGACTTATACTACGGAGCTACTTATAGTCTGGAAAATATGGTACTGGTGCAGCCCCAACAGCTTAAAATCCACACATCTTGTTCCTGAAAGTGGAACATGTGTTTAGTTGAAACCAGATTTCTGGCTTTAAGACAGCTTTGATGTTTTACGGTTATGAGGAAAAGCCACAATGTAATCTAAAAAACAACAAAAAAAAAAACAATATGAAAGTGCTTTCCACTACTACAAATTTGCTCCAGAATCTGAGTCACGGACAGTGTGATATTTCAATAACTGGGAAAGCTTTCCAAAGAGAGGATTACATTTCCGCGTTCCCCCGTTTGACACAGAAAAACCCATTGTATCCTTTTCATGTGGCCTAAGCTCCAGGTCTTCCATCTCCTGCTCTCCTGAAATGCATGGGTCCCTTCACACGTTCAGCCAGACGCCAGCTATCTGCTCCCTGCTGATCTGCTTAGTTGGCCCAGGTTGACACCAGATCGGCTCATCTCGTGCGGTGACATTGCCGTCTCGCTTGCCGTCGCGACGCGCATCCTCAATGTCACTAAGTCGATAAAAACACGCTCGACCTAATGTCTTCTCTGTCCTGGTGGTACGGCGTCATGTGACAACCGATTCAGAGAAACACATATGCGGCTTTTTTTTGTTTGTTTTGTTTTGTTTTTTTGCTTCGTAAAAGTCAAGCGACGCAGCAACCAACCGGTGATGATAATCCAATCTGTGCAACATACAGTTAAAGTGTATAATTAATCTACTTTGAAATGCACAGAGAGCCGGCCTGCCAGAGTGCGCAGCTTACTTGCAGGAGGACGTGTACAGTATTAAACTCAGCAGGGTGGGGAGGAGGAGGAGGAGAGTGTTTTAGTTGAATGAAATTTAATTCCCGTAACAGCCAGATGTGATATGGTCATCATCGCTTCGAATAATTAATAGAATTAGTTTCAAATTGGAGCAGAGCACACGACAAGAGCAACTGCTTGAGGAAGTTGTGAATGTAACTTAATCGTTTCATTTTACTCAGGCTGGGCCGGTCACGACAACAAATTTTAAATTGTCCCAACGATTCTTGCAAACGGGGGCTGCACAGTGGCGCAGTTGGTAGCACTGTTGCCTTGCAGCAAGAAGGTCCTGGGTTCGATTCCCGGCCGGGGTCTTTCTGCATGGAGTTTGCATGTTCTTCCTGTGCATGCGTGGGTTCTCTCCGGGTACTCCGGCTTCCTCCCACAGTCCAAAAACATGACTGTCAGGTCAATTGGTTTCTCTAAATTCTCCCTAGGTGTGAGTGTGTGTGTGAATGGTTGTTTGTCCTGTATGTCTCTGTGTTGCCCTGCGACAGACTGGCGACCTGTCCAGGGTGTACCCCGCCTCTCGCCCGGAACGTAGCTGGAGATGGGCACCAGCAACCCTCCCGACCCCATTAGGGACAAGGGTGAACAGAAAATGGATGGATGGATGGATTCTTGCAAACGATGATATCGTCGCTTTCGAGTAATATATTGATAATGGTATAGTAATAATGCAAATTTGCCCTCTCAAAGATAAATAAACTTTAACTTTGTAAAAAAATAAATAAATAAATGTTATTTATTATGTATTTATCATTATTTCACTTCTTTTTTTACCTTTTGCATTATTCTATTTTTCATTACGATCTTTGAAATCTTTTTCTGGGAAATCAGGAGTTGTGACGATTGTTTCATTTATCATAATGCACAAGTCTGCTTATCTTTTCTTCTCAAGTATTGAAATTAACATCATGATATCGCGACTATAATTTTTGCACAATTTACTTACTTGGAAATGAGTAAATATAAAATAATAAAAAAGAACATAAATTATCAAGCTCATTTTTATTTATTTATGTAATTCCATTACTGCAACAAGCTTACCTGAGACAGCAAAATAAAATAAATGACAGGTCGTTTTAAAAACTACTGCTGCAGTGGCATTTATTTTCTAGTTTCATTTTATCTTAATCTGTGCAAAAGTTTCACATATAACATACTACCAACAGTTTTAAAGATTTTAAAGTTTTAAACTTTAAAGACTATAGGGCTGTTTGATTGGTCTTAGTAAGATCAGCTGCTAATTCTTGGTGTTTAAAGCCGAAGTTCTTTCCCACAAATGAAAACTGTGAGCTCAAAAAGTAGAAGATGAATCTGTCAGCTTCAAGTTCATCTCACCCCATTTCTTGTTTAATATTGGACTTAACTTGACCTGTTTGCATGTCTAATGGGTTTTTATTATTTGTTGCTGTTGTTTGATTTATTTATTTTTCTTACATCCGATAAAATCACAGTCCTGTGTCTCGCGAAGTCTAAAGATGAGAGGAGAGCCATTTTGTTGAAAGGCAGAAGAACTCTTCTGCTAGAAATCCCTCTGAGAGTTGATGTCTTCTGTCTTTGGCAGAGTACATCTGCCCCCTTCCTCTGCCTCCAGCCGGCTGGGCCAATCGCAGAGCTGCCCTCACGCGGGGCAGGTCGGATGCGCAGCTGTGCGGCGCAGCACCGCTCAGGTACTTCCATAAACAAACACGATCTCTGCTGCTGCTGTTAACATTAATATTATTATTTTGTGGCTATATAAAGAACTGGATATTTTTATTTTCCTCCAGTCTCCAGTGTAAACGGTTACCTTTGTAAATGTCTGGAGGTGTTTACATCTACACCAGATTGCTTTTCTCTTCCGGGCATTCATTGACTGGCGGGAATTTAACAACAGGGCCGAATATCTGACTGTTAAAGCTGAGAATCGACATTTCTAAATTGATATCAGGGCATCGTTGTGCAGTGGCGTCCCCAAAGGAGGCTGAGGGGGAACCCAGGCCCCCTCAGATCATTTTTTCATAAATAATTTCTGCTGTAATTCCTCTCCCTGTTGCACCTTTTCATGCCCCACTTTTTCCTTTCACTCAGCTTTCTGTATATGTAACTTATTATGACACCCTGATGTTCTGAGATGCTGAATTTTTTTATCATTATTATTTGTAAGCCACAATCATCAAAATGTGAAGAAAAACCCATATTTTTAATAATATTTCTGTGTGTGATTAATCCATATAAAATATTGAACATTTTCAAGATAGTGAAATTTGTCTAACTTGCACTGGATAGTCAGAGAAATGTTCATGCTTCACACCAAGCTAATATATCGTTACATACTTAGTCAGAATACTCAAAAAGTCATATTTGCTATTTCTTGTCTTAATAAAATTAACTTTCAGAAACCCAGAACGCTGCTTCTCTTTTTCAAAACCCACATTCCTTATGTTGCATCATCACTCCTTCCATCAGATAAACATTTCTCTTTTCACTTTTATCTAGTTTGTTCTTTCTTGGCTTCATTCAATCAAGTAGCAGATGTTTATTTTACTGCATTATCAATCCGATTACGGCTATTTGAAGTATGAGATTCTCAGAGATACACAAGGTAAAAGAGAATGTATTTGGATATGTGGAGCCAGAGTCCTGACACACGTTTATTTTTGTTGTTTTTGTATTTTGAAAAAAGTATGTCTCAGTTTTCAGAAATGTTTTCTGAATATGGAAACAAAGACCTTCTGGACAATCTAAAACTTACTATTTCCTTATGTAACCACTATGTAATTATCAAAATCTGAACGGCATTTGTGAGAAGAAATGTGGATTTTAATTTGCTTTTTTTACATCTTAGAGTCACATTTCAAGGTGTTTCTTTGGGGGGGATTTTATATGAAACAGCTGCATATCTTTTAAGATAAAAGTCTGATAGCTTTGCATGTACATATAGAGACAAAAATGTTTGCCTGTTTATCTTGTCAAAACAGGCTAAAGAGTCCTAAATTAATTCAGTTGCAGACTTTGACTATTCCATTGTGGCTCTGATTTTACGTATAGGCTAGACTTGTTTTACTTTTATGAAATAAAAGTGAAATCTGTGAAAGGTTCAAAACTGAAACAACACTTTGTACCCTCACCCTTCATGCTAATGAAATGTCTTTTATTTACAGGTGTTAGAATAAATGGGATGTGACTACAAACACACACCTAATTTATCTGGTTTAAATCGTACAAACAAAAATAATCATTTTTATTTAACTTCACAACAATGTGTAACTTTGTGTTGGTCTGTCCTAATAAAAATAAACACTTGTTTGTGGATGGCAGAACCACAAAATGCAATTTATGTAGCTACATCTGTAATAATGCTACTTGGACCGAAGGGAAATATTATTATTTATTAAGTATTGAGAGGCTAAAAATAGGTTTGGATGCTTTGAAAAAGCATTTGCTCCTTGCCTGATTTCTTCTCATTTTTTGTTAGTTGTTAAACTAACAAATGTTCGAGATGATCCGATTTATCTTGAGATAAAAAAGACCTGAGTAAATACAAAGGATGAGGGAGGAAAAGCCATCAAAACCAACCTCGCCTTTATGTGAAAATATAATCCTCCTCCTTTTTAAATCACACTGAAAATATAAACCAAGTTATCCGACTTTTAATCAGACTAAGTTTATCCAAGTAAATATATTCAGTTTATCATGTTAAGCAAACGTAAATGTAGTATGTTTGACAAACTTAATTTGATTACATGGAGCAAATTAACTCTTTTTTTTTTTCTTTTTTTTTGTTAAGTTGGCGCTCTGTTCTATTTTTTCAGTACTATAATTTTAATTAACCAAACTTCTTCCTTCAGTTTCGCTCACCGAACTCAAACCTGATTTATTGTCTGGCCTGGAGAGTCAAGAATGAAGTAGGCTTCCAGATCTCAAAAAATAAATAAATTAAGAAAAACACACATCATGCCCTCGCACCTGGTGGGAGAAATTTCCCTCTATTGAATAACATCAATATTTAACTGCTCATTGTATTTTACTCGTGGTTTTCTTTTTCAGACATAATAAAATTTGCTTGCTGATCTAAAACATTTAAACATGACGGGGGAAAGAAAGCAAAAATATGAACTCTGTACTGGTCTGAAGTCAACTTTGGCAACTTAGTTTAAACTTCAGACTTTTGAGGCAGATGGGAATAAATGCCGTTTTGAAAAGCTGAATAGCCGTCAAAGAGAATGAGCGGATCACAGACACCTGAAAAAAAAAAAGTTCCTTTGACCTTCATACCTCGGGTTTTTCATGTCATGGATTTGTTTAGCCACTTCATGTATCAAGTGACTTGACATTTGCAGAATCAGACGCCAAACATCTGTTTTAGAGCCACAAAGACTGAAAAACGCCTGAAGAAATCCTTCAGCGCTGACGAGACTTCGCCAGATCAAGCACCAGTGGTTAAAAACGTGGAACATGTCAGGTTCCCTGCAGGTTATTTCAGGTTGCGGGTCCACAGTTTGAAAAATCGTGCTTACCTAGATCAGTCAAACCCTCCATGATCTACTGTGCAACACAAACATTTGAACTCGCTCTACAAGAGCATGCATTAAAGGATAACAATGATGCTAGATCAGAGTGAAGGAATACACCAGGAGGTTTGTTTAAAAAAACAAATCCTAACTTCTGATATGTTTTATACGGAAAAACTGGTGTTTTGTCCTTGGCGCGCACTTCACATCAAAGTGCTTCGATTACTCATCACCAATAAGAAATCATTATTTTTAGAAGTGGAAGAGATTTTTACCTTGTCAACTTTTCCAATTTGCCACACTGAAACTGAAACAACTATTTTCAGAAGCCTGTCTGTAAGCATCAATTTTAAAGTTTCACCCCAGATTCTCTATCGCATTTAGGTCTGGCCTTTGACTGGGCCATTCCAACATATGCATGTGCATTGATGTAAACCATTCTGTTGTAGCTCTGGCTGGATGTTGTTGTGCTTGAGTGTGACGTTTCGCTCCAGTATGGAGACTTCTGCCACCTGTAATATGTTTTCTTCCAGGGTTCTCCTGTTTTTACCTTTGAAAAGCGTTTCTATCCCTACTGAAGAAGGGATAGTTTGTTCAGGGTGATGAGCAGGGTTGGTCAAATCTGATGAGTTTACATTTTAGTTTTGATCTCGTCTATGCTTTGTACCACGTAGCTGACAACCTCCAGTTTGAACTTTATTTTGCAGCTCTCTTTCAACAATGACTTTCTTTTTGTCGCTCTTTCAGTTTGTAAATCCAGGACTCCTAGTTGTCATGTCAACAGTTTCTCCCTGGTATGGATAAATCTCTGCAGCAGATTTACCCCTGCTTCCCTGATTAATGCGCTCCTTTGCCCAGTGTGTCAGCCATGTCTTATTAGGTCTGCACATCTGCCTTTTACTGCTTTTTCTAGGTCTGCTATTATGTGCTCAGTAAGTTGTTCAAACTTTAAAGTACTGTTTCAGAATCAAACCCTGATTTAAAGGAGTCGTATTACGTGTTTTCTAGCCACATTGTGCTATTTTGTAGTGACTATGTTACTTTCAGTTGTTACACAAAATGCTGAATCTATCGAATATGACTTAAAAGACATTTGGATTTGTAATTTAACGCCTTGCAATTGGGCCTCTGTCAATTTAAGAAACTCCTGCTGAAACTCCGCCTTCAGGAAGTCATCACAACATCGCTCCTCTTTTAATACTTTGACAACATTTTTTTTTTTACCAGCGTTGCACTAAGAAGTAGCTGATATAATGAGCTCAGCAGATGCACAGTGCCACCATGTGTTTGCTAATTGCTGCTGGCTAGTCTGAAGGAGCTGAGTGGACCAGGGCTCTTCTGTGAGGCGGAAGCTTGGAAACTGCGGCTCCGAGGAGGAGCTTCATCCTCGAAGGCGGTGCTAAGTCCACCCAAGCGCTTAAGGGGGATGGGGGGGGGATTAAAGGAGTTCTCAAACAGGCATGGAATAATTAAAGCAACACTCCGGGTACGTTACTCCAGGGAATAACATTCTAACATGATGTAAAGCTCATAAAGTTGATTTAACATAATACTGTCCCTTTAAATTCTTTTCCACAACTTTACCTCTGACCTCTCTACAGTGTTCCTTGATCTCTTTGATGCAGATTCTTTCAACTTCAGAAGGTTGTAATTGCTCCAGACTTCATTTAGGGGTCTCAATTAGTGGCACTTTCCAGATTTTTATGACAAAATCTTTGATAGCCCTGCGTCATTATTCTGTCTACTTCCCAATTACGCGACGCTTTGTGACGGTATCACCAGACAATGGTTGAACAATGACAAAACATGAAAAGTTCTTTAACCCAGGACTACAGTGACACTGAAAAAATGACAATAAAAGTTGCTTCTAGGAGCATTTCTCAGGTCTGGTAAATGTTTATCGTTATTGATATCAAAGATCAGCATTTCGTGCTGATCAAGCTGCCTCTATCCAGAAGCCTCATTCATGAATTCAGAAAATGTCAAAGTAAGCCTACAGAGAGTTTTCACTTGGGCATGTTAGGAGTGATTCGACCTCACACTTTCAGCAGGGCTGCCCTGGACTGATGACCTACTTCTCTGGCAGAAACCTTTTAATGTAATTGCAGACAGCTTAAGTACACAAGTTTCAGAAGGAATGAGCTGACGAAACGAGACACTTGTTAAATTTTAAAAAATAATAAAGAAGCAGTTGTTTTAGTCGAGAAAAAAACAACAACATTTTTCCTGACAGTCAAAGAGTAAACAAGATGGATGCAAGGAGCTTTAGTTTGAGACGGTATACAGGCTAAACTACCGGGTCACTCATCATAGAGCAACTTTAAAATACTAACTAAATATTCCTTGAGCATTACCAGACTTGGTGCATTTAACTTCAACTTGTTGTTTTTCTGATTCAATATATGTGAAAATAAATGTAAATAAGAATAAAGCAAAGCAACAACAACAACAAAAGGTGTTAGGCATTAAGAGGACGTTTTCCCTGGTCTACACGGTAAACATTAATCTTGACATGGACTAATACTTACATACGAAACTCCGAGATTTAAAGCATCGTTTTCAGAGTGAAATTCTTCGTGTTTCAGCAGGAAGAAGGACCAAGCCCTCCGCGTAATATCCATGTCTTCACGTCGACGCTCGCATCTCCTCTCGAACCCAAAACTCCCAATCACCCGAGCGGAGACGGCTGACCCCCAGAATCCAAAAGTTTCGCGCTCAAAAGACACTTGTCCAAGCAAACGCCGACATGTCGTTTTGCTGCCAGAGGTGCGATAAACAGCTGGGCCGGCTCTGGCCCCTTTCACGCGGCGCGTCTTCTGCGTTCATCCCAAACAACGAAAGGTCCCGGGAGCCCGCGGAGAGCGCAGGGGACGCTGCGCTGTCTTCGGCAGCAGTGCGTGGTGGCGGCAGCCAGAGGCGCACCTCGATTTGCCCTTGAGCAGAAGAGAGAACATGAGGGAGGAAGCAGCTGCACAGAAGAGGATTACTGCTCCTGTGGGCACATCATGCCGCACTTAAACACGGAACGGGGATGTAGGCTAAGAGAGCCGGCAGTATTTATTAGCCCATCAACAAGTTAGGGAGGGGGGGGGAATGCTCAAAAGTTTACCAGCCACAGCTGAAGAGTTGGTGTTATTGTTGCATATCAGCCTACTACAACCACAATAGGCCGCTTTCATGTAATCTCATCTAATCCAATCCAATCATTGATGCTTTTCATATAAACCACTGGGCTCATTTCACAAAATATGCGTAATATGTTCTTGGTTTTTTTTTCCGAGCCTGTGCATTACACTTGTGTTTTGATTGAAACTGTTTATTATGACCTACTTAATGCTCCATAAAGCTCTGATTTAACATGGAAACAACATATTGGGGCGCACACATAATTCTGACCGCCCTCTCAAAACCTAATTGGGAGTTAGATTCCCTCACTCTGAATTTTACACCGAGTTTCGTTGGGGGAGAGCAGGGGTGTGTGTGTGTGTGTGTGTGTGTGTGTGTGTGTGTGTGTGTGTGTGTGTGTGTGTGTGTGTGTGTGTCAAAGGATGGGAAGTGTTCAAGCTTTGGATTATCCTGTTTTACGCACTTCGGTCCATGTGAAGCTGTAAGGATATAGGACTCCCCCTAGTGGCCGATAACAGACATGGCGCACTCCTGGATAACATCTGGCAGATGTTGAGTTGAGCTTTTACACATTATACAACCACAAACCTCAAGTTGTTTAGCTTGAATTTTATTTGGATTTTGATTCTTATTGTCTAAATAAATAATTCTGAAAACTGCTGTGTGCATTTTTGTTCAACCCCCTCATCTACAACACTATTTGTAAAAGTTTTCAATTTTTAAATGTTTTTTATCCACTGGATTGACAAATCTGGACTAAAACTGACCGTGTCTTTTGTCTCATCTGCCAAACATAATAATAATAATAATAATAATAATAATAATAATAATAAAGACATCTTTATTTAACCTTCTTTAAAATGTCCTCTGTACTTAAGCATCCCAGAACCTCATTCTGAGAGCTTTTGCTGGTGTATTTTGCAATCCCAGGACTTCAAGAATCAGGTTTACTTATAACAGCTAAGATTTTATGAAATGTAACTTATTTTGTGAGGTTTCTGATTCACCAAAATTGAGAAATGTTTTGAGGGGCTGTCAAAAGCAAAACTTCAGCCAGAGATTTAATGTCATTCTACTTTTTAAGAATTTGTTTTTAAAAAATATTTTATGGCCATATTTCTGCACTCACTTTATGCTGTCAAGGTATATATATATATTTTTTACATCTCTTCAGTGGGACATTATTTGATGCATCGTCATAACTAAGTTTTTCAGGGACCTATAAGATCAATCTTATAATTACATTTTTTGTGAATTAATATTTAATTTAAAGGCTACAATAGGCTTCTGGACAAAGAAAACAAAACGTTTTTCTTCTTCTCTTCCCTCCTTCGCCCCCCTTGTAGATCCGCCCCTGCACTAATCTGACCCTTTCTATAAACAGCATCAGTGTTGTGACTCCAGAGTCAATTATTTTTTATTTAAGCTCTAAATTAGTTTCCACTTCCTTACCGAACACATTGGTAGGTGAACTACTCATAAGAAATCAAAAGTTAAACCACATTACCCAGAAAGCTCAGGCGTGTGTGTGTTTTCTTTCTTTTCCCGGATGTAGCATCACATGACGCATGAACTGACTGTCAACATGCAAGATGGCCACGCATCACAGGCAAAATGCTGCTGGGCGGAGGAAAGTACAGGTACGTTTTGCGAGGTGCATGTCTGGAGACTGCGCGGCAGTGACCGCGTTGGGGTTCTTGTCTTAAGGAGGTGTTTTAGAAATGTCCGAGTGTCGGTGAAAAGCGACTCCCAAGAACAGCGCTGCGGCTGTGAGTCATGGCTCAAGCCGGCTAACAGAGCTAGCTTAGCTTGCGTGAGCGGTTAGCGCCAGCTGCTAACCAGTACGTCTGAATGCTTAGCTCTTTTTGCTGAAAGACTTCACAAAATATATGCTTAGGAGGAAAAGTGCGAATCACGACATAAATATTTGCAAACCAGCACAGACGCTGGACGCATTGTCTAAACACCATTTTTTGATGCTTGCATTATTTCTGACAGTAGCTAAGGTACTCCGGCTCCGTCTAATTGCTGGAACTTAGCTCGGTGGTGATGTTGTGTACTTTGCGTGCGACAACGTGAACGCATGTTAGGTTTCAACGACAGCGTGTTGCAAGGTGCAAAAATATTGAGCTCTTGCTTCAACCAACCTGCCATGTTACAAAAAAAACCCAACAAAAAAACAAACAAAATCAGCGCACACATTGAGCTGCAGCTTTGAAATGGGTGTGATGTGTGTGGACTGAACCAGAAAGTTTCCCGGGCAGGAGAAAAGATCACTCTGTCTTGTTTGTGTCACAGGTTTCCTATGTGATTAGAGACGAGGTGGAGAAGTACAATCGCAATGGAGTGAATGCTCTCCAGTTAGACCCTGCTCTGAACCGGCTCTTCACCGCGGGGAGAGACTCGATCATCCGAATATGGAGCGTCTACCAACAAAAAGTAGAGTTTCAGATCACATACGAGTCCTGGAGCATAAAATCACTGTTTTGTTGTTAGTCGTGGAGCAGTCCTAATTTCTGCTCTTTGTCATTGTAGCAGGACCCATATATTGCATCTATGGAGCACCACACTGACTGGGTTAATGATATAGTTCTTTGCTGCAATGGAAAAACATGTGAGTTTTCACCCAGTATCCAACCAGCTGTGCTGTCTATAGCTTTCAGTGCTTAATTTCTTCATTCTGACGCACTTCTTCCTCCTTTTAGTGATATCAGCTTCATCAGATACTACGGTGAAAGTGTGGAATGCTCATAAAGGATTTTGCATGTCGACGTTACGGACGCACAAGGACTACGTAAAAGCTTTAGCGTACGCTAAGGACAAGGAACTTGTGGCGTCCGCCGGTCTGGACCGGCAGATCTTCCTGTGGGATGTGAACACACTGACGGCGCTCACAGCCTCCAACAACACGGTCACCAGTGAGTTCTGATGTCGTTTTGACTGTGAATAATCACGAGTATGTCGATTGGAACTTTGTAGTGTAGTAACATCTGTGTTTTCCGCAACGTCGACCTGCCAATATTGATTTCTCTTCACGAGCTATAGCATAAAAATAAACTCGTTAATATTTTATATTAATGATTAGCAAATGTGCCCTTGAAAAGATAAAACAAAACTTTGTATTTGACAAAGATTAGAACATCTTGAAAAAGTAAAAAAAATAAAAAATTGTCAGTCATGGCTGAAGGTGAAACTTGAATATTAAATATATTCATTACGCAGTGACATATGTCAATCATTTCTTCTAATTCTGATGACTTACAGATAACAAAAACCAGAATTTCAGTGTCTCAAATGTCCTTGAATATTGTGGAAAAGTTGTATATTAGAAATTTGTGGTGTCACACCTTCATCAGCTAATTAACTCAAAACACCTGCACAGGTTTCTTGAGTCTCTAAAGGGTCTCTCAGGAGTCACCTCGTCAAGAGCCACTATGCATAGACAAATCCCACACATGGGATTCAAATGTTGCATTCCCCGTAGGAAGCCTCTCCTGAAGCAGAGACGACGCCAGAATCATCTTTGCTTGGGAGCAAAAGACCTGGACTGTTGGGAAATGATCCACGGTCCTCTTGTTTTCAAATGAAAGTAAAGTCTAGCACTTTATTTGCACATCAACAAGTCTGGAGGAAGAGAGGAGAGACACAAAATCCATGTTGCTTTAGTCCATTGTGACGTTTCCAGTCTGGTGGTTTGTCATATCATCTGCTGGATCTGGTCCACTGGGTTCTGTCAAGTCTACAGCGGATGCAGCCATCTACTGGGAAACGTTAGATCACTTTATGCTTCCTTCTGCTGCCAAGCTATATAGAGATGTTGATTTTTATTTTCCAGCAGGACTTGGCACCTGCCCACACTTCGAAGGAAGCAAAAGCTGCTTCAGGGACCGTGGTGTTCCTGGGCTGGGTCAGCCAGCAAACTCTCCTGGACTGAACCCCACAGAGAATCGATGGAGTCAAAAAGAACATGAGACAATTCCTGATGACTTAAAGACCGATAGCAAAGCATTCTTCCGTCACACCTCAGCACAACCACTGACTGAGCGCTTCCATGCCGCGCCGCATTCAGAAATTCATGCAAAAGGAGCCCCGACCAAGTGCATAGTTTTCAAAATTTTAAAAATATTCTCTTTTTTAAAAAAATTGATCTTATGCAATTTTCTCACTTTCCGAGACACGTAATTTTGGGTTTTCATAAACTATAATAAATAATCATCACCATTACGGAAGAAAAAGCTTTAAATATTTCACTTTATGCGTAATGAATCTATACAATATCTGAACTGATATTCAGATATTTTTTTAGTTGAGATAGAAAATATAAACCCTCTTGTTAACTTTAATATTTTCAAATGGCTGCAAACATTTAAAAACAAAGCAAGGCAACCTGACCGCACTCGGTTCAGCCTTCCTGTTACCTCTCAAAGCCTTACTCTCTCTCGCTGTCTTGCAGTTTGAATGATTTCAGACGTGACGTGTCATACAATATGTCGTGTCCTCCTTCATATCTGGCTTCCCCAAGCACATCACATACAAAAAATATCTAACTTTGAGTTTAGTTCGCTCAGTTACAGTTACATCCACTCTGAAGAGAATTGTTGTCTATCTGACCTGGCAGTTTTAACTGCGATTCACTCACCAGCTGGAAAAAGATGCCATAGGTTTAAGGTGCCAGTCAGCGGTTGATTTCCTCGTTCATTTCTGATGTTGTGTCGTTTCTACCGACTCCGGCTGAGATTTCCCCGGAGGCTCACTGCAGTTTCTCTCTCAACAGCTTCGTCGCTGAGTGGGAACAAGGACTCCATCTATAGTCTGGCTATGAACCAGATGGGAACAGTTATAGTCTCCGGCTCTACTGAAAAGGTCTGAGCTTGCGACGCGCACTCAATTGAAAAATAAGAGTTTAGGAATCAAATAAAGCTTTTGTCATTTCCTGTTGTATTCCATCTTCCATGTCTCCAAAGTGAATGCCTTTGAAAATAATGTCAGAATACATTTTTTATTTAATTTTTTTGCCTCAGGTTTTGAGAGTGTGGGACCCTCGAACGTGTGCAAAGCTTATGAAGCTAAAAGGTCACACAGACAACGTCAAGTCGTTGCTCCTGAATCGCGATGGCACTCAGGTGACCTCCTGAAAACAACCGAGATGTCAGTCGCTAGCAGACGCCGATATCTAATCCCCGGTTGTGTTTTTCGGATCGACGCAGTGCCTGTCGGGGAGCTCGGACGGGACCATCCGCTTGTGGTCACTCGGCCAGCAGAGGTGCATCGCCACGTACAGGGTACACGACGAAGGCGTCTGGGCCCTGCAGGTCAACGAGGCCTTCACACACGTATACTCTGGAGGCAGGGACAAGAAGATTTACTGCACGGACCTGAGAAACCCGGACATCCGTGTGCTCATCTGCGAGGAAAAGGCTCCGGTGCTCAAAGTAAGAAGTCAGAATTTTGATCTGATGGAAAGTTGATGCATCAGATCATCTCATACAGAATACACCGTGTTCCAAATTATTATGCAAATTGTATTAAAGTGTCATAAAGATTACATTTGTTGTTGTGCTATTAAATTTACAGTATTGTGTGTCAGGGCTCTTTGAAGCCCTGACACACAATATAACTATAACTAATTTCAGAGAGCTGAGATAATTAGTTTGTCTGGTGAGCTCAATTAAAGGAAATCTACTTAAGAAGGATGTTCCACATTATTAAGCAGGCCACAGGTTTCAAGCAACATGGGAAAGAGAAAGGATCTCTCTGCTGACAAAAATCATCAGATAGTGTAGTGCCGTATGACAAGGTATGAAAATCTACTATTGTGCCCCTAACCAGAGCTCACAAGCAGAAACGGTCACAGTGGGCCCAGCCGTACATGAAGATTAATTTTCAAACAGACTTGTTCACTGATGACTGTTGTGCAACCATGGATGGTCCAGATGGACGCAGTAGTGGATTGGTGGTGGATGGCCACCACATCCCAACACAGCTGTGACGTCAGCAAGGAGGTGGTGGAGTCATTTTTTGGGCCGAAATCGTGGGGAGAGAATCATTGGTCGGCCCCTTCAGAGTCCCTGAAGGTGTGAAAATGACCTCAGCAAAGTAGATGGACTTTCTGACTGATCACTTTCTTTCATGGTTCAAAATGAAGAGCCGTACCTTCAGTAGCAAAATCATCTTCATGCATGACAATGAATGCTGCAAGGAATACCACTGTGTCATTGGCTGATGTGGGCTTAAAAGGGGAGAAACTCCTGGTGTGGTCACCATCCTCCTCTGACCTCTGACCTCAACCCTATTGAGAACCTTTGGAGTTTCCTCAAGCAGAAGATCTGAATGCAGTTCATATCAAACCAGCAGCTCTGGGAAGGTTTTCTGACATCCTGCTAAGAAATTCAAGCAGAAACTTTCCACAAACTCACAAGTTCAGTGGATGCAAGAATTGTGCAGGTGATATGAAAGAAGGTCCGATGTTAACATGTAACTCGGTCTGTTAAGATGTTTTTGATTGAAATAGCTTTTGATTTTAGTACATGTGACCACTCAATGCTGCACATTCAAAGAATGACCGTTTGCAGTTCCTTATAATCCATAAAACGTTTAGAAAATCTGCTGTGCATAATAATTTGGAACAGTGCATTTTGAGTTCTTTATTTTTGAAAATAATCCTGTTCTCATGGGGAACTTTGTTCAGTAAAATTTGATTTATACTGTAATAGTTCATGACTTGAAAATCATACTGACCATCATTTGCATTGACCATTTAAGAAAATCTGAGAAAATATCACTTGTATAATAATTTAGAACACGGTGTACACTGAAAAAGTGAAACAAAAATGTTTATTTTGTAGTCTTTTTTAAGTTTAGGCGTTAATGTTCATGTATTTATCATGGCTGAAACGATTAATGGACTATTGAAATAATCGTCAACTTATATATTAATCTATTAATCCTTAATGGGAGTATACAGACTCAAAACCCACATTTTGCTGAAAAACCTCAAGCATATTTATAACAGTAATTAAGCCACAATTGTACTATATATATACACTGCTCAAAAAAATAAAGGGAACACTTTAAGTGTTAAACGCCTCTTTAAGTGTTCCCTTTATTGTTTTGAGCAGTATATATACATATATATGTATATATATATATATATATATATACTTTGTGTTTTAAAAAAAATGCCTGTAAATATTTGACCCAAAACTCCTCAAGTGGCAATTTATTTCTAATATTCAGACGACTCAAATCCACTAAAAGAATTTGTGAACTTGTTGCTTCATTTTAGGCAATAACTGAATTATTTATTTCCATATCTTATTGTGCTATTTTATGTATATAAAAAAGGCTGCACTGGTTAAATGAAAAATCGTTAGCATATTGTTAATTAATTGTTGATAGAATAATCAATTACGAAAATGTGCAGCCCTAGTGTTCATAAATGCTTTGTTTTCTTCTCACTGTTTGCATCATTTGAAATTATTCCCACATTTTCTCCCCTTTGTGATCCTAAATCAACATCTAAGCCAGTCAACCTTGATGTTTTTCTCTTTTGTTCAGATGGAGCTGGACAGATCTGCTGACCCACCTCCAGCGATCTGGGTTTCCACCACCAAGTCATCTGTGAATAAATGGGTAAGCATGCGTGACGTTAACCGGCTGCCCGGCTGCATGTTAACCAGAGCTGGAGCTGCAACGAAGTCAGGAAGAATTTAAATGCTTTTTCTTTTCCTTTATGAGACTTTGCAGTTATTTTGTTTGCATTTGTTTGTGTAGTCTCTAAAGGGAATGCACAACTTCAGATCATCAGGGGAGTACGATAACGACTGCACCACCCCTCTGACTCCACTGTGCACTCAACCAGAACAAGTTATTAAGGGTAAAGTATGACTGATTGGATCAGGGAAAGCTCTCCAGAGCTCATTTTCACATTTTAAATAACTCCTGTTTTCCAGGAGGTGCCAGTATTATACAGTGCCACATTTTGAACGACAAGAGACACATACTCACCAAAGACACCAACAACAATGTGGCATACTGGGATGTGCTCAAGGTAAATCGACCAACTCCTGTTGTTCACCCAGATATCTGTTGGCTTTCCTGGAAAACTTCCAGCAGGGTTTCCATGCTGCCTGAAGAAGAGAATAGAGAATAGGCCTGTCACGATTACAAGTTTTGCTGGATGATATATTGTCGCACAAATTATGATAAACGATAATATCGTTGTTTTGAGAATACTTTCAAGTGATATGTTGATAATGGCATAATAATGCAAGTTTCCCCGTTCAAAAACAAGTAAAGTTATTATTTAGCTTCTAAGCAAAATTGGCATTCAAAAAATGTGAGTCATTATATCCGTGATAGATGCTAAAAAGTTAGCTAGCTAACCAAACCTTGTTCTATAGAGGCTACTTTTTATTCATTTTTTGATTTAAAGTGAACCAAAAAAAAAAAAAACCACATAATGAACTTTGACTTTAAAATCAAACTACAGACCAAAAACATGATTTCTATGTACTGTCATGTTTATCCTTTTGTTTGTTGCTTTTTTCCGAGGCTTGCAAAGGAGAAGACTTGGGCAAAGTGGAATTTGATGAGGAGATTAAAAAGCGATTCAAGATGGTGTACGTGCCAAACTGGTTCTCTGTTGATCTGAAAACCGGAGTGAGTTTTTTTTTGTTGTTGTTGTTTTATTAGCTTTGACTTGTATTCCCTTTCCCAACTCACACAGCTCGTTAATGCTTCTGATAACAATAACAATATGATTTGTCACTCTTTTTGTTATTATTTTTTGTTTATTTCCATTAGATGCTCACAATTACTCTGGATGAGAGCGATTGCTTTGCTGCTTGGGTGTCTGCAAAGGACGCTGGGTTTTCAAGTTCTGATGGATCTGATCCGAAGTGTAAGAAATCTTTCTTTATATTAAAATATACACCAATCAGCCATAAAATTGCAACTACTGTGTGTCTGGTTCTGCCTTCATGCTTCAGAATGATTAGTGAAATGCAGGACTCTTTGTGATTATTAACTTTAACTCAGTTTTGTTTTGTTTTTTTCATTATTGGATTGACATACTGTATGTATTGGACCAAACCATCATACATAGTGGTGTAGCGGCCATTAACAGGTACGGCAGGAATGATTGATAGCTAGCGATCATTCCTGATAGCGAGAAAAGTAAACCTGACAAAAGAAGTTTAGTGGTCCAGAAAAAGAAACCGGAGGGAAAAAAAACAACAAAACGTTAAAGTTTATGCATTTGTTGCCGTTGTGAGCGGGATAAGTGGAGTTGCAGCATCTTTTTAATTTTGTTAGCAAGCTCTGGATAACTGTTATGTAGCTGGCTGGAATCTGTTCAGACAGAATATGTTTAGTGTTTGCTTCATGAGTATGTCACATGAATGAATAGTCTTGTTGCCACGGGAACAACTGATTAGACCCGTTTCTTCAGATTCTAGCATGGCGTTTTTATAAACAATAAAAATCTGTCTTTTCTTTTATTGATGTATTGATTGTTGGTTTCCTTTTCATAGTTTTCTTTTTTTTTCATCAGTTTAATTAATCTCAACATGTGTAGTTTTAACTGTAGCCTTGTAAAATGTAACAGCTTGTGGGGTTCTAGTGGCCCATCTAAAGGGTTAAGTATCGTGGTGTGATAAACTACCATCGATTTGTAAGAAGATGAATGATTGTCATTTTATTCAGCGGAGGTCATAACATTTACGACTGATCTGAACCTTAATCCTGTGTCCTCCTTGTTTGCAGTGAACTTGGGCGGCTTGTTGCTCCAAGCTCTGCTGGAGTTCTGGCCCAGAACGCGCATCAACCCCATGGACGAGGAAGAAAACGAGGTGAACCACGGTGAGAGGATAGTTTTCTGTTATATCCAACAGTCTGAGGACTCTCTGTGTGTTTGCGGCGGTCAGCCCGTCTCATCGCTGCCGTGTGTGTGTGTGTGTGCGTGTTCACAGTGAACGGCGAGCAGGAGAACAGGGTGCAGAAAGGAAACGGATATTTTCAGGTCCCGCCTCACACGCCCGTCATCTTCGGAGAAGCAGGAGGAAGAACTCTATTTAGGTTCGAACAAACTTGGCAACGCACGAGTAAACGTTGCATTCAGAATCCTCTGTGTTGTTGAAGTGATGGTTCTCTAACTGCTCTGTGTTTCTGCTGCAGGCTGCTATGTAGGGATTCAGGCGGCGAGACTGAATCCATGCTGCTGAATGAGACAGTCCCACAGTGGGTCATTGATATAACAGTAGATGTGAGTATTAACGTGAAAACCTGGAGTTTCTCAAGTTTATAGTGCAATAACTTTAATTGGAGCCCCTTTTTAACATGCACCAATCAGAACACTGTAGATACTTTCCTTTTGTTTTCAACTTTGGCCACTTCTCGTTTCCCTTTAAGAACTAAAATACAAGTAGACTCTAGGGTTGAAATGATTAATCAGATTAATCGCGATGAATCGATTATTGAAATAATCGTCAACTAACTTAGTAATCAGTCATTAAACAGAGAATGTAAAGTTACTTAAACTTTATATTCAGAGCAGTAATTAAGCCAAAGCTGGACAAAAAATATATTGCATTCAAGATAAGAAATAATAATAATTTTGTAAATATAGTCTGCCCAGAACTTCTCAAATGTTCTAACTGCAGCTTCATCTGGTTCAAATCCTACCTTTGCTGTCCAATTATTAATCTGTTAATGCAAAAACATAATCATAATATCAGAGGAAACATTCCCTGCATTCTAGAAACAAGATTTGAAACAGCTACACATTTAACGTCAGAATTTTGATGTCCTTCGCTGATGCTAATTATCCGCAGGGACGTTGTGCTCTAACATGTTCTTCCTGTTCTGTTTCAGAAAAATATGCCTAAATTCAACAAAATCCCATTCTACCTCCAGCCCCATTCTTCTTCTGGTGCAAAAACTCTAAAAAAGTAAGCCTCCAGTGGATTCTATCCGTCTGAGTAGCATTTGAGCCTTTGCTCCGTTACGTACCTGCGGTTTGCGTTGCAGGGATCGTCTCTCGGCCAGCGATATGCTCCAGGTGAGGAAGGTGATGGAGCACGTTTACGAGAAGATCATAAACCTGGACAACGAGTCGCAGACCACCAGCTCCTCGGCCAACGATAAACCCGGAGAGCAGGAGAAGGAAGAAGACATGGCGATGCTCGCCGAGGAGAAGATTGAGCTAATGTGTCAAGACCAGGTACGCAAAAGTTTCCTCTTCAAAATAACTTCTTTTTTTAAAATGCACTTTTCGAAAGAAATGTTTCATCTCAGTAATCTTTTTTTCTTTAAATAGGTTCTAGACCCCAACATGGACCTGCGGACAGTTAAACATTTTATCTGGAAGAGTGGAGGGGACTTGACACTTCACTATAGGCAGAAGTCGACATGAAATTTGTCATTTTTACAAGCAGAACTCTTGTCATTTGCCAATCACCACCCACCTCCACCATGTAGTCCCCACTCGACCCCATCACGTGCTCCAGAGTCGCCGTGGCAGTGAGAAACCAGTAAACGTCTGAGGACATAATCCATGGTGTATCTATCATAGGGGAAGTGACCAGAACACTCCACCACAGCCAACACACTCCTGAGGAAACAGTACTGGTTGTTTCACACTTCAAGGAATGACCGGGGGGGTTTTTTTCCCCTCACAATTTCAGCTACCTGTTTTTCTGTTCCTCGGATCTTCGCCTGTCGGGCATCCTGAAGCGACTGACGTTCGTCCGTGTTTGAGTGTGTATGGATGTAGTAGATTGTTGGCTCTAGTACATTCCAGAAACTCTTCCCCGTTTTACACACTCTGCACCCGTCCTCCGCCGTCAGGACTACGCTTGGTTTCTGACTCGAAACAAATCCTCATCCGCTACCTTCACTTTGAACTCACCCACCGACTCAGACGCCTAATCGTTGCAGAACCTCACTCTTTGTCTTCGTCTTTTGTTTTTAGCTGTGCTGTTCTCCACGAATGAATGTTTTGTTCCTTCTTTTTTTTTTCTGTAAATATATTTGCAATTTCTTGGGGGGGGGGGGGGGGTTAAATGAGTTTTGGGTTTAGCAACAGGTTGTTTTTTTTTGTACAGTTTCTGTAAAAAAAAAAAAAACTACTTTTTTTTTTTCTTCTTAAATTGCCAGAGCAGATTGGTCATCATGAAAGTAACTTAACTTGATTTTTAAGAGTTGCATTCACAGCAACGCAGTTTACCCTGACAAATGTTAGTTTGTTTTCCAAGTCACTTTAGGAATTGGAAACAAGTATAAGGTATATATCTTAATAACTCGAGCAGTGATTTTGATGGCAGTGAGGACTGTTCTTTGTGTACATGTCATTTAGGTTTACTAAGAGTAACTATAACTTGAAGGGGGATCTCAATAGAAGAGCATTAGGAGCATCCAACCACTGTGGGAAACTCACCAAAGTGAAATAAACGCTAACGGCTACGTCTCTCTTGGAGGTCTCGGAGCAGAGATCTTTTCACTGTAAATCTTCTGGAGTTAATTTTGCCATGACGTGTGTGTGTGTGTGTTTGTAACGCCATAAAGGAAAAACACATGGAGCAAGCTCTGATTGGCCAAAACAAGAAAACCTGGAGAGAGAGAAAAAAAAAAGATAGGAAATGTACCTCAATTAGGCCATACTACTGCAATATTCCTTGTAATAATTTGTGAAATATGTATATTTTAGGCATTCGAAGAAATAAATTGGAATGACAGATCTATAGGGATGACAAGTGGATGTTTGTTGGGCTGTAATGTGATCAGCTGATGAGTGTGGAATAAAAACAAGGGACACTTTCTTTTAAATCGATTGTTTAACAATCAGCTCACCCATTTCACATTCATCATGCATTCATTCCTGACTAACGTACCTAAAAACATCAACCCTTACATGATGGCACCTACTTTAACGAAAAATATTCAGCCCCATAAAGAGAACAGGAAAAAAATAGAAGAGTACTTCAATAATCTCAGACTTCTACTTACAAAAGCTTTTCTCATCAAAAATACATTAGAAATTGAAATTTTTTTTTTGCATAGACTACATAAGTAACAGGTGTCAATGATGCCCAGTAGTAGAGATGTACAGATCAGAGAGATTTGTTTTGGTCTGATTTCATATCGTTTTGTAAAGCGTTGACCTGACAATACAGACTTAAGGACCATAATCAACAGGCTTCAATATATCCTTGTTTTGATTGGTCAATTATGGTATGAGTAGCAGGGTGAAGTCACACAATGCTGTCATTAAATTTAAAATAAAGACAAAATCATTGATTTAATCCACTGACCCTGAAAAGGCCAAATCTCAAGTCTTCCTCGCTCTGTAACGACGTCCACACTGCAGAGTGTTGTTTATGCAATCTGCAAGTGATATGGTATGGCGTGTTCATCCAAAAAATATCAAATTTTTGAGTTAATAGTCAGGTTACCAACTAATTTGTCAGTGCATCTCTTTTCAATAGAAACATGGGCAGACAGCTAGCTATACATGAATGAAACTCTCCAAAAGCTATGCAGCTGAAAAACAGCAATTACAATAATTAAAACTAAAGACTTTGTTAAAAACACACCAACCTTATCAGAGCTGGTGTGAAACATTTTCTAAATATTACAACAAAAGAAAATAAATCACATCTCAAACATTGCTATAAGAAAAGCCCTTTAAGTTCCAATCAACGACCACGACTAAAAGTGTCCCACGTCCAATGTTTAAAGCTGAGTAATCACTCTGTAAACAACACTAGTTCAAAAACATTAGCAGAGATGGAACAGTGCGCCAGTAGGACCTATTTTACCAGCCAGCAGTCTAGTAGTGTCAGAGAAGTTCGTAGTGTTGGAGACGTGAAGGTGCAGCTGTGCTTTGCAGTAGTCGATTCGTTTGTCTTTGGAACTATTCAAGTACTCGTCTCTTTAGTGCGCTGCAAGCAACGTTTCAAAAACCCGTGTCCACTAATTTTCCACTAAAGTAAATAAACTTTATGCTAAAAAAAAAAAAAAATCAGTAACTTCATTTTGTACTTATCGCCCTTCTCTCATGTTAAAGTCTCAGCTTGTTCCTGTAGTGCAACAATTTGGAATAACTTTGTCAGTCTTACTTCCTACAGGCATTGTAGGAAAAGTATTTTTCTGTTTTCCAGATAAGCTGATGAAATACAAAAAGTAGGGCTGGGCAATTTAGCTTGATAACAAAATCAGTTTTTCACACGGAATCTGATTTCAATCTATTTTTTTCTCATTTTCTTTTCTAAAAAAGGAATTACAAATGACAAAAAAAACATCTTTAAAAAGGGGCTTCTAGGATTTTTATTAGGGCCAGGCTACAACATCATAGTCATAATATTTCCAGAAAAAAAACATTGTAAAACTATTAAAACGATGACTTATTTATTAAACACTTATCATTGCACGACTAAATTCTTGTAATTTTATGACCATATTTTTGTAGCTTAAAAAAAAATCTTAGCCTGGCGCTTATATTCCGTCGAAGAGTTGAAATCAAAGTCCAAATAAGTAGAAGCTAACTTGGCCACCATCTTGTGGCCCAACTTATTTTCTAAAAAAAAAAAAAAAAAAAAGAAAAACGAATTTAATGCCCAGCCCTAGTTGAAATGCTTTTCCACAGCAATGTAGGGCTTCCTTTATAGAAATGGATAAAAGAAAGGTAAATATTGATTGTCTACGCCACAATGCATTAGCGTTGCCTCTATATGACCGAAGGAAAACTTAATCAAAATGTGTTTTTTCAGGTTCTTCCCCACCGTCCTGATAATCTACAGGCTTTGCTGACTCACATACCGACGCTTGCGCATCGCCTAAGACTTGAAAGTCCGCCCCATTAGCAGCCGCGGTCGCGATCAGGTCTACTGGAGATGGGCACGGAGGCTCTTCAGTGAAAGGCTGAAACGTCTCCTCGGGAAGGGACAGCACGCCCAGAGGCGGACTCAGGGTGCCGCTGGATTCCACGACGAAGCTCTGAAGGTCTGCGGACTCGGTGCGCGGAGGAGAAGTTTCAGCTGGAGCTACTCCGGAGTCAGACCAAGTGTCGGGAGCGGCGAGGGAAGCGGTGAGCTCCACAGCTGCATGGGAGACATGCTCTTGTAGTTCACTCTGGTTCTCTGCAGATGATGAGGGCAGAGCACTGTCCTCCAGCTCCTCTGCACGGCAAAAAAACATTAAAAGAAAATCAATTGTAGTTTATTTCCATCGCTGAAAACACTCGATTCGTCTGTTCACTTACCAACACCAGATATGTCACCCTCCTTTTCCTCGTGCATCGCCAGGGAAGTGTTGGTCATGTCGATGGAAGACGTGGACACGTCCAGCCTGTCCAAAAGATCTGCAGGGTCAGGGCTCATCACTGCCACATCGGAATCGGATAAACCTGGAGAAAAAGATCGCCAGTCATGCAGGATGAAGATTTTCAGCCATCTTCAGAGATCATACGGAGCCTCTTTATGTTCATAAATGAGTAAAACAGGAATCTGAACCGACCAGAGTCCATCACTGTCTGATCTGGTGGAGGTACGACAGAGTCTAGGAGGGTGATCTGCTCCACGTCTAACAAATCTTCACTGGGGGTTGAAGGGGCCATAAGAGGCGCCTGGAAAACAAAAACTTCATTACATGGAAGGGAAATAATGCAGCTGTGCTTTGCTGATATTATCTCAACGGTGGGTGTTGTTTGTGAGCATAAAGTTTCTCCGGCAAGAAAACTTGCAGTTTTACTGTGGTTGACTTTTTAAGTGTACTTTGTGTAAATTGTTGTAATGAACAATAATATTGTCATTTTGAGACCATTTTCAACTCATAATAATAATAATGGATTATTTATACAAGTATACCCAGTCATAGATAAAACACCCTTTTATTTCTAAAGAACATTTAACACTTTTAATATCCTAAATAAGCAAACAAAACAACCGAAACAACAATAATTTAAATGGACTATGAAGTCTCTGTAACCACAATTGCATTTCAAAACATAATAATAATAAGCTTATACATGGAAAACAAGTAAAAGTGGAAGGTAGTGCAAACTAACTACGTTGTACTGGGTGTCAAATGTTGCCAGCGTTTCTCAAAATGCCGGCTTATTGTAGCAGGCTTAACTACAGGTTGCATCACGTGAACAAAACCATTGTAAGATATTATCCCAAACACAAAAGAAGAAGTGATAACTATTATCATATATGTATATATTCACATTTACCTCTGTGTACCCATGTGTTGGCTCCTGTGGAGAGGATTTCTCTTCTGCAACTGGGATGGGTGGCTTGTCTGTCGACATTTCTGGAGTTGCAGGAATGCGGTGCAGGTAGCCATAACCGATGCCACAACCCAAGCTAAAGACAAACATATTTAAGAGCGTCCTGATTTTCTGCCCTCATCAACGGCGAAGGAATGCATATCTCATACGTTTTTTAGTGTAATCTTGGGGACAAGTCACTGAATCATTTGAAAAAAAGAAGAAAAAACTCAACCACTAAGGCAGGAGAAAGGAAAAAAAACACAAGTATATCTATTCATGTAATTATGAACCTTTGTCACTTTAAACACAAGCATTAATCAGTGTATCTATAAGTTTCAGCAAATGATATTAAAGACTTTTTAAGAACTCGATAATGCCTCCTTGAATTAAATATAAGACCAAAAAAAATATATAAACATAGTGAAAGGTTGTATTATAATGAAGGACAGCATAAATTGTGACATTTCTGAGGTTTGTTTGTGGCTCCTAGCAGTGGTTTTGTGTGACTGCGTATGGCTCTCTACAGCTTTAACCTCGGTGACGCCTAGCTTAAAAGCTTGTTTTGTGCAGAACGCACCTGGCCAGCATGGGTTGGTAACAGAGGTGAGCCAGTGGTAAAAACACTAACGTCGTCCAGCCAAGTGTTAAGAAATTTGCACTTACGAATGATAGACGCCAAAGAGCTAGCTAGCTATCAAGAGCATATTAGCAGCTAGTTAGCGGTAGCCTCAACCGCCTCGAATCGCAGAAGGAATTTTAAATGTCTGCGCGTGACTCAGACTTTTGTCTGACAGAAAACTACATATGCCACAACATTTAAGACATGCGATTAATATATTTGAGACCAACTTAGATTTGATGAATTTCAGACATTTTAAGGTTTTAATTGTAGATACATGAATTTAAGACTTTTAAAGGATGCGCGGATACCCTGCTATTTGTGTAATAAAACTGTGACAGTCAAGAAATGTTGCTGCCTCTTACCTGCCCTCTCCTCCCCACGCTCCACTGGGTGTGACCATCACGTCTCTGCAGTTGTCTGTTCGTGTGTTGTACACCAGCAGCTTTAAGGGTTTCCCTTCATGGGCTTCAATCAGCGAGAAGAAATCCTCCGACTGATAATCATAAGATCAGATTGACCTAGCTTTATTATCCAATTTGCCAAACAACACACCACATGTAAATTAAAAGGTACAGTGACACATGGCGATAAAGAGGGACTATTAAAGGAGCCTTACGTCTTGCAACACCTGATCTGCCCCGACAATGTAGTCGCTGTACGACTGAAGACCTGCCAGTGCCGCTGGTGAACCGGCTTCTACGTCCTAGGAGAAACGGGTTGGACTTGAAGCACAAAACGGAACTCAAAAATAAACAACATTTATTTTAAGTCCATCAAGATTGAAACAACAGTCGCGAAATGAGTTTTCAGAGTGAGGAAGTGGCTCACCAGTACGTGCCAGACGTTCTCACTGGCTCCTTGGTAGCTGCAGAAGCGAACGCTGGCGCCCAGCAGGCCGTGTCCCCCCCACATGTTACTGGGCACCACCTCCAGCTCTCGCACCCCGGCGGTTTTGGTGCTGTACACCTCCATCCTCACAGCTCTCTCCATGTTGGCTTTCAGGAGCTCCTTCAGCTGCTCGTTTTCCTCACTCTGGCCCACAGACAAGTGAACAGGAATCAAAACAGAGATTTTTAAACAGCATTCTCACTTTATCTGTTCTTCTATTGTTATGTATTGAGCGAATGGTGGTATGAGATTTTTGATGGTGTGATCAACCTAAGAAAGAATACCATGGTTTCATGTTATTTACACAGTGAGTGATTTAAAAAAAACCCACTACACAGCATAATCTAATATAATAGCCTATTATTCTATAAAAATAAAAATGATGGCTACAGCTACTAAATAATAACACTAAATTAGAGATTTTGCACACATATATGATATGCTATGGCGACTGTGATTCAAAGCATTATGCAGCTGTAGAGTATATAAAGTTGACATTACTGCGTAAAACTTACGAGTCTCTTGTTGTCCAGAGACAGAATGAAGTCAAAGAAGGGCTGCAGTCCCGCCCTTTCTGCAGGAGAATTAGGCTGAATCTGTCACAACAAAGATAACAGAAACTCACGTTAATGCTGCTGCTGCTGCTGTGTTCCTGGGCAAAGCATGAGCAAGTTTGTGCATTTCAAATGTCATAAGCAACCAACAGTACAGTGAATCAATGTAATCTGCGACTGTGTTACAGCACAGATTGAAAAGAAACGGCCTCAGGATTGTTCAAAGCTTAGCATCTACTAAATCAAAAATCTCTTTTGGGTTACTATGATTGAGTTACTGAGTGGAGGTCTGGGAAATCACTTAGAAAATGTTATTACAACCACTTTTATTTGTTGCAAAACAGTCACCAGAGTTACATATGGATGATAAATAATGTCAAATTTTACGACTACATTAGTTTTTTGTAGCATTGGGTCTGTTTAATGTAAGGAACAAAACTGTTGCCAAGCAAAAACTATTCAAAAATATCTATGCAATAGCAACTGTATGGACTTATACTTAGTTGTTTATGTATACTGGCAGAATAGGTTCTATTTATAGTTATTAATTTGCTAATTGAATAACCTGTATTAAAGCTTTAGTTTGTTTATGTCGGTTTAAAAAGACCCACCTCGCTATATTCGTTCATTTTCTGCTAAATCATTTCAGAAACACGATTAATTAAACGCTATTTATTCTGTGTCGCTGCTTCATGACCAGCTGAATGAACTACATCAATTTATCCTCTTGGTTTGTCGTTCAGCTAGTTATTTAGCTCAACGCACCGGTTGCAAAACGAGACAAACACGGTAATTGCAACCTGTTCGTCACAAAACGACTGTTCTTAGTAATGTTTCTATCCTGTCATTTTCTCCCCGCGGGACGACGGGCGAACAATGCCACATCATTGTTCGTGTTTTAGAGGCTCTTGAGCCGCAGCTCCTCGGCTAGCTAACTGTTAGCATACACCAGCTAAGCTGCTGCGCTTTGTAAACAGGGAGACTCAGCCAGCCTTACGCCGTGGACATGGTATCCGTACGTCCCTCCCTCGGGGGCCTCTGAGCTCTGCGATAATCCCATTGCAGAAAGGAATTATTAATTTTATTAGTGTTATTTTAAAAAAATGACAGAGAATTGCTAAGGTTGACACTTCGCAACCATTTTTTTTAGCAGCCCAAAACAATCGAGCGTCGCTGCTATCGAGTGCCAAAACTGACCTACACTGCACATGCGTACGTATGCCATTAAACCGGAACACGGTTTGTGGAACTTGGCCCTTGGAACAGTTTTGTGTGGGGCCCTAAATTCAGTTCGATAATGCTTCAATTTTGGCCCCCCAGTGGGCACTTTTGTCATTTTGTAGCGTGTGAATTTCAATGACAAATTTAATTCTTCTTTAACGGAAAGTGTTAGTCTAACACGAGCCGTTGTTCTGACCATCTGTGCTACCTCGTCAAATTTTCCTACCGTAGCGCGGATAAATAGCTAAGTCGGTATCTGTCGGTGCTACGTGTCTAAAACTTATACCGTGATGTTTATAACCCGAAAACTATAGCAGGCTGTGTTAATGTTAAATATTATCATTTCTGATCACGCATTTCTTTGTGTGACGAGACTGAAGTGGAAGCTTAGAAGTTATGCTTAGCATAGCATTGGAACAATTTACAGGACAAAAACACAAAAATATCACTTCATCAGAATATCCTACCCGTTTAAAATGAAAAGCTATCGCAGATGTTTGCACTAATCCTTTTATGAGAATTCTATATTCAAGAAAGAATTTGATATAAATTGTACGTTTTGTGATTCATATCCTTAAACTGCTGTCCACTTGTTTTGGCGCTGTAACTTTGTTGATGCTTTTTGGCAGAATCTGTGTGACTTTATCCACAACAGCATAGAAGCACAATTTATGATATTATGGGAAGATTTCTTACTTGGCCTCACTGAAATCATGCTCAACAATTCTGAGTTTCTCATAAATCCTTTATTGTCACTAGCTAAATATCATATTCATTGTTCCAGGTAGAGAAAGCCATGCCTTGCTGCATTTTACAATGAAGTTAAGTTTTATATCCTGACTATGAAAGACTCTGACAAAAAATAGCCACTAAAACAATTGAAATCTGTATTGCTTTCAATGTACAGTTGGGAACCGAAGCCCCTTAGCTTTTTCTTGAATATTGTTTATCTATATGTGTTTTTCTTGAGGCATAACAAATGTTTCTGCAAATAAAGTTTTTAAAAAACACATTTGAAACAGCATTACAAAGAAGATATTAGTTATCTTAAATTCAAATTGGAGATGGAACGAAATACAGTTCAGCAGTTAAAATGTGACTATGACGCCCTGTCAAAGTCAAATGTGCTCCTGGAACTGGAACAGATGTCAATAAGACGAAATACCGAGGAAACATTGAGAGAAATGTCTAAACAGCAGGAAAACCTAGAAGCAGAGAATAATGAGCTAAATAAAGAGATCACTGCTTTAAAACTGAAGCTGGACAAGATTGAATCCAGGGTGGCAGAAGAGACCCCAGAAAAAAGCCCAAAAGAGACAACAGAAGAAACACTGGAGGAGACAAAACCCACCATGTTTCAGAGTCGGGCATGTTTTCATTGATATGTACCATTCAGGAACGTTACGATATTGGCTGCCACCAATATCAGAAATTTTTAAATTTCTGAACGGTGGACTGACATTGATATCCAATAGTAACACCGGTGTTATGCCAGATTTACCAATATTTTATCTTTTTTTTTTATCCGATTACTAGATTAATCGTAAGAGTAATTGATAGATTACTCTATCACTAAAATATTTGTTTACAACAGCCCTATTGAAGTTGAGGTCTCCCTCATAGATTTTTGTGGAAGTGCAGCAAAGCTACTTTTAGTGAAATTCCTGATTCCAATTTGATTGCTAACGTTGGTTGCTTTCTCCTTGGTGCTGGGGTCTAAAAAAAATGTATCGACAATGCCAGCCAGACTGTTTTGTAAAATGAAAATGCTCCAGTTTATACATAAAGTAACAAATACAACAGTCCTTGAATTTGAAGTAATTATGTTATGACGATAGAGAGTACAAAACTAACTACAAAAGTTGGTTAAAGTAAAAATAACTATCAAAACATAAAACTCAGGCGAACTAGATCAAGGAAAGCAGCTCCCCTTCCTTCGCAGACTCAGAGCAGAAAACAAAATGCAGACGTACTCCATAGTTAAAAAAAATGAAACATTTGTTTTAATGAATCATTGCTCAGTTAACAATAGCACAATATCTTTTTTTCAAATATATTATTTAAAGATCTCTGAACATTATGCGTCATATACAAAATCCATGACTCCACTGAACGGTTACAGACACTATTACAGAGCTGAAGCAGATTTTATTAGACACTGCTGTAAACATGGCGTCAATGGTAAAATGAAGATGAACATCTGACTGCAAGTTGGCTGCAGCAGAACCCTGAAATGGGAGGAATTACAGAGCTTATAGCAGCCGACATATTTACATATCGCAAAAAAATAAAAAGTACACCAGCTGCATTTGTTTTTGGTGTTGCTCAAACAGACGGACCAGAAATGCTTCGCAGGGACTAAAGCAACAATTAGGCTTGGGCCAGCATGAGAGTCACACAGCATAATAACTTAAAAAACACCAGTATCACGGCATTTAAACAAGAAAAACGGATGTGTGACGTGATGCACTTTCCTTTAAAACAAGAAGAGGATTCTTGAGCAAGTAGTGGAAAAAGTATGGAAACCCTTTATTCAGCCAGCAGGTAAAAAAAAAGGAGTACTCCACACGTAGCCAGATTTCTGGGAAAATAAATTCATTTTCATGCGTTTTGGCCTTTCATCTACACAAAAGCTCAGTTTTATATCCCTAAAAGCAATTGTTTATACAGAAATGCAGGGTAATAAGTCATTTGACAGAGTCTCTTTTGTGTTGGTGGTCTGAATGGTCTAAAGGGCCGTTTTCATGCGAAACCTTTACACAATTAGAAATAAACATGCAGTGAATAAATCAATTTTCAATCAATATTTTGCACCAAAGGTAAGAATAAACACATTTCCTCTGTGGCTCTTTAAATGTGTATAGATTTGAAATTTTAAATTGACATTTGTGACTGTATACAAAATAGACCAGCAAGTATTGCAGTAAGCATATTGAGAGGGAACGCAAAACGTAATTCCCCACCGACATCGTCTTGTGTTTTAATTAAATAGGCTATTTAAAAGTAGTTCAAACACGATTACTGAACCTCCTGGCGCCATGTTTAATTCCTAACAGGAAGTCGCAGTTGTAAGCCGAGACATGTTTTAACTTTGCGCTACACTTAAGGGTTTGGCGTGTTTAAAACAACGCTCTGGATCAGAACTGAGTACGAGCGGGTTCATGTCGATAAAAACTGTCCTGAAATCGATCCCACGTGTACGATATGTTTTTTAAAGGATGTGGTGGAGATATTTGTTTTTATAAAGACCTGGCTACGTGTGTACAAGGCCTAAAATTCGCTCTTCGCACTTTCATAAGCATCTCACTGAAAGGGCTAACCGCTAACCGGCCCACGCATACTAAACATGAAGGTGCTTTCTGTACTGTGGAATAAAAATGTCTGCTGTAAAAACAAAATTAAATAGATAAAGCTTTAAATATGGAGTCTATTCTATAGGACCATCTGACACACCACTGCTTTCATACACTCATAAGTAAAGGCAAACTACTGATTCTCGACTCGAACTGCTGCCATTACAATACTACTTATTATTCTGAAAAAAACTCTGCCATTTTCACCAGTTAATAATTATGTCACCTTTTTATGAGTTACTACTCATGGAAATAATCAGTGATTAAATAAACAAATACGTATCGGCCCAGTAAACAGGTACTCAGGGTTCTGGGAAATAATCAGAGTGATGTGAGAATGATTCCCAAATCCAGCAGAGCATGGCTTATCCTCATCCATAGAGTTGCTGTTTTAATTATCATGCTACAACACCTAGCTCTTCATTGCATGTGATACTGCATTGCATTTCATATGCATGCTTTGTGCATGATATTGTTGGTCATAGTAAAAATTAAATACATCCCATTACAATTTTATTTCAAGGAATTAATAAAAATGAAGCTAATTATTCGAGTATGATTTCTCTTGAAAATAACAACTTTCAGGCAAAAATAATATTCCATAAGGAAAAATAGGTCTTTGTATTTAGAAATTATTATATATATATATATATATATACACATATATAAAAAAAGCACTAGTGTGGGTGTTTCATTAAATTGGGTATGAAAGATGAGTGTCTGAATCAGCCAATCAGAGACTCTAGGAGCTGGATGCTCGACTCCTGCTGTGGTAAATTCACCGAGCTGAACAGCTGGAAGTGCTGAAAGCTGTCGGAGTGTCTGTGCTCTTTGAAGGAGCTGTGCAGCGGTCCGGAGGGATAGTCCCTGTGGAAGAACTCCAGGTCGGAGTCAGAGGAGAGGCTCAGGTCCATGTATCCGCTGAAGGAGTAGCCCGCTGTGGGAGACGGGGTGTTAGGGAAGTCCTCGAAAGAGTCCTCGTTGAAAAAGTCTCTGGATTGATTGGCGTTCTCGTCGAGATAGTTCCTGCTGGCGTCAATGTTGTCCGCGAGCGCAACGGGCGAATGCGGTCTGTCGTCGTCTGAGGTTGCAGAGTTGCATCTGTGCCGGTTTTGGGCGCACGAGAAGAAGTTCTTATTGCCGGAGTCATGGGTCAAATCTGAGCCTCTGTCCGGAAGAGTCTGGGTCCCGCTGAAGAATTGTCCTGCGTCGCATTCGGAGGAGGAGAGGGAGGATTCGGACATGTCGCTGCTGCAGCTGTTCTCCTCAACGACCAGCTGGTCCGGGATGCAGCGGAAAGAAGGAGCGGCGGGCATGGCGAAAGGAAGCAGGTCCTCCTCCAGGCCGGACCTGAATGGACACCTGCTCTCCTGCGTGCTCTGCTCTGCACCGACCTCGTTGTGTCCTGAACAGTCTCTGAGCTCCTCGGTCAAACCCGCCTGCTCCCCCGAGACCAGCGTTTCACGACACAGTCGCCTCTGCAGCTCCAGCCTCATGAGCGTGTGGATGTAATGAGTCTGAACGCGCCGGGCGTCGAACTCGATGCGCCCCTGCACGTTTCCGCAGCTGTCCTTGGTGCATCCGCAGGGGAAGTTGAAGCGGTCCACCTGTTGGTCAAAAGAAAACCAGCAACATTTTCTCAAAAAGGGTCTGTGAAATCATCAAATTCATCCTTCATTCACTAATTTGTCTCATATGATTTGCAGGGCATCTGCTAGTTTCAGGAGGTCAAATTTAAAACTTTTAAAGACATTCTTTTAATGAAGTTTGAATACAATTTAAGACTGAAAAAAACTAAATATAGGGGATGGTTGGGAGATCGTGCTCTATTACAAAAACTATCCATCTGGCTCTGTGCCAGCAATAAAGGCACAAAGGATAGCTAATTGCTGGTAGCCTCAACTGCCTTGAGTTACAGAATGCAATGAAGATGCTGCGTGCGACCCAAATCTTTGCTTGACAAAAAAGTCCCAGGAGAAAAGCAACTACATGAAATAGTTCTGCCATGACAAATGTAAGACTTGTGATTAGCATGTTTAGCAATTTACACTTTTTAAAAATGAATTTAAGGTGGTAATTTTGGACAAAGAAATTTAAGACGTTTTAAGGGTGCGTGGACACCCTGGCTTTAGAGCTCACTGCTATCCAGCACACTATGGATGCAAGTTAGCGCTTAACGAGTTAATCTAAAGCTGATTGATCTTATTGATAGACTATTAATTGAGCTCTGCCATGCAGCTCCGCTGAACGAGTGCTATTAAGGTGATAGCTTTAGGAACTTGTCGAGTGTTTACATTTCAAAACAGAACCGCAATAATAGCCATTTTGCATTCCACACCGGACTCTGTCTGGACCGTTTCCCTTTTCCGTTCTGTTATGGCCCCGCCATCTTTGTTTCTGTATCAACTAGCTTCATTTAATAATGACCAGCAGCGCCCTCTTCTGAATGGTGGCCAAATTACAACACTAAAAGAAGGTCAAAGCAGACATTACAAGTTTATCAACTGGAACTTATTTTAATCTAACAAACCATTATTTGACATTTGCATCCTTGTTGCAGACATATCTTTTTTTCAGTCTTTGTTAATATTTTCCCAAGACCTTATGGTCCTTAACGCAAACACGACTTGTTGCAGTGTTGTACCTGGCACTTGATGCCTGCCTGACTGCAGGCGCAGGTCTCCGGCTCGCAGAAGCCCCGGCAGTCGCAGCCACAGGCCTCCCTGGAGAGCCGCAGAGCGTGAAGCTGCCTCTTCTCCTCCTTGTCGATGACCTTCGCCCCCGCTGCCAGGAGGAGGGCCTGTCGCTGTTTGGAAGAGAACGGCTGAAGGTAGCCTCCGTCCTCCAAATCAGACTCACTAACATGGATGTCAGGGTCTCCACCCAGAACTTGATCCGTCGTCAGCTTCTCCCCCTCGTTTTGGTCAACAGCTCCACTTATGATCAGCTGGAAGCAAACACAGCAGCGGTTCTAGTTACGAGAAACTTTGCGAGCGAGATCAGTGCAAAGCTGAGACCAAGAGCACTCACTTGGTGTTTTAGTGCCTCAAACCTCTCTTGAATTAGTTTCTCTCTGTGCCTCTCTCTGCGCCTGCTGCGCTGCTCCACTGCATGCTCGTCCACGGTGTACCTTCGGAGGGCGCTGTGTTTGCGCACCATGCCCAGGGTGGCACCTCCTCTGCTGGGCACGCTGGTGAAGCCCTGGCAGCGGGGGAAGCTGAACACCGTCACCTGGTCGAAGCGCACGCTGTTTGGCCTTTTTGAGAGCTTCGGCTTCTTCAGGATGGGCCAAACTGGTTAGGTTTTTAAAAAAAACATCCCAAACATTAGATAAAGCAGTGAGCATTCTGTGAAGAAACATATCTGCAAATAAAAACAAAATATATACCGCAAGTGTCACCTATTAAAACCACAAACCTCATAGATTTTATGTGTGCAATCTAAGTTTTAACACTATTATCAGCATTATTAATGTATGCTTCGCAGAACTTTAATGTCGTCTCATTATCATTATTAACACAGCCGTGTTTTATTAGTCTTCCTAACCCACATCAGCTCTGCTAGCTGAACATTTTTATTGTCTTTTCCTTGCTTAATATTGTTTTTCTCATTCTTTCTATTTTGTATTTGGTTGCCTCTCCTTTTTATTTTATAGTACAGTAATATACTTGGTGTCTGCAATTTCTGGCCAAAATGTTGAAAACCATGTATCATTTTCCACTGCATGGTGGGACATTTATTAGCACTGTGGTGTTTTGGCAAGAAGATTCTCGGCTTCAGGATCCAAGGATTATGAATCACTTTATATGGCATTGTAAATAAGCTGGCTATCCACAAAATTAGTGGTTCAGTTCAGCCTCAGATACATACAAAAGTGTGTAAAGCTTACAGATAATCACTATGCAAGCACAATTAAAATAAAAAAAATCTTTAAAAGACTAATGAAGAACAAGTCTGACTTTTGCTGAAACCCTTGTAATTTCCAAAGCGGCCACTAGGCGGGGGTACTACCGGCGCTTGACTTCATTTGGGGTCGACAGTCAGTGGCGGAGCTAGACTTTTATTTCTGGGGGGGTGAATGGGGGGCCAGGGCTATCTGTAAGGGGTCCACTGACTATGACAATGACAATACAGTAAAAGTACTTTCATTCACATACTATATATAAATAAAGACTCATGAAATGAGATTTGCTCATGTAATTTGCAGTTTATTATCAATGCATGCCACACAAAGCATAAGTGGACATTAACCTCTAAATGACACCATTGTAACAAGACAAGACTTACAATGAGAATGCAGTGTCACACAGTTCACAATTACAATATCTCAAAAAAGAAGGTTGTATGTCATGGAAACTGTTATTTAATAGATGCTACATGTGCATTTTATTTTCGAACTTAATGCAGCTATGACCAAATGTACTGACTCCTAAACTATCATTGGTACAAGTACCAGTCGGTGAAGACCCAAATCATGACGAGAAACACAAGACTTCTTCATGCACTCATAAAAGTAAAATCCTTCGGTTGTTGTGAGATGAAGCAAAATATGTTACAAAGTCATCCATGTTGAGGCCCCGTGCCCTCCTTGACTCTATGCTAAGTGTTCCAATGTGACTTAGCCTGGCATCAGCCATTGTTGTCCTTAGGTAACTTTTAATTAATTTTAAAGCAGAAAAGCTTCTCTCACAAGAAGCAGTACTAACTGGACTAACTACTGCAATCTTGCAAAGTCTGAATAATTCATGTAAAACCTCTTTATAAGGTTCAAGAAACAGAATAAAATCAAGCAAAGTAGAAGGTGTGCCTAAATCACTCTTTATTCTCTGATCAAGCAAACGCCTTATTTGGTGCACTTCATGTTTCAGGTCATCTAAATCTGACTCAAAGATATGTCCAAAAGCAATCAGAGGCTCCTCATTCAAGAAAGTTGCACTTTTGGGGTTTAGGGACTGCACTCCTTGCATGATCTCACAATTTTTCTTTGAAAAACGCCTCTTTAACTCCGCTATGAGACAGTCAAGCACCTGATTAAAGAGTGGTCTGGGGAAGCCCTCGTCATCACATTTTCTCTGTCCTATAGTGCTCATTACAAGTGAGTCAAGAAATTTTGAACTTAATCTTGGATTTCTTCTGTCAATTTTTACACTGATTTTGCTCTTCTCAGCAAGTTCCTCAACCTCTTTCCATAGTTCATCAAAGTACTTTTCATTTCTGTAGTCCTGGAAAGTGTCTATAAGAGCACCTACTAGATCTACAGCTCTTGCTAAGTCAAGAGTGCTGGACTGAAGCATGTCGGAAAGACATTTGGCATCACCAAGCACTTTACAAAAGGTAACCAAAAGACCTAAAAATTGGATATCTATTTGAAGAAGCAGGCCCCTTGCCTCCACTGTTCTTTCGCCATTTCTTTCAAGTGCAATATCCTGCAACAATCTCAGAACTGCTGGAAGTCTGTCTCTCATGGTACGGCATGCCGTATACCTGCAGGCCCACCTCGTATCTGAAAGTGCCTGGAGCTCCCTGGGTTGTTCTGCTGGATACAACTCTTTCTGTACGTCAAGCCACCTCAGATGAACATAAGAGCCAGACACAAAGTTATGAAGCTGCTGTAGAAGTGCAAAAAAGTCAACGACCTCAGGGACTGCTTTGGTAGCATCAACAAGGACTAAATTCAAGCAATGTGCGTTACAATGAACATAAAATGCAAATCTGGCATTGCTCTGAATTCTGGCAGATACACCAGAATGCTTCCCACTCATGACGGATGCACCGTCATAACCCTGTCCCACTAGGTTATTCCTGTAGTCCAGACCATGTTTCTCAAGACAGCTAATGATCATTGCACTAAGACCTGCTGCATTAAGGCTTTCAGCTGCCTGGAAACATAGGAAGCTTTCGTGGATGACACCATTGTAATAATATCGTACAACCAAAGACATTTGTTCCTTTTTTTGCAAGTCTTTTGTTTCATCTGCAATAACACTGAACACTTCACATTCCTTCACTTCTTTTATGATTTCAGTCTGTACCATCTCTGCTAAGCCCTGAAGAATTTCATTTTGGATTTGATGACTTGTGTATTTTGCATTGGCACATCCTCTAAGCTTTTTTTCAATTAACTAACTGATCATGCTTTGCTATTTCATCCAATATAGCCAAAAAGTTTCCCTTATTTCTAGAGTCCCCAGACTCTCGATGACCCCTTTGAGCAATATTTTGTGTTGCAGTCAAAAGAAGAACATCGGCTATTGTTTTAATATAATAACGGTTTTCTTCCACCACTTTTTTCCGGTTTGTGTTTATAGAATTTAGCATGGTTGTATTTCCCTCATTAGCCCTTTTATATTGACTCCATGCATACATTGCATTTACATGGTGCTCTAACTTTGAGTGAAGCTTAAATCCAGACTCCTTGGACAATGCCTTTTTCCAATTACTGAAGCCGGAATGCGAAGCAAAGACACTATCTGGTGCATTAGGCAAAGAAAAATGCCTACAGGCAAAGCAGTAGGAGGAGTCTTTAATAACAGAATATTCTAACCAAGAATAGTCTTTGTACCAGGAGCTGTGAAAAGTTCTCTTTCTTGTTCCATGCTGAGTTCTGGGGAAGTTTGTCAAACTTGGCTGAACAGGGCCCTGTTCTTTTGACTTTGAAATATCTGGAATACAAACACAATGGTTATGTACACATAATTTACATGATCATTATGTCATGTAAATTGTGCAGCTACTAAGCAGGTCTTAGTGTAAGTAAAATTACCACTGGGTCCTTTTGGAAAAGCAAAAGGAGTGCTGGACACTGCTGAGAAGAGATCAGTGGTATCTCCTGCAATTGCCCCTTCTGGCTCATCATCATCCTGGTCAGGCGCAGAGCTTTCTGTGTTTTCAGACTCCTCCTTTGATGGAACTACGTTGTAAAAACAGTACATTAACATAATTGAACCAACAATTAAAGAAACACATTAGCAGAAGCCAGCAAGTAAAAATAACCTAAAACGGGGCAGGAATTTGACTGTTTCTGTAGATACTCTGACCTGGTGATGGTGGATTGGTGTTTGCCAGACTTTCTTTCTCGTGACTGTTCTCAGGACATGAGCTACCAGGACTGCTGATGTCAGAGCTGAACCCTGTTTGATCTGTGCCTGATTTGCTTCTTTTTATAAAGAAGCTGTCTATCCTGCCTCCCTGTCTTTTCATTCTCAACTGACCCTAGGAAAAAAAACAAGCCAGTCATGTTATGCCAAGTATCACTTCCTATTACTTAGTGTTAATAGATCCCCACTTCCAGTGTGTAGGTCAGGGGAAACAGACTGTGGCTGTATGTTCAGCATTCAAACTTCTCAGCTACTGGACCGACTAACCTGTTTTTGTTCATGATCATTATCGACTTTATTTATAAAGCACTTTAACAGCAGCCAGAGCTGAAATAAAGTGCTAAACATCAGCGATAAGATAAAAGAAAACATAAAAGAAAATGACAAAGCTAAACACATAAGAATTTAAATAAATTAAACATTTCATGGAAAACATAATAAAGCAAAAAGAGTAACAGATTAAATTGTCACAAGTTCATGCCCTTTCCTAGGGGAAACGGAACCTCTAACAAAGTGTTGCCGTTTCATAGAAAATGTTTAGAAAAGAATTAGTAAAAATAGCAAATGTCAGTGGGGAACTTGTGTGGAGTTTTTTCACTCATTTTATAGTACAAGCTGGCTCCATTAGCATTACCTTTCACAGGTAAGAAAGAAAGAACACAATTTTATGAACAGAATTTCTTGACTTTGTGGCCAAACGACAGCTTCTGAGCCAATAAATATTTCCCATGTAATTATATTGGCCAGAAGTAACTACTCTGATTTTTATTTTCTTAGTATAGCTAACATTTTTCATTCTGTATAGTTTTATTTAATGCGAGAGCTAATAAGAAATCGCTGTTAGAAAGAAAGAGCATTACAGACCAGAGGATTTTGGCAGGTCATATAATCAGGAATGTCGTGATCCATTCTGTCTGATAACACATGCACCACGTTGGATACTTTTTTTTTTACTTCCCGTATTTATCCTCCCGACATTGTTCAGGCAGACGTGAGTGGTAAACACACTGAAACACGTCAGCGTCAGCGTCTTTACAATACTTTTTGCTTCTGCGTGCATTACGAGTCTGACTGGCAGACGTGACGTATCATAGGAACTGGCCGACTCGCTCACTAAGTCGGCGTCTACGTATGTCTATAGCTGTAGCATTGTTAGCTTGATGCTCGCAACTTATAGTAGTAACTCAACTACCAGAAACTATTTCCTGGCTGAGCACAAAATGTTTTTAACGGGGTTTTTTTATTGGTAGTAGTAAACCATTGTAAAACTTACCTTTGAAGTCAGATTATCCGTCTTGGAGTCAAATCGACTCTATTCCTCTTAGCTGTACAATATTTCTCTATCGTCTCTTCGCGGTTCTCCTTCTCTTCTTCTGTTGGGTCAACTCTGTTGTGTCCAAATGGTGTATCACAATAAACGTAAATGGTGCATATCGCCCCCTGCTGCTTTTGAGCAGTCACAACAGTCACAAGTGTCACAACCCATTGTGGTACATAGTGCTACCTACTGTGAAGGAATGACTGGGTGTCGTGACATGTCGATCATTTGGGGGGGCCGCTGGGGGGGCCAATCAGATGGCTGGGGGGGCACTGGCCCCCCCGGCCCCCCCTCTAGCTCCGCCTCTGTCGACAGTTGAACACAAGTGAAAAGGAAATGCCAAGAAAGGCTTGTGTAAACAAGTAACTGATCAGCTGCAGAAAGAAGTTGAACTTCTTCTTCCTTTTATTTTTCGCTGCAGAGCAATCGGACCCTCAGCGGTCTACGACAGCGTCCGTCGGGTCAGTGTTTGACCTCAGCAACACCATGAAACACATCCAAGTCTGAACTCCCAGCAGCAAAACGTGAAGAAAAGCGAGCCCAGATGGTTGACTTAGTATCATCTGCTCTGTTTGTCTGAACACATCCAGTCTAAATCTGTTAATCCTCGACTGTGCTGTATTGGCGGTGTTTGTCCTGAGGAAGAGATTACTGTAACCTTTCTGAAAACATCTCCATAACCCCGGTGTTTGTTTCCACACCAGTGCCCACAGTGATCCTCACTCTTCCCTAATTTTTTGTCTTTTGGTGCAGGACTAGCCGTGCTTTATTCCTAATATGATGGATTCAAATCTTCTTGTTCTTCTTGTTTACATTTGCTTTTTTTCTGTTTTCATTTCCTTCCTCTCTAAATAGTCGAGTTCGCTTCTTGCTTTTGTGAGGATTATTTGGTTGTCTCTTAGCTCTCCACAGAGGGAAGGAAGTAGTTGGGGTTTTATTTGTTTGGGAGTTTTATTTTTCGCCTTTTTTATTTATCATTTTAATATATCTTTTACGACATCCTTCGTGTTTAAATACGTCTCTAGTTCGAGATTGAACAGGATAAATTGCGAGCGGCCTCCTATCTAAACGAAGCCATTTCATACGACTTGTTTAAAATGATCCTGCTATTCAAATTGATCCCACTACTTCTTATTGCTGAAGCAAGTGATCTACGCTCTGCAGGAGCCGGTCCCTCTCTGTGCGTCTTATCTGCAACGGGGCTTAAAGGCCGGCGCTTTAAATATATCAGTCAGTCATAACTTCTGCTCCAGGTTGATAAGAGACACTCCTATAAAACGCCGGTGAGGAAATGCGCCGATAAGGAAGGAGGTTTGCATTAGTTGAAAGACGAGAGGAGGGGAACAAACGCGACTCACTGGGCGATCCGGAGGCTGACACAGGACTGTGAGGTGTGAAGTCTTGGTTCTCGGAGGAGCTTCCCTCCCCGTCCGACTCCCACTCAGAGGAGGCAGGAGAGGAGAGGGAAGATGGAGAAGCAGAAGAAGAAGAAGAAGAAGAGGCGGAGCAGAAGGTGGAGGGAGGGGAGTAGCAGGGATTTTCCTCCACTTCTGCAAACTTCCTCTTAAGGATGTCTCTCATTGTTTGGCTGTGGCGGTTCCTAAACGTTCTGTATGAACACAGAAGAAACAAAAACACGGGTTTAAATAACTTAACATTGCGTTGTAATAAATGTGCAGCCGAATAACGGAGGAGGAGGAGTTTTTGGATTTCAAATTGAAGTGCTTCAAAGTCCTAAAAATATCAAAGTTAGTATCCTGTAGCAAAACACACTGCTGCCCCTCTCCAACCTGTTGCTGCATACTTACTTCTTGTGCATTAATCCAAAAGGTTTGTTATTTATTATAGCATCTGCTATGCTTAAAAACTTTTAAAGATCAATGCTAATGCTAATTTTTGACACATGTGGCATCTGATAATCCTTCCTAAAATATATAGGTCCTAGCATTTATAGGACGAAAAAAGATTATTCACTTCCTGTTTTGTTTGTTGTTCTTTTCATGTTGAAATTAAGTTGTATTTTAGTACATGTGACCAAATAATGACGTTTGCAGTTCTTTATAATCCATAAAATGTTTAGAAAATCTGCTGTGCATAATAATTTGGAACAGGGCATTTTGAGTTTTTTATTTTTGAAAAAAAAACAAACTACTGTTCTCATGGGGAACTTTGTTCAGTAAAATTTGATTTATACTGTAATAGTTCATGACTTGAAAATTATACTGACCATCATTTGCGTTGACCATTTAAGAAAATCTGAGAAAATATCACTTGGATAATAACTTGGAACACGGTGTATTGTCTTTAGTATAGAAAACAGATTGACAAAATATGCATTATTCTGTACATTAAAGATAAATTGAAGAGGTGCTTTTTTTATTTTTGCTTGTGTCTATTTATCAAAGATACAATAACACATTTATTTTATAGAAAATATTATTCCAACTGTAAAATTAATGTCACATAAAAAGAAATAATTGATGCCTTTTTGTTTGGAATGAAATGTTTAAATGTGTCCATCTGTTTTCTCCACTGTATTTTTAGCCAAAGTTTTGATACTGTAACAATCTCATATCAATGAACAATGACACTAAATATGCTTTGCACTTTTCTTTTTTTTTTTGCAAGTGACAACTGCAGGAATGAGAAGCACTTCCTGGTGGAGCCGGTTCCCAGCCACCAGTTTGTTTAGGCTAATTCCATCTTGATAGTGATTTACCTAGAAACTAAACATGTTTCACAAGCTAACTCAGAAAATCCTCCTCTCACTTACAACTAGCCGACACTTAGGAGACTTAACAGCGGCAAAGCAACTTCACCACTCTTCTTTCGTTTCCCTGCAGAGTAATTAACATTCCAGTGATTCCTTAAGTTTCTTTTTTTTGTTGTTGTGAAGAATACATGGAAACGGAGCGTCCAGCGGTTGTATGCTCAGGGCTGGGCGATCAAGAGGCTGCTATTTTTGGATACGAACATGGAAAACGAATCCAAACAGGAGCGCTTTGAGGGAAACGGATCTTAGCCGAAGAGAGCGCTTGAAAGAAAGGGCTGTCAGAGAACAATGAACGTTTTCCCACGGTGAACGTTGCTGACTGATGTTGGGCTGAGACAAAACAGACAAACTGATTTCCTAATGTACTGCAGCCTTAATTTAAGCTAGTTTGTCTGATTACACAATCACAACAGAGCGAAAACATAAGGTCCAAATTTTATTTTTATTTACAACATTTCTTTTTTAATAATGGCGCATCATTCTGCTTGCTGTCACACTTTTGGAGAAAAGAAGCAAACAAAAACAAATGTACCGCAATCTTACAATCTAATGTGAGTAGAGATGCACTAATCAGGCTTTTTTTGGGGATCTACTTTTCTTTTAGGTCTCAATTTTAACTTTGAGAGATTCTTATTTTTTTTTAAAAACACAATAACTAGAAAACAAGATTAGAACCTTTTATGCATCAAAGCACATGTCTTCGTATGTATCTACAGTTTAATAAACTAAAACGTTGCTTTAAAATACTAGACGTTGGTTGAAAACGGTGGGAGGTTTTAGCTTTAATGCATTTAAGGAATTGACAAGTATTCAGTGTTTAACTTGCACACAGCCAGGGCCGGATTTAGAATAATAAAGGCTCATGGGCTGAAGCCTGTTTTGGTGCCATATTCCAGAAAATATGAATAAAAATATTTTATTCATGTAAATTACATGGTATTAATAGGTAGGCCTACACATTTGATTGATTGGTTTAAAATGTCCGGTAAACGTCTTCATGTTGGACTTGAAAATATGATAAACTTAAAATATTTGAGTCCAGTTTAAATTTATATAAGTCCAACGCTAAAAAGAAAAACATCACAAGTGAAATGAGCATATGACTTTAAAATGTTTTTACAGCATACACAGAAGACACTTTCTTTGGGGCGCCCCTCTTTCCTCCAAAACGCTTGGTGCCCTGGGCTACTGCCTTCGTAAGCCTTTTCTAAGGTCTGGTTGATCACATCACCAATTCAATTTAATTTCCCTTTGGGATTAATAAATTATATTTGCATTTGAATCCCATTGAAAAAGGGTCTGTGGCTGCTTGATTGTTTCACCTCTGAACAAATGTACAGCTTGTACAAAGAAGCTAAAATAGATAATTCACTTATCATAAAGGAAAGCATATTATAACATAGCTCAGTATGAATGAATGGCCATTTTCTTGCCCTAAGTACTTCATAATAGGTTAGGCTTTCTGGTGACTTGAACCAGTGAGACTACGTGTGTGTGTGCATGTGTGTGTGTATCAACAGAAGAAAATGTCCTGGATTCATTGTTTTAAAAAAAAACAAAACAGAGGTGAAACAAGAGACAACTCAGTCAGCTTCTTTGGGAAGAACACGCAAGCAGTGAAACTCCCTGCATGTCAGGGTTTTTATCTCTCCTGCGAAACAAATGTTTCCACAGATTTAACACAAAAGAAACAGTGGCAGCATTTCCAATTAATACTGCGGCACAGAGTAAGTGTAAGGACAGCCTCCTGTCCCAGTTCCATCCCATTTATTACATATCTGACAGAGCAGGAAGACTCGCTGCACATCTAGGTATCCACTGAGACCGCATCAATAATTTAAAGGTTCAAAGCAGCGGCAGCGGCACACTGTGCACATGCGCGTGCACGTGAACCAGAAGACCCACTGTCAATAAATGCATGTTCTGAATAACGTTACACTGTTACATTACTGAGAATTACTTCTTCTTCTTTCTTTCTTTTTTTTCCTTTCGTGTTCCCTGCAGGAATGTTGCGCGCATGTCACACTGGGTTTGCACTGAAGCAGCGCAGGGGTCGTTTCCTGTTTGGCATAATAACAGTCATTAGGCAGCTGACCCCCTGACCTTTTCGCCGAGGAACACGCACGCACACTCACGCATACAGGGTTCACGTCAGCTACAATGACAACAGTGTTCCCCGCTTTCTGTACGCCACAAACACTGCTGTGCCACAGGCTCCATTTAAAACTGGGCACTCTTCCAAGACGACTGCTCCACAGCACCACAGTCATAAACTTCTTGAAACAAGAGGTGGAAGTTTCTATAAAGTTCATATGTTCATTTTAATCATAAAAACTGTAAAATTGCCAATAATTACCAATTAATTGCCCACAAATCACATTCACTTTGGCTACATATTTAACATTAAAACGATTAGGCAACGATGGCTGAACAAATTACAAACTGTAACACAGAGGAATACAACCGCATGTAGATATTTTTTTTTGTAGGTTACTTACCATAAAGTGAAGATGAGCATGCTAGTGAAGAAGGTCCGAGACTGTCACGAAGTTACAGCTCTCGGCTGCCGTCGGGCCAGCTGAGCATTTTGTTCTGTTTATGTGAAGCTGCACAGTAGTACTAGTGTGAATATGAGAGGACTGGCTGGGAGCAGCCAAAGACACAGACTGGGTCAAGATAGTTCACCGTTCTGAAACTGCCTGGAATCTCGCACCTGCGCACAACCGCCCGGGCCGTTAGCTATGCTAACGGAATCTTTACCGCTTTCTGTGTATCACGACTAAGCCAACGTTGAAATATAGTTAGACCTCAAAAAACATTTTGACAGTTTAGTCTTAATGTTAGACTTTAGCATACCGAAACCTTTACATTTTTCGAAATTCCATTTATCGCACAGCCAGGTTAAGCGAAGCAGGAAGCGCCGCGCAGAGCCTCCTCTTGTTCGGGGCATGTTCCTCTGTGTGCCTTTTCTGTCTGTCCTGACGCAGGCTGTGACACACGCAGAGGCGGTAGACACTCAAGACTCTCGGTGCTGCCCACAGATTTCTGTCTGTTGTGTTCACACTGGAGCAGTTTGCGCCAGTATTGACGAGCTAGTAAATAAAGAACCTTTAACCCTCCAGCTGGTGACTGGGAAAACAGCCCAGGGTTTATACTTACCTCTTCTGTTTGCTTGCTCTTAAAGTGGAAAAAGAGGCTCATTGATATTTAGAGGATGTTAATAAATTTATAGTAACGATCATGAGTGAAATCTAGCAATTTAATCAGATTGAGAACAGCGCTTTATCTGTCCAAAAGGATTTTAATGGGATGGTTACTGATATTCTTGGATGATACACAAAAGCTAGAAAGTGTTTCAGGACTTTTTTTTTTTTTTTTGTGGTAAAATTTCAATGACAGCTCTTCAAAATCATAAGTGAAACATAAAAAGTTTTATATTCCTCATTATAACTATTAACAATATCATCCATGTTTGCAAGTCACCTACAGACCCAATAAATTAGATTGACTAAAAAGTCGATTTATTTCAAGAACTTTATCCCTAATTGAAACACATTATATGGATTAATTGCACACAGATTGATGCTTGAAAGCCTTTATTTCTGTTCTGATGTTATGCTGTTTTTTTTTACAGCTAGTAAAAACATTACATTTAAAATTAGGATATGACATCCGACCAATAAAACAAATATTTTAAAAACAGAAATGTGGGCTTAACATAAGTTTAATACCTGTTTAAAGGTTGATATTTTGTATATCATATTCTAGTTTACTGAATATGAGTGTATATGCTCTATGTACCCCAAACCCACTGACTGGATATGCTTGATATGCTTTTATGCATCCACATTTAACTGAATATCCCAAGCAACCTGAGCAACACTGTTTAATCATTCGTTGAAAAAGGCAAAGAGCTTGACACAACTTCAACTTCTGTCTTTGTCTCAGTGATAATCCACATGAGACAGGACTCTCATGTCATCTTCAATCAATCAATCTTTATTTATGCAGCACTTTATGCACCCAAAGTGACCAATGTGCAAAAGGTATCAGTTAAACATGGCCAGTTAAACAAATAGCTGAGTGGCAAGACGAAAGCCATTGTTAGAAGAAAGCAATAACAGATTTTACTTAAATGTTATCATTTATGGGGCTCAGAAAATATGTGGATTGCTGGTAAAGAAGTCCAGTTCGTTTGCTATTCACATAGGGGACATGTCTGAAGCCCTGCAAACCTGTCATGAACCTGGTGATTAAGCACTTGTTTCTGGTGACACACTCTCCCTGGTCCTGGTGTTGCTTTTTTGAAACATGATTCCTCTAACGCCGCCGTTCCAAAAACTGCAGGAAGTCTCCTTCGGCGAAGAGGCGCTGCAGATTTAAACGCGGATTATGGATGTTGGTGTAAATCCGCAGAATCTTTTTTGCTTAAAGAAATCCCATTTTCAGATTTTGGCGTTGCGCTTTATAAACAGATGCCAACATGACTGAAGTTTATTTATGCACATGACAGTGCCAGGGGGAGAAATGTCAGTGCAAACAAAAAAAGAAGAAGGAAAAACTAGTGAGTGGAGAAAATTAAAGGATTAACGTTCCAGTGCCTCTGCTTTTAAAGATAATCACAGGCTACTCTGCAGAAAGAAAAATGAAGCGGAGCTCTCGAGAAGACAGACACACAGTGCATCAGATAAACAGATGGATAGACAGATGAAGGGAAAGACTAAAACACCAAATGAGCCTGCGGTTTGACCTCCACGTCACTCTAACAAGTTGAATAAAAAGAAGTTGCTCTGGAAGCCTAAGTACCTGTTAGTCCAAAAATTCTGACCAGAGGACGGACAGACAGGCTGCTGACCTCAGCTCTCGGTGTAAGTGTGTTACAAGAAAGTGACCCACTTTAGATGGGATCACTACAGTGCACTGCACTCACTTCGCTCCGCTGACAGTGACCTGCACGAGGAGTAAACACCAGGGAGAGACAGAGGGAGGATCAGTACAGTGAAACAGCACAAACAGGTAGCAACACGCGGCTCACGGTGGACTTTTAGCAACACCGCAGCTCATCCACGCCGTGCGATTCACTCACAGCACATGATCAAAGAGTTCTGTTAGGCTTTGAGGCTATTTATAGGACAATTGCACTGCCTGGACCAAAAATACATATGTGCAATACAGTTGGAGTTTCCGGTTGCCCAAGCAGGCTGTCACACTGTGACTTGCATGTGTCCTAATGTGTCAGGAAGGGGGGGTGACGTGGGGGTGGATCCTTTTTTTAGCCTGCGCTCTTACAGCGCGAAGAGAACAGAAACGAGTCATGGTGGAAAATTAATGTGCTACTTCAGACTGCAGCGATAACCTGAATAGAGTTAGACCAACAATGGCATATGTACAGTGATTGTTTTGCTTATTAACTATATTAGCGCAACAACAAAAGTGTCAACTGATCCAGACTGCTGACCAGATTTCTTAACATGTCTGTCAGTGATGTCACTGCCGCTTTTTCAAGGTTGTTTGTACGTCCTTAAAAAGTCTTAAATTCATGCATCTAAAATTAAGGACTTAAAATATCACAAATTTATTTTTTAAATGGAATACGGTCTTAATTACATTAATCACATGTTGCAGCAGGGCTATTAATATTGTATGTGTAGTTTTTTTTTTAATCTTTTCTCACAAACAGACGTCTTCATTGAGTTCTGTGGCTGGAGGCAGTCGAGGTCATAAACACAGTAAAAAGAAGAATAAATAAGTAAATAAGTAAGCAGGTAAGTCTTTATTATATCTATGATAAAGGCTACTAGTAACTTGCTGCTAATATACCATTGCTAGCTCGCTAGCCAATCTGCGTCTGTCCTGGGTAATTGTAAATGTATCGGCAGTTGACCGGACAACACTGCCCAAACTAGGTTAGGTGCATTCTGGGTAAAAGAAAAAACAAACAAAAAAATGTTTAAGCTTGACACTACGGAGGGTTTTGCTGTGCTAGATTGTAAAACGGCACATTTTACAATCTAGCACAATCTGTGCCTTACATTTCATTCAAGGCACAGTGCCTGTAAATGTATGACACTAATTTTAAAAAGAAGTTTCATTCAACTTGCCATTAAAAGTTGCTAACTTTGACTTGCTGAAACCTGCAGACACCCTGTGTTTCTCAACACTGGCACACAGATAGATCTATTCAGTGCCTATTAATCCTATCTGCAACGAGAGCAAACCACAAGTGGGCTTTCAGTCCACATTACGTAACCTTACGTTTAACCTACATTCTGGCTGCTGCTCAGGTTGCTGCCTGCCTGCCTGCCTGTTGTAGGCCGGTTTCCTCAGTCGAGCTGTGCCAGCGATGGCCCACATACAGCCGCGTACCGACAAAGTCTGACAGGGCTTCGGGGCGAGTGAAAGTCTGCCCCAGTTCCGCTCCTGTTTCCTGTGAACGCGACTTCAGGGGTTTACCCCGTTTCCTGGACCACACCACTCGGCCCCAGTTTTCTCTCCAGGAAGCGTCGGGGTTGTTCTGTGATGGAGTCGGGGAAATAAAATTCCCTGTGGCCCCCGACACAACGGAGGGACGGAAAGACGGAGATTTCTAAAGGCTTCTGATGTCACACTTTAACAGTCGTCACCATGGACACGGAGCAGATATAAACCGAGGGTTTCTATTTTAGAGGGAATGTGATGAATCACCGGCTTGCTTCCATCAGCAGCACTGTGAGCATCAGAACCGTCATCATTTCATCATGGCAACATGAGTGTAATCCTTTGCATCACAGGAGAATAGATGAACAGATGCAGTTCTTTCCAAAAGTATTCGTGCCCCTTAAACCTTTCCACATTTAGTCCTGTTACCACAAAGTGCTTAACTGCGAAATGAAAGAAAAATGGTGAATGATTTAAAAATGTATTTAACAATAAAATCTAAACAGCATGATGTGCTTTTTGCAGCTTTCTTTTGGTGCATGTCTCTACCTCTGCACGTCGTAGGGCTGTATTTATTTTTATTTATTTATTTTTTTGGCCGTTCTTTGCAACATAGCTCAAACCCAATCAGACTGGATGGACGGCAGTTTTTATGTCTCATGTTTTGTGTGCTGAAAATTTTTTAGCGCCAGAACTTGTAACTCATAAATGCATCACAGCATCAGGATATAGATTTTCAGGACGCAACGCACTTCTGTCATCCTGACAGCCGAATGATGTTCGGCAATGCCGTCAGTACTGTCTTCTTGTTATAGGCGGACACACTGCTTGTGTACTTGCAGCCGTAAATACACCACTGTTTCCAGAGGACAAATGTGACTGTAAACCGACGTTGGTTTCCATCAGATTTAAAGGTCAGGCCCTAGAGGTCTTATTAAAGGGCATGTATTATTCAAAAGTCACATTTTACACATCTTTGTACTTCTATTTGGATTTGAAGTTCTTAAAACAACACCCACTTGGTTTTTGGCAATAAGTTAATGTTTTTTGGTGTATGGAAAATGAGCTGTTTCAAAAACCTCCTGAATGTAATATCACAGATCAGCAAGCACTCCCTGTTACCTAGCAACCCCAGCAAAGCCCAGTCCATTACCTAGCAACCCAAGCGAAGTTGCAGCCCCTCTGGTTGGCTACTTTAACACTGTCTGCATTGTACAATGGCTGCTGGAAAAGACAAGTGGTTTGTTGTTGTCCAGAAACCACTTGCATAATTGCTGGTTGGATTTAAAGTGACAAGACGCCCTAAAACAGCCCATTCTAACACAACGCTCAAAACCGACAGAAATGAGCAGACTGAGACCTTATTATCCAAAGTGATGTTGTGCAAACAAAAATGCAATAAACATGTTTTGAATAGCCCATAGATCTATCCTAACCTGCCCAAGAAAGCATAATATATCATCATTGAATACAAAAAAGCTTAAATGTTACTAGGAAATGCTTTATTGCAATTTTCCGCTCTAAAAACCCCATTATCATTTTTTTTTTCTGGACGCCTTTAAACGACACTTGAAATAATGCGTGAGAAAGTCTCTGTAGTTTCAAAATGTCAACAGATACAGACGTGGATCAAATTTCCACCTAGTGACAGTTTAAGTGCTGTGACATCTGCCTTTGTTTGGTCTGAAGAGGTGGTGAAACCGAGAGCTTCCTGTGACTCTAATGGCTCGGACTGGATCTGTGCCAAGTGTATCAGCATCTTACAACTTATTCCCCCGTGCAACACGGCTTCACGCGTTCACATAAAAGGCGTCCATGCTCAGCTGTTAGCTATAGACTGTTAATTGCATGAAGAAAGAAAGAAAAAAAAGAGGCACATCTTGGCAGCATGTCCTTGCGGTGTAAAACACCATCCAGGCATCGCGGCGCTGCAGAAGCGAGAACAGCTGCAGCCCACGTTCCAAAGTAGGTTACACAACTTTAAAACTTTCAACTGAAATGATCTTATCTGGCTGTACGTGAGCAGCTCAAGCTGAAACAACAAAGCAGCAGCATGAATGGGTTTGACACCCCTCCTCCAACAACGAGCCTCTTGTCAACAAGAGAGCTGTGGTGACCTTTCTTATAAACTTTCGAACTTGGACGTGAGATGCACTGAGGGGACAAAAGGCATTTCCATCACACGCACAAAAAACTGAAGTTCATCACTGACTGGAGATGAATTTCTTCCCTCTGCAGTTCAGCTGTGCACCTGCACTACTACAGAGTGGGGGAGTTATTGGCGTGAGCCTGGCTGTCAGCTGTAGTCTGGGAGCTCCTGTTTTCTCTCTGGCTCCCAGCGCAGCGTGCTCTGCTCTCGGTGGCGCTCACATGCGGCTCCATGTGAGCCTCCTGCAGGAACATGCAGCAGCTGGAGGAAGGAGACCTGCTCTGTTGTCAGCTGTTTGAGCCAGAACTGACTGCTCTGTGAAACTGAGAGTGGGTGAGCTCTGGGTGACTCCCCCCCACCCTCAAATGTTCATTGCCCTTCTTCTTCTCCACTGCAGCTGGGAAAACACATGCAGAACAGACAGACAAGGAGTCTCTCATTTAGCTCACTAATGGAGCCCCTTGTCAAGTATTTATGTATTTGCTGGAGGCACCAATCTGGAAAATAGAAACTAAGCTTTTATGCTTGGGTATCTTTTATAGCCTTAAAACGGCTGTGAAGTGCACATCCATGCACGTGGCATACACGTACGTGGCAAACATACGTGTTTAAAAAAAAAACAAACACGAAAAATAATGCTCTGTCTGTTAAACAAGAACTTATCACTGTTTTATGAGAGCAGTCATGTTGGTTTGGTGCCATCTCCTGGTCGATGAAGGAAACGACAACCATATGCCCAGTATCTTTTTATTTATTTATTTTTTCAATACTAAATTTTACGGCTGTCTAGAACACTATTTTACCTTTAGGTTTGTTAAATCAACTATCTAACACGAAAAAATTACCTGAGAGAATATTACGAGTAGTTTTATTGTCATTTTGTTGTTGAAGTCTAATGCAATTGTCCCATGAAAACAAAAAACTGAAACAATTGCAAAACCCTGCATTTGTTCATATGTGTATACTAAAAAAAACATGTGTTGGTTCTTTATCATTTTTATCTACAGTTACTAAGGACCATTGTTGAATGTCCAAGGAGCCGTTGCCTCAGTGTACCGAATATTGCAATACACTGAAGATGTAAAATCTTATCAAGTAAATTGTTTTAACATTAAATAGTCCCATTCAACATGAACATGAAAGATCATCAGACAGATGTCTGAGCAATTCTTCGACACCTGAACAAGAAAGGGCGTTTTCTAAAACTTCTCCTGGGTTGAAAAGATGCTGAAGAACCCAGCGCACAGAACATTCCTGAACAAACAGCCTCACAAAGGCCAAGAAACACAAATGACAGGTCAGGAAGAAAGTTGTAGAGAAGCCGAAAGCAGGGATACTCTACAAAATATTATCTCAAGCTTAGAACATTGTTTATAGTCAATCACCTACGTCAAGGCCACCAAGATGCTCGATGCAACTCTAGGAGAATCATTATGAACCATTTATGTGTCTGAATAAAAAGGCTTGATTGAAGTATTGCCCTGCGACAGACTGGCGACCTGTCCAGGGGTGAACCCCACCTCTCGCCCAGAACATAGCTGGAGAGAGGCACCGGCAACCCTCCCGACCCCATTAGGGACAAAGGGTGAACAGAAAATGGATGGATGGATGATTGAAGTATTCGTTTCTAAAAAAATCTGTCTTTCACTGAAGAGTGGCACAAATAAAGTCATTGTCAGGGAGTAACGAGAAGTTCCATTTGTAATTTTCCACAAGCCATATTGAAGGCAGAAAACATGAGGAAGAAGCCGCCTCCTTATATGAGAGCAGTTTTGAACTTTTTAGCCTCCATCAATACATGATCCCCACTTAGGCTAGAAGCTAGCCTGGTAAAACGAAGCCCCTTGTACTACGCCTTGCTTCAGACAGAGGGTCCGGACCCTCGGATATTAAGATATGATAGCTTCCTGGAGGCGTGGACTATGCAGAAGTTTTAAGCTTTACTCAATAGCTAACATTTTTCCATGGATATGTAATGCACCAGTTCAACGCTATGAAGCTTACCGGCTAATGCAGACAGAACGGCTTTTTGCACTTCCTCGGCTGCCATTGCTAAAACTACACACGTGCTACAATTCTAAAACAATGCAGGAAATCAACATCATCGTTCATGACTTCTCCTGTTTGCTGGTTGGACCAGTAGAAATGCTACCAGAGGAATCCAAGTCAAAGGTAGAAAGCCCAGACTGAGCTGTAAAGTGAAATAATTGCACAGGCTACGACACTGTGATTTTCTTCAACATGGACACAGAAGCTAATCAGAGTTTCGCTAAATTCAATTGAGTATCTGTGGCAAAACTTAAAAAGTTGTGACTCCAGACACTGACATAGTTGGCATTGTAGAAATGCAATGTTGTAAGTCTGCAGGTGTGCAAAACTAGCAACCCTCCCCCCCCCAAAAGACTAGCAGCTCTAATTATAGGAAGTATTCAAACGCACACCACACTTTTCAGGCTAGTAATTGCAAAGAGCCTTGAAAACCATTGCTTTGTTCTTTCTTTTCACAATTATTAGCCCCTTCTTTGCTCTATTACACAAAATGCTCTGACGTTTGTGGTTGTGGCGACAAAATGTGGATCAGATAAATTCATCAGGTGATGTCGTGATAAAAAAAATAGTCATTTCCGTATGTTCCTGTATCACAAGGTGTGAATGGACTTTGGCCACCAGAAATTGCCGTGTCTTGTGAGAGATGCTCCAAAAGGCACAACTCAGACAGAAGGACAGCAATACGCAAGTGGCTGCTTCGTCTTCTTCTTTGTCATCTTCCACTCCTCGGGTATGAGCTTTTCGTTGGAATTGTCAGATAATTGTCGTGTCATAAATAGTGTTGTAGCTGCATGCTTCTAGAAATGAATTTATACAGAACTTCTAAAGAGTTATGTAAATGTTTATTTATTTAAAGCAGCATAGAGCTTTGTCTTTACTTAACTCACACCGTGTTTTTGGAAAGACTAAATCATTCGCTGTTTGTGCAGTGAGATGCAGCTTGATTTGCAGTGGAAGTGACCAAGTTTATAAACATTAACAGAGTCATTTGACCGTCAGAGTCTGAGCCTGTTACAGAGTAACTCCAGTAAAGTTAAACCTCAGCTTTATGATTGATTGGTAATGATTTTGGGGGGGATTTTCATTCAAGCAATCGATCAAAATGACATTGATCGGCTTTAAATGTATCAGCGCGTTGTTTGGAGCTGAGGGCATGATCGGTAGTAAAATGTTTGAACTCTTCTTTCCTCGTTGGTAGCTGTTGGTAGAGACACTGCGATGGAGACGTTTGGCCTGAGGAGGACTCAGTCCCTCAAGAGTCTTTCCGGGACTCAGGAACGATCACGGGTCGCATCATCGACAGCAAACTGGAACAGGAAGTCTGTCTCCCAGCTGGTGCAGCAGTAAGTCCACACTCAGCGAAGACATTCCTACAATCCAGAAAATGTCAAAAAATGTATTTGCCTATTTCCCCCCACAACAGTTACCAAAGCTGTGCAGACCTCAAGAGTTCAGAAAAAGCAGAGCAAGGATTTGAGGTAGGGCTCAAACGATTAATCGGATTAATTGATTATTGAAATTACTGTCAACTAATCTAATAAACAATTAATCATTAACTGGAGTTAGAAAAAAAGCCCATTTGCTAAAAGAACAACACCTTCGAAGCAATAATTAAGCCAAAATTTTGAAAAAGATATATACATCTCACATTTAAGATTAAAAAAAAACCTTGTTTGCAAGGAACTTCCAGTCAAAACTCATAAATGCTACAGCTTGACTCTGCATTGGTTTTGAGTCAAGCAGAAAAGCTTGAACCTTTCATATGTTGATGTTCAAAGTATTGAGCTGCGGATGCATCTTTTATTACCAAAGATCAAGTGATCACTAAAGGAATGCTATGTTAAAATAAACATTTTTAGGAAGGTAAATGTTTATTTTGTCATTTAAATAATGAACTGAATTAGTTGCCATTCCAATGCATTCCTAATATTGAATAAAAAAGCTTAAGTGATTAAGTGGAAAATCAGTAGAATGTGTCAATTTATCTGATCCAATTAAATGATGATCACAATTATCAAAAGAATAATCGATTACTCAAATTAGCTGAAGCCTTAATCTGAGGCTAGACTCTCATTGCGACCAAAAAAAAAAAGAAAAAACACCTAAAAATCATTGCGTGTCTTCAGGAGTCAGTAACCTGTGTGGACAGTCGCTGGAGGAGGCTGGACAGCAGGGACTCTGGGAGCTTCTGGACTAATCTGTCCAGGAGTCGCTCCATGGACTTCCTCCCGCAGAGAGAGACTTCTGGCACCAGAGCTCTGCGGGCGCTGTTCGAGTCCAAGGCCAGCCTGCAGCAGGACTACCACAGCGGCCTTGGGCTGAACTCCCCGTCCACAAGCGTCGGTAAAGCAGCTGGAGACTGTCCTCTGCAGGACTGGAGGAGCTACAACACCTCTCCGAAGGAAAATACGGTTCAGGTAAGAGACTGTGGCTGTTGAGAAAATATGGAGCTGGCCAAAACAAAGTAGTGCCTACCTATTATGCTCCCTGAAACAGGATAGTCTAAGCCACTCTAACTAACTATACGTTTTATTTTAAAAATCCCAAAACTTTAGGCTTCGTCTTAATAGTAGACAGTAAGTGAGATCAGAACATGAATGACAGATTAACTACACTTCTTGTCCACCCACAGAGAACAACCCAGGTGGACGGTCGAAAGGCTCCGAATGGCCTCCAAGAGAGTTACAGACCCACGTCCAGACACACACACGGTGAGCGGAGCCATTTCATATTGTGTGTATCCTCACTGACATCCAAGAAGACAGGCGGGATCTGTGTCTGAATCCCCTGAAAACCATGATTTATATGCATACCTGGGTGTGTCAGTGTGCAACCAGCTCCTTTAAAATACAGTTTATGTGTCTGTTCTTAGAAATATGGTGGCACTGCAGCGCTTTAATATCTAGATTTACTCAGCATATCAAATAGATCTATGTGTTTAGATTTCAGCAAATACGTCACAATCCACCTTAGTGAGATTTAAAGTGTCATGGGGTGAGTCTTGAAAAAGGTTGTTGAGCGGTGACCCCTGTGCTGTTTTCATGGGGAAGGGGGGAAAAGCTAAATAAAGACAAGGATGTTGTGGTGTAGGTACATAGCTATGTGTCCTGCACACAGGCTCAAGATAGGAGTGAGGCCATCGCCGACAGCTCTGTCCGCCATGCAGACCTTGGCCCTGTAAGCAGTGGAACTGAAATTGCTTAGGTACTCTGACGTCTTCGCCCTGCGATGTTGGTTAGTATGAGTAAGGGAAAGACAGAAGGGTTGAGTGGGCATTTAAAGGCACGATGTGCTGTCTGAAAAACAAAAACATAAAAAAATTGGGATGTTAAAAATTCTTACCAACAACAGGAGAAAAGTATTCTTATTCAGGACCTGCTGAAAGTATTCAGAATGTTTATTTTTATCTATTTTTTTATCAATGTTCCACTTTTTAAATTTTTCACAACAAATTCTTTTAGCTATTCCTTTCCCCCCCCCCAGGTTTGTTAGCATCTGGCTAACGATTGGAATTAGCTACAGACTTACGAGGGCCTAGTCAGTCGCTAACCAAAATACAATCTATTGATCTATTGAAAAATCTATTGAAAAATAATCTATTGATCCCAAAGGGAAAATAAATGTTGTTGTAACTCATATTAATAAAAAAATACTCAGAGTTATTGTAGATGGTGATGGAAGCTCTCCTGCAGCAGTCTGTGTTACAGCGACTTTGAAGAAGACAGATTAAAAAACATAGTTTTTTTTATAACCTACTTCTATAACGTCTTCGAAATTCATATTGCTCTCCATCCTAGCCGACTAAGCTTGACCTATTTTGTAAAGAATAACGTACAAAAATTCCTCCTTTAGATCTGGGAAGCTGATAGGGTCACACCCGGAAAGACGTGCAGCTGTAACTGCATCAAAAGCTGATTCTAAAAAGTGTCGAATCATGGTGGCATTGTGTTGATCTGTCACATATAATGCTAATAAAATACATTAAAACTTTTGACTGTAACGTGATAAAATGTAACGAAACTCACAGAACAAATATTTTTGCAAGGCCCTGAATCTGTCGGACCGTTAGTACCCTCGACCACTCTACCAAAATAGAGCCTTCCGTGACTTCCAGTGTGTTATTTTAACATGCTCACCCGCATCCACCACACACACACACACACACACACACACACACCCCTACACCCCCCACACACACACACATACGGTCCCACCCAGAGCCCGTAATAGTGGGTGACAATGTAGCTGTGGGAAAGGGAGGTGGTGGGGTGTCCCAGTCTGTCAGTGACCAACAGGGGTGACTGAGTCAGGCCCGTAGCAGCAGCCAGCCCACTGTCCCAAAATAGCCAAAGTTGTAACGCTGGGACAGATAAAAATCAGCTGTCCTCGAGAGCTCAGGACTAGAAAGGTTCAGTCAGAGGCTCGCAGGAAGAGAGGAAACAGGCTAGGCGACACATCGCAGGAGCTTGAGCGTTTAGATAGAGACACACGGGGAGATAACGGTGCACAAGGCTGGACAGTGTTTCTGTGAGTATACGTTCAATTAGACTGAATGGGAGGAGATGATAGACTGATGTGAATATGTACCAAGAGAAGTTATATAAAAGAAAAAAATCTTACTAGTTGTGTTTTTGTCATTTGGCCCAGGGTGCTGATGAAATATTTAGTGGGAAGCCGATTTGTCCGATTTCTAATGTGTGTTTTGCTGTATTTGGTCAGCAAATAAGGATTTCCTTCTCTCAGTGCATGAACCACATAACACATGCAAATGTAGAATCTTATCTCTAATTAGTTCATGATTATTCTACTCCTCCTATTTATGAATACAAAGACTGGCATTAATCAGATATTCAGATGGGGTCTTTCAGTGCGATGCACTGATCAGCGTTTTGTGGCCAAATTAGAATCTCTAGTTGTTCCAAAACTTTTACCTGATTCTGATCTGTATGTACTGTAGCTCTCAGTAGGAGCTGCTGCATAGGAAGATAATTGAACAATGCAGCGAAATATTTTTTCTTTCCTTCCTTCGTTGAACCATCATGAATTACTTTTTGGAAGAAGCAATGTCATACTGCTGTGTGAGAGCATTGACTGTAAAACAGGGTTACTCTGTAATTTTACAACAAGAAAAACATTTTGTTGTTATCAACAGTTTAAACTATCTTTAACCTCGCACAATAGCAACTAGCCCGGCCAGCATGCTTAAAATGCTAGCTGTGTTTGTCGCCTTGAGAATGTAGATTGCTACCGTCAATTTCTATTACCACAAAAACAACGAAACTGGGCAGGTTTGCTGTTCTGTATCGAACCTTCCTGTTTTCTATTGAAAGTCTTGCTCTCTCAGAGATTGAATGAACTGCAGACATGTTGTAGAAAGTAAAATTTCCCTTTAAATTTGCTGCTTCTTCCGAACACATGTGAAGCACCTCGCTATCTTTGAATCCTCATCCCTCAGTAAGAGCTTTCACATCTACATGTTTTAGGTCGTGGCTTTCTGTTGATGTTTATTTACTGTCCCAACCAGCAGGCTGATGTTACTGACAAGTTTTGGACCAGTTGGTCACAGAGTTGGGTAGTAACTAGTTACATTTAGTCAGTCACATTTACTTGAGTAACTTTTTGGAAAAGAATAAAAACTTGTAGGAGTGTTTTTACTACGCTGTACTTTTTACCTTTACTTGAGTAATTTTATTATGACGCATCACTATTTTTACTTCAGTAAAATTTCTGGATTTTCTACCCACTAATTAGTAAGTTCACTGAATGAAGAACAAACATGTTTTAACCAAAATATCACCACAGACTTAGACACACATCTGTAGTTTTTGTTAAAGTTTTATCCTTTATCTTTATATTGAAAGAAATTCATTTAGAAATTTTTTTTCTTTTGAATATTTTTGAACAGTTAATACTTGAGTAGGCTTTTTTTTTTTTTTTTACCAAATAATTGTTTAGTCTTACTTGAGTAATATCTTCAATTGCTATTTTTACTTATATTTAAGTGAAAATATGTTGAAGTAGTACTACTCTACTTGGCTATTCTTTCCACCTGTGGCTGGTCAACATTCATGGCCCAATTAGGCTGAAAGCTGCAGATTTGGTTCATTATTTGTAGATATCACCTTAAAGTAAGAGCAGTAAAACCCAACTTTGCTTATATTAATGGGAGCTACACAGTGATATGTTATGTATGTGTTAATTAGATAGTGAGGAATCCATCCAGATGAGCAGTTTTTCTTTTCCCTTAGTGTTAAGGATTTTACTGCAGTCTGTGAATGGGGCAACAATCCTGAACAGCTGATGGCGGGGAAGGTGGTGAAGAACAAATAGCAACTGCAATTCACCGCCACTTGCACAGCTGCCAGTCGTCAACACCCACCCATCAATGTGACACTAATAGCTCCTTTCCATTCCCGGGGAAATGGCTGTAAAGTTGTGGGAATCACATAGAAGGTGCTCAGATTTCCTACAATCCCTAAAGCCATCAAGCTTTTAATCTGTGTTGATTTGATACCAAGATGTTTTGTGAACACACCGGTGATGGGTGACCTCAGAGTTTGATGGACCAGGATTTCAGCACGCAAGGCCTTCGGTGACTTCATTCTTTCTGTCCACTCATGTATGAAAATGCTTTAAGTCCAGGATCGTGAGAGGCGCCAGCTCGCGGGTCCATCCTTTTGTCCTGTGAGGGCTTAATGGGTGACAAGCGAGGTGCGTTTCAATCTGGCCATTAGTTACACATGGGTGGTCTGTGCAGCACCCCTAGTTGTTGGACTTTAAACTTATAATGATGTTTAATCGGTTTCATTTAGCTAAAATCGTTGTTATAAACACATAAAGGTAACATCGTACTGTGTGAAACATATAATGAAACATCTGAAGCAGTTCCGGTCAAAGTACAGACCTACCAGGAACTAAAGCAGTGTAAAAAGCAATAAAATACACTGGATTACTTTTATATCCATTGCAAAGGTGGGTAGAGTATCCAGACATTGTACTCAAGTAAGAGTAGCACTACTTTAACATATGGTTATTCTTGTAAAACTAAAAACCAGCCGTCCAAGAGATTACTCAAGTATTTAGTAAAAAGGGCTTCTCATGTCCTGAGTAACTGATCAGTTTACATTATCAGATGGACCAAACTATAAAGTTATGTGGAAATGTTGGTATTTAAAGACCAAAGTGAAAATAATTTATATGAATAGCATAAGTACAAAATAACAAAATCAGGCAAAAGGCAAATTTTTTACGAAATCTATTTTTTTCAATGTAAAACTTATGAAATTTGGAGATGTGGGTCTGTGCCTGGCAATGCTTTGGTTAAAACAAGATTCTGGCCGCTTTCATCTAGGGAAATTACTCCCAGTAAGCAGAATTTTTACTCACGTAAGAGCAGTGATACTTCATAAAAAAATACTTAAGTAAAAGTAAAAAGTACAATGCAATAAAAATACTCCTAATAGTACATTTTATTCCCAAAAAGTTACTTGAATAAACGTAAGTAGCTACTACCCAACTCAGATCCATTGTCTGTTCTGTTTTTTGGGTTTTACACAAGAAGATAATTCATCCTCCTCCTTAAATAACCGAAAAAAGCATATTTGACAGTTTTCTAAAGGTTCATAAATTAGGTTTGCATGGACTGAGATCTTTCAAGACGTTGGAAGTACATTTTGGTCTCTGCCCCTACCAAACCAGTTTTAGCTTCAGGCTTCAGGTCCAACTAAACTACATTCATGCTAAGCAAAGGAGCCAAGAGACGTATCCACTGCAGACAGGATAATACTGCTCACAGCTTTTTGCAGGACCTCTCCTAAAAAAGCTTGACTATCCGTTTATCTCAGTTTGTTGTGTCTTTTCTTAAAGCGACAGGCTACAAATTCAGCTGTTGTGTTTTTTTAAAAAGTGAAGATCTCATTGTAACCTTCAGGTACAAAAACACGACTGATCTCATTTCTGGGATTCTTACGAGGTCAAGCCGTTGCATTCCTCGGGTCAGGTGCTAAACGTTTGATGGCAGAGAGCGCACGCTGAAAAATGTGCAAACATTCTGGGACACTCCAGCTGAGCTAGCAGTTGTTGTTTTTTGTCCCTCCTGAGCTCCATAGACAGTCCATGGCATGCGGTCCGGTGACGGTCTGAGGCAGCAGGAACGCTGCACTGGCATATTTAGGATCAAAGTCTTTAGAAGAAGATTTGCCTATTAAGAAATACTCCTATTTTCACTAAATGATGCAGAATGCACAAGCTTTTGTGAGTCCATCTGAAGCTGCAGCAGAGATTAGATGGATGCCTTTGTCACCATGACACCGTGAGGGGAATCCAAAAATAAAACCTGTCATCATGAAACGTCTCACAGACCAGAGACACAGACTGTCGCCCGAGTTTTATCCAACTTTTAAAGTGGAGGTCCAAACAACTAAACATCTTAATTCAAGATGAAAATAAAGTTGATGGGTTTTTTTTCTCTGCAGATGATAAATATAATCCATCACTGAGCAAAGGAGGCACTTCCACAGGACAATCCAGAGATAGGATATCTACTTCCTCCTCAGTCAAAGACAGACTGGCTCTATATCTGTCGAGAACAGCGGCCATTGACTCGGTGGGCGGCTCAGAACAGCCAGTGAGTTCCTGAAATGCTTCTCATTCCTCCCCATATAACAAGGGCACTGGTTCCAGAAGAGAATCATTAGAACGGCCCAATGATTTTAAAAATACATGTTTGGCTCACATTTATTGTGTTTTACTATCCTGAGTTGTTCTTTTGTGTTCAGCAGGAATTCAGAGGAACTCCACGAACGAAGACTAAAACCAGCAAGGTAGTTTGTCGTTTAATTCACATCTCTTATTCAGTAGTATGTTTCCTCACTAATGTGTGCTGTGGTTTTTTTCCCCGCATGACATATTAAACATCATAAGAATAAAAAATAATTATTATTTTTTAATACAACAGAAAATCAGAAAAGGTGTTTAATCACAAAGCATGTATGGCAGCTTTATTTTGCATGGGAAAGAAATATTGAATAAAAAGGCAAACTTAATCTGAAACTTAAAACCATGATAAGGATCATTTTCATATTTGGTGATTTTTTATTGAATTCTAAATTCTAAATGTACTTATCTGTCTTTCTGCAAAACCAGAAAGTCCAGAAAACACATTTGAACTAAATGTAAAACTAAACAAGTATATTTGTAGTTAATGAACCAAATATCATAAATAGGTAAATATATAACAGAAGTTTTCAACTGTCTTATGTAGCTTTATTAAAGAGACATGATACTAAGAAGACATCAGGTTACCCTTGAAATTTTATGAAAATGAAATTAAATGAAATTAAAATGAAAAACCGTCATACATTACATGGAGAGATAAAAAAAAAAGAAAACCTTTTTGTCAAGCATTTGCGTTGGATCCATATCTGATTTGGAGACCATCTGATCTGATTTGAATTTGGTTTAAATATCAGTGAGCTTTCTTTATTAATCTATGAAATGAAATGTGGGTGAAGCATCCATTAGTTAATGCACAGGTGTGAAACTGAAGGCCCAGGGCCAAATCTGGCCCGCCGTAGCTTTTTATGTGGCCCTCTAGACGCCACATTACATCATTACAATAAGTCTGCAAAATTCACACAAAATCAACAAATTTGCATATTTTCTTCTAATCTTACTGCAAATTTTCTCAAAATTGGTCGAAAATATTGTATTGAAGTGTAATACTTCAATCCAATGTCTCAACCTTCAAGTTATAGCTGACATGGTGAGTAATAAGAAATGACATTCAACATCACATATTAGCACAAATATCGTAAAAATTCTAAATCTGTAATTTTGATTGCAACCCCCCCCCCACTAAAATAAATCACAAAATTGTGGAGGAACAGCTATTTATTGATATTTTAACAGTTAATTGGTTTTGTCAATATATTCTGGCACAACTGGCCCTTTAACATTTAGATTTGATATGGCCCAAAATGAAAATGACTTTGAAACCCCTGAATTAATGCATTTAAGCCAAAATCTTTTATTCCCTCTGCATATATAGATTTACCATAATTTTTAACCGACCAAAAAGTTTGATGTCTGTCTGGAAATGAGACCGGCATCTATCAAAAGATATCAAAGTAAAGAGGGTCTTAACTAAAAAAAAAACTAAAAAAACCCCATGATTTATCTTTGATTGTGAGCTCTATGGTCTTTGAAGTTGGAAGGACTTCATGTCATCACCCTAATCTTTAGCTCGCTCCCTAGATTCTAGATCAGGTTCAGTCAGAAGAAACATGTTGGCAAAATGAAAAGATTAGCTGCCAGGGCTATATATCATTTCAGGCTTAACTATACAATAAAGAAAAGAAGAAAAAAAAAAGTCTATCTATTTTGGTCTCAAAACCTCAGATACGGCTTACCTCCTGTAAGTCATATCGAATGTTCTGGATGTGTGTAAACTGTGCCTACTAACAACTGTTGAGTCTTTTCTTAACTTTGGTGTGATAGAAGATGGTTTGCTGTGAAAAACTACATATAAGCATAATAAAAGGTAAAGTATGGCTCCCATAACTACATATACATTCTCAATATGTTTATTTGTAAATACATTCTCAATATGTTTATTTGTAATACAGTTTTTGACAATTTTAGTCCTTATACTGTTCCATCTGTCTTTTTATGTATTTCAAGATGGCTGATGCAGAAAGGAAAATCACAGTTTCACAACCATTTCATGAGGAAGATGACTTGCCTCCTCCTCCTCCACCTCCTCCTGTCCCACCCAGACCCTTTGACTATGAAGGGCCAATGACTCTGAGTAGCCTCCCTTTGCCTCCACCTAAAGAAACCTTCTCCACGTTCTACCAGCAACGGCAGAAGAGTGAGCTGAAGAGGCTCTACAAACATATCCACCCCAGCCTGCAAGCAAGTCTTGACGATGCTGTCGATGATGAGATAATGCAAGCAGTGCAGGCAGAAAACACTCAGGCAGCAGACGCAGCTTATCAGGGAGAAGTTCAGTCCATGAGGTGGATCTTTGAAAACTGGACTCTCGACAATATCGGAGATCCTCACGAAACTAAGAAACTCTTGGATACAGAGGAATTAAAAGGCGGAGACGTCAGAAGCACCTCTACGATGTTTGAGCACATCGACAGCACCCAACACATGGCGACTAAAAGACAAACGTCCGTCAGAGGGGATGTGAGAACGTCCACATGGTTGTTTGAAACCCAACCTTTAGATGCTCTAAGTAAATCCAAAGCTGACGAAGGTGAACTGGTAGAGGCCCTTCTGAAAGAACCCATTCAGTCTGGCGATGTAAGAGGGGCTCGACTTCTTTTTGAGTCCAAACCACTGAGCGACTTGGGCCGGTGCAATTCCATTGAAGACTGTAGCGTCCTGAAACTGAAATCTGAGCTTCAGGAGCAGAGAGGCGATGTCAGGAAAACCTTGAAGCTGTTTGAGACAGAACCTTGCTGTGCCATCAGAGACAACAGCGGCAATATCCACGAAATTAAATCCATCTGTAGGGAGGAGATCAATAGTGGCAAACTCAACACTGTCCGGTGGCTTTTTGAAACCCAGCCTTTGGACACGATCAATAAAGGAAGTGATGGAGTGAAAATCATCCGGGGTATATCGCTGGAGGAAGGGCACAGAGAAGGCGTCGACCAGAAAAGGTGGATGTTTGAAACTCAGTCGTTTGACACGATTACAGAGGTTTCAGGAGTAGATACGTTTCATGGAGTAGATGCCGGTAACGCAGGCGAAGCTAATGTTGTCAACAAAAAGAAGCTGTTTGAGATGCAACCCAGGGCAGCCCTAGGAAAAAACTCTCTGGAGAGAGAAGCAATCATCGGGGGAGATGTCAAGTCTTCAATGTGGCTGTTTGAAACTCAGCCCATGCAGGCGCTCAGTGACAGCTGCAAAGCGGCGCGTCTGAAGAAAATCAGTCTGTCAGCTGAAGAACAAGGGGAAGTGAAAGGCAAAAAGCTCATGTTTGAAAATGTCAGCTTTCAAAAGAATACTTTGTTTAAAGAACAAGAGATTGAAAAGGGGGATGTGACGGGTTTCAAGCAACTTTTTGAGACGATCCCCTTAAGTCAAATTGCTCAGCTGGAACAGCAGATGGCTGAGAGGCAGGAAACCAACAAGGCAGTGATGGAGACCAGCCCTCTATATGCAATAAAAGATAGTTCTGGAAACCTTCATAAGGTCACGACAGTCAGCCGGGAGGAATTCATCAACGGGAAAGTCAAAAACTACAAGTGGATGTTTGAGACCAAGCCTTTAGATCAGCTGGGAGATGGAAAAGATGTTGAGATTATCAAAGGCATCACCAGACAGGAGGACACTACAGGTGATGTTAAGACAGCAAAGTGGCTTTTTGAAACCCAGACCATTGATGGAATCCACTGCAAATTCAATAAAACAGAACAAAGCTCTTCGGCTGAAAAGGAGCCTTGCAAAGGTGATGTCAAGACCTGCAAATGGTTATTTGAGACACAACCAATGGATATGTTGTATGACAAAATGAAAAAAACCAAGGATAAAGACGCTGTCGACACAGATGTCAAGTCTATGTCTTGGCTTTTTGAGTCACAACCCTTGGACACCATCAGAGATGGTGAGCCGAACAGCTTGAAGCTGTGCAGCACTAAGAGGGACTCTGTCAAACCAGAGGTTGCTGTTCAGACAGTCAAGCATCTATTCGAAACAGAAACTTTGGATCGGATAAAAAAAGAGTCAGATGCAGAACAAAACTTAAGATGCATCAGTCAGGTCAACTTTCAGTCAGGAGACGTGTCACGTGTCAAGGAACTTTTTGAGTCCCAATCTCTTGATGAAATTGGGTCAGAAATCATGTTAACAGCTGAGGGACAGAAGCAAGGTGAACACGTTGAAAAAGGTTCAGTGCATAAAGTTACATGGATGTTTGAGAACTGTCCTATGAACCACATTAATCGAGACCAACATGAGCATGGAGTAAGCATGGAGGCAGTTGGAGTTCTTGAGACTGGAGATGTTCAAAACAAAAGGTTCGTCTTCGAAACCTCTTCACTGGACAAAATCCAAAAGGAACCAACTGAGGAGAAGTCAGTGTCAGTGCAAGACCTTATGGGCAATGTTGATGTGAAATCCAGCACCATGATGTTTGAGTCTCTGCCTCTCTATGCCATCAGAGACAAAGAGGGGCAGTTTCATGAAGTGACCACTGTCAAAAAAGAAGAGGTCATGAGTGGTGACATCAGAGGGGCAAGGTGGATGTTTGAGACAAAACCACTCGACGCCATCAAGATGGAGAATGAAGTTTATGTGATTCGAGCTGTTACACAAGAAGATGTCAAGAAAGGGGATGTAAAATCAGCCAGATGGAAGTTTGAGACGCAGCCTCTGGATTCCCTCACTGAACGAGATGAACCTCCTGTTTTGGTCACTGAAGACTTTGGAGGCAGCAGTGTCCAGCTGAACAAACAAATATTTGAATCTGAGCAATCGAACAAAAAGTTTGTGAGAATGGTTAGTGTCACTGATGTGCAACGGGGCGATGTGAGAACCTCCACCTGGCTTTTTGAGAATCAGACCCTCGACAGTCTGAAAGGCGAACCTCAGGAGCAGAGTCCAGTCAAAACAGTCCACAGAGAAGACAACCAGAAGGGAGATGTGAAGCGCTGCACGTGGATGTTTGAATCTCAGCCACTGGACAAGATCAAGGAGTCCAAAGATACTTTAGCACAAGCCACCGAGGAGATACCCAAAGCTGATGTGAAGTGCACTACCTGGCTTTTCGAGACCACGCCTCTGGATAAAATCACTGCCAACAGTGTGGCTGACACGCTTTCATACCTGTATGAAATCAAATTTGTCCACTCCAGTGGCATAATAATAGAAGAAAATGAAAGGAGGCATGTTAACATGGCAAAATACCTCCTGGAATCCAGCAAAGGTGTGCAAATTCAAAAAGAGGACATTGTTGCTGGCAACATTAGAAACATCATGTTGCAACTTCTGCTCAAACCAACAATCAAGCCACAAGTTACTCTTCTGAGAGAAGTCGAAAAGGGTCAAATCAACACCACTGTGGTGGAGCTGCCAGTCTTTGAGTCAACGACAGCTGCCAACATTGAGCGAGATCGAAGGATACAAAACATTGCTCAGATGATAGATGACTTGCTTGTTCAGGACAAGAATTTCAAAAAGGGAATTATAATGCAAGAGTCTGGAGAGGAAAGAGGAGAAATGTCCGTTTTTTCTTTAATCTGCAATAGTGAGATGAAAACTAAGAGTCATGTTATGGAAAGGGGAGATGTGAAAACTACAATCGGAAATCTCTTGGCTACTGCCAATAATCAGAGAGCTGCAACATTGTGTAGAGTGGATGAAAATGAAAAGGGCAATGTGAATTTATATAAAAGCTGCATTGAAAAGGGAGACCTTCATTACTTGAAGAGTCTTCATACTGAGGAATCTGAATTTGAAGCTGCTTGTGGCCTTTGGGTGAAGGAGCGAGTTGAAACAGTTCAGGGGGGTGTGCAGGAAGCAAAGAGAAACCTCTGCCAGCAAAAAGAGCAGGTTGAGAGAACCGTTTGTGATGTTTTGCCAGGAGATGTAAAGAACACCAAAAAGGTTTTCTCAGCTGAGCCCTTTGTCAGTGTCGATTGCTGTATTCCAAGAGAAGAAATAATCCCAGGAGATGTGTCATCAGCAAAGCAACAACTGGCTGCAAAGAAACCAGTGATTGTGGATAAAGAGGAAGTTGTACCTGGAGACATTAAGGCAACAATGGAATCATTAGAGCGTGCAAAACAGCAAAGCATGAGTGTGGAGCGGGAGATGATTAAACCCGGGACCATCTATGAAATGGACTTGTCAGCTCACGGTCCTGTAGACGAAGGAAGCCAACCACAGAAAGAAGTGATTTTATCTGGAGATGTGAGAGCAACTAAAAAGTCCCTTGAAATGGCCAAGCAGCAAAGCATGCAGGTGGAGCGGGAGGTCATTGTTCCTGGAAAAATATATAATCTGGGGGTGTTGGTGCAGAAGGAAAGCTCTTCGACTGTGGCACAATCTACATGTTCGTCTTCCTCGAGATGCCAGCAAATCAAGACTTATCCACAGGTCAGTGATGCAGAGAAGGATCAGGAAAGCCACATTTCCTTTGAAAATTGTCAACCAAGTGCAGTTGTAGTCAGCAATTGTGCCCAGCAACCAATGCCTTTATTTGTAGGTTGTGATTTTAATGGTCAGACAACTGAAGATGAAATAGAAGAAGTCATTAGAGGAGATGTGAAGGCAGCCATTAGGTCTCTGCAGAGTGCAGCAACAGAGCAGAGGTTTGTAGATAAGGAAAATGTTGTGAGAGGAAATGTGCAGCTGGCTTTGGAGTCTCTTGAGAAATCTAGTGTAAATGTATCCAAGGGAGACTATAAAGCTGCAATGATATACAGGAATTCAGGCAGGACATGCCCAGGGAAGAGCAAGACTGTTCACAATCAGTGTGTTGTGGTGCCTATTCCTTTATCTGACACAACATTGTCTCCTTCAATTTCAGTAACCTGTGAAGGACAGCCAAGGAACCCAACACAGTTTTCACCCCATAACCCATTAGCAAATGGACCCTCTATATCACCCAGCATGGAAAGAGTAACCTCACCTCCACTCATAGCAGAGAGCAAGAAACCAAAGAATCACAAGCCAGCATTACCACCAAAGCCACAATGGATAACAGTGGAAGCAGCAAACACCTCACCAACTTCTGCTCCCAAAGTCATCTGCCCCATTGACGACAACGTGAATGCAGAGGTTTCTCCAAAACAAAGCCAGCAGTTTCCTATTCAATCTACAGACATGACAAGTGAGGAAAGGAATGATGGAAGATCGCAGAGAGATGGTGATGAAGCACAAGGCTCACATTTGTCAAATGAAGATCAGCCAATTCAGTCTAACATTCAGATCGATAACACAAAGCTCCAAATGCCACTCACGGAGAGGAAATCCAACATTCATCTAACAATGTCCAACAGTGACAAAATGCAAGTAGAAAGAAATGTGATCCAGAAAATAAATGCAGCTGAGGAGATTCAGATGTGCATGAAAAGTTATGCAGAAGATGGAAAACAGGAGATGAACATGAGCTTGAGGGCTGCTCTTAAGAACTTTGGAAAAAAGGACAGAGATGATTTGGACAAAAGAGTTTTGCCGTCCAAAAAGGTTAAAGTGAGTTATAATAATAGTAGTGATCCCAGGCAAACTGGCAATAATTTGCCTCAGCATCATGAACATGAACTTAGCCTTCCCAGACATCAACGCAAGACTGAAGTGGAAACATCACAAACTAATACAACAGGCGAAATAAATCATTCACAGCAAAATGACCTACAACAAAACAAGCAGGAACTCTTGGATAACGTTGTTTTACGAGAGAAGAAAGTAAGAGAGACCAAGGAGGAAAGACTGCAAAGACTTTCAGTCCACAAAGATGAGATCATGAAAGAAAATGCGGAGACTGCCATGGAAATCTTTGATAATCTGAGGAAACGAGAAGAACTCAAAGGAATCCTGTCTCAGGTGCAGGAGATCGAAGGAGAGCAGTGCAGTGTAGATGCCACCTCCCTGAAGTCATTATACAGCAACGTCCCTCCTTGGATGGTCACGTCAAGAAATGCCAAGAAATGTAAAAAAGAAGAAAAGAAAGTTGCAGAATTACAGGACGATGATCTTGAAAGCATTTCCTCAGTTGAAAGTGCGTTTGAAGATCTTGAGAAAGCTAGCAAGGAGATAATGAAGCTGAAGGAACAGACATTAGCCAAACTTGTTGACATTGAAGAAACAATCAAAAAGGCACTGTACTCTGTTTCCAATCTGAAATCTGAAGCTGACATTGCAGGCTTGTCGGGACTCTTTGACGAATCTTTGAAATCTGAGCAACATTTTCAACCCGCCAATAGCGTCAAGAAAATAAGCATAGTGTCGAGCAAGACCAATCCAAGTCCTAGAAAAGAGTCACCAGAGGAGCCCCAAAATGCAAACAGTAAGCCGCTTATCAGACAGTCCTCCTCTCAGTCTTCACCATCATTCATCTCCATTCGCTCTGCAAGGAAGCCTTCTGAGCAACAAAAGCCAACCATGTCGACATTTAAACCAGACACAAAGAGTGCTCCGGGTGGCTGCCATGATGCAAAGCAAGATCTGGATTCCTCTGTTCTCGAGTCATCAAGTAACGGTCCCAGCCAAGAACGCAAAGTCAGCGTGCTTGAAGTAAAGGCTGTTCCAGAGCAAAATACAGGAATAATTGGCACCAAGACTGTTAGCGAAACATACGAGGAGAGCGACAGCTTCGGCAACGTGTTTGTTTCTTCTGTGACTTCTACGTTTGTAACTAATCAGCCCGATGGCAAAACGTCGGCTTTGTTTGAAGTAGTTGGAGGTCCTGCCAGGTATGAAGTGACGACATCGCCTTTAATGCAAAGATCCGGGCGTCCGTTCGAAGATAAGGTGTTGAGCAACGCCAAGCAGAATGAAACAGTGTTTGTAACATTCAGTCAACCGAAGCTAAAGAAATAAATAAATAAATGACTCAGTCCTGTAAATTCAGGAGACTTATTCCATTAGGGTGTGTATGTTGTATTTTCGTGAAAGAATTTTGCCAAGTTTATTACAACAAAAATGTTAATTTTCAATAGCTAAACATTTGTTTTATAGTTGTTTTAATTTTTTGTACTGTAACCACCTGATAAAGTACCTGTTATGTTTGTCTATTAAAACTAATAATAATGTACTTTTTGATGTGAAAATTGTCAAATAAATTAAAGTTTGAGAAATGGTAAAAGGACTTTTTATACTCCATAATTAGGAAACTAATTAATAAAACAAGATTTTAAATAAAATGGGAAATGAAATGACAGTGACGATGTTAAATTAATATTGTTGAAAATTATAAATATTATTTTTTGTCACATTGTATAATCAAATTAGTTGGGAAAGCTCTTATTTTTTGGATGCAATAAATAAGAATATTTACTGATCATTTTGGCAGGATCCATCCTCCATATAAGAAGGTCCCAAAACTGAAGCTTAACATAAAATACGTGCTGGCCATGATGCAGAATGAAAAACATTAAGGTATTTAGGGTTGGGATATTTATCCTTTACATTTTAACAGTCAAAAAACTTAAATGCTTCAAAGGATCCTTAAAAAAACAAAATTTTAAACGCCAAACTATTTTAATCAGTAACAAATAGGACACATTCAAATCTCAAGATCAGCACAATACGAACTGCATAAGTTACATTTTTCTAATCAAATAAAGCTAGAAGATATGTAAATATTAAATCCTTGCTGTAATCTTAGCTAATTGAACAAGATTTTAAAACGTACCTGGCAATGAGCAACAGATAAACCCCTCCAGAGTTATAATAAAATAATTAAAATCTAGTTTTTCCTTTCCTTTATCTAACCAGATAAATCCCACTGAGATCTAGATCTCATTTTCAAGAGGGACCTGGGCAGAAGACTGCAATACACAGCAACCTGGTTACAAAATAAAACTAATTAGTAAAATATAGGTTATTTTACCTAAGTAAAATAAAAACTGCAGAAAAATGACTTCCCTTTTGAAATGTTGATTACTTTTAACAGAAACAGCAAATTGTGGGTCTCCTTACGATTGAGATCATGTTGTGGAAACTAATACTTATCAGTTCACAACTATAATTTAGCATGACTTCCTGTATCGCTGCCTGTAGCCTCACATTCAGAGCTGCAGTGTTTGGAGCGGGTGGCTTTCATTGATCCACAGATACAAGCACTACTTAGTCTAGTAAACAAATAATTTAAAACGAATAAAATAATGACTGGTGGCTCATGCAATTAATAAATTTGCCTGAACATCAACAACAAAATCTCTTTTTTTTCAGCGCATGTTGCTGATGAGTGACTACTGCCTGACCTCTAAAATCAAAACATGACTTTCATAAAGTCTTTTGGACAACACAAAGTTACCTAAAAGATCTCAAAAAGCAACACAAAGTTTGGTTTGGATACATTTTTTTCAATAAAATTGGTGTTTAAGAGGGTTATTTTTGCATTTATCATTATCTCTGTATGATTATCAGAATTAGTTTGATGACCTGAAATATTTCAGTGAGACTGAAATAGATGACCAGAAGACCTCCATTAAAGGAACCGATATGTTTTGACAGCACTCTTTACAGCAGCAATGGATGACTGGAGATGTCTCCATAATTCTGAACCTTCACTGTAGCTTCGATCTCGTATTATCTCAAGAAATGACTCAGACCTTTGTGTCACTCAACTCATCATATTTTATTATTTAAAATTTGCCCAAACCTTAAGTCGCATGTTCATCAGACACTCCTGAAACGCTTGTAGCAGTCTCGCTGGTGTGACGTCTGACATTTTCCAATGTGTCTCTTTGATCCGGAAGAAATCTTAGAGTGTCGTAAGTGCAGCGTTGACCAAGGCCAAACATAGACATGCAACATAACTTTACCGTAAAAGAAATTATGTTTTCGTCATCACAGTTCCGGTCACCTGCCAACGAGATGTGTTCTGCCTGCTTGACACCGGTGTACCCGGTGGAAAGAATGGTGGTCAACAAGCTAACCCTGCACCACAACTGTTTCTGCTGTAAGCACTGCAAGAAGAAGCTCAGGTGAGACACATCTTACTATAAACCTGCTAAAAAGAATCCTCTACAATCCTTTATAGCTGGCCGTCATAATAGTAACAGCCAGAGTAAGAAGGATTTAAAAAAAACCAAACAAACTATTTTTTTGTTTGCATTGCAGCACTCACAACTATTCATCTCTTTATGGAGAGTTCTACTGCATCTCCCACTACCAGCAGTTGTTTAAGAGAAGGGGGAACTATGATGAAGGATTTGGGCACACACAACATAAAGACCGCTGGCTTCACAAAAATACAGGAACAGATGAGCCCGATGCCAAAATGACCAAAAACAACTTAAAAACGCCTGCTGAGCTGCTCAGTCCGACGGCTGGCATAAACGAGCGCAAGGATAAGAGTGTTGCTGATGTTAAGGGCAAGCTCAAAGTAAGATGGCCTCCAGAGAGGAATATTACCAGGGCCAATCCGACACAGCCAACAAATGCACCAGTGCTGAAAAATAAGGCGCATGAAGCCGGCAAACCGGCTACCGTCGGTGAATCAGAGCGTTGGAGGAGTGACAAACCTGACTATAGGAGAGAAATGACAAACACAGCAGGGAAGGGACAGTCTAAGACAGTAAATTTGGTCTCAGCTAAAAAGTCGCCTCCTGGGAAACCAGTGTCAATGAAGGATTCAACAAAAGCAGCCCAAATCTCCATCCCTCCAATGGAGCGTGAAATTCCTTTGCGCACCTCTGTGAAAAACCAAAGAGCAGTTCAGACAAGAGTGGTGACCCTTTCAAAACTGAACAGCAGTCCAGTTTCTAACAATCTGGAAGCCTCTCAAAATAAAGTTCGGAAATCTGTCCGATTTGCTCAGAAGGTTGATGTGGCTTTGTGTGACCAGTCTAGGCAGATCGGTTCTGGAGCTGAATCTGAAAACTCCCCAGAGCAATCAGAGCAAAGCCTTACAAGTAGCTCCCAGCATGAAACAGAGACCAATGACATGGAAGTAGATTCTTTAAGCAATGGACTTGAAGAAAGTAATGTGACCCCTGAGATGACTCTATGTCAAGACAACAGAGACCCAACAACTGAACCAAACCAGGAGTCCAATGTTGATGTGGAGACCAGGCAGGAAATGCCACGAATGGATGATGTAACCCTGCCAGAAGATGTGGAGGAGGTCAAAGGCTCACTTGATTGTCAAAGTCACACAGACATATCCAGTTTGACTGAAGATAATACAACACAACATGAACCATCTGAGAAAGCAGATGTTGCTTCAACGGGTCAGGTCAGCACATGTGGTTCTGAGGATCTGAATGGTCCACAAAATCCTGCGGGACATGTGACCGAAGAGGAGGCCAGTCTTGAAATGAATGAAAACCAGTTGACAACAGCCAGTTCGAACAGTGAGAAAGAAAACACTGCAATTCAGAAGAAGGCTCTACCAAGAACAAACTCAAAAACCAAACTAGGATCCTTGTCCAAAGGAAGGAGTCCTTTGACGAAGCTCTTTACATCAACTGGTAGCGACAAAGCAACAAGAGTAGAAACAAAGGATGCAAAGAAAACTGATGTGAAACCTGGTGGTGGACTGTTTGGAAGACTGTTTCAATCATCCTCTGACGCAACAAAAACACCTGCACAGCCAGAGGAACATACCAAAACCAATACCGCTAATGAGACAGCAGAGATGGAACCAGAGACTAAGACGGAAGAGAATAAGGGGGAGAACATTTCTGAAGTTGCACCTTTGGAACCAGAAGCTCCAAATCAGACAAGCTCAGAGCTTTCTGAGGAAACTATCACAACATCTATAGAGCAGGTCAACTTGTCCCAGGAATCCATCAAAGAAACCAGTGAGCATCTACTAACTCCAGAGAAAACTGATGAAAACCCAGCCTATCAAGAATCAGATTTAAATATCACTGCAGCTACAGATCAGTCTGCAAATGATCCAGAAAAACAACCTGAAATCCTCCTTACTGATACGAGTTTACCAAACCCAGACCCAGAACAATCAGTCATTGAGTCGACACCTGAAGGAAGCAGTGATGAACATTTAACTTATCCTGTTGTTGATGATAACTTCGGAGAAGTTGTGAATTCAACCCAGGTGGGTGAAGGATCCATTCAGATAAGTACCGACGAATCTTCTCCAAATTCAGACAAACTGCTTGACGCACCCGATGAAACGGGAGGAAACCTGAGCAGTGAAACGCTTTTCAGCTCCAGTGCTGAAAATCCACAAGATCAGACCAACTTCTTTGATTTGTCTGAGAGCTCCAGCCTGGCAGGTTCCTCCCCTCTGAGTGCCTCAACTGAGACTGCTGCAGCTCTTCCTCATGATTTCAGCTTGATGGACACTCAGCTGCTGTCAGCTGAGGCAGAGGCTTCCCTCGTAATGACAGATCCACCACCTGACCCCGACTCGGCTTTACTCTCCGTAAAGCAAGAAGACAACCTGGACCCTTTCAGTGGAGTCAACCAAACAAATGACCAGATTGCTGACTTCGACATATTCGGCTCGAGCAACGATTTCTTCTCTCAGCCTATTCTTTTCGACGCGCCTGACCCAAATGGAGAAGAAGTTTCAACAAATCAATTTTCTGCCTTTCCTGATGACATCTTTGGAGTTAGTCATACCTCAGACAGCACAGCTCTGTTTCCAGTGCAACCGAACATCTCCAACGTTTCTAACTCACTGAACGATTTGCTCGGATCTGACGCACCGTCCACTGTCGCTCCTCCCACTCAGATAGATCTTTTTGCTGGAGACATTTTTGCCACAGATGCACAGTTACTCGCCGTAGCAGAACCAAGCGATGCTGATGTGTTTGGAGATAATCTGTTGGTCTCTGAAGGCAACAACACTGAGCAGAAATCAGAAAGCAGCAGCTGGATGGACGATTTGCTTGGGTAATGTCGGGCTTTTGTTTTGACTTCCGTTTACAGATCCGACCCTGGCAAGCCAGTGGATACACATTATGAACAAATCAACTAAATTACATATTTTTACCAAATTCAATCAGATTAGAAATTTTTTGTTTGATAAGTACTCTTTCAATAAAGAACAATTTATGTACATATTATATTATGGATAACGTCACATGATTTGCAGGAAGATTTTTTTGTTAATAGACACAAACGTAAGAAAGATTTAAGAGAAGATATATGAAAATGTATCTTGTAAATGAATAGTCCTTTCTCTGAATGTATTCATCAATGACTTGTGTAATAAACGTTCAAATGTATGAACTATGACATGGTTGAGTCATTTTCTAAGTTTAACGTAAATAGGATATATTTATCTCTTTTTTTTTGATTGAGGGGAGAGGAGGCAGGGGTAGGAATTTTTTATTTGATTCCAGGTAAACATAAAGATAAAACAAAGAAGAAAATGTAATCTGCGTGATAAAGGCAGCCCATATTTCCATGGACTGCATTAACGGGTGCTATCTTGCTGAAAAACTGCGCCCCCGATGGTCATTCGTGGAAATGCAGGACTGATGGGGGATTTATTTATTTTTTTAAAGAATTTTTTCGGCACTAGTAGCCTCCACATTTCAGTAATCCAACATGAAGGGAGCAGCGAGAGGAAAGACATGCGGCAAAAGAAACGAGGATGGGAGTCGAGGTTGGATTGATATTACACTATATGTGGTTGGTCTATTTGCGATGACTTTGTGTAATAGAAAGATGGTAAATGGTCTCAATTTATGCAGCACTTTCCCTGGATACATCAACAGACAGCTCAGAAGGTAACTTGGCCGGAAGCAAAAGCTGGAATCAAACCTTCAACCTTCTGATTGCAAAACAACTGACACTGTATAGCTCAGAAGTAAAGCAACAGGATGGTTGTGTTCTTCCCGGGAGTTCTGGATTTGAGCCACAAAGAACTCAGTTCTTGTTCTTGTTCTTGGAGCCTCAGGTAAAAGAACAAATCTCTGTTCTTGCAGAATAAGTGTTGGCCTCTCCTCTCTCAAAGTAGCTACAGTTAGGTAAATGGTAACCATGAATGTTGCCAGTAATGGATTTTGAAACAGGTAGACAGGCAAAAGTTCATAACGTGTTCTCCTCAGAAGGTGAATCGGATCCTGATGCTGCGACTCTGAAAGGCAGAAAGTAAAAAGAAGTGAAGGATGACGCATGGCGAGTAGCTTCTCCAGAGATCGGTGTCGACCACACTCGTCTACCTGTTTTTCTCCGCCTCTTCAGCTGTCTCAGGAAGCTCAGTTTTCTTGGTCTCTGGGAGCAGGAAGCCGAGGGCTCCGCCGACGATTGTCAGGCTGCTTGAGACGATGGGGATGACCCAGTGGTACACAGCCAGCATGTTCAGCAGCGGCGCCAGTAACACTCCTGCTCTTGCTGCTATCGAGCCCAGAGCGGTGGCAGTTTGTCTGAAACGTATTAGATGACTCGACTGCTAATGCTGTCCGAACACTAGTGGCTTTTCGCTGACAACAAGAAGAGCTCCTACCGAACTGATGTTGGACTCAACTCCTGGATGTAGGCGTCTACATCCAGGAGTTGAGTGCTACAGAACCAGCCCAGACCAGGAAGAAGCGAGCGGCCACAGCCAAAGACGTAACAGCTAGAGCATGTTCTAGGAAGGGGGATAAAAGAAAGAATGACAAATAGACCAAGCACGTATTGTGTAATATCAATCCAACCAAAAGGTTTACCTTGAGGAACAGCAACAATGAGCAAAGAAGAAAGTCCTCCTATTACCAGGGTAAATATGAATAACGCTTTTCTCCCAAAAATCTCCAACAGCCACATGGAGAATAGAACAGCAGGTATTTCAAAAGCACCAAAGAGGAACTGGGTCAAAAAGATGCTAAAGCCAAGGTTTCCCATGTCTAAGTACAGGCAGTAGATGCAGAGGTTCAGTGAAAACCTGGAAACAGGCAGAGGTCAGTTAGTCAGAGTCAGAAACAACCAATTTAACATTTCAGGTTCATAGCTGGTCAATAATTCTGGAATAAACCAAACTCGGATCTTCTGGTTTAGCGCAGTAAAGATATCGACTTGTTCTACAGAGCATTGCGATGTCCATTGTTTGTTTTGCATTACTCACTTACCAAGCCAGGACAACAGTAAGGAAATATCTGGTGAGCAGTGGGGATCTGAAAATGATCTTCATGCCACCATTGTTTGGGGTTGTGTTCACGGTAACCTGTGGTAGAAATTCTGGTTAAGATCGGACTCGATCCTAGATAAATACAGTTAAAACAATTTGATATATTATGACTACGCAGTTGAAGCAGTTGTTTCAAAGCATTAAGACAAAATTATTACCTAAAACCGTCCAACTAACCATTTGACAAAGGACACATTTTGAAGACTTTAAAGCAAACCAATAATTTATGGAAGTATAGAAACTGGAACCTCAATGAAATACCTTGGAAGCGTAATTAATTCTGCGTCACAGCAGAATAGACAGAAAGTGTTAGCATTAGCCTAGTAATACAGCTAGCTACTGTAATGCTAGGCTAACACTACAGTAAGCTACTGTTATCTGCTGTAGCCTAGGTATTAGCTGGACAGATGATGGTAAACTATCTGTCTAGCACTACAGATAATCACAGTACTGCAGTTTTTTATCAGTACTAATGCTACTGACAAAAACTTTATCAGTAGCTGGAAGATATGAGTTTACAGAGGACTGCAGCTGTATGTGTCTGATGTCAGACATATCTTTGGAAACAAATAATAAAACTCAATACATTTCAGGAAACGTCCTTAACCTTTCTAAGACCATGATAAAGCAGCATATCGTGCTTTAGAAAGTTGGCTGGGGACTAAATATCTCTTCTAAACAAAAAGATAAGAGAGGCTACAACTATAATCACAAGACTAATCATGTAAGATTATTATAATATATCTGCTATAAAGTATCAGGATTGCAAATGCAGATGAGTTTTCGAGAACAAAACCGTCTCAGTCGGTGAGTCTCTACTGAAAAGTAATACTTTAACAGTTAGTTGGCATCCTGAACCTTTTCCAGCAGAGAGTGAGGGACCGGCTGTTTGTTAACAGCGGCTGCTTTGGCAATGAGCTGCTTCACTTCCTCTGTCCGTCCCTTGTTTAACAGCCACCTGGCTGACTCTGGGATGAACCTGGTGAGGAAAAAGGTAAGTGTAACTTTGAAAGTATCTGGAAACAGCTGACTTTTAAATCCTAACACACCATATGTAGACAGCAACCACCGCAAGAGGCGCTGCAGAGATCAGTTGAGCCACTCTCCACTTTCTGATGCCATAGACGGTACCAGCCAGGACGCACTGTCCGACCGAGCCGAAGAACTGCGTCACACATGCCCCCCACGACCTTTTGGACACGCCGATCCATTCGGTGGCTGCAGCAAGGAAAAAGCACAATGCCAGAAGCAGCAGGCACACGTTTTGCATGGATAAGGTCCTAAAAAGCATGCACAATTTAAACGAGACCAATGAAATATACGTACCCAGTATAATACAGTTGACTCGATATCCACCAGCTCCAATTCCCATCATGAAAATGGACGCTAAGTATAAGTAAATGCTGGGGCACAGAGCTGTTGTTAAGGTGAACACAAACGATATCACCGCTGGAATTTGAGTTGCTCGCTTACGACCGAACCTTCAAAAGTAAGGAGAGACCAAAGTGATGTAATGAAAGCCAGACAGTGGAAAATGTGTTGCCCAATGAAATACAGCAAAGTTTGTGTTTGCAACTTCTCACCAGGTGAAAAATGTCAAGATGTTTAGACATATGTTTTGCAAGGCACTCTAGAAACCTGACATTATAAAAAGTGGAGAGGAGTCTGCTTTGTTATTCCGACTTACGATTCAGCAAAAGGTCCAAACATGAGAGAACCCAGGAGGATTCCAGCCAAAAACACCGTTTGTATCACTCCCACCATGTTGGACCGGCCACACACCAAATCAAACTGCAAACATTTAGATGGTTCAGTAGATCTTGATTGACCGAATGACAAGTTAAGAGTTTATACTCTAGCACTTACATCAGTAACTATGGTGGATTCATACAGCATGCTGCCATAAACCCATCCATCCCTGCAGCCTGTTGTCTCATTGAGGCCGAACTCCCTGATATCCTGGATGTCCCAGTCCACAGGGACGAACATCCGACAGCGGCTGAAGCTCCCATCCTCCTCCCTGGGCACGGTGAGGTTCAGCTGCTCCTCTGTGGTCAGGTTAGCAGCTCTGAGGATCCAGTCCGTGTTGCAGTGGCGCTCTGGGTCGGACTGGATGAAAAGAAAGCTGGACATCAGAAAACCCTGGCAGAAGTTTGGAAACGCGAGTGCAGTAAGAGTAAGCTGCTGGAACAAGCCAAACTCTCCAATGTTCCTGAGGATCTCTCCAAAGTCTGCCATGTTGGTGTCACTTCGATGTGTGAAGACCAAACAACAGATTTAAGCGGCGTTAACGTTTAACTACTTATCTCACCTCGAAGCAAGACAACAGCATGTTTAATTTTACGGTTTCCAATGGAAAAAAACTAGGGCTCAATTACTTTCCACAGGAATCCCTAGGAACATGTCACTTATCAGCAGGCATGTCTACGGATTTTGCTGACAGTACATCCATATATCTGGATGTCTCTTTGTGATTAAAAATAATTTGGACTGAACTTCAGCCAAGACAGTTTTATGTTGCTTTGTCAGACGTTCTGCACTCTAAAATTTGCAGTAAAACAATGACCTTTGAATTTTCTTACAATTTTCTACGACACTTTAGATAAGCCTGTTTGCATACATTGCAGATGGATTATATGCAGTCCAAAGTATAGCTGACTCGTAAAATGTTGCATGAAGTTCAAAGGACTTCATAAAAAAAATTATATATATATATCTACAGTATGTACGTATATACCCGATATCTATATCTACATATATATATATATATATACAGTACAGACCAAAAGTTTGGACACACTTTCTAATTGAATTCAATGAGAAGGTGTGTCCAAACTTTTGGTCTGTACTGTATATATATATATATATATATATATATATATATATATACAATTTTTTCAGTTGTGAACATACAGTTTTGTGGAAAAATATTAGATCCACCAATTATAAATGTTCTCTGCTTTGGCTTTTTCACACTTTAATGTTTGAGTCTTTGTGTCATCAAGCTAACTCCAATGTCAGAAGTTAACCTGAGTAACAACAAAACACAGTTTTTAAACAACATAAACTAAATTAATGATTTTTTTTATGGTCTTGTCCAAAACTGAACAAAATACTGCTTAACCCTGAAGATAAAAAAGGATCAAGATGAGTTCAATTTAATTGATGTAAAACTCTTTGCAGTTAATCACAAATCCTAGTTGGCAGCTGTTGCTACCAAAGTTAGCACAACCAGTTTTGCTGCTTCATTATTTGAACATACTTTTCAATTTAGTCATGTAAATTTTGTTTTATAAAACAATATGTTTGATAATCTGAAACATTTAGGTCTGACAAAAAGCAAATGCGGAAGAGAATCTGTAAGGGGGTCAAATACATATTCAGACTTTTTGTAAATGCAAAAAGTATTTACAATGGTTTAATTAAAGTTATTAAAGTGAAATAAGTTCACCTCCACATATCTACAGTTACGCAAAGCCTTCACTGTGCATAACTGGCTGCTTTAATTTGTGCAGGTAACGGAATAAAAGCGAGAGCCAATAAATTACCTTGTAAAAGAACTCCAGTGGCTTTAAAGGCGAAACCACATGAGCTTCAGTGTGTCGGTGTAAACAGGACGCATTGAAAGGTTGACACAACTCATGTCAACATCAATGACGCAAACAAGTTCAAATGTAACCAGGGAAACAAAAATGGTTTGGTTTACGCTAAATGTCAGCCCCACATGGTTTAAAACAAGCTGTCAGCAAGTGTGTGTAAGTGTGTGTGTGTGCTTTCGAAAAGCAACTCTGAACTTGAAAATAAAACACTGATAATATATACATACATATCTGTTCTAGTATGTAGGAACAACATGTTTATATGTAGTTTTATCTCAGCATAGTGAAATATGGAAAATACTTTGTATTTTATAAATAGTTTATATACATGTAATTACATAGTGTGCATAACTGGCTACTTTAATTTGTGCAGGTTACGGAATAAAAGAGGAAGCCAATAAAAGCGATATATTTTTACAATATATAGCTTTTACAATATATTAAATATTAAGGGTATGATTACAACATCTGGCCAGTAGGTGTCAGATTATAGCGCTTTCTTTAAAATAGACAGCAGGTGGGTGTACTTTATCTTTATCAAGTAATAATCTGTCTCATCAGTGGTAAAATGATTACTCCAGTATCTGAAAGCTATTTTTCATAAAAAGGAAATATAGATTTTTATTTCTGCTCCTAAAAATATAGATACTGACTTGCAGGTAAACAAAACTAAGTGTTCATAGCTGTAGCTTGAAAATTGTGACTGTAGATGAGAAACAACATACGATGGAGAGGAACAGGAAGGACAGTAGAAATCTGGGCTGTTGCCTGGCAACACCGACTGGGACAGTCCTCCTTAAGAGACAGTTTGGGTCAAATGGTGATTCTGAATCGTCTCGGATTCTCAATCTAAAACACTGATCAGTGAGTATGTGTTCTTGGGATCCTAATAAAATACTACAACTTTACTTTTAGAGAAATTTGTTGTTTTTTGTTTTTTTTAGTATGAAGGTAGAAAAAAAGCTGCAAACTATTCAACAGATTTCTTGTACTCCGTTAGAAGGCAGATGCCTCAACAACACACATCCACTGATGTTTTAATATGTTTAATGTTGATGATTTTTAGAGCCCAAAAACTCAATTCATCCCGAAAATATATGGCTTTTAAAAACAGTCAATATATTATTATTGAAAACTGTGCAGTTAATGTGAGAAATCACAAAAAACAAACTCAATGCAATGATTAAGCAGCACAAGCTGTAAGACGTAAAGGTTTTCAACATTTTCATAAAACAGCAAATAAGTATAATGAGACATGAAGGCTTCTGTCAAAAGGGTTTTCTGTTCATGTTGACACAAATGTGACAACAAAGTAAAAGCACCGCCATTAGTCAGAGTCTTATACCCTGATTTCATGCTTCTTTTTTTCTGTGGCTGTAAATTATTTTTATTTTTCTCCCCACAAAAAACGAGTTAAAAAACAAACAAACAAAAACCAGATTGGTTATTTCATATTTGCAAAAGTAGATTAGGTTGTAACCTAAATACCACCTGGAATGAGTAGAAAGTTAGGAGCTAGAAACAAGGTTCTCTTAACTATTGAGCATTATTATCAATAAACAATCAAACTGTCTGGATGTTTGACAATTACAGGAGATAAAATAAAAATCCACTGATTAGCCATAGCTACACACTGGAGTTCCAATGAAACCACTAAGTGCACTAAAAAAATGAAACCGTACAGACTACAACTTGGTTGATTTGATTTGTAAATCTTCATTTGAGTCTTGTTGGTGATTCATCTTGTTCTTCGTCCTGTGGTGAGAAAAGAGAAGATCTTCAAAACCAACAGTATTTGAACAAAAAACAAAAGATCGTCAACAAAGAGGTAAATGCAACCAAAACCAACACGCATGTCTAGCGTAAGCGGGAGAAATTGGTTGTGGTCTTTTACGAAAAACAAAGAAATCCTACATCCACTGAAATCTGATGCTACTCCATTTTTGTTTGCTTTTTGTGAATAACGAAACTGCGCTCAGTGTCTTCTTCTTCTTCGGAGGTTTTTGTGTCAGCGCCACCAGAGGCAAGAGGTTTGGATCGTTTGACACAGTGCAGCGTGAAAGTGAATTGCACCAGCTGAAAACGAAACAAAATGTAACAAATGTTGCAATTTTGTTCTCCAGTCAAACCAAGTCTACTGGACTATAAGGTGTGAAAACAGCCTAAATAATTGAGGTCTGCTGCTTGGCGTTTTGTCCCAATCCCCCTCAGGACCTTTTAAGAAATGCAAATTTACTGTGTAGCCTTTGCTGTTCAACAGTCATGCCATGGTCAAAGACAGAAAGTCTTTTTGAGTTCGCCATCAGGGGGTCTGAATGGAGTAACGTCCCATAAAAACCAGATTTATGAGCCGATTTAGACATTTTAGGTTCAGTGGTCCTAAACTCAGGAGTGTATCAATCAGGCATAAAACAAGACAAAATTCTCATAAACAAAGATGAACCAAAAAAGGCAAACATTTGTGTAGTTTTTGCGACTACATGGATTGTCGCTGACACCGTCGTCCAAATCCAGCTTTCTTACCAGTCGCCTTCGGCTTGACGGGTGGAGTCGGGGAGTTCTGTTCTCCTGGTCTCGGGAAGCAGGAAGCAGAGGGCTCCGCTGAGGATGGTGAGGCTGCTGTAGACGGCGACAGGGATGGACCAGCGGTACACGGCCAGCATGCTGAGCGGCGGGGAAAGCAAGCCTCCGACTCGGCTCGCGATGGAGCCCAAACCCGAGGCGGTTTGTCTAGAGCGAGGACAAGTCGTTCCTCAAAGGTTTATTCAACAAATAGTTTTTGTCTGCTTATTGTGCTGCTTTAAAAGAAAAATACAAACACTACAGCAGGGACGAAATTAGCACTGAACGCTAACCACTAGAGCGCCCGCGAAAAGCATTCACCGTTTGGGATGTTTTACTCTTTTTTGTTGCTTTTTGCAAATCAATAATCATCAACAAAATATTGCTTTTTCAATAGAAATTAACAGAAAAAAGCTAATAAAAATGTATTTTTACAAAAAATAATGACAATTCTGTACAAATATGAAACATAAAATAAGTGCTACCATCAATATTCACCGCTTTTAAAGTAACTGGCCTTATTCAATAAAGTCCAGTCAATTTGTGATAGCTGAAGAAACATGTGTCTGGAAGGTCCATTCACTGGTTAATCAGTAGTTTTTATTTCATGTTTCATATTTTTATTCAACTGTCATCGCTTTATAGAAATCAGTTTCAACTTTAAAGGTGTTCTTTTTCTTTTTCTTGTAAATTCCTTTGTTAAAAGAGCCACATTTTGTTGATCCTGACTGATTTGTAGAAGCAATAAAAAGGGTCAAACATCCAGAGGGCTGAATACTTTCTACAGTACATCCTGAGCGAGAGTCTGAGGCGTAACACGGAACAACTAGGCGTCACATTTCACATTTAAAATGACTCCATCAAAACAAGACCAGATTGGAGAACGGTATCATTTTTAAAGGGAAATACATTAACGGGAGTCAGCTTACCGAAAAGACGTCGGGAACAGTTCCTGAACGTACAAGTTGCATATAGATCCGGCCCAGTTGGTCAAAAAACGTCCGCCAATGGCTAACGAAGTGACAGCGATGGCATTACCTGGAAAAGACAAAAAAAAAATAAAAACTTACAAGAAGAAGAAGAAGAAGAATTACTTTATTCATCCCAGCAGGGAAATTATTTTGCAGTTACAGCAAGAATTTTTTATACGCAGATTAACACACACACGACGGGAGCTGCGTCTGCAGGCAGCCAGCTGAGCCGGCGCCATTTTTGAAGGAGGACATGCGGCAAAGGTCGTCGGGACCGGGAGTCCAAATGTGGGGCGTGCTAACCCCCTGCGCCACCACAGCACGCCCCAAGTACGTTAGAGAGGCTATAATATCATGAATACAAAGCATAGATATTCACATCCTTTTTTTTTTCTTTTTTTTTTTTACCCCTCCAGGGGGTCTTTTGTGGGCTCTAGTGTCCCTTATATAAAAGTAGGCTGACAGGAAATGGGGAGAGAGAGGGAGGAAGACATGCAGCAAATGTCGGTGGGTCCAGGAGTCAAACCCACGATGGCCGCGCCGAGGACACAAGGCCTCCAAATATGGGTCGCGCTATCCACTACGCCACCACGGCACACCCCCCTTCACATTCTCTTTTAAAAAGGGTTTGTTTGGTTTGCTATCGGTTGCTAAGTGACTGATGATGATGTTGGTGGACGGCTGGTGACGAGTTTTACCCAGAATACACTTGGAGACAATGTGGACGATACACTTGTAATTTTGTGTGTCATAAAGTTAAATGTAAGAGTGAAAATAAAGCCAGTCATGTAGTACAACATTTTATTCAATATTTTACACCCACTATGTCACTAAAATTAGTCGGTCTTGCAAAGTTTTAGCTACCATGAGTCAACAATGACTGGCAGCCTACTATATAACCTACTGGGGCACCAGGCTATTTTATCCTACATACTCCCAGCTTTCTCCAGCTCTCATCAGACGTGATAAAGGCTTGGATCTTTGACATCACATTCTGCCTCCCATCCGGGACCCCCCTAGGCCAGGGCAGGGGGCCCACCACCTCCCATGCCCCCTGAAGCTCCGCCCCTGTATAAGTAAACATTTTTTAAAATAATTCAAGTTTTGGTTAGGAAAATGCAACCATGCAACGTAAAAACAAGTCAGAATGAAGTAAGTTATATATATATATAAAACTACCGGGTTAATAAACAGTTCGTAGAGGCTTTACTTTGAGGTACGGCGAGGATCAAGAGGCACAGAAATCCTCCGATCACAAGTGTGGTGATCAGTGACGCTTTTCTCCCGACCGCCTCCAGCAGCCAAATGCAAATAATGTGAGCCGGTACTTCAGAGAGCCCAAACAAGGCCTGAGTCAGGAAGATGTCCAAGCCAAAGTTTCCCACATTCAGCGAAAGGCAGAAGTAGGTAACAGTCAGGGAGAACCTGCGGAAAACAAAGACATTCAAACATTAAGTTGTCCTACTTCTAATTTTTTCTTTAGATATCACAACTCCACAGGAAATGTGTTGCGCAGTATAACTTACCATGCCAAAATGATGGTAAGGAAATACTTCCTCAGCACAGGAGACTTAATAAGACATATTATGCCTCCCTTTTGCACATTTTCTTTGATAGTAATCTGTAATGGACACGACATCATGTTAACAGTTGCATGATTATAACTAATCACCTCGTATGAAAACTTTTCACCTGTTCTAATTTGCTGAGTTAGTAAAAACAAGACCTTCATTGCAAAAGCAACAATATTCCACATTTAATCAGATTGTGTTAACAAACTTCAGTGTATTTTGATTAAGATTTTTATCTGATCACATCGTACTCAAACTTGATCTGACTTTATTTTCTAAAGTCACGAAGATGTTCGTCACAAGGCACTGAACTGTCCTACGACGTTTTCATTTCTTTACGATTATTGTACTAAACCCGTTTGACTTTTATTAAATGACACTTATTGTTGTCTGTTTGGAGACAGACAGAGACAGAAAGACAAACCTTTTCCAGGAGAGAGTCTGAAACTTTGCGTTTGTTAATGGCCGCCACTTTGATGATCAGCTCTTTAGCCTCGTCTGTCCGTCCCCTGTCCAACAACCATCTGGCTGACTCTGGAATAAACCTGTGAAAAATTAAATAGATACTTTCATTAGTCTCCTTTATTGTTCATCTGCCTCATATGTCAATGTCGTATGAAGATATAGAACCAGGAGGCTTAAACGCCAGTTTCACGTTTTGACACATCAGATACTGTTGTACGCGCACTTTGATCTCCAAAGTGACTCTGACAGAACTTTGAAAGGTTTTATGTTTAGAACTACTCAAGATGTGTTTCAGATATGGCAACATGTGTTGAAAGACTACGTGTAACAGCAGCTTTATAAGCTAAACATGCATCAATCAGTTGCTCGGAGACGGGGATCAGACAACTTTCCCTTAATGGGTCTGACCTGTGATCAGTGTGTTGAAAGCTGAAAATGCTCATTTCTTTATTCCTGCTCCCACTTAAACACACCATCCAATAGCACAACAGCATGTGCATTGACACATTTTTGTTTTTAGAAAATAAAGTCAGATCAAGTTTGAGTTTACAGTATTCGCGGGTTTTCCTCTGTAACTCCAAATTACTCACAGAGTTTTGAATAGAGGATATCTGAAATATTCTAAAGAAAATGCACCTCTAACTTAAATACATACAAACAACTTGACATGCTATTGGCTGGTGTTTGCGAAGCAGCCAATCCAGGAGCACCGTTTATTTTCTTGTTGGTGATTGGCTGAACCACCAAAAGGAGAGACAATGTAGATGCTAGCTTCTGCCATAGCGCTAAAACAGTTTCCACTGTGTGTATTGATGCATATTAAGGTATAATTGCTTTCTGAACTATTAATTATTTTTAGTCTTGGTTTCAACTATGTGCAGATCTTAGCTATGTGTGGGTGGCTGTTGTCCCTAACAAACAAGAACACCAGGAATCCACATACACAAGGATAATCTTGTAAATCAATTGTTTTCTGTTGGTTTGAAAATAAATCAGAGAGCATGTAGCACATTTCCTTCTCTTTCAAGAGTTGTAATAATTAGAAAAAAATGTAAATTGCTGGTCGGACCTTGAGCGGAAAATGTGGAATTACGCATCGAGCCAGAAAACGCTAAAATACAAACATTTTTTCCACAGACCATATGTAAAAGGCGATCACAGTAAACGGAGCAGCTGTGACCAGTTGAGCCAGTCTCCAGTCTCTGATGAAGTAGATCATGCCACCCAGGATGGCCTGTCCAACGGCACCACATAGCTGAGTGATGCAGGCTCCCCAGGACCGTTTGGACACGCCGATCCATTCGGTGCCTAAAGGCACAAAACATATAAACACTTTGATTGTGGAAAAAAAAACCCTGAAAGAAAGAATAATGTCACAGGCAAGATAGTCTTGGCATAGCCTAGTGGTTACAATAAATTACAAGTTGATAGCAATAGATGCCTTTACGAGGCATCAGTGGCATGCCCTTTACTACCAGCACCTACCAGCAAGGCTCTACTCAGTTCAGGTGGTTTTCCGTTACAACTGAATAACAGCTCTAGGAAGTGGGGTTGTCATATACTTGGGCGGCCAAAGAGTCCAAAAAGTAGTGTGACGTGATCGGTACGCAACACAAACGCAACACAACAATGGAGGACATGGAAGCAATGCTGGAAGCAGTGTGCAGCTTCTTGTCAAACTCAGCTGCTGTTGTGAGTTTTTTTAAAATTCACTTTGAAATGCCTTGTTGCTGAAATGTCCTATACAAATTAAATTTTATTGATTGATTGATTGATTGATTGTCATGACCAACTGTTGGATGCTCCAGAAACTGTCTGTGATCTATTAGCTCCTCTTGGGATGCCACGATAGAGCCCTCTAGTGTCCATTTTGGAAATGACAAATCGTTGTAGCTTGAATTATTTCCAGATTTCTCATCTCTAGTATGTATGTCTACCACATTACATCCTGGACAAGTCAATCCCTTATTGTTTTTGTCAGAGTCAATTTAGGAGAAAAAAATATTATAAAATAAACTTTACTTAGGATGACGCCGTTTAGTCGATAGCCTCCATATCCAATTCCCGCCACGAACTGGGAGGCCAAATATAAAGGGTAGGTCGGACATAACCCAGTTGTTACAGAGAAGAGGAGCATCAGAACTACGGGGATCTGAGCCGCTCGTTTACGGCCAAACCTGAAACACACGTATTAGTTAACACATGGAAATGTAGAGTGTGGAAATACAACACCGAAGAAATTTCTCTTCAAAAAAGTGCTTAGTTCATGAAATGCTCACGTTCTTTCTGTTCGACATTACTGTTTTGAAAACGTGAGCTCGATGAACAACAGCGAAAAGAGACTTCCTTCCGCCATTCGGGTTGAACCCAACGCGTGGAACCCGTCGGCAGCCGCCACGGCCTTGAAAGTTTAACATCTTCCAACTTTGTCCTTGTTCGCACGTTTGTGTGTACAAGCTCAACATTTCATTGGCTAAATTTCCCCATGTGTTGACTTACGACTCAGCGAAAGGTCCAAGTAAGAGACAACCAGCGAGGATGCCAGCCATCAGCACTGTCTGCGCAATGCCCAACAAATGAGCCTGGTCACAGACGAGGTCAAACTGGACAAAACAAAACAATTAGAGATACATTGGAACTTACTGAGTGAAAGAGGTTTATCGCTTACATCAGTAACTATGGTGGATTCATACAGCATGCTGCCATAAACCCATCCATCCCTGCAGCCTGTTGTCTCATTGAGGCCGAACTCCCTGATATCCTGGATGTCCCAGTCCACAGGGACGAACATCCGACAGCGGCTGAAGCTCCCATCCTCCTCCCTGGGCACGGTGAGGTTCAGCTGCTCCTCTGTGGTCAGGTTAGGAGCTGCTCCCAGGACCCAGTCCGTGTTGCAGTGGCGCTCCGGGTCGGACTGGGTGAAAATTACGCTCGCAAAGTGGAAAGGCAAGATGAGGTTTGGGAAGCAAAGAGCAAAGAGGATGGTCTTCTGAAACAATCCAAACTCTCCTATGTTACGCAGGATTTCCCCAAAATCAGCCATGGTCAGGGCGCAGACTTGCACTTCGGTGATGCTGCAAGGCAATGACCTTTAAACAAAGAGCCCATTAATGTTTAAACCCATGCAAGCGTGATTCAGGAAAGATGAGACGGCGCTTTCACTTAGAAGCAGTATTCCTGGTATTTTTTTTAAACCAGATTTATATCATCCTGGCATCTCTCACTGGATGCCATCCTAAAATCATTTTTGGTTGTACAGGGTTGAGTTTTCTGAACAAAAGATTAAGCAATCTGGGAAACATACTGACCAAAACAGCAAGTAGAAGTCCTCAAGTTTGAGCTTTTCCTAGCACAAATACTTTACTTAAACGCAGACAAAACAACCGATTATCTCCAGGTTATAAAAAGTGTTCTATTTTTTTTTTTTTTACTGCGTGCTGACTCGTCAAATCATGACGGTCAGTAGTCTTACCTGACATCTGTTAAATAACATTTTGGACTTTAGATACTTTATTTATAGTTTGAAGGTTTGTAAAGCTGTCAGCAATAAAAAAAAAAGATATTTCATTTTCATAGGTGTAGAGAGGCACATTCTCTTAATTTAGCCACTCCTGCTTTCTCTAAGGAAGCAGGAGTTTAATCTGTCTGAGAGTGGACTCAAATTATTCTTTAAATATGTAATGTTTTAAAGTAGCAAGCGGTCAAAACTCCAGCGATGTAACGTCGACTGTTTTATTGCCAGACACAAGTCATCCATCCGGGTCGTTACGCAACCAGTCAATAAGTTACTATGAAGTCAGTTTGAGATTAAAAATGGTAGAAAATGTACATGTGCATAAACATTTCAAGATTAGGTTATACACAGTCTGTGAGAAGCATTTCAGGGTTACCAGGAAGGATAGATTTATGTTTTATTCTAATTAAAACTCACAAAGTCATCCTCCCTGTGTACTGGGAAACATAGATCAGCTCTTAACATTACCCTATGGGTAGAATATATTTTGTCCCTGACCCCAAAATCCTAACAGAGAACACAATTTATTTTACATTTTAAAAAATGTTAGTTTGTATCTTCTTGATTTATTGAACTTGATGCTTCCAAATTATTCTGCACGGAGAACTGATCGCTCGCCCGTTACACAAAACCTGTCCGTTCAGCAGGCTGCAGAACAAACGACTCTTCCGACATCCTCTCCCAGTTGGTGGATTTGAGCACGTAGGCTTAAACTTAGGATCCAAAAAAAGCAACAACAACAAAAACAACAAAAAGGTTTTCTGTCATTTAGAGTTTGGTTGATTTTCTGGTGTGGATTTCAGCCACGAAGATCTCACGTCCAGTCTTCTCGTTGGCCAAATCCCTGTAGGTCAAAAGGACACTAGAGTGAGACAGTGAAATTGATAAATCTTGTAAACGATAGGGCCAACTAAGCTTTTTTTTTTGTAAGATTTTTTCCACTTTCATTATATCATGGAGTAGCTATCAAAAGCTTGGACACACCATTTCAAGGGTTTTAGAGGGTTTTGTGAAAAGAGAAGCAATGATAAATTGTTTCAAAATATGTGTTAGTATATGTTTGCACACCCTAGACTTATTATTTACTGTAGTTGCACCTTCACTTTTTTTTTTTTTAGCTGGAGTCTATAAACACCACCAATTGGTCACAACGTATTCATAATGCTGTAGATGTTTTTGTTTGGTCCCTTCTCCTGAGTGATACCTTTGCGCAGTGAGGTCTTCTTGATCGACCTCTATGGAAGCCGTGTCTTTAGCCGAAGGCGGCAAACGTGGAAATGTTTGGAGATTTTTACTTATTTATTTCAGTTCCCTAAATTGATGGCAGATGTAAACTCTGAAAGAATGAATGTCGAAAAATGAGTCAAAAGGTGCAGTAAAAAAAAAGTATAAGTTGCGGCGTTGTGCAACTTATACAATAAACTTGGCTTGTGTTGTTGTTGAGAGACTTCAAAAGGGGTATGTACACTTTTAAGAGCACGTATATTTCAGTTTTTGTTCCAATCTATCTCCAAATACTCCAAAATGTTAAGTTGTTTTAGTGTTTGTATTCAGAACTCTATATACTTAATGTTTCAAGAGATCACCAGCTGTATCTCGTGTTGCAATCCCTGCAGCCTGGAGTTTTATATGGGCCACCCCAAAACTTAAAAACACTTGGGTGCCTCAGATCACATGGGTTACACACACACACACACACACGCTACTTCCTGCACCTGAGGAAGTAGGTGCAGGATATGAGCTCACCCGTTGCTCTTGCCATCAGTGGTTGAATCAGGAAGATCTTTTCTGCTGGTCTCAGGAAGCAGGAAGACCAGCGCTCCGCTTAGCACAGCCAGGCTGCTAAAGACTATGATGGGAATGGACAGTGGCGGAGCTAGACTTTTATTTCTGGGGGGGCGAATGGGGGGCCAGGGCTATCTGTAAGGGGTCCACTGACTATGACAATGACAATACAGTAAAAGTACTTTCATTCACATACTATATATAAATAAAGACTCATGAAATGAGATTTGCTCATGTAATTTGCAGTTTATTATCAATGCATGCCACACAAAGCATAAGTGGACATTAACCTCTAAATGACACCATTGTAACAAGACAAGACTTACAATGAGAATGCAGTGTCACACAGTTCACAATTACAATATCTCAAAAAAGAAGGTTGTATGTCATGGAAACTGTTATTTAATAGATGCTACATGTGCATTTTATTTTCGAACTTAATGCAGCTATGACCAAATGTACTGACTCCTAAACTATCATTGGTACAAGTACCAGTCGGTGAAGACCCAAATCATGACGAGAAACACAAGACTTCTTCATGCACTCATAAAAGTAAAATCCTTCGGTTGTTGTGAGATGAAGCAAAATATGTTACAAAGTCATCCATGTTGAGGCCCCGTGCCCTCCTTGACTCTATGCTAAGTGTTCCAATGTGACTTAGCCTGGCATCAGCCATTGTTGTCCTTAGGTAACTTTTAATTAATTTTAAAGCAGAAAAGCTTCTCTCACAAGAAGCAGTACTAACTGGACTAACTACTGCAATCTTGCAAAGTCTGAATAATTCATGTAAAACCTCTTTATAAGGTTCAAGAAACAGAATAAAATCAAGCAAAGTAGAAGGTGTGCCTAAATCACTCTTTATTCTCTGATCAAGCAAACGCCTTATTTGGTGCACTTCATGTTTCAGGTCATCTAAATCTGACTCAAAGATATGTCCAAAAGCAATCAGAGGCTCCTCATTCAAGAAAGTTGCACTTTTGGGGTTTAGGGACTGCACTCCTTGCATGATCTCACAATTTTTCTTTGAAAAACGCCTCTTTAACTCCGCTATGAGACAGTCAAGCACCTGATTAAAGAGTGGTCTGGGGAAGCCCTCGTCATCACATTTTCTCTGTCCTATAGTGCTCATTACAAGTGAGTCAAGAAATTTTGAACTTAATCTTGGATTTCTTCTGTCAATTTTTACACTGATTTTGCTCTTCTCAGCAAGTTCCTCAACCTCTTTCCATAGTTCATCAAAGTACTTTTCATTTCTGTAGTCCTGGAAAGTGTCTATAAGAGCACCTACTAGATCTACAGCTCTTGCTAAGTCAAGAGTGCTGGACTGAAGCATGTCGGAAAGACATTTGGCATCACCAAGCACTTTACAAAAGGTAACCAAAAGACCTAAAAATTGGATATCTATTTGAAGAAGCAGGCCCCTTGCCTCCACTGTTCTTTCGCCATTTCTTTCAAGTGCAATATCCTGCAACAATCTCAGAACTGCTGGAAGTCTGTCTCTCATGGTACGGCATGCCGTATACCTGCAGGCCCACCTCGTATCTGAAAGTGCCTGGAGCTCCCTGGGTTGTTCTGCTGGATACAACTCTTTCTGTACGTCAAGCCACCTCAGATGAACATAAGAGCCAGACACAAAGTTATGAAGCTGCTGTAGAAGTGCAAAAAAGTCAACGACCTCAGGGACTGCTTTGGTAGCATCAACAAGGACTAAATTCAAGCAATGTGCGTTACAATGAACATAAAATGCAAATCTGGCATTGCTCTGAATTCTGGCAGATACACCAGAATGCTTCCCACTCATGACGGATGCACCGTCATAACCCTGTCCCACTAGGTTATTCCTGTAGTCCAGACCATGTTTCTCAAGACAGCTAATGATCATTGCACTAAGACCTGCTGCATTAAGGCTTTCAGCTGCCTGGAAACATAGGAAGCTTTCGTGGATGACACCATTGTAATAATATCGTACAACCAAAGACATTTGTTCCTTTTTTTGCAAGTCTTTTGTTTCATCTGCAATAACACTGAACACTTCACATTCCTTCACTTCTTTTATGATTTCAGTCTGTACCATCTCTGCTAAGCCCTGAAGAATTTCATTTTGGATTTGATGACTTGTGTATTTTGCATTGGCACATCCTCTAAGCTTTTTTTCAATTAACTAACTGATCATGCTTTGCTATTTCATCCAATATAGCCAAAAAGTTTCCCTTATTTCTAGAGTCCCCAGACTCTCGATGACCCCTTTGAGCAATATTTTGTGTTGCAGTCAAAAGAAGAACATCGGCTATTGTTTTAATATAATAACGGTTTTCTTCCACCACTTTTTTCCGGTTTGTGTTTATAGAATTTAGCATGGTTGTATTTCCCTCATTAGCCCTTTTATATTGACTCCATGCATACATTGCATTTACATGGTGCTCTAACTTTGAGTGAAGCTTAAATCCAGACTCCTTGGACAATGCCTTTTTCCAATTACTGAAGCCGGAATGCGAAGCAAAGACACTATCTGGTGCATTAGGCAAAGAAAAATGCCTACAGGCAAAGCAGTAGGAGGAGTCTTTAATAACAGAATATTCTAACCAAGAATAGTCTTTGTACCAGGAGCTGTGAAAAGTTCTCTTTCTTGTTCCATGCTGAGTTCTGGGGAAGTTTGTCAAACTTGGCTGAACAGGGCCCTGTTCTTTTGACTTTGAAATATCTGGAATACAAACACAATGGTTATGTACACATAATTTACATGATCATTATGTCATGTAAATTGTGCAGCTACTAAGCAGGTCTTAGTGTAAGTAAAATTACCACTGGGTCCTTTTGGAAAAGCAAAAGGAGTGCTGGACACTGCTGAGAAGAGATCAGTGGTATCTCCTGCAATTGCCCCTTCTGGCTCATCATCATCCTGGTCAGGCGCAGAGCTTTCTGTGTTTTCAGACTCCTCCTTTGATGGAACTACGTTGTAAAAACAGTACATTAACATAATTGAACCAACAATTAAAGAAACACATTAGCAGAAGCCAGCAAGTAAAAATAACCTAAAACGGGGCAGGAATTTGACTGTTTCTGTAGATACTCTGACCTGGTGATGGTGGATTGGTGTTTGCCAGACTTTCTTTCTCGTGACTGTTCTCAGGACATGAGCTACCAGGACTGCTGATGTCAGAGCTGAACCCTGTTTGATCTGTGCCTGATTTGCTTCTTTTTATAAAGAAGCTGTCTATCCTGCCTCCCTGTCTTTTCATTCTCAACTGACCCTAGGAAAAAAAACAAGCCAGTCATGTTATGCCAAGTATCACTTCCTATTACTTAGTGTTAATAGATCCCCACTTCCAGTGTGTAGGTCAGGGGAAACAGACTGTGGCTGTATGTTCAGCATTCAAACTTCTCAGCTACTGGACCGACTAACCTGTTTTTGTTCATGATCATTATCGACTTTATTTATAAAGCACTTTAACAGCAGCCAGAGCTGAAATAAAGTGCTAAACATCAGCGATAAGATAAAAGAAAACATAAAAGAAAATGACAAAGCTAAACACATAAGAATTTAAATAAATTAAACATTTCATGGAAAACATAATAAAGCAAAAAGAGTAACAGATTAAATTGTCACAAGTTCATGCCCTTTCCTAGGGGAAACGGAACCTCTAACAAAGTGTTGCCGTTTCATAGAAAATGTTTAGAAAAGAATTAGTAAAAATAGCAAATGTCAGTGGGGAACTTGTGTGGAGTTTTTTCACTCATTTTATAGTACAAGCTGGCTCCATTAGCATTACCTTTCACAGGTAAGAAAGAAAGAACACAATTTTATGAACAGAATTTCTTGACTTTGTGGCCAAACGACAGCTTCTGAGCCAATAAATATTTCCCATGTAATTATATTGGCCAGAAGTAACTACTCTGATTTTTATTTTCTTAGTATAGCTAACATTTTTCATTCTGTATAGTTTTATTTAATGCGAGAGCTAATAAGAAATCGCTGTTAGAAAGAAAGAGCATTACAGACCAGAGGATTTTGGCAGGTCATATAATCAGGAATGTCGTGATCCATTCTGTCTGATAACACATGCACCACGTTGGATACTTTTTTTTTTACTTCCCGTATTTATCCTCCCGACATTGTTCAGGCAGACGTGAGTGGTAAACACACTGAAACACGTCAGCGTCAGCGTCTTTACAATACTTTTTGCTTCTGCGTGCATTACGAGTCTGACTGGCAGACGTGACGTATCATAGGAACTGGCCGACTCGCTCACTAAGTCGGCGTCTACGTATGTCTATAGCTGTAGCATTGATAGCTTGATGCTCGCAACTTATAGTAGTAACTCAACTACCAGAAACTATTTCCTGGCTGAGCACAAAATGTTTTTAACGGGGTTTTTTTATTGGTAGTAGTAAACCATTGTAAAACTTACCTTTGAAGTCAGATTATCCGTCTTGGAGTCAAATCGACTGTATTCCTCTTAGCTGTACAATATTTCTCTATCGTCTCTTCGCGGTTCTCCTTCTCTTCTTCTGTTGGGTCAACTCTGTTGTGTCCAAATGGTGTATCACAATAAACGTAAATGGTGCATATCGCCCCCTGCTGCTTTTGAGCAGTCACAACAGTCACAAGTGTCACAACCCATTGTGGTACATAGTGCTACCTACTGTGAAGGAATGACTGGGTGTCGTGACATGTCGATCATTTGGGGGGGCCGCTGGGGGGGCCAATCAGATGGCTGGGGGGGCACTGGCCCCCCCGGCCCCCCCTCTAGCTCCGCCTCTGGGAATGGAGTGGTGGTACACAGCCAGCATGTTGAGCAACGGCGACAGCAACCCTGCAACTCTAAAGGCAATGGAGCCCAAAGACACTGCAGTTTGCCTAACAGAACAGAGCATGTTTCAGTTGCAAAAATATACAATTATCATGTGTGTGTGTGTATATATATATATATATATATATATATATATATATATATATATATATATATATATATATATACAGTATATATATATATTTTATATATTTATATTTATTTTACTTTTTCATATGCCAGACCTGATAGAAGTAGGAAACAGTTCTTGAATGTAAACCAGACACACTGAGCCGGCCCAGTTCAAGAAGAACTTCCCTATGGTAACCAGGGTTGTCACGGCTACAGCGCTGTCTGAAATTCAGGTGAAGCAGAAGCATTTCTTACTGTGAGAATGCTCCACGATTATTCTCGCAGAGTTCGATTTAGCAGAGTTTACCTTGAGGAAAAGCCAGGGTTAAAAGGCAAACAACCCCCGCTACGAGGAGAGTTGATAAAAGCGATTTTTTCCGTCCCAAAAACTCCAAGAACCAGATGCAGAGGAGATGTGCCGGCACCTCGGAAATCCCGAACAGAAACTGGACCAGGAAGATGTCCAGACCAAACTTGCCCACGTTGAGAACGAGGCAGAAGTAGCCCAGGTTCAACGAAAACCTTAACATGTAAGACATTAATTATTTCATAAGTTGTCATGGAAATGTAAAGCAAATCGACGGTGCCTCACTTACCAGGCAAAGGATATGATGAAGAAATGTTTTATCAGCACTGCCGAGGTAAAAATCGTTTTGATTCCTCCACTTTCCACTTTTTTCTCCTCGCTTACCTGTCGAGCAAATGTAAATTCACTAAAATCCGAATGTCAAAGAAATAGTTTTGTTTTGGTTCAATTTAAATAGCCACATTTTCACTTAAATCCAAGTTGGTTTAGATAAATAAACTCCTGTATTTACTCATAATTAACACCGTCATGATGACAGTGCTGTTTTCATACTTTGCCAAACGCTCAGGTGCAGAGTAGTTAATTTTTCTTTGACTCTAGAAGTCAAATTTGGTTGAATATTATCTCAGATAAACTGGATGAACCTTGTCAAACAGGTTCTCTGGGATTTCCTTTTTATTGATCGCTGCAGCTATTTGGATAATAAAACAAAAGACATCAACGGTGACCCTAAAAAAAAAAAAAAAAAAGAAGAAAAAACTTCAAGCAGGTGGCCTCTGAAATGTTTCAAACAATAATTCACTTGATGCTGAAAATATTTGGATTTCAGATCGTTTTAGATTAAACTTCCCTCCTTACTATTCTAATGGAGGTGAAGGGGAGTGAAAAGAGCAAAATGTGCCGTTCAGCTTTTCTGATGTTTAACAGCTATGCACAGATGAGGACTAATTTGATAACAGGTACAGTAAAGAGATGAAGAAAACCTTCAAACAAATGGATCTTTTATTGATGTAGCCAAATCTTTTTGTTTTCGTTACATCGAAACTCCACGTAAATTTAATTGGGACAAATTTTGTGCCAAGAAACTAATGATCATCTTTATATAATTGTGACCGAAGTATTTTTTTTTTTTTTATTTATATTCTAAGTTGATCAGAGTTTCCAGGAACCTCTAAAAAGTATTCCAATTGTAGTAAGTAATTACCGGGGGTATAAATACAACGTGACACAGGCAACCATGAAATGATGGGAGCTTTACGGCAACAAACACTCCAGGTGTGTCAAAATGAAAGACCAACATGTAGAGAAGAGCCTCCGGCCTGTCAGAGGATCTGGGCTTGAATCCAGTGGGTGGAGCGATCCAAAATATCAATATCGATGCCATGTTGGTATCGCATCAAATCGATACTAGCCTGGAAAGATCAATACTTTAGTTTTAAATTCCTTCTTGAAATTGCATTGTAAATTCTTAACTCTAAAAAAAAAACAAACCCAAAAGGTTTGCTTTGATTTTCCTAAAAGGATAAACAATATATTGATAAACAATGCACACAAATCTTTTGTTTTTCTGTTGTTTCTGTTATTCATGTTAATATGCTACTAACGCATTTTGTAGACACCTTTAAACTTTATCAAAATTCTGCAGGTTTAAATAAAAATAATTAAAAGGAAAAACCACAGACATTTCTAAAGGTCAGAGGTTTGATGGTGCATCATACTTAAAGTACTGGAGTCGATATTGGCGATATCCATATAACGTATCGCATTTATATTTTTCTACCATCTCCGGTCATTTTATATTTACACCCCAGAGATGCAAAAAGTCAGATTATTATATAAAATTCCTAAAAAGTCTGATCAACTTAAAAGTGTAAAGATAAATTTAAAAAAATGCTTAGACTAACTTTTTATTGGTGCCAACAATTGTTTTTTTGTTTTTTTTTTATTGAATAAATGTAGTCAAATTAAAGTTTGCATTTTTCTGGACTATTCAGAATAGAATTCTGCAACAATTTCTGTTAATGAAAGAGATACAAAAATGAGTTTATGCTTTTTGCACAGAAGGAGTTAACAAATTTGTCCCATTTGTCCCTGTCAGTAAGTTGATGAGGGCACTCAGGGGCTTTTAAATGAACATCAACACTGACTGGTTGATACGGAAACCAGAGAAAACATCGCAGAGGCACAGAACAAAAACACACGCTGCAGCTTTGATACAGTCTAGTGACTGAAGTTAGGATTTTTTTTTGTTGGGAAATTAACAGTTTGAGGACAGGCAAGATACTTTAGCCCTCCCGCGGTCTGGAAGGTGGAGCTTACGTTCAGCGCTCGTGAGCCAAGCCAGCGGTTTGGAGTTTAAGGTCGACTCGTACGTTGACGCCATATTCTCCTAAAATGAGCCTCCATAAAAGGGTTTATATACATGCCAGTGCAGGGCGACCTGCTCTGCAGCAGCACCTCCAAGGTGACGAGCGCAATCTGCACGCAAATAAAGAGGTGTGCGACAAGGCGCCGTGGCAGCGCGCCGGGTGAACACGTTAGGCACGCATCCCCCCATGCAAGCCTCACCATGAACCTAGCTTTAGCGCGACACTCGGGAGGAACGCAGCAAATGTTCCTACAGTGGGGAAGGTTTGTTCCATCAGACCGTCAGTTCCCAGAACCACACACACAAAAAAATGCCTCGTAAAAGCGCATGTAACCAGTCACAGACTGCGGGAGGGTTAAAAGTATGAACGTTATGTACATCTGCATTTTGGGTATAAATTCCTGTTGCTACTCAGGTATGTTAGGACATGTCACTAGTTTTTTAAAGACACTAGTTTCCCATAAGTGTAGACCAGATTTCACGTATACAGCCATGACTCAGTATTCATTTGCGTTGTATGTGGTAGCAGCTAAATTGCAGTGAAGTACAGAAAGACCTTCAAAATAAAACAACAAAAAAATTTTATCCACTGCATAGAAAAGGACAATCCCAACAGATATGAGAGTAAGCTGCCCCTATAAGCTTTATTTGACTTTGGAAGAACATTTCCAGGTTTTGAGCATGCATGCCTCCACAGAAGTTCACTCGTAGTCAGCGTGTAACATGAGTCACCTCGGACTCGACACCCGTCACCAGCATTCAGGATTCTCTGCAGCTGTCAGGTCATCAGTTGCCACAAGGTTGAATTATTTCTTACAGGAAAAAAAATGGATAGCAATCATCCTACACGTCAAACTGTTGATGAGTCGGGTTTTTAGTATTGTAACTTTCTGCAGCAGGTTCCTAAAGATGCCTATTTCTGCTGGTTGACCTTTGATGAACTCCTTTTTGGAGGCGCACGCACAAAAAATTTTAAATATAGCAGTTTTATGCAAAAACAAAGTAGCAACAAACAGCAACCGGTGGTGAAATATGATGAAATAGACAGCACTATTGCATAGAAGAAGAATATTAGGCAGAGCTCAGTGAGAGAAAATAAACCTGTGTGCACTACATCAGAAAATACCAGTTGATAAAGTATTTCATAAAAAAGATAAAGAAAAGAATTGAAGCCGCTGCTGCTCACATGAGAATAGTTTTAACAGTGCTGAAATCCTTGCTGATGTTTTCCGATTCTTTACACCATTTCTGACGCTTCGTACAGGAGTCTGGATCCGAGAACTTTGCTGCGATGCGTTTAGGTACAGTATCGAACTTCAAGGGACACTCTTAGATTTCTTTGATATGTTATTTTTTTTATGAAGAAAGTAATTTCTTCGTTTACCAAACACTCGGGGGAGAGGGAAGTTTACGGTAGCTAAGGCTGAACTTTCAGTTTCAGTGTAGCAGAAAGCGCCGCGTGACAGTGGCACGACACTCTCGAGCTTTGTGGCACAAACTGATTTTAAAAAACAGAAAGAAAAGAGAGAAAAAATAAATACAATTTTAAAAAAAAAGGCCATCAGTTTCCAGTACTGGCAGGAGATGGTTTGGATTGTGCTTGTGTACGCGGAGGAGGACTAGAAGGAAAACAAATTAGGAGCTGATAATAGTTGATTGCATTTTTCTCTCCCGTTAAACTCTATAAGCGCACTGTAAACATTTCAAGTGTGGTTCCTGTGATGAGCTGAGCCCCTTGGTGTGGTCCTCGTGCATCCTGCAGTAGAGTCACACTCCTGCCAACCTCACTCCTCCTCCTCCTCATCATCATCCTCAGTCTCCTCTCTTTGGCAGTAGTGGGTCCTTGGAGTTGACTACAATGCAGCTGTGCAAAACCCATACGTTTCAGTCTTATTTCGCCAACTCTGCTCCACTTAACTGATGCTGAGCTGCGCAAATCCAATCAGCTTTATATCGTCGGGAATTTCGGACTCCTCCACACCAGATGCCTGGAAACAAACAAAAACCATGATTTCTGCTTCATGCAGGTTTCAACTACCTCTAATTTAAGACTCAAAATATTTTTACGGTCATCGAGAATGAAATTTAAGGCCTATATTTCCAGCGAAACATACAAACGTCATCCAACCAACTTGTGATAAATTTGCTCTTGCCATTGACAGATGTAAAAAAAAAAAAAAAGCTAGCTAGCTAAAAAGTGTATGCTAGCAGCTAGTTAGCGGTAGCCTCAACGTCCTGAGTCACAGAATGCAATGAAGACGTGTGAATGCGACTCAAACGTTTGGCTGTCAGAAAAGTCCCACAAGAAAAAATAAACTGTACATACAACATTACATAGTTCTATCAACACAAAATTTAACACTTGGGATTAACATATTAAAGGCAAACGTACCTTTTTGAGACATTTTAAGGCCTTAATTTTAGATTAATTAATTTAAGACTTTTCAAGGATGCAGAAGTGTATCTTTGGGGCTGTTAGTGGCGGTCTGAAAAACTATGTCCGGTCCTAAATCACAATTTAAGTATGGGGGCTTGCAACTACAGACGGTTTATGTAGATGGATGCTTGTTTATATTTTTGTTGACGTGATTTTCATTAGCTGTGTGTTTCCATTAACCATAAAATTGCACAAATTGGAATTGCGAGAATAAGTTCGTTCTTGAAACACACAAACTTTGAAAAAAAAAAAAAAAAAAACTCGCATTCAAAAGTGTTTACGCAAGGATGAGGTCGTTTTTTCAGGAGTATTTACATTGGTGTTTTTCGCAAAACTGCTAACTTTTTACATCAAGTCGGTTTGCATACAGCAGCAACCCGTTTATCAGCACTGGCATCCTCGGTCAATACGCCGCTGGTTCCACCAGGTATGTATATGTGGACTGGTACAAATAAGAAAATATCTTCTGAAATTTTGTTGATTTAGGCCCTGATAGCAAAACGTTTGGACAATACTGTGTTAACCCAACGGGTTGCACTGTATTTCATTTAGTGGTATCAAAATAAATAAAAATGCATGTTGCTTTTCTGATTTATTTAGACAATAACTTAAAACCGGCACCGCTTCCCCTTACACTACAGTGAACCCTTGTTTGTCGCGAGGGTTAGGTTCCGAAAAGAATCGTGATAGGCGAAATCCGTGAAGTAGTTACCTTTATTTTTTACAATTATTATACAGCATAATTAAATACTCTACATTGAAACCAAAGAACCAAACCTTTTATCAGGCCTAAGCATTTTTTTTTACAAATAGAACGCTTTCTTACAAATAACTACAGTAAAATAATTATTTTAGTCATCAATATGAAGTACAGTAGGACAAATTATGACTCGCGTATTTCATTGTTCCTCTGACTGTGACGCTGAGGCCTGACTCCGCTCTCTAGTGGCTTTTTCTTCTGAAGCCTGTGGTGCAGGTGTGTTTTTTCGAGAGAAGAACACAGTTATTATCGAGAGAAGAACATAGTTATTATCGAGAGAAGAACATAGTTACATAGTTAGTTGTTGTCGCTCTTTTTTTCTTCTGGGCAAAAATATTTGCCAAAATTTGCCAAGCTGTATTACATATATTTAAATACCGTAACGTTATTGGCACACAGGTAGAGAAGAAGCGCGGAGACTGTTTAGCCAATCAGGACGCAGAACACAAAGCACTGTGGAAAAAAAAAAACTGCACAAAAAACTCCGCGAAGCAGCGAGGCCGTGAAAGGTGAACCACGTTATAGCGAGGGTTCACTGTACTTTGTCAATTACACATCAAATACTCAAACTAATGCATGCTCTGACTGTACAACTAAGCACTTAACTCTGAAAAAAGTAATTTTTTCAGGTTAATCCAGGTTACTCCTGGTAAAAATCCATATAATTATTGAAGCAGAATAAAGTCTCTTGGCTTACCAGTTTAAAGGTCACATTTTTGTTACTCTGAGGATCATCAACAATCTTCTGCAAATTGGCAGCAACTAAACAGAGGACAGAAAAAAAACGATTAACAGGAGCTGGCTTAAAAGCACAGACAAATACTTCAAATATTATTGAAGCAAGAGCTGTAAATATGTAAAAACGTATCACAGTGAATAAAGTCGTCAACCTACCAATGACCAAGTCCCTCCCATCAACCAGACCGGCTGAGACCATCTCCTGAGAGACGCCATCAGCAGAGTCTGCGGACAGAAACGACGTGAGTGGCTTCGAGCAGGATGTGACAGAAAGACCTCTGCGAGTCTCCTACCTCTGCCACTCATGAACTCAAAACGGATGTCATTGAGCTCCTTCTTGTTGTTCCTCAGTCTGAGGACGAGGCTGATGGGAACGCTGGAGGCTGCAGGATCCTGAAGTAAAAGTCAAATAATTTAAAGCGTGAATGTTTACAAGCAGGAAACAACAGTTTAAATGCAAGTTTCATATTAATTCGGGACATTTGATGAATTATTTGGGCCATTCTTTGAACCCGCAGGACAGTGATCTCAAACACACATTAATTGGTGTAAAAATGGATGAGGTGTGCCAACATTAAGCTTCTAGTGTGGCCCGGACCGCAACCCGACTGAAATAATAAACCGTTTTTGTTGTGTTATTATTCCACTCTGCAAAAGAACTGCTAGAATTCATTCTTAAAAGTCCCAAAAATCACAAGATTTTTTAACCAGGAATCAACCAAATCCTACATCTCAATGTAAAAACTACACTTTATCCTTACCGTAAATTCTATTTTTTAAGTAACAATAAACCCTGTACAATGTTATAAGAAATATTAACTGAAAAGCAAAAGAATAGCGATATAATCAGATAGTTGCTTCACACTAATTTGTTGAGAATATACAGTACAGCCAGAATATTTGTCCTTGCATAATAAATATGACAACAACAACTAAATATTTTAGTAATTATTCTGACGATTAATTGCATAAAAAATTGGCACATTCTTTCATTTAACCACTTAAGTCTTTTTTATACAACATTCAAACCACATTAAGAAAAGCAAAGGCATACAAAAATACATATTTTATCACTTTAAATGCAAAAATAGCCTTCCTTAAGTGAACTTGAGCCAGGGGAAGCTAAAACTACCACTTGAGGAGTTTTGTGTAAAACATATTAACAGACAAAGGTGTTTTATCCTCAATGCAAAATGTGTATTTATTTTGTACAATTTTTGGCTTATTTTTGCTTTAAATAATAGTTGTTGGGTTTTTTGTCAGAAAATTTCCTTTTTTGGTCCCTGCAAGCTCCATTTAACAATTTATTGATTAATCTAAATTAGTTGACAATCAAAATCAATAACCGATTAACCGCGAATCATGCTATTAATCGTTTCATCCCTGAAAATAACCAAATCATGAAAGTTTCTCCTGTTCATACCTGAACCGCAGGTCCGTGTGAAGGGCTCGCCGGCTGGGTGGCAGCCTGCGGCGGAGCTTCGTCTCCTGCTGCAGCCAGGTTTGCTGGTCTCTCGTGTGCAGCTCCGGGAGGCTGCAGATGCGTGGTGGCGCCATCTGCTGGCGGGAAAAGCTAACAGAAATTTGCAGATAAATTTGGGAGGTCTTTTTATTACATTCGATGTGGAAATAAATTACTGAATGAAAGAAATGAGAGTCATGCAGATCGCTGTGTGTCGGCATCGTGATGAAAATCAAGAGTGTTCGGGTCATGTCCACCACAAATACACTCACCTCCATGTTTTGGGAGCCGTCCTTCACTCTGGGTGACTGCAGAATGGACATGATAGATTATCAGGATGGAATACATGCGATTTGTCTTTCATCCCCCCACCAGTCCACATCCATAAACTGCTGGGAGTTTTATAGGATTGAGGAGTAAACAGGGAAGCAGGCCCAACGCCCAAACATTATTTAAAACTAACACTAAACAGAGATTTAAGCAGAAGTTCAGGCCAGTTATTTAAATCACTTTCAGCCATTGTAACCCCCCCCCACCTTGAATTAATACAAGAGCGAAACACATTCACTACGAGGGTAAAGGTTGTTAGAATCTGAGCGCCGTCTGCAAAAGCAGTCTTATAAAACCGAGCAGAGCGGCTGTCAAGCGGGGTCTCACCCTCAGGGCGGCCACGGCGGCTTTTCCCTCCTCGCTCTCCTCGTCCAGCTCGTCGTCGCTCCACTCCCATCCGCCGTCTTCCGTCTTGTGGAGGCGGCCACTCGAACCGGGCACGCGACGCACCTGCAGGACGCACCCCGATAAAGAGAAGCAGAGCTTACTGTGGACAGCTGTTTGAGCGTGTCCGAGGCCGATCTCAGCATGCGTCACACGCCATGGTTGTGAAACTGTGTCACACCCTTGTTAAACCAGTGCACCATAGTCACATAAAAAACACTTTTTTTCTGTAAACATTAAATTCATCTGTATTGGTAAAAAGTGCCAAACCTTTTTAGATCGGTCTGATATTGTGGGGCCTTTCATCAGTAGCTTTTCCTCCAAGTACTCGTTGTTCTGCAACAAAACAAAACAAAATAAATCTACATTTAAAAACATTCATTTCAAAAACTTGATAATAAATTGATTAGGGATACAAACAATCACTTGTGACCAACTATTAATCAATAGTTTATTAGGTTAAAATTTGTTCCAATCTAATAATCTAATTAACTAATGATGTCTGCTTAGACATTCTTTCAGTGTTGTAGTTTGGCATCCAGGCAGCAGAGGGCGCCGATGGAGCCAGTTGACAAAGGAATAAACATGGCGGCGGAGCCATATCAGCACGGGAAATGGAAACGGCCCAAATAGAGTACCGTGTGGGATGCAAGATACATTTTATGCGGTTTTGTTTTAAAATATAAATAGTCAGCAACTCCTTCAGTTATCACCTTATTACCGCTTCATCCCGCCGAGCCAAACTCGTCAAGTCTCCCGTTTTGGCCGGGAAACCCGGTATTTTTATCCCCTCATCCTCTGCCAGAAGCACCGGACGGCGACATTTCCCGTATTCTCGAGTTCAAAAGTTGACAGGAATGAGCCGAGTTGCATGACGGAGCAACGTCAACTTCCCAACTAAAAATTACGTGAGTAAATGCACTTCATTCTTTCAAGGGCAACCACAGACAATACTTCTGCATGAATATTCCTCTATTAATAGGGAATATTTTATTCTTTTCATCTTTTATTTTTCTATTCAGCAGTCTAACAGCTCCCTGTTTTGTGATATTTTATAAATATGTCTAACTTAAATAATATGAGAACCACAATTGTCTGTTCATTCGGTCAATATTTAATACAGCTGACACAAAATAATGTAAAATTTTAACTGTTTTTTTTTTTTTTAATTCAGCACATTATGAAAAATGTAGCCCTTTATATTGTAAAAAGACGGTCAGCCATCTTGATAGAAGAAAATGGCAGTTTATCATTTAATCGTTAGTCAATCGATAAGATCTATCAACTTTAGATTAACTCATTAATCAATAACTTCCATCCCTAATTCCTATGAATAAACACACAGCTCACCTTGGCTTTCGTAAAGAATTTGTGTTTCAGCAGCTCGGCAGCCGTTGGTCTGAAAAAGAGTCCGACAGACGGCTTTTCAGATGTTTTGGAACAAACGGAGCATCTGGTCAGAAAATAAGAGAGTCAAGAGACCAACTGACCTTTTCTCTGGATCTTTCTGTAAACACAAGGAGATCATCTTCCTGAATGACTTGCCGTATTTCTTCACCATTTCTTTGTCCGCAATACCCGTCTCCAGACAAGGAGGGTCGTTCTGCAGAGTTAGCATCAACACCTGGAAAGCACAAATATTCAGGTGATGACGACGCTGACGGGTTCATTAGTAATGCAAGGCAACTTTATTTATATAGCACCTGTCAGCCAAAGACAATTCAACATGCTTGTACAAGAAAATTAAAAACATTAAAAAATAAAAATAAAATATCAGGCAGATTAAAAATAAACATTAAAATGTTGAATATAGTGAATGAATAGAGTTTAAAAAAAATTAAAAATAGGCAACGTCTTGTGGGAACATGAGTCGTCTAATTTTAGCAATATTTTTTAGATGGTAGTATAATGTTTTTATAATAGATTTGATGTGATTATTAAAGTTCAGATCAGGATCCATGATCACCCCCAGATTCTTGGCTTTGTCAGAGCATTTTAATCCAACGGACTAAAAGGTGGGTGATTATTTTTAATCTCTGCTCTTTTGGTCCAAACACTAATATTTCAGTTTTGTTTTTATTTAGTTGGGAGAAAATTTTGGCCCATCCAGACATTAATCTGCTTAGTAAGCAAGAACATAAAAACAGAGACGAGCCGAAGTCCGGCACTGATGAACAGTCTCTGGATTTTGTAGACCCAGGGTTCGAACACTTTTGCCACATCGAAATTCAAGCATTTTCAAGGCAAGTTTTCAAACTTTTTCAGCACACTTGAGATAAAAAAAAAACAATACAACTGAACTAAAAAATGGCAGTTTCAATTAACTAATATGACATAATTTATGATTATTATGTCATGATAGTTTACTTTGTTCCAGCTGTAGAATGCTAACAAAATTTCATACTTTTAAATGTCTCTCATACACACGCTGTACACCTGACTGGTCCGAGAACAAAAAATACGTTAACAAAATATAAATGTTTTTTAAAGTATAAAACATAAGATGACCTTTACTTCAATTACACAGATCAATTAGTCATTGAGCTATCAGGGATAATAAACAGTCATTATATTGAAACAATCCAATCACATTATGTGAAGTTAAATTATCTTTACGCTCAAATTAAATGCTTGAACACAATATACAAAGAAAGTTACAAAAAAATTTAAAAATCCCAAAAATGTTCTCACTTAGTATTCCCGTGTTTAACAAATAGAAATATTTTTGGTAATTCTGGCTGAACTAAAGCAAGAAAAGTTTTGTCTGATTTAACTTCATTCAGTGAGGAAAATATTTGTCTGATTTTTATTATGTATTTATTTACAATATAATAAAATATCTAGTTCCTACATTTTTCAAATTTAGGATTTTAATCAAATGTTAGATTGCTCTTTATTATAAATTAATACAATCTCCAGAGCCAGCGTCTCAACAACAAGCAGAGGCCCAAATGCAAACCGAAATTCTCTGGATTCCTCGAGCCAAAAGGAAACCATTAAATATTTGCATAACTAGCAAATAAAGGTCTGTGCTAAGTGCACAGTCACCTTCATTGGTGGGTATTTGTGATACGGCGCGGCCCCAGTGGCCAGTTCGATAGCGGTTATCCCAAAGCTCCAGATGTCTGCTTTGAAGTCGTAGCCACGGACCTGCAGATATAAAAACAAAAGCCATTTGGACAAAATGTTGAACATAATTTTTTTTTTCCTGTTTTAGACTCAGTACAAGATGAAACTGAAGGACAACTCCCACCTGCTCCATGACCTCCGGCGCCATCCAGCATGGCGTCCCAACAAACGTCTTCCGAACCTTATTCCTCGTCATGTCTCCCCCTGTGGCTAGAAAGGCACTCACACCAAAGTCTATGGTGTGAGTGCCAAGAAAAGAAAAGAAAGATGTTTAAAAAAAAATCTACGCAGAGACTACCGTATTTTTCCAACCGTTTCATATTATAATGCAAACTTCAAAGTGTGACTTCTTGTTTAAGTCACAGGAACAGAAACGGGAGAAAAACACTTTACCAGCTATCTGCACTGAGCCGTCGTCTCCGAGAAGAATGTTTCCGGCCTTAAGGTCTCTGGTGATAAAGAGTGAGGAATTTAATTAGTGTGTTCATCCTATTGCTCTTGGTTTTTACACACACCATAAAACAGGACATCTACAGGTTTCAGCAACTCAAATTTAAGACTTTTTAAGACCTTTTCGTAGCCTAACATGAATAACATTTAAGACAAAAAAAAACTACAAATATAGGGAATTATTGGGCTGGCTCGTAAGAGTGAGAAGTGAGCCAGTGGTAAAATATCAAAGTTGTCCAGCCAGCTGTGGAGAGATTTGCACTTACCCATGATAGACGCAAAAAAAAAAAAAAAGCTACCTAGCTAGCTACGAAGAGTATATTAGCATCTAGTATCACGGAACACAATGAAGCCATTTGCACGCAACTCAAACTTTTGCCTGACTTAAAAGTCACGCAAGAAAAACATTAAATAAACACTAGGTTAAATAGTTCTGCCACAACTAAATTTAAGACCTGATTAGCATATTTAAAGCCAACTTACTTTTTTTTTAATGAACTTAAGACATTTTAAGGCCTTAATTTTAAAAACCTAAATTTAAGACTTTTTAAGGGTAAGTGGGCACTCTTTGTTAAGCAGGTGCAAACTATGCACAAAGAGCTAAAATATATTAAAGAGGCCTCGGGTCCTGAGGCCTCATCCTCACAGATTAGGTTTAAGTGAGTTAGTCACATCATCTGAGCCCAATCAGCTGCTGCTCAGTCAACTGAACTTAAAGTCAGAAAAAGTCTAAAAAGTCAGAGTTAATCATGTGACGTGTTGGACATATTCTACTCCAACATAATCCATGTGGCAATGGGGAATTGCTTCTTGAATAGAAAGTTGTCCAGTTTGACGCAGTGACACTCGTAACGTGGCACAGCACCGGCAAGGGGGAACAGAGCGGCCTCTCTTTTCAGTTGTGCCTCAAGATGTTCCCCGAGAGGGACTTTTATGTTAAACAAACCTCCTCAATTATGCAGTTTGACTGTATTAAATATTAAAAGAGCGAGATCAAGTTCAAACTGCGGAGGCGAAAAGCTCCGAGCCAGATGGCGGCGTGTGCCGGCGTTTTGTTTGCTGCCGGCTCGTCTGGTCTCACCGATGAATCTGTCCGTTTTTGTGAAGGTACTCCAGCCCCTCTAAGACTTCCTTCAGGATCGTAGCGATGCTGGCCTCGTCCAACACTCCGTTCCTGTGCTCGCCGCGTGAGATGATGTGCTTGATGATGTCCAACACGGAGCCTGGAAGAAAGGCAGAGGCTTGTCACGAGACGCACCGGCCGTTCTTTGACCTGCTAAGCCTCTGGAAGAGTGCAACTCACAGAAAACCTCCTGTTAGAAAATGAGGCGACACTTTTATTGTTTGTTCCCGACTAGTTTGGTTGACTATCAGAAAGGTTTGGCAGCTAAGAACAGCTGGAGTCTGGCCAACAATCTATTCTTTCGTCAAGCTTTGTGGTAAGACGAAAACCTGATCTGACAAAGCAAAAAAGGTTAAATAAAGTTGGCCAGAACTACTTACCACCACTGAGCAGCTTCATCACCAGCCACAGTTCATCTTTCACCACAAAGGAGGTATAATAAGACACAATGTTTGGATGGTGGCACTGGCTCATAGCCTGAATCTCTTTCTGCACAAACGGGGAAAAGAAAAAAGCATGAAAAGCTCAACCATTAGACTAAGCCAGGATTCAGTCCAAGTCTGTCTATAAGAGTTTAATCTCCCTGTTAAAACAGCCAAGACATAAAACAGGTGTACACGCTTTAAATCAGGTCTGGACAAGAAAAATAACTGACTACGTTTGGTTAGATCATCATAGAGTCACAAGATAGGATTCTTTTTCTTTTTTTAAAATAGAGAGGGCAGACAAATGTTTACTCAGGACTCTGGAAATGTAAGAACACCTAGTTAGATTAGGCTGAAGCTCAACAAAGCACCGTCGTAACAATGTTCACATCAGATAGCACAGATGTTGATGTTGCAGTGTGTGACAAAAAACCAAAGGCAATGATTCAAAGAGAGCAAAGTAGTATCTGATGATCTACTGTAACATTTTGCTGCGAGTAAAAGTAAAGAAAGTATCCCGAAACAGTTTCATAGATGATTTGATATGTCCAATTGTTGTGTTAGTTTTAAGAAGCAATAATAGCTGCCACAGTTTTGCATAGTTGTGATTAAGCACCTTGACCTTTGAGGCTCTTGTTTCACCGGATTAAACAAACGCTGACGTTCCACCCACAGTGATTATTTCGCTGCTGAATTCCAAGTCCAATAGGTGGCTTATTATATCCAGTCATACATTGCACAGCATAAATGTGCCAAGCCTTTTTGTGTTGGTAAATTAGGAAAATGGTAGATGATACCAGATGATAAATGTTTTCATCTGAAAAATAAAAGAGCAATAAGTTCTCAGCTGCTTTTTTTTTTTAAAAAAAGGAGCCTCGATTATAGTCAGTCAGAGCGAAGAAAAAAAACCAGGAAAAACACACGGATAATGGCTCCTGTTGTTCACCAAAAAAATGCAACTTTTTAAAAATTGTGACCAAGTGCAAAAAGAGAAACTCTTCTTCAATCTCTGCTAAACAAGTTTTATCTGATTTAGATTTTTTTTTTGTCTTACAGAAAAGTAAGAACTTTCTCTCCTGCTATGACGGTCATCATTTATAATACGAACAAGGCAACGACAGGCCGGTTTGTGAGAGAGCAGTCACTCAAAAACAGAGTTTTTGTTTTTATTTTATTTTACAATAAAAATTTACTGAAGAGTTCCCATTATAAACCATTTTTTAGAAACTTATATTGGCACAGTTAGCATCACTAAAACAATTGCCTATATTTCCAAATGGCATATTTCACAAGAATAAACCAGAGTAACTGAGCGTTAATAGTCAGCCTTACTGTTACCTGCTGAAAGTCTTGCTCTCTCACTCTTATGCAGCCCGACTGAAGCACACACATTAAGTATTTTAGACACGCATTGTACGTTTTTTTTTTTTTTTGAAAAAAGGTTCTTGGATTTTAGTTCTTCCACTGATTTCCTGTTTAAACACGTCAATGATACTAAAAATAACTGACCTTGAGACATTTGCATTCAGTAACAGCATCCAAAGTTAGGACTGTTGCTCTTGCATATCTCACAGCTTTCACCAAGTTTCATTAATCTGACATTCAACACTTTTTACAACTTTTGTAAAATGTATATTTTTTATAGCATGTTACACATGATGTTCTACCGACAGGTCACTAAATTACCTTGGTAAACTTTTTGGCACTTAGCAGGAAATCAGGCGTAGTGTATTGGTAATAGACTGGAAATAGACTGATCTGGGCCAAACAAATCAAAACTTTCTGTGCATTTTTATTTGTAGGTCCCAACACATTTATCTGGTATATAAATATTAAGAAATTCTGTTTCAGTATCTGAAGTTACACTAAAGTGTAGTATAAAGTATAACAAAATCAGTCTTTACTTGATATGATCTTACAATCTGCGAGTTTCAGTAAAAAAAAATAAAAACATGCGGAAATGCATTCCTGTACACCTGCAGGACTACAAATACAATCCCGTTGCTTTCAAAGGTGTCTTACCAGGAGCTCATCCATGCTAGTTTGACACTTTTCCAGGTTGATGCGTTTGATGGCCACCTTCTCCTTTCTTGGCTTGCAGTATGCTGCCTGAACAACTGCAGTGGCTCCACTCCCTGACGAGATCAACATTAGCAGTGAGGAGAACTAGTAGCTCAAATAGTTCTTTTTTTTTTAAACTTTGATGCGGAATAAGGGATAATAACTACTATATTTAAGACCACACAAGCCTCACACAGCGCAGCTACCATTACTTCTCACATCCGAAATGTATTTTTTTTTTTTCTAAAGCTAAAAATTATCGTATACTTTGTTATATACATATATGTAAGGATTATACTTCGAGCAAATAGCACCTCCCTCTATCCTCTCACAGCGAATCTCTCACTCGCCGGCTAAATTTTACTAGCAAGTCGTTTAGCTTCATGTAGCTCAGTTAGGAGACAGCCTCCTGTTTGCTTTCCAGCTAACAAGAGCAGGTGGCCTTGCCCGAGGAAAACTACCGGCCTGCATGAAGGGCTGCGGGTTGGGACTTGACTTCTGATTGCAGCAGACATGCAACGCTAGTAGCTGGCGAGGCTAGCAGCAGTTGTCAGCCAACGCTGCAGTGAAGACAGGGCTATGATGCTAACGTTAGCAGGCTAAGCTACTCACCTATCACCTCGTTGAGTTCGTAGTCATCCCTGTTAATGGTCCAGGACTGGGTGGACTGTTCGTCTGCCATGTTTGTTTCCTCAGTGGTGTGTAAAAGCGCTTCTTGGGAGCTATAACACAAACGCGGCCTAAAATGACAGATTTTACTTTACTCCATTCGGGTCCGTTGAGGCTGGTTGCTGCTGTTCCTTTGACAACTCCTGCCGCTGCCGCCGCCCCTGTCAACACAACTTTACGCGCGTCTGACGCAACGTAATACGTCAGCCGGAGAGGGAGGAACCAAGACGTCGCCCTCTTCAGGCAGCAGTCACGCTTCATACTTAAAGCCAGTAAAAGAAACATTATTGTCGGCACCCAAACAAACAATGGTTTAGCCGCAACCCAAAAAACAGTTATTTTTCAAAAATATGTAGGCGAAGTGTCATGACCAAGACAATCCTTGTTGTTATCCACATTAATAAAATATCACCAACAGATGGCGCTGATATCCCCAATACTTGTGCCGTTTTCAGTTCATAAACATCATAAAGCCCTTCTCCCCAAATATTTCGAGAAATAATGTAAAAATTAATAAACCTTTTGGCGTCTACCACAAGAGAAAAGACTGAAACGAAGAAAAAAAGGATTTTTCTGTTAAGAAAAAATTTGTCCTCTTAAAAAAAATCAATTATATATATATTGTTATATGCCAACCTCATATTTTTGAATTGCTCTATTTTCGTGATAAAACATTTAAAAGAGATGAAATCTCTTTTAAAAAGTTCAGCCCAATAACAAACTGGACTGGTCAAATAACACTGATGCCCCGTATAAGAAAGTTGAGTTCAGTGATCCTCTACGACACATACAAATGGTAATGTAGCATTAATTAAATATCTGTACAAAGCCCTACCACTTACTTCTGTTATCTCTCATCTGTGCAATTGATATCCTATTGTTATTATGCAGTGTCAACGTTTCTTAAGTTATTTACATATAATTTTACTAGGGGCAATATCTCATTATTGGTCTTGATTTCTAAAGAGGACCCCAACATTTGAGTTGGTACCCCACCACTGGGGATATTGAAGACCCAAATAATTTTGCACATGTATGAGATGTTAATGTTGTTCCAATTGAGATAATACTATTTCCTCATTTAAGACACAATCCAGGGTGTACATTTTTCCTCACTAAAAAAAAAAAAGTGTGGATTTCTACTGCAGGATTACATCATATTTTAAGTTTAAAAAATGAAAAAGTGCAATGAAGTAGTAAAAATGAATATGTCCATACAGAACACATGTAAACAACTTTGATGGAAGATTTTATTTAAAAATGCGAATGAAAAATGCAAGAAAAAATACAAACAGGAATACCTGAAATGACTGGCAGCTTCCCCACACCTTCTGTGATGTCATCGGATGCACGAGTTGCTCGGAAGTCTGTTTCAGGAGGGAACATTTCATCGTGATTAGATGAAGTTTTACAGTAAGACAGCAAAACAAACATTTACGGCAAACAGATCATGATGCAACAAACTATATCTACAGCTTGTTTAGCGGATTTCACAGAAAAGTGTGGCTAGTAGTAGCTTTAAACTCAAACTGCGAGACCTAAATAAAAAAAAGCGGATTTCTATCATTTTCCCTCGTCGTTTTAGCTCACAATAAAGCTAAAACATCTACATGTCCAACAGCTGCAGCGTCTGCACCAGTACTGGTGGAACCCTAAATGGCTTAGGCACCTCTAATGTTATATCATTCTTTCAATTTCAAGGAAACGCTGAGTCATGAACTAAATATCCGTGCGGTCTTTCTAACCTCAGGCGTTAAATAAATAAACGGTCAAGCAAGATTTGAAGAACTCCAAAGGCTGATTGTGAGCGGGCATGTTTTAAAGTTTACATTTTACACAGGTGAGACATTAGACGAGTATTTAAAAATGAAACTGGTTCTTTGATCATTGCACATATTCACAACAGAGGACATTTGTAACCAGTGGAGTGAAAGAGCAGCCTGAGACGGGTGGAAAAGCTGCACGGATGGTATTAGTGGTATGTGAGGAAACAGACAGGCCTGTTCTTGCTTGTTTCACGAGCACAGGCTCACACACCTCTCTCTTTGAGATGAGGTTTAAGTTGTAGCTCATCTTTGTCAGCTTTTATTGTTGGCTTCAACATATTTACAAATATTTTTTATGATTAACTGTCTCTGAGGGTTTTTTTTTAAAGTATTAAATAGCTGAACGATTTATGAGATAAAGGTCACTCTGTGTCGATAGTAAATACTGTATAACACTTTAATGTGAATGTCAGAAAACAGTTCAAACCTTAGCAGTGTTATAAACATAAGGTTTATAACATAAGTTAACCTTAAGCAGAAAATCCTGAATTAGCACAAACATTTAAAAAATGAAAAGATACAGGTCTGTGGAAAAGAGTTTTATTTAATTTTTTTCCCACTTGAATATTTCAGATAACCAAACTAGCGTTAATATCACACAGAAATAACCAGAATAAACATAAATGAAGATTTAACCGTGTGTGAACCTACCCAGTCGCTACCGTCCTGGCAGAATTATTCCTGGAATGCATCAGCGACTCATCCAGGAAGTAAGAGAAGAACATCACCTCTGCAGATCACGTCTGTTAATTAAACGCCTTCATTTTTGCGGGAATAACATGAAGCTACTGGCCAAGGGAATGGAAATTCCCTAGGCCAGTTAAGGCATTTAATTAAAAAAACTCCTTTAGGGGAAACATTCTCTGGACTTTTGAGAGATGAAACGCCAGTGGAACCTGAGGAAAAGCGTGTGTCTTGTTGCCTCTGGCATAAAACTAAAACAGTGTTTTGTTTTTTTTTCAGAAAAATAATATCATCCCCAGGGCCAGATTTACGAGAATGTGGGCTCTTGGTCCAAAAACTGTTTTGGTTTCCGGACCAAAACGGTCCACTGAAAAAAAGTTTACTTCGCTAATGCAAATTACTGTACATTAATAGATACAGCATTAACGAACCCTATAAACCGGGTATGAACTGATAATATCAAATGATAATAGTAGGTTTAAAACGTCTCTTGGCCAGTAGCTCCATGTTATTCCCGCAAAAATGAAATAGCTTCATCATTTTCAGATACTTGAGTATTTTTAATATTCTTAAAAATCCTAAAATATTATTACAACTCACCCAATATGAGTCTATAACTCATATATAAAGTGCAATGTTTGCAAAAACACAAATTCATTAAAAAAAATGAAAAAACACAAAGACATGCTGGTAACAGTTTGATGGTGATGGAGCCGCTTTGCGGCTGCAGGAACTGGATGAAATACCCAAACTGATGGAACCAGTTTTTATTGGGTTATGCAAGAAAAGATGGTTGCTTTAGATCATTGTCTGGTTTACTTTAGACAATGATCTAAAGCAAACCAGCAAATCCATCTCTGACTAGTTCAAACAAATTAAATGAATGGTTTAGATGCGGCTTAGTCAACTTCCAGGCTTAAATCCAGGAGCAGATTGATTTAACAAGCACCTTTAAATCACTTGAAAGCTGCATTTAGTATTTCACCAGCTTATCTTTGTCAGACATTAACATTTATTTAGTGATCCAAAACATTTGTGACCAAAGCTCAACCAAAGTAACTTTGTACAGGGGCCAAATGAATTTCTGCAGCACTGTGTAACATGATCAAATTACTTCTAATGAAAGCAGCTTGAGCCAACCAGCTCATGTTGTACCTTCAAAACAACCATAATTTCTTATTTTGCACATTATGACTTATGTTTAACAAAAAGCTGAATTTGTCTTTTCAATGCACATGGGAAATTTATATTGCCCGACTCTCATCCAGCTAATGGGCAGCATCAGGTGTGGGAAAACTCAAGTCACTTTTTCTAGCATCTTACTTATATTTCTGTGTTGTTAAGGCTTTTCAAAGCCTTCCATATGCTGTGTACTGTGGTCCTTGCATGGTTTTACCGGAGGGATGGTTGGGGTGGGGGCATGTTGAGAGCCATCCGGAAGCTCTCCACCGCTGACAGTGCGCTGAGGGTAAGCCAGGTCTGAAAGAGAAGTGCTGAGAGCTACAGGAGCCTCTGCGCTACACCGACTGCGCCGCTATTATCCCACCAAGGCAAAGCTGCTAGCAAATGGACGCGGCCGAGGGGGAAAGCGTGCGACCCATTTATGGAGGCCAGCCCTCCACGCTGCCTTCACGGGTTCCAGTCCCGGCCAGTTGACCCTTGCCACTTATGCCTTCCTCCTTGCCCACTTTCCTGCCACTTCACTACAAAACAAAGGCAACTGGAGCTGAAAAAAAATAATTTAAAGAATGGTTAAAAAAACAGTACGAAAGCAAAATAGGAAGTGAAGATTTCATCTGTCCTATTCATTAGTCCCACATCCTCAAAAAGACACTCTCTACTATGTGGCTGGCAGAGAGCCAATTGTACTTATAACTATTAAGCTCCTCCATTCAGACTATCTGGACATATTTACTTAGTGTTAAACGTGAACACATTTGACATGTTCTCGTTAAATTCACTAGCCCCAGGCACCAACAGGGCGTGAGATATGAGTTTTCACTCTTTCTACAAGGTTGTGGGTGTTTCTTCCATCCTCATTCATTCTCTGTCTGCCTCTGGAGACCATCACAGGGTGTCCTGTTCTAAAATACAAGATTATGAAAGGAAAGTAACTTTGTTTTCAAAGGCAGGTTCAGCAGGATTAAATAAACAATAAAAACCAAAAACAGCACTTTGAAACAAGGTCGCCTTAACCTACTCGTTGTCTGATGGCACAGTGTGGGTTGTAACCTGCCCTGTTGTGACATCAGCAGCCCAGCTTGAATGACAGTCTCGTCAAACCGGTGTTGGAGCCTGCAGCATTCCCCTGCGCTCAGATCGAGCTCTTGTTGGCTTACAGAGATTTCTCCCCTTACTGGAAACTGCACACATGAAAACAGAGAGCAGCTACTCGTGAAACAAAGCAAACCAGGAGAGAACCTGCAAAATAACAACAAAAGGGGGGGAGGGACAAAAGTAAGGATGAAGAAGAATGGGATCGAAAGTAAGTTAACAGGTAAAAGTGATTTTTGGTTACTTTATTAGTTTTGCTTGTTGTAGTTGAGGCTTGCATCTCTTGGGAGTAGTCCCGATTACTTTCATAATCCAACAACAGGTATTAACCTGATAGCCCATAGACGTGAGCGTTTAACTTTTAACTAAAAGTTAAACTGTGCAACTTTCTGCACTTTCTTTGTTTGTTTAATGTAAAACTATGCTCCCCTGCAGCCACTGTGGTACATTTCAAGATCACTTTCAGCCTAAAGGTGTGGCTCCCTCTTACGCACCTTGTTACTAACACAAACACAAGTGTCGCCAAACCAAAACAGCGCCTTGTCTTTGGTTAGACAGCAAGTCAAGAAAGCGACAAACTGAATCGTTGTGTGCACAGTATGAATTGCCTGTTTCTTTACAAGGTTGTAAACGACAAGTAATGCAAATAAGGCGTTGTTAAATCACAGCATATGAAGTGTCGCAACTAAACCACAAGATGGCGCCGTAGCACTACAATTTGAAAGGGGAGATCCTGCTTTTCTGCAGAATACTGATCTTTTCCCTGGTTCCCCTCCTTACAATCGTAAAAGTCAGAGTCATGCGGGTGTTGTAACATCTAACGTCTTCCTCTCCCATATGTTCGTAAGTTTTCCCCACAATGGTTACCTGTAAAATTTGAATTTCGTATGGATTGTCCAGCAGCACGCAAACCCCACGATGTCACTCCCTTACATTCCAAAAGATGGCGCTATTGAAATTGTCATTCAGTTTAGATACTAAATCAAACTTGGAATGGAAAGGGATACATTTAAGGCTTTTTTATTGGGGTTCTTTACCTCATAGTAAGAAGAAAAAAAATCATCTTTGAATTCTTGCTAAATAAATTTTGGTTTCACATGTTACAATATGTTAGTTTGTCAGGGTTTGAGCTGTAGGCTACAGGAAATATAGTTCTTATGCTGGACCCACTATTATGGTTAAAAGCCTGAAATCCACCATTTAATAAATGTTTTCAAATTGAATTAGGGTTTGACAAATCAGAAGCTTTAACGTTCGTCATCAATTAATAACTCTGTATATACTTTTGCCCTGACTAGTTTTGTGTTCTTTAAACTCAGTCCCACCCGAGGTGATGTAGAAAATGAGATTTAAAATGGCCCCTTCTTGAGTTTTCACAAATCAGAAACAATACTTCTGGATTCTGTTACGAGTTTAAAACAATTCAAGTTTGAAAAATCTGTGAAGCTGGGTTCTATGACTCCTGTCCTTAAAAGCTCTCTTGGATCTTTAGCTACATCCCTGCTCTAATGTAACACAACCAAGTGGCTGAAGTACCTAGACAACACATTCTCAAGATCAGCAGAGCCCAGCTAATGAGCAATTTGTTTCAGTCAGATGTTTTTGGAGTTGGAGACCCCTGCTGTAGGTTTCAAGCTTACTGGAATCAAGGTTCAGACTCATTTAAATTGGCGAAATGGCCCTTTAGTCAAATTGGAGGCTAACATTTGTCAGAATAGGTCTGTTCTCTATACACAAGACGTTGGATTTCCCTGTTCCCAGTTGGAAATAAAACAACAAATGCCTTCTGCACTTGGAATTCTGACTGGAAAAGTCAATTATTGCAGCCTGGAGTTCATTATCCAGGATGGTTGCTGTGCATATAAAATTTGGTGAAGGTTGCACGTATGCCTTTTTTTAATTGGCAATAATGAAGGTCACACAGAGGTGTACATTCACTATCTGTGAACATATTCATTTGGGGTTGGAATGGATAGAAATAAATATGCTGATGTCAGCAATAATTAGCACCACAACATTAGCAAATGTCCAATTTAGAACTCAACCCTGCTGTGACGTCATTGTTAGTGGTGACTTCAGGGGCTAATCCAATGTCATTTTTTTATTATTATTATTTTATATCACTTACATTTTAACTCGCAGCAGTTACAGGTTAAATGCTATAGCTGGCATATTTTTCAAATATGCAAATAGTTCATTTAAAGTCAACTTCAACGCTAATATGTCTTGGAGAAGGCTCAAGCGCTTTCCTTGTATTATCAATTACCTGTATTTTTATATATCTTTTTTAAAATCCTGTGTATCTACGTTTTGTATGTAGCTTCGTTAATGCTAATTGCTTCAAAGCAGCGGTTAATTATTAGCAAGCAGCTAAACGGAATAAGGTTTTGTAGCTCAACTGTTTCCTGGCTAATTTGTAACATTTCCATTGAACCTGTGGTTGTTTTTGAGAAATGTAGGCATATTTTCCTCCATGCCTTTTCCTTGTAATAAAATAACTTTTTGGGTAGATTTAACTTTACAAGCAGCAAAAACCAGACTAACTTTATAGCTTGTCAAGTTGACAGTCGTCCGTTTCACGGGTTTAAGTAGGTCATCCCGGTTGTCAGCTGACTGTCTCTTGGGGAAGTCCTGGGAGAGCTGAAGTAAACTCCGGGGTTAGCTGCTGGTACACGCCCTTTCAGTCCACACACACACACAGACCGGTCTCTCTGTCTCTCTCTCTTGCGTCTGGGCAACACTCTCCCGAAGCCTCTCTGCAGCCTGGAGCAACATGTCTTGCGTGCGGAGACAAACTAAACTTAGCAAATCTGAGGAATTGCTTCACCATGCCTCCAACCAGAAGGCGATACAAACAAATGCAAAACTTCTAGGTATGTTGCACAACGACCAGATGATCTGAGTGTTGAGGCGGATGGGTTATCCGGGTTATGTTGCACGCGTTTGGCGTCCCATTGTATGTCTAAGGAGTATGGTTGTTGTTGTGGCAATTCAGCAAAGGCTTTAATTGTTCTGAGTGATCTTACTTTGAGATAACTGTAGGAAATGGGAGGTAGCAGTGCTGCTAAAATACTACCACATATTGAGAGTGATGGCCACTAAATCTATAATATCAACTCTGTGGTTTTTATTGCAACTGAAAATATTTGCAAACAGCCAAATTTGAATTTGTTGACCTAAAGAGGGAATGTATAGTAGCCGTCTTTATCTGCTTAACAGCAGAACCCAGCCACCACTACAATGCACTACGCTCCATACAGCCAGAGTCACTCTGTCACTTTTTCTAGACTTCAACCTTAGGAATGTTATCACAATTAATATTTGCATTTTTGGATCCTTACATTTAGAAACATGGGTACACTTTGACCCTTACAATCATTTCATGCATGGTTTTCAGCGCAGACTTTTTCCTCATTGTTTCTCTTAAAGGCATATTTCTCATCTTTAGGAATGGAGGGCGATCCAGACCTGCAGTTCCTCCTGCAAGGCGGAGACCTCCTCAAGGTCCTGTCCCCGTCCTGGAAGAAGACCCGTCATCTAAAGCTCCAGGAGGACTGCAAGACCATATGGCGTGAATCTAAGAAAACCTTCAAGTCGAGTCAGACCTGTGAGTCCTGCACCGTGTCGCCCAGCAATCATATGTCTCACCAAGATTCATAATCCTCCTTTACTCCTGCTACTAGCATTTGTTAAGCAGATTTATAATTTCAACGCTAACACACACAGCGCGATCTCTGATAACGTCTCAGTACAGATGGATGTGTAGAAGAGTGGACGACTGCTCACAAAGCCGTAAAACTAGTGTTTTACGTCGTATTATCGGTTGTGCGTGATATCAGTTTAGTGGGTGTGTCTGAAGAGATAGTTGTAGTTTTTTTTTTTTGAGTAAGAGGAGGAGCGAGCTAAAATAGCCCCTGTTATATTTCTGCTTTAATGACATCCATAAACTGATGTGGTCACAGGCTGATAAGCGCCATTGGGTAACATCATTACTGGTGTTTCCTTGACGACTAAATTGCAAAAAGCAACTTTGCAACAGCTAGTCATAGCACCATGACTAGCTGTTGCAAAGCTGCTCATTGACTCTTAAAGATATTAAGAAGCAAGGATATGCTTTGTTTCTGCAAGGGTACACACTTTATCATCCGGAAGAATTAAGTTAGACTCAGATCTGAACCTTCAGAATCACATAAAGGCAGTTGCAAAGTTGCCCTTCTATCACCTGAAGTACATTTCAAAATTTAAAGGACCAATGTTGCAGCAAGAACTAGAGAAACATATAAATGCTATATATAAAATATAAAAGCTATAATACCGTTAAACATCTGGGGTATTTCTGATGTCTAGTTCCAGTTGACAGCATCGCAGCAGTTAGACTTGGCCGCCAATCGGAGGGTTTGAAGAAGAACACAGAAGAGCATGTGGAGGGCCGCTGTTTCACCATCGTGTTTAAGGGCCGCCGAAAGAACCTGGACCTCATAGCTAGCTCGGAGGAAGAGTCCGGGTGCTGGGTGAGGGGCCTGGAAAAACTGATCTCCAGGCTAGACAACCTCTCCGCCAATCAGGCTAAAGATCAGTATCCTTTCACAAACATATGAGTTCCTATCTGGAATGAAACTCACTCCAAAAAGTGTCTGCATTTTGTTGAGCCATGTGTCCTCGGTCTGTCACCATAGGCTGTAAATCAAGGCCTGGCGACGAGGACCAACCAGTGAGCTTGTACCAGCAAGCACTCAGATTGTATTCTCCTTACATGCAAACTTCACAGTTGGATCTTCAGCTGCCTGAGCAAAGCAGACAAGAACAAAGATAGTCAACTGAGTCAGCAAGAGATGAAGAACTTCCTCCAGCTGCTCAACATTGGGCTGGATGATGACTACGCAGAGATGCTCTTCAAGGTGATACAGATGTACTGCTGGCAAGAACTTGCTAAGACGTTGCAATACCTTCAAAACTTCATTTTATGATAAATGCCGTTGCAAATATTGATTTTTAGCATAAACCTTTCATGTTATGTTCTTATTCCTTCATCATAAACGTACCTGGAGTGTGGCCTTGACTCTTTCATGCATGTTTGAGAAATCGTATAATCTCCACAGCAACCATTCAGACTCCCCCACTCAGCTCCTTCGGACTAGCCAGGTGCAATTAGCAAACACCTGGACAAACTACGCATTTGTTGAGCTCAGTAAACAGGTTCTCAGTGCAACACTGGTAAAAACTTTGTTAAAGGGCTAATAGAAAAGCGATGTTGTGGTGACTTTTTGAAGGCAGAGTTTCAGAAATAGCAGGTTTTAAAAGAGACAGTGGCCCAATTTTAAGGTGTTAAATTATGATGTCAAACTTCTTTTAAGTCACATTTTATGTATATGGCATTTCTGTAACGACTAAAGTTAACATAGTTACTTGATTGTGCTGTAAAATGGCATTATGTGCCTAGAAAATACACGACACTGTCCCTTTAAATTGCTGCTTTTCAGATCCTGCACTGCAGAATGCATTGTGGCAAAAATAGGTACAGTATGGGTGACGTTGTCAGACAGCACAATGGCTTACTCTTCTGACCAAAGATGGGAAGAGGAAGTCCATTACGAACACTTAGTGATTTGAGTTTATGTGTAACATTTTTCTTGCAACAAACAATGTGCATTTTTCTTGCACATTACAAACTGTAATGTGTTTATTTGGACTCGTTGAGATAGGCCAACACAAAGCAGAATATAATTCCTGAAGGGAAAACGGCACATGTTGGTCTTGGAACCATCTTTGTCCCTGCTACTTTTTCACATTTATACAAGGACCTATAGTTCTGCCATCAGCAGATTTCTTTTTCCACCTGAGCAGTGGAACCCAGCAGCTCCTTCAGAGTTACCATGGGCCTCTTGGCTGCTTTTTTGGATTAATACTCTCCCTGCCTTGTTAGCGTCAGTGGAGAGCCATCTTTGGTAGGGATATTGCAGTAAATGGGGGTGAATACAAAAGCTCACCACCACCGAGGTCATATCGTATTCTTCCATTTCATACAGTTATGCGGTTCTTTGCCTCCGTCTGTGACTTAAAGCTGCAGTAAAACACAATGAAGTTTGTGGTTGTAATGTGATAAAATGTGGAAAAGTTCAAATATTATGAATGCTTTTGCAAGGCACCAAGACAGTTTGAAAATAATGTGCCTCTAAGGAAGACGTAGGAGGGACCATCAACTGGAAATGTGGTTTGTGGTCAGATAAATCGGTCTTCCTGCTCCTCATGGAAGAAACAGATACAGTGTGTTGTGGAACAAAGTAAAAAAAAACAAAACTATCACTTTTCGCAGCAACTACTCCAAAGGCCACACTCTTAACACGTAATAACAGCATTACCGAAAGGTCACTTGAGGCTACAGAGTAACACATGCTGCCTCAAAGCCCTGGAACTTCAAATAATCCTGGAATAATTCAATAAAAAAAGAATCACATTTTTAATGGTTCCAAGTTTTTACGTAACGCAGGCGGCAAACAGAGAACACATCAAAGAAAATTGCTGGGTACCGTGTCTTGCTCGTGCAATAGTTAATAAAATCAATTTTGATCTGATCATATTAAGCTGAATTGTTCCCCACATATATTGTTTTGTTTTTATATACACAAAGTCGTAGTTTTTCCCCCCCCCACATTGTGTATGCAATGGTTTGTGTGTACATAACAGCGTCTTAGCTTGTGAATCATGGTGCAAACTTTATTGTTTAGGTGTTCACTCTATTATGAAATAGCCTATTTCATATAAATGTTCTAACCTTGATGTTGCACTCCAACAACCACAGAAATGTGACAAATCAGAATCTGGATACCTCGCCGGAGCGGAGATTGAGCATTTTTACAATCTGCTGACCCATCGGGAGGAGATCGACGTCATCTACGGGGAGTACGCCAAAACCACAGGCTTCATGAATGCCGGAAATCTGGTGGAATTCCTGACGAAGGAGCAGAGGGAGAAGGTGACCCTCGCCGACGCCCAGAAGATCATTGAGAAGTACGAGCCAGATGAACAGGGTCAGTACCTTAGAACTCCAAGACATTTTACAACCAAATACAACCTATGCAGATACTAAGATTTCCAGGTACTTGCATAATAATAAAGTTTTAGTCTATCTATTGGTCCTTAAGATAAATTTAAAGAGAATGGGACAAACATCCTCTTGTATTTTGGCTCTGCATGTTCAGTTAAAGGCTACATTTTTTCACACGTTTTTGCTTCGAAGATAAAATTTCCAAGTTCCAGTTTGGAAAATGAAACAAAAACGTCCAATTAAGTTCCAAGTCAGAAAGCTGGACGTTTCTCCTCAGTAACAGACCTCAAAATCCAATATGGCTACCACGTGTTCTCCATCTCAAGTCAGCTGTAATGCTAACCTGCTTTTTGCACTTCCGACCATTTACCATTTAACCTTACACAGATAATGCTGGGTAGAAGATTATACTACCTATGTCGGTGAACATGTTCCTTTAGTGTACGAAAGCTAAAACTGCTAAGAAATGGTCATTCTCTTATTTGCTTATAATGCTGGTTACTAAGCAGTTAGCATATTCTATTGAAATTGAGACATGGACACAGGTTTGTTAGGTTTATTGGTATTCCCAAATGCATGCTCTCATTAACAGGTAAAAATGTAGTCACTAGCTACTAGCTTGATCCTTGAAATGTTCCCTGCCTCTTTTATTTTGTAAATGGTCTCTGATTTTAGCAAATATCACGTTTTGCTTCGGGCTGTTTTGGCCTGCAGCTTACTAGCTCCGCATTACAGGAAATGTAAATGGTTGACCAGCAGTGGTTCTGTGGAGTATCTATAGCCTACTTCATATAAGTGACTTGTTTTATCTGTGTATTTATGATGTCAAAAATGAATTCATAACAATTGTCTTGGTTTTGGTCGCTTTTAGCCAAAGGGAAAAGTCTGCTGTCCAAAGATGGCTTCCTCATGTACCTCCACGATCCAGAGGCCATGGTCTTCAATCCGGACCATAAGAAGGTGTACCAGGACATGCAGCAGCCCCTCAACCATTATTTCATCTCCTCCTCACACAACACGTACCTCACGGAGGATCAGCTGAAAGGACCCAGCAGCACCGAGGCCTACGTCAGGTAACCAACTCAAGCCTCTGTCTTCGGTATTTTAAAGATCAAGTTTTCCCAGCGTTTGCCACTACTTATGTCTACGTCCTAGTGGGATGAGGTAAGGGCAGCAGGAGGGTATTGCTTGAAGTGTGTTTTTGCAGGAATAAAAGCTTAAGAAAAAATTTACCTCATTAACTTTACACAGCTAATGGCTTGCTCTTGTATAGCACTTTATCCAGTCCAGAGGACTCCAAAACGCTTTACATTACATCTGTCGTTCACCCAATCACGCACACATTCACACGTTCATGGGGGGTAAGCTACAATAGCTGCGTTTCCATCAACCATAGAATTGTGCAAATTGAAATTACAACAATAGTTGGCTGGACAACGTTTGTTGTATGAGGGTTTGTAATTGTAATACAGCAGGATCACCCAACCATTCCCTATATTTCTAGCTTTTTCGGTCTTAAATTTCAGTCACGGTTGCATTAAAAGTTCTTCAAGTCTCAGATTTGACTTGATTACACCTTTTAGATAACCTGTGTACTGAGTTTCTAAAGACGGCCGTTAATCCCTCAGAGCTCTGCTGAAGGGCTGCCGCTGTGTGGAGCTGGATTGCTGGGATGGATCAGACAACGAGCCGGTGATCTACCACGGTTACACTCTAACCTCAAAGATCCTCTTCAAAGATGCGATCAAAACCATCAAAGAATATGCTTTCAAGGTATAGCTAGCGCCAATCTGAGGTAGCATCTTCAATTACTTCCCGTAACACTTAATTTAAAATTTTTTTTTTTTTTGGTTGTCCCCAAGAAATCTGACTACCCAGTAATTCTCTCCTTGGAGAACCACTGTAGCGTGGAGCAACAGTCCGTCATGGCCCAACACATGAGCTCCATCCTGGGGAGCGCGCTCGTCACCACTCCCCTGGGTGACGGCATGCCCGCAAACTTCCCATCGCCTGAGGTTGGTGCCAGCTTATCTTAATGAGCTTTAAAGCTGTGAAAGGAGCAGCGTTATGATTACAGGTGTGGATGCATGTGCTCTTCCTCAGGAGCTGAAAGGGAAATTCCTGATTAAAGGAAAGAGATTAAACAAACTGGAAGCCAGCTTCGCTGATGTCACTGAGGAGGCTGACAACACTGATGTGACCGAAGAAGAAGATTCGAGTAACGAGGCAGACGACCAACCAGCGGAGAAGAGCAAGGTGAGGGGGCTACATTAGCTATGTTCGTAAATCGGTCTTTTGTCTGATGTCTAATTTTTGACCTTTGCGTTAAAAGAAAAACCTGACACTAGCCAAAGAGCTGTCCGACATGGTCATCTACTGCAAGAGCGTCCACTTCAACGGCTTCGAAGACGCCAGGAAAAACCAGAGCTTTTACGAGATATCATCGTTTAAAGAGGGGAAAGCCGTGAAACTGGCAGAGGAGTCAGGTAAAGACACAATGTTGAGCATTTGACTCCTTATTACGCTTGGAGTCCACAGGTACAGCCCCATGCAGAGGCATTCACATCCCCCTTTGAATTTTTCCACATTTTGTCATGTTGGACACACAAAGTTAAAGGTATTTTATTGGGCTTTTATGTGACAGAGCAACACAAAGTAGGGGACAAAGTTATGGGGAAGTTGAAAGCAGACTTGGATTATAAAACAATAACTCAAGCTTTGAACATCTGTACGGCACAACTTCAGCAGAAATGCACTCTGGTCATATTTAACAGAATTATCAATTGGGGTAAATTCAGGGCAATCCTGGATGGGAACACTTTTAGAGACTGAAAACTAGTTGAAGGGCTAAGGGGTCATTTTGAAAGAAATTGTAAATGACTTATTCTTATTTTTTTTTCTGCAGCAAATGCCTACATCCGCCACAACGTGGAAAAACTGAGCCGCATTTATCCCGCAGGCTCAAGGACCGACTCTTCAAACTACAACCCAGTACCACTGTGGAACGCGGGCTGCCAAATTGGTACAAAACCCGACGCCCAATGTTACTAATTACCAAAGGAAGACAGGCCCTTCTTTTACATTCCTCACATTCCTTTTATTTTCCTTTTTTCACTTCTGCTCCAGTCGCCCTGAACTTCCAGACGGCCTGCACAGAGTTGGACATAAACCAGGGCAGATTCCTGATCAACGGCAAGGGCGGCTACGTTCTCAAACCGGCCTACATGAGGGACGGTGCCACCGAGTTCGACCCCATCACCCTGACCCGAGGAGACTGGCTGCAGCACAAGACACTGCATGTCATGGTGAGGTCCCCAGTGTCAGTAAGGTTTTGCGGTTACCTTGGGAACCTGTTCAGTCCTAATGTGTTTTGCATCTGTCACTAGGTTATATCAGGCCAGCAGCTCCCTAAAGTCAACCAGAAGAAATCCTCCATCGTGGACCCGCTGGTTAAAGTGCAGATCTATGGGGTGCCGGCTGATGTTGCAGAGAAAGAGACCAGTGTTGTTGCGAACAATGGTACATGTGGTCTTAGGTTGTTTTCACACCTGACAGTCTGGTAGACTCGGTTTGACTGGCGACCAAAGTTGCTAAATTTACCTTGTCAGCTGCTGCAGTTCGCTTTCAGGCTACAGTGTCAAACTAATTGAAAGACCTGTTCCCGCTTTCGCCTGTGGTGGCGCTGCACCAAAAAACATTGAAGGAAACTACCTGAAAAGCTCAAAAGAAGACAAGAGGCCAACGTCCTTCTCAGAAAAATGGGAAATAAAAAATGGAACAGCGTCAAATTTTAGCGGGTGTAGGATTTCTCTTTTGTTTTTGCAAAAGGCCCCGAGCCATTTCTCCCATTAGCGCGAGACTCTCGCGTTTATTTACGTAGCATTCCCCCTGAATGAAGGCTGAAACTTTACTGATAAACATGTTAAATGGAAATAAACCTCTACTTTCACGAGCTGGGATTGCGTACAAAGAAAAAAACACAGTGAGCCAAAAGAAAAGAAAAGCATACTGCCGGTTGCAAACAGTTTATGTTTGTAACTTAAAATACCGGCTAAAAACAATTTTTTACCATATGATGAAACAAGAAATTCTGTTACTCGATATTTAAAAACGCACGTATTTACACAACAGACATACCGTACCGCATCAAGCGCCTCCCGCGATGAGCTTCACACTACAAATAACTCACAATGTCAGCGTTGCGTCACGTCTCTGCTTTCTGTTTTAAGGTTTCAACCCAAGTTGGAATGAGAACTTCCGGTTTGACGTGAACGTGCCAGAGCTGGCGCTGGTTCGCTTTCTCATAGAGGACCACGACTCGACGTCTGACAACGAGTTCGTCGGACAGTACACACTTCCGTTCAACAGCCTCAAACTGGGTACGTTTTAATTTATTTCTGCCTGTATTCGTAGCCTTTTCTTCTTCTTCAGTGCCTGTAAGAACCAACGACTCCCTGAAGGACAGATTGTTGTGATGTCACAGCTAGAGATACACCAATCCAATATTAATCACGATATTAGTCCCGATATTGAAAAAATAAATAAATCTAAATCAGGTATAAATGACTGTTTTTTGCTCTATAAGGGTGAATCTAGTCAGTCTAATTCTGTGCTTTTTACTCGGGACATCATGCTTTTTTATGAGTTTGACATTATTTTTAAAAGTCCTATTTTTAATTTCTGAACCATTCGAAAGAGTTTATTCTTGTCATTTTCAATTTCTTATTTATTTTTTACATTGACTTGTCTGCTCCTAACTGAACAACTTGAAGTTATTTTTATACGTTCCACCAAGTGTAACAGGTGGCATCAATGAGTCTCAGAAGTCGTTCAGGTGGGTCTCAACCAGATATTTTATTTTATTTTTTTCTGGGGGAAGAAGGGAAAACAAATGAACAACCTCCTCAACTCCTTCTCCCTGCACTCCGACTCCACAGCAGCGCAGAACACCGCTCTCAGACTTAACAAAAGTTAACAAAAAAAGAAATCTTCTCACAAAAATAGTAAACTAAAAACAAGAGGAGAAAACCGCCACCTGGTGGCCACAACAACACAATACAGTGGGACAGAGTTAAATAAACAGAGATAAAGAGTATAAATAAAAAATAAAAAAACATACCTGGGGGAAGAAGGGAAAACAAATGAACAACCTCCTCAACTCCTTCTCCCTGCACTCCGACTCTAAAAATGTGGAAATAAAAACAATGTTCAACCGGGCTGTGCTGGACTAGCACCGGTCGTTCGCGCCAAAATAAAAAGGAAATTATAATAAAACTGTTTATGAAAAAAACCACAATGACGGTCAAAACTGCAAAATAACACACTAACAAACAATAATAAACAGCATATGGTAAAGACCTCAACATGAACAACATCCATACAGAAAAACAACCATATCTCAGCAGCTAACTTTCCTCTGACTTACCCACAGCAGCGCAGAACAACGCTCTGAGGGAAAAGGGGGGGCAGAGGAGCTACGAGGGCTGGAGTAAACTACGGAAGCCCAGGAAACACAAACGAGGCGGAGAGCAGAAGGGCGACCCCCGCAGGCAAAAACAACGAAATAAATAAAAATAACTGAATAAGATAAAATTCACAAATTCACAATATAAAATGAATAACAAATAATAATTTACAAAGAAACACATTTGTAACTCTGTTACACTCACCCCCACTGAATTTTATCGAACACGAGCATCAACCACACAGTATACATCATCGGAAATAACATAAATCACAGATCACCTGGGGTCAGCATTAAGAACACAGACAACTAACGTATCCCATAAGGATGAAGTGGTATGAGGGTAGCGCTTATCCCCCAATCCATCAACTGCCCACAGGGTGCCTTGTACACCCCACAAAACCCCAACACACAGTGTAGTACAGGCTCATCACACAATACAAAATGAAAATATCATGTCCAGACAAAACAAAAAAACGTCAGACCCAAGAAGATTATAGTTTAGCTGGCGAAGAAATCAATCAGGATAGGCCTGGAACATTGATTTGCAAACAGCTTTAACATCGAACTTGTTCTGAACGACATCCTGCCTGGACATAGTCTGTATGAGCCTGTTCACAGGTTTGACTAGGCGACCAAATCTGGACCTAACTTCCGTCTGTGCAGTATAGTCATCACAGTGCACAGTTGAGGTCTGGTCAACAGTATGCAGAATGTCAGAAGCACCATCTGTATGGCCCACAATACGAACGCTGGGATCTGGGTCCCTTACATCCACCGGGACAGCAGTCAAGGCAGCAGAGTCACCTCCCACAGATTGACCTGTCGTGTAGCTCACGGGCAAAACTGAGCAGTGTTTGGGACTGGAGGTCATACTCTGTAAGTCAGCTACCTCCCCCACTGATGAATTCGGCTCAGACAGCTGTGTTATCCATTCAATGGTTCTCCTCTCGGAATCCATAGGCGTCGGATCAGGCGAAGGGTTCACCACCCCTTCCAGAACACCAGGTAAGTCCCCAACACTGCCACAATCAAAGCCAGCACTTGTCTCATGCATGGTGTTGTTGTAGCTCTCATGCAACATTTCCTACTCTCCTCCAAAGTCATCTGCTTCTGGGACTGAGGATGCATTAGCAGAGAGTGAGAAGGCAGAAGCAGAATCAGATACTTCACATGTGGGATCCACTGGGAGGAAACTGGCCAGCATCAGCATGTTCCTGTGAACCACCTTTTTCTGTCCAGTGACTGTGTCACAGATCTTGTACGTATGTGTCGTTGGATTAATATCTGTCACAGTGTAGATGGTTGATTCCCATCGGTCAGCAAGCTTCCTCTTACCCCTCTCTTTTCTGTTGGCTAAGAGCACTCTGTCACCGACGGCAATGTCAGTGCCCTTAACTTTCCGGTTGTACAACCGAGCATGTCTTCTTTGTTCTTTTGAAGCATGGTCCTGAGCAATCGTCATGGCCTCCTTCAGGTCGTTGGTAAGACACGCCACATACTTGTCATAGTTCCCCACAGCAGAGTCATCAAGGACAGCATGAAAGAGGACATCGACAGGCAGGCGAGGGACCCGGCCAAACATGAGGTAAAATGGGGGGTAACCTGTTGTCTCATGAACCGCACAGTTATACATGAAGGCTAGTGTCTGTAAACGTCGTGGCCAGTCAGCCTTCTCTTCAGGGGACAATGCACGGATCATGCCACCTAAAGTGCGATTGAACCGCTCCACACTTCCATTCCCCATCGGATGATATGGTGTTGTGTGTGTCTTTCTGACACCTGAGACCCTGAGGAGCTCACTTATTAGCTGACTTTCAAAATTAGCTCCTTGATCACTATGAATTCTCTCAGGAAAGCCAAAGACACAGAAATATCGGTCCCAGAGAACCCTCGCCACCTGTTTAGCTGTCTGGTCTCTACATGGAAATGCCTGAGCCATTTTTGTAAAGTGATCAGTAATCACCAAGACATCAACAGATCTGTTTCTGGAATCTTCGGCTGACCAAAAATCAATACAGACAAGCTCAAGCGGTCTGGTTGATGTTATAGACTCCAATGGAGCTCTGCCCTCAGGCTCAATGGTCTTACTGACAATGCATCGCAGACAATGTCGAACATGGTCTCTGACATCTCTGTCCAGAGTCAGCCAGAAAAACCTCTGCCTTGTCAAGCCGAGGCTCCTGAACTGAGCTTGATGACCTGCTCTGTCATGAACTCCATGAAGTACCTCGGTCTTGAGCGAGTCAGGTACAATGTACTGGAATCTTTTCGCTTTGGTTTTCTGGTCCCGAGAAAGCCTGTACAGCACACCATTTCGTACAGTTAATTTATCCCAGTGCTTTAGATACTTCGTCACAGAGACAGACTCTGCAAACCTCTCTCTCCTAGAGGGTCTTCTACGCCTCTCAACATAGTATAGAACACGAGAGAGAGTTCTGTCTTCCAACTGTCTGTCACGGAGTTCACATTCAGTGTAGGCAGGTAAGGTTTCTCGACCAGATGGAATGAGCTGAGGCAGATGATGGACCATTTCAATGGCACGGGTTCTCGCGCCAGCATCCCACTCCACTTGTGAGTGTAACACAGCAGACACATCCTCCATTGCAACAGACTGGGGGAACAGTTTTAGTGGGCTGCATGTTGACTGAGCGTTAACACTCACTGAGGAGGATTCTTTCTGACCACTGGATGATCGAAAGACAGTCTGGATTGAGGAGTTTGACACATCTCTAACTTCAGCGAGAAGATTGGCATAGGGTTCAGCGAGCAGCCTGCGGCCAACAGTCTCTCGAACAAATGGCTCACGACTCAGTGCATCGGCCACAATATTCTGCGGGCCTGGGATGTACTTGATGTCAAAGTCGTAACTCGCCAATTTAGCCACCCAGCGCTGCTCACAACAGTCCAGTTTAGGCTTAGTTAGAATATGAGTCAATGGATTGTTATCAGTCCAGACTGTGAATTTATGGCCTTTCAACCAGTGGCTGAACTTGTCACAGATGGACCATTTCAAGGCCAGAAACTCCAACCTGTGAGCTGGGTAGTTCTTTTGTGACCGGGACAAAGACTTGCTGGCAAAAGCAATGGGCCGAGCACGTGTCTCACCCTGCTGAACCTGAGACAGAACAGCGCCTATGCCATCCAGAGATGCATCAGTGGATAACACAAAAGGACAAGTGAAATCTGGGTGAGCCAACACAACGCTTTGCGTCAGTGAGGACTTCAATTGTTCGAAGGCTTGTTCCTGTATCGTAGTCCAGTCAGAGGCTTTCAACTTTCTGGATGGCAGTTTATTCTGATGATGTCTGCCTTTCCTCCTGTCACCCTTTAACAGATCAAACAGTGGCTTGGCGATGGCAGAGTACCCGGGAAGGAAATGTTGGTAGTAGTTTATCATCCCCAAAAAGGATCTTATCCGCTTCGGAGATGGAGTCACGCCATCTGGTTCCATGAGTTGGGCCGCAGTCATGTTGGCGATGATCTCAACCTTACTTGGGTCCGTTGAAACACCATGTTCGTCAACAATGTGGCCAAGAAACTTAACAGATCTCCTCAAAAAGAAACACTTTTTGGGAGCCAGTTTCAAATTGTGGCTTTGCAACCTAGCAAACACCATCTCCAGGCGCCGTAAGGCAGATTCCTCATCAGGCGCAAACACCAACAAATCATCCAAATAGCACAGTAAACTCAGATAGTTCTGGTCTCCGAATATGCTGGTCATCATGCGCATAAAGCTCCCAGGACTATTGCAGAGACCCTGTGGCAGACGATTGTATTCATATAAGCCCATAGGAGTAGTAAAGGCAGAATACTTCCTGTCGTCCTCGTGAAGTGGCATATTATAAAACCCAGAGGTCAAATCCATGGTACTGAACAGACTGTTTCCCCCCAATGCTGCCAGACAGTCTGCCTGATGGGGAAGGGGATGGGCATCTCTCAGGGTTCTCTTGTTCAACCAGCGAAAGTCTGTGCAGATACGGAGATCTCCATTTTTCTTCCACACGAGAACTAGAGGTGATGCGTACTCGCTTGTGGATTTTCTGATAATTTCCTTCTCTTCCATCTCACTCAGGACTTGCCGCAGTTTCTGATACTGGCCAGGGGGCACTCGCCTGTATGGAAGCCGGAAAGGTCGGGTGTCGGAGAGGTTTATACGGTGCACAAACCTCTTTGCTTCTCCACAATCAAGATGGTGGCGGGAAAATAAACCCTCATACTGCAGAACAAGGTTAGCCATTCTTGTTCTGCAGTCCTCAGAAACTTCACAAGACTCGATATCAACATCACCGAGCCCGACTGATCTCAGCGCATCTGTGACCAGACTGGCATCCACAGTAGGTGGCATGATAGATTGTCCAGAACTAGCAAGTCGAACCTCTGAGCACTCTGCATCATCCATGTCTTCCAGCGCCACAACGGGGTAGACATCAGCTAGCTTTGTGTTGCGTCTCAATAACACAGGTCTTTCGGACATATTGATGAGCTTTAATGGAACCCACCTGTCTCCCCACAATGTGGTCACAAGCTTTGCAACCAGAACACCTCGGGGTGCTGAGCGGGATGACGTGGGCTCTGTCATGATGGTGCCGCCTGGAGAGACAGAAGTGTTTCTGGGTAGTTTTCCCCACACAAGATACTCTCGTCCAGGCTCAAGGCAGGTAGCTGAGTTACACTTTACAGTACCGATTTTATCAGGAGCATTTCCATCCTTCCATGGATTAAGACCAGACAGCATGGACAGGAAACGTTCAGTTTCTGGATCCCCAGAAGGACACGGGGTGGACACCGTCTTCCAGTAGGAATCACACTGCTTGAATTGATGCAGGATGTGTTTTATGACATTAGTGCCCAGTATCAAGTCATCATGCTGGCCTGGAACAACGAGTGTTGGCACCACCATTTTACAGCCATACACTTCCATCTCCACATCAAAAGCACATTTAGGCTTAACACGAAGTCCGCCACATCCAACAAGAACCACATCCACATCAGTTATGTTTTGGTCAGTTAACACTCCAGCTTCTTTCAGCTTCATTTCAGCTGCTTCACTGATGCTACAGGCCATTGAACCACTGTCCAGCATTCCGCCCATTTTAAATGTCCCACCCACGTTCACAGAAGTGTAGAAAAGACTGTTACTGCTGCTAACTCTGTGAATATTCTGATAAATAACAGCTCCTGAGCTACTGCATGAGTTCTTCTCTGAAGTGTACACAGTCTCAGCATCTGACATGTCATCAGTTTGGGAGTCATTAGTGTGACCTGCATTGCCTCCCTCCGAATACAGGTCCTTTAGTTTCCCTCCGACTGGGGCTGGGAAGGATTCTTCATGGGACAGTTCAGTTTGGTGTGGCCAGGGGCAAAACAGACAAAACACAGCCTCTCAGACATACAGTGCGAAGTAGTTGTGTGACTTGAGTCATTACAGACTTTGCAACCTGCCACTCTGTTGCTTTGTTCACGAGGCGCACGCTGGAACCTCCCACCCCGGGTAGGATGGAAAGTATTGCGTTGCTGCATTCTCTCCATCATTTGCTGAAACATGTCGACCATTCGAGTGAGAAGCCTCTCCTCTGATTGCTGAATATGTTGTGTAACAACTGGCACTGAGTCTTTGTTTCTAGTATCCTGGAGACCACCCTGATAGGAAGCTGCTGGAGACTGGCACGAAGAATGATGCTGAGATTGGAGAAAGGAGGGTGAAAGTAATGAGCTAGGAGGAGAGTAACAAGGCCCATAAGCTGCCAGACCAGGTGACACCGGGGTAGGCAGCTCTGGGCTGATGGCAGCAACCTGGCTTCTTAGCTGTGGAACACCAGATGCTCTGCTAGCTGCCCTCAACTCTCTCTGGTAGTCATCAATCCTTAACTGAACATCACGTGAAGTCCACTCACGAGCTGGCTTGCACTTCAAAATGCAGGATAACTCCGGGTCAGGGCAGTGTTTGACGAACATGAGAGCCACTTCATCATTCATGCTTTCCGTCTGTTTCCCACGCTTACGCTGACCCTCAAGAGCTAAGTCTGCTGCCTTGTTTAGTCTTATCCAATAATCAACCGGGTTCTCCCTGTGTCTGGGCAGAGTAGCATAGAAATCGGCGAGGGGGAGGCATGATGGGGTTTCACTGAAGTAATGGAGAAGAACATCATATATCAGTTCAGGATTCTTTGTAACATCAAGTGAAGGATCACTGCGCAATGCAATCTGCACCACATCCTTTGCCTTGCCCATTAAGTGGCACATGATCTCCTCTCCTTGACCACAGGTAGGTATGTCTTGTTTTCTGAGGTGCATTCTAGTCAAGTCAATCCAGTCACGGATTGAACATTTGTCAGTGTGGTCACCTCTGTATGTCTGAAGTACCCTATCAGGTCTAACATGGACTGTCAAATGAGATGGGTCATGTCTGTCACTGTCACCACGTGAGTTCTGAGTGACACAAGAAGGCTGAGGTTCACTGTTCATATTTACAACACCAGCTGACATTAGTTTAGAAACAATTGATTCACCAATTTGTGCACCTAACTGGCCAACCATGTCTGTAAGGTGATGAAGGGCATCAACATCACTGCAGGGTGTGGAAGTAGGGGGATTCTCCCTCATGAACCCATCAATAGCAGTACAACTTTGGCTCTGACCTAGCCCTGATTCTGCACTAGCATCATATGTGAGTTTTGAATGTCCTACATCTCCACTGTCAGCAGTACGGCTGAACCACACACCCCGACCTTTAGGTAATTTAGGAGTAGTAAACTGATCCATCTCTGATACACCAGTTACCTGTAACCATAAAAGGCACCACAGTATTGTTTCCAATCAAAGAAAAATACCAAAGCAGAACAATCACTTAAATTGGATTTAAAAAAGTAGCACACCATAAAATAATTTTTTTTTCTTTTCTTTTTTTTTTTTTTTGTATGTACTCAGTGATCGTAAAAGAAAGTGTTGTAATTCCAAGTCTCTTATTGACCTGACCACAAAAGGATCCCGAACTGCAGATCAGGACAGGTGCACAGCAACCACGGCGAAGAGCGTCGAGCTGATCTGTAGATCCAAAGGGTCACGGCACCAGTGTAACAGGTGGCATCAATGAGTCTCAGAAGTCGTTCAGGTGGGTCTCAACCAGATATTTTATTTTTTTTTTTTCTGGGGGAAGAAGGGAAAACAAATGAACAACCTCCTCAACTCCTTCTCCCTGCACTCCGACTCCACAGCAGCGCAGAACACCGCTCTCAGACTTAACAAAAGTTAACAAAAAAAGAAATCTTCTCACAAAAATAGTAAACTAAAAACAAGAGGAGAAAACCGCCACCTGGTGGCCACAACAACACAATACAGTGGGACAGAGTTAAATAAACAGAGATAAAGAGTATAAATTAAAAATAAAAAAACATACCTGGGGGAAGAAGGGAAAACAAATGAACAACCTCCTCAACTCCTTCTCCCTGCACTCCGACTCTAAAAATGTGGAAATAAAAACAATGTTCAACCGGGCTGTGCTGGACTAGCACCGGTCGTTCGCGCCAAAATAAAAAGGAAATTATAATAAAACTGTTTATAAAAAAACCCACAATGACAGTCAAAACTACAAAATAACACACTAACAAACAATAATAAACAGCATATGGTAAAGACCTCAACATGAACAACATCCATACAGAAAAACAACCATATCTCAGCAGCTAACTTTCCTCTGACTTACCCACAGCAGCGCAGAACAACGCTCTGAGGGAAAAGGGGGGGCAGAGGAGCTACGAGGGCTGGGATAGACTACGGAAGCCCAGGAAACACAAACGAGGCGGAGAGCAGAAGGGCGACCCCCGCAGGCAAAAACAACGAAATAAATAAAAATAACTGAATAAGATAAAATTCACAAATTCACAATATAAAATGAATAACAAATAATAATTTACAAAGAAACACATTTGTAACTCTGTTACACAAGCTTGTGAAGCTTTTGGTGTATTTAAGTGTGAAGTACTGGTGGAGATTGATCAAATCAATTTGTAATTCAGTGCATTTATGTCTCTGTTTAAAAAAAGAAAGAAAGATTTTAAATCAATTCAGCACTGTTTATGTGCATTGGATCAGCCGATACTAAAACTCATATCGGTATCGGAAGTGAAAAAAGTGGATCGGTGCATCCCTAGTTGCAGCCACATGACATAACAGAATGCAGTGCATAATTTAAAAAAAAATAAAAAATAAAAAAAATCCACCAAACACTACTTTGTGTTGTTCTATCACATAAAATTACACTGAAGTTTGTGGCCATAATGTGACACGGTTCAAGACTTTGTTTTCTGTTTGTAAAGGAACAGAAAAATGAACTGTTCCTTTTCTGAGGGAGGAAACACAGGTTTCATTTCAGACTCTACCCAGACAGCTCTTCTTATTTCTGGCTTTCTGATCACTGAGCACATCTGCTTTATCTGCCCTCTCCCACACAGGATACAGACACGTGCCTCTGCTCACCAGGAACGGAGACAAGCTCCCCTCAGCCGGACTCTTTGTGCACGTCATGGTCCTGGATGCTGAATGAACCACCAGACTGCGTATCGCCACCCCAAACCTCCGCCTGCGCCACTGCAACAAACGAACCTTGTTCACACAGCAACCATGTTTTTAGATTTTTATTTAGTTTGTTTTAGAGGAAAGCTAACTCATAGATGGTATTGTAGTAGTTTAAAATTAGACTGCAGAAGTAATATGAGGATTATAGATTCATTGTCAGTCACGTTGCAGATACAATGGGTTTAACTAATGCATGTCCTCAATTTTAATCAGAATATATTTTTTAAATTATTTTATGTAGTTTAAAGAAAAACGGCCTAGAAACAGCATGCTTTGTTTTCACCAATAGATTCAGCCATTAATGATTTAGTTTTCATGTGCAGGAATCTGACTTTTTTCTTTATCATCAGTAAACACTTTGAAAGTGAAACTTGTGCTTTTTATTTATTTTGTATCAGACTGTCCAGCAGATCGGTCTGGATGTGCCTCAGGAGACTCGCACAAGGAGAGCGCCTTTCGTCTTTCCACAGAATAAGATTGTTGCCAAGTGAACTTTGGGTTGACACACCCTTTGTACACAAAGTGTCAATAAAAGACAGTCAAGGAAGTGCTACAGTAATGTGAAGAAGTCAAAGCTCAATGATCTCAACAGGACATTAATTAGAAAAGGGAGTAATTATTCCTGTTAAATTTAAAAAAGGTTTACTTTGACGTTTTTGAAGTTTCATTAAGTTATTTCACCAAACATTCCTGCAGACACCCATAAGCTTTTTGCAACAACTAGTAAAGACATAACAGTCTTAAAAGAAAGTAATCTTTTATTGAAGTGGCTTTTGACATTTTTTTAAAAATCCAACATTTCAAGTTTATTCCAGATCAAACACATGGATCTGGTGTGTTCAAGAGCCCAGAGCTAGCATGATCAAATTTGGAATATCCAAATGAGACCTACAGTAGCTTCCCACTTTTTGAATATCATACATTTCACAGTAGCAAATTAAAGGAAAATAACAATGAATAATAGAAACTAAATGCTATTAAAAAATAAATTTATATTTTTATAGTTGGTACGTAAATGGATTAATCTCTTCCTGCTGATGGCAGCTGACACTGTTGGGGAAAATATCAAACTTAACTTGTTCATTGCAACTATGTTTATCAGCTGATGTTTCTTTCCAATAAAAAAAATTATGCAGCACACAAAAAAAACCCTGCATCTTAAATTTCATTTTTTAAAACGTTTTTTACTCCTGTAAGATTACAATCAACAGCCATAATCACACGGTAATGATGTAAGCTAATTACAAAAGATGCTAATGATAGCGATGTTACACACAGAGTAACTTAGAAATAATGAAGCATCAGGTATGACTGGTTGGTGTGGGGGGGGCCCAAAAGAAAATCCGCTTAGGGCCCCAAAAAGGTTTGGACTGACCCTGATTTATTGAGTCAGCAGTGCGGTTAACATAGTGTAATAAAAGAAGTGGCAAATACTTTTTCAGAGCTTTGTATGCTTAAAAAAATCCAGACATGAGAAATTTAGTTCCAATGAAGATTTTATTAAAGAAAAAAAAAAACAAATGCTCAGAATGACAAACACTGCCAAAACTCAAGTGAACAAAATCCAGCGTGTAAAAAAAAGAGTGAAGAACCTGATCCAAATAAAAACCACTGTGGATTAAACTCAAGTGTTTTCGAACTTTGGTGTTAATACAAACTGATCAATGTGATTATAAGTGAAAATGATACATGGTGAAAAAAAAAAAAAAAACTACGGAAACCAACGGACACACAAACTCACCCCCTGATACGAGGGTCGAGTTAGGGCTCTTACCAAAAGGCAAAAAAAAAGGGACACAAAAGGTCTGAAAGAGAGAGAAAAGAACAAATAACAGAAAAAAAGATGGATTACATGCTATTTTTATACCAAATACTGACAAGATGTAGGTAGAAAAATATTACAATGAAACATTTTCAGATAAATAAATCAGTGAGAGGCAGAGAAGAGTAGAAGCAATGCTTCATATACTTGGAAAAAAAAAAAAGCATTGCACTGAAACCATAATGACCTGAACACTCACTACAGACAAATGCAAAAACACAGAGATCAGATGATCAAGTTTTCCCTTTTCCTGAAAGAGCAGCGACCTTGAAAATTTCGGGAAAAAAACAACCCACCCCAAGGAAATTATGAAGTAGTGTAGCCATCTCATAAAATACCCATTAATGAATCCCAGCATCAGAGCCCAAACGGCTTCGGCTGTGTCGCACGTGATCTACATGTGCAGCTCGGCTTCAAAACTCCGAAATAAAAACACCACAGACGCAACAGCAACCTTGTAAAATGTAACATTGGAATCGAGGAGGAAGAATTGCTTTTGTGTCTCCGTAGGCAGTAAGGCGTCAATGCCAAAAGATTTTAGGTTCTTCACAGTCCCTCTTTTTCCAGTTTCATTGCCCTGGTAGTCTTGTCATTTCAACCTGGACCAGGACTGAGGGCCCCCTCCCCTCGCTGTGGCATCCTTTTCACAGTCTGCCTTGACAAAAACTGGTAAACATGGCGATGTAGTCGACCTGTTCACTGGAATCACCCGTGCAACATTAAAAACTGTTCCAGCACTTTAAAATCTGATTTTTAAAAAAGGCTGTCTTTCATCAACTCGTGTGTTGCAGTCAAACCTCCACTACCGAGATTTGTCAAGTGCTCTTAGAAACGACAAACATACTAAGACAGGAAAGAACAAGAAAACAAGGAAGAAAAAAAAAAAAAAAAAGGTTATTGCCATGGTAGCTAATGTTGCAGCATTCGGTTTTGCTGGGCTCCTCTCAAACATAGGCACTGAGGTGAAGAAGAGTCTTTTTTTTTCCTCTTTAAAAAGAAAAAGTCTGGGAAGAAAAACATCAAATATGGTCTTCGCTGGTTTTTACACCAGGGCTGGATAAGGCCAGGCCACGACCGCACGTAAATCAGGGTGAAGGTGTGATTTTTAGCAACAAACTCTTCCTAAATATCCTCGAGTCTGACAAAAAAACAAAAAAAAACCAAAACATGGCACTAGGACCATTTTGCTGCAACAACCTCCAGACTTTCAAAAAAAAAAAAAAAAAGCACACATAAAAGAGCTAATTATCTGATAAACATGACAGATCATCTCAACACACAAAAAATAAACTATAATGGTCTACTCAAATTCTGGCAAAGATATGAAGCGTGTTGAAACGCATTTCCTCATTTTGGCAAATAATAAAATGCAATATGGGATTATGAGTGAGAAATGAACGAATGGCACAGTTTTATCTGAGCTTTCAGATCAAATGATCAAAAAAAAACCAAACAAACACAGCTTGCAGGTGAGGGGTTGATGTTCTCAACTGCAAGCGTTCTCCTAAAAACTAGCTCTACAAATAACAATAAAAGTCAAAAGAAACAAAGTCACATCTATATAATGGCACAAGCATACCGAAAAAAAGTACTACAAGACAAATACCCAGCGGATGATGATCAAAAAAAAAAAAAACGCAAAGTACAACCTTAGATAGATACTTTTGTGTCCACTTTAAAGCATATTCTGCCATGTAGAAAATGACTCCCCATATAAACGACATTCACACAAGGCACTTCATTCTGTAAGAAAAGAGTCTCAGTCCTTTCTACTACCAGAAACTGCCTGCATAGCAACAATATGAGGACAAAATAGTTTCCAGGCTTTTGTGTGGTACCACAAAAAGAGTCTAAAGATGGAAAGTTGATATTTTTTTGTCTTTTGGTTTTTAAAAATGAGCACTTTACTGAATAGTAAAAGTCTGCCGATTTGAAAATAAAGACTAGAGTTCGTTCCTCTTAGTATTTTGTCCTCCGCTCTGTCCGCTTTCTGAGAGACACAGTGGTCCTGGGGTAATAAAGGTTTTTAAGTGTGTTTTTCTGATGGCACTCGGAAGGCAGCCAGTCACCAGGAGGAGAAACAGAGAGAGAGAGAGAGAGGGTTTCCACAGTGACGCGTTGCCGTAGAGTCGTCGTCCAGGGGCCGGAGACGACAACGGGCTGGAGAAAGGGACAGAGAGCGACCGATGGAGAGAAGGAGGAAGAGGAGGCCGGCGTGTCCTGCTACCTGCTCCGGAAGTTCTGCAGGACTCCGTAAACCTCGTCTTCTTTGCTGAGTCCCTCGAAAAAAGGCAGCAGGTCCAGGAGTTCTGTGTCATTCATGTCATCGAACCAGGACTGAACTGGGACCTGGGCGGACAAGGAGCGACGTCAACACTCGGCTTGACGTACGATTCAAAGGACGTATTCTAATAACCCTCAGAACTTCGCAGAATAGTTGGATTTATATTTAGATTACACAGAGGTGGACTACAGCTGCTATTAAAATAAATATGGAAAACATTGAATTTTGTTATTGTAATGTAACAAAATGCAAAACCCAAGTAGAAACAGATGATAAACAAGAACTTACAGCATTTTCTGGATGAAAAATATAGGAGGCGGGCGAATTGTCGACAATAATAACGTTGTTGAGCTCCCGCCCCAGCCGACTGAGGTCTTTGACGTAGTTCCCTCTGTGAAACACGCATGACTCTCTGAAGAGCCGCGCTCGAAAAACGCCCCACTGGTCCAGCAGGTCGGCCACAGGGTCCGCGTACTGTCCAAACAAACACACACACACACAAACGCGTCACGTTGGCGAACATGAATACACACGTTTTATTTTTATTTTAATGTAGAGCACAGAGATGTTTCAAGCCACAGTTCTAAGCAGAACAACTAAATGCAAAACTATTGTTTCAAAAGAAAAAGCATGGCATCCTCGATTAAATATTAAACAAGGAAGATGTCAGCAAACGCTAGTCTAGCTCACAAAAAGCGCTGTTGTTCCTAGCCTTTTACTCAGCATGTAAAATGGCTCTTAAAGCAATAATTACTACAGATGCACCAATCCGATATTAATATCTGTATCGGTGACAATGTCTACGATCTATAAGGGCTGATCTATTCAGTCTAATTCTATGCTTTATAATTCATTTAACATTCACTTTAGAATAACTAATTTCACTTTCTGAACAATTTGGAAGAAGTAGGTTTGTTGCAGTTTATTTAATTTTCTTTATTTATTTTACATTGGCTATTCTACTCCTAATTACACTGACTGAACCAATTAAAGTTGTTTTTACATGTTTGCCCAAGCTTGAAGTACTTGTGCAGTAATCAATTAAATTTGTTATTTAGCACATTTATGTGTCTTTTCTTTTTAATAAACGTTTTAAGTCAATGCAGCTCAGATATTGTTATCTGGAGTGAAAAAGTGGATCAGTGCATCCCTAATAATTACAGGCATGTTACTTGATTATCTCGTAAGAAAACTTACCGATTTATTATTGGAAAAGATACATAAAAGAAAAAAAAAAAAAAAAGGACGACAACAAATCAAACAATATGAGAAGACCAAAAGAGCACAATAACAAAATGAAGTGTCACTAGTTAGTAGACAAAACAGAAAAATAAAAATAATAATAATAAATCCCCCAAACCTTAGCGAGACTGGCTGTGAAGAGCACACATTCAAACAACTCTCCCATCTTCTGGAGGAACTCGTCCACATGGGGCCTTTTCAGCACATACACCTGAACCAGAACCAAAGATATCCCATTAAAAACCCAACTCTTTCATTTCCACCATCTGACATTTTCACATAGTTCAGCTGCAGCATCGATGTTAGCCTAAGTACTTCCCAAGTCCCTCGCTCTCCGCCCATTGGCCGACACCCAGTGCAAGTAATCATGAATAGGCCAACCAGGATACACACAGCCTATCCTGGATTACTTGAACTGGATACCAGTCAGTCTCTCCAGGGTCTTCACACAGGAAACAAACAGAAACTCCCCACCAATCCCCCAGCTCTTCTAAGAGTCACTCGTCTGCGTCACAAGAAATGTTTTTGGTTGTGTACAATACCTGATGAACGGTACCATCGATCTCCACCGGTACAATAAAATCAGCGTTACTGATGGGCTGCAGACACAAACAGAAAGCATGAGGATCACAGTACCGCAACCGAACAGCAGAGGTCCTGCTTGCAGCAGTTTTGGACAAAAGGTCCTAGCAGATGGTTTGACTGATGAGTCGCTCTTCTCTCTTTAACCTGCCTGGTAATCCAGCAGCCGAGACAATGAAGCAGCTATTTTAGGACTAACTAGACGGCGGGAGGAAGACCTGCTGGTAAAACGATCAAATTTGAGCAGAGTTACTCGCAGATAATGCCACAATTGTAACAAACACAGAACTAGAGGTGTAGAGCCTGACAAGGTTTCTGCAGGTGTTTTAAGACGTTTTAAAGACTATTATGAATGAGATTTAAGACCAGTATCATGACAGAAATTTACAAAAAAAAAAAAGGAAATATTTTGACAAGCTTTTTTTTGCACAAAATCCATATAACATCACATTGGTTAGCAACAGAGGTGAGTCAGTGGCGAAGACGACCGTCGTCCAGTCAACTGGCGATAAATTTATATTCCCACATTATAGAATTTAAAAAAAGAAAAACCAGCTAGCTAGTTAGCAGTAGCTTCAACCGTCTCATGTCACAGAACAAAATGAAGATGTGAGAATGAGATCCCAAACGTTTGGTTGACAGAAAAGTTCTGCAAAAAAAATAAACTACACAGAACATCCACAGTTGAATAGCCCTGCCATGACAGGACTTAAAACCTGTGATCAACATATTTAAGTTCAATGTATATTTTTTATGATGAATTTAAGATTTTTTTAAGGATGCAGACACCCTGGAATAAACAAAACTTTAATATGCAGATGATTTTTGCCAGAACTTTGATTAATGGCACAAAGGAAGATCACCAATTTTGACCTGCTGATTCCATCCCATACCAATTTTATCTTGTTTTTTTTTTTTGCCTGATTAAGTTGCTACATATAGCAGCTAAGTCTCTAAGTTGGCAACAGTAGGGCGACTATGTATTTTACTTCATGCAAATAAAGTTTTTCCATTGCAGTTTTGCAAAACAAACCAATATTGATATGGCCAAAAAAATACCACCTCATCCCAGCGCCAACATTTTCTATTTTTATTTTTTTTGAGAAATGTAAATTTACCTGAAATTGGTGCTTCCATTAAGCAAATTTAGTTTAGAAATTGCACAATTATATGAAAACGCAGCTAGTAGCGGACTATCAAACCTTTGTGGAGGCAGGTAAAATTGGTGGACAAAAACGTATTTGCTGAAAACCAATCTCCCGAAATTAAAAGAAATTGTGGCAATTTATTGGTGCATTCCTATTTAAAACAAATACTGCTAAGCAGAAAGAACAGACACATTTACTGGTGACAAACGAGCAGAACGAGAACTTCAGTCCCTACTTACCTTAAAGGAGCTGTGCACGAGTGTTTCATCCAAGTCTATCACCACACACTTTCTACCATAGTCGGATATTTTCATCTCTGGTAGGAGGTATTTGGCTGGCGGCTGCAGAGAGGAAGAAGCGGATGATGTCAGATCTACTGAGAGAAACCTGGCATTAAGTTTGGCGTCCTGCAGAAGTTCCCAAACATATTGTGTTAGAAAGGCACATTTTCACGGCCAGCAAGGAAACTGAATTAAGCCAATTGCAGAATTACGCATGAAACTGGGTCAAAGCTTTAAAATGACAAACACGTCAATCCCTCGTTAGTGGGAATTTTCCTGCTACTCCCAAACACATGCAAAGTATTTGATGAGATGCAATCAAACGTCTGACTGAAGGGCAGACTTTCAGGTTTGTTTAAAGGGATCAGAGATCTGATTGTTCCAGATGTTCCTGGCGTAGATCTTTGTTCTCAGACTGCAGGTTGTCCAGAGTTTATGAAGTAAAATGGCAGCCAGATCTTTTAGTTATCAGGCTCCCAGTTGTAGCCCATGATGCAGAAACCCCATTGATGTAAAATTCTAATCTTAATTATTGTGTTTTCATTAACTGTCAGAGGAAATTCACCATGATTAACAGAACAAGGCCGGAAAACAATGGGTGTGTGACTAATCTTAAATAATGTGTTTCACCTTATGGTTACTGAAAAAAATTAACTTTTGAATAATATTCTAATTTATTAAACAGCATACTTTGTAAAGACAGGCAGGCTTGCATATAAATATATTTTAGCAAATCTGAAAGTAAAGCTTTCAGATTTAGATGTAAATCTGAAAGCAAGATCATCTTTAATTTAGTTTGTCTCCGTTGGCGGGTTTGGAAAGTATAAACTGAGCTCCGACGTGTTGGAAAAGGTGTTGCTGTGTACTAAAAGTAGCAGATACAAACAGCCACACACGCGTTGCATCACATCTTCTAGTATTGGCCGTGCTTCAACTCTAGTAGCAGGAAATCGTCTCAAACTTTACAAATCATTAGCGACATCCAAGCTAGGCTGGATTGGATTTGTTTGAAAGAGCAAAACGAAAATATCTGTGATGAGACGACAGGCTGTTAGTTGTTTATTTGACACTTTTGTGTTCCCCCCCCCATTATAAGAGGTTGTGGGGGGTTATATGTTTGTCAGGAAATGCTAGTAAACCCAACCTACACGGGAAATGCGCCTCCGTGTCGTAACGGTGGCGTAGCAGAGAGTAGCAGAGCCTCGCTGATGAGTAATCTGATTTAGCCGGTCACAGGTAAGCAGATCAGAGCTTTGACTAAAGGGATCAATTAGTTTTACCCCAAGTCAGCTCACAAGCCAATGAATGAAGTGTTTGAGTCATTTTTTCACTTAATTTATTAGTGGCATGACAGGGTAGCTTATAAAAATGGACGTTTCTGAAGCGAGCTGCTGAAACAGTTGTTAATAACTTATTAGTGGACTAAGTGTCATTCATGCATGTCAACTGTCTTGCAAAAGAACTCATATTTCAATACTACTATAATTCATATAATTTAGCAGGATTTTATTAGATAGGCCAACAAACTAGTGCAGAATTGTGACGTAAAACAAAAATAAATCAAGCATGCATTTGCATTCAATTTTCCTGACTGTTTATAATTTTTCTTCCACTTCACAATTGTGCACAACTTTGTGTTCAACTATTGCAACAAATCTGAGGTAGTAAATAAAATTAAAAAGTCCAAACATTTAAAGTAGGGCTGAAACGATTAATCAACTAATCGTGATTTATCATTATTGAAATAATGGTCGGCTAATTTAGTAATCGATTAATCATTAAATGGAGTATACAGAGTCATAAGAAGGCCAGCTGGTGGAAGAGCAACACACTCAGAGCAACAGCAATTACACCAATACTACAAAATATATACATTTAGCATTAAATATACATATAAAAAATGATCTGTGATTATATTCCAGTGAAGACTCAAGTAGTTTTAGCTTCACCCAGTTCAAATTCTGTAAAAAAAAATCCTATTAACCACTTTTGGTATCTAATTATTGATCTGGTTACAAATAAAAATGGTCAACATTATACTGTACTGATGTCAAGTCAGGCAGAAAAGGCTGAGCTTTTCACACGTTGATTTAGCTGCAGATGCGTCCTTTGTTACAAGTGATCAAACGATCATTAAAGGAATGCTACGTTCCAGCATTTTAGGCAACAAAATGTTTATTGTCTTATTTATTATTTGCATTTTAATGCACTTATAATATTGTATAAAAAGGAATAGGTGGTTAAATTAAAAAAAGAAAAGCGAAATAAGCAGAATGTGCTCATCTGCTCATCCGATTAATCGCCTAATTGATTAATCGTCAAAACAATCGATATAATTATCATTAGTTACAGCCCTAATTTAAAGAGGGACATAACAATTTTTTTTGCAAGTGCTCAGCAGTTTTGTGAAATAGGTGCATCCATCACACACCTTCCACACATCCTGTGATATAATCAGCTGAAAATAGAAAGTGAAGCAAATGAAGCAGATTTAAAGCTCTGTGAGGAGCCCAAACAGAGAGGCTGCACCAACCCACCGGCCTGCATGCAAGGAAGAAAAATAAAATGTGCATGATACATACACTAGGGACAGGGATGACCTCGACCTGGTCACACTACAACACAAGAGAAAATAACACACAAACAAAATCCAGGGTAAGGATTAGAAGAACACACACAAACACAACAGATAAAGGTCACAGAATCAAACACTAACAAAGACGCTATTCACAAAAGATGAAATAAACCTGCAGAGTAAGCTCTGTCCGACGTAGCCTGGGTTTATCCTACCTTGGGAGGCGATCCGTTCTCCTCAACAGGTGGAGGCAGAGTGCTGTTGGTGGCTGGTGGCTCCACATTGTAGTTGCGAAAGCAACAAAAGAATGTGCTGAATATGCTTCGGCTCCTCTGCTTCTTCAGGCTGCTGTTCGACTGGGATGCTGTCGAAAAAGAACAGGCGTGGGTACAGGAGAAGGGGGTGAACTTGTAGAAATGCTAGCAGAGATGTCGATCACAGGTAGGCAAGCAGGCGGGAAATTACAGATCCACCCATAAGGCTTTTCCTAAACAAAAACGGTTTTCAGTTGAAAGTATCCGAGATCCGACTGGACCGTTACAATTTTTCTCCCAAGGACAAACATGACAAGAGGTCAAAGGTGCTGCACGCGCCTTGATCCAAAGAGTGACTTCAAACTGAAAAGGACTTGCATGATTTTCCCCATTTATTCACCAAACATATCCCTGAACGGAGATAAAATGATTCATAAAATGAATCGTGACGAATCAATTTTTGAAATAATGGTCGACTGATTTAATAATTAATTGATTAACTGGAAAGCACCTTTTAGTGCATTTCTAATACTGTATGAAAAATGGATGAAGTGGTCAAATGAAAAATCTGCATTATGTGCCCAAAATGTCTTGATGCAATTAGTCGCCAGAAAACTCAATTACTAAAACCAAACCTTACCTGCAGCCCTATCCCTAATCTTTATCTGCTTTTTATTAAACTCAAAACAAAACACATCAAACTACATGCTGTTGGTTGATGTATTTATATTTCATAAATAAAACCAAAAAAAGGAGAAAAAAATGGTTTTTCAGTATTTGACCTGCAGATAAACCATAGACGATTAAAGAAAATAAATTTAAATTTTAACAAATTGGCCCTCAGACTTTAACATCTCTACTAAAAAGTATTTAGATTTAATAATTCCTGTTAAAAGTAGACTGATGAGATAACTACTTAGCTCAATAGCGTTGAGGCCATTGAACAAACCAAACAATAGCCTGAACAGTGCGACCATGGTGCATTCGGGTTGATTTTGGAGACGACCTCTGGAAGAACAACTGATCAGAAAATAACTCTGCTGGCTGGATGACCACATCACTCAAAGGCTGCGACAGTTCAGAGCGCGCTCTACTCCAATTGCAAATCGCCTCTCATTCCTGAACTGTGTAGCACGGACTAAATCAGACGCCGAGTCTTTATTAATAGGGACGACTCAGAAGCTGCACAATCCTCCTTACCCAACCCCCAGAAGTGGCGTCTATCGCCTGATTGGACAAGATCCTTAATTTTTTTTTTAAATTCACGATAGTTTCCCCTCCTGTTTGAGCTGGCAGGTGAGTGACGGAAGCAGCCTGAACATGCAGAGAAGAGGGAGGAGGAGGAGGAGGAAGAGGGAGGCCCTCAGACCCCACAGAGACTATACTTGGCTGCATTCCTCTCCAGCCATTAACCCCACAGCTCCCCCCAGCAGAATGCAGCCAGAGGGCCAGCGCACAGCAAAAATCTTTACGTCAAATCTTTCGGCATCTTAATATTGTGACACTTTGGACTCCTGACCTTAAACAAATAAAACAGGAAGCGCATCAGTCCCAAAAGAAGAAATGTTTCACTCTGTTCACTGTAATGTTCCCTGAGGCGATTTTTCACAGCTGTGTTTGGAGGAATAAAATACTCCTGCACATGCAGATTACAGCAGCATGTCGCAGTTACTTGTAATGCTGTCTGCTCTGTCGTTTCCTACAGCTTTGACTGACGTTAATTACAGCCTGTTGAGCAAAGACATGCTGGGTATTTAGGCCATCTGATCAGTGGCTTAAGTCCCTTCACTAAAACAGAAAGATAGACTCAACAAGGATGCAAAGTGCTGTGAAAAACTATTGCTTTCCTCTTATTGTCTCACTTCAAACCTAACATTTTATTTTCAGAAGTGACTTTCAGATGATGATTTTTTTTTTTAAAAGAGCAGAAGCAGGCTATCCAATCATACCTGGACTTTGGGGAAAGTAATAAACCTATTTGTTAAGTCACAAATTGATCATTATTTTATTAATGGAAGATTCTATCGATTTTTCACTTGATTAATTGGATTTGAAAAATTGTGCAATCTGAACTGGGTGAAGTTTAAACTATCGCACTAGGGAAGTGTCTTTACTTTGTGAAAAAGTCAAAACATTCTTGGAGTAGCAGAAGTTAGCAAGGCAGTCAAACGTTGAAAAAAACTTACAGACAGTTTTTCCTCTTTAAAACAAAATTTTATTTTATTTTTACAGATTTGGTTCAATTACTGCTTTGACTGTTCTTTCAGAAAATGGCTAGTTTTAGAGTATGTATACACCAGTTAACGATTAATCGATTACTAAATTAGTTAATGATTATTTCAATAATGGATTAATCACGATTAATTGTTTCAGCCCTACATAAATTAACTTAGTCACATTTTTTAATGCACTAGTCAAACTCAGGCCTCAGTGTGTAAAAATCTAATTTTTTAAACAGTACCACTGTTTAAAAAACCTCAAAGAAGATTAAATAATTTTTACAATCTAAAGAGACATTTTGCTCTTAGGACAGCCAAATAAAACTCATTTAGAGTTGTAAATGACACATGACGCTTTACAAAAATTATTATTAAAGATACAGTGTTTAAGTTCTATTTTTAGGATTTAAAATAAAGAAACATAAAGGAAGGGATTGTTTTAAAGCTCAGATTCCAACTTAATAATAAAACAGAACTAAAAACATACTACTGGTACTTTTTTGTCATCCTTTGTGGAAATTCAGTGCAAATATTGCAAGAAAAACAGTTAAAATCCTGCATTTATTATTTGTATTTAACAAGATTGGCTAAAAATTAGGAACCAGTCAAAGTTATTGACAGCCACAGTGGAAGGTCCAAAGAGCCACTTAGACAGCCGCCTCTTCTAGTCTAAACGGATCTTTTCCAAAAAGCAGTCATGTGAATCCCTTACTGGTGATCGTTGGCTGTAATAGAAAGATGTCATATTACTGTGATTACTTTTTGAAAAAGTAAATATCCTGGGGGTGGTAGAAGTTAGAAAGGTAGACATGTAAACTGCGTTGATCCGCCTCATCAGCCGGGATCATTTCTAAACCACAAGACCTGTGAGGTTCAGGAGCGGAGCGTCGTCGGTGCTAGTCTGACACAAAGCTTACCAGATCGCTGCTCACCTGATACAACTGGCAGGTTCAACCAATGTAACTTCACACAGAAACACAAATGAACAAAATGGTCCCAAATTTAAGAGTTTGTTAGGAATTACAGACTGACAGCATTTGCTAACTTTGAACTCTACTAGAAACTGTTCTACTGACAAGAATTATAGTTTGACTGAAAATATTCATTTTCTGACAAACATCACTACTAGGATGTACTTGCTTATTAAGCTTACTGATACTACACATTTCTAAAAAGGGGGAAGGAAATATTACTGATAACTTGGAGAATCTAACGTACAATTAAGTCAAGTTTAGTGTTTATGATATTTAAATTGGTTTTATAGTCTGAAACAGTGAAGGGTGAAACCTAAAGCAGAATAAACTTTTGGAAAGACGAGGTAATCAAACAGACTGGGCTTCCTTTCAAACTAAAAAAATACCCTCATCAGCAACACTGTTTGTACTTATCCCCTGGACTTTGTCTCAGCTCTCCGACTCTGAAAAGTAAACCAGACCAGTGAGGCAGCCGTCACCTTCCAGTGAATCACCAGTAGAGTGTTCATTCACCCACAGCCCATCAGAACCATATAGGATGACTGGATCACAATGCAAGTGTATGCGTCATCATTTTTTAACAGGAAGTTAAGTCCTAAACAAAGCTAAACAATAAAAGATGACAAAAATGTTGTAGTGACTTTGTTCTAGTCACAGAGCCATCAGACCCCTACTCACCAACGGTAGGCGATATGAACGTAAAATTTTAATCCCCATATTTTGCAGAATTTATTGCAATAAGCAGTGACAGTAAAAAGGTTTTTACAACTTCTTCGCAGTCTTTTCAGGCAACTAACTTCATGGCTGGCATCTCACTGCTGTCAAAAAATACACAGAAACTGTTCAAAAAATTTAAAACAGACTTCTTCAGGACAGTTGAAAAAAGTGACTTTTATTACTAAATTACACTGTATTTGATCAGATTTTCACATTTATTGATTCTCTCCTTGAAACAAAAGTGGAGGAAATAGTAAAACAATAATTCAGGTAGTTTTGGGGGCTTTTAAAAATGTTATTAATTGGAACTTACTATTGTCATGATGAATCTAAATGCAAGGTTTCCCCACGAAAACTTGCTCAGCCTGGTGGTTGGGCGCTAAGGCAGTCAATCATCCAGCCGCCCATTGTGTTTTTGAGTTAAAAAATGTTTAAAGTTGACAGAAAATTTGAAAATATCACTTGATAATTATGAGGTATTGAAGATCAATACCTGAACACCAACTATAAAGTCTTAAAAAAATGCAAACATTTTAAAAAGACATAAAAGAAAAAGAAGCAATGTTTAGCCAGGTGGGGGCACAAGTTAAGCCTGGTGGCCCGCCAGGCTTGTAATACACAGAGGGAAACCCTGAAATACCTTTTACAATTTTTCTTTTCCACAATGAAGATAAATCTCCGATTCCTATTACTCACATGAAATTTAGGTCAATATTCCTGCGAGGCAAAAAAGAAAAAAATAGAAAACCAACCAATTTCTCCCTGATTTTACTACTATTCAGTAGGTTAGGTGTACACAGGTCACACATGTCAGGTTATTAAGAACCCTGGTTAGTTTTTGTGCCAGTTCAAACAATGGAAGACCACCATTTACATTCATAAAAGCAGCAATCAAGCAGCTCATTGGATAAACAAATCTCCTGTATATTGTGATAGTCCTATTAAAAAAAACAACAAAAAAAATGTAAAATCTTTCTTGTTGTTTACATCAAAATTATTATAGCCCTCCAAACACTGGTTTTTGCAGAACATAAAGAGCAAACAAAACAAAACCTGATAATTTATTAACCTATTTCCAGGGAGAAATGACTGAAAGACTCGCTGACTAAAGGAATAGGCAGGAATTGCTTTACATTGTGTCAAGGCTCAACTCTCTCCTACTTTACAGACTCTTAGTTGAAAGCTATTTTCAAACAGCGTTGCAATAAACCAGTGTGAATTTAAAGCATCTGTGTGTACTGCCATGGCTCCTGCAGTTTTGTTTTTTTTTTTCCATCTGACCATTTATATAATATATATTTATATAAAAATATAAAAGGACAGATAATGACACCTGATCAAAGCAAAAATACCTGGATGATATTTAGCTGGTCAATGAGCTTTCGACCACATTTCTTTACAGCAGACTTTCAGTAACAGATCATAGAAAAGATAAAACAAATTGATAAACATATGGGCAGTACAAAACCACATATTTAGAAAACAAATAGTAATCAGATTTTATAATAAAGCACATTTCTAAAAGAATATTTTTACCAAGATTTTTTTTTCTCTCTTTGGTTTGATCTAATAGTAAGAAGTTAAAAAACATTATTTCAAACTGTCAGAAAGGAAAACAACTTCTGTAAAACATTTAACTGCTTAGCACCTTAAGAAGAAAACAAAAACTTTCAAAAAATATTTTATGTTTATTGTTGAATAAACTTTAAAGTTTAATAAAATTTCCGTGGAAAATACCAAAATCTCAGAATATTGTCTTTGAAATCACTACTTCATATATTGGTAAAATTACTGCATCTTAAGCTGAGCAGTAACCTCAAGTGGCAAGGCTGCTTATCACTGCATCATAAAGTGAGATACAGTGATATTGTCTAAGGCTAAGCTAAATCCCACCTGCAATGTTAATCTCCTTAAAGTCCCACATACCTCCCATCATCATCTCTGATGATGCCCACACAAGTCTCGGTCACAGAGACTCCACCTCGGTTACCGCACCATGTATCTGCACCCTGTGAGGAAAATACGCTGTTGTGCTCCAAATAACTTCAGTTCTCACATTACTAACGATCTGATAAGCAACATGGCAACATGAGCGACTGACCCGCACCTCACAAACCTGGGTGACACCCCGGTCAGAGCAGAGTACGTATATTAAGAGCATCAGTGAGGATCATTGTTGGGCGGCACGGACTAAAAATAATACATTTGCTTTGCATAAAGTATGAAAGGGCCAAGTTAGATGGCTGTACAGTTCACTGGATGATGGGATAGTCCTGACAAAATTACTGGTAATAAGACTTCTTAGTGCACAAGAGTACATTTGAAGAATGTTGCATGTGAGGATTAGATAATTATAATATAATTATAACTCTTATAATTAAGAGCCATGCTTTAAAGCCAAAGATATTCAACTTCAGAGTTCATACAACATTTCTATATTCATCCAGACTCAAATTTTCTAATTTTAAGTCAGTTTTTGTAGGCCGGTCTCCATTTCCCACTAGCATACACATTTAATACATTTTTAGTAAGAGCTTGGATTTCTGTTTTTTTTTTTTCCATCCTGAGAAAAGTATTAAAGGTGTTCAAAGTTGTATGACAAGCGTTTGTAAAAACTGAGGGTTTATGTCTTTAAATGAAACAATTACTCTCCCATATAAAGAGTAATTACCTTCCTAACAGCGCAATTAATTGAGCTATTAACTGAGATCCTCCTATGGTTGCAAAATATTGATATTTTATTGGGTTTTGCAAAACGTCCTAATGTCTTCCCTTTCTCCTTCGTCATTCTTGATCTTTAGTATTTCATTTATTGATCGCAAAGGCCAGCCGAACTTAGTTGACAGTTTTCCTAAGGGCTGCAACACAGTTTGTAATGCAAGAAAAAAAAAGAATTTAATAAACAATTAACCATGCCGTCTCCTTTATCAAATTCAATTCACAGAGGCGCTACAAAGCAGGTGCTGTTGGGTGACATTCATGTAAACTGAAACTGTTTTTAAGTTTCAATCTATTCAGCAAATAAAACAAATATGAAAAGAAAAAAAAAAACCAACAGAATTTTCTGTATTTGATGTTCAAATCACAGACGGGTAAAAATCGGCCAATTCCGACCTCTCGCTGATTGACTGGTGCATCTCTAATTTCAGGTACCATGCTAAAAACAAACTCCAGGCTTATCGTCACCAGGACGCAGCGCCTGTAGTAACTTCCAAGAATCGCCTTCCCTCATTTACATTACAGGTCCGCTCTCAGATAATGTGGTCCAATTTTTTTTTTTTTAAAGTAGCCTGATGCACTTAGATAAGCTGTTGTTGTATTACACCGAGAAAGCGCAGCGTTCAATTTAACGCGGATCGCTGTTAAAATTTTCACCAACTTTTAAAGTGCAAAAAGCACACCTGAGCGCTCATATTATCCAAGCAAGCACTCAAAAGTAACGCTAAGCTAACTTCCCCAAGGATGGCTAACTTAACTTGTTGCAAGCGTTATAATTGCAGTGCAGCTGTTTTGATCGGACTGTCAGAGGTCGGTGACTCCAAAACAACCAGCAAGCGCAAATAAAAGTAGTTAGCCACCTAGCATTACTACCCTTAGTTGAGTTCTCCTTACCTTTTTCTTGGTTAAAAGAGATTATTTCCTCCTCCTTCGGGTTGGAAACTTGAGTTATTATGGACATGTGGTCCATTGAGGCGGGTGTTTATTCTCGGTTCGTCTTGCAACAATGTTATTCGTGGTAACGCGCTTGCTTCGTCTGCTAGCGCCTCTAAGCTAGCAGTTGACGCCGAGGGCGAGCAGCTCGGCCACAAAGCCAGGAAACCGTCCGAGGCGAAGCGTCGTGGCAGCGGTGGGAGCCAGCCAGCTAGCACGGTGCTGTTCGGAGGCTGTCATCTATGGCTGTCCGAAAAAAAAATAATAATAAAATAAAATCGTTTCGAGTTAGTGCTTATGAGCCGCTTCGGCAATGTTTCTGTCAAAAAAAAAAAAAAAAAAAAGAATAAAGAAAACTAAAAACCGACCTTAAACTACAAACTAAGTAAAGTCGGAAAGCAGCTTTGGGGTTAGCCAGTTAGCTCCGAATATCCAATGCGAGGCCGTCCCTGTCTGGAGCAGCGCTGAAAACACTCCGAAGCTCCTTCTGGGGAATTGCTGCCCGTCCCAAAAAATTAAAAATACAAAAAATAAAAAACAAGCATGAATTACTCACAAGTGGCTCGGCGTCTTAAAAGGGAGACATGCACTTTTTAAGCAGCGTTTCACATCTGGTGGCCCGACATTCCCTGTGCAACATGGAGGCTTTATGTATTTTGAGTTCCATCTGACGCGGGGGCGTTGGAGTGGGAGGGGGCGGTTTGTCTCGGTGATGGATTCTCTCCAGCGGGTGGACGGGCGGGCGGCTCAAACTCACCGCACTACGTTGCTCAATCCGTGCGGCTGGCTGGACGCTGCTCTCCCCTCCTGCACTATCGAACGCAACAAATTACGAAATCCGAATGACATGCATTTAATAAAATAAACTCAAATACAATCTACTTGAGCTGCAAAAACTATCCAACATTACTTACACATCGAGCATCTAGTTTAGCTATTTCCCGTAACGTTTGGTGAGTGTTTTGTCAACGTTTAAGGACTTCTGAAAAACCTGGGGCGCCATCTAGTGTTTAAATCAGTGAAATGCATTTAGGATGCTAAAACACTTGCTAGGTACGGAAGAGGATTAGGGCCACCGTAAAAAAAAATTCTGAGATTAAAGTTCTGACTTTAAACTCAGAATTTATTTTTTTCTCGGTGGCCCTAATCCTCTTCCGTTGCTAGGCGTTACAACAGAGCTCAGATTTAACTTTTTACTGTTTTCTTTCTGTTACTGTTCAAAAATCACCTCGATGTGTTTGAGGTCAGTACTGAACCATCAGCATCATGGAAACCAAGGAACATTGGGACAGCGTCAATAACAGGTAGTAAATAGTTAATAAAGCCCAACAAGACATAGCTGTTCATTTAAACTCAAAACACCCTCAAAATTCACATCTTAAATGTGGTTGGTTCTAATTAAATTTCTGTCTTTTGATTTTGATCCATATTTTTCCCCCATTTACATATAGCGGGTGTACTGGTTCCAGAATTCATATTTATTACTTAGATCCAATTAATAAATCATTAAACAGGCCTGTCAATAACATGAGACACATATGAGCAAGGGGTCTGCTTCTACATTAAGCTTGACAAATATGTGAATAACTAAAAGTATAAAATTTCACCTGGACTAATAATTGCAGAGTTCCTCTGTTTTTCTTTTTTTATATATAATTATTTTTCACTTGGTAGTAACAACCATTTGTTGGAGCTATTTATTCTTTATTTCTTTATGCATCTGAATTTTGTTAGTTTATTTTTTTACATTTCTAGTTTTTTGTATTATTTGCAGGTTAATAATTGTCAATTCTATTTATCTTTTGTTTTTATTATTTGTTCTTATTTATTTGATTTCTGAAGACAGAAAGTGTGGTGGATCAATCCACTTTCTATAAGTGTAGGGGCCATGTAAAGACAAGCAGGCATTTGGGTTTGGGGCCTATGGTTTTTACCAGAGCACCAGTGCAACAGGGCACCAGAGACAGAAGTAGATAGGAGTAACAAAGGAAAGTTTGAATGTTATAAGTGTTTTGCTGAAAAGGAAAATAAAAGCAACCAAGAAAATCAAGAAGTTTGGACATGAAACTTTTTGTGCCTGCGTGAAGAATCTGGACCCCAGTACCTCATAGTGGCGGATGAAACTTTTTATTGGATGTTTGGTTTGACAAACAATCGCCACTACAACCATTATCAAGAATTTGTGGTGATAAAAACATGAAGTAGGCCTACTGTTGGATTTGAAGTCAACTTTAACGAGAACCCCCTATTTTTATTTTATTTATTTATTTTAGACATTCGGAAATGCTTTAGATAATTTCCTTGCTGAATAATACAAGTGTACAGATGCTTAAAGTCAACATCTGGTGGCTGGGGGTATTTTTTTAGCTGAATATATTTGGCACAACTTTCTATTTCACGATTAAAGACTTATTATTTATTTTTTTTAAAATCCCCAATAACAAATGAATAAAAATTTATATTCAAATGTAGACTAATTTTAAAACTTTTCTTAATACATAACGAATTTATTTAAATTAATTTGTTATGATTTAGGATCAATAACAAATGGATCTGAATTTGGATCAGGGTTTGGTATTTTGTTATTCTTGTCTGATACATTTTTTATGATCTGAATCATTTAATAACAACAAAAAATAAATACAGAAGAAATCTTCAACACCTTATCTAAGTACAGTATTGTGCGTAGAAATTAAAAAAAAAATTTTTTGAGTCACAAAATTGCATAAATGCCGCAACTTTGGACTTTCCGAGGTGTAAGCAAACACATTAAAGGCGTGCCACCCACTGTTATAAATCACATAATTTCTGTATTTAACAGCAGCTGTTAAATAGGCTACAGAAAATGCTGACTAGAAATCATTTATACACCTTTTTGTTTTGGCGCCCTCTCTAAGGTGGCGCCCATGTCCGTCGCGCCACTGCATAAATGACTAAAGTGAGTACAAGAAAACGGCTAAATGAGTCGAGTAAAACAAACAAACAAAAAGACCACGTTTGTTTTCCGCAAAACCCAGGCTTTCTGTGTTTCATTGCTTTGTTTCCTTTGTTTTCCTCAAATATCCAATCGCGTCTAATCCATCACCGTTTGCTTAGCGATTCGTTTTTGATTAGAGCTGCTGTTGCTGCACTGGATGCAATCCGCCACCCTGTTCATTTCTCCCACCACAGAGTGTTTCGCTCTGGTGCTGACGGGCTGGTTGTGGACCACCCCTCAATGCGGTTCTATAGTGAAGCATAAATATATCCCCCTCCTCCTCCTTCTACTTCCCTCCTCCTCCTCCTCCTCTTCTTCCTTCTCCTCCTCCTCCTCCTCCTCCTTCGGTTGAGCCCGCAACATCCTGACCGGCCTTGGCTGGTGTCAGGGAGCGCCAAGCCCGCACAGGGACGGATGAATTAGTGAACCTGCAGTGACCGCCATTCGCTTCATTTCTCACTTCTTCTCTTTATTGAAGAGTCGTGATTGTGCAAAGCGGACACAAGGTTGGTAAGAGTAATTTTTTTACATTTTTTTTTTATTTATTGTTATCCGATTTGTTACAAGAAATTGGAATGAGATCCCAAACAATCGCAGTCTGTTGGCGCACGCGTCTTTATTTTGTCGTGCAGTGAAACAAAAACAAAAACAAACAGAAAGAAAGAAAAACCTTCATTTGTATGCAGAGCACTTTGTTGAGGGTCCCGCACAGCCATGGTTACATATTGGCACGGGCACGTCGGAGTTTTTTAGCCCAACTCCTTTTAGAGTAGAGTAGAGTGCGCTTAATGAACTTGATGAACGCGCAGGCAGGGCGCAAGTGTCGCTGTTCTCCTCGTGGGAAGAGAAAAAGAAAAAAGTAGCCGTCCTCAGTTTTCCAACTCCCGATGCGCCATTCTTGGTTATTCCAGTCAGAGCTAATTATTCTGTGAAGTGAGTCCCCATGCAGCGGGGCTCAGATCACATAGCACTGCAGCTGCCCCGCTGCACGGCAGAGCGACTGAGAGCTAAAATAGGAAGGAGAGGTAGGGTTGCGCAGCTGACGGTGCTGATTCCAAGGAGCCAGACCTCTTTCAGTCCCATTTAAGTCTACAGTCTCTCGATCGTAAAGGTTTATTAGTAAAGTGGGACTTCGTTTAAAAAATATACTATATGTATATATATATTTTAATGGGGTATTTTTGTATTCCAATTTAGCTTGCGTGGATTGAACAGCTCTTTCATTGGTTGTCAATAGAGTCAGTTCCTCTCCCAAATCCTTTGAGAACGTTCCCTCTTTAGAAATGATATGGGTTGGTTCGATCTCAGTTACCATGGTGGGTTATTGTAACTACTTCTCAACACTTTTAGGCCTCCAGCGCCCAGATTCGCCATGGGGATCAAGGCTGCTCTCCCCAGATATGAGCTGTATCTCTACTCTGCTGTGCTCGCAGGGGCTCTGATATGGGCTGGCAGTTGGATATTTGAAGCCTCCAGTGGTGAGTGTGTAACCCCTCCAGGGGGAATTGAAAGACACTCAAACACACGCGCACACACACACACACACCCACACACAAAAACCCCACACAGGAATCTTAGAGGGCTGTTGTACTCTCTAATTCGACTGTTTTGTCAAGTTACAACAAACTTCAGGGGATTTTATGGGATTTATTTTGTGTGTGATAGATTGACGCGAGATTCAGTGTCTGGACTTTGACTTGGCTATTAAATCACTTGCTTTGATCTAAGCTCTTCTATTATAGCCATTCATGTATAAGGGGGTGATATTATATATTTTCCATGCACATAGTACCATTTTGTACCACAATCAAGTAACTATGTTACATTTAGTTGTTATAATAATGCTGCATATATCAAACATGACTTCAAATAATTTTTCCTTATCAATTTAACACCTTGAAATGGGGTCTCTGTCTCTTTAAGAAGCTCCTTCTCTTTCTGACAAACCACACTGAGGAAGTCATCGCAATTGCATTTCTCTGTTAACCCGCTGGCAATATTTTTTTTACCAGTGTTGCACCTGTGGCTTTGTTTGCTACTCTTCCACGAAGGCCAGATTTTTGGAGTTTTTTTTTTTGTTTTTGACTGATAGTTGTCCTATTAACAAATGGATCTCTGCAGCTCCTCCAGAGTTACCATGGTTTTCTGGGCTGCCGCTCTGGTTATTTCTCTCCTTGTCCTGCTATGTTTCTTTGCCGTTTTGCCAAATTCTAACAGTGACTCAAGAGATCTCCAAAGCTCGGGATACTACATCCTAACGCCGGATCGTTTAATAACCAAGGCAATATCTTAAGATAATTTATTTGCACTTGATTTTTTTAAAGGGGTATCAGCAAAAGACGGCTGAATACAGATGCACGGCTCATTTTTTTTAGATTACTTGTAAAAAATTTCACTTCCATTCCACGTCACAGTTACGAACACTAGCTTGTGTTCTTCTTTCTCAAAATATTCCCAGTAAATTTAAAGTTTCTTGTTGCAAGGTGACAAAATGTGGAACAGCTTAAGGGATGTGAATACATTTTTTTTAAGGCTCTGTACAGGCGTACAGAGCCAGGTACAGACGGGTAATTTTCTAGAAAGTGGCCCGGCAAGCTTGCTCACTGGTGTAAAACAACGTTTAAATAAATTTAACTGCAAAATCTACAAAAGTGGGATTTCTTTTCAAATGAAATTGTTTTCAAAAACTGGGTCTTCACCTATTTTAGCTTTCCCAATCAATTTAATCCAAAAGTAGACCAAAGTTCACACAATAGATTGAAATGAGGCCATTTTACCCAAAGGAACAGCTGCTGCATGCTCTTATTAATGTCATGACAATTTAAAGACGGTCAGCCCTTTTCTTCAAAACAGGGAAAACCGAGGATTTTTCAATGTTTAATGTGCAAATAATCCGTCTCTTACATGCTAGAACTCCTCTTACGCTCCTCCTGAACACATGGATCAGAATGGACCGAGCGTAATCTGGTGGTTGGTACTGTTTATCACCGTCTGTGCTGTCAAATGATGAGTCAAGGCACCTTCCTGCTGCCAGTCATCTTCCCCTGCTTTTTTGCTTCACGGTTTACCGCCTGCCTCGTCTCCACAGTCTGTGTCTGCATGCTGCAGCAGCTCTGTATACTGGCAATAAAAGTCTGGCTCTGCTCCAAGAAGTAAGAGGCTTTTTCCCCCCGACCTGCCCTCACATCATTATGTCTTTTTTTTTTTCACAGCCATTGGGGTAATTGGGCAAAAGCTACACCAGCACCAGCCAGTCAGAAACTAAATGTTACAAGTGCTGTTTCTCTTTTTAATTTGACTTTATTTCTTTACATGCTGCAAGTTGGGTTTTTTTCAGGCTTCATAGAAGACTAATCTCCTCCAACAAGATTATTTCACGATTATAGGTTCCCGCCTCAAAAATAGAAAGCTCAGCACCGAAGTGGGTTATGTAACATTCGATATCATCTAATGGACCGAATGGGTTCTCACATTACTAAATTCACACTGCAGATAATCCAATAATCAGACCAACGCTTACAGGACGTCTGAGTAGCGGCGGGATAATTTTTGCGAAATTACTCGACTCATGTTTGTGCTTGTCTGCCCCTTCATTCAGATAATGTAAACAGAAAGGCCTTTAAGGAAGGTGTGAAGCCAGGATGGCATTATTTTGGCAGGAAAATGGTGAGTTCTCCTTTCACAGCAAGCACAGATATGAGTGGGTGTTGCAGCAGCTACCGATGCACCTTTCTTCTTCTTCTTCTTCTGCGCCTCACAGGATGTTGCGGACTTCGAGTGGATGATGTGGTTCTCTACATTCCGCAATCATATCCTTTTTGCGCTCACCGGTCACGTGATCTTTGCCAAGATATTTACCCTGCTCGCTCCAAAGGTGTGTGGGAGTGTGTTGCAGAGCAGAGGCAATGCCGTTGAGACGGCACTTTGGTTTGTCTGCACGTCTTTTGTTGATTGTATGTGGACTGTATTTAACGTATGTGTTGCATATGATCTGTCTTGTGAATAAATGCAGTCAGTCAGATTTGATTGGGTTTGTGTTGATGTACATGGCAGGTATTAGGTCAGACACTTCAAGGGGCTGAATAATTAGACAATCACTTATTTTTTGTTGTTGAACGGTCATTGTTTTTAGGAATCAGTTTTCACTTTGACAAAGTCATTTTTTTTGTACATTCCCTCTCTCAAAAGAGCCAAATATTGTTGAGCATGGTTGATCTGCAAAAGCAATAAACAAGTGCAAGACATTCAAAAGGTTGCATACTTATGAACATTGTTGAAAGGGGCTGCAGATATAACCTAAGACTCGATATATTCTCGTGGTGACGCAGGAGCGTGAACTGCACCTTGAGCTCTTGAGATGTTTGCTTGCCTGGTTTTGCTTGCTACTGTTATTTTTGAGGTACTTAAAACAAACGACCATGTTTTAAAGATGTCTCTTGTCTTGTTACATGCTTACTGTGAAGATTGGTATTGATGGATGTAAGGTAACTTTAATAAACTGGTGATTGTCTTTTTTAAATTGCTTGTAGGACAGTAGATTTCCTTTTCCTCGCCTCTATCATAATCCCCTTGAAACTGTTTTTTTTTTTTTTTTACTAACACCACTACTTGTAGTGTGGCATTTAATTAGGAGTGAAGATAAATGAGTCAAAACATCCCTTTAATGCTGGCCTGTTTTTTGTTTTTCTTCCCCCCCACCCTGCAGCACAGACCCTTGATCTTTGCCGCGTACGGAGGGCTGGCCGTCCTGGTCACCATGGGCTGGACCTTCATGACTCTGGTTGTGTCCCACTGCGTCATATTGTACAGCATCGCCCTGGTCAAGAAGAAGTGGATGTGCTTTGCTGCAGGTCTGGGCACGCTGGCCTCCATCAAGCTGGAGCCGTATAACACCTGGCAGGTGAGTGGGCTGTTTCCTCTTTGGCTTCCCTAACACAGATGACTGACTATGCCAGTTTTACAGAAGAAGGATTAACATACCATTTGTTTGCATAATGCCAAACACAACATTTACTTTGCAGATAGCACTGGGGAAGATTTCAACCTCTTCTTTTCTACATACTTTGCTTCCAAGGAGCTGGACTTTCTTGTAAAACTTTTAATGGTCTTCAAACGATAAATGGCCTGTAGTTGTATAGGGCTTTATTAAGTCCATAGTTCCCCAGTGAGTTTCACTCTACAGTCAGTGACTCACACACACATTCACACACTAATGGTGGTGTAGCAAACAGCAACGGCTGCCCTTTAAGAACAGTAATTTAGGTTCTTCTGAGGTGATTTTTACTCAAGCTCATTTAAGAAAAATACAAGAAAGTCTGGCACCGTGTTTGCAATATGTAAGGAAATAAGTGGTGGTTTACAGTTTTTGCACAGAACTTCAATTGTGTTCTGTCAACATGTTCATCAAATACCAATAAAACGAGACAATACACTAACATCTCTGCACCCAATATAAAGTTTCTGTGCCTGAAGCTCAGGAATGGCTGACTCCCCCTGTAGGAGACCTTGGTGACCGGATCGTTTGACCTGCAAGACATCCTGTTCTATGGAGGCTGTGGCTTCAGCATCATGCGCTGCATGAGCTTTGCCTTGGAGAACTGTGACAGGAAAGAGGGCAACTACACCTTCTCCGACCTCCTGAAATACAACTTCTACCTCCCGTTCTTTTTCTTTGGACCTATTATGACTTTTGACCGTTTTCATGCCCAGGTAAGGTCACACATGTGCGGATCCATTGACCCGAGGTATTTAGCTACTGCAATCTTTATGGGTATTCTTACTTATCACGTCCACAGGACTCCAAAAGCGCTTCACACTACATTCAGTCATTGAATGTAGTGTGTGCAGTCACGCACTGGTAATATTAGAACAAAAACCATTTGTTGACTTAAGCACTTGTCCAAATTGATTTCAGTTTCTAACATTATACGCTGTAAAAAAAAAAAGCACACTTTATGGTAAATTACCGGCAGCTGTGGTTGCCAGAATTATATCGTAGTAAATATGGCCATAGAAGATATTACGGTGTAATATTTGGGCAACTGTCACTTTTAACAGTTCAGAACTGTGTTTTCTACAGATATTAACTAAAAATTATTTGAAATTTACGTGTCTTGAGTAATGGTAATTCAATGTATTTTCTATGGCAATATAATGTTTTAGGTTCTATGATCTGCAACTGCGGATATTTAGAATTTCTATCATATAATTTATGGATTGCTTTTCTTACAGTGTAGTCTAGTATGTTCTATGTGTTTACATTGCTTCTCCACAGGCTAACAACACTCAGCTAACCCGCAAGGAGAGGGAGATGTGGAACATCACCACCAAGGCCTTGTTACACCTGGGAGTTATTCTGGTGGTGGACGTCTTCTTCCACTACTTGTACATCTTGACTATACCCAGCGACATGAAGTTGGTCAACAAGCTGTCTGACTGGTGTTTGGGTGAGCAACTGAAAGATTACTACCACACAAACCTTTTGCACAAATCCTTGCTTGATCTAGTTCTCAGAATGTCATTTCAAAAGTAGTAGTAGCATCACGGTTTGGCTGCGCTCTACAGAGCCACTTAGATTTCATCCTGTCACAACCATAAACTGCAGAGTATTTATCTACATATGCTGTCTATCCAAACCGTGTGCCAAGCAAACTTCAGGCTACTTCTGGATCAGCAGTGACACATTGGAAAGATCCTAATTCACCGACTTAGACGCAGACCGATCAGACTTCCTCCTCCATTGCAAGCGATTGCACCAGGAAGTCCAGCATTCATACCTTGTGTCAAACACACACACAACTTATCCATTAGCCAAATGCCAATGGTGAATATTCACCACACAGGTGAATATGAAAGCAATGATGGATTGCTTTCCAGGCTGTCCAAAGATTGGGAAATTGTTTTTATCTCCCAATCCTGCTTTAAGCTTCTCCCTAACTTTCTTCCTGAACTGTTTGCTGGTGCTTTGGTCTTTATGAAGCTGTTTGTTAGTGAAGTGAGATTAGAGTTACATGTAACTGGATTCTGTTTTAGATTACTTCTGAATCCAATTGGTTCTACTGGTTTTAATTTAGAGTTATGGTTCTACTGGGTTTTATTTAGAGGCATCAGAGGAAATACAGATAGATAGAAACATGCCATTTTTGTAAAAACTAGCTTGTTAAAACCACATATCGAAGTGTGTGGTGTTAATGTGGCGCTTTGTAAAAAATTCAAGGCATATAAAAATTTTATTTTGGCAAAAGTCGAGTTCAACGTCTTAAAAACTGCGCAGAATAGAAATGTAATGTTTTGACAGATTGTCTAATCTGCTATGTTTGTAGCGGGACTGGCTTATTCCAACCTGGTGTATGACTGGATAAAAGCAGCTGTTATGTTTGGTGTCATCAACACTGTGGCTACACTGGACCACCTTGACCCGCCTCAGCCTCCCAAGTGTATCACCATGCTCTACGTCTTTGCTGAGACGTACGTGTCACTTCCTCCTTAGTTGCTTATTGAGAAATCAGGTGACTGTTTAGCTGTTGCACAAAACAAATGTCTTTCCTTCTTTTTTTTCAAAGGCACTTTGACAGAGGCATTAACGACTGGTTGTGCAAGTGAGTTTTTGGATTTAACTTCCAGACACCTGACTGTTTGGTAACATAATGCGATTTCTGTTTGAGACGGTATAAAATCTGAATTGAAATTTTGCAGGTATGTCTATGACTACATTGGCGAGAGTCATGACAAGATCTTTAAAGAACTTCTTGCAACAGTCTGCACTTTTGCCATCACCACCTTGTGGCTGGGCCCGTGTGAGCTGGTTTACATCTGGTCATTTTTCAACTGCTTCGGCCTCAACTTTGAGCTGTGGGTGGCAAAGTTCTTCTCCATCCCACCCTTTTCTATCATGGAGGTGAGAAGTGATCAAAAAATAACCCCTTTCTATATATTAAAATTTCCAATAATACTATTGTTTGAGTGTAGTTTTGTCCATTAATATAAATAAAACTTCTGGAAAGTCCAGTGTGTAACTTTTGTGAGATTTTTTTTTTACATGTTTGTTGAAACTGTCATAATGTCGTGACAGTATGCTACGAGACAGATGGTCTGTAAAGAAATCAAACTCCTTTGCCTTTTTCCAGTGCTGCCAGTACTTACTAGAAACAACCAATCAGAGCCAGAAGGCGGGTCTTAGTGCTGTCAATCACTCTTCCGCTCAGCAGAACCTGTTGTGAATGCTAGGCTAGTTAGAATGGCAACCTATGACAGTGGATAAACAGTTTTCCTATAACAGTAAGTTATTTCTCTGCCATTAGCACATTTAGCAGCTAACCCTCTGATTGGTTGTTTTTACAGGGAGCAGTGGAATAGTAGCTCAGGGAGAAGGTGGAGAAGACTGATTTCTCACAGATTATCTGCCTCGTATACTAGTGACAGTTTCAATAGATATGCAAAAAACATCTTTTTAAGAAAAGTTACATATGCGCAGCTTTAAAATGCATTAGCTCTTTATTTACCTGACCATGTCAGATCTGAGGAAGTCATTTCTGTCACTTCTGTTTATTTTCGGTATGTAGGGAGCTATGGGTGAAGCCATGTCTCGTAGGATCAGGGGTGTCTTCAACGCTGCCAATTTCTGGGCTATTGTCCTCTACAATGTTCTTTCCCTGAACAGCTTGGAGTTTGCCAAGCTGGTGGGCAGAAGGATTATTTTCAAAGGTGGGTCTAACACACTGGTAAAGATGTGTAAAAAGCTTTAAATATCCCAGGTCAAAAGGACAAGGGTGCAGTACCTTGGTTTTTAGCTTTACCTTGATGCTGCGCTACTTTGAGACTAGTCTTTAATGTAATCTCAGTCTTCCCTGTTACGTTTTTCTAAACTTTCATTCCTCAGGTTTTCCTCTGTCCACCCTCTCCGTGCTGCTTGTGACTTACTGTGGTGTGCAGCTGGTGAAGGAAAGGGAGCGCCAGCAGGCCCTGCTGGAGGATCCAGACCCAGTGAAGCCAGTGGATGATGGCAAAGAGAAAGCTGAATAATCAACCATAAAACCACTGTATTTTTTATTTTTTACTTCTATGGCAGGCCCCTGACGAGGTTTCACTGTTAGCCTCGCCAACTGTAACAAAACTAGACTGTGACAGCCGGTTGGCACCTTTATTGTTCACAAGGGCGGAAGCTTTTGCTTGTCAAAAGTGAGTCAGTATTTTTGGACATAAAGTACCCTGAAGTGCACTTGCAGCAGATAATCATAAACATACTTTGGCACAAACCTAAGATTGACATGTTTTGTATTTGTATTTGTATTTTACAAAAATACAAATTTATAAACAAACGTTTATTATGCCGATCGCAAGCCTTGCAAAGAAAACAATTAAGAGGATAGGTAAAGTAATTTTTTTTTTTAATGAGCAGCTACTTTGCTCAGTTTGTACTCTACCATTTTATTATTCTCAGATTTGAACATTCTTGCCTTTCATCGCCTGCAGTATACTGTAGTTTATTTTATTCAAATGTTGTTGTTTTTTTCCTTTAGCTGCTTCAGAGGCTATTATCACAAACCTAAAGGGAATGAAACTTGAAAGAAACCTGCAATAAGAAACACAAACAAAGGGTGCTGTGGAGGTCTTCCACAAGGCTTTCAGATGATTGTAATGTATTTGTACTAGTAACAGTAGAGGATAGACTTTTGTTTTTAATAGTTGATATGTATTGGATGTCTTAGGATGCTGAATGTATTTAAGTCTTTGAACCACGTGCAGAAGATGATTGCCTTTTTCCACTTCACAGGGTGTTTTTTTTTCACAGGAAATTACTGATAAATATTGGTGTATCTTTCCTCCAACCATCTCACACACGTCAGGCGCACACTTTGCTCTGGTAGACAATAGAGCGAACACAGAGTCTGGGTCAGTCTTTCAGTGCCTGTCAACAAAACCTGCAGCTTGTCTCCAATGTGGAAGGTAATGAGGGAAACTTTATAAAGACTGTAATATGTTTTGTCATTCGGTGCTTTCATGTGAATGGCTGTTTATTTAACTGTTTGTCCTGAAATAAAGATTTATTTCATCCTGCTCCGAGGTAAATTTGTTATAAATACCTCAAGTGACTTATTGCTTGTCTAAATGAATACTTTGAAGATTTACCATTCACTTTGTAAAGGTCTTTGGGGCGTATTAGCCACTAAAATATTTAAAGACACGATAGAGCGGCACTTTATTTTTCACTCACAATGACAATTTAACTCTGTGGTAGACAAGCAGCTTTTGATATTGGATCTGAAATCTTTAAGTTTCGTTTCAGCCTCGGTTCTCCTCTGCATATTTCCTGGATCTTCCTGAAATACATGCAGTACTCTCACATGCAGTCCAGCCAATTAAAAACATGCAAACGTCCACAAAAAAAACGTCCATCCGTAAAATATGTGAAACTGTTTTATTCATATTATTCAATTGTATTCGGCACTGACCAGTCAGAGCTTCCAGAAATTAAGCATGCATTCTGGGAGAGGATTCTGGATTGAGACATGTTAAATACGGGCTATTAGTCGATTGTGCTGATGTTTTGCAATTGACTTACATATAATTTGACAAACATTAGTGTGTTGAGTCTAAAGATGAAGTCAGAATATAAAAAAACCCCGTAATTTAAATCATGTAAGGTAAGTAAATGTTTATATTACAAATTGAGTGAATACAGTTTAGAAATGGAATTTAAATTTAGACCATTTTTATTGATTAGATTTATGTTTTTTCATGTTACATTATATAATATTACTGTTACCCAACACACACTACCTGTTTATTGTTCAGCTTCTCGAAAGGAAAATGTAAATACAAATACAATTATTTTTTTAGTAATACAAAAACTTAAATTATGAAACTTCTGATAAACATCATTATTAAAATAGCTTATTTTCTCCAATTTCTCTCTTAAGTTTCTAATGGTTCTACCAGTTATAGGTATTTTCAGGTTGCCTCAATAAAAAGCAGGTATTTTATTATGTAAAAAAAACAACAACATGGCAATAATTTTGTATATTTAAAGTGTGCTAAAAAAAACAACTTTTGATCTGTCTTTAACTTCAGATTTTTTTCAGTGTGTCATTTTAACCACTAGATGTCAGTGTTTTCTAGCAATATTTGACTTTTCCATGACTGATAGTTACTCACCACTACGAAATAAATAAGTGATTTTCGAGTCCCAATGCAATGACCACGCAGTGTAATGTATTCTGGAAAGACCTGACTGCTGCTATTATTCTTTAAGAAAAAAAAAAGAAGCAAAGTTTCAATTAAGTCCTGAAACAGGATTAATATTATTATTCATTTGCAAATATTACATTTTTTATTCTTTCTTTTTTCTCATTCTAAAGCTTTAATGTTAACACATTTAATAATTTCCGCATGATGAAATTCCAATACAAGATTTCTTTTTTTAATGTAGATTTCTACTTTTTTTTAAATTTAATACTAACTTGAGTCATGGATGTGGTAAATACATATTAATAGCAAAGTATATGTCACTTCCTCTGCTTGTAATTCAGAAGGACCACAATGTGATACATTAAAAATAGGAAAGTGTGTTAAAGTTTGAAGATCAGAACAGCTGCCTGATGAGTTGTTTGCTGGATTTAACCGCCGCCATCATTCCTCTGCGCGCTCTTTCTGTGTGCGCGCCCCATCTTTGCTTTGTGGGGATCCAGTCTATAAATACCACGGACCTCCGCACTCAGTGACAGTCAAAGACAGCTGAAGCCATAATCTTACTCACACTTTGAGGCTATTTGTGGCAGTCGGAGCAGGCCAGTGAGCACCGGCAGTCCCGCTGTGCCGTAGCAGGAACAAAACCCCACCAGCAAAATGGCGGCGTTGACAATAGACCCGATGCGGCAGCCTCGGATGTACCAACAGACCTTGCTCCAGGATGGACTGTGTGATCTTTTGGACAATGACAAGTTTGTGGACTGTGTCCTGAAAATCCAGGACAAGGAGTTCCCCTGCCACCGTCTGGTTTTGGCGGCCAGCAGCCCCTTCTTCAAGGCCATGTTCCTGTCTGAGCTAGAGGAGAGTAAGAAGAGGGAGATAGTCCTTAAAGATGTGGACCCCAGTGTCATGGAGATGATCCTGCGCTACCTGTACACATCTGACATTAATCTGACAGAGCAGAATGTCCAGGATATCTTCATGGTTGCTAACATGTACCAGATCCCCTCTATCTTCTCCGTTTGTCTGACCTACCTTCAAGAGAAGATGGTGCTGGGAAATTGCCTTGCCATCTTCAAACTAGGGCTTCTTCTGGATTGTCCGAGACTCGCTCTTGGTGCCAGGGAGTTCATCTGTGAACGTTACCAGGTTGTTGCCAGGGACCAGGACTTTTTCCAGCTCAGCCCCAGTGAGTTAGCCATCATCCTCTCTTCAGACGCCCTGAACGTTGAACGGGAGGAGCAGGTTTTTGAATCCCTGATGGAGTGGATCAAACAAGACGAGACAACGCGCTTAAAGGAACTCCCTGAGCTGTTACACTGCGTCCGATTCAGGCTCATTCCCATAGACTACTTCAAAGAAAACGTTGAGCTTCACCAGTACATCCGATTTAACCAAGAAATCAAGAAGGAGCTGGATCTCGTCACAGATGCCCAGCAAGGTCGCCTCCCCAAGCCGAAGAGGCTTGGCAGCGATGGGGCAAAGGGAGGAGAGAGGAGCGATGATGAGAGGGAGGATGACGAGGAGGCATACCTGCCAGGAGTCCTGAACAACAACCCTCGCTTTGGGATGTTTGAGATGGACCTTGTACTTATGATCAACAACACTGGCACTGTGGCCTATGACCCGGTGGGAAACGAGTGTTTTGTAGTGTCAGAATCTACAGAGATTCCCAAAAACCACTCTAGCCTGGTGACAAAGCAGAACCAGGTATTTGTGGTTGGAGGACTTCTCTATAATGAGGAAGACAAGGACGAACCGTTCATGTCTTACTTCCTACAGGTAAAGGGAGCATCTGTCTCTCAAAGCTTAGAAACTAGCTTGGTTTCGTTTTGTTTTGCTTTCTGTTAAAGAGCTGGGAGACTTTAACGGTCATATGTCATCATTTTCTCTTGTGATGTAGATCTGGATAGCTATTGATTATTGTGTACAAAGCTAAAAAAAATAAGAGTGCAAAGAAATCAAGGTTTTCCAAAGAAGATGAAATCATGTATAAAGCAGCCAATTTAAGCATCAATGCTTAACAAGTCTCCTGGTTAAATGTGATTCCTTGAGGTGAATATTTCTAGGGAGATTTCTTCACTGAAGAAGACAAAGTGAAGAGAAATGCTGGGTTAAGCGGTGGCTGCAATAAATGTCTTTTCAGCAGTGAATGGAAAAAACCGGAAGTCTTATTTTCAACATAACATCAGTCTCTTACTTGTAAAAGTTTAACAGTATTAAAGGAATCTACAAGTCAGAATATTATTCTGAAAGCATCGTCCTTGTCACTGGTCAAACTAAAGTGATCCATCTAAAGTTTGACCCTAAAAGTCACTTCAAGCTAGTGCTATACATATGGTTGTTATCAGTAATGGTAACATGCTGATTACAAATTTCTCAGTGTCTTGGCTCAGGCACTGAGAAAAAGAAGAATTGCTACTGTTGGTAATTTTATCTCAGAAAACATGCAGTGGTAACATTTTGAGAGTGGTTAATGCTGAAACGCACAAACCTACACAGTCATACTCTATGTTTTGTGATCATATGTCATCATGAATGATAATATTAATAATAATAATAATAATAATAGGTCCTCTTTGTTGTAGAAAACCATTGCTACAAAACTTGGCTTCTTTGTTGTTTGTTGCAGAAACGTTCCATTTTAAACCTGCTTTTCTGCCATAAAAAAGTAACAGAAAACTACTGTTTCTACTTTATACATTTTTATCTTTTGTGGCTCTACAATTTGATCATGTTTGTCATTTTTAAAAGTCTAACTTTAACAAAAATCTCTCTCCACACTGACGCATTCATCCACAGTTTGACCCAGTAAGTTCGGAGTGGCTGGGGATGCCTTCCCAGCCAAATCCTCGGTGTCTGTTCGGCCTGGCCGAGGTTGAAAACACCATCTTTGTTGTCGGTGGAAAACAACTGAAGGAGGGAGAGCACGCTCTGAGTTCAGTCATGATCTATGACAGACAGTGAGTTTATCTCGATTTAAAGAACTTGTAGTGATTTGATAGGTTCATTATTTTATCGGCTGATTTCCCATAGATTTGTAGCCATTCAAAGAAATCTAAACTATCCAGATCTGGAAATATCTGGCTATTTTATACTGCTTCCAAACAACAACTCTGTTGGTGTTGGAGTTCACATTTAATACTGATATGATGTGCTCATAGAGACACATTGTCTTCTTTGCTCACAGGTCATTCAAATGGGGAGAGTCCGACCCGCTGCCTTATGAAGTGTACGGTCACGGGACTGTAGCACACAACGGCCTTGTCTATGTTATTGGTGGAAAGTCTGAGAGCAAGTAAGTAAGTGGCTCGTACAACGCTCAGCGTCACACGTATTGATTATGAAAGAAAATGGCTCAATGCTAATTTTGTAACTTCCCTTATCTGGTCTTTATTTTTCTAGTTGATTTGTTCCAGTTTATTCAATTGTGTCACGATAGCACTGAACTAACAACACATTAGTTCAGTGCTGTTTTATGTGTTGTTATGATATGATGATGTACCATTCATCATAACAGTTCTGTTTAAAGTTTGTAAAGTTTGCTTTACTGATGCACATATATGGCATAGAACACGATCCGTTTAAAAGAGTGCAAAGCGTGCATAAAAAGTACCAAGACAAATCATTTTCTTTTGTTTCTGTATATATTGTAAGTCAGTAAATATTAAGGCCTCCAAGTAGCACAGTGAAGGCAGGCATGCCACAGTGACACACATCGGCAAACAGAAGTAGATCTTGGACTTTTACAGTTCATAAAAAAATCCGTAATTCTTTTTAAATATGTTTTTTTTTCCCCTCAACTTTTATAAAATGTGGCCCTATTTTACAAAAGTGTTTGTAAAATGGGCCCCCAACTTTTTCAGCGTGCTGTTTTACATTATTTCATGCAGGAAATGTATGAGAAGAGTCTCCGTCTACGACCCCACCAAGTTTGAGTGGAAGGACTTGGCTCCTCTGACGACGGCCAGGTCTCTGTTTGGCATCGCCGTCCATCGGGACCAGATCTACGTGGCCACGGGAGTGACCGACTCGGGCCTCACCAGCTCTGTGGAAGTCTACAACATCACCGCCAACAAGTGAGAAAAGCATTTTCTTTTTCTTACCAGTGTTTATGACACATCCCACTGATAAAACAAGCAAACTTTTTACAGCTTTAAACAGTGGAATTAGATTGTGACAATCTGCATTTATCTTTTGGGGTTGACTTTAATTACGACCCTTTCGCTATTATTTCTCATGGATTCATTTGAAAAAACAAAAAATAAAACTTGATTTGTGCTTACGTCACAAGAGATTACTGAAATAATTACATTTTAAAATCTACTTTAACAAGGTGGCATGCAAATATTTTCTCTGACAAACACAGTTGAGATATGCCGTTCATTGGCAAGGTACGGCGTTAAGAAAACTTCGCATGTACGCAGATTTGAGTTTTATGGAAGCCTTTAGCTGCCAGAGCAATAAATCCAGCAGCAAGATCTTGTTATAAACTAGACGAGAAGCTTTCTCGTTTCAACAAAACAAGTCTTATGTTTCATTAAAACGAGGAACGTTCTTGTTGTACAAAGCTATAAAAATGCATTCCTTCTTAAAAAAGCGTAAAGAGTCTGACCGCTCTGACTCGGTTTCTTCTAGACACACAAAAACAGTCCTGGAGGTGTTGCTGTTTTTACTGTTACGACTGTTCTCGTTAAAACGAGAACACACTTTGATTTTAAAGAGATCCAAATCTTGTTATAACAAGAACGTTTTTTGCTTTAATGTGACTGCCCCGTGTTTATTTCTTAGCCCCTGTAGTTAAATCCATCCGTAGAATATAGCATTAGCAATGACGCTGAATTAGTTAATAAATAGAATCTTTCTTAAACATATTTATATTTTTAACACTATTCTAACAAGTTGGCAGGTAAATACTCTTCCTGACAACCACAGCTAAGACTTACCGTTCATTAGCAATCTTCTTTAAGGTTAAACAGTTTAGCAAGCTAGCCTTTAGCACTTAGCCTTTGCTAAATTAGCCAAAGTTGGATTAAACGTTAATTCTTGCTCCAGCAATGACACTTTCTCAACCAATGTCAATTTTTAATATTCAATATGTCCATAATCATGTATGATGAAATATACTAGCCTTGGGCTACCATTCAAGCAAGAACAACTGTTAATGAATCAACAAATTTTGTTAATTTCTAATTAACATGTTGATGTATTATTAGTTACACATAGAACAATATACAACATTGTTCAAATGTAGCCATTATTAAACATGTATTAACTAACACACTTAATTTATGTGTAAATATTTCTAGTGGTGCGTATGTCTTCTTCCAAAATTCATTTTAAAGTGCATCAGGTCAATATTATTAAATTACTCAAGAGCATATATACTATTCTGATGATATATCAGAAATAACACTTTGGGATCATAACACCCAGAGTCATACAGTATATTAACAGTGTTAAATTCCTGTTGATTGTGTTTCTTCCTACCTGCAGGTGGTCTGAGATTACAGAGTTCCCTCAGGAGCGCAGTTCTCTCAGTCTCATCTCAACAGGAAGTTACCTGTACGCTATCGGAGGCTACGCCATGACGCCCAGCGAAACCAGCGAAGAGCCTGTACCAACTGAGATGACCGATATCTGGAGGTGAGAGGCCACTTTACATGATGGCTGTGATGTTTCACTGTTTCTTTGACCGTTTGTGATTTAAATGCACATAAAGATTGTGGTAAAAAAATAAATAAAAACAACCTGAAACTCATATAAATTCATGACAGAGCGGAATATTTTAAGTCTTTATTTTTATCACTCACAGATGCTAAAATTCATAATTAATGATTATCTAATTAATTAATAGAGCAGAGTATTTTAAACAGATATTTCAGGCTTTGGAAACATTGAATACTGAATAGGGGCTCATCTTATGTCAATTACTGCATCTGTGCGGCATAGCATGGATTTGATCAGTTTCTACTGAGATGTGTGTAATTAATCTATTTAATATCTGAGTTTCACTTTCTGTATATACGTTTACGGTTTTGTTTTTTTACAATATCCAATTTTTTTAGATGTACCAGTCAGTTAATCTGCAATGTCTAAAACATATATGTAAAAAAAAACAACAACGTCATCCAGCCCATACTGTATCTCCAGCGGTCCACCAGTTTGTAAGCTTAAAAACCTCAGTCTTGCTGCCACATTCATTTTAACAAAGAGCCTTTCTTATCATGGGAAGCGCTCAGAACGAACAGTGCAGACAGAAGCGCATAGAGTCTGAAATGGAGAGGTTGGATTCTATATTTTTTATTTCTTTTGACATTGCTGTGTCTAAATTCTGGGTTTCATTTGCTTGGATATCTACTCCTAGGAAGATTAGCCAGTGTTTTATCTGCTGTGTGTTGTTGCAACACGTATCATTATGAAACCCTACAAGAGTTTCTCTGAGGAAATCATTCTTTGAAGGTTTGCGTCTGGCACGCTGGGAACATTGTTGCTGCTTTACACCATTTCACGATGCTATGGTGAGTACAACCAGCACTAACACGTGTGTCTTTACTGCAGATATGATGAGCCGGAGAAGTGCTGGAACGGGATTTTGCGAGAGATTTGCTATGCAGAGGGATCCACCTTTCTCCCAGTGCGACTCAACACTCTCCGCCTCACCAAGTTATGATCAAACTGAACTGCTGCTCTGTCGGGTTTCATGTTGTACGCTGGAGGAAATATAATTCTTCTATGTGGACATTTTCCTAAAATTAGATTGGGGTACAAAGTGATTCAGGGGCAACATTTAAAGACAAGAAGAAGCAATGAGCTGTGAGATCAGAGTGAAGCTGTTTTATCACGTGCTGTACAGCAGGGGGAGACAGAGACATGCCAACTGATTAAAGCGAAAGAAGAAGGACAAATCTCACCAACTTCAGAAAAAAAAGAAGACATTTTCATCTGTGTATCTTTCCTTTTGGTGTATTGTTTCATTAAGTTTGTTTACTGCGTATACTATAATGCTGCATTCAAATAAAAGACTGTTGAAAAAACTACTTTCATGGTTGATTCACTGGCTGAACAGAAAAGGTACTGAAGCCAAATCAGAGTGCAAATGTTTATATTCATCTTCATTTGTTCAGTAACGACCTTAAATTCTACACCACACACACAAAACATTTCCTCTAACAACAAATTAAAGAGACATTTGTCATCTTTACACTGACATGATGCAAATAGCGCAAGTGAGAAACGCAGTTTTAAATGTAAACATTGATTTCTAGCTGACACCTGAGTACTAAGCATCACCATAAACTGCATCGTAAAATAATTGTGTTTGCTTATTTACAGCATAGCAATATATATACAACAAGAACTCTCTGTGACGTTAAGTTCAAGGTACATATTTAGCTCCGTTTGTAGTTTAACCAGCACGGGGAAAGTCACACGTCTCCTAATATGATATTTACACATTAAGGATAAAGTGTTTGGAGCAAACATTGAGCAGCTCATGAGTGGTCATCAGTTTTTGAAGCTGGATTAGCCTACACCTTTGAACAGGAAAAGTCTACAGCGATCATTGTCATAATTTGCTCCTACAAATGTTAGCATGCTAATGCTAATGCTAAGGTTTTATGAAAAAAAGTAGCGAAGTCAGAACTACAGTCCCCATGTCCCCAACTCTGATAGTTTCAGTTTTATTTTTTTTATCAGTTGGGTAAATGGGTTTTTATACTTAACAAAAAATATTCACACCTCCTTATTTTTTTCACATCTTGTCGTGTCACAACCATACGAATGTAGTTTATGGGCGTTGTGTTGTACACCATCAAAATTAGCACATCATTGCGAAGGAAACTGTCCACAGCTTTTTCTACACACATAATCACAGAATCTGAAAAGTGTGGCGGGCAAAGCTACTTTTAGTCTGATACTACAACATGAAATCTTTCCCAACCAAATCCCTTTTGAAATGTTTTACTTAGGAAATAGAGTTAAGCTCTAAGTAATTTATTCTCAGTATAAATCTAGCAGTTCTGTTCAGATGTTTGGTAAGCTGAAAAGAGAATTAAAAATAATTTGTTAATTTGTTACATATAATCAAATTAAGTTTAAACTTAATTCATCAACATTTGTTAAACATGACAACTTAATGAATTTAATATATTTACTTTGGTAAACTTAATTTGGTTACGTGCAGCTAATTAAAAAAACGTTTTAAGTTGGATCACGTTTTCTTTTTTCAGTGCTGAAGACGATAACGAACGCAGCAGACATCATGGTTTAAGTTTTTAAAGTCAAAACATAAATACAATGTCATTTGAGAGTTTGTGACTTAAAATTTGTAAAAACATCTGTTCACAGACGACGTCCATCCACTCTAACTGGGCTTGAGTTATTTACAAATTAGAATAGGAAAAGAAAAATTGGCGTCTATCTGCTAAATTGGACTTGAAGCTATAATCACAATGAATGTTTTATACTTTTCAGATTTCTATTTGTAAAACCTTTGTAAAAGAGCTGTTTAGAAGCCTGACCTAAACTTAAAAAGAACCCCTGAATTAAATTAAATAAAATAAACTCACAAGGGAGTCGTAATGGAATTATAATGAAGCTGAGGAAAACATTTTCATCTTTTTATATAAAAAGATTCATCCTTAGGAAACAATGAACAGATGAAAAAAAAAGGCAATTTATCTTGTCAATGTCAACATACACAACTGTCAGTGGAAACAAATGGTAACAACAGTACGGAATATTAACAGAAAACCACAACTAAGCCATTTATCCATGCAGTCCAGACAACAGAAGATGGCTTCAGTATTCACTGATGTTACATATCTGCTCCGTCCATTGTGAGGAAACTAAAAGCCTCTGTTATCTGAGCAAAGTTTCACAAGCCGGAGCTTCCATCTCTCCCCTGGAATGTTATCCGGCAGTAATTCAGCCGAGTGTATGGTCCATATTAAACCGTCACAGACAGGATAATCACACCCAGTACGCTAGCTGTGCTAATGGACGCCTCCTCAGTGACTCCTGGTCAGAACAGTCCTATCACTGATGTCCATACATTTTGTCCCCTTTGCAACAAAACTTATCCTCTTGCTTCTCTTTGGATGATCAATCAGCAAATGATAATGAAGTTCCTTTTAAACGCAGAGCAGCGAGGAAGTTGTCCCTGCCTGAGTTAGCATGCTGCTACGCCGTAGCCAGCGTTGCTGTTGTCAACATTGATCTCTGGCTTGCTTATTTGCTTGGCCTTTTTGCCAACTCTCACGCTTTTAGAGTGATACTTAGCCGTTTCCCCCTTTTCTCATGTCAGTCATTTAAATCTCACTCAAAGCAAAACACTTCTTACCCACTGTGCTATTTTTGACTGATTCTAAACAGAGTGACAATTTAGTGTTTGGCCTCCTTGGTAGGTAGTTTGTAGAGCACTGCAGACACCTAAGAGTCATGTAACCTCTAGCCTCTGATGTTTGAGATTGACTAGATTTTATTCTTTACAGTTATTTGGTCCAGTTTAACTCATCCTTGACATTTTACCACAGGGTAGCTAACGTTGCTCCTCCGTTAGCTTAAAGGTTGAGTTCAGGACGACTTCTTCACATGCTGAGCTGAGAATTTACCGCTTCTGAATTGCTAAAGTGTATATAATGTGATTATTCTCAAAGGCAGACATTTACAATTAAACAACCAAGTGCAATGTCATTTGTTTTCAATTGATCAGAACCTATTTATCACAGCTATGCGATCCGATCAATCCTATCTAGGAGATTAAATTGTTATTCAAGCTCAGAACATAAATCATCGATTCACAATTCATTCAAAGAGCCAGTACTTAATGATATTGTCAATGGGGCTCCTATTTGTATATTTTTTTTTGTATAGCTTTTGGTGCTAATGTGTGTATCTTTCCCTTGGATATTAGTATTTTGTAGAGGTAAAAACCAATTTAGATTCATGATATTAAGATGCTAATATTTCTCATTTAAGTTAAGTTTGTCCCAGAAAAGGGGGGACATCATCTGCCATGATGGCCAAGAACGATCGCCAAGGAGACAGACTCATGTTGAAGTATCTACCTTACCATGACTCCAGATTAAACATGATCTAAGGTATGAATGAATGAGCGGACAATATTAAAATGCAGCTATAAGTATTGAAAACAGGTTCCTCTCTGATTATGCACTTTGTTACGTGTTTAACATGCATGACAGTAGATCTGTATGTCATCTGCATGTGAGCTGTGCTGGAAACTTGGGCGTTAGCAGCCAAAAACAACATCCACGAGTGTTGAAAATGCTCGTAAATCAACCAAATCAATCACACAGAATAGGAACCAAAGTAGATTTGTGCCACTTTTAAGTTCTAAAGATGATCATTATGCTTGTCACCACTTGTTTCAGCCTCTGCGTCCGCTTCTTCATAGCTAGCGTGTTATGAGTCACATGCTGGCTCAAACGTGCACGGCCCAAACCCTTCCAGCTCTCTGTGTTGTATTCCTCAGTGAGAAAGTCGTTCTGACTGGACAAAAAAATGATCTGAGCTCCACAACAGAATCAGTCTAAAAGTTGCTTGTCAAGCAAAGGTAACGCATCAGCTTGAATCTCAGTTCTCTTTTGGTCCGAACTCTTTGCAATTATTCTTGATATGTAGAGTCTTGTACCTGGGTTTAAATGTTTGAGGCTTTTATTTTGAAGTAAGAAAGGGACATCCTTCTTCCTTTCTTTCACAAATCTCGCTTCACGATGGGATGAAAAGTCGGTGACCTTGTGCCACTAGTCAGCCGCGCTGCAGTTCAATGAACTCTCTCTCTGTGATCACAGCAGATTTTATATGATCTGGAAAAAAGAAAAGTAAAGAAGAAAAGGCGCGCACCTTCTTTACATTTCATTAATAAGAAAGTGTTGTCGAAGGTGTCAGATGACTTTGTGCTCTGGCGAGAAAAAACACCGAGCACCTGTTGCTTTTTGTAGCCAGCATATAAGATTACAACAACAAAAACAACAACAACAAAAAAAAAAAAACAGAAAGAAAATCCATGTTAGGATTATCATGGCCTCTGTACACCCAGTGTATGGCAACAGTACGTGTGAGTCACACACGTTATTAACCGATAATAAAAACCAGAAGGGGGTCAGATTGCAGAGAGGTGCTCCTGGCAGGCCGAAGCCCGCCGCGTGGTGGGGCTGCATTTGGTCAGCAAGGTGATCTGGGTGCTGAAATTGTTGCCGTTGCTCCCGATGGACGGCTGCTGGTACTTAGTGTCGGCGCCGAGGAACCGCTGCAGCATCCACCTGCGCCACTTACGCTTCACCTCGGACTGCACCTGCAGGGGAGGCCGAACGGGAGAGTAAACAGTATGGAGAGAGCGAGGAGGAGGAAGGGTGGGTTAAAAAATAACAGACTCTGTGGCATTTTAAATAAGAAGAGCTAACACCTAAAATAAAAAAATAAAAAAACTTTGTTTGAATTTACTCACCTCTCCGTTCAGGAAGCAGTACAGCACCGCGACGACGAAGCCCTGTCGGAGAGACGCAGAGGTGAAGGAAGAGAAAGCCGCGCTCCACAGCACAGCCGAGGGAAATGCTCCAAATATTTGCGCATGAATAATGACGGCGAGATTAAGACCAACTTCAGGCTGAGACAGGAGGTTCATCATGCGGACGTCTGGGACATGTTCCCGGGAGATAGCATTCTGAGCCAAAACGGTTTATAAACGGGGAGGATTTTCCAACTTTCCATTTTTGCACTTTGCTCTCAACATCCATGTCCGGTGGAGTACTGTAAATCAGGGGTGTCCAAACTTTTTGCACCGGGGGCCAAAATCGCCAAGCTGAAAACACTCAGAGGCCAGTTATTTATTAAAGATGCAAAAGTAATTTTATTGTTCTTTTCTTTTTATCTGCTCTGCGGTAAATGAATGTTGTACAGTTTCCTAACTTGTTGGTCAAGATATAATCTTTAGTTTATCCCCAGCAACAAAAAATGAGAACTGTCTTTGAAAACCCTCGGTGAGATTTAGCCCACTTCAGTTATGAGGTGGGATTGAGTCTGTTTTTGAGTAAAACCTCACTGGAGATTTGTTAGATGGCGTTAAAAGTGAAAGCAAAAAAAAAGAAAAAGACTAATGAAAGAAAAAACACTTGTTTTGTACCTAAAATTTTCTATTTAAGATGTAAAATTGTCACTAAAAAACACAACAAATCTCCATGGGCATCAGCCTCATTTATACCACTCCTGAACTGCATGAAGGGCCACACAAAACTCCTCTAAGGGCCACAAATGGCCCCCTTTGGACACCCCATGTTTTAAATCAAGTAACTTATTGCAAATGCACAATAGTAACTATTAAAACACACTATTTTGTGGTTCTCCTGATATTGACGTTGGATGTTGGCAGTAAATGTCTGTTTAAATAAAGACTTTCTGTCTGTTTGAAATGAAGACAAACAGGAACAAGCTTTACAAAGCGATTAGGTGTGTTACCTGAAATGATCCCAGAACCAGATCAAACACCATCCTGAGCTGCGGGTGGATGTGGTCAGGGATGAAGGCAAATATTATGTAGTTTATCCCAAACAGAGGGATTAATAACAGGGTGGATTTAGCCAGTCTCCTGAAAGCAGAAAGAGGAAAATTTATAAACAATGTTTTTTACATATTTGTTAAAACTGTGCCCATTGTCACGGTATAATAAGCTTTTCTGTCTCCTTCCTGTGGTCCTATTGCCACCCGCAGAAATACAGCAGTCAGAAACAACCAATCAGAGCCAGGAGGAGGGTCTTAGCGCTGTCAATCATAACTGCTGTTTTAGCAATAGCAATGCATAACTAGTAATGTTTTAGTTGTGCATTACTTTGTGTTGCTCTACTTACATAAACGTCTAATACAAACTGTGTGTTTATAAGATGACAAAATTGAAAAAAAATGCCTGAATGCATCTGGAAGGTATCGTGTAGCTTAGTTCGCTAAGAGCAATAACTTAACGGCAAATTTTAACAGCAGGAAACAGCTGGACGTTAACCTTTGCCTCAACAGACGTGTTGCCGTTTGGCAAAGGAAAACCTACGAGTACTGGTTGGACTCCTTTCTTCCGATGTCGGGACAGTTCATTTTCTGCCGCAGAATCCGGATTATGCAAATGAAGAGGAAAAAGTTCATCTGATGAACAGAGAAGTGGGACGCTGGTTAACGGGGAGCGTCACCTGAAACGTCAAGAGCCTACGTTTGATGTAACTCATGTAACTCACAAGAATGGCAACTAAGATGGGCGTTTTGATGATCCACCATGACGCGTCGTCGATTGTGTCCCAGCATCTGGCACGGACGAGCAAAAAAAGAAAAAGAAAGAAAAAAGAGAGAATATAGATTAATAAAAGCAGGAAGCAATACTACATTTATAATATACCCACAAAACATTTTTTAAACTATTGACTCTGCGGACTGACTAGAAATGCAAGATTTATTTTTTGAGTGGGGAGGGAATCTTATGTATGACTTCCCTTCCAATTCACAAATATATTCTCTTATTTTGTCGAGTGTTGGAGAAACAGTTGGCAAACTGTCCAGTTTATGGTTCAAAAAGAAAAAAGTGCTAAGAAACTTTCCTACATTTGCTAATTACAACAATGCTATTTACTTCTAAGATGTGAAAGCTTTACGATCAAAACAAAAAAAAAATCAACAAGAAAAATTGGAGTGAGAGCCTTTGTGAAGCATCCTTCTTCATGAGGATGCTTCACAAGGATGCTTAGCTGCAGAGTCTAAGAATCTGCAGCTTCTTTCCAAGGCTCTCTTTGTTTTTACTAGTTGTAAAAGTCGTTGAGTCTTCAGTCAAACCATCAGCTAAATTACAGGGAACTGGCTTTCCAACAGTGCGTGCACCGGCTCACCAAAAGCAGCCACTCGCACTGAAAAGCTGTCGTTTTCTGGAATGTTTTTAGAAAACGACAGAACGCTTAACTCACCCAGGAGGATTTAAATACGCTTTTGTAACCACCCAAGCAGAGATGAAGATGGTTGGAGCCCCTGTGAACGGACAGCAGACAATATTATCTGTAACATCAGTGTTAAAACATTCCCCGTCTCAAACAGGAGTCGTCAGCTACTGCCACGGGCATCCAAACAAACCATTCGCAACATCAAGACGGCCTAGTATGTGGGCGAGCCATGCCTGCATTACTTTATAGCCGAAGCCGTTACGCATTCTGGGTATGCTTATCTTTTATTTTTACAGGATTCTTATGAGCTCAGTGCCAATATTGGCTCATCTGGGGACTCTGCAGGGAAGTCACAGAGTTCTCTCCATTCTCCTGTTGGAAAATACCAATTCAAGCCTATTTATAGATATTTTATTGGTGTTTTGGGCAAAATAAAACATGGTTACTGATCATCCATCTCAATAGTTTTTAAAGGGCTAAAAGAGATGTGAAAGCAAGAAACGTCAGATTCTGGCAGCTCTTCTGTGAGAAAGTTTGGATTTTATTGAATGACTGACGCAAAGAGGGAAAGTTTAATCTTTAGGTTAAAATCAGTTTTATGTTTTTGATAACTTAGTTCGGCTCTTTGAAAATTTCTTGAATCTTACACTGCAAGTGCAGAGACGCTGCTGCTGAAATCAACATTTACTTTGCCAACATGTCATATAAGTTCTTTAAAAAAGGGAGACTTACCCCAGCCAATCAAAATGTACCACCAAAAGTACTTCCTCTCTGAGAAAAAGGAGACTGCCAACAGAGCTTGAAGGTAGAGGCCCTCCACCAGGAGCCAGAAGTAACTCGCCATGACTCCATACTGGAACAAGACCACTACCGCCTTGCAGCCCACCTGCAACACAAGCGCCAGTCTGTGGCTCGCTGCTTTCACTGCGAATACAATGTAAATGTATTTCAAGACAGAAATAATTAACTTTAATTCTCATCAGAAATTGCTTTTGCAGCCTGGAAAGGTTCTTCTCCTTTTTTACAAAGGATTTGCCAATTAATTGTCCAATTTGTGTTTATGCCGATGACACTGTTGTTTCCGCTTGCTATTGTCTTTTCTTAAAAAGTCAAAGCCACGTGCAATTTAATGTTAGCTTGGTTTAAAGTGGCTCAAACAGAATGTGTTGTGTGTTGTCTGACTGAATTTTAGACATTCTTCTCATTTGGTTGTTGATTTTGATGTCATCACTTGGGAAGGTTGACTCCCTCAAATATCAACTCCTCAGCCCGGTTAATTGTTTAGCCTTTCGGACGAGGAAGAAAATACCAGCACGCCACAGTGGATCACATTGTGTGTCCGCGTTGGCGCTCTGAGGGATGTTTTTAACTTTCCCTACGGATTGTTTTCAGATCTACATAATGTAGGAATCATCATATTTTGAGCATGTTTACGTTGAATTAGCTTCAATTTGGTAACAGGGGTGTGTATAAGATTGACGTAACACTGTTATAAACATGATAAAACACCTAACATGACCATGAAGAAGTCTTTATGAATGTTTATGACATGAAGAGACGTTCGGTAAATAGTGACAATTTCAATGCAAAGTTGGCGATTTTAATGGACGTTTAATGCAAGTTTTAGTACAACTTTGCACTAAAAGTGACATTATTTACCAAATAATGGAAAGTTGGCGATTTTAATGCACTCTTTGGTACCTTTTGTCATAATTTACCTCTTCATGACAACAGTCATAAACATTCATGAAGACTGCTTCTTGTTTACAACATCTGTTATGTCATGTTTATGAAAGTGTCATGTCAGTCTTATACACACCCCTTCAAATAAAGTGTTACCAAATTTTCATTTGCACCAATTTATTCCCACATGTGCACACTTTAACTATTCTATCAAAATTAAAATAATATAAAGAGCCATAGATTCATTATTCTATTAAATCCCAAAATCAATATCCTTATTTTATTGTTCTGGCTGTATATCATTCTTAAATAATGTAAAAACGCAATTATAATCAAGAGCAATGATGACGTAGTTAAAATTGGGAGTTTATGAAGGTTTATTTTTGAAACTCTTCATGACGACAAAGAAAAGTACTGCCTAAGATGCCTTTACATCATACAACCAGACGTAATGAATTGGAAATCATGTTTTGAAATGTACATTTGTCTGTCGATTTCAAGCCTGGCGGTTGCTCCCAGTAGAATAAAGCTTGCGCTCTTTAAGGCATTTGCAAGGAATGATTCATCAGATTATAGCAGAACATTCTGCTCCAGCTAATCTGAGCTCTGCACCACTGTCTGCTCTGATGCCTTTTATCTTCATTTAAATGAGGCATCGGCCATGCATTAAGAAACGGATGGAAATCCGTTTGAGCCACACGTCTTCCAACTGCAGGCGAAACGAAAAGAGTGTCCCGTTATCAAAGACCACTGCCATCCATGAGGCACAGCGCGAACGATTCACAGCTGTGTGAATGCTGGTGGTAACTGTGGCGCAGGGGAAGAGAAACGGCGTAAGAACAACTTTGTGGTGATGTGGTTCTGGTGATGTTAAATATTAATTCTGTAATCTCCAAAGAAAAGGCTGTTTTTGATTTTATATATATATATATATATATATATATATATATATATATATATATATATATATATATATATTTAGAAACATTTTTCATTCATTCACGAGGCAAAAATAGGACAATTTAATACAAGTCAGGTTTTGTACAAGTTGCATGTAATATTTGTACAAACAAATTCTTTGTATCTCATTTTGTAAATGTGATATTTTCCTCCATCCTTTATGACCTATAGCTGTACTTGTAAAACATTTTTAAAATCCTGCTGTTTCTCAGATCGTGAACCTGGATCTGACGCACAAGGACTTCAAATCACTCCAACCTGCTAAAGTCGACGGCTGCGCTGGTATTATTGGACCTTTTTGCTTTGTGAATCAGACACTGGCTCGGCACAGAGTGAAATAGAAGGCAGCAAGCATAAAAACAAATCTTTAGAACCACTTGAGCTCTTCATTCCAACTAACTTGAACCAAAGTATAAAAAGTCACTTTTTAAAGTGTTTTCAGAAACATCTTCGAAAGTGAGCAGCTGTGTTTGGTGTTGAGTAATCTTGGAATCCCTGAGAGGAAATATCTCCACTCAGCCATTAACAATCAGCCCTCGGAGCAGCAGGTTATTTACAGTCTAATGATCTAATTCTAGGTAGAGATAAGGGAGATAAATCAGACAAAGTGAGATTTGAAAAAAACCAAACTCCACCGACGTCCCACTGAAACAGCCGTGCTGCACTAGAACGACACAAGACGTTTATCGGACTCCTGTTGTTGCCTGGGCGCCTGCGGCAACAGTGATGTCAAGACAAATTGCTTCTAAGAAGACATCGCACCTGTAAATGCAGTTTATTGCCAACGGTGTCTGCGTCCCAGGCTCAGCGTTAAACAAACAGGAACTCTCACAGCATCCTGCTTTGCAGAAGAATTAGAAAACCTGGGTTCAGGAGTGTAACGGACTCTGCAAACACCGTTACACCCTAAACGTTGGGTAAACTCTGAGCAAACACTTTTAGGGCAGTAAAGTCTGAAAGAGAAGTTTCTTCAAGTAACAGAGGAAATCAACGATTTGGGAGAAAAATGAACTAACCGTGTCGTTTCCCTGAAAGGTTTGTACTTTTTAGGACGTATCTCTTCAGCAGGGCCGACACAAGCCTTTTTGGGGGCCTAAGCAGATTTTAATTCAGGGCCCCTCATACAAACATGTTAAAACCAGATACTATATAATTTCTAGCCTACACTATACCTGAAACATACCTGCTATTATGAGTGTCATTTGTGATCAGCTTACACTGCAAAACCACAAAATCTAACCAAGTATTTTTGGAGTAGTTTCTAGTTCAAATATCTCATTACACTTGAAATAAGACAAAACTAGCTATTTGTTTTAGAAAGAAATAGGAGCTTGTCAATAACTCCTTAATATTGGTTAAAAATGGTTAGCTACACTGGCAGGTTTTTTCTCTTATAACAGGGAAAGAAATTTGTGTTATAATCTACCAGTGGAGCTAGTACTTTTTTTATTAATAAATATCAAGAAATTATTGACTTAAACTCCTATTTCTTGCTGAAAAGTTACCTGTAAGTTAGTGTTGTCTTATTTTAAGTGAACATAGATTTTTTACACTAGAAACTTCACCAAAATTACTTAGTAAGATTTTTTTTTTGCAGTGCACATCATACCAGTGTTATTATGACTATTGATTTTAACCTTGTTACAGGAGTAGCAAACAAGCAAAGGCGTTCTAATTAATTCACATTTTTGAAACGCAGAGTGGTATCTTTAAGTGTGGCGTTTTAATTTAACTATTTGAAAGTAACATCTACAGACAAACACTGAAATCACAGTAAACAAGTTAGCAAGTTTAATACTTTTTTGGTTTTAAAACGTGAAATAGAACGTGTACACTGTGGAAAAATGTGCAATCTGTCACTACGAAATAAAATCAAAAGATGCTCTTGTGGGCCCCAAGCAGCCACTTAACTCACATATGCCTTGGGCCGGCTCTGTAAACACCGTTGGTCATCTCCATGTGTTTAGGCTGGTCGGTGTTTGGCAGATCAGACAGCTGATTGGACGGATTTACTCACCAGTGCCTGGCAGTTTTCCGTCTCGCCCACCTCGTACAGAACCACGTCCTTTATAAAAACGGTGACGGCTTTGAGGATGAGAGATACAAACAGATGCATGTGGATGTAGTTTCTTGTGCAGTGAAGCTTCCTGCAGAAGAAAGAAAGAGGACAAAAGGATCACTTCCAAAAGGAGGATCTATATTTAGATGAGCTGCATTGGTTTACCCAAGCAAAGCAGAAGTAGATTAGTGTTTGTTACTGTTGACTGTCGTAAATCAAAGTTCTGTTGCCGCTTCTGAATGCCAACACATAAACCCTGAAGTAGTCAAGAACTAAATACAGTATCTGCTAAACACATAAAAGATTTAGTTTTCCCAGAAAAAATGCATATTTATCAGCCAGAAACAGATGTGCAAACATCCAAGTTGACAACCAGCAGAGTCGAACAATTTCAGGGATTTGATGACATGCCACTAATGCGAATTCTTCACTCCGAGTGTTTTCAAACAGCGGTTAGGCCGATGACTTTGGTGTAATTGTGTGAAACCGCCAGGCGGATCATCTGAGCAGATCAGATGAGACGCGGCGCAGCATCAGCCAGCTGCCCGAGCGCTGCATGTAAAGCTGAACGTAAACAGCAAAGCCTCATGACATCCTGTGTTTCTGCTGCGCGGCGCGGGCCAATGGCATTTCGTGACCCGCCGGAGTAAACACAGGCCTTGTTGTTTAGCCCGTCATGTGCAAACAGCACAAATGTGAGAAGAAAAGGCTGCTTGCTAAACAAAAAGAAAAGCCAAACACACTCTGGCTAAACTTATCAGTGTCGCATTATTGTTTAAGAGGAAGTCGAGACAGAGGGTCAAAACTGGAGGATGTTGTAAACATCGTCCGCCCCGCTAAGTGGTTAGACTATAGGCTGTAGCTTGAGTTTATAGTCACTTACGACTAATAGCGTTGCAGTGTTCATGCAAGAAATGTCAAAGTTTTCAAAATTCTCTTAACACTAGCATTACCAGTGTTAAGCTTCTGGAAAATAAAGGAAAGGAGCATGGTGTAATTGGTCTATCTCTGTGGTTTTCAAACAAGTGACACTTGGGCACACTTGACAAATGAATTAACTGTGATGTAAGGATTCAAAACACAGATGGTTAAAAAGATCTTTTTAAAGTTTAATGGGCGTTACTTTATCAGAAATTACCAAAAAAATGTGTAAATAATTTCTTACTACAGTTTTGATAAAGCTTTAAACGCAAGACAAACATATTAGATTGGAAGTTTGAGATAGGTTAGATAGGAACCTTTTAGGCCATTTTTTCTAAATAATAAAATAAAATAATAATAATAATAATAATAATAATGTGGAAATGTAAGAAAGAATATAGTAAAATAAACATACACAACCCAATTATGAAATTGAAAAGTAAAAAGATATGCATAGAGTCTGTCCTAATTCAGGGTCTGCATCCTCCAAAGGTCGCCTGGGAAAACGTCACAGTGATGCGACGAAGGCTGTGGAAATTTAACGCTCAAAAAAACCCCAAAACTGATAAATTAGCAGGCTTGCCCTTTTGGAACAATTTTGTTTGATAAAATCTGATGGTAAAAAAATTAAAAGCTTAACGCAGATGTGTCCAATTTTTAAAAAAAATATGCCCGTATACATATGATTTTTTTTTTTTTAAAAGAAAGAAGAAAAACTTAATTTGATGAGTTCCATAATTTAATTAATAAAAAGGATTAAATACATAATAAATAAAAAAACCTCAAGAGTTCAACCTCTGGCTTTACTAGCTTATGTTTAGCTACTTCGCGGTTGCTAGGAGACAGGACACAACAGAAGTAAGGGCTGTAATAAACTTGAAGCCGTTCACATCCGGTTTACGGTGGGTTCTTTGAAGGAAGCAGTCCCTGAGCCCAGACAGACCCGAGATGGACTTAAAATGAAAACTATGAGCTAACATAAAGTCACCTTTCCCATATAATATGAATAAATAAAGGCCTAAATAAAGTCAAGAACTGTCAAACCTTAGACAGCCATGGATCTCCAGTGTTCGTAGGGATGATAGTTTGTTGGAAAACTGTGCTCTAAACGATGAAATAAATATATGTTTGGTTTGAGAATAATCCTTACCGAAAGAAACAGAGTACGGTGATGGCAACCATCAGAGAAATAAGGGAAACGCTGTGACCGATTGTGTAGCCAACTTTGATGGTGATGTAAAAATCTCCCTGCAACAACATTATCAGTCATACCAGACTCAAAAAAAAAAGTCATTTTGAGATAAGAAAAATAAAACAGAAAACACATGAATTCACATCAGCATCGAGTCGCCAAACTGACCGAATTCTCCTCCGCCGTGTGGTTGGGATTGTAGCCGCAGTCCATTATGTAGGCGTCCATGCTGCTGGGGGGCCAGCCCTGCACAGTGCAGGTCTTTGACAGATTACCTGAGGAGCAGACACAGGAGAATTACCGCCGTTTCACTGTGGCGCGATGACGTCTCTCGCACGTGTCATGTAAAAGTAGAGCAATGAGTAGGGCTGCTGAAAGGGGAATCAACAGCTCTTACATTTACTCACTCTTAATTACGTTTCTGTGAGATATGCTCGTCTCTGTGGGATACTCCCAAACACCGAAAGGACAAAAAAAGGGGGGATGGCTTTCCAACTGGCTCTGAGATACAGACGCAGTTCCCATGTGTATTTGCCTCCATCAGTATCTTAATTACTCTCACGCTGCGACCACACACACACACATAAACAAAGAGGTCAAGCAGAGATGTTTTTCTTTGAGGGGGGGAGAGGAGAAAGAGCTGAAGACAAATAGCTAAGGAGTAGAAAGTTGCCCTTCAGTGAACGGATTAAGCCAGTTAAGATTAGCGGTCGATGGAGGAAAGAAGATGACGAGGGGGAAAAGAAGAAGAAAAAGGAGCTTTGGAGAGGAGAGAGGAGATGAGAGGAGTACTGAAGAGTTGAACGGACTGGGAAGATGTTAAGGACAGTAAAGGAGGACGCAGGGAAGGAGATTTAAGCAAAAAATAAAACTTGGCACACCGGATGAGAGAAGAAAGGGAATATAAAAATAAAAGAAGCTAAAATGTAGAAAAAAAAAATAGTTAAGCGGAAACTCAAACTAATGTAGAAAATAATATTCTTTAGGTTACATTAAAAGAAAAGTGAATTTCTGTATATCTGTTATTGTTTTTCATTCTGCAGTTAATCTTTTAACCTTCTGTCTTCATTCGTTGTGCGAATGGATTTTTCACAAGCACTTTCTCGTTCTTTTCTCTTTTGCTGCTGAGCTTCATAGAGATGATAAATTAATTTTCCACCTGGCACCTGTCCACACTGTCAAAAGCACAAATAACTGCATTAAAGACTCAGGAAACCAAAAGGACCAACAATCTGGGCTGATATTAACCCCCATAAAAAAAAAATACACCTAACTGATAATGCCAAGTAAAGTATGGCTGACATTTCTGTGACTAAAACACCTTCTTCAATGGTTTTATGTGGTACTTGCATTTTCTAAGAAGCTGAGTTTTATGTTTTGGGTAAGAGCAACAAAATTAAACAGATTTAAACACCTGAAAAGTTTGTGTAATCAGTCTATGTATGAGTTTATGTCTTGTTGTTGTTTTGTCTGTTTTTGTTTATTGTATGTGTGTATTTTTTTTTTTTAAAAAACATTACCTAAATTAATTATTTTCTAAATTAAATTCGCATGTATACAGATGTACCTGCACCAAGTTAACACAAATCTCTAAACCTATTGAGTATTTCAATAAGAACCATTCCTATAAATATTCTTGTCGGCCATTTTGGAGTAGAAGATCATTTTTTTTAGTATCGCAGGATTGACATACTCTTGAACATGTTAGTCCTCCAGAGGCTGAGTACACACTGATGGGCAACTTTCATTTTAAAGTTCAGTTTCAGACAAGCCTTTACGGATCTCTCCAGGACGAAGTTTGCATCAGGTTACCAGAATTAGTGAACAACATGGTGTGTGTTCTCCTTATTGGCTTTGTTAATCATTGATGGGGCTATAACTCATCAAGTCTTGCTCTGCTTCTCATCAGTTCATCACCCAGTGGTGAGCTCCAGCTGCTGCAAAATCTACTATTCACCATTTTCAGCAGCAAATAGTCTGAAGGTTTTTGTTTTTTCTAACTCAGAAAATGTGACTTGAAGTAAAAATGAAAAATGTCACCGTTTTTGGTATCCAGTAAAAAATAAATTAGTTTAAAAAAAAGGATACATAGACTTTTACGAAAGTGATTTACATGCAAGACACCGTAACATTAGCCTAGCCTGGCTGAAGTTGTGAGAAATGATGACGATTTTCTGCGCTGTAGTTTGCCTGTAGTTTTAGCAATGGCAGAGGAGGAAATGAACGAAGCAGTTCAGACCGTGCTGGCCGGTGAGGTTCATAGTATCGCATGTCATACGTCACAGCTAAATGTTAGCTACTGGGTAAAATTTAAAACGTCAACAGAGTCCACACCTCCAGGAATATCAATAGCGGAGTGTACACACCTTCTGGACGAAGCAAATAACACAGAACAGGGATTGGGTTTTTACCAGCCAGGCTAACAACTAGCTAACCATTAAGTAAAGTTTGCTTCTGGAAAGCGAAACTCTTGACAGTTGGAAAACCAGTGGGATTTTCCAACTGGGGATGTTGAGCAAATCCCCAGTGGGATTTGCTCAAGATCTACTGATACAAGTTAGCAGCTATTAGCATTAAAACCAGCAAACTACAGAGGCTTTTTATTTGGCTTTTGGTAAGCAGAAAAAAAAGTTCAGTGAAAACAAATTGGCATACTGACATTTATACATAACTCCTGACTAAGTTTTAAATGTTATGTGCCATATTTAAATTAACAATATGTACCTGCTTAACAGTAAAACATAATTAATTTGTGCCAGAATTTATGCAAATCGGTCTTTTTGCTCTAAGTCGAATAGTTTTCAATAGAAATTTGCGATACTCGGCACGTTACATGACAATGCTAAGACATGTGTAGATCTAAAATTTCAAGCTGAATGGAGCAATAGTAAGCAAATGGCAGCCTTTTTGGTAATATCTAGTCTGTGTGAGTGAGCCATGTTTATATGCAAATCATTGTTAAAGTACCAAATGTGGCAAAGTGAGGACGGAAAATAAAAACATTTATTAGATTAGGAACATTTAATGTGAAAACAACAATAATACAGAGCAAACATAGTCAAAAAGGTTTCTTGGTACAATCAGTGTTTTATGTAATTGCCATTTTTGTGGATCAGAGAAAAAAGTCTTTGGTCCATCAAAGCTGTCAAACTTCCGATGTCATCTGATGAGATGAGTTGGCAGCAGTCAGAACGGCATTCCAGAGGTCATCCTTGGAAGAGTATTGCCTCTCACCGGAGTAAAGCTTCCTTTTCAGGATGCTCCACAGATTTTCGATGGGATTCAAATCTGGTGAACAGGCTGGCCATTCCATAATTTTCCCATGCTTCGCAAAAATATTTGTTGGTAAGCCTCGCAGCATGGGATGGGGCATTACCATGCATGAATACCATATTTTTCCGGAATTACAATTTCTTCTTCTTGTGCCAAGGTTCCAGGTGCTCCTTGAGGAAGTCAATGTAGAGTTTGGCAGTCATTTTCACCCCATCTGCAACTCTGAATGGTCCTACCAGCTTGTTTCCAATGATTGCCGCCCAAAACATCACACCACCACCTCCTCCTTGCTGACGCCTGATTCGATGGGGACGTGGACCCTCCTTGCAATACCATCCTCTCCTCCATCCATCCATCGGGTCCATCAAGGGTCGCTCTACACTCGTCGGTGAACAAAACTGTTTGAAAATTGATTTTCATGTGATTTCTTGCCCACTCCATCCTCTTCTTCTTGTGAACATCCTTTAATGGTGGGCGAACTTCTGGTTTTCCACCTTCCTCAGGATACGACATCGAGTTGATTTGGGTACATCTGGAACGTCTGCGTTTTCAAAAACCTCTTTGCTAGTTCCAAGAGGGTTATGGCGGATTTCTCTCTTGATTCTACTCATTGCTCGATGCAAAACAGGTGCTATCTTACGAATCTTCCCTTTGTCAGAACGTCCGTTGAAAAGTTAGGGGTTATTCGCAAATCGTTTGATGGTACGATGATCACGGCCCAATTCTTTGCTTATTTCCAAGGTAGATATGTTATTATGAGGCCTTTGAATAATTTTAGATTTCTCAGCTTGACTCAAGGCACCTCCACGTCCCATCTTGCATATAAAGTTGGCACGTTGCACCAGACGAAATATCATCACAATGGCTGCCGTTTGTTTACCATTATGCAGAACAGCTTAAAATGTTAGATCTGCGCATGTGTCAGTATTGCCATATAACGTGCCAAGTTTCGCAAATTTTAATTGAAAACTATTCCAGTTAGAGCAAAAATACCGATTTGCATATAATTCTGGCACGCAGTAAACCTAAACTTTCTGATTAAACAGAAAGTTTAATATTTTACACTAAAACCTGCTGCATATCAACTAATCACTGAACTGTGTGGAACATCCCAGTTATATATACATACATATATTTAAAAAAAAAGTAAAAATCAGACCTAAGTAGGTCCAAATGACATGTGATTTGACTTCCCTTTGTTGTAAAACCGATTGAATTGAAATATGACAGTTCTTCCTGGTAGCTCTCTATTTAGGCCATTAATCATTAAACAGACGTGTGTCCTGCAACATCAACACACACCTCACTTTGTGTTCTAGCATCCACAATCCTGCAGTAAAACAAATCATTGTTTGTTCCTCAATGCGTCGTTGCAACATTTCCTTACCTCATTCTGTGACGGTAAGAAAAAGTGTCACGCGCCGGCGACAGACTAATCCGATTGCTTCAGGTTTGACATTCCTGACATTTCTCAACCGTATCACTTTACTCTGCCTCTATCAAATTAAAGCGCAGTTGGTGAAATGTCAAACAGTTCCAGAGTGTAAGAATGTTTTCGGCATTAAAACTTTGGTCAAATACCTAAGCGGCATAATGCAGAGAAGAACGAGGCTTAGCTTCTTCAAACAATACGACAAGACACAAAGGAGGAGATAAGCCCCCGCTGTTTCAGCCAGTGCCACCGCTGGATTTGGCCTGTTTGAGGGATTGCCAGAAGAATGCTTTCATCGTTCCCCAAAAAAGCAAGACGCCGAGCATTTTCAAAGCCACGCGTGACAGTCGAGCCAAAATTAGTTCCTCGTAAAATAACAGTTGCATTTTTAGCCTCGTTAAATCAAAAATCTTTGTCAGTATAATCTATTGAACTCCGTTATCATCTCTAATTAGCTCTGGGAGGATGAAGATGGATGTTAGAGGAATTACATCAGCATCAGCAGTTTTATGGCACGCAGGTTGACGTCCGGGCATTCTGTCACCGAGAGCCCGGAGAGAAGGTGAGACTCCCGAGATGAATGGCTGCGTGTTTGCGCTCAGCCTACTAGGTAAAGAGTTCATGAGAATGGCAAGCTGTCGTAGTTCAATTTATGGGTTGGCCCCTCGACGTCCGTGGCGCCACGTTTCGTAATGCTTGTTTTTACTGCGTGAGCCTTATAAAAAGAACAGCTCGGGATGTGTCAATAGCTCCGGCCTTTCACAACTGTTCCCGACGGCACAGAGCTGAGCGGCCCTCTTTCCACATTTTCTAGAATACACACACAAACAAAGGAAAACACGCAAGCAGGTAACCTTTATGTTTCTGCAAACTCTCAAGGTGAATGAGAACAAATGGACAAGAGGTTCCACAGGTTCAGGATGTATAAAAGCCCAGACATTCCCTACTTATATGGCTTGCACCAATAAGTTGATTTACACATATCATGTGCAACAAGTAGTTTCTCTTTCTGTTGTGAGGTCTGATCTTCATCATGTCCTGAACCATCTGGGCCTAATTGATCCTATGAATCTTTCCTTCCATCTTTTCCCTGGAGTGCCGTCTTGGCCTAGGTCACACCAGCTCCCATCTGGGTCAAAGCAGAGCTTCCCACAGAAGCCTTCTTCTCTCAGCTGAACTCTTTGTACGCCCGTCGTAAATCTTAGGTCGGGACCGTTTTCATTCTCCAAAAAGTGACATGCAAGCAGGAGATAGATTGTTCCTGCTGGCTCTAGATTAAACATCTCGATCAGAGTTTCACTCACTTAGAGCGGACATTTCCAAATGCTCCTAAACGAAATCCAGTGCAACCATTTTCATTACCCTTTTGACTTCCTTTGTAATAACAAAAGCTTTGGAGCCATAATCACACGAAAAGGTGGATCTACAAAGCACTGAGTAAGTATTACAAGTGGACATTGCCCTTTGTAAGAAATATTGAAAACCATGTATTATTTTTAGTATTGGGACTAAAATTGATCAAGTTAACTGCAAGGTCTGTAATTAATGAATTAATTGAATAAAACTAATTCTGTTTTAATTGAAAACATATTGGCAAAATAAGCAACATTTTCAATTTTAAAAGCCTTTTTGCTGCTAAATTATTGATTAAATAGACATTTGAGTTCAACAAAAAAGACATTTATTGTTTTTAATCTGCCATTTAGGTTATGCAATCATCAGCTTGGTGCAGTGCTGAACCCCTGATCGTTCATGGAACTTCCTTGAAAATGTATTATTTGGGGCGTGGTGGCGTAGGGGATAGCGCGACCCACGCTTGGAGGCCTTGAGTCCTCGACGCGACTGTTGCGGGTTCGATTCCCGGACCCGCCGATATTTGCCGCATGTTTTCCCCTTTCCTGTCAGCCTAGTTTCATATAAGGGACATTAGAGCCCACAAAAAGACCCCCTGGAGGGGAGAAAAGAAAAGGTTTTTTTGTTGTTTTTAGAAATGTGGACTGTGGAGAGAGTTGGGGACGTCAGTGCTGCTGCTACGTGTTTAGCATTGAGAAGCTATTTTAGGCTTGAATAGCTTTGCTGATAGGCTAACTGTCGTTTTGGCAACAACTTGCACACAACAATAATCTTTTCCAGCGTCCCATCAGACCGTTTTTTGAATCAAATATTAACCCCCAGTTGGCCAAGAGAAGCGACTTTTATGTCCACCGCTGTTGTTTACGGAAGCAGTCTATTTAATCAATTAATCTAAATTAACTGTAAAACAGCTGAAACACTGACTTCCTTTAAATCTCGACTAAAAACCCACCTGTTTAGAGTTGTATTTGAAACGTAATCAATTACAAATTTCATGATGGCACGTGACTTAATGTAATGGTTTGATTGTTGATTCTATGTTGCATGACTTTGTGTTTTTGTGTTTGTAATGATGTAAAGCACTTTGAAATGCCTCGCTGCTAAAATGTGCTATACAAATAAAATTTGATTCATTGGTTGATTGATTAACACACTAAAGTTTTCCCTAATTATTTTTCCTTCAAATTCACATTTATGAGTTATTTTGTATTGGTAACAGACCTTTACTTGTACAGCGCTATATCAAGTGAAGTGTTTTACCCAAAGACACAACGACTGAGATGCACACCGCTGGTCTCTCACATAAAATACCACAAAAGTACATTTACGTCTTTATTTATAATGTAAAAAAAAAAGTGGAAATAGTTAAAAGAGTATTGCTACTTTGTAAGAAACTTTATGTATAAATGTGCATCTATTCTTGTAAGTAAACTTGTAATGTGCATGCACATCGTTCTGTCCTAAAAATTGTAGAGAATGATAAATAGGAAAGAGAAGAGGAGCAAGACGGTAAAGGAGGTTGTGGATCGGAGCAGTAGGGCCTCAGAGCAGTGTGGGGAATTCAGCCTGGTAAATTAGTTACAAAAACAGAGATCGACTCTATAGATCCACTTCTAGTGCAGCAGGAAGCAGCTGTAGCTGTTGTGGTTGATGGCCGCACAGGTATTCACTGCCTTCCTTCAGTAAAGTTGAACCTTGACCCCGGCTCGGCGTTACAAAAGTCAGGATATCTCTCTGTTAAACGAGTGGGTGGTCTTCAGGGACACAACCTGCCTGTCACAATGAGACCTTCGTGTCCTAACTCTTCACTGCAAGGAAGTGAATATATGACAATATATTCGAGCAAATCTTATCTTGTTAATGATGAGCAATTGCTATGAGACCATGTCATGTTAAATCTTTTACTTTATCTCAAATCACAGAACCTTTCCTTCCTATGTGTGTTACTCTTTCGCTTATCCATGGTTAATTTACAATGAAATGTGAAATATCCCAGCATGCAAAGGAAAACAAGAAGTCAATGCATCATATTGTAAACATTAATAAATTCATGCCAGTGTCAAGTCAACTTGTTACTTATTTCTTGAATTCTCTTTTATTGTTCTTACTTTTTGTAATTGCTTGGGTGTGTTTTCTTCTTTTTTTTTTTTTATCTTTGTACTATGTATTCATATTTAAAGATACAAAATTGGTGCACCAACATAAAATTGAGGCTTTTCAGCTTACAGAAGACAAATAAACAACTCTTTCAAATATTACAGCATAATTACACTAAAATGACCCAGTGTGACAATTAGTGACAAGTGGAGAGATGCAGGGAATCATTTTCGGAAGGACGGCCCACACAGTCTTACAAATCAGCCAGCGAATTCCTCGTCCAGGGGGTAGTTCGCACATAATTAGCGTTGCATCCCCGCAAGGCTTTCACACATCAAAGAAAGACACATAAACAGCATGCCTTCTTTGATGGTGCTGCAAGAAGATCTTGTTTTGTTTCATGTCACTCGGATGTTGGGATGACGGTGTTTGACCGTGGAGCAGAACTACGTCATACGTCTGAACCAGCGGGATGCTCTGAGCATTTCCGCTTTGCTTTCTCGCATATTAAGCACGACGATGCTGGCAACAGCCGGTGAGGTGCGAATATTTGCAACTAAAAATGGAGAGGGAGTGAGATGAGTGACATTCAAGTTTCGTCTGTTATCTCCCGTCTGGAAAAGAAATTCAGACTTGAAACACTAAAACACTGGTTTTGTTTTATTGAACAGCAGGCAAGAACCAATAGGTTTGTGACAACAGCACAAGATCTGACATGTGACTGACTGAGTTGAGATGTGTTTATGCTGGGGAGGGTGATTACAGGTGAGTCCAATAACTGCGAAAATATGAGGAATATTGTATGACAGATACAGAACTAAGAAAACACGACATAGTGCACCGGAAAATATGTAAAGTACGCTTGATAAAGACACTTCCTGTTGCAGCAGATTATGATTGTTGCCATTGATAACGGGTGTAAAAGAGGAGAATATAGAGGGTGGAGCAATCAGCTGAATCTGTAAGCTTGTCGTCTTTAAAACCAGAGTTGTGCAACGTGTCCAAATAGATGCATTTATGAGTTGTACATTAAGCTTGTTTTTTGAAAAATTTTGAACTTATTGACTGTGACTTTTACATGACAAATTTCAGCTGCGTTTATCTCGGCACCATGAGACGATTCACAGCTAATTTTAGCTTCTTAATGCAGAAAAAAAACAGTGACATCTCCACATGAAGATACAAACTTAAGGACAGGACTGTGTGTGTATACATGTTCGTAGATGCAGGTCAGACAAGCTGCGTTTCCACTGGCCATAAAATAGCGCAAAATGCAATTATGAAAATAAATTTGCTCAACGGAAATGCGGCAATTTTGAGAAAACTTGTGTTTTTCGCTAAACCGTTTCTGAGCTGGGATGAGGCAGATTTTGGACTGTATCCAAATGGGATCAACAACCGGATGTTACTGCTGGCGAAGATGGCACCGCATTGGTTTTTAATGACGTATTGCATGAACAAGCTTATTTATGTGTGATTTTAATTCAGTTTCTTATTTAATGGAAACACCGCAATTGGGAAATTGAGTTTCTTCGACATTGTTTAATATTTTTGGGGCACGTTTGTAATGGAAACACTGGTTGTTGATATTCTATGCCTCTCCAATTTCTTTAAGCTTAACTCTGTACACTGAAAGCCATTTAAATTGATAACTTATGCTAAGGTTTTCTTTCTGCGCCCTTGTTGTTGTGTTAATGTGTGTGAACCTGCTGCAGGCAGGGAATGTGATCTTGTCTGCAGGTGTAACAGAAACGAACAAAGGAATGCAGCCTCACCCTGGTGCACTGTCACATTTAACTTTTTTCTTTGACTGTCACACAGGTAAGTATGGCAGGAATAAGAGTTCAAATGGTGTTTTTATGTGATGATTCTATCTACTGACAGGTTTAAACAAAAACCAGGATCTTTCTAAAAGACAAATGCCATTCTTGCCCTTCTAAAAATCCCTTTGGACTCCATAAGTTTAGATTTATTTTGCTTTCTGACATTAGGAGCAAAGAAACATGTAGGTATGTGAACAGCTACATTGGGAATTTATCTATATTAAAGTACAGTTTGTGTGAGAAAAGAGAGCAGGAGAGATTTAAAATGACATAAATAAACTGGCAATGCCAAGGCCACCTATGCTATCATAACAAGTACGCTAACTATCTGATTAAATATCTAACAATGTGAAGCTTTATTTGAACATGAACTGGTTCATTTTAGACTTTAATTCAGAATGCATTGCTGCTGAACTATAAACTTGAATTATGTTATGACTGAATTAGTTCTAGATAAGCGTGAATTTTCCCAGAACAGATTTGAGCGCTGACAGAGGAAGCGTTGTTTGTTTGTTTATCTTGTTCTGCAGAATTACCCAAGACGAACAGCAGTAGATTACCACAGATTATAACATCTTTTATGATACACTGTGCATCAGCGCAACAGCGATTACACCGATAACGCTTGGACTGATAAAGTTCAATATTTGAAATGGGTCAAACCAAGCAAACCTATGTAATCTACCGCAAAAGGGAAACTGTCAGGCTCTTTGAAATATTTAAAGGCCCTGACTCACAATAATAAATCAAGGCGAATTTCACCGCCGTGAGAAACAGCAAGACTGAGTCATCGGGCAACCATGTCGTTCATGCACATGAATAATCAGAATACAAATGATTCATAGTGAGAAATGAACCTAAGCCACCATACGAGGCATATTCAAATGTGCAACGCGAACTGCAAACAATGGTCCATCAGCAGTGATGCAGTACAGATAGAGTGAAACACCACAGGCCAAACAATCAGGTTATTAGTTTGGACTAATGTAATCTCCTTCAACAGTTGTTGTCCTCCTAACCTGGATGACAATATAAAAAATGTTTAAGAGTGCATTTAATATCTTATTCCCTCAGTTTTATCATTTTAACCCTTTGAAAAAGACACTGGATTATGTTTTATGACCCCCAAAACTTGTATTTAACTTGTAATATAATCCATGCCCAGGTGTATTATCACAGCCCGAATTAAAATGTGAAAAGTCACAGCTTGCCACTGGTTGGTGATAGGATTTTGTAGCCTAGTTCAATAAACAAAGCACAAATTTCATACACATGTACAAAACCGCACAAGATTATCTCATTTTCTGTCATTTAAAAACAGAAGTGCAGCTTTTATTTACACTGCAGTACCACACCCTGGAAAACACTTCCTCACCTCTAAGCTTCACTTTTCATGTTTTGCTTTGCAAATCTAAATAGAAGGCAAATGAACTTCGTGTGTTTCTTAAAGATGTTTCACCTCTAATCCAAAAGCCTTCTTCAGTTCTGAGCACGGCTGACAGAAACATGCCTGTAACATAAACTACACTAATATGGTAGTATTAGTGTAGTTTATACACTAATAAACTACACTAATACTACAATATTAGTATAAAGTCACTGGCCAAAGTGACTCTTCACTTCGGCTAGAAAAGTCACTAAATAGGGTAATTTACTTCATGTTTTATTTGTTGTTATAAAAGTCATTTCAGTGCAAATCTGCTCAGAAATGTGGGAAAACTGTTTTACAGAAACCATAAGGATATTAGCAGACGCTTCACACCAAACACAATTTAATTCATAAGGCGGAGTCTTACGAGGAAGAGCATTGCTGGTGAAGTAGAAGAGATATTTGGGGCACGGGATGGTGACCACCTCTCCGACGTCGGCAGAGGGCCAGCAGGCGATCTTGTCCCAAGTGATGTTGCAGCCTACCAGGGAAAACAGAAGAATATGAGCCGAAATGACCAAAAGTGATGCATAATCAACAGAGTACAACCAAAGGGCTCAAGATCAGGGCGTTAATGACGAACGCCAGCCCGATTAAGCTGAAGATGGAGTTACCGCGGCAGCTGAAACATGTAACGTTTGCTGCCGTGGCTCGGGTCCGTGACGGCGGACAGCCCGAGGTAACACAGTGTCACCATGACTATTAAAGCAGCTTTCCTTCCTTCGCTGCTGTTTGAATTCAGAAGATGAAGCCGTAACTTTAGGGATCAGGTCGCCACGGCGCCACACCTGCTCCCACAACCTATCGAAACACTACCCTGAGGACACATTCGAGATGGAGTTTATTCACTGCAAATCACGAGTAAGTGAAAACGCTGATGAGAGTTTAATGACTTTTGTGTTGTGTGAAAATGAGCAGTCTCCCAGCGTCTCTCGCCAGTGTTTCAGTCACACTCGGTGAAATCATAAGCAGAGTGTCATGGTGTACTGTGTGCTTTCCCCCCCCATCACTTCGTCACATGTAATTCAAAACCTGTCAAGAATAAAGACAACAATTCACCAAATTGAGGTTCATTGTTGCATATTCGTTGGTTGATTGTTTCTTTTGTAAAAAAGTGATTCGTGTAAATGAAAGTTCTGGCTCGGGTGGATTTGTTTTGCTTTCCCGTCCCAAAGGAGCGCTCGATTTGCTTACAGTGCGAGGTGATTCCAGAAATTTTTAATTAAGCTTCAAGTGACTTTGATTCTTCCACATTTTGTCACAAATACAAACTCTGATGGAAACTTGCAGGAATTTTCTGTGACGGGATAACATCACAGTTTGGGGAGAGTCAGAAAGCAGAAAAACAACAACTAAAAGCAACAAAGTAAAATGTAATTCTACAAATAGAGAGTGAATACTGTTTTTTGTTCCATATCTATGAAATATTTACATTGAGATTAAAGTACTGAAATACACACAGGTTAAAAAAAAAAAAAAAGCCTTCAGAGGACACTTCATTCGCTCTACTGGATTTTATTTAAGGGTATCAAGGTAAATGGCCTGAATGCAAACCCACTAAATAATTCTAATAATAATTTTTATTACGAGTTTGAAAACAGTACATAATTTTTTATCAACAATTCCTTCCACTTCTCAGTTATGTAAAGTGGAACGAAGACATGTGAACGCTGCAAAAAGAAAAACAAAATCTAACCAACTATTTTTGCTCTATATCTTAGTACATTTAAAATAAGACAAAACTAACTTACAAGTAACTTTTCAGCAAGAAACAGGAGAGCGGTTTAGGTCAACAATTCCTTAATATTGAGGAAAAAGTACTATTTCCATTAGCCAATTATTTTACTTATTTTACCCATGTTACAAGTAAAATAATCTTCCAATGCAAGGAGCACTTTTTTCATCAATGTTAAGGAATTAGTGACTTAAAAACTCTCCTATTTCTTGATTAAAAGTTACTTGTACGTCAGTTTTGTCTTATTTCAACCTTGCTAAGATATTTGCACTAGAAACAAAAAATACTTGGTAAGATTTTGAGTTTTTCCAGTGAAAACTTTGGAAAGCTTTGGTGTGCTGCTCTGTGTTGGCCTGTCACGTAGAAATACATTGACAACCATGGTTTTTAAAGTGACAAGCTAACGAGACATGAATACTTGTGCGAGACGTCGGAGAGTCAAAAACAGCATTGACTGAACATGATAACAAGCTGGAGTGAGGTGGACTTGTGTTCAGCCATGCAGGTGAGAACGTAAAGCCAGGTCTGAACGGCTTGCAACCCAGCTCTGTGATGGGCAAAGGATTATGGGACGGAATAATGGCAGCCACCAAAGTGAAGTAAAACTTAAGCAAACTTAGTGAAACGACGTACGGCGCCCACATACCTGTCGTGTTGTTCCCAACCTGATCTTGGCACATGGCTCTCTCCTTGTCTATTTCCAGAATCAGGCCACACATCGGATTCTGCGCCGAACGCACCTGCAGACACAACATTTCACTTTTGTCTTCTCTGCGTTTTCCGGGAAGTGCTGTGCAACACGAGAGCTTTGCATAATTGTCCACACACCTCGAATTTCTTTTCACGTTTCGTGGCTTCATGAAGTAATTTTGTTGTTTTGTATCATCTTTGTTTGTTCTTAGACAAAATTAGCCATCGATAGACGAAAAATAGCCTTTTGTCTAATTCCGTCGTATTTACCAACATGTTAAATAATGTATATTGTCCCCAGAAAATAAATTAATAAATAAATGTATTTTATCAGCATTTTTTTTTAATGACAAACCAACACAAACTGGTGGAACAAGTGTGTTTTTTTTTTTTTTAAATAAAAATTTCTCACAAAACATTTGATGTGTTGGAGACAGCTACAAGTCTTTACAGTCTATTCTTCTTTGCTAACTAGCTAAAACTCTGATAAACTGGACTGAAAGCGTCTGCGAACTTCAATTTTCTAAGCATTCTTCAGATTCGCCATTGGATTTATGTCTGTTCTTTGACTAGGCCGTTCTAATGCGTGAACACGCTTTGATCCAAACAGTTCTTGTGTAGCCCCAGCCGTATGTTTGCGTGGATTTCCATCTACTCTTACCCCTACTCTCAACTCTTTTGCGGGTTTTCTTATTGAAATCTCAGATAAGTAGCTCCATCCACGTTCCTATTCAAGTTGGAAGAAAACCAGCCACACCAGCATTACCCAGCCACCACCATGTTTCACCATGGGGGACGACGTGCTCGGGTTCAGTAGAAGTGTTAGAATTTTGCCTCTCAAAACATTTTTACTTTTTTTTTTTTTTACCCCCTCTATGACCTTGGGACTAATTGTGGCTTTCTTTAAATATTAGGAAAACAAATCTTACTATAGTCCAGTGGTTCCCAAAGATTTTCTGGGGCCTCCTATGGATTACAATAACCCCCCCCAAAAAGAAAAAAAAAAAATCAACTGGGCACACACGTCGTTCAACCAGACAAACCTATACACATATTTTGCTTTCAAACTCCACTGAAGTTTATTTCACACTTCAGTTTGCAACAAAACAAACTACAAACTATCTTTACAGTAAAACACTTTTGGGTTTTTTGGGGGGGTTTTCATCCATAATGCTTCTTGCACCCCCTGCAATGGCACTGCGCCCCCTGTAGGGGGCGCACCCCACACTTTGGGAACCACTGCAACAGTCCAAGTGGTCGCCTGTGAAAAGCGTGGGCTGCTCTCTGGTTAATTTGTTTGTTTCCACCACAGAGAATGTTGGCAAGATTTCAATGGAATCATTACCGTAGATAAGGCAAAGCTTTTTCCTTGGCTTGACAATGAGAAACATTTGCATACACCTGCAGACAGTGTGTGTTTTCCATACAAAGCCGACACCAATTGACCCAGCTGGCGAGCTGACCTGGTTTGCGTGCATTCACAGTGCGATTATTGTTCCTGAAAAGCACAAAGTGATGTAACCTCAAACACTCCTGACACTCTAACCGTGTTTCGAAGTTGTTTCAGACAACAATACATCAAAATGTGGTTTATTTGCTGGTTTGAGTTTCTGAAAATAACATGTCCACTTCAGGTTTTCCATGCCCTGTTTCCACAATTTTGACAATGTGGCACATTAGTGGTTTTCAATCATTTTTAAAAACTTTTTTTCATGTTCAATGACTTTTAAAGGCAGGTGATTGCACTGGGTTTTATTCCAGGGCATCAAAAGGGACTGAAATACAAATTCCTGTTATATTTGTAGGAGAATCCTAAGGCGTAAACACTTTTCAAATATTTTTGATTAGGTGGCATCTCTAGAAAATTAGTTGCACTGCGATTTACTTTGGAGTAGTGGTAAGCGTTTATATAGTTCATCATTTATTGCAATAAATTTTTCTAATAAGAATTTAAATTTATTGTTGTCATGAAAAATTCGAATGATGTCAGAAACAAAAGTGTCTGTCTTGATCGTTAGTTTTACTATTTTCTCCACTGTTTGTTCAGTGTGAGTTCCAATATGAAAACATTATCAAATACAATAACTGTGCGCATGAAATCTAAGCGTAATTTAAAAAGTGGGAATATTTTTTCAAGAGCAGTTTTTGTGATTGTTGTGTCAGTGACCTAAAAAATAAGTTCTAAACAGTTTGTATTGTCACCTTTTATCACGATAGTACAACAAAATCTCGTAATAAAACTTTTAAGTCCACATCGCCCACCCCTACTTTGGGGTACCAGAGTAAAGGGGGCTCCATGCAACGCGCGTCACTCCTCTCGGACTTGCTTTCAATAAGTACTCAAGGTGTGAAAATACTAATCTATTGACTTCTGAAGGAAATTGGTTGCACAAATGTGTTTTATGGCTATCGCAGTACAGGAGGCTGCACACAAAGGCATGCCACACTTTTCAGATTGACTGGCGCACTAGTTTTAGAGTTAATGGGGCTGCATTCAAACGCCACGGGTTATTTACTTGCAGAAAAACTCAAAAACAAGATACTCCACAGAAGTTTTTTTTCATGACGATTTGTTGATTCTGCTTTGCTGGATGAGTCCTGCCTTTCATCAGACTGATGTAGTTCACCACTAACAGGGCCCATATGAGTCCTGCTGCTTCACTTTCTCTTCTGTTATTTCCCACAGTGATGATTTGGCAATGTTGACAGTGAGGGATGAGAGTTCCTGTTAAGTTGTGCAAGTAGTGAGGAGGGAGGATGATCTCACGTTTAGAAATACCCTGATTTAATTTCTGTTTTCCGTTCATCCAAAGAGCTGAGACGCACTTTCTGCTGCTCAAAGAAATCCGACCTCCAGCTGAATTCCGGGCCGATCAGCGGATGATGATGGAAGTGGAAAACCAGGGAGCAGAAGAGAGACGAAGGAAAGGTCGTTGCCATGGTTTCCCCGCTGGATGACTTCTCTAACCTTGGTCATGCAAAGAAACTCAAAATACGCAGACGTCACCGAGTCAGTGGAGGACTGCGGCTTTGGTTGGAGGCAAAAATGAACTGACAAGTGAGAACTTGGAGAGGAAATGGAGGCACACACACACACACACACACACACACACACACACACACACACACACACACACACACACACACACACACACAAAGATATTAACATCGCGTTCCGGTGATAAAACGACGGTAAAATCGCAACATTTCCATCCACAAACACGGATCAGTGTGTGAAATCAGATGATGATCCGCGGAGCAGTTTGGTGCGCGCTACATCCAGCAGCCACTTTGGAGACCATCTGCATATAACACGATTTACAACCAGACGGTCAGTCTGACATCTCCCAATGTAGCAGACCAACCGACGAGAGCGCTTGGAGAAAAAAAAACGAGCGAAAAGTTCAAGTCGTGAGAAAACTCAAGAGAGCTTAAATACACTCACCAGATCCAACAGCGCGCAGGACAAAAACAGGCAAATGCTCCTAAAGAACCGCACCAACATAATCCTCTAAATCAACCAGAAGATTAAATATATATATATATAAAAATATGAAGAATGTTAAATAAGTCTTCAAAAGAAATCTGTGATAATCCGAAGCAGGTTTTGAATGGGTCGCTGTGTTCACTCTGTGCGCTCTGCGCTCCTGGTGGAGAGATCTGCTCCGCGCCACAAGTCTTCCTCCTCCTCCGCCTCCTCTTCTTCTTCCTCCTCCAGTCGAATCAAACCAATGAGAAATCATCGCCGAACAAGGTGCGTAAAAAAAAAAAAAAACAATAAAAAACCCCTTCCAATAACACACAAAATGTCCTCTCTGTCAAACATGTTTGGAGATTTTTGTCACACGGACACATCGGTGTTGTTACATCGTCTCTTCTAATTCAAAAAAGAAACATGTGAATTTGCGGTCTGGGAGAAAAGAGCTCTGTTAGGAACAATCAGATCTTGATTATTAAGGGCTTTTATGTATTAAAAAGAAAGTTCTGGATTTAACAGGGAGCCAATGGGGGAAGCTAAAACATGAAGGAATGAGATTTATCTTGTTTTACTCATCAGAGCTCTCGCTGAAGAGTTTTAGATAAACCGAAGATTTTTTTATTTATTTTTTTGCCCATTTCTTTTTTACTTCCTGGCAGTAAAGAATTACAAAAGTCCATAACCTTCGTGGAGCAACAGGTAATCCGTGAGAACATCCTGGTTCAAACATTCACAGGCAAATTGCATTTCTGGACAAAATAATCTTATGTTTGGATGAAAAACACGGAGCAAAAACTTCTTCATCCATTTGGTTTTGTTTTTTTGTTGTTTTTTTTTTTGTTAACGGACAATACATAAATAAAGAAAATGCTTTAGTGGCTTTACAGGACAAATCCATTGAAAAATCTTACGGTTTTTTTGTCAGCTTCTGGGGGGAATAAAATGCTGTATGAAAAAAAATCTAGCCATCCCTAAACACCAGGATGGACATAGTAAATATCATGCTAATCAGACGGAAATGACTCATGAAGAATCAGCTGCTCAAAAAATGAATCACCTATTAGAGGTCATCGCTTCGCAAAGTGTTGCCATAACGCACAAGCTGGAGCAACGCAGGGCATGAGGCTCGTAGAGATGCTGATCCAAAAAGGATCAGCTGAGCTGCAGACTGCCGGACAGCTGCTCTGATCCCTCTCTGTGGGCAGCAGCGAGGATAATTACGAAGACGCATCAGACTCGTCGAGCTCAGGATAGGAGCAGGCGGTGAAATCACATTCGGAGCAGGGAGTCCCAAGGCGGTGTAAACCAGATTGAGAAGGGTTTGCTGCTCATTTCTGACAAGTGCTGTCATAAATCTTCTGCAAGTCCCCCAAAACAACCACAACGCAACGAGGAGCGCGATTTTATCACAGCAGCAGCTCGCAACTAGAAGAAATGTTCCAGAAAAAGCAACAGCTTTGTTATTGCTAAGTCAAATATATAAGGTTTCGTACCATAGATTCCGCCACCACCACTTTTTGTCGCGTTATAACGTTTGTTATAACACAATGAATATATTTCTAGATTTGGCCTGGAACACTCTAAAAACAATTGCAACAAATTTTCTTAGAACTCCTCTAACTTTAAATAGAGCCCATCTCAGTACAAGTCCAGCTGTTCTGCTAAAGACCGAGGGCTGGTCAGGGACAAAAGTTGTGACAAAGCGTCAAAAAACTGTCCACGCATGTCTTAAATGTATTTATTTATTTTGAATTAAGTTGTTCTTTAATTCGTTATTCACAGGTCTTACATTTTGTAGAGGCATGTATATTTAATGTACTTTTTTTTTCTCATGGGTATTTGCTGTCAGGCAAAAGTTTGAGCCGCACGCAAACGTTTTAATTTCGTTTTAGTGACTCGAGATGATACAGCTAACTAGCTAGCTAGCTAGCAAGCTGTATCATGAAGAAATGCCAATTTATCGGCAGTTGGCTGGATGACGTTCACTGACTCACTTTTGCTGTTAGCCCATACAAGGCTGTGTGACAACAAAGAGCTTTTAAAACTTGGGACTGTGGGGATTAAAGTTGTAGCTATGCAATGTGAAAAGCGCAAACCAGAGTCACAGTTTTTGTTATGCTTGATTGTAATGTAGTAAGTTTTCCCAGTCAATCCCAATAAACACAGTATCGTTCAAGCTAGCATTAAAAAGGAGCCTTAAAAGGTCTTAAATTTGACCGGAGTGAATCAGAGTTAGAACATAAATTAGCATCCCAAACCTTGAGTATTAATGAAGCAATTTTTTTCCCCACTGTCTGAAATAAAATTTAAAAAAAATCAAAATACAAGGATGTTGTACAGAGCAAGTTAAAAACTGAAAAATAGTTGACCCTCCCAAAAAATAATGCTACTTACTAAAAGTAAAAGCATTATAGGGATTATATGTAGATATGAAAAGGAGTTTGTAGTTTGGTTTTGAACTAAGGGAGCGAGTGTGGAAATCTGTCCTTTGTGGAGGCACAGTACAACAAAAGCCACTGTCGAAAGAAAGCCTCAAGTAGATGATTTAAAGTTTCTAGTTCCTGGATAAAGGATTATTGGACTTTTTTCCCCTTTGCTTTTGAAACAACATTTGTTTTATTTGTAAACCCCAAGAATCTATTTTGCCCCAATTTATTGCCCTGTCTTGTGGGAATCCTTAAGTAAAGCCCCTGCATTCCTCCATAGATGCTTCACAGCTGTTTTCCAGTCAGGTAACTTGCTGGCTCCTCTGTGGCCATCAGTTTGTTCTTCTTTTTTTTTTCTGTTTGACGCAGTCTTGCAGCTGCAAAGTTTCATATTCCTTACTTAAAAAGCCTTCCAACAATGGGCAAACCAACGTCATCTATTCGAATGCCGTTATTCCTTTCAGTGGGCCGTCAAGGACAGATGTACCGGAGATGAAGCAACACCTGAATCACAATGAGGCGTTATGAAGCGACAGAGGAGGCTATGCGAGAACTGAAATTATTTAATGCACCGCAGTCTCTTTCTTCTCCTCCCCTCTACGCTATAAAAACCCGTGGAGTCAGAGATATCCCTCAAGATTTGCTTCTATTTCTGTGGAGCCGATAGCCAGAAACGCAGTAATCTGCTTCAGTGAGAGAATTTCCATTTTCAGTCTCTGTGACTTTTTTCTGTCGGGGAACAGGAATGAAAACGTTGTGTGAGAGTGGCATGCAGAGGAGAGGGAAAAGTGCTGGTTCACATAAAGTCATGTAGAAAAATTAGGACACCCCGTGACAGCCTGTGTGACTTTTAGACGTATAAGGACAAGTGGAGAAGTTGGGAGCCCTCGTTCCGAGCAGGAAGAAAGTCATGTGTTAAAAATGTCTTCCTGCTTGCATGTTCTCCCGGTGCATGGATGGGTTCTCTCCAGGTACTCTGACTTCCTCCCAGGTTGGTTGATTGGTGCTAACATTAGCTAAGCCAGATTTTAAAAATTGCTTACAGAGGCAGTTGCCCAGGGCTCTAAGTTTTGGGGTGGCCCAAAGAAATTGTTTTTTGTTTATACTGCACATGTTCATATTAAAGCCATGGGCTCATTTTGCATGTGGTGTTTTATTAAAATATTGTTGGATTTTTATGAATTGAAACTAAACCCCAATATGTCAAAATTAGGAATTTTTTTTTTAGACCGACATGTGGCCATCCGCCACGTTTTAAACAAACCATCTATCAATTTGTACCTGCAAATATATAGACCTACCTGTTAATGTTTTGTAATTTATATGAGTAAAACATTTTTTGTTCATGTAAATTACAGCCCAGGGGCCCTTATTCTTCCAAGTCCAGCCCTGAATGTTAGCAATACTGAAAAAAACCAAAACATCAAATGGTATAACTAAACAATTAAAACTGAGGAAAATAGCTTTTGGAACCTTTTGTTAAATGTTACAGGAAATGCTTTTTATGTTTGGATCTTGATTTTCTTTTAGAAAATAAATGAACATGTTACTGGGTGCCATAATTTATTCTAATGTCCGTGTACGGCAGGTGTGTGGTTACAGGCAGGTGATGTTTGCCAAGAAAGAGAAGCAGATTTCTGCTCAGCACACATTGGGAAGCAGAGAATAAGGAAGCCGGCTGAGCCTGACACTTCACTCTGTGATTAATGGCGAGATCGCACTGGTCACCGCTAATCTGCCTGAGTGAAAAGCAATCAGAGGATTAGCTGCTTCAGAGTTGAGAGAATGTGTGTTCTGGACCTGCCTCTCTACGGTAAACATCAGTCTCCTGAAATTATGCAAAACATTCAGTTTGGTGCGAGACAGCGGCTAACAGTTAGCACTGAGTCGATTTTAATGAGTTATAGATACGGTATTTTAAGTGTAAGGCTTGAAATTATCGTAATTTGTTTCTAATCCACACCTGGTCAACATTATAGAGATGCAAATATAAACTTACACTCAGAAATATTTAATTCTATGCCTTTTAAGAAGATGCAGGTCCACAATCAACAAACTTCTAATACAATCCTGGCTGGATATTTTTAACTTTTTTATCAGCATTAGTAGAGTCAATTTAAATGAGATGGGGATTTTTTTTATATACAAGAGAAATCCATGTTTTCCGAAAACCAATGGTTAAACCTGCTTTACCCATTCCAGAACATCTGTGGATATGTGTTCAGGTTCATGGTCCTGTTGAAACACCCAAATGTTTTAACCATCTGATCCAAACCGTAAGAATAGCAACATTTAAATGTGCTACTCCTAATCTAGACAAGTGACTTGCCTTCTGTACAAAAGCTCAAAGTCGACAAAAACCAAATATGGCCAAAATGCTACCAAGTGTTTGAAGGAGTCAGGGCGAGGCGTCCAACTTTCAGGCCTAGTGCTAGCAGCTTTATGCTAATGGGGCTAATCTGCTGCAAGCGATTCCTGTGCCTTGGACAAAGCAAAGAGACAAAGGATTCATTCTTAATTCTTCAACTTCACTTCAGTTCAACAGGTACATTGAAACTTACGTGTGCCAACAATGACATCATCCCAAACACACATTGAATTCAATTCAAAATGCAAAAATTACTTTGTTGATTCCAAAAGAGAAATTAAATAAACGTGAGAACTGGTGTTGGAATGGATACATCAAGCTTACATAAAGCATCTACCATTATTTCTAAAGAGCCAAAAAATGACAAAAGTATGACATGAATGTCACGCTCTTAGCCTTGATGAGCAGAATTCCAGAAATAGCATCACATAAAAATAAAAAAAGGGATATAGTTGCAGCTCCATGTTGATTAAAGCAAAAGCAGAAAGGCTCGTCTTACCTTTCGCTTTAAAATATCTTGATGAAATTTGGGGAAATATTCTGTTGACTAAGGAGACTAAAGTGAAGGCGTTTTTCTCGTCATGTCAGGTGCAAGTCAAACAGAAGGTTTCAGAAAAAGGAGATCTAATGTGGTGGAGGTAGTGTGATGGTCTGGAGCTGCTATCACTCTTGAAGACTTGGAGATGCTGTAGTTGATGGGAGAGCAACAAATATTGTAGTTTCTTCTTTTTTGCGATAGAAGAACTCAAAGAAAAGACAACAAAGTGAATCTTGAATCCTTTCTGGACAGTTTAGCCAAACTCAAGATGTTACTGCTAACCAAGCTAATGCTTGTATCTTCAACGCTTCTGAATTATGGTTTGAATATATCAAAGCATGTCTTTATATATAGGATGTAATTATCTCTATAAGTCAGTTTGATAAGGTTCTGAGTGCTCAGATTGGTGGCCCAGGTTACCATAGCGAAGGAAATTGCAGCATTCAGTCTCTTTCAGACTCAAAATTCACTCAAGCTTTGTCTGGAAAGCCTGCGATTGAGGAAGGATCTGTAACTCATAATTACACGCTTCAGCAGCCGTGAGCACTTCACAGCTTTTCAGCCCACATTTGTGACACTTTTTTTTTTTTTTTTTTCGTTTTTTGGTCCGGCGTGAACGATTTGAACATGCAGGTGTACTGCAAATGTGTTCATTTTTATATTTTCCACAAAAGAGGGGGCAAGCTGAAATAACAATCATTTTGTAATTGAAGCAAATGAGCCAGATGGTGTCATTTCTCTCATATAAAAGCTGGAATTAGAAAATGAGGGAAAAATACTTCCAGTTAAAATCCGCACGAGTACTTTAGAAACACTCCAGTGTCTGTCAGAAAAGTTGATGGAAATCTAAAAAATAAATGCATTGTTACTCAGTCTAGAAATGATCCCAGTCATAAATGCATCATTTATGCTGGCAGGTTTACCCAGTAACACACCAAGAAGCAGAAAATACACAAAACTAATATGGAGTAGTGGTTGTCTTCTCAGAGCACTGAGCACAAGGAAGAACATTAGAGAGTTACTTAAAGAAGTAATTTAAATTAGAAAAAAAAAAAGATTAATTCTTGCACCTTTAGACTTTTTATATATAACTTTGCAAATAGTTAGAAATTTGTCAGGAACTCTAAAATATTATTCATGAGAAGCATTTTCTCTTTTTTCCCCCCCACTAGATTAAAAGGATCAAGTAATAAATACTTTCCACTAAGACTGGAAGTCTGTAATAGATTATTATTATTATTATTATTAGTCTGATGTAATTTTATAATATTGTCATTTTTTCATTAGTTGTGAATAATAATCATAATTAAAAGAAATAAAGGTTGGAGAATATCTTTCTGGGCGTTGTTCTTCTCTATAATGTGTTTCACTTAGTAAGCAGAGTTACTGAAATCAATTAACTTTTCAATAATATCCATAAATTAGAGTATCACAGGACTTTGCAGGTTAAAAACGAATGGGCAGACACTAGAAATGTTTAATCATGTGTAGAAAAATTATTTTATTGCCACGCATTACTGTTTAAATAATCCATATTATGATATTAAACACTGAATTTAGACAGTGCAGAGCCAAATTCTGACAAAATACCCGATTATTTATCCTTTAAACGGGATTAAGTGAATGAAAATGGAAGAACTTCTCACGTCGCTGCCGCCACCTGCTGGACAAGAGAAGTACAGCTGGAATTCTATTGGTTGAGCAGACGTGACGCCATCAAGAAAACAAGGAATTGAAACTACAAAATAAGCCTTTGTTTCATTTTCTGTTGCTCCAGCACGTATATGTGACTCCTTTACCCTTCGGTTTTATTAGATAAAGGTTTGTTTTTAACTTATCCTGTTTGAAACTATAATGCAGTGTAATGGGTCCGTTTTAAACTCATGTTTTAACACTGCCATCCTCAACATTTTCTCTGCTTTGCCATGCAGGTTGTTTTAAACTGTTTCACTTTCCAGGTGTTCAGCTATGGGTGACTCTTCTCCAAACCCCTTGGTGTTGATCGGTATGGGCACTAGCATTGCCTTCTCCGGTTTGTTTTATAAGCTCTACCGGGAAAAGAAGGAGGAGATAAAAATGCTCAAGGCAAGTTTGGCCTCTGTTATTAATAAGACAAGCTCTGCCTTGTTTCATGGCGACTGAAATTTGTTTTTGTCACCTTTTAGAAAATCCCAGTTTTCAAACCTGATGATCATTTACTTAAAGTGCTGAACGCATCTTCGCACAAACGACTCCAGTATGTTGCTGTTGAAGGTAGATCTGTCTAATATTATTATTATACTTTTTACAATGTGAAGTTTTTGAAGACTTTCAGTTTTGTGACTGTCTGTGTGAAGGCGTTGTTCAGGCTGATGGGGAGGTCCTGCAAAGCAAATTTGTCCCTCGATGCCATGGTGTGATTCAGAAGGTTGTGGTGGAAGAGCGCTGGAAATACTGGAACTATCTCACCAGGACTTGGTAACTATAATTCTCTCACAAAGGTTGAGATTTTGAATATATCGTTACAACTGCATCTTTCAGTGGATTTTGAGGAGAGCGTAAATGTAGTCTGGCCATTGCTGCTTGACTCTCATCCCCCTTCAGTGCTCTATCTGGGCTTTCTCCTTTTGAGTTGGATTTCTTGGCTACAATTCCAACCGAATCATCAAACAGTTGGAGAAGTTGTGATTTTCCGTGCTGTTTTAGAATTGTAGTCTGCCTGTAGTTTTAGCAATGGAAGTGGAGGAAGTGAACGAAGCTGTTAAGTCTCTATAGGTCACACTTCCACATATTGAATCAGCATTAACAGCCACCTTGTTCAGCTCGGCACTCTTTGCAGTGGAGGATGGTTGCTTACAGAGCAGGCAATTTTGGGTAAGCTTCATAGTGTCAAAGCGGCGCATTGTATGCCTCACAGTCAAACGTTTAGCAATTGGGAAAAATGTAAAACTTAAAAGAGTTCATGCCTCCAGGAAGCAATTGTTTCTCAATGACTGATGGTCTAGAGACCGTCTGGAAGAAGCAAAGTCTAGCTTGGGTTTTACCAGGCTAGCACAATTGTACTACAATACTTGTAGAAAGACTTTACAGCAGCTTTCTCCATTCTTTGGAAAATAGCTCAAACTCAGGAAGATAAGACCGAAGGCATCTGAGAACATTTATTTCCAAGTGTTGCGACAGATTCTACATTTGGTCTGGGTTATTCTGCCACACATGAATATGTTTTCGCCTAAATCATTCCACTGTAGCGCAGCTGGAAAACAAAACCTCTGTTGCATCAGAGGAAGCATGATGCTGCCACCACCGTGTTTCACAGCAGAACTGAAGTACTCAGTGTGGCACGCAATGGTATTTCTTTGCAGTGCGTTGCCTTTTCCATGTTTTTCTTGTGTACTCTCAACAGACTTTCCCACCGGAGCTATGGCTCTCTGAAGTTACTTTAATGTTTCTATGAATTCTAGGTTTTAATGAGCAAGAAAGCTAAAACTATAATCGCACTTCGAAGCCTTTGCAGCTATTTTTTGTGGCTTTAATGTGGGTTTGAAATGTAATTTTCTTTCCACTTCACAATTCCTCATTATATTCAGTTGGTCCATCAAGCTAAATGTCACTTAAATGTAAATATCAGTAATTTATTACAGCTCCTATTTCAGGAACTCCCGGACAATCAACAAGAATGAGACCAACAACTCTGTCCCCTTCAGTTTAGTCCAGCCCGGTTCTTACATCGCCGACGTTCACGTGAAGGTGCAGAACCCCCTGGAGGCCTCGGGGTGCCACATGGAGAGGGTTTACTCCAAAATGAGACGCGCTCAGGAGGGTCTGGCGGAGATGGTGGCGCAGGGTCTGAGTGGCGAGAAACCTATGGCCATGGTGGAGAGCGAACAGATGCTGCGTGTGGGAAGCAGCCTGACGGGGTTCGGAGAGGTGGTGCTGGAGGGTGGCCGGGTGGTCAGGCTGCGGGCCCCGCAGGACGGACGCAGCTACATCCTGGTGCCCAGCGACTACAGGAGCTTCATGGACAGACACGAGGCTTCGGCCAGCATGTGGAAGACGCTGACGGCTATGACCGGCCTCACCGGGGCTTCTCTGTTCGCCGCCGTCTTGTACAAAGCGTTCGGAAAACAGGACGACAGATCCAGATAGGCGCAGTGCTGCTGGTTTAAAGCTCTGCCTAAAGTTTCCACTCAAAAAAGAACAAAAATCAAGACCAAAAAAACCCACTATGCATACTTTCTATTCCTAATAATATTGGAACGTATTTTAAAAATTTGCACAAGTGGACCGATTTAAAGCTTTTGACCTAATGACCTTTGGCCTTAATGACAGTTAGTGCTATTAGTGGCTACCGAGGGTTATAATGTGAGTACTGTATTTTCCACACTATAAGGCGCACCACATTATAAGGCGCACCTTCCATGAATGGCCTATTTTAAAACTTTTTTCATATACAAGGTGCATAGAATAGACGCTACAGTAGAGGCTGGGGTTACGTTATGCATCCATTAGCTGGAGCTGCGCTAAAGGGAATGTCAACAAAATAGTCAGATAGGTCAGTCAAACTTTATTAATAGATTACAAACCAGCGTTCTGAAAACTCCGTTCATTCCCAAAATGAATAAACAGCTGTTGTATTATTTTCCCCGAGGTAAAGTAAGTGACGTGGTATTTTCGTGACACAGTTTATCTTTTAACAACAGCAAGGTATAACATATAGTGGAGGGGAACTTTTCCTCGATTCAATAAACACGGAAAAAACAGTCTGGTACTGTTAGGGTAAATCAAAAGTTAGTGCAATCACAATATATATCCACTTCCGCACCATTGATTCGTTCTCTCGCTGCTGCTCTATTCCCGTGTTCTACTGATCGCCTTGAGCTTAAACTCTGCGTCGTAAGCGTGTCTCTTAATAGGAGCCATTTTGGGGTCTTTACACAAAACCCAGCATGCACTGCGCGCTTCTTCTTCTACGGGGGAAAATGAAGTCGGCGGCTGCTTACTGTAGTTGCGAGACCTGTTGTGGCTCAATATTGGTCCACATATAAGGCGCACCGGATTATAAGGCGCACTGTCGGCTTTTGAGAAAATTGAAGGTTTTTAGGTGCGCCTTATAGTGCGGAAAATACGGTATATTAATTGATGTGAAGCAACACAAGCTTTAGTTGCATTATTTTTGGGCCATTTCTACTGCTGCTTTTAAATCAAGGGAACAAGTTTTTCTTCTAATAAAAGGTGTACCTTTAAATCAATTTTTGGTGAAATTTTTTTTGCAGCTTTTCCTGCTCCAAAGGGTATCTACAGGTTTCAGTAAGTAAAATTTAAAACATTAAAAACTTTTAAAACTTTACATTTAACTTTAATTAAAAACTTTTAAGTTAAACTTTAGATTCAATACCAAAAAACCTATACATTTGCACTTACCCATGATAGGTGCAAAAAAGGTCTAAGTAGCCTAGGCTAGTTAGTGAGCCTAATTAGCTAGCTAGAGGTAGCCTCGACCACTTTGAATCAAAAAGAACAAAGTCAAGATTTCTGAGTACTACTCAAATTTTTCCCAGGCAGAATTAAATAGTCCTGCCAAGCAAAATCCAAGGCCAGTTATTGACATAAAAGGCCAAATTACATTTTTAAAAAACAAATTTGAGGTTTAAAGGCTTTAAGACTTTTTAAGGATGTACCCAGTCCAAGCATACATTCATTCCAATATTTTTACGGTGAATCTAATTCAAACTTAATAATTTTACCAGTAGAAAATGATTCCAGTCCTTTTGCACAGATAGATATTTGTGGCACGGGATAGGACTCTTTTAATTTACAGACTTTTTGACTCCAAACGAAAGTTTCATCACTTTTGTTTCGGAAAAGGAGAAAAGTCAAAGAAATGGCAACACTTAAGTCTGAGCAGAATGACCTGTTCTTTATTCTTACAAGCATTACGATCACAAGAGTTTTGGACGCGAGTTAGAGGTCTGTGATAATAATGGGTGTTTGCTTTATCTGCACAGATCAGAATCTGCAGGGTATCGAAGCTGCTGCATCCGTCACACGGCAGCTTATGCTAAAGAGTTTATAAGTTAAAACTGTCACTAAGTGCTCCACGTTACTCCCTGTCTTCTTCTGAAGACTCCTCCGCCTCTTCCAGCCAGTGGATGAACTTCTGAAGCTGGAAATGGACATCAGAAATCAAGGTCACATATACTGATTTACTGAAGGTTTGGGGATGAAGACAGAGGCAGTGAATGGAGCAGGCAGAAAATTTTAAATATTTCCAAAAAGGGCATTTCAGGTCATAATATGATGCTAATTTAAAAAAAAAGTAGGCAGAGGAAAGGCTTTAGCTGCTCAAGCTCTCACAACTGGCAAAGCAAGGTTGTTGGCATCAATGGACTCACTCTTTGGTTACCTAGCAACAACCTATTGAGCAACTTGTGCAGCAGCAGTTTCAAGTTTAGAAAACATGACTTATAACTGCTTATAGACAAAAAAAACAACACTATGGAGTGACAACTGTGGATGAAAGAGTAATTGACATGCCTCCAATTTCACAGTCTTTCAGATATTTAAAACAGAAAACTAACCAATAAAGTAACCAACCAAAATAAACTGATATAAAGCATTTAAGTTGTGATGACTTTTTCAGCCGTATGGTCCAGCCCTAAGTTGTAGTTATCTCAGCGTTTCCTTGACCCGAGTTCTTACTCACCCCCTGGTTCTTTCGGAGCCGTCTGCTTGCGTCTGTCGTGGCTCCCTGAGAAAACCAGCGCAGTATCATCTCCTCCTCCAGGATCTCCAGCTCGTACATGCTCATGAGGACCTTAGATGCAAACAGCACAACGCATACAGACTGGATGGCCATCGTCTAAATGATAACATCAGTTGTTCTGTTTGGTCCTGACCTTGACCATAGCAGGCCAGTGGCTCTCCTGCTCCAGAAAGTGTTCCTCAAAGGCAGCTAAGCAGTCTAGGTGGTCCTGGGCTCTCTTCACATAGTTCTTAAAGACTGGTGCCCATTTCTTCAACAGCTAAATAGAGGGGAGAGAAATGAAAACCACAGTTTTCTTCCAAAATTGATGAGAAATGTCTGCTGCGATACATACGGGTAGAAGCAGAGCAACGTATTGTGAAGGAGTGAGGTTGGGGCCCTGCTGCTGGAAGGGGTACTCCAGCACCACGCTGGTTAATATCTGCATCACCTCCTTCAGACTGATGTTGTAGGCGTACCTGGAGACAGACGTAGAGTGAAGATAAACAAAAGGTCGTGAAGGAAGCGGCTCTGCTGTGAGCGGGTTCGGAGGTTCGGCTCACTTCAGAGAGTTGATCTCCAGCACCAGGTTGTCGCAGCCGATGTTCTCCTCCAGACCTCTCTGCAGAGTCCCCATCACCTCCATCTGGAAGACTGCAGCACAGAAAACCACAATGATGACTCTCTGGACTTCAGAGTAACAGGTGCCTGATGTTTCTCATGCCAAACCCCCTGACTCTTCTCCAGACTCATTTAAATACGCATTTTAAATGAAATGTTTTTGGCAAATACTTCTGCAGTGGTGTTATTATAAAATCCTCAACATATAATATGCATCACCCATGTTTGTTAGCAGTTTTGTTTTAGATAGAGGTCGAGAAGTTTCATTTTCTCATTTTTAATATGAAGTTCAGAGGCGCCACCTATTGGTGAAAAGAAATGGAGAGTAAAAGTAGCACAGTGGTTGAAGGTGTAGCTGCTTCAAACCAGTTTTGACCAATGCAAGTTGTGTCTCTGCTGCTGTTATTTTCTGTTTTGTTTGGACATATATTAAGTCTAGGTTAATGATTGTTACTATCCCAATTGTTAGCAATTTATAAGACAAGTTTTTCACTGTTCGGTTTTAGGGATAATTCTTTGTTCATCTGTTGTTTATGAGCAGGAATATATATTTGAACCATAAAGCTCATGATAGTCTGTCTGAATGGAACTGATTGTAATTTTCACAATTCAGCTGAGCTCTCACCTTTAACATCGTCCATCTCAGGTGAGGGAATCATGAGGTCATCGGGGTCGTCAGGTTCACTGTCCTCGCTGTCGCTCTCAGGATCCGGGTTCAACACCAAACCTGGCCAACGAAAAGCAAACCCTCACGGAGGACGAACGTCCTGTGGCCGTCAGGGTGAGATGCTAAGAGCTGCTCTCCTACCCCACAGGCACTGGGACAGCTCCTCTTCCTCCGCGTCATCCAGACCGCCGGGCTTCCAAATGTAACCTTTCCCTTCTGCTCCAACCTCCGCTGGGTTAAAAACTGTAAGGCACGTTAAAGACACACTTTATCCCACTGCATGTGAACTACTTCAGAACACGTGAGTATCATGGGGAAATAATACACACTTTTCTGTTTGGTTTTGTCTTTACTCTGCCCAACCTCGGCGTCATCACTGAGGAACTCGTCAGCGTCCTCATCCTCTTCCTCGTCTGGGTGGTGCATGGACACGACGGTTCCTTCTGGCAGAGATATGTTCGGCCCGATCACCACCTGGAAAACGGTTCACACCGATCATCGCAAATGTGTTCATTTACGATTTATCGCCGCTACGTAGGGCTGGGAGGTAAAGCCTCAATATAAAAAGATAAAACACAAAAAACCTGCTGCTCTAGTTATTTTAACTGATCTAACACAGATACGTGTGGAGTCGTTTAGCATCGTCATCTCCTCAAAACATTAAACAGGGTTTCTCCCAGTGCATTTATAAGCCTGGCGGGCCTCCAGGCTTTACTTGTTCCCCCACTAGGCTAAGCATCGTTTGTTTATCTATTATGGATTTTGTTTTATGCACATCACTAACAGTGATAGCAAATACGGGTTTAAAGTGTTTCTTTGGTGACAACTTCAGCGAATACAGTGAAAAGACACAGATAAAGGGCCCCTATAAGTTTGGACACTTGAAACAAAAAAGTGTCTTGAATGACAAAAGTAAACTGAATTTATTTTAATTGTTTATTTTTTAGGAAAACTCTGTCATATTACATTTCAATGACCAGACATATGTTCGCTTACATTATATGCCAGAACACACTGCTTATTCAGGGTCACCCCCTCTTTGACCTTGGCCTTGTCACAGACCACAGACTGTCTGATCGCCACATTACTGGCAATGTGAACATCATTCCAGATGTAGGCATGGTCCAGGGTCACATTGTCACCTGGAGCAGAAAAAATATATATGTTGTTTTTTCCCGCAACCTGCACAACTCTTCCTCCCCAGACACACTGCTTAGAGAGCTCACCAATGGTGCAGCTGTCGCCAATGACGCTGTTGGAGATGCAGCAGTTGGCACCTATGCTGGTGTCGCAGCCTATAAGAACGTTTTCCACCATCTGGCTGCCGTGACCCAGGCTGACCCCGGATCCCCGGTAGACATTGTGGCGAGAGTAGGTGCAGCTGCGTCCCTCCTGGTCCGTGAAGTTGGACTCCGGCGTAAGGGGGTAAAACCATCGACGCACGAAGTCCGACGACACGGAATCGTACATGAGCAAGTTGGAAACTCGGACGCCATAGCCGTCCTTGGTGACGTGCATGTGGATCTGATTGCCGAGGATCTGTAACCCAAGACAAAGAATTAGAGTCACGGTACTATGGAAAAGAAAAAAAAATATATTTATATAACGTGAAAATCCTGTGCAGCACCTCTTCGTTGACCAATATCCCTCGGACGAAATCGTCCCTGGTTTGGTAGTCAAAGTTATCTGTAAAAAGTTCAGCAACCTGAAAGGAAGCGAGAAGGCTCACACGTTACCGCAGCCAGTCACAAAATTAGGGTCTATTGGGATTAAAACTGACCTGCGAAGAGCAGATACTGATGTGGGAGTCCAGGAGGTCATCCCTGACTTCAAACTCATCACTCCCACTGTGGAAAATGTTCTGAGAAACAGGGGCTTCCATCATAAGCTTGTCAAAAAGCATCAATTCCCCTTCAACATTTAGATATCTTGTCTCATCATCACAACCACAAAAGTTAGAGGGATTATACAGTATTACAATTAAGCATAGCAAAAATTGTGTCATTTTTGCAAAAACTTTTAAAGATATGCATCCCTTTAACAATTGTGTTGATCTGTGACATCAAACAATAAAATACTTTAAAGTTCGAGGATTTAATATGAGAACATATCAAAATCCACAAGGAATATGATCATTTGTCCACTGTAATCATTTTTTAAAAAAAATAGCCAATTACCATTGGAAAGTGCAGCTTCTTTATCCCCTGTGTTTTCTGGTAGTGTAAAATCTGCTGGCTCTTGCTGTCCATCGCCACGACGACATCATCTTCTTCACAGCGGGACCTGTGACCCGGCGAGGACTCCTTAAAGATCATCGTCATGACCGAGATGTTCTTGTCCATCTTTCTCCGATGCCTGAGGAGCAAAAGATAAATAAAATGACCCAAAAGTCGTCATCTCTCATCACTTAATCCATCTTAAGTTCAACACAGGTGCAGATCTCATACCTGTGCTGCTGCAGGGCCTGACTAATGTCGATGTTGGACACCACATCTCCATAAACCAACACAAAGTCAGAGCGCACCAGAGACTTTGCATCAACATCCCGGAGCACGTCACCAAGGGAGCGGTACAGCTCTGATGTGATGATGTGGATCGTGTTAGGAGAGGAGGGTCTACACCACTTTGACTTCCTGTCGGACAGAGTCAGGTTCATCTCGACATCTTAGCTTTGAACAAAAGTCTCTCACACACACAATGAATACACTCACAATAAGTGGGCCTTGATTTTACTGGCCATCCAGCAGCAGAAGACAAAGGTTTCCTGCACGCCGGTGGAGGTGAGGAACTCCAGGGTGTAGTCGATCATAGCAGCGTTTCCCAGCGGCAGCAGAGCCTGACAGAGTTAAGAGTGAACAAAGTAAAGAAGTTACGAAACTGCTTTTACACATTAACACGTCTTAAACTTAATAAACTTCGGGTGTCTGTGGTAAACATGCAACAACAAGCCTGCATCTTTGTGACTGAATCGCTGCTTTCAGCATGGACATCACTCAGTTAGCCTGTGTTAGCATAGTCAGCTAGCACAGCTCGCTGCCTACCCGCGGCTGGTCCTTGGTCACCGGGAAAAACCTCCGGTTAAAGCTGTCAGCGACTAAAACGGCCTGCAGCGGCTGCTCCTCCTCCTCCTGCTCCCCGGCACCTTTCCTCCCAGTAAAGCCGGAGCTTGAGCGGCTCTGTTTTCCCCCTTTACTAGCCATGTTTGACTCCCAGGAGCCCAGCTATGTCGTCAGAAGCAACTACGGTGGCGGAGAAGGGACAGTCTTGGTTTTGCTGCCGCACGTGCATGCCAGAAAGCGAGAAGAACCTCGCTGCAGCAAACAGAAAGAGGCGGGGACGGACAACATCGCACTCCGGAAGTGAAGGGGGCGCTATTTCCTATATTATCCGAGGTTTCCCGTTTTTCCCCAGAGCTGCAGCGAACATGTCTGAACCTTATTTTATCTTCAGCATTTAATCTTTTGCCATCCACGAATAAACTTCGTTGAAGCAATGCTGTAAGTTACGTTTATGATAAGATGCATAACGTTTAAGATGTATTGGAAATTATTTAGCTAAAATACTAACGTTCAATTATTGTTACTGGTATTTTCATCTGGCTGCTTATGGTACATTTCAGTTAACTGCAGAGCTCCTAATTAGGTTAAATTCATGTACTTTAAGGTTTGTTTAGACAGAACTAAGTTTGTATGTTTTGTGTTCAATCTGTCTACAGTTTTCACCGCAGCATGTAAAACCATGAAGTCAAAAGTAAATGGTCAACCTTACTTCATGTCTCCCTCTTCATCATTTGCTGTGGTTTAACTTGGTGTTTCGTCAGAGTTGTCACATCCTTGACGAGAACACTACAGTGAAAAAGCAAGATTTCAAGTTGTCAAAATGGCAACGAGCAGGAGGTCATCTTTGTCCTCCAGTACAAAGACGTCTAAATCTTCAGCCAGTGTATTTCGAGCTAGAGCCAAAGCAGAGGCTGCCAAGGTAAGAGCATTATATGCAAGCCACGAAGCTAAACTCAAACTGGAGAAGGCTGTCAAAGAGGCAGAAAAAGCTAAAAGATGCTCAAAGTCAACTGGAAACTGTACAACTTGACACAGAGTTGGAAATGTTAAAGTTTCAAAAAGAGGCTGCTGCAGCAGCAGCTGAAGCTCAAGTCTTAGAACAGGCTGAGGCAGTTCAAGTTTAGGATGAAACCAGGATGTCTGATTCGGACAATGGTGAAAATTGGACGAATTAGCGAGTTTTGTTCAGTCTAAAATTCAGATCAAGCTTCTCCACAGCATGCTGATTCACATGCTAATGTGACCAGCAGGGGGTTCTTTTTAAAACAAGATGCACCAGAACACAGAATAGTTCACAATATTTTATTTAAACAATTTCATTTAAAACTTCGGGCTTCGGGCCCACTACTGTCCCTGGAAATGAAAAGGGATCATGTGAAATACAAGTGACAACTTGAATTATTCCAAAAAAAATAAATGAACAAACAAAACATGTAATGCCAAAGAAAACAAATTAGTAAATCAAAACAAAAAAAGCAAACTCATTAGTAAATTCAATAATAAGCAAACAAACTGTAAAAGGAAAACACAAACACTTTAAACGGTGGAACAAATCGTCGTTGTCCAATTTCAGTGCCCTTCAAATGGGCCAGAGGAGTCCTGCCCCGCTTGCTCAGCCTGCCCAATCAGCAACAGGTTGCCTTCAGAGCGGCCCAAACAAACACCGACAAGACAAGACAGCAGAGCGTCCAAGCGCTGCAACTCCCAAACAATCCTAAACCAAAAAAACGCATTAGAAAACCCGTGGATTCAGGTAAAGTAAATTAAAATCTAAACAGGTAGCTTACCCAGGAGTAGTAGCACAGCCGACCCAGGGAGAGAGCGGATCAGCAAGCGAGGGCTAGATGGAAGCCGCACGCCGCAACAACCTCCAGCTGCAGCCGCTAACACCAGCCGAGCAACGCTGCAGAAACGCACGGCAGGTATAGCACCAAAACCTAACCACAATCCCAGCCAGATGGTACAAAATGGCACTTACAATTCAGATGAGCGGATCAAGCACACCAGCCACTTGGGCAGCCGTCATGTAGTAGAGGAAACAAAGACACACACCTGGCAGCGGCCTGCTCAGCTATAAAACTATTTGCCCCGCCCACCAATCAACTGCACGCTACTTGATACACCTGGTGCACATAGTTGGGAGGGTGGAACACCATCCCACCACATTAAGGACCTTCCAAAAGTGACACAGTGTAAAAACAGAGAAATCTGAAAACGTTGAACCACGTGAACCAATGTTTTCATCCAAACCTCATCCACAATCTTACAGCAAAAAAGACAGCCAACCTTTTTATTCTAATTATGTCCCATTGGCTGCCAGGTCTAGAGAACCAGTAAACAGGATATTGACGTTTGAGCCGTTGGCTCAGTACAACTTTGTCAGTTCAGGTCTTTACCAATTCGATAATAAGCCTGGAAATTATCGAGCCTGGTACTCTTCGTTTAACAGTGCTGTTAGTGAGGTTCGACTCAAGGCAACTCAGGAATTGGACCTCATGACTAAATGGCTTGGAAAAGAGTCAAGTGAACAGTTCAGTTCATGTTGGAGATCCTCAAATAGCTTTGAACAAAGCATGGGGGAGACTATGTGAGTTTTATGCTGCTCCAGAGATCATTGAAAGGTCTCTGTTTCAAAGACTGGAAGGCTTCCCTAAAATCTCAGCTAAAGATAATGTCAGGTTACGAGACTTTGGGGATTTATTGATGGAGATACAAGGAGCCAAAGAGGACGGATATCTCACTGGACTTGCATACCTGGATACATCACATGGAATCAGCCCGATAGCTTCCCTTTGCACTACACGAGAAATGGATCTCTGCAGGCTCATGGTATAAAGAACAAAACCAAGGTCGCTTCCCTCCCTTTGACTATTTTTATGACTTTGTTCACTACGAAGCAAAGAAAAGAAATGACCCAAGTTTCATAAGTCAAGATAACACAGTCACGTTTGTCAAATCAGAGAGAGGAATTGACATGACGCCGACCAAGCCCCTTTGCGGAAGTAGAGCTGTCCTCCGACAAGCTAACTGTTATTATGGCAAACTAACGGACCTCAATTACCCGAGACATATTTTGTGTCATTTTTGTCACACACAGAAACATCTACCAGCTACGTGCAGCTATGTTGCGCTTCGCCACCCGTTTGTTGAGACTGGGATGATATGAAATAAATTTTCCGGTTTTTCCGTAAAGCTACTCTTATGCTAATCATCTAATGCGGAACCGCCCGCAGTGTTCAGTCTATCTGCTCACCTGTATAAATACACCTGCAGCGCTCTTCCCCACTGATTGCTCTGAACCGCCACAGGGGAGCAGCTCCGGGAGGAGAAAAGCTGCCGTACTCCAGGCATCGTGACAGTCATTTTAAGGATGCTTATTGGTCCCTCGAAAAACGACATAGACCCAGACATTATCATCAATCAATAGAATCCTCCCAGCCGAATTTGAAAACTGGACGTTATCCTGCTAACACTTAGCTTTCGTCAACAACTCTGGTGGAAGTGAGAGCTCCATGCAACGCAAGTAATAACCCGGCCGGAACATGGTGTGCTAAATAATAAATTATAACTTAATGAAACGTCAAGGCAGAAAAATTTTCCTCGAGGAATTTTAATAATCGAGGTTCTCAAATAACTCGAGGAATCATTTCAGCCCTAGTACAGATCGATAGCCGCTGCACATAAGCTCAGCGTGGTTAGGCGTTGGAGACGAAGGGCTGCGTCCTTAATAGCAGATTTAGAGCAGCGGAGACATCAGCGGCTTATAGCCCAGTGTGGCTTATATATATACACGTTTCCAGTTTCTTTAAAAAAACTTTGTGGGTGTGGCGTATAGTGAGGTGCGCTCTATAGTTAGGAAAATATGGTTCCTGGAACAATGAATATGATATTTAGCTAGTAACAATGAAGGCTTTATGAGAAACTCAGAATTGTTGAGCATTTTTCAGGGAGACCAAGTAAGAAATCTTCCCATAACAGCATAAATTGTGCTTCTATGTTGTTATGGATAAAGTCACACAGATTCTGCCAAAAAGCATTAACGTTTTTATTGGAACTGTGCTAAATAGATCATGTTGGTAGTGATATTATTTGAGATTGAAGCAGTGTCTATGATGTAATATTAGGGTATATTAAGCATATCCTATTATTTCAGGTGAACAGTGACCTGCGCAGTACAGTTGATAAATCGTGGCTGCGCTGCATTTGATAACAGATTGCCATATAACTTATTAATACGCAAAAAAGAACTTGCGGTGATTTGTATTTGTAAATGTCTGTTTAATTTAACTCCAATAAAAACCTGTTTCACCTGTCTGATACAGTTTTATTCTTACAAATCCCACTATATTTAAAATAGTTTTATAAAGGTAGGATATTCTCATGATGAAGGATGTGATATTCCAATGCTATGCTAAGCATAATTCCTAAGCTTCCACTTCAGTCTAGTCACTCGAAGAATGTTATGCAATGATAATATTTCATAGCCTGCTATAGTTTTCGGTTTGTAACCATCACTGTGGATGTTTTGGACTCGTGGCACCAACGGTAGGAAAATCTGACGAGGTACCACAGATGGTCAGAACATCTGAATTTGTGTTTAATCACTCCACTCCTGAACAAACGGCCAATTTTTCCTGGTTAGTATGGACTTCTACAATACATACGTTACTGTAATTGAATTACTAATTTCAGAGCTCTCCCTGTTCAGACAAATAAAAAGGAGAAACAGGAAATCAGATTTAATTATTTTCATCAACTTTCATTATGTTGTGATGGAAAATAAAAACCCAACTGAAAAGAAAGAAGCTCAGGATCGAAGGGAAGGAGTCTTCTTCATTCTCAAACTTTAAAGTCTACTGAACATTTAAAAGAACAATTTTGTTGACAAAACACCAGATTGAAGACTATTCATCCAGTTTTTGGTTGAAACAGAAACAAATCATGCAAAAGGAAATTGAGGTCGGGAAGGCGACAACAGGACAGGTGCAGGTTCCAAGTCAAACCCTTCAACGTCTCAAGAATGAAATCACTTTTCAAAAAAACTCCCTTTTAAATATAACTTAAATAGCAAAATACTTGCAGCATTCCTTAAAGAAGATTGCCAAGAAAGTTTTAAGTCAAGATGGAGAACAATCAACACAATAAAACACTGGGAGAAACTGACTGGCATCCTGGTGCCAGCGACCCCCAAAGTTCTCCCTCTGCTGCTGGACGCTATCCCCCAAGGCTCCTGGTGCCAGCGACCCCCAAAGAGCCCCTTCAGAAATTAAAAAGTCCAAGATGGCATCCAGTTTCACAACGTTCCTGTTCCTGATTCGTACATGTTAATAAAAGCATGCCCAATTTTCTGAAATATTGTTGGTGTCTCTTCCAGCAGCAGGGTCTCTTCAGTTTGTGTGACATTCTTTAATTCTTCTGCCAGCCTGGATTTAGTCCTGTCGAGCTTTACTTTTAAAACAACGATTTCTATGTTGAGCTCATCGTTTTCTGCTTCAAGCCATTCAATTTCTTTGGTCTTCTCTCTCCACGAATCCTCTGCATTTTCTTTTAGATTCTTATGTGTCTGTTCCAGGAGCACATTGGTTCTCACCATGGCCTCATAATCGGTTTTCAATCGCTGTACTTTATTTCTGGCTTCCTCTAAGTCTAGATCGAGACACCTAAATTGTTTTTTATAAAGTTCTTTGCGGTTTAAAAGCATCTCATTCACTGCTTGCCAGCTTGTCGCGTTGTTGTTCTTGCTAGCTTTGAGGCGCTCGATTTTTGTCATCAAGGTTGCCACCATCTGTTTTAGCTGCACATTTTCTCTCTCGAACTTCCGCAGCTCTTCTCTAAAATTTCTATCGTTTCCAACAAGAAATCATTTTCTGCCATTGCACTTGATTCTACTTTTGCCAAAAAGAAATCCTTTTCCTCCATTCTATGTGCTCTTTGGGTCAAACCTAAAACTGCAAATGAATTTCTGTCGAATCTGGGAGGATGTTTTTTAAAAAAAAAACTATTCGCAGATACACTGTACAACGAGTGAAACATTTGTTATGCCTCAAGAAAAACAAATACAGATAAATACAGATAAACAGTATTCAAGAATAGCTTTTCATTTGAAACGGGTAGGATATTCTGATGAAGTGATATTTTTGTGTTTTTGTCGTGTAAATTGTTCCAATGCTATGCTAAGCATAACTTCTAAGCTTCCACTTCAGTCTCGTCACATAAAGAAATGAGTGATCAGAAATGATAATATTTAACATTAACACAGCCTGCTATAGTTTTCGGTTTGTAAACATCACGGTAAAAGTTTTAGACACGATAGCTACCGACTCACACCGACTTAGCTATTTATCCATGCTACTGTAGGAAATGACGAGGTAGCACAGATGGTCAGAACAGCTCATATTATATCCTTTCAGCTGTATACGGTGTGATCGATGATAAATTCTTGTTGAACTTCTGTGTTTTTTTTCCCACTCTCAAAATAGCCGAGGATTCTTCTGCAAAGCTGCTGGACGATTTGTTTGGCAACACTAAAACTGTTCCCTACATTTACTGGCTGCCCCTCACAGAGGAGCAGCTGAGAGACGCCACAGCTTTTACACTGATTTTAAACGTTTTTTTTCTTTTCGTTGCCTTACAAACACAAACTTCAGCGTATTTTGTTTGAATTTTAATTAACATAATTGTAAAGTTTAAGCAGAAAGATTTTTTTAAACAATTTTTCGTTATAAATATTTGAAAAGTGTGGCATTCTGATATAAAATAAAACTCAGCCAGTTGCTTTTTTTTTCTTGATCTTTTAACACGTCATAAATGCACTGCAAAAACACAAACTCTAAGTATTTTTGGTCTAGTTTTTTAGTACATGAAGTAAGACAAAACTAACTTACAAGTAACTTTTCAGCAAGATAGGAGCTTTTTAAAGTAAATAATTCCTTAATATTAATTTTTTTAAAAGTACTATTTCCACTGACAGGTCATACTTTTAATAAGACATTTTTCCCATAAGTGAAATAATCTGCCAGTCGAAATAATACGTTTTTAAAATCAATGCTAAGGAATTATTAACTTAAAACAATCTCCTCTGTTGTGTGTAAAAGTTACTTGTAACAGACAGAATACACATAAAAAGTAAAAACAAAGTGCAGTACTAACTGGTGCATCAAACCAGAAGTCAAGACATCAAAATTACTGGCAAAATAAAACACATTCAGATTTGCTATTAAAAAGAAAAGTTATTCACAACTTGATTTAAATAATTGTAAATGTCCACATCTCAAATGAGTGAATCAAAAAGCTAATTTATTTCAATAATATTAAAAGTTGGCCTCCATATGGATTCCTTGCACACGATATTATACATCTACAGCGTTTATTTCTATGATTTTTGATTATGTGAAATGTCATGTCCAGCAATGACGAAGACTGCTAACAGATTTGCAGCAGAAAGTCTGTTAAACATTTTTACCATGCCTCTATAATAAAGTATTAGAAAATTCACACAAAAACTTCTCTATTACGGCAAAATCTAACAGACAAAAATATGTTTTAAAAATGCACAGAAAGGATTTGGGTGTTTTTAAAACAGATTTGCTTTTATTTGCAAAGAACTTGGACTATTATCAATTACTGAAGCTGAAACTTCCACCATGAAAACAACTTAAAAGCTCAATTCTACAGCTAACACCATCAAAGGTTGTTCATTCAGTAAGATGTCATTTTACTCTAGACCTGCAGTGGTTTTTTCTGTTTACACTGATGATTTAAGTAGTCATAGTTTCATTTATGTGGGCTACACATAATAACCTAAAGAAAGAATTAATTGGCATTAATAAGCTTTAATTAATGACAATTGTATTTAATCACTCTGGTTACATGTGCTTAAATCAAAGATGTAAAGAAAACCAAAAAAAAACTGAATGGGGGTTTTTACACAAGAGTTCTTTTCAACAATAATAGACACAGTTCCTGATCAAGTTTTAAATTAATATGTAGAGAAGACTTTGGTGAAGAAAAATGAAACTCTTTTCCGGAACATTTGAACCCAACATGTCTAACTTTTACAGAGACAAAAACATCTGGCTCGTGTCACGCCTAAGTTTAGACAGAAGCCTTCATTAGCAGCTCTGCAAAAGCCCAACAGTTGTTCACGTCGTTCTCGTCCACCTCATGCTGCGGACTGCAATCTCACAGGCGGTGGCCGGTGATCTTCTTGGCGTGCGCCAGCACGGAGGTGGATCGTGAGGTTCTGCTGAGCCACGACGCTGGGATTCCTTCAAGCCCGATCTGAAAAATTCAAACCGACAACAAAAATCAGACAAAAGCCCGGAGAGAACGAGAGGCTGGAACGATGAATTGAGAGACGGTCACACCTGGGCTCCAACGCATGCTCCGATGAAGGAGGCTCTGCTGCAGGTGCACCCTCCACAGCTCATGGTGTCTCTGACGGCCGTCTCAAACTGGTTGGCTGTCAGGACTCCATGCAGCGCTGCCTGGAATGCACCTGGCAAACCTGCAGCGAGTATTGCACCTGTTAGCTGTCTGATCCGAGTCAGGCTGGAGTTTAGTGAAGTTGGTGGAAGCTTGTTAAACACACCTCATGTGTTGAGAAACACAGCGGGGATCAGCTCCTGTGGAGACTTTGACAAATTCTCCTTCACTTGATGAAGGTGCCCTGAAAGCCGCAGAGTGGGAGGAATATGAATAGAGCTGAAACGATTAAACGGATTAATCGGGAATTGAAATAATTCTCGACAAATTTAGTAACTGATTAAGTGTTAACTGGAGCACACAGACTCAAAAAAGGCAAAGTGTTGGAAGAACAACACACTCAGAGCAGCAATTAAGCCAAAACTTTACAAGAAATATGGAGTTTGCATTTAAGATAAAACATTTATCTGTGATTATGCTCTAACCAAAACTCATCAAGTAGTTTTAGCTACACCTGGTTCAAATTCTGTAAAAAAAAAAAAAAAAACAAAGAAGAAAAACTCCTACTAAGCACATTTTGCTATCCAATTATTAACTGGTTAATCCAAAAACTAGCCAACAATTATTAGCCTGTATTGAAGTGTGGCATATTTTTACTTGGTTCAAATTCTGTAAAAATCTACTATCAGACATCTTTTGCTATTCAGTTATTAATCGGTATTAATCCAAAACAATAGTCAATAGATCAGCCCTATATATTATTTTTAAGTATTGATAAGTCGAGCAGAGAGAGCTGAACTTTTTCCCTGTTGATGTTAGAAGTGTTTTTCAGCTGCACATGCATCCTTTGCTACAGAAGACCAAGTATTTACTAAAGAAATGTGGCTTTGCATCTTATGCAATAAAATGTTTATTCTTCTATTCAAGAAAGGAATTGAACGAATCGTTTATTTGCATTTTTATGTGTTTTTAATACTGAATAAAAAGGATTAAGTGGTGAAATAAACATTTGCAGAATGTGCACATTTGTTTATGCAATTAATCAATTGTCAAAATAATCGTTAGATTAAACAATTACTGGGATCATCATTACTCACAGCCCTAAATATAAGATAGCAAATGAGAGAATACTACCAATCAAGACAAATGTTAAACAGCTCTTTATCTTCACATCCAGACAGGTTTTGTTGAGACAAATGTTGCACAAACCTTTCACAGAATGAGGAAGCATGGTGCCTTAAATCCCACGATTCGATCTCGTGACTTTAAGAGAGAAAGCAACAATGCCTGCAGAGTTCACTCACCAATCACTGCTCTGTCCAGGTCCTGTGGCTGCTTTCTGCTGGGGTCACTGAGCTGATTTAGCACCACATCCAAAGCTTTTGGGTCTGGACCAGTCAGGATGAAATGCTCCAGAAACCTGAGGGAAGAATCCAGTTTGTCGTCTAAGATGTGGTGCTTTGCAAAAGCTGTCGCGCTGCTTGAACACACACCATCCCCACAGTCTGGTGGAAGCGCTTACCCTCAAGACGCAACAGTAAGATCAAGTAATCAAACGGTGCTTGCGGGCGTACAGACCTTGCAGCCGCCAGAGTTTCGGCGACACATTCGTCGTTGTTCTGGGTGACTCGGATGGCCTGTTCAACCTTTTCCAGCATGTCCGGCTGTCCGGCGTAAAAAGCCACTATAGGAGCCAGCTTGGCTATGCCGTCAATCTGACAGTCCATCTCACAGCCTGCAACGAAAACAACCAAATGCTTGAACAAAATGTGCCTCTTAAAATCAAGACGTCAACCAGTGAATGTCCGTTACCCGTCTCCTCTTTGCCCGCATCGACGTTCTTTAAGAAACTCTTCAAGCTTGCTTGTCTCCATGGTCCTTCAATAGGCAGCTGAGGTCTTGGGCCTGGAAATAAAATAATGTCCACATTGATAAAGTAACTTTATCAAAAATGTTGCCCTTAATCATATTAAGTGGACAGATTTTTTACCATTCCGGTCTCGGTACGGATCATTGACCGGCGTGTCATACTCTGACCCTGGCCCAAAGAATTTCAGAGTCCGCTGCTTCAGATCATCAACATTCAGACCTGGTAAGAAATGTCAATAAAGGTAACAAAAAGGTGTTTGTCTCAAATACTTAATGGGCTATAAGTAATAATCACCATCTTCTGTATGCAGAGTATGTACTTTCATTTTAAGTCCAAAAGTAGAACATTGAATTATGACATAAAAAAGGCAAGCCCACCTCCACACTCTGAAAGGGACTCAAGCAGCACATAAGCCTGGTCTCCGTAGCAGCTCTGCTGGCCCGTCTGCCTGCGATAGAAGGGATTGGCCGACTCGGAGCGGAACTCCGGGTTCGGATCCTGAGCCAAGATCCCCTTCAGTTTCTGGAGATCATACACCCAGTGGAGAGGCTGAGCTGCAGCAGATGAATCACACGTATAATTTTAAAATAATCACAAAAAAAAAAAAACTCCACTAATTGTATTTAATTATTTCTTAAGGATTAGAGTATGGAAAAACTTTTGCCTGCAGCATCTGCAACAGCTGATCCAACAATGGCTCCTATTGCTCTGTTGGCCACAGCTGAAGTCATCTGTCAAGACATGGACTGCATACGATTTATTTTTGCCATATCGTTGTCAAACAAGAGGGAAAAAACAACCTTAAAACATTTATATCAGCTTATCACATTGTTTAACATCATCTTAAGAAAATATGCTGACGATACACCTGAATGACCTTCTAAAGAGGACTCAGTCAGGTATGGAGGACCAAAACTGAAATAGTTCAAACTAAAAGCTGAAATGTACATTTTTTGTTTTTCCTTGACTCTGGCCGTCCTGGACTGGAGCTGGGCACCAATGCAGTAATAGTAGCAGTGGTCAGAGGTCACTGACGTTCACTCGTTCGTTTATTTGAACGCAGGGTTAACGTGGTGAGGTCCGCTCCAGTTCGCTGCTTGTGGTTTAACCCCTAAGATTATCAGCTCAAAACTCATTGCGAGGTTTCTCAATCAACAACTATTCCATTGCTGTGACAGCGACGTTAAAATAAAATGTTATTTAACATGCATAAAAATAGGCTGGACATTAAAAGACTGACCTTCGCCCCCTTGTCAGTGGGTGGAAATCCTTCCGCGGGTTGTTTCAGCTCTCGGGTGTAAATAATTACGGTTTTATGGATACGTAATGTTCCTGCAGCGTTATCAAACTTACCATATTGACCCCGCCCACACCGGTAGCAGTTAAGATAACCCCGCCCCTCACGTAGCGTGTTGTCCTGCGCCGATTCCTGATCACGTGATTAATACGTTTGTACGCTTAGGAGCAAGAAATTCATTAAACCTATAATTACAAAGGCTATAGAATCTCATTAATTATATCTACTACAACTACATTATATCCAGAGACGGGCAGAGCAGCCAGCAAGAGAGTAGGTCTACTTCAACGTATTTTTGGTCAAGTAAAAGTAAAAAGTAATCCTCCAAGAATCAAAGAAGAATTAAAAAAAAGTACTTCGTAAAAATGCTATTGAAATTCTGAATAACTGAGGCAGACAAATATGTCAGACTACCAGTCTTGCATGTACGTGCAAATTCTCATATTTAAATATTAAAATAAAACTATTGGAGCATTATAAAATGATTCATTTTAAGCAAAAAACAAAAAAACACTTTCCTAAATTGTATTTAAATATGCAACTTATAACTAATACACCAGCTACATATGTGTTAGAATAACTACTTTAAGTGAATACATATAGAGTTTAGTGTATCTTTGCTTGATCTGCAAATCACAGGCTCAGCAGATAGAAAATAACATCAATGAAGCTCGTTGTCAAAGAATAAATTTAATTATAACATAAACTGTGGGTTTGTGTCTGGTGCATTTTTGGTCAAAGCATATATTTTTCTTAAGTGCAATTATTCACAGTACGTAGAGTATACAGAAACACTTCATAATAATAATACTCAATAAAAAGTCCGGTGTAGTACTCATGAAATCACATTACTCAGGTAAATGTCACACTAACTCTGATTGGGCTATAAATTGAGAGAGCCAGAGACATTTGTCGGCTATGGTTGCTTAATTTTGAAGTGAAGGCAAAATAAAAATGTCGAAGGTATTTTTGCATTTCAATAATATGTCCATGATTTATGCACATTGTACGTGTCTGTATTTCAGGATAAGCAGTAAAAGCTGAAAACATGCTGACCTTTGAGGTGGCCGTGTGTAAAGTATCGTCTTTGCATCTTCGGAATGTTCCTCAAGTTTTAAGAACTGAGTCAAAACAACAGGTGTTTTAACGTCAGAGAGCACCCTCTACTGGACAGCTGACGTAACTACAGTTCCAGACATGACCACTGCATGACCAGGAAAACATTATTAAGTAAAACTGTAGTGTAAATTAGAAATATGTTTAAAAATATATATATATACAGAATGGTGATTATAAGGGAAATCCAACATACTGACCCACCAATTAGCTGTAATGTTATTTGATTTTTGCCCAATTAATGAAATTAGAACAGAAAACCCGTAATGAAATCTGTCACCACCTGAGGTGTAAATGACACACACACACACGCACACACACATAAATCCCTCTCTCTTCTCATTTAGCCTCTGACTCATGCAACCCTAGATGTTTACAGTAACACGAAGAACCACATTTCAGCTTGAATTTCTACAGGTGCTGAGACCACACAAATCGCTGCTGTTTCAGCTGCAGGCCAAACATCATCACACACACAGATCCATCCATCTTGCTTTTGAACATCAAGCAAGGGTTTCATTACAGAATAAAAGGGAAGCAAGATTTTTGTTATTATTATTTTTAACAAGACGTTTTTTTTTTTTTCATTTAAGATGCACTAATGACAGTTTTACGCCCTCAGAAACATTCCCATAAAAACAAAATGACCATCAACCGCAGAACACACAACTTTGTTAAAACGCCACCGAGAGAAAAGAAGCAGAAACTCAACTTTTTCTCTATATTTAACCAACAAATTGAACATTGTGTCAACTTTTTCCGCTGCAACATTGTTTATCTTATTTCACACGGTTTCTAATTTTATCCAACTTTTAACCTGTCTCATTTTTGTATCCACTCCACAGTTATGCACTAATAAAGCGTTCTCACGTGGCGGATGGTTAGTTTTCCTCCACAGGTAGAGCTTAGCTTGTAGCATTCCACATGCCAAACTATGTAGGCTAAAAAGTTAAATACTGGTCTCATCTAATTAGAGCATCTTCAGAAACCACATCCCCTCTTCCTTCCTCTTGACATTATGCACCTCATTGTGTATGAATATCTTTGCAAGGCACTGTACTCTCCAGTGGCCTCTACATCACTAGCAAGTGGTCAGTTGGCAGAATGAACAGGATGCTTGTTTTGGATACCAAAAAGCTGCAGGAGGGAAAGTCAGACTACCAGTCTTGCAAAAATCTATGTTTTTGCAAGACTGACACATTTGCATTGAAGCCTCACCAGGCCCCCTTCTCCCCTCTCTCTTCTTGTCCCTGAGTGACCCAGCTCCACATTTTAGCACTGCACCAATGCCAGCAGCAGCAAATTAGACACCGACTGCAGCCCCTCCTGATATGTACCTCTCTGTCCTACTTCCATTATTTTTAGCTGGGATCCAAGACTTCATCCTTCACTTAATATGGGAGAAGAGTGTCTTACATTTGCGGCCAGCTCTAAATCTATCGCACCTTCTTTTTTTTTTATTTGTTTGGCAAGAAAAGCAGAAGCGTCCAAACACCGTGCCTGCACTTCATTCCAGCAGCTTTCGCTTTGTCTTCAAAATTTCCTGCTCTTGACAAGTTGGGCCCTCATCGTCTCACTCTGGCCCAGTTTTATAGGTATGCGGCTAATATTTAAACACACCTACACACAAAGTTGTCACCCCACCAACCACCTCACCCCTGCTCAGTTACACCCCACCATAGGCGGACGCCGTCACACCTATGTCAAACTTAGCCCAGCCCCTCTTGTACCCTGTGCCCCACTGCCAGTTTCCCATGTGGGGTCTGTCATAAGGTGGATCCAGGAGTTTAGTCCCGCTCTCTTCTGGGTGACGCGGATTGGAAAGGGTTCTGCAAGCAAAGAAAAGACATTTTTTGACCCCACTCAGTTAATTGTACGATAATTAAAAGAAATCTGAATCGTCTCAGAGAGAAGCCATGAAGTGGACATGGGTGCTTGTGGCAGTCTTGCTGTCATTTGGCGGGCAATCACTGGCCACGGAGAGCTTGGACTTCCCCGAATATGACGGCAAGGACCGAGTACACAACCTGGACGCCAAGAACTATAAGTCCGTGATGAGGAAGTACGATGTTATGGTGGTGTACTACCATGACCACCCCGGATCCAGCCGCGTCGCCCAGAGACAGTTTGAGACTGAGGAGTTGGCCCTCGAGGTGGGTTGAGATGGATATGTAGGAATAATTTAAAATAGACCCAAAATTAACATAATACTAAAAGAATTAATAAGTACTATTAAAAAGGTGGAGTTTTTAACTTTGTAGCTCATTTTGGGTTTAAAGGCTCAAAATCAAACAATGTTCTTAGTTAAGAAACCTAAGTGTGAATGTCTGCATAATTTGCAAAAATGTAAATGCATGAGGGTGGGGGGGGCAACAAATCCACACATTGCCTTGTTTTGTTTCTTTCTTTCTTATTCCCCAAAGACTGTGCATGATGTTGAGTGCATGTGCATGTCAATCAAACATTAGGACCCCTGTCAGCCTGGACACTCAGCAGTTTTCTCCACATTACATCACCATCCAGCATAAAGCTTCTGCATCAGCTCTCAAGGTGTTGAAGAACGGCTTATCAAGGATCATAGAGTCAGTTTGCACATGATCTATAATGTAACAATCATCAAATACTCCCCAAAAACCATTGCTGGCATTTAGCATTAACAAAGTTTGCAGATTTGACATTTCATTAAAACTCATAAAAACGGCATGGCTTTGTCTTTCCTTGTTTTTCCTTTTACAAGATTTAAGACTAAGAGTTGGCGCTCTTTTAAAAGAAATTCTATTTATATCATTCATGACAAAAAAACTAAGAATGTGGCTAATTTAGGACATTTCATCACATGGTGCATGTCTAATGTCATCACCTTCCTAAAATAATGGCCTACGTCTTTTTTTTTTTTTTTTTTTTCTTTTTTTTTGCCAAAAGTAATTTTAGAAAAAGAAAAAAAAAACTTTTAGCAAAAATAACTTGGGCTATTATATTAAGGAAGATGCTTAGACGTGTTCAAGAACTGCATGTTGCAAAAATAAGCAAATAGATAAATCTGCTTTTATGGACGTTTCACAACCTACTTATAATAAAAAAAAATGCGTTGGCTCTCAAATTCCAAATGGGATATATAAGGGCGTAATTCTTTTATTATGGTGAGGTATTTATCTACAGTGACGAATGAGCCTCTGGACACTCCAAGCATGCAAATATGACTGGAATGTCTGCATTAAACTCACCTAAAACATGAACTGACAGTGAAATCTATGGTGGAAATATAAACGAAGAAGGATAAAATAAAGTTGAAGGTAAATTATTGAAAGCAAAACATTTAAAACTAAGAAGAACAAAGAGATTGAAGTGAGCATCTGCCTTTAGCATATCACATCATCTCAGCAGGTTCTGGTGTCTCCGTTTGGTGGGGGGTGGGTTTGGTCAGGGCTGCAGGCCAGCACTGGGGGTTCTGGATTCAGTGATGCCACCTCAGCTCCCCGCTGTGACTGACACTTGCAGCACTGTACTTGTCAGCGGATCCCCGAGTGCTGAGCGTCGCTCACCAAAATAGCGCCTGGGCTGGTGCTGCTCCTCGGTTTATATTTAACCTGAGATGCTGGAGTTAGAGGCTTGGGTTTCTCCTCGGAAACAGATAATGATTTAAACTTAATGAGGTATTACTGTCAGTGGGGGGAAACGGCAAAAGGCAGGACATTTTGGAGGTGATGGTACTCTGGATTAGTGCAAGATAGATTATTTGTAATATAGCTTGCAGTATGATTTAATGGCGACCCATCACCAAACGACAATTCATGTTCTCCAAAAAATGTGCCAACAATGTAATTTAAAATGCTTCACTTTTCCAATTTCTGATCTACGACAGACGAGCTCAAAGCAATGCAAAGAATCATCTGCTCAACAACCTGCAGGGCGGCTTGTTTACGCCGACTATTTATGCCGCTAAAGGCAGCTGCTCAAGATCTCTTACTCCACTTACATGTGTGAACGTGAGCTAGTCAGCGAGCGATGAAGCAAATGCGTTTTAGTCTTTAAATGCACTTGGACAACCTTAAACCAATTCCTCAAGGCAGGAGGGTCACAGCCCATTGGTGGAATCGACAGTCAGTCTTGAGGTTCATGTTTCGTACAGATTTAGAAAGTGCAGAAGCAGCTCTTTGAAAAGCAGGCTTTTATGGTAATGGAGCTCCCCCAGTGCAGATTTTCCTCGATATGTCGATATCCTTAATGAAACGTGTTTAGGTAATGGAGTGTTTTGTTTTTGCAGCGTGCAGCCCAAGTCCTGGATGAGTTTGAAGACGAGGATATTGGAGTTGGACTCATCGATGCAAAGCTCGACAAGGTCGTTGCAAAGAAATTAGGTAAATACGTTAATAGAGAGATGGTAAACAGACGCAGAAATCTGTATTATATTGTCACCTTCCTAAAATAATTACCTAACTCTTTTTATTATTATTATTATTTTTTGTTAAAAATGACTTAGACCATTATTTTATGAAGGTAATGATGTACAACACTGCATATTATTCATACCGCTTGAACCTTTTTACATTGTTTCTTGTTACAGCTACCAAAATAAATCCGGTTGTGCATAAATTGATCAAACTATCCACTAAGAAACAGTAACAATATTAGGAAAAGCCGTCTCTGCATTAGACAAGTACGTCTCAAAATTAAAAAAATATTTCATATTGATGTAATCAGAAAAAAAAAATCTGTGTTGATTTGATTGATAAAATGATATTTCAGCTGCACACCGAAATGTCATCTTGAATTTTCTATTTATGTGTCCGTCTCTAGAGTCTAGAGAGCCACATAAAAACACTGGTTTTTGCCACTTAAGCCAAGACTTTGACTGGGCCATTCTAACACAGGAATGTGTCTCGACCAAAACCATTAAATTGTTGGTCTTGTTGAACATTAAGGTGATGCACAGTTAGTTTTTCTAAACACATTTAAGCTATGCAAGGAGCTTGAATTATGCAGTATCCTAATAAAATACATTGACCTTTCTCTTTGTGATGTGACATAATGTAAAAAGCTTTAAGGCATGGGAATATTTTTTACAAGGGACTCATATTCCCCAGAATTCCCAGACATTACAACATGTCGCGTAAGATCAGTCTCTTAATAACTGTCTTCTTTCTCTGCAGGCCTTGAAGAGTCCGACAGCATCTTCATCTTCACCGATGATGAAGTCATAGAGTACGATGGGGAACTTGAGGCAGACACTCTTGTGGAGTTCATCTATGATGTTCGTGAGGATATAGTCTCCCAGTTAATAGCCTGCCTTACTTAAGCGTGAAGAAGGAAAGCAAAATACTTAGAACCTGAAATCAGGAAAAAAGTCAAGATGCGTTTTGAAGATGCAAATGGATACAAAAACGATCATTTTCACATTCACGTGACATATTAATAAGAAATTTCCAGCGTAACCAGACCACTTTGAGCTGACATCTACTCCCATTACAACTTTCTATAGAAAAAAAAAAAGAAATGATGCCAAATAGTACACAAAGATTATTACCACAATTAAGATGATTTATAGAAATAAAGTTAGGTTTATGACAAGGAAAAATCAGCAAGCCTTGATAAAAAGATCTTCTATCAAATCATGATTGCAGTTATCTACTACGATTGAAACCAGATATTTTCATACACTGAATAAAAACACAGGACATGTCTCCAAAAATGAAGATCTTTGTCCGTGTGTGCATCTGGCCATCATGTCAAACAAGAAAACAGTGTTTTCCAGGTGTGGCCTTAAAATAAATCCACATATATCCCTCCAATTAACTCAAATAGCTCAGTTAACCTGTCTGAGTTAACTGATGACATCATCATCATGGCTTCCCATCATTGCTTAAAGAGACAGTAATAATTCTGAATTTGAAGGAAGTTACAGAAAACGTTTGAAAAATAAACTATGTTTTCTGCCATTTAGCAAATAGAAATAATTTTGGTAATCCTAACTAAGATAAAACAGGAGAAATCTGGTCTGATTTAACTTCAGACAGTGATGAAAAAAATGTGTGTATGTCCAAAAATGTGTGTGTATGTCCTTTTATTTGGTTTACATCTGGTTTCAACCATATATATCTGACCTGAAATGCATAAGTCAGCAAAACATAAAGACAATATGTAAATAGCTTTTAGTCGTTGTTGCTGTTAGTAGTTATTTGCATTTGTCCATGCCATCTTGCCTTTTTCCGATCAGGGCTTGTATTTGCTGGCTACATGGATATTCCAACCAGATATTCTCACCGCGGTTTTCTTTTCTCTTCCCTCCCACTTCGTTTCCCCCTCAGGTTCTTGAGGATCCTGTGGAAATTATTGACAACAGCAGAGAACTGAAAGGCTTTGAAAGCATCGAAGAGGACATCAAACTGGTGGGCTACTTTAAGAGTCACAAGTCAGAACGTAAGAATATTGTGATGGCATGACTATCTGTATCGAGTAACTGTGTAGCTAGATATGAGTTCAGCAGCATAAAGCCTGGAATAATTTCACGGGTCTGATTTTAACTCACAGTCAGCAGCAGCTGTACATTGTTTGTGATCTCACATATAAAGACTGACCTGCTGGAATAGATTGACAAATACTTGTAATATTTCAGATTTCGAAGCGTTCGCAGATGCCGCTGAAGAGTTCCATCCTCACATCAAGTTCTTTGCGACATTTAATCCTAAGGTAAGGTCATTTTAATTGTGAAAAGATTTCATCGCCATTAGCTAAAAAACTGAAAAAATATGAACGCCGTGCATAAGCCTCCCTGTACACCAAAGTGTTTTCAGATTCATTCACGACAAGCCGTCTGCTCAATAGATAGGTAGTTTACAAAATAGTCACTGACCGTGACATAAACTATGACATGGAAGGGTCTAGTCAAAGTCAAGACACAGCAAACTTTTTTGGAAACACTATAATGAGATTGTTATAGAACAACTGCGAATATACCTAAGCAGAAATGTAAGTTGTTACTTACTTGTTAAACTACAGAATGTACTTTGTTTTTATTGCATCACTTCTGCCATTTTTGTTGCTTTTCATTCAGTTTTGCATTTTATTTAACTTAGACATAAACAATGCAATGTTTTGTGTGCATAATGTGCAAAATTATTTCTTTAATAAAACCTGCAAAGGCTTATTGTTCTGCTTCTATGTGCAATCTGAAAACTGCGTGCTATCAGCTGTTAGCACTATATCCTGCTACTATTTGTTAAAATGGCAGGATGCATATTTTCCTTGCTGAGCATTGTGTTTTTCAGTGATACCCAGTATTTATTCGCGTCACTGATACAGCCATCATGGTCAGGTTATAAATCCAATTACTGTTGTTTTGTGGCAGGTTGCTAAGGCCCTGGAGTTGAAGCTCGATGAAGTAGACTTCTATGAATCCTTCCTTGAGAATCCTGTGGTCATCCCAGGAAAACCTTACTCTGAGAAAGAACTGGTGAAATTCATTGAAAATAATGACAGGTAGCTCCTATTGTTGGCATGCTACAAGATATTTTTAGTTAAAAGCGTAACAATCGGAATAAGCTAAATATGCTTTTATTTTAATGGCTCTGTGTTTGTTTAGACCAACACTGAGGAAACTGAAACCCAGCAACCTATATGAGATCTGGGTAAGAAATGTTACACTTTCAGCTTTGCACCAGTTTTTTTTTTATGGAGAGGCTTTAAGTAAATGTATTAATACATATATTTATTAGTTTCTGATATTGTTATCTTCATCTCAAGTGTTTTAAAGTACAGATTATCCTTATTTTGCTCACAGGATGATGATGTTGGTGGAGAGCATATTGTCGCTTTTGCAGAAGAGTCCGATATCGGTAAAGAAAAATGCATTTCAATAGAAAATTCTTGTAATAAACAGATGCATTTGTATGGTCAGAAACATATATGTCTATAAAGAAATAAGTATATCATGAAAAACAGAAGCAAACAGCTTTTAAAGTTTTACTTGAACTGTGGTCTTCTGCTCCACAGATGGCTTTGAGTTCTTGCACAAATTGAAACAAGTTGCAGAGGATAACACCGACAACCCCAACCTCAGCATTCTCTGGATTGACCCTGACGACTTCCCTCTGGTAAGAAATAATATGATACAATACAATAAATGATACTGAGCAATCTAAGTGAAAACCTGGATTCAAAAGTTGGCAACAGTGGTAGTGCCATAATTATTTCATTGATTCCCTCTTCAGCTTTTGCCACACTGGGAAAAGACCTTCGGAATCGACCTGTCCCACCCACAGATTGGTGTCATTGAAGCTGATGATGTAAGTATTAGTCATAGGAAAATATTTGTACATTTGTATAGTTTATCTGTTCTTAAATGTTGCTAATTAATTTTACTGTTGCAGCACATTTAACTTAAGGTGGGTTCTGTTTTTGACTATAGCTTATCCGTACGGCAATAGTTTAAGCCCATGTATGTATAAGAATGTCATATAAACAGGTGCAGCTGCTGTGTTATCACTTAATTTCACCCGTTCACAGTTTTGATCTTTTCTGACCGCCTATGAAAAGATGAAAAGGAGCCATCTGCCACATTTTGTACTGGACACACATCCCTCTTTGGGGTGTTTCTAATCCACTAGATCCCAGCATTGTGCAGGTTGGGGGACGCTCATAGGCGCTTGGCTGAGCTCCAATATGTTGGAGTTCTCCTTAGTGAGTGAGAGGCTTCCCTTTTAGTGACATAGAGTTGTGAGATAGATGGATATAACTTGTGCCAATGTGCTGAAGAGCAGTTCTGATAACTTGGTCTTCATTTAGCCTCTGGGTGATGTGCTGGAATGGGTGGCATCTGAATATTCCCTTGTGTTCCTGGGGGACTTTAATCATACCATTGGCAATGATGGAATCACCTGCACAGGTATGATTGGGAGGAATGGATGTCTGTTCTAGGTATGGGATGTCCAGAACATGTCTGGACATAAAGGGATCAATGAGTGCACTTGGTACCACGCCACCTTCATCCAAATGTAAATGGCCAGTCTTGAAATCACAAGATCAGACCTTTGGCTTTATGTCTTCAAAAGGTGGTTAAAGGGAGGGGCAGAGCTGGCTATTGATAAGCATCTACTTGTTAATTGGATTCCATATCAGGAGAGCTACCATAAAGACCAGGTAAATCTATTTGAGTGGAGGGTGACCTAGGAATGTGTGATGAAGGACCCAGTTCAGGAGTGATTTAACTCCCATCCACGGGATAATTTATCTCATGTTTAGAGAAAGGTTGAGACAATGGAATCTGAATGGTCCGTGTCCAGGATACTCAGTAGATGCAGCTTCCAGGAGCTGTGGTCTAGAGGCAATTGGTAACGATTGTGATAAAAAGCACAGGACCTTTGAATAGGCACAAGCAGTGGCCGAAGTTGCCAAGCTAAAACGTCATGCCCTTAGGATAGAGGTTTTCAACTCCCGGCCTCAAGAGCCAGTGTCCTGCAACTCTTAGATGTGTCTCTGCTTCTTCTTCTTTCCTCTTTTTATGGCGGTCGGCAAACAACTTATAGGTGCATTACCGCCACCTTCCAAATGTGTCTCTGCTTCAACACACCTGTGTCAAATAATGAGGTCATTAGCAGGACTCTTGAGAATCTGAAGGCCTACTCAGAAGGTAATTCAGCCATTTGATTCTGGTTTGTTGGACCAGAGGACACATCTAAAAGCTGCAGGACACCAGCCCTGAGAACACCTGCTTTAGGACTCGGTAGTCTGTGAGAATTCCTAAACAACGGCAGACAAGCACCACGTCACCAGAAGCACTGCCTTTTTTGTGGTTGCAGAAGCTATAACTCTGGCACAGATGGAATTCAGAAAGGCTGTGGAAAAGTGATTTTTTTTCTCTCTTGGCCTCGAGGACGTTTTGGCAAAAAGAAAGGAGAAAAAAAAGGGCCAACATAAAGATATATTTCATTTTGGGATTGGACCCAAACCTGAATGAAGGATATAGGCCAAGACAATTAGCACATTGGGAACTTCTCAATCTGGTCACCATAGTCTGTGGTGAGAAGACAGAGTCTAAGAACTAAATGTAAGGTGGGTTCATCACCACTGGTGAGGTAACTGTCAGCAGAGCACCAAGAGGAGCAGTGACTCCTCCCAAGATGCTGAGAGCTCTGGTTGTCATGGCTTCACCTGACTTTAGTGCCACATTAAAGATCAGTCACGTACTGAAGAAGTAGAATCAGTAGTAGATGGAGGTCCCAGTTGTTAAGAAAATTGTAAAATGGTAAATGGGTTGTGCTTGTACTTGTACAGCACCTAACAGTGATTCAGTTATTCACTAATTCAAACATGTGATGGCAAGCTACTGCATAGTAGCCTCAGCTGCCCTGGAGTACACTGACAGAGGTGAGGCTGCCATGCAGTGATGCCACCAGGCCCTTTTACACCCTTATTGCCCAAGGACACAATGACAGAGGCAGACAGAGCGAGGATTGAACTGGTTACCTGCCAACTGCAGGATGAACTGCTACCATCTTCCCAAGAAAAGGGGATGGCCAGAGTGCTCCAGCTGTTGATGGATCACACTTGGAACGTTTACACAAGGGTTGGAAAATAGGTTTTGATCAATTACCTCTGACTTTAAGAGGGGTAGTTTGGCTTTTCTTCAGACTGTGGCAAGCTATACCAGATTCTTAATCTATCACTGGTTCTGCTTGGTTAACTTGAGTCTAGTTGTCCAGTCCATATGTGTTTTGCCAATGCTAAAAAGATCTACAGCTGTGACCCCCATGGCATGTTGTGTTGGGTGGGCTGCTGTAAGAGTATGAGTGTTTCAGATGGGCTTCCCAGTCCTTGTACAAAACCTTTTTCTCACTACAAAAGTGAGCTTGTTCTGAGAGTGAACTGGACATTGTCTTTGTCAGTGAACCTGTTTGAGGCGTTCATGATCATAAATACTTTTATGCTAAGCTGTTATCAGTAATATCCCCTTCCTTTAGTTGACAGATGTTAATGATTTGTTGTATCACCATATTGCATCAGTCTGCCTCATCAGCTGATTTGGCGGATCAGATGATTGTGAGTCTGTCGAGATAATTGTCAAACAACTACTAGACCTAGACAGCATAGGAACGTATTATTTTTAATGCTGTTGCTAAGTTGATGCAAAAACTAGACTTGACATCTTACAGCTGATCTGGTAAATTGGCACAACTGACAAAAAGGGGGAGGTCTAGTTCTTTTTCCCTGCTCACAAATAACTGAGTTGATTTTCAATTTGAATTTGAATTAAATTAAACGGAATTGAGAAACATTCCTTTGCTGCTGTTGTTGCTGTGCAGGCTGACAGCGTGTGGATGGACATTGATAATGGGGAGGATTTACCCTCTGTGGATGAGCTGGAAGAGTGGCTTGAAGATGTATTGTCGGGAGATATTGATCCTGAGGAAGACGACGATGACGACGACGATGACGACGACGATGATGAAGACGATGATGACGACGATGACGATGATGACGATGACGACGACGATGATGACGACGACGATGATGACGACGATGATGATGACGACGATGATGACGATGACGACAATGATGACGACGATGATGACGATGATGACGACGACGACGATGATGACGACGATGACGACGACGATGATTACGATGACGACGATGATGACGACGACGACGATGATGACGACGATGATGATGACGACGATGATGACGATGACGACGATGATGACGATGACGACGATGACGACGACGATGATGATGACGACGATGATGACGACGATTAGATTGCTGAGTCGTAATTTAAACTCTAAGTCTGACCAATGCCATTTAAAGAGTCAACATTACCATCGCATCGATGACTTTGCTGAATCAACAGCTTTTGTGACAATTTCTGATCACGAAGTCGTCCGTTCATGTAAATCCTTCATCTTTTCATCATCCTCTCTCAGCAGCTCACCAGAATCACTATATTCCATTAGTTTTTTTGTCGTTCTCCCTGACAAAGTTACTGATCTATGATGTAAAAAAATCTTCTATTTATTTCCACATGTCTTGTACAATAAAAGAAGATATTCTTTAAAAATTCTGTCACCTACTGCTTTTGATTTTGAACATATTAAAGTTTTTATATTCATAGAATTGAAAGGGTTTTGTTGTTTTTATGCAAAACATATAAGCCCAAATGTCTTGTCTTTTGCTGTTTGCATGTTTTATGTGCATTCAGATATTTTCTTGTTTTCCCCGGTACTGAACTGAATAATATCCGATTCAAGGGTGCTAACAGTCTGTCACGTTGGGTCTCAAACTCCACCAGTCTACTGTGTTCAGTCACTGTGATGCTGTACAATGAAAGTACTGTACATCATATGGATGTTTTCTATGATGATGAATTATGACAACAACCAGATTCTATTTTTGTAACGAGAGAATTTTAATTTACTGTGAAGTCTTAAATAAACAACAACTTGGAAAGAAATTCACTTATAGTATAATTCTTACATAGGTGAGCATGGGTGTTTGTTTTCTGCATTTTGGCTTTTCCTGTATGTGATATAACAATGTTCTCAGGAGGAAACGATAAGGTAAGGAAGGCAAGCAGATCAAATCTGCTAGTTGGTGTTTGTTTTTAAAATATAAAGAAAAAAATATAGAAAAGTGTTCCCCTCTTTCCGATTCAGAACATAAAACCAATTTAAGTATGACTCATGACAACACAAACAAAGGCAAAATTCTGTTTTTAAATGAAGGTGTTTATTATAAGGGTATGTGAGTCTAGCTGTCCAGTTCATATCTGTTATATACACATACATATATACATATATATATCGATATATATATGTAAACTGTCCGTCGGGAGCTCCACAGGGTCAATATACACGGCCGGGCTGCTATAGCCAATGCCAAACGTCGGTTTCAATGGTGCAAGGAGCGCAAATCTTGGGCTGTGGACAATGTGAAACATGTATTGTTCTCTGATGAGTCCACCTTTACTGTTTTTCCCACATCCGGGAGAGTTACGGTGTGGAGAAGCCCCAAAGAAGCGTACCACCCAGACTGTTGCATGCCCAGAGAGAAGCATGGGGGTGGATCAGTGATGGTTTGGGCTGCCATATCATGGCATTCCCTTGGCCCCATACTTGTGCTAGATGGGCGCGTCACTGCCAAGGACTACCGAATCATTCTGGAGGACCATGTGCATCCAATGGTTCAAACATTGTATCCTGAAGGCGGTGCCGAGTATTAGGATGACAATGCACCAATACACACAGCAAGACTGGTGAAAGATTGGTTTGATGAACATGAAAGTGAAGTTGAACATCTCCCATGGCCTGCACAGTCACCAGATCTAAATATTATTGAGCCACAAAAAAAAATTGTTTAAAAAGCTTTATTTTAAATTTAATCACTTATTTCTATTTGAAATTTTTATTTTTGCATATCAGAATTTTTTGGTTGAGTCTAAGTTTTTTTTATGCTCCCTTTTCTGGGTTGAACTCAACGTTTTTTGGTTGCGAATCTCACATGAACATCCTGGGCAGGGCCTGAAGACGAGCGATGTAAGACGTGTTCCTATTGGTTAGCGCTGACTATATTTCCCCAAGTCGGTTTCTTAATTGGTTTTAAAACTAATGCATGCTTATGTGTTGATAATGGCACATTGCAATAAAAATAGGAAAATTACCACCAACATCCTGGCAGAAGAATTGGAGAAATATGATTAGCCAAACACACCTGGCCCTTAAAAGCAACACTTACCTACCTGGCCATCTCTGATTCAACACTTGCTGGTCTCTCCATCCTCATGTTCTGATCCTCTCTAGCAGCTGGAGGAATCGCTCTGTTCAGCCTACAAGCGCTGTCCTGTTTCAGCTCTGCTGGTCATACTAGAATGGGGAATTAGGAGAACGCCAATTTAATTTTATAACATAACACAGCAAAAGGCATATTACGTCTAATTCAAAAAAATAAAAACTAACATACACACCAAATAATAAAAAAGACAGAAATTATGTGAATATCCTCCTTCGGCCTGTGATCTACCAGCTTGGTTTTTCATTTTGCACCTGGAAGAAAATATATATTTAAGAGTTACAATGCCTCCCCTCATCCACAGCACTGATTATGTGCTTGGTAAAAAAATAATCTGTACAGTCACTTGACGTGTGGTGCACATTAATGTGGACCTAATAAGATAGGTGCAGCAATCCGCTGTTTTCCCAATTTAGCTTCAATGCTAGTTAATACACACACGAAATATTACACAACAGTTTTAAACACATATTTCCTCCAGATACATTTGGTATTTTCCACCCTTAATGCCACTCGACAGAGGTGCTCTGGTTAACGAATTCAACATAAAGACAGGCGAATATTACAACAGACTCCCCAACAAGCCTAGTTTATGCACTTTACCTAGTGCTAACATTAGTTAGCACGATATGCTACCGGGGATCGCGACAGACAAAATATTAAAAACTTGTCGTCACAAGTTGTGTAAGATTTCTTCTTTGAAAACTGGGTGGACACTTTAGTAGCTGCTAAACGGAGTAATTTTGTGAAGATTACTTACCATTCACATTCTGTGTCCGGCCACCGAAGCCCTGCAGTTCTGGACAGAGTTCTGAGATCGTAGAGAGTCGGAGTCATCCGTTTTAGTCAGCGCTAACCAATAGGAACACGTCTTACATCGCTTGTCTTTAGGCCCCGTCCAGGATGTCCATGTGAGATTCGCAACCAAAAAACGTTGAGTTCAACCAAAAAAAAGAGAGCATCAAAAAAAAAAAAAAAACTTAGACTCAACCAAAATCTTAGGCTGTCAATCAAAAAATTATGATATGCAAAAATAAAAGTTTCAAACAAAAATGAATGATTTTAATAATAATAAAAAAGCTTTTTAAGCAATTTTTTTGTTTAAAAAAATAATAATTCTTACAATTTGATTGAGATAAATTTTTTGCTTGAAACTTTTTTTTTTTTTTTTTGAAAATCCAAAAGTTTTGATCACAACTCTATATTTTTTGTTTGATATTATTTGTTTTTTTTGATTGAATACTACTTTTTTGTTTGACCTGATTTTTTAAATTATTTTTTATTAATTTATTTATTTTTCTGATTGATTTATGAAACAAATTTAACTCCACAGCAGACTTTCAGCCGTGGGCTCTTGATATTTTTGCTCCGTCCCTGTCAGCTGCTCTCTGGTTGTGATGCGCATGCGCTCAATCCAAAACACGCCTCTTCCTTTTAGAGAAGGCCATGTGGTCAGGCTGCGGTTGGTAAATAAATGCTAAATGGCGACTTTCGCCTAGGACGGGTTTTTCGGGGATAAACTCTTGACTTCTGTGAAGCCATTGGGGCCAAAATGTCTGCGGACGTCGTGAACATCCAGGCGCAGGTGGAGACGGTGCTGAGGGCTCTGGTCAAGGCGGCGTCGGTGGAGTTGATCAAACTGTTTGAGAGCAGATTCCGAGCGGAGCCTGTGGCCGCGGGCCGCGCAGAGGAAGAGCAGCGGAACGTAAGCTTGGAGTCGCTCTGCGCGGTGTGGAACGGGGGCAGCAAGCGAAGCATCGGCGTGCAAGTGGAGGAGGATATCAAGACAACGGTGGAGCTCGGTGGGTTTGCGTGTTTTGACTTCCATGCACAATGATGGGATAGGATTAATGCTGCGCTTCGGTGCATGAGGAAACCCGGAGAATACTTTTTTGTGCTTAAATGCTTAAAGCAATCGGTGCATTTTCGCATATCTTGCCTGCATCAGTCATTCCTGCAGAACCGGATTAGTTCTCCGAGTAATCTCTGTCGCTAAAGAATACATTTCCTTCGGTGTCATGACCCCTCCCCCTCTTCTACTCTCCAGACTCTTCCCTTCTGCTTGGTGCGAGTTGCTTGTGGGAGACCAATAATGTGGAAGTGGAGAGCGGTCTGGTTCCGTCCGAAGTCCTTCTGGCTGAAGACACTGACCCTCATTGGGCACCTCAGGAGGATCAGGTCGGTGGGGGCTTACAGCCTGTATAAGTGGAGCTGGACGATATCGCTGAGAAACGTATCACGATGTGAGCATTCATATCGGTCGATATCGATAATTATTACGGTTTTTTTTGTTTGTTTTAAATATCTGAAATACTTCCAAACTAGTAGTGACATAACCACTCCTGTTTTATCCACAGTTTTCACTCCATGCTGCTGCTGCTGTTTTATTTTTAAGAAGTTATGAGGCAATGTGGCATTGTTCTCAAGAAGTTGTTGCTAGGTAACCAGTACTTGCACTTGTTTGCAAGTGAGCTAGTACAGGGGTTCCCAAACTTTTCCATGTCATGGCTCCCCAAAGAGCATTGACCTCCAGCGGTGGAGCCCTTTTGCACATTTACAGACAGTGCTACAAAATATGTTAAGAAACATCAATTCTTACAATGTTTTTTTACCCACCATTCAATAATTATTACAAACATTAGCATAAATGCTGCCTCATATGCCTGATATTAGATGGCCATGAGTCCTGTGGTGGAAAATTTTATCTGACATTTTGTGGTGGGTTTATTACCAGGTATTACTTTTTTTTATCACAATCTCCTTTTTTGACTATAAGAAAATATGTAATATTTCATATTAGTCACATCAAATTTTATTTTATTCCTGCAGTTCCTTTGGTTTTTTTCTGTTAAAGCCACTAACATTTCTTGCTTTAGACGCTAGCTTATGGAGCAAAGCAGCTTAAAGAGTTTGACATGGCAGCCGATCAGAAAATGAGCATCACAAATAACATTGAAATAAATTATTTCATTCTACTTTAATGTGTTGCCTTTAAACAGGAAATCTCACTAGGTCTGGTAAACAAGTTCTATTGTTTTCTGTTCTTATTTGATCAGGTTAAAGCAGATTCTGTGGATGCGTTGGAGCTGAGCGGCCTCGAGCTTGACTCTCTCATTGATGATGACTGTCAACTTAAGGATATTTTACCTGGTAAGCACTCGCATGAACTGATGAACATTGCTATTATTATCTTGATGGAGTAAAAAACAAAAAAAAAACACTCCTCACACTGTTGGTTTCACCTACAGCTACAGTAAGCTACTGGTAAGAAATGGGACGCAATATGTTCATATAAATCATGTTTGGTAATTGTACTGTAGCTTTACTTTATTTCTCATGGTAGAAATACTTTCAAGTCTAATGCTGTACTGAACTTTACTTGTCGACTACACCAGAAATGTCACGTTTGGAATTTGCCTTTCAGTCCGATTGCTTCTTATAAATTGTTTGAAGTTACAGCTCTTAAACATTTTCACAAAATCCTCTCACCACTTTGTCTGAGAAGCTAGCACAATGTGGTCCATATCTGTGACGGGAAACATGGCTGATAATCTGAAAAGTGTGGCGGTCATTTGCATCCAGCTTCTTTTTGTGTGCTTAAAAGAAGCATTCAGCTTATAAATATCACAATATCTATATTGGGATATTTGGAAGCACCTCCAAATATCACAATATTATCTCACCTCTTCCAGGTGAGACCAGAGCCGAGTTGTATTTATTCATTCAGCCTTAAGACAAAAGGAGGTTATCGGTTATATATTGAAAGATTTTTAACACCCAATGGTGCAGTGTAAAACACAAACTCATTTTTTAGCAGAGGTACTGTGTTTTTTTATATTCCTCATTCTGCACCCTCACTAGAAGGTGTTGGCGTGTTGTATGCGTTTATGGACGACTGTGTAACCCAAGCCGGTCTTATGTGTTATCAGTAGATATGGTTATGTTAGCAAGAACACAAAAATCATATATTCATAACAACCGGTTGTCTTCAGGAATTAAATACGTAGCAAGCAGCAATAATCTCAGCATAAATTCAGCCTGGTTTAATTTATTTTATTTTTATTACTTTTATTACAAATCGTATTCATGTACTAAAATGTCCCAGTCAAAGATTATACCTAAATCTTTTTCGAGATCTCGTCTTCATTAAAAAAAAACAAGAAAGAAAATGTAAATTTGTGAAAATATTCCATCTGCTTGCAGTTGATTGCGCTTGATTTTTTTAAAAGCCTTTTAGGGTAGAGAGAGAAACATAACACATGGTTTCACTATTATTATTTTTTTCATTTAATTTTAGTGAAACATTTTGAAACCAAGCTATATATTCCCTTTATTTTCACAATCACACATTGTTTTTCTGTGGTTCATGAAATACATTAAAGTTTGTGGTCATAAAGGGACAAAATATGAAAAAGGTCAAAGGGTCCTTTTGCAAGAGAACTTGTGTATATTGGCACTAAGCATAACAATAAAAGAAACTGTGCTGTATTTCAGTCTCTGCAGACGAAGGTTCTGGAACATTGCAGTGTGGCTCTACCCAGATATCACCCGCTAAGCAGAAGCCTCTTCTGATTCAACCCGATACGAGACACACGGCTTCTGGGGAGACGGTGAAGTTTGTTTGCCCCTTAATCCTTACGCCAGACTCTTCGGCTCCTAAAGCTGAGAGTTCAGAGGAGCCCGTTCAAGCTGAGCCTCAGCAAGCCTGTGTGAGCACGGCCAAGGGGACCGCCTACAGCCCGTCGCCGTCCGACGGGGCCGTGACCCCAGCGCAGGTTGGAGTGTGGGAGCGGATCCACTCGCCGAAAGACTCCAAAAACCATCTGCAGATGAAGTTGAAGCTCACCTCTCCAGATCAAAAGTTGCTTCTTCCCTGCGAGGTACAGCTGGTCAACATGCTCACAATACCAGAGATAAAGACCGAGGGTGACGACGCCGCGAAAACTCTCAACGCAAACAACAAATCCGGCAGGACTATCCCCAAAGACCTGCGTCGGCACCAAGGTCCCCACACTGGCCATCGCCTCTGCTGCTTCACGAGGTGCGACAACGACGTCTGGCGCCTCCAGAACATCGTCACACACTCCCGCGACGGATACGTCTGCAGCAACTGCGGGAAGGCCTTCAAGCGCCGGAAGATCCTCCGGCGACACGAGCGTTTCCACACTGGGGAGAAGCCGTACGGGTGCTCCAAGTGCTCCAAGACGTTCGCGCTGAGGAAGAGCCTCCGCCGCCACCTGAGGTTCCACACGGGCGAGAGGCCGCACACCTGCCCGCAGTGCGGCAAAAGCTTCCGGCTGCGGGACAATCTGAAGGCGCACCTGCGGTTTCACAGCGGAGAGAAGCCTTTCAGCTGCATCACCTGCGGGAAGATGTTCCGGATCATGAGGAATATGGAGAAACACAAACTGAGCCAGTGCGATTTCTTCGTGCCCTCATTCAGAAAGATCGCCGGCTTGTCGCTGTGAAGGCGGCGGCGGTCACGCGCCATTGTCTACCTCAGACTGCTAACACTGGACTGCTCATGGAGACTGTTGTCCCTTAACGCAGAAGAAAGGACACTTTACGTCAAAGGTCTCAAACTGCATTCCTTGAGGGCTGGAGTCCTGCAACTGTTAGATGCGTCTTTTGTCCTACACACTTGACTTCAATGGTGAAACTGCGTCCCTAACATTCAGTCCAGCTCTCCAGAGCTCTGCTAATGAGCTAACTTTGGAACCAGGTGTGCTGAATGCAAAGAGACACCTAAAAGTTGCATGACACGGCCCTTGAACCCACGAGTGTGAGACCTCTGCTTTAAGCTGTATCTAATCCATATCAGCTCCTGATATTTTGTTTCTACTGTAGCGACACCAGTACTGGTGTCAAGGGGTCATTTTTGTCTGAATCCAGCTGAATGTGGTTTTCTACTTTTTACTTGTTTCTCCTCTTGGATTTGTCCAGTCATTGAGTTTCAGCTCTGGGGCGAGGAAAAGTAAATCAGATCAACTCTTAACGCCCAGCAAATGCGATTGAATCGGTGAATGTTTAAAATCGATTTAAAATCCACACGGATGTGACACGAACATAGTTTGGTTTTTTGAAACTAACTAATTCCAAAAAGCTTTGACCCTTTCGCAGAACACTTTATGCTAGAACATTTTGCGAGTGCGTTTTCTGAGAGGACTCTGAGCTGAACAGTGCGGTCGTGATTGAGTCGAAGCAGTTGACTCGGGTAATGGTTAGCTCTCTTGGCAGTTTGTGGGTTGATGTTGCGACAGCATTGGTCAGCCTCCCAATGGTTTTAAGAGAAAATGCACCGGGGCTACCGTCACGGGACCTTTGAGACGCATCCTTTGTCGCCCATTAGCACATTGGACAGGGTTTGCCAACACAGAACAACTCACAGGACTTTGTGAAGAAGCTGTGGCGTGTTTTTACCCTTTAAAATATAAGATATCTGACACTAATTTCTCTCTGGCCCCACTAAGTTCCACTCCAGGCCTTCTTTGGTTTCACAATGCCACTTTTATTGGTGCTTTTTCAATCATACCAGGCAGCTAAAGAGGTTCTGTTTGTGGAAATACGAGTATGGAAGAGGCTCTGACTTGTTATGAATCTGATGACTTACCTTTGTGTTTTCTGAATGTAGATTTCTTAACAATTCACTGACATTCTCGTTTTTGCCAAATGGCCATTCCTTTCCTTAAACTTATAACATTTGCTTTCAGTTTTGTGTCACAACACTTTAAGGCCTACTTTCATTTGATTTCCTTCAAAGAAAAAATCTTTGCATTTGTTTGTTGGTCCAAATTTTACGTCCAACTGAAAACGGTCACTGTCTTTGGTCACATGATTTATGATCTTCTTTGATGGCGTTTCAGATTATTAGGGGTTTTTTTTTTAAGCTTATAGTTCCTCACAATCGGATAGGTGCAGCAGGTTGCTATGCACTCTACAGACTCACTTGCAGTTTTAGACGGGTTGTTTTAGTTCCTGTTTTTGCTTTTGCTTTGTACAAACTGAACCGATCCATTTTGAGTTTGTTTTTTTTTTCTCGCCATATGTGTGTTTTTTGTTCTCTATAACAAACCAGGCTAATGACCATGCTATGAAAGGGTATAAGCGCCAGTTTTATTCCAGCTGCTGATCACTACGCTCCTGTATAGTTTGTTTTTCTTTTTGTTTTTTGTGTGTGTCCTCGACTTTTTCGAGTATGAAATGGAGCCATCTGCCACATGACTGTTTATATGGACCATGGTGGTTTCTGTGATCATTTTTTTTCTTTTTTTTGCTTGTTTGTTTTTTATTAACCAGTCATAGTCTTTCAAATTTTATGAGTCGAGTGGCGGAAACAGATCAGAACCAAAGTGAACAGAAATAATGTCAAATACAAAGCTTTAAGAAAATAGCATAGTTCTATTGTGTGTGATAGTTTGTTTGTATAAACATGTATCTCAATAAATCATAAAAATAGCCAATCACAAAGAAAAACCTATAATGATAAAGTCTTAAGTCCATAGTTTATTGATGGGAAAGGGAGTAAACAGTAACATGTGGATATGAAAGTGAAGCTACTCTGTGAACAAAGTTGGTGAATGAAAAGATTTTTTTTTAAATGCCATATTGCCCACTTTAGATGTTTGCAGAAAGCAGGAAATACTGAGGCAGGAAGTGGAAATCAGTTATGTCTGTTGTTGCACGAGGAACTCTGCGCCTGGAGAACAACAGCAAGAGTTTCTGGGTAACGGGACCAAACAGTTTCTGAGATGCTAAACTTTATGTGTATACTTATGTATGTTGTTTTTTTGTTGTTTTTTACTTTTTACTGGGGTTTTTTTTTTAACCTTACATTTATGGGGTTTTTTGCTTAAAGATTACTGAATATATATAGACGTCCACCCCCAAAAAACTCATTTTGTCGGGCTGGTTTGTTTTTAAAACCAGTTCCAGAGGTGAGGGACTGAACCATCACCACTGTTTCATTACGGTCATTCAGACGTTGGTTGTCTTTTAAAGTTGCTCAAGAATTCGGTCAAACCTGCAGGTTTAAGAAGTTAAAATATGGCATTTGGTTGCAATATGAACTACTCCAGTGAATGTTCAGGAATTTTTTTCAGCTGACCCATCATTCATCTCTCAAGATGTTCTTCAAAACATCTCATTTATGTTGTTGGATTTAGTCGGGTCAGAAAAAAATTGCAATCTTGAGAACATTCTCGGTTGTGTTGTCATGAGATTATAACTTTGTGTCTGAATGGCCTTGATGAGCTGTCAAGCTCACCTTTTGATGGGTTTTTATTTTTAAACGCATTTAAATCTAAACGAATGATAAATCTAACCTTATGTGTGCTTTGCAAAGACTTTTTCAGAAGTGTTTATGGTTCTCAAGATGTACACTTTATATTGACAAATGTCCGTTTTTCATCTTTTTTAACTGCTGTTGGTAAATAAAATGTTTTTGTCAAACCTAAGAATTTTGTGAAAGATTTATTCAACTTTAAACGCATCAAAGCATGACATTGTGTTAACTGCTGTGTAATTTGTGATCTTTTAAGCAATTTAAAACTCTCCAGACATGAAGTGAACCACATTCACAAAAACCGTTTAAGATGACAGTGTTGCATTAAAATAAAAAATAATTCACTGCAAGTTTATATCAAAAAGGTATAGGTTAGAAAGTTAATTTACTTTTAAAAGAACTTAAAATAAGCACGTTTTTGTAGATGCACATAAAACCTGTTGATGCTTGAAGGTGTGTCTAAACCCGTCTGTGCTGCTGAATTGTCCAGAGCTTCAGATTTTTTTTATTTATTTTTTTCATCTCATTGAGCGACTCTTGGTAAATAAAGGTGAAATGGAAATGGCAGCTGCAAACTTGGAGTTAAGGTGAGTCTAACACTGACAACAATTTTCAGTATTTTATTTGTGTAAAAAGTTTTTAATGTGAAATCCTAATAGATTAAAGCTTGTGTTTTGAAAATGGACAAGCTTTTCAAAGCTTGTGTGAAATATTACGTGATATACGTAATGTTTTACGTATATCACGTAATGCGTAAAATTACGTATTTTACTTTTTAACGTAATACCACGTTAAAAAATAAAAAAAAAATTAACGTGGTATTACACTTGGTATATTAGTTCAGTTCCAATATTTCCTCATTCTTTACATTTAGGAGTAAAAAGTAAGTCTTAATTATTAAGTGTGTGTTAATTATAATACATGATGGAAATTATTACATAACCTTAGTTAAAATTGCTGCACATCTGTCTTTTGATTAATTTGTTCATAACTAGTAAATATTATACTGTAAAATAATTGTGCTAGAACTAGAATTAGTTGTGCATTTAAACATATTTGATCAGATTGGTTGGTCTGCCTTATTTTGATTACTAGATATCGTTCACTCTCAATAAAATTAATCCTAAAATTAGCAAATTCTATGTAAAAATGATGAATATTTTGTTGAATGTAAACGTCAGTATTTCATTTCTTAAAACTACTGCTATAAAGTCTGCCACTCTCAATATGGCGGACGCGATGACGTATGGTCCTAAGCCACGCTTTTATCTGCGTAGTTCATGACCTGTAGACAACGTGCTTGTAGGATTTCTCGTTGACGTAAATTCTCAACGTAAATTACAAATTTTAAGAAAAAGAATTAAAAAAAATTATGTTAATATCACTGGACTACTTTTTTGTGTCCAGACAATAAATATTCACAAATCCGCGTAACGACGCGAGAAGAAAAACTGCAATTCTTCATTTCACGTGTGGCCTGAACTGGGACCGTCACGTGACCTAGTAGGCCCCGCCCCACCAGGAAGTAGAGCTGTGAGTTTCACTTTCACTCTAAACTTCAAGCAAAAGCACCGATGTAGCCACCCTTTAACGCCGCTTTGAACCCGCGTTTCTGTGCCTGAGTTCATAACTTTTTCTAAACAACCAAAATATAGCGGTAAACAAATCAACAGCGCAGCAGGGCGGGAACATCCCTGTAGTTAACTCTACTCATGCTCAGCAACAGGGGGGTCAAGGATGGAAGATGCAGATCAAACCCGGTGGGGGGAACTGCTAAGGTGTCCGGTGTGTCAGGACACCTTCAAGGATCCGCGCCAGCTGCCCTGTGGACACAGCATGTGTCTGGACTGTCTGACCAACCTGCTGGACCACTCCACGGACTCACCTTTCCGCTGCCCGGACTGCAGGGCGGACTTTGGACAGGTCGTCGAGCTGCAGAAGAGCTATGCCTTGGCCAGCATCGCAGAGGACTTCAGGTTGATCAAGAAGAGGAGGGTATGTGTTAAATAATTCGGTTGCACGGACCAGGCTGATATAAATTTATAGCTTTCTTTGAAGTCGGACATGCATTACGACACACGTAAGCCTCTAACTCTAACTTTCATTTGATTTTTATTCAACACAGTACTTTCGTGTTGCATTTACAGAACAAGACAACAACAAAAAACATTTTAAAAAATAATAAAGTCGATGTTTCAGTGCTGTTTACCAAGCAGAGCTGATTTCTGGAAAATTGATCCAGGAGGACGATTAATTACATTAATCGTAATGAATCAATTATTGGAATAACCGTCAACTAATTTAGCAATTGATTAATCATTAACTAGAGTATCAAGCCTTTTAAAAAAATGCAGTCGTTGAAAGAGCAACATATATTATTATTTTGTTTATTTATGCATTATTTATACCTTGGATGGAGTAGCTTAGAATAGAATAGAATAGAATAGAATTACTTTATTCATCCCAGCAGGGAAATTACCTTGCAGTTACAGCATAGAGACAAGACACAATAACAACTACCACTGAGTAGTAGTTGTAGATAAAATAAAAAATAAAAAATATATATAAAATGCTTGTCAGGAAGTAAGCAATTTCCTCATGGGGATTAATAAAGTCTATTCTATAAAACCAGTAATTATGCCAAAACTGTACAAAAAATATATTTAAGATAGAAAAAAATCATTCTTTGTCCATAGATCTGTTCTATACTGAAGTCCTCAAGTGGCATAGCTTTAGCTTCAATTGGTTCAAATTCTGTAAAAGAAAGGTATTAAGTACCCTTTGCTATCCAATCATTAACAGGTTAATCAAAAATTAATGAACAGATCAGTCCTACAGTGTGTTGATGTCTGCTTGACTAAACATCAAGTCAAGCAGAAAGTTTGACTTGCAGATGTTAGAAGTAAACATACTTCTAACATCTGCGGATGTAAGCAGTATGCAGATGCATTACTACAAACGATCAATGCTACTTTATTGCATTTTAAGCAATGCAATGTATGTTTTCTTACTTTAAAAAAACAATTAAATTGTGTTTTTGTTAACATTTTTTAAGTATTCTAATCTTGTATAAAATAGAGTTAAAAGCTGAAACGAAAAAGGTTCAGTGTTCCAGTTTCTCATCCGATTAATCACCAGAACAATCGGCAGAAAAATTGATTTCTAAAATAATCGTCAGTTGCGGCCCCGTGTGTATCTGTTCTGACCTCTGGCTGATCGATCGCTTCCTCGCAGGAGACGCTGGCTGAATGCGTCTACTGCGACTGCTGCCCCGAGACGAAAACCGCTGCCTTCAAGTCCTGCCTGAAGTGCGAGGTGTCGCTGTGCAGAGAGCACGCCAAGGACCACCTGGAGCTGCGGGCGTTCACCGGACATCCCCTGGTCGATCCGCTCAGCGACCTGCTGGAGAGGAAGTGCCCGGAGCACCGGGACCAGGTGCTGCGGTACTACTGCAGCTCGTCCAGGCGCTACATCTGTAACATGTGCGCCCTGGAGAGCAAGCGGCTCGGCTCGGCCTCGGACGCCTCCGCCGTCCTGCGGCGACAGCTAACTGTGAGTTCAGCGTCGCTCCTACAGCAAACGTCATCGGGTGAAAGCTGATTGGGGTATCTGTATTCAACAGGACCACATGGACCAGCACTTTATGACGCTCCAGCAGCAAATGAAAGAGTCTATAGATGCTGTAAGCAGCCAATATGAGGTAAGTGATGTTTTCTAAAGCTCACTGGGTTTGGTTAGACTTAGAGTGAAGGTCTACAACTGGAGCTACAACGCAGTGATTTAGGTCAAAGCCTAAATCCTAAAACGTGTTAGAATGGCCCAAAACCTTTTGGGAAATGTTGAAAATGGCTGTTCAAAGATGTTCTCCACCCAATCCGACTGTACCCGGGCTAATTTGCACAGAAGAATAGACACAATTTTCAGTCTTCAAGTGTTGCGACGTCAACGGAGACACTCCATAGAACACCAGAAAACTGGAGTTGCAGCGGAAATTGGTGTCACACAAAATCACAGGAAACTTAATCGAAATTTATGACTGAAACGTCACTAATTTATGTTAGCATGGTTCGTACAAGTGCTTGAAATCCTTCAAAAGGCTTGAGTTTCAATTAGGTGTTTTCAAGACTTGCAAAGTGCTTGATTTCTGCATAAAGTTCTTGAAAGTGCTTGATATTCAAACTGCACAGTTTTGTAATAAAGTGCAACCTAACGTTTGATTCAAAGCCTAAATTTGGAAAACATTGTTTACAGTAAATTTTCACACACTTGGTACAAAGAGACACATTTTTGTTTCACTGGTGGACTAAACCTTTCTTGCTTTAGGTCAGATAGAATCAGCAAAATTATTTCTATTTACTAAATGCCAGAAAACGCAGCTGGAAAATTTCTTAGAACTCTTTTTTTTTGTAACTTTCTTTGTATATTTTGGTTAAGAATTTAATTTGAGCATAAAATTGACCTCAACACAATTTGTTTGGATCCTTTATTGATCTGTGTAACTGAAATAAAGTTTGCCTTACATTTTATATTTTAAACAATGTTATGATTCACAAACATCTTTGCCAGTCAGATTTCAATTTATTTATTTTTTCTTCTTAAATCCAGAAACGGAAAGGAAACCCTCTTGATCGTCTCAACGGCGTCACGGTGGTCCTGCTCTCTCTGTGGTTCATAGTTCTCTACTACGGTGAGGGAGACGATGCCGGGCCCTGAACCGGGCCCTGAACTGGGCGCGATCGTTCTGCGTTATCAGATAAAACCGTTGACGTCCATGTTTTGTCTCTCACCAGCCTACAGCTACTCTGTGGAGAACCAGACGCTGGCGGACGCGCTGGAGAGGCAGCAGAGCCATGTGCATCACATTTATTCCAGCATCGCAGGTGAAACTCCGCCGTCACACACACACATCAGAGCCAGCAATATTGGGTTCAATGATGAAAAGATGTCTAGCTCGCGTCTACTAAAAGACGTCAGTCTCCGTGTCCAGGTTTTGCTTAGTAAATAGGGAATGTTAGACTAAGAGATGGAAAAACAACTAGTTGTTTAGAAGTTTCAACTTTCTGATCCAAACATTTTTAAAAAACGTCGGCTGTTACGTTCAACCTGAGAGTTGTCGACTCGGAGTGAGGGAGGACACAAACTTTCTGACGTTTCAGAAAGTTTGAGCTAACCTTGGAAAGTAAAAAAAAGTTTGAGAGTTTGAAAGGCAGGAAATCAGGTGATTTAGGGAAACTCTGCTAGTGTTGCACCACATCTCAAAAATGTAACAGCAATGGGCGCAAAAAGTGGGTATGCACTGTTTGTGATGCGTATGGGTGCTATGCTAGAAGGGGCGCCAGAGCTATGGCAGAAAACTGATTTCTGGTCGGCATTTTCTGTTTTTAACAGACGTTTGTGCTTGTGTAAACGATCTGATCCATTACAAAGGCACGCCCATAATTTGTCTACATACATCTCAGAAAGTTCAAAGTTGCGTCCGTTGTCAATGTAAATAGTTTGGAGCCTGCTCAGTAAATATTTGCTTCCAATTCTTTATTAAAGGTGTGTTTTTTCATCATTCAACCCCGAAAACGGAACAGTTTTAAAGTGGAGCCCATGTTCATGCTCAGTCCCATCTTCTTCCTGCATAGGACACATGGCTGATCATCCTCTGAAGAGGCTTTCAGAAGACAAAGACGAAGGTATGGATGTGTCCCTTTAAATCAGGTGGTACTCACGGCGCCCCCTACTGGTCAACAAGGTAAACAACCGTTTAGTTGCCGTGAGGCGAGCTCAAAGTACGATGCTGCAGTTAGCCTACCAAAGGATTGTGTTTAAAAATAATAACAAATGAATTGCTTTTAAAAGAAAAGCTGAATCAGAAACGAGAACAGCAGGACAATTTATATGATCGGAGGAATTTATGTCCATAGGAATATTTTTCAGTTTCACAGGGTGAGTTGCAAAACTTTTGTTTTTAAAACACTATTAGTGATGCATAGCATGTAGATGTAGGTCTGCGGCTGAGCTGAGTGGGATGTGACGGTGAGAAGGCGGTGAGCATTGCTGCGCCCCCTGCTGGCTAAATGCATCTTAACACCTAAAACAAAATTATGTCAGGGTTAAAAAAAAATGTTTTTGTTTTGTCAAAATTCTGTTATTTTTTTATTATGCTTCTAAATTACAAAGGCAAAAAAAAAAAAAAAAAAAGACAATGAGTTAAAAGACTCATATTTTCATTCAGCCGTGTCAGGTTAAGTGGTCGGTGAGAGTTTGTTAGTGAGTCAAGTGGTCTCCTCAGCCTGAAAAAGTTTGAGAAAAAATACTCTAAATGTATGCACAGATGTGGGAATGTGTGAGTGTGACCCTCTGTCGAAACCTGCTCTGTCAGGGACTGTCATGTTGGACCTGGACACCGCCAGTCGTATCCTTGGACTTTCTGCTGACCTCCGGACAGTGGAGAGAGTCAGAGCGGCGCTGCATTATCCCAACAGCGACGGCCGCTTCGACCAAGCCCCGCAGGTGCTCTCCGCCCCGTGCTTCTCCTCCGGCGCCCACGTCTGGGAGGTGGAGGCCGAGGGCTGCTGGGACATCGCCGTCTCCTACCGGAGCGTCCCGCGAAGGAGCAGAGACGGCAGCAGCGCATTCGGACACAACTCGGAATCGTGGAGCCTGTCCCACAGCGGGCAGGGCGAGCTGTTCGCCTTCCACGACAGACACAAAACCGCTCTGTCCGGACCGCTGCGCAGCAGCAGAATAGCGGTGGAGGTGAACTTTGAGGAAGGCAGAATCGGCTTCAGCGCCGTGGGCTCCACCGAGACGCTGCTGCACGAGTTCAAGGCGGAGCTGACGCAGCCTGTGTGTTTGGGTTTGGGCCTCCATCACGTCGACCCGCCCAGCAGAGCCTCCATTGTGAAGGTTTCATGAAGCAATAAGACTCAAACTACATGGAGCCTGGTGGCCTTGCGCTTCATTACAGCTCAGGAACAAATATTAAAATAAAGAGGTTTTTGATTGTATAAGTAGACATTTCTGGGTTTTTATTTTTCACAATATGAATGTTATGTTTTACGACGGAGCTAAGAAAATAAAATTAAAACAAGAATTTATTTAATTTTTTATAATGGACCAAGGTTTTTTTTTAAGCATTTCAAAGTTGTTTCGATAAAGTTACAAGGTTTTACTTTGAGAATAATCTAATTCACTTTCTAAGGAATTCTTTAAATCACTGTTTGATTGACTTTATGTATACAATAGTGATCATTGGAGTATTAGGGCCATACTAAGAGAAAATCAAATAAAATTACGAGAATAAAGTCATAATTTAACGTTAGTAAAGTTGAAATAATACGAGAATGAAGAATGAAGTTGTAGCATTACCAGAACAAAGTAACATTACCAATTTATTCTCGTAATATGACTTTATTCTCATATTGTTACTTTTTGTATTATTTTGACTTTATTGTAATTTTTAATAGCCCTAATAGTCATGAACAAAATACAGAATACTTGACACAAAAAGTTTTTCAAATTACAATGATTTAAAGAATTCATAAGAAAATTAATTAGATTATTCTGAAAGTAAAATCTTGTAATTTTATCTAAACAACGTTGAAAATCCTGGGTTCCGTTTCACAGAAAGAAATTCTCGTCATCTGATAGTGTTATCAGATAACCAAACAATTCATGTGGGATTTCAGATAAATTATTCCTGATTCCAGCCTGAAGCGTTGGGATCAAGTCACAGGAAGGAAACCAGGATGGGGGGTTTGAGAACTAAACACTTTTTTCCCTCCCAAAGGAATTTATCTGTTTCAGTTCATCCAGGAATGACCTCTGACCTTCTGAGAGGCAGTAAATAGCAAAACTGTCCAAACAAGCCCTCTCGACCATAAACCCACACAATTAGAAGTGCTGCACTGCTGAGGAAGTTGACGTATAAAACTTGTCTCCATTTTGGATGTGAAACTATGCTAACTACCAACTCACTGCTTTCCCATGGTCCTAATGGGTTCAAGAAGTTTACACGTGCAGGGAAAACTAAGAAGGTTGATTCAAATTTAAAATATTAATGGAAAAGGGTGGAGGAAGGAGAGACTGTAGTTACGTCTGGAGACGTCTGCTCCATTGGCTTACAATTGGGATAAAGTTTGTACTGGTTGGAGGTTTAAACGAACAAGCTTTTTTGTTCAAGTCACTTGTTCTTTTGTATTTATTTTTCTCATCCATCTTTTCTTTTCTTACAGTAAACCGTTTCAGGTTGATTTTTAAGGAAGTTGTTTCTGAAAACTATCTCCGGCGGTGAACCTGCAGCCTTATTTCTTTTTGTGCGGTGAAAGGCCATCGGCCCACGGCAGGAAGAAATCATCTGCCCAGAACTCAAATTTAAGACGTGCATAACTCCAGAAATGCATAAGAGAAATATTCATTCTATGTTATGTATCCATTATGCTGTTTCAAACTGCCTGGTTTATATCTATCTAAAATTTTAAACAGCGTAATAGTTTTGACGAGAACCGACAGGCTCCGTAATTCGCTTCCGGAGATTTAGAGGTAACCTTTCATCCTGAAAAAATGTAATTTAAAACAAATAAAGAATCAAATGGTCCTCTGCTACAGTTTTTTTTTTTCTTTATTTAAAAAAAATAAACATGAGAATTTAGAAACAACTAAACAGCCTGATTAAAAGATCATACAAAAAATAGGCATTAGCCCACATGGGAAGCCATCATCAAATACCAAACATGTACAAACAAATGAAGGCATTTAATGCTAAGCTGGTCTGGAGCTTATTATTTTGTTCACTACTGGGAATGATTTTTATTTATTTTCTGTCTTCAAAAAAAGAAAAAGTAAAATGTTACTGACTTTTCAAACTGTACTAGCTGCCATTAGATCCTCCGGTAACAGCGTTGGCCGTCTCCACTTCTGGATCGGATTTACTGACACTTGTCATTTCTTCCCCCAGAAAACTCGCTGCTAAACTACAATCTAGCAGCTTTGGATGCAATTTACATCCAAAGCAGTGACAACAATCACCACTTATCTTTGTTCCAGTTTTTCAAAACACAAAAACAGATTTTTCAGCTGACTAGTGTTACTAGCAAAATAGTAACTGATATAGTTCAGTTGTTGTGTCTGTGTCGATCAGTAGAGGGCGCTCTTCACTTCACCGTCCCCAGGTTCTGGTTCTGGTTCTGGATGGAGCACCACGCCTTGAAGACATCCCTACGAAACAACGTGTTGGAATTTTTACATTTTCTTTTTTATTCTGATGGCTCAAAACAAAAAGTAAAAAACAAACGAGATGACGTCTACACACCTGCAGTGAGTGGCCACGCACTCGTTGCTGCAGTACTCCTGGTCCCAGTCCTCGCTGTCGATGGCCGGGTTTGTGCAGCCCGCTCTCACACACATGCTCTTCACCGAGACGGCGCCGGAGGACGCGCTCACCTCCATCACGTCCTGGAAACAGGAGCACAGCGTTTGCACATGTGAACGCTGCCCTGCAGCAGGAGATCGTGCGTTTACCGATACATGTGCGGTAGAGTTTCACATTATCGTTGCATTTGACAGTTTGGATTAGGGATGCACATAATTAACCGACTTCACTCATTAATCGATAACTTGCATCTCTACTTTTAAATTTTTTTTTTTATAGATTTAGAACTGAAAAGTGTGGCATGCATTTGTATTGCACTGCTTTTTATTCTAATCCCTACTTACAAACCAGCGCAGCCTTCAGAAGCCCCCTAACTCGCAAACATCAATCAAACCTTTCGGTCAACATGGTGGACAGGGCAACCCGATGTTAGAAATACGGAGGCTGCATGGAAGCTGGTCGGAGTCAGAGGTTTACCTCGTCTGAATCCAGAATTTCGGTGATGTCGTCGTCGCTTGTAGCTGCAGCAGAACTCCCGTCTTGCGCCGGCTGCACGGTGGTAGCCGCAGCAGCAGCAGCAGCAGCAGCAGCAGCAGCAGCAGCAGTAGCAGTAGCGGTGGGTGCGACTACGCTGGTGGCCAACCTGTCCTGAACCGACGCAGGGACTATTTTGATCTGGAGCGGAGGTGGAGGCGTCGCCGCCATGCTGACCGGCTGGCCCAGCGTCGTCGTCGCTCCCTCTCTGGGTTTGGCCTGCAGCGGCGGAGGGGCCGGCGCCATCTGCTGGAGCCGCGGCGGGGGCGGCGCGTTCTGCATCTGCTGCAGAGGCGGCGGCTGGCGGGCGGCGCTGGACACCAGGAGGGTGGGCTGCACGGCGCCGACCCCTCCGGATAACAGCGTCACCACCTGGCCCCCGGCCTGCAGCAAATGCTTGGGGATGATGATCTTGGTGACGGTCTGGGTCGGAGGCAGGACGGCGCTCAGAGCGCCGGTTGGGTTTGCGCCCAACTGGGGAGGAACGTCCAGGATGATGTTGGCCTCCATGCTGCTGCTGCTGCTGGCTGAGGACAGGAGAAGGGTCTGCTGGCCCGCAGGAGGAGGGGCTACCAGGGTCAGATCCACCACAGGGGGGGAGGTCTCCATCTCCACAGAGGCTGGCTGCAGGGAGGGAATCCAGGTTATAGGGATATCAGTGGGAGAGCGAGACACTTATTTGTTGTTCCTTCGCAGGACAGCATGGCGTTACCTGAGACAGCTGGCTGGCTTTGTACGTTGCCAGCGCCTTCAGGTACTCCTTCTTGGCTGCTTCCGTTTTCTTTTTGTAAACCTGCAGGAAACAACAAACCGTCGTTCTGGATTAGAGCTGAGCGAGAAATCGATCTAATCGATTAAGTGAATTTTTGGTTTTAGAAAATTTAACTCTTGGAAAAATCTGTTTGTTTTTTTCTTTTCTTTTCTCCTGGGATTCAAAAGGTCAGAGAGATGTTGGCGCAACCAGGGCGGCCATCTTGTTTTACAACTTCTGTTTAACTGGACTTTGAGTTCAGGTCCACAATGCAGTGGAATATTAAGGCCAGGTTACATATTATATATATATATATATATTTATATATATATATATATATTTTTCTGGTCAAATTGCGTCGATTTTTCTTTTGCTAATATGACTATGTTCTCGTAGCCTCGTTATAATTCTCCGTCATTCAACTCAGGAGCCATAGCTGACATAAAAGTAAGTTTTTGAAAACATTTTCTGTCATTTCATTTTTAAGAAAAGAAACCAGGCAAAAGAAAAAAAAAAACAAACAAAAGACTAAAATCGGATCTGGCACAATAGAAATCTGACTTTATTTCTAAGCCACATTGCCCTATTCCTGTTTCTAGACGTTAATCCTCCAGATATCAACAGAAGGCAAACGGAGCACCTGTTTCTGATCGTCCGCCAGGCTGTCCCACATGGACGCCACGATCTTTGACACCTCCCCAAAGGAGGCGTTGGGGTTCTGGCCCTTAATGGCCGACTGGGTGTCTCTGAAAAACAGAGCGTACGCCGAGACGGGCTTCTGCGGCTCGTTGGGATCCTTCTTCTTCCTTCCTTTCTTTCCTCCCGCCGCCGCTTCGGCTGCCGAGGCCAGAGCGGCGGGTTTCCCTCCGACCCGCCTGGCCGCTGCCGCCGGGGAGGCAGAGGACGGGGACGCGGGGTAGGGGGACATGTGGGACAGGACCGGGGAGGAGGAGATGGACACGGGGGAGTCCACCAGCACGCTTCTCTGTAGGAAGAGAGAAAGTGGGTCAAAAAAATGTAAAAATCAGTGAAGCAGACAGTTACAAATAAAAACAGTAATATAAATTATTAGGAATTGATGTGATAGATCCAAACAAAGCAGGACTTGAGGATGAAAAGAAAGAAAAGTTTTTAATTTTGGGGTTGGCCAATCAAAAAAAAAAAAAAGGATTCTCAATTGTTTGCAGATGATATTAATGGATCTCTAATGTAAATTTACAAAACATCGTGCTAAAAAAAAGAAAAGAAAAAGTTTTTTTTATGTTGTTGGAATTAAATTTAGGAATTATGAAAGCACAGACTTATGAGAGTGTAGTTCATTATGAGTTTTCAAAACATTGATAAGGAAATATCTGACGGCTACAGGCGTAAAAACCTTAACATGCATCTGTTTTGGATTGTTTTCTGCCATTTTATGTTTGTTAAGTGATTTTACATACAAGAGGTGATATGTTTGGGGGTTTTATAAGTTGGAATGATTTACGGAGGGGCGTTCTAGTTTAATTTGATGAGAAGGACAGGCCTAAATATAAGCCTTCTGCTTCTACTTGTACCTTTTCAGTCAAGTTGTTGAAATTGTCTCAGTGCTTTGAAGTAGGAATAGCAAATTATTTGATTAACTGAATAAAAAAACAATAAATCAAAAGGAAGACAATTTGAAGTTTGATTGGAACGTGACAACGTTTACAATCCACCGCATATAATCGTCGTTACCTTGAAGTCATCCATGTCCTCGTCCTGCAGGGAACCGACTGGAGACGAGGATATTAGCAGCGGCTCCTCTGGCGCATCCGGATGATGGCCCGGGTTACTTCCCCCGAGCTCCAGCGTCAGTTCTGACGGGTTCATGCCGGTCAGCTGGCTGCCTTCCAGGAGACCGTGACCTAATTCGCTCAGCTGAACGTCGATGGTCATGGGAGGAGAGCGGCTGAAATGTGAGCCGCTGGAGTTCCCCATCTCCTGAAGAGAAAATAAAGAGAGAAAGAAAAATCCAGGTTTCAAACAGCATTCAGATTTGACTGATTGATTGACTGACTGATCCCAGAACTCACCAGGGCAGAGGAGCTGAGAAGGGCTCCCCCTCCAGCTTGACCCATTGTCCCGAGGTTCAGCCTCTCCAGACCTTGAGACCCAAAGGTGGAGGCGAACGACGGATCATTGGCTTCCACCACCAGGTTGCTCACCAGGCTCCTGGAGCTGGAAGACCCGCTGGTGTCGTCTGAGCCGTCGGTCAGGTCAAAGTGGGACACTGCCTCGCTGATGCTGAGAGCCTGGTCTGGATCCAGGGATATCGGTGGGATCTCGAACACCTCATCCCCGAGACTAGGAGTGTGAAATGTCTGCTGCATCTGGAAAAACAAAAACCACACACACACAGAGAGAGAGAGAGAGAGAGAGAGAAAGAGAGAGAGAGAGAATGGGTTAAAAACACCACTAGAAATTAGATGGTTCATCAATGAAGTGACTCGCTAACCTCTGCTGATAGGAAATGATGCCCAGCTCCACTAATGGTTAGATAGCTGTCGCTGCCTTCAGAAAACTGCAACAGATAAATAAATAAAATTTAACTAACTACAGTACAACAGAGACGGTTTATAACCAGGCATCCTCGGATGTAACGTTACCTTGTTCTCCTCAGAGTATCCGCCGTATGGCTGGGTGTCCATAAACTCCGTGTCAACATTTGCAGGACAGTCATCCGCCAGCTCAGAGTAAAACTTGAGATCCATTTAGACTTGTTTCTCGAGTCCAACTATCACACTTTTTTAGAAGCTATTCCTCTATTCAGCTCACAAACTGGGGCTAACATCTGTATCAATAGTCGCTAGCAGCTAGCTAGCTAACTAGCATCCAACAGACGGTTAGCATGCTGCTACAGCCGGACACATATTAAAATAACTTAAATGAGATAATATTTGTGTGATTTATAGTTAACAACAGCTACATAAAGTCCGTTTTGATCATTAAATTTAACGTGTTGGTCTTTTTACAGCCTAAAGTTGACAAGCGACCCTAAACAAGTATGTTCGTCGGTGTAATACTACTAGCGCCCTCTAGGGGATGGAGGTAGAAGCTGGTGCTGCGTTAGTGGACTTTCGTAAAAATGAGATACGGTTAACTTTGTTCACTCGGAGCCATAATTTATTAGCGAAGAAACGGGGAGGTTTAAAGCTTCTTTTCTCGCTTTTTAATAGAATTAAATAAAATGAATAATTTAGGACATGTTTCACAAGTTCCTGGCCAGCGAAAATGTAATGTCTGTTTTTGGTTTTCACAACTGTTGCCTGTATGATGTGTTTATGATGGGTTTTTTTAATGTTTGCTCGATGTAAATAAAGCACTTCGTGTTGCTGAAATGTGCTACACAAATAAACTTGAGTGATTGATTGAAAAAAGAAAGTAAACGAGAAAGCCAATACTTTTTAAAACTTTGTTCGGGTTTTTGCTTACCCAGCCTTTAAATTATTCTCTGTGAATTATTCAGGCACAAAATACAATAAGCTGAAAACAGGAACTGGACATAATGAATAAAAAGCAGTTGAGAAAGAACAACTTTGCTAGTATTAGAATTTTAAGAAATTATAACTGGTTAGATGCTTAAAAAACAAAACAAAAATCTTATCTTTTTGCAGCTTTGTTTTTAAGTTACATCTTGTAAGCATTTTTGCTCATTTTTCCCTTAATATGGTCATATGGTTGCTCCTGCAGCATAAATAATATTTGCATCCACTAATCTCATCCTCAATTCTTTGACTTTGGAGAACACCCCCTATCGTAATAAAATAATAGAAAACCTTTTGTGATGAATTAGAACAAAGACTTGGTACCAGGTTTTCTCATCCAACATCGGTGTCCGACCTCTCAAAAGCCCTTCTGGAAGAATAGTAAAAAATACGCATAAAACACTCCTTACCTTGAGGCGACCTTTCCAGAATTGAAGCTTGTATAGCAGCAAGGATTGTGTTAATTTATGGAGTAAGAACTGGATATGTGAAGAGTGTGTGAAGGGAAATTAACCAATACTTTCGGCAATTTAGTTTCCCTTTTTTCATCCTTCCTGTGGTGTATATTTTAAAATATCCTAGTTTAGTGTGATGGACTTTTAACCTTCTAATAAAACTTTTACTAATTTATTAATTTCCTTACTTGGCAACTTAATCTTTTTATATACCTTTAATTCCACATCATCACCTTCCTAAAATAATAGTTTAGGTCATTTTTTTAATACCAAATCTTTCGCCAAAAAAGAGGTAGGGATTTTTTTTTTGTTGCCAAAAATCACATTTGGCAAAAAATTACTTGGGAGCCATTATTTTAGGAAGGTGACAATTTGTTTTTTACTTTATGGTTGTTTTATGTTTAGGTTTCGACTTTATCTTGTGATTGAGATGTTCTACAAAAAAAAAAAAAAAGATGAGCAGAGCTGGAAATTAAAGGTTTGTCAGTTGCTGCTTCACAGAATAAAAACAAAAAGAAAATAGATGCAAGTAGTTTTGGTATATTAACTTTCCACATTAAAATGATCAAATAAATAATCATCTGGTTTAAATAGAGAGTTGTTCCAATGTGTTGAATTTATTGTATCCAGTTGACGTTCTCCTTTCCGCTCAGGTCGTGTCAAAAAGACGACGCACACAGGAGGGTTTTCTTTCACTGTAGATTGCTGTTATTCATATCACAGATACAGTCAGATCATAAAACAAGAATAATACCTCACAGCCGTCATCTTTGCACCATAGTACACAACTGACGAGCTCTACATTATACAATACACCCATTCTCCTCACACTGCTTCAGTAACTAATAACGCCATTTTCCTCTCTCCCTCCCTCCCCACAACCCCTCCCCACAGAGTGAAAACACTAACAGTATATCCACACACTGGACCCCCCACACCCCCAATCTGGCCCCCCAAATTAGTTCACAGGCTCCTCTGGAAAGGAGTTCTGCTCAGTAAATGTATCCAGTTTCATGTAGCGTTCGAGGACCAGGTTTTTTTCTTCCTTTTTTAAAGATATGAAAAGTGTGTCTATACAGCGAGGGTCCCCATTTGGTCACGTTTGGGAATGTGACGGGAATTCATGGGTTCGGATGGAAGAGAAGGAAATAAAAACGACGAGAGAGACGCCACGAGGAAGATCGAGAGGAGCTTGGTGCAGCATGACCGCGATAGGAAAAAAAACAAACTGATGGATGCACACTTTGCTCCTTACACAGAACTAATCCTAAATAAAACAAAAGAATAAAGGTAGCAAAAAAAAAAAAAAAAGAAAAATTAATTTGTTACATGTTGGTAAAAAAAAAAAAAGAAAAAAAGAGAGAGATCTCGGAATAGCATGATTTCATTTTGAATGGTGGGGGCGCGAGAGACGAGTCAGTTCAGTCAGTCGTCTGAGCTTGATGAAGAGTCAGAGTCCTTCTGCGCCATGATGACGTCATCCAGCAGCGCCTCTTGATCCGAGCTGTCGTAGTCGCCTTGGGAGAGGCTGTCACCGCCCTCCATTTTGATGTCAAAGTCCGGGCTAGTGAGGAAGTGGTGGGACGTCTCCAGGTCCTCCTCGTCCATCATGTAGGCTCCGTCCGAAACCAGAGTCTCTTCTTCTACGCCGTCCACGGTGGGGTCTTCGGGCGTGGGCTCGGGAGTGTGGTAATGGTGATGGTGGTGGTGGTGGTGGTGGTGACGCCGCCGGTGGCTTTTCTTCGGGATCTCGGAGTGCTCCGTCAGCAGGCGGTGGAAGAGGGACTCAGGCAGCAAACCCTGCAGGAGGAAGAATAAAAATGAAAACATCTGTCTAAGCTATAAAGAGGCTAACAAAAAACCCCAAACGACTGTTAAAGGTAATTCTTTACAGCATGAAGAATAAAATACTTAGCGTACTGATTTTTGAACTGTCTCAGACCACTCGGGTGCAACGGCGATATTAGGATTCTCTTCCAGATACTCCTTCAGATCCTGCAGCATCGGACAGAAAGCAGCTCCAACCTACAGAGAAATGTTGGAATGTCAGCTGGTTCAGCTCCGACACGACTCCACATAAAACCTCCAGACTTTTCCAGAGTTTCTAGTCTTAAGTGTCATTTTTAAATGGAAAACACTGAAGTTCATCAGATGTTGATGACAGATGTTTCTATGATGAACAGGATTTACATCTAGAACCTTGGAGTTAAGGAAGAACAAATGAAGGGAACTAATGACACAAGAAAGGAATGATGGAAAGAAAGAAAAAACAAAAAGAAGATAAAAAGACAAAACAGACAGGAAGACAAAAGACAGAAAAGAGAAAAAACAGCCAAAAAATTTGACATAAAGAAAGACAGAAATACAAGAACAAAAAAATAACTAGATAAAAAGACAAACTGAAAGAAAGACAGAAATAAAAAAAGAGAGAAAAATAAACAAGAGGGTAAAAAGGAAACGAAAATGACAACGGAAGAGAAAAGAGAAACATGGGAAGAAAAAGACAGACAAACAGAACAAAATGGAAAGTCAAAGGAAAAGACAAAAAAACAAGAAAAAGAAAGAAAAAGACAAAATGACAGACAAGAAAACAAAAGATAAAAAAAGAGAAAAAGTCATAAAGACCAAAAAGAAAGACAAAGAATGAAACAAAGAGATGCAAAGAAAAATGACAGAATGAAGGAAGAAGGGGTCAAAGGGACAAAAAGGAACATAGAGGGAAGAAGAAAACGGCGTCACCTTCTTTCCCGTCAGCATGTTGATGACCTTGACCTTTTCAGTGCCTGTAAGGGGTTTATTCGCTCGCCTCCTCCTCTTCCTCTTACTCCTGTTCACCAGCAGCTGGTTCACAAAACAAAACTGAATTATCACCCTGGAAGTGTTGAAATACACGCCTGAAGCCCGGGTTACCATACAAAACAACACAATTTCGATTCTTAATGTTAAACAGCCAGGACTTTACCTCCAACATGTCTCCTTCCACCTCATAATCTGGATTCTCTTTCAACCACGTGGGGGGGTCCCTTCGTCGAGGAGCACGCTCCAGTGGGTCATGGAGGCCGTCTAACTCCGATAGCTGAAAGAGATGTTACAGGTTGGTCAGCTTGGTGTTTGCTTTAAGGACGCTCAGTTAAAATGTGAATCTAAGTTGGAGTGTTTTCACAGCTCATAGTCCGGTAGACTCGGCTACTGCAAAATTTGTTACATTTTCAGCTGCTGCGGTTCACTTTCACACTGCACTGAGCCAAACAAAAAAAACATCTTTGAAAAACCGGTTCACCTCCTTGTCTGGGGTGGCGCTGCACCAAGAACCACTGAAGGAAACAACATGAAAATCTCAGAAGAAGACATGAGCGCAACTTGCTTCTTCACAAAATGTAAAATAAATAAATGCTAGAGCAGTGGTTGTAAGACTTCTCATTTGTCTTTGTTGGAAGACGACGAGATTTTGTCCACTAGCGTTAGACGCATGTTTGTTTTGGTTGCGTTTACCCAGAATGCCCTATGCTATCATAAACTTCCTGGTTTTGGCGCAGACTCCGCTCAGTTTGCATTCACATATGCATTCAAACCACACCAGAGTTCACTTCCCTAACACTGAGACCCAGGCTTTTAGGTGGACCAGAATCAATTTCTTGGTACGCATCAGAGTTCGATTCACACCTCTGACAAACGGACTGGATTTTCTATAAAAACTGACTGGAATTTGATTAAATTGGACTAACCAAGGTTGGTATGAATGCACCTTAAGAGCTTGTAACAGCATACTGCTAAATAAAAAAAAACCCCAGACCAACAGAACAGGAGAATAAACCATGAGGTCATACCTCTTGGTCTTTGCGTTTCTTGCGCCCGCTGCTCTCTCCCCCTGACCCGTTGGGCAGCAGAGCCTGCTTGGAGAACGTCAGCTTCAGACCCTCCTCCTAAAAGGATGACAGAGTCAAAGTTATGGATCCAAGTCGGTACCACCATGAGGAAAGAAGCGGATCGCCAACACCAGGCTAGTCTTCCCGTATGACGTCACCTTGAGGAGTTTTACGGTGAACTCTCCGTCCTCTCCCTCCGCCCCGATGCCGGTCGGTGCGCTGCTGGGTTTCCGGATGACCCGGGTGTACGCCATGTCCTCGCTTACCAGCTCGGAGCTCGGGTTGAGCTGGGCTTCGGGGATGTAGCGCCGCCCCGAGGGCCACTGACCCGACAGCACCAGGTGACACAAGTTGTCCAGGCGGTTGATCAGCACGCGGTCCTGAAACAGAAAACAGAACGTACGGCGTTAGTTTGAAGAAGCTATTAGTAGATTTTTGGTCTGCTGTAAATATTTTTTTAGGTACCTTAGGCCAGTCGACTCTGATTGGCTCAGGTGGAAGTATGCTGTCTTGAGATGGAGTCATGGAGAGCAGACTGTTTTCTTCATCCACGTCTCTTACCTTCATGCCCCCTAAAAGTGAGAACAGTGTGAATGTGAAGTCTTTGGTTCTACTTCCTGTTGTTTTTATTTTATTCCATCTGTGGACTTACCTCCCGCTACTTCCTCGTCACTGTCTCCGCTGTCGTCGCTGCTACCGGATCGCTCTGAGGATGATGAGCCCGAGTCGGAGTCTGAATCCGAATCGGACCCTCCTTCGCCTTTCCTTCCAATTTTTTCTGTTCTTTCCCTGCTGTTTTTGAAGCTCCAGTCTGGACCCTGTGCTTTGCCGCCATGGTGACTCAAGGGGGTGCTCTGCAGGTCGCTACCGATTCTCCCTCCAAACAGTAGGGCGGTCTCGTCGGCCCCCTCCCCCTTCGCTCCAGGTAAGTCCATCTCAGACTTGGGCTGGCTAAGCGTCATGATGGGCGGAGGAGGAGGAGGTGGAGGTGGCGGCAAAGCCTGCTGGTTCTGGATGAACTCGTCGCGAGCGGAGTTGAAGGTGAACTGCGGGTCGGAGAAGATGGAGAGCTCGGTGCGGCTGACGCCGTGGAGCGAGGCGCCGAGCATCAGCTGCTGGTCGTGGTCCGGCATGCTCCACCAGGCAGGCAGCTCGGAGCTGCGCGGCGCCAGGAGGAGGCGCTCCTCCAGGGAGGGGTGGGGCAGGACGCGCTCGCGGAGGCGCCGCAGGAGGCTGATGCGGTACAGCGTGCGGGAGGCACGTTCCTCTGTGATGGGAGCCACAGTCTGAGTCAGCTCTGACGGCTCTGCGGACAAAAGCAGGTATTCTGTTATTGCAGAACAAACTATTCATTGTAGTGAAAACTAGAAATCCACCAATCATTTCCCCTGATAATTATCAAACAGCAATAATAGATTTTTTTTATTCCTTGGATGCCTTCAACTTTGAGTGCGTTGACTCCAGCACTGTTTAGTCCGCTTTAACAAACTCTAGTTTACTTGCGTGGACCGTTCGGTTTGTTTGGGGGAACGTGCAATCGAACTCAAAAATGCAAACTCTGGTCCACCTACAAACCTAGGTCTCAGTTCAGTTGAAGTGAACACTGGTGCGGTCTGAATACCAGTGGATCAGAGAGTGCTCCGAAAGCAGGAAGTGAACTATAGCGCAGTGCAGTCTGGGTAAATGGAACCAAAACAAATGCACAAGCCCAGCTTTAGCGGGAGACGTTGATAGTAATCTTTTACCAGAACAAAAGTAAAACCTTACAACTGCTAAAATCTGATGCTACTCAATTTTTGTTTACATTGCCAGTAGAAGGAAGCGCCGCTCAGTATCGTCTTCAGAAGATTTTGTTTAGTTTCCTTCAGTAGTCCTTGGTGCAGCGCCACCAGATGTGAAAACGCTCTAAAATAGATCCAACATTTTGGATCTATAAAATGCCACCATTTTAAGTAGATAAAAATCAGATAAATGAGGATCGTCTTGAAATTTACTTTTGTTAGAACAAAATCAAGCCAAGTTGGTGAATCTCGAATGAAAAACAACATTCACACTGTAAAGCAATGAAATAAAAAACCTCAAAATAAACAGCAACTACCTTCACCACGGCCTTGGGGGAGGTGGCACACTCTCCGGCACATCGCGACGAATGAACGGAAGTATCGACTGAGGCTCTCATCGGTTTTTTTATCCAGACGGGCAAAAGTTCGGAAACGCGTCCAATCAAACTCCGCGTCCCCCTCCTCTGAGACACCCGGCTCCTTCTTGATCTTCTCCACTCCAAACGTGGAGACCACGCGGTAGAAGTCGCTCTCTTCTCTCCGCGTCCACCTGTAGAGAAGGCGTGAAAAGACGCTTTTTGGAAAAAAAAAAACACACTCTAAACTAAACCAGTCGTTCCAGAATGAAAACATAATTGTTAAGTAAATAATCAACGGTTTACCGTTGCTGTCGTTCCTGCCGTGCGATTTCCTTCAGTTTGCTGGCCTGTTCGCAGCGCCTCCGCCGGCGATCCCCTTTGGCCTCGGCTTCGATCTTCAGCTGCTCCTGTCTGTAGCTGCGTTGGTACGCCGTGATCAGCCGCCTCAACCGCGCTGTCAGCGAAGAGCTCGAAGGCCACTCGCACACGCCGCTCTGGACGGCTGTGCTTTCCGTGACCATCGGTACCGGCTTGTCCTCCACCGAGATCTCATCATCCACGTTCATAGAGTCAGGCTGCAAGGAAACGTCGAGCGAAGACTGATGAGTGAACCGTTGAGCTGGTCTAGAATGGCGCTACAAAACTCCAAAGTTGTTGCTGCGATCGGTACCTCATCAAAAAGATCTTTGGAGAGTCTGGATGCTGGCTTGAACTCTGGATCCTCTGAGAACTTGTCAAAGTCGGCACTGCACGTAACAAACGCAACACGATCCAGAAAAAGAGAAAAATGGGTGTTGAGAAAAGGAGCTTCGAGTTTTTGAAATACGAAACTCCAAACAAAGCACACTCTAAAGATTACTGGACAAAAGAATGAATTAAAAGAATTAAACGAAAAGAATGAACTAAAAATTGAATAGGTTAAAGAATGACTGGCTGGTTGATGTATTATTTTTATGTATTCTTAATCTAAAGACCCGTACACTAATCATAGCAGCTTAAAAATCTGTTTTCTTTCTTTATTTTGACAAAGAAACAAGGACATTTTGGAAAACAAACATTTATTCGAACCGAAAATACAAATTAAAATCCCTCATTTTCGACAAACTGCAAATCATCCAGTAAATGCTGTGAACTACAGCTAACGTCAATGTGACGACACCAGGCAGGGTATTTAAGGACTAATTTAACGTTCAAATTAAGTGAAGCTCACAATATCTTCTATTGCTTTTTATTGTGGGAAAGATTTCAGAAAAATACTATTTTATTGAGAGAAAAAAAAACTGACTATATGAAACAAATACCTATGTATAAGGTGTCAGTGTCCGTCTCCTTTGGGTTCATTGCAACAACAGACAATGATTGTGAGTTATACAAATCAATTTATATCTACCACAATCCAAGCAGTTCTTCCCAATATGAATATTGAGTACTGGTGTTATGAAAAAAAAAAAAACACAACTTACTCATCTCCAAGCTCGGCGTCCCCAGTGTGCTGCTCAGCATCGATGGCCTTGTCGTCTGGCCGACCGACTCTCTCCACGAAGCAGAGGCAGGGATCGGCCCGCATGGTAGTGTACATCTCATAACCTGGAAACAGGGATAAAAACCAAGGCTGTTCAACTGAGAAAAAAAACATATTGGATAGAGTGCAAGTTCCTCATATGTGAAAAGTGGAGCGGCTCATCAGAGCACCAAGGCACAAAATAAACTTTTTAAGGCCACCTTGAATGATAATAAGGCCAAAAATACCTAGAAATATAGAGAATGGTTAGTGGAACTTGCTGCATTACAATCACGACTAGCATAAACAGTGAACCCGGTTTCATGCTTCTAACACTGCATGTAGTTACAGCCAAACTTTTGCTCAACAGGAAGACCCCATGAGAAAAAAAACCTACATTACTTTATTTCTTTCTTTTTTAAATGAATTTAACGCAATGTAAGGCATTCATTTTAGACACACAATTTTAAGACTTTTTAAGGATGCCCAGATGTCCTGAACCTGGACGCAAAAAGCAGAACGGCTTCAGCCGGACCTACCATGTTTGAAGACGCCAGCGAGCAGAGAGCGGTCTGCATCAGAGTCCCACCAACCTGCAGGCACCTCTTGCTGCTCCATCTCCGGCATCCAGATGTCGACATCCCTGAAAAACCATTCAACCCGTTTCGTAAGCTGGATCTCAGTGAACTCTAGTGATGAAGTTTGCTTGAACTTCACTACATTTGTTACCTAATGTCAGCCCCCTTCAGGACAGACTCTGCATGTTCACCTATGACCTCCTGCTTCAGGTAGTAGAGCATACGGACCCTGAGCAACACTCTGGGAAACGAGAGGGGAGGAGTTAATGTTCTACCAGGACAAATTTGCATAGGCAGTGCTTTGGTGTATTTATAACCCTCGACTTATCTGTTGTCACCGCACAACCACAAACTTTATGGGATTTAATTTAAAGAGCAAACACAAAATGGATGGTGCATATCTATAAAGCGTAGAACTGGGCAATAACGTATAACCATAAAATTTCAGATTTTTTTAACACCAAATTCTATAAGATGGTAGTTCTTGAGTGTGTCAACGTCACTCTGGAAACACAAGAAGTGCATTGCTGAAGAAAAAATAAATAAATAAATTATTTTCCAAAAATTAAATCGTCAAATACAAAGAATTTGATTAATCCATAAAACTTATTATTTGCCCAGTCCTAGTAAAACAGAAGGAAAATTATAAATGGCTTCCAAAAGCAAAAATATTTAAAGTCCAAGTTTCAGATTTTCATGTGTAGATAACTTTAAAAGTTTTTCATTCTTTTCCTTTCACTTCACAATTGCGCACCGAGCTTGTGTTGCTCTACCACATAAATAGTTTGTGGGTGTAATGTCATCCAAATGTGACTAAGTTCAAGGGGTGTGAATACTTTTGCAAGGCATTGTAACGTGAATTTAGTTCTGGGAAAGTTTCACCAACTTGTTGCACTGGTGCTTCAGGTGTTTGCGGTAGCTGTCGTCGAGCAGCAGGGTGTCGGGGTTGTACTTGCGGATCCACTCCACCTTCTGAACATCGAACGTGCTCTGAGCTTTGACCCTCTTACCTTTCCTGCCTCTTGGAACAGGGATAGAAAGGCCTAAAGCAGGAAAATTAAATGTAAGTAGAAATATTTTGTGTGGGAAAACGTTATTTAAATTTATTTTTACATATTGATATACATGTACGTGCAGCTTCCTACCAGAGTGGTTTAGTAGTGTTTGGGGTTCTCGGCCATTCTCCGGTGGCGTTATGAGCTCCCAGATGAAACTCTTTATGTTCTCGTCGCCACGATAGTGCATTAGACAAAACACCAGAATGACACGGCAGATGGTTTCTACGTCACGTTCGCTCAGACGTCGCTTACATCTGGCGTGGGCCAAGATGTCCCTCCAGCGGCCCCATCTAAACCGGTCAAAAAAGGTGTAAAATAAAAACAAAAAACGATGTGAAAACACAAACAAAATTTGATAAAGTCATGGTGCGCCTTAAATATTTTTATACCCATAGACAAGGAGGTGTTTCTCCACCCGGAAACAGTCGGTACGGCCGTAACCTCCCCCGCTGTGGCGGTCTGAGCGGCGAGAAGACCTGGAGTGTCTTGAATTGGCAGGCGGATACTCGTCGTCGCTGTCCAAATCCGACAGGTCTCCTCCTTCGCCTCGCAAACTGGAGTACTGGCGCGTCTGCTTCCGGATCCTGGGAGTGTCGATCACAAGTGTGTTCTGTGCAAGAAACGACAAACTTAGATATTCCGTGCAATACAAAGTTAATACATTTATCAACCCTATTCAAACAAATGTAGGCCGAGATTTGAATCCAGGAACAGGGAGGGCTTCTGCAGGTTTGACCAATTCAGATTTAAGACTTTTTAAGACCACAATGAAAGGAATTTAAGACCTGCGTCACAACAGAAATGTACAAATTTCATCCAGTCAACTGGGAATACATTTTCATTAAGCCATACAAGATGGGGAAAAAAGCTAGATAGCTAGCTAGTATGTTAGCAGTGAGTTAGCGGTAGCCTCAACCGTCATGAGTTGCATAATGCAATGATGAGTGCGACTCAAACTTTTGCCTGACAGAAAATACATTTAATTTACGAGATTGTCCTGTAAAGAAAAATTTTAAGACATGCGATTAATACATTAAAGGCCAACTTAATTTTTAAAATCAATTCAAGACATTTTACGCCCTTAATTTTAGATACATGAATTTAAGGCTTTTTAAGGAGGCGCAGACACCCAGCAGGAACAACATTGCTAACCACTGCACCAACATGCAGTGTCATTTCTATTTCTATTCTGAAATATAAATGATTATTATCCAATTACAACATGGTAGCCAGAAAAATATTCTGAATGATTTTCCCAGATCTTCTTATACGTTCTAAAAAACGTTTTCACACAGATTAAAGTTTTACAAAACCTGCACATTTAAAACTGGCTTAAAAAAAATTGACCAGAACACGTCTACTGCGTTTACCTTCTGATTAATGGAATCCATGTCGATGTCGGCTTTCTTGGCCCACTTCTGCCAGAACTCGGGGTCGTCCAGGGCGATGTCGGTGCGGTTCTCAGATGCAACGAAGCTGGCTTTAGAGAACGTGGAACCTTTGCCTTCGCTCTCGATAGTAATTGTGGTGGCTCGCCGCTGAAGGATCTGGTCGATGTCTTCCTCGCAGAACCGACTGCCTTCGTCGTTTTCATCCATGATGGCGGCGTAAGCTCCTTTCCTCAAAAGGTCCTCGATTTCCTTCTTGGAGAACTGCTGGAGCTGTCATACGAGACGTAAAGGCATTTACAAAGCTGACACAAATGGGATGAGAGATTTTTTTCAGCTTGAACTCGGGTGCTACGAGTTTCTCCTTACCCCGTTGACGTTGCTGTCCTTGTTGCCGCTCATGCTTTGTAGAACAGCACGGTCCAGACCGAGTTTCAGACTCGCTTTGTCCAGCATTTCCCTCTCATAGGAATTCCTGGTGATGAGGCGGTAGACCTTGACTGCCTTCGACTGGCCAATACGATGGCATCTTGCTTGGGCCTGGATAGAAGAGACGCAGAACGGTTGTCGCCAGAACTCGGAGTAGCTATCACCACAAAACACAACCATGGCAGAACGACATACCTGCAGGTCGTTTTGAGGGTTCCAGTCAGAGTCGAATATGACACAGGTGTCAGCGGCGGTCAGGTTAATACCCAGACCGCCAGCACGAGTACAAAGGAGGAAGACGAAGCGATCCGAATCCGGCTTGCTGAACCGATCGATGGCTGCCTGTCGCAGGTTCCCACGAACTCTTCCATCAATTCTCTCGTAAAGGTATCTGCGTAAAGGAGGGAACTTAATGAAACTTGGACACAAATGGCTGATGCAAACAATTCAATTACTTTTTAAAATAAGAAAATAAACACTTTATTGCCTAAAATGCAATACCACAGCATTCCTTTAATGTACGCTTGATCACTGTTTTGATAGTGATGTTTCTAATATCAATATTAGATTAATTTAATATTAGTACAATGTAGCAAAATTTTATTAATCTGAATTTATTTTACAGAATTTAAACCAGGTTTAGTTATAACTCTGCCTCATATTTATTGCAAACATGTATATGTTTTTTTGTACTGTTTTGACTTACTGCAGTTAGTATGTTGTTCTTTCATCAAGTGATCTTTTTTTAGTCTTCAATCCAATCAACAATATATTTATATTTCCTCATTAGTTTTCAATTATCTCAATCAATTTAGAATCTATTGACCATTTTTTGGATAACTGGTTAACAATTGGATAGCAAAAGGTGCCTTTTTACAGAATCCAATAAAATTATGGTTCTGGACAGAACATATTTAAAGACAAAGCATATATATAAATATTTTTACATCTTAAATGAAAATTGTAATGTATTTTTGTACAGTTTTGACATAATCACTGCCCTCAGATTGTTGTTCTTTAAAAAAAAGAAGCTTTTTTTTGACTGTATACTCCAGTTAACACTATTAATCGATTACTAAATTAGTTGACAATTATCTCAATAATCAATTAATCATGACGAATCAGATTAATGGTTTCAGCTCTAATTGAAAGTTTGTGGAAATTGCTTAAAATATCCACAAAAAAACCCCTATTGATGGCTACAAAATACATGCTTTACCTGAGTATGTATATATTACCTTGATAGTGTGTGATTTAGTGAAATTTTCAACACAAGCACAAAAAAATATTTACAAGTTGAATAACAAAAGCATACCTCTTGTTGATGAGGTAGTCCTCTAGAATGTCTAAGCAGCGCACCATCTGGGAGAAGATGAGGACTTTGTGGCCGCCGGCCTTGAGCCGAGGCAGCAGTTTATCAAGTAGCACCAGTTTGCCGGCGGACCGAATTAGGGCCTGCAAATGAAAGTCCGGGGCCAGGGGGTCGTACTTCTCCCGCAACTCCGCCACGATCTTCTCTTCAGCACCTGAAGAGGACACCGGGTCTCAGTAAAAAATAAAATGTAGTCGACAAAAGATGTCGTTAAAGGTGACGGCGCAGTACCATTAATGAGGTAGGGGTGGTTGCAGCACTTTCGGAGCTCCATCATCGTGTTGAGCAGATTGGGGACGTTGCTGTTACTGTTGGCTCCTAAACTCAGGAAGCTGAAGTTCCTCTCCAGAATGGCCCGGTAGTACTTCTTCTGGATATCAGTCAACTCAACCTGGGAGGAAACAGGGTTTCTGTTGTTTAATTCCCCAGTTGTCTTTAACGAAAGCAACCACCTCAACATTCTTTGGAGTGGCTTTGATGCTCTGTTTGTATAGTTAGGGTCATTTTACAGACTCCTAAAAGTTTGTGATATTGTTTTATAATCCAATACTTCTTGCACTGGATTTTATATTTTAAGGAGCACCTGAATAAAGATGTCTGCCCCCGTCGCTTTCACACTTATAAATATTTTCTAAAACTATGAATCCTTTTGCTTCTGCTATGTAATCAGGCTTTACTTTGTGTTTATTTGTTATTTAAAATTTAAATCAAAAACACACATGGACACTATTAAAAACAGAGTCCGCGATGAAAAAAAACAGAACTTAAACTGGATAAAACAAAAGAATTATTAAAAGAGTAGCTCCCAAACAAAGTGTTTTTATTTTATTTTACTTTATAAAGTGTTGAACGTGAATTGTTCATGTATGCTTTATATGTAAGTGAATGTGAAAAATGTCAATACAAAATAACAAATCCTAATCAAATTTATTAAAGTGTGTAGTTCTAAAATTGTGAAAAGGAAATTTATCTGGCATTATGCAATTAAAACTTAATTGAAAAATGTTTCTAAATAGTTTGATGGACAATGGTAATAATAATAATAAAAAAAGCTGACCTCAATAATGGTCTCCTGCTTGGGTGCCAAGTTCTTCTCCACATCTTCTTTGAGTCTCCGCAACATCATAGGTTTTAAAATGGACTGGAGTTTCTGAACCTATTAAAAAGATAGTTTGGCAAAATTGCAATCAGTTGCATGTAGAGTTTCAGACAAAGTGGCAGCGAATTGCCCGATTTATGCGTTTCCCACCTGCTCCTCAGTTTTGAGGTCTCCAAACTCTCGGAGGAATTCGATTTCAGACGGGAACTGAGTTGGCTCCAGGAAGTGAAGGAGGCTGAAAAGCTCCTCCACGGTGTTCTGAAGAGGCGTGCCGGTCAACAGCACTTTGTGTTCCTGAGGGAATCCATTAAAACGTTAAGCTGAAGGAAGAAAAAAACAACGCATATTTCATCTTCTTGATTCTCACCAGGTCGAGCATCTTCAAACTGTCCAACAGTTTGCAATTTCGGTTTTTTAGCCGGTGAGCCTCATCGATGATGACGCAGCGCCACGAGATCTCCCTCAGCTCGGGGCAGTCCGAGAGAATCATCTCGAAGGTCGTGATGAGGGCGTCAAACTTGTACGCACCTGGAATTAAATGTCCCTGGAAACAAAAACAGAGTTTTAGTTTAATTAAGGATGTTCCACACTTATACTGAGAGCCAAGTGGTATGGCTTAAAAGTAAAAATAAAATTCTGTTTTTCTGATTTTGATTGCTTTTTTTTGCTTGCTTTCTTTTCTAAAAAAAAAATTGCAGAAAATATTTTCAAAAACTGGAATCCCTTCTGTGAGTTGTACAATGGAGAACTAGGGCCAGGTTGCAAGAATATTTGTTTAATTACGAGACTAAAGTCGTAATATTAGGATAAATGACTGAATTTTACCTGAAAAAAAAGTTGTTTTAATGAGGAAAAAAAGTTTTTAGTTTTCAGAATCTGACGTGACGACTCAGTTTGTGAAGTCTTGTCTTCAAAATTGACTTGTCTGTGCAATCGTTTCAAAAATATTTAAGTGTTCTTTTATACAACTAAATCTAAGTCATAATATTTCACATTTTTGTTGGTATTTTTTATCTTTTACTTCTTATAAAATTATTACTATTATTACTCAGGTGACAATTCTTGTAACTAAAAAAAAAAAACAAACAAAAAAAAGACGCTTATCCGTAAAGTTGACCTTAATTCAAAGTCCAAATAAATAGAAGCTGTAGAACACATGTGTCAAACTCAAGGCCCGCGGGCCACATGTGGCCCGCTAAGTCATTTTATGTGGCCCTCTCCCCCCACCACCGTTTTACAGCCCTATTGATTGACTTAAAATAGGTTTTGAGCACGAATTGACTACAAACTACATCTCCCATAATGCCTTCAGATTCTTACCAGCTAACATTACGGCTTCTCGCCACTAGAGTGCAGCAGAGTCACCTCAAGCTGATTATTAATTTTCCCAGCGAATAAAACTGAAACACCGACAAGCTAACAAGCTAAAGAGCGAAGTCCCGTGATGTTTCAATCGAGGACTTTTACCGTCTCCTGCCCCCTGATTTGATGCCGCAGCTTCGACTCCACGCAGCTCGTGTTTTGTCCATGTTTGGAAGCACCTATCTGAGCGAACAGATTTTTCAATAATTAATTTAAACAAGACCAAGACCAGATCGCGCATTACTGACGAAAACCTGCACGCCATTTTGCGGATTTCCTCAGCACAAGAACTAAAACCGGACATGGACGAACCGACCAGGGGGAAACATTGTAGTTTGTTCTTTTAGCAAGAACAAACTAAATTTAAATAGAATGAATGTAAAACCAAAACTCAGTATACTGGAATATGCATATAGTTTATTGTTTTTGCTTGTGTTGTGTTTATTTACACAACACAATGAGGATGTGTGTGAGTTGGTGACAGGCTGAAGAGGATCAGCTTTGTGTTCAAGGACAGGCAACATCACCTAATTGTTTTGTTCTTATGTGAAATACATGTTCGTTGTGTAATAAATAACGAAAAAAGTTTTGTGAATGAAGTTGAGAGTCAATATCAAAACTTGTTTTTATTCTTTGTCTGCTTATCTTTAAAGCAGACAAAGAATAATTTTCCCAGCGAATAAAACTGAAACATCGACAAGCTAACAAGCTAAAGAGCGAAGTTTAGCTGAGCAGTTTAAAAATACTGAGCATATTTTTAAACTGAGCAGTAATTTTGCATCCATGCAAATGTAATATTTAAAACTTGAATACATAAAATCAGCCATTTAACAATATGAGGTGTTGTTTAATTTATTTTTAACATTGTATTTTCATACATTTATGCTAAGGTTGCCCAAGTCTAGTTTTCCAGACCTATCACTCTGCAACTTTAGATGCGTTCTTTCTCTAACACACCTGGATCATTGACTCATTCATAGGCCTCTATAGAACTGAGTTGCTGCTAATGAGGGAAGTCAACTTTTTGTCTGGGGTTTGTTTTAGCAGGGACACATCTAAAAGTTGCAGTCTGGAGGACTGCACTTGGGCATTCCTGATTTATACCGTCAATGTGGCCCGTTGAGGGTGGCCAATATACTGAAGTGGCCCTTGGTGAAATTGAGTTTGACACCCCTGCTGTAGAACAAGCTTGCCAAACAAAATGGCGGCTCTGGGTGCACTGATGTCACTCTGAACTATGGAAACCCAAGTAGTTCAAATCGGTGAAAACAATAAATCCAGATTTTCTCAAAATCAATTCGGTTAATCAATAAAATCCAAGTATCGCCCAGCTCCTCTGTAATCACTTAGCGTGCGTTTTTCACCTTGTCGTCTTTGCAGTACATCTCATACTGCTGGATCATCTGCCGGCTGGCGAGGCTTCCATGGTACACAATGGCGTTCATGTCGGTCCAGGTGGAGAACTCCCTCTCCCAGTTGGTGATGGTGGAGAGCGGAGCGATGACCAGGAAGGGGCCTTGTACTCCGGCGGCGTACACTTCGGACAGCAGCGTGATGGACTGGATGGTCTTCCCCAGACCCATCTCGTCTGCCAGGATGCAGTTCTGCCTGAAAGACGTCAGACACAAGGGGAGCGTAAGTAAATAAAAGATGGGAGGATTGGAGCAAAACGGTAGTAAAGATGGCAGCGACTAATACATGAATGCATTTTGATGGTTACCTGTTGTACCAGTTGAAGAGAAGCCAGTTGACTCCTTCCAGCTGATACTCTCTTAGTGTGTTGCCGTTCTTGTACTCTCGGGTTTCCTCTAACTTTTTCCATGAGCTGGCAGGAGGCCGCGCCTGAGGAGAGCAAGGAACAAGTCAATCAACTGTCCAAAATAATTACAAGAGAGATGGTTGACGAGGTAACGTCTGCATATGCACAGTTAGTAACAGTAGATCCACGGTTGCTAACTTGGCAACTTTTCAGGCAAAAAACAAAACAAAATTAAAATTCATATCGGCTGAATCAAAATTGGCAAGTCAGGGTTTTTAAAATATCAGTGATTACTGGAAAACTGTAATTGGTGGTGCACTCTTTGTGATAGGGCAAAAATAATGTTAATATAGTTTTTGATAGCAAAGCTTTTTCTAAAATTGTTTTAAAAAATTTCCACTGTAATAATTGAGCCCTTAAAGAAAACAATTTCTGAACACATTTCTATGTATTTGGAACATTTTTAACAACTTTTTACAAAGTATAATAAATATCCAACAGTAAACACTCAGACTGTTCAGTCAAACTACAAACTAAAATACACTGCATTTTAATTTAGAATATTAACACCCACATTGAAGCAAATTTCAACTCCTGCTACATAAAAGTTCACTTAATAAGCTTTAGAAAAAGGAGGAAAAGAAAATGTCTCCTTTTATAGACAATAGCAGCAATGAACAGAACCTCAAATAGTAGCTAAGCTGAATATTACATTTTTCATTAAACTGTCTCTTTTTAAATCTTTTTTTATCTTTCTGAAATTAAAGAGTAACACAATTAACATCCAACAAACAGCTGCTCTTGTAATAGATACGATTTCAACAACTGAACAAAAAAAAAATCAGGAATTATTGAATCATTTATGAATGGAGAAAAGCCTGCAGTTGATTAATAAAGTGATTTATTGGAACATTTTATCATTAATTAAAACATTCTCAACAAAAATAGAAAGTAAAATCAACTGAACAGGATTTCCTACACTGCAATCCTTTAGAGTCCCCTGTATGTATTTTCCACAACTTCCAGACAATATCTCGAATTCTCTGCTTTATCATTTATCAAAATGTTCTAATCCTTCCCAAGCATAAACATTAAGCTTGGTCTGGGTACATTTCAAATATGCTTTGAACAAAAAACGACTCACCGATCTCTTTAGGCGAGGCTGTCTGTTTTGGATTTTGCCGAACTCTTCAACTTTCCCCTCGTCGACGTCTTCCTTTAGCTCCCAAGTAGCGTCTTCATAAGGCAGAGAGCACCACTTCACCAGGTAGTAGATGACAGGCTGGAGCAAATCAGAAAATATCAACTTCCTGAAAATATGACACTTAAACTAAACAGAGAAGTAGAAGAGTCTTAGGTCTCATTTTGAACCAACTCCTCACAAGTGACCTGTCACCGACCTCGCCGTTGTCTTTGTCCACGCTGTGGGACACGTCGAGGATCCTGTCCACCTCCACGTAGTCTGGGTTAAAAGACTCCTCGTCCTGCAGAGAACCACAGTTAAAGTTCAGTTCGCCGACATCCTTCCTCTGTGGAAATGTGCGAGAATCGACCAGAAGAAGCTGACCTCCTGGAACAAATGCCTCATCTGAGCGTGTTTGGTCTTGAATCTCTTGATCTTTTGATGGATCCTCTTGTCTTTCTCCAGCTGCTCCATCGTGGCCCACTCACAGTGCAGGTATGAACTGAGAACGAGACGGGGAGGTTTCACAGCGATGCTTCACACTCGCTACAGTGAAGAATATTAACAAGACTTACTAGTTTTTGTATTTAACAAAGAACTCCTCGGCATTAGTATACTGGCCTGGGGAAACCTTAAAAAGAAGAAAACAAATTTAGGAAAGAGTCAAATCACAAAAGAAAGTGTTTCTGGTTTAAACAAACAAACAAAAAAACAAACTTCTTTCTTAGTTATCCTCATTGACAAGACTTTATCTACGATGGCGGCATCTTCCTCACTCGGATTCTCCTACAAAAAAAAAAAAGTTTTAAACAAAATCAAATCTGAAAATAGATATAAATATGTTATATGTATCAGCCATTACTGATCCAAAACAATTTCTTATTTCAACAACTCACCACAAAAAACTGCATGCTGGGCTGTCCGTTGCCATCAAGCTCCACTTCCTGTTTCAGCTGAGCTGCCGCCCCGCCGCTGATGGAGGCCACGGCGGCTGCAGTCGTGGTAACATCCACGTCTTCCTGCTCGTCCTCATCGTCCGTTATCTTAATATCCAAGTCCTCCGTGTACTTCTTCCTCTTCACCACCCGGTTGGAGCGCCTCTTCTGGCCAGAACAGGGAATTGTTAGTTAAAGAAGAGTAATGACGTGTTTGGGGGGGGAGGGGGGGGAGGCAAGACAAGAAATATCTATTTTATAAATAAGTTCTTTCATACTTTAAGATTGGGGCTGAAAGTGAAATGTAATATAAGAAGCAGTGTTTACTAATGCCTCAGTTTAAGCTTGTTTTTTAATTTTTTTATTAAATTGAAATGTTTTATTTCTCATCTGTTTTTGTCGTAAATATACTTTCACATATTTACTAGCTTAAGTAGCTACTACAAAATGGGACTGCTTTTTTATTTGATTGCTCTATTAATCATCAAAGTAACCTATAGATAGGCCTGTCGCGATAAACGATAAATTAATCGTACGATAAATTAAAACTACCGACTTTATTTTAATTATCGGCATTATCGTCTCTTCTGACCTTTTTCTCTTTCTGTTGATGACACTGAACGAAAAAAGGCTCAACTCCGGTGCTCTACACTGACTCCTCCCTTCCTCATTTGCTTAGTGTAAAGCCCAGCGCACACTGCACGATCTTAGAGCTGTCGGCCGATTGTCGGCCCATTTTCAAAACCTGAGACCAAACATTAGTCGACAGAAATCCTAGCTATAACGGTTCCACCGGGTTTGGTCCTGCCATGTGGTGTCCAACAATGGGCACAAAATAATGGCTACAAGTCCAGTGAACTAATTTTAAAACCAGGCATTAATCAATGCTTTACTACAATCTACCTGCAATGCATGTGGCTAGTGTCAGCGTAAAGTCCTGACTGAATGAAAATCATTAGAACCTATTTACGTCACATTAACGAAGAACAGCTGAAAAGTTACCAGGTTTATCAACTGCGGTAGCAATTTCGCTCCAACTCCTCCCCTTGTCATTTCTATATTCTTTGCATGTTGAATAAACATTAATGTTGTTTCCACATATCATCTCCAATGTCCGCTGGACTTGGGTTGCACTGTGTCGGCTGTTTGGGATTTCCCTCTGTAATTTCCCCTCAGAAAACATGGAGGAGAATCGAGCTTTTTGATTGGCTGCCTGTCACATTGAACAGGTGGAGTTAAAGCTCCCAGTCAGGGAAAACCCCTGATTTGGATCAGGTAACAAACCACACAATCTTAGAAAGACCAACGTGCTACGATTGCTGTAAGGGGAAAAATAGCAGCAAAAAATCGTGTAGTGTGAATTATTGCATCAGGTAGTCGATGTGCCCATTTTCTCTATTTAAATCTAATTATTACTGAAGGGCAACATAGTATACACACTTCATAATCTGCACTCTTTTGGTTGAATGCAGTATTTATTTCTACTTTGGCTTTATGTTGTTTAATTTTTTTTCAAGTGAGTTTTTTGTTAATGGAGACTAAGAATCCATTTTATTTTTGTTTTTGGTTGTTTTGTTTATTTTGTTTATCAGCTCAAGTGTTAAATGTTCTTTTGAAAATAATGTGTATCTATCTTTGCCAGGAAATCGCATGCATTATTACGTCATTTCCATTACATCAGTGTTAAAAGGTCTTCAAACAATATTATCGTTTATCGCAATAATTTTTTGAGACAATTAATCGCTGAGCAAAATTTGCTATCGTGACAGGCCTACCTATAGATTACTGGATTACAAATACAATTGTACTCTGAAGTGCTGAATCTTTGTGTCCAGGTATGTTTTTTTAAATTTTATGTCTTACCATAATCATGTCGTCCTCCAGTGCGGCAGGTGAAGGTGGGCTCAGCTCCCCATCAGAGACGTCTGAAGACGCGTTTCTCTTTCTTTTCTTTGCTCCTACAAGGGTAATAGTGCTGATGGAGTAACGTAGAGAGAAAGGTGAAACTTAGATACAAGGTAAGAGCTAACATGGTGAAGTCACTACACAGAGCAGAACACTTACTTTGCTTTAGCCTTGCTCTTGCTTTTGTTTCCAGTTCCGGGTATAACTGCGCCGCCGCTCACTGCAATCGCTCCTCCTGATATTTTCACCACTTTGCCCTTCTTGTCGGTCCCCACAATGATTTTGGGTATCGGTCCTTCAGATATGGGACTTTTCTTTTTGCTCCCCCCACCGCTGCTTTTCTTTTTAGCAGTTGAGACAACAGTCAGAGTCCCTCCCATCTCCGGGGAGGTTTGCGTAGACGGAAGCTCGTCCTGATTCAGGACTCTGGGCAGGTTCTTCTCGCCGCGTGCTTTGGCCCGAGCGATGGCCTCCGCCACTATTCGATTGGCCTTCTCCTGCTTGCAGAGGATCTCCACGCGTCGGACGGCCGCGGGCTCGCCGGGGGCCTTGGTGATGCGGATGGCCTGCGATGGAGTCGTGGTCGTAGCGGAGGGGGCTGCCGTCGACGGGTTGATGACCTTCACCACAGAGACGGTGCCGCCGGAAGATGTGGCCGAGCTTGTCTGGAGGGAGAGAAAAACAAGCAGAAGAAATTTTATTTTCTGTACGATTATGCTCTCATGCGTGCGTTTTACATCCAAGTGAGCGGCTCTACCTGCGGCTGCAGCAGCATTTTGAGAGGTACGGCAACCCGCTGTCCTCCTTGGCCCTGGGAAATCTGCAGCACCTGTGGGCTGCCGGTGCCGCCAGCCCCCGATACCAACTGGTACTGTCAACGCCAGAGAGAAAGGTTAACTATAAATGCAATAGTAGACAAAACATTTTTAAAAATCTAAAGAAACTGTTCCTACACTGGCTAGGTTTTAAAATGCAAAACTCACATCTTTTAATATTTTTAGAGCTTCAAGTAACGATTATTTTAGTGACAGATTATTCTATCGATTATTCTGATAATTAATCAAATAAAAATAAAGAAATTGGCACATTCTGCTAATTTTTCATTTAACCACTTAAGCCTTTTTTTAACAATCAATTATTTTATTGCATTAAAAGATGAAAGAATAATTAAATTAATTTTATAAATATGGAGAATAAATATTTTATTGCCTAAAATGTAATAACTTAGCATCTTTAGGATGCATCTACAGCTAAAAATAATTCTAGCATCAACATGTGAAAATCTCAGTCCTTCCTGCTTGACTTAATATACAACTATTCTATAAAAACCTACTATTTTTTGGATTAACCAGTTAATAACTGGAGAGCAAAAGGTGCCTAATTGTAGTTTGTTTGTTTTTTTTACAGAAAAACCACCGGTGCAGAATTTGATTTTGAACCCATTAAATATTGCACCCAGATATGACCTGAATGTGATACACTACAGAAACCATAAAGTAAAACCACAATCCCACTCTACTTCATATGCATTAGTCATTCTGAAAAAAAGATTTAAATTAGTCATCTTAACAGCGCTCACGCAGACACTAGCTGCAGACAGCAGGCCGGCCCCGTTGCAGATTAAACAAAACCTTCAGGGATGTGCAGAAAGTCAAGCGGAGGAAAACCAGCAGCTTCTTTCAAGACGTTACATCAACGTAACCAACGTTTGTCAATTAAGTCAATATTAAATTACTCAATTTTAAAGTCGTCCAGCTTTTGTTTCACAATGTCACTCACTAACACGGAGAAGCGGTATTCAGTTTTTAACCACCACTAATCTGGAACAAACTTCCAGAAAACTGCAAAGGTGCCGAAACACTGAGTTCCTTTGAATCAGGGCTAAAAACCCACCTGTCTAGAGTTGCCTTGGACCCCTAGTAAGTGGAAGATTAGTCAATGTATTTTAATATGCAGTATATTTGCTTGATGATGGATTTTGACAAAATGCAATGTTCATTGCTCGTTTCATTGTTGGTTAGTGCGTTACGTTTCTGTGCTGTGAAGCTCTTTGAACTGCCTTGTTGCTGAAATACAGTACAGACCAAAAGTTTGGACACAACTGTGTGTCCAAACTTTTGGTCTGTACTGTATGTTGTACAAAAACTTGACTTCACTCAAGCCTCTTTCAGACCAGGAATTAACACGCGTCCTACTAAGTCCACTAAAAACTGACATGAAAATCCATTCAGTGTATCCTGTCTGTCAGTTGAGCAACAAACAGGTCTGTTCATGTTTAATACACTTAAGCTACTGTAACATTAAAGCTGCAGTATTTAACTTTTATAAACAACATTTGTAACATATTTGTTTAATATGTTGTTTAATGTGAGACAGGTAATCGGTGAAAAAACTGAGCTCCATTTGCAGAAATGTGAGCAGCGAGTACATTAGCATGATTAACAGCGCTAAGCCCCTCCTCCTGGCTCTGATTTAGTTTCTGACAGTAGTGTATTTCTGCAGTTCTGGAATAAGGCAGATGAGCTCTATATTTGGTTGTGTGTTTTTTTTTTAACCGATTATCTGTCACAACAGCAACAGTTTTAACAAATATGTTTAAAAAAAAGCTCTTTATAAGAGGTTACTTTAACAAGCTGATATTTATCAAAAATAATATTGCTACGGTGTCATTTGAACAGGTGTTGCGTCAATTTTCTTTACTGTTTTCTTTATAAAGAGAAAGTACAACAATACCCTTTACTTTGGCAATAAGTACAGTACTGTAGTTCTATAACAATATAAATAGAAAGTGAGCAGATGCTTTCACTTTCAGATAAAGAAAATGATTCCATCACATTCTGTCATCGCATTTAGGACCATATTCTTCAGAATAGGTATTCAGTACACCTCTAAAAGTGGTCTGAAGAAATCTGTGTGATATTTATTTCTTTTTTTTTTCAGTTTTGCACTCATTAAATTAATTGTGCGCTTAAGCTAATAGTGTGCTAGCCAAGTATGCAGTTTTATTGCTGTGCAGTTTTATATGTTCAAATCTCTTCTGTGCGGATGCTAAAGCTTTGAAAGGTCACACGTTATTTATTCTCCATTTGCTGTCTCATAAAACATCTTTTAAAACTTCACAGGTGAGCTAATAAAGAGTCTGGAGTTGAAATAACTCAACTCAAATGGGTCTCAGATGAATCTGAGCTGGACCACACCAGCATCGAACTTACAGAATGAAATGAAGATGTTACAGAAAACACCAGCAGATCCATAAAGTGGCTAAATGTTATTAGCATGTGAAGTGTGCAAAATCTCAACACTGATCTGAAGTGTTACTTCCAATCAGCTCAGCCAGGATGCATGTTAATACCAGGTCTACCCACTTCAAATCTCACCTTCACTCCTCCTTGTTGATTGGGCTGCTGTTGTACTTGCAGCTGGATTGTGAGGACCTTGGGCTGCCCCCCGGCCTGACCTGCAGCCCGGGCCTGGGTCAGAGCCGCTAGCTGGCTTCCCTGGAGCACCAGTTTGCCGCTAGGGAGCTGACCCAGAACCAGCCTGGCAGGGGCCTGCGTTGGCTGCTGTTGACCTCCAGGTGCCACTTGCTGTTGAGCGGTAACGGCTGCAGAGCCGGACTGGGACGGCTGCTGGAGGACCAGGGTGATGCGCTTTGCTTCGCCACCCTAGACACAGACAGGTGAGAGGGTAGTCATTATGAGATATCCTTAGAGTGGTAAAGGGTTGCCGTCAAAATAAGTTAGTTCAGCAATCCCTCAAGGTTCCTAGAGTTTTCAAATTCGGAAAAAAATTTCAACAGTAAATCTTATCCTTAACTTTGAACTAAAAACTATTTTCTAAGTAGCCTGCAACAATTCTCAGTTTCTCAGGTGGAAACCATTAAAAAAGGAACAACTTTGAATAAAGAATCAGAATAATGAGGTAAAACAAAAACATTATTCATAAATGAATGCAAAAAGTACAAACGTACATTGATCAATTAGTACAATAAGGAGATCTAGAACCACGCTTTTTTAAACTCAACTTTCTTGCTGTTGAGTATAAAATAAAAATGAGCTGACATTAATATGTGTTGTTCTGTTCAAATGGTATTTGACACATTACGCAGGAAGGCCAAGCTATATTAATTAACTGCATTACTGTCATTCAAAAGCAACATTTGTTAACCCTGGGATTGTTCTCATACTGTTGATCTAAAAATGTGTTCAACTTAACCCGTCTTAGGAACTTTCCTTTCGCCTTTTCTCTCCCTCTACCTCAGACTGTCGTCTCTAGTTTTACTTCACTCCCGAAAGCAACGCAGCGCACAGCAGCTTCGCAGCCAGACAAGCGGGAAGCGGCAGTGTTGGTTTTTCAAAAATAAGGCAAATTTTAACGTATCACAATAAACTGATAATCTCATTTGCTTCACATTGTGTTGAGCATCTATATTAAAAATTCATTCTGAAGGTGTGGTGTCTTATTTTGTCATGCACCAAGATCAGTTCCTTGTAGAGGAAACCCTGGTATTGCTCACCTGCGTCTGGCCCTGCATGGCCGGCTGGAGCTGCACCTGACCCTGGGTCTGAGCTGCCTGGCCTTGAGGCTGGACCTGGATCTGGGCCTGGGGTTGGAGCTGGATCTGAGCGGTTTGGGGCTGAGGCTGAACCTGGACAGTAGTCTGACCTTGAGCCATCTGTGCCTGGGCTGGAATCTGCACCTGAACCGTCTGACCTTGTGTCTGCTGAGGCATGGACGTGAGCAACACCTGCTTGACCGGCCCATTGGCGGACTGCAGCAGGCGCTGCACCCCTGCGGCCCCCACCTTGACCTGGGTCTGTCCTGGGCTGGCCTGATTTAAGACCGTTCCTCCCTGCAGTATTGACATGCCGGGCTTGAACGGCGTGCCAGACAACAGACGGATGACCTTTCCACCGGCCTGACCCCCGGTTCCTGATACGGCCTGCAGCACCTGGGCCTGACCCTGGGGACCTTTGAGAATGACGATTTTCCCACCGGCTTGCTGCGTGATGGCAGCTAACTGCTGGGGCGTGAGCTGGTGAGTTATCTGAGTCAGCTGCTGCGTGGTGGCAGTGGTGGTGGTCGCCGGGGAGCTGGAAACAGTCAGAGGTGAGCTCAGCAGGACGGTGCTACTGGAAGCCCCGCTGGCGTTGCTGGCAACAGAGATGGTAGTCTGGGCCTGCATCTGTGGCACAGTGTCAACAGGGGTGGGGGCTGAGGTGATGAAGGCCGCCGCTCCAGCGTCGACGGCCTGGGCGACAGAAACAGTCTGAACGGGCGCCGCTGGCACCGGCTGCTGGGTGGGAACGTGAACGGGGGCCGGGTCCGGGATGACCGGTGCTGCTACAGGAACGCCGAGGCTGGAGCTGATGGCGAGGTCGGGAGCGGACTCCGGATTGCCCGTCGGGACGGCCTGCCCCAAAGCCAGCTTTAGAGCTTCCTCCACGGGGTCCGAGGAACCGTGAGAGAAGGAGTCGTCCGGCAGGGAGTCCAGGTTGAACAGGGGAGTGTCCTCGAAGAGGTCCATAATGGGATCTGCCATCTTTGCCCACTCCGCACAGGGAGACGGGCAGAAAGCTTAAAAGACTCCGAGATGGAAGCGATGTGGTAGTTGTTCCGATTCTTCTCAACTTTCAGGTAGACAGCTGACAAAAAAAAGACAAACAGTTTAATGGCTTACCATCAACTAGAAGCTTTAACTTCCAGAAGAGTATTGCTGAAGACAAGAATTGGGCCAGTATGAATAAATAAACCAAAATTTACAACAAAAATACATAAAACAATCTGACCCAACAAGCTTCGACTGTCAAAACAATTTATTGGTATTTTGATTTGTCATATAGACTCAAGCATTGTATATAAACAAGAAGACAACATAAACATCCAGGCGTAGTGGAGGCTTCAAGGATCGAAAGGTTTTAAGCAATATGTGGCCAAATAATAAAGTAACGACAATCTTACGGTATATTAAATTAGTTTATAGAAGTTTGAATTTACATTGAACTCTGTGTGTCATTATCTAAACCTTGTAAAATGTGTGACTAAATTCATAAAACTGAAAGACCAGATTATAAAAGTATATCCCAAGTATTCAGATAATTTTTTTTTTTTTGCATTTTGATGGGTTTGCTAAACACCTAATGTATTTTATGTCAAAGAAAAACAGTGTAATTATGTAGTGGAAGAAAAGGAACATGATTTTAGAAGACTTGTGTAAATAAATACAAGTTTGAAATATGTAACGTGCATTTGTATTAAGCCTTGTTTATACTCTGATATACATAAATAAATTAAATCCAACTGCCTTCAGAAGACGACTAGGTTGTAAAATAACTCAATTTGTGCATAATTAAAATAGATTATTGTGTTTTTTACTTCATGACCAACTGGCAAAATGCTGTGCGATCAATATACAATGCCACACATCATCTGCATTGTGAGACATGGTGGTGGAAGCATCATGCTGCTCAAACAGAAAAGCAGCTCAGAGTTGATGAGAAGCTAAATGGAGCGAAATATAGAGCTATAATAGAAGAGGAGCTGTTGGAGATAGTAGCAGAGGTTTATTATTCAAAACCTTTATAAGAAACACAATGCCTTAAAGAATCCCTGTAAGTGAGGCATTCACACACAAATGCACACCACACTTTTCAGATTTTAATTTTATAAAGATTTGTAAAATAAGATTATTGTTTTCCTTGTACTTCACAGTGATGTTCTGCGGTGTGTTGCTCTATCACAGGCTGCAACTGGACAAAGTGTGAAAAAGTCCCAGAGGAGTGGACATTTCTGAAAGGCATTGCATAAAATATAATAATAATTATTATTACTAATCCTGAAAGGTCCATAAAAGAGTGAGAACTAGTTAGGAAAAAAGTTGTTTTGGTTTTTTTTGATACATTACTGGACAAAATGAGCAGAAAACCTTTGTTGGTACAATAAGGGTAGGATAAACTCCGAAAGCATAATTAGGCAAATTCAGTGCTAGTAAATATTTAGTGAAGTTCTAAAGAAATGTTCTGAATGGGAATAGTGTGTAGTAAAGTCAAACAGGCAGGGTACGGATGCTGGACATGTAGGATGTTTTCCTCCCTGCTTCCATCGCAGTCTCTCTTATAAATCCCGTCGGCTAGCATTAGCTTCTACAGCGACCAAAATGTACCGATTACCAAAGCGTCCGAGACACCGGGAGCACAAACGGGGGTCAAAAAGACGGTTCACTGGACGTCCGTGGTTCTTAGGTCCCCTCTCTGTCATTTACTAGCAACCATTCAGTCTACCGGACTCCTTCAATCTCATCAACAAACCGGACCAAACCAAAGCAACGTGCCACAATAACCACTGCCCGACAACGTTCAGACACAGGTTAGGCCGCAATGCTGTTTCGGTTGGTCTGCGTCTAAATTTTCGGCAAAAATACCGTGAAATAACCATCCCAACCACCCCCTCGACTCTCACAGTAATAAATTCGGGGTGCTAAATTTACCTTTGCATCGACACACATGGCTTTCTCCGTCTCACAACACTGTACGATTACAGGAAACGGCCAAGGAAGAGCAGGAACTAACTTCTTGCTAGAGAGAACGCAGAAAGCGAGCCCACTCTGCAGTTGCTAAACGGTGATTGGTCGGGTTTCTCCCGGCCGGCGGAATGTGGTGATTTCATTGGCTCAGCTCACCATCACTCATTTTTACTCTTCCCCCAAGATGGGCGGGATGAGACCCCGTAGTTCGGTTGAGAGAACAATAAATGCGGCCTAGCAGGGATCATTTGACTCGGTGATCTTCATCACTGCAGTTTTACAGCTGAAGACGTCGTCAGTTAAAGCCAGCCGCTTTTAGAGTTGACCTGAGAAAACCAAATGTAATTTGATGTGCTTCAAATGACCACTCGCCCTTCAGACGTGTTTGTATTTGACGGTATAATTTTCTTTTTTTTTTTTTAGCATTTTATTGCATTTGCCATCGCTCAGGTTATCAGCCCCCATCATTTGAATGCAGATTTCCTGAGGTGTTGCTGTTGACCTTTTTTAGATCCGTAAACGCATACCACATGATTACCCATTGCATCGTGTTCTGGTTATTATTATTATATCAAATATATAAAAGCTTTCCATACTGTATCAAAATGATGTTCGCGCGTCCAGCAGCAATTCCAGTATCCAAGACGGGATTTTGGCGCCCTCTAGTGTCGTGACACTAAAACACAGCCATTTGTTAGAGTTTTGTTAATGAAAAGTAGGGGTCAGATTAATCTGAGAAGATAGTTATTTGTTCATCTCACCTTTAATGAAATTTATTGTATAGATATTTTTTTTACAAGTTTCTTTTTAATGTAATGAGATGACATTAAGTTTATAAAAAGTTTTCCTATAATGACATTTAGAAACATTATTTATGACCAAATTGCTCCTGGATTGTGATTCTTTGTTCATATGGCACAAGGCTCATAACATCATGCACTTTTTCATCTCGGGGCAGACTTTATCCAAATTTCCCTGGCAGATTTATTGGAAAAAATAATGTTACCCCTCTTAATTCCTGGTGCTCTTTTTTTGTGGAATGGAAATCTGTTGCTGGTGAGGGTTTTTTTTTAGATTCTTTGTTGCCATTCTTGACACCAAACCAGCATCAAAGTCTCAACCAAACTGTATGTGCACAAAAAAAAGGGGGGGAAAAGTCAAATACATTCTTTCTGCTGTCTTTGAGCAGAAACAACAGTGTGTCTGCACTGGTGGCAACAATCCTTAATTGGCTGATTTTGGGCGCAATCTTACTAATAGCAGTTTTCTTATATGTGAAACCTGTTCAAGGAGGAACAAATTCATGCACCAAACCCCTTGAAAGCAACCATTCTGCTCCATTTAATCAATAAGATAGATGTCCTCTCCCAATTGACACTTTACCCTCAGCTAACCACCAAATCTTTTAAATTATACTGGCATTTTGGTCATTTCTCTTCGCTGCTAAAGTGATTTGGTTCATTATTTGCATTTCATCAGATGGAGTCCTGACTCACTTCAAACTGTCACCATAAAAACCGAAGCAGTAAAGCTTGTAAGCAAGCCCATATGAAATGTCTAAATAAAAGATAATCAATAAGAAAGGTTTTGAAAATGATAATGTTTTGATTAAAACAGATTTTTCTGGTGTGTTTACATTGACACATATAGTTATAATGCTTTGGGTCAGTTTGAGTGTTTTTGTACTAATGAACACCAAATCCTTTTGCTATTCTTTGTTAAATGTCCCTGCTGCTCTTCCTCTTATTGACTAGAGCAGTGTGCCTGAACCGTGATGACATTTTTTTTTTAGTAAATTGCAATGGGAGCTCAGTTTAGAGCACAGACCTACTTTTATGCTCTTCAGCAATGAATTTTAGTCAGCAGCCTGTCTAGTGGATTTTTGGACATGCGTATTTTTTCTCTTGTACAGATGAAGACATATCTGTAAAACTATACCATAAGAAGGAGATTTTTATAAAGATAATTCTAGAACAACAATGTTTCATGGGGACAATGCCTAAAATCCTTGTAGCTGATGTATCAAAGGGGCAGTACTACATATTTTCCAGGTACATACGGGTATTTTATGGCATAATCAACGAAGTATGTTACCACTGGTTGTTGTAAAAATTCTGTATATGTATCAAGCATAGCTTAAAAGAAATTTGACTTCACAATTTGATGCCTTGAAATTGGGCATCTGTCCCTTTAAGAAGCTGCTGTTCTTTTAAAACTCTGTCTTCAGTACGCCATTGCAACATTTCTCTGTTAAGCTGTTTACCAACGTTTTCAGGAGAACTGGACTGAGAAATAGTTCACATACTAGCTATACAGATGTGCAGTTCCACCAGGTGACTGCTAATTGCTGCTGCCACTAGTCTGGAGGAGCTGAGTGGCTGGAGCCTGGAGCTACAAGGAGGTGCTTTGTGCAAATAGGCGGAGCTTTGTAGCAGCAAGGGATTAGGCAACCCCAAATGGTTTCCACGGAATGTTAAAGGATTTCTCAAACATGTACTGTATAAAAGAATCAAAGGAGCACTCCAGGTATGTTTTTGATGAGGGGAATAATATATACATGATATAAAGCCTCCCCAAAAATCATTTTTATATATTGCTGCCCCTTTAACCATTGATCTATTGAAATTTGTAGCCTACGTGTAAAAGAAACTTTGGTGAGTAGGGTCCCAACCTTGGTTCTAGCCCATGTGACCAAATACCCCTAAACCTGGTCCTGTATTCATGGCTGTATTAGTAAGGACGTGTGTAAGGAAAAACAAACAGACAAACCGAGAGCGGTGGTTCTGAACCAGAGAAGCGTAAATGACTTCATGTGACAGTGCGCCACACTTTATCCACGGATGTCCCGCAGGGATGAGCCGGCAGGCTCGCCAAAGCCTCCATCTGTCCGTGTCTCTGCAAGGAGCATCCGCCACACTCGGCACTTATACCGCGTCCCACGCTGGTGTGCCTGGTCCACGCCAACGCCAGCTCGGCTGGTGGGAGCTATATTTACAAACCGCTGCCGCCGAACGCAGCAGCATGAAAGGGCATGAGGAAATCTGCCTTGCTTTTGCAGATTATACAGTCACAGTTGCAGTGATTCATAAAATCCTTTTTTTGCATGCAAACAGTCAAGTTGAGGTATTTCAGTTTTTTTTAGCGCTTTGTTCTTTATAGAAATTTGTTGGTAAATAGACATCTTTTGTATGATGCTGACAGATAGACAGAGGAGAAACAGTCATACAGTAAATTCAAACAAAATGCTTTTTTTTAAAGCTGGATGGGATATTTGGAGCACAGCTAGCTGTTAACATAAACAAAAATAAAGGCTTGGCATTATGTCAGCACAGGAGCACAAATAGATACTTTTTCACAATCATTATATTCAATAAACAATAAATATTTCACATGAAGACAAAATAAATAAATTATTTTCATAGAGTGTTTGTAGCTTTCAGCAACTTTTTTTTGTAGATAGTTCTCTTCATTTGTTTAGTCCTAAAATTAAATGTACAGCACCTTGCAAAAGCACACACCTCAAACTTTTACACATTTTATAGGGTTACAACGAGAAGCGTCTGTTTACATTTGTGGGATTTTTTTTTTTTTGAGAAGCATAGTTGTGAAGTGGAAGGGAAATAAATCCTCTTTAATTTGATTTATTTTCAATAAAATCCAATGCAGCTAGCTGCTTTTAGAAGTTAGACAGTCCAACTGAGTGTTATTTAATGTTATTATAAGTCCATGTTGTTCTAAGAAAGCCTCAGAGGTTTGTTAGGAACGTTCCTCATGAAGACCAAGGAACAGGTCAGGGAGAAAGGTGTGGAGAAGTTTTGATAAAAGTATATCCCAAGTGTTCAACATCTCACAGAGCAATGTTCCACCAATTATTTGGAAATGGAAACACTATGGCACAACTCTAAGCCTACCAAGATAAGGCATTTGACCTAAAGTGAAGTAGAGGATCAGTCAGAGAGGCGGGCAAGCAGTAACCCAGAAGAAGCTGCAGAGATACACAGTTCAGATTGGATAATCTATTGATTGGACAACCATCAGTCATGAACTCCACCAATTTGAATTTTATGAATAGTGGCAAGAAAAGGAATCAAAATAAGTACTTTTTGCAGTTTTCCAGAAGTCATGTAGGAGAAATAACAAGCATGTGGAAGTAGGGACTCTGGTAAGATAAAAAAAAGCCCTCATCCTGTGTTAGAATGACCCAGTCAAAGTGGAAAGTGTCTTGGAAAATGATGTTCGCAGATGCTCTCCACCCAATCTAACCGAGCCTGAGATGTTTTCTGGAGAACAACGGACGTGATGTCAAGAAGTTCAAGAGGTGTAACTACTTTTGCAAAGCGCTGTAACACCCGTCACTCACACCTTCCCTGTTACCCAGCACTTCCATTTTCCAACCGTCTCACAAGGGGAAGACGAGGAAGCCGGAAAAGGTGGAGAACTTCCAGCCTCCCATCAGGTTCCCTTTCTCCAGTCTGAGGTAGGCCTTGTCGCCCTTCTCCAGAATCACCAGGCCTGCATTGGTCGCCGCTTCTCTGGTCACGTCTTGGTCTCCCGCAAACGCTGAAATCATCGGCCAGCCATTCACCATCAGGTTGACCTAAGAGACATCAAACACGCGGATCAGGGAGAACGCGCGAAGCAGCTACAACCTCAACTGCAACTGCTCGAATTAAGGTGATGGCATACCTGAATGGTCTGTCTGTTGTAGGCCTTCACGACATGGAAGTTGAAGCTGTAAACCCCTCTCCGCGGAGCGACGAAGACGCTGCTCTCTTGGTCGAAGTGAGTGCCCACGTTGACTAAAATCTGCAGAGATTTCAAGGGGGAAAATGCAGGCGAGGTAGGCGATGTCAGCAAGGAAATTGTCAAGAGAGTCCAAGGTGTGACAGAGAAAAGAAAGAGACTTTGAAGAAGGGTGAGGGCTGTTGTTAAAAGCTTTCTGGAACGTACATTCATGCCTACTCCAAGGTCACTCCAGTAACTCTATTACACATTCAGTTGGCCTTCGGTCTCAAAGCTATTGATTCTCTCTTCTACATTTGCACTGTAAAAAAGCCTTGAATGCGATGCATAATCTCACAATTGTGTGGGCAGCACACCAAGTCCAAATGTTCAATCTTTACCTTATTATCATTTAGCCTCAGTGCGTGGATGTAATCAGATGTGCATTTGTATTAGTAGATGCGGGATAACAAAAGTATTCATCTTCTTTCACATCTTTCAAGCACTGGAATTTCCTGTGTTTATCATTTTTATGAATAGAGATGCAAAACTTCAGAAATCCAACTTTTTGCACGGTTTTACACTTAGACCAAGATGTTTGCCGGAGGTCTTAACCTGTCAGTGTTGGGTAATGCTCTTTAAAGTAATGATCTTACTTGCATAGTAACTAGTAGACCTCGAGCACAAACTATTTCCAGACAAATATTTTTTGTTATATTTTGGTTTGGAGATGATCTCTCCCAGGAAACTTAACTTGTGGTTCTGAAAAATATCATAGATCCTATTCCGGCATTAATTGTGTAATGTAGCACCCAATTTAGTAATCAGCGCCTAATGTGATCACTTTGGGGCCACTTCTGTTTGCTCTAAAAATGGGTCAGCAAGGAACCAAGAAGACAGAACCACAGACTAATCTGTGAAGTTTCAAGTTCCAATTAGTTTTTCCCTTCCTGACTTGGTGTTCTCAGTCCTCTTTCTTAAAGAGCTCTTATTTTTCTTCTTTTGCCCTTGCTAAAATTGGCTTCGTACTGATCCAAAGTGGAAAACTGTCCTCCGACCTACCACAGAACGACCCACGGAGGGAACGGTGTACCACAGGAGACCCTGTTCAGTTTGTTGAGATGTGAAACAAAACAATTCAGGCCAAAATAGGGTGTTTGTTCGGCACCAGTGGCCTTTATATGACAGTAATCTAACAAGTAAGAGTTGAACTCGGTACGGCCGTGATCCTTATACCCACCGTGTACAGGGCGCGCGCTCTAACCATTGCGCCATGTGACGCTCTGAGTGTTTGGTATTCTGATAAGGCTGTTTTCTGGGCTGAGAGTGGCTCTACTTATTTCATCGTTATAATATTGCTGTGTGATTAATTATCAACCCTGTAAGTGATAGCTCAGTTTTCCAGATGCATTCTCAATATTCCAATTTCGTCATTGGAACCTCATTTAGTCACCCTAATGTCTGCAGTGCCATGGCTCTCTGATTAGGAAAAACAATTTACTCCTTCCACTAATAGACTGATCAAATTTTGATAAACAAAACATTTGGTGGCCTGCAACAAATGCCTTCTTAAAGAATATTTCAAAGCTACTCACATTATCAAAGTAGATGATCATGGTGCGGTTGCTCATGTCTGTGGGCTCGTGGTTGGTCTGCCTGCTGGCCGAGAAGGCCACCCGTCCTGAGCCGGAGCGGACGGACATGCCCAGAGCGCTCCCAGCGGGCTCCGACGAAGGCGTGGAGTCACACACCACCAGGCACTTCCCCTCCAGGATGATGGGCTCCGTGTCGTTCTGGGCGCCGCTTTCCAGGGATGCCGAGAGCAACAAGAGCAGCTGCAGCAGCAGGCTCGGTAACATCAGGAGGTCAAAGTGGACAGACCAGATTGGCATGACTGAACCTGGTGAAACAAGTCGCGAGACGGTCTGAAAGTAACTTTTGAGCAATCTGAAGAGTTAAGAGACATGCGTGTGAACAGAGTCAAAAAGATATTTTGTATTCCCTCAGCATAAAAAAAATAATAATTAGACAAGCAAGAAAAGAGGATGGACAAAACAAAAAGTGATGAGGCAGGAATCTGGAGGGATGACAGGGAGACCCAGAAGGAGAGACTGAGAAAAGGAACAACTCCACTGAGTGACCATCTGTCTTTTACACAGAGACCCCCTCCCTCCCTCCCGCATCCTCAGCACACACACCTTCACGAAAACACTGTCTCAACATATGCTGTAGCTCCACACACACTAACAGGTCTTGGTCAGCTCAGTATCCTCCTCTGTCCTTCTGACTGGCTGAAATGAAACATTGTTTTGAGGAGGCTACCCCTGTATTGAGCCTCGGTTTTAATGAATATTGTTTATGAATATTTACCATTACATAGGATGACTATTTGCTTGACAGAATAGATGGTAAGTAAAAACTAGACAATCACCTGTTTTCAGCTGAAGAAGCTTGTGTCCCATGTCAGCAAACCCTGCGAGATCCGTCCAGCCGAAGTCAGGCGAAGCGGGAAAAATCCTTGTTTTCCAGCTCTTCCCGTCACATTCTCGCACAGCGCTGCAAGTCGAGCTGATCGCAGATCCGGAGTATCCTCTGATCTCTCTCTCTCTCTCTGTGCATGTGTGTTTGTCCTCCCTTCTCTTCTCAGCCACCCCCTCCGTTCATCTGCTTCTTCCTCAACCTCTTACCTTGCATCCACCCACTCACCCTAACAGAGGAATAAAGGACGGTGATTGGGAGTCTGCTCAGCTCCAAAGAGCAAAGTTATAGAGGGTCTGTCAGTTGTTTTTCCTTTTTCTTCTAGTTTCCAGGAAGAGTAGAGACATGACTCGAGTAGAAGGTTGGCTAAAAAGGATGAAAGCATAATGAATCTTTACGGTGAAGTAATAATTATTTGCTTGGCTGGTAGCTATGGTGCCAAACACTGCGCAGTTTCAAGGCTGTAAATTCAGAAGGCTAGTTACCAGATGTGAATTTGTCAAATAAATAAGCGAAAATATTTTTCTTTTTAAGACTTGGAAGTGAGACATCTTTAATCCTTTTGGTTGAAATTCACACATGCAGCAGCCTTCACAAGGATTTGCCCCCCTGCTAAGGATGTGGGAAAATGTGTTGCGTTAAAAGTCAAAAATAATTTACTTTTCTTAATTTGAGTTACACCAAAAGACTTTATGTCGCCATGCGCTCTCACTAGGTTTTCAGGGTTTTTGGGGGAGAAATCGGCCCATGGCATTATAAATCCTCTACCGTGCTTGAATTTTCTTTAAAGCAATATTTTATAGGATGTGCTGACTCAAAAATTGTGTGATTTTGTCAAAGTAAAAATTCTCCAATGAGAACTTTCTCTCTTTGAATAGGTGTTCTCAAATCCAAGGATTTATTTTACATAAATTTTCAATGAAATGAGAAAGTATCCTACTAATAAGACCTAAATAATAAAAAATGGATAAGAATACTTTAAATGTGCTTTAAAACAGACCTCTCTCTTTATTTTAATGAGCGTCAGGTTTCTGTGTTCACATTTCACATAGTTAGAAAGCATTTCTGAAGCAGGCGACCATGTTGATGCGCCATCAACGCACTTTTAGGAGGAGAATGCCGTTACGGCCAGTCAGGAAGAAGGCGTGGCTCACGGCAAAAGTCCCTGTCTCGTCGATCTCCTGCTCACACTTTAACGACAGAGATGCGGCTCTTGAGCTCAGCTTTATAGAGTCCGAAGCCCAAACACACAGGCTGGGTGAAGCTGGTGGAGAAAGTGTGGAGGTGGATCAGGGTGTTGGAAGGTCCCACTTCGGAGAAGGTGATGGTCCCGGAGCTGTAGTCCACGGCAACTGCGACTCGATTGCCGACCATTTGGTACGTAAGCCGTGTCTTCCTGCGGTTGTGCCAGGCAGACAGCTTTTTGTCGTGCTGCTGCGTCAGGCTCCATGACACCTGGGAATACAGTAGCAATGCTTTAACCAAAGACTCAAAACAAGGACAAAATAGCAAAAAAAAAAAAAAAATTTGCAGTCCAAACAGAAACAACATGTTGTTTATGATGAGCAGCAACACTGTTCTCAGACAAACGACTCAACGACGAATCATCAACGCAACCAAGTAAACATTCAGGACTTTGTTGTTTCTATTACTGGACAGAAACTCTGAAAGACGTCTCAGTATTTTACATTTCAAGACGTGTGAAAAGCAAATTTGCCTTCTAAACGCATTTCTGACTTTATTTAAAATGAACACGGCAACAGGAGATTCAAGTTGATCTGTGGTCCTTTCAGAACAGATCAAGAGAGGTAGAAGGTGGTAAATCAGCTAAATCTACGCCCGTAGTAGGTAGTAACGCCTAAAAGGAAAACCAGTAGTCAATATTTCAAAGTCCTGTTGAATCAAGTAAGCCTTGAGTGCTGGCTCTGGTGACCTATATTTTAGGTTGCATAGATTTATTTCACCCTTCAGATTTATTTTATTTTATTTTTTTCTACCAACATGACAAGTTGTGTAATTTCATGAGTACAGGTCCCTTTCAATAAACTTCCATAAACTTTTCCAGAAGGAGCGTCTTGGCGCCGTCAATCAATTTACTGTACGTGCTGCTTTCCTGCAACTTGCAGGAAAACTGTTTATCCACTGTTATTGGTGGCCATGCTAATTAGCTTTAGCATTCATGGCAGGCTACATTGTGGGCAACCAGCTGTAGCTCAGCAGAGAGACATGATGGTGATTGACAGCGCTGAGACCCGCCTCCTGGCTCTGATTAGTTGTGTCTGATTGAGCAGTGCATGTGTTCAGGTGACAGCAGGTCCACAGAGAGAAAAACGTGGCGACAGTTTTACCTTGTTGTTTCCAAAAGCATTCCCTTCCTTCCCCTTCCGTCCAATGCTCCGATAGCAGATGGCGACATCCCAGAATCCCTCAGCCTCCAGCTCCCAGTAGTGTGTCCCAGAAGAGAAGGTCTGGACGGTGAGGACCTGTGGCCAGTGGTCAAACCGCTCGGGGTGAGCGGCGCAGGGCAGTCGGCTCTTTACACGCGCGACTGAACGCAGGTCGTCAGAAATGCTCAGCAGAGGATGGGCAGAGTTTGTGTCCAGGGACAGAGGGCTGGTTACTGCAGGGAGAGAGTCCAATGCTTAAGGTGTTTACTTTTTACTGCACTTATCAGTGATCTGAAACCTAACAAGAAATCCAGACTTGTATTCAACAGTGAATCGTTTCCTGGTCGTTTAATTTAAACACTTCCTCTAACACTTGTTTGCCCTTAAAGATCTCACTGTGGACCTTGCAACGGGTTGTCCCGGAAAACCGCCAACGTTTTTAATCCAATACCCCAAAGCAAAAATCGAAGGCAACCAATCAACCGCAGAAATCACTTTATTTGCACATAGCGTCTACCTGTGCGTAATGTGATCTTAATTTAAATTCATATATTCTGTGAAGGCCTTCCTCCATTAAGTTACAATTTCATGCAACTTAATTTGGATCTGGGAAGAGCAAAGTTGTATTTCTTACATACGTCAAGAGAATGATTTCAAAATGCACAGCCGCTGAATATACCTGGAGTTTGCTATTCAAAAAGCTGTGCTGTGTTTTTCTCTCTAAAATTGGATGAACTATCTTTTATGTTTGTTATATTTTTTGTGGATAGTGACGAAGTCGGGACATATCTTCACAACCAAGGTGTAAAATCTGGACCTGATGCCATCAGGCCCAGAGGATGAATATGGCTCAGGTTGCTAACCTGTGCTTCTACTTGACTTACTGTCTTTGGATCCACTCAGTCAAATTTCAAAGAAATATACCTCCAAAACAATGCATACCCCTGAGCATGTTCCTCTGAACATGCTCATCCTCTGGCATGTTCAGAGGATGAGCATGCCACACTTCTCAGATTGTGTATTTGTAAAAAAAAAAAAAAAAAAAAAGTTTGAGAAACAGAAATATTTTTCCTTCTACTTCACTATTATGCAATACTTTGAAATGGTCTATTGCATAAAATACAAATAAATACATTGTTGCTGTGCTTAACCATGTGTAAAAAAAAAAAAAAAAAGAAAAAGTAAATAAATCAAGGGATATGAATAATTTTTCATGACAGAATTTTCCCTAAAAAGATCATGTCTGGGGATAAGTTTGTAAAATTTAGTAGATATGTGTTAGAAAAATGCAAATATTTCCCTAAAGTCAAACTACTTCCTAATAGATAAGTAATGTTGCTGGTCTTTGAGGCCGATGGGTGAAACTAACGAGCCACTCACAGAGCTCCCTCTTGAGCTCGCTGAGGCAGCGGAGGGTGGACGTGATGAACTCTCGATATTTGCCCTCTACGTCTTCCAGGATGTGCTTCCTGTCCACACAGATGGGCTCAGGGAGGAAAAGTGGGCAGTTCAGGTCTGCTAGCAATCTGCAACACACCACATGGTGCAGAATAAGAAAATCCACTCATAATTATTACATCTTACATTTTTATAGCAAGCCGATCTAGATTTTTCATGTCATCCCAAGCATGCTTAACAGAAAAATAACAAAAAAACATCCTTCGTTTGGACTTACTTTGTGTCGTCTGATTGAAACGCCTGCAAAGGAAAAGGACAGTAGAAAGAAACGTGACACATTACATTCCCAGAATGAATTACAAGGATTCATGTGAATCTGCTCTGAAAAAAATGAAAAAAAACCTTCAAGGTCACGTTTTATTTGTTCATTTGCATGAAGCATGTTTCTGTCTCTTCTCTTTTTTTCATTAAATGAAACAGTCATAAAGACAGCATACTACATTTTCAGCAAGAATATTTGAGAAATGGCAAAAGCTCTCAGATTCAGTAAGAATCTATAAGGCCTTATCAGTCTCTGACATTATGATAAAATAATCATTTTTCCAGTCGGCTTCGCAGCATTTCTTAATTCACTAGTTTGTGTCTCTTGATGTGTTAGAGGAGCATCTCAATTGGACTGCAGCGCTGACCTCCACAGGAGCACTGGAGCATGTCGATTCTTCTGTTTTACAGCAAATTACGATTCCAGGACGTTACAATTATCAGTTAATCAGCTGCATTTGTACTCAACCCACAAAGGGGCATGAAAGAAGGAGGAGTGCACATGTTTTTTTTTAACACCACTTCTGTATATTTTGGGTTCATTTTTATTATTTTAAAAGCTAAAGCACAAACATAAATTTCACTTCAGGACATACATTATTTTTTTTAGCTGTATTTACCTAATTTTAAGAAAAGGTCAAGCCCATGAGCAGACTCAGATGAACACAAAAAGTTTTATAAACAAGTTTAATTTGGCTGGACATTCTCTTAAAGGTTCTTCTACATTTACTGAATAATTTTAGGCTTGACTATAATCATTAAGCTCTGATATCCAAACCTTTCTAGATAAAAAGTTTTGAAGTTTTTCTTTTTTTTTTACTTCTTCGACTGACTCTTCTTTGCAAACTATGGCTTTAGTTAAAAGTGACATCCATGTGAGATGGTTAAACTGGCATAGTGTTGACCCTGTGCGTCTCGATTCTGAACTTTAAATAGAGGATGGTTCTGGAAAGTCAAAGTCAAAGAGTGTGTGAATGTATGCAGTCAGGTTTCTTGCCACTTCTTTTAGTTTTTTACAATTTCCCTCCAACAGATTTGTAGAAAAAGTTACACTTTATATCAGAGATACCTTATGTCTTGCCAGGGCTGTGTAAATGATTTATATCCACTGGATGTGGATAGGCTGAGCCTTGTGGAGGAGCATTCACTGTCAATATTTCACCAGCTGAGCGGATGCAGGTAAGGGCTATTCTGTACTCTTTCCGTTGCCTCCGATCATTTAAATCTGGCGCTGTATATATCTTGGCCGATGAAGTCAGAAGGAAGTACGCACAAAGGATCCAAAATGTGTGTATTTTTCACTGATTGCTGGGAGTTGATCAAACAGAAGCTCGGAAGCTTGGAGTGGGGTTTGTTTTTTATGGCTGTCTCTTTTTAAACCCATCGTAAACGCAGTGAGTCACTACTCGCGTCTTCTTCTCCTCTTCATCCCCCTCTCTCGTCATCACTAATTACGATGCCCCGGCTTCTCCGGGGACGGCATCGAAGCATGTCTTGCATTTCAACTTGAGCCTGAAGAATTCACAATTTTCCTCTGAGCATCAAGCTAACATGCAGAATTTGGAGGTGTGCACACCTCCTCTTCCAAACAGAGTCAAAATGCAAATCCAAGGCAGCCAAACATTTATTATTATGACGAGTGAGGATTGTTCGCTTCAGCGGTTTGGTAACATTACTCTGGCTTCAGCTGGAGAAGCGGCAGGAAGCCAGGTATGGTAGCTACATGGCTAATAAATTGTTTGGCGGTCTGCCGGGCCGGTGTGGTTGTGACAATATTGTATTTTTGCCAGGCGGCCAGTGTTCCTACTCCTGATTCAGATTCTGATGCGGCCGATCCCTACTCCAGGTTGCGCCAAAGACTTTATGCATCCACCACGACCTCCATACTGAAATTTTGAGAGTGCAGAAAACAGAACAGCTCTTGCATCATACAATTCCCTGCAAACCAAAATTAAATGAGTAACCATGCAATAGAGGGGTAAAATTGGATCCATACAAGTGTTACAAGATTGATAATTTAGCCTCAGATTCCGTCTTGAGATTTTGCTTTATTTTTGCGCTGTGGTTCCTCAACTCTTTCTCAAAAAAGATTTCGTTTTGATTTCCTCTCAAATGATATATTTTTTGCAATTTGTTCATCGAGCAAAAATGCCCACAAAACATGTTAGTGTGTTATTAAAGTATTTTGCAGATACCTATAAACTTTGCCCAAATGCTATTCTGGGTAAATAATTCAAAAGAAAAACAACAAAAACACCTACAAGTCAGAAGTTTGATGATACATCAAACTTAAAGAAAAAGTACCGGTATTACAGACAATGGCTCTGTATTTACTTGGCATTGGCTCAATACCAAATTATGCAGCATCACCCATCTCTCCCATTTAATGTTTTCAAGTGGTTTTACTTGTGTTTTTGAATGTAAAGATCTTATGCCATGCCGTTAAGCCGATTCCCACTGTTGCACCGAGTAGCTGGGAGAGTCTTACCCAGATGAGCAGGAAAGGGTCCGTCTCTGCCAGCAGCAGGTTCAGGTAGCGATGAATATGAACCGTCTGGCTCATGTCGTCTCTCACTTTGGCGCAGTCTTGGTGCACACGCTCTACGATCTGCTGCCTTTCCCTCTTGGTGATCTCCTTCAGAGCCACCACCAGCTTCTTCACCTGGGCCTGCAGATCCGTGTCCAGCAGCTCCACCTGGCCTTCGTCCCGCGTCAGGGAGTCCTGGAGGAGGTCAGTTGTGTGATTTTTGGCACATTTTGACACGTGGAAATAATGATTCTGTGAAATTCTAGAAGTACAACCGATTTACTTAAACTGAAGAAACGAGATTTTATTTGTGCATTTCTAAGATGTAACTAAAAAAAAAAATAATTACAATTTATGGTGCGGAATAAATGAAAACACCCCCACAGTTACTCCAAATTGAACTGGCGAAAAAACATGGCAGAATCTATCAAATCAGATGAGACCGGTGTCAAACGTTTGTACGTTCTTTCTGCTGTTTTGCGCAACCAAAAGTTTAATTTGTGCCGCTATCGCTTTAAAGATTTTAATAAACGTTTCCAAAGATCAAGAAAGGTCAAGCAGTCCCCTCACTTTTACGAACTCAAACACAATCTGTGACAATCAACTCTGCTACGTTTGCGCTGATAAAAGTTTCGCTTGTGCTGCTTTTGTTTTGAAGATATTAATTCCAGTTTAAAGGTCAAAAGGTCAACCAAACTTTACCAAAATTAAACAAAATTGGTGTCAAATCTTTGTGCCATATTTGTATGGCAAACATTTTTGTTTGTGCCGATATCATTTTAAGGAAAAGGTTTCCAGAGGTTATCAAAGGTCAACCGTCTGGAGACCTGAACAGAGGTTGTGTCCTATTCATATGTGAATAATTTTATTTATCCCATGGGGGCAACTTCAAGGCACAGGAGTAGTACAAGTAGACTATAAAAAGTAATTAATTAGTCGTAAATGAAAAGAGTTCATAAAAATCACAGTTGCTGAACGTGTGTAATAAATATTGTCATAAACAGCATCCCAGGAGAAGAAACCTCATACCAACTGTAAAGCACAGAGGTGGAGGTATCATGTTTGGGAATACCTTTATGCAACAGGAGCATACTAGCTCACAATCACAGTGTCCACCATCAATTTTGCAGGGTAGCAGGAAAATATGAGAGTTTCTGTAAGAATATAAACCACGGCTGAACCAGAACTGGATTCTGCAAGATGACAGCGAGCCAAAGCTTCCCGGCAAATCCACCAAGAACTGAGAATTAAGAAATGGCAAGTGCTGGGCTGAGTCAAAGCTGAGATCTTTATCCTTTTGGGATGTTGTGGTGTGACTTGAAACAGGCTGTAGATGTAAAAAAACTCCTCAAACATCTCACGACTGAAAGTAAAGAGAGGAGAAAAGTTTCTCCGCACCCGACGTCAGAGACTGGCACATGGCTACCAGACAAACTTCTCAAAGAAGCTATTATAGTCAAAAGAAGTGAGATTATTCAAGGTAAGGGTGCACTAACGTTTTGCTTAGCTAGAAGACATAATTTTTGTTTCACTTTTTTCTCAGATAAGCATATCATGCTTTTTGCTTGTAATTTAAGTGCAATCAAGCTTTCTTTTTCAAAGACTAGTCGTCAATGTTTGTTGATGGCGAATGAAATATGGTGTCCTATTTTATTCACGCGACTTTGCATTTAACATGTTTGAATAAATTGGGTAATCACAGACGCTGATCACCTTTTGTGACTCCTCAAATGGATTAGCCTTATAAGGTTTGGAATAACTTAAACTGATAAGACCAAAGTCCTTACTTACCGCCATCGCAGAGTCGATGTTTTCATGGTCTTTGAGAGCTTTCTCCCCATCTTTTAGCTTCTGTTCTGCTTTGATGAGGAGAGTCTGTAAGATGACCTGTAAAATCAAGATACTATTAGAGCAACCTTACCCTGACCTGACAAAATCCAGCAAAAACATGAATAACCCTTGGACGTTTTCTAAAAAAAATGTTCTCAATGCAGTTTTACTTGGATATTATATAATAAACAATGCATTTGTATTCAGATTCTTTGAGTCAATACTTTCTTAAACCACTTTTTACTGCAGTTGCACCTTCAAATCTGTGCCAGAAGTGCAATGTAACACCAGCTTTGTTTATTCTTCTTTGCAACTGCATGGGCAGTCCCAGTTTTTGAATGTGCTTCGATCTGAACAAAGTGTTTAGAATCCTCACAAAGGTAATCTTAAAATCTCTGCCAAGAGAAAGTCACCCATATAATGCAATAACTCCCATTTTCCTGTGTGCAATGTTTTGGTTTGCCACATAAAATCCCAGAAATACTGTACACGTTGAAGGTTGAGGCTGTAGCATGAAAAGGTTTAGGACGTTTAAAGGGGCAGTGTTGAGTAAAATCTTCTTTTTTGATATTTACATCATGTTATGATGGGATTCCCTCATCAAAAACATACCTGGAGTGTCTTATTGATTCTCTGATGTATGTTTGAGCAATCCTTGAACCAAGCGCCGCCTTTTCCCCTCCATTACAATAAAATATTCTGTTCTATTCTTCCATGCGTTGCCGCAGTTTCCAATCTGAGCTTCTGCATTACAGAGCTGCTCCACCACTCGGCTCCTTCAGACTAGCTAGCGGTAATTAGCAGACACCTGGTGGAACTGCGCATCCGCTGAGCTCATTATATGAACTATTTCTCAGTTCAGTGCGCTGACTAATGTTTGTGAGTCAGCTTAATAGAGTTGAATTGATGACGTGCTGAAGGCGGAGCGCTGGAAACAGCAGGAATTTCTTAAAGAGACAGAGGCCCAATTTAAGTTGCGTCGAATTTCTTTTAAGTCAGCAGTCTGCAGCTGCACTCCTGGAGGGAGAGACTTGTGCAACTTTTAGACATGTCCCTTGGTCCCTCACTAGTGTGAGGTTAAGCTTTAAAAAGCTAATATTGGAACCGGGCTGACGAGGAGAGACATCTAAACGTTGCTGAACATCGGGTTGCAGTTTGTGACCCCCGTATTATGTTTGATAAATACAACATTTTTATAACTGAAGGTGAGATAATTATTGGATTCTGCAATAAAAAGATACTATCATCTCACATAGGGGCAGTGTTGGGTAAACTTTTTTTTTTTTTACCCCATCGCAGGCAGGGGTAAAGCATGAGATGTGGCCTTCATGGTTCCTGTTGACCTTTGCTGAATGTCTTCCTCCTCTCTCATAACCCACTTTCCTGACTGACCACTCTCAAATAAAGGCCACTAGAGCCGGGAATAACCTTGAAAGAAAGAGAAAAGACGCTATGCGACTGGAAAACGCATAAAACTGCCCCTTTAATAGTTCTGTACGGCCCTGTCACCCAGCTCACCTTCAGGTCCTCCTCCACCTGTCTCAGCGGCTTCACCTTGTGCAGCGCGTGCGCCCCCTCCAGCAGGCAGTCCCCGCAGACGTACACCCTCTCGTCCACGCAGTAGTAGCGGAATACCTCCGCGTGTGCCGGACACCTTCGCTGGGACAAGTCCCCCAGCGGCTCCACCAGCAGGTGGGAGCTGAACGCCGGCCTCTCCAGATGGGGCTGAAGGTGGTCGGCACAGAGCGACACCTCACACCTCAAGCAGGTCTTTACGGCCATCGGGGGCCGACTGTCCTCCGCCTGGAGAGGGCAGCAGTCGCACAGGACTTCGCCGTGCTCCTCCTGACACTGGGGGCAGGTGAAGCGACCTTTCCCTTCCCCCTGAGCGCTCCAGGCCTCACGGATGCAGGCGGGGCAGAAGCTGTGGCCACAAGGTAGAGGGTGGGCCTGGCTGAAGCTGTCTCGGCAAACGGAGCAGGTGAGCTCTTCGTCCAAAGACGCCATGGAGCTCAGAAGGTGATGATGCCTAATGAGAGCTATGAGCTAAAAGATTGGCCCGAAACAGAGCAGAGCAGACAAGTGACTTGGAAGACAATCAGTGAAGCAGAAAATAAATTTAAAAACAGCTTTTCTCTTTGAGGCTCAAATAAAGGAATATCTGCACCGGTTACATGTTCGTGCTTCATGTAACAGCATTAGAGGGACAAGAGGGAAGCCTTTGATTAGTGCCAACTGTTCACTCAAACCAGTAATCCTGTCTACTGGGATTTTGCCTCCTCCGTTCTAAGATTAGATCACTGCCCAGTAAATAAACTAAATCACCATAAAAATAGATGGAAGGATGACACAATAACAGAAAGATAAAATGATCTAAAGTGAATAAACCTAAACATAAATCTGCTCTAACTTGCGAACGGACAACCTTAACTTGGCATTACAATAAAACCAATGCACCAAAGAGGTCAGTGAAAAACAAACATATAACAGCAGATGGAGACAAAACCAAAACTGTTTGTTTGTTTGTTTTTATCTAAGCAAACCTGAATTGAGTAAAACACTAACCTCAAATGAACATTAACTCATTAAGCTGCTGCAGTGGAAAGATCAGGAGATCATCCTCGACACCTCGTCCTGATTTCTTCTACTTGTTCCCTATAGATCGTCTTTTGTTTTAACTCCCGTATCCCCATCTGAGCTTCTTAATTATCAATGAGAAAAACAAACCACAAAACACGTTCCTTACTTGCTGGTGTTACTGGACTACTGCCATCAGCCGAAGGCAGCTGGTATGTTGACTAATCCCAACTGATTCAAGGCAGATGGAGAGGTCACCTGACCCTGAGATGGGAGGAGGTGAAGGGTCGTCATTAGGTAAGATTAAAGGCAAACAGATATGCTGTTTGTGGAGGAGTTTTTCCCTCTGATTTCAATTAATTCTGGTTATAATTTTGATTTTGCCTTGCAAAAGCACTCATAGCGCTTTAAGACTTTTTTGTCTTTTTTTACGTCACAGCTCCAAACCGTCATGTATTTTAATGTGATGGAGCAACGTAAACTAGTGGAGCTAAATAAAAGTCAGTCCTGCTATTTTAAGACTTGAGACTGGAAGGAGTTTCACTTTCTAGTGGAGCAAAATCCCTAAACATGCAACCAGAGATGCAACAGACTGGTTTAGATTGAAGTAAGTTCATCTTTTAGAATGGCTCAGTTGAAGATTAGGCCTAAAACTAAATGAGAATCTGTGGAAAAGTTGAAAATTGCTGTTTGCAGCTGATCTGTGTCAATCCTGAATGAGCTTGAATTGCTTTTGCAAAGAAAAAGGAGCAAGAGTTTAATCTTTCAGACGTGCAAAGCCAGACCAGAGTCCAACCGGACCTAAATCCAACTTGACAGTATCCTTCCAGTCTGATGTGTTTTACAAAGTATGTACATGCAAAAGCTGGTAGATGCAGTTAAATTTTTCATACACTATAAAAAGGTGCACAACGTTTTGTTTCTCTCAGAATGACAGAAAATCAGATTAAACTTTTTCAGTTCTTTTATATTCATGTTATTTGCAAAATGCCAATTTTTTTTTTTTGATTTTTCATTGCTTACTTCAAAATCAAACACACTAAGATGTACCTCTGAGCAATTAGCACAAAAACCTAGATAATTCCAAGACTTTATGATATTTAAGTGAAAAGGAGGCATACTTTAAGTCAAACACACTGTTTCTGTTTGAGACATCGTGGAAAGTCAAGAAATCTGCAAGAAAGCAGTTGTAATTGCATCAAAAGGTAGTTCAGAGAGGCTAAATAGAAATGCACACAATTCTTTATATTTTTTATATGTAAAAAAAAAAAAGGGAAAACCTTGCATATTTTCTTTGATTTCCTGGCTGTGTGCAACGTTGTGTTTGTCATTTACATCCCTTAGACAAAAGATTGAGGATTGCCGTAATAATATAAAATGACACAAAAAGATAAAGGCAGGATATAACATTTTTTTACGTTACGCTTAAAAAAAATAAAAATCCCTCCTCAGGGCTCATCATACATCCAATCCATTTGTACCCAAAAAGCTCCGTACTATTATAAGACCCTTTTTCTACTTTGAGAAAATAATTGCACAGGCATTATTTAGGCTTGCTAAAAAAAATGTCCTTCACACAGTTCTTTTATAACAAAAAGTACAAACTCAGAGAAGGCTCAGTTTAATAAGATAGGTGTTTAAAGGTGCTCAAACTCCTAAGGCTGGAAAACGGCTCCGCAAAGCAAGGAAGGCTGAATCAGAGAGACTTTGTGGTGGAAAAAAATAGCTCTTGATTACCAGAACAAACCAAGTTTTCAAGATGTAACGAGGAGAAAACATTGCACGGCTTCCTAACCACACAACCCTGTCCATTTCTCTCTGAGAGAGAAAGCTCTCTCTACATGTTGGCTTATATATGTTTCCACTTTCTCATCTTGTGGTTTGTTCACATGCAGCTTTGCAAACAGAAGTCAAGCTGTCCTGTTTATGTTTGGGCTCCTCAACTTATTTATGAAAGTTTGGTATCTCTCTGGACAATCTCATAGCAATGAATGCTACCTTTAATTAGAAATTGTGAATAAAATGGCCTCTTAACCCTTCCTAGATATGCTTCCTGCAACATTCTCTTTTTGGGGGAGGGGGGAGGAGAACGATTATTGCAGATCTGTTCAATCAATCAATCAATCAAATTTTATTTGTATAGCACATTTCAGCAGTGAGGCATTTCAAAGTGCTTTACATCATATCAAACACAGAAACACAATGCAAGATAGAATCAACAATCAAAACACGACATTAATTCAGGTTCCATCAATAAATTTGTAATTGATTACGTTTCAAATACAATCCTAAACAGGTGGGATTTTAGTCTGGATTTAAAGGAAGTCAGTGTTTCACTTCTGTTGTCACTTCTTCACCTGGATGTTCCTGAGCGGAAACAGACAGAACTTCTCATTTTCACAGAGGTGCTCACACTTTTTGTCCTCATTGCAGTTGCTTACTTTCTTAATTCCTGTTGGATCAACAAAGGCAGACGTAATCTATCATGTACTGCTTGTGCATTTAAATAAGTAATGAGGTAGTTTAGCATTTCATGTGCTACTCTTTGTCTGAGTTTTCATCTCTCCAGTCTAAACAACCAGCTAAGATCTACTCAATTCTGTATATTAGGAACATTGTAGAATTTATGATGAATTAAAATGTGTGGGTCTGAGTTTTTGAAGCTGTAATCCAGCTCTTTGCAACAGGTCTGTAATGTTTGTCCCACAGCGCCACCTCGTGGATATAACGAGCTCCAGCACCTGGTTACTTCTCTACGTCATGAGATGCCATTCACAAACTAAGTAAAGAATGAAAACTGCCGATGTCTTTCCACTGTTTTTTTTCAAAGGAGAGAAAAGAAAACGTGCCTCAGTTTTTTGTCTTTAGGTAAAGATCTGAAAAGTGTGGTGTGCCCTTATATTTAATCACCCTCATCAGAATTGTTTCCATGACTGCTCTGCATTTAGTACCATGCATCTTTCTTTTTAAAAATTTTCTACAACATTGTTTTTACAACATGTTGTACAACATTTCATTAACCTTTTAAAATAAGAGATGCACCAGCTTATAGCAACAACAACAAAAAAGCAATTTTCCCCCTGCAAGTGTGATTTTTATTTTTCCACATAAGAGATTTTCCAGAGGTGACTAAAACAATCAAACAAAATCTATATACATTGACTGATGTATGTTTGTGCAACTGCAATATTTGGAGCACAGTTAGAAACCAAATTTGCTTAATTTTGTAAATGTGGTGCGGCTAGTTGACCTTTGATGACCTCTGGAAACAATTATCATTACCGTCATTAAAATCATAGTGGCACAAACGCAAAACAATTACTGCACGAATGTAGCACAGACTAAATTTGGCTTAATTTGAAGAAGGTGACTTCACCCGGCTCCTAAAACCTCAGTTGATATTAACACACTGTTTTGTTTTGGTCTATCAATTGAAACTCCATTAAAATACATTGAGAGCCTATGTGTTTGAACCCACTTTGGCTTTAAATTGTTGACTAAACATTAAATATGCAACATGTGAATTGTGTGTGTGAGTCAGAAGAGGATAATGGAGGTCTGTAAAGCAAATTTGCTTAAAATATGTTGACTATTTACTTCGACTGTGAGCTAGTGGAGCTGGTAAGCTGCTTCTCTGCATGGAAGACAGGGTCGTTAATTATACCAGACACTAGGCCGGGATAACCGGACAGACAGGTAGGCAGGCAGACAGACAGACAGACAGACAGAGTACCGCAGCAAATGCAGACAGGCAGGCCGGACAAGAACAGGCCCCCCGACAAATACAAAGAGAGGAGGAAGAGCAGCGCCAACCAAATCAATCCTCCCCCCCCTTCAATGTTCACTCCCCGTTATTCCTCATCCTGCAAACACATCCTGGCAGAACATACCCCTTTGTTTTGAGAGTTAAATGCAATTTACGACAGGCATAAATAATTGAAGGGAGGGAGGGAAAGAAAAAAAAAATGCAGCTGTCCGACTGCGCATCCCCGGGACTGAACAGGGAAATGCTGCGCAAGTGTCCCGGCTGAAAGACGGAGCCGATCAAAACCCCGGAGCTCCGGAGCGTTTCTTCCCTCCCTCCCTTCCTGCTCCTCACCGCTCCTGTCATTCCACAACATCGGCGCCAAAAAGAGGGGGCTTTAAGAAAAAAAAAAGCAAACAATAAAAAAATCATCGCTTCCAACACGGTAAGTGATATTTCTGTTATATTTAAGAGGATTGAGGCAGAGACAAGCGGTTAGCGGGGGGAATGCACATCCGGGACAACGTTGTTTTTTTGTTTTTTTTTTCCGGAGGAGTCATAACATTTTATGAATCATAACTTGCTATGATGGGGGGAGCGCGCCTGGCGTGCAACAGGTCGCCGTACAGTAGCGGGAGCGCGCATCTTTCACAGTGTTATAGACGCTGATTTCCAAACGTAGGTGGCACGAAAAAAAGGGGGGGAGGGGAGAAAAAAAACGCCCAACCACCGGGTAGAAGCGGAAAAAAGAGGCACCGAGTACTACCGAAGCCTTTTGTGCCTAAAATGCGATTAAATCTACTCTTGTAAATGTTTTTACAGCTCGTCTATTATATAAGTTCACTGCATTAATTCATAAATATAACCGTGACATGCAGCTGTGGTGTATTGTAATGTCTTTTTTGTACATTATTCACCTTTTTCTTGGAATAGGAAGCAGACTTAAGGCCCCCCCCAAAAAATTATGAACTAAACTACATCCATGTGTCTCACTGTTAACCGTAGTTTCCCGCTGGAACTGAAAGATTATCTGCGACACGCTAAAACGCATTTTTAACACGTCCCATGTGTGCGATTCATTCAAACCTTACATCACAACAGTTGTGCGTTTTATTATTCCACCCAAGCCTTCAGAGAGACAGAAAGGACTGGAGGGGGGCTGGAGGTGGGGCTTCCACAGAAGGTAGGGTGGGGAGGGCGCCAGGCACTAAAATGTTGGGGGGGGGGGGTTTGCCTCCTCTTTCTGGTTGTCCATTTTCCACCGCTACCTTTCACCTTCACCCCACGTGATAAACAGTCTGGTTGTGGGTAAGAAAAGGGAGCATTGTGCCTCCAGTCAGCGGCATTATGTGTTGGAGGATCTGTGTGAGAGGGTGATGTGCACTCAGCTGTGCTCCCCTAACGCCATTGTTGCACATTCCTCCCCAGTTCAGCTGCTCCGGATCACAAAGAGGCCTGCTTTGAATCCCATTGGAGACAGATTACCGCGGAAATTTTGGTTGCACTTTAAATTAAATGAGTGCGACCTTACTACAATTGGAAAAGATGAATTTGAAGGTAATGCCCTCAGAGGAATGCTGGGTTTGTGTTGTTAGGAGAAAGGTTTGGTAGCTTCAATACAAATATTGGGTCAAAAAAAAAAAAGTAACACAGTTTTTTGTGGGGCTAGAGGGGGCACTAAAAGGAACCTCCTAATTCGCCATTTTGAACTTCACACTGACCTGACTGGATTTCACTGAAACTTTTTCACAAAATGGGCACTGATCAGACACAACGATAAGATCCCTGACAGGTAGATAACACAGATTGTCTCTTTCTTACCACGTTACTGCAGGATTGGGCGATTAGTTTTTTCCTAATGTCCATGTCAGTAGAAACAACATGTTCAGAACAGAAACAGCAAGTTCAGCTTTTTATGTGTCACTAGATACAGTACTTAGTCTGATCATGTTCGTTCAAGCAGTAATACTCAAGTTTATCTCCACAAACAAAACATCTTCCCCTTTGACTAGGCCTGTCACAATTACAAATTTTGCTGGATGATAAATTGCCCCAGAATTATTGCGATAAATGATAATATTGTTGTCGTGAGACCATTTTCAAATAATATAATGGTGATGGCATAAAAACGCAAGAACATTCTCAAAGACCAATAAACTTTACATTTTAATGAACATTTAATTCTGGAACTTGACGACATTTTAAATATCCAAAATAAATAACAGAAATAAACAAAATGAATGACGAAGACTCTGTAAACAAAATTGTCCTTCAGAAAAGGAACTTGTTGAGACCAGCTGCCCCACTAGACTGAAGACTTTCAGAAAGACTTACAGATTTTTGCATGAAATGGAAATTTACATTTCATGCAAAAGGAAATTATTGCAATTAATTTATTATGCAATATCGCGACAGGCCTATCTTCCACTTGAGTACATATATTTTTAGGAGTAAGAGATGTACCATATAAGGAAGAAAGACTGTGAAATTATTATTTGGTCTTCATCTGTGTGGGTTTCTACTGCATGGTGAATCCATTCAGTAGGTATGCAAAGTGTGTATTCGTACTGTAAATATCAACCAACAAACATTGCATTCCAAATTGTCCTTTACAATACGAATAACGCACTATTACGATTGTGATACATTGCGAAGTCCTTGAGCTAATTGCTATTGTAGCCATCAAAACACACAAATGAAAGCTTCAAATTAAAAGCAGCATAATCAAATTGCAAAATTACCAGTTTGTGGATTTTAAGTGTCAGATTTTCCATTGACTACAAGCCAGGCAGGGCCAACTAAGCCAGATGTGGCTCAATGGCCTTAAGAAGAGCAGGCCTGTCTTTGTGTGTAGGATGCATTTGACAGCAAGTGAACATTATGTCCTCAAAGTGGATGTTTTAGAAACAAGAAAAATGGGCAAGCATGAAGATCTGAGATAGTTTGAAAGGGGCCAAATGGTGATGGCAAGAACACTAGAGAATCTGCAAAGCTGTAGGGACAGGAAGTACGTCTCTGTCCAGAGAGCTGAGTGCTCTTGACACATGGCTCTGACTTTATTGTCATCTGTTTCCTCATATTTTATCCTTACTTGGTAAATATGAATGTTTCACGTGTTAATAAATCATTAATGGTTTTATGTGAAGCCTTACACTTACACAATCCTATGAATTTGTTCTCATTTCAATGCTTTTGATCATGACCCATCACTACAAGCTGCAGCTCTTATACGGCTTTTGCCAAATACATCAGTCTTCCACACAAAAAGATCATCATTGCAAGGAAGCTTGATTTTAATAATTGTAATCCCTTACTAAGGCCATAGAGGGATGAAGTTGAGCTCTGGTGTATAAAGGTCCACCAAAGAGAGACATAGAGCCCTCGTCTCAAAGGACCTGGAGTTCACTCTCTATTTGAATGCAAAGCAGTGGATGAACAAGTGAGTTCATCTGTGTGTGTGCAGAAAGAGGAGGGCCAGCCAGGAGTTTTGACAAAAGGGACACTTGTTCAGAGAAACCACCTCTCTAGTATGGGTTTCTTTTCCTCTTAACTACAATCCCACCAATGTGGTCGAACATTAAGTCCAGTTTCTTCAAATCGTCATATATCTCAGTGTGATTAATGGCTCTGTGGTTTGCCTTCTTCATTTAACACAAGGTATTCCCAATGTGTTATGTTTCAACCACAAACGTCCTTGCATTCTATTGAGATTTTATGTCACAGATTTATACAAAGTAGTGCATAATTGTTTTGTGGAAAGTAATATAATCTAAAAAGTGTGACGTGAATAAAATCCAATGGAGCCAGCACCTTTAGCACATTATCATGATGTGGGATTGTTTTTGTTCTACAGTTATAAGGAATATAGTCAAGACCACCTAACCCATGACCAAGACTAGACCAAGACCAGCGCCCCGCACTACATGACACAATAAAATGTGAAATATGATCAAAATTGCCAATCAAATTGATCTGAAGATTCACATTCCCATAAAAACACCTAGATATTAAATACTTAGAGCTGAAATAAATTTAACCAATATTAAAAGGCTTATCTAAAAAGATAATGCCCGGGGCATTTGACGAAAAAAGTTAAGACGTAGTCCAAACCGTCTGTGAAAGCGAAGCGCTGCTGCTGAATTAGCTGTCGCCATCGGATTTCTTATGATTTATGCAGCGCAATTCTATTACTGATGATTAGACAGACATCTTCTGCCGCTCAAAGAAAACCACTGCGCATGTCTCAGAGCGCCGTGGGAGAGGGTGAAGTGAGGGGGGAGTAACGGAAACACGTAATTGGTAAGTCACGTTATTGCTTGGATTTTAATTGGTGCGTTTTGCATGCAGTGAAAACAAAGATGTTAACAAATAAACTGGACAGTATGCTGTAAGTTTAGTGATATTTCCACAGTTGCGGTCTTGGCTGGTCTTGAAACCAAGTCTTGAGACTTGGTTTGAGACCAAGACCGGTCTCGAGTACTCCAACACTGAACCAATCAGAGTTAAATGGAAGATGAGTGGAGCTAAATACTGCACAATCCTGCAAAATAAACCCTGTAGAGACTGTAAAAGACCCCAAAATACTGCCAGAGTCACAATGAAATAGTTTAGAAATATATCCAGGTATGAAATAGCCCAACGTTCTGAAATCAATGTTCATCCAGTCTGACTGAGCTTGAACTATTTTGCAAAGATGTTTGGACAAAACGTCACTGTGAAAATGTGCGAAAAGTTTTAAGGAACCTGAATACGTTGTAAGATATAACAGTCATGTTTATAGCCTAACCGCAAGCACAGAAAGTCACTAACTTTGACATGATTTCAGCAATGCCTCCCTCATTCTGTTTCGCTCACTATCCATTCTGCTTTGTTTACATACACAATTTAAAATGTATGTTTACATACATTCACTTTTTTCCTTTATCAAAGGAAAAAAGTGAATGTATGTGTCTGATTGACCACTTTAGTTCCAAAGATGGAGTCCACACTGCGTCTTAAACTATACTCTTTTAATTAGCTTAAAAGAGTGCATGCAACCCTGCTTTCTCTGCTTGCCTCTGAACAATATCAGGAATGCATTCGGTATTCAGCCGTGACCTCACCCTTAGCACAGCACTGGACTACCAGGGCTCTTAAAGAACTGAAGGCGAAAGAGACAGGGATGAATGAAAGAATGCATTACAACTTCATGTTTTAACGGGGCAGGATGTCTAGTGGTATAAAAGTCCGTTGTTTTTCTCTATGTTGCCCTGGAAACAAAGTAGGCTCCTCGATGGAAGGGCACAGCTGTGGTTTTTTGTGTGCAGGTTTGTGCTCAGCCTGCATAATGTTTGCTTTTGTGAGTGTAGATGGGGGTAAAGAGACAGCCTTTGATAAAGGAAAAAAAAAAAAGATCGGGAAAATGAAACAATCAAAACACCAAAAAATAAAGGTAGATTTTAAACTGGTGGAAATAAAGCCAAAAGGTAAACCTTATTGATATATTACAAATGTGTATTTTGCTTAAAGGTTGCTTCTCTTTCCTAAATTTAGATTTTTTTTTAACCCTCTCCAGATCACAACCTGCCAGTGAAGTAAATTTCCTTTACAATCATCACGGATTCTCTCTTATGCTCCCCATCTTCTCAAAACTCCCATCTGCCCCTTGCTCTTTGTGCATACTTTGAAGACTTTCAGATCCCCTGCTACCCACACGGGCTCCATTAACACCCTCCTTGCCAGGACAGCCATCCAAAGATTTACCAAACACTTTTTCCTATTATTTTCCATACAGATCTTTCTATCACCAAATATCTACCTTTCCTTTGACTCTGCCTGAATCCTGATTCTCTAGTGCTACTTGGCCACTGTTCCCAGAGTGCACACATGGCCTCTCCCAAGTTGGGCTTGTCAGCCACAACCACCACTTCCTCTTCCTCCTCATCATCCTCAGCCTCACTAGGCCCTCCACCACACCCTGGAAGCCCCAGTCGGGTACCTGAGGGTCCTCCAAGTCCTGTAACTCCCACCCCAAGCCCTGGATTAACATCTGCTTCAGCAACACCTGTAAGGACCCAATTGAGCATCGCTCTGATCCTAGAGGAGCTCCGGGTGCTGCAGCAACGGCAGATCCACCAGATGCAGATCACTGAGGAGATCTGTAGACAGGTGTTACGCCTGGGTGGGGACTCCTACACCATAGATACACCATCCCAGCATATCCTCCCCCCTTTGCCTCAACTCTGTCTGGAAGGTAACAAAAATACATCCGGCTCCATAACCCAGCCAGAAGCACCGCAACCCACTACTTCTTTGGCTCCTCTCTTATCATGTTTGTCTTCCTTGCACCCCTCTCAAACAGCCAACAAAACCACACAGCCAAGCACGTCACTGTCTCAGATCTTACAACCTCATAAATCACAGTTTGAAGGAACAGGAAAGACTGGTCAGTCATGGGAAACCTCCCAATGCTCTTCTTCATTCACAACTTCCTCTGCAGGTGTCTCTGTGCCTTCTTCCACCTATGCTTTAGCTCTATCCTTAGCGCTACCCAATCGCTACCTACATGAGAAATCTTCCAATACTACATCAGCAGGTGGGCAGAGTGATTTGTCCTTTTTAAGCTCATCCCTTACCACACCTCAGTCTATAAACCCAAACTCACAGTTGCAAGCTGCCTCTGTCGGCAGCGACTCATCCGCATCAAGTTCCAACACTGCTAGCCGTCTCCAGCATGTATGTCGCTTTTGTGGAAAAGTGTTCAGCAGTGATTCTGCTCTGCAGATACATCTCCGTTCACACACAGGAGAACGGCCCTATCAGTGTCCCGTGTGCTTCAGTCGTTTCACAACACGAGGCAATCTGAAGGTGCACTTCCTTCGTCACCGCGAACAAAATCCAGAGCTTTCACTTTCACTCCTGCCACCATCTTTATTTGGATTAGCCTTAGGAGCCAGTGGGGGATCAGATATTGGACAAATCACTGATAGTTCTGGGAGTACCAGTGGGATGAATATAGCACAAAAAAAGCGAAAAAGTAGGGTGGAGGATGAAACATGTGGAGACAACTTGACAATCAGTGGTAACAGTAGTGGCATTTCTATGGGGACCTCAGGTGAGTCAGCTCCATCCACTTTGCCCCTACCACCTAGTGTGGACCTAGCTTTGATTTCACATTCTCTCCTGCAGCTTAATAGGGCTGCTGCTGCTGCTAGTGCTTCCTCTATCCCAACCTCTTCATCCTCCACCTCTTCTTTGGCGACCTCCCTTCTCTCAAACCCTTCTCTGTCTTCATCGTCTACCATAGCTGGGTTATTCAAAGGTGTCAAACAGCAGCGCTTTGATGAAAACACTCCACCTTATACACCTCTACTATCTCCTGCTGCTTATTCCCAACTAGCTCACCTACCAAAGCTCCTTTTCTCACCTGCTTCAACTTCTTCATCTACCCAAGCTGCCCACTCACCCCTCTACAGCCATCCATCACTGAGCTTACTACGCACCCAGCTACCTTCTATTGCAGGATCTCAACCACATGCCTCTTCCAGTCATTCGCAGCTTTCTTTTCCTATTTCATCCCTTCCCAAAAATCCTAGTTCACCCACTACCACCATTCAGTCCTTTCTGCCCACATCCATAGCAACTGCTACTCCCACATCTGAAACCTCTAAGTTGCAGAGACTAGTCGAGAAGCTAGAGAAGTCCCCTTCACTGTCCTGCACTCCCTGGTTTTCCTCCTCTACTCCAACATCCATGTTGGAGATTTTGTCAAGCCCCACCACTTCATCTGCTGGGAGTTCATCAAACACCCGCTTCACAAATGCAGGTAGCTCCATGACCAATGTAGTTGCATCTCCATCATCAAACATCACCGCATCAGTTTCCCAATTCACCCGTGAGATGGTTGTTGCTCTTAGAATGAGTGGCAATGAAGGAAATACCATGACGGGTGGTGTGCTACCATCACCAAATGCCGCTGGTTCAACCCATAACTTGACAACCAATCAGTGTGGGGTGTGCCTTCGGGTGTTGAGTTGTCCTAGAGCACTGCGGCTGCACCAGGCCACACACCTTGGAGAACGTCCGTTTCCATGTAAAATATGTGGGCGCTCCTTCTCTACCAAAGGCAGCCTGCGGTCACATCTTGCTACTCATCATGCCCGGCCACCCAATGTCCAAAACTCTTGCCCGTTGTGCCAGCGTAAGTTTACCAATGCTCTTGTTCTTCAGCACCACATACGCATGCACCTTGGTGGACAGTTGCCCTCAGATGGCTCAGAGGATTCTGAACAGAAGATCTCATCTGAATCTAATCCCAGTTCCTTGCCACAATGTTTTTCCCAGTCCACTGATCAAGTCCCCCCTTCAAGCAAAACACCTCCTCATGCCAGCCCCGTAAAGAGCCCAGAACCAAACTCACAGTTCCAAACTCAAACTCTTGGTTCAGCTCCTGTCTCTTCAAGCAAAAAACCAGCTGAGAAAAATATTGGTAATTCCCCACCCTCCAGCCCAAATCAAATCCCCCCGGCTGACCTCAGCCCTGACCCAGCTATGGACTCTAACACACAAAGCCCACCACGCAGCTCTGAAGATCCTCCTGTCCTTTGTGTCAGTGCACCACTAAAGGTCTCCCAAAAGTCAGACTCAGCTTTGCCTCCTAATGAAGATGACAAAGTCCAACATCAGGAATCTATTGACATGTTCATTCCAACATCTAACCCCTCACCACTTCTCTTTAGTGATAACAAAACTACAGAGTCACCCCCTTCAATGATGATGGACCCCACAAAGATGAAAGAATCACCTAACATTGATGCTTTCCTTGATTCCAAACCAAACCCAGAGGACTTACAAAGCACACCTGTTTCTGATGCTCCTTATGATTACACTAGTTCAACCTCTAACCTTATGTCAACTGAAGATGTTTGTGATGCTGGCACAAAGGCAACTTTGGGATCGCACTCAGACGCCGCAAGGCCACAATCACCAGAACCCATGGAGGAAGACAAAGGCCGATCTCCTACAAATGCACCACCAAAACAAGAGCAAGTAACTGTGCCTGAGAAAGACCTCAAAATGACACCCATGGTGGAGAATGCAGACCCCATATTTGCTGAAGTAAGGGAGGGATTGCACAAGCAAGCCACATCTGTCAGAGAGACAGGCCAAAGCTTTCTCTTTGGTTCATATGGGAGGGAAGACCAGGCGGATGCAAGTAAAATGAGTGGACTGGTTTCAAACGAAGCTCTGGAAGCTTCACTGCCCATTAGCCTTGCTCCAACCCTCCCATCTCCAATGTGCCGTCCTGAAAAGAAAACTTACTGCTGTGCCGAGTGTGGAAAAGAGTACGCCAGTCGCAGTGGATTAAAGGTAAAAAAAATATTTTCTGGTGTAAATTGTGTATCTGTACACACAGTTTGATGTAATTACTGTGAAACTGTTTTTCAGCATAAAATAGTTCTATATCTGTATAAGTCAGCAATAGAAATGGGTTCAAGTAAAAATGTCAATGTAAGCTACATTGACATTTGAGGAAGATCCTACTAAAGTATAGCACACCATAAACTAAAAGGGCCCAGGTCTTATGGTAATTGAAATCTTTAATAGATTCTACTTTATATTACCTGACAATGGTGTTATTTATTAGTCATACTAGAGGTTTTTCAATTACAAGAAATCTATAGCCAGGAACAGTATGAAATCTGTTTTATGTGAACTTCAGGCATTGAAAGCATGGAAATTACTTGTATTTCCAATTTTTTTTCCTTTAGACGTTTGTCTAAAAGTTGCCTCCTTCTTTCCGCCTTCCTTTCCTAGCTTTCTTTCTTTCTCCTGTCTTTCTGAATCCATTGTGTTCTTTCTTTGAGAATAGAAAAACTTTTTCTGTGTCAATTGGTGACAGAAATTCTTCTTTGACAATGGCTCCATCAACAGGCATTCTCACATAATTACACAGATCCCTCAATAAACACAAATAAAAACCACATACCAGTTGTAGAAAGAGGAATGTTTAAAACTACTTCAGCTTTCTGTACTTACTTCTGTCATATCTTATGTCCTGTCTTCCTTCTTTATATTTCATTCACTGTGTCCTGCCTTCCATACTTGTGTTGTTCCTTGTGCCTGTCTTTACTTCCTTCCCCACTTCCTTTCCTTGTGTCTGTATTTATTCATCTATTCTTTTCTTCCTTGTGCATTTCATAACTTCCTTATTCACTTTATCCCTTGTGTCTTCTACTCCTCTCTTCATTTATCTCCTAAGTCATTCCCAACTTACTGCCTTTAAGTCAGCCAGTCTTTGTTTTTGAAAGGGGGGTAAGAGAGCAAACAGTTCACTGGAGTGAGAACTACAGTATGTTATCCATGTTCCTTCCCAGGGACACATGAAGCACCATGGGGGTGCAGCCAAACCATCACGTCCACCGGCCAGGAGCAGTCGCTCCTCCTCCGACCAGATTCCTTCGTCTACATCGTCTGTGTCCTTAAACATTCCAGCCACCAGGAGCTCAGGGGGCTTCTGGAACCAGTATCAAGCCTTCCTCAACACCAGTACTCAGTCAGCAGATGACCAGAAGACTGTGGGTCAAGGTGAAAATAAATCAGCACAGAAGAATACTGGAACCTCAGAGGAAGCTGGGGAAGAACCAGATAAAGATTCATAACTCAAGTCAGACTGTTTGGCTAGAAAATGTTTTTGGTATTTCATTTTATTGTTTGTCCTTAAGCACAACTCTATTGCCCTTCACAAAGTATCGCTTCCACAACACATTTGAGACAGTTTGATAGTCAGTGTAATATGTTCATATGTAAAGTTTGTGAGCCAACCATCTTGGCTGTCTTGTGTTACAAAAGAGGCAGTAGTCCAATTATTTCTGGGTTTGCCAGCAATTGTCTCAAAGCCTTGAATTATGTGATTCATAGTACTAATCATGAACATACAAGAAGACTCTGTTCTAGCATCTTCATGAGTTACTGAAAAGTACTCAAAAAGAGCAAGTTTGCCCATTTTTACGTTGTTTTTGAAACACTTTGTGACTGTTGCGCCATGTGTTATAGCACATCCATATGGCACCAAAGAAGGTTCAGTATAACCAAAATGAACTGTTTTGGTAATGCTTAGGTGTTGTTTTTTGTTTTGCCTCCTCACCATTTTACCAAACTTTTTTTGAGCTACCAGAAGGACATTTCTTACCCATGATACATCAGGTTGTACCCACCTTTCTGTATTGAATTTTCCATAATTGTCTGTCATTTCTTCATGCTCTACTGTAGGGAAATGTGCTTATTTGAATCCAGTACATTTGTTTTATTATCTTACAGCAGGACGTTACTCACAGTTATTGGGGTTCAGAACTCATCTGTCATCTCATCTGTCTCAGAATCAAAAGGTCCGAACAAGATCACTGACCCAGTCAACGTAACTACTGCGCAAAACTAAATCTTATGAAAACAACATGCAGTTGAATTTCAGTTTAAAGAGCAATTTATCGTTATTACTTGCTAAAAATGTCTGACTACCGAGAGAAATAAAGCAGCGTTACTACATGCGTTCAAATTAGTTCTACGTGTACAAAATAGAAATAGGAAGAAACAAAAGAAGTTCATATTGATACAATTTGGTGAAGGGAATGGTAAAAAAGAAACAAAATGAAGAATTTGCTTTGTAAGAGAATATAAAGGCAATACAATGCAGTGCTATTGGAATAAGAAGTCTTTTGCTCCTATTTTTTGTTACTTTTCTTGTGGGGAGGGGAGCACTGGTTCATGTCTTCTAGTCTATTTTTTCTACTGTATCGTCCTATTGAAACAAAAGCACATGTGCTGTTGTTGTGAGCCCAGCGTGGGCGCGGTCTGTCCTGTGATTTTAGCCCTTCAGCTTGGGGAATGTTATTGTTACTGTTGCTGTATGAACCATGAGTGAGATCTGTAACACATTTAAAGCTACTAAACTTACTAAACCTACATGTTTATAAGTATATATATTAAAATATATGTCAGTTTGTTGTCAGCTGTGCTTTATGTAACCCCTGTATTAAAAAAATATTCACTTTGGGAAGAAAAAAAGTTCACTACTTTATTAGTGGTTTTTAACACTACAGAAATCCTTGTAATGAGTTGATTGATGTATTATATTTTCCTTAAGCACGGACACGAAGGATTGGAAATACTGTGTGCTTGCCACTATATGAACGGTTGCTATCACTACAATATGTAAACCATCCCTGCTTCCTTGAGTCACAGTGATGTTTTGTCCTATTCTTTATGTGCACATATGTTTGAATTAAAAAAAAAAAATTATATATTCCCCAAAAGTATGACCAAAAATTCACACTGTTTGGTCATCAAGGTAAGTATGTAAAAAGAGAAAAAGTTAGGTAGTGAGAATAACAGGAAAGCTTTTATTCAATGAAGTTTCTCATTAATATTGGCCTTCTTGTATACTCAACCTGCACTGCATGTGGCTCTTTGACACCCTCACGTTGTCCATTATAATTTTGGATGGAGACATAGAGCTGAGCAGGTTTTTATATATATATATATAAATTTGAATAAAAAGCAATCTTATTTTTGTTGTTGCAGAAATACCATTTTGTTTTTGCCACTAGATTGCAAACCACAGGCTTTTCTTCAATATCCTAAAACAAAGCATTTTTCATTCCATAAAGTTCAAGCGCTTGTTTTGTTTTAATCTAATTAACTACAATTTTGTCAATAAATTAACACAAAACGTTGTTTATCGCAAATCTTTGATTGAAGTTAACATACATTAAAACACAAAACAGATCGATGTACAGTTTCATGTAGTTAACAGCAGCTCAGCATTTTAACAGCTCAAGCCAGGAACTTTGTAGATGTTTGGTGGATCTGACAATTATAAAAGTAGGATGTTCACTATTCTGCGCTCCAGAATAGGAGTACAACTCTGGTTCTTTAATGTTACGTGAAACACATTTTACATAGTAACGACAGCGAAGCGTTTCGCTGTTTTGCGCAAATCTAATTCCTAGAAGTGAGCACAAAGATTGATCTTCGCAATAAAACGGGGTTTGACCCTCGCTCTTGACCTTACATTGTACGAGCGTTAGGGGGCGCAATTACGTCTTCTTAAAGCGGATTGGAGGTACAAATGGTAAACGGTGTATTTGTGCTCGTCTTGCATCAGTCCTGAACAACTGAAGCAATAATAATAATAATAATAATAATAATAATAATAATAATGAAAAACATGAACGTGCAAAGATAAAAATGGATAATATCTTCATCTGTTTCAAGGTGGAAAGTTTTTGATTCCATCTTCTCTCATGACTACACCAACGTTTCCGTGTGTCATTAAGGCTTTTAATTTATTTACTCGCTGGATGGCGGTAAGAGAAAGCGGTGCCAAGCCTGATCGGTCATCGAGTTAAATCCGTTTAGCTTTCCAAGAGAAGGCGGGTAGGTTTTGGCAGAGGGGGAGGAGGCGGAGGAGGAGGAGGCCTACAGCCCAATATTTTCCAGCTGAAAAACCTCCCGGGGGTATCACAGTACCACGTCTGCAGAGGGAAGAGGAGAGGGGGTCAGGATAGGCTGACGAGAGTCCAGCAGGCAGAGGACAGGAGGAGACAGAGAGCTTTTTAATTTGTGTGGAAACAAAAGCCTGCTGCAACATCTGGAGCAAAGCGCAGGCTGAACTCGGACAGCCCCGCAAGCCCCCCTCTTTACTTCCTGCCTTCAGGAACGACAGCGAAGTTGATAACCGTGAGCAAAGCAAAAAAGAAAAGAAAAACAGGGAAAGAATGCACAGACCGGAGATGTATCAGTTGAAATAACGCGAGTTTGAAGTTGCAGAGAGGCGCGTTTTTAATTTTTACTGTTACTATTTTTCAGTTCGTCTCGCCAAGTCGTTGTTTTCTTCTTTCTATCCGCAGACGATGTTTTGACAAAAAAAAAAAGAGAGAGAAAAGAAAAGAAAAACAGGGGAAAGATTGTGCAGACGTGTACAGGGACATCTGCCAAAGTTAGGTATCTGTTCCTTTCTTCTTCTTTTTTTTTTGTGGGTGAAGCGATGATGCCCGAGGTGAGATCGGTGGTCCGGCTGCTGCTGGTGGCAGTGGTCTGGGAACTGAGAGCGCATGGAGCGACGCAGCGGCAGATCAACCCGGAGGTGAGAAACCCCCCCACCCCCCAAAACATCCGCACTGGGTAAGACAAAACAAGCTTTAATTAAAGGGATAAACAATATGCGAAGTGATAAAATCTAATTAGCATGGAGTAATAATGCCAGTGGGAATGGAGATCACAAATCAGTGCTTAGTCAATACGAGAGTGACAGATTTATATTATCTTTGTCATTCAACGTAGCAATCAGAGATGCTCTGCAGAACGAAACAATGATGCATATTAGGGCACAACTGGGAACTATTGTGACCTAAGAATATAAAAAGGATTAACATGAGAACCAGATAAAAACAAATATAAAAAGGAGGTTGAATAAATAGAAGTGGAAACTTTTGCAGTTGTTGTGAGAAATGCGTAAACAACAACATGCGCAAAACAATAGAAAACATGTAGATAAAGTTGTATTATAGTCTTAGGTTACGTACAACTAAAGAGGTAAATGCTCAGTGCTTCATAAATGTATTCACACCAGTTTAACATTTCATATTATAATTTAAAATGTGGCGTGAATTCAACCCCCTCTCATCTGACACTGCTAAATAAAAACCGAGCATCAATATTTTTAAAGTTTTGCCGATAATTCTGTTAAACACATGGGATTGTGCTGATCCAAACCACTCCCCTTTTTATTTGGCTGAATATTTAGGTTTGTTGTTCTGCTGGAAGATGAACCTTCACGCCAGTCTAAAGTTTTCTGCAACCTCTTATCAGCTTTTCTTCCAGGATTGCCCTTTATTTAGCTCAACTTCCCTTTCTTTGCCAAAAAAAGCCTCCCCGCAGCATCATTCTGCCACTGCCACGTTTTACTATGTGCTTCACCATAAATAACCTGAGTTTTTGTCTCGTCGCACTAGAGCTTTGTCCTCTACGTAAAAAATTTTTATGTCCTTCTTTCAAAAACTGTTTACTTCTTGGCACTACTACGCTGGTGTGAGTTCCGGTCAGGGGCGACCTTCGTTCTCTTCTACAACAATCAGGATTTGTTTGTGGGCTGCATTTGTGAATCCGTTTGCATAAACACCTTCTCAGCCCGGGAATCAAAGCAATCCATTTGACAGCTTTGTGTTTCAGTCCATATTCTAATGGGTAATGATTTCTGTGGCGAGATGGGAAAGGCTTTGACCCTGGGTTAGGGGAAACAGCCCATAATGATGATAGCCTCATAAAACACACACACACACACAAAAAAAATGCTGAGAGGGCAAAAGCGCGAGGAGCAAAAGACGGAAGAAATGTGCAAGTAATGCATGAAGTTGTATTGTGGTTTGGGTCAGAGACGGAGGCATTTCTTGTTCTTTTTTTATTGAAGGAGGGGTTGTGAGATGTGGAGGCAGTTCGGCTCGCAGGATATGAAATGTAGGCTAATTGTCGACATATGTCATAAATTAGGTCTGAGCTGGGATGAGGTGGGTTTTCACAATCTGGGGGGTTTGAAGGATCTCAGCAAAGCCATCTGTGAAGGATCTAAATTTCCTCCAGAAAACCACAATTTAGTTTAGATTCCTCTGCCACGACTTGATGTTATTTGCTGAGATTCGTCCGTGATGTGTTTATATGCAGAATTCCCATGGAGCCATGGGGGAAGTCCAGTGTTAATTCAAGGAAGTGACTCGGTTATGATACTTGCACACCTGCTTCCTTCAGTACCATCAGCAAACACCGAGCATGTGCGGGAAAGGCCGCTGTTTTCATCACGGGCGCACGAATTGCGATCAACGAGTTATGAAGATTTCTCCAAAAATCTTAGCGGCGCCAATCGTCTCTGTAATATCTGTATCCTGCCTGCGGCCTGCAAGGAATTGGAGCTGCAGCCGTGCCAGTGGAAAAAAACAGAGTTCAGTTACTGTATTGACCTACATTAGGCTGGAGGCTTGAAAGACTGAGCTGCAAAATGTAAACTAAGACGGCAACCAATGTTTTCCAAATGTTTTAGTACCTCAAACGTTTTTTTTTTATGTTTCTGGATGGTTTTAGTCTTACTTGCACATAAATACATTAGGAAATTGCACGAAATGGTATCTTACGTTGAATGCCGTTCTACTTTGACGCCTCAAAATAAAATCCAGAGCAACCAGTTAATGTCAGAGGTCAGTAGACTCCACTTGTGTATTAATTAATAAATCCAGCTGTTCTTTGAAGGCATCAGAGGTCTGTTCGATGAGAGTAGAGAACAAGCAGAATCATGCAGACCAAAGAAGACACCAAATAAGTGGAGAAGATTGGATCTGGTCTTGATGGAGTGGCTTTAGCTGAAAGAAAATTACAAAAATCCATTTTCCGTTTTCCACGTAGGGAAAGGTGCTCTGGTGAGCTGAACAGAAAATGGCCGTTTTTGGCATGCAAGAACACGCAAAAAGCTGTGTAAAACACCATCCATATAGTATATATTAGTGAAGGATCATGCTAATCCTCAATTAGCATGATGCCTTTTAAAAAATCTTAGATTGGGACGGAAGTTCACGAGTCTAAACATGGTGCATTGGGACAAAGCACACTCTTGTTTGAATGACCCAGTCAAAGTATAGACCCAAACCCAATTTAGTATCAGTGGCAAGACTTAAGAACGGACGTGCACAGACAGTTGCACAGTCTAAATGAACTTGAGCTATTTTGCAAACAATCAAGGGGCAACACCTTCAGTCTCCTGAAGTGCAAAGCACATAGAAATCTACCCCTAAAAGATCTACAGCTAGCCGTGATTCTACACATTATTGACTGGAGGGATAAACGCAGGCGTTCTGAAATTAATATGCTTTGCAAAGGCACAGTTGGTCTCATGTTGCAATTCAACTTTAGTTACTTTAGTCTGATGACAGGATTTGTAAATACACATCAAAGTGATTATATCATCCCCTTCGTTACATTTGGTGATGGCAACATGCTACAGGAAGCTTTTGATGTATTGTGCTCCTTACTTTACTAATACACTTTCCAACAGTTATTTAACTTATTGCTAACTCTTACATAAATGTGGTCATTTTTGTGTTATTTTTTAACTGTATATTAACTCAGCAAACAGCAACGTCCAGCTGAATTTCAGCAGGAAATGCTGCATAACATAAAGATTTCCTGGATGAAACTGTTAACCATAAGCGATCTATTTTGAAGCTCTGAGGACATAAAATTGTTCATTTTTGCAGACAAATCTTTACGGTTATTATTACCATCATTAGTGTGTTGAACATGTCCGACACAAACATACCTTAAAAGCAGCAGGAACAAAATCCACCATAAAAAACAAACAAACTTCAGTTAAGTGTAATGCAGAAAGACTCAGGTTTCCGTGGAGTCTTGTTTTGTCCATTGTGGGTATTTTACGATTCCTCTGCAGTTATCTCAGTCAGGCCAGTAGGTGTTGGTCAGTGAAATAAACACCTGCAAATAGTGTGGCAAAAAATTCCACTTCCTGTGGCCAGCGGTGAAGGAAGGAAGTGGTCAACGTCAATCCAAAACCACCGTGCTGTGTCAGCAGCACCCACCAACTTTCAGGACGCAGGCACATCCGTGTCTACACAAATACACGAAAACGTCTGCAAGCTGAGCTCATCAACTACAAAGGATAACAGCCATGAAACGACATGATGAGGACAGTAAAGGGGCTTGTTGAAGGCCATGAGAAAGGAAGGCATTGTGATGCATTGAGGGAGTGAGGCAATGTGCAGGAAAAGAAAGAAGAAAAATGAATCAGTTGTCTTGCTGCATTAGATAGGATGTAAATCAGTTACGCACGTGTGAATAAAACCAACTCCTTTTGCTTGTAAATGCAGTTCAGGACAAGTCGGAGAAGTACATTTATGCTAATTTCATGTTGGAAAAGAGGATAGAAGGAGAAAAGGAAGGAAGTCTGGGTGGTTTTCATTGTTTAAATCCTAACCTGTTAGCTAAATGGCAACTTCCTGGAGGAAAATCAGGAGGGGTCCCAGGATATGAGGTACCACTTAAACAAATTACCTCATCTCCTGAATGTAAAAGAAAAGCCCTTTAACAATGCGTTGCCATTGATATTTGCCTGGCATTTGCTATTTTGCTCGTAAGAGACTGCTTTACGTCATATGTGTGCCAGCAGCAGATAGCAGATGGGGAATCCCAGGAGTCTATATGTGTGTCAATGAGGTCTTTTGTAAAGATGGGGAAGAAGTCACAAAAGCCTCAGCTATGATTCAAGCAAATCTTTATAAAGCAGGGAAACATTTATGCCATTTCTGCAGGCTTGTGGTGAACACACCTGCCCACACACGATCAAATCCTGTAATGGACAGTTGCAAGGGAATCGAAAGATATAATTTCACATCATTTGACACAATCCTGCCACCCTCTGTTTAGAGGAAGGGAGGCGTAATAAGCAGATGTGCGTGCTCTGTTTACCCTGCATGCCTCAGAGGGACTCCCATCATCGGTAACCAGAGTTTCTCTCCGTTGGCATTTAGCTAACGGAACAACTGAGTAACTGTCCTTCTTGCTCCCCTTTCTCATCGTATGCAAAATAAACGCTCCACTGAGTGAGTTGCCGTGTATATATACATAAAAAACTTATTTTACGTGGGTCTACATGTGGAATAAAATGTACATTTTGAGAAGAGTCAAGTGCTGTCACGTCTAAGAGTCTCTGTTTTGTGTGGTGCGTATGCATTGAGATGAAGGGTGCAACGTTTAGAGGGTAGAATTGCTTGAGGTTCAGTACTTTCCCTGTCTTATCAACATCAAATTTATTTTAACTACACTAAAGGATCGCAAAGACATAAAGGAATGAGTCCCTAAATAATCAAACAATTATAGGAGCTACATTAAACACTCTGCAAGCCAAGGTGACTGAATCTTCATCAGTGCAGACAGAGTGTCTGCATACCATAGCATGAGATTAGGTTATGCTTTTGAGTCTCTGCAATATTTCAGGAGTATTTTCTTAAATTTAGTAGTAGCTGTATTTATGTTTGATGTTGACGTTTGTAAAATGTTTTGACTACTCTCTGTGGGCATCTGGTGCAGTGATGATATGGTGTGTTCCTGTTAGAGACTCGATCCAACTGGCGTAATATTTTATTGGCATGCGAAATGGGAATTCCTGACTCTTGAAATATACTGGTTAACGAATAATGCGGTCATATTGCATCTCGTAGTTGCCAACATATCCAACAAATCTGATGAAACCTGGCTAACTGGTAATCATGTCACTTATGCTACAGTAACAAATGCAAAGAAAAGTGATGATAGAGTGCTATTTACTAAAGGTTGCATACTTTTGTATGCAATGGAAATACAGTGCAGGTAAAATGATAGTGTATCTCGAATCATGGGTGACATTACGTCAAAAAAAGGAGCATTGCATTGTTGGAAGCCCAGTTATTCCTTTAAAGAAAGTTGCTTGTGGATAACAGAAAATATGGTCAACTACTTCAGCAAATTTGACAAAGAAAATAAAAACCAATAGATCAAATGCCCCAGTTTTATTTAGAGTCCATAATAACAACCAGGCATGTTGTAAGACGTTTGGTCAGGCCTTTAAAAAGAGCAGGAACTAAAAATCAAAAGACTGTATAATCCCTACATGTCTCTTCTTATCCCACTGTAAATGCTGACCACTTCCTCCTCCCGGTTCTGCTTTAGTTACCAAATCTGTAGGCGCTCTCAGAAATAGCAGTGTGTGACACTGAATAAGACTTTGTGAAGTAACTTGAGGAGCTCATGAATGCCTTAAAGTTAAAACAAGTGTTCTCTGTCATTCATGAGCCTGTTTTTCTCTGAGCTGAGGCCAGTATTAATATGGGATGGGGTAGCATGGGCTTTCCTTTGATTTCAGAAGACGTACGTCGCTTACTGACGACAAACTGTAGGTCTCGTTGTGACTCCTATCTGCGTTATCTGGACTCATGTAAAATTCATCTTTTTCTTGTTGTGCTCCACTCTTTCTTTCCCACTCTTGAGGCCGTGCTGTAACAGAAACAAACAGTGGGTCTTTATGTGTCCACAGCGGTGAGTCAGAACCAGAAAGAACTCATTCAGGGGTGAAGTCTAAACACTAAGACCTCCATGTCTTGCTAGGGTATACAGGGGAGGCAAAACTGGACCTTCAAGGACTTAAAATCTGCTGTTCTGCTCTGGCTCAACCAAGGTGCATGAGCATATTTAACATAAAACTAATAAAAATAAATAGACCTTCAGCTCATTCAGATGGTGGTTATGCTATTAAAATGTGTCTATAGAGTTTCTGGGATGATGCTGTAGCATTGCAAGTCTACAGAAGACACAGGACATTGCTAGAACAGTACTAGGCCACAGTGATGTTAGGCTAACACAGAAGTGCTAGCTTGAAGAAGTATTACCCTTGGATAAACCAGCATTAGACTACATTAATGCCATGTTAAGGCAGTGCCAAGCAGTGCTTGACTAAAGTGGTTCTAGGCTACAGGAATGCACGGCTAAAGCTACATGAGGCTAAAATGGTTTTAGAGTGCAGCAGTGCTAGGCTAAAGCAGCGCTACATTAAGTTAGCTTTACATTAGAAACATTGGTAGTGTTAAATCATAACAACAGAGAGTAGTACTGGGCTAGGTCAAAGCAGTTGTTGGCCAAAAGTGTTCAAGGCTATAGCAGTGCTAAGCTGAAACAGTACGATGCTATGCTAGGCTATAGCAGTGCTAGGCTGAATCAATTCTACGCTACAGTAGTGCTATTCTACACCAATTTAAAGATAAAACAGTGAGAGGCTAAAGCAGGGCTAGTTAAAAACAGTGCAAAGCTAAACTTGTTCAAGTCTATATTATTGTTCTACCTAGGCTAAAATAAAGCTACATTACAGCAGTCCAAGGCTATTGTCCTTCAAGCAGTGGCAGGCTGAAACAGTTCCTGACCAAAAGAAATTTGGAAACACTTATGGTTAATTTTATCTTATCTTCTAGTTTCTTTAGCTTATTGTTGAATGTTATTGGAGATGAAGAGTCCAGACTATTTAAGATGTTTCGAAGCGATTGAGGACATCCACAAATATGCTACGTCATAGTTTTGCAAAATGTTTGAGTGGACAGGGCGTTAAATACAGCACAATGTCAGCGGAAAATATAGGGGGAAAAAACACCAAATAAAAACATTTTGAATTTACTATTAGCAACCAATATCCTACAAAGCAAAAAAAATTAGCTGGTCGGGGTGTGGTTCCTTACGATTATTTAAGCAAATGGGTTTTCCATAAAAGTGGGGTAAGGGAAACGAGGGGAGGGAGTGAGATGAGGAAAGGACAGAGACATTAACGAAGGGGAGTTTGACTCTGAGGTTTGGATGCGGCTCAGGAGAAATTCCCAGTTAAATTACTGACTGACGCTGCTGCTCAACTGGAGACATCGGCTGGGGTTTGCCCACGGCCTGACTCTCACCCTGGGACACTCCCTTGCTCTCTGCTCTTCTGCCGCTGCTATTCTCTTTTTCTCTCTCCACACTGCCATTACCCACAGCTCCGAAACCCCACCATTCAAAACAAATGACCTTGTGCAATTGTTTGCATCACATCAAACTGCTTCATGCAAGGATTCAAACACAGTATATTTGAGACATGAGAGAGACCACCTAACCACAGCCGAGATCACAGGGTGACTGCGTACAGCATAAATTTACCATTTACCATTGTTTGGACAGGCCTCCATGTTATTTTCTTGGTTCTGGTTTAAAAGGCAAAGGGTGTAGGAGAAGCTCTGCGGGAGAAGCGAAGCTGGCTCCGATGCCAAACTAGCACTGAATAACTTAAAACTTGAACTTGAAACAGGGATTAATAATCAACCTCTTGAGGTGATTTGTATTAATTCCAACCCCTGTGGCTGTTTGTCGAAACCCAAACTGCCCTTATTAGAGGTTTCGCTCAGCATTAGCACACATATCCACTGGGGTGAGTCATGTTGATGGTTGAATAGGATTTGGCTTTAATAATTAACTGGAAACTGGCCAAGCGCTTGGAAGCGGTGCAACTCCTTCAGGCTAGAAAACACGGAGAAAAATAATTTAAGAGCTCTTTTTTGGTTGTCAGAGCAGAATGTGTTTTCGCTGCAGCCACATAAAAACTTTCTGAACTTGTACTCCTTGTAGCCGCCCTTGTCTCATACGGTACCGTCCACCCAGCAGGGTCATCAACAAAAATGAGCTGAAATGGGTTTTTATTTCTTAATTATGTTTTATCTTAGATAAAAACAGGAATTTGTGTGTGTGTGTGTGTGTGTCTGGGGGTTTTTTTCCATGAGAAATCTCAAGAGTTTCCTCTTTTCTTTTCTTTTGCTAGTCATGGCTGCAGCAGTATGGCTACCTTCCCCCAGGAGATCTGAGGACCCACTCTCTTCGCTCCCCTCAATCCGTCTCCTCAGCCATCGCCACAATGCAGAGGTTCTACGGCCTCACAGTAACCGGTGCCATCGACGAGAAAACGATTGCGTCAGTACCAATAAATAAAACAACGCACAAAAAATAACAGGTGCTATTTCTGACCTTGAGCTGAACGTTGCTTTTGTTTTTGTTTTCTCTCTCTGTCTCTCTCTCTCTCACAGGGCCATGACGCGACCGCGCTGTGGGGTGCCAGATAAGTTTGGAGCTGAGCTGAAGAGCAACTTGAGGAGGAAGCGCTACGCCATCCAGAACCTGAAGTGGCAGAAGAACCGCATCACTTTTTCGTAAGTCAACAAAGCCCCAAGTGGACCAGATGATGCCATTTTTGAGTAGAAGAAAAAATTATAGACATAATTTAGTGAATGGGGTGTAATTTTTCTTAAAATCCCAATCAAATTCGCGCTCTGTGCAGCATCCAGAACTACACCCCGAAGGCGGGCGAGTACGAGACCTACGAGGCCATCAGGAAGGCCTTCAAGGTGTGGGAGAGCGTCACCCCACTCCGCTTCCAGGAAATCCCCTACAGCCACATACGGGACAAAGTTGAGGAGTTTGCCGACATAATGCTCTACTTTGCGGAGGGTTTCCACGGCGACAGCAGTCCTTTCGACGGCGAGGGGGGCTTCCTGGCGCACGCCTACTTTCCTGGCAACGGCATTGGAGGAGACACTCACTTTGATGCAGCCGAGCCGTGGACGACTGGAAACCAGGATCTGTACGGTGAGGCTCCGAGATGCCCGAAGTAAAAGAAGGACTTTAAAAAAAATCTCTATATAGATTCTCTGAAATCTGATGAAACATGAAAATGTTTAAATGTTGGGAGTAACTTGTTTGTTCAGAGTCTGGGCCTTTCTTTCTTTTTGCTGTCACAAGCAGAACCTGGTGCAGGTCCAGACTCGTGTCAGTACTTTTGAGGTAGAGAAGGTTCGGAGGAATGTGCTTATTTTCAAAGTGCGGAAACCACAGAAATGTCCACTGTCAGCTGTTCAAGTCAAACTTGTGTTCACATGACTTTCGTCTGATTTTATTTTGATCCACTGATGCGATGTGAAATAGTAGCGTGCTTTTGAGTCATCTCTAAATGAGGGAGCAGTTCTGTTTCCTCCTTCTCCCGTCTAAAACTTCGCCGCACCAGAATAAATGCTTCCCTCTTCCTCAAAACGAAGCGGTCGGTGTAACGAGTCTTTGTCTTCCAGGAAATGACGTCTTCCTGGTGGCGGTGCACGAACTGGGCCATGCTCTGGGTCTTGAGCACTCCAACGACCCGTCGGCCATCATGGCTCCGTTCTACCAGTGGATGGACACGGACAACTTCCAGCTTCCTGATGATGACCGCAGGGGCATACAGCAACTTTACGGTGTGTTGCAGGCACAGACTACTGCACACCTTCTTTTTTGCTGTCCTTATTAAGGACCTGAAACCAAAAACCTGCATCCTGCAATTTGCCAGCTCCCCCTTTGCTAAAATTTCCAATTAGAATTAGAATTCTCTTCTGTCCCTGAAGAGTTGGTAAAAATTTTGCTTTATATATTAAAAGTATAAAAAACAAAAAAAGGGCTGGGTGAAAACATCAACCAGAGAGGGTGCCAAAGTTGACCTTAATGGAAGAGTGGGAAGTAGAAAGGGAATAAGCAATAAGAAGGGACATGTAGACAGTGTTCTGGTCAAATGAGGTCAGACTTGATGTTTTTGACCACATAACATGCAGAACTCTGTGTAGGAAAACTAATATTGCACAACTCCCTGAACACGCTGTCCCCCACACTGAAACACAGTGGTGGCAGTCCCATGTTTTATAGTTGCTTTTCTTCTGCAACAGCAAGCAAGGAGTTGACCAGTTGAATTATATGTGGGACATTCATGGGAGAAGTCCAGTTAGAAGTTGCAAAAGACCTATGGCCTCCAGAAGGACTGTAACCCTGAAAGTATAGCCATAGATACATAGATGTAATGCATGCTTTGTGTATTTGGTTGACCCAGTTAGAGACCAAACCTAGATCCAAATCCAATTAAGAATCTGTGGTGAGAGTTGCCAATAGATGGCCATGCTATCAGACTTAGCTTGAGCTCTTACAGGGCACAGAAATGAGTCTCTGTATGTTTTTAAAAAACTTGCAACGGCTCTGAATAAAAATGAATGCCACAGTTTTTCCAGATTTTCATTTGTGAAAAAAATGTTGCCAACCACTTTACAACGATTGTGATGAAACAGTTCCAAGGTGTCTGCAGGTTTCAGCAACTCAAATTTAAGATGTGTTAAGACATATTTAAGTTAAATTTGAGACATCTATGAATATTGGGATGGTTTGGGGATCCGACTAGATTACAATCAAGCACAGTACAAACAATAAAACTCCTGGGGTTTGTTTGGAGCTGCTGGGATCAGCTTTATGCTTCACACACTGCATATGGCTCTCCACAGCTTTAACCACTGTAGTGCCTAGCTTAAAAGTCTTTTTAACAGAATGCACGTAGCCTTATGAGTCAGTGGTGGAAGCAAAGGTTGTTCAGCCAACTGGCCATGAATTTGTACTTGCACACAAAAATTAAAAAAGTGTATTAGGAACTAGTTAGCGGTAGCCTCAGCTGCCTCGAGTCACAGAGTGAAGATGTTGGCGCGGGACTCAAACTTTTGCCTGACAGAAAAATCAGTTGAGGAAAAAAGAAAACCTAGATAGTCATCTGATGACAAAATTTAAGACTTGTGATTAAAGTATTTAAGACAAAATTGCCTTAAAAAATAATTTTGGATACATGAATTTAAGACTTTTAAGGATGAGCGGATATTCTCAGTTTGTGGCAAACTGCAGAAATGTTAGTTTTATGGCACTGTGACTTAAAAGCTGAGGTTACATTTCGGTTTTCTAATAGATTAAGATGTCTATGTGCTCCATTAGGGTCTGGATCAGGTCCGCCACCCCCTCCCTTCACACCGCACCCACCTGACCACGACCCTCAGCCCACCTACTCGCCGGACAGACCTCACTATGGTCCCGACATCTGTGATGGACACTTTGACACCATCGGGATCTTTAGAGGAGAAATGTTTGTCTTCAAGGTGATATCCCATAAAAACTCTCTGATTTTGGTGGTTTTTATTTACTCTTGGTTTACTATAAAGCTTTGCCTTTGTTTAACATTTCAGGACAAATGGTTCTGGCGAGTACGCAACAGCCACGTGTTGGATGGATACCCCATGCCCATTGGTCACTTTTGGAGAGGATTACCTACTCAAGTGAATTCTGCTTTTGAAAATGAGGAGGGGAAATTTGTTTTCTTCAAAGGTCAGTCAACATACAGAGAGTAAACCATTTTTTGTGTAATCACTAGATGGCTAAGAGGGCACATGTCTCTATGTCTCTGCAGGGGACAAGTATTGGGTGTTTAGCGAATCTATTCTTGACTCTGGTTACCCCAAGTATCTGAAGGAAATGGGCTCTGGACTTCCCAAGGATCGGATAGATGCTGCTCTCTTCTACACCCCCAACGGACAGACATTTTTCTTCCGAGCTAACAAGTTAGTCAACATCTGCGTGTGGCCGGTTGTGTGTGCATCTAAAATAAATAAGTGCTCCAGTTAAAATGGTGGCAGTTCAAAGGAAAACCCCTCTTTTCCCACTTCTCTAAGACATGATTGATTGTTGACCTTACAGGGTTTAAACAAGAAAAGTAAATGACTAACTGTGAATTTAAAAAAAATGCTTCTTGTGTAAACACAAAAATAAACTACATCAAAACAAAGGCAGTTGGTACCCTTACCCCCTACAAAAGTCAGTCATAGGTGCAGTAAGCCAACTCCGTTGTGGCGCAGGCCTCAACATGAGATTTTAGCAAAGATTTCCTTTCTTTTGTTCATTTCTACAGTTCTGCAAAATGACAACAGGGTGGCTTTTTCTGTGCTTACAAGGGGTTTTAATCCAAGTTTTTGTGAAGTTTTGTAGAAAAGTGAAGGAACAATCAGCAGTGGAGTGCTACCGTTGCCCCTAATATGAGCTTTTCAATACAACTCAAGCTGAAAATGTCAATACCCGTTGAATGAAACACTTTATATTAGCCATATACAAAGCAACAAGCAACCACTGTTGACTTTGCTGCTGTTCCCTCAATCACACACCGCTGCAACCTTTAATTAGTTGAGGCTGCCAGTTGTAAACTTTGGATTTTGAGACAGGTTGTCAATTTGTGCATCATCGTCAAAATCAAATTAATCGACATCATTTTTTACAGTGACAAATTATTCAATTGTGGCTTGTGACAGTGGTAATATCCAATAGTCCAACATTGTAACCCAGAGATTTTCAGGTGAAGTTATTTTATCCTCTATTGAGCTGTTAGCCTTCAATCTGTCTACTGTGAGAAAGAGAGCCATGAAACTCAGCAATGGATCCAAACTGTTAAATTAAACTAATCGCAGAGAAACTCAGGCATGGATTCATTATAAACCCAGTTTGGAATATAAATCAGAGATTGAATTGGGTCAAAACGATTAGTGGTTTTGACCACTAATAACCACTAATAATAATTTATCTGGGTCTTCAAGTCCAACTTGAAATGATGAAATAATTCATTATACAAGCCCTATTCAAATCATTAAAACCAGGTCTTGTACGGTTCAATTTAACTTATGTGAAGTGTGTCAAAAAAAAAAAAAAAAGCAAAAAACAATGTTGAACAAAACACAAGATTGTTTAAAACCACCAACCAATATAATAAACACAACAAAACATAAAAAACAAATGCAGTAATATTGACCCAAAACAAGCTAAAACAAGGAGCAACAACAACATAGAAGACCTGATGAGACTCAAATGTAACTGAATGAAAGCAAATGTAAAGTTTACCAGGTGAAATTTAAGACTGGATAGATTCATACGTTTGGATAAAGTTGCGTATTCTTCCATATTTTAAAGGCTGCCACTGCAAAAGTCCAAATCTAAACCATCCAACCATCCTGCTGCAGCATTTCAGACTTACTAGAGGCCCTGTAGAGTAGCTCAATCAAGGTCAATGTAGAGAGCTTTCCAGTAGTACAAAATGGATGTGGTGCAAGAACAAAGACATTTTTCTTATTCTTTTGTATGGATACAGAAAACAATTAGATGTACACCGTAACAAAACTCTACCCTTTAGACCAAAAGAACATTAAAGTCTAAATGAGAAAAGATTGATTCGGTTGAAGTCTCTAGTTGTGTCTAAAAGAACTAAAACAACTAGTTGTGCTTAGCAAAAAGTTACAAAAGTAAAAGGCTGGATTTGTGTTATGTGAGCAAATTCAAACTTTACCCAAACACTGTCATTAACAAGACAAGTTTGGCCTAGACTGAGGACAATCTTTTACAATTAAAAAGAAAAAGTAATTTAGATGATAGAAAGACCATTTGAATCATGGCAAGGATGTTCAATCAAAAAAACAAAACAAAAAAAAACAAGTAAGGGAAGATTCTTTCTGGCACGACTAATCCCACTAATCATCTAATTCCGGGTCTGGCTCTTCCTAAGCAAATTTTATATCCTATCCAATGTATGTCTGAAGTCAGTTTTCAAGTTTTGGTGTAAAGCGTTTCAGTTTTGAAGATGTGTGTGTGAGTAGTAACTTACAGCAAATGTATTTCCTTTGCTTCCCGTTCCTCAGGTATTACCGTTTCAATGAAGACTCAAGAAGAGTTGAAGACGGTTACCCCAAATCTATCGATATGTGGCAGGGCGTTCCAGAGAACATCAAGGCAGCCTTTATGAGTAAAGATCAAGGTAAGGTCAACATGTAACATCAGCCCATGCTTGTTAGTACTTGTCAGAGGTTGTTTTTAACATTTCAGTCTTCCGCCCACCAGCGTATACCTACTTCTACAAAGCCAACAAGTACTGGAAATATGACAATCAGAGGATGCGCGTTGAGCCTGGATACCCCAAATCAGCGCTCCGTGACTGGATGGGCTGCCCCAACGAGGATTCCAAGACAGACGGCGGGAGAGGCGGCGGCGGCCACGATAAAGACAAAGAGAAGGAAAGGGAAAAGGAAAAGGAAAAGGGACGAGAGGATAAGGACAGAACTAGAGCTAAAGACAGGGAAACGGAGAATGAGACAGAGACAGAGGAAGAGGTGGATGTGACCATTATCGAGACGAACCAGGGGAACGGAGCAGTGGCTGTGGTGTTGCCACTGTTCCTACTGGTCTGTGTGATTGCCACATTGGCAGCCTTGGTGTTTTTCCGTATGTACGGCACTCCACGCCGAATCCTGTACTTCCAAAGATCTCTACTAGACAAGGTGTAGGTGGGGGAAGAGCAGAAGGAGCTAGGGAAGAGGGGAATAGGACAAAATGGGAGCAAAGGTTCAACAGATAGCCAATCGGGAGAGAAAGAGCCGAAGGAATAGTGCGAGACTTTTATTTTCAAATAATCCTACCACTGCCTACTTCATCCATCTCTTATCTCTTAACCACTGTGTTTTCCTCTCCTTTTCTCTCCTTCCCGCCCTCCTGTGGTAACTGACGCCAGCTTGTTGCTGTTTGTTTTAGCCATTATCAATGTCTTGTAGTTGTTGCCAATGGTATGGTGTGTGTTCTCGTGAATTTCCAGTTTGAACCTGCATTTCCACAACGCAGAGTGAAGCATGTTTTCTTTGCATGAGAATCCACCTCCAACTAGTCCTTCTCTCCTCTTGTTAAGCTTGAACATACTCACTAAAACACACACACACACACACACACACACACACACACACACACTTGAAAGCCACATTCAAATAGTTGCTGTATTTCTTAGTCTTCCATTCAAACAACATGTTGGAGCCAGTTTGGACCATAAAAGGGAAACAAAGCATCTGCTTCCGTCCTCATAAAACATGACACACACTCACGAGTTCAGTCATTCACAACAGCTGATTCGGTATCTTTATGTTCAGTGACTAATTTTGTCGAGAATGATGTTGTCATTAGCATTATGACTGTTACTATTATTGTTGAATGTTTTTGTTTTACTTTTTTTTTTGTAAATTGACATTAAAACGTCCTGCTGGACAGAGACATACACTTTGGAAAGTGGCCTTAATTTTATACATGTGGGGACAGTGAACAGGGGAACGGGGCTATGTATGCTTGAAACTTGATTGTTTTTTGTTTTTTTTAAATATACATTGACTCTATCTCAAATGAAAATAAATTGAAGATTTAAGAAAAAAATGACTCCTTTTTTTGTCATTGTACTTGAACAGTTTTTATTTTTTAAGTATGGTGCTACATTCCTAGTCAGGGGGTAAAAGTAGTTCAACGGTGACAATAATAGTAGTGATTATGATTATAATGACAACTATTTGGTTTTAACAAGACTGTGTGTACTTCCTCTTTTCCCTTTTTCTCTTACATGAATAAAGTAATTTTAAAAGGCTTTCTGTGCTTTAATTTTCACTCAGTAAATTTCCCTTTTTTAAACGCTTACTCATAATCCAGCTCTCACCTGGGCGCTCCAGCTGAATCACTTGTGCCGATCGTGTCTCTTTTACATCTGGTCTTCCCCACTCTCCCTGGACCTCCAGGTTTCTTGTTCCCCGACCGCACCACTGCAATACTGGGGCTCAGGAACTGGCAGGAACTTTAACTGGGTTGGAAAATGCCGAGCGGATCCAAATCTTAAGTAGAAACAGGGATGAGGACGATTGTATAAACCTTGTTGCTGCACAGCAGAAAAAACATATCTAAACTATACAATTAAAGATACAAAAAGAGAGAGAGAGTCTGTGTGTGTCCTTGCCTTTCCATGCTTTTGGGGACCGTGCGTGGAATGCAAGCACAAGATGACGAGGACGCTGAAAAGACGAAGGACTTTGTTTTCTATGTGACTTAACGTTTGAATCCAGAGTTTAAAAATCAGTCAAAAGTTTGTCTATTTTTAATAAATCAGTGATTAAATGTAGAAAATAAAAAAGACAGCAATACAGATGCACATGTTTGTGTTTTGCCAAGATAAGAATGTGTTACAGTGCCTTACATAAGTGTTTATTCCCCTTTTTACTCTTACAACCACAAGCTTTCATATACTTTATTGTTACTTCATATAATGGTAAACGCTCAACTTTCTCCCTGACCTGAATGTCTGGTTTGTTTCTTGAGCTTCATAGGAGTCAGAATGCTTTATTTAGTTATTGTACAAATAAAAATAATCATATCACACGCTATGTCCAGTGGATGCAGTGAGTGGCTGCAGAAAAACCCCTCTGCACACATAAGGAACATTTAGACACAATACGACAGTAACATGATGCTAATTCTAGTTCTTGCTACCTAAGGGCAGTTCTTTAATGTTCCTTATCAAACAAGTGGGCTCTATTTATGATTTAGTTGGCTTCTGAAAATATCTGGATTAATGAATTGGGTCAATACCAGTGTACCAGCACTGGTACTCGTAAAAGCATGCAAATACTCCAATATCAACTCAAAGGCTAAACCATACAATAGAGCTTAGATTTGGCCTAAAAACAACAGAGACTGATCCGACGGACTAATTAACATTAATTAAAGGCCTGAGCTCAAAGTAAATCCCACATATTATTTTAGTTAAACTTTTACTACTTTAGTTTTTAGTTCATAATTTTGAGTTAGCAGTGTAAATTCTCCCGATTTTAGCTTTTGTTCAACATCTTCCACCTCCATCTTGTCGCTTGTTGTAACAGCAGAGTGAGTCAAGTGCAAATCTTCCAGGACGTGCGGCTGATGGGAGCGGAGCAAGACGGAGCTGTGTGCACATTGTGCAGAGTACTTTTGCACCTTAATGTCTTCCTTTGCTCAACAAAGTAAGCAACATACTCCTCTATTTAGACTATAATAAAGTTTTATACATAATAAATATATAAAACTTTGTTTCATATTTTCTCATTAAGAGAAGAAGGGAGAAGGTGTTGAAAGAAGGTAAGGAGTAACTTTAAGTTATGATAGCTGTGTGGTGATGACATAAAATCTGTAAAAAATCATTTAAAAAAGGGTGTCTGGCACGCTTTATTAATGAATCCTGTTTTCAGCCCCTTCTTAATCCCAAAAAATTGTGTTGTGGTGAGGATGGGTAAAGGTTATAAGCCCAGTCTCTACACCCAGTACTTCTGGGTGGTTCTTCCCATAAGTCTGCAACACTCAGGATGACTGACTGACACTTAGTCATTTTCCCAAATATCCCGTTTCATCCCCTATGTCCACTCAATGCATGGCAAAAGTCTCCTTTCACCCCAAATGTCCTGTTTCATCCCCAAAGACCACTTCCCAAATGTGGCATTCAAATGTATACCCAAATATCCCAATGCCATCTGGTGGCGATTTTAGGTACTATAACGCATTAGTGAATTCCACTAGCAGGCAACTTTGTGCGAAGGCAACTGTGGCAGTCTGTCACGGGGTCACTGTAGGTTCAAAAACTCCTGAAACAGGGACATAAAGGTCATGAAAGATAGGGCTTTCAGGGGATCCTGCCTATGACCTTGGGTTAAGGATCTACCACTTTTCATAGTTGGCTAGATAATCTTTCCGAATGGTCAGGTTAGGGAGGGCTGGGCCCTGACGAGGGTAAGAAGATAAGTTGTTGAAAGAGGGTACCTAGTTGCCCTCTAGGTTCTCCAGACCCAGGAGATTTTTGACAAAGTTTACCCAGGTTCTGGGCACGGGAAGCAGGGTGAGCATGGTCCCCGCTCCCCGTCTTGGTTCTCCAGACCAAGGGGATTTTTGACAAAGGCATCATTTTGTCAAAAATTCCCGATTTGGGAAGAACCAACCAGAACCAGCACATCTCGACCTGATGTCAGAGCTGTACTAAGGAACAGCTGCCCAGAACCTGGCATCACTTTGTCCAAAGAGGATAAAGGAGGGGTAAGGCGTTGAATACACAACTTTATCTCTTTCTACATCCACAATATTTGACGTTGTGGATATAATGTTAAAAAGAATAAAGTGGTTTGAGTAATTTTGCAAGCCAAAGTATTTTACGCGTTATGCACAGTGTGTTTACGCAACCTTACATCATGATCCAATAAAAGGTCCACAGTAAACTTAGGCGGTACCCCTCTTCTTAATGACCCAAACAACTTCCATACAAACATTACAGTTGCCGCAAAGAGTTGGGTCGGTGGGCTGGGGAGGGCGTTAAAACGCCTCTATGATATGCAATTATTACAGAAAGGGGGTATCACGCTGCTACAATGATGAGGTAATTTTCCAATTGCGCAAGAAAGATCTAGGGCACACATTTTTTTTTTTTTTGGTTCACTTCTCTGAAGTGTTCTGGAGAGGAGAGTCACGAGGCATTTTAGGGGGGGAGAGGAAGGAGGAGTAAGAGGGGAGCCGCATTTGGAGGCCAGAGATGGAGCAGAATTCCACGAGCAACATCTGGAATTCCAACTGCATCATGTGAGCCAGACACTCAGCAGGACGGAGCGATGAGGCGATGGGGGATGGGATCCATTAGACTATGAAAACAATAAGGAATTTTAGTAGCTTTTTAAAATGTTCTTTCTTCCAGGCAGGGTTTTGAGCCCTTTCTTTTACCGTCTTCATCCCAGTCCTCTGTGGCTTGCAAACAAATCAGACGTTTCACTGAGGGTCAACATCTGATGTTTTCTACCCTTTCCCAGCTGACTCTGCAGAGTGGAGAAAAGAATTGCTTCAGCATAATTCTTCCCCACAGTCTTCTCTCTTCACTTCTTTGTGTGTAACTGGAGAACTTTTATTCACTATCCGGGAAATGACTCATTGCTTTTTTTCTCTCTCTTCTTTTCACGAAGCCCAACAAAAGAACCTCACCACCATGTCCGGGCCTCTTTTAGCCATCTCCGCTCCCATTTCAACCAGATGCAACTCTGCAGACTGAAATGTTGGACTGCACATCTTAGGAAAATCTCAATGTACTATTGCAGTAAAAATTTCAAATATAACGTTATTAGAAATAAGGTTGTTAATGCTAACATATGCGACTAATCTGGAGGTTTTAATGCGTTAATATAACATAACGCTGATTAATCAAACTATTTTATTTTTTTTTACCTTATAGCTTCTGTTTCACTCAGGGTTACGTAGGTGACAGCAGCATGTGACACACAGGAGATCAGGTTTTTGATATGGGCAATATGGGTAGTTGCCCAGGGTGGCATCAGAAAGGCGTGGGGCATCCAAGAAGTGGAAAATGAAATACAGTTCTGGAAATATTAAGAGCCCACTGCACTGAACCCCATTGAAAACCTGATGGTTATTCCACCAAATGTTGATTTCTGAACTCTTCCTGAGTTAAAACATCAGTTTTGTTGTTTCTAAATGAATATGAACTTGTTTTCTTTGCACTATTTGAGGTCTTAAAGTGCTGCATCTTTTTCCATTATTTCTCGGTTTCTGCAAATAAATACAAAATGTTTGCTTGGAATTTCAGAAACATGATGTCAGTGGTTCATAAAATAAAGGAGCAATGCTCATTTTACTCAAACATACACAGATAAAAAGCAAAATCAGAGGAACTGACAATATTAAGTGGTCTCTTAGTTTTTTCCAGACCTGTTTGTGTTATCTTTCAGTTGCCCCCTGAACAAGTTTGCTATACTATGTACTTGTACGCATGTGTAGTGGAGTAAGTTTTCCTTAGCTGCTGTTAGGTATCAGGAAACTTCATTACCTGCCTGTACAAAAATTTAAAAAAATCTGATAACTGTTTGCATTTTAATTGGTTGGAGTGCAACAGAAAGAGAGACCATTAAAAGAACAAGAACCACCACTGCATGCATATTTATAATTTAAGCTTACAAAGTTGGGCATTGGGCATTAATTGTGATTAATCACTGCGTTCCAAATTTTATTAATCTGATTAAAATTTTTAATCGATTGACAGTTCTAATTAGAAAACGCTACTATAAAGCTACTATAAAAGTGACTTTAAATTCAGATTGAGTACCAGAAATGTTTTCATTCAAACTCTTTAAGAAGTAACAAAGTAATTTACAGCAAGCAAATGTCTAGCTGAATGACTTTTTTGTTTTAAATCAATATCTTTTTATTAAAGTCTTTTTTTCTTTTATATTTACAGAAAAGAGGAATCAGACATATAGTCTATTTAAACTACATACTCAAACAAAAACAGACTACAACACAATAATCCCTACAAAATAATCTCATTCCCTCCTACCCAGGTCACTGCCCACTGCATCTCTACCCCTGGAAAGAATGGAGCACATCTTAATAAAAACAAATTCACCTGAAATATTATTGTATATTTTGAAATCCGTCAAGAAAGGTGCCCTGTTTTCTTTCTTAATTTCCCAGTGTGGTGCTGAAGAAAACATCTTATTCTTTCCAGTCTCGAGCACATCATAAGGTCATATTAACAATGCTTGTAAGTTGGAAGAGCAACACCCCTCCATCTGATTAGAACTGCGTGCCTCGCTAACAGAGAACAACGCCTGTCTTTTAGAGGCCGGCAACTCCTCACCACTGATGCCAAAAAGAACCAAGCGAGGGTTAGGTGTTATTGCCACTCTGAGGAACCTGGACAGCATATGAAAAACATTGGTACCAGAACTGAACAAGACCGTTTCCATTTGGAGAAGCGGGGTCTACGTATCACTTTAAACTGAACGAGACGATGGCGGACGCTCACATTTTCGATAAACAAGTTTAAATATAGATGTCTCCAGCTGGGAAGTCCTCTTCCCATAAAGTTTTGAGTTTGGGTGAGAAGGTCTATATCGTGTTTAGCGTTTTATTGTAAAGCCACGACATGAGCCCTTTACGGGTTGGGTTCAATAGCAGGACGGTTTCCAATGATGTAGACTCTGGCAGAGAAACCAAGCCTGGAAGATGGGACTGAGTGAAGTCTCTGGCTTGTTAATATCTAAAAAAGTGGGATTGTGGTAGACCATATTTATTGTCAAGTTGTTCAGATGATACTAATTTCTTCCCTATGAAAAGGTCCTTAAATGAGTAAGATCCCTGTGGCACTCAAGGAACACCACATCCTGAACAGATGGTTTAAGTGCAATTGGTCTTACACGGGAAAATATTATGGAGTTTAAAGTATTTTTAAACTTGCCCCCGTGTTTTCAGTGGATGTTTCACGACCAGATTTAAAATGGAGTTAGATGAAGAGAGGGAGCAGAGGACAGCTGGTATGGGTGTATTAATTAATTTCCATTTTGGGATCAATAAAGTATTTTTGGAATTGAATTGTTGTCGCTGTGTAATTCCATAGTCATCCAGTAAAGGCTCAAATTATGGTGAAAATACCAAAACACTAAGCATCTAAGGTTGGTAGTCCAATCATAAAATCCTAAACCTAAGTTTTGGGCAATTACCTAGGGCAAATGTAGGACGAAAAAAATCAAATCCATTTCATTAAAGCGCATATGGAAAGCGGTAACCATTTTGAGAATGATCCTTTCATTTGGTTTCAAATTTTCTTTGTGTTTTTGTCACTGTGATACCCAGATATTTCCATTTTTGTCTGTCAGTTCTGAACGGCAGATTAGTGAAATCGGACATATTTGCTTTTGTACTTTAAGGAAAAAGCTCACCTTCAGCAAGGTTCAGCTCATAACCAGGAAGCTGACCAAATTAGCTCAACAGAATGAGGTGGAAAAGAACGAAGCTGATAGCTTGGAGACAAAAAGCAAAAGATCGTCTGCGTAAAGCGACACCTTAAGTTCCATGTCATTCCTCTACATGCCAGATATCGCTTTACTGGTACACAGTGAAATGGTGAGGGGCTCTAAGGCCAGATCAAACAGCAGAGGACAGCACTGGCGGATGCCTCTTTGTAATTTAAATGGTTTTGAGGTTTAAAAAGTAGTAATTTAATCCATGACTTTTCATGATTTTGCCCCTAAAACATTGAGATTTGTGATTGTAACCTGATAAACAGTCAAGATTAAGGGCTGCAGAGTTGCAATATGAATTTGTATTCCAAAGTAACATGCAAGCAGCCAGATTTTGGGGACACTATAGATTTCTGCTCCTCATTACAAAAATATTTGTGTCTTTCCTTTTTCTATGTTTAAAATATTGAATTTTTATATCTCTCCATGCAAGGCATCTTCACACCATACTCTCTAGCGGTGTCCAAATATTTTGTAACAAGGGCCAGAAATATCAGGCGTTCGAGGGCCACATATTTCTTTTAGAAGAAAAAACACAAATAATGTTTGCATTTTTTTTTTACCTACTCAACAATAAACACAAGAAACAGTTCAGTTAAACAAATAGTCATTTTTGAGGGAAAATGATCTGTAAATACTTGTAGACGCAAAACATAAAACAGGTCTAGGCTTGTCTTATTAAAAGAAACAGTTCACATTAATTTTGCTGGATATTTGTGATTCTGTTTACTATTAAAATTAAAAAAGGCAGCAAAAAGAAAACATTGCTATTAAAGTCCACATACTTTGTGTTGTTTCAGTTAAGACAGACAAAAAAAAGTTTGACATGTGCACAAATGGACACCCCATTTGTGCTAACCCAAATCCTGATTCAGTCTAATCCAACTACATTCCCAAATTCCTTTTTATGTGTCTGTATTCCCCAGAACTGCAAGCTTCTTTTGTAAAGCCGTAAACAGCCTGCAGCCTGGTCAACACAAAACTCTCCGACAGGGAAAGTCCTGCTGTTGCTTCATGTTTCTCGTAAAAGCCACCGCGATGTTAATGTAAATCCCCCAGTGAAAGACCCAGAGAGAACAATTGCTATGAAACCTTTCTGCTTAGCGACAAAAGATGTGAGATCATGGAAACGGGAGTACCTGATGCAATAAAGTTAGCATCTGGCTCTCATTTACGTCATTTAAAGCTCTGCCACTCATATAACAAATCGGAAGAGGGAGCGTGTGGCGTCTTCTCTTGCTCCTGCACCAAAGAAACAAGGGGTCCCAAAGCTCTCTGTTTTAATTAAGTCGTCTTTTTGAGGAGACAAAATATTTTTAAACTTCTGGGAAAGGATAAGTAGAGTGATAGGATCAACATTTCTCTGGAAGCGAATGATTGGTACCTTTTCTTGCCAACTTGCCAGTCGCTTTAGTCATCCTGCATGTTATTTCCCAGACAAGAGATGCAACTGAAAGAAACAAGGAAACAGTTAAAACATTACCACTACTTTCTCTTGTGGTTGCATTTTAAATTCTGAAATCTGCTGCAGTGTGTTTTACTGACACTCATTTCAAATTTACATGTAGGAAACAAGTCAAGAAGGAAAAATTAAAGAAAAGGAGGTTTTGTCATTTATCTAGGGGAAAATTGCACTCAAAATATTTGCCCAACTTAATGATTAGCCCTTAAATATTCTTTTATTTTGTAGCAGCCTAACATATAAAGATAACTGTGTCTGAACCATTGTGTTGTATGTGTGGCTGTAGGTTTAAGGCCACGTAAAGTTGTAATGACTTCGAGAAGGCGGAGTTTCAGAAAGAGCAAGAGTTTCTTAAAGAGACAGAGGTCCAATTTCAAGGCGTTAAATTAAGAAGTCAAATTTCTTTTAAGTCATATTTGATACATACAGCATTTTTATAACAACTGAAAGGTAGCAGAGTCACTTTATCATGCTTTAAAATGGAAGTATGTGGTTTGAAAACACATAATCCTGTCCCTTTAAGAGACGTGAATACCTTTGCGAGACAATGCAAGAGTCTTGAGTAGCAACAAATACCACAATGATGATCGTTCTAGATATTTAAGCCGCTACAAGGGAAAATATAATAAATCATTTTAACAAAAGTACTTCTCTAGTTGTGAGCCAATGTAAGAGGAGTAAGTGAGATTTCCTGCACAACAGCAGGGCTGGAAATCAGCAGCTGGTCAGTAAACGAAACACGAGCCTCCCTCGGTAATCAGACTCACATACCACCGGCTGTAATGCAGCAGGAATATCTGGTTTAAGCACCTCTTTGCTCACCTTCTATATCAGAATCTATGCAGTCAGAATCTAGATCCTCCAGATTTCACTCAACAATTACTCTCGAGTTTCTTTTTTTTTTCGTGGTGTGTATTACCAGAGAAAGAACGGGGGATTAATAGCTAATACATTTTTCCGTTGTGACTGCATGTTGGTTTTCCATCGAGCAACACACATGGAACTGTGAGTGGAAAAACAAAACTTCCACTCTAACATATTTCTGTCTTCCACAGATCTCAGCGTTCTCAACGAAAGAAATATCTCGTTCTCTTTCGAGATAGTTGCTTTAACCCAGAGCTCTCGTTGCCAAAATGTGCCGAAGGCATTGATTTAAGTCTGCATGGCTGCTTTTGTTACTTATCACAGGGTCTGCATTTGCATTGGGTATAAAGTGCCAATGGGAGCAAACCCTTTATATAACTTGCAGAGAAATTATTGTGTTTGGAAGAAAAACTGAGAAGGTGCAAATAAGTGGAGAAATGTATATTTTACAATTTCTTTACATCTCAGATCAGCAGCGCTTAAAAAAAAGTCTTCACAACACTTGAAAGCTTTCAAATTTTGTCACATTATAATCAGGGATTTTTTTTTTTTTGCTATAAGTTTGAAATTCTGGAAGAAAACCTGCTAGAAGGTGCAAAAACATTGAGACTGGGGCAGAAATTCACATTCCTGCAGGACAACCCTAAACATACAAGCAGAGCTACGATACAATGGAACAGATCACAGCATATTTGTACTTTAAAATGGCCCAGTCAAAGGCCACACCTAAACTCAGCTGAGAACCTTTGGCAAATTAATGTTTACAGACAACCTCCATCAACACTGACGGGAGCAATGGGCCGAAAGCTTCTGCCTTTCGACATCCAAACCTGGTAGAGACATACAGGGCCGGTCCAAGACTTTTGTGGAGCCCTCAGCATATTTTCATTTGGGGTCCAACATGTCAACACCAGCTGCATTATCATTCATAAGCTGCTCAATTATCACCAGCATCATTTGTAATTAGCTTGCATCATGCCAGTCTGGCTATCGATTTTAACCTTGCAGGAGTAGCGGGCTAAAAAAAAAACAACAATTATTTGGATTTTAAGTTGCAGAGCGTGACAACCTCTTTGTTTTGGCGGAGCCTGTCTGTGTTGGTCTCTGTTTACAGATCCTGATTGGCTGTGGCTATCAGTCTGACTTGGAGCACCTGGCCAGAGATCCCAGAGTCTTAAAAGCAGAGTGACGACTGCCACTGAGGTTGCGTGTTTGCTCCTTCTCGTTTCCAACCAGAGGCGGAAGGAGGTCGCCACCCTGGTTCCTGCTGCCACTCCCTAAATGGTCACTCTTTTTTTTTCTTCTCATAAACTAGTTAATAAATTATATAGACATGTTTGTTGGAGTTATTTTATCGCTGTTTGTCATAACCGGGTTGTGACAAAGTGGGGACTCGTCAAACCACTTGTTGGATGTTTTATTGGGGTGACGCTTTAGTCAGGCATGTGTTATCTGGTGCTGCTAAATGTAGCTGCAAATAATCCTCTGGTAGGCACAGCAGTGCATCCTCTTTGGATGCATTGCTTTTTGTAATCTGTTGCTGGAAAATGAGGGTTAAAGCAGTTGCTTGGAAGACGGCGTAGTTCAGAGGCATTGTCATGTTCTCTGTAGCAGCGGTATTTGGTGCACAAAAACTAGAGCTCAGTGTTAGCTTATGTTTTCGGCTAGGCAGGCTTAACATGGCGGGGGATAATTTTGCGCTTGTTAGAGGCACCTGATACATTTTTGGGTTTTTCTGTATGTTAAAACAAGTGGAACTGCACTTTCATTGACCATGTTGGATAATGGATAATCAGTTTGACATGGGAAAAGCAGATAGAGTTATTAATGTTCTAGTTGGAGCATGGCAAAACAAAGTCTACTGCAAGATCAGCTTCAGAATAGTTTAACATTTTGGGTAACCTGCTAATCCTGCCCAAACTTAATGACAGGAACCCTGAAACGTTGTTTCTTTTATTGAGCGGGTTGCAGACATGCGTATTTGGCCGGAGTCCGCTTGTCCTTTGATGTTGCAGAGTGTGTTGACCGGTCGAGCACAATATCATCTTCAGAGTGTCAGAGTTATGAAGTAGTTACATCAGCGGGGTTGAAAGCATATGGGTTGGTTCCCGAGGCTTAATGCCAACATTTTCGTGCATGGAAGAAGACTGAGTTCGTCTGCAATTTGATGGCACACTTTACTCACTGATGTTCAGCATTACAAGTGGATCATTTTGAGAAATCGTGTGATTTGGGCATTTGGGAGCAATTTAAAAACTCCTTACCTGAGAATATTGCTGCTTATGTCATGTTGTTGCGCAACACCCCCCCCCCTCCTTTCTGTCTCTACTCTCTCACTCTCGTACTTCCTCTTCTGAGAGGGGAGATGTGCTACCAGCTCTCCGTCTAACGGGTCCGTTGAGTTTCCTAAATCTGCTGGGATTTACCCTGTCCAGAACTGAAGTAAACTCTGTTTAAGCTGGTTTCGAGAAACGATTCGCCTGGTTATCTGACGGCCTACATCCAGGTGTCCCACCCTTCTTCCCCCTGTGAATTAGCCAGACTGAGCAGCCTACAGCCAACTAGTTTCACAGAGCACACCTGTTAACGGTCGCTCGTTCTCTATTTTACAACTTGCATTTGTTATTGAACCAGGTAGGTTTTAGTGACTCGGGCGAGTCCCAAGGATGAGGTTTTAAATATGGGCTACCAGCAACCTAAAAACATTTTCCACTTTTTCCTCTCCAGAATCAAACATCACAGCTATTTTACAACCATCAAAGAACTTTAAGGCGACTCATTAACTGAATGTCCACAACATCTTTTAGATTTTCTTTATGCTAAATATTTTATTAGTAAGGCATTTTTGCAAGGGTCAGTACAGCTTAATTCAGTAGCAGAAATAATCAAATAAGTAAAATCAATCATCTAGTCTATCTTTCCCTACTGCTGATACTGAGAACTAAAACAGGGAACCTTAGAGAGAGACGGACGGAGTTTGGCGCCTCGAACCCCAGACCTGGCACGATGATGAAGAAGGTGTTGCAACAGGAGGAAGATGTTGATCGATGAAGGCCAGGATCTCCGCAGGTCTGATGAGCCTCCTCTCCGCATGGATGCTGAGGTCACACAGGACTTGGTGCTGGCAGGAAAAAAGGCACCAGTTCTTCTTCCTTGTCTTTGTCTTCATCTTTGTCTTTGGGGTCAGAACCCAGCCGATGAGAGAAGTGCGATTCGAAGCCACAGATTGTGGGCCAGACGGGTTGGTCTCCATGTGCAGGACAGTCTCCGGCTCCGTGGCCCCGGCTCTTCTTCAGCTGCAGAGTTCTTTGTCCATCTCGATCTTGGCTCGAAGCTGCCCGGAGGATCCAACAAAAGGTTCCTCTTTTGCACCCACCTTATATAGGGTTTATCTGTCTGCTTAGACAGATGATCTCATATCCGTCACTGTCTTAAGAGACATCATGTCATGATGTCTGTGCCAATGTCTCAGGGCTGCTCAACCTCCTGTTTCCATATAAGGTGCTGATCATCTCTGCTCTCCTGTTAGTTCCCCTTTTTCCCTTCCTGTCACCTTTCACCTACCATCTACCTCCAACATATCAGTGATGTTTAATTGCAGTTTTACAACCTTTTACACCATTTCAAGTTCAATGTCAAAATCACATTTATATCACATTTATTTTCTTTAGCTTCTCTGATTTAGCATTCATTTATAATTTTATAACCATAACTTATATCACATTTATTTTCTTCAGCTTCTCTGATCTATCATTCATTTATGATTTTATAACCATAACTTATTAGTTACTCTTATTATGATCTTAATGTGAGTTATTACAGATGTTTTTCTGAAAAGAAACCAAGAATAATACATGATTCTAATTATTTACTACTAAAGTTACAGTTACTTGTTTTTCTTGTAGGTGTTCTCACAAATATAAGTGTAAGTATTATTACAAGTAAATCAATATTAATATAAGTATTTTACTTTGAATCTTATCAAATTACTCAAAATGTTTAGATTTAATTTTTTTAAACTTTCATGCTTTAAAATAGTCTCAGCTATTTTTATAAATCTGCAGGCTGGAAACTTCCTCTTTTTCCAGGAAACCTGCTTTTCCTGTTTAATGACTCTCTCTGACTGACTATGATTTTTTATGATTAGATAGAAAAAAGTAGAATTAAAGCAAAGTTTGCATGAGACAAAAACAACACACACAACTAGATTTATTTTATTGACACTTAAGTCTACTGTTGGGCCTTGATGTCACTTGAGTGATTCATTTTAAAGATAACTTTATTTATTATTACTGTTAAACTAACTTTATTGACACTTAAGTCTACTGTTGGGCCTTGATGTCACTTGAGTGATTCATTTTAAAGATAACTTTATTTATTATTACTGTTAAACTAACTTTATTGACACTTAAGTCTACTGTTGGGCCTTGATGTCACTTGAGTGATTCATTTTAAAGATAACTTTATTTATTATTACTGTTAAACTAAAATCTCCAGCATGGGGAAGTGGGATGAGCTCGGATTTTCTTGACAGTCAACGATCAAAAAGTTTAAATTCCTGCTGAGGTGGCTGCATTGGCTTGTAACACACAAGCTTAGTTTTTGGGAATTTCAAAGATCATAATGTTGTTGCCGTAGGCATAAAGGAGTGCGAAATTCAGAGAAAGACTGCAAATTTTATTATAAGGGAAAACACTGATTAACCGACTGCCTTGCTTTGAAGACAAAACCAGAGACTGTTTCTACAGTCTTACCAGCTTGTTATTCGATAAAGGGTTCAGGTAATGTTGTGGCAAGACACTTCATCTCGAGCTCCGGATGTCTGTACTAATCTGTCCCTTGTCTGTTTTTCCTGTCCTTCTTAAATTGCTTCCCATTGGTACTGGGTTACTGAAGGGGGAGGTTTAGGGACAAGGTGGGAGTGAGTGGCTTAACATCAGGTCAATATGTAGACATGTGTATTTTATGAATGGTAAAAGTATAAAGATTCCTGTTCCATAATTTATTGGAAACTGAACAAAGAAAAAATATATTTTTTAAGTGGTGTAATTTAGAGTTAAACGATTTGGGACGGAAGCAGGTTTCCATGGGTGGGGGACGACCTCTTTGTTTTGGTAGGACCCACCTGACTGTGTTTTTCTCTGTTTACAGATCCTGACTGACTGTGGCTATCAGCCTGACTGTGAACACCTGACCGGTGATTCCAGAATCTTAAAAGCGGAGGGACGACTGCCACTGAAGTTGCGCGTTTGCTCCTCGTTCCCCTACTAAAGGAGGTCGACACCGTGGTTCCTGCTGGCACACCCAACATGGACAAGTTAATAAACTATATAGACTTTTTTTTTTCTACTTAAATTTGTGTCTGTTGGGGTTATTTTGTTTGTCACGGCCAAAGAGCCAGGTCGTGACAAAGCGGGGGCTTGTCAAAACTCTTGCTGGGTGAATAATCTGTTATTTGTGTGCCAACCATAAAAAACAATCTCTATATAAAAATATATATCAGATGGCATCAAAACATTTCTGGCATATTCTATTTCTACTCGTCAATTTTTAAATGATATCCACCATTCAGTTACATTTCGTTTTTATGCAATTTAATTCATATTCAACCAGTTGAACAGAGAAACCAGATTCAGTGACCTACAAAAAGCAGATGTAGGTCAAATTAAGCAATAAATCAGTTAATCACATGATAGATTAAACAAAACTCAATAATTTCCTTTGGCATGATTTATTATTTTTCTCTCCGTGTTTCCATCAAAAACTGGATGACAAAAGTCTTCAGTCTGGTGAGTTGGTTTCAACTTTTTTTTTTTTTTTTTAAAGGGGTTTTGTTTACGGTCTTTGTAATTAATTTTATTTGTTCTTTCTGATGTTTTGTTTATTTATTCTGGACATTTAAAATTTTTCCACTTCCAATGTTAAATGTTCATTAGAATTTAAAGTTTATTGATATTTGAATCGTGATGCCATTATTATTATTATTATTATTATTATTATATACCCTGCAAATGGTCTCCAAACAACAATATTACTGTTTATCACAATAATTTCTGGGACAATTTATCGTCCAGCAAAACTTGTCATTGTGACAGGCCGAAGTGGATGAACACATCTAACTTTTTTCCTGCAGTGACAAAGACTGTGGCCCCAACAACTACATATCAAAATTACATTAAATGACTCAAATTACGAACGCACACCCTCACAATGTCCTCCTGGTCCACATGTGGAGGAGAAATCTGCACTAGAGTTTAGATCAGACCTAAAAAGTCCAACCCGACCCGGCCCAAGGCCAAAGACGTTGTGTCCGAGCCCGATCCAAACCGACTGATTGACTTTAATTAGAGGCCTGAAGTAAACCTGTAAATAAGATTTTCCTGCTTTCGTTTTTAGTCTGCTATTTGAGTAAGCAGTGTTGCTTCTCCCATTTTTAGCTTTTGTTTAACATCTCCCAGCTCCATTTTGTCGCTTGTTGTAACTGCAGGGTGAGTCAGGCGCAAATCATCTGGGATGTGTGATTGATGGGAGCAGATCAGGGTTGGGGCGTTTAATTGTAACTGCTCCCGTTACAGTCTAATTAACTTCTGCACCTTAATTTCTTTCCTCAACAAGGTATTACTCCATTTAGACTACAAACAGATGGACACAACATACGGTAGTATTCTTGTTTAGTTTTCTCTGTTCTGTTCGTACTGTAGGCTTGTTGAAAGGGCCACTTCAGCCAAGGTTTTCTCAACCAGACATGGAAAGAGTCCTGTTCCACATGCTGTCAGCTCCCGGTCAGCAAGATGCATTTAGTTCAGTGTCCATGTCAGAGACAACATTCAGAAGGGACTTTGTTTTTATTTATTATTAATTCATCTAGCTGCCTCTGTGTAAAGTCTGTGCAAAGTTGAAAGTCTCTGCACCAAGTATAGTTAGGAGTGTAAATTGTAATCCGTGAAAATAACATTAATTTCATATTTTTCCATCTTTTTAAAAAAAAAAATCAAATACTGAAAATATTCACTTATGGCATCCCCTCATATATACATGTATATATAAATATTCATGTATATTTATATATGAGGGGTTGCCATAAGTGAATATCGTTGCTAATCGTTAATTGTTGCTAGAAACAATTCTAGAATTGTTTAAAAATAATTTTCTTTAAGCGATTTTCCCCTCATTTTAGGAAAATATACCTGTATCATCATGCTAGCTTGGTGCTCTTGGGAGCCCCCTGGTGGTATGGAGGCCCTAAGTAGCAAAAATGCACTTCTACAACTTATTAGCTCAGCCTTTAATCATTTTTTACAACCTTGAACTTGTTTGTGTTGGCATACTTTATAAAATTCAAGCTATGTAAAAGTATCAGGCTGTAACGTGACAAAATGTGAAAAAACTTTAAGCGGCACTTTATGTGTATGTGTGCGGCTGTTGACTCCACAACAACGCCACATATCACAATTTAAAAAGTCCTGATTCAGACTTTTTAAATTACGTTCGCCTTCTCCTTGGTCCAATGGTATGCGTTCATCGCTCTGACATCTAGATATGAACAGAATCACTGCTTTGCTCACGAAGACCACAGCAAAGTGCCAACGGGACACTAAAACTCCTCGTTTCCGCGTTTTTCCCACGTGTCCCGCTGCTTGCTAATGAACTACCACACAGCATCGCTCTGGGCTTCTCTCTCTGTCGCCTCTGCGTCCGATGCAAAGGGCAACATCTGGTTTCCATAAGTGCATATATGTCATCACAAAAAACGAGGAGAAAATGAGGGCAGGGAGGGATTAAAACAGGGAAAGGAAAGGAGAGAGAGAGAGAATATTATATATCAAATAAATTTGGAACTTTTAAGATTTGCTGTCGAGATATTGCTGCCTTTCATCTCCGCATCAACTTCTTGCTGACTCGTGTTTACGTGATGCAGACTGAAATACTGTCAGTAACAAAGAATCCAAGGAGATATTAAAGTGAATGAGCGCAATTGTGAGAGAAAGAGAGACTGAGAAGAAATAAGAAAGAAAAAGTATATATAAAAGAAATCCTTCATTGAGAATGCAGTTAAAGGAAAGTCTGTGACACATGCAGAGATCAGAAGGGCCACATCTGAGGTTGCCTGTGAAACTGGAGCATGGTGTGCTTCTCTGCTGAGCTCTTAACACAGAAACCCATGTGGTTACACCGAAGAGGAGGGCAGGAAAGGAGTCGGAGGGGAGGGTCTGCTTACAGAGCGAAAACATATTGTTTTTACTGCCCACTCACCAAGACAAGAGCGGCCTCGCTCAGCTGACTGGCTGCCACACGGCCGAGCCCAGCCCTGCCCGGAGCGCAGGTGGTGGTCCGGTCCGGTGCGGTGAGGCCCTCCAGCTGCTGTTTGCGGCAGAAACACAAAACTGCAGAAACTCTGATTTGAGCAATCTGTCTCAAGATCGGCGAGGCTTCTTGGGAAGTGTGACATTTCGAGCGAGCTGGGAAGGATCAGAACCACCACTCCTCAAATTAAGTTGGAGCGAGAGTCAATCTTTAGCGGAAACAAGCAGTTTTAATTGCTGATATAGCCGCGAAATAGTCATTTCTTCAGCAAAACGAAATCTACCGACTTATCTTAAGGTGGAGGGAGTTTAGCCATTCTTTTATGTAAGAAGTTCTGAATGTGTTTCATTTCCCCCCCACACCCCAACAACGCCTCATAGACACAAATGATTGCAAGATCAAAAGCACATATTAAAAACATTTACTGTGATCATAAAGCTTGAAATTTGATTTATTTTTATCAAAACCTTATGCGATTGCCCAACACAAAGCATCTGCCTCTAATTGTCATTATAAAACAAAAACTAGTCCAACAGCATCCATTTTTTAAAATGATTTTTAAAGAGATAATATGTTTTTTTTCTAGGCATATGGTGCCATTTTTTTTAAGCATAATCAAGTAACTATTTTACCCCCAGTTGTTATAAAAATGCTATGTATATCAAACAGGACTTGAAAGAAATTTTACTTTGTAACTTAATGCCTTGAAATGGGACCTTTATCTCTAAAAAAACTGCCTCTTTCTGAAACTCCGCCTTGAGGAAGTCATCACAACATGGCTCCTCTACTAGCCTTTCAGCAACATATTCATTTTAGCACAGCTTTAGGGTTACTACAGGAGACTAGATGATTTCTCAAACATGTATATTTTTCATGAGGGAATAACATTATAACATGATTTAAAGCTAAAAAAAAAAAAAAAGAAATGTTGATTTAACGTAACGCTACCCCTTTAAGAAAGAAAAAATAAACCAAAAAATTGCTGTATAAGCTGTTGCCTATATGATAAGTTAAAAACAGATCCTGCACAACAAACTAGATGACAATGGCTTACTATGTAGGGAAAATAATTAAAATTGAGAAATGGCATTTAGATTTTTTTAAATCTTTTACTTACATTGCTGTGTAAAAATGTCAAAATACTCATCTTTCACTGTGATGTGATGCAGTGTTACATTATTATATATGTTACATTAGAGTTTAGAGAGGGTGTTACTAAAAATATGAAATTATAAGCTTCTTTATATATAAAGTTTCTACTTTGCATCCAAGAGCATAAATGAAAAATCTTGGTTTTAAAGGTGAAGAAGGTTGTGACCCTTCGACCTCCCCCTACACTACCAAAACTATTGAGAACACCTTACCCCTTTAGAAACAGGCTTAAGGGACAAAGGAGCTGCAAGGGATCAAATGAGATTAGGCCAAAATTTTTAAATGTTTGTCTTGTATCTTTCACCTACTTTCAATAACTTAAGTCAAGATATGAGATTAGAAAACCAAAAATGCCTAAAACTCCAATCTGCCTGGTTGAAAACCACACTAATTCTTATCCCCTCTTTTTTCTGGAGCTCTCAATCCAAGCTTTGGTCGCCCCTCCGAAAACGTCTTAGTCTCTCATCCGCCAAGAGATACTGGTGCTGAAGGTCTTCGCACAGTCCAGACACAGAGCTGCAGTTGCATCAGGCCAGAAAAATGTCAGGCTCAGCGACCAAAGGGCTGTAATTACATAGAAGCACTGCTGAGCGCTGCAGGATAAACGTCAAGAACAGAGAGATGGACCGAGGCGAATAAATTGGGAAGAGGATAAATGCAGGGAGGAGAAGGAGGGGGAAAAAAGTAAATGCTGGGAGTGGAGAGCAACTCAAATGTTTTCAGGTGGGAGGAAAACACAAGAGGAGAATAAAGATGAAACCAAAAACTGCTGGTCATTTCTTTTATCTTTTGTGGTCGTGAAGGAAAAGAGGCCTCGTTAGCTGCTGCCATAGTTTTGGTGTCAGTTTTGTTTTTAAGTTGCATGGTCAGCCGTGTGTGAATGTATTACGTATTTTAGGTCGTCCCAAAAGTCCTGATTGAGCCAACGTGGCATGACTGACCCCTTGTGGAGCCCAGGATAATATCTGGTACACCTTGCCCAAAACTGAACTGATCTTATGTGGAAAAAAATAAAATAAATAAGTAAATAATTAGCGGGCTGCACAGTGGCGCAGTTGGTAGCACTGTTGCCTTGCAGCAAGAAGGTCCTGGGTTCGATTCCCGGCCGGGGTCTTTCTGCATGGAGTTTGCATGTTCTCCCTGTGCATGCGTGGGTTCTCTCCGGGTACTCCGGCTTCCTCCCACAGTCCAAAAACATGACTGTTAGGTTAATTGGTCTATCTAAATTCTCCCTAGGGGTGTGTGTTGTGTGTGCATGGTTGTTTGTCCTGTATGTCTCTGTGTTGCCCTGCGACAGACTGGCGACCTGTCCAGGGTGTACCCCGCCTCCCGCCTGGAACGTAGCTGGAGATAGGCACCAGCAACCCTCCCGACCCCATTAGGGACAAGGGTGAACGGAAAATGGATGGATGGATGGAAGTAAATAATTAATTCCTATTTAATTCAAGATTTAAATGTGATTAACAGATTTTGTTCGGCATCACTGGTCACAGCCAGGCCTGATTACTGCCTGACTTGTGTAACGACAAAATCACTGAAACAGAAGCTGTGCAACATCAAGATCATGCTAAAAGATATTAAAAACCAACCAATCATAGCTGGGCTAGCCAAAGTTTGGATCTAGTCCAGTTGTGTGTTCAAACCTGAAAATATATTTCCTGGATAGCAATGCTTTAAGGAGCGGTTCCAAAAGGATCTGGGCCAGCATTCTCAAAGAATCCTGAAAGTAGTCAATAGTGATATCATTTTAGGAAAATTCTTATACTTTGTGGTATTTTAAATATTTTCCCAGAAGTAAGATAAAAGTTATTCACGAAACATTTAAGACCGCCAGAAAGGAGCAGTATTCTTCATTAAAATATACAGCGCCAACATCAGGCGCTGTATATTGATGCTGTGTGGGACTTTATTCAGTTTAGCAGTTTCATCATTATGATAGACTTTTCTTAATCCAGTCTAAATTCAATGATTGGTAAATTTCCATGAAGTAATTACTGGGGTGTATTTTTTGTGTCTCTATTTATTTCTTGCAACATTTTTGGTCTATAAAGTCACCAGATTCATAATTTCTTTTTAAAAAGACATTTTAGTTCCATTGGTCTTTTTATTTTTCATCAGGCCTTTGTTTCCTATTTTTTATATAATCCATGTTTGTCCTTAACTTGATCTTTGTTAGAACACTAGCTCTACTTTATATCAAATTAACTTTTAGCTGCATGAAAGATATGGTTTTATGAGTAAAAAAATGATGTCTCTAGTTAGTCAAATCTGTTAAATTGATTAGTAGTACATTTAAATGTGTATTTTTTTGTCATCTTGGAAATATGACAAAGTTCACAAAAAAAGCTGTGTGTCGCTTTTTCGAATAAAATTAGTTTTCAAAAGTGAAGTATTGAAATCCTTTTTGTTTCCCTCTACTGAACATGTGTGATTATATTGAATTTACTGTATTCAACAAGTCATAACACAACACATTAGAACGTTCAAATATCTCCAGCATTGACCTATGAAAGCAAAAATACATTTACTGCACATTTAAAATCTCTCTTTGTTGTTGTAGATGTACTTTTTAGCATCACAAATGCCTGAACAGTGACCAGTCCCGCCATTTTGGATGTGGACGTTATGACACAGGGATGTATTGCCCCAATTCTTACATTTTTGCCTGGTTGTAAGTAAGGGTCTGTGCACTCAAACCTTTATGTGCACTTTGACTGAATCCACACTTCATAGATGGGCATAGGGGGCACACTGGGACCAGGCCCTCGTTAGCTCTTTCTACCGTAGCACGGATAGATAGCTATGTCTGTCAGTGCTATGCGTCTAAAACTGCTACCGTCATGTTCACAAACCAAAAAATAGCAGGGTGTGTTAATGTTAAATATTATCATCGCATAACAATCTTTGAGTGACTGGACTGAAGTGGAAGCTTAGACGTTATGCTTAGCGTAGCATTGGAACGATTTATATACACGACAAAACCACAAAAATATCACTTCCTTCATCAGAATATCCTACCGGTTTAAAATAAAATGCCATCGCAGATGTTTGCATTAATCCTTTCATGAGAATATCCTACCTTTTTAAAAAATATTTAATGTAGGAACTATTTACCTTTTCCTGTGTTTATCGCCACCTGGGGGCGTATTTCATTTTGAGTTCTGAGTGTGTCTAAAAGGGGGTTGGGTTATTTAATAAAAGAGTGTTATTAAACTAAAATGTTTTAAAATATAGGGACAGGGTCATAAAGCCAGGTATAAATAAAATAAATTAAATGAAGCTTACCTTAATCTTCGACGAAATAAAACAGACGAAACTAAATTTCCACAGGTAGGATGTATTGATAAGAAATCTGCTGAGTAAAAACAATGACTAGAGCTCCACAGTCTTTGAATGTACAGCAGACGCGCGAAACGTGTCAAGCGTCTACATTCAAAGTGGACACGCGTTGAACTTGAAGCGTCAGATCCGTTTTTGACGCTCGTGTGAACGCACCATAGAATTCAGGCGCTTGATATTTTGCTCTACACCTATCGTCTCGCAAGACTCGTTTGCATTCCAAGTCTATATGGAGGCGCGTCAGACGCGTGAGCTCTACGGCTAGGGTGTAAACGCACGAGGCAGTTAATGGCCAGAAGCCCATTAAAATGCTGTCTACATCGTTTTAAACTGTGTGATTGTGAGCGTGAGTGGGAATAAAAACAGCAATAGGTATTTTGTTCCATATAACACAGTAGGAGTGTAACAGGTAAACCTTTACGGATGCAAACTCGACTAAAAACCCACTTGTTTAGGATTGTATTTGAAACGTAATCAATTAAAAATGTATTGATGGAACCTGACTTAATGTTGTGTTTTGATTGTTGATTCTATGTTGCATTGTGTTTCTGTGTTTGATATGATGTAAAGCACTTTGAAATGCCTTGCTGCTGAAATGTGCTATACAAATAAAATTTGATTGATTGATTGATTAAATATACAAAGTTATATAGTCCTGCCACCACTAAGTTTAAGACCTTTAATTAACGCATTTACAACTAATTCATACTTTTCAAATGAATTTAAAATATTCTAACAATCAGAGTGTCTGACTCATGGGCACCGCCAGGAATCTTGGGCCCCATGACAAAAAATTTAATTGACCTCTCCTCCCTCCCCCCGCACAGCTGCTGTTACAATTTTTTTTTAAGTCTATCAAAAGCATCCCAATTTTAAAGACTTGCAACTGCCTTGCTTTCTTTGGTCCAATACTGATAGTAGCACAATATTTACTTCTCATGAATTTCACATCCAACAGTAAATCTACGGAGCCCTCTAGGGGACATGGGGAATTTTTTTTCTTTTGCGTTCCCTCGCAAAACTTTTGCGTTACCTCGCAATACTTTTGCGTTACCTCGCAAAACTTTTGCGTTCCCTCGCAAAACTTTTGCGTTCCCTCGCAATACTTTTGCGTTCCCTCGCAAAACCTTTTGCATTACCTCGCAAAACTTTTGCGTTACCTCGCAATACTGTACTGGTCAGTTATGCAGCATAATTGAACACTGCCAGCCTTTCTTACGGTGGGCGCCGTACTTTATGCTTTAATATAAGGTTATGTGAGGTTTTTCCATGAATGTTAGAATCTTTTTGTGAAATATCTGAAGTTTTATATCTTTCTTTAGGATAGAAAGGCACCACAAACCTACGATATAAACAGAAACCTTCCGTAAGTAGGAAAGAAATAAAAATACATTATAATTTGGACTATTTCTGAGTTATTATCGCGGGTAATAAATCATCTGACAGTTTTGATTGTGTCTCTGTTGTGTTCTAGTCTGAATGGTTTAAAGAGCTGCTTTCAGTGCCGCTCCATCTCAGCCTTAACAGACATAAACATGCAGTAATAAATCGATTTTCAATCAGTGTTTTGCACCAAACAGTTTTTACTGTTAACAAGTTTTTATTATTAAAAACACGACAAACTAATGATGGTAAAGGGCCGCACTGGGTTAACTCGGGGAATCTCATCTGTCCGTTTATCAATCAACTCCAAACCTTTTCTTTGTTCTGTCACAATTATCGATTTATTCCATTTTGATGATCAGGTTCCAAACTTTGCAAGGACTGACCGCCCCGCTCATCTGCTTCCTAATACACACAAAGCCAGTATCCTTCCCATTCATACCTGGTGACATCACGCCCACATCGACGCACCCACCACACAAGTGTCAAAGCCGCTGCTCCTGTCATATCAATAATTACTTATTTCATTCATATGGCTCTTACAGAGCCTCAGTGAAAACTTGTTTATTATTATTAACTGTTTGGTGCAAAACACTGATTGAAAATCAATTTATTACTGCATGTTTATGTCTGTTAAGGCGAAGATGGAGCGGAACTGAAAGCAGCTCTTTAAACCATTCAGACTAGAACACAACAGAGACACAATCAAAACTGTCAGATGATTTATTACCCCCGATAATAACTCAGAAATAGTCCAAATTATAATGTATTTTTATTTCTTTCCTACTTACGGAAGGTTTCTGTTTATATCGTAGGTTTGTGGTGCCTTTCTATCCTAAAGAAAGATATAAAACTTCAGATATTTCACAAAAAGATACTAAAATTCATGAAAAAACCTCACATAACCTTATATTAAAGCATAAAGTACGGCGCCCACCGTAAGAAAGGCTGGCAGTGTTCAATTATGCTGCATAACTGACCAGTACAGTATTGCGAGGTAACGCAAAAGTTTTGCGAGGGAACGCAAAAGTTTTGCGAGGTAACGCAAAAGGTTTTGCGAGGGAACGCAAAAGTATTGCGAGGGAACGCAAAAGTATTGCGAGGTAACGCAAAAGTTTTGCGAGGTAACGCAAAAGAAAAAAAATTCCCCATGTCCCTTAGAGGGCTCCGTATAAATCCACATACAGAATGCAAGTAGGTTGCTTAATTTTTTCTGTTAGTTTTAGATTACTGAAATGTCTCTCCCCACGAGCAACAGTCATAGGCAAGATGCAAAATATACATGAAGCAATCCAGACTTCTCAAAAAATGCTATGTAGTTGCATTTTATTCAAGATGCAGTATATAACTTTAATACAAAATATGTTTTCTCCATATTGGTTAAAGCTGTCACCATGTCAGATAATATGTGAAAACAATCAATCTTCTCCTTGAGCTACTATTACTGGCTAAAGTAATGCAACGTTCTGACCAAAACAACCAATCAGAACCAGTAGGAGGGTCTTAGCGCTGTCAATCATCCTCATTCACTCGCTGCTAAATGCGTTAATGGTGGAAAATCAACTTATCATTACAGGAAAAATGTTTATCTGCTGTCATTGGTAGCTATGCTAACTAGAATGAGCATTAGCAACAGGCTGCGTTAGCTGCAGAATAGGGATGAGCAGCCACATGAGATTGTGATTGACAGCAGTAAAACTCTACTGTCTCTGATTAGTTGTTTCTAGATAGTACTGGGAGAAAGAAGAGGAAATAGATTTTTCACAGATGATCACTCATGCCTTACTGTCACAACATGACAGTTTTAACAAATATGTTAAAAAAATTTTTTTTATAAAAGTTACATACTGCAGCTTTAATTTCTCTTAGGACACATTGGTTAGAGATGCTGCTTATCACTCATCTGTTGTTAAGTGGTAAAAGGTACAGGGACACGTTAAATATATCAATATGTTGGTAATTCCTTTCCTTAATTCATTAAATGCTAGTGAAATGGAGGAAAACAGTAGTCTGTATGTAGCTATGTTGAATGGTAGTTAAGCTACCATTCAACATAGCGACATACAAATATATATATATATATATATATATATATATATATATATATATATAAAGATACTATACTATGCAGTATATAAAGATATATACTGCATAGTAGCTAAGCTAACATAGTCAGCTTAGCTACTATGCTAAGCTAGTTAGCCAAGCTAACTAGCTTAGTTAAGCTACTATGTTAGCTTAACTACCATTCAACATAGTAGCTAAGCTAACTATGTTGAATGGTTGATATTCTCACAGTCTACCCACCTCTCTTGGAGAAAAACTGGGTTATAAATTGACACTTTTACCTTTTTCTCTCTCTATTTCTCTATTTTTTGAAAACCTACTTTATAATATTTCTTAGCAGCATAGTAACAGCCACAGTCGTTCTTGTTTCCCACTGTCTGCTGCTGAACACCGTCAACGTCCAAGCAGGAACAAACCATTTCATGCAGATCCAGGGGGGTTCAGGGCAAATGTAAGCTTTTTGGTCTGGGAGGGGCAACATTTAATATTTACTGCTAAAAACAATTTTAGAAAACACAATCTAATTTTGTAATCGACATTTTGTTTTTATTTCTATAAAATAACCTGTTTCCAAATGACCTGTTGGTCAGGGGCCCTTGGAATTGTCATAACTTCCCTCCTACCTCCCTGGTCTGAATTGGCGGCAGTAATGGACCTTACCACAGGGGCCGTTTTTCATTGGCTGATGCCCATTCTACGTGGTCACGTGCGTGGCCGTCTCACAAACACACTTAGCTTCCCGTTAGCTAAGTTCAGCATAATGGCAGAACTGATACAACTTCTACACCTTGAAGCCTGTCTGCTACACAGTCTTACGTTAGCTAAACAGATCAATATGCAATGTGTCTGTATCTGACATACACTAAAGATTTTATTTTAGCAGAAAAGGCTTTGGACTAAACTGTTACTCCTGTTAGCCACGCTAGCACCAAGTACAGCTAGTCAATCAACCATCGCTGTGTTCAGGCAAGCGCTGATTAATAATCGAGAAATAAATATCAAGCCTGGAAACTTGATATCGTAACGGACTGAATGTTATGTTTTTAACGTAATCTTTGCTCGTCTAGCGGGGCGCAGGCGGTTGCCACGGTAACAGGTGTGCTTAAACTACAAAGAGAGAGAGAGAGTAAAAAGGTAGGAGTGGTTTTGAGTTGATCACCTGTTCGGGTTATTTTACCTTTGTTTCCCTTTGCTGTGGCGCATTACAGCCGCTGTAGTTTCTAAACGTTGGACTAATTACCTCGTTCCTTTGTGAGTTTACGTGATTCACAACAAACATCAAATAGAACAAATATATTTCATAAAATTTTAACAAACAAATGGCTTCTACCACGATAATTATGTGAAATTAAATTAATTATATCCCAACTTCAGAAGATTTGTCTTTACCTTTACAGAGCTCTTTGGTTCCTCCTATCAGTCTGTAGCTTCTCATATTGACGTCATCAAACCAAATGTCAGATCTACCATAACTGACTGACGCCTGCTGGCCTCAGGTTGGCAACCAGCTTGTGACTGAGAAACCAGTAACCTCCTCCCATATGATGACAGGAACTTGTTAGTTCCTCTGTCCATTGTAGCAGCTGATATATTGTGAAAATCCGGTAGAAATGATGCACTAATCCAGTGATGTTTACATAGAAATAACGGGCTGGGAGCTTTGTTTGTGAGACTTGCGGTCACGTGGGTCAGTTGTGGGCGGAGCTTGGTAAGGTCCCTCTAGGACTCTTAGGCAGAAATATTTAGGCTAAGATATGAACTCTCAGAGAGGACTGAGAATCTTTCAGAATATGGGCTCATGTCTTTCCAAAAACAATGTGTAAATCACATCACATTTGATGGGGAAACAAAGCAGTCAAAATGTTATATTGGGCCTTTACTTAGAAACAGCTAAAGCATTTAGCTGATGCCAACACAGCCTTATTTCACCAAACATCGCTTGTCATAGCAAGGCTTGCTTAGTAGACACTCAGTGATTACCCGGGGTTATGGTTACCAAAACTAAAAATTTAGTTATTAGGTTTAGGGGCCCATTACTTCTTCACAGAGGGCCAGGTTGGTTTAAATAACTTTTAATGAATAAAACCATAACTATAAAACTATTTTCTTACTTACTCTGATTATCTCTGTGTGATACAAAAACTAGTTTGATGTGTGATATAAAAAAAACAAAATCTGAATAAATCAGACATGAGAAATTCCTCATCTGTAAAAGAAGGGGGGGAAATCCTCATCTACTCCGAACAAAAATTGACAATAATTTCAAACTTCAATTTTTTTTATTATTTATACATTCACCACTGATAGGCGTACTTAAAGAATTAAAAACAAAATGAAATCTTTGTACTAAAATGATAAAATAACGATTAAAAAAAAAAAAACAATATTAAAACCATTGGTGGGAAAACATATAATGCAATCTCCTCTCTCAGACCTGTATTGACAGGAGAACTGGATGGGAGGAGGAAAAGATGGAAAGAGGTTCAATGAGGACATAATCCGAGCTCATGTTAGTCGTGACGGATTCTCTCCCACAGAGAATGATCTCATCTCATCAGAGAAACAGGAACACTGCATTGTCTTAGTAGTTTTTACACTAAGTCAAAAATAATCCAGAGCTGCCTTATTTAAAGACTTGATTTTGCAGATATTTTAAGTCTGTACAAAATGCCAAACAGGGATTTTTCTGATATTTTCTGGTTTCTGCGAGCAAATGAGCAGACCAACAAATTTTCTCTTCAGGCAGAACTGGCAAAAAAAACAGAAAAAAAAGCCAGAAAAGAAAAGAAACCCAGAGGAGTCAACTGCTGCTTAAAAAAAAAGTATAATCAGTATCTAGACTGAAGAAAAAGTGGACTTTGTAGTAGTTAAAAACTGTCCAGTGTGCCGTTCTGCTGCGCGATCAGGATGAAAAACTGAAAGAAAACATCAGCGAAGGCATAAAGGAAATGATCTGAAACCTCAACCGGATTGAAAACACTGCAAAACATCACGGTCTCCATAAGCATGACTGTGGCCTTAGACGTGCTTTAAAAAATAAAAAGTGACGCTTTTGAGAGATGGGAAATGACATCAGTTGGTCCTCTGTTGGGTCTTTGTTGTAACAAAGTACATGTAGTGAAAGGCAAATGCAGGAGCGGCGGTCTCCATGGCAGTCCCGTCAGCGCCTCCTGTCTCTTGGTTCGCTCCGGCTGCGCGAGCGCCGGCTCGATCCCGCTCCGCCGCCCCCAGATCTACGGTACCCGTCCCTGCGTTTGTCGTTCTCCCTCTCCCTGTCTTTCTCCCTGTCCCGGTCTCTGTCTCGACCTCGGTCTCTGTCCCTCTCCCGCTCTCGGTTCTTGTCCTTCTCACCCTCGCTCCGGTTTCCGGCGGAGGTGCCCGCGGCTTTCGTTCTCTCCTTGCGCTCTTCCTCCTTTTTCTTCTCCTCCTCATCTACTTCCTCTTTTCGTCTTTTCTCGCGCTCTTTCCGCCGTTCCTCGCGCTCCTTTACCTCTTCCGCTCGAGCCGCTTCTCGCTGAAGAAACTAAATTGAGGAAAGAAAAAAAAAAAGATGAAAAAAATGTTTCATTATGAGATATGTTTTTCTCAGTAAAGTGACTTGAGAAGTCATGAAACGTTAAATTAGAAATATACACCTTAAAATATTAACTTTCCCATAGTTACTGTTTATTTTTACTGAGTCCAGAACATTTTGTTCTAAAATCTACTTTAAAGGACAAGTTTAGTGTGAGAAATGTATCTTTTAATAGTAGCACTAAAAAAAGCAAGATGAAAACATAAGAGAAAAAGAATTGGACGTTTATTTTCCACGTATACTCAACAAGTCAGTTATCTGAGTCTTACAACAAAGCTAAAGACTAAACTGTAACTTCACTGCAAAAACACAGAATCATACAAAGTATGTTTATTTCAGTTTCTAGAGGAAACATCTTAATACATTTGAAATAAGGCAAAATGAACTTACAAGTAATTTAATTTAAATAAATAATTCCTTAGCATTGATTTTTTTAAAAGTATTATTTCGACTGGCAGATTATTTCACTTATGGGAAAAATATCTTGTTGAAAGTATGATCTGTCAGTGGAAATAGTACTTTTAAAAAAACTCAATATTAAGGAATTATTTAAAAAAGCTCCTATATCTTGCTGGAAAGTTAGTTTTGTCTTAATTCACATATTCTAAAAAACTGGACCAAAAATACTTGGTCAGTTTGTGTTTTCGCAGTGGATTTATTACGTGTTAACAGATCAAGAAAGAAAGCAATTGGCTGAGTTTGATTTTGGAATATCGGAATGCCATATTTTTCAAATTGTTGTAATAAAATTTAAAAAAAAAAATCTTTCTGCTTAAACTTTGCAATTGTTACGTTCTTTCAAACAAAATACGTTAAAGGTTGTGTTTGTAACGCAACAAAAAGAAAAAAAAAACGTTTAAAATCGGTGTGAAAGCTGTGGTGCGTCTCTCACCTGCTCCTCTGTGAGGGGCAGCCAGTAAATGCAGGGAACTGCATTAGTTTTGCGGAACAAGTCGTCCAGCAGCTTTGCAGGAGGATCCTCGGCTATTTTGAGAGAAAAAGAACAATAGAAGGTCAACAAGAATTTATCATCGACCACACCGTGTACAGGCCGAAGGATCTAACATGAGCCGTCCTCTCTCACCTTTCTTTTCCATCTTCTTCTCCTTGCTCTTCCCCCTCTCTTTTCGCCGTTTCTCTCTGGACTGAGATCTCTGCGGGCCGCCCTCCCGCTCCTCTCCGGGTTTCCCAAACTCTTTCACCTTGTCTCGGTCCCACTCTCGCTCCGCCCGTGCCCGCTCTCTGCGCTCCATCTCCCGCTCGCGCTCCGCCCACTGGTCCCGCTCGGGGAGAAGCGACGGCAGGCCCGACGTCCGTCCACGTCCCGGGGCGGCGGGTCCCGTGTCCTCTCCTCCTCCAGGTCTGTCGCCTGCTCCCGAGGAGTTTTTCTGGTAGTCCAACTACGAAGCGGAGAGAGATGCTTCCATTACAAATGTGCTGAAGATTTTGTCGATATTTTTCTAACAGTGAAAAAAAAACATAATTTCAAAATTGCTTTGCTTCCGTTGAGAAAGAAACGCAATTAAAATCACATGTGAATAAGTTTGGTGCTAAAAATGTTAAAAAATTATGCAGTGCCATCATCCTCCTACCACTTCCTGTCGTCTCCTTCATCTATTCTGCCAGTAGTAACATCCGATTGTTGATCACGACTCGTGTGACGCGAAGAAAACATTTTGCCTTTGCAGGTTTGCAAACTAGGCCAATTTCGATACCGAAAAACCACCGTATGGCAAAATGTTTTTCGAAATTGCTGCGTTTCCACCAAGCAAATTTATTTTCGTAATTCCAATTGATTAACGGAAACTCAGTCACTGCAACTCAAAACACCGACTAAATCGACTCTTACCTCATCCTGCTGGCAGAAGTCTACTCTGAGAACCTTCGGGTTGCTCTGAGGCCATTTCACTCCATGAAGAGCTGCCCGGGTAGCGACCGCCTCCTCAGTACTCGAGTACTACGGAAAAAGATTCAGGAAAAAAACCCCAAAAAACAATAAAACTTTCAAGAATCACAATCGGGCTCAATATGTGCAGGATGAAAACAAATATGGGTGAAAACTTACAGTGACATAACAGTGGGACTTGATTTTATCGATCCAGAATCCGTCCTCCACCAGAGTGCCGGTTCTGCTCAGCAGCTCCTTCAGCTGGCCGAGTGTGAACGGCCTTACCTGGAGAAAATGTTACACAATGCGTATGACCAAATAATAAAAACATTACGCAATAAACGTTCAAACTGGAAATGTCCCAAAACGTTATTTTACTAGCTTGGTGAGGATTACTGTAAAATCTGAGAACGTTTCAAGCACTTTCAAGGTAAGTTTTCAAACTTTTCCAGCACTGATCTTTGGAGATAAAAACAATAAAAATGAACTAAAAGACCGTTTCAGTTTATTATTATGTAATATCATTTATAACAGTTATTAATATTATTTTAGAAAATATTTTACATTCATTGAAATCTGTTATAACTGTAAAATCTTAAATTGGGACGTGACAAATCAGCGACGGTCATCATCTAAGGATAAACCATAGAATGATGATTTCATTTTTCAGAAACTCTTTTTTTTTCTTTTATAAGATACAATAAAAGATAAAATATAAGTTCGCCCTCTCTGCCCCCATTCTTGTCTAAATGTTGAAAATAATCTAATTTCACACTTTTCAAAACTGCTCATTTTTCAACAAACAGGCAGCTGACACAGCAGACCGTGATCGCCACCTGCTGGAATAAACCTACTTTGGATCTGCTTCCTAAAATAGCTGCAAGTATCAGTTTTAATCTGCCAGGAGTGTTCTCTCACCAGGTTCCAGATGTGAACGATGCTGGAGACTTGGCCTCGAGGCGGTGAGGGCTGCCTGGCTGTGCGAACCGGGTCGTCGATGGTGATGGAAACGCCGGTTTTCTGCTGGCTGATGGAGCGACGAATGAGGGTGTCGCTGGGTGTCACTGGAAAAATGTTATGAACCCCACAGTTTAATCTTTTCAATAAATAAAAAGAAAACATAAGTTTAAACTTTTTAGCTTTGGATAGCTTTTAGACGCGGCTTTCTTATTGTACCAGTGTTGGTTTCAGTATCTTGGCTTGCTAGTGTTGGCGACTGGGTTTCCACAGTTGCTGGGAGAGACGTGTCCATCTGCCCCTCGTGGGCCGCTACGCTTTCCCCTTCTACCTGAGAATCGTCTTCCTCAAAGTCTTCCCGCCTCATTCTCTTCGCCTCTTTTTGTCCGTTCTCTTGGCTCTCGATGGGCACCACCTGAAAGAGGAACGGAGAGCAGAGGTCAGCGGCGCATCGTGAATGGACTCGTTCCTGGTCACCGTTTTTAAAAAGGTAAGAGCTGCAGAATAACCTGCGTGACGGTGCGTCGGATCTGAAGGTCCTGGTCGGAGCGCTCCCGCTCTTCATCCTCGGTCCCAGACAGAGCGGCTTCTTCGGGATGTAGGTCCACTACAGCCTCCTGGCCTACAGGCGGCCTGATGTCTGGGATCAGGGACTAACGATAACCAAGGGGGAAGCACAGTTATTGGTCTTTTGTTGTTTTTTTGTGTAGAGGCAGTTTTTATAACAGTTGAGGGTTGTTATATGAGCAAATTTGATCAAGTTTAATATATTTCAGATTCAGGGTTTGTACACTTTTACCACAGTGAAAGTTAGGCAATTTCAAGGTAAGTTTGAAACTTTTTTTTTTTTTTAAAAAGCAGCTTTGGTTCAATGGCATAGTTTATTACAGTCATTAAAAATGTCTCGTGGTATTATTCTACACGAGAATACTACAAGGTCAGGGTAAACCAGAATATGACCAAATGTTATGCTTTGAAATGTCTCTCTCTCTCACACACTTCATATGTCTAACTGGTAACGAATCAAAACACTAAAAAAATGTTTTTAATAATGTTATTTAACGTATAAAATTTACGGCAAGCTTTATTTCAATTAGCTAGATCAAGAAGTCATTGAGTCATCAGGAATAATAAATATTCATTACACTGAAACAATCCAAACAAATCACACTAAGGCAAATTACCTCCTGAACAAATTAAATGCTTAAAAACAATATATAGAGAAAGTGACACACAAAATCTCTAAACAAAATTTCTCAAAGATTTGTGACATTTAGGAAATAGAAATAATTTGTGTAATTGTAACAGAACTAAAACAAGAGAGGTATAGTCTGATGTAACTTCAGACGGTGAGAAAATGTGTCTTTGTATGAAAATATCTGGCTTAAACTGTAAGTAACTCTTTCTAAATTTAGGCTTTAAATCAAATGTTAGACTGCATTTTATTACAAAATTTAGTTTGAATATAAAGCACTTTCAAAGATTTACAGAAAAATTAAACATTTTCCAAATTTTGAAAACACCTAGTTGGAATTAGGCGTTTTAGGTCAAGGCTTTTCAACAAACTGCACCAATACGTCATTAAATATATTTCATACTTAAGTGGCTTTTGAAGGTAACTAGTTTCACTAGATTTTATTTAGGGGCATCAAATACAAATGCACACCACATTTCCAAAGCAAAATTGAAAACCATGAATGATTTCACTTCCACTTTACAATTATCCACTACTTTACATTCAGCTCGTCACATGAAATGCGATAAAGTTTGAGATTATAACAAAATGTGTCGACTTTTGCAAGGCTGCACACTATTATTAATAGAAAAACCTTACACAAAATACAGCAAATACCTTGAGTGATTCAGTGGTGATGCTGATGGAAGGTTTTTTGGCAGTGACGGCTGTGCTGGAGCCCCACCTCCTCTTGCGACCTGCCACGGCCCCCGACTCATGTTCGGCCTCTGCATTGCCTGGAGATTGTTTGCTGCCTGGTGCGTCAAGATATACAGAGATATAAGCAAGATGCCAAAGATAAACATTGGTTTCTTTGAGGTAGTATGTGCAGTTCAGAGTTTATATTGTTTTATATAAAACACTTTACAAATTATTCAAGCAATGTAACTTATTAGGAAGAAAGAAACTAAACCCAGCTCTCATTCCTCCACTGCGTCAGAAATGAGAGCTTAGAAGTCCAGGAATGTACTCACTACCAAGGGAGATCTTGCGTCCGGAGAAAGTCTTCGGTGTCTGAAAAACAACAACAAAACAAAAACACTATATAAGAAAAACAACCCAAATTACATGGGAAAGGTGAGAAATGAGCAGTATACATGGAGAGCAGCGGCAAAGATCAGGTTGGGGGGAAGAAAAAGCAGCAAGTATGAGGGTAAAAGTAAGAACTAAACAGATAAACGACAGAAACTGCTCTGCAAGGATGTTTTCAAATTCCTTGCAAATGATGGCTGTCATATATATATATATAAATAATTCAATTGAGAAAGCTAAAGTGTCCAATCACAACACCAGTGATTTATTAATGTGTCCCAGTTAGGGTTGCAAACAGTTAATCGACTTACAATTAACTGTCGATCAATGGCTTATTCGATTAACAAGAGTTCCAATCGATTAACTAAATCATGTCCGCTTCGAATAAGCCTTCTTTCAGTGTTGTAGTTTGGCCCCCACCCAGCAGAGGGCCCCGCTGGTCCGCTGGAGCCAGCTGATTACAGGAATAAAAATGGTGGTGGAGGCAATTCCAGCTCCCAAGAAAACAGAGTCCAGTGTGGGATGCAAAATGCATTTTATGCTGTTTTGTTTTCAAATACAAACACTCCTTAAGTTATAACCTTAATACCGCTCATTCAGCCGAGCTCCATGATGGAGCAGCGTCAACTTCTCAACCAAAAATGGCCGACTTGCTACGAAGGCGATGATACGACAGGACAGGGAGTGAGAGCATAACAGATAAAATTGTAACATGATGGGGAAAAAACAAAATGCTATTATTAAGCAAGACTGATTTTGAAGGCTGTCGTGAGTTAATCCACTTCATGAAGCGATTTTAAAAATATTCCTTCAAGAGCAACCACAGACAATACAGCATGAATATCTCTGTTCATTGGTTATTAAATGTTTCACAGTTCCTGTCTTGTTATATTTTTTTTAGTGTCTAAGTAGACAGACATTATCAAAATTTAAAGATAAATTTAAAGAAAAACCTTTTCACAGTCGATTCTCTCGCCAACATTACAACCAAAATTCAAAATAACTACTAATTTTGACACCGACTGAGATCTACTTATTCCTTGGAGTCACTGCAACCTGATCTTTACTGGAATAGAAATGGCCCAATCACAACTGGACCCTTGTTGTCTGATTGGACAACAAGGGTCCAATCAGTGGTGGCTAAGATGTTGAGACTGAAGTGTGAAGCACAAGTGCAACTATCTTCTAGGTTCAGGGCCCTGAAATGTGTGTTTTCATGAGTCCTACTGATGCGTCACCAATAGCAGGAAGGATCACGATCAGAACCAGACGCATGCTTTAAACGTTCAGTTCTCTGCAGCCACATTAAGCAGCAAGTTGTTCTTCAGTTTAAATGGAAAAAAAACAAACAAACAATAAAAGTTCAGCTAAACACAATCCAGAGAAAACATTAGTGGTTTCAAAGATGAAACAAAATCCAAGCAACTTTAAAGTTGCCGCAGGTCCAGTCTGTAGAGAAAATATCTGAGAGATACACACAGAGTTGTTTGTGTTTCACACACTGATCGGAAAAACAAAGCAGCGCAAGATGGAACCAGGATCATCAAGAAGCTGCTGTCCTGTTCTTTGAAAGCTGTGATCCAGATAATAGCTCCAGACGGCAATCTTGACGAGTACAAGGCAGTCTCCGCTCTTTTGTAGTTCAATTTTTTTGACTCTTTAGGCCAGTGGAATAGATGGAGGTGCAATAACAGCAATCAGCTGGAGTTTGAATGTCAACCAAAGAAAGAAAACATCTTGTTCCAGAAACAGTCGGTTTCCATTTTAACGTTGTAATTAAACCAAAGAATAAACCGATCAATAAAATTGAGCACAAAGCACATCTGTGTATCTAATTGTAAAATAAAATTCACAGTGGTATGTGTTTATTTGTTGACAATTTTGCCATCCATCCATTGGTCTCTTACCTCCTCACTGGACTCTGAGGACTTTTCTGGATCCGCCGTGGAAGGATCTTTCTCCTGCCTGCGTAAAGGTTAGAAATACAAATCACATACTTATTCTCATGCAGACCTGGTAAAATGCCTGTGTCAAATTCAGATAAGCAGCTGTTGGGGATTTTAAAAGCTGAACTGTTATATTTTAAAGCGAGACATGATAAGGTGCTTCTGCTAGTTGTGTCTGATCCACCAAGATGAAGCCGGGGAAGCTCAAGGTGACACAGATAAAACTCGTTTTTAGCGTGGGAACAGCTGTAGCGATGTCTTATAAAACCAGAGCAGTTAAACAGACCTTTGTTGTTCCTCTTCTTCTTCTTCTTCCATCCTGCTGTGTTTTCTCTTTCTGTTTGCATCTGTTTGTTTCTGGTAATTTAAAAAAGGCAGAAAATATATTTTTTAAAATGAAACTGCATTCTCAAAGTGAAGCTTCCTAAATGGGAAAGGGGAAGATTTCATCCCAAATTATAATTAATAAAGTTTACACAAAAAAGGAATGCAAAGGTGGAAAGAAAGACAAAAACGACAAACAGATTACATCACTTTCCACTCAGCGGGGACAAAATACAATATTTCCAGTGTTCCCTCAAGTAGATAAAGGGTTATTTTAAAAAGCAAGTGTAATAAATAAAGGTTCATTATGCTACTGACCATAGTGTGAATGTCTCCATCCGTGGTGTTAATTCTGTCTACAGGCAGCTCTTTTTCAGGACGGGAGGCCTTTGGGCGCTCCTTTGAATCCTCAGATTGAGACTCAGCTGCCTCCATCGCCAGCGGTGATGAGCCTCTTTCATGTTTCCCCTCCTGTAATAAAAAGTAAAAGAGTTGAAAAATAGTTAATATAGAATTGGCAAAATACATCTTTATCCTTTTTGTAAAAAGTATACGACGTGAAAAATTATTTGGACTTCTTCAGATTTTTGTTACGCCCCTGGGTTACAAGAGTTTATACATTTTTAAACTATACTAAGTGAAAAAAGCAGTTTTTTTTCCTGTTCATTTTATTTATTAGAAGGAAAAAGACTGCTGAAATGTACATCAGTTGGAAAAGTATTACAAAACCATTTCTAAAAATGGAGGGGAGAAACAAACCCTCCTACCTAAATTACCCCAAAGGTTCATTCATAAAAGAACCCAGAACATCCCAGAAACTGCAGACCACACTGGCCTCAACTAAGTAAGAGGCTGGGAATAAACCCAATCCATGGGGAAAAAACATCTCAACAAGCCAAATGTGGAACTTCTTTAATGAGAGGTGTGTAACTTTGAAGCAATCGGATTGGCTGACATCAGGTTTTAGGTTTGCGCTACACTGCCCTCTATACGTCTGGCATGTTTTATGCAACGCTCAGAGGTGTTCATGTCTGCAAGGAAGAGTAGGTCTAAATCCCTGCACAGCGATGTGAAACACTCATTGCTGTCCTGTTGACAGTACCATCACACTGTGAGAATATAACACTGGGTCATGCCCAATAGCCAAGTATTCATACTATATGTAAATTCTTATTTCACACATAATTTATCTGTCCAAAAAGGACAAATTGGGAGTTTGTAAGGCTTACCTGTCTATTCCTGGAGGTGGAGACCGCTTTATCTTGAGAAGATGAGGATGAACTGGATGATCGAGAAGACGAAGACCCAGAGTCTGAATCTGCGGAAGAGGAATCGTTTGACGATGATCTTCGTCTTGCTTTTTTCTCTTCTTTCTTTGCCTCTCTGTCACTTTTATCCTCAGAAATTGAAGAGTCTTTCCTTTCATCCTTCCCCTCAACAGACTCTTCGGCCTTTGGCAATGTAGCCTCCACCGTAGATGTTTCTTCTCTGGAACCCAGGTGGGCTGCAGTGGGGTTGGCGTTCAGTCCGTCGGATCTAGTCCCTGTAGAGCCTACGGACACCGCGCCAACATCCTGCTTGGACTGAATCTGTGCATCTTCCTGGTTGGTGGAGGACAGGGTTCCTCCTGGTCTTTGATCCCCAACGCTAGTCGGTGCAGTGACGGGGGATGCCCGAGGCTGGGGGGTGTCAGAAAATGTACGAGGCCGCTTGATGACAATAGAACCGGACTGAGGTCGAGCTGGGGAGTCCCTAAGGAAGCGAAACTTCTTAGACGACGATTGCGGAGAAAGAGGTGTGGAACCAGAGTCTGAGGGCTGGGATTCACTCTGGGCCACCGGGGCATGGGATTTTTCTTGCTCTGGGGCACTGCTACCACTTGGAGGAAGAAGGTTGGCATCTCTCTCTTTTTCTTGATGCAGTGCCTTCTTCTGCTGCTGCTCTACCATCTGCTTCTCCAATCGTTCCTGAGCTCGTTCTTGCTCCAAGGCCTTCTCCTTCTCCAGGGCCTGTGCTCTTTCTAGTTTCTCCAACTCTAAGGCCTTTTCTCTCTCAATCTGTTCTTTCCTTTCTTTCTCAGCTCGCTCTTTCTCCATCCTCTCCCGTTCCAGAGCTGCCTCTCTCTCAGCCTGCTCTTTTTTCTCCCTCTCTCTTTTTTCTCTCTCCAATGCTTGCTCTCGTTCCATTTTTTCTTTTTCCTTCTTTTCTTTCTCTAGAGATTTTTCTTTTTCTATTCTTTCTTGCTCTAAGGCCTGTTCTCTCTCAATCCTCTCCAACTCGGCAGCTTTCTCACGCTGTATTCTTTCCTTTTCCAATCTTTCCTGTGCCAGAGCTTTCTCTCGCTCTATCCTTTCCTTTTCTAATCTTTCCTTCTCCAGAGCCTTCTCCCTTTCTATTCTTTTCTTTTCCAATCGTTCTTGCTCTAGAGCTTTCTCTCTTTCTAATCGTTCTTGCTCTAGAGCTTTCTCTCTTTCTAATCTTTCCTGCTCTAGAGCTTTTTCTCTTTCTATCCTCTCTTTTTCTAATCGCTCCTGCTCCAGAGCTTTCTCTCTCTCTATCCTTTCTTTTTCCAATCTCTCCTTCTCCAGAGCTCTCTCTCTCTCAATTCTTTCTTTTTCCAATCTCTCCTTCTCCAGAGCTTTTTCTCTTTCTACCCTTTCCCTCTCAAGTCTTTCCTTCTCCCTTCGCTCAGCCTCCAGAGCTCTCTCTCTCTCTAGCCGTTCTCTCTCCTTGGCTCTTTCTCGCTCCATTGCCCTCTCCATCTCCTCTCGCTCCCGTTTCTCCTTCTCCTTCCTCTGACGTTCTTCCTCCAAAGCTCTCTGTCTCTCAAGCTCTTTTTGCCGCTCTAGCTCCATTGCCCTCTCTCGTTCCTCCCTCTCTCTAGCCAAAGCTTCTTCCCTCTCTCGCCTTTCTCTCTCCTGTCTTTCTAAAGCTTGCTGGCGCTCAATCCTCTCTCTCTCCCGTTCCAGTGCGATGGCTCTTTGTCGTTCTTCCTCCGCTGCCCGCTCAAGTTGCCTTTGCTTTTCTTGTCTTTCCATCTCAATCACCCGCTCCCTCTCTCTTTCCTCCGCTACAGCAACCTTGCGTAAACCCCCAGATAGTTGAATGTGGGCTGAATGTGTGCCTGGAATCACTCCGGCGGATCCCAAACCATCTAGAGACCCTTTGCCAGGAAAAGCCATAGATGAAGGTGAACTGCTGTCTTGCCTATCACCTTCGCCATCAGGGCCATGCCAGCCTCCTCCAGAGAAGGCACCCTCGGACTCCATTTTACGTGCCAGAAGGGTAAGCGGACCGGGTTTACGGTCGGCACTTCTCTGCGGCTCTGGGCTGCTACTGCGACTGCCGCTGCTGGAAGAGCCGGAGCTGGAGGAGCTGGGCGAGTGCCTTGCCGCGGCGACAGGGGGACTCGGTGGGCTCTGTTTGGGGGTGTCAGGTAAGGGGAATGATAATTCTGGAGGTGGGGAAGGAGGAGGTGTTGGCTGCCGGAGCTGAGGAGACAAAAGGGGGGGAATGTGCTGCTGCTGGGGCTGCGGGTGACGTGCTGCACCGGACCGTGCCGCGGGCATTCTGGCCGGCTCTCGGAGGCTTCTTCTTGGGGCGCTGCTGCCCCAGTCTTCATCATCGTCGCCGTCCTCCTCGCTGTCGTCGTCGTCGCTGTCGCCTGCAACTTCGCTGGAGGCAGAACCTCGCTCTGACCGCTGCTCTGAGGCAGGAGCTCGCATGGTCATAGAGCCGGAAGCAGGGGGGCTGGACACGTCTGCCTCCTGATTCCTGTTCCCCTGTCCTGCATTGACCGAACCAAAGAATCCCTCTCCATCCGAGGGCCCAGGGGGCTTATGTTGAGCAGCTGGTGTGACTTCCTGAAGAGCAACGAAATGAATTACGATAACCCCTCTTAAAAATATAGTGACTAGAATGGTATTTACACAGACGTAGTTGAATTATTATTTATTTAATCAATTACTGGCGTGTAAAGTAAATTATACATGATTTTAACCTTCTTTTTTTTAACAAATCAAAAATCTGAGATTGTGGCATTAAAATGCAGTCAGACCTCTTTTACTGTAACACCCCTAAACAAAAACCAAACAGTCTGCCTTCAAAACTCCCTTGTTAGTGAACAGAAGTATAAATCCAGCTGTTCTGCAAAGGCCTCAAAGGTTTGATATAGGCAATAAATCAAACAATGTACTATCATGATATATATATCCACAGATAGTACGTCGGATAGAATATGCAATATATAGAATATTCACTGAACTGCACAGCATTCTGGGGGATGTAGGAATTGGACAATATAGTGAAGAGCAAATAAGAGGGCAGACAGGTCAAGAAGAAAGTTTTGAACAAGCTTAAATCCTAGTTAAGGTCATAAAACAGTTTCCCAAGAGTTGAACATTTTATACAGTTCAATCCCTCATCTGAAAATCCAAAGAATACGGCACCAAGACATATCCGTCCAACTAAATAAACAGGCTGTATAATGAGAGCAATGATCACAGAAGCAACCAAGAAGTCAACGCTATCTCTATAGACCTGTTATGTTATCTCTATTTCAGATGGAAAAGTCTGATAATAGGACTGATATTACTTATTTAATCCACATATGTGACCCCCATGAAAGACTGGAAAAAATAAAGCCACAAGCGGTCCTATTTAACATTTGCCCCAAGATAAGTAGACACAGCAAACATCTGGAAAAAGATGACATGCGCAGATGAAACTAAGATTTGAGTTTTTGGATAACATGCAAAGTGCAATATGGAAAATTTACGCTGCACAGCAATCTGAGCACTCATTCCCCATTGGGCTGTTGTCCTATATGGACGCTTTCCTTCAGCAGAGACAAGAAAACTGGTCTAGATTTGATCAAATTGACACAGATTTTAATACAGAAGAAACCTGTTAGGAACTACGGAAAAAAAAAAAAAAAAAACTTCAGACGAGGGTGGAGGTTCCTGTTCTAGCGGAACAACTCAGCACACACCAGAACATACCCTGTAGAGGTTCAGATGAAAGCATGTTCATGTGTGAGAATGAGCCGGTCAACATTCAGACCAATTCCAATTAAGACATATGTGGCAAGCCTTAACATGTTTGTTACTTCCAGAGACTCTCAATGTATTTTATTTTTCAGCTTAAGCCAATCTGAATGCAACAATGGGCAAAAATATCAGCATCGAGATGTGCAAACACCCCAAAATGCTAGTTATTCAAAGTACTGATTCAGGGGAGCTGAATATAAACAGACACCACATCTTTCAGTTTTCTATTGAAATATATTTTTCCTTTTTTTGTCTACATCATTATGTGCAAATTTGTGGTAGTATATCCTAAAATCCCTCTCCTACGTTGCAGTTTATGATCATAATGTCACAAAATGGGAAGAATTCAAGGCGCATATCTGTACATGGCACTACAAGTTTTCTCATACAACCAAAACAAGTGCCTTTAATGGGAAAAGGAATGATTAAAAATAATAAAAGACATGCTAAAAAAAAAAAAAAAAAAAGCAGTTTACTAACCTGGGCAGGAGGAGGGCACGATGTACTGTTGTTAACCTGTGTGTGGCCCTCTTGCTCTGCTCACAAACAGAGAATGACAAACTTTCTAACAGACCAACGAGGCGAGTCATAAATAATAGCAGTGGACGGATTTCTAACAGCACTCACCGTTCGTTTCATACGCTTCACGAGCCTCTCTCTCCAGGCGCTGCCTCAGGAGCTCTTGTTGCTTAGCCAGATACTGCTTGATAAAACTGTTCTGGCTCATTTCCTCGCCAATCTAAATATAGATATGATATTACACATGAAAAATGATCAAGCGCAATCCCGCAGGGGCAACGGAATGTACTTTTAGCAGATATATAAAGGAGGAGTGTGTTAAAACACATTCAGTTATTTATAGATCAGAGATTGGCGCTTAAAAAGACTCCCAGCCTTTGAAATGACAATAAAAGCACCTCTGAGATTTACCTGGGAGTTAGGCTGCAGTCCGACATGTGGAGTGGAGGTCTTCTGCAAATTCTCCAGCATGAGAGCCTGTTGTGGAGGTAAATGATTAATAAAAGGGATGAGCATATAGAATATAACTAGGAGAAAAAAAATAAATCTCACTACTTACCATGTAACCAAATTAAAAGCCACATTTTTTCATGAGTCCTATAGGCATATTACATGACAAATCTACTTAAATTAGTGGATAATTAAGTAAATGAAGAGGTTTTCTTTTCCTCACAAAGTTAAATCTGAAAACTGGATATGTGGTAATGTGTTCAGACTGATGTGTATTGTTATGCTTTTTATTTTTCTAACAAGAATGCTTTTTAAATATAAGCCAAACAATGCTCAGTTCAGTCATTTTAAACCTGGTTGACTCTATCAATTAGATAAACAGCCTTTATTCAGGGGTTTCATACACATACATGCACATGATATTTTTTAAATATATTCTTTTATTTTGTAAAATAATTTTTTTTTTTAAACAATAACGACATCATTTATCTTTCACTTTACAACTATGCTCAGGTTTGTGTTTGAATGTCACATATAATTCCTCCAAAAAACCTGGAGCTTTTTTTTTTTTGCTGTATTTTGACAAAACGTGAAAACTTTTCTAAAAAGCCATGCAAGCAAAAATGCTCTTCTTTGTTCCCCCTGATGTGGAACCTGCTGGTCTTTATTGGTAAATCTAAGTGCAGTAAGCAGCCAGAAAACCTGTTGATACGTTTAAAGTTTTCTTGTCAGAAGCAAGTAAGCTGGGTTTAGGTAAGGAGACCCGACCCAACCCAAACAAATACGGCAACTGTCAACCTATGGACAAATTTTCACAACGACACTGGGTGTTACTTCAAAAACTTAATTAAAACCATTATTATTGAGCTCTTTGATACTATAATAATGAACCACATGCACAATGTAAGAAGTAACCTAAATGAATGAAATGGGTATTATTCACCCTAGTATATGAACACAAATAAATACAAACAAACTAACATCTGAAAAATGTCAAAGACAGTATTTTTTACAACTTCGCAACCATAAGATTCTTAGCAGAAAATATGACATAATGTAGCAACAAGTGATATAAAGCCCTAAAGTAAACATAATAAAATATGTAGTTGTCAATAAGGGCTGATTACATTCAAATGAGGAAAAACAAAAAGTCAAAAAAGCTAGCCGCTGACATTTGCGTACCATTTAATTATTTACTGCATTTCAGCGGGCACATTGTACACACACACCGCGGTGTTTGACGGGACAGAGACAGAGACTGACTCCAAGTTCCATGGCGGAAAATGTCGAAATGTAAACAAAGTGGCGCAAACATGACTCACCGGTAGCGCACCCCAGCACCCTAACCGGGTTTATTTCGCAGTGGACACAGAAGCGAGCCAGCAGCTCAGGCCAGCGCTCGTTTCACTGCGTTAGCAAGGGGAAGCTAACAGGCTAACTGCACAACATTTACACCAACAAACAGTTTAGCGTTGGCTAACAAGTTGGCTGAACTACGGCGCACACCTCGAGTTCGGCAGGGCTGTGCAGACAGAACCGCAAGTACGCGGAACAAGCAGACGTTTAACAGCTGGGCTCAGCCTCAATAGCTCCACTACGCTCGGCAGTAACGGCACTCAGTTATCGGCCCTCTACGGAGAGCATCAGCCCGTCTCATCGTTGACGCTAGCTCGGGATTCACCAGCGGCACTGCGCCTTCGCTGCAAACCTTACCCCTTTAAGCCTTTTAATGAGAGCATTCTTCTGTCCGCTTTTCGACAGCCCCCTCTCCTCCAGAGCCGCTTTGAGGTCCGCTACACGGAGGGACTGGAGCGGTCTCCCGTCCAGCGTAACGTCTTCGAGGTCCGCCATTTTCCGTTCCTCTAGTCAGTTCCCAGCGAGAGCGTCGAGCGCCGCCTTCCTCCACCCTGCGTCACCGCCACTCACTTCCCGGTGTTGTGAAGAGTCACGGCCCCCCGTCAGGATGCGCCTCTACACGGCGTTTTACGGCAGCTTTCAAACTCCGTGGTGCGTTAAGGTCGAGTCGTACATAAAACTGTAAATCTCGAAATTAATGTGATTTAAAAACAAATAAGTTAATGTCCCCCAGGTCTCATTAGATGCCTGAATAATATGTCTGACTATTTTCAAACAGTTTAAGTTTAAGATACTACTCCAGGTCTTGAAGTAGTATTATCTTCATTATATTGTGTTTTGCAACAGAATAAATTTGACTGCCCTACAGACTCAAGTTACAACCATGAATAGGCAGCTTAGTGGCCAATTCTGATTGCAGAATCACTGATATTAGGGTGATGGTTTATTTAATGATACAATTTTAAACTGAAAGATACTTTCAAATCATTATACCGTTACGCTTCTTCAGTATGAAAATGGTCATGCTCATGAATGTGCTAAATATTCTCCCTTTTGATAAAGACAGACAAGGTGGTTTAGTATGGGGGAATTTTTCTCCCATACAAAAATGTTAAAACGTTTTGAGAAGAAAAACTTGAAGTCCTGCTTTCAAAATGAAAATGTAAGCATACGTATTAAGTTTTGAGAACAAAAGACATGCAATCCTGCTTTCAGACTGAAAATGTGTGCTCTTGAATTATGGCAGAAAAATTACCCCATAGTTTTGGCACACCATTCTGAAAAATTAAATTTGCCCTCAAATTTAATTTTTGAGGGCCTCAATACGGTCTTTTGCAATATCTGGTATTGAAAAGGGCTGTTTTTGGTATTTGATGAAAAAAAAAAGTGTGATAAAATAATTTGAAATCTCTTTCAAATCAGATGATCTCTTGTACGACGTGTACTTGAATGCACCGTGACGTATAAAGCCTATTGCCGTAAGCTTGCCACAGAACGCAATATTATGACAAGAATGCGCATTTAGACGGTGAAACCCATTGCGACGCAACACCTCTCATAAATATTAAAATAACTAAAAGAAAAATAAAGTTTCCAGAACACACAACTCACATTATGCACTTCAAATTCGTGTACATATATGTTATAAATCTATATCAATGTTTTACTTTTTGTAGATGTAGACAACATTTTTGCGCAAATCCTGCGCAATCTTCACTTCCGTGCACAAAGAGGTTTTAAACTGTTTCCGTTTCCTGTGTATTTTTTTGCAGCTACTCGTCTGCTGCTAAGTAGACATAACAGGTCTCTAAATATGAGCAAAATGACGTAGTTTACTGCAGATTAGGCCGGTTTTTATAATTAAAACAGCTGGTGTTAAGTGATGCCGGCTTTAAAGTGACGCGCGAGCGGCGGTCTTGCCTGAACCGCATGTAAACAAACCCGGGAGGGTTTCTCCGCCGCTGGCGTTTCAAAGTCCAGCAAACTTTTTCTGGTTGAAGACACTTTCTGAGAAATGTCGTGGTTTAGTCAGGTCAGTCAAGGTCCGTACCAGCGGCAGGCCGCCGATGGCCAACAATTTACAGCCCCGAATGTCCTCGGCAGTCCCTTTAATCCCGCAAGTCTACCAGCAGGAGCAGCGACCCCTCCTACCCAGAGCAGCAGCGGGGCTGGGCGGCCTTCTCCAGGCCAGTTTGACCTGCCATCAGCTCCCCAGGGTGCAGCCAGCCCTCCCAGCCTGGAGAACCTGTCCTGCGCGGGTCAAGACAGACAACCAGAGCCCATCTCCTACGTGACCTTCCAGGAGCAGCGGTGTGTCCTGAGCTGGTTCCAAGGCTGGAATGACTCCCAGAAGGAGAGGTTCCTGCAGGATCTTGTTGGGAAAGCCGTGCCGGGGAAAGTGTGCACTCTCCTCGACTCACTCAGCACCCTCCAGGTACTCCCTGCTCTGTTACATGCACTTCTTGAGTTGACACTTAAAAAAAAAAAAAAAAAATTTTTAACTACTGCTTTGTGACAGGTCAAAGACAAACTGCCCAACATCTTTGAGTGCCAGCTCCGGCTGTGGACCCAGTGGTTTGAGTCCTGGGGGGAAGAGGAGAGGAATCATTTCCTGCACATGCTGGAGGAGAAGGACCCCATGTTTGTTGCCCACTTCTACAGGAGCGTTGCTGGCACCGCAGGAAGAGACTGACCAGACGTCTGCATCAGAGGACATGCATGCAGTTGCTGCATTCCTTAGATTTGCTACAGACTTCTTACATAGAAGGTCCGTGCTTTTCCGGTCTCAGATACTCCGATTTCTCAGTCAATTTTTGCCCCATATTTAAGAAACGATAGAAAAGTTTTGGATGATTTTACGTCAGATGTTTGCACAGTGTTCAGATGTCGAAGATGGAACTTTGAGACACCACAAGGGAACTGATGGTTGGATGGATTGATGGCTGAACAGAGAGATTATTCAACAGAAGGCTGGATGGAAAGGCAGAATGACGGATGTACAACTTTAAAAAAAAAAACACTTTAACAGCAGTTTTTACAGTATTGTGTTTTTCATGCAGACAATTAGGCCAGAAAATAAATATTTCATTAAATATATTTCTGTTACTGGTCCAGACCTGGAATAAGAATAAATCAAAATCCATAATTTTCCGAAGTTTTAAATAGAAATCCACCATCAATACCGATTTCCAATTTTCCTTGGCATTGTGGCCTGCTGATTTCGACTTTTGTCCGTTATGCATGGATCAAAGGAAAGTGGGGGAAAAAAAATGTTTTTTGATTGAGGTTGAATGAAGGAATTACAAGATAATCCCCACTGATGCTTCAAAGCATATGACAACGTATAAAACGTTTATATTTACCTCGTGTCAGTTGTTTATAGACCAAAAATAGTGGGAGTTCTTTTGTTTGTTTTATTTGGTGATCGGCGTGTCAGATTTTTCTGGTAGCCGACATGCGTAGCTACGTAGTTTTACTTGTTGCAAAACTACGTAATTCCAATCTGCGAATGATTGACTTGTGCGTCTCTGCTTTTCTAGACCTGGTAGGAATCCTGTTTTTTTTTTTTTTTTTTGTCCTTTGGTCTTTTTCAAATCCATGTAATTGTTTAAACTGTGATGAAATCCTTTGTGATCATTTGACGCGAGTGGGTTTTTTCTACAGAGATTTGTAATGTTTCTCAAGATCAACATGTTCATAATAAAAACATGCTTTGTTTTATGAAGTTGGACGGTTGAGTTTCATTAAAACGTTTTTTCTACACAGGTTGTTCTTTTTTTAAATGTTTATTACACCTGGGAGATGACAGTCAGAGGTCAATTTAATACACACTTTTTTAAGTTTGTTGATTTATTGAATCAAAATCATTCATAAAAACAATAAAATATCTGATTATTAAGTCATGCAACTGTTGGACAAATGGGCCAAAACCAGACTTATTGTGTTGCTTAATTAATCCAGTCAGTTGATCCCGGAGGCAGCAAAACTATTGGCTGAGGATTTTCAACATCCTCAACGCAGTAGTTGAGAAACGGGTAGATTCTGTCGGTAAACTCTTGACCTGAGAACGAGTACAGATGAGATCTGGCGCCAGCATCGTAGAAGGACACCTGTCCCTTCTTGTAGTCCAGCAGGATGCCCAGAGTAATGGGCAGCCTCTCAACCTGAAGGGTTACAGACGTCCTGTCGATCGCCTTGAGCTCACCCTGTTTGTTCAGGATTATGGTCCAGAAACCGTTCGCGGGCCTGAAGGATAACGATCCTCTCCTCTTGGCCGATTCGCTGACCATCCCGATGTGGTAGCAACGTTTTTCAGCTACAGACACCTCCCAGTAATGGCGGCCTCTCGAGAAGCCGGTCGAGCCCAGAACGCCGAGGACCACGTCGAACCTGCTGGGGTTGTCCTGGGACTGGAGTGCGTCGTCGGTGGTGGATACCTCGGTGTTGTCGGAAAAGAAAACTAATCTGGGATGTGCCGTATTTGGATCCCAGGTGACCTTTGCTGGAAAAGGGAGAAATGCAGATTGTGTGTTTGTTAAAAAAGTTTAAACATGCAGAGTACAAGGCGTCTGTATGTTACTTTTAGGGTTGCACTGATAAATCGGCCTAGATTTCTTTCATTTTGGGTGACTGGCGATCGGTCAATACTTACATGTAAAACTGATCTTTCCACCGATATTACCTACTGACCTAAAGGTCTGAAAATCAACCAGTAGTTATGTTTCCATTACAAAGGTGGACACAACTGTCGATATTCTGCTCATGTTGAAAAACACATTTTCGCAATTGCTCTGTTTCCATTAAATAAGAAACACAATTAAAATCACACGGGAATATGTTTGGTCACGTGATAAGTAATTTTAAAAAAAAAAAACATGCTGTGCCATCATCCTCCTACCATTTGCTGCCGTCTTCTTCATCTTTTCCGCCAGCGCTAAAATCTGGTTGTTGATCACGTGACTCGTGGCAAAATTTTTTTCATTGCAATTTTACAAAATACACTAATTTTAATGTAGCTGAAAAACCACCTACTCATAACGCAAAAGCCTTCTAGCAAAAGACATGCGTTTTTTGAAATTGCTGTGTTTGAATAAAGCAAATTTGTTTTTGTAATTCCAATTCGCCCAACTATGTGATCAATGGAAATGCAGCTGCTGCCTCTTTTTGTTCTGCGGTGACAGACCCGCCCACCCGGTCACATCTTTATGTGCGTGGTTAACAACAGTCACGCCACTGCTGTAAACTTAGTCATTTTGTTGCTATATTGAGCAACTTTTCAAACAGACAAAAAATGTTGATGACAATGTAATTGGCAAGTCCGTTTTCTTAAAAGATTGGCGATCGACCAAAATACTGCAATCAGTGCATCTCTAGTTACTCTCTTAGCAATCCTGGCTCTTGCGTGTGACTCACTGTTATAGATGGTCCTGTCTTCCACGTTGGTTAGTTTAGCCACGACGTCTGAGAGGAGAGGAACAAAGCATGACTTCCTGGTTCCGATCTGAGCTCGTGTTTAACTCGTAATTCTGAGGTGAACATACTGTTGTAGTTTTCCTGCAGCTGCTCCTTCTCCCGCTGCTGTTGCTCGAAGTCGCGCTGCAGCTTTCTCAGGGCGGCGTCCTTCTCCTGCAGCTGCTGATGGAGACGATCCGCATCCTCCTGGCTCTGCTGCAGCTGCCTCTGCACGTCTGTTTTTTATCAGAAGCTTGCTATAAATAGCACAAAATGACACGGTAGATCTTCGCTACAGGTCTTTTTTTTTGACCTCTCACCTTCACAGTGGGTGTTGGAGTCGCAGCACGTTTCCAGCTCCTCCATTTGTTGCTTTAAGTCTGAGTGAGAAAGGAGCTTCGGTGATTATAGCACCAAACAACAAGAGACCATTTTCGGATCAGTGCATAAGAAGCAATTTAAAATTGAATGTTATTTTCCGAAACACGTCCACATGCATGTGGTTCATTCAGGGAATAGTGACTGATCTTTTCCCGTAGATAACAGGAAGGCTGAACAGAACACAGCAGCAGTGCTCATTCCATACCTCTATTGGCGCTCTCAAGTTTTCTGTTTTCTTTGTCCTGTGTTCTAAGTTGTTGTTCCAGGGCTGAAAAGAGAGGGAGAAGAATTGCCTGAATCAAGTGTTGCGTGCTCTTTGGGGTTATTTATGACACACACAGTGACTTGAAAAAGCCTTCACACTCTTTTAAACATTTTCACATTTTGTTATTTTGCAAACATGTCTTTATTTGGCAGACGAACTACAGCAGCTGTTCACGGCTGTGATCAAGAAGGAAAACTAGAGTGAAAATGTCGCCTAATTGTTCAATGTGGTTCACCTGTGTGTAATTCTATCCAACTTTTATCCAGCTGGTCTGTGAAAGTCTCAACAGCAGTGTTTCCATTACAAATGTTCGCAAAACTTTGCCAATATTCCGCTGATGACAAAGAAGGCAATTTTCGCAATTGCGGTATTTCCATTGAAACAAGAAACGCAATTAAAATCACGCGTGAGTACGTTTGTTCACGCGATAAGTCATTAAAAACAGGAAGTGCCCCGCCTGCCACATCCTGTCGTCTTCTTCTTCGTGGTTCGCGCCAGTGGCAACATCCGGTCGTTGATCATGTGACTTGTGTGACGTGTTTCCATTGCAGTTTTAGAAACTAAAGCAATTTCTTTACCACCAAATTCTCCTCCTCCCACCTCATCCTAGCACCAAAACCTTTTATCAAAAAAACAATACTTTTGTACGGCACCCTATAGTAAGTATTTGCTATATTATTGCATTAAAATAACAACAAACCAGTAACTTTCTTCTTAGAAGTTATAGAAGTTTCTTCCTTCGCTTTTTTCAGCTCAGATTTGAGATTGGCGATATCCATTACTGACAGAGACAGAAAAAACACAGTTATTCCAGTGGCAAATTAAAAACAAACAAAATGTTAAACTAGTACATGAAAGGAGTTTGCACCTAGTTTAAAATTCCTTGCGTCTGCCTCCTTGAGCTGAGCTTCAGTATTTTGCAGTTTCTTCTGAGCAAAATTGCGTCTCTCTTGAAGTTCTGGAGATGAAGAAATACATGCATATGAGCCAAAAGTACAATTTACCCTTAAGTAAATGTATTAGTTATCGCTTTACCTGCGAGGTTTTCAGCATACGTCTGATTGAGGTCTGATATTTCCTGCTGCAGCGGTGCGATTTTCTCATTCAGTTCCATAATCTGAGCAGCTAAAAGAAATAAAAAAAGGTAGTTGCTTAAATGTTTTTTTTTTTTTAATTACCTAGTTTATTCTTATTTTTGAAAGGACTAAATACTCACACAGATTTGCAATTCTCAAGGGTGACGTCTCCAGCATATTTGTTTTCTTTTTTATCTCATTTCTGACCGACTCCAATAGATTTTCCAGACCTAGGAAATAAGAAATAAAAAGAAAGCGTGAGGTGTGTCCATGTGATGTTTTATCATTATTATTATTATTAGTATTATTACTTTTTGCCTCACCTTTAATTTTCTCTGCTTGTGCTCCCAGTTGGCTCTCCATCTCCTTCTTCAGTCTGGCTATTTCGTCCTTCTGAGTCAGAATTTTAAATGCTGACAGAGAAAGATGTGATCCTGTCAGATCAGCTACTGCTCAGCAGTGCACCACTCATTTCACTGATACCTACTTAGCTTTGTGTTTTCATTGTCTGTGTCCTGAATCCCTTCTATCAGGTAACTGAGATGATCTTGGAGTCCTGCAGTCGCAATTATATTAAATAGTAAACTTATCCAGTGCTAGCGCAATGCTACGTGTTTGTTACTTACCTTGGATCTTGGCGTAATCTGATTCGTTTGAGGCCACAGTTACCAGTCGATCAATCTCTACTTGTACGGCAATAACCTGCAAAACTGAAAGAGTCGCACATTTTTAGTTGACTCACATAAATATCATTCAAAAGAATCGTTTATTTATTTAGTCACTGGCTTATATCTTACGTCTTTGGGACTGCGTGCTTCGTTGTTTCAGCTCTTCTGTTACTTTGACCAGTTCTGCACTTTTCTGGTCAATAATTATTTGAAGCTCTTAAAAAAAAAAAAAACAGAAATATTTTTCAGCCAGCTAGCTAGATATTGAACTGTACACAGTACAAGGATATATAGTAATTGTAAGAAAGACACATTTTTTTATTATTTTTTTGTGAGAGGCAAAAGCTTTTTATTTTGTTACTTTATAAATGTTTTTAGTCTATTTTTTAGCAACAAGAACAGGATATGGGTCCCTTTCCCTTAAGAAACACTTGAAGTAATTTAGCTAAGATAGCTAAAACAACAACATTTGTGTGCACGGTTCATGCAAACCTACCTTCAACTTTAGTTTGGGAAGCAGAGCTTTCCAGCTGCTTCTTTAGTTCTTCCAGCTGCACAGTCAACGTAGAAACTTGAAGAGCTTAAACAAACACATGCGTTTCATTAGCGTCGACGTCCTTCGATCTTCCAAGTCATAGAAAAGATACGCGCAGCTTTCCGACTCACCGAGAGACGTGACTGTATCAGATTTGCTCTTGAGTTCCTCAATCTTGGCTCCCAAACTTTTCTGCAGGTCTACCAAAAGCAAAATCAATAATTGTAAGTTTTGAATTCACAGCATTTCCTCCAGCAGGGATGAAGAGAAGTAAGAGTCACCTTGAACTTGCTGCTCATTTGTTGTTGCAGAACACTCTGATTGAGTCTGGTTCAAGCTGATCTGCAGAGCTGGTAGAAATAAAAATGTTTTTTAAATCATTTATACATTAAATATATTCGCAGCAGCCTATATGTTTACTAAACTTACTTTTTATCAAGTTCTGCTGTTCTTGGTTCTCCTTTTGTTTAATCTTCAATTGTTCATTCAGCTCTAAGAAGCATTATTTAAACACAAAATGAACAATTACGTCACATATGCGTTTTCCAATCTTAAAAAGAAGACACAAACAACGTAAACACCAGGAGCCCACTCACTCGACACCGTGGCAACGACTTTTTCTTCTTCACTTTCCTTTTCCAACTTTCTGAGCTGGCTTTGCAGTACAGAGATGTTTACCACTGAATAAAGCAGAAACAAAATGATGAGGCACACATAAATGTTCATATGAGATTAAGATTGCAGCGTTTTCTCGCTTCACCTACACAGTTCGCCGTTTTCCTTGTTCTTCTCCTTCATCTCCAGGTAAGCTTTTTGTAACTGCGCCTGCTTGATTTCAAGCTCTTTGTTGAGTTCTGATTGTGGGAAGAATTAGAAAATATTAGTAATTTGCAGGACATCAATAATGGACTCACAATGGTCAAAATAGGAGACAAAAAAAAGAAGATATTTTTTCTTTTCAGTGGTCTTAATCATGCTCCGCATTTATGTGATACACCAAGACAAAATAATTCATTATTGTGAGGTTTAAGGAAAATTCTATATGATTTTTGAAATTTTTTTTTGTTTTGTTTTACAAGTAAAAATCAGAGAAGTGTGCCAAACACTAGAATTTAGTCCCTTTTGCGCAATTCTTTGTTGAACCAACTTTTGGTACATTTATTTATTTTTGACTATATTTCTTTGAAAAAATACTTCAAGTTCAATCAGGTTTGAGTATAAACAACAATTTTTGATTCTTTCCACTGATGTCTAGGGTTGTTTTTCTTCTGGAAGTTAAACTTTCACCATATTCTGACGTTATTTACAACCGTTAACAGGTTTTCATCCACTTCTTGTTGTAACATTTCTATACGTGTGTGGTGCTGCAGCAACATTTAAAAAGGGGGAAGGTGTGTGGATGCTTTTTCGAGGCAAAAATCAACCTCACTTCAGATATTACTTCATTTTGCTGGAGGCACTTACGGGTAATCCTGTGGGATTGTAAAACCTCGGTCACCGACAGCTGTTTCTGAAGATATTCCACCTGACTCTGCAGGGTCAGGACTGTCATCACTGAAACGCAAAACACAAAGTCAAGAGCCTAGACAACATTAGTTTTATTAAATATCACGATGAATCAAAGAAGGACAGACATGTGCTCATTAGAGGAATGAAAGTGTTGGAAACTGTTTCACTCACTGTGTTTTAGGGTTTCCTGGTCTTTGCTATCTATCTCGCTCAGCAGACCATCCAGTCTCCTTTGCAACTCTGAAAAAAAAACAAAAACAGTTTAATGTGGAGTAAATTAAGGAATTTGTGATACAATTCCCATAAATGTTTAACTCTGAACCAGTAACAATTGAAAGTACCTGATACCTCACTGGTCGTCTCGTTGGTATCCTTGCTCTGAAGAGTCCAGATGTTATTCTGTAGCTCAATAATGTTTAAAACTGAAACATAAATGTAAATGGGAGCAACAGAGCTGAAATCTTGGTGGGGCCTTTGGACAGCAGTCTAAAGAAGTACTGTACATAGATGTTGTCAAGTAGAGACCTCCTGGGGTCCATCAAGAACGCAGTGAGAGCTTCCTGACTGTTACATCCTAACTACATCTGCTTGCAGGGCTCCAAATAAATTGCTGCTCAGCTGCAACAAAAAAGGACCTCATTGGCAGAAAACAATTCACAATCTGTAGAAAGTCCTGATCATTTAATTATTTAATCACTATTAACTGTGATTAAATGATTAATTGGATTAATTAGATTAATTGTGATTAATCAATTATTGAAATAATGGTTAACTAATTTAGTAAGCGATTAATGGTTAACTGGTCAGAGTCAAAAAAGGCCATTTGCTGAACAAAAACAACAACATATGCAGTAATTAAGCCAAAATTGTGCAAAAATATTTCTACATTCTGCATTTACGATAAGAAAATGCCCTTTGTCTGTAAATATGTTTTACTAAAAGCTCCTCGAGTGACAAATAATTAAATTCAAAAAGGAATTTTATTATTTGTTTATTTGTCTCTGCTAATGTATTTCTAATAATGCATGTAAAAAGCTTAAGAAGTTAAATGAAAACCTGCAGAATGTGTCGGTTTGATTAGACAATCACATAAAAATATGTGATCAATCGATTAATCAATTCATTAATCAATTACTGAAATAATTGTTACTTGCGGCAATAATTTTGTGGGTTTCCAGCCATTTATGGATTTTCCTTCCATAAATGGGACTGTTTTTACTCTTATGAAATATTAGACAGGGATAATTTAGGTGTCAAGAAAGCTGCCTGTCTGTAAACCACCTGGAGAGAAAAAAATAGGCTGAAACATTTTCCATGTGATCTGGACACGTCACAGTGGACTCACCTATCTGTGAGTTGGGAATCAGTCTCTCTATGTCTGCAGTCTTGGCTTTTAGTTCTTCTTCTTTCTGCAGCAGCTCCCTCTGCAGCCCTGAGGAGAACAAAAGGGGCATTAACGCATCTCGCTTTCAAGAAGGTTGAAACTACTTTCATAAAGATAAGTGGTACTCACTTATAATCTCCTTTGTACCAGCCGATGTTACGATCGCCTTCTTTAAAGCCGCGATTTCACTGTGCAGGTGTATTACACTCACAACTGACGCAGACAAGCATAATGTACATGACAAGTTTTATAGAAAGAAACCACGCAAGTCCACATTTTCCTCTAATAAATAGGAACGTTTGAAAAAAAAAACTGAAATTAATACCGAAGGCAGTTTTAGAGTCTTCAGTTCTGTTCAGCTGTGCAACCCTTTGTTCCAGTTCAGTCTTTGCCGCTGGGAGAAACAGGTTAGGACTTTAGATCAGGAGTGCAACCATGACACGACTCGGAAGTTCAGAAAAGCCGCTCACCGATATATCGCTCCTCAAGTCCCAAGCACTGCTCACGTGTCTGACGCAGCTGTTCCTTCAGGCCTGTACGGAAACACAAAAACAGCCTGGTTATCAAAAATGTATTTCACAAAATGCCACTCACGTCACAGAATAAGACTCACTCTTTATTTCACTTAGAGCTTTGGTGTAGTCTCGTTTATAGGTTTGAAGGAGTGTCAGAATATCTGCAAAAACATTCGAATAAGAATAAATGTTGAAAGTGATGCGATTTAAGAATAAGCGGAGGCGTGCTCACCAGGCTGTTCACCGGTTGTTGTCTCCTTGTGCTCCGTCAGCTCCTCCATGATGCTGATTACTTTCATGACTGGTCAAAGTAAAAGTGCACACTCGTCAGCTTTGTTATGGTGAACATAGGAAACATTCTCCAGAGACAGAGATCCCTCCTCTTCCTCACTCAGCTGTGCGATGGCGTGGTCTGTATTCTCCAGCGATTTCTGCAAAATGACCTCTTTTCTCTTCTTCACTTCCATTTCCTCTGTTATGGCTTCAATAAAAAAAAACAAAAACAAAAAAAACACTCCTTTTAACACATTTCTGCTTGTTCAGTTCAACTAACGTCAAGACTTGTGGATAATATGATAACGGTTACAAAAAACAGGACAAAAAAAGCACAGATTTTCAAATTTCATCACCAATTTTAAATGTGTTTTGATGAGATTTTATGTGACCGACCAACACAAAGTAGGGCATGGAAGAAAAATGGTTTCAATGTAAAACAAAAAAACAAAAAAAACAAAAAATGGAGACATAATCTTTACTTTTTTACTTTGTAACTGCAAAATACCTCCGTACACTCAGATTTAAAAATATATATATATATAATTTTTCTTAAACTCCAAAATTCTGACACAGTTACTTTGTGTTGGTATATCTCATAAAATGCAAATAAAACTAAGGCTTCAGCTAACTTTAGGGATTACAAGAAATGAAATAAGACCAAAAAAATGTTACGGACTAAAATGCAACAATATTGCATCGCTTTATCTTTTGCAGCAAAGGATGAATTTCCACCTAAAAAATTCCTTCCAACATCAAAATGTGAAAAGCTCAGTCCTTTTTGTTTGACTTTACATTAATGCTGTGTAGGGCTGATCTGTTGACAATTTCTTTGGATTAACTAATTAATAATTAGATAGCAAAAGGTGCTTATTAGTTGTTGGGGTTTTTTGACAGAATTTGAACCATGTGATGCTTAAACTAGGTCATTTGAGGAGATTTGAGTAGAACAAATTTGCAGAGTTTTTAAAATTATTATAATTTTTTATTTTCACCTCCAGGGGGTCTTTTGTGGGCTTTAGTGTCCCTTATATGACAGTAGGCTGACAGGAAAGGGGGAAGACATGCGGCAAGGATCGGCGGGTCCGGGAGTCGAACCCGCGACAAGCTGCGTCGAGGACTCAAGGCCTCCAAACATGGGTCGCGCTATCCCCTACGCCACCACGGCACGCCCTTATCATTATTTTTAATGAAAAATGTATATATATTTTTGTACAGTTTTGGCTTAATTTGTGCTCTCAGTGTCTTATTCTTTCAGTAAATTGCCTTATTTGGAGTCAGCATAGTCCAGTTAACGATTAATCGCTTACTAAATTAGTTGGCAATTATTTCAATTATCGATTCATCACAATTAATCAGATGAATCGTTTCAGCCATAAATAAAGTTCATGGCTTTGCGTGTTGCTGTTTTGGTTTACATCATTCACCTGTGATGGTGGGTTCCAGGGTCTCTTCGAAATTTGAAACTATCGTTGCCAAACGGTCCACCTCAAACTGGAGCCTCAGGATCTCCCTAGCTGAAAAATCCAAATCAAGAGCACACTGGGTCAATGCAAACGTAAAACAAGAACCTAAGTGGAGTTGGAGTGCAAGCTTACTAAGATTCTTGTCATTTTCCCGTTCACTCAGCAGCAAGATTGCTCTCTTCAGTTGCTCAGTCTTTTGCCTCAATTCCCTCTGAGCATCTGAAAGTAAAATGAAAAAACATAATAATAATAATCAAGCTCAACATGCAAAATCTGAACAAGATATGTGTTGGTGATATGCAAACACAAACTCACCAAGACTTTTAGATTTGGATCCCTGCGTCAGGATCTTGATCCTTTTCTCCATCGTCGTGATCTTATGGCGCACAGAAATCAGCTCCAGCACTGATCAATCACGTCCATGTGATCGATTAGAAATACCAGGTTATTTATTTTTATTTTTTTTGTACGACTTTAAAATTGTGGATAGAAAACAAAGAAACACTGGCAAATGTAGTTGGAGAGGCTTACACACCAATAGAGATTGGGTCTTCTTTGCGTTGCAGCTCGGAGAGCTTCCTGTCCAGCAGCTCTTGTAGCGCTGAGGGGAATTAAGAGTCTGCATTACGAGATTGAGTTTATGGGTGAACTGTAAAGTTAGAGCATTACTTTAATAAATGCCATGTGTAATCTCTTGTTCTAATTTTTTAGGCAAAGAGAGCGCGATTTACCCAGAAGTCTTCTATCGACAGTCAGAGCGGTTTTGCTGCTCAGTTCGGTCTGCTGCAGGTCCCAGATCTGATTCTGCAAGGAGATTATCTCTAGGACTGAACACACGAATTACACTTATCATGTACTGGACACCGTTTTCACTGCTCAGCAAAGAAATAAATCTTTCCAAAAGAAAAACAAAAACTCACTTAATGCCAGAGTTTCATTGTTCCTGCTGATTTGTTGCTTCTTGGCGTTGAGCTCGGCGGTCTTTGCGCTCAGTTCAGCTTGCACAGCTGTTTGAAACGATTTCAGAAAAGAGACTTTTCTATTCAAGGCAGAAATTCAGTAAAATAAGAACATCAAAATTAAATTGAAGCGTTTTGATAATGCATGACCTGCAGTGCTTTATGAATGTATTGTAATGCCATAATCTTTATCACATTTTTCACAAGTTACAACTACAAACCTCAACGTATGTAGGAACTAAATATTTAGGGATGAAGATAAATATTTAGCTTAATGACTAAATACTGAATTTGAAAGCTAAATATATAGTTTTTAAGCAAAATATTTAGCTTGTGGATGAAATATTTAGTTTGAAACGCCGACATTTATAACATGGCGAAAATATGACTTTGAAAAAAATGAACACCCATTTTTTTTAACTCCATGACTAGCTAACTAAACCAAAATATTGCTGTTAATTGTTGACTCCAATCACATGTTGTTTTCTTTCAACTTCACAGTTCACTTCACTACTTTGAGCTGATCTATTATACAAAATCCTAATTAAAAATATTGAGGTTTGCGGTTGTAATGTGACAAATTATGTAAAAAGCTCATGATATTTATGCTCCTTTTTTTATGAATGAAGTTAATCATACTGAAATATATATATATATTTTTAAAAACATTTTGAAAAACTGAAAACAATGAATGGATGAATAAAAACTTCCCACCTGTTATCTCGGTCGAATTTCCATTTGAGTTAACAGCGAATTCAAACTTCCTCCGTAAAGATCTAACATCCCTGGTCAGAGCCATGATCTTCAAAACTATAAGAAATACATTTTTAAGAAAAAATGAACTATGCTGAGGCATTATAAAGATGAAAATTACTTTAAAATTTAGGCATACCTTGAATGTTCTCACTGTCAATCGCCTCCAGCAGATGCTTCAGTTTGTTGTGCAGCTGGGTGTGGTATGCTGTCGGGAAATAGATGAAACATTTGAACATTTTGCTTGGTGAAGCCACCCCTGAAGAAGTGGTCAGAGGGTGAAGAGCAGGACTTTCAGGCACGATCTTACAGCCGGCGATGGACGTCACAGCCAAACTGCAGGTGGAGAGTTTCAGCGTCAGCTGCCTGACCTCCCGCCTCAACGCGAAGGCTTCCTCGTCTGCGATGGAGCGCGCAGGTTAAAGCAGAACAACGCAAAAGGAAGCTTTCCATCCAACCCGCCGAAGGATGTACCATCTACTCACCCAGCTGGCTGTTACGCCGACTTGCTTCCCGAAGCTGCTTGTTCAGGGAATCCAAGTTTTCTTCAAACCCTAACAAAACAAAAGCGAGAACCCGTAAGCATGCGTTGGATTAGAACTGGAACACGGATAAAGAATACACTCACCAGTGCAAAGTTTGACTTTTATTGACTGAAAGAGAATGAAAGGCATTAGGTTAGAAGAACCCAAATCACAGACAGCATTCAAATTAGCATGAAAAAGAGGTGATTACATACCGTTACATTTACATTGTCGAAATCAGTTCCATCTGGCAAGGGTATCTGAGATAAATACATTAAAAATGTTCAATCGTTATTTACAACACACAACTTATACTATAGCAACACAGTGGATATACAAATTGTGCAAAACCCAAGTAAAATGACAGGTTTCAGTGGATATGTGATTATTCATAGCACAAGGTGTGACTTGACAGCATCACACAATCAGATTGGAGTCGACTTAAGGAAATCAGTTAGAGATGACTTGAGCTTTATGACGTGGTATATTATTCTGCTGTTACTGAACATGTCGCCTTGTTTGAATTTTATGCACAAACTGTGTGACATGTTCAGTAACAATACTCAGGGAGGCTGTGGCAAACGTGGGTCAAGAAAATATTTCCTCTGCCCTGAATTGTCGATCGCAGATTTCTCAACTCTGCTGACTGAATGCTGCAGCCTAAATTGCAACATTGTTTCAGCTTGTAGTTGTCCAATTTTGAGTCAAACTGAAAGATGAATGAATGCTGAAATTAAATCCAAATATACTTCAACGTCAGATGAGTTTCAGGGTGTGAACACTTGTGCAACCGGGTTATTGTGGCTTTATCATAAAGTTAATTTTTCCCATTAATTGCATTTTTGTTTGTTTTCAAAAGGATATCGAGATGTCACCTTAAAAATGGTAAAAGTTTTACAATGGATCATCATGGTTTTATTTTTTTCCATCACACAATCTGGGCTGTCTGGCTCTCTTTACATGCACTATGAATGAACAGAGTCAGAATCAGTGAGGACTCACAGGAATCCTGGACAGGATTTCGTCCAGCTGTGGGTTTCCAGTGTTCTTGACAAACTCACCCACGTTATGCGGCACTGAAAACAGATGAAGGATTCAAATTTCAATCAATGTTTCAATGCTATATTTACTGGAAACATTGCGGGAAAACATTGCTTCTTACCATGTCTGTTGTCAGACGCAGGGAGGACACAGATGAGAAGGAAGGGAACCCAAACGAAGCTAGAACCTCCCGCCATTGTTCTGCTCCTAAACTGCAATGACTTGCAGCAGCAGCAATGCTCTTTTTATCCCACTGGATGACCAATACCAACAGAAGGTCCAGGCTTCCCAGAAAGGGAGGAGCAAATTGATTCTTACTAGTGTCAAAAGGTTAAAAGTGAAAAGGTTGCCGTAGTTCCGCTAACCCAGGAGAGTGATACAGTATCGTAAATATTCACAAGAGATGAAAACCAAGGAATAAATCGTGCTTTTTTAAATTGGAAGTGTTGAGATTATTTCAAAAATTGTAAAATCAAAAGATTTACAGTGCTTTGAAAAGTGCTCCCTTTTACGTTTTAATTTTTTTTGTCAAGTTCCAACCATGAACCTAGAGGCATTGTACGGCACCTTGCAAAAGTATTTATACCACTTGATTGTCCACATTTTGGAAAAGCACAGGCTTTCATGTATTTTATTGGGATCTTATGTAATAGATATACAGTATATGGTTTCCAAAGATTTTTTAAAAATACATACAGTATACATCTGAAAGGTTCGGGATGCATCTATAAAATATACGGTGGCCCAGAAAGGTCGACAAAATGCAAATGCCACAGCACATCAGCAAAACGGTTCTGCTAAAACGAAAGACATAAAAAAAACTTGATAGCATAACTTCTGCTTTGGCTTTTGTTGTTGCGTTGAGACTTTTGCATTTTGTTAACCTCTCTGGTTCACCGTAATATTAGGCCTGACTGAGTCAATCCTTATTACTGAATGCGAGAGGTTCTAAGACTGAGCCTTGGGGTACCCCGCATGTGATTTCTGTCCACTTCGATTAGAAGTTACTGATTGAAACAATTATCGGACCAGTGCACCTTCTTCCTCATGTTTGCTGTGACTTGGGAATGATGCTGCAGGATAGTTCATGACTATAATCCAATTCAATCCAGTCCGTTTAAGTTACAAAGCACATTTAAAATACAAGATGTTTATCCAAAGTGCTCTCCAGTAGGGGCAGATAAACTGAGACAATAATAACGATAAAATAAAAACATTATTTCTGGGTATAGTTTCGCAATCAGAGAAAGTTCAGGGAGCATGACTTGTACAGTATGTGCAATAGTTGCATTTGTAAATGTGCACACACCCATTAAAGAGATGTGGTGTCAGCAAAAAAGGAAAATGGAAAAAAGCAACGCCTGCACCCCCACCCACTGTAGGGTGGGGGTGTTAAAGGTGGGACAGGAGTTGATTGGAAGGGTACATGGCAACAACTATTGCAAAAAGAAAAAGAAAAGAAGAAAAAACAATTTAAGCGCAAAATCTTTCCCGCAATGTTGGCCCAAAGTACTGGCAGTAAAATAACGTGCTCTTCTGGTAAGTCCATTCGGATGGAATGAAGTTTGATCACTGAGATTACTGTAGTCAATACTGTTTACCTCAAGCAAATATTGCAGGCACATCAGCCAAAAAGTCATTATGGTCAAAGTGTGTAAAAATAGGTGCAGACAGAAAGCAGAAAACAATCGTACATTCATCGGAATGATGTACAAAAAGACATGATTGTACTGTTTATGCTGTAAAACCCGAGAGAGCCACTTTTAATATTCATTTTTAGTGTACATGGAAAGAAACCAAAGAGGAGAAAGAATAAAATAAAGGACAAGAAGAAAGCTTATCAAATCATTATTATTGGACCAATGAAACGGATTAACAAGTTAACTAGACAACCAGCAATGTTTCAACAGTCAATCTGCTTGTTTAGGTTAACTTCCACAAATTGCCTAGACAGATTGCCTCTCCATCGGAGTTGTTCACAAATCAGCAACGCGTATATTGCCACACACACAAGAAGGTATTAGAAATGTTGTGTGTACCAGAAAACTTTACAGAATTGCCCAATGACTGTCCATCCGGAGGGCAAACAAAGAGGTGCCAGGCAAATAAAAATGATGCACTGGATGAATTGGAGAGAGGAAAAAACATGTTCAAACTCAAAATAAGCTGGAAAGTGCTTTTTTTTTCTTCTTTTTTACCATGAATAAAATGGCTGACTGCATATTTAAAATGATTACATGACCCGGATTTTGCACAACACAAAAGTCACTTACAAGTCATGAAATGATATTTGGTGTCATGATAGTTTGGTTGTCGGGGTGCAGCCTTCTTAGTAAGACCTCTTGCTAAATGCAGGCAACAAGCAAAAATAAAGGCTTTGGTATTCATGAAATAGTGAAGACATGGTTTGAACCATATAGCTAGGCAAATACAAGCTCAAATAAAAAAAAAAAATCACCTCAATAAGATTATTCTGTTACTTAAAGACAAGTCAGTTTCGACCGCCTCGGTTTGCTGGTTGATTGCTTTGACAGGAAATAGACTGAACAAGTCAGGTGTCTTCAATCTAAAACACCATGGCTTCCATGTTTGTAGTGTTTCATCAAAAATAGCAACAAAGCTTCTTCAGCAATGTTTTGACTACAGATGTGGCAAATTAATGGGGTTAGGCACTAATTTTAGTGATTTTTAGTGAACACCAAACATATAGAGGGCTGATGACGTGGGCATAGGTACAAGTGAATTCATTCTTTGAAGGACACGTTTAGCGGATGACTCCTTTGAAAGCTTCAAACATACGCCAGAACTCTATAGCAAATATGGCCTATATTTGTATATCGCTGGTGAGCCTTGTGTGTAATAAGTTGTCTGGGAATGAAGCCAAGCCTTACTGAACTATGTACTACCACTGGACTGACATGAATGTTAGCTGAGACAAAAGTAACCTCAAAACAAATAGAGGAGTATATAGTAGAGTTTTGCTGTCATGCAAAGCGATGTAACTATGCCTTTTATTTCTTAAGGCTTGTCTTCGTTGTCTCAGATTCTTATGTTTTAAAGTGAACTTGATCACTGGAGCATCAACAGAAATACTGCTTATTTCTGATAAGCTTCAGACAGTTCACAAAAAATATTAAGTATTTTGTTTTTGTCTTTGTCTTGGTTGTTTGGCGAAGTCACTCCCTGAAAGACCTTTTGATCTCTCTGAGGACAAGAAGTCCACTTAAGGTCTTGACTTTTCACAACATCCCTATTTCTTCTTTGAGTCATTGGTGTGTCTCAGTCTCATTCTAATCTTTTTTCTTGTCTTTGCAGATGGTTGGGATTGCTAAGAATAAGAGTGCAAGTTCCTGAACTACCACAATAGCTATCCAAGTACACTTTTGTTTTCCTTAATCTTAGATCCTTCTGATATGTGGGCAGTTATTATAAATCAAAGGTAACTCTAAACAAATGGGTTCTTAGCCCGGATTTAAAGGAACTCAGTGTTTCAGCAGCTTTGCAGTTTTCTCAAAGCTTGTTCCTGATTTTAAAAAACCCTACTCAGCTGTACATTTCTTAGATCATTAGAGTATACTATTTTTAATAACTGTGCAATATTCTTTTTCTTACGCTGTAAATTTGCCCTTACTGTATAATCTCTTACTATTATTTTTATATTTATTTACTTTTGTGGAAATATACATATTTCTAACTTAACTTGCTGCTGTTACGCTTGAATTTCCCAGAGGGACAATAAAGGATAATCCTACTTTATTTTGATTCCATGTCTTAAGGTAAGTAATACTTTTACAAGGCACTTATAGTCTATCTTTAAAAAACTAAAAATAAAAACATATTTTTCCACCAGTCCAGTTGATCACCGGCTGTATACCAGTAAATACTTATTTTGTGATCAATTTTGTGGTTCTAATGTAATATTATTAGGCCTTACTGTTTCATAATTGACTCATCAAAAAAAATCTGAAAACAGTCAATACTACTACTACTACTACTACTACTACTACTAATACTAATAATAATAATAATAATAATATGATTAAATATAGACGGTAGGCTGTTTTTTCTAAATTAGTAACAAAAGCAAGTTCTGTAATCCTACCGCACTCTAGGATTTTCTGAAGTTGTTTAATAAACAGCGCCATCTTCTGTTGTTGTTTCGAAAGTTATATTCACTTGACATTCAAAATAATTTAATTTTTTTTGCAAGTTAACTGTGACCTGTGGTGTTCCACAGTTAGCTAAAACCACAGGTGCAAATTTACAATAAACTTTGAATGTCTGTTAAAAATGAATAAAAATATAGAAACTACACATGAAGTAAATGCGCCATTGCGCCTCTTCAATATGCTCTCGCGATACTTTCACCACGCTTTTCTCGCGATATTTACAGAAGCAGCGTATGTTTTTGTTTTTTCTCTTTTTTTTTTTTTTTTTTTTTTGGATAGCCGTACACGGAGCTGGTGACAAACTTGTGATGTCACCAAAACAGCATAGACAGTCCACAGAAAATCAACACTGCCTCTCGTTCTTCCTGGGAAAAGACTGCAACAGACAGCAGGGACTAGACAAACCAGAATCGCCGCTCTCTGCTACAAGGTAAGCCTTATTTAAAACAACTGCTTCTCTACTTTATTTTATAGAGTTAGTGTAATTTTTGGGGATGGACTGAACTAGGCTATATGTATTATTCACTTTGTCAATGTAGCGAATTAGCTCTAAAAAAATTTCCATTGTGTATGTTAAATTTTAGTGTCCTGCCCAAAGCGCCTGTCTACAAATAATATGTTATGTATTGTTCTTGAAAATAATATTCGCTTGTAATTACCGTTTATCTTCAGCAGGACTTAATAAGGATGAAAATAAGTTAGTATCACAATGAAAACTGAGAAACGTCGATGGATTTTACTAAAGGGGGAAAAAAAATAGTTACCTAAAGTTAAAAATAAATAAATAAATAAAATTCACGTAGTTGATCAACAATTAAACCGTAAGAAATTCTCACCATAAAGTTTATTAAATAGCGCAAATTTTCACCAAATGCCCTGCCACTGATTGCATACACATTTCGTCATTATTACATATACAAGCTGGCTGGTTGCTGACTAATGATGACTGGACCTAAAGTGGTTTTGTAAGACAGAACACGGTTCGACTTCCAGGGAACTTTGGACATCAAGAAGCAATAGAGCAGCGTGGCGCTTTCGCAACCGTGGCTGCCTCCACGCCTACCTCATAACCCACGGACATTAATCTAATCTCATCTAATTTATCTTAAAGGTTTTATCAGTGGTTCTACAAATATATCTGCTTGAACTGAGAGAAAAATTATATAAACTATTTACACGGTAAATAATGTACCATTGTAAGCTAGGATAAGATAAATTGTATGTGCAAACAGGTTTATTTGCATGTATTCGTGTCTGTGTGGTTGGTAATAGGGTTTTGCATTTACATAGAGAAAATATGCAAGTACTACTTTTTATTATGTGTGGTTTTCTCTTGGTGAAATGTCTGAAATAAATGTATCATCCTCATTAAAAACTACTCTACAGATAAGTGGAGTGCAGCATATTTTGAGAAACCCAAGAAGAAACTGAAATGGGTGACAGTGAACCAGGAACAATTGTGGGTGGCATCACACTAAATTTGAAAAGTTAATTTACTTTAGAAATTTAATTCCCATCATATATGTATTCAATACACTCAATGATACATCCCACAAGGTTTTTTTTCTGGCTTATTTTTATGATTGTCGCTTGCAGCTACCAAAAACTGAAGCTCATTTCATTGAAAATTAAAATCTTAAATTTTATTGAAAAAGAGATTTTTAAGACAGTAATGTCTCGTTACGGCTCTCCTAATTCTTGCCCCTCCATGGGGAAAGCTGCTGACACAAATGTCATCCAACAATCAATAAGTGTACGCCACGAAAGATCAAAGATTAGCTGGCTGATCATGGAGCATATTAGTGGAAAGTTGAGTGAAAGGAAAAGTACCATACTTGGACAAAGGAGAAACAGCCCAGTTGATCTCTGGACAACTGCGCTGTTGTCCAGAGGTCCAAAGTTCTCGTTTCATATCATATGAAGGTAAACTTTGACTTTTATTTGGAAAATTAAGGAGTGTCTGGAGGATGAGTGGAGAGGCACAGAATCCAAGCTGCTTGGGACATTATCAAAGCAGCTAGAATACCGTACTTTTGAGTGGGGTGTACGAACTGACTCATGGTTGGTACGAAACATCTTGTGATGACGTCTGTTTTATACCTCAAAGAGTTTGGCACCAAGTACCGTATTTTTCGGACTATAAGCCACTACTTTTCCCCCACGCTTTGAACCATGCGGCTTTTCTGTGGATTTTTCTTCAACTGCCAGGGAGCTCTTTAGCAGGAAGTGAATCATTGGAAGTCAAAATTGGAAATCAAAGAAGAACGTGCTAATTTTAATTTACAACAAGCCCATGCTAGCAGCAGGCACGACGGAGAAATGTTTTCAAACTCATATGATGCAGCTTTTAAGTTGAGGAGTATCGATCTGGCAGTACAGGAGGGAAATAGAGCCACTCGGCGTGAACGAAACCGTGGTTCGGCTTTGGAGACGGAGGACTGCGTCCTTAATAAATCCAGCAGATTTATTAAAACGCAGCCCTCTCCTACGCTCTGCTGGGTCCTTATGGAAAACCGAGAGCAGCGGAGATACCAGCCCGGTGCTGCTTATATATGTATGTTTCCAGTTTCTTTTTTTTTAAAAACAATTCTAGGTGCGGCTTATAGTGTGATGCGCTCTATAGTTCGGAAAATACGGTAATCAAAATGGCAAATGTCCAAATGTGGTATTTGTCAGAAAAGGTTGGAGAACCATTGGCTTATGTTGCAAATGTACCTCCTGCAGGCCAAGATGTCCCTTTCCGGCTGGGTGTGTGTAGTTACTGGTGCCTCCAGGGGCATCGGCAGGGGAATAGCGCTCCAGCTGTCTGAGGCCGGAGCTACTGTTTACATCACAGGACGGCAAGAGAAGACCCTCAAACAAACTGCTGCTGAGGTGAACTTTAAAAATGTCTTTTTCTTAAATGAAATCAGATTACTTTGCAAGCCAAGCTTTTGCACAATGCTTGTCGGTATGTTGTATTTTTCTGACCCCTTAATTATAATGTAGGTTACTGAGAGAGGTGGGAAGGGTGTTCCAGTGATCTGTGATTCTACAAAAGCGGAAGACATCCAGGCACTTTTTGAACGGATCAAACAAGAGCAGGATGGCAGACTGGACATCTTGGTGAACAATGCCTACGCTGGCGTTCCGGTATGTATCAATTAAACACTCATGAAACAGTTCTTAGCATTAGTAAGCCAAGAGAGGTTGTATATAATTTCATGTGATGGCTTTGTCGAGATAACGAGTTAATTTTCCGATGTTTTTGTTTGAGATCTCCAGATGATGGGTGTGTGTTAAACCTGATTCTATCCTCCAAATGCATGCCACAACAGCGGGAGTATATAAGTGTCATGTCTTGTGTGTGTTATTCTGAATAATTCTGTGAATAAGTGATAGGTAAACCTTTCACCGGTGGAATGCATTTGAAGGATGGACTCGAGCTTAACACGCACACCAATCATGTCATGATCACGAGAAAACCATCAAAAAAATTAACTTGTGATATTGAGAAAATCATTGGAATAACTCGTTATCTCGATAAAACTGTTGGAAAATTAACTTGTGACCATCTGGAAAAAGTATATGCGGGAAATGTCCCCTCAAAGCTTCCATATTAAATACAGATTTAAAATAGTAAAAGTTATTTTGGTGGGCCTTTTTTTTAGGAAAAATGAGAAGTAAAAATTAATGAAAGGAAGTAAAGATTCGAACATTGTGTGTTGACTTTAAATTGTCATTCCAGGATATTTTTAACAATATGGGTAAGAAGTTCTGGGAAACCGATCCATCTGTTTGGGATAATATCAACAACACAGGCCTGAGGTACTGTTAGCTTTCAAACACACTAAATCATATTGTCCCACAGTCTCATCTTGCCTATTTCCTTCTGATCAGCTATAACTTCAGTAGTTATTGTTATTTTTGTTGTGTTTTTTAGGGGGCACTACTTTTTCTCAGTTTATGGATCTCGCTTGATGGTGAACCAAGGTCATGGGTTTATAGTGACCATTTCTTCTATTGGCGGACTGCATTACCTCTTCAATGTAGCGTATGGGGTTGGAAAAGCTGCTGTAAGTTCTTCCACTTGATTCAATTTGGCATCCAGTTTGATATCAAAATGCAGCTTGTCTTATATCTCATTGCTGTCATAAAAACCTGTTTTTGTTTTGTGTTTTTCCAGTGTGACAGGCTGGCAGCTGACATGGCGGTTGAGCTGAAAAGCAGAGGAGTGACCTCCATCAGTCTGTGGCCGGGACCGGTACAAACAGAGCTTGTAAATCAGTTTATAATACAGAAAGATGAACCTCAGGGTTTGAATCCCAAGGTAGGCTACCATTAGAGAGCAAGTCTGTTTGCATAAATGGTCAATTTCAAATTCTCTCTTAACCTTTGACTTTGATTTTCCTCAGTATAAAGATGTGTTCGCCAATGGGGAAACTACAGAACTAAGTGGGAAGTGCATCGTCAGCCTGGCTAATGGTAAGTCTTCATTAAAGATCTCAAAAATGTATAGACGTAACTGTTTATTAATCAGTAAATGTGATTGAGAACTTTGCTTGATAGAGAGTGCAAATATCACCATGTCAGGGCGTGTGATGCTGATCGTCTTCTATCAAAAAGACTGAATGAGGCAATTAAATCAGAAACTGTTTTAACAAAGTACTAATTTAGTATTTACACTTATGTTACCATGTTACTCCCCTTGTTTCATATTCCCCCAGATTTGGTTATTTCGCATTGAATTGTACAGGACATAAGTTACATTGAAGGTGGAAGAAAATGATTGATCATAATCAAATTTTTAAGTCTCAAAATCTGTGTGTACACTCTTAAGAGCCACTGTAAATTAACATCTTACACAGATGCATTTTTTAAAGCTACTTTTGTTTTTGTCTGATAGATAAAAATCTGATGTCCCTGACTGGGAAGGTGCTCATGACGTGTGACCTGGCCAGGCGATATGGCATTAAAGATATTGATGGTAATGTAGTTTATCTTACTATTAACAGTCATATAATCATACAACAATAACCACCTGCCTAGTGGTCATGTTACTTATTTCATCCCCAGCAGGGTGTACTGTTAGTCAACAGAGTGGTGCAATAGTTCAAAGGAAAATATGTCGTCTTTTTTTTTTTTTTCTTCAGGGCGGGATGTAACAGATTTTACGTCCCTAAAATTCCTCCTGACCCAGGTCCCGTACCTGTCCTGGCTTTCAGCAGTCGTCCCCTCATTTCTTCGCCTGCCTCGCTTTGTGATCACGCTGGCTACCAGACGCTTATGAAGGGTTCCCTCATCACTCCCCACAATGCCATACTGCACAGTTTCAAGATCTGTGCTTAACGACTCCATGAATGACAAAAATGTTCCTTTTTTTTTTTTTTTGGAAAGAAGTAGTCTTGATTCAATCAAATCACAAATAAGGATAGCATTTAATGTTGCAGATGTGCTGAAGTTGTATCAATGAAGGTCCGCATGAAGTAAGCTTAACAGTAGCACTAATGTCAGCCAAAGGTGAACCCTCCCAATGTGATTGTAACAACACTAATTGCGCAGTTTAAAGAAGTCATTTTGAACTAACCACTGAATGTATTTCATTACGATTGTATGGAAGAAAAAGAAAATAGGAACTGGGGTTCCTCTGGGTTGCCAGCTCCTTCTACCTGAAGATGTTTGAAAGATAAAAATGTCAAGTTTAACCCAATCAGCTGAAAAGAAGTGTGATTTTACATTGAATGTAGAGTTTTAGTGTTATGTTTAGCCTGCACTCGTACTTAATTTCTGCTTTTAATGTTCTTTTTTTTTTTCTTGGATGTGCAGGCAGTCATTGTTTGTGCTTGATGTGCTGTTTTGTTTGGCAGGATCTTCATTCGTGTAATGAGCCTTATTTTTCCCTGAGGGGACATTGAGGTGGATGTACGGCTGTAGATAAGCCAGAAGGAACAGCATCGCCCCTTATCGGTGAAGGAGTGTCATCTCATGTCCTTTATGTCTTACAGGGTTAAAAATAGGACTACAATAAGAAACCAGTTGACATTCTGAAATTTCAGCTTGTTTTCTACCTGCCTAAACAGCTAATGTATTTCTCCAACTAAAATACAATTCAACAAAAGATTTTTTTTATCTCTTGCTGTTTATTTGTCCTACTCATTTCTGAAACAATATATAGAGATCATAAAGTGTAGGCCCGATTTTTCTTTTTTTTTACTACTACGTAAAGCAGCCAGTTGAAGATATAACCAGTGATGGCATAGTTACTTTGAAAAAGGATTGCTGATCACTCCTTGAAAAAGTAACTTAGATTACTAATTACTTGATTTGGAAAGTAACGCAAGTTACATTTAAAGTAACGTTTTTAGTTACTTTCAGCAGCTGCTAACAACAACGCTCTGCCACCTGTGAAAATTACATTGAGCTTTGCCAAAACTTCATTGCAAGTTATTTTATAAAGGTAACATCAACAATGTGTCTCTACTTATAAGGTTGAACTGAAGGGGAGATTGTTTAATGGCTACAACAGTACAAAAAAAAACTTTAGTAATTTGTGCGTGTTTGTGTGTGTTCCACTGTTCTCCACTAAACTCTTAAGTAGGATTTTAGAGTCCCCCCCTCTCTGCCCCAGCGTCCAGGTTCTGCGTTACGGCCCTGTGTTTGCTGTCAGAGCGCAGCGCACAGAGCTCCTTCTGCGGCTCCACAACTCAGATGGCTGCTGCACAGATTTGTGACATTCATCTTAATATTAATAATTATAATGGCATTTAGTTGCGCAGCTTTACGTACTCGTTCATTCGCGGTTGTTTTCACGTTTATTGCGAGGTTCATATTAGTCTCAATGTTTGCGGTTTGTTGTAGCGCAACGCGAAGCTCGACGTCATTCACAGCAAATATATTAACTTGACATTAACAAAAACACAGCAGGATGGATCATCTGGGAAACGATGGACAGGGAGAGTCTGACTAAAACTAATTGGAGGTCAGACAAGTTCTGGGGTTTATGTCTGCTTATTTCCAAGCCCAAAAACCGCAGCCCGCGACTCATTACATTTGCTAGAGACTTTTAAAAAAACGAGCCCAAAGCCGTTTATAATAATCGGACTTGGCGACCGAAACTCAAAATAGTTCCCGTTTTTCCAGCAACAAAATGCCCAGCTCCCTCCATTGTTTACAATTCTGTCGCTGCTGATACTGTCGCATAGAAACGGCGGTCGCTCCCCAAGACGCACAAAGGCAATAAAGTTACAAAAGAAAATAGTAACGCAAAGTGGTTTCGATAAGTAACTGTAGTCTGACTACTGGATTTGAAATAGTAACGCGTTAGATTACTTGTTACTGAAAATAGTGGTCCGTTACTAAGTAACGTGTTACTGACATCACTGGATATAACATATGCAGGATGGGAGACTGCATTAATTACTGTTTGGTAATCAAACATTCAAGTGACGTTTGATTGCTATTGTCTGTTAAAACATTTCTCCCTCTAGACAGATATTTCTTAATATATCTGTGTAGGTGTTTAATCTGTTTTTCTTTGTAGTAAAAGAAACTGTTTCAATGTGTTATATGAATTGTAAAAAAAAAAAGAAGTATAGGTCTGTTGTGGGAATTTAGTGAAATCCTGATTTAACAATTTGGGGAGAGTATAACTTCACATAGGATCAGGTTTGTTTTTTTCCCCTTTAATAGATAAAATAATCTAAAGTAAACTGACTGCAGGGTTCACGAATGTTTTCTCAGTCTTATATTTTTTAATCTCAATCATGTAACAAAAATGTTGATATTACATTTATGTGTATTTATATTTCTACATTCATATGTGTTTGTCCTATGGCAAATACTTGTGTTTGTGACTGTTCAAGACTGATTCAACCACCAGAGGACTTCCCCAATACAGTACAAAACTGGCTCAAAAAGAACCGTTCAGTTTAAAAGATGATTCTCAGCGTCATCCCGTCTCTCTGATGCCACCATAGGTTGCAGCGGGGTAGTTGGTATTGGATCTCCGGAGCGGATTCATTATACTGGCCCGTTCTCCCTCCAATCCACGGCCTGCTCGCCCAGACTGGCACACCCACCCAGCCGTCAGCGAGGGGAGAGTCATGTGGGCCTTCCGGGCTTCCTGGTCCTCAGCTCCGCCTCGCGTTGGTTTGGCCGGACAGGGGGAAACACTTCACAGTTAAAGAACAAAAGCAGCAACGGACCGACCGAGGGGGAGGAACAAACGGCGACTCACATTCAGCCTTTTAATCTCCCGAGTTGGATATTTGTGTCCCTGACCGAGAATTAACCAGCGATTGAACTCCTGCGGCTGGGGACAAACTTGGTTGCGTCGTATCTTTGAATCCTGACTGTAATCCGTCGAGGTGCTTGGTAAAAAATAAGACAAGGGTCAGCCAAATAGATGGACGGTATTGTTTCCTCGCTCGGTGCCTCCAACTTCGATCATATATACCCTAGTAGTGTGGAGTAGGCTCGGGTTTTCTGGTTTACGTGTCACCAGAACGGACCCTGGGGATAAAGGGGTATTTCGGCAATTTCGGTAAGTTTATTTTTATGTTTCACTGAAGCGTGTCTGACGACGAAGTGCGCCTGTGCAGTGTGAAGCGTTTTAGTTAGTACGCCACAAAGAGGGGGGGGGGGCAGACTGGACCGCTATTGTTGCTGGCATGGTGGTCAACTTTCACAGCTTTTTATCGAACCCAATTACACAAAGCGTGAATAAACTATCTTCGCGTGTTGCGGGAAAGTGTCGAAACTGAGGAGAGAGCCCATGTTCTCACCCTCTGGGATTTAACTGTGTCACCAATGACTAACACGATGGTTTGTGACCTAATGTTTGTCCCACTCAAAAACATTTCAGCCCAGTTCCCAGCTACTTAAGGTCAGCCATGGCGTTACCTAACTAAATGCGCAATACTCTTATTTGTTCCGAATAAATAACCCCTGGAATAAAATTAAAAGTTAAGAGAAGTAGTTCACATCAACTTTTAGCCACCAGATTTATGTGTTTGCCGAATCAAAAGTGGTGCAAGGACTTAAAATGCTATTTAAACCTTTATTTACATAGCTCTTCTTAACAGTCACCCTAGTATGGCATAACACCTGTTGCTGGATTAGAAAATATACATGCATACTTATTTTTTTTATTTACATTTTTGGATCGCACTAGTTTCAGCATAGACATGAGTCTGACGAATCCTCCTCCTACTGCAGGTTTCTGTTGCCATATCCTTTCCTGTGAAGAGGCCTCTCTCATCTCTCAGGACTGAGAAACTTGGAAGTGAAACAAAAGCCTGACCAGCTAGGGTGAGCAAGCAGACAGTGATGGATTCCTTGTAGATTTTCATTCCCTGTGCTCCCACCCCTTAAGCACCAATCCCCCCTCAGCTCACGCAAAACAAAAGTCATTCACCACGCTTTGGGGGGAGGGGAGAGTGCGCCTTGACACAGTATACGACTAGTTTCGTAGAGAGTTTGGAATAAGCAGGGGAACAGGCAGAGGGGTGTATTTGTCCGCTAATTAACTTTGAGAATGAAATCAGAACAGAAAGTTTATTTTCTTGAACAGATTGTCCTTCTCTGCATTGTGATCTTATCTTTGAAGTGACAGTTTGTAAGAAGAGGTGAACAAAAAAAAAATTTTTTTATCATTGTTTGTTTTCCCTTCTAGATGGCGGAACATATTTTGATAGCCGACATGGCGTCGTATACCGAACGTAACGGCAGAGACAGACGACTTGTGGACCTAGATGAGCCTTTTGAAGTGGATATGACGGAGCCAGAGCGTGAAGAAAAGGCAGAGACCAAACGCTCTTCCAAGAAATTGCGGCACTCCCCCAGCTCAGCAGAAAGCAGTGCCAGTGGCGTGGCTAGTTTCACCACCAACCATAACTCTGTAGTGTGCCTGCCTCTGGTCTCAGAGGGGCTCAAACTGGTATGGACCCAGTCCAATCAGACCCGAGAATTGGACTCAATCCCAGAACTTGTCAATGCCTTTAACTTGTTTCCATACCCATCGTCCAAAGAGGTTAGCACACTGGCTCGGGTCTGTGTGTTGCCACTGGACAAAGTTAAGGTGTGGTTCATGGTGCAGAGGATTAAATATGGCATCAGCTGGTCTTCTGAAGAGATAGAGGAGACAAGGAGGAAGTTGGCTGTGCCTGAGCTTTGTGAGGACTCCGCTGAAACAAACGGAGCCAATTTAAAAACCAAGAGCAAAAACTTGGACGAAGAAAAGGACAGCGATGAGGAAGAGTGTGATCTCATTGGTTTTGTACCTGAAACAAAGATGGCAAAGTGTGAGTCTCCAGATTCACATAAATCTACTCCTCCATGTTTTAGGTCCAGTCTCCCACCTCCTCAGGATTCATATTTCTACCGCTCACCAGCAGACACTCCAGCGACCACAACAGCTGATGCCTCCCCTGACCTCTCAGAGTCCTCTTCGCAACAGTACCGGCACGGGCGCTACAAAAAGTCAAAAGCTCAACTCGCTGCCCTGCGCAAAAGCTTCCTAAGAGAGAACTGGCCTGCAGAGCCTGAGCTCAAGCGTTTGCAGGAAGAAACGGGTCTGAGCCGCAATGACATTCGCAAATGGTTCAGTGACAGTCGTTATCAGCTAAGAGTGGGTCGTGGAAGCCTGGCAGCAGCCCAGACCTTTTCTCACCAGGCTTCTGTTGGGAGTAAACATGAACCACAATCTCAAACTCAGCCTCTTTCACTTACTAACCAAAAATCTCGTCAAGTAAACGGGGTGAAAAGCCATGAGGGAAGCCGGAATAACGGGATCAAAAATTCACATTTCTTTCAGACTTTTCTGTCAAACAGTCTAGAAGCATTTGGGGAAAAGCTCCAAGAGCCACAAGCAAATGACGTTATAGAAGAACTTTCTGGAGATACTTTCAAAGAGGAGCAAGAAACTGAAGAAGAGCCGCTACAGTTGACCAAGACCTGCAAGATTGAGCCAGAAGTTGTAGAGTTAAAGTCTTCTCCTTGCTCTTCCCCCTCTCGCACTCCACCGCCTACCGCCTCCCCCACCAAAACATATTCACACAGAATCCGTGCATCAAAGAAGTCGGTGCATTCAACTAAAGCCAGTCCTTCACAGACAACCACATGCTTGTCAGGCGCTTCCACGTCCACATCCCCTGCACTCACTCCTGCAGGACGTCCTCGAAAGACCAAGGAGCAGTTGGATGTGTTAAAGCAGCACTTTTTGAAGTGCCAGTGGCCCACAAGTGAGGAATACACTGAACTCGTCAAATTCACAGGTTTACCCAGGGCGGATGTTATTCAGTGGTTTGGCGACACTCGCTACGCCGTCAAAAATGGCCAGTTGCGCTGGGTGAAAGGCGTCCGCGAGCAGTTCTTGGCAGAACTTGCTGCCCAGCAAAGCGGCAGCGGCCTGTCGAACGGCACTGGAACATCAACTCGTGGCGGGGGAGGGCGCAAACGAAAACTAAGCAGAGCAAGTACAGATTCTCCCGATATCCAGCCACTGGTATCATATTACCTTACGACAGGCACACTAAATGAAAAAGACCTTGATCTACTATGCAAGAAATCAAGAATGAGCTACCAGCAAGTGCGAGACTGGTTTGCGGCTCAAGAAGTTGGGGAAACTGATGAAGAAATTGTTGTGGCTTAGGACCTTTTTCTAAAAAAAAAAAAAAAAACAAACAAAAAAACTCATCTGCCCACCCCCTCACACACACCCACACATCTTTAACACAACAGATGTGATTATTGCTGTGGTTCATGTTGCTTTAATTAAGGCAGGTTTGTAAAATCCAGTCTTCCCTAAACAAGCCCAAAGTGTGGTTTGTGTATTTTTTTTATATAGATATGCTGCATTTCCTGTTTATTCTAATATATTTAGATCTGAATTATATTTCTACTGGCTCAGTTGCTGTAAATAGAACAGTAACCTCTACACTGGGTTGCTATATTTTTGACCTCCTTTTCGTTTAGATATCACTACAGTTGTTTTTTTTCTAATGTATTCTATTTGTAGCAGTATAACATAATCAGGTAACTAGCTGTAGAGCCAGAAAAAAAACGGCTACACTGACAAACTATTGACTGATCATTCCTTTCTAGCCATTATATTGTATTCATGAAAAGCACACTGGACTTGCTCCTTATAATATAACATCTTGCACTTTGGTTTTCCAACCTGCTGCCCCGATGCTAATAATATACTAGTATTTCACAATCTATACTCCTGATTAGTGTCATTATTTTTACTCCTTGCTGTAGAACTTGTTTTAAAACAACAGCACGGTACATCTCATATGTGTAATGCATTTCCGAAACATTTCCTAAATTGCTCCTCACTCTGTGGAGGTGTTTTACTTACCATTTGAATGCCTTGTCATTTGCATTCTGCAGCATGTTTCGAACAGTAAAGGTTGAACCGGGTTGCAGGAATTACATCGTTGCATAGATTGCAGAATTGCTACATTTCTAGACGATGAGTTAGTTAGCATTTCATAGGCATAGGGTGTCATTTTATAGTTTAAAATGTGGGCAGAAGGTGGGTTTTGAAGTAGAAGCGAAAATGAACCAAAATCCAAAGACTGGTAACATTTCACACAGAGTGACAGAACAATATAATCGGGGTCATACGTTCACAATATTTAAGTACTTCTTGTTGACTTTAGAAATTGATGTCGGCTTTAAATGGAGTTCAGCTCTTTGCAAACTTCGTCCAAAGGTCAAACAGCCAGAAACTCGACAAAGTGGCATGTATGACTAAAGTTTTTCCTCCTGTTGCTCATGAAAAGGTAACGCAACTGTCATGCTGTTGATGTAAATCTGTACATGTAAAGTCTTCAAGTTTATGTTATTGTATTTTTTTTCCTGTTTTAAAAAGAGAAAATCTCATTTGCACAATTGTGTCACTGGAAAATAGCTAAGTGTTTTTGCCATTATAATCAAGTGTACAAAGATTTGTTTGTGTGTGTTATGAATACAGACACCTGTGACGACTTCCTGCTGTGTAAATTTTGTTCTGAAATTGTCCTATAAAAACGACTTTTACTAATAATTAGTTATAACGCGCATTTCAAGGAAAGTAGACTTAAAAATCAAGCCAAAGTTTACATAGAGGTTTTAATCCAGGTGAACAATACGGCAAGGTGTTTCAACATTGGGGAATACCCCTTCCTTTACAAAGACTTAAGGTTGTAAAATGCTAATGTTGTTCAGGCTCACGTAAATAAATCAACTAGTGGGTGTCATGCACATCAAAGGCATTCCCAGCAAGAGCAGTGAGTTATTCACTGTCTGGGTGAGTGAAGTGAGATTCCATTCATAAATGGGAACTGGAAACCAGGAGTCTGGGTTCTGGGAAGGACACAAATGAACTGACTCATTTCTACGGCAGAGAAATTCTTACCCATCATCACTTGTGACATGAGGCTGCAAGGCCAAAAGATCCCTGGAAGTCGTTACCTTGTAGGAGTGCCAAAAGATGGTGACGTTCCTTAACGGGAAAAGATGGACAAATTGTATAACTCCGTTTCAAATCGACGTTTGTATGATCGACGTTGAATTGAGTCGCCGACAAATTTGATTTTCAGTCACACTCACTGAATTCGTGAAGAGAGCTGTGGCTGGAGATGGAAGCAATGGATCCAGGAGTCTGATTAAGAGGTAGTAGAATCGAACCCTTTTTATATTTTATGCAACAAAGATGAAAAATGTTCAAGTGTTTGTGAACTTGGGAATAAATCCACACTTACAGTGAGAGAAATGCCTCTATCCCTGGTCCACCTCTGAGACTCTCCGGAGCCGACATGACTGAGGCAAGATGCATTTTAAAGTGTTTTACAACTGCATGTCAGGAAATCCGAACATCATTGAAAAGTTATTTAATTTCGTTGCATTAAATAAAAACAGGAAAATCATAACATATGTGACATACAGTGACAAATTCCAATTGGTTTTTTTTTTTTGCAAATGATTACGACTTGCAGCTAATGAAATCTCCAAAAATCGATTTTTCAGACAATTTGAATATTGCGGAGGCTTGTAAAAATAGATTTCCTAAAAGAAAGTGGACAGACTGATGATTGCTAAACCACGTGATGGTGAAGGCCACAACATAATATCCCTATGTAAAATAGCCTTCATTGGTCCTTTACATAGTATTGACCTTCAGCAAACTATAATCAAAATTAACTAGTAACTATTGAAATTAAATTCAAAAATACTTTAATAACCCCAAAGGGAATGGATTGAATTACTAAAATAAATGGCAGTCTAATTTATTGCTATGAGTTTGTATAAAACTGAGGGAAAAGTTACATCTCAAATTTTTTTTAGTAATATGTAAAATAGTTCAATATTTTTTTGTCATTTTAGAAAGTAAAACTGTTGTATGTCTTTATTACACATAGAATGAAATATTTCAAATCGTCATTTTCATGCCCCTCTTACATATGACGAAAACTCAAAAAATTCAGTTTCTTATAAAATTATATTACATTGTGAAATGTCAGGCTTGTGAAAAGTATGTTTGCAATTAATACTTAGTTGGGTCTCCTTTTCAATTAAAACTTTCTGCTGTTTTTCCATCAGTGCAATTTTGTGTATTTTCATGTCAGTGGATATCTTTTTTGTAAGTCTTCATCTTGATAGATTCCCAAATTTCTTTTGTATTGAATAAGAAATATAAAACACAGACTCTTTTTCTCCTTGGCCTACATAAGATGCTTGCAGACCATTTGTAGGATTCATTAATGTATAGCGGCTCTTGATGTTCTGACTCCAGCTGTAGTCCACTTCTTCCCCAAATTCTTGAATGGATTTTTCCTGATAAATCCTCCCACGGCTTCGGTTCTCCATGTTGGTGGTGCCCCTTTTCCTACCACAATTTCTCCTTCCACTCAACCTTCTAAGAATATGTTGGAATGCAGTTCTCTTGTCACACAGATTGAGAGACAATTTAAAATCTCAGGAAGCCTTTGCAGATGTTTTGTGTTAATTAGTTGATTCGGGTGTAACACCATGAGTTTCCAATATTAGATTTTTCACAATACTTAAAATTTTCGGAGACACTGAATTTCAGGTTTTCATAATATTTGAGCCATAATCATCAAAATGACAAGAATTAAAGGCTTGACTATATTTTTGTACATTTACGTTTTTATTATTTTGGTTATTTTGGTTACCTAGTAACAACCTGTTGAGTAACTTGTATAGCAGCAGTTTAAGGTTTTCCCACCGTGCCTCATAACTGCATAAAAATAAAAAACAGCAGGGAGGGAAAAGAGAAAAAAAAAGTACAACAACTCAAGAGGGAATTGTGGATAAAACAGGAGTGGTCATGCCGCCAGTTTGGTAGTGTTCTGGATATTTAAAACAAAAAAGCTAATCAATATTTGGCCATAATCACTGATATAAAACTCTTACATCACGAAACAATTTTCATTCATATTGTCCCGCCCTAATTCTGCGTAATAAAATCTATAGAAAACAAGATTTCCACTTTCTGAAATCAGAGATGAAACATATTGGCATTTTTCATCATATTCTAATTTTTATAGATGCATCTGTACAATAAGCAATTATGAGATTTAAAAAAAAAAAAACCTACCTCGCTGCTCTTGATCGAGGAGTAACTGTTAAAAACAGACATCACACCATTTCAATCGTTAAAGCTCCGAAACTGACACCAACCCTAAACAGGTTCTGAGCTTCAGTCACTGGGTTTACCTGGTGAGGTAACGCCAACTGGGAGCGAAACCCTCTGAGCGCTGCGGTTCGGAAAACGTCACAGAGTGATTTGACTTCTAACAACTCAGTTTGTGATCATAGATGCAAAGAGATGCTTACCCAGTAGTTTGGAATTGTCCGGGAGAAACCTGTGGCACAAAGAAGAAAAAAGTGAAGCGTGTTTAAAAATTCAACATGGGGAAAGGACAAATTTTTTTTAACACTTGCCCTCCTTTGAGAGAGTGGCTTTTTCAGTTCGGCAGTTTCTCTTTGCAGCTCCAACAGCTGCTTCTTCATCTCTCCGTTCTCTCTTCTCAGCTCTGACAGCTGCTTCTTCAGCTCACCGTTCTCTCTTCTCAGCTCTGACAGTTGTCTTGTGATAAGAGCAGCAGCAGGAAATAAGAGTCACAGTCTCAACTTTTACTTTATTTGATTTTGCACAGTTGCTATGTAGCAACGTGAGAATCACCTGTAACCCTGCTCAGAAACCTCTTCCAGACGCCTCTCCAGTTCACTGGATTTGTTCTTAAAGTGAACCGTGACTCTCTCCTTCTGCTTCTGCTGGAAAATGGCAATCTGTGGAGTGTGAAAACTCCCTCAGTGACCGATGAAAGCGTCTCCATGACGTCAGACAGGATGCACAAATAGGACAGACCTGCGCTATGTTTTCCATCCTCGCCTGGATGAGCTTTCCAGGGTCCATGAAAAACACCTTTTCCTGTGGCTTCATCTGAAATGAAAAAAAAGAAAAAAAGAAACATCTTCCATTGTGAGTTGAGATGATGCCCAATCATAACCTGCAATGAACCTATGTCAAACTCACCAACCTGATCGGTGATGGGCAGATAACTGCAGGCCACCCCACATGTACTGCACTGCTCTGATGGATTTAACAAACACAGCAGACATCAAAAACAATGAAGTCAATCCGTTGAAAGCTGTGTTGGACGAAAGCGACCTCAATTAGCAAAATCCTCACTTGATTTAACGCAAGCTTCGCAGGAGATGTGGCCACAGCTCGACACAGCGAACTTCGACCCGCTTTTCTTGAAGCACTGGTTGCAGTGGAACCAGTCCATCTTTGGACTTCTACCGTCTCCTAAATCAAGAACAGATACTGTCGCCAGGCGAAACTCGTTCACGTTTTGTGACGTTGAAACCACAAACTTCGATAATTCTATTGGGTTTAGTGGAACAGATTAACACAACATAGTGCATAACAATAAGTAAAGAGAAGGTTGTAGATGACTTTCTCTACTTTATTTAAAAGTGTTGTGTTTTGTTGAACTACATTTTTCTGCAACCAGAATTGCAAAACTGTCTTAGAAGGTCTCTGCGAGCTTCACACATCTACAGACACAACCCTTTTTCCCACCATTCTTAGTTCAAGCTCAGTCAGCCTGGATGGAGGGTGTATTATTAAGCACTACTTTGCATGGGTATTTCACATAAGATCCAGAGAAAATATATTAAAGATTTTGGTTGTAGTGGCAAAATGTGTAAAGCTTCAAGGGGTAACAACAATGTGCCGTCCAAGAGTCCCACATTAAACTCTTTATCAGTTAAATCTACTGTGTCTATGTGTTGTCAAGAGATTCAACATTTTATCCAAAAAAAAAAAGACCTAAAAATTGATTAAATAATAAAAATCCTGTTCCAATAAGCAGGTAGCAACAAAAATTGGAATATAGGCTTCTGTAACATTTTCAATCGTGGACAATTGGGGGTAGGATTTAATAAGCTTAGGCTTCTTCCTACCAGATATGAAAGTTTGGGGGTATTTTATGTTTGATTATCAAAGGGTTTTTTGTTCTTGTTTTTTTATTAATTTTTTTTTCCCCACACATTTTACTGGTTTGAAATAAAGGTTATCAGGTTGTCGCCATGCTGAAATATTTCCTAAATAAGTGAACCAGCTTCAAGCAGCTGTTATACACACATTTTATTTTTCTAGGCCACAAAATCTAACCAAACAAGTCTCTGAAGCAAAACATCCCAACTAATTAAAATCGATTAAAAAAAATTAAGAATCTGTAAAATCCTAAGGGTTTAATAATACCTTCTAAGATGACTTTTCTTTTTATAAAAAATGAATCCCCCCCAACTCCAGTACTATGGTATTTTTTAATCAAACACCATAGTACTTTATATGTTTACAAAGAAAACTTGAGACATTTTTAAATTTGTAGATTTTTTTCTGAACTTAATCAGTATGTAGCTGTTTAAAAAGGATGACAACATTACAATGACATAACAGGAGCTACTGACTCCTATGCACAAGTCATTTGTGTGAGGGATGATTGCAAACGGAAATATATTTTTCTTGTGAATGCATTTGCAGAAATTATTCTCTTTGTAAATGACAAACTTTTTGAAAGAGCGGATTGCTTGGGAAAAACTAACTCAACAAAGCCGAGAACTTATGATCTGTGTGTTTACATGAAAAGTCTTGCTGCAATTTACCGGGATTACAAAAACGGAGCTTCTGTGGGATGGGTACCAAATCTGGCTGCAACCCAGCGGTCCACGGTCTCCTACATCCGGCCCTGGCTATCCTACATTAAACTTTTTAAAAAAAATAAGCAGCAGTTAAGGCTGAGTCATTTATACAAACTGTTACTGGATCAAAATCAAGTTCAGATCAGTTATGTTTCCAACGTTGCCATAAGGTTCCTCATCCTGAGGACGTATAGCTAGCAAGCTAGTTAGCTTAAATATCTGGCAGCTTATTAGCGGTGGAAGCTGAACTGTGAGCGCATAAACAGCAGCTCGTTAAAATAAAGTCCGTCCACCTTACCTTTTGTCCAGGAAAAACCTGCGTCCGTACATTAAGCTTCCCGATATTTAATTTTAAGAATCCAGTCCAGTGACGTAGAGGGAGCGAGCTCAAATCGGGGAACTTCCGGTGCCGTCAGCTGCTACAGTTTAGTAAAGGCAGTTTCTCTTTTCTGTGGCAGATTGAATAAGTTAATTTAGAACAAATAAGTTGCATCTTTTGCGTCATCCGACTGATTCTGTGGCAAATGCCACGGCTTTTGTGGCGTATAAAAATCTGCCGCCGGAAGTGCCACAATTTGAGTTTGGACCTGCGGGAGACCTAAGGTACCAAATTCCTAATTTACAGGATCCGAGGATAAATTAAGATTTGTCCTTAAACTGTTCATATTAATGTACATTTTTCCATCCAAAGATTTGTAATGGACAAGCATGAAATCTGGTGTGTATACAACTCCTGTGCATCCTTTGCCAATAAGTTGGAACGTGGGCTAAATGTCCAAGATATGGTGTGCATTCAGCTTAAAGTGAAAATGCTCAATTTATTGCATCAATGTATAGTTACCACACATCTTAGAATATCGGAGTCTTATGTGTAAATCCTTTTCCAACACATTGGGCTTAGAGTTTTCTCAGGCTTTCCATGAGCTCTCAGGTCAAGGTTTGTCTAGTTATGCTTATGGAAAACATGAGCGTAAACCTTCTGCATAAAAGCCATTTGACCCCTCCCCCATCCTAAAAAAAAAAACCACACAAACAAGATACTTATAGTCAACTTGGCTATTGTATCCTTCCTAGTTTTGGTGTCAGGCTTTAATCCAAACTTTAAGTTAATATAAAGAGACTTTTCCTCATTTGTAAAGTATTTATAGATTCCACATTCTTCAAGGACTCTCCAGAAGTTCCAGTCAGAGCATCACATGTTAAGCCAAGTCAGGAATGGTAAGTGGGCCAATCACTGCCTTCTGGAACAAACCATTGCCTAAAGAATAGAATTGGATTAGTACACACAGACAAAAAAAAAATAAAAAAAATTTGTTTTTAAACTAAGATTCATACCTGCTCCTGGGCTTCTTGCTCTTCTGGTCTTGCAGGAAGAGTCACAGCAGTCACATATGCTACTATACACAGGGTTATCCAGTAACTCCCAACTGAAAACAAAAGGTACACCATTCAGCTCGAGCGTCAGGATAACTCAATAGCAAGGTGACGCCTTTATCTTTACCCATGATCCTTCACATAATGACAGGCCTTCTTGGTGCTGCCAAGACCATTGGGATCCCAAGCAACCATGGTGCAGTGGATGTATACCTAAGAGACAGCCGTCAGACTCCATTCACAACCAACAAGCCAGCCACATAAAGAAACAAGTTACCTCTTGTCCAAGCCCAAACCTAAATGCCTGAAGCAATAGCCGGAGTTCTGAGGCCTTCTGTCTTTGTTCGAATTTTGAGTGGCTGATTTTACTGTCTACAAGACACCTGCAAGTTAGAAGAGTCATTAGTCTCAAACAAGGGGAAATATAAAAATCCGTTAATACACAAGGTTAATTGAAGTACCCCTTATTGGTGATTATGGTGTAAGTTTCAACAGCAATCTCGAGGTCTGATGTGGTTGCGGCAACACATTCTTCAAGCAGAAGCAGCAAGGGTTGATGGGCTACTGCCTCAACACTAGCCATGATGGGGATCATGGAACCCAGGGGAAAGGTAGCCGTTTCAGCAGGGCCCGAAAAGTCAGCTGAAAAGTCCCACCAAAACAGCTTTCAGTTTGACTTGTGGATGGTCACCATCAGTCATTAGAGTGTTAGAACCTACCATTCATAAGTTCAATATAGAATACCAAGTCTTCAACTCCATATGTAGAGGACACCGGATCATAGAGTATTGGGTACCAGTCTTTGGGCCTGAAGACAAGTTAGTTCAGTCTTCAAGTACAGTTAAGAGTTTCAAATCTAGTCACCCAACACTTACCTTTGATATGAACAGACCACTGGAAGAGTAAAAGGAAGGACATAAGAGTCACGAGATGACATGTAGAACAGGTCATTTGTGTAGTTCAGTTCATTGCCTGAGACCTGTTAAAGAAGAGAGTCAAGATGCAGTTTGAAGTAGTTTGACATGCTTCGTTTGGTCAGGGATATCTTGCTCACCAGCCTCCTGAAGTTGCAGTTGTCAAGTTCCACATTGAAGACCACTTCCTGTGTTGTAAAGGTGGTGGGGAAGCAGCTACCAAGACGAAACAGCGACGCATCAGCCTGGGATCTGCTGTCTGACCAAACTAAGGTCACGTAGTCCGGCCCACAGTCTAGTTTCAAATCTGGAGAGAATAAAGGACTAGTCTGCAAAAAGGCTAAAAAGATTATCTGTGGAAAAAGAAATATCTATATGTTGGCACCATTACCTGCAGCAGCCAACCCAACAGCCACCAACCAGAGAAGGAGCTCATGATACCAAAAGAAAGCCATCATGACTGAATAGTGAGTTGTCCCAGTTGTGCTTTTATTCTCACTGACTGTTGCAGTTCAATCAAGGAAATTACTTTCACCTGGTGGCGGTTAGCAGCAGTCAGGCATAGACCATTGGTGTGATTGCAGCAAGGCTCTAATTCAAATCTCCCAAAAGATCCAAATAATCAAACGTTTCATTTTATGGCAAGGAGAAGGAAGGAGAATGTGGTGTTGAAAATTCATTTATGATATTATCACCTTCACAGAAGTATATTGTTGTTACTGTTGTCATTCTGCAAAGGTTTATGATGACTTTGGATTTTACTTTACCATAGGTTAAGGGTTCCAAAACCATCAAGGGCAAATAATGTACTCTAACTTCTAAAATGTCTAAATTTTCTAGTTTCTGATAATCAACCAACTTCCTATTCCATTTACCTTTTTCTTGTTCCATTTAGCTTTTTTAATTTATGTTATGAGACAAAGTAAACATCTGTGTTAATTTATGAAACACATATGCATAAAAAGCATGACTAGGAAATGTGTGGTCTAGAAATCCAAGTATCAGTTTGACTACTTGGGATTCTACTAGTTAACTAACGTCTCCTCGCAGTAAGAAGATCCTTAGTATGAATCTGGGCCAGAGCTTCTCCACATACAGTTTGTATGTTCTTCCCATGTACACATAGGTTCTCCTTGAGTCCTTTTTGGACTTCGAAGGAAGTCCAAAAATATAGCCGAGTCAATTGATCTAAGTAGCCGTTAGGCATCTGTGTGTGAATTCCCTGTGATAAATTGACTAAATATCCATTCTGTATTCAATACATTAATCCCTAAAGATAGACACTGAAATCCTTTTTGTCAAATAACTTTAAGGTAAATGATAAAACTTCAAATTGGCAACCCACATCTAATATTTTTCTTAGGGAAAACAAAAAAGTTAAATATTTATGCCAGATTACTCAAAGTAGCACTTAAATCAGATTTCTATTTAACTAGTTTAGAAAACACTGTCCATTCCAGGAAGACGGTCAAAAGCAGTTTTACTGGTTGTTTTTAAGTTGCCTTTTCTTTAATGCGTTGCTCCAAAGACTGGTCACAGGCTTTTTTTCCCCATCTGTATTGCATAAACACCTTTAGTCAATACAGAAGTAATTCTAAGCTCTTAGAACTGTAACGGGTACATAAAACACTGATTCTGAAATCAAATTTTTTACTCCTTTCAGAAAGTGAAATTTATTGCAGGATTATTTCTTGTAACATGACTTACAGAAAAAAAAAATTACATAAGAAAAAAGGATCTTTTAAACAATGTCAGTCCACAGCATAGCATGGAGGTGACAAACCTGTGGGTTTTGCTGAAGTATAATGAAGTCCAGATTAGTTTAATACTGGCCTTCTAGTCATGTTTAGTTTTGATGTCTCATCTTTAATACTCTTGGTATATAGTTCAAGTTGCTGGCCAAACAATTTCTTTTGGTACTGCAAATATGGAAAGTCCTGCTGAAAATGAAAGTCCCATAACATTTCCTTATAAACACCAAGGACATGGGACCCTTGGAGAAAAAAAAAAAAAATAATTCAGTGTCACTTGAGAACCAAATGAAAGCCTAGCTTTTATCTATGCCACTCAAATTCATTGAACAGTTTTACTGTAATGTTTTCACATTCCTCTTTCAGTGCGCTAAGATACCAATCGGCTCTGTGGAAACATTGGTATGCAAGTCTTTTATAAGATTCTTTTTATATTGTGTTGTCTGTGTATCATCTTTGTGGACCATGAGTCTGTTGAATAAAGTAAATCAAACCATGCTCCTAATCTATGCTGTGGCACTTTAGGCTCACTCCAGCCTTGTAGGACATTGCCATTTCAAGTTAGGGTTTGACCATAAACTAATGTTGGCCAATACAAATTGTCAAGGGAACAAAAAAAAAAAAAAAAGAAAGAAATTCTGGATTTCAATCCATGAATAAGTGTTTCACTGATGGAGAAATACTTAGTTTTCATATAGCAGTTGAAAGATTTACCTTTAAGATAATCTAGTGAAGTTTATTGCACATGTTCACTCAAACAAAGATTAAAAAAAAAGTCTAAATTAGAGCAGGGTTTATTTCACAACAGCATCAAGTCAGGCAATTTCAGGTTCTTAAAAAAAAAAAAAAAAAAAAACAGGTGTCCAGAATCTTGTAAATTAGTGCCACAGGCTGCACCTTGGAGTTAAGCTTCAACTTAAATTTCCTGCAAAAAGACAATTACATTTGTAATGAGACATGCATTGGTGCAAAGCTTCCCCCCACCCTCTGACCTGTGAGCCAGCTGCATCAGTCTCAGGCAGAGAGGCATTCGTCATAGAGGCTGGCCGGTCAACTATGATGATGGGTCCCAACACAGAATTGAAGTGCATGCTGTGAGGCTCTAACAGGGAGAAAAATTAAAAAAAAAAAAATCAGGAGGCAAGCTATACAGCAAGGCTATTGGGCAGGGACATAAAAACACTTACCCCAGCTTGTTGCCCTTTTGGTGCGAGGACTACAAGAGTTATCACAGCAGTTGCACAGAGAGCTCCGAGCAGGGTCATCAAGCAGCTCCCAGCTGATGAGCAGAACAGTTTTAAGCACCTTGTCCTTAGTAGCCAAGAGAGATTTGGCAACATACAAGTTCAGTACATATAGTTACCTCCCATCTTTCACATGGCAAGCCTTCCTGCGTTTATCATAATCCCCATCCCACACGATTAGATTGCAGTGAATGTATACCTGGGGATCGCAACAGTTAGTTCACAAATTGGGGGAGGAAAAAAAAAAGCAATTTAACTCTGGACTCACCTCTCCTCCCATCCCAAACTTGAATGACTGGAGATAGAGAATTATGGCAGATGAATGGTACCGAGGAAGGAACAGTGAACTTCCCCTTTTACTTTCCAGCAGACACCTAGTGGTCCCAATTCAAGTCAACAAGTCCGGTGACCATTTAAAGACAAAATATTGGAAGTTTGACGCCTACCCATGATTGCCAACAATGGGATAAAGTTGGTTGCCAGGTTCCAGCTCTGGGGTTGAGGCCGCAACGCACTCATCCATGAGGAGCACCAGCGGCTGATGGGACTTCTGCTCCACAGCTGCCCAGATCGGTATGAATGAGCCGAGGGGAATCGCATTCGTCTTTGAGACTCCTGTTAATTGCTCTTTAAGGGGTGGAGGTGAAGAAAACAAGTTATTCATCCCAGAATGTAGCTAAAATTTTACCTGGCAGGTGATCTTACCATTCAGGAGAGCCACATGAAAGACTAGCCTACTGCGTCCCTCAGAAACACCTGAGCCAGGATTTAGGAAGTGGGGGATTCTTCCTTCAGGTCTGAAACAAGAGAAGACTCAGCATCATACCTTACTCTTTTAATCATACTTTAACAAAATGAATTCCTACCGTTTCTGGACACATTGGACGGGATATTTAAAGACGACAGGCTTCGGTTTTGCGTGTGGCCTGAAGCTCAGCTCGTTTTGATAAATAATGCGTTTTCCCTTCAGCTGCAGACAAAAAAAAAAACAACAACAAAACTGTTAGTGGCGAACATTGTATGCCGATTAATCGACTGAAAACATTATGGAGACGCCTTACCCGCTTGGTAAACTTGCAGTCATAGAATTTGTAGTTAAAATGTGCTTCTCCCTCTCCGGTGGGCAGAACTTTCCACGATGACGGCATGCAGCTTCCAAGGAAGAACCGAGCTGCGTATGGGACGAACTGGGGGGCCACCCTCCATGTCACTCGCACAGAGTCTTTAGCACAGACCACTTTGATATCTGCGGACAAAGGTCCAGAATTATTTCATGACCACAAAAAAAAAAAAAAAAGCAGCTGCTATACATCCATACAGATGTATGAGACAAATACCTGGGTCAGCAACAGCTGTTGCTAAGACAGCCAAGACCACAAAACCTAGACAGAAATGAGTTACCATGACTAATGGGTCTCAGACACAACCAGACTGAGGCATTTTATCCACCTTTCGGTTAATTAGATGAATGGAGAACATCTGTGTGAAGGCGGGACAGCGATTTATCAGAGTGTTGTGTTCACTGTCCCCAGGAAGAATGGAAGTTGAAATAAATACATATTTAAATTAATTTAAAAAAATTTAAAAAAATCACTTTTCATTTTTAGTAGAAACAAAGGTCTGCTATTGTGTTGTTTAGAGTGTGCTTTTTTTTTTTTTTTTTTTTTTAGAGATGATGAACAAAAATAAATGTACACAACTTTAAATGTATTAATATAGTAAACCTATTCACAAGCAAACATGTTATTTTCAAATGAAGTGAAATTAAATCATGGATTGCTTTACAAAAGTAGATATATGTCTCTCTCCTCTCTCTCTCTGTATGTATATATAGATATATATACACATATATTCATCATTTATACATACAGAGAGAGAGAGATAAAATAGTAATTAGAAAAATATGTAATGGACACTATAAAAACAAGAATTTGTTTCTCTTAGAGATTTTTCTTATGAGATTATGCTTTTTTAACAACATAATCTCGCAAATTTCCCAATAATTTAGTCTACTAAAATTGTGACACTAATTTGCTAAACTGTTCAGATTCTCAGATGGTTCGATTTTTATCGATAACAAATAACAACAGATGCTTATCTAACACATGGTCGCTAACAAATAAATTAGTGTTGTTTTTATTTTTGCAAAAGTTTATTAAAAAAAAAGATGAGGTACGTCTAGATTAAATTTTCATTATTACTAACATTATTGAGCTGTAGTTTTAACGGCGGAACCTTTCTGCTGGTGTTTTGTGGCAAGCCGACATAGTTAGGGTGTTGGTCCGCTGCACAGGAAGTAAAGTCTGGTTAGCTTGACGAGCTGTGGTTGTAAAGCGTTAATTTGCCAGTTGTTTTGTTCTGTTAGTCGTCCATTTTATTTTCAGTAAAATAATAGTGTTTATTCAACATGCTGATCAAAGTTAAGGTGAGAAATGTTTCATTGAGGTTTAACTTTATTGCTGTTCGCTAACTGGTCCGCCGGTTCATTATTTCTTCTCTGATATAATCAACCATTATTCAGTGATTCTGCTCAGAAGACAGTTACATTATCTGATAGTAAGGTTAATAGATCATTTGGGCTGCTTAACTTACTGCTGTCGGAAGTTTTTTCAAAAAATAAAAGCAGAGGGAAAACAACTTTTGACTCGGGAGTTCCTGTACGAGCCGTACTATGTATTTTTGGGTGTCCATATCAAAACCCTAGATTTATTCTGGTTGCTGATTGACAAGACGTGTCCTAAACAACTCCCGCGTTTTTATTGTTTCTGTAGTTTTATAGATAAAAAAAATTTTTGGGACCAATTCCAGTTAATTTCGAGCCTTACAAACCACCACAGGACAAGAAGGGTATGAATGTTTTTACAAATACCTTTATATAGCTAGTCAGTGGGTTTCTGAAGATTAAAAAGCATCTAAGTCTTCAAGTTTTAGGTTTATTGGTAATCCGGTGATACTAACATATCACCACCTTCCTAAAAAAAAAATAACTGGCTAAGTATTATTTATTTATTTTGCCAAAAGCGACTTTTGGAAAAACCAAACATATAAAATCACCAGCACTTTCTTTCCAAAAGATGCTTTTGGCAAAACAAAAAAAATTTAGGCCATTATTTTTCGAAAGGTGACGATATGTACATGTATAATACAGTCAAAACATTTAAGTGTAAGTTTGAAAAAAAAAAAAACATACTGATAAGTTCTACCTATATATAAAAATAAAAAAAAATTCTGTCGAGGCTTTAAAATCACAGTAGTGTTATAGTTATAAATGTGTTCATGGTTTGGAACAGCTGTCGAATCTCACCCATGCTGTTAACGTTCCCACTTTTAGACCCTGACTGGAAAGGAAATCGAGATCGACATCGAGCCCACAGACAAGGTGACACATTGACACAAACTACTGTTGTACAAAACAACCTCATTATTCAACTGATTTCTATCAGCGCTGAGTGTTCTCGTTTTGTCCTGCGTCAAGGTGGAGCGAATCAAGGAAAGGGTTGAGGAGAAGGAAGGGATCCCTCCACAGCAACAGAGGCTCATCTACAGCGGGAAACAGATGTGAGCCAGCTCACTTTGTAGTCCTTTTTGTGATCCCTCCATAAGGGTTCTCCTTTAAAGCCACAACCCCTCCCGTCCCCTCTTCCTCCCATCTTCAGGAACGACGAGAAGACGGCTGCAGACTACAAGATCCAGGGCGGCTCGGTGCTCCATCTTGTGCTGGCGTTAAGAGGAGGATCAGAACCCCACAGAAGCTGCACACGCCTCTCTCCCTCGTCATGATTTGCTGCTGACCTGAGACCTGCCGAGTGCCAACACCGCAGCGTTCAAATCGGTGTTAGAGCTAAATTAGGCTAATGCTACCAAGAAACGGCAATTAAAAACAAAACTAACTAAACCTTCACAAAAAAATAGAAATATGAACGCTCTAATACATATGTGGATTTTTTTTTTTTTGTGTGTTAACCTACATTGTTTTCTTTGACTTTGAACAGTTAAAGTACCACAGTTTGAAGATTATGTGATCTTTGCTTGTGAATAAAGGTGAAAGTTGACTTCTAGTGTCGTCCTTTGGTTACCAAAAAAAAAAAAACAGACATCAGATTAAGTCACGCCTGAGAATTTCTTTAATTAGAAAACAAAACAGAATAATCAAAGACAATCAATATTCTCTCAGCTCTTTACAGTGGAGTCGTGTGTGTGGTGTGACGTCTAGAGTTCGCTAAAAGCAGAGATGAAAATGAGTCACCGAGCTAACACAAACACGCTGGTCTCATCTCGACATCTTTTGTTTTTTTTTGTTTTGTAGCACTTTGTCCCCCAACAAAAGGCTGGGCGTTTCCGTGGATTTAAAACTCTTGGTTGTGCTTCGACATTTATTATCCAAAATATACATCTGGTAGGCAGCGGCGTGCCTGAATTTCTTCATGTTTTGCTGTACATAATCTTCATAAATAAACCTGCTTTATTTAATCATCTGTAAACAATTGATAAGATTCTAACATCCAGGAGCGGTGTTGTTTGGTATGTAAAGTCTTAACTAAATGATCTTGGCCTCAGAAGGAAATGTTTTGAAAAAAGAAAACAGTGTCAGAAGGCACAGGGGAATGGTCAGGAGCTAAAACACCTGGATAATCGAAGAACTCTGAGATAAGAAAAGGCAACTCATATGGTTGTGTTTAAAATCTACCCTTCTATATCTCGCTTTTTAATAAAAATAAATAAAAATTGAAGTAGTGGTGAAAAACTCATTGGTTAGTGTTTTGCCTTGACAGTGCAAAGAGCATAAAAGCAAATATCTTGATATGGAGCAAAGATGAAAAGTTGCCATTAAAAGCCAAAAAAAAAACGGTGAAAATAAAAACACTATGCAGCAGCAGTCTTTCAATAAAATGGTCGTGGCTCTTTAAGGTTTGTGAACCCTCATTAATTTTCTGTATTAATGAATCTTTAAATAAAATATTCGATTTTTTTAGAATCAGATAAGTATCCCAGATAAATAAAACATGGATTTTAATTTATATTTTCCTTTGTTACTCTTTAAAATGTCTTCAGTCCTTGTTTCTTTAGAACCAGATGCAGCAAGACTGTCCCAAAGACATGATCGAAAGTATTAAATTTAAAACATGTTATAGGCCGAGATGACCTAATCAGTATACCTAGATTAATTTGGTTTAATTCTTGTCACTACTATATTGTAAAAACAAAAACTATGTTTTGAAATAAGTTGTGCAGGAATCTAGAAATAAAAGGGTTCACAAACATTCAAATCTACAAGAGAGTATTAGGGTCACACATTTCTTTTTACATTTTAGTTCAGCAGTAAAGTCAATTTTTTGTTCAAGAACAAATCTAAAATGTTAAGAAAAAAAAGCAGAGGAAACAGGATATTAAAGGGAAAAAAAGCAAAATGTCTGAACGGCTGTCAGTACAGGTCATTTACACAAAGAGGAACCGTCACTGGCCCTTGTTTACAATCTCAACATAACATTTTTTAAGAAGTGTCCCTTAAAAATATATTCAGTGGGTTTTTTTATCAGCTTTTTGTTTTTCTTTTGCTGTTAAACTATTTCGATTAGAATTTTATTCCCCAGGATTTCACCCTTTTCCTCAACATTTCAAGTTGGTTCTTTTGACTTTAATCTTGAAACAGGTAAATAAATACTTTCTCCAAGTGGCCCTAACACTGGTAAAAAAAACAAAAAAGCAAACTCCCTCCTTAAACTTGTATAGTGATGATTTCAATTTACATGACCCATTTTTTTTCTCTGATACCTGCAAATCCTTAAATGTTCACCGTTGTGATGTTTACCTGACAAGCACCGAAAAAAATATATAATTTCTTCAGTGTGGCTGTGGATTCCTGTGAAATACGCATTTCTCGGGTTTGAAAACAACCTAACGGGACTCGGAGAGACGCCTCCTGATCCTGCTGCGTTCAGAGTCCCGGGAAGGAGTCCACCTGAACTGTGTCCTGAACGACCGAGCCTTGGCAGGTGTAGGACACACGGATCCTCATTTTCAGGTTTACCTGAAATGTAAGGAACAGTTCACTGAACGTTTTAGTCTTCATGTCTGATTATAGTAAAAATAAATAGATAAGAATACAACATGGTTCCCAAAGGGCTTGAGTCAATTTCTTCGACTTCACAACCAGAACTTCTGAAGAAGTTTCCATCGGTGTTCCCCACCGCTAGGGTGCAACGTTAAAGAATCACTACATTGAATGGGAGAACCAGCTTGTGCGTTATTTCTCCACTTGCGCCTTTGGACGGGTTTCTACGGGTTTCACCAACTCAAATTTAAGACGTTTCTTAAGACCGTTGTGGATGGAATTTAAGGCTTGTATCGCGACAGAAACGTACAAAAGAAAATCGCAAATAAATTATAAGGGTTGGCAACAGAGGTGAGCCAATGGCTAAGACAGACATCGTACAGCTAACTGGTGATAAATATACTGCTAATATAAATATATATGTAACATATAACATATATATGTTAGCAGATAATAACTGGTAGCCTCAATAGCCTCGAGTCACAGAACACAGTGAAGCCGATTGTGAGTGACTCAAGCCTGTCAGAAAAGTCACATAAAAAAAAAAAACTATCACTAAACGAGATTAAATAGTCTGGCTACAACTAAGTGTTAGACCTATAACCAACTTACTTTAAAAAAAGAAAGAAAGATATTTTAAGGCCTTAATTCTATCCATCCATCCATTTTCTTACACCCTTGTCCCTAGTGGGGTCGGGAGGTGCAGGTGCCTACCTCCAGCTAACGTACCGGGCGAGAGGCGGGTTCACCCTGGACAGGTCGCCAGTCTGTCGCAGGGCAACACAGAGACAGACAGGACACACAACCATGCACACACACTCACACCTAGGGAGAATTTAGAAAAACCAATTAACCTGACAGTCATGTTTTTGGACTGTGGGAGGAAGCCGGAGAACCCTGAGAGAACCCACGCATGTCTTTCTGCATGGATTTCTGCTAAATCCATGCAGAAAGACCACGGGCCGGGAATCGAACCCAGGACCTTCTTGCTGCAAGGCAACGGTGCCACTGTGCAGCCCGCCTTAATTCTAAATAAATAAATGTAAGACATTTTAATACTTGTTAAGGATGTAGGAACAGTCCTAGTTGCATTTTGCAGACCCACCTTGTTGGGGTTGTTGAGGACCACCAGCTGGGTCAGTTTAGCGCCACCATGTGCAGGAAGGGAGTCTCTGCTCGGGGCCCTCATTTGTAACTGCACACTCTGGAGGACAGAAAACAGAAAAATGGTGAAGCTGAAGCAGCAGCGTAGCAAAACACGTGGTTTTTACTTTCATTTTCTGCCAGTAGGACTGTAGTAACGATTTTAGAGGCAATAAAACGGAAGTAGCACATTTTAAATGTTGAAAATAAGACGTGTTATTGGTTGAATGTCTTTAACAGAGATAAAATAAGGGTTCCTGGTTCCAGTAGTTGGTTTCACTATGCTAAGCATAAACCAAAATGCAATGGTTATTTTAGTGGGGGGGTTTAAATTATTATTTTAAAGTTGTATAAATTTGAATTTTCATTTCTAAACCTCACTGGACTCAGACGACCAGAGAGATTTGTTCATTGTTGTGTTAAGGCAGTATGCTAACTGCTCTGTTAGCATTCCTAATCAACAACACTACATTTGTCTGAATTTTGAACACGAACTGACCGAACGCACAAATACATCTGGTTCAATAAGACCACAGCTAACTGTCACTGTAATGTAGTGATGGAAGACATTTTGTAAATGAATTTAAATGAAGTCAGTCTGTTTAAAATGTCTGCACTTTAATTGACTGCTGTTTACAATGTCATTCAGCGAGTCCCTAAGTATTTCATTAACGTCATTAAAACTCTGCTGCTGTTGCTGCGGCTATATTCCTCACTGTAACACTGAGTGGTGCATTTATCACCGAACTCGACATTGTCATAAGAAATGCGGTTAGAAGGTGGTTTCACGGCGGTTAGTTCAGGGGGATAAACAGGATGTTTGTTGCAAACCTTGGGCACCGCAGCTTGCAAGGTGAAGCTGCTGATGTCTGAGTCGGTGGAGTTGGAGGCGGTGAGCGTGACCGTCAGGCCCGACTCCGACTGTCGTTCGCAGCTTAGCGTCAAAGTCACACCATTTTTCTCATACACCGTCACAGTGGGAGCTGAGGCAAGCAGAAGCATAAAAAAACTTTGAATTGATTCAAATACGTGGAGCAAACCAGCTTATGAAAAGTTAAATATACATTCTAAAAATATATATATATATATATATTTTTACAGCCAACAATCGTATAGTTTTTGTGTTTTCATCTCATCTGTGTCTGACAGAACTCACCTGGGGCCAGAGGAGTGGGCTCGAACCCACCCAGCAGATCCAGGAGATCTCCTCCAGCGCTGGTGGGGGCAGCAGTGAGCTGTGCTGATGCTGAGCCACCGACTGATGAGCTGGGCTGCAGAGGTTCCTGAGAACCCCCCAGCAGGTCCAAGAGGTCACACACCTGAGCAAAAACACAGAGCGGAGCGCGTAGATACACAGCTGCCCTGATATTTAATGCCTCCAGGTGGAAAACAGAACTAAACCAAACAAACTGTAGATGCATTTACACTTACGTTGAAATCGCGCAAATTTCTGTAACTGGAATTACAGAAATAAATCTTCTTAATAGAAACATGCTAATTTTGAATAAACACATTTTTCAATAGAAAGTTTTTACTCTAGAACGAGGTGGTTTTTCGGTCGTATCGAAATTGGAGTTTTTCGCAAAACTGCGATAGAAAAACTTCTTCTGCATCACACCAGTTTGTATTCTATGACAGAGTATTAGAACAACGCTTGAAAAGGACAAAAATAGTAAAATTACAAGAATAAAGTAATAAAATTATGAGAATAAAGTCGTAATATTAAGAGAATATAGTCACTAGAATATATGAATATTCTCATAACGTTATGCTTTTACCCTCAAAACATTTTTACTTTATTCTCACATTATTACAATAAACAATTATTAAACTTCCTGGTGACCATCAAAATAAAAGATGCAAAAAAATAACTATAATTAAGAGATATTTTAGGAAAGTCTGTTTTCACATGTGTTATCATACCTGTCCAGCTGGTTGTTGTGGGAGAGCCATCTCTTCCTGTTTGACCTTTCCTGGTTGGCTCTCCTTGATGGGTTCCTCACTAAGCTCTCCGTTGGTTTGACCCAGAGAGTTTTTCTGAATCACAGGCATCCTCTCCAGCACAGCCGCCCTGTGGAAACAAGCAATAACCTCAGTCTGGAAATAGCTACAACCATCACAGTTTACAAAAGTAAAAGTGAGTGCTCTTTGCTTCATCAGAACATTCTTCAAACACAGAAGCGCGACAGACACGGTGAACCTGGAACGAGAAATGGTGCCTTTCTCATCCTGAGTTCACCTCTGAACTTAGAACCTGGATCCAGGAATGACTTTGAACCCAGTTTAGCCAAAAGTTCAGTTAGTCCAGACTGATTGATAAACTGACTATTGGGAGAATGGACTGATGGACGGGCAAATCGATAGATGGATAAACTAACAAATGGATGGATTGATGGACAGTCAGATAGATAGTTAAAGAACTGCTCCAATTTACAGATTCCTCGTTTTTTGTAGCCAATATTTAAATGTAAAAGTTCACCCCGGATGTCTGACACTTTCTGACAGTAATCAGACTTTTCTAGAATACAAAATTAGTTGTCCAGACCTCGCAGATACTTTACTCAAATTTCCCTACTGCTTAAGAATCCCAAATAAAGTCTGAAATAAAATAGAAAACAGTGTCTATTTGTCATAAAAACTTGAGAACTATTGTCTTAGAACATAACACGTACAAAAGAAAGAAATATCTGATGCTGTTCCGTCTTTGCCTACCTCATGTGGTCATACTTCTTGAAGAGTGCATTGTATTCAACCGCCCTCTGCTGGAGCTCCACGTCTATGCAGCTTCCGTAGATGCTGACGACGCTCCTGATCCGACTGCCGGCGGGGAGCGTGTTCATGAGGAGAAAGAGAAGCAGTTGGGTGTGAAACGGAGAAATTACGCAAGGTGTTTACAGTCGGCGTTCTGCAGAAGTTCTCCAATCAACAAACTGGTCTGTTAGGGGCATTTTACACGATTCTGATCACTGCGGACCGCCAGGGACTAAAGAGGTGGGTTGTTTTTTTCTTACTCCACATTGTCTGTGATGCGTGTGCTCAGTTTCATGGTGGCGGTGAGAGCGAAGCCTCTGGTCGTTGGAGTCGACATGTGCGACTGTAAAACTATCTCTAAAGCGTCCAGGACGTCGTCCTCCGTCACCTGATGAAAACACGTGCAAAACAAAAAGAAAGGTGATAAAACTCCACAAAAGAAGACATTTTAAATTCAGTTTTGAGCAAAATAAATGTCACTATTATTTTCCTTTTAACCCTATGGAGTTAAAAAACAACAACAATTTGTTTCTTCCCGAACATTGTGACCATCTTGCACTCTTTGGTTTATACCTAAACACAACATCAGTACTTTACCTGCACAGCTTCTGTCTCCTGACACTCTCCTTTCAGCAGCAGGTCTCCATACTCTCCTATACACCAGCAAGCCACCTGGACCAGGGGTTGCTGCGACCACAAAGAAACTCCACTTGTACATCACTCGGAGATACACAGAAAAAGCAAAAAATTCTCACTTTTTTTTATTAAAAGATAAATCTGCTTCCATCCAACTCAAACCGTGCAGTGAAACAGGACCAGCCTGAGCCACAGACCTGAGAGATGTCGGTGAGCAGTGCCCGGTAGAGCTTGTGGACGGTGTAGCAGTGCAGCTCTGAGGTGTTGGTGATGAGCTGAATCAGGTTGGGCACAGTTTCATCTCTGACATCGCCCCCTGCCTGCGCGGGTGGAAATGACACACACGCAAACGCAGCAGCAGATCCTTCAGCAGTGCAACTGTTTGTGTCATCGTATGTCGTTCTTCAATATGTATAGAGAAATTCATTGAAAATGGGGGTGGCATTTAGCAAAAAGACCAACCCTTCATGTTACATAAGCAAAAAACAAAATTATTAGTCATTGACTGCAAGACATGAAATGGTTAATAAATAATTGAAATAATTGTCAGCTAATTTAGTAATTGATTAACTGAAAAATTAAGAAACGTGTGGAACTTTGAATTTACACTTTCTTGCCAATTTTTTTTAAAAAAGTTTAGTTAGAAGGCATTTAAAAAAAATCTAAGTTTATTTTCCTTAAATTTTGTATTAGTTTTTGTCAAATTACAACCACAAACTTCAAAAACTGTTTAATGCGTCACCCAAAAATGGAAAGAGTGTGAAACTAATTGAGACAGGGTCAGAGAGCATTAATCAGCCAAGATGCTTACAGTAACTATGGAGGAGCTGCAGAGATCCACGGCTCAGCTGGGATAATAACTGTTAGTCAAATTAGTGTGGAGTTTTACTTCATGTCTTCTACTTCTCTATCTGCCTATCCAGCTGATGATGATGAAAGACCACTAACCCACTAAAATATAAATAAATAAAAACACCTGCTACAAAATATCAAATTGCCACAAAGGGAACAGAAAAACACGTGAAACAATGTGGTTTGACAAGACCGAAATACAACTCAAAAAAGCAGGGATGCAAACGCTGGGGATTAAAGTCGTTGATACCTCGTGTACGAGCCTAATAATTCATCAAAGTTTGTGGTTGTAAGGCGACAAAATGTCAACACAACTCCAAGGGATATGACTTATTTAGCAAGGCTCTGCAAGTGCTTATTACAGTGAACTTACCGTGGTGAGAACATGCAGGATGGTGTCAATGTGCCAGCGTTTGGAAGGTGCATACCTGACAGAGACACACACACACACACAGCCAACTGAGCAGTGCTCTACAGTGAGACGAGCCTGCTGAATCTGTATCTGCATTGTGTGTAAGAGAATAAGTGCTGGGCAGTGTCTGTCAGACAGGAATATCACTGAGTGGATGCAGAGTGGATAAGTAGAGCCTTTATTGCATCTGCCTCAGCATTGAAACTGCCCCACTCTGGGTCAAAAACACACAACACGTCCAATCTATTCACATGCATGACGGGAAGCCATCTGTGCTTGCATGCGTTACGACAGTGTTAGGAATAAACTAGTCATTTATACGCGGAATAAAATCCGCCAAACATTCTTTGAGACTCTACCTTTCAGCAGCGTTAAATATGCCGCTGGCAGCATGAGCCCTGAGCTCGGGGGGGCAGGAGGAGAGGAAGATGAGCAGTTCCTTCATCATGGAGCGGATGTTGGAGGCCGACACCAAAGCCAGGGACAGCTCCAAAGCACGCCTACGTGGATGGGAGAGGAGGATCAAAGGTGCTAATTAATCCAGCTTGGCTGTGTTGACAGGCGCTCACAGTGTTCCCCGATGTAAAAAAAAAGGAACATCTTTAAATATTGATACTTAGGATTTATCTCTGCATATGAACATTAAAAGAGATGCTTTAAAGGCTTAAATGCTAGTTTGTTTGGTACAAATGCTCTGTCTGTCTCATTAAGAATGCAGTTTTTTATGGGTTTTTTAAAAATGGATGCTAGATAAGTGAAGCAGCTCCCAAAGTGAGAGGCTGAAACACGAGAAATAAGAGTGCCAAAAATCACAGGTGGTGTGAAACTGTTTCACTTACTGGTAAATCTGTTGAGAGCTTGTGTATTTATTAAAAGGTAATCGTGAAAAATATTTTTAATGGTGAGACACTACTAAAAAAATAAAAAATAATAAAATCTTGCTTTTGTAACCGGTTCACTGCGTTTATTCAAATGTTTTTTTTCAAAAGCAACATATGGTACAACAGGCTTTTTTCAGGTTTGGTTAACGATTGAACCACTAAATAGATATAAAATGTTTATTATGATGATATGAAACAATTTCTACTTCAGCTTAGTAGATTTAGTAGTGGTTCACCCAATCATACAGATGCAGATTGATCTTCCTCTTTGCAAACAAAGTGTAGGATGAGATTAAGTAAAACTATTATTAAGTTCTTTATAATAGTTTTTAAAAATGTTTTCTTCCATAAAAAAAAAATAAAAAAATCACAAAAACATGTTCTTACCTTTATTTCATGTAAATATGACTACTGCATATCTTTGGATAATGGCAAATCATATTATCCTGGTTTTCCTAGATTCGTATTGGTTTCCTGTATGTTTTTGCATAAATTATACAACTTTTTTTTTTCTAAGCCTGTCGCAATAAGCAATTAATCACATGATAAATTAAAATAAAATATGATTCATTTAATGATTCATATTTTTTGAAGGGCAATTTTTTTTCAGAGACTTCATAATCCATTTTACTTGTGGTTTTGATTGTAAAAGTCTCCAATGATCATATTGAAGACTTTATACGAGTGTCCTAAAAATTGTCAAGTTAAAAGCTAAAAAAAAAAAAAATAGCGTTTTTAAAATAATGGATGGGTTTGGTCCTGTTTTACCAAGAAATTAAAATGAAAGCCAAATACATGGTTAATTAAAAACAAGAACTTTGTGTTACCAATATTTGCCATCTTAAGGGGACTTTAATTTGCCAGAGAAAATGTAAAAAGTGTCCATCTGCATCAACAGCTTGTGCTTGAGAAACCAGATTTGTGCAATTTTAAAAAAAATGCAATTAAGAAGCCACAAAAAAAAAAATCATTCTAATGGCCACAATGGGTCTCGTTCGACACTTTGGACACCTCTGGTCTTCCGACTCCTGCTTGAAAACGGACTCTTTTGTACACTGGCTGTGAATTAGAGGCCTTTCATGTAGTGGCGTCTCTGTTTCAGCCCATTTCTCACTAAAGACGTAGGTAACGATTACCGCTTGACAGATGCATCCTGGTCCTTCAGGCAGTCTACAATGGTCCCACGGTGCCGCTGCACCGCATTGTGGTCTGTCGAAACGATCTTCTGAAGAGAGGTCATGGCAATATATCTGCAAGAAGACCAACAATGAAACATTTTTTTTGTACCGCATCATGAACAGAGATTAATAGCAGTGTCAGCACTTTTATACAGTTCAGACATTATGTTTGGGCAGATATGATCAAGTAAAGCAGGTCTAACAGGAATGAAGCATTCTCATCACTGCCACCCTGTTAGTAGTTCGGCAGTAGCAAACTAGACGGACCTGTTTTACTACAAGGCCCATGTGGAAAAGACTAACAAATCCGCAATACAAGGAAACCTCCAGGAACCTGTGCAACGTGTCCACATTCACTGCTAAAATGTGCTTAAACTGAGTGAGCTCCTAGCATAAACGCTCAGAGGGAAAGTAATTATTCAGCTCAGCCTGTTGGGAGGAGATCAGTCACTTTTGAAATAAAGGAGGAAAAAAAGCCTTCGCTGAGATCAGAGGAAATAGGTGGTGAGCAGAGATAACAGAGTGAAGGATTAAAACAGGAAGAAAATTAGCACTGACCGAATGTTCCTGTCATTATTCAGGAGGAATCTTCCCAGGATGTTTACAGCCAAAACCTATGGAGCAAGTGAAGTGATGAGCGTTTGATAATTACGTGAAGACTGCTGATGTAATAATGCAGTAAAAACAGAATGTGTCTCACTCTGAGGCCGCTCTCTGACTTTATGTCTAGTACAGAGAGAACGGTTTCATAGAGCACAGCGTTGCCCACAGTCTTGGTACTGTCTGTGTTGGTCGCTACCTAGAAAAAAAAAATCGCACATCAGTAAACTGCCATTGTCAGACAATAGACTGAATTTCAAGGTTTATGCAGGTTTCATCACCTCAAGTTTAAGACTTTTTAAGACCATTAAAAATAACATTTAAAACATATATTATGACAGAGCTGTACAAAGAAATGCAGGGGACCAAAACTGTGAAATCTCTGTGGGGGTTTTGGCTCTTGGCAGCAGATTTGTGCTTCTCACATGGCATATGGTCCTATAGTTAGCCAGCTAGCTAGCTAGAGAGACATATGCTAGCTGCCAATGGCTTGTTTGTGTGCTAGCAAGCTAGCAAGCAAGTACTAGCAGCTAATTACCTGTAGCCTTAACCACCTTCAGTCACAGAACACAGTGAGTGAAGATGTTTGCTCTGCACACGACTAGAATACAAAATGTAAGACTTTACATTTTCTTTGATGAATTTAAGAGATTTTAAGGCCTTAATTTTATATAAATTAATATAAAATCTTTTAAGGATTCGAGGACACTCTGTATTCTGCAGAGTGTCTGGTACAGACAAGAAAGACGTCCAAAAGTCAAATTTGAACATCCATGCTTCTCTGGAACTGAGCAAAACATCTCATTATTCCAGTAATGCTGTTCGGTTGGAAAAATAAAAACAAAACCTGAGCTAGGAGGTCGTTCATGGCGTCACTTGCTGCTTCGTTGTTCCGACCGAGGATCCTCAGCAACCTTAGGATGCGTACCTGAAGAAAAAGTTGGGGGAGAAGTAGCACAAAAACAGAGGAGAAATAATACACCTGTGTAAACTTACATCAAAATATTCAGTGCCTTGCAAAAGTATTAACACCTTTTGGCAGTTTTGACATTACATCTATAAACTTTGTTGTATTTTATGGGGATTTTAAATGACAGGTCAATTAAAAGTAATGTAGGTTCTCCAAATCTCTTACCACTAAACATTTTAGAAGTCTGATGTGTTAATCTGCCTGCTTTACTCTAACACTGTTAGATGCAATTTAGTGCAACCAGCTGCCACAAGAAGTCATCAAATTCCAATAAAAATACACTGAGATTTGTTGTTCCAATGTGGCAAAATGTAGAAAAGTTGAAGAGGTATGAGATGTTTTGCAAGGCACTAGCAATTGCTCTAAATTTAAACAAATGTTGACATAAATTTACAAAGCATAACAAAAAAAACCCCAATCTGGGTTTAAGTCAATAAAATATCCAGTGATGTCAAAGAGAAGAAGTGGGCATCTATTGCGAGTTTCAAAGTCCTAAAGAGCAAGGCTGACCTGTAGGAATGGATCACTGACTCCTGCCACATCGTGGTCCGGAGAATACCCTGAAATCACCAGGCCTTTCATGATCTGAACTAGATCTGGGACTGCCTGGAGAGCACACAACACACCCACCGTTACGACGCGCACATTACCGCAGGACCATCGGATCGGGACGCCGCTTACCTTCCTGAAGCGCTCCAGCGTTTCTGGGCTGCGCTCACACAGTTCAGTAATGAGCACAACGGCTCCATGTAACACACCTGTACGTAAACGGTAAATACAAGAAGATCATGGAAGCAACATTTTGGACACAGGGACGTAAGATGTGGGATTAAAATCTACTAACCGTGGTTCTTCTCAGAGAGGAGGGAGCGAGCTGACGGGACAAAGAGCTCTCCTAGTTCATGGACTTTCCTCACAATGTGAACGGCACATAAAGCAGCCTGCAGGATACTGGTCAGTAAATCACACCATCTCATACCAAGAGTGGTTAAATTTAAACAGAGGAGCTACAAATACCTTAATTCAAAGGCAGCTATTAGCCATCATCTCCATTAATATGTAGCTAAATTAATCTGCAACGTTTCCAATCTATCGTTTTGCTAAAATCTAGCAATATTAGGTCTATCCACTCAATAATAAATAGGGTAAAGCAGAAGTTTGTTTTCTTATTACTCAAGCGACTGAAAGAAGAAGCATTAACAACAGGAGAAAAGAGTGTGTCAGATTTTGCACACCAATTTTCCCTAAAAAGGTGTATTGCAAAAATGTAACCCACATTACACAAAGATCTGACAAACAGCAGATCATGTGGTAATATGGATATTCTAAATCTGAGAGGTTTTAGTCACATTATAAATCTGGTGTTACTAGAAAACAATGGTAATTAATGGTTTAATGGTGACTAAACTTTAAAAATGATGTATCTTTATGTTATTAAGGCTAAAGTTTAATCAGTAATACTTTTATAACAAATTTATGTCAGATCATGATTTCTTGGTTAATGTCAAGTTGTCATAACAAAGACATTTTGAATAATGTCAACTTTGTATTAAAAGTGTCATGATTTACTGAATGAGACTTTATGACAACAGTCATAAAGTGTCATGACTGTTGTCATGACACTTTATGTCATGACATAACAGGTGTTATGTCATGTTTATGACCATGTCATGACAGTCTTATTCACAACCCGTCAAATAAAGTGTTACCAAAAACTTAAATTCAAATGGACGTATAAAAATAGCGACGTTCCGATCTGTCAACTTGAATTTCTAATCAAGTTTTTTTTTTATTTATTATCGCTACCTACTAAAAATTTCAATCTGGACAACCCTTAAATGAACAACAACGTGTTTGTTTAAAGTTTAAACAAACACGTTGTTGTTCATTTAAACTTTAAACCGATAAAACATTTCTTATTTTGTACCAAGTGAATAAAACTCATTGTGGCTCCAGTCTGTGCAGAGTTTAACTTTATCTGTACCAATTCCACTTTGATTTGTGAAACTTGGAAGCGGATACTGACTGCTCATAATAACATAAAACTCCCACATACCAAAAAATGATAATAAAATAAACCACCGACACTCTTTGGTGTTTACAGTAATACCAAAAAGAGCTTTACTAATGGATAAATGTTCAGGAACTGCACGAATTAAAAAAAAAAAAAGTAACCTTTTTCTTTATGTAAGAGTTGGAGGAGCGTAGCAGTCTGTCGATCTCTGGGGCCAGATCCCTGCACATCTCAGCTGAACCCATACAGGCCAGCGTGCACAGAGCCAGAGACTGCACGTACTGGTTGCTATGAGACAAGTCGCTGAACGAGACAAACACAGAAACATACATTGATCGCAAAGCAGATTTGTGGTTACTATCAAAAAAATAAATAAAAATAAAAATTTGGATATATAATTTATCTGAATGACATGAAACACTTTTATGATTAGCCTTTTATTCCACAGAGGTTTGTCTCTTTGACTGAAATTATCTTTTGGCCACATGCTTCAGATTATATAAAACAACTTTTAATATCCCCCAAAATCTGAGGAAAATACATAGAAGTCCATCTAAATTACAAGCCTAATTACTAACCTATCTAAAGAGCCCAGATAACTCTTGAAGTGGTACAACCTGACAACAGGAAGTAGGAAAAAATATCTCAAAAAGTAACATCTAAAGAAATTCAAGACTAGATGAGAAGCAAAGTTATTGAGACCCATCAGTCTGGAAAAAGTTGCAACACGGTCTTTACTATGACTCCAGAGAGAGCCAACTACCACAAAAATTTTTTATAAATAAAACAAAAAAAGCAGAACACTGGTTAATGTTCCCAGGTTCATGATGCAACAATAAGAAACAATAAGAAAAAACAACCAGAAAAACCCTGCAAAGGTTTGTCTCACATTTAGCAAGAACCCCCCCCAAAATATCTTCTTAATCGTTTTGGGAAAATATTCTGTAACGGTTACATCTGTATACCTCCTTACATATAATAGTCTTAATATAGAATTTAAGAGAAAAACGTCAAACATGGTGGAGGTAGCGTAGTGAGCTAGGCTGACTTTTTTTTAGCGTCAGGGTGGAATCAACACTTTCACTCTTGAAAATGCGTGACCGTCAGTTCATCACAAATCCCACAAGTTAATTCTGCAAAATAAAAATAAAAATGGAGGTTTGGGAGTGGCCTAGTCCAAGTCATGGCCTGATGCTAGCTCAGATACTATTGCTTGATGCTAAACGGGCCATTCTTAAACGAAAACCATTTTATCTTGGGAATAAATTTAGTTAAATGCTGATTGCCAGCTTTCACAAACACCTAATGGGAGTTCTTGTTGCCATGGGCGACACAATCAATTATTAGATTTTCATATTAAAATTAGTTTGATCATCTGAAACATTGAAGTGTAGCAAAAACAGAAAAATGTAAGAAGCTTACTACCTTTTCACAGCACTATATGTGATTATGATTTTATTCTTACCAATCCCTGACATTTAGCCGTACAAAGAGGAAATACACCAACGCAAAAAGTGTTTTTCTCCCTGCATTAATATAAACACAAATCGTATTACATACAATGCAGTTATTAAGAGTTCTCCTTACTTCTTTATAGAGTTTGTGATGAGCAGGCTCGCATCCTGCTTCTCGTCCAGGAGCATCATCGCTCCCAGGTACCCCACGCGCTTCTCGCTGTAGCGCGGGCTGGCGATCATCCGAACGCACTCCATCTACAAAGAAAAAGCAACGAGTCTGCGAAATGTGGAGTTACTTGAAATACTGACCCCTTTGCTGAAGCCCAAAGGCAAAAATCTTTGCTCTTTCATCACTCTGAGCAGAGGAGACTTGGTAGTCTGAGTGGGGAAACGACAGAGTCAGTGGCCTACTTACAGGAGATTTGTTGATCTTTGACAAGTTTTGCTTGAGGGAATTAAACACAATTCACATTGTTCAGATAACAGAAAGGATTAGAAAAAAGAACTAATTTCAACCAGATAATACAGCGTCTTGGGAAAGTCTTCACACTTTGTCATGTTAGAAAATGTATTTTATGTGACAGAACAACACAAAGTCATACAAATGTGAAATGGACACAAAAATAAGCAGGTTTTCAGTAATAAACCAATATCCCAATCGCGCTCTACAAACATAGCTTTTACGAAAGAGCGGCAAGAAGAAAGCAGCTGTTGAAAGAAAACCATAAGATCTCCGGTTTACACCAACTCTCGAAACTTTAAGATGCAGCCGTGCTTCAACACGTCTGAGCCATGTCTCTGGTCTTCCTCGTCAGCTCTGCAGAACCCTGGAATCGATCGATTCAGGCGTGTTGCAGAAGGAATGCATCTAAAAACCTGCAGGATGGTAGCTCAGGGTTTCTGCAGGTTACACCAACTCAAATTGAAGACTTTTTAAGACCATTACGAATTAAACTTAAGACCTCTGTCTTCACAGAAATGCACGAACTGCGTCCATCCAATTGCCGATAAATTTGCACTTACCCAAGATAGCTAGCTAGTGAACTAGCGACGGGTATGTTAGCAGTGAGTTAGCGGTAGCCCCAACTGTCCAGTCTCACGCAATGTAGATGTCTCAGAGCGATTCAAATTTTGCCTGACAGAAAAGTCTCAGGAGAAAAACAAATATGTATACGTACTGTATGTATATATATATATACTGTATATATATGAATCTATATGATTAAATAGTTTTGTCAACACAAATTTTAAGACCTGTGATCAACGTATCTAAGACCAACTTACTTTTTTATGATTAGAAGATATTGTAAGGCCTTAATTTAAGACTTTTTAACGATGCATAGACACCCAGGAGCCCAGAGTTGGACACCTGTACATTTCACTGAGAATTTGTGGTAAGAATGAACTTATGATGTCTACAATCTATCTTGAACCGATCTCATTGAGCGTGAGCTATTTTTCTAAATGAGTTTGAGGACAAAAACTTAAGTCTCTAGATGTGCAAAACTGGTAGAGACATTTACCAAAATAACTTCAAAGTCTTGACTCAAAGTGACTAAATACGATGAGAACCTTTCGTTCCACTTCAGATTTGTAAACTAAATCCCAAGAAAACACATTGAAGTTTATGCTTGTAATATGGCAACACGTGGAAGGGGCCTGGATATTCTGCTTTATCATACATTTCTGCACACTTGCTGATCACACAAACAACACCTCTCGGTGCCTCACTTCTCTTTGGACTTGGACTTTGCGAAAGTCGGCACAAAGTGAAAGCAGACACTTGATGGTTTCCCACACTCCAGCCCACGCAAACCCCATGACAGGAATTAACTAAATCTCCCCTCACCTGACCAAAGTGAGCAGGGTAGCCCAGCATGTGCACGTAGAGCAGCTTGGCCAGGTTGTGCGACCGCCCGCCGTTGTCGGTTTGTCTGAACTGGGCCCGGATGGCGGCACACTCCCTCTGGATGACCCCCCGCTCCTCACACTGGGTCCTGGCTGACCTGATGGCTCGGATCATCTCCTGCAGCGGGACTGATGGAGACATGGCTGCGGGTGTGCAAGGGTGACGTTGGGCCAAGGGAGAGAGGAAGAGAGAGACATTAAATGGGTTATTGTTTTGTGTTCAGTCGTTCAGATCCCAGGACAAACTCTATTTTCAGAGCTCTCTCAGGTCAGTTTGTGTTTCACTTCCTGTTTCCACACGTCCAGCTGTGTGTGGGCGAATGACAGAGTTACTACAATGTACTAAATTCAATATGCATGGTAAAAACAAACAGAAATAATAATAATAAAAAAAACTCAAAGTGAAGAAAAAAAAAACATGGTGTGCTCACAAAAACACTTCAGCCCCCATTTAAGCTCAGAAATGTGTTATATCCGGTGACACCCTGAGTCATTCTAATAACAACTGCCATTTTTTCCCCCAGTTATGTCACTTTGACGTCAAAAACTAGAACATGACCAATTTGGTCAAAATGTTACATATCCACACAACGCCCCAGTCGATGCTGCAGGTCAGTGAGCAGAGCCAGAGACCGGCTGGACCGAGCTAACCTGCTGCGGGATGCTGTCAGGGCTTTGAGGAGACAAACGAGAGCAAGCGAACCCACTGCGACGTTATACGTCTGCGTGGCAAAACGACGACCTACCTCGATAGCAATGTTTGTATTTTGAACAAAAGTAAAGCGTCGTTTAACCGACCCCCTCCAACACTCGGCCGCACTCAGTTGGCTGGAAACCCAAATACCGTCTATCCATGCAGGTGACGTCAAAACAAAGACTGTAATCACCGGACTTCCTGTTCCATCCTTCAAATTAAAATAAAAATTAAAAAATTGTTGGAATTTTTTAATAAACTAGGCTTTTCGGTACACTTTTCTATAAAATCAGTGTAACGTTTTATATATATATAATCTTTGTCGAGTTTTTGTTAGTTTTTTTTCTACAGTTTTTTTTAAAGCTTTATTGAACAACCTCAAGCCTGTGTGGACGTCACAAAATACTTTTTATTTTACTCATTCCCTTCTTTTTCACCTAATTTCTCCTACAATGGAGGATTTTGTACTTTGTAGGGTTGTAGCAATGCAATTTTACCGAACTTGTATTTTATTTTATTTTTCCAGAAAAACAAGGCAACAATCAAACTGGTGGAATAGGTGTGTGAAAAGGCTTGGGGCAGACTGGAATGGTCAGATATTATTATCAATTTATAATGAGCCTAACCCTACCAATTAGCTCCACAAAACACGCACATGCAATACAGCTGGTATCATCTCTATCAATATAAAATGCACGCAGAGTCTCCTTTGTACCTGTTGCTATTGTTATGCTTAATGACATAAAACTATAAGGTTTTCTCAAACCTTTTTTTATGCTAACTGATCAAACTAGAACAATCCCACTTCAGTTTTTTCTCATTGTTTTATATTATGTATATTTTTAATATGTTCTCCTATAGCAACATGCTGAAAATATAGGAAAATAAATTTACCACAGGCCACTGACCATCATTCCAGACAACATAAGATAGAAGAAGTAGGAAAAAAAACAAACAATCTCTTCAGCTGCCAGAAAGAGAAAAAATGTTCAGGTTGGTTTAAGGAGGATGAGTTCAGACTATTGGTATATTAAATGAAACATGTGTTCATTCAAGTGGTAGGTATTCACAGAAACCAAGCACATTCAAACAGGAATATAAACAGATATGAACAAGTAAAAGTTTTGCAATTAAAAAACAAAAACAAAACAACTATCGTCATTACTGTTTGAGTCGCCACTAACCTTTTTTGACAGTATCCATCAAGACCTCCAGGTCGTCTTGAGTGTCATAAGTGAAGTTGAACCACCTGCAACTAAAATGCATCTGAAATTATTCAGAATCGAAATCAAGATCAGTCAAAAGTTGTCCAAGTGCTCACTAATGCTAGCAGTTTCATTTGATTCTTGTGCCTTTTATGATGTAATAAAACACAGGATCAGCAGAATGAGCAGCTTTTATGTAGATTGTACTTTGTAAAAACTTTGGATTTGGTAAATTCATACTGTATTAGCCAGAGGTTATTTTTTCTTGCCTCTGCACATTTGTTATTGTGGAAAAAATATACATAACTCAGTGGTCTCTTTAAATATTACATTTGAAAAAACTGTAACCTTGATTTTTAGAATTTACTCTGTAAACCAATAAACCATATTTATATAATAACACAGATTAGGATAAATTAACCTCAATGCTTGCACATTTCTGAATTGCTTAATGATGTAATGCAGATTTATACATACAGCTAGTCTCAAATAGTTCTTACAGTAAAACAGTGAAAAGTAAAATATGAATTACAACAAAAATATCAACTTCGGAAGACGTCACTATAATTATAAACTTCAAGTTACTGACGTTTAGATGTAAAGAGCCTTTTGCAACAAGAAAAAGAAAAAAAAAAGATCAGTGTTTGAGCCGTGCAGAAATGCATGAAGTGCATGAAGTTTATTCTTCACACAAAAATTATATTAAATATGTGCAACTCCACAAAGTACAGGCCTCTGTTGTGAAGGTTTTGTTCCTAACAAGAAGGCAACAACAATATTAGAACATTATATATTTTGTAAAATGCTCAATATTGCATGCAAAAACAAATAAAACTTTATAAAATGTATCACGCATATAACTTCTGTCAGTGTCTTACAAACCCTGCCCCCCCTTCAGATTACGTATATGTGGCTTTAAGAGTTGTGGTGTTGCCACATGATGTTGCCCTCATGTGTGCATCAAACTGCTAAGATATTAAACGGTGTTTTGACAAGAACCACCACATTCAGGCTTTTATTTTGAAAGTAAAACCCATAACTCTCTTTCATTCTTAACAGCCGTCTTGACCCACCTCAGCTTATCATACCTGTGCATGACTTCCGTAATTTGATCACTTATTGTGGCCGAGCTCCACCCTCTGGTGCTCAGGCTGTTCAAGCGGTGGATAAAACATTGATGAGGGCAAGGAGGCAGCCTAATTCCGGTTTCACTGCAGGACAACACACAGGCACTTCACGAAGGAACCAGGGCAGCCTGGGGATGCTTACAACTGAAACCATTTATACATTTTTACAGTTACTGCTGAACGCTTGAAAAGCACGTTTAAGGATTTTTACAACTTCTGCTCTCCATTGTCAAGCCTGCATTGTGATGTCTGAAATCAAAAGGAATACAAAAGAAACAAAGGAAATGCAAATCAATGAAAAGAAAGAGGAAAGAAGTTGAGGGGGAAAAGTACCTGAATGCATCTTGGACACATAACAAACCGGCACCCTCTGGTTGAATATAAGAGTGCTCTGTAGTGAGATTAATATTCCTATTATTCAACATAGTGAGATTACCAATATATGCTAATTTGAAACACTAAAATTCATTCATGATAGCATTAAGATAGGTGCCACAATTTCTGCACGGCTTCTAACAAGCTTGTTGCCTTGATGCCCCAGGTTGACTGCAATACCAGGTGGGACAAAATAAGTACGAAGGTTCACGGCAGTTCTGGACTCTTATAAAATATGATAAAAACCATAAACACCATACATGTCAACACAGTTCTGCAACTTAATGTTTTGTAGAAACATCGTCAAGTTGTGTCACTAAAAAAAGGTTCACTGTGTCGGAAAAAGTAATTTTCTTCGCAAGCAGCACTTGTTTCTCATGGAAAACATCATATCATGTTTTATCCCAAATGGTTTTGAAAATAAAGTTACATCTGCATTTTTTTTTTTGACTGTGTAATACATTAAATTTTTTTCTTATTTATTTATTTATTTTTACACCTGAAACTGCCTAAAGAGGGAGCAAAATAGCTTTTTGGAAAACACAGGATAGCCACATGACACACTAAAGAGAAGTCGATTTTTATGTGGTGTGTGACATGAATCGTGGCCAAAGCCGATGAGGTGTAGCGAGAAAAAAAAAACCAGCCCTAGAGGCAGCACCAAAGGCCGTTAAGTCCTGAGAGAGGAGCCAGATGGTGCTTGTGTGTTGTGTCCACTTATCAGCCGAGAGAACGGTTGTAAAAACACGCAGTTTGTGTAATTATGAGACCACAAACACAAACAGCTGACCCAAACCCCTGTAACAAGGCTCACACGGGTGTTAAATGCAGAAGGATAAATATTATTCTCAGTCCATTTTCAAATCTGCTGAGAACATGAGTATATTTACGAGTTTCCGTGCCAATAACTAATGATGTGACACCCGGGGGACTGGACTCATTTACACCAACCGACTCAGAGCTGAGCCTTGAAACAGACCCCAAATTGCACATTAAAGCCCAGAAATGAAGGAGGCAGCCAAGCAGCAGTGGATAAAATGAAAGGACACTCGCTGAGTTCAGTTTCTTTTTCTTTATTTTTCAAGCAGCTGAATCGGCATTTTTACCTTCATAACGTCGATAAGCTTAAATAAAGGACATTTGATGTGCAACATGCAAGGTTCGGTGCACATTTAGCAATGGAGAATATAGCCACTCATCTTTCAGCACAGTGCTTCGTTTCACATTTTTAACCCCAACTATGGGATCATAAAGACAGAGGAAATATTAAATGAGAAGTCCTCGCTTTCAGTTAATCGGTTCATCAAGTTCAGGCATAATTAAGGGCCCCGATTGGGTTAGGTATAGCAGGAGCCGATTATATGGCAGATGAGGGATTAGTGTACTTAGAGTAAATACTTTTTCACACTTTGTGTGTGGTTTGGGCACGAGTGGAAATCTGCAACTCTTCTGTGGCGAGTGTAAATTTCAGAAAGTCTGTGGGCATCTGCCTAATTCATAAACTGGCACCTTCTGTTCATATTGTTTGTTGTTTTGTTTGCATGATGTCTGGAAGTCGTGCACTGTAGGTTGGGAACGTGTTCAATGCAAAAAAGGGCAAAAATTGGAGAAATACATCCAGCAGACCTTCTTTTCAAATCAAACTTGTCATTGCGTACGATGCTGAATAACTATCACATCCGAAGACTGACCAGTTCTTGGTTGGTTGAGTCTGTTTGTTTCTTGGAATTAAGTTCTTAAGTCATTGTCTGTTTCTGAGGTTTGCATCTGAGGCTAAGAAGATGAACTGTTCCAAGACAAGACTCCTAATGGGCACCACCCAAAGAAGAGTGGATTTTTGGATGACTTAAGAGCCGCGTCATTCAGACTGAGTCTAGGACTAGTCGGTCGGAAGAACGGAGGGCTTTCCTGTGTAAAACACAGAACACACAGGCATAACGTTATCTGGAAACTTTTGCTTTTAAATTAATTATTGTCGGCAAGGAGTTGCTTTTAACACCAAGGGCATTTTAGGACTCATAATAGGACCAAACAAGTAGTTCATTTATGTATGGATTTCTCAAATAATTTTGTAATTCAGTACATTTATGTTTAAGAAAACATGAATGAACTATATGTTTTGTATCTATTCGGTATCGACTGATACTTTTATCAGAAGTAATAAAAAAAAGCGTGTTGGTGCGTCCCTACTCGCAGATGGCTTTGCATACTCATGATGTTCAGAGAAAGACAGATTGTTGTGGCTAAAGTAAAGGTTTATAGAGAATAAATTATATCACTGAGGAAGCTCAGTTTTTATTGAATTTTGAGATAACGAACAATCAAAAGGTGGCCTGGAAGAAGAGCTTAGGGGCGTGAAGGTGGAAAGGAATGGAAGAATAAGAGAGATGACGTTGAAGGAGACAAAGGTGGAGGAGAAGGAGGCAGATGGAGGGCAGATGATGAAGATGATGACGGAGACCGAGGACACGCTCCTGTCCAGACCCAACGGTTTCATTGGCCATGGTGCTGCTGTGACCCCTCGTGAAACACTTCCAGAAGGTGCTCCTCTCCTTTTCCGTCTCCACCTCTTTATCCTGTTTTTTCAGATGCTTTTCCATCTTTTTCCTCTCTTTCTCCATCTTCTTATCCATCTTCGTCGCAATCCGCAAAGCCCTCCGTTCTTCCTCCAGCACCTCCTCTAAAACCTTCCTCTCAAACTGTAGCTTTTCCGTCACTGATTCGAGTCTGGACGTCTTGCTGACAAACTTCTGTTTTTCCTCCTCCGCTTCCTACGGATCGACGTCAAGTGCTTCTTTTCCTGCAGCAGATCTTTGTTTATGGTCTGAAGCTTTTCTTTTTCCTTCCGCAGATCTCTCCGTTCTTGTCTCAGCTGTGATTTTAACTCGTTCAACTCTTTCATCTCAAGCTGTAACTCCTGGTTACTGTCCTTCATTTTCCTCTTCTCTTTCACCAAATCTTTTTTCTCTGACTTCAGGCTTTTGACTTCCTTCTCCAGGCATTGCCTGAGTGCTTGCATCCACCTTTTTCTTTGACCCTTTGAGTTTCTTCTTTTCATTCTTAATCCGTCTCTTTCTCTTCCAGCTCCATGCTTACTTTCTCTAAATATATTATTGTATCTTTCAGTTGTTTATCCATGTTCTTTAAATCCTTCTTTGCAGCCAGCAGGGTCTTTTCCCCCCTTCTCCAAAGCCTGCCTGTCCTGCTCTAGGTTGCCTCCTGTATTTTTCTTTTTGAACCATATTTCGTCTGTTGAAACCACATTTTTCTTTTCATCAAAAGCTGACGATGTTCCAGTTACAAGCCATACAGAAACAACTGCAAACTGAGAACAGTACAGTGTATTTTTTATTGAAAATGTTCAAACACAGGGACGCCAAGCAGGTGAGCAGAAAACAGTAACTCCCCCCACACACTGAAGAGTGTATGGACATTATTCTGACATTTTATGGATCATGTGGAATGTGTCTGATAAGGCATCGGTCCAGTTGGATTGAATGTACATGTCCACAGGAACTGTTCGCAACTGCACGGATGATAATCTGAACAGATAAGAATAGTGAGAGTTGCTGACGGTGAAATGAGCTTACAGGGACAACGGGTTGTGTTTACAGGTGACGGCCGATCTGCGGGAATCGGTCCATTTATTCAGTTATTTCTCTACAGACTCAACATGGGAAATCACAAGTCCAAGTTTTAACCGTGGATTTATAAAAAGAGGTTCTAAGAACCATAAAGTCTTACTAAAAATAATTTCAAAAAAAACAAACAAGTGGATGTCTGACAGGTGTGCTGATTCGTCCTGTTCACAGGCCGATGGTGTAGGAGCGGCCGGCTGGATTGTGGATGGCAGAGCAGGAGGGCTCCGTCACTGCCCACTCGTACCAAACCTTCTTCCCATTGTTGCAGCGCCAGAATCGCACAACGATGTCATCGTCTCGGGATATAATGATGGGTTGCTGTTAGAAAAGGAAAGGATGTTTACTCCCTAAATCTAATTATTAAATTTCGACCCGTGTGGAGCTCTGACTTACTTTGAGTGGGAACAGAATGGGAAACCAGGAGAACATTCCAGGCGAATGCGTGTCTGGTTTTATACCTGCAACAAACGAGTTCATGAATTAAACCGCATCAACTGCCAACCATTACTTCTTCTTCTTCACTCTAACTTACTAAGTGTGACATCTTTGTAGAGAATGGTTTCAAAGTAGCCTGCGAAGCCATGGAGCACAGAGTTGCAATCCACAGAGAAGCGAAGACACTGGTACCGGTTATTGTTCATGTCTGACAGGAAAAAAAAAAGATAAACTTATTAATTTTAATAATGTCTTGTGATAATATTCTACAGCCTACAGCAGGGACAAGGTAAGCTAAAATACAACAAGATTGTATGTTTTGAAATGTTATACAATGACATTGATGAGTGTCGACCTTTTGTGGGGTGTGTAAATGTGAAGCAGGGTTTAGGTTCCGCTAGCTGGTGGAAGTTATGGAGTCGCACAACGTATGGCGTCTCAAAATGACACTCTGGGTCCTTGTCGCGTTCCCGGCACCCTCGGACTTCGTTGTACAGCTTGGAGGAAGACAGGGGAGCCAGGTAGGACGTGTAGGAACAGGGGATGCTGACTCCATCGTCTGCGTTGAAGAGGAAAGAAAAATGATACACGACGCAAGCAAACGTTGATGGGAATGAAGCGGAACAAATGCTTCTTCAGGGTTTCACCCACTCAAATGTATTACTTTTTAAGACAGCTAAGAGTGAAATGTAACACCTGGTAAGACTGAAGCTTGACCGACGTGTTCTAAGACCAGTAAACCTCCAACATCAGAGTTTGTGTCGCACCAAATGCTGATCAGATTAGTGGCAGTAGCAGCATTGACTTTTTTCTGGGGATCTTTTGCCACTGTCACGTCAAAACTGTGACATTTCTGGAGTCTGTTTGTGGCTCTTGGCAGCAGCTTTTGCTCATCACACTAGACACGGCTCTCTAGTCTTAATCCCCGTAATTCTAAGTTTTTTTGACAGAATAAATGTAGCATTATGCAAGTTAGCGTCACTGGTTCACGAACCAATGATGAGTTGGATGTCATCCGGTGAACTGGTGATAAATTTGAACTTATTTAGGATAAGCATGAAAAAGCCAGCTAGGTATAAAGGGTCTATTAGCAGCTAGTTAGCGGTAGAATGTCATTTAGATGTCTACAGGCGACTCAAATTGTTGCCTGATAGAAAGGTCCAGCAGTAAAAATTATCTACAATATATGACACTAAACAGCCCTGCCACGACAAAATTTAAAACCTGTGATTAACGTATTTAAAACCAACTTGTTTTTTTATTTATTTATGAATTTAAGACTTTTTAAGGCTGCACAGACATCCTGTTCTTGTATATCCTGGAGAGACGTAGAGGTTTGTAGGAAGCTCCGGTATTAGTACCTTTGAGAAAGTGCTGCGCTCCATCCAAGCACTCGGGGGAGAGCTCATTGTCGCCAAACGAGCCCAGCAGCTCGCTGACGATGATATCGGCTTTCTCTGGTGCTTCCCACTCCCGCATGTCACATGACACCACAGTCACCTGGTCGCCCCACTCCTCGAAGCGCCAGTTCTCCAATCTGAACAAAAGAAGTTCTTTAAATTAAACAGTTAAGTCCTTTAAACGTTCCAGAAATGAAGCAGCTCTACTCACGTGATTACAGCATTGGGGTTTTTCTCAACAGCATATACTCTCAGCTTTCGGTCTGCCTGTCTGGCAGCGCGCAGGGATGCATTGACCAGAGGACCCCTTCCTGCACCCAACACCATCAACACCCTAAAACAACAAAACAAATGGATCAGACACTTCTGGTGCTTCATACACCTTAAAGTGTTTGTGGTACTATTGTGATAATGCTAAAAATTATGAGGAAAAAAAATTACTATTTACTTTTTAGGTAACCGTATGGCTGTCAATGTCATGGCACAACATTCATAACAGTACAAATACTGCTCTTGAAAAACATGCGCATTTGAAATAAGTGTCTTCAGGACGCCACTTACAGAAGTGTGATATAACTGCACATAGTAACTGCATTTAATCGAAATTTTCAAATTTACTGATATTTATTGATTCTGTCTTGGGACAAAGAAAGGAAAATAATAGTATGACTAACCTTTCTGATAATGCTGACAAATATTTTTTTAAACACTTTTCTCCAGAACCAGTGATGTTTACAATCAGCCTGACGTCGTTTTAGGTGAGTAATTCAGCTAAGTGTACCTTATTGCTATTGAAAGATGCAGATTCTGACTGATATTTGTTGTATGAATGTGTATACGGTTATTTTTCTCTTGTTCTATCACATAAAATCCATTGAACTCCAGTGAATTTCTAACATAATGCCTCCCTGTGTTTCTTTTTTTAACCAAGAGTATTACAGGATGAAGGTAATGAAGGGTAGAGGGGAGCATTGACTGAGCTACAAATCATTACCCAGCTCAATTAAGAGTCCTAATTGTAATTTCATACAAATATAAGAACATCTTACTTACTGAACATTAGTGTCTTTCTGCTCTTCTGGTACTCTGTCCAAAAGACATTTATATACAGCCTGAAAGAAACCAAGACTATTAGACAAATGTGCATTCTGCACAAAAAACATTTTAGATACAAGCATTATTTAGAGTCAATTTAATGTCAATAAATGTTTTCCCTTTCTCACCAGGCACATTTAAAAAAAAGTCTCATGAGAAACTCACTTATTTAAAAATGGGTTTAAGGCCTTAACTTTAGATACATGAATGTAAGACTTTGTAAGGATGTGCGGCCAACCTGAGACTGATTGCATGGCGCAGCAGTCAAATATTATTCTTGAAAAAATATTTCCATTTACAATATACCTATTATTCATATCACTAAATGCACTCTGTGACAGCCTTTAATTATGTTTTCAAATTTACCGACATTTATTGACGCTTTCGTGGAACAAAGAGTGGAGAAATGAAAGAAATAATAATATTTCCTATCGCCATCGACAACTGCAATTTATTGAGAAAATAAATCAAAATTCTTGTCATGACAAGAAATTTTTCACAATAAATGCCCACACCCTCCTTAAAAATACAAAACAACATATGTCCGTTGGCTCACCTGTTGGTACTGAGAATATTTAATGGGATCCTTCTCAAATACTTCATATGTCTGAGACTCCAGGTTGTCCATGAGGGGCTAAATGAAGGACAAAAAACAAGAAATCAATTTAGCTACAAATCAAAAAGCTGATTAAAGAAAAAAAAATTGTGAGCACAGAGTGGAGGTGTTGACCTGTAGAGGTGACTGCAGGTAGTCTTCGTAGCCTTTGGCAAACAGCTCATAGGCGTTGGGCGCAGGCCTGTTCTGGTTGAGGTATTCCAGGTATTGCAGGTAGGACCTGAAGTCCTTCTCAGTGTGCCGACTGGCGCCTGTGAAGATAAATTGAGCCTCCAACTGGAAAGACAAGTGTGTTTTTGTTAAAAAGGAAACTTTGAAATTTGGATAATCAGCCAAACCACCAGGAGCTTTGATGTCGGACCTTAAAAAGCCGGAAGATTATCCTCTGATGGGCCTTAGACAAAACAGGGAAGCCTTTCTTATTGGTTAGGAAGATGCTAGTGGGAAGCACAGCTGCTTTGATTGGCTCTCCCAGCCACTTATCGATCACAGCGTCTGACGGCATGTCTGCTCCCACTTCAATCGCTGCAAGAATAGAAAACGAGTACATTCTCAGTAGGGGGGGGGGGGGGGGGGGGGGGGGGGGGGGAAGACTTGTAACGGTTTAATTTGCTGCCTGGCAGTGAGTTCTCTCACCAAGACAGATCCTCTTGTTGTAATCACAGAGGGTTCTGAATGAGTGCCACCTGAAAAGACAAAGATTGATAAAGAAACTGAGCCGCAGTTTTCATTTGATGCAGCTCTCCTGCTGATGAGGAAGCAGTATAAAACTAACCAGCTCCAGGTTTTTTCATCTGCACTCGTCTCGTCTAAGCAAACGGTCGGTTCGTTCTCGATCAGGTCATCCCGCATGTCTTCTGGGGCCATCAACGGGACGCGGATCCAGAACTAACGAACAGAAAGAGAAGCTGGGGTTAAACAAGAACTGCAGCACGGATGAGTCAAATCCAATTACAGGCGTCCGCCGGATGCCCCGATGCTGTGTCTTACGTTTGAGGTGTGGTGTCCAGTGTGGATGTGGTTTAGCAGCATTCGGGCCAGATTGGCATTATTGGGGCCCTTCAAAGGGATCATGAAGACAGGCAGACCCAGGTAGGCTGAGAAGTTCAGTTCCTGTGTGAGAGCCTGGAGAGAAACGCAGAAAAACAAAAAGATGAGAGGAGAAAGTGACGGCAGATGCAAACAGAGAGGAGCTCTGATGAGACAAAGGAAGTGAAAAATGTTCAGACTGAGGAACGTACAGCTTCCGAGTTCCTCCGTTCCGTCTCTAATTCTGAATCCGCGTCGACCCATTGGGAGAGCTTCCCAACAATCAGAGTATTCCAGTCTACAAAAAGACAGAGAATAGCCAACTTATTGTTTTTAAAAAAACAAAACATGTCCTCCATTTGCATTTACCATCAATCAGCTCAATATCGACATTTGTAAACCAGTTTACTGATGGAAGGTTCTGAGCCAGATCACCCCAGTTTTATCTGCATTAACTTTTGTGTTAAACGTTAAATTATCAGAGGCTCCCTCATTCTAGATAGCCTGATTTATTTATTTGGTCATTTTCAACCTTTACATACACAAGTAAAAATAAAAAACCCAATGCTTAGGCCTGTCGCAATAAACAACAAATCAATTAATCGCATCATCATTTTCCTCTCTTTTTCTGCCAAAGACTGGATGACAAAAGTCTTCAGTCTGGTAAATTGGTCTCAACTAGCCTTTATTTTGAAGGACAATTTTCTTTATGGAGACTTCATAATTCATTTCATTTTTGGATTCTCTTGTTTTGTTTTGGATATTTATAATGTCTTCCAGTTTCAGTGTTCAATGTCAGTTAGAATTTAACGTTCTGGATCTTCGGGAATGGGTTCTTGCATTATTGTGCAATTATTGTTACATTACTTGAAAATGGTGTCAAAAGAACAATGTTATCATTTGTCGCAATAACGTCTGGGGCAACTTCTGACAAATTATGCTGAAAAATACAAAAACACAAAACAAAATAAAACGGCAAGACAAAACTAGGAATTTAAATATTGAAATTCCTGTGGGTGGCAAGAATACGACATGTAGACTGAAAATCTGCAGATGGAAGCATAACTTTATAGATTTGGTTTCTGATACAATGTCACACGAACGGGTCAAGCTTTGACGGGTCACTAACGTGTCATGGAGAATGTACATGTACAATGCATGTCAGTGCATGTTAGTAGTGTATTAACAGACACTACTAACACTGATACCACTTTGATAGAAAACTGGGATGTATTTGGCTGGGATGTTATTTGTCCAAACACAGAAATATCACACAGAGGTATCCGACTCTCTGATTCATGATCACAGTATTTGTGTTCCTAGACCTACAAGATTAATGAAAATGAATTCTTCTACAAAGTTACCTTGTTTATTTGGATGTAGGTCTGTCTTATTTTAATTCAACAGTTTAAAATGAAACTGAAAGCCATGCAAGTTCAATCTGATTACACAGCTGTTTACGATAGTCAAGTCAAAATTATGAGCAAATTTAAGAAGACGTATCGACTAAAGTGGAATACATACATGTTGAAAAACAACAGACGTAAATCAATTTTTTAAAAAAGCACATGAGTGGCTTTTTAATTAGTTTTAGAAATATCAATTATCGGCTAGGTTTTAGGGCAAACAGGGGATTTTTGTCCAAAACTTAAACAGAAAATAGTTGCTAGAATTCCAGTTTAACTCAGCTTAAGCATAACTAGGTCATAAAATTAGATACTTTGATGCATTTAGTTTTGCTGGACGTCTGCATAGTAAACATTTTCATGTCCATGACTAATGTTAAGATGTTTTACATGATCGAATATTAATAGCATGAAAAGTATTAGTCAACATGAAATGCATACTTTAAAGTTCTTTCAAAAAAAGAGAAAAACCTTGAAACTCAACTTCATTTCCTAATTGGCATTAGATTTGCATTTTTCTGGACACGGTTAAACATTACTCAATTGATACTTTATATAAGCCATCTGAGGAATTTCAAAGTGTAAGAAAATTGCCAATTATTTTTCTAACTGTAAATAAAAAACAGTACATCTCCTAGCTTTGCTGTGGCATAAAAACTAACCTCTTCCACAAAGCAGCAGGTCTGAACGGGTCTGGGCTCCGGATCTGGACTTAGCGGGCTCCAACTCAGACTCTCTCTTGAACCTCGGGTGGAACAGGGGCATGCACAGGAAGTCAAACCTGTGGAGGAAAAATGAACCTTAAATAACACCGACACGCTTAAAATAGACGCCTGGAGAACAGCGACAGGCACTTCCTAGAACACGTTTTAAAAAGGCCAGGAAACATTAAACACAACAGCCCACGCTCCAGTTATAAACACTTCAGAGGATCATCAAGCATCGTTGTGATGAGGGCACGTGCTGAGAACTCGCCGGCTAGCTTAGCCAGCATCCCGCTCTGACAAAAAGCAACAAGCGCAGGACGGATTATTACGGCTAAAAACCGACACGCAGGGTCGAACACTCTCCTCACCCGAGTTTGGCGACCGCAGCTAACGTGTCAGCTATCTCTGGCACGCAATTCAAATCTCTCCCACAGGACACTCTGCTCCCCGTACTGGCGGACGCCATGGCTTCTGTCCGACTGAACAGTGGGGACCGTCTTGCTCCGTCGTTCGGGGAAACTGGCGCCATTTTGGATCCAAAAGGACGTGGAAAGGCACCGCCTGGGGAGGCATTGAGAGCCAAAATGGCTTCACAAGGACGCCGGTTGCATATCCCGTAAATTACCGCGATAATTATCCAGTGTCGGGAATTTTTCCAAATTCAGTGACATACATAAATAAAATAAATGAATTAATGAAACCATACATACATATGGAAACGTTTTTGATAAATGTCAAAGGAAAACCGAAAACTCTAATGTAACTATTGAACAATATCCTAATATATAATTATGATTTTAAAAAGCTCTATATATTTTTAAAAATAGTCTTAATACACGAAAAGTATATCATAATAGCACAAAGTCCCATTCAGAGTCTTCAGTGATTTTTCTGGCCACAGCCGTAACTCCCAATACTGATTCTTAAACTACACTAAAGCAAGTTACTATATCATCTAATTTCCCTTTAGGATTAACAAAGTGTTATAAATTGAATTAATGTACCTGCAGTTGTTTACTGTATGAAGAAAAAAAAAAGATAAACCAAAAATAAATAAAAAATCTAAGCTGTTGATATACTGGTGGTTCTAGCTCTCATCTGCTGAATGAAAGCAAAATAAAAAGTGTAACTGTTTCATAACTAGATAACCTACTCACCACACACACACACATCTACATATTCACACTCTCTTCTCAGAATGAAGGCTTTGCAGAAAGAGGCTTCACTACATATCAAATTCACAGCAAGAAGAGTGAAACATTGCTTACAGATATGTTTGTACATGTATGCAGTGCAAGCTGCAGCATTTGTTAGAGCTATAAAAGGATAAAAAGGCACCCTTAGGAGCAGATAAAAAAGTGGACTTCGAGGGAATGATTCTTCATCAGAACCCTAGCTGTGTTTGGAAAACATATGGCTTTTGTCAGATCATTGCTTGGTTTTCTTGTGGACTACCAATTTTCTATGTTAACTGAAAGGATTTACAGATTGTGTGATCAACCCAGCTATTTACGGCTTTTTTCAACACTAATATGGCTCTGGAAGATATTTGTTGCTTCAAAGACAAGCCTGCACAGCAATTGTTTCCTTTTCCAGCTTTGGAGACAGATTATCACAACCTTGAGTTGGAAAGACTGAAGACATCTCAGACAAACTGGGGGGATCCACAGCACATTTTCATACCACCTTTCCCACAAGCCACTCCATTCATCAGCAGACGCACGTCTCGTTTCAGACCACCAAACCATGCGCTGACCGTGCAAAGGCCTTTCCCTCTGTCTCATGGAACAACAACCTTGGGTTTCATTTTCCAAGGTGGTGTAATTGCAGCAGCAGACACACGTGCCAGCGCGGGTGGCCTTGTTGCATGTCCGGCTGTACACAAGATCACCCCTATTCACTCCCATTTAGTGGTCACCTCCTCAGGCAGTGGTGCAGACTGCATGCTTTGGGAGCGCATCCTGATCAGAGAGATCAGACTATATGAACTGCGGCATAAGCGTCGACTCTCCATAAGAGCTTCTGCCAAGCTTCTTTCCTTTATGTTGCATCCATTTAAAGGGACTGATGTGTGTGTGGCACTCACTCTGTGCGGTTGGGAAAAGGAAGGAGGGAGCTCTGGGCTGGTTCACAACTTTGGCAACCAATCTCTTGTGACTGATGTAAGCTCTTCAGGCACTGCCGGCAACACTTCAGCAGCAGATCCGCTATCCCCAAACAGTGGTCCACAAGTTATCTACGTGTGCAGCGATGGCGCCCGACTGCAAGGAGATATCATCTCTGTTGGATCAGGGTCTCCTTATGCTTACGGAGTCCTGGATGGGGGTCTGAGTTGGGGTTTGAGTAAAGAAGAAGCCATCTCCTTGGCAAGAGAAGCAGTTTTCAGAGCCACTCATAGGGATGCCTACTCTGGAAACAATGTGGATCTTTTTCACATCGATGCCCAGGGTTGGATCCAAAGACCAAGGGAGGACCTGAAAGAAGAATATTACAGAGAGTTGGAGAGAAGGTCCAAGCGCAGAAGAGAAAAGAAAAAGAGAGATACAATAGAAAGCAGTTAGAGCAAACAAGGGAACTGTGTTGGGCTTTGGAGATGAAAATTATGCACCTAGGCTGATCAAAAAGTAGTTATAAGTTGTGGTAAACCTCTTCTAGTTTTTAAGGGTACTTCATGAAACTTATAGACCTTTAGGGATATTCCCTAAAGTTAAATTCCCTAAATGTTACATCAGGAAAATGGTAGCTAACATTCAAGGAATCTTTATGTAACCCATTGTAAGGGTATTCCAGAGGTAACATAATAAAAGTTGTAGATAATCTTCAATGGACCTCTATAGAACGTTAAAGATTTTCTAGAAAGAGTTCAAAACAACTTTTATTTACCTTTTGGGGATTGACCTCTGAACACTAACATTGTAGGAACATTGTGAAAGTTGCATGTATTGTTCCAAGACTCTTTATGGAAATTTCCCTGAAGATTCTTTAAAGGGCACATAACTAAAGTACTTAACCTTCTGGATAACATTGTGAATTGAACATATTCTTCTTTGAACTTGTAGAGAACATGTCAGTTCCTAAATGTCACACTATTAATGGAGAGAACCTCCTGGTAACATGCCCTCCATGTTCTCTGAAGGATAGAAATTATATAACCCTCTGAGGATGTTCCTCCAAGTAAACTTCAGGGACTGTTCAAAAATAATAACCAAAAGTTCAAACCGTTTTGGAAATCTTCCCTCAGGTTCTGGTAAGGTTAGTGCTTGTTGGGTACGTCCTTCAACAACCCATTAAATTATTTGGAAGTTAGTCTACACAAAATAAGGTCCAAAAGCAAAAGGCTTTTTCCCCTTTGTTTGGCCGTGACATATTTTTGACTGTTTCAGTCAATCACCACACGGGGGCGCTGTGTAATGTTTGCAGCCATGAAGAATAAGTCTTCCTGCTCTTGCCGGAAGTTGCTTGCTCATCGCACTCTTTCAAAGATGGCTCTTGCTAGTGTGTTAAGTAGTGATTGTCCGGATTTTTCGTCTGATTATCGGCAGCCGTTCGCTTTCGGCTGCGGATCCGGACAGAACGAAGGAGAATCTGAAGCTGGACCGGGGGAAAGTCTCAGTTTTTCCGTTAAGAACTCTTTGCTCGCTGGGGATGAAGATGGCGTTGAGAGGAAAATAGAGTTTCTGCACGGCACAACCACATTAGCGTTTAAAGTAAGTGCAGTAATCTTTTGTTGTTGCTAGACGTTTTCATTAGAGTCATACTAATCGGATATGTTTCAGAAAGAGCATTTAGATTTGCTATAAATCACACGCAATGATTCATATCAGACAATGACCCAAACGTTAGCTTGGTGCCGCTAGCTCGGCTAAAAACTGCTTTCTCATGGCAGAGAAACTGACTGGTTTATTGATGAATAATGTCAAAAACAGAAGACCGTTAATTCCATACATAGCTTTACCAACCTTTTTACCTCTACAAGTAGACATTAATCTGTACATCTTTTTATTCCCATATTGTAATTGTTAATAACATTACATCTTCAGATAAACTAGTTGGGTCCTGGACCCTGTGTTGTTGTCTTTGGCAGTAGGAAAGCAGACAGTGAATGCCTCAGATCTCTAGCCTGTGTTGTGTCTCTTATGGCAGCTATGTGACATTATATTTATTCTTAAAAAAAAAAAGAAATGCCAAGAGGACCTGTCATCATTCTGTATAGGGGGCTACAAACCAAATAATAAAAGTTAAAATGGATAACTAAATATAATTAACAGATAAATAAAAATTAAACAGTATTATATAACGATCTTGTAGATTAGGATTCATTTCTTGCAAGTAAATACGGATTCATGGCACCAGTCAACATTCTGGAATGAATTGAGTTCTGTTATTGTAAAATTTGCTTCAAACTCAGGACCGATTCCAAACTCCTATAATTTGATGTTTTTTATGTAGACAGAAACGTAAAAGTAACTCATCTTATGCCGAAGCAGAAGATGGATTACTTTCATGGGGAGATGGGTTATTTTCTCTCCTTAAAAATAATTAAAATTGTAGTTTCCATTTTTTTTCTGACCGCTGTACTATGAAAGTAGATGAATAGCATCAACATATTTAATTTTTTCCTTGTTTCTTTGAAAAATAGAAATTAGCAATGATATAGTTTTGAAAATGCTTTTTTTTATTGGACTTTATTAGTAAACATAAATAGATTCAAGATTAGTAGCTGAAATTTACAGAAACAAAGAACCATGTTTTACATTTACCTGATATGTGTTGTTTTGACCATAATTGTTTAAACAATGTTGCCATACCTAAATTTGTATTTTGTCGATTCCTGTGTTATAACACTTGATTAGTTACTGTGAATGGAGCATAACACGGGTCTTCTCCCCTTGTATCATTCAGTTCCAGAATGGAGTTATTGTGGCGGTGGACTCTCGGGCCACGGCGGGCTCCTACATCGCCTCGCAGACGGTGAAGAAGGTGATCGAGATCAACCCTTACCTCCTGGGGACCATGGCCGGAGGCGCCGCAGACTGCAGCTTCTGGGAGCGCCTGCTCGCCCGTCAGTGCCGCATCTACGAGCTGCGCAACAAAGAGCGCATCTCTGTGGCGGCCGCCTCGAAGCTGCTGGCCAACATGGTGTACCAGTACAAAGGCATGGGACTCAGCATGGGCACCATGGTATGTGGCTGGGACAAGAGAGGACCTGGTAAGCACAACAAATGCATTGAACATGTGCTTTTTAAAAAAAGAAAATAATAATAAAATTACTAGAAGTAGATTTTAGTTAAATTTTCTTTACCTTAATAAAACATTATATAAAGAACATCTTTTTAAAATCATTGTTTGCGGCTCAAAGCAAGTTTTATTTTATAGCAGCGGGAGCAAAAGTGGCTCTTTAAATTGGAAAAGGTAGTTGACCCCTAGTGTAGACTCTGTAAATCTGGTGGAGATACACCCAAGAATACTTGCAGTTGCACAAAAAGTTGTGCAAAATATTTTTTCAGGGAGCTAAATACAAATGCATGTCACACTTTTTATTTGTTTTTTATTGTTATTATTATGAAAAAAAGAAAACCACACGTCATTTTTCTTTCACCTTTGTATTTGTGCACGACTTTGTGTTGGCCTGGCTGTAGATGGGAAGCATTTTTCTCAGAACTCAGGGGGTTAACAAATGTGCAGTTCCTTTGCCTAACCAGTAGATGGTGCTGCAGCGCCTCCTTTCCTCTCCCCTTGTTGATAATGTCGCTATGCATTTTGGATGCCACACGCTGCAAGGCTCTACATCAGAAGGTGTGTTTAAAGAGGCCACCACAGTGACACAGTAATAGGAAATCAATGATCCCTACGGGCTAGTGAGAGTGCCGCCGGATGATGGGCGGCGGGGGTCTCTGCTGGGACAATCCGGGTCGCACGTATAAATGCCACGACATGGAACGGTGATCAATGCCAGCTTTATCTTGTAAGGCTGACGCCGACAAACGCGCTGGACACACGCCTGATCCCCAGCAATCAATTGAGGAAATAAGGATCCTGTTATGAGTTCAACAGGTCAAGCAATGTAAATATGTCCGCGCTCAGCGCCTTTGTGACTGAGCGGAGAGGTAAATGTCAGGATAATTAAATCAATCACCATAAGGCAGAAAGCTCATTAAGCCGACTACAACCACGTCAAGTGCACTTATTCCCCTCAGATGAAGTTTCTTAAGCTGCATGCAAAATAAATGGAATAATAGCAACGCTAAGGAGCCTGACAAATGCGGCTCCATGTAATAACATTACATATTATGACACTTTGTAATCAGCGTACAGTTAACAGCTTTTATTTCAAGGGGAAAAAAGTGACGGCGTAATGTACAGACTCCTTTCAAGGACAGGACAGGTTTGTAATAGGGTCGCATATGAATAATCGGGCCTCATTAGAGGAAAGAAGGGTACCGTGTGATCTGAAGCCTCGTCAGACGACCAGTGTGGCAGATGGGTTTTTACCGCCGCTCCCAAGAGGATGATGTAACGACTTTTTTTTTGTCCCTGCTCATTTTTAAATGGATTCAAGGACCGACCCAGTGGATGGCAGTCGTCCATGCACCACACTGCGCTCATCACCTACATCTAAATACTGTTATTCCAGCCAGCTGCACAGCCTGCTGCTTAAAAAGGAACTCCTTAAGCACCTGTCAGCCGGTTGATAAAGTAGAAGAAGTCTCCGTCGGCCGGCGCGGCCTCACCGTCCGGACTGTGTTTCCGCTGCCTCCGCTCGTCGTTTCTTTCGCGAGCACGCACGGCGGCTGAGTCAGAGTTGGAGGGGGCAGAGACTATGAAGCGAAGCCACATTGGCTCCACAAAGGCCCCAGGTGTGCGCTCGTATACCGCTTCTATACTTGGACCTCTTAAAGAGTCCTCAGCCCTCCCCGCAACCCCTTCCCATCAAGCATGCCACTCGACAAAAGAGGGCCGCCTTTACAGTTCTCTTTCCCTGCCTATTATGTTTTTAACGAGTCCCTCGCAGTTTCCAAGTGGAACAGGCAGGTCTTGGAATGGCAAATTACCCCCGTGCGCACGCCGGCGCTGGATGATTATCATGGCAATCTAACGACAGGCTCAGGAAGCTGCAATTTGCCAGCTGAAACCAATACTAAGATTCTTTTCCTTTCTTGCTTCTTTCCTTTTTTTTTTCTTTTAACGCCCTGAAAAGCAAGTGGCTCTCGAGCTTTAATAGACTGTCACTAGTTAAGCTGAGAATCAGCGAGCGGGGTTGATCTGCATGCGTTCCCGGATTGGTTTTCACAGGTTTCAGCTCTGTTAAAGCGTTCTGAGGAAGAAAAAAAAAAAAAAGAAGAAAAAAAAATTTATGCCTTTTTGCAGGCTGGCTTCTTTTCACCGCTCGTGGGCGAACTCGCAGGCTGGTGTTCGTCACTCTGGAGCCGGGCCCGTGGGGAGCGTGTGTCACGGCTCAGAACAAAATGTTGCGCATGTGTCCGTGACGCGTGGTGTGGAGCAAACTGTCCCTCACATGTCTGTTGAAGCATTGCGGAAGTTGCGTTCGCTCGAGGGCTTACGGCGGGGCGGGTGGGCGAGCTCACGGCCCCAAACTCCGTGTAGACGGCTGCGAACGTGCCCGTCTGATGTCCACGGGATGTGAGCACGCTGTAGTAGTGTTGTTTTTTTCATTTTCTCATCCTCCACGATGAGGCGTGAGCCGCAGTTACCTGGACAGCTCAGGTTATGGGTCGATAGTTAATTTTTGGCCTGTTTGCAGAGAATCAATAAGAACCAGAGAAGGGGGCCTTTGGGCAGACGGCGTTATGGGGCCACGCCTCGTCAGCAGGTTCCGTGGTCGGCTTCATTTTGCTTGAATAGGATGCAGCTGTTCATATCTGCCAGCCCTCGCTTCACATGGAGGGGCTGCAGCTGCTCTTATTTTCTCTCCGGAGGATGTGCGTGTGTGTGTGTGTGTGTGTGTACACGGGTTTACAGACTTGTGTATTTTGTGCTACATCATTTTAGCAACACCTGAATGGGGGGGAAGTAACTCCCCCGACGCCACCTCCTCACCTTCCCGACCTACCTTTTTGCCCTCTCTCTTTAGGGCTGTACTACGTTGACTCGGAGGGCAATCGGGTGTGCGGCGACCTGTTCGCGGTGGGCTCAGGCTCCATGTACGCCTACGGCGTAATGGACAGCGGCCTGCGGCACAGCCTCAGTGTGGAGGAGGCTTGCGAGCTGGGCCGCCGTGCCATCTACCAGGCGACGTACCGTGACGCCTACAGCGGAGGGCAGGTCAACTTGTACCACGTCCACAGCGAAGGTTGGACACGGGTCTCCCAGACCGACGTGCTGACGCTGCACCAGCAGTACAAAGAGCAAGCGTAACGGAAGGGGAAGAAGGAAGTTGAGAGGGGGGATAAAAGAAAAAGTTTTCTAAATTCCAATCTTTAAAAATGTTCTGAAAGGTTAACACATAATAAAAAGGTCTCAGTTACTCATCACCTTCCAGTTTCATCACTTCTGTTACTTGTTGCTAGCTTCATATTGTACATGTTAACAATGCCAGTAAGCTCCACTCACCTTGTACAGAGGGATAATTTGAGGGGCTGCAGAGAGGGCGCCGATGATTCAAACAAGCTTAACTCAGTGTGGGAGTAGTGTGGTGCTCACCCGGTGTACCATTCATTTCAGGTCCTACCCTTGAAAACTAAAATATCTTCTACAATAAAGCCTGTGTTCTTTCTCAAAATTGTGCCTCTGCGGTTTCTGTTTAACTTTCTGTCAAATGATGTACAGATTAAAACCAATAGAAAACCAGTGATCACAGATCAAAGTTTTGCTAGGATTTTCACACATTTATTTCTTATATAATCCTCAATGGCCACTGTGCTAGAACCCTCCTTTGTAATTGTCCAGAGGTAGATTGTTATAGCAAAATACAATGCAATAATGAAACATTGTGATTAAAACACTCAAAAAGTACATTAATAAAAAAAAAAAAATATATATATATATATATATATATATGAAAAAAGTACTTTATTCTTTTTCATGTGTCTTATCCTGGTTTATTTTTCATGTTTTTTATGTTTTACCCTCTGTAAAGCACTTTGTGTAGCCTAGTGGTTATTTGTAAATACAAATTTATAATTATTAGTGCAGTGCATTTGAAGAGCCAAGCAGATTTTTCATGATCTGCACAAATATTTGAAACTTGTAAGATTAGTCACAATTATAAACAGGTGAAATATCTACTTAATGTTTCTGGAACCCATCCAGGGTTCTAGAAACCCTGGATGGGTTCCGTATGTACAGTAGATGTAAATGATGAAAAATTAACAGCAACTTGAATTATTTAGAGTGGGGAAAAAGGGATTAAATTTCCAATGTCATATTTTAACCATGTGACTTATAAATGTTCCACGTTTAACTAATATTTAACTAGCGAACTAGATATTCAGTTTGAACACTGAATATCTAGTACAGGTCAACTTATATATATATATATATATATATATATATATATGTATATTAGCCTCAAGCTATATATATTTAGCTTCAAGCTAGATATATAGTTGTAGCTGTATATATAGCATATAGTTATTGAAGCTAAATATATAGCTTCAAGCTAAGTATTTAGTGAACTAAATATTTAATTAGCTCTATAAGCTAAATATTTAGCTTTCTAACTATTTAGTTGGCAAACAAATTATTTATTTTATTTAGCTTCAAGGTTAAGCTCATTAGTTAGCTAACTAATTAGTTAGCTTCAAGCTAAACATTTGGCTTTGTGCTAAATAATTAGCTTGCTGATAAAATTTTATTTTTGACTAACTTCACAAACAGCAACCCATACATACGCAGCTCTGATAAGTAGATAAGTATACTTATAGGTTTTTGTGAGTTAAATTAAAACCACTGATCTCTAACCATGGCCAAAGCTAGTGAGACAAAATGTACAGTGTTATTTCATAGCTACCCATTGTAATGAATCCAAAAGCAAAGCTTTTGAAGTTGCATTTCTACATGACCTCAAATTGACCAGTTGTTGCATTAGAAACCAGCAGTTATTGGATGCAGGCTGCTGGTTGCTTAATTAAATCATTCATTAAAAGGGCTGTGTTTAAAATAGTAGTGTGGGGTTTAATCAGTGACTTTATTCATTCTGTGAAAAATCAGCTAGCTCTTATTTAAGCATAAATGTAGCTACTGTTAGGCATGCTGGTTATTGTCCACTCTCTGAAATCCTGAGTCAGATGGATGGTTTCTAGAAGAGCATGCTTTGATTAAAGCTGATGTGAGAGTTGAAAATGTACACAGAAGCGCAGAAACTGATGGTCTGCATGAATGATCTTGGCGATCGAAACCAGAAAAAAGAAAACTACAAACTACCATTTAAAAGGATGAGAGCTAAGCTAAAATAACTCAAATCGGCGACTCCAGGGTGAATCTATAGTTACCTGTAAGGACTGCAACAAACATATGTGAAACCAGGCTGTCAGCAAGAAGCCAAAAATAAAACAATGTCAGCTGAAAAGGTTAATTTGTCAAAGAACACAACAACTGATTTTAACTCCGTCTGAAGACCTACCCAAACACTCAATTTAATCCATGATACACTGTGAAACGTGGTAGCAAACGTGTCATGATGTTTCTTGATCCTTGGACCTTTATCCAATAGTGATGTGACAATTTTTAGACTTAGACTGACTTTATTGTCATTTTGCATGCACAGGGTGTATACAGAACAAAATTTCGTTGCATACGGCTCAGGACAATGTTTTGAGGTTCCAATGTTGTGAGGTTACTCCAGAATAAAATAAAATACAGTATAAAATATGAATATAAAATATAAAGTGCAGGACTGACAGTAAAATGGAAGTTACTTAGCTATGTATATGTGCAAGGTATGAAGTGGAGACCAGTTTTTGAGTGCAGTCCAATTAAGAGTTCAGCAGTCTCATGGCAAGTGGGAAAAAGCTGTTTCGAAACCTGTTTGGTTTGAGCCTTTTTGGGTCCTTGCATATGGGATAGTTTTGGTTTGATGTTTGAATCCTCAACATAACAGGATGCTAGGAGCCAACACACATCAAAACTGGTTTTACAATGGAGAAAGTGGGTTGAAACATTATTGTCAAGATGAATCTGGTGGGATCTATGTGAACACAAGGCTTAATATGTGTTTATTTGAGGGTTTATGTATTTCTCTAATTACAGATAGATTAAAATAAATCCAAACGTCTTCAGCCAGTTCTAGTTTTGGATATTTATTGAAATTGTTATATAATCGTTCCGCCCTGGAGTAAGAACGATTGAAATGGATCTTTGCATACAGCACATCAACCATGACGTGAACTTTTCCATCAGTGTTGTATTCAATGCCAATGCCTCCATCTTCTTTTTAATGAAGTTGATTTTCTTTTTTTTTTAAACCGCAGTTTGTGTTTACATTTCCGTCATCTGTTCCCCCAGCTGTTGGGATTTGGAGGTACAGCCAAAGCCTGTTTTGTCTCCTCTATATGTTCTGCATGTATTAGCAGGGAGTAGCTCTGTCTAAATAGCAGTATTTAATTGCACACCACCAGCCCCAGTAATTGTGCCTCCTGAGTTGTAACAGTGTGTTGTCTTCCCTTCACTGATAATGTTTCCTTCCTCTGCTCACGTTGCACAAACGCGTCTTTTAATTGGGAGGGGAGAGGAAATTTATTCTTTAATTCCTCCCAGACACGCTTTAGTTTTTTGCTTTTTGGTTGTTTTTTTTGTGTCGCTCTCTGTGCATTGTTCTGTGGCACCCTGTCATGGTGTTTACAATAAAACGAGCGGCGTTGCAAGTAGGTGCCCCTCCGCTGGTTTTTATGCTTTGTAGTAAACACTAATAAAGGGAATTGGGTGGAGGGCTGCAGCAAGTGCACTTTGAAACCATGGTTAAAAACTAGTTTCACAGGTGACTAGTTGGCAGATGGAAAAGAAATAGGATTTCGATAAATGGAAATGAGCAAATCTCGTATGGGATGCTGCGCCGGGTAAATGAAGTGATGCTAGCTGCAACATCAATAGAAGCACACACTGATGGAGAGGCAGGGTTCCTTGGAGATATGCTAAGCAGCTGCAGAGTTGCAGGGATGCTTGTCCCTTAAATGTCCTCTGTAGCCGGCCTAACAAGCGAAGACACGGATTGACTGTGATTCTACATCAATGTCACGAAAGTGGAAAAAGTCAGGTTTGTTGTGAATGGGAAGTGTGAGAACGCCTGGAGGAATTTAAAAACGAGAGTCATATCTGAGAGATGCCTTCTTTTTTTTTTGATTCACCAGCTTTACAGTTTTATCCAGTATCTGGATGCTTACTCTCAAATGATTCAAGTAATTCCCCCCAAAAATCTATTCTGCTCCTCTTTCTCCAAAGTTGTTTCTGTACAGAGTTGCAGTAACAATCTAGGAAGCAAACCATTCCAAGAATTTTGTCCACTGTTTGGGAATCTTAAACACTCAGAACATTTTTTTGTCTAACAGTAAACCAGCTGTGCAAATGAATCATTTATACTAGAACTGCATTAGATCTTCAAGGCACAGATTCTACAAGGTGACAGAAACAATCCTAAGTGTTTTTGGTCTATAATTCTTGAAATTTGTTTGAGGCAAATCTCCTTTTCTGTCCCATCCCAACTGAGGTTAATTGAGTTCTGGTGATTGTGGAAGCTGTTGGAGAACAGCGAACTCATTGCCATGCTCAAAAATACATTTGAGATGATATCAGTGTTTTTTTTTTTCTTTTTGGTGGTGCTTCATTCTGTTGGAGTAAACCATTAGGGATTAATGCTAATGGAGAATGAGCACTTGTCTACCAATATTAGTTGACCCAATAACATTTTAAACAGAATTTTAGTCAATATTTGCATCTGTTTTGATCTTTAGCACACATCTGCAGACACAAACACCCACACCAAAGCACAATTTAAAGTGGCCAATTAGCCTAAAATGATTTTGGACCCCAGTACACATCTGCGGGGGCGGGGTACATTTGAAACAAAAAATATGCACGAGGACAAATACTTTTTCATACCAAGGTATGACCGAGTTCCGTCCGATTAGTTGTAGAGAATCTGTGAATCATAATTTTACATTTTTATCTTGGTCTCAAGTCTTTTGCTTGGTTTTCTACCAGTATTTTCCACGTTTAGCTGGTCTGAGCAAACTAAAGCACCTTCCTTTTTAAGTTTGCTGTACTTGATACACAAATTGACTTTAAACAGGACTTCTCAAGGCCTTTTATTTGTTATTTTTTTGCAATTCTCACAGTTTTGTGGAGTGCATGACAAATAGTTGTCTCCACAAATTCTCCCACCTAAGCTGGGAATCTCCTCCAGTGATGCGTCTCCCTCTTGTATCGGTTGCCTAATGTTGTGTAGAGAATGGATGGATAGATGGGCAAGAAATTCTGAAGAAAACAGCTGGTGGTTTTAAATGTTTGCATAGTCCTGAATCTTACTCAAGTGTGTGAGCACGTTAACCGAAACACCATAAAAACAACCTTTCTAAAATGCAGCTCTGAATGCCCCACGTTTATGTGAGTCAGTGAGTCTGTCCGTCTTTCTAGCAGTAGGGATTTCCACTTGTCTTTTGAGTGAGGCACATGAAAGCGTCACTACCTGTGGCTCAGGTCACCTTAAGTGTCCACAGTCGCCAAGCAGACTTTTATTTTTGCACCTCGGGTTCAAGAACCTGTTTGTGTAGGTGGGCATGTTCCTGTCTGCCCTTTTGGCCTGTCCTGTTGCGCGAACACTTCTCACCTGTACTTTTTGCTTCGCCGTGTTTGGACTCAGCCGGCCCTTCTTGTGTTTACGTCTGACCTTGGCACTCGACCAGCAGACGCCCGTGCGGTGCCAGTGTAGACACTCGACCGCGTCTGGTGGGTCTGTCGCCAGGTATTTTCAGAGCGGCTGCTGTTATCGGCGCCTGGCTTTCAGAATAGCCTGACACTTCGTCGGGGTAAGTCGGTGAAATGCAGGCGATGACAAAAATGAAGGAACTGGGTGGGTTTTTTTTAGCTCCAGTTTTGACTGAACGCGGTGAAAAAGACCAGCTGGCGACATTGAAAGGTGCCAAGACTATGATTTTCACACACTGTCAGAAAATAACCCCTGTGCCCACATTATGCCATCTGTCAGGTGGTCATATATGATTTCACTCCCCAGCAGCTGATCAAACCTGAACAGTCATAATGAAACTCCGACACCCTCTTTGTGGATTCAGGGACACCTTGAATATGAGGTGTTATTCGCCACGATTTGATGCTTGGACTTTATAATTGGATCTTGGAGGAAAAAAAACAAACAAACAACAAAACACCCACTACAGGAGTGCAAGTATCTGTTGATTGAGAATCTCGCAGCCATTGTTTATTCTTGTTGATGCTTTATCCCCTTGGAATAAACAAACGAAAAGTCTATTTGGCTTGGGTAATGACTCCCGGCTGGCGGCCCCTTGTCCAGCCTGAGGGCTCTCCGGGTGTCATATAATCAGCACCCCCAAGTCCTTAAATGCGTGCCAATTTTGACAAACAGCGAAGCTGGCATGAGGATAATTGTGTTTGTGGTCTCTGTGCATCCCCTTCCTCTGTGGCGCAAAAGGCAGCTGCTGCCTCGCCTTGTCTGAGAGGTGCTGTTTTTCATCCCTTGTGATGACAGGCTCACTCTTGTCATTCCCATCGCGTACTTGCCTTGGCGGTCTTAACTCCAGATGCTCCCCTCCCCACTTTTCCTTCCCTATTCCTTCTTCTGCAGCAATGTTTCTGGCAATTGCTGTTCTTTTTCTTTTTCACCCCCCCCCCCCCCCCCCCGATTAATTCAGTGACATGGAAGAATACAAGCCGGCAAAATAAACATCGGAGCCCTTCAGTTCTGTCCAAACTGAGTCGGTGCTTGTCCGTTTCCCAGCAGGCACTTAAGAGCTTCTGCCAGCACCTCTATTGCTGCTCTTGATGATGACGATCATGAGGGTGATGGTGAGGATGAAGGAGATTACAGCCTTATACCGTAGCAGCAGACTGCGCCTCAAGAGGCCCAAAGCAGCCGGCTGTTTATCCCTTGTCATGACACCTGACTGTATAAATGGGGCCTGTCTGTTTGTTTTATCGTCAATGGTACCAGGCCTTGGCTCCCAGGCAAACAGAGACAGGGTCAGGGAGACTACAGCTAAAGACATGGCAGTAAGAGCGATGGTGGCTGCCATGGTCACTCCACTTTCTCCCATGTGGCTCTTGGCTTTTTATTATTCTTTCTTTTGTACTGCAGTTCATCCTTTAAAACACGAGGACCAGTTCCCCCGGGGGCGGGGAAAAGTAAATTGCAGATTGTGTTATTTTCTGTGTATCAGCGCGTTTTCCCCCCACAGCTTCTTGCTGTTTAACTGGCAGTTCAGTTCTGGTAATGGGAACAGAACCGTTGGTGTTGGTGACCGGGCCAATCGGCAAACAGGAGAAGTTGTGCACGATGACGGCGATTTTCTGCGCCATTGTGTAAATGCAGTCTGCCTGTAGTTTTAGCAATGGCAGTGGAGGAAGTGACAGAAGCCGTCGAGTCTGCGTAGCCCACACTTCCAAATATTGAATTTCAAGTAAGCTTTACAGCATCAAAATAGCTCCTTACACACGTCACGGTCAAACGTTACCGATTGGGGAACATTTAAAACTTCAACAGAATCCATGTCTCCAGGAAGCAATCGTTTCTCATGTTCGTTTTGTGTTTGAAAGCGTAAAAAGCGGAGACATACATTGTCGTTAGCTTGCAGTGCTAGTAGTCATCAGTCTGTTCATTGGGTGATGCATTCTGCAACTAGTTTATTTTATGTTGGGTTTTATATTAAATGGAAAAACGCCCCACATTTGATATAGTGTACTTTACTAATAATGCCTCAGCTCGTAAAGTCAACATAATATAATTTTTCAGAACAGTAGGCCGTTTTGTAGTTCTGATTTTTAAAGGATATCTCAAGCTAATATTAACTGGATCATTAGTTGGGCTATTTACTCAGTCAGCTGCTTATAACAGACAGATTATCATAGGAAGTTTAAAAACAGCACTACCATCAGTGAGAGATAAGTGGAGTTCCCTTTGTGTCCACATTATGACTGTCTTGGTTCGTCAAGTCTGGAAAGACAGCCGGGTAGCTGAATGTCTTGTGTGTTAGGAAAGCCATCAAGCTAGCTGAAAGAAGGCTACTTCTGACCAGCAGAGGGCAGCAACAGGTAGAGGAGAGGCAATACTTCAAAACTTTATGCTACATACTGCCACCAAAATCTACAGTCACCTTTCACATGGAGTCTTGCAAGAACCTAATGCCTTAATTTCAGAAAATATTATCTGCTTAGTTCATTGTCGTCTACCTCAGTTTCTACTAGGGAGTATTTGAAATATTCTTCAGTGTACAACCTTGTAGAGTATTACATGTTTGAAAAAAGAAGGTTGGGCTCGCTACCATCACATTTTCAGTAATTTGCTTCATATTTACCGCGTTGATAACCTTTACAATGAATACTTCCGAAGATAGCCCAAGTACAACCAGTGGAATTATAATAGTCAAACTTTTAGTTAGTTTTATAAATTACCAACCCAATCATCACCTTAGATATCTCTGATTCACAATATCAATGTAATTTTGAGAGGAAGAGTTTGAAAAACTCAAACGGTCCCCATCACCCCTTCATTTTACCACTGCTTTCCTTCACCTCTACATTCAGGCGTCTCGTTTTCCAACGCTGCATCATGACTTCCAGTCCCTCCAGCCTCCAGCTTGCCTTCCTCCAGCCTGATCCTGCTGTAATCAGTGCCACCTTCATCTCTTCAAACCAAAGGGGGGGAAATGAAGGAATTAATTACCCTCCCCAGAGCTCGTTACTCTGGCTCACCCCTTTCAGCTTCCTGCCATCGACTACAATTGTAGCTCAGCCCCGGGGGCCTGGACGCGAAGGTAATAACAGAGGGCGCCCGTCCAAAGCGGACGAGCGCTCGCTGATGAATGATTCTGCCAGGGCCGGATGTGACGGAACCGAAGTGAAGCGGCCTCCGAGAGACTTTGACGTGATTGACATGCAGCTTCGGCGGCAGGATTACTTGCGAGAAAAAAGTAATTGATGACTTTTTCTTCCAGAGCTTAGACCAGGGGTGGGCAATCCTGGTCCTCGAGGGCCGGTGTCCTGCAAATCTTAGATGTCTCCCTGGTCCAACACACTTGAATCCAATAACTGAATCACCTCCTAAGTGCAGTCAAGTTCTCCAGAGTCCTGCTAATGACCTCATTATTTGACTCAGGTGTGTTGAAGTAGAGATGCATCTAAAAGTGGCAGGAGACCGGCCCTCGAGGCCTGGAGTTGCCCACCCCTGGCTTAGACTAATACCAGAAATGAGTAATGACCTCTTGAGGGTTCAGCTTCTTCTGATTGCAAACAATAGGCTAGGTTGTCACCGCTGTGAATATGACAGGATTGATGGCATAATGAGTGCGAGGGGCTAACGGAGTAAAACACGGAAATGGCAGTTTAATTGAACATCAGGGCCCAACTTTGAACAACATTGTAACATTAGAGACGTCCTCTCTGATCAATATGGCTCTCATGGTACAACTAAAAAATTGACGCTCATTTTAAACGTAACTGCTTCTCACTTCCAATCCCCCACTGCCTTGTAATTCTTGCTCTTGCTTATCTTTTTTGTGCAGTACTTTGCCTCTCTAGTCTTAAGTGTTGAGTGCCCAGCAGTTGTCCCTCCTTTGTGCTACTCGACCTCTCGTTGTTCTTCTAAAGCACTGGTATGGAAAAAAACCACAAACATTTTCATTTACTTTGTCACTGTCCCTCCTTATGCATCGCCATTCTTTGCCGTAACCCTAAACCCATTCACTCTCGTTTCCTCTATCAGAGACTCCTTCTTATCCTCTTATGCTACACCCAGCATCCTGCTTCACTGCCATTTTCTCTCTTTTTTTTCTGCCTCACTGCTTTCCACCATCCACCCCTCCCTCCGTCTCGTTCTTTCTCCACTCTATGCCTGTATCTTTTTTCTTTTTCTCCCGCTTTCCCCTCCTAGGCGTTTTTGCTCACAATCATTCTGCTCTCATTACATTGATGGCCCTGATGATTCACTTGAATGGTGCACTCTCTCCTTCTGTGTCTCTCCAAGGCCCTTTTCTTGCAGCCCTTTTAGACAGAAGTACTTTCTCCGTGGGCACCATGACTGTGTGGCACCTGCTACTGGGTCGTGTGACTCCGTACCATTATATACAGGCCAGAGCGAGATAAGCACACTGACGTGTTCTTTATTTAACCCGGACTCATGGGAATAAATGTTGCTGCTGTAACAAGTTAGAACAAATTGTCGGTGCGTTAATGTGTTAAATATACTCACCCGAGTCTGTGGAAGAGATTAAAGTATATTTTTATTTAGGCTGCTCAGGTATTAGACTTCCCTTTGATCTTGGAACCTGGCAATGAGTACAAACTCTGCACTCAATCTGAACCACCGTCCTCCTCATAGCGCAAATTGCCACTTGGAGAATTACCTGCAGAGCAGCCGACTCTACTCCCACTCATTCGTTAATCTCAGTTATGCCAAAGTGCAAACAGTGCTGGCTCAAACTCTGCCTGGCCATAAATGCATAACAATGCAATGTTTTTACTGCTGAACATAATGCTGATCATTTACTCATCAGTTCCCCTGATGTGTTTTTATGACTGCATTATTTCAACGCTTAACCCAAGCAGTTATTCGAACTCCCATCGAGTCCATCCATGGGATCAGGACACTCAGATATAAAGCTTTCAAACATGTTGTACAGTTGGAAAACAATGTTAACATGCAACGATGCAAGGCATAGAGGATAAATAACATGACATAAAATAAGAAGTCTGGCAACTCAGTTTGGATTTTGTAGCCATTCAATTGAAGTGTCACCAGGACTTCAATATTTTAGCCTGGAAATACTTAGACCAGGCCAGAAAACTTGTAAGACATGTAATTTTGGTTAAGAGCCAGAATTAGTTTAATCATGTAAATCAATTTAATTCCTTTAAAATTTCAACGTTTTTAGAGTTTTGCAGCCATAACATTCAAGACAGCTTCTTATCAAATTGCAAGTAGGAAATTTTTAAAATCCCATGATAAATCACAAAGATCAGAAGACACTATAAAAATATGACAGGATTTTAGAAAGTTACTGTTTAAAAACCTGCCAAAATACACCCTTCCTGTGATGTAAACTCATTTCAATGAGTTATCAGCGAATGTGTCGTGTCCGTGAGCTAGCTAGCTTAAGGATGGCTATATTATTTCTAGCATAGCTTTTCATAAATGAAAACACAATTTCGGCACTAAGACACAAAGCTTGGAAACTGAAAGAGTTCTTGGTTGCGAGATAAAACTACAGTAAACATGTCTATTTTCAAGCTAGCTTGGTCATTGGCTGAGCTATTAGCCAGCTAACATTATCTTGCTGTATTTTTTTTTTTATCTATTTAATGAAATAAGACATGTTACACAACAGAAATATTCCATTACTACCCCTCTTACAACAAGACATGATGAAGGGAACCAAGCCCACCACAGGGCAGGACACACAAAAGAAAAAAAAATTATAATATTAAATGTGGTCTAAGTGTGTGTATCCATCCATCCATCCATCCATCCATTTTCTTACACCCTTATCCCATTGAGGTCATGATTGTGCTGGTGCCTCTCGCCCAGCTGTCAACGGACGAGAGGCAGGGTACACCCTGGACAGGTCACCAGCGTATCCTCAATGTTAAAATTTGTTCTTTTCCTTACTTGGACAACTTAAAGTTAATATGAGCTAAAAGAACAGAAATAGACTGAATGTGCAGTAAAGATGATGTCACATTTGCTCTCTATTGGCAACACTTGCTTCGGGTCAGCACATTCTGATCTTTTAAGCTGAAATATAATATATCACATTGCCCAACCCTTGATGTCACCTACAGTACTCTCTTGTAATTCTCTCTGTTAAACTACTTTTTTTTCTGTTGTTGCTAGAATTGCTTTGCTAGTTTTGTTCTAAACTGTACTATAATTTGTACTTGCCTAAAAGTTACTTACAGAGCACTTTTCAAGTCTTGAAGGGCTTTCTTTATGTTGCATTGCTGAGACAGCTTCATCTGTCAGCTGCACACTGATGGAGCTTTGTAGCATCAAACCAGGTTATTATACTTTTCACGCACATTGTTTCTTAAACATAACCCAGCTTCTGAAAAGGTCAAAGGACTGCTAATAATGCAAATCGCGTAACTCTCAAACACATTACTGTCTGAATCTATAATGACATTGTACAAATGAGTATGGTTTGCGGTCGCACTCTATGCTACTGTATTATTGTAATGCAGCCTAGAGCATGCTTTTTAAGCCTGTGTTGCATGACAGTGGGATAAGATGAACGGTCTCAAGGTGGACTTGAAGATGTTGGCTGTGAAAAAAAAAAAAGAGGAGTTCTTTAGTCCCAGTCAACCATGACTTTCTTTGAGTGACATCACTTGAGACTTGACGGGCCCTTATTAAACTTGACACGGCTCCCTCTAGGGTTATAAAGAGCTTTAAAGAACGTCTACAGTGTTCTCTAACACCTCCTAACACACACTGATATGCAGCATAGCTTGTTAGGTTAAAAATACACTCCTATTCTATTTGGCTCTAATTGAATTCCATCTTCCTTTGCTCAGAGAACAACGCCGTTTCGCTTGTTGAGCCTCAATATGTTAGCTCTGAACTGGTAACCTATCTTATGCCACCAGTGTATCAAAAAGGTTTTACTTATACCAGGTCACTGAAAAAAGAAGATTATTGACAGCTAAAAAAAACGTTGATTTTTTTTGTTGTAGTCCTGCAACAGAATGAAATGTTCGCCACCAAAGACACAAGTAGAGAATCGGTCAGTTCTGCTATTTCTCCTGGTCTGCTTGGAGGGGATAAAGCTACATTCCCCTTGTAAGAAGAGTCATGTAGGTTAAAAGACTGTATTTTGACATGATCTTTTCCTCAGGAGAATCTTTTTCGTCTCTGCTTTTAAGATTCTGGATCTAAAGCCTGATTTTCTTACGCTTTTTATTCGAGTGTAGCTAATCCACTTTTCAGAGGGTCTCATTACCAATGACTTCTCATTTAGGCATTTAGACTCATGTTTGACAGAGACACACTTTGATTGCTATGCCATTCTGGTGTCCAGCACAGTGTCAGTGTTTCCTACGTTTTAAAATGCAACTCCTGTAGTCATGTTCTGCTAGAAATTGAGGGCCATTTTGAAAATTGTAAAGCAACGATATCAGGTTAATTTACTCTAGCAAGTCCAGGTTTAATAGGTTCATTTATATTATGAGTCATCAAGCAACTGTGTAGCTGAAAGGAACTAACAGAAGAAAATGTGACCTTCGGAAGAAATTGTAATCATAGTGAATTCCAAAAAAAAGTCTTAAATTTATTCAATATTTTATTAGCTGGTTCCCTTGTGACACTGAGTAAAAATGTGACTATAAAGTTTCGATTTTCTTCAGATACACAAAAACAAACTGATTCTGAAGTTTCCATTGAAGCAAGATGATGCCAAAATGAAAAAGCAACCATCAAGAAAAATAAAAGGATCTAGACCACAGGCGTCAAACTCATTTTAATTTTCGGCCATATCAAAACTCGGAATGTTCTTAAAGGGCCGGTTCTGCCAGAATATATTGATAAAACCAATTAAACTGTGAAAATATCAATAAATAGCTGTTCCTCTGGGATTTCGTGATCATTTTAGGGGTTTTGTTTTTGCAACCAAAATGACAGATTTTGTGGTGAACATTTAGAAATGTTTGCAAGGAATTTTTACCAAATTTGTGGTAATGTATGATGTTATATGTTACTCTTTATCACCTGCCGCATCAGTTATGGATTCCATGTTTTTGACCAATTTTGAGAAAATTTGCAGTAAAATCAGAAAAAGTTTGGAAATTTGTTGATTTTGTGTGAATTTTGCAAATTTGTGAAAAACTGGAAGGACTTACTGATGTAATTTAGAGTCCAGAGGGCCACATAAAAAGCTGCGGCGGGCCATATTTGGCCCCCGGGCCTTGAGTTTGACTCCTGTGATCTAGACAAAACTGTAATCCTTTGCACAGCTTAACGGGTGTTACGTCAATCTGTGTTGCGTTTCCCCATTGAAAAGCGTTTCACCTAAAACATCACACCACCAAGGGACGAAAACCATGTGAGCCCATTGTTTCTGGCTTCTAATTGCTCGCACCACATGCATGCTACTGCCACTGTTAAAGCTCAACGTGTTTTGGCAAGGCCGATCCAATGAAACTCCACAAAAACGGTCCTTTCACCAAAAAGCATACACATAAACTATAATTTGTACCATTAGGCAAGTACAAATGATAAAACAAAAGGTTTTCTTCACAAAAACCTTCAGAACAAATAGCTTGAAGTAGATAGTATTTCACGAATGACTTTAATAGTATCTCACATTGTGGTGGAAGAATTTTGTCTCTCTCGTCTTTATATCGTCACTGAAGTTCATTGAACAACAGCATTTCAATCAGGCTATTGGAAAATCTTGATTTAGTTTTCTTTTTCAGTGATTCTATTGTTTAATAGCTGGGGTCGGCTTTTATCCTGTCTCATATCCGACTGTCTTTCTTTGGCACACAGAGGAGTTCATGAGAGATTCACTGACTGGAATGTGCCCAAGTTCTGGGGCTGGAACACAAGTCCAAGTCATTACGGTCCACCACCATGCTTAACAACCGAGCTATTTCTGTTGATATACTGTGCTTGTTTTTCACTAAGCATGATGCTACGGTCTGATTAGGGCCACATGATATTAAACTCAGAAGGCAGGCATTTACAGTATATGCAGGTCCATTATCGCTCCATAGAAGGCAGTAAAAAATGTTCCCTCCACACATCTTTATGTTCTCCCAGTGAAAATAACGCTTGGGGGCGGTAACTCTTCTGATTAATCTGATTGACCGGATTTTAAGCTAAAATCCATTGACAACCAGCCAGCACGGGTCTTGGGCTAATAGAAGAAGAGGAGGAGATGGAAGACAAAGAAGAATGAGAAAGCAAGGAATAAGAAAGAAAAAAAAATCAACAAACTTACCTTTTCCTTATCTTTTTATTCTTCTATTCCTCGACATCCTTCTCTTCTTCTCCTATGCTTTGAATCCACATCACACTTCTTTCCTCGGCCACTCACCCTCAGTTAATATATGTGCTGTTGAGATTGCTTAGTACACTCCTCTGGTTTCTGGCAGCAATGTGACACCATAGAACATGACATGCTACCAACTTTTGAATCCAAACAGTCCTTTGAGATTGCGGTATTGGAATAATTATTACTGCAAAGTCTATTTGACGAATTGTGCAGCTCAAAGGTTGGTCAACCACTTTTACTGTGATTTTGTCTTTTCACAGAGTCTTGTGGGTCCTTTAGATCCGTCTTTATGAACCTAATTCAGGTTGTCGCATTTCTTTTTAGGGAGAACAGAGAGACAAGGCAAGAAATGCACAGTCTGGTCTTGAGGGAATTTCCTGGAGAGTTCACTCTAGGGTAGACTGTCAACAGTTTTGAGAGTTTCCTACTTGTGAATAGTCTTTTTTACATGCCTTCCCAGATTGAATGGATAGCAATAATTGCTTCTTTAAGGCTCATTGTCTTTTCTCCTTGGAATTGATGCCAGACATCTGGATGCTCCAATCCAGCAAACTACCAGAAGCTGGCTTTCATAGAGGCGATCTCATTTGCTGATGATTGTAGTATCAAGTGCATTTAATTACTTCCTCTCCAAAAGTCAATGGATGGGGTGTACTTAGTTTTTCATACGCAGCTTTCTTATTTTGTCTTTATCTTTGTTTAATAAATGATGATGCTTATTGTGTGGTCTAGGACACTTAAGCTTGAATAATCATTTTTAGAACCTGATTAAGTCTAGGTAATTTTGAAAACCCTAAAAAATGTAAAAAAAAAAAAAAAAAAAGGGTGTATTTCTTTTTTATTATGGCTGACATTTTATTGGTACTTTTTCCATACTCCTGTCAGGCGCGTTGTAGTATAAGGATGTGTTCAGTTCGGTGTAGAAAAATGTTCTTACAGCACCTTGTTAGATTGAGAAAACTTTCTCATGAAAGCACGATTCTTATTTCTGGACTTACTATTAAAAGAATGGGAACTCAGAAACTACTGTGCTTGCAAAAAGTTGGGCAGATGAACAAAAAATGAGAGTGCAAGCTGTCCCATAAGAGGTGGGAGGAAAGAAAGCAACAGCTTCAGTGTTTCTTTGGTAAAGACTAAGATCCTATGCTAGATAATAAAATCTCCCAGCAGCAAAGCATCAGATAAGACAGAATCTCATCTTTGGTCATGAAATTAATGTCAGATTCAAACATGCAGCATTTTGTACTGGGTATAAAGTGCTCCACTTTTGAATTGGGCATATGAATAAACCTCAGACACAATAGTCTGAAAAGTTCAAATCCAAATGTCATTAGAGTTTTTCATGCAGCCAGAATTTCTGGTAACTCCAGAACGTACATGATATTGTTCACTGGGCTTCATAGGAGCTTTTAAAGCTCTCTCTCTCTCAACTTTAGCTGCTGTTTCACTTACTTTCAATGCTTGTGTATCTAACCACTTCCAGAGTAATGGTTTTTATAGATCAAACTAGTTTACACCTTATACATAACAAAGATTCGATGGCTGTGTAAGAATACTAATGAGAGAGTTTGACAGTTTTATTTAGGCTGCATGTGAGAGAGCAAGAAGCAGATATAAAGGCTGAATAATATACAACAAATACAAACGTCTGTTGTGGAAACGAGATTGTTTCAGGGTGCATCCACCAGTCCTGTCTGCTTTAATCAAACTCTAGTTCTTTTGCCTAGAAAGTCCGGTTCATTTGGGGAGATGTGAATGCGCAATCAAACTCTGATCTGGACCAAAAAAAACCAAACTCTGGTCTGCCTAAAACCAGGCCGGTTTTTAGGAAGTCAACTCTGGCATGGTTCAAATGCATACAGTATGTGAACACCCAGCAGACTGGAGACCACTCCAAAAGCAGGAATTGGACAATAGCCCTGGGCATTCTGGGTAAATACAACCAAACCAAACGCAAGCGCCTGGCGCTAGCGGGAAAAATGGGTCCTGGCCTTTTACCAACGACAAGAGAGAAATCCTACAATTCCTAAAATCTGACACCACTCAAGTGGTGAAAGAAAGTTGTGCTCAGTGTTTTCTTGAGAGTTTTTTTGTGTCATGTCCTTCAGTGGTTCTTGATGCAACACCACCACAGGCGAGGGGGTAAGTAGGTTGCTCAAAGGGTTTGATTTGTTTGACACAGTTCAGTGTGGAAAAAACCTATACCAGCTGCAAATGTAATAACTGGTGCAATATTTTACTGAGTCTACGGGTCTATCAGTTGTGAAAACAACCCTAAGAAACATTGAAATCTCCAAGTTCAAGTAAGGGTGTACTTTCTCTTGGAAATAGACTGCTTCTGGCAATGCTAGCCATGCTTATGCTTAGCGTGATGCTGCTAATATGTAGTGTAATACACTTCTCTGCTTCCTTACAGACTTTTGATTTTACTTTTCTGCTTAGTCTCATTTAAAGGTTTCAGATCAGGCGAAGGTAAACCAAGGAAATACATGAAACGGCTGTTAAATTATATTTTTTGGAGGAGTTTTTTTTTTTTTAATGGGCATAAGGGGATCAGACCAGTATTGCAACCTTGTTAAATCATGAATGAGCTATAGTTTTCCCTCATATGTTAATTTTAATTTTTCACCTGTGTGTTTGAGGGGAAAAACACAAAGGCAAAGAGAATTGAGAAGACCATAGAGAGGTTACACATAGTATAATAAGTATACATAGTTGGGTATTGTGGAAGAAAACTACTCTTAGCAATCCCAGAGGTTTTTACCCTGAGGAAAAGCCACCTTTTAAAATGAAAACCTGTCACTGCGCTGGCTGTTCTCTGACCCATTGGACTGAGGTGTTGACGAGAAGCTGTTTTCCAGAGGGCTAACTGGTGAGCTAGCTATCCCATTGTTTTCTTGTGGCTGCCTAGACCAGTCCCTACAGCTGTTATTTCCATGCATTTTCCCCACAAAGGCAGTAATTGTTACGTTTAAGTCTTCTGGCATTATTCTCCTTCCGCTAGTCATAACGACTGATACGACATAAAGGTTGATATAAAAACATACTTGATGAGCCGACATGTACAGAGAGGAGCTCCATTTGACTGACTGAAACTCTTAACTCTTCCTAATTTGACCTCTATTAAACTCCATCAAGTGCTGTTACAACTATAAAACCGGTCTGTATGCTGTGATTTTCACTCAATGTTTTGACTGAATGCCAAACCTGTTAGCATTGCTGCCCAACCTCTGCATGAACTTGGGCAGCGGCCCTTCGACAACGCGCTGAGGCACCTTTTTGTAGCAATGCCTCGACAACAGGGAGCTAAAGATGGGGCGGCAGAAAAAACTCCGGGGCACAAAACAGAAAACGGAAGAGGAGGAGGGATAAAGATGTTGGAGAGACGAAGAAAAGCTTTTCAAAGTGGTTGAAAGACAGAAGGTAAGTAATGTCCGTGTATCAACAAGAGAGTTGTAAATATTCAGGTTAGCTTAAGCTAGGCTACAATGACAGGCGGTTGTTGTCCAATACGGGACGCGATTTATTCCGTATTGCTATAAATGTCTGATAGACGCACCTACCACACACATCTCAACAATAAGTGTAATAATAATGACCAAAACAAAACACGGGAAATATTAAGGTCAACTAAATTGTCGTTGCGTGACCTAAATACAAACCCCCAAGAACTGAGGCTGTTGTCATGGTTGCTTAGACACGGTTGCTACGCAGCCGCGGTGAGCTGCTATCAACCGGCGTCTTTTTAAAATGTCCACCCGATAAAACACCGTCCTTAGAAATAAAACCTCTGGAAAAAATACAGATGGTAGTGGGAAGACACAGGCTGAACAACCACAGTGAAGTTTAATAGGGGCATTAAAATAAATGTGTCGGCGATATTCAGTGGGTTTGACATCAGACAGAATGGGTCAGGAGAGGAACCGCAGACCCGTCAGAACCTAAAGAACCAGACATCAGCCTCTTCATCCCTCAATCATTTCCTGAGACCGAAAAATAATTTAAATGGTAGTTTAAAGAACAAATCATACAATAGATTAATAGTCAATAAATAAATATTCTGAAGAGAACATTAAAAACGTTTGTTAGGATTGTGTAGGAAAAATGTTGATATCTTTTATAAATACAGTGTTTTGTGGTCAATATTATTTCACCATTTTATTAATGTAGGTTATCAGTTTTCATAAGGCTTCCTATCAAGCTATAAGAATGATAGAAAACATGCTAACAAAATGCCTCAGACCTGCAGCCCATAGGCGGTTCTAGACACAGGCTAACAGAAGTGGCTCTTTGGCTCACTTATATATTAAATGATGAAATATTGCCCTGTTTTTTGTTTCAATCTTTTTTAATTGCCCTTTATTTATTCACATATATGTACATATATATTATTGATACTTTAATTAAAGATGAGTTGTACTAGTTTATGTCATCGGAGCGGGTGGGAGGTAGGGGGGGTGACATGTTCGCATACACCTCAGAAAGTATATAGTTGCGCCCCTGGTCTAATACCACACATATCCCTCTCATAGCCTTAAATCCAAATCCAACTATTCTCTGTATGAGCTCAGTTTATTTAACTTTTTATCATTAAGCATATAATTCGAAATGATTAAGATGCTTGAAAAAGGACAGCTTTGTAGTGAAGTATATAACAGGTAGGACTGCTGTGAGGCAGGATTTTATCAGCAAAGCTTCAAAAATCACGAGAATTTTCATGAATAATTTTGACAGTGTTGTCTGTTGTTTTTCGTGCCACAATACCTTATCTCCATGTAAATAAAACTCCGAGAAATAAATGCAAAGGCTGTTAAATCTCCATCGCGCCGTAGCCATTGTTTTTACTGTCACGGAGTGCTGCTCGTGCAGGTGGCCAAGTAATATCCACTTACCAGTGTTTAGTTGGGGCCATTCCAAACCACAATGCTTGGAGATGTTTGGAGATGAAGAAACAAATACGAGACAAAGCGTGCAGCAGAAGGATGCCACACAAAGATGCACATAATTAGCCAACCATACCGAAATGGAGCAAAGAAATCCAACGTTCTGCTGCCTTTAATGCCTGCTTACTGCTTTTGTTGCAGAATGGCAAGAATAAGAGCAAAACAACAGAAAAACAGAATTTAGACCGGCTTCTTCTAAATTATATAGCCATAAATGCCTAAAGAATAAACAGACTGTTGCTGCAGCAACAAAAAAAAAGCCTGGGGTAAGGCAGTGTTTGCTAAATAACAATGACTTTATCCTAATTCAGGATAGATTGTTGCATTGCTAAACTTGAAATGTTGTAAAAAAAAAAAAAAAAGGAAATCCAGACAGATTAAGTTCTCATTTAAGATGTCTGCAAAATAATCTATTGTTGAAAGTTTCCACATACAGAATTTTTCTGTGACCTTTCATTTGAAAACTCATATAGGGAAAAAAAGTACAAAAAAAAAGTTTTGACTCAAAGTTATTTTTTATGATGCAAATGTGCTCTTTTCTTTCGGGCCTGCCCTGCCTTTCTGTCAGGCTGGCTCCTTTTTATGAGAAATTCTCCAAACTGAGAGAAATTACTCTAACTTCTGTCGACTGCAGATACTGCTGCTGCCAAAGAACAATAGATAAAACCTATGATTAGTAGGAGGCTTTCTAGAATCCATTTTTGCTATAGAATGGCAAAACGTCAGTCAAACTGATTATTTTTGACTGAATTTTACATGGTGTCTAAATGTGAAGCACTAGGTAATTTAATGAGGCCAAGTAATTATTAGCCAAGATATTCAGGAAGTGTGTTAAACTGCTCCCCTGTTAAAGCTACCTTGGGATTTTGACTTGTGGAGGTGAGTGACTCTTTATTAGTGCAGACAGAGCGTCTGCATAGAGCAGCACGGGATTTTATTTTTAAAGTCACTGCTGTGACATTTGAGTAGCACTTGCATAAATTCTGTACCAGTAGCATATGTGGTATCTTTGGAGTCTCTAAATTGCAGCGGCAATGTCTTCGGAGGCCTAAGGGGCGGTACACATTGGTTGTCAGATGTCAAAAAAATAAATACGCCCCTATTATTTTTCATTAATCAGACTAAGACTGGCTGCCTGGATCAAACAGTGTTTAAGCTTCAGAAAAAGCTCTGAGGTTGAAGTCCAGTAATTTGTCCTACCTTGGGGCACTTTAGTATGAGGTACACAATGTGTGTCAGTCAGAGGCATCATTTGACGAGCATTAGTAGATTAGACACACCACAAGTCTTCCCATTAACTTAGCTTAAGATCACATTACATATTATTTACATTTGGCTGCAGATGTTTGTTTGCCATTGAAGTACTATACATGGCAGATATTTGACAGTACGTTGGCGGACTAAGAAGAATTTTGTTCCTCTGTTTTTAATGGATTGGCGATCTGTCCGGGGTGGACCCTGCCTCTCGCCCGATGATTGCTGGAGAGAGGTTCCAATGCCCTTTGGCAACCCTGCAAGGATAAGTGAGTATAGAAGATGGATGGGTGTTGTTATGACCTGAAAGAAAGGTTGTTTGTAGAATGTTCCTCTCAGAAAATTTAGCAAACACGGGACCCTGGACTGAAGAGGTAGAAGAAGCTACCTTGTGCATATTACATGACCAGCCACTCTGGATCCTGTTTTATGTTTTTACACTGTTGGAGGTATGTACTTTTTTTTTTTTTTAAACTCCGCTAGGGATTTGTAGAACAAACAAGGACAAAAGTAATGTTTTTGTTGAAACTGAATCTAAAAGCAGACCATTTGGCTACAAGAGATAAAAAAGATTTGTAACCACTAATATACTGGGATTAATTTAGACAGTTCACTTGCAGAGAACTAACAGGAAAATCCCTTAACAGCTAGCAACAATTTGTTAGGGCTAGAAGTAACAAAAAAAAAATAAAAGAAAGAAAAAAACTCGGATAGGATTGTAGATAGATATTGTGACCTATCGGAGAAAACCCAACTGTAACTAATAACTTTAATAACCACTCAGACGTACCAGCTCAAAGGTCCTGGTATTGTGCATGTTGACTTGCTGCCAGCAGCTTAGCGGGAAACTTCAGTGGAACAGAGCCATCATTAGTGTGATTAGTTCCACCGGTGCTGGTCTTGCTTTGACAAGACAGCGTCTACTGTGGGGGAAATAGGAGGCTGAAAAGTGTTAGAAAAGTTACAGTAATGCGTTTTAGTTCAAAGTCGTCATTCTTTGACAGCCTTTATTAGTACAGGTGAGTCCCAATGAGACGGGTCTTATGTTAAACAAATACATATTGAACTACTACTTTTGAAAAGGCTAAATGTTCCATTGGCTGACTGGTTTTTTCAGAACAACTAAAGCTGGAATTGCCATTTGCTGCCATTGGAACAATGTACTTTAGTGACCCCCCAGGTACTCAGGTACAGTATTTTTTGTCTTAATGCTTAAGTGGCAGCAGGATGATCTCACTGACTGAACTCCACAGTGTGATTACATTGGACACACCACTTTGAGTTAGTGATTCAAAGTGGCTGTGCCAAACTGGTTCTGATCGTATTTAGCAGACAGTTTGTGTCATTTTGCAATCATAAATCTGAGCACACAAATATTTAATGTGGGGTTCCTCAAGGCTCCGTTCACACACCGCTTTTATTTAACAGTTAACCTATCCTTCTTGGTGCAAGTTATGCAATATCTGAGTAGTTCAGCGTCAAAACCTGACTACAGTCGCTGAGTCGGCATAGTCGATGGAGTCTGAATTTCTTTCACCTTAAATCAGTTTGACTCCGTTTCCCCCTCAAGAATAAATTACTCGCTGAGCTCCACACTGCTGTTCCTATTACTCTACTGCCTACTGGTAAATTATTTGCCATGTAGAAAGATTATTTTTTACAAAAGCGAAAAGATGCTTAGTGATAGTTTTCTGTTATTTTGAACTTTGCTGTTAGTATTGAGACCCAGAGATACCAATTACTCCACAAAAATTGGGCTCAAAAGAGTAAAAAAGACAACCTCAGAACACTACAGCTGTGTTTTATGTTCTTCTTTGTGTGTTTCTTTAAAACAAAACCCCTCGCTTTTGAAACACTTCATTAATATATGATGTGGATTATTCCCTGACTCTACCTTTGAAAAATATACGAGTGTCTCATGCAAGTCTGAAGAAAAAACTAAAGCCTTTTCCACATTTTAAAATTCCTGCCGTCCATACACTGTTTTTCTCTGCTTCCTGTCTGCTTCTTTCATGTCAGCTATGTTATTTTATTCCCTCCGTTATTTTATTTTATTTTTGTTTGTGTTTTTTGTCCCTCATGTGAAAACATATCAGAGCAAGCTTTGCCTTTGCCTGTAATCCCTTTAGAGCTTGTAAGTACAACACCCTTCATCTGACTATTCACTTGTGTGGCTTGTTATTGCTTTGGAAAGGTTTTCCAGGGCCGATGCTTGTTGCGGATATTTACCACTGTGCACTGCTTCTGCTGTGTATTGTTGTTCCTCAAGACAACCTTGTAAAACTGTTCAGCTATATTTATATGGTGTATTCTCCACAGTCAGATGTGCTGCGGCTGTCCCAGACCATAAAACATTAAGGCGTTCTTCTCACCTTGGAGTGTGGCAACACTTCTTTTTGTAGCCTGCGCCTTTTCTCTTCACAAATCCGTTTTTACAAGGCTGACCCCCATTATCTGTTGCTGCCTTTTCTTTTAGGATCTGTTTATTCACATAAAGCTTTTGCTTATTGCTGGATCTCCTGTCCAATTCTTAAGGATAGCTCTTGCTCTTTGCGGAGCTGGAGTGAGCGAAGGTAAACATTTGCACTATCACTGCGATCCTCTCCACATGCAAAGAGCTTTGCGAGTGAAACTTGTTTGCATGCGCTTCTTCTCTTCACCTGAGTCTTGATCATCTCTCCTCTCTGTCGGGGAGCTCACGGCCTCACTCTGGCGCAGGCTTTCATCTCGCCTAATTGCTTCTGATGGCCTATGCAGGGAATTTCAGGGCGAGAGATACCGCAGTGCTCAGCAGGAGCAGCCGGAGAGGGGTTAAAAACTCCCCATGAAGGATTAATGAAGGGTTAAAGCAGCTGACGAGGGGAGAGGGGAAGAGGTGCGGACCGCCGTTTGAAGCCACATAACTCAAAAACCCCAGGCGGCACGTAAAAAAGGGGAAAAAAAGAGGTGTTGGTGGTAACCCTAGGGGGGGTTTTGTAGAACGATGCTTATTAGCATGTGGGACACATTCTGCTCACTTGTCTTCGCCTGTGGTCTAATTTGTTTGCATCTAGTCAATGTTGTGTGAATGTTTGTCTGTGCGGAGAAGCATCTGTGCGTGCTGCTACCATCCAAGTGGACAGCATCACGGTCATTGTTTTGTTTCCGAGTTGTTTCATCTGGCCCGTCGGGGGACGCGGCACGGGTTGTAACGCGCTTCCACTCGAGATAAAATGGCCCAGTTGCGATGGCGAGAATGCGGAACTATGGCACCTTGTGAGAATTTATACATATTTTTTTATCTAATGGCCAAACTCAAATAAAGGAAAGTGATGTGTGGTATTCAATACGTCTTACAGGAAAAACCATACAAATGTATTCCACCGCTATTTTTTGCCTCAAAGAATAGGCAAACAGTAGAATACCGACTGCACCGGTAAGCCCTGGTTAAAGCTCGGTAACTTTTATAAAAAAAATTTTTTTAAATGTTTTAAAAATATTTGTTAAAACTGTCACTATGTCCTTACACTATGGGATGAGACGGGTAATCTTTGAAAAGCTCGAGCTCCTCCATCTTCTCCCAGAGTGGCTGTGTCTGAAGAAATGCACTGCTCCTGGTCCAAAACAACCAATCAGAGGAAGGGGGAGGGTCTTAATCGCTGTCAATCACGCACCAAGTTTTTTCTCATACTATACCGTCATAACCTAGTGACAGTTTTAACAAATGTGTAAAAAAGCAGATTTTTAAAAAATAAGTTGCATGCCCCAGGTTTATTAAAGCCCACACCAACTTTTGACCCCCTTGCTTTTTTGCACTTACCCCCTCACCTCTGTCTGCCCCCTTATTTATGGTTTTTGCCTCGTCTTACCACACCTGGGGTCTCAGAGGCTCCACTCCTCTACTTCCAGGTGTGTCCCCAATACCAAAGGAGACACACCTAAATAAATTGCCTGAAAGCCCTGCTTACTCCGCACAAATGCACGCAGCACGAGCGCTCTTCTTGTTCTTCCGTACGCATTGTTTTCCTCCCATTTTTATTTAATATTTAAACAAGCAGGAGATCTGAGAGGGTGGCTCGTCACCGCAGTCTCTCTTCTCCCTCCGTTTTATCCATCAAACGGCTCTGATTCCGTTTGTGACATAACTCTTCCATCTCCAAATCACGTATCGCTTCCCTCACATCTAAAGCAAACACGCACGGTGTCGCTGAAGGTTATTTGGTGTGTGTGATGGAGTTCTTTTTTTTTTTGTAAATGTCAAAATTCGGTTTGTTTTTCATTTTCAACCCTTCCTGGCGCCTGTGCCTAAATATTCATATCAGGGCAAAGCAGCAGGGGCTTCCATAGCAAACATTAGTCAGTCTGCCTGTCATTTGCCCATCTGTGCTGCATCTGTGTGACCGCCCAGCAGCTTTCTCAGATCCCTTCTCCGTCCCTCTTGTCATTTTCCAGTCTTCTTGTTGACTTTCGCCACATGTGTCTGAAGTAATCAGTCCCCCACTCAGGCTTGTGCCATTATACGCATTTGCGCCTGAGTCCCAGGCTCTTTCCCGTGTGCGTGTGTGTGTGCTTGTGTGTGTGGCAACAGAGAATCTGTGTTTCGGCATGTTTATGCGTCTCTCTGTGTTTGTGTAAGGCCTCCACGTACCCGCCTGCCAGTCAAACGTCCATCAGGAGAGCAGTATCTATCGGTAAAGACAAGGTCACGGTGACTCGGAGCAGCACGAGCAGGTAGAGTTACTACAAAACCCTCGAGTCAAGATAGTAGAACAATCCTTTTCACTACTTGTTCTATTTGAGGTGGAGCAGCAGCAACACAGAACTGGGTTGGAACAAGCCCCATACATGCTAAATGTGTTTGGAAGGCATAAGAAAGCCACACACCAATACCCCGCAGCGCGATTTGCTAGCATCTGTCTCAGTTCTCCGACGGGCTTCTCCAACAGTGTTTTTTTATATATACGTATATGTATTTGTGTCTTTGCTTTCACCGTATGGCATGAGATTGCTGCTGACATTTTGGCCACACTCATTTTTAGCTACCTGCAACGCAGAGAGTGGCTGAGCTTAATTACAACTGCCAGACGGATCTAAACCGTGAACTTTGGGAGAGCGGCTGTAGCTGAGGAGGAACCTGCAACGGCATTTCTTTTAGGTGCTGCCTTACAAACATTTTCCCCATCTGCAGACCTGATTTCAGATTAAGCTTAACTTTCAGATTGGATTCGGATTCACTTTGCAACATTACAAAAAAAGAATACAAAATAAAATACTTCTACGCACCAATAATTTACCAAAGGAATAGGAAGACTTGTACTTGCCCACCAGATTCGTAGACTCATCAGTCTACTAGGGACGCACTGATCCGCTCTTTTCACTCCAGATACAGATATCTGAAAAAAAGCACAAATCATCATTCAAGTCATTCTACAGTTTAAAACGCATTTATGTTTTACTTCAAACCTCGTAAATTATATTTAGACTCTAATTTCTGAATTCCAGAAGGAAGACTTTTGCTCAATGCGTTATACATTATTTCAAGTATTTATATATATATTGTGTCTTTAAATTTGAAAGTATTTCTCTGAGTAAAAGATTTAAAGGGTGATTCACAATATTCCACTTTAATAAGCCTAATAGCTTTTTGTTGTAACTTTATGTCATTTGTTGTTTATTTGCATTTCCCCATATTCCAAGGAGGATAGAAAATGCAATCTCAGTTTCAAGGGTTGAAGTAAGCCTTGTTCAGTCATAAGTCAAGGTTAAAACCATTATGTAAAACAAGTTTTCAATATGTAGATCATGGGTAGACTGAGCTGATTTGCCATTATAAGTCAATTTATTCACACTGACTGTATTCCACCCAGCATGTTTCTGAGGCCACGCACTGGACTTACTCATAACATATGTTATCAGTCATACATGTCGGGATCGCTGATCAGTCATGTGAATTTTTTAGTGACAGCCATTTCACCCACCATGAGAGAGAGAGGCTATGTTCAAGTACTAAGAGTTTCAGCCATGCTTTAAATAGTACGTCATGCATCTCGCCTACAACTTCAGATTTTAACGATTTCAACAGAAAACTGGGCACGACTCTGGACTTAGTTTCTCGTTTAAAAGTAGAAAGGCCAATCCCAGCATGAAGAAATGATGAAATAATGGATTTGAAATGGAGAGAAAACGGAGAAAGAAAAATATTCACTATATATTTATCCAATCTTTAAAGATCAACTACACAGTGATGCCACGATGGTAAAACAGCCAATACCAAAACACTCCTCGAAACTCATAATGACCCCAGAACATATAGTCAGTGTAGTAGATCTCTCTAGACCAGTGTATTTCCATCTATGCGTAACAGTACTTCTAGGGAGATTAACTCTGATTACATGGAATATTGGTGCTAGATGAGGTAATGATCCTGATCTGACAAAGCCACCGATGGCTGATTGGGAGTCGCCTGCTCAGCTCTGTTAGCATGCAGCTACAAAGCCGTTTCCTCATGGTCACATTACACACCAGGCTACACTGTTAATGATAGCCTCACAATTACATGCAAGTATTCCTCATGCAAAACTTTTTGTGCAAGTTTCACATTGGTGAAATCTTAAAGGGGCAGTACTGCATAAAACTCACTTTTTTGAGTGTTACATCATGGTATGATGATGCTTCTTTCATGCTTGTTTGAGAAATCCTTTTTAATCTCCCATGGGAACCATTGATCTGTGCAAAATTCTCAGGGGGACAGAGCGCTGCTTTCGAGGATGCAGCCTCTGAACTTCCACCTCAGAGAGCTTCCCTCCCTCACCACTCCACCACTCATCTCCTTCAGACTAGCCAGCAGCAATTAGCAAACACATGATGGAGCTGCACATCTGTTGAGTTCCTGAGCTACTTCTCAGTGCAGTGCTGGTAAAAACATTGTTAAAGGGTTAATAGAGGAGCCATGTTGTGATGCTTTTCCGATGGCAGTTTTAGAAAGAGCAGGAGTTTTTTTTTTTAAAGAGACAGAGGCACAATTTCAAGTCATATTTGATAAATTTGGCTTTTTTTTTCAATAACTGAAGGTAACATGTTACTTGATTGTGCTATGAAACTATTCTATGTGGCTGGAAATCACAATACTGGCTCTTTAGCAATTATAAGACAAATTATTCTGTTTTCTAATTAAGATGGTTAATCAATTTACTTATCACAAAAAAAGTTTAGAATGGTGTTTTGTTGCAGCCCCAGTATGTGTTGAGAATTTTTAAAATTATTTCAGTGCTAATCAGTTTTTTTTCTTTTAACAAAGTTGGAGGAAATTGAATGCATTCATAAATTTTTAAAGAGTACCTACAAAAGGCTGGACACTGCCAACAATAAACTTGAGTCAACACACGTTAAGTGAATTTTGCTCTCTTCTCAAGCTGGAGCCTTGACGACCCGCAGTCAAATTTGTAGTGATACAGATGCAGCTCTTAAAGTAGTTTCCACTCTGACATGCCACCAGCACAAGAAAAAAAAATGCAGGCCTTTTAGCTTATTTAGGAATCGCATTTTCAAGTGCTCCTCTGGCAATGTCCCCCTTTCCTTTGCTTGAATCAGCAACAAGATTCTTTAGGGGTTTGTATCGAAATAGTTGCACACATCAGTAACGAAGACCCCAGATTGGATCATCGGATCTTTACTTATTCTCATTGCTAGTCCTGGTGAAATTGGGGCTAAATGGGAACCTTTTGATAAACTCCTTTAATTTTGCATCAGAGAAAATAAACGTTTACTTTCAAGCCGTATTGGAAGGTCTTCTACTTACATTAATTCTTTACTCAGTAGTTAACGCGTATGCATAGATAAACTAAAGGTGACTAATATCACATGCACAATTTGCACTGAAGCGAACCACTGTTTAGTCTCTAATCAAACAAACTCTGTCTGAATGCAGATATACTGTAACAGATGGTGGATGTGCCGCATATAAACACACAAACAGACATGTTTTGGCTACCTAAGCAGATGTGCACTCTACATAAAAAAAACACACACACACACACAACCATAAGTTTGAAAGAAGAACCGTCGTCAGAGATGACTTCAAAACGTGGGCACACGCGTGCGCGCGCAAACACGCAGACTGGCAAGGAAGCAGGCCAGATGCCCGCAAACACATGCAATGATTGCAAGAGGGAAGCTAGTCACCCATGTGAGTGCACACTGCGTCGGAGGGAGCTGAGGGTCCTGGGCGTACAGAACTTGGATCTCCACCGCATGAAGCAGGAGAGGAGGGAGGAGGAGGAAGAGAAAGGGAGAGAGAGAGCGACGGAGGTGGAGAGTGAGGGAAAGAGAGAGGGAGCAGATGGGTCAGCCATCTGGTGGATGGAGCAAAAGTAAGGGAGATGAAAAGAAGAGGGGAGTGTGCACTGGAGAGAGGGTTGAAGAGATGTGTGTGTGTTTGGGGACGGGGATGCAAAATATATTAAAAACGAGTGTGTGAATGGAGAGAGGGTATGCGTGTTCGGTTTGTGTGGGAATGCTTGCGCACAGCAGGGCTGTTCAACTGAGGCTCAGGTGGCTGCAGACAATCCAGTTGAGTTACTTTGGCAGGCTGTTGAAAACATTTTGCTACCTCCGCACACATGCAGCGTTGCATTTTATTAGATTACATTCATTTCATTGATACTTTACAAAAACAAAACAAAACAAACAAAAAAAAACAACAACCCCACAAAACTTTAACCAGAGTCGACTTCAAATGGGGACCGCGCTATGCTGCAATCTTCTTCCATATCCATTTAGGACAAATTTGTGGCAAATACAGCCAGTGTGAGGTGGGACATGGAACTGTGAGTGTGGACACTGTGCACAGTGATCACTCCTTGATGTGTCCTTTTGAAGGGTGATGCTCACAAAATGGGTCTGCGTCGCCGTGACCCGATCCCTTCCTGGTTCCGCTGAAATGATCGGGAGTCGTCTTATTGCAGGGAGGGCAGAATGACTGTTTCATCTAAATTTATTATCAAACTGCTTCTATGCTAAGTGTGTTGTTTCTAAAAAATAGATTTCTTTTGGTGGAGCCTCAAGTCCTGCTACGTCTAACTAAGTATGTGGGCCTATTGGCAGGGCTGGCCCAAGGTATAAGCAAACTAAGCAGCCGCTTGGGGCCCAAAGGCCACTAAGGGGCCCCCTCAGTGGAGCTGATTTTTTTTTTAGCAATAATTTCTATGTCATTATAATATCAAAAATAGACAATTTTATCATGAATAATTAGTTTTTACAGTAATATGTATTTGATAATGTATGTAGAAATTATTATTTTATTGAAAAAAAGAAAAAAAAAAAAGGTCCGGGGGGCCCCTAGTGGTCGCAGTAGGTACCGCACGCTTCCCCAGTAACATGAGCTGCTGTCAGAGCGGATCCAAACGTCCAAAGCTTCGGTTAGAAGTTAAATAAGCAAAACAATGTCTCAAAAAAGACTTATCCTTCAGGGAAGGAGAAAGGAAAGAAGAAGAATAGAAAAAAGCCAAGATAATGTGCCTTGGTAATGTAATGTAATGTAAAAGATTTGTAAAGCTGCTAATAGAAAATTTGCTTGATATTAGCAAATTTTGCTAATAATGTTTGGCTGTTGAATGGTTGAACAGCCAAACATTTATGCTCGGGTCTTTGTGTTGGTGTGAAACTGAGTTTAAACTTTAAATGAGCTGATTCTCATGGTTGGCTGTATATTTCTGAGGTATTTTGACTTCAAAACGACGTGTTTGATAACGTTTGATAACAATAATTAAAACTTCTCAATGTCTGACATTGTCTAGCAAAATGTTTTGACTACATAGCTGCTACATGGATGAGCTGCTCTAGGCTGTAGTTGGGGACATGTTGTTTGCTGCTGAGGATAATCATTTTGTGGCTAAAAACATTATTTTTACATCAACTTCTAAATTATGTGAAACTTCTGTTCAAATCATTTGAATGCACAGAACAGGCCAGTTCCGGTCTTGACTTCCCTTGGTCTTGGTCTTGTCTCGGTCTCGGACCCTAAAAGTCTTGGTCTTGTCTCGGTCTCGATACACTCTGGTCTTGGTCTTGACTTGGTCTTGGGTTAGGTGGTCTTGACTACAACACTGACATCTGTTTTGTATAGTATGTGTATATTGGGATGAAACATGTTAAATTTATGAAATAAGGACCCCTAGTGACCAAAAGAAATGGTGAAATCTGATTCAGAGAAATACAGCAAATGTGATTAGGACAAAAAGTTGACAAGTGTTCATCATAAAACTATTTTGGCTATTCAGTGACTGATTAACTCAATAGTACCATTAACATGATAGGCATCAGCACACTTCATTTCAGTGACACTTTATTAATCCCAAATAGGGATTGCCTTCAAATAACATTGGACAGGAGGAGTTGTATAAAAACAATTCTCACTAAAACTTATTCAGTTTTTATCTGTAAACAAATTCAACTGTTGAGCTAATTAACACTTCATATTAAAACTTGCATCTAATTGTTTTTCAAAGTGCACACATTTTACAAAAATATTTTCTCACACAAAGGTTTTGCTTTTTCTTGTCATTTTGAAGGTCAAGTGTAACTTGAACTTACAAGTATTTTCAAAAAAGCAAAAACAAATTATTGTTGTAGAGATAAACATATGGCCTTAAAACAGCATCTGACTTTAAAAATACAATAACCAAGAATCAACAGTGAAGTAAATTAAATGTTTTCTTAACAAAATCTTCATATTCCATAAACAATTTGTCCTATCCTTAACTGCATAAAACTTAAGATTGCACAACATAACAAGGGAAAAATCAGACATCGTGACTCATTTTCCTCTTATACAATGCAAAATAATGACCCTTCTGAACATATTTACATAGACGTGAACAACGGATTCATCTTGACAATCATCTTACAACATGCGGTTAATGAGCGACGTGGAAGTTAAAGTAGCTCACTTTTACTGGAATCTTGCCCATCGCCCTTTCAGAGCAGCAAAGTGATCAATGACCTTCTCATTAAAGCTATAAAGATTCCTGACTTTCTTCCCGCTGAAAGCATTGCCAGTGAACCTGACCCCCAAGCATTTCGCAGGAACGTCTTTATTCTTTTTAAAGTGGAGAAAAACCTCTCAGCTTCAGCTGTTGTCATCGGAGTGGCAGTGTTTGACGGAGTCGCGGTCTCCTGGAAGTTGGATCTCTGGAGAGCCTAAAGTGGGCCCAGTGCATCACAGCACTCCTTGAATTCAAGATCCTGACAAATAAGGGACATTTCTGCCTTGGGCATGGACTTGTTTAACACCGGACATGCCTTCATTGTAGCATTTAGAGCCTCAGCTGGAAACGTGTGGCAATGCTATCTCTCTGGTCTTGCAGGTTTGATGTTTCGTAGATCAATATACCTTGCCGTATTAATGTCCTTTGCTTCATTTTCCCAGCATTAAAACAGCTTTACTGCATGTATTCATTTAACTAGGGCAGCTCTGACCTAAAAAGGGCTGAGCAATATAATCCAATCTTACCTTATTGCCTCCACACAGTTTGTGAAGCTCCGGAGGACACCTTAATCAAGAGCGCATCAATGTCCTTCGGCAGCCGGTACAGCATGTCAACATCAGGCATGATTTTTGTGAAACGGCTGCAGAAAATACTGTGATGGGAACTCATCATCTCATCACACTTAGAAAGCCAGACGCCTCCATCAGTGTGGTACTGTTAAAAAATTCTGATATCCTGATGGTTTTCAAAACACTAGAAGGTCATCTTGGTTTCACATGGTATTGGTAGCCGCCGCTGCTAAACTCCTGTCTTGCAATGGAAACTCTTAGCAACCTTCTTGTAGCAGTCTTACTTTGAATGCTGGTGTTTTTGGCCTGCTAAAACTGCCTGTGCTACTCAAGTCTGAAAAAAAAAAAACCTCACTGCTTGTCAAATTACATTGGTGTGCACTGGAGTTTAAATTCCCATGGAATTTTGCTGCACTCAAACATGTCAAACTTGCAAGGTACATGTTTTTGCACCGCATTGTCGTATCGCGCACCGATAGGACAATGGCACAAGCCGTGTCTGCGTTGAAACGTCGACGGTCACATCAGCTTTGATGGCGAGGAATTTCTCAGCACTGCTCTCCTCCGCCAACATGCTTTTCGGCAGCTTGACGTGGGCGGTTTATGAATTGCAGTTTTTAGGTGCTCCTCAAATGCATCGTCCTACCAGGCTTGTGACGCCACAATGTGTGATAAAGTTGTGTTTTGAAATGTAATGACATCACCAAAACTACATTATGTTGTAATCAACGCAAAATGCAATAAAATCCTTGAATGCATTTTGAATCCATTTACCTTGAACAGCATATAGATTAATACAGGCGGTTCTGGAATGGCAGCTAAATGACCAAAAGTTCACCATTTATTGACTAAAGTTTCAATTTAAATGAGTATGGTATCTACAAGATGATTGCTAGAAATAGATTAGGATGAACACAGTTAGTTTATTACATAAACAACATTATTACATTTTAATTTCTAAAGTGGAGCCACCTCCCCATTTTGTAATAATTGGTGCCAAACGTAGTAATGTTATTACACATGCGGCAGAAAGTATTGCCAAATGCGTACATAATGCGGTTCAAGTGTTTTGACATTTTCAAGTGCGATTTTTGTTACATTATAACGCAGTGTTTACAAAGGCTACCAAAACCACCAAGCCATGGGAAAAACATCTGGGTTGTTTGAGCCCTGATCTTCGTCTTTACCCCGCAGGGCTAACTCAAACGTTTCCCACGGTCTATGAGACGGGCTAGAATAGAACAGGTCTGACACTTGTTTCTTCACCTTTTCAGTCAGGTGGGAGACGTTGACGCTTTAGTTGTCCAGACATTAGCATCTTTGCTGCCATCTGGACGGGAAAAAAAAATGCAGGGGAAGCAGAAAAAAAGCACCTTATGTTTTTCCATTCAAACCAAATCCAGGAAAATCCTCAAATACGACTGTCTGTCCTTTGTGAAAACTTTATTTAAATAAATTATGAAACATTTCTTTCTTCATCTCCAAGGTGACAAATTCTGTCAGTGATGCGTCTGAGTTGCTCCTTTACATCGCCCACATTGACACTCAATGCGGTCGTGTAACTGTTCGGGGTTAATTGCTTGATTTGCATGATGAAATCACACAGGGCTTGCCCTTTCGAACCTGTAGGCAGTGTGTATCGCTGTGTCTGAATGTTGATATTTCAAAACAAATCAATCAAAACAGGAAGTAGGTCTGGGGTGACGTGGACTGTGGCCTCTGTCGGCTGTGCAGGGCTTCAGACAGAAGGGCGTTATGTTGAGTGGAAAATAACAGAGGCAGGGCAAATTTCTCAAAATTCAAAAGTCCTCACTGCTCCTCAGTTTTCACTGCTTGCGTCTTCGCCCAGCCACGGAACGGACTCTACGGTAATTGTGTACCCTTTATGGTCAATGAGCGGATTTACACTGCCTCTGCAGGGCGCAACTCCACACCACAACGCGGCAAAATGATTGTGCTCAAAAACTAGGTATAAAAGAAAAGATGGCAATTTTTTCTTTTTCTTGACTTGTTGACCAGTTGCTCCACGAACAAGCCACCCATGTTCAAATAGGTATTAGCTAAATGACCCAGAATGCCCTGCATTCCCTCTGGCAACAGGCAACGATTAGTTAATACGTTTCAAGATGTCCGCTTTTTAGCATTTTAAAAAAAGAAATATTTCAAATTTTTAACTCAGTAACAGATTACTTCAATTGTATTTGAGTAAAATATGTAAAACACACATCACCAAAGTAAAAGTACCGATTATTAAAGCTGATAAAAAAAAAAACTTAGACGATTAGTCGCAATTGAACATTCAGTACATCTATATGACAGGAATGGATTTTATTTCTTTTGTTAAAACCCACATAAAATGTTTTCAAAAACGGAACAATAAAAAAAACGGTGTGAGCGGAGCTTAAGTCCAGACGAGACACTTTTTTAAACACATACCGTCACACACTTTGATTTATTTTTATTTTCCCGGCAACTTACAGCAAACACATCACTTTTATTTTGTGTTTTATGATAATACTTTATACCCCCCTGTTTCCTCCAGCTCAAAACCATCAGTCCTATTTGCAGCTCTTTTGTTTGCTGTCAAACGCCATTAAATCCTCTCTGTATGCTGTCCAAAAACAATTAAAACCACATCAAAGAGGCGCACTGTTGCATCTGGCAGCGTGCTCTTCACCTCTGTGGGCATATCGCTTGCTGAGTGCCAGCCCCGCATGCATCCGCCTGTGCTCCAGCCAGAAACGCTCACCAAAGCGCAGAACGTGTATTCATACCTGAGAGACTGAAGCTTCCCTCTGTATGCATTATTTACTTACGATCACCGGAGTCTGGCTGCAAAACAAAACCGCAGATGTTAAGAAGCCGCCCACATAGCACCGCGTAATGAGAGCGAAATCCACACCGTCTTTCCTTTCGAGCGTTAAAACAGTCAGGCAGTTATTAATAAAACTGGGAACTGTATTTGCTTTAGTTTAACAAGGCTCCTTGCTAAGGAGGTTGTTTGCACCACTCTTTGCATTTGTCATGAAGCTGAATTAGGTGTTTGTTATTACCAGAATTGAACCTGCAGCACGTTTGACGTATTGAGGAGGATTGGACAACGTGTCGCTACCTTGTCGGGTTAATAACTTTTGTCGTCCCATAAAAGTCACGTCCTCGAGTTAGAATATCTTCATCCGTTGGATATGGTTTTTGCGTGACTTGGTAACATTGCTAAACATTAATAAAAGCTTGTACAAGTTGGTAAGTTATGAGTAGTTTTAGTGCAGTCAGCTGACTTCAACAATACATGGCGTTAAATCGGGTGAGTTCTTTGCCTTTTTTCCCCCTCTGGTGAAGATGAGAACTTTCTAAGAGCATAATAAATTATGATATCAGACAAACAGTCCCAAGCGTTACAAAGCAATGACCCAATTTGAACAGAGTTCGATGTTATTGTGCAGTGTTTGGATGTCTTCTGCAGCTTAGTGAGGACAAATGTCATCGCTGTTTTTGTAGTACGCCGTCAGAGCGTTTTGAACTTTACAGTCACAATAATGTGGAAGAAAAGTAGCTTTCAAATGGTTTTCATATGTGGGGACTTAATTAAGCGCAGTTCTAATTATTAATTGTAACTATTTTGTCCGGGTGGAAAGAAAACGCTTCAAACAGCTTGATGTGATTTGAAAAAGAATTGAATGCATGAGAACTGCAAAAACAATCTTGCAAAGCATTATGTATTCCAAGGCTTTGCAAATATCTCAGTACTTGAAATAAGATCAAACTAACACAAGTGACTTTTCAACAAGCTTGTTTCAAACCAATAATTTCTTAATATTGATAAAAATTTCTAGTAAATGAAATAATCTGATAGAGAAACTAGTAAAAAAAACCCAATAGTTTCACTGATATAATTCAATTTTTGATTGACATGTATATTTGTACCTATAAGTATAATTTTGACCATGTGTGAAATAGGAAAAACAAGTAGCTCAATTCTTAATTTTTGTAGCAACTTCCCTTTTTATGAAATTAGTGATTTTTTAAAAAATTGATTTATTTTTAAAGGTTCTATATTATATTCATTGACATTCTGGGTGTATGTTAATGCCACCCCCAGCACTCTATACTCTAAAAGCCTTCCAGGTTTTTAAGCCATGAAGCTGGCGGGGACACTGTCAAGAGCTCATAGACCTATATGGATATTTTTAGCATGTCGAAAACTGTCAAGACAACCGTAAAACAAACTGAACGCACTCACTGGTGAGTCCTAATATTCGACTGGCGCTGGAGGCAAAAGAAAACAGAATAAAACAGCTCCTGCGTAGGATTTACCTGTCAGAAAAGTTTGAGCAACAACCATTTCTTTTCTTTTCCAGACTTTTAATTACCACGTACAGAAAGTCACTGTATAAATACACGCGAGCACAAAACGCGTAACAGAAACATGCTCATACTTGAGAGAGCAATTAAAGGCTCAGGAAACCTTGAGTTAATGAGCTAATTGAGGTGTGACAAAATGAGTTTAGAAATATTGTGTTTCTCACAACGCTCCAATTTTCTGGATTTTTTATAATCTGTAAGCGATAATCATCAGACATGGTTTTCTGTGTTTAAATTTACATATTAATTTAGCAGTAGTGCACCAAGTGCAAAGTAAAGGAATAGTAAAATATGCAACCTTGATTTAAGCAGCTCTTGTCTTTGGTAAATATTTACATGGGAAAGGTGTAGCTACAGCTCCATAAGTTTTATACAGTTGCGTCAGATTGCCAAAGTAACCCCACCTGTCAAGTATTGACTTTTCAGTATTTAAGTCCGATCAGGTTTGGCGTTCCCGATCAGGAAGAGAATGAACAGTGAATTTGATCCTTTATCCCAATTTCCGAGGTCTGGCTGATTTCGCCTTATTTTATACGTGCATGTTCAAAAGCGCCGACCATCTGTGGAAACAGATTTGTGCGTTTCTTTACAAACTTATTTATATTTAGAAAATCGTTTGCGGGGCTGAGCTGCTCACGTATTTTAAGTGAGAAAGTACACAAAGATCTTAGTGTTTACTAAGACGCATAAAAAAGGCTCGACATTATATGGAGCGGTTAATGAAAGCTGCACCGACACAGAGAGTACAAAGATGAAAGAAGTGGATAAAAAAAAAAAACAAGCAATAAAGAAAATGTAACTGACAGATTGAGGAGGGGGCGGGGGGGGTTAAAAATAAGGCAGGCAGATGGCTCAGAGAACGATAGACAGGACAAGAAGCGAAGAAGAAAGCATGAAAAGGAAGGACGCAAAATGGAATACCAGAAAATTTCCTGTCAGGCTGAAAGGATCAAAGAAATCGTCAGCTTCCAAAAGCCTTGATGTTGTGGAATAGAGACCAATTTACTGTGGATGGCAGAAAGCCTGGCTTCACCTGTAAATTACACTATGTCAGCCGGAGCAGAGCAGAAACAAAACCGGGTCTAATGAAAGGGAAACTGAACATGACGGAAAATGACTTAACGTGTTGAAGCGACAAAGATTCAGCGACGGGGCTTCGTATCCTGCTCACAGTGCTCACTTCTGTTGCTGTACGAAGGAAGCCAACGCTCTGATTATTGTTGATAATGCACAATTTATCACTGTTGGTTGTACATAATCAAGCTCAAGTTTCCCTGCATGCTGAGTAGGGTAAAACTACACAGCATATAATTTGTCTTAACTTTTATTTTGTGCTTTGCTTGGATGGTAGATTATTGTCATCCTAATGGCGATTAACTCTCACTTTGCTCTTGTTGTGGTTTTTTTTTTGTTGATAACAATGCTCGTCCAAAATCACTCTGCAGGAATGTTGGAACCACCTCTATGTGTTTTTATTTTTTTTTACTTTTCGCTGTATGTTTCACCTATTCTAATATAAATCACAAGGACACAACGCTTCTTTAACAAAGGCTCCGAGAGTCAAAACAAAACAAAACAAACAGTTATCTTCTGTCCATCGGATGCTTGACATTGAGCCTGTACTCTTCAAGCTTTTAAAGTATTCCAGCCACATTCACACAGGAATATGTCTCCAGATTTATCATCACACTTGATGATGCTCAAAAATCCAACATTCGGTTTGAAACTCTGAAGTTCTTTTGCTCATGGGGCTTTAAAGAGAGTTCTAAATGTGTTTAAAAAAAATAAAATAAAAATCTAATTTCTTTTGTAATTATCTAAGAGGCCCTTGCGCAACTGCTGAAAGTAACTCTTTATTGTCCCAATTCTGCACTATTAGTTGTAGAAGTAGCAATCATAGTTAACTAATGTTGGGAACAAAAAAACCCACCACACATTTAAAGACTGTAAATTAGGGGTGTCAAACTCATTTTAATTTCGGGCCACATCCACATAAACAGCATCTTTAGAGGGCCGACTGTGTCACAAAACTACCATGAACAAACTTTTTTTTCATTTGAGAACTTCTTGAAATTAAAAATTAAGCATCTGTTCCCCTTCACCTAATTTGGCAGAATACAGAAAAAAAACTATTTTGATTGATAAAATACTGTTTAAGCACACTGCTATTGTGAAGATTTCATTCCCAGAGTGTCAAGAACCGCATGAAATCTTCTGACGGGCCGGATCTGACCCACGGGCCTCGAGTCTGACACACGTTCTGTAAGTAAACATTGGAGAACCTCAGTCAGCAGTGGCCTCTCTCACACTTGCTGTTCTGGAAAGAGATAAGGATGAAAGATTCTTTCACACATGAAGGAACCAAACTGCTGCTGCTTTGTCCACCCTATGCTTCTTTTTGTACAAAATCTATGAGGTATGAGAACAGGATAGATTTTGTACAGCCATAAAGACGCATGCAAGCATGCACGTCCTCCAGCAGGAGCCTTTTGTGTTTTGCTTTTCAGCCATTTTCCATCTCTGACTGCATTTGGATCTAGTAGTGGTGCTGGCAGCTCCTTTTTTTGTCCAAAACCTACATTCTGGTGCTGTGGTGAATATCTTGAGCTAAATCCGAAAGCTGCAACAAAAATGGCACAAACTGCAACAAACCGTTGGCCAGTCCGTCAGTTGTTTGCAAGCAAAATACAGGCTGCTAAACCGATTTGATTGAAGTATTTTTTATTAAAAATTGTTTTTCCGTAATAACAAAATCTCATATAAACAAACTCTGACACCTGGCCAATAGGAGAGCCACTTCTTTTGGGCAAGTTCTGTTAAATTTCTCAGCATACAAAGAATGTAGCAACACAATCGCTGTCTTTCTATGAAAGAAAACCACTGCTCTTTGATTTATTTAAATATGTATGTTTATAACATTTCATTACATACAGTTTTTATGTATAAAATATTTTTCTATTTAAGATTTCCCCCTGCTTTTACTCTGTTGTTGGACTTTTAATTTGTCAGGCCATCAGAATTTTTTTTTATCAGTATATCAATCGACCTGAATAAATAAATAAAAACAAATAGATTTATTAATAACTTTATTCAGGAGGGAGCCACAGTACCTTGCACCACGTTCAGTTTCGCTAACCACAGCTAGGACTACTTACCATCAGACCTGAAGAGCAAAAGAAATCGCTTTAACTGAGCCCGTCTAAGAACGAGACTTTAGGACTCCAGGAAACCGCACTGAGAGCCATTACCTGTAATGTCCTTCCCGAAATGACTTTAAGAACGCAACAATGACTCATCTTGGAGGATTGGACAAAAACGGTAAAAACCTCTGTCTAAAAAAAGAACACAAGGGCCCATCTCACAGTTTGCAAAAGTCTTGGCCTTTTTTCTTTATTTTTTGGAAGTATTCTGTACTGATGAAACAAAAATTGAGCTTTCTGGATGAATAGATCAAGTCAGAAAAAGAACGTAGTACCCAAAGTTTAAATGTGCTGCAATTCTGATCAGCTGTCAATTGACCAGCTTGGCTAACTTGTTACCCCTCTGGACAATGATCCAAGGAAGGCACCCTAATCAGCAAATCCACCTCTGAATGCGTGACCTCTGAAGTTAAGGTTATGGACTAGACTAGTCAAAGTCTGGACTGACGTCCAATTTAGATACTGAGGCATGAAATTAGACTGTGAAGCAGAGTAGGCCAAAACTCATTCTAAGAAATGTGATTCTTACAACCAAGATCATTTTAAGAAAGTAAAAGTAATGTATTATTAATTTAGTTGGTGGCAAATGAGGATGTCAGAATTGTGCATCATCTGAACCTGCACAGAAGGTTTTGTTTGTTTTTTACAAAGCACAACATCACAGAATTATTGACCAGTGTAATTGCATTCGCATGTGAACTGAAAATGAAAAGAAAAAGAAAAAAAAAAACATCTCTTGTGTTTGATCTTGTAAAAAGCTTCAAGGACTCTGGGGAAATTTCAATACATAAAAGGCCAATAACAGAGTAGTGCCAGTATTAGATGCGCCCTTTAAGCTCTTAGGTGCCACTACATGACAAGCCATCATGTTATTGTAATCGATAGACTCACAGAAGCTGGGGATCATCTCGGAAAACCAATGTCGATCACCTCCAACCTTCTGACGCATCAGTAAATACGACCTGAGGGTGGACACTGCAAGGACGAAGACGTGCCTCGCTTTGTGCAAAGTTCTGTAGCTCGTCTCAGACGGTGGATGTGTGTTCTCAGATGACTTCTTGTTTCTTCTTTGTTAGGCAAAAACGAGAAAAGAACCCTGCCTGTGTTTCTAGACGTCTACAAATTAAAATAATGTCCCGATAGCTGTCAACGAAAGCTGCCACCGCTAGCAATTGTGATGATGTACACCCAAGAACGTTTGAGGATATCCGTTCAGTATGCATGTGTCAAACAAATGGTTGTTTTATAGTGCACAATGCAGCCTTCTGCTACACAAGTTTTAAAAAGTGACAACAAAACAGAAAGGACTTCAAGCTATTTCTAAACTCTTATTTGGGAACATTGAGGTTTCTCATGCAGCTACACTGCAGAAGAAAACGATGGACCAAACCATAGCCTTATGCCACAGTATGCAACCTTCAACAGCAATAAGGTATATAGTTGGCTCTGCACTTTACTGAATTATTAATCTGAATGAACATCGCGGTAAATGTAAATGCAAATGTGAGTGGTACTGCAGAAAAATCAGCTAAAGTTCAAATTCAGCCGCCTGCAGCATTCAACCAGTGTCCCAAACCCTTCATATCAAATGACATGCAACAACACAACAGTGCTGTCATGGCAGAGGGGATTTCCCTCCAGCTTCACTTTTATGGTGCATTCAAGTACATCTTAAACGTTGGATTGGCTAAATATTAAAACCAACGTTATGTAATTTTTTTAAATTTTCAATTGTCTGTACCTTATAAAAATTCTTAGACAGTTTTGGAGTAGTTTTATTGGTTTAGCCGATGGCAACTGGTGAATGTGCATTGTCCACCTTCCAGGCATTCTGGAAAGCTTTTTTTTTGTTTGTTTGTTTTTGTGCCTTTATGCAACCTTGGTCTGATCTTTTCATGACAGATCCGAATTTTACAAATGCAACTCAGGGCATATGTGGTCCTAAATTTGATCCATATTCGATCTCTTCAAATGTGACCTGTGTCTGTACGCCATTCATCCGACTTGTACGTCAAACGTCACTATTCTGCATACTGATACGCAGAAGCGTGAAGAAAAACAACAACCACGATGCAGATTGAGTTGTTTAATGTGCTGGCTCCAGTTACAACAACTTTATAATCTCAGGATGCGCTTCACCATTACCAACCATGTTTACTTCTGTAAACACTGACTTTGTGAAAGTAAAGTCAGTGTTTGCTGACTTTAATGCGATGTTATTGCCCTCCCCCCAAAAAAGTGGAGGTCGAACATGTTTGGTCAGCTGGTTTTACTGCTGTATTTGCTGTGCAATGGCTGCTGGAAAAGACAAATGTTTTTTTGGGGTCTTACCATCTACAAACCAATTTACTGCATTCTTGTTGGTTGAGCTGGAGGTTCTACTTCTGCTTTTGGGCCAAAGATTTACGGTTGTACAGTTGTGCATCTGTTTGTAGCCATTTTTATGCGTGTTAAGTACGAGTGTAAACACCGATATGAGCGTAGGGGGTGCGGGCAGCAGCAGCTTATTTGGATTTGAAGTGATGGAGTCTGAAAACAGCTCATTCTGAAAGATCAATCTAGGCAGAACTCAGCAGATGAAACCTCATTATCCAAGAATGATTTTGTGAAAGAATTGTAGTGAAGTTGTTTTGTATAGCCTACAGGCCTACGCTAACTTGTTCAAGGAAGCAAAATAAGTCCCCTTTAAGAAGACCCCAAAGTAAATATTTAGTCTGGTGAAACATCTAGGTTACATTCTCCAATAATCAGAGCAGAAATTGCATGGAAAACCACTTTGAGACAAGAACGAGGCTGCTATGAACAATGTATTGCACTTTTGCATAATTTTCTCCAGCCTATCAATTAAATAATACATGTTGTTTCACACTTCCAACCTCCTCACTTTTTGTTCCTCACATCAGATCTGAAAATCTCTAAAATGCACTATTCTGAAAGATTTCTCCAACAGTAGTGTTAAATTTGAATATATTCACAGTTTCTTTGATGGTGTGCAGTTTGTATTTCAAAAACTTTTCGCATTAAGCGTTAAACATCTTTGTCATTGTTAGTTAGTGGGAAAAGGCACAATTCAGAATGAGAGGCAGTTTCTAAAAGAACGCGCATCATTATTGAGCAAAACAATGGACAAAAGGGATGCAGCCAAAGTGAACGCAACTTTATATATAAATACAAGAACGGAAAACATAAAAATATAAGACAAACACCAACAATTTTACCCAAAACAAAAACTGTTCCACCAAAGCAGTCTTTAAAAAGTTGCTTAATTTACAATGGTAATGAACCTCAGGTATGTTATGGAGATACCATGCACAAAGAACAAATGTATGGAAAGCAGTTTTGCCAAATTCTGCTTATGACCCAGGAACCGTCAGTCTTCGGAGGACTAGATGTTACACATAAAAGTATTTTTGCAGACTGGAGACCTAAGATGGAAACTCGCTAAGCAGTGCTTTAGCAATGAGAGTTCAAATGTGAGTTTTTCTTTAGACTGATGAGATGATCAAGCTAACCAGGTTAAGTTCACAATGGTGAATCCTTGCTGTGGCAGCTGTAACAAAACGCAGAGCACCATGACATGCCGGGGCCAGAATATGTCCTGATGAGGCTCGCTTTGTCAGATGGAAAGCATCTTATGAAAATAACCTTTAAGCGGGCATTAAACATATTTTATTAAGCCCAAATGTTTTTTAAAAAAATTATCTGTAATATTGTTAGAGCAGAAATATATTTAAAATTATTCTAAATATATTTTTTCCATTAACTTAAATGCAAAATCATCATAATTAACAAATGAAGGTTTTCAAACGTCCCTTTTGTGTGCAGTTAAATCGATGTGCCAGTGATAAAATACTTAGACCTTTTAATAAATTGTATTTTCAACAATATTCAAATGTATTCATTGGGTCTATGTAATACAAACATATGTACAAAAACATATCTCTACTTAAGTGTGGGTGTGGTTTGGTTGGTACGACGGCCTTAACTACTGAGCTAAAATGTGACAAAAAAAAAAGCACCAGCTGCTTGAGTGTCAGATAACGATGATGTGTCTTTATCTGTCGTCCACTGACGACATACAAAAAAATATATTGGTGAGGAAACCTGTCCATCGGACGAGGCAGACACTCAAAACTACCAGTGTGCTTAGAATGACAAATCCCAGACAGTAGAAAATGCGATGGCACAAGCACTTTCCTTATTAAGAGTGAGACCTGTCTGGGCAGAGCGAGAGAGACGGGAAGAGCGCGAATAGAGGTTAAGCCCGACTGCATCACCGTCGGCAACATGACAAGTAAAGAAAATAAAACCGAGAAGACTAGATTTTATTCGAAACTCCTCCAGTTGCAGCATTAAAGCGAACATCTTTTCTCAACGTGTTCGACTCACAGTGTGGTCTTTGATTTAATATTTTATAGCGAAAGTTGTTAACTTCTAACTGTACAACACAAACATTTGTAAGAAGGTTAAGCCCCTGATAGTAGAAATATGGTGGCCGATGGTTCGGCATCATCTATCAAATATGCGAGCGTGTCTCCTCAGGCGTTTGGGCTCTTTGAGAAAGTAAACTTTAACCAGTGTTTGGGTAGCGGTTTTCCTGGAGGTCTAAAGTTTGTCTTGAATTGTTTTGAAAGCTTGGAGTAACTATCTGGACAGATGCACAGCCACTGGCCTGGAGCTGCTGGACGAAGCAGGACAGGTGACCCAGCAGCCCAGCAGAACAGTGTGTAGTCTCTGAGAACCTATGAAAACCTCTTTTTTTACACTTTGGCTGAAATTGTGGAGCATCTAAATGATGAGCGTCAAACTCATTAAAATTTCGGGCCACATCAAGATTAGAAATGTCTTAGTTTTACTGCCACTCCTCTACAAACTGAAATCATAAGGGGGAAAAAAGACTCTTCTCTCGAATTACATTGTTTTCCCCCAAACTAAACTAGCCCCCTTTCTGTCACATTGCTGCCAATGATGCCAAAAAAAAAAAAAATCAACATTTTTTAGAAATTAAATAAAAACATTATTTCATAGTTCTTGCAGTTGGAAATGTTTTTCAACTAACAAACATATCAAATACAAGTTTCCGTAAAAAATCTCAAAGTTAAACAGCTGCAAAATAAAAAATATCTTGACATGTAGATTTAGCATTTCTCAGTGTTCTTGTCACAACTTTGCTTTCTTTTTTTAAATTTTTGAGCGTGTGGATCCATCTGTAGTGTTGCCGCTGACGCTCGGTCCTCTGTTGGCACTTGGCTTTCGTTTGGTCATTTAGCAGCTTTCCAGCTTGAAGCCAGCGAACATCTGGGCACACGAGCCGATTAGTTCTCCAGAGCGCTCTCCGATATTTAATATGCTCGCTGACATGGGTGATATTCGTCACGTTATTCTAAGTGGAATGCATTGGCCGCCTTGCTTTAACATCCACGTTAAAATTAAAACTGCAGCCGCGTACGTTTAATTATGCCGCCGCTGACTCGCTACATGTCTGCTTCTGTGTGTGTGTGTGTGTGTGTAGCGTAATGGCACACTTTTATTTGATGAGTACTATAATGCAGTACAGGTTGGAGCTTATAGGCTATAATTGGGAGGCATTATCATGATATGGTGGAAAACTTTCTCATCGTGTTGCACATTAATTGGCCCGCCTACATGTAAGAAAATATAGGGTGCATTTATCTTCCCACAGGCTCCCACAAGGTGTCAGAGACTTACTTACATGTAATTACAACATTTTTGGATTTTGCCGTCAATAGAACCGCCTCACTGTAAACTGCAAAAAGGTAGACGTAGTTTTGCTCAGTTACAAGGTTGCAGGAGATAAGACCCGATATATTGCCTCTTCTTGTAGTTTTAGTTGAGTCTTAAAGCGGCAGTGATTCCTTCGTCCATGTGTGCAAAATCACTTAATCTCCTATGGGAACCAGCTGTGCAAAACATATGGGTGGAGCTACAGTTTCCCAGCTTCCGCCTCACAGAGCAGCCTCTCCCTCACGACTCCTTCACTCAGCTCCTTTAGGCTAGCCAGCAGCATTTAGTAAACATGTGTTGAGCTACTTCCCAGTGAAACGCTGGTAAAAACGTTAAAGGATTAATAGAGGAGCGATGTTATAATGCCTCCTCGAAGGCAGGGTTTCAGAAAGAGCAGGTGTTTCTAAAGCGACAAGAGGCCCAATTTCAGGAAGTAAAATTTCTTGTTATCTTTGATATATAGCATTCATAACCACTGAGGTTACTTTTTTTTTGGCAAGAAAAGTTAAAAACTGTATAATTTTCACTCCTCTATACAATTAGGCACCACGTTTGTACAAATGTGTGAAATTTGAGTGGTTCTGAATACTGAATACAGGGTGCTGAATGATTGCTCTGTTGACACACTACTTGCTTTAAGGTTTTATGTTGGTGTTTTGTTAAATGTGTTTCTCCTACACATATGCAAATTAGCATAAAACAATGACTCCCCCCCCAAAGCAAAACCTTTTCATCAGAAGTTTGGTAAAAAGTTGAAGTTCTACATACCAGCTGTTGGCTCCGTGGGTGGAGGATTGTTAGTGGAAGCAGAACTAGTCACACAAGAAATGTTAACTTTCCTTCTGCAACAAGATTATTAGAAAAACTATTTTTTTCTAGTGAACATTAAACTCTGGATCTTCATCTGGATCCTGTCTCAATGGCTTGGATCCAGGTTCCTAACTATTAGACTTGGGGCTTTCTGAACCGTTTTACAAGCGCATAGAACGCTGTATAAAACGCTGAAGAGAAGGGGTAAAGTCTTACAAAAACACAACGGCGGCCCCTTTAAGGTCTAGGAAAGACTGGAAGTGGACAAATAGACATTAACTCCACTCTGGGCTCATCATCGCAATGCCTGCCTTTGTACACAATCTTGCAAATGGCCCAGTCATTAGGATACACTGTATGAATATGAAACTTGCACTTCCCTCAACAATTTACCTGATGCTCTGCCAAGCAGCACTGGCAGTCGGAGGCAGAAAAGACAGCTCTCAGAAAATGCGCTGTTGTTGGAAATCAAAAATGTCCCGACATGATCGTAGCCAGCCTTTCTGCAAAATAACATAGCCTTTCATTTTTTTCTTTTTCTTTTTTTATAAAACTGAAAATGTTTTGCATTGTTGGCCCAACCTATCACTGGAAATCTCAGTGTCTTGCACACAGACTGTTTCACATAGAAGAATATATATATATATATATATATATATATATATATATATATATATATATATATATAGAGAGAGAGAGAGAGAGAGAGAGAGAGAGAGAAAGAGAGAAGCAACATTATCTCACTTTCCTGAATCTATAATGCTATCGCTGTCGCTGGGTGGAATGGCTATTGTCTCCTGTGAGAGATTATGTCAGCTCTACTAAGTACAATTGTATATTTTCATGCATTCGAAAACAATATTTTCTGGCATGTGAATTTTTAACTCTGTGTGGAAACCCCCCCCCAAAAACACAATTACCCAACTGGGAATAGCAGGCCATCACCAGCTGCAAATCTAAAACTTGGGAGAAGGTTTTAGCTTTGCAGCTCTGCAGGAATGATGTGGCAGCAGCACTGCTGCCTTGCACCAAGAATGTCCTTGGTTCAAATCCTGGCCTGTCGTTTTTCTGCATGGAGTTTGCGTCGGTCCTCTCCCAAGCTCTCCAGCTTCCTCCCACAGTCCCAAAAGCATGACTGTTAGGCGTTTCTCTAACTTGCCCTTAGGTACGAGTGTATGACTGATTTTGATTGCTCGTTAAGAGTTGTGCACCATTGGCTCCATTAAGCTTTTAAGACACTCCGCATACAAAACGTACAAAGCAAAACGGCCCCATACAAATCACAAGCTCCACAGAAATATCATTATATCTTTAAACTGAACCTTCAATTCAGTCTTCCGAAGCTTCGCAGACAAAAGCAACAAAAGCCAAAAAAAACAACAAAAGAAAACACCGTACTATACAGCCAACTCATAATTTTATCCTCAGAAAACCAAAATACATCTGCATTCCCTCTACTGATGCAATCAAACACCAACAATCTAAAATGTTAGTTAGAATTGCCTGATGATGACTTGTTATTGTCTCTTCATTAATTTTACATCCTAGCATTGTGCTGGTGGTGTAACGCTCTGGGGAGATTTTGGTACTAAGTAGTGCTTGGTGTAAAGGGAGTGGATTAATAAAGAAGGAGGAAACTACATTCAAATTCTTCAACTTCGCTTTAAGTCAACATCTGAACAGGAACAGGTGGGCGTTCCAGCAGGATAACGATCCCAAACTTTCCTCAAAACTACTTTTGGAACGGAGAAAGAAGTAAACAATAAACGTCAGAAATGATCTCCACAGTTCTGCTGAAGTGCTTTGAAGCCAGAGCTCTGGTAGGAAAGTCATTTTTAAATTAGCTTTTGTTTCGATATTAAGCCAGAAATGATGTCGGAGGCTAAAAACTGAAGCTACCTTGTGACTCGATAGAGGGCTGTGATCCAAATATTAGAGGGGAGATATTCATGCTCCTCTGGGTATTAGAAGCTTTGTAATAAAATCAAACTCGTGATCATAATTTAATTTGTATATTGGTTATTTACAGCAAATGACTCTGAAAGAGGCCTCGATGAGCCTGATGAACGCCTGTAAACTTCCCACCAGTTCTGCATGTCCAACACACTAAGACTCTTTTCTCTTTTGTGTATATTTTCCGTAGGTCTTCACAAATCCGGACGCATGGCTTTTTAATTTATTTGTTTATTTATTCAAACAAGGCCGCCTCCTCTGCCTTTTCCGTCCTCAGCCCATATCTTTCTCTCCCCGGCTGTCAGCTGTTCAGAGGCTGAAATAACACGCGGAAAGGACTGAAGAGTCGGTTGAATGACAGAGAGGAAATAAAGGGGGGATAGGAAAGCTAAATAACAACGCATTCATTTACAGCCATTAGCATTCAAACAATCGTTCGGGCCTCGCAATCTGGCACAAAGCCCCCCTGTCACATCCTCACCTTGGACACTTGCCACCAAAACAGACTCACGCCTCATACAGTCGTTCCTCGCGCCTGCCGTCCACCGGCTTTATTTTGAGGGCGTCGGCACTTAAATGCCACTCAGAAAAAAAGGGAAAAGGGAGAGGAGCGGGATGGAGGGGAGGGTGGTGACAGAGCCTGAGGGAACAAACATCACCACCTGTCTGGCTCTCTGACAGCAAGGAGCAGACAGGTGGAGAGAGGAGGAGGACAAGCAGAGCACAGTGTGTGAGACTTCTTCTTCTTCTTCTTTTTGTGTGTGTGTGTGTACAGAGCTGAGGCATCTTTCCAGCCGAGAGATTGGCATCTGTCTCCATTTGATTCAGACTATGCTGTGCGGCAGCTGTCCGTGACTGTCTGCGTAGCGTGCTATTAGACGCCATACCTGGCCGGTTCCTCTGGAATACCTACATTCATCTGTCCGTCCGTCTGTTATCCTCACGCCAACTGTCAATCCGCCCGCCTTCACTCATGTCCGTCTCCGTGGCAAAGCCGCGCGTCCTCATTGTGACGGGAACGCTTTCCGTCGGTTCCCCTGTCACTCTGCAAGATTTTCCGCTTTCGCGCTGCAAACTCCGCCGTGTTCTTGTCCGTTTGTTCCCAAAGGGAACCCGTACACTGGTGGATGACTGGGAGATGTACTGGGATCAAAGCGTAGCCTTCCCCCCCACCCACGCACCCACCTCATCCCGTCTTTCCATTCCTCAGACTTCCAGGCTCCTGACGGTGGCCTTCAAAAACAGGCTCAAGCTGGCAGCTTCCAGACACAACCGATATGAGACACAGTCACCGGTTAAGTAAGGTGTGCAGAAGCTGTCATAAAATTTAACGTGCAGCTGATAAATCAAGTTCCCATGTGCGCTTGAATGTCAGAGAAGGTGAAGGTCTGTTTGATTTCCACAGCTGATGCCACTGGGTTAAAGAGAAGCTTAGCATTAATCATCTGAAGGAGAAATAAATGCCATATTACGCCACAGAAATGTTAACGCGCCTGCTTGCTTAATAGGATGTGATTTGGAATTAAAATTGCTAAATAATTTTCCCGGACGCTGATATTTTATTACTTTAATAAAGACAAACATTCTAGATTTGATTTCAAAATGACTAAGCACGATCAGGGCCGGCCCTAGCCTCTTTGGTGTTTGTAGTCGAGATTTATTTTGTGCTCCCCCCCCTCCCCCCAATCAATTCAATGTGTATTTATGACTACACTCAACACTTTTGATTTTATTTTTAATTAAAAAATATATCTAAAACACATTGTCTACGAACCAAAAAGTATTCTACGCAAAGTTAGATTTCTGAGATAAGTCGGAACTATGAAAAGTGAATATTTTTTTTCTAAGTGGCCCTAATCCTCTTCCATAGAGTCATGCACCGAAGAAGTTTAAGGTAGGGAGAAATTCAGATGTATAAATCTGTGTATAGACGTGTCACCTCATGCACTGCTGTTATAAATCTGCATTTGCGGTGAATTGGAGGCAGCTGCACCTGCTTTCCAAGCCACTCTATCTCTGTCACTAAATGGATACACAAATTAGTATTCGTACCCGGGACGCTCCCTCCATGTGTCTGAATAACCACGGCAGTGACCCTCGCTGAAGTCTGTTTCAAATCGCTACGACTAATGAAAGATTTATTTTATTAAAGGAGCCTTTTGATGAAATTTGTCATGGAATTCACCTTCCAAAAAAATTAAAAGCAAAAAAAGGAAATTTAGAGAATTGAGTCATATTTTGTTGTATATTATTGCTGACTGAAATGGCTTGTGTTGCCACTTGCATTTTGACAGCAAGTCAAAAGTTTGCATGCATGTGGACGACTGTACACTTTCACAAACCTTTAATTTTTGTACATGCCGAGTTGTTTGTGTAAAATATTGTCCCACTTTCCTCTCCATTTTGCAAAGCGGTTCACTCAAATGTCATTTCATCAGTTCAAACTCCATTGTTTCAGCTACGTTAAACAAACAGAAATCGCCTGTTCCTAACTATTAGAATAATAGTCTGTTTAACACTCCTTCACACGATTCTTCAATTGGCAAAATGTCCGTGTTGCACTTTATCAGCATGGATGGAGGAGGTCCAAGGCAGGTGAGAATGAGCGATATTTCTTTTTACTGCAACAGATTTCTTTTACCCCTAATTTCTTATTCTCTGGTATATTTCATCTTTCATTTACATTTGCAGTATTATCTGTAATCTGTATAAATGTACATATATTTCAGTTTTCAGCCACAGTTTGAAAAAATGTCACGGTATTTGCATGAAAGAATTTCTGATTCTATTCTATTCTATTCTATTCCAGAAGGAAATTTTTCGACAGCCTTGAAATATCAACAAATGGTGCTGGCATGAAAGCGATGTAATAGGCTTCAATGACATCGGTGCACTTAGTGCTGCATTGTCGTCCATTATGCAACGATTGCTTGGAAGCGCACCTACACTTGTTTGCAAGTTGTGTTATTTGAAGGTACTGTTTACTTTTGTTTCACATCTTCAGTGATTTGGCACGTTAAAGACTTTTGCGAAGAAAATGTCTCTTGGACCATGAATGCCATTGTTTAGGCCTGTGTGTGTTTAACTGTTTTGAAAATGTGGGGTTTTGAGTTGACAGCTGCATGAAAGCAACCAAGAAAAACTGTTTGGTGATATAATTTAACATTCAGCACCGCCGCACCCACAACAACTAGGCTAACAAAATAAAAATGTGACCAGATACAAATGAAGAAAAAATGTAGTTGTGCCAACTGAGCAATGTAGAAATAAGCAACCAAAGAAACTAATGATGACGTTGTTAGAACCTAGCTAGGCTATATATCGATTAGCTTCATGTTTGGCTGGCTAGGTAGCCTAGCCTCTACCACAGCAGATTAAAACTGCACAGGTGGGGCGTGCCGTGGTGGCGTAGGGGATAGCGCGACCCATGTTTGGAGGCCTTGAGTCCTCGACGCGGCCGTAGCAGGTTCAACTCCCGGACCCAACAATATTTCCCCCTCCTCTTCCCCCTGTCCTGTCAGCCTACTGTCATATAAGGGACACTAGAGCCCACAAAAGACCCACCTGGAGGGTTAAAAAAAATTAAACTATACAGGCAATTTTATTACGTTACTTTTGTACCTCTCTGACTCTGGCTCATTTTCCCTCATCTTTTCTTTTTTGGTCACCAGACAATGTGAAATATTTTGACATAATGCTTTCTGAAGCCACTTACATTACAAACTCACCCCACTCATCCCACCCAGAGCGCGACTGTCAGTGAGCAGCAATGGGGCAGTGAGGGGAGATGGATGAAGGAGTAAATTATCATTATTATTATCATTAGATGTTGTGTTTAATATTCTTTGCTATTCAGTTGAATTGGTGTACAATCTTTAACATTACAAAGTTATACTACTATTTACTTTGGATCAACACTATTAGCTTTTTCTTCTTTTGCTCTTTCTTTTGGTTTGCTACTTTGTTTGTATTTCCATTTAAATCCTGTTAAGCACTTTGTATTGCGTGGTTGCTGAAAATGTGCTATATAAATACAATTACCGTTACCTATTACCTATAAATTTTAAAAAGAATAGTTACTCTTTTCTTAAACAGTTTTATGGCGCCCCTGGTCTTTTGGTGCCCTTAGCATTTCCCTGTACTAGCTACGCTGTCAGCCGGTCCAGAGTATGATGAATGATAATGAAGGGACTTGGGTCAAGCCATAAATTACGGGTTGATGGACAGACAGAGATGTCGTCTAAGCTGGGTCAAAGATGAATAAATGCAGTTTAGACATTAATTCATTGTTTTGTGGCCCACTACCAAAATAATCAAATAGAAACCATAACAGCTCAACATCCATTTGTGTCTATCTAAAAGCTGGAAAACCATTTTGCTCGTTTTATGAGAGTAAGCAAGAAAATGCCATCAACTTAACTTTTGAGATCGAGAGTATTGAAAACTCTAACATACCTGAATTGGTCTATTTCACACAAAAACAGAAGGAGGGGCTCGTCTAGAGTACCAGTCATGCTAAAATTGCCTCTTCTCTCATGGTCATAGTGAATAATCACAATTCGTCGACAGTCCTGACATCAGGATGTGACGCAAAACATTTAGTTTTGGCTCAGGTTCTGCTGAGAAGCTTGGTTTGCTTCTCATTTTACCAGTAGCTGCCGTTATGCTCAATGTGGACGTTCATTGATTCAGCATTTTGAGGTAAAACTGATCTGTAAACACTTACTGATCTGCTCTTTTTGAAAAATAAAAAATCTTAAAAATGTTTATGAAAAAATTAAAAGGTTGGGTTCAAGTAAGCAGAAGTGACAGGGTTGGAGCACTTCCTGTCGTTCATTAAAAACAACAAAAAAATCCTCTTCAGCTGAGATTTATTTTGACTTGCAAGCTGAAATTGTTGCGTCTGAATTCCAGATGAAGTACACCCACTGGCATTTTGTTGTGCAGGTTGTTTTCTTCATCTTTTTCTTTTTTTTTGATTCTGGAAACAATATATTCAGCCTGCTTCTGTGGCTCATCCAACTCAGAGTGCCTGCCAAACACATGTATGGCAAAACTGGCTCTCCAAGCCGCAGAAAATCCAGGCAGATGTGTTCCTTGGCCTGAATGGGGAAGAATCGGATGCATTCAAAACCCACAGAAACGAGCACAAATGTATATTTTTAATCCAATGTAATAGTCTCCCACTCCATTTTTTTCTTCAATAATAGAACCCCCCTCCTCCCTCAAAAAAGAAAAAGAAAAAGGAAAAAAAGAGGCAAGAGCATACAGGTTTCTCTCGCTCTTTTGACAAACACTCTCACAGTCTCTCTCCGGTGGATAAATCAGCCCTTTCATGCTCTGTCGTCTGGCCGGCCCCATTATTGTCTGCTCTTACAACACAGTCCCTCTCTCTCTCTCTTTTTTTTATTTAAAAAAAAACTTTTCTAATATTCACACATACTTCTCTTCTCGGCCTCCTTCGTTCTTCAAAGAGATTCCGCTGGAGTCAATCTACAAGTACCGAGTCGACTGGAGATGTGGGGGTTTGCAGCACGCGTAATGACCGGCGAAACCTGTGCGCTCACAAGAGAGGGTGTGTGTGTGTGGGCGTGTGTGTGTGTGTGTGTGTGTGTGTGCGCGCGCGAAGACGACAAGGTTTAATTTGTTCCGTGGTGATAAGGAACGAGGTAATGGCCCTTTGAAATAAAACCGTGACTGCGATACAGATGGTCTGATTAACATAAATATAGAAATATTATCACTTGATTGTCAGCTGGTGACCACTTTGGTGTGAGAATGAGGGTAAAAATGTTTGCTCAGGATAAGAAACGGGGACGGATTCAAAATGATCTCGGTGGATATTTGTGTTTTGTTCCTTGTTTGTTCTTTGTACCCAAACTGAGATTGTATTTTAAATTTGTCGACAACAAAACGCGCCGCTGATGTTATGCTCTGCTTTCGATGTTTGTAATTAAAAGGATTCCCTGCAAATTATTGCAGTCAGATTAGCAGTAACGTTGTGATTAATGCAGCAGTAAGGTTCACACTATGGATTTATTCCTTAGCATTCTTAACAAAAGGTTGCTAATAGCATAACTGTGTGAGGGCCAGGCAGCCAAGTACGGCATAAAGTAGGATCCAATTAAAAGTGCCAGCAAACTTAATACTTAGAAATTGTAATTATTTTAAATTTTTACCCATAGTGCATTGGAAAAGTTTGTGTACCTGATGAATGTTTCTCCATTTTGTTATGCCACAAGCAGAAATAGAACTTTTTTTATTCTTAGTTTTATTGTGGTTACAGATGGGCCTCCATAAGTTCAAAGTCTTGCCTTAGATCGGTGCTTTGACTGGGCCGTTTTATCACATGAACATTAGAGGTGCACCGATTTATCGGCCAGCCTATTTATCGGTGCCGATTTCCTTAACTTTGGGAGCTCGGTGATCGGACGATTTTTACACGTGAGGCCGATCTTATCCACCGATCTTATCAACCTCGGCAAAGGTCTAAAAATCAACCACTGTGGTTTTTAAAGAGTCCACGAGTTATGGGGGGAGTTCATTTAAAATCAGTGTTGAAGTCGACCAGGTCATGTCTGCACATTTACAGTTAACGATAGTCACCCCATTGTTGCCAGTTCTTTCTTGATATATTGAGCAACATTTCAGACAAAAAACTGGTATCAGCCAAAAAACAGAATTGGTAAGTTAGGCTTTTTAAAAGATTGGTAATTGGCGATCGGCCAGATAATTGCAATCGCTGCATCGCTAAAGAACATGCTTTTGTGTTTAAGGTGCTTCTGCTGGATGGTAAATATCCACTCCAATCTCATGTCTTTTCCTGCCTCTATTACAGTATTGATCTGTATTTACCTCCATCTAATTTTATCATTATTTCTGACAAGAAAAGCATGATTTTGCCACCACCATGTTTCACTGTGGGGATTGTATGTTCAGGGTTTAGTGGAGACAGGAAGTCCAGACAGTCCAGCTGTGACCTCATCTGACCAAAAATTCAGATGTTAGTTTTCAATTTCCTTTTAGAAATACGTATTTGTCTGCGTCGATGTGTCACATAAAAATCACAGTAAAAAACATTGTTTGTGATTCAGTTTGAATTCTCAACTTGCCACATAGCTGAGCTCAAAGCTGTTACCACAGCAACACAAAATGCAAAGATTGCCAAGATTCCTGATCTGACCCTTTCAGGTCCGTTTTTACATGTCTGCTGGTTAGCAGCAGGTTCTGGGGCCACAAACAAAACCCCGAAGGCCTCATGCCTTCTGAGGTTCATAGACGTTTATTCTCAGAAACCCTCAATGAATATTTGATGGTTTGAGAGAGCAGGGTGTGTTAGAGCTCACTTTTCCAGAAACCACAGAGAGAACTACTTTTCTATGTTTTCATTTATGCTCTTCATCTCTGTTTCTGCTGCTGACAGGATTGGCGCTGACCCTTCTTTTTCTGCACACATCAAGTCTCCTCTGCTGCGTGCAGACTCCATAACCCCCCGAGCTTTGCAGTTGATCCAGTACTTAGTTTTTCCTAGCTTTTTAGTGATTGAAAGTAAGAACTGTAGCTGAAATCCCTGCTGCCCCCGCTGCCCGACCTTTTGGTTCGGCAGAAGACGATGGATGGATGGGTATAATTTATGGAGTGCTGTGTACAGCGGCTCTCGTAAGTGTTGAGATGTTTTTATGGTAGGGAAAAAAAAAATATTATAAAGATTTAAACTCTTTCCACCTTTAACATAACGTGTCCATGTTTAGCCCTTGAGCTAAACCTTTGTCGAAGCTCATTTTGATTCAGTTTCTGCAACAAAAGTAATCTTTTGTTGAAGGCGATTATCATCCCACATCATGACTTCTCCAAATTTCTGACTTTCTCTAATATGGTCTTTAGGTGACCCCACTGATGTTCTGTCAAATTTATCTGCGGACTCTTAAGCCATTCCAAAATTTGACTCTCGTTCCAGTGAGGCTTTCTTTTGTTGAATAAAAAATAAGTTTGGACTCGCTACAATTCTGTTGAAAGAAAGGTGGAAGGGACAAAACATGAATGAGGACAAAAGGTGTTCAAAAGGAGAAATAAAATCAGTTAAATAACTTCAAAAAAGGTCAAACTTCAATGTAAAATAAATCAAATTATACATAGCATGGATTGGGCCCAACTCAAGTGACGTCAACAAAACGCAAAACTGACCAAAGAACAAAAGTTGTTTAAATTGGGGGTGGAGTAACTCAAACTTGCTACATGAGGGAGGTACAACATAATAAAGGAACAAAAAGTGCAAAATTAGCAAAAACACATGTAAAACAAATAAAGCAAACGTGACTTAACTTATTCACCAAATAAGTTAATATTAAAGTGACAAAATTTAACAAATACAGTTCCAACGCTTCGGCCCTTTTTAAAAGTTGTATGTTCCTGACTTCAGCAACTCTATTTTTTGCAGAGCCTCAAAATAAAAAAAAACAAACAAAAAAAACAAGTGTAAGTAAACCAGACAAATATTAACTAAAGTGCGCACCCAATAGAAAATAAATTGAACTTATGCATAGTGCAGTTTCCCTCAATGTTAGCCAAAACAAGCCATGCTAACTCTGTGGTGGGAGGAGCATCCACTATAGGTGGACACCGGATTTCTGTTAGATGTTCACACAGGAAGGATGAAGGCTAAAGTTTTAATTGGGTATTCCAACAGAGTACAAGGTTAAAAGCATGTGCATGCATCACACCAGGGACAGCTCCTTGTTTTTAATTGTTCTCCTAGATTTGTTTTTCATTTGAATGTGTGAGATGAAAAAATGGAGAAACTCTTTCAGGTCATAAATCATTAGGTTGCCGAAACATGTCTGACCTAAAACAGTTATATATATTAAAAGAGAGAGAGAAAAAATAAGATGTCGGTGGTCATGGGGTGTCTTTGGGACGGATGACCTTTTGTTTCCATGAAGTTTTAATTGGGTTGATTTGAACCTTGGCCATGCAGTTCTGTGTCTCAATGTTTCCCTCAATGTTAGCTTAATTGCTGGTTGCTGCTAGGAGTTCTGGTTCTGAGCGGGTTTGTCCCCATCACTCTGCAACCTTGAACAGGTCAAGGGGATTACAGCAAATTCATGAATATGTCTTTCGTGAACTTTTCATCAATGTGTATTAATGAATGAGGGAATTGTAAATGATCCAATCCATCTGGGGTGGATTGGATCTCTAATGAAGAGATTTCTCCTTTTTTTTTTTTAACAGCTAAATTCTTCATCCATCCATCCATCCATTTTCTGTTCACCCTTGTCCCTAATGGGGTCGGGAGGGTTGCTGGTGCCTATCTCCAGCTACGTTCCAGGCGAGAGGCGGGGTACACCCCGGACAGGTCGCCAGTCTGTCGCAGGGCAAGCTAAATTCTTTGTCAAATTAAATGGGGGGGAAAAAATGAAGTATTGAGAACTTGCTGTTGTTAGGAAAGCCCAAGCCCAGAGGGAGCGTTTTGACGTCCTGCTGAAAGCGGCATCATTTTGAGTTAAAGGCTCCGAGCCGAGCCTGTGACATAACAGCGCCTTTCAAATCCGAACGGCTCGCTGAATGAGACATTTTGAGACGTAGGCAGCCCGCGAACAAAGCGAGAGGATTGTGTAATATCAAAAGTTTTTATTCCACAGATCCCTCCCACCCCCCCAAACAAGCGCTCTCGAGCAATAAAAAGTGATTATGTGTCACACGTCTCCTCTAATCTTGCATTTCCTGAAACGGCAGGGAAAGGTCCGAATCAAGAGTATTAATGGCGAACGGTAATAACTTGCACTCTACCACCGATGAATTTACGAGACACTTTAAAAGTATTAGAACCGCCTTTGACAGCAAACTCTAAAAGCTTTACACCAAACGTGAAAATGTATTAGTTAGGATCGCAGCTGCACCGGAGGGCTGTTCATCTGTTTTGCCATTAGCTAAATTGCACAAAATCAAATTAATGCACAATGCAAACTATGTGCAAGCTGAGTCTGAGTACCCCTTGTAAATCCCTTTTGTCAGAACTGCCAGAGTTCCTGTAGCGCTCTGAGAATCAAGTCTCGTGTTTTTGCATTGCCACGTACTTTATCAGCCGTTCACCGAATAAGTAAGAGTACGGGAAGCAAAGGCTATCGACTTGTGCGTTCATGCTGCATTTCTAAATTAAGTTTAAATAAGGACTAATGGATGCTTTGCAGCTCAAATGTGCCCATGTGGAAAGCTTGGAAGAGCTGGAGCATAAACATGACGGCACTGCAAATTCTACAACTAGAGACCAGGAAGGGACATAGTGACTTAGTTATTTATACAGGTCTTTACCTTTCTTTTCCACTTTTTAAAAAAAATCTAATGAAACCCACAACTCCATTATACTTCACTGGGATATTATGTGACAGACCTAAATGTTCAAAATTGTAAGGTGGAAGAAAAACTGTTGTGTATTTCTGAAGCCAAAAAAAAAAGCATCCAGCTGTTCTGTGAAGGCATCAGAGGTTTGTTGGAGAACATGAGTAAACAAACGGCACCGAGGAACACTGAGGAACACGCCAGACAGGCCGGGGAGAACGTACTGGAGAACGTTTAAATCAGGGTTGGGATGTCAACCCGACTTCCTGTCTTTGGATATCGCAAAGTTCTGTCCAGTCCATCACCTGTGACCTGATGCAGTACGGAACAAAGGCAAACCTGCATGGACATGCAATTCTGGCCGTTACAGAAGAAAGCTGGTGTTCAAAGAAAGTCTTAAGTTTAGAGTTTGTCATAAGCAGAGTACGAGTAACTAGTTACATTTACTCAGTTTCTAAAAAGTTGTGTAACTTTTAGAAAAGAAAAAAGCATTTAGTATTTTTACGGCACTTAACTTTTATTTGGCTGATATTATTATGAACTATTTCTACTCTTGAGTACATTTCTGGACACTATCCTATAAAGTGACTGCAATGAAGAACGTATTTTAATCAAAACTGTGTAAGAGGCAGACACATCTACAGACTTTGTTCTAATGTTGTTTTCAGTCGGCACAGTGAGAACTGGTGGCAGCATCATGCTGTGGGGATGCTTTTCCTCAGCAGTGGCAGAGAAGCTGCTCAGATTTTTTATTTTTAATGGGTTTTGTTGTTGTTGTTTGTCAGTCTAGTGGCCTTCATTTGAAAGTGCTCAGACAGGAAAGTGGGCAATGAGAGAGAGAGGGAAGACAAGGGCAAAGGTCACCAAGCTGGGAATCAAACCTGCGACGGCCATGTCGCGAACTGAAGCCTACATTAGATTCAATAATGTTCTTCTACAATGACACAAAGACTTAAATTTCAAACAAAATGTTTAGCTTGTGAATTTAATGTTTAGTTTGTAACTATTTACAATCTAAATATTTAGCTCCAATTTTAAAAAAATGGATTTTGCTAACTAAATATTTAGCTAATATAACAATTAGCTTGTCGATAAGTGGAAGTGGAATATCAAAATAAAAGGTGGAGTTATAAACCTGCGGATTAGGACAGACCAGAAGCTTCTTAAAGAGACAGAGGTCGATTTCAAAGCGTCAGACTGGAAAGTCAAATTTCTTTTTAATCATATTTGATGCAGCAGTTTTATAGCTGAAAGTGACATAGCGCCATTTTATAACCCAATCAAGTAACCATGTGCCAGAAAATACATAATATCGACAATTCAACTGAATTTAACAGAACTTGAAGCTTTGCTAAAAAGAACAAACGCACATTTGTCTTGAAGAAGACTTGGCAGCGAAGGTCCCTCAAAGTATTTACTCAGGTGAAGGATTTAGTTGAAAAGCATTCCACCCACCTTCGCTCAAAAAACAAACAAAAACCAATAAAAGTTGTAAAATGACAATGTGAAAAAGTTTCTGCGTGGTGTGATGATATATATTTGTAATATTATAAAGATTAGGACTTGAATGGAAAGCTGATCGAGAGATAAAAGTTACTTAACTAATTATGGTTTAAAAATACTTGATGAGATGAAATGGGGGGGGAGGCGGAACAAAACTCTGATTTTTCACAGAAACGTGGCCAAATGGAGGCTTCAGAAGCTGCGCCGATGTTTGAAAGAAGATCCTATTGATCATCACGATGGTCACGGACGGTACCGCGTGTGGTAATGAGTCATAATGAACATAAAAGGGCACACGTGTTAATCACTTCCGAGAGGGAGATGAGATGGAGAGCCCGACAGAGAACCAGGAGACAAAGCCGAGCGAAGCAGAGGTAGACGCTCAGGAAAGGGGAAAAGCAGGGGAGGGCAGGGAGACTTTTTCCTTTTCCTTTTTTTTTTTTTTGAGTCCCGTTATTATTGGTAAAGCTGAGCTGGAGTCAGAGCGAGAGAGGGAAAGAGAGAGAGAGAGAGAGAGAGAGAGAGAGAGAGAGAGAGAGAGAGAGGGAACAGAGAGGAGAGAAAGCCGACGATCACAGCGTTCGTCCTTCTCCGACTCAGTTTTGTGACCGACTGACGGACAGCACCAGCAGCCGAAGAGGAAACTTAAGATAATCACACCGGGAAACGACACCTGAAGGTATTTTTACCTCCTTTTTAAAAAAATGTTGTAAACCATGATGAACATGTTTGCTTCATATTTTCACCTCGGTCACGCTGAGTGGAGATGAGACCCAGTTTCCCCTCATCATCATCATCACCATCGTCGCTCGGGTATTTGGGAATCGCCTGTATCTCCCCGTCTGCTCTTTGGCATCCCTGCTTGACACTTTTTTTCTTTTTAAAAAAAATCAGGCTTAAATTATTACTAATATTCTTATAAACGAGTCTTTAAAAAAAACCAAATGATGCTACGTGGATCCGTGGATATAATTTTAGGGAAACGGAAGCGTTAGTGGAACAACTCCGTGCGCATTTTTTGCGAGACTCGGCCGTGTCTGAGCCTGCTTTTTTTGCTACGAAAAGACAAGAATATAAAAAACCAACTAACAATCGAATTAAAGTCTAATGTAACTGTATAAAAAATGTAAAGCGGAGCCAATTCTGCGATGGATGATGGTTAATAGGCAGGAGCCCCGTTTGGAAGTCTTTGCTCCAAGACTGAACCTGTCCCCTAACGCACAGCAGCACGCGCTTTAACGTGGGGGACTTTAACCGCCTTGATTAAAAAACACACAGACCGGATAGTGATCGATGCTCTGATTGATCACATTGATCCGTTCGTCGTTTCCACCTGATTTGTGCTCCGTTCAGGTGTTGCCCTCGACCGCAAGGTGAAGGAAATGACACCCCCAATTCCCCCCCCCCCCCACTCTCTCTCTCTCTCTCTCTCTCTCGCAAACTGGACCGGCTCGCTATATATATATATATTTAAATTCCTTTTCTCTCTTTCTTTTTTTTTTTTTTTTACGCGTTCCTGACAGACAGGCGCAGACAGTCCGGGGCGCAAACATTTTACCCGTCCGCTTATGCGCAAATCTGTCTGCTGTCCAGCGTGTCCCCAAAGAGGCTGCGAGGCGCTTAATTGCCAGTGGCGGTACCGACGGCGGGGTGGGGGGGCATGTGACGAGGTTTGGGGCAGGGGTGGAGGCCGGTTATACCACTTCACATTACATCACTAAGAGAGCCATCAAGGGAATCATATAAGCCAGAGATGATGTATCTGTAGTAGTAGTATTTTTTATGTAATTTATTCTATTATTTCTATGTTTTATGCATGAATTTAAAAGAACAAAGACCAAACTTTCTGGATTTGCAAAATTAATTAATTAACATTAATATATTTTCTTTTTATACCACCGTGCATCCATTTATTATGCACAACAAGCCTCTGGAGTCACTGGTGCTCCACCAAGGGGACCACCAGTAGTTGCAATGACCACCCTTAGTCAGACTGTCCTGTATGCATATGTTTTTTGTATGCATATGTTTAAGGGACAAGCTTTTATGTGACAGTTTGATATGTTTGATGATCTTATGCATTAATTTAAGATGGTAAAGGACTAGTATTGTTGCAACACAATAGGGTGTTTTGACATTCGATTGGCACTTAACACATCAAATCAGCCTTGTTAGACTTGTGGTTGACAACAGGAGCTTACCAGAATGCTAGGATGCTGTTGCATTGGACCTAAACTTCACATTCCTTCATATCCCCATTTCTATCAAAGCTCCTGAAATTCTGCGTTAGTGGTTGGTGTTGGTGTGTCGCTACAAGATTATTCCAGCCCCGTTTCACCTGGCCACCCTCTTGCAAAGTTTTCTTGAGGCGCCCCTGCTAATTGCTTCCATTCATTACACAACCTCATAGGTTGGTGATAATAAGTCTTTGGCTTCCTAACCGCTTGTGCTGGCAATGTGCTCGTGCCTTTGCAGATATAACCTATATTTTTTTATTATTATTATTTTTTTCCCCCGTGCACAAATGTAATAATGTGTGTGTGTGAGAGACCTTAAGCATCCACTGCCCCTCCTGGGAAATACATTTGCTTGGATTTATGACCTGCCTTCTCAGGTTATATCGATTATTACAGCCTGCTGTGTACCAGCTATATTTTTGTAAGAGCAAGAAAAGTGGGTCTGCCGTATCTATATATAAATTGTGGATGTTGTCGGGAGCACAGCGAGCGTTTGAAACAGTCATCTCTGCAGCTGAGGTCAATTCTCCAGTGAAACATCTTTGCTCTTATAGCCCCTTGTTGAACACATTAGGACTAATGTTATACATGAATGGCTCCCACACACACACTCGCAAACACCCCTATAATGGGCCTTAAGCGAGCATAATGGCTCAGTTCGGTGTGAGAAGTGCTTATGTATGTGGAAAGCTCATATAGCAAACATCCCTGGGTGAGAACCGCAATTACATTTGTTTACGTATACAAGTCCATAATTTGCTTCTGAATGTGATGATCTCTGCGTATCAGTTTCTTTGATTGTATTAGCACTTGTCTGTCATCTTTCCCCTGACCAGCAGGGGCATTGCGGGAACTCAATTGGTAGGAAATCAAAAGAGCAAAGCATGCTGCTTTTCTTCTTTGGGACGTGCCAGTCTGCATGTTAGCATTCAATGAATAGCTTTTTACCCAAATGGGACATGGAAAGCAAAAGGGGTGATGCAAAGCCAGGACGAGACGATTAAAAAAAAAAAAAGGTATTGAGGTATGAGAGGGATGGTGTGATGAAGGGAAAAGAACTCGATGAAAGGTGGACAAGGGTAAGGTTAAAGAGATATGGAGAAAGAAAAATGAGCAAAGAACAGGAAGAGGAAGAGCAGGTAGATGTGGAAACAGGTTACACAAAGTCTCTGAGTGATGTTGATGATGAAACTGCACAGACATTACAAACTGGAAGGAAAGGAAAGGTGTTGCTGTTGTAGCATGGGAAAGACAGACTTGGCATAGGTACTGTCAATCTGAAGACAGCTGGGTTGGGAAAGGATGACGATAGAATGGACATACTGTATGAAAGGGAATGTGATTTGTTTTTTTATCATCTGAGGTCTTTTACAAGGTTCCTAAGCTGGAACCTTGTTGCATCTCTGGGTTATCTGGAAGGGCTATTGAAGTCAACTCTTACCCTATCTACTTGTTTGCCTCTGAGGCGACAAACAACGTAGTAGCAGTTGGTTAGCCTTCTTGTTGTGCGGGTTGATAGTGATGTACCAATGACAGATGGTTTATGTGACGTGCAGAACCCAACACACATTGGCAGCAAAGGGAACCAAGATGGAACGAATCACTGGATGTTACCCAAGAGTAGTGTTGACACTAAAAATCAAACTGATAAGCCATCATGCGTATCATAATGTGAATAGGAGTTGTCTGACACACTTATGTGCAGCAGTCTGTGAACCCCACTGAGTTAAACTGCACACCTTCCCTTGTTACTGCCACTGTTATCTGACTCCATTGTTGAAAGTTCTTGTGTGTGGGAAATAGGCTACCTGGTGGGTGAAGAATAACATCAAAATCAGAAAATAAGAGCTTATCGTCTTGATGAAACTGATGGTTTTAACAAGATCTTTAGAAGCTTACAGTACGAAAACCATTAAAGAGTCCCATCATGCCATTTATACAATTGATAGTCATTTTATGAAGATGCTAAGGAAAGTGTTGGAGTGGTCAGAGTTTTCTCTGGCTGTTTAAGGTATAGGGTAGGTTAGTCCGGCCCCTACCTATTGCTGCACACTTCCAGCAAGCTGCCTGATGAGGCTCTCGCCTTGTTTTTCAGTAAAGACAAATTAATCACAAATTACTTTATAGAAATGTTTTGTTGCATGCTAAAGACAGACATTATTGGTGTGGGCTCACCACACCAATAATGTCTGTAATATTACTATTACAAATTCTCATTGAGTTTGAAATGGACTCAATTAGAGTCTATTTAAAACATAAATCCTTTGCTAAAGAGGCTAAAGATTGATAGGAAAACAAGATCTGAAATCTGCTTTGTTTTATTTAATCATTTCTTCTATGGACATTCACACCAGGTTGTTACCTCTAAGGCAGTGTTTCCCAACCCATGTCCTCAAGGCTCACCGCCCTGCATGTTTTAGGTATTTCCTTGCTTCAGTCCAGCTGATTTCAATTGATGACTGATTAACAGGCGGTTGTTGAACTGCAATCAGTTGAATCAGGCACATTAAAGCAGGGAAACCTCTAAAACACGTAGGAGAGTGTACCTTGAGGTCCAGGGTTGGGAAACACTGCTCTAAGGTAACTAGTGTTTCCTTGCTGGAGTGACAAATCACTCACTAGCACAGTTGCAGAGCCTACGTTGGCTGTCCTTTCTTTCTTGATGTGATCACAGTCCGACAGCGATCTTGCAGATATGGGCCAGCATGGTGCTATCTGTTTTGTTGAGGCAGATGTAACGTCCACACAGGGAACAGGGTAAATTATCAGTGAGTTCCCTATTTCCTTTTGATTCCCTCCTAATGAGAATGAGAGAACCCCTGTGATGATCACCCTTGGGGGCTTTTCTCTTTTGTGGCAATGCTTGTGTGTGTGGCAGTCAACAGCAGCGTACCATTCATTAGCTGACAATTCAGTGAAATGAATCAGACAACATAGGCTCCCAGGGATCTATGTGGAGAACAAGGAAATGACTGCTTATTGCTCAACCCACGAACATTCCCCTGGGCCCTCATGCACAGAGATAATGCGGTGGCTCAATTCCCTTTCCAAGTCTTTCTAATGGTGAAGGAAACATGGCGCTTCTGCAATCTAGCATTGCTTCAGATCCCCCTTGTGCTCGCCTCCGTGTGCTTTCGAGGGATGAGGAACACAGACTGAGCTGTGCAGAGCTCCTCTTCCTCTTGAGTCGGACTTTGGAAGGGGGAGTAATAAGGCCTGCGACTCTGCACTGACTTTGCTGAGAGCTGGATCTCAACTATATCAGCTCAAATTACCTACTCAAGGCAAGTGACTGATGAGCCATTTCTCACCCACACATGATGCTCCTTTTATACACCAGATAGATGTATTTGTGTGTGTGTGTGGGGGGGGGTGGGGGGTGATGTACTATCCCTTCCTCTCAGTGCCCTTTGATGGTGAACGCGCATTAAGGGAAGGGAAGGCGGATGATTGCTGATGCAGACTTTTCAAGAAGGGGAAATTTGCCAGCAGTTTCACAGCAAGATTCTCTGAGGAGAGGTGTTGGAATTAGCCTGAACATCCCCCCACCCCGCTCTTCCCTCCAATCCCAAATATTTCTTGAATGTTAAACTCTGCCTTCAGCATACCCAGTTGAAATTTAGGGCAGGACACACTGACCCTCAGCCTTTGCATTGCTATGTTGAGACACGAGGCCACCATCTCCCTGGCGCCGAGGGAGGAGGTGGGAGAGGGTCATTTAGAGAAAATGGTTCTGTCTGGCGGGCGGCACAGTGCTCTTTTTTTCACCCCGCTCTGTAGAAGCCTGCGGAATAGTGTTTCAGACGATGTCACGGTCTGATTGTCACAGACCAAGAGCGTTGTTTACGTGCGCGCATGTGGCAGTGTGTGTGGCCGGCACATTTTCATGCACATATTCAATTGAAAGCTTTCAAACAGGCTTCCCTATGTGCTGTTCCTCCAGTTTTATTCCCCTTTCACCAGAACTGAAAATGCAAAGATCCATTTTTTTTCTCCCTCCTACTAACTGCAGGGGTCTGTATTACTGCCTGGTTGAGCTAGTTCTCTATACTAGATTGTTGAAAACAAGTCCCAGCTCTTTGGTGGATGGCTGTCAGGATGGGCGGAATAAAGGAGGATTCCAGTGAGAAAAAATAAATTGCACAGCATCTCGCTCCACTGGAGACAAAATACAGAAAAACAGGAGGCTGCCCCAGGCTGGGTGGCTTGGCATTTGCGTGTACATGGATGTTCTACGTATTAACATTTATACCCCACTGTGCAGAAATGAGAATGAAAGAGGGCAAGCGAGGCAGACATTGACAGAACGAGAACAAGTGCAAGGGGTGACTGTGTGTGTAGATGGGTAGGTTCTTGGTTTTGCCACCGTCGGCTGTAGCATTAGAGCGGTGAGCTAAAAGAGGAGTCCTTTCTTATTGCTTTGCATAGAAAGTTTGAAGAAAGTTTGTTCTTTATGTAAAAAGTGACGCAATGTTTTTTGTTGTAGATGCAAAATATCATTCGAGAGATGCAAATGGTTTGTGACAAACTGACTGGCGTCCAGACACAGGAGAGTTACTGTATGCGGATGACAATGTGTGTTTGGTTGTTTAGTGATTACCTTTCTCTGTAATATTGAGAAATGGACAATGTTACCTTTTCAAGCAACACTCCATTATTGCTGGCAGGATAGCTTGTCTCACCATGACAAGGCAGGTTTGTCTGCAATAAATGAATGTCTGTCTGTAATTTGTAACTAAATACACTTTAGGGTTGTCCTATTTGTTTTAGTTTTCTTAAATTAAGTTTTTTCAATACCATTAGCTATAAAGTGACCTGTTCCCATGGCAATAAGCTGCAGAACTATGCACAGACCTTGTTATTCAGCTACAAGATTCGTCCAATGCAGTAGTTTGAGGGTAAAACCAGAACTGATGCCAAAGCATATTCTTTGTTATTCTATAAGACAAACTCAGGAACTGATTAGGCTTTCCACAGTTAGAGAACTGCCTTCATCCCAAGTCATTAAATCTCCGAAAACATCTCTTTGTAAAGATTTGTTCCTCCTTCTGTTGTATTCGAAATTTCTGGAAAAGACAAATCGCATCATTACTGTGAGTATCCCTCAGATGTCTCGGGTCACCATTTTACTTTGTAAAGGTAGCTTATAGGCAATGAGGCAACTATAACCAACATTTCTGATATTTGATCAGTAATTATCAGCAAAGCTACAGCTGAGATGTTGCCACCAAATGCTGACGTGAAATGCCCCAACAGTGTTCATAAACGTAGTCGGAAGCCCTTTCACATTAAAGTTTCATTCTATGACTTGCGTTTGTTTTTCTGAGTAAGAGAGCGTAGCCCTGGAGAAAACTGAAGCTGCTTCCCTTTCATTCCACCACACATGATCTGAAAGCACACATGGCCAATGTTCTCAGCAAGTCAAGTTTATTTAATAGTACGTTTCGTCAATATGGTCATTCAAACATGATCCATGATACAAACATAACACAATAAGCAAAAAAATAGAAAAGCATTACATTACTGTAGCGAAGTAAAAAAAAAGTTATAAAGTTGCAATCCAGATGGAAATTAACGGTGTTCTTGATATTAATTAAAGGCAACTCTAAGCAAAGGGGTTTTCAGCCTTTCAGCCTTGATTTAAGGAAACCCAGTGTTTCATCATTTTTGCAGTTTTCTGGAAGCTCGTGCCAGATTAAAGAAGCATAAAAGTTGAACGCTGCTTCTCCACATTTGGTCCTGACTCCAAGAAGAACCAGAAGGACCCGAGTGGTCTGTAAAGCTGACGCAACAACAGCTCTTTAATGGTCTCCTCCTATAAAAGGAAAGAACAAAAAGACCCAAATTGGGTGATTCATGCTTGCATGTTGATCATAGAGCTTTGACGCGAAAAGGGCTAGAAATCGAGTTTGTAGTCTTCATAAACCGTGGCACACTGTGTTGCATCAACTCGTATAAAATTTTGTAACGGGCAATAATAAAACTGATATCTTATTGCAGTGAACAGATATTGAATCTTTAAAGACCGGTGTCTTAACGGTTTGTCTTAGATGAGGCACATTGAGAGGATGTCGAACTAGAGTTTTAAACGTGGCACTCACAACAGTTTGACTGCTGTGTTTCATGGGCCCATTTTCTATTCCAGCAAAGAGCCAGTGCTGAGGTTAGCCACTTTTATGGATTCTGTCGCCACATTGTGCACCAACCCACTACCTCTTCTTTGCATAAAAAATGGAACGTGTTGGAAAAATAGAGCTGATTTAGTACCGTCACTGGTTTGGCACTTGAACCGCTTCGGTTGATTGGGTGGACAGCTTCAAACGTGTGTGTTCACACTTGACATTGAAATTCATCCTAAATGATCACATCTAACTTACCTTCTCTTTTTGCAATTAAAGGTGGAGCAAGATCAGGGGGCTCAGAACTGAAAAATAAACCAGGCTCTCTTTCTTCTAAATTTCTCTGAAGTTAGTCTGACTGAAGCCATACTCAATAAAGTCAAAAATAACGAGCTATAATAAAGACCTCTAATAGGCTAATGAAACTAAAATGTGATTGCTACATTTTAGGATTTTCTACTATAAAAGCAGGACCTTCAGCTCTACCCTCCCTTTACATGCTTTTATCACTGTTAGCTGAAAGAGTTACAATTTTGGAATGAAGGGTGATTATTTCTATTTTAGACCCACTGAACAATGGATGAATAAATATGTGTAATTCCAGTTTCTCCTACATAAGCAGCAAATAAATACCATATTTTTCGGACTGTAAACTACTACTTTTTCCCCCACACTGAACATGTGGCTTATAGCCTGGTGCAGCTTTTCTGTGGATTTTTCTTCAACCACCAGGGGGCTCTTTAGCGGGAAGTGAATCATTGGAAGCAGGGGCGCCGCCAGGAATCTTGGGCCCTATAACAAGAAATTTAATTGGGGCCCCCCCACACAGCTGCTGTTACAATTTTTTTTAAGTCTATCAAAAGCGTCCCAATTTTAAAGACTTGCAACTGCCTTGCTTTCTTTGGTCCAATACTGATAGTAGCACAATATTTACTTCTCATGAATTTCACATCCAACAGTAAATCCACATACAGTATGCAAGAAGGTTGCTTAATTTTTTCTGTTAGTTTTAGATTACTGAAATGTCTCTCCCCACGAGCAACAGTCATAGGCAAGATGCAAAATATACATGAAGCAATCCAGACTTCTCAAAAAATGCTATGTAGTTGCATTTTATTCAAGATGCAGTATATAACTTTAATACAAAATATGTTTTCTCCATATTTGTTAAAGCTGTCACCATGTCAGATAATATGTGAAAACAATCAATCTTCTCCCTGACCTACTATTAGTGGCTAAAGTAATGCAACGTTCTGACCAAAACAACCAATCAGAACCAGTAGGAGGGTCTTAGCGCTGTCAATCAACCTCATTCACTCACTGCTAAATGTGCTAATGGTGGAAAAACAACTTATCATTACAGGAAAAATGTTTATCTGCTGTCATTGGTAGCTATGCTAACTAGAATGAGCATTAGCAACAGGCTGCGTTAGCTGCAGCATAGGGATGAGCAGCCACATGAGATTGTGATTGACAGCAGTAAAACTCTCCTGTCTCTGATTAGTTGTTTCTAGATAGTACTGGGAGAAAGAAGAGGAAATAGATTTTTCACAGATGATCACTCATGCCTTACTGTCACAACATGACAGTTTTAACAAATATGTTAAAAAAATTTTTTTTATAAAAGTTACATACTGCAGCTTTAATTTCTCTTAGGACACATTGGTTAGAGATGCTGCTTATCACTCATCTGTTGTTAAGTGGTAAAAGGTACAGGGACACGTTAAATATATCAATATGTTGGTAATTCCTTTCCTTAATTCATTAAATGCTAGTGAAATGGAGGCAAACAGTAGTCTGTATGTAGCTATGTTGAATGGTAGTTAAGCTACCATTCAACATAGCGACATACAAATATATATATATATATATATAAAGATACTATACTATGCAGTATATAAAGATATATACTGCATAGTAGCTAAGCTAACATAGTAGCTAAGCTAGTCAGCTTAGCTACTATGCTAAGCTAGGTAGCCAAGCTAACTAGCTTAGTTAAGCTACTATGTTAGCTTAACTACCATTCAACATAGTAGCTAAGCTAACTATGTTGAATGGTTGATATTCTCACAGTCTACCCACCTCTCTTGGAGAAAAACTGGGTTATAAATTGACACTTTTACCTTTTTCTGTCTCTATTTCTCTATTTTTTGAAAACCTACTTTATAATATTTCTTAGCAGCATAGTAACAGCCACAGTCGTTCTTGTTTCCCACTGTCTGCTGCTGAACACCGTTACCGTCCAAGCAGGAACGAACCATTTCATGCAGATCCAGGGGCAAATGTGAGCTTTTTGGTCTGGGAGGGGCAACATTAAATTTTTACTGCTAAAAACTGTTTTAGAAAAAACAATATAATTAATTTTGTAATCGATAGGGCCCAATTTTTTTAACTGTAGGCAAGCATTCAGCAAATACAGGCTGATTCCATAAATTAGAATATGAATGAAAAGTTCTTTTGTCAGCAGTTCCATCACCAAGTGAAAGACATTATATAGATTTATTAGATTATGTATGTTTTACCATATTTATATTTCGTAGTATGTTTAATACCTTCTAAAAGATTATTTTCGAAAGGTACTATTACTCTGACATGCCTGATCAGGACGTATATCCTAATTTATTGAATAAGACTGTATGACATTCACATGGAAGTTTTGGGTTTATTCTATTTATTCTTAGCACTAGAAAAGTAAAGGTCTTCCAGTAACTGTGGGTGCATCAGCGCCCTAACGCCGCCCCGCTCCTCTTCGTCCCCATCAACTGGCAACACAAAGTTACACCCTTGCCTTTATAACATAAACTTTACCAAGATTTGCGTTTGAATATGTCAAACCACAACTCTCAGCGTTTCTATAAATCATGAGTCATTGTGTTGGGAGGACAAAGGTGTTCAAGTTGGAAACAGATGAAAGAACAGGAATATCAGTCACGCTGCCCGGCTCGTATTTCTTCCATGTTCAGGGATAATGAGGGTGGAATCCATGAGGAGGGTCAAATCTCACTGAACCACACAGAAATCAAGCGAGCTACAATTAGGAGTTCGGCGTGTGGACTCTGGTATCATAACACCGAACAGACGGATCTAAAATAGATCAGAAGCCACAATGGAAAAGCAGTTTTCAGCTTTACAGCTCCATTTGTGGGTTTTTTTTCTGCTCTTGAGCGCATGTGAAATTGAAGGCAGCAAGTGGAGCTAACTGGAATAATTTCATTATGGGTTAACACAATTTAGAAAGACTTTCATATGTTGTTCAACAGAACGGTGCCTCTGACTGTAAGCAGTGCTGAGGAATGACAATTTTTTTCACATTTAGGAAATTAGCTAGTGCTCTGAACAATTGGGTTTGGATCAAAGCGGCAGCTTTCACACACTGGTAGTAGTGCCAGGGTTCTGGCACTGGCAGCCCAAAGTAAATTAAAAAAACACTCGTAGTTGTATTTTGCATCAAATACTCAATAACCTGCTAATCCGAGTAAAATCTGTAGATTTCAATTCGATTTAGTCAGAGGAAAATAAAAAACTATTAAGACCAACCTGACCCTACAGTATGTTTAGAGAGAAAAAAAAAGTTATTCACTTTTTTAAATCGTAAAATAGCAACGTCATTCAAAGGAATGACCGTCTTCAATTGGATGGCATGCACCAATCAATCAATCAATCAATCAATCAAATTTTATTTGTATAGCACATTTCAGCAGTAAGGCATTTCAAAGTGCTTTACATCATATCTAACACAGAAACACAATGCAAGATAGGATCAACAATCCAAACACAGCATCAAGTCAAGTTCCATCAATAAATTTGTAATTGATTACATTTCAAATACAATCCTAAACAGGTGGGTTTTTAGTTGAGATTTAAAAGAAGTCAGTGTTTCAGCTGTTTTATAATTTTCTGGAAGTTTGTTCCAAATCTGTAGTGCATAGATGCTGAAAGCTGCTTCTCCTCGTTTGGTTCTGGTTCTGGGGATGCAGAGCAGAACCAGAACCGGAAGACCTGAGAGGTCTGGAGGGTTGATACAACAACAGCAGATCTTTAATGTATTGTGGTGCTAAGCCGTTCAGTGATTTATAAACTAACAACAGTATTTTAAAGTCTATTATTTGAGCTACAGGGAACCAGTGGAGGGACTTTAAAACTGGTGTTATGCGCTCTATCTTCCTGGTTTTAGTGAGAACGCGAGCAGCAACCTACCGGAGATTCTGAAGTGTCACGTCAGCCTTTCCCACCTCATTTCTTTCCCTACCTTTGTGTTTTATTGAGTCCCTTCCCTGTTTCAGAGGCCAGTGCTTCGGTATTTGCTCAGGTGGCTGATGATGCGCTTCTGCGTGGCTGTGAGTTACAGTTCAGCCTCAGATGTGCCTCTGTGGTTGTGGTGGAAGGCCGGGGGCACCTTGATGGAAGAACACCTACAGCATAAGCTGCCTCCCATGACATGCAGGAATTTACTAAATCCTATTGCAAATGTCCCTTCTCCATGAAGATAATTGGCTTATTCCTGTGCTAAATAGCCGGTCCTTCAGGATACCGGGTTCAGCATGCTGTGTGTTAGGGACTTACAGACATATTACATTCTTCTTTACTGTGAAAAAATGATAAACTGATAGCAGAGTGGCTCTGCGTGTAGCCGCTGTGCTGAGGTGTCTCGGAGTGCAAGGGCATGGGCTTGATTCCCAGTGGGCTCTTCTGTTGAAACAAGCCAAAATGGCTCCTTCTTTTTGACAGCAGATACACAGACAGCCTAGTTTAGGAACAATCTTCACATCCAAACTGCATTTTTCATGCCCTCTAATGCACTCAGTTTCTGCTTTTTTTTATTTATTCTTTTTTTTTTTTGTTGAGCTCTACACCACAGTTTGAGGCTTCCACGTAGACTTGGATGTGGAGAAGGTGTTGCCTCGCCTAAATCATTACCCGCACATCAAACACAATCTGGGTCTCTCTCGGAAGAGTCCTTCGCTCAGCAGTCTCGCGCCTGCAGGAGACTCGACCTCAAAAACTGTGCGAGCGGCCCGCGCGCACGCGCGTGGGTGCTCGCATACAGATGGGCTCGCGTGCGCCTCTTTTCACGCATACTTTAACCCCGAAGTGGCTCCGCAGCCGCACTAACAGCGGGCGCCTCTGTGTTCTTGGCCTCCGGGCAACTGCTTAGCGGTGAACCAGACCTCAGCTGATCCAGCAGCTCGGAAAGAAAAGGAAATCAACTCGACGCTCGAGCCAGAAAACGAGCGGGTTCGGAGATGGATGAATTGTCGGCGGATGCGCAGCTGTTCGCGTCCTCTGCGAGCCCATGTTAGAAGCCAGAGAGCTATCGCGCGTAATTCTGGGACGTGACCGAAAACTGTCTAGTTAGAGTGCATCAGGAAAGGGATGAAAGGGGAGAATTCCCCGCACGTGGTGGGAGGAAAGAGACGGAGCTAAAAAAAAAAAAAAAACAACAAAAAACGTCTCTGGTGTGTGTGTGTGTGTGTGTGTGTGTGTGTGTGCGTGTGTGTGTGTGTCCTGATGGCTGCTTAGTTGAACAAAGACAACAGAGAGACAGTTGCTATGATGCAGTTTCAAACCGAGTGCTCTGTCAGTGTGAAAACATGCTGGATCTGCTGTGAAGTGAAATGGTTGAAAGCATCTTTTCAAAAAGCCTGACTGATGATATTGAGCAGATAAAATGGCAGCACCTCAGGGAGGATTATTATTATTATTATTTTTTTAAAGCTAAAAATACAGAAGCAAAGTACAGTTAGTTCAGGCTCATAATGTCAAATTGCGTTAATAAATAACATGTTGTTTTAAAAAAAAAATTGTTTAATGTAGCTACTTTGTCACATGGGAGAAGGGATTAAGAGTTAGCATTCTGCTGAATGGCTGTATTTTCCAGGCTATCCTACAATCACAAGGGGCGAGCCACAGAGCAGGAGGTTCATCGGCGGCGTAATTAATGCAGTGTAGTTCAGTTGTCATTCGTGATATTTCAGAACTGAGATCTACTTGAAAAGGCCTTTTGATGAATGGCCAATTAGAGGCAGACTCCTCATGCCTGGTGGCTGACTGATCTCTTTTTAATGGCACTCTTGTTTCTTTGATAAAACACAAAATGAATCATCGATACCCTGTCCTGGGGGGGGGGGGGGGGGGGGGGTGGAGCGCTGAGCTCTGAATTGAATAGTAATTGGGTTTGCAGCAGCAGTTTCGGGTCAGCAGCGTCAGTTTTGGGCTGCAGCGGCTCTGTGGCAGTGGTGACCTGCCTCAGTTGTACTCTGATTCACATGGCTGCTCCTGAGATTTGTTGTTTGTTTTTCTCCTAACTACTGCTAACAATTTAATCCAGAGACCATGTGTTTTTGTTTTTTTTACGTTTGCATTCAGTGGTCCTGGACCCTTTTCCTCCATTTGTAATGCTAAACTACGGAATAATCGCTGCTGTTTGCTGTCAGACTGGGAAATTTGACTTCCAAAGAAAAGAGAGAGAATGAGTCGTCATGTCATTTGAAATTGAAACCTGGAGTGAATAGAATAAAAGTTCAAACTGGAGTCACTGTTGGGTGTACTTGCTTGTTCTACTCAACATTTGACTGTGTTCTTGGTCGGAGATACTTCTGGTGGAGATTCTTTCCCTTTTTATGCAGCCAGACGCTCGTACAGAAATCATTGGTAGGATATCTCAAAACTTCTTCCACGGGTACTTGTTTTGATCTTTTCCTGGATGACAGCTGGTACTTTGGACAGCTGAGTTTTGCAGACTATGTTTTGCTTCTGTGAGCAGATGTTTATAAAATCTGAGATTTTTGTGTGGTCGTACCTTTTTAAAGGGCCCGTATTATGTAAAATTGACTTTCTTCAGCTTTGCATCATGTTATTTACTTATCAAAAACACACCTGAAGCATTGCTTTGATTCTGTCACGTATGTTGGAGAAGTCCTTTAATTTTACATGGCAACCATTTGGCTTTGCACAATTGTTGCACCTCAGAGAGGCTCGTTATAGGAGTCACTTCTGTGAAACGCTGCTAAAAAACGTTCTTAAACGCTTAATAGGAGTGACGTTGTGATGACTTCCTGAAGGCGGACTTTCAGAAACAGCAGGGTTTTTTTTTTTTAAAAAGAGACAGAAGCCCAATTACAAGGCTCTAAATTATTTAGTTAAACCTCTTTTAAGTCATATTTAATGTATACAGCATTTTTACAACTACTGAAAGTAACATAGTTACTTAGTAGCGCTATAAGATAGATCTGTATGCCTGGAAAACACATAACGCTGCCTCTTTTAAGTTTTCCACATACAAATCTTTTCTGTATAAACACCAACTTGAATTTGCGAGGTTATTTAATATGTCATCCAAACAAGATTAACATCAATAGGTTCAGCTTCTAATGTGTAATCCATCATTTTTTTGTTGCATGATTATTTAAATTCTTCAGAGTTTGGCTGAAACCCCCCCCCCCCCCCCCCACTTTGATTAAACATGAGATATTCTTCCTTGATGTCTATGCTCTGATTGCGATGCATTGTTGTTGTTTTTTTAATGTTATTCAAAGTGCATTTCTTTTTCTGCATAATTAATGGTTTGGGAGTAAAATACAACCACAGCAGAGATAAGAAGTGCCGCAAAAGCTACAAAAGAAATACAAAGTGTCTAATTTTCTCTTTTATTTACCACTCCTCCTCTGGAGATGACTAATACGTGTTTGCCTTTCCTCTAAAAAAGGGGTTGTTATGGGAGAAATGTTGAAGCTGCAAATCCACACTGTGTGGCAATTCGAGCGAGAGGCCCACCAGGCCGCTGTTGGCCCACCCAATGGGCAGCGACACCTTTTTACTTTTTTTTTAAAATTATTTTTTATTTTTGCATCAGTGTTTTGCAGCGGGCGCCTTCAGCCACTGGAGATTTCTCCGCTTCCCCGAGCAAACAGAAGAGCCTCAGATGGAGGCGATTAATGCTGTCAAAATGTCACTGCATCCACCTGCTGGCGTCGTGGGAGCGGGACGATAATCTTATAATTCATCGCATTAGCCCGCAGGAGAGCGTCTCTCTTATGCATCTGGCTGTAAATGGCACAGGAGTTTATGTATACGTCTCTCCGCCGGCCCCCCACACCTGCCTCTCCCCTCCGCTCCGCCGCACAATGCGACGCGGCTCCACCGCGTGAAAATTGCAGAGAGGCCCCTTTCGAGTTCGGTCACGACGGAAGTTCGTTCGACAGGTGGCCGCTTGGGGAGAGATACAGAAGGGGGGGAATCTCATGTTGTGGGTTTCCACTTTATAAACGTCATTATCGTCTTCACCTGACCCCGAGGTTGTTCCGCCGTTCAGCTTCGACCCCAATTTTGTCGGAAAACCTCGAGTCGCAGCGCGTGTGGTTTCCTTGAACGAAATTGGCAATCGAGTCAACAAAAGGGACATTTTTTCTTCTTCTTCTTCTTTTTCTTTCCTATCTCAGAGTGGAGTGTTAGGCGTGACTGCGTGTGCCTCTATGTGGCGTACACTGACTCAGCAATCTTTCCCGCCTGGAGCCGTCAGCATCTTTGCGCCAAACAAAGTTTTCTGACTGCGCCTCTGCCAGATTTGGACCGTGTAGAACATTAGTGTAACAGCCCACGCTCCTAGAATACAGATTTGTTCTTGAGCGCACGCCAGAAGGCCTCTATATTTTACGAGCCCCCTCTCTACCAACACAAAGTCTTGAGACTAATTATCGCCGTCGCACTCAGACACGAAGCTCATTTATTATTGCATCGACATCACATTTGTTTTGGCCCTGGCCTACATGGCAGGGAATCCACGGCGCTCAGGCGCCGCAGCCGCTCTGAACTCGACGGAGCACGATTCAGATGGAAAATCCGCTCTACTGCGCGTCGTAGGCTATAAGGTTGTTTGTTTTTGTTTTGAAGAGTCTTGTCATTTGTCTCTTCTCAGTCGACGAGGCTTTTTTTTAAAAAAAAATGTTCCCTCGTCTTTTCCACATGTGAGCTGCTCACTTGGGAACCGAGCTCGGTCCCGAGAAGCTCTTTTCCTCATCTGTCCTGCCCTAGAAATGCCTTGATACTTTTATTATCATACTATTTACCCCCCCCCCCCCCACACACACACTTCCTCTCCCTCCACCCAGCTTATTGTATCTGTTCTCTGATTTAAACTATTTTTACACATGGTGCAAGACTATTTTTAAGAGCCTGAGAAATGTTGATCGCAAAAATGGAAGTGGAGCACGCCGACGTAGTTTAATAAAGCCACTCACTGATTCATGGGAAGAATTTTGCATTTCAAATCTGGAAATAACTTTTTATCCAGGATTACGTAAACAAGTGATACATTTACCTTTATTACGTCTGAATATCCTGGATGGCCGGTATCTTCTTCTGGCTGCCATGTCACGTGGCAACACGTGGACGTTTTGTGTTTTTGCCAGTCAATAACGAGCTCCAATCATTTAACATCCCAAAATATTCCCAGGTTGAAGGGACTTTGCAGTCGATCCTGGCATGGTTACTGAGGGAAATATCCAAACAAGCTGTCAATCTCAGGACGGCTGAGAGAAAGAGACGCAAACACACGTTAAATATGTTGTTGGTAAAGTCTCTGGAACATTTGGCTTTGGAAGAATAGGTTAAATATTTAATGGTGTTAAAACCACATAACACTGAAACAAAATAATACACTTTAGAAAAATATTCATACTCCTTTAACTTTTGATCTTATACATTATTGGGATTGTATGTTATAGACCATAAAAAAGCCCATAATTAGTAAAGTGATGAGGGAATAACGTATTCCACAAAAAATCTGAAAAGTGTGGCATGCGCTTGCATTATTAAGCCCCTCCCCTGATGCCCCGCCCCAAAGGGTGAATAGTTTGTAGAACCGCCTTTCACTGTGATTACTGCTCAGGCTTCTACCAACTTTGCGCTAAACAGCTCAAGATCCTCTTTGAACAAAAATGGTCGAGTCTTGGCAAAGGTTCTTAATTGGATCTAGGTTTTTACTTTAACTGGTCCATTCGAACACATCGATATGCCCTGATCGTAGCATGCTGACCTCCACACCAGTCTCAAGCTTTTTGTACTCTGTACTTGGCTCTATCCATCTTCCCCCAACACTGAGAAACGTATGTCATGCTGCTGGAGGTCATAGCATGATATAAAGTTTTATAAAGTTTCTGCCATTTGGCCACGTTTCCTGTTGTCCTCTACATGCCTTGTGATAAACTACAAGCAGGCCTTCTTATTACTTTCTCTTGAAAATGGCTTTTTAAGTGGACAGCCGGATCTTTGTTTGGAATTGTGCCAAACTCTATATTTTGTGATGATGGACTGAAAAGGTGTCCATGACATGTTCAATCCTCAGGATATTCACCCATTCAACAGGGGCTCAGTGAAAGGGAGTTACCTGTTTATCAGTTTGTGTTTTACTTTATGTTGAGTATATTATCTGTTTTCTGTATGTGAGGCTGCTGCTGCTCCCCGGTATCTCTGTCACAACGTCTGAGTGTTTTATGGTTTTGTTACGGGTTTTATTTTCTTGTCTTCTAGTGTTTTATGTTCATAGTCGTTACTTTTATTAGTCGTGTCTGTTAGGTTTGTATTCAGTTCTGCTGTTCTTCGTGTATTATATCTCCAGCTTATTTCCTGATAATCTGGGTTTATTTTATTCGTGCCTAATTTACATTTGAATACTTGTTTCTGTTTTCCTGTTTGTTCTGCTTTCCTTGTCTTGTCTTTTCTATAATCTGCTATTCTTCATCCAGCCTTACTCCATAGTTTACTTTCTGCTCTTGGTTATTGTGCTCTTCATTTATCAAGTTCTTGTCTCGGTTTGGTTCCAAGCTTTGATTATTTTCCCGTCAGGTTTCATTGGTTTTAGTTCAGTTTACGCCCCAAGTTTCCTGTTTCCTGCATTATTGTGAGGTCTGTCGGGTTTCAGCTTTGCTTTTGTTGCAGTTAATCAAGCTCACGCTTTTCACCTGTGTCTCCCTCGTCTCTGTCAGGCTTGTCATCTGTCTGTTGTGCTATTTGAATCCCTGTCTCGTCGCTGTTTGGTTGCTGGAGTCTTGTCATCGTTAATCGTCGCTGTCAGTCGTTTTTTCGTTCACGCTAGTCACGTTTGCCAATTTTGTTTTTGGTTTTTGTAGATAAATCTTCCCACCTAGAGGATTTATCTACCAGGTGAATAGACCCAAATGCACTCACCATCTGCATTTTGGTTCCCCTTTAAAGCAAAACCATCAAAAAAGTATATCTTATGTTGCTTAGCAATCTCAACTTGCTTTAAGCCACTCCAGTGTTATCCTGCATTTACTCTGAGATTAAATTACACACTTTGTGGATTATGCGTAGTAAACAAGTGACCTCTGAAGGTTGTAGTGATACTTATTTATGTGTAACAGAATAGGGGGAGGCTGAATACAGAGTAATGAGTAAAATTTATTTGGATTTGTATGATTTAAAGCAATCGCAGATTCTCTTTTAAATCTCTTCTGATGTTGGGGCTATACTCTTACCTCTGTCATTGTTAGTAATTTCCAGTCCAGGTCTTCATCTCATTTACAAGCTACCAAAACTGAAAACAGACAAGGTCGAAACCAAAACAAATTTGTGCCCGAAATTATTCCTCGACTTGCCTCTGTCAATGGGAGAAATAGAATATTTTTGTCTCATCTTGCTCCTTCTTTTAGAAGCAATTACAGCTTTTCTCTCACATCACTCAGCATTCCCCTGGCTCCTCTCTGTTTACCGCCATGAATGGCACATAATTTAAAAGCTGTCACCAGACATAAATTCAACTACAACACTGCAGGGAGACTGTTCCTTTGGCTGTGTGGGGGCCCCTTCGTTCTTATCCAGAAGTAAATAAAACAGATTTACCCAAACATGACAATTACATGCTATCGTGTCCTTGCAGATCTGCTTTTCTGTGGATTGAGTGTTTTAGATTTGTTATGCTTTTTTGTTTTTTTTCCCCCGAAGTTTTTCTCTTCTCTGGACACATGCCGTGACGATGACTGCGCTTGCCGATGTTCAGCTGACTCCCACGATGTGACTCATGAATTTTAAGGCTATTTATGTTTTAAAGCCTTTCAGTCTAAAACTTTTTTTTGTTCTGAGTTGGCCAGTTGAAATGCCTCCAAATACCTAATTAGAGATTCTCGGCCTGATACGACGGACGCCCCTCCTTTTCCCCCATAACGTTTGATTCTGACGAACTATTTCAGCTCGCCTCGTCTTTAGCGCTTGCGAGGGTGTCGGGCCTCTTCTCAGAGGTTTTTCCCTTCCGGTGTTTTCGCAGCAACAACGATACACTAATGTATTCTGCTCTACTTTTGTCACAGTCCCTCTCTACGCACCTGCACCAAACACGCCGTGACACGGAACGCGGTAAATGTCAGCAGACACGAGGAGGAAAGGCGAGTGATGATCGGATATTTCTCTGATCCGTACATATGGAGTCAATCAGATGTCTGCGAGTGAGCCTCCTCTCTCTTTTTGTGTTATCGCATGAGATACAGCTGGAGTTGGAGCCGAGGTGTGGGGAGTGTGTGGGTGTTGTGGTGTGACACATCTGGGTAAAGTGACATGAGGAGGTCCTGATAGATTTGGGCTGAGCGGGAGCTTGTTTCTGTTGTGCTCCGTCAGGCGGAGGCTCCTTCCACATGCCTGGCTAATGCTCCTGATAACTGCTACCTAGCCTGAAGCTGCTCTGTGTCTTTATATAGACAGAGCAGCTCAGAAGTTTACACACATCCATCTATGTCATGTGTGTCTTTGTTTTATGCGATTCCGTTCCTTTATGATGGACTGATAACAGATTACAGGTTCAATGATTTCTGAAAACCAAACAAGAGCAAAAAAAAGGTTATGTGCAAGATAAGTCCATGCACATAACCTGGACTTATCTGTAGATAAGTCTTTGAGTAAGTTGTACAGAAGGTTTTTGGTAGCCATCTTCAAGCCTCTTACATAGTTCTGATTGGATTTGTGATCAATCTTCAAATCAAAAATGGCATCATGTCGTTGGTGTAACATCAAAAAAGTGCCTACATCTCAACGGAGACGGACTTTTATCATGCGTCAATCTATGCTGGCTACCGAGCTTTTCCATACCGGGATGTTCCTGAACCCCTGAAGAACCAACTTCTCCTACCCTGAACTGCAAAACTTATGAATGTTCAGTAAGGTTGAGATCCCAGAGAGTCGATGTTAGCCTCTTCAATCCCTTCCTCAACCAGTTTTGATGCGCAATTGGGGAATTGGGATCATTGTCCTACTAAGAGTACACTAGTGTACCATTTCAACTACTTAGCTGTTCATTTTAGGTAAAGTTGAAGAACGTCAAGATGGTCCATTTTTAGTTTTTCATTCTCTTTCTGCAATGTTGATGAAAGAGCTCCGTAGCTTGACGTTGCTACCACCAGGCTTTACAGTCCGGACAGTGTTCTTTGACTTGTGTGATGAAATGACTCAACTTTTCTTTTGGGTGACGATGCAAGTTTCCTTCAAGTCATTTTACTTATTCATGTGGACAAGTTTCATTCAAGCTTGAAGGTGCCAATTTTGGAGCGGGTGCTTCTATGTTGATTGGCACCCCCTCTGTACAGTTCAACATAAAATTTTAATCGGTGAAAGAAAAACTTAACTTCCATCTATTGACGGTGACATTGCTCTCCGAGCTGCTTCCAGATTTTGCTAGGCTTATGTTTGTTCCTGGGCATCCTAATGAGTTTACTCATGCCTTCCATTAGCTGTTTGGGTCAGCGTGTTTAAATTTTAACTTAACTGGGTCCTTCAACAAGACAGTGATTCCCGAACACAGATCAGAACCCACTTTGTACTGCAAACATTAAACTTCTGGAAAGGCCCTGACCTCAACTCCATTGAAAATCCCAAAATCTGCTTAAGAATCATGTCTGCACCAGTAAACCAGTCAATTTAATTCAGCACTATCGTCAGTTCACTCTGGGTAAATAATAAGGGGTTAAGTGCATACGCAAAGCTCCCAAATTAATATGAGACTCATGTACATCACTGGATGCTTCTGACTATGCATATGTGTGTGTCTCTACAGGCCACGGGTCAAACGTGCAGGCAGCATTGCAGAGTGTACTCTGAAATGTGCATGTGTGACATGATTTGTGAGTCCGGCAGAAGATGGAGGGTGTGAGATTAAAAGGACGCAACACAAGGACGTGAGAAGAGACCTGCCTGATGCCTTTGCATGCAAAATGGCCAAAAAGCCCTCAGTTGATGAATGAAAGTGTCGGTGGCAAAAATGCAGTATGACCATGAAGTTGACAGTAAGAGCGACATTGAGCCCAAACAATTTCCATTTTCTGTTGAATTTCATTTCTTTGTTTCTTTAGCCAACGCGCGTCTCAAGGTTAGCTGCTAGGTTGTGCTGCTGGTGTGTGTAGTGTGCTGCACAGGAGTGTTTTGTGCCTGTGCAGAGGAGTGGGTATGTATACGCATGTGTGTGTGTACGTGAGTTGGGCTCCCAGTGGGAATTGTATTTCGGTTGCTCAAGTCTGACAGATAACAGCCCACCCTGCTCGTCACATCAATTATTGAGGGGACGGGAAATTGATCGGCTCAAACAGTGAGTGTTACCCTGCCTTGCTAGGCTACTCGGGTTCTGTTTTTTTTCTTCCTCATACTCATGCAGTTCCCCTACTTTATTCATCCTCCATCTATCTCTTCCTACTCTTTTAATCCCTTTTGCCCCTTTCTCATTCGTCCTGTTTTGCTTCTCAACCTCTGTGCCTGACCCACTTCCTCAGCAACTTTCTCTTCTGTTTGAATTTCCTGTTCTTTGGGACGCCATTGGCTGATGTCTCTTGATATTTGCCTTATCCTACAGTCATGCTCCAGGATATAGACAACTGCTTTGACTAAGTTTCTTAGTTATCCATGTAATTCGACTTCTGGTTTTCTGGCAAACTCTGCTCTGTTGTGTGTCAACACACCCGATTCTTATTCCCTTGCAGTCTGTACAAGCCCCTTTTCACCCCGCTTCATCCCTGCATCCTCTCTTTGCCAGCTAAACATCTTTGATCCGTCTCCCTTGTAGCTCTTTCTCACAGAAACTCAAGTGTTTGGTCTTTGTCGGGGCGACAATGCCCCTCAGAACCACGTGCTGCTAGCCAATGGGGATGTTTGCGTTCCTATAACAGTCGTCACTGGAATGAAAAAGCAGGCCTAATTTGAGCTCAGTTCATCATAGCGAGATTGCCCCGCTTTTATTGATAATTGCCTTTTTCCGTTCAAAGGGATGGGCGCTTAAACTGTCAACCGTGTAAACATGAGAGATGCAGCTGTTGCCGCAATTAGCGTCTCACTTTCCCCTAATGAAAGGATTAATCCGCCAGCAAATCTCTCGGCTTCTTTTCAAATGCCAAGCCCCCCATTCAGCTCGCTGCCAGTGGAAGAAAGGCGGCCCGTGTCGAACAAAATGGGACTATCTATAACCGGAGCCAAAAGTCGCATTCATCGGCTCAGCCTGGTGTCACGTCATCTGGGTCCCTTTGCTCGCTGCGGAACAAGAGAGACCCTTAACCAACTGCTGTTTGATGATTTCCTGAGTGCTGCCTTTGCAGTCGTCTGTTCTCGCAGCGTGGCTCCTCTGCAGAGCCACCTCCGTCACCACGTCTTCAACCTTTTTGCCTCAACCGTCCTTTCTCCCCCCCCCCCCACCCCTCCAAATCCATTGAGCTCTCAGATCCATGCGCTCCGGCCCTGAAAACACAACGCAGCCTCTTGTCAAAATCCCTCGTAACGGAGAGCTTTGCTTTCCGCAGACAGTTGAACGTCACTAAGTGAATAGCTGTCTCCTCCTGGAACAAGATGTGTCTGGCCAGCCAGCAGTGAATGACGGGCAACAGAGAATAGAGGAGAGCTTAGGCTACACCTTTGAAGCCATTGATTGGACTTATTGATTGGTTTTCTTTCTCTGCAACACAGAGACAAAAGGCACAGGTGTGGAGTTGCCCCGCAAGATCAACTCCATTACGAATACTTGCATCCCGACTCTTTGAGGTCAAGTGTTGTTCAGAAAAAGGAACATAATTTACATCCAATTATTTCAAGTGTAATTCAGTCCAACTCAGAAGTCAGATTGCCTTGCAAAAGTATTCACAAATATTGACGTTTTTTGTTTTCTCACATTAAAACCTCTAATTTTAACATATTTTGTAAGAACTTTATTTGACAAATGAACACAAAGTTGCTCTGTCATACAAGGATACACAGTTTCTAAATGTTTTAAAAATAAAAATCTAAACTTACATTCACCTACACTACAAAATCACAAAATCTTACTAAGTATTTTTGGTCTAATTTCTTGTGCAAATGTCTTAGTACACTTGACATACTAATTTCACTGGCAGATTATTTCACTTATAACAAGACATTTTCTCATGTCAAAAGTGAAATGACCTGTCAGCGGAACTACCGCTTTTCTTTTTATCAGTATTAGAAAAATATTTATTGAGACAGTCTTTATATCTTGCCGGAAAGTTACTTGTAAGTTAGTTTAGTCTTATTTCAAGTTTGCAAAGATATTTGTACTAAAAACTACGCAAAAAATACTTGATACAATTTTGAGTTTTTGCAGTACATAATTTCCTAATAAAGCCGAGCACACCTAAATGCCTTCAGATTTAACCTAAGTTTAGTTTAATAATATTATTCATCTAGGTGTTTGCTGATTTGAGAACATTCGCGAACAAACCACATCATACAAACTAAAGAAGGGAAGAAGTTGAAGAAATTTATGCAAGATAAGTTAAAAAGATATCCTGAGGTTTAAACATCTCGCATAGCACTGTTCAATCTTTTATCTGAAAATGGAAAGAGTGTGGGACAACTGCAAACTTTGTTAGACATTGTTGTCCATCTAAACTGAAGAAGAAAAATAATTGTTTAAAGAAATATTATAAGATATTCTGTTTTAAAGTCTGCTCAGGTACCACCAAAATATTGAAATAAATGTATATACTTTATGGCACTGACAACATTTTTTTATCCCTCCAGGGGGTCTTTTGTGGGCTCTAGTGTTCCTTATATGAAAGTAGGCTGACAGGAAAGGGGGAGGACATGTGGCAAATATCGTCGGGTCCGGGAGTCGAACCCTCGACGGCCACGTCGAGGACTCAAGGCCTCCAAACGTGGGTTGCGCTATCCCCTACGCCACCATGGCACGCCCTACACTGACAACCTTTTGAGTGGTGGAAAACATTTAACACTCGACAAGGGAAGAATTTTAGTAAACCAGTAAAAATAAACAACAAAAGACATTTAGTAGCTCTAAAAAACTTTAGACTGGGATGGAGATTCACCTTGTAAATTTAGACCAAATACATAATTCCAATAAAACTCAAACTTAGCAAATGCTATTAAATTTGTCTAAGTGCTATACGTTCAGGCAAACTACAGTTATGTTTATGTTTCTTGCACTTTAATTGTTTTACTATGTATTGTGCGGCACATCCCCGCAATAAGCGTACAGATGGGGGTTAAAGTGGTGATAAGAAACCCAGTCTTACTTTAGCAGTCACTTGAGCCTTTAATGTCACATTTTGTGGAAGGCAGCAGGTAATTCATCACAGCGACTGTCACATTGGCTCAGCCCTTTGATTTTGTGGCAAGAAGAGAGGCCAACACTTGGCAAGCTCACTCAGGTTAGTGTTGGGTATTAATCAACTACAGGAGCTCTCTGCTCTCATGGTCCTAAAGCAGTGATGATCTAACCAGAAAGTAGACAAAACACAGAATTAATAAAAAACTAAATATTCCGGCGTTCATTAAAGATATTAAAGTGGTTTTTACATCTTAGTCACATCAAAAGAAAAAAGTGTATTTCCACACGTTGGTCTAAAGTTGTAGAATAATTGCAATGATGAGGCATGGAAATAAAATAAAATTTGAGAGAGTTCCCTTTGTAGTGTTATCAGATGACCCTGCAAAGTGACAAATAGGCAGGTAGCAAGTTTTAGAAGGTGAAGTCATGTAATTAGTGAACTGAATGATTCTACAGTTTTTTTTTCTCCTAAATGCACATTTGGGAAGCAAGCCGTAATGAAGTTTCAAACAACGGTTTGAAACTAAATATTAAAAATAAATCACATCGAGGCTAATGTGAATGCTGCAGTTGAGTTTTCAGATTATTTTCAAGGTAGCATGATTATTTTTTCATGCGTTATGAGGGTTAATTTACATTCTGTAGCAATAAACTCAGTGTGAGGATCAAAAGTGTCTATACGTATTTGTATTGTAAATTTTTCCCCCCCCAACTGTTTCATTGAAGATTATTTAAATCATTTTGCATCTGCTGGATTCTGAATTTAATCAAAAGATGTGGGATTCATAGTTTCACTAACACAGACCTCCATCTTTATATCAATAAACTCTAGACGTCTTGTTTTGTGTTGCTCCTCGCGATGCCTTCTCCTTCTGTCAACTCTTTTTGAGCTCTTTATCAGAGCAGATAAACACATCATGTGTTAAGTTAACTCGACCTGTTGTGAGTCCACACAGTTTCATTTTTACCTCACACGTCACGGTCGGGCTAATGGCGCAGGTGACACAAGCGCACCTAGAAAGTCTGGATTAAACACTGACGTGTCAGTCATTTCACAAGGCTTTTATTGGATCTCTGCTTGCCTTTGCGTGGTTTTCAAGACCGCTTCAGGGCTAACAGATGGTGAAGTTTCACCATGCGTCTCTGTCACAGTAGAAAGGAAATAAACTTGTTTTTGGTTGGTTCTCGGAAACAAAAAAAGAGATTTCTGGGAAGAACGTCATGGAATTATCAAAGTTATTCCATAATTATTTAATCTACATAAGTCATGCATTAACCATCATAAAGTGATTAGTGCTGGAAAACAAAATGGAGATGTTTTAAATAACACAGTGGATTTTCTTGGTAGGTTCTGTTTTGATGTGGAGTCCCAATCAAGAGACATTTTTTTTAAATTGTTTTTTTTGTTTTTGTTTAATAGACCACTATCAGAGTCTCTGCTGATACTTACTGTTGGTCTACTGTCTGCCATTTTATCCCAGACTCACTTGCACAAGCAGTCGCAATGTTTGAAATGGGCTATATGGGCAGTTGCCCAGGGCGGCAGTAGGAAGGTTGTGCACCAGAAAATGAAACTTGGTGTTCTTCATACGTTTTCCCTTGGTTTTACGTATGTGTAGATGAGAATAGGGAATAACTATATTATAGCTATATACAACTATATGTTGTTTCAGTGAGATGGTACTTAATGTTTTCCCACACTAGGATATCTGATAATTTCTCCCGTTGTCATTGGTTTGGTTTGAGAGGCAGTTTTCAAAAGATTATTTCATGTTTTCATGTTTACTGCTTGCAACTCATGTTATAGGCTGTGAATATAATTTTGTTGATCTACCAAGTTTTATTTTTCATTTGGATTTGAAGTGTTTTTTTCTTCTTTTGTTTCCACAGTGGGGCTTGTTGTTTAGCCACATGTACAGTAAATGCATCAGGGCTATATATTTTTTTTATTGTATCATAAAGATTAGCTGAAAAAGAAAAACACATTTAGCACTTTAAAATCAGTCTGTTGTGAAAGATGGCCCTCCTGGCTCACACTACCAAGTGCACTCGTATGCAGCTACAACCGACTCTATTTTGAACTGTACTTTGTTATTAGTACATTGATTGATTTTAAGAGCCCTGGATAAAGCAGCCATTATTGGTCAGGGTATAAAGCCTAGTTAAGTGTCTGCTCTCTGTCTATTTTTAATTTATTCGCTCTGAGCTGCAGGGGTTTGCAGAATGCTAGTTAATTATCTTATTTGAGTTCTGAAAACTGTGTTTGTAATTACAGCCAAACGCATCCAATTGGATTTTTATTATGTCTTAATTGGAATATATAAGTTAAAACCCAACTGCCCTTAAATCAAATATTCAACTTAAGAATTGATCAAAAGCAGCAATTGAAAGATATAATTACTGAGAACTTTGTGGCACCTGGCTTCCAGCTGTCTGACTGGCTCACCAGACCAAGCATAAACAGTGGAGAAATCATTATAAATATGTATGCAAACAGTATTTGTACTGATTTTTCAAATGCGTATCTACTTGGGAAGTGAGCCATGAAAGGACAGTTTTCAGACTTGGTCAACAGTTAAGTTCTCTCAGCATGTAGGAGCTCTTAAAGCGGGAGAAATGAATTCACAAGCAAGAAGAAGCCAAAGCACATCAGCCATAGGTTCTGTTTACCTGTGATTTATTATTAATAGATCATTGATTCAATAAAATGCAATCTGCAACAGCCTGAAGTTTGCTACATACATGAAATAAAATTACATTGCCAGTTGTATTCCCATCACCAAAAGCAATCAGTAAGTGTCAGGTAAATACAAATTGCATTTGAAAGAGCATATTGGATATTTTCCATTTGTACCAAAAGTCAAAACGAGGTAATCTAAAAGTTTTTCTGTGTTTTAGGATCCTCAATATGATTGTAATTTGTTATTTCGGTAAGAAAGACCAGAATGACAGAACATGTCATCTCCTTCCTCCATTTTGGTAAAAATAAAGTGATAGTGTTGTCAATCATGCTTGTGTACATGCTGCTCAGTGTGCTAATGGCGGAGAAACAACTTATAGATGCAGGAAAACTGTTTATCAACCATCATTGGTGGCTGTGCTAACTAGCCTGAGCATTTATGGCAGACTCCATTTTGGGGAACCATCTGTAGCACAGCAGAGAGAAAGGAGGATGGAGTTAGATGAGAATGCATGAGAGTGATTGGCAGCACTAAGCTCCTCCTCCTAGCTCTGATTGGTTGTTTCTGACCGAGTGGTGTATTTCTGCATATGGCAGTAGGACTGCAGGGAGCTGGTTTTCTCACAGATTACCTGCCTCATTTCATACTGTCATGACAGTGGCAGTTTTAACAAATGTCTAAAAAATCCTATTTTTTAATAAAAGTACAATTTTTCCACAACCACACCAAATAATTATATTTTAATACACATGCTTGCATCACAAGTTTAGTATTTCTTGTTTTGGTGCAGTCTTTACACTGGATTCAGGGGTTTTATCCAACCAACTCTCCTTATCTTCTGTTTTTGTAGCTTGTGCCAGACTGATTGAACAGAAAAATTGGATGAAGCAAAGCCACCTGGGAAAAATCTATGGACTATGAGGTAAGAATATGCAAGATTACTTGGTAGCCACCAGCTAATCAATTAAGCCCCTGTCTTGACCTTCACAGATGAGGTTTAGTTTGTTGAGTTTATCCGTCTGTCTGAGGTCCGAATGTCCGCCCACAGACCTGACCATTTAGGTATTATTGGTATGTGATATATTCATTTTCTTTCTACCTGAATACTGATCGTTAATGGTGTTTCATCTGCGACACTGAAACTTATTTTTAGATTCAGAGCCAGGACTGATTATCTGCTCGTTTTTAATCAGTTTTTTATTTTTATTTTATGCCTCACGATGCGTCTCCCTTGTTGTTTTCTCTGCTTGACCTGAACCAAGGTCTATTTGAGTGAGGGATTAGATCTCAGCCGCCATACAGATACATAAACAGTAATTGTCTTAATCCCTTGTCCCACATCTTTATCTCTGTCATCGTTAGCCTCGTTGTAAGGCTACCTACTTCTCCACAATCCCCCCCTGCCCACCCTCCACATCTATTCATCCACTGTAATTTAGAGCTCCTCCACTGACCTCGGTGGTAGCCGGCTCATCTTAAAGCCCAAGATTACACAACTGCCCTTCTCCGTATCTCCACCACTTCATCTCGGACTCTTCGGCTCTCTCTTTGCTAATCCAAGCGTATTATCTCTCAGCTTTGACTGTCTCCCAACTGCCTAATTCGTTCCCCCACCCCACCGTTTGTCCCTCCCACCCACCACAGGACGCCTCCCCCCCACCCCCAATAGCCTCCTCGCCCTTCTTCCCTTCCGTCACCTCCTCTCTCTCTCCTCGTTTTTTGCGTTCAGCGTTTCAGACCGAGTTTATTGCTATGACAGGCGATCATCAGTAGAAGCTGCAGCGTTTAATGGCTGTAAGCACGCACCGCCAACACGCACGCCGGTCTGTGTGTTTCAGCGCGAAGCAGCACAAGAAGCAGGGTCAGCGCACACAAACACACACACAGTCTCTTTCACAGCTGAGTGAGCATCCTGCTCCCTACGTGCTCCCCTTCTCTCTGGCTGCGAAGGAGCAAAGGAAGGAGAAGGGAAAAAAAAACGTCTGGCCTGGACTTCAGCTGATAGTAACTAATGACTGTCTGATTAGTTCATTAGTCTGGCACTTCACTGCCTGCCTGCTGGAGTCAGAGCAGTTTACTTAAAAAAAATTTTTTTTTTTTACTGTAGATCAACTTCATGCACAAAAGCCACCCACGGTCTTCCAGCTCTATCTCCCCCGGCTTTGTTATGCTGCTTCGCATGATACTTTGAGCAAGGCGAAAGGATTTCGCCTTGGAGAAGTTCCCGGACTGATTGTTGAATTTTCTCCTTTTGTCTTAGCTCGCATCGTCGGTCTCAGCTGGCCAAGCTGCTGCGAACAGCTGAGCCTCGATTTCATTGCTCAACATCGAGGCCCAGCAAGAACCAGATACGGCTAGACTCCCCCGTTTTAGTTTTAGCAAGTGGAGTGAACGGGATTATCTGCCACACAGCTGGATAAATGTTCAGATTTGAAACGCAAAGAAAATAGGATGCTGCACGTTGTGGTGTCGTCTACCAGTGAGAATTCCCAGCACCTTTTTTTATTTTTTGGGAGTTTGACAGAAACACTCACCTTTATCTCAGCCTCCCCCAGTTCTGTCTCTGATAACCATGACTGTTTTCTATCAACTCCTGACAACATACCCATAAAGTGAACCAAACAATCTGTCAAGAACCAAGTTAGAGGCAGAGCGAGAGGGATTTTGCAAGAAAACTGCGATATTGCGAATGAATGAGATGCCTGAAGTCTGATATTTGATTTATCTCCGTCAATGATTCATTCCCTAAAAACCTCTTTTTTTTCCTGAAAACTGTTTATCTGTCTCACAACATGCATTTGTAGCCTCTGAAATTATTTTGAGATTACATTTTTCTCAATCAGTAAATGGCAGTGCAGCACAATAAATGGAATCACAGCAAAACGCTGCACTATCAGTATATGCAAATCTGTAATCGCAAATAGCTGCTTGGATTGAATATTTGCTGGATCGCAACAATTCTAGTTCTGTCCAATACTACATGTCAATCATATTTGGCCTATTGACCAAGACCATAATGTTCTGAGAAAGAAGTGGGGGCATCGTGCAACATGGCAGACATGAAATGGTGAGGGAGCGCAAAAGGTCATGACCTTCCCAGCAAGACATTGGCTGGCATGTTTAGACTAACCTTACGTAAAAACTAAATGGTTTTACGGTATCAGAATTTTCAAAAATAAAAAGTTTTAATAATTTACATGATTGTTTTTATCCAAAAGAAAAACACAAGCATAAAAAAGATGCATTATTCTGATAATCTTTTATTATTTCTGTGTAAACTTGAACTAAAATGTGGAGTAAATTTTCTATGAATTTTAAGTTTAAATTTGGCTGTTTTGCTTTGTAGAGAACAATATTAGCTTACAAATGTAGCTAGGCTTTATAAGCAGGCTAGCTACCTTACAAAATCTAGCTACTCTCTGCAAGTAGGCTAGCTACCTTACAAAAGCTAGCTACTCTCTGCAAGTAGGCTAGCTACCTTACAAAAGCTAGCTACTCTCTGTAAGTAGGCTAGCTACCTTACAAAAGCTAGCTACTCTCTGTAAGTAGGCTAGCTACCTTACAAAAGCTAGCTACTCTTTGTAAGTAGGCTAGCTACCTTACAAAAGCTAGCTACTCTCTGTAAGTAGGCTAGCTACCTTACAAAAGCTAGCTACTCTCTGTAAGTAGCTAGCTTACAGAGCTAGCTTTTGTAGCTACCTTACAAAAGCTAGCTACACTTTGTAAGTAGGCTAGCTACCTTACAAAGGCTCTCTACCTTACAAAAGCCAACTACTCTTTGTAAGTAGGCTAGCTACCTTACAAAAGCTAGCTACTCTCTGTAAGTAGGCTAGCTACCTTACAAAAGCTAGCTACTCTTTGTAAGTAGGCTAGCCACCTTACAAAAGCTAGCTACTCTTTGTAAGTAGACTAGCCACCTTACAAAAGCTAGCTACACTTTGTAAGTAGGCTAGCTACCTTACAAAAGCTAGCTACACTTTGTAAGTAGGCTAGCTACTCTTTGTAAGTAGGCTAGCTACCTTACAAAAGCTAGCTACTCTCTGTAAGTAGGCTAGCTACCTTAAAAAAGCTAGCTACACTTTGTAAGTAGGCTAGCTACCTTACAAAGGCTCTCTACCTTACAAAAGCTAGCTACTCTTTGTAAGTAGGCTAGCTACCTTACAAAAGCTAGCTACTCTCTGTAAGTAGGCTAGCTACCTTACAAAAGCTAGCTACACTTTGTAAGTAGGCTAGCTACCTTACAAAGGCTCTCTACCTTACAAAAGCTAGCTACTCTTTGTAAGTAGGCTAGCTACCTTACAAAAGCTAGCTACTCTCTGTAAGTAGGCTAGCTACCTTACAAAGGCTCGCTACTTTACAAAAGCTGCTCTTTGTAAGTAGGCCACCTTCTTAGCTAGCTTACGTACTAGCTACAGTCATGCTACTTTTTGCTTGATAACTGTAGTTTTTGAAGTAATGGTGTCCTAATACGAGTGACAGGTGGCTCTCCTTCATGATTGTCTGTGATTTTATAAATATTTTATATTGGGTATTTACAGCAACAGTTGAATTTGTCTTTATTGCTCGAAAGTGCAGCAGCCTCTTTCAGGCATCTGACCATCAGTGCACATCAGCAGTGTTAAATCACGCTGACACTTTATATGGCTTCAGAGAGAGAAGCCATATAAAGTGTTTCTAAACTGCTGCGATGGTGTGATAAAGCTTTTAGAACCTTGATATATCATCATGTCTTGACCCATTTCTTGAACCTTTTAAACTCCTGCCATCATGGATCAACATGAAGACTTAGAAAAATAAAATCTATTTTATAAGATATTACTTTATAATTTTTTTAAAAATCTTTTGACGATTCAACTGGTTCCTATCTCCAGTAGTCAATAAGCGAGACGTTATTAGGGCTTCTCCTCATTCTTTAAAGATGTGGCAATCATTGCTGCAGCTCCCTTATTGTTTTACTATGTAGCCGACTTGAAACAGGAAACATTTAGTCTGATTTGATGTGAGAAAAACTGTTTCTTCAATGAGTCTCTTCCATTAAAGGCACATATTAATTAAAGGGAATCAGCTTGTTTTGCTGGTGTTCACCGTCTTCTTCACGGTTCCGTCTGTAGTCAAACGTGGAAAACAAAGTGACGTTAGGAGTCTTCTGCTTGGCCGAGGCGTTCGAAGAGCAAGATGAAACAGAGAGGGGCTGTCGAGCTTCGAGGTTGGCTTGCTTTGTGCAGGAAAGCGAGCCGGCTAAATGGATGTGAAGAGTCAAAAATGATTGAGAAGAGCGGTGGGAGATGGAGTGGAAGGCTTGATAAAAGACAGTGGAGAAGCAGTGGGGGGGAAGGAGGCTGTCCTAAATGAGAACAGTAACCTGTGGAGGGCGATAAGAGCTGGCAGATGGGTACGGCGATAAATAGGCAGATGGGTGGCTAGATAGATGAAGAGGGCTGATTTGCCGAGATGGAGAGGTTGGGAGAGAAGATGGGCAGATGGGGTACAGAGATACAGCAGAAGTCAAGCCAAACTTTCTTCCTGCACAATCACTTCAGGGCTAACTGCTTTTTTTGTTTGTTTGTCTGTTTCTTTTTCTTGTTAGCTGGTCTTTCGCTTCTCCCTCTTACATTCGGCCTCCGTTTCCTGCCCTTCCTCCCGTGCGCTCACTCTGCCGTCCTCTCCCCTTGCCGTTTTCTCCTCAGCCACCGCCGCACTCATGGGATATTTTTAATAGAATTAGGCCGCTCTTGTTATCGGCGGAGCGGGCAGCCGCGGAGTGAGGCGAGATTGAAACAGCGATTTCCAATTTGAGATTGTGTCACACACATCCACCCGTGCGCAGATAGTATCGACGAATCACCAGCCACCATCCCTCTTTCCCTCTCCCAGGCTCTCACCCGGATATTTCGGCTGCGCTCGGTTTCCCCTCCCAACACCTCCTCTCCTCCTTCCGCGCATGCAGGGCTACATCTAAATGCATCCATGCTCGCTCTCTGTCGCACCGGATTCCCCGGCTCCTTTTGACAGTTTATCTCCCTGTCTCCCTCGCTCTCATCTGGGCCGCATGCAGAACACATCCCTCTTTCTTCTCCCGGGCCCTCGCTCACTTTAGAGCCTCGCGAATGCTGCCTCTTCTCCGTTTTTACACTCGGTCTTCATGTCTTTTCCCACTCCTCCCACACTTGCTTCCACCTCTCCGTTCGCTTTTTCTCCTCTCTTGTTATTCCGCCTCTCTCTTCCCACACCACCTCCTCGTCTTCTGCTTCCAGTTCCTATTTTATTGGATTCAGAGTTGTCCCCTCACTTGAAAATGTTCCCCCTTCATTCATCCTCTCTTCCCTGCCTCCTCAATTCACTGGATCTCTTTGGGTTGCCTTGTCAGGTCTCCGGGTCGCTGTTGTACCTCTGGAGATGCATAATGTTGCGTGTTCATTGAGTTCAGTCAGAGTGAGTGTGTGCAGTGTGGGCGTTTGTCAGGTCATTTACTGTTCTCTATGGCTAGAGGGTCTTTTCTCTTTGCTACAGCGCCACAATTCCACCTTTTGATACAATTCGGCTGAATTGTTTCCTAATGTGCTGCCCTTATTATAACTTCCAACAAATCAGCAAGGCAACATTAGTTGAAATCTCGCCATGCAGCCTCTCATCACACAGAGATCCAATTCATTATTCACATTGGGATGAAGTTTATGACACATTCGCTCTAAAACTTCAGAAATACGAAAGCCAAATTTACTGACTCACTCCTATTCAGATTTGGTTTAACCAAGATCTAAAGACAAAGTTTCTCTTGTGCTTTGAAATACAAGCGAAGCTTTGTTTCATAAATGTATGCTATATAAAGTGCAGTGTTAAAGTGAACAAAAATTTGGCTTCATAAAAGTAGAATTTATTGAGTTATTCTGTTTTTTAACACCGACATCAATAGTTGGAAGATTGGAGCTACAAACTAACTTTCGCAGCTGTACATGTGCCTCACAAAATGTAAGCCTGTTTTTTTTTTTTTTTTTTTTAATAAAAAGCTTTATGTACGTTTTCCTTGGCAAATTGACAGTCAAAACATCAAAAGCACAGCTGGATAAAGAAGCTTGGATTTTCACTGGAGCTGAAATGATTCTTTCAATGACTCAAATGATGGTGTTTTCCCTGCCAATATATTAGTGGAAACTGCATCCCCAGTTTCCACCTAAAAGGTCGAGTTAATTTTATTTTTCATATTTCCCCAAATTGAAAGAGGATTTTAAAGACGGGCTCGTTTGTAGAATAGCTTGTCTTTTTATGTATTTATTTATTTTAAACTGCGGCTTATGCTACGTCATATATTTACACAACAGTTCTGTCTCTTCATGATTGTGCCCCAGTCTGATGATTTGGCACAATTTTGAAAAGTTACAAAACCATTTCCTTTTTCTGTCGCACCATTTAAAAAGTTCAAAGTAAACGGGTGAATAAGATGGCCGAGGAAGTTTGGAATAGAGTTTTCTTTTTAGTGGCACAGTGTGCCCTGTGTTTTGATTTCTGTCATTTCACATTTGACATTTCACCTTATTTAAGAAAGATAACCTGATGCAAAGTCATATCTTGCAAACTAAAGGAGCTCCTTTGTTACCATTGCTAAGGTAGTGCTTTAATAAAACCACATCTACTAGAATTAGAGGAAGCTAACCTGCCTTTGCTAAGCGGGAGAGCGCTAGCTAGCCAACTAAGCTAATAATCTGGCTAGCTAACCAACCATAACGACTCCTGTCAGGCTCATATGACTATTTGAGGAGCTGAACAACAAGAAACAATATTCCGTGTTAAAAGTTAATTCAACTAAAAGCCAACTTAAACTTAAATTCAGCTGATGTTTATTCCATATTTCAGTCTTCTAGAAATTCTTTAAATTGAAATTAGTACTTATGACGGAAGTGAAATTTAATTTGTCTCTTCTAAATATCCGTAGCGCAGCCAACCTTATTTGTAAATCACTGTTGCGGACCAATGTTTAACGGGTCACAGTCGACATTTGCTCGTGTTGTCTGAGTAATAACATTCAGTACAATAAATAAATGTTGTGGACAACATTGTTATGACTGTACTAATGATACGACTATAGATGCAGCAATTGCTGGTTTTCTGTTTTAAATAAACACAGTGTTATTATCCTTTACATGTTTTATTTTTACAATTTTAACATGATATGAAGGTTCAGGTTTCCTTTTGGTTGTTGGAACATTCTATCAAATATGTAGACAGCAGAAAAAAAGAGGGCTCTGTGAGAAATTTAGACCTGGATGTCCTAAACAATGGGATTCCCTGAAGTTTGTCTCAGTAATCCACTCCATCCATCCCTCCTGGAGGAAACATTCAATTTCATTTTGAAGATCTTCTCAGCGCAAAACATCTGCCTTGGTGCTTTTTTTTTTTGTTGCTCAGAACGGCATACCGATTATTATGACTACCATATTTTCTGCAGGGTCAAGTGTATCGCATGGGGACGGTAGCACAACATGGGTTTGTTTGCGATGGAGGAAGATGGGTGGTAAAGACAGAAAAATCAGAGGATAAAGACCTTGAACATGTCAAGTTTGATGCTACGTCAAACAACAAGCAAAAGCCCCACAGGTTGTTTTAGCTCAGTGGCGTAATGTCAACAGCAGCCTTGCAGATGGATGCGTTTCTGGTTCTTGAAAATGGCACCACCCATGGGGACAATACATTTTAACCACTAAAGCACGAAGCAGATGTGATGTCCCGAGTCCTCTAGCAGAAATCGTAGGAACAGCTGTGAGTCGGTCAGACTTCCAAGTAAGATTTGCAATAATCCACACCAAAGAAAGAACAACAACAGATCGGAGCGTCTTTGTGCGCAGATGGCGCATATTTCCTTTAAAAAAAAAAAGGAATCATCAGTTTGTTGACTTCAGTGTTTCCAGCTCACAAGATTGAGAAACACTTGATTTGGTGTCCCATTAACGTTTTCAGAAGAACACAGATAAAACACTTTGGATTATCAATGAGCATGCCGTGTCCCCCACGCAGGACAAACGCAGAGCTTTAGGTTATTGGAGACTCTCTCAACTTACAAGAATTAACAGCAGTATGTGAGTGGCATACTGATAACTCATTTTTAGGAGAAAAACTATTGAGGAGAGATTTTATACAAGGTCAATTTCCTGGAATGATTGGTTACAGGATATGAGTGTGCATATGAGTGTGCAGAGTTATGATTGTTAGCAATGGGAATCAGAGAATTTTTTTCATACTACTCGACTACTAGAGTATTCATTCTAGAAGAATATTCATGCGTTTTATTGCAGGACTTCAATTAAAAACATTCAAACCACATGTTTTCTAAATGAAAACTCCCAAAATAACCCAGCGGTTTACTTTATGCCTTCTGTGATGTCACTAAATGTGGAAGCTCGTTTTTGGGGAGGGTACATTTTATTTCAGTTTAACGAAGTTTCACAACAAAACAGCAAAACGAGTATAAAAACCAACCACGGCGCGTTGTTCTATAGATTACGTGCTATATCAAAGACAGCTTGTATAATTTATTCTGAAAGGTCTGGCTTGCAGCTCTAAAAGCACCTAGGTGTCAGCACATGCTCTCTAAAGCTTGTCAGGGGATAAAAAGAAGTGGAAAGAGGGTTTTAACATTTGCTGTCAAGCGCCCACATGCACCTGGATGGAGCCGAAGAGACTCCGAAGACTTCTAATCTTCCACTTTGCGCTTTCTAGGTTCAGATTTTTACTGCTGAATTGCTTTATATGTGAACGGGAGAACAAGATGGTGAAAAAAATCCATTCTTTGCTTAATTGCGTTTGGGTATCTGCTCGCTAAAGTAACTTTTTACCCCTAGGATTGCTGCAGGCTTTTTCTCAAAGAAGTGGAGAAAGGAGGAGACGCAGCGGGGTGCGGTGGAGGATGAAACAACAGACTGTGCTTCTCTTAAAGCTGCTCTTGTATTCCTGACCATGTGTATATAAAACAAGCCCTCTTTTTAGACTGAGTTATGCTGAAAACGCCAATCCTCACCCTTTTTTAAAAAAAATTTTTTTTTTGCATATTCAAAAATTTTTTTCTTTTATATGATGTTAAAAGCCTAGAAAGAAGCCAGTAAGTGGGAATCATGTTTGAAGTAGAGTCTCGTTAGAAATCCCACTGTCAAGGCCAGCTGAATATATTTACTTATTCAAGTCACCAGGAAAATGAAACGGAAATACATTTTGGGTTTGCATAAATAATTCTAAATTTAGCCAGGGTTTGATAGAATAAACTCATGTTTCCTGTTGTGCAGTACTCTGTATGTCCGCAGAGTTTTGGGGTAACTGATACGTTAACATGCCAAAAGTAGAAATTAATGCTGAGTGGGCGTGAGCCAGTATGAGATGACATCGCAGTATTATCACAAACATTTAAGACAAATTGTGCAACAGAATCTAAATAGTTTATTTAAATAAAAAAAATAAGCTGCAGTCATTTCTAATGATGCTAAATTACAATGTATCAATATAAAATGTATATAAAGTAAATTATATTGTTATGCATTTACAAACATTACAGTTGTCTATGACATTTAATTTTTTGTTTTGATCAAATATACAGATTAAACATTTGTTAAAGTTAGTTGTTGTTTGAAAGTTTTCACTGTGTCAGATATTATCCCGTTCCAATATTTCCAGTGCAGTAATCTGCCTTTAGCCAGCTAACTGACAGCATGTAGTAACAGGTGGGGGAAGGGCATTATCCAATTCTCTACACAGCCAGGAAAAAAAAAACTGCAGGACTGATAATGGACATTTTTTTTTTTATTAGATTTTTTTTTTTTTTTTGCAGTTTTGAAACTCAAGCATTTTGAAACTTTCCGAAGGTTTTATTTGTGTATTTAATCCAAATAACAAAACAATGCTGTAAAATTTATGCCTATTTCTTTCTCGGTGCTAATTTGCCAGAAGTTGTAAAGAGACTCCAGGCCAGCAGGGGGCTTACAAGAGCTTTTAAATTCTCGTACAGACTATAGATCTTGCAGAAAACAAAACAAAGAAACAAAAAAAAAAGTTCTCCAACAGCTTGTGAAAGTGAACCTAGTAGGAAATACATTTCTTTAAGATATAAACTTTTAATAAAAGATAAATGTTAGATGTTAAGCATCTGCTGTTTAGAAGTCGAGACAATTTTCAGGCACCAACCAGAGTTTCACCTGACAACTTTAATCAAGCTCGGCTTTATCGCTGCTCTCTGGGAAACCAACTCTGTCTTTTTCCTAAACTCTTCCACTTAGCTGGCCAAAATTAAAACACGCTGCTCTGAACAGGACAGGTATGCTAATGCGATCAAATGCGCTCGCGCACACACTCCCACACACCCACACCGCACTAATAACCCACAGAGTGAGCTGCTAAGCAATGACTGATGAGCTTCCGATGAGGATGATTTGATTACGTCGGCCGTTTGTCCACAGATATTTTACCCCCTACCACTCTCTTCTGTCTCTCTCATCTTTCACCTCCCACCGTTTCAATCCATTTCCCTCTGAAAGTGACACTGTAAGCGGCTGATAGCTCTTTGGCTGAGGTTCAGGGCCTCGGATCGATGGCTGGCGGACACGGGGCGTCAAGGTTCACCAAGGGACATGGAAGTTGAGGTGAACGGAGTGGGCAGAGACTCTTTTAAAAAACAGATGTCACCACATAATACTAACATATCCACAGAAAAACTGAAGGCAACCTTTATGTAGTGTTTTAAAAATAACTGTGGTTTATTGTTCCATTGGCAGAGAAGATATTTGGAGCTCCGGTTGTGTGACAAGTAGGCACTGATGATCTAGTTTGTCTGTGCGAAGATCAAAGTGTTAGCATATCATCCCCATTTACTAAATTATTCGTACCCTTTACGTCTCTCATCCCTCCATTTTTGATGCACAGGAATTGAGTGTGTTTGTTCACATAGCCTGGTTTTGTTAACTGTGCCAGGGGCTTGTACTGCGCTTGCGGGGCAAAGCATTAAAATATTCTGTCTTGGGAATAAGCTCCAAAAATCACTTGAATCTGAATGAGCTCATTTAAACGAGTGAGTTTAAGCAACTTTTAGATGTTATCAATGCTCAACCGTCTTGCTGTAAATGTTTTTGACTGATGAATTTGCTTGTGATTTGGCTAAACACACATATTTGGGGTTTTTTTTCTAATTGAGTAATTTTCATGTTTGTATTTTTTGCTGTTTTTTGTCGCCGTCTTCTTAGCGATGCTAAAAATTGCTGTCAAAGGACTCAAATTCATGCAGGAGGCTGGCAGGATCCCATTAAAAGTGATTTATTGTAAAGCAAGTGTACAAAAAAACCATTGCCTAAACCAGCTTGAATACTGTCGGGGTGTGTACTGGAGTAGAAACAGGTGAAATTGAGCTAAACGTGAACCGCTGTGTGTAAGGGTGAACTGAAGGAGCTGGGTGAAGAAATAGCAAAACAAAAGAAGAAAGAGAAAAGTTGAAAATATTTGGATTTAATTTGGAGCTGCAGAAAAGTAAAATCATGTTAACCGCGCGGAGAAGCGATTGTGGTCTAACGAAAACAAAATCCCCAAAGTAACTTATTATTGGTGAAGAAGCTCCCCTTTTCATCCTCCCAGAGTTATTTCTTCTTGCTACAAGCATTTCTCCCCCTAAAACATTTGTTTGCATTCATGTGCACATCCCAGCTCCTATAATTACTCTACCTCTTCTGTACGCCTCACTGCTCCCGAACAGAGTGGCTGTGAAAATAGAATCCATTTTTATTTTCACAACGGGTGGCGAGGCGTGCAGCTGTTTCCGTCAAGGCAGAGACGCGGGGACAGGCGGGGTGAGTCTGGCTGTGTCACGTCTGTGTCTCTAACCAACCCCGTGGTTACGGGCGATCCATCCGTGCCAACTGCCTCCATTTTCGGCCCCTGCCGAGCCTCCCGGGGAAGGACCTCAAACCCAGATCGGCTGCCTTCCTCCCCCAAAGCAAGCCTTGGCAACGGCCGCCGTGTTCAGCCGGTTCGACTTCTGGGGAGCCAGGAGCTGTGGAGTAAAGATGGATAATTATTCAGGGGTAAAGCCCACCTTGAGGTGCAATGTGTGAGAGACCATAGGGAGAGAGGGGGTAGGAAGCACAAGCTCCCGGCTGGGATGGAAAAGGGAGTGGAGCCAAGCCTGTTTCCACACCATCTTCATGCACCCCAGGGCTTGTCACACAACCAAACCATGGAATCAAGGACAAGAAAAGGAGGAAACCCTCCACCCCTTCCCATCCAACCTAACCCAACCCACCCTCCTACACACATGCGTCCCCAAAAGAAACACAATGCCCCAAAGTCTGCAACTTTCTCCTCACATTTTACACGAGAGGCATCTCCAGCAGCACAAACGGCCAAGCCGAGATCAGGCCACGGTAAAGTGAGAACGGCATGAATATTCATCGGCAAGCGAACAGCAGTGCGGAGGAGAGATCTCAAAGGGATACCGGGATTTTCTTTTTATACATCCATGCTGCTGTGAGTCGGACTTATTACTGTGTCAGAACATTTGGTCCTCTGCAGTTGGAAATGTCATCCATGTAACTCGGAGTCAAATCTAAAAGCAAACCATCGCCACAAGGACTCTTTGTCCTGGACTTTCAGAGGCCGGATTAGCGGCTTTGTGAAGCTCCCTTTTTTGTCTCGTTCCTCGCAGGCCCAGAGAGATAAAGCGCAGGCTTTTAGTCCGCGTTCACGCAGCCAGATGATGCTTTGCCTCCTGCCGCTGACCCCCCACAGGCACTGGATTGCGACCCAGCGTGCCGGGGGCCTCTGGGCCTCTCCCCTTCTTTTCCAGCTTCCTCCTGGCGCGCTCGTTTCCTATCTCCCCCATCTCCCCGAGTCCTTATCGCGAGACCACAGAACACCATATTTTAATCATGCCCTCGAATGGAAGACACTTTTCCAATTAACGGCACTGCCGCGGCGACGCACTGTAACTCGGGAGCCGCAATGCGCAATCAGCTCAATAAGCCGCTGATGTTGTTTGATGTATAACTGCCTCATGAGTTTTGAATGGGAACAAAATGGGTTATTTATTTATTTTTTATTTTTTTGTGAACGGAATAATCTGCGCCGAAAGTGAGAGAGTGATGCTCGGCTGAAGCTGCCGATGGGCCGCCAGCGGACTTCTACGGTCGGTTGTCGGGCGGGGAAACACGAAACTGTAAATGGTATGAGAAGAAGAAAAAAAAAGAGAAGAGCATGCACACTTAGCGAAAAGCTGCCGGGGATAAACCATAAAAGGTCAGAAGCTGTGTTGTGATCAGACTGTGCCAAGTAATATCAGAATCTATTGACAGGTCACACTGCAGACAGCCTGCTATTCTTCCTGGCAGGCAGCAGCTCTTCTCGACTAAAAGAGATTTGAGTTCTTATGTCTAACAACATAAACAACCAAAAAAGAGCTTCGGAAATAAATGGAAGCGTCGCAGAGATTCTCTCGCTTTTATACTTGCACTTTATTTCTGGGATGCTGCGTATATCAAATTGTGCATTCATAACAGGTTTGTTTCAGCTCAGACCGGGAACAATATCTTTTCTCCTTGGCAGAGCGGTGGGAAATTGCAGTGCCTGTCACAGATTTTCGTACTCTGAACTTCCCCACATTGTCATGTTGCAACAACATTGTCCATTGGGCTTTTATGCTGTAGACCAACACAAATTAGTGCATTATGTTGAAGTCGATGGCATGTGATGCATGGCTCTCAAATAAAAATAGTACACTTCATAAAGTTGGGAGTGCATTTCTATTCAGTCTCTATTCTGATTTACTTAACCTTAAAGTAAAGTTAGGTTAGGTTAAAAATAACAGTGCGTTACGCTTTGTAGTTCTGCATTGAAGATATTGCAAACAACAGACGTGGGTGTCTAACTAATGCCTGGCTCACATGGCAAGGTTTTAAACTGACCAAAACCTAATGGAAAAAAGACTTTAAGGGGTTTCGTCATACACTGTGTGGTGTCGAGCAACACACCACAAACCATCCGATCTTTTTCACCAACATCTTGCAAAAAATCTTGCAAAACCTCTCAAGGCCAAATATGAGTTCAGTGCAAACCAACATGGCGGATCGAGAGGATGCATTAGCGCTAGTTTCTGGACTGTATTTAACTATTCAAAGACGTCTCCAACGTCCACCGGACTTTCTGGTCTGCCATGGCAGCTGTGTTGTGTTTTGTATTTTGAACTCCCCTCCGTGTTTCCGTCACCTCGCTTTCTGACACATTAAACAGAATGTTGACGTTTGTCCTCGGGAGACACCATACAAGTTACAAATACAAGTCCCAACATCCTTCCAAGTGGACCAGATCACCGCGCCACAGACAGCACAATCTAAAATACCTCCTTAGATTACCCTAAAGATTGTCAGGAGGAAGAAATCGGGACAAAAATTGCCATCAAAAACCTTGGCGTTTGAAGCAATCACAACAGGTCAGGTAATGGAATCACAATTCAGTGACTGCAAAGATGCACATCTCAGTCGACACGGCAACTGTCACTGGGGAGTCCACAGAACAGGCTTCTATGAAGAAGTGACAGAGGAGTCAGGTGTTGAAAGTAAGCCATAAGTAAGCCACGCCACACAGTTTCAGAAGCCCTGGTTTATATCAAAGCATATTTATGTATTATTATGACCTTGTCAAAGTGAGGAAGTAATCCAATTGAGAGTCTGAGGCAAGAGACGCTCTCCATCCAATAAAACTGAGCCTGAGCTGTTTTGCAAAAACTAAATGGCAAAAAATGTGTAAATGTTCAAAGCTGATGGAGAGTTACTCCGAAAGAATACAAATGATCGCTGCAGTTAAATCTCTTGAGTAAATTGTAACGTGGAAAACACTCCACTTTACAATTATACACAAATTTCTGTTGGGGTATCACATCAAATCTCAATAAGAAACATAAAACTGTGGCTATAAAGTCAACAAAAGGTGGAAAAAGTCAAGGGGTATGAGCACGCGGATACAAGCGGCCAAAATGTGTTTTCTCCGTAGGGTGTCTGGGCTCTCCCTTAGAGATAGGGTGAGAAGCTCAGTCATCCGGGAGGGACTCAGAGTAGAGCCGCTGCTCCTTCACATCGAGAGGAGCCAGTTGAGGTGGCTCGGGCATCTGGTCAGGATGCCTCCTGGACGCCTCCCTGGTGAGGTGTTCCGGGCACGTCCCACCGGGAGGAGACCCCGGGGAAGACCCAGGACACGCTGGAGAGACTATGTCTCTCGGCTGGCCTGGGAACGCCTCAGGATTCCCCTGGAGGAACTGGAAGAAGTGGCCGGGGAGAGGGAAGTCTGGGCCTCCCTTCTGAAGCTGCTACCCCTGAGACCCGACCCCGGATAAGCGGAAGAAGATGGATGGATGGATGGGTATAAGGACTTTTTTCTTTTTTACAAAGCACTGTGTAGGTAACAGTCCATGTGTAACTCATTGTCTCACTCCAGCTTAGATGGGGACTAATAAATTTCCTCCTGGATGGAGTGGTGGGGAAATATGGAGTTATGTGTTTGATTATGTTTCTGTGACACATCCGAGGCTTATTGTAAAAGTTGTTAGGGCTTGAATACAAATGTCTTCAGGCGCCATTGAAAATTGAGGCCTTCAGTCACCTGAGTGCTCACCCCTCTCCCAAAAAGGCGCGTACCTCCCTTCACACTGCAGCCCTTTACTCAACCTGTGTACTTCATGGCGTTTGCTCCGTTGGCTGCGCGTATTAATTCGGCCTCTCACCTCATCAATCAGTCTGACACCAATCAGCGGGAATCCGCTGTGCCTAACATGTTTACGAAACCAAATAATTTTCCAGTGCCTCATCGGTCCCGGCAATACGGTGAGCATCTTCCACCTGGCTCTCCTCTAAAGACGCACTGCCTCCGACTGAATTAAGAGGGAATTGGCTCTTCTCCCGCTTTGACAGCGAAGGTTGAACGGGCGTATTAACCAGAGGTAATTGAATGTAGAAGCAACAGCGCACAGTCGGAGCGTTGGGATTAACCCTTGCACTGCTGCTCTTTCAGTTCAACAGAGGTCTTGAAAAAGAAACTAAGGTTTTTGTTTTGGGCGAGGGGGGGGGTCCTGGTGGGGAAAATATTTCAAGTTTTGATCCTGTGAGACCGTCTGAGTTCAGTACAGCTCGTTGCTATTTATCATGAGTAACAGGCAAGGAGATGGAGGGGAAAAAAATAAGTCAAACGAAAAAAAACCACCTTTATGTGTTTTACTACTGATGGCTGGAGCCAACATTGTTCTTACTTGTGTTCTTCGGAAAACAGTCAAAAACGAACAGGCGATCTATCTCTGTTTTCGCTTCGCTGCCGTGTTTGTCACAATTGCGCGGAGATTTCATTCTTCTCCTAAAAGATTTGGACACAAGTGAGGCGATGTGGAAAGAAAATAAGCACAGATGTAAGATTTAATCCGGACTTTTCCGTGATGATCTCACATGCTGACATTTGATGCAACAGACCTAACTCGAGGCTTAATTTTTTCTTTTTTCTGCTAGATTTTATTACAACATTGAATCTGACAGGGAGCGGCAGAAATAACCTCCTCATTTTTAAGGTCGGGATCATGACTTTTCTGCAGGCATTTTTACTTTTGATTCATTTTTCTACTTATTTTCTTTTTCCAAAATTCTGACTCGAGAAAATGACCTGAATTTGGAGGAAGTGTTTTCATTTTGTAGGCGTAGGAGGATATACAGGCAGTCAGAAGTTTACATACACAGATTGCGTAGACATGGATACCGAAATATTCAGTAAAATTAAAATTGTCCAGTTCTTTAGGTTTTACAGAGTAACTTAGACTTGGAGTTGTTTTCCAGACCTGTCTGTTTATGCACATTACAAACCTAAGCAAACACTTATCTGGCTCAATTTAGCAATTGACCAAGCAACACTGATGTTTGTTTGGGTTCATTTTCACATCGAAACACCTGCATGACCCCAAACTTTACCTGCTCAGTTGTTGATTAGAAGTTTTACAGAAGAGATCTTTAAGGCTTCTGTCTTTATTCCATAATTTCTGTCGCCTCAAACTTTAGCTTTCACAAGTACGGATGTCCTGATCTGCTCCCAGATTTTTTTTTTTTTAAGTGATCGGTATGGTACTCTGTGTCAAAACATAACTTGTCTTTGGTCTGCTGTCGGGGATTTTTATCAGACAAAAAGCCACAAGGCAGCCTCTTTCAAAAACGATCTCGTATTTTCAACCTTTATAAGAACGTTCACTAACACTGATCTTCCGAGTTTATAAAGCAGAACAACAACTTTTACTGATGCTTTCTTTCACATGCCATTAACTAGAACTACTTTGAAATTTAAGTTGAAGACTCGTAGCAAAACAGAAAACATGTCAATGTTGGCCTAAAGCAGCTCTGCATGGTGCTCCAGATGAAACTGAAGTTAGACTGAAGCTATTCTAAAAACAGTGCAATACTGTGAAAAAGTTTTTTCAAAGTTATTTCAGAAAGGAAAATTTAAATGGTAAAAAAATCATTGCAGGTAGTGAAATATTTATTGCCTTTATTTCTTATGATGTTCATGATTGTGGTTTACAGAAAATAGAAAGCCCCCCCATAAAATTCAGTGTCTCAGAAGATTAGAATATTACATAAGCTCGGGAATAAACAAAATGTCTTATAGGAACTGTCAGGCTTCTGAGAAATGCTCATTTTTATGCACTCAGTACTTTCTTGGTCGCATTGATGCAGTATTGCAGCGTGGAAGCGATCAGTCTACGCAAGGTCAGGTTAGAAAGTTTGCTGTCCAACCAAGCGACGCCATGGTTACTGAACCAGCTGTTGGTATCTTAGGCAGTTTGGACAAGTGCCAAGTTCTGCTGGGAAAAAGAAAATCAGCATCTCAACAAACCTTGTCAAAAGAAGAAAGGATGAAGTGACTTTTCTGATGTTGTTTCTGGTTCAGTTTAGCAGGAGGGGCCCATGTGTGTTTGTCTGTGTAGAGTGGCTCGTGATGCACTGATTCCGACTCCAAACTGAATGAATTTTGCCTGACAATCCCCTGAAGGCTGTGGTTTTCCCCTGTTGGTGGTACACCATTTCCTGCCAGACTTTCCTCTTCCACTCAACTTTCGTATGCTTGAATACAGCACTCTGAGGAACCGGCTTTATCAAAGACGTTGTTTGGCTTCCCCGCCTCGTGAAGACTGTCAACAACTGTCTTTTGGACATCTGTCTAACATCTGGCCTATTGACCCAGACTGAGAGACCATTTAGAGGCTCAGGAGACCTCTGCATGTGTTTTGAGTTAACTAGCTCTAGGAAGTCACACCTCAAGTTTCCAATATTTAACTTTTTCACAATATTGTAAATGTCAGGGACACAAATTTAGCTTTTCGGACTCATCAGAGTTATAAGAAATAACGACTTGGCATATTCCACTCTGTGTAATGAGTTTCGCTTTCAGAAACGAGTGAAAAAACATTTAACTTTTTCACAATATTCTGGTTATTTGAGATGTAGCTTCATATGTCAGAAACATCCCGAGAAACGAGCGATAAAGCCATCGGTGTTCCAGCGCACATGTTGTCAGAACGTATTTAAAGTTTCTTAACTAAGTAAAACTCAAGCCGGGGCGCCATTTTAATGACGTTCTGTAAAAATGCAATCAAACTGGGACGACACACCTGTTGCTGTAAAGTAAAGTGGATCGGACAAGACGGCAGTAACGGGAACGTTTCCGGTGGGAGGATTGAGTGCTGCAAAAACGGATGCAGATCATTTAAAACTGATTGAATACAGTTTGTTCCTTTTTTATATATATATATATATTATTGATTTCAATTATATATCAGGCTCTGACTTTGTATCGATGAAAGCCTATTCTCAAATGTCTTAGCTGGGCTGAAATAAATCCCGATCTTGGACACCTTGTCTCCTTGTCAAGGATAACAGTTCCTCAAATTTCCCCCATTATGGACTGTGTTAGACAGTGTACTCTGTAGTGTCAAACCAACTTTCTGTGTCAGCACAGAGAAGCTGATGGCCTCAGGCTACCCTGAACACTAATGGAAATTTAGCCTCTGTAAAGGTAAAAGACCAAATAACAGAAGAAATGGGTGTTACTTTTTAAAGCTAATTATGCACGCTGTGGAATTAGGAAAAGAAAATCAGTCGTTCTATGACATTCATGCTCTTGATGGTCTTTCTATCGCTAAACGGAAGATACGTCGATCGACATTTAACACTGAGAGAGACGTGAGCCAGCCCAAAGGAAGAATGGTCGTGAAGAAGGACGGAGAGAAGGCGTCTAATTGTTCGAAAGGGAATGCGATTTTCACACGAGTGTGTTCGGTGATCCGTAGAGTTCAATCAACAGGAGAAAAGAAAGGAAAGTGGATGGAAGGGGAGGTGAGGAGGGGGCAGGATGGAGAGTAAAAGAGACAGACACGGCCAGAGAGTCGGAGAAAGAGAGGTCCACCGTGTCTCCATTTCCACGGATACACAATCTGAGCTAGTTTCCACCAATTACATTCGTGTCAGTGTGTGTCCCGGATTCAGAATGCAACAACAGCCTCCGGGGGCCTTCAGTCTCTGAGTACACGCTCAGCATCTCTCCTTGCCTGCCACCGCGAAGACACACACACACATGCACACAAATAAATCAACCCACACATGCAGACTCCGTATATGCATGCCTCACATTCACGCACATATAATAATCTCGTCACTCCCTCCAGCTTTGTCTCTTTTTGTCACCCACACGCTCACACTCACGCATACACCTTCCAACCAGCCAAATGCTTTCCCACCCTGCATTCACAAACAAACACACGCATAGACACTTAGAGACACACAATTTATTTTTTGGTCATTGCCTTCCACTGTCATCCAGTTTCTTCCTCTCACCCTTTTCTCCTGAGGCTCTTCATCCATCCATCCATCCATCCATCCATCCAGCCACCCCCTACTTCTTTCATGCTCTCTCCACACATACACAAACACGCTCGCCCATCCTCCGCCCGCTCTCATAGATTTTTGATTGTGTTTCGATGAGCGCGTGCCCTCTCCTCTCCTCTCATACGACGGTAATAAGGAACGGGGATTGACAGCGATAGAGATGAGCTATGCCGCCCATTGATAACCGTGTCCATGACGGCGAGCGAGACGTAGGGGCCCCTTCATTATTAGGCGCCACAATAACAGAAACACTCCGGGTTTAATTGAATGAAAAAGGCCCGTGGCAGTCAGACTTACGAGCGGGAGGTTGGTGAGAGTGTTAAGAAATAAAACAAAGATGGGACACGGGGAGGGATTGATGGCGAAGTAGAGAGGCAGAAATACGATGCCGGGGGAAGGAGAGAGGTGGGGGGGGTAAAAAAATTACTTTAAAATTTACTGTAAAAAAATTACAGTAAGTGAGGGAATAGAAGAGAGAAGCAGAGAGGAAAAGAGCTGGAAGAAGAGAATAAAAGAGGGACAGTCGGTGAAGTGGAAAGTGTGGCCCAGAGAGTATTCTGGAAAGAGACATGACAAGGCATGTGGGAAAAGTGTGGACAATAAGGACTTTTTTTCATTGAGTGGGGTGATGAATAAATAATTGACATGGTAGTGTAAGAGTGGGAAGGAAGGAAAAAAATTAGGCTTATAAGACAGAAGGGGCTTTTTAGAAAGAGCCAGGAAGCACATAAAAAAAATTATATGGGCAAAGAGGAAATATTAACATATTTTAATGGACTGATTTATTCAAATAATAAAAAAAAACTGAAAGACTTCAGTGACTGACAAATTTTCTTTAATCTGCTCAGAGTGAGTACATTTTGAGTGAGTTTTGTATGTTTTCTGGAGTTTCAGCAAATCCTGCCATAACTTATACTATCTGATCTAGTAGTTTAATTACTTACATATTAGATAAGGCTGCCTTTTGACACAAAACAATGTAATACCTAAAATATTACTGAACATTGCAATAAAAAAATATCAAAATCCCATTTTCTCTTTTCGTCACATTGAGTCTGTTTACGTCTCACATGAGGGATTCCAGCTGCAAAGTGGCGGATAAGAGCTCCCTGCAAAGGATAGTGACGGGAGCTGACAAGTTGAATTGGCACGCAATCGTCACAGTATGATGAACTTGGATAGAATGGCATGGCTTCCCAGTACTCAAGCAAGACTACACACAATGACGAAATGATGTAATTGCTTTTACATAACACATCTTTGAATTGCTGCTCTAGAGTGAATTTATGTATATAAAAAAAATTGGTAGTACTTTTCAAATATTTATTGTAAAGAATAACATCATTTTTTGATTTCTGATAGAGAAACAGGGGTATAACAAACTGAGATTAGCTTGTTAATTAGCCACGCTATCTGTTTGGGCAGGACTAGCCTAGCTACCCAAACAATGCTAGTGCTAGCGGCGTGCTAGCATTAGTTTTGAAATGGCACTAGATTCAAAGGAGTGACTGGATGTTGTTCTTTCAGTTCCTAAACCTTTGTCGGTGCTTATTTATTTCCAATTTATAGTTCAGCCCTAATGCTAACTAACCGCTATGCTAACAAATATTTGTCGTGCGCAGCATAAATGAACTTATAATAGAGTTGTTATGTTGGCTCAGCTCAAGACATTGGGTGTTTTGAGGTAAGGTAATTTTATTTATATAGCACATTTTCAGCAACAAGGTAATTCAAAGTGCTTTACAATGAGTTAGAAGAAACACAAACAAACTAACAAAAGAAAAGCAAGAGAAAAATGAAAGTATAGAGCTACATATTGGTTCCCCATGTTTAATGGGGAATAAGAATAAGAATGTATAAACCAGTTTGGGTTCCTCTGGATTTTTGAACCGATAAAACTAGATCTTGGTTCTCCATGTTTGATTCTATAAAGCAGATGATCCTAAATGTTGATCTAAGATAATGAGTAGTTTTTTCTAGATAAACTAATAGGAGTTTCTCTGGATTCTAAGTTTGTTCTAATTCCTGTTCTGGGTCGAGTGAACTATATAAAGTAGTAGTGCTCCTGTTCTGGATTGCTAGATAAGTTTTACGACTACATCGCTTGAGAATTTTTGTGCAGTCAAAGTTCGTAGCAGCCTGTGTTTGTTTCTTTAAAACTGGTGGAAGAATGGCATTCTGTCATGTTTGCTGCTAATTAGAACCACGCATGTAATGAGTCTTCTTAAATTGTTTTATTGCAGTTGACTCAACACAATCTCGAAGAGTCAAAGGTCATTAAACACGCATGTAGTCCAAGAAGAGGCACTCCAATCAGAGGCAAGTCCAAAATTACACACAGTCAGAATCACTGGAGACGTTTGATATGGAGGACAAATATAAACGAGAAGACAAGGAAACGGGTCAAAACATAAAACGGTGTGGAGGAGGGATCACTAGTGGGGAAACACAGGAAGTGCAGCAAGACAAGATTAGCGTGCAAAATAAAACTGGAAGTAGACAAACATCAAAAGCAGATGAATTACTGTAAAACGAGCTGGACACCACAACAACCGGCTGTTGTTTTTTTTTAAAGTGGACTTTCCCGATTTTCTGTATTGAGGCCCAAAAAGCATCATCCCATGATATTGTCAAACAACAGCAAAAAAGGATATTTATGCAAATTTACTTCAATCATGCAAATTACACACCGATTGTTCCAAAATGCACCAAATGAAAACTGATTTTATGCATTATTTTTGCCCTTTTTAATACCCGAGCCTCCACTCTCTGAGTAATTCACACATCAAACCGTGCGCTAGTTTTAAATATATTCACGTCGGCACTTCAAAGAGCGGTCTACATTGAAACAAATAGGAGCAAAAAATTCTGTGAAACTCCGTTGATCCCTAGTATATTGAAAAAGAAAAAAAAAACAAAAAAACAAATCAAAACAACAAAAAAAAATCAAGATCTTGGCTCACAGATGGCTCAGTAAGACGTTCATGTAATTTAGATTATGTGTTGGTGAAGCAGGAAAGTGGGAAGATCTATCAGCGGGGCACATTTTTATGCCAAAGGCCTGTTGTGCTTTGCTTGTTTCTACAAGCGGCGAGGAAGAGAAAGGCAACTTAACATATCTGTCAGGGGAAGTCGTGCATGTTTCCCGGATAAGTTTGCTGAAGTGCATCTCTGTAGCCACGATTTTCTTCATCGTGACATTTGTTTAGTTGCTTTCAGACGTTGACTCACAGTAATAATAATAATAAAAAAAGGCAGTCATTCTGTGCCCTTCTGTTATTGACAGCCTTGATTAAGCAGTACAACAGCTGCACGTACAAAGCTGCTAATCAAATTGTCAAAGCGCGCCGCAAACATGCCAACTACAGAGACGAGACAGGTCCGGGATCACGCTAATGACATCATCACTCATAATAAGACGGGATGATTTGCCCCATGCCCTTTCTCTCCATTTCTGCCTCTTCAAAATACAAATACTCCCCCCCCCCCAAAAAAACCCAAAAAACAAACAAAAGCATCACTGAGAAAGAAAGGAAAAGGATAACTGGAGGAAAATCAATGTTTGTATCTCCTCTTGTTTCCATTTCTTTGTGGGAAAGAGAATATATTAATAACCAAGGTCAATTCACGCTAGCTTAACGGAGTAAAGGTAGTAAATAGCTAAGACGTAAAGCTGAAGGTATCGGATTTCTCATGGAAAAAGAAAGATGGAAAAGGACAGAAGAATAAGAAATGGGATAAGAAAAAGAGGTGAAAACAAATCCAGAGTGGGTAAAAAGACAGACAGGTGCATGGCTCTGCTCCTGAGGTGTCTGAGGAACGCTACAGGGTGGCGACGGAAGCAGCTGCCCTGAATTTTTTATAACCGGCTTCACGTCGAAATGGCAGAGAGAAAGAGAGAGAGAGAGACACCGTGCTAAGTCTGAGCCGCACTCCTCCGAGAGCGGCCTTTCATTAGTCGTCTCCCGACCCAAGGTGAGGGCGGCGGGGAGACCAAGTCGGGAGGAAATAAAAGTCGAAATTGTTTTGAGAGAGAGGGCCAAAAGAAAGTTAATATACTGAGGAAGTTGTGAGTGTATTTATGGTCCTCTGAAAAATAAAAGCATTCGGTCTCCGCTGCTGGGGAGCTGTTATGATGGATTTTGGGTAATGGAGTTTTGATGGATGACCTGGGTCTGGGTGGAGAGGAGAAAAAAAAGGAAAAAAGAAAGGGTATTGCTGGCTGCACCGTACTGATATCTGACCACAGGAAAATTACAACATTCCCTCCCTCCTGTTCTCGGAGGCCTGCGTCTCTTAATTCTCCTAACCGAACTGTTTTAAGTGTGCCAGATCTTCTAACCTTTTCTAAAAACTCTGAAGAGACACAAACCCCCCTGAGTCAAAACCACAGAGGAGCCTGCAGAATCTGCTTTCCCTGTGATCTCAAATATCCCAACTCCCTATCGGCCGTCCCTCTTTAAAGGCTGCAATTACGTGAGGTAAAATGATAATGTTTTCTCCAGCGTCCCTTCGGTAAACATTGCCATTAGGATCAATTAACCAGCGGCTGATGAGGAAAGTGGGGGATCTGCCTCGATATTGCACCATTGTTCATTGGTGATTTTTAATTAGTGGATTTTAAAGTGAAAAAAATTGCAAAAGTTTTAATTGTTTTTCTTTCTTTTAAAAATGTATGTAGCTGTGATGGAGAGGGTTGTGGGATGCGGGGGTGGGAGGGTAAGATCAGAGTGTTAATTATAAAGTAGGGGGCTTTAAAGTGAGGAGGATTTAGACTTTTAATTAAAGAAGAATTTGATGCGACCAACAGACTTGGTTCAATTGGCACACAATCCCCTGCCCATCATCTTCTGTCTCCTCCGTTCTGCAGCTCGCCATGTTCTGCCACTCACCCTTGTGTGGTGTTGATGTCTGACTCGTTTCGGGCGGATTAGGGATTTCGAGAGCCCCGCTCTTCAAAACGGTGAAAACGAGGCTCGGGTTAAGACGAGCTGACGGAGGAGGGCAGCGTGGAGTTTTGAGGGGAGAGGGGGGGTCGATGGAGAGGCTCAGTCACTTGATCGGATTTTCAAGATTGACTTAAGTGAGCTTTAGACAAATCCAACTTCGCTTGGTCGTGTTTGCTTTTTGGAAAGAAATAAAACTCACAAAACAAGATGAGACAAGATCTTGGCAGATTTTACAACAACATAATTGAGATTAACCATTTTTCTCAGAAATCACAAACAACGTACTATAGAAATACAGTTGTATCAAACTATCTGTGTTTGAAAAGTTCGTATAAAGTGTTTTGTTTCATATTTGTTACACTGTACGGCGTTTCCAAAAACACACACAGGAAGTTTTCCTTTTATGTGTGTTCATAAAAAGAATAAATTAATCACAAATTTAATGAAAATGACCTTGCAGTGTAGAAATATCCAGTTCAGGTGTGATCACTTTAGGCATTTTAGATTTTGAGTTGCGTATAATCAAATATGGCCGAGTCTCATTGAAAAACTGCCACTTTAGCTTAGCGCTGAGGGACACTCCAAAATGGACGCCAACTTTAGGAAATGCCAATCCCATTTATATAGGACAATTAGGAACCACAAAGTTGACAAAAAAGTTCCTCTCAAGATTAAACATCATTAGAGATGAAAGAAAGGCAGATTTAGATCAAATATACTCAATAAATTGAGGTTGAAAATAAAAACAGTATTGCTGACGGCTAATCGTAGGCCAGTTTTGGCCAGATACCCAAAACATTTAAGTACAGAAACTCTCTGAAAGTGCTCGAGGCTTTTCAAATGCACATTCAACTGTGTTATCGACCAGATGGACAAAGATGGCATCTCACAAAATACGTTTGTTTTGTCAAAATAACAGTTTCAGACAAATACATTCATTCTTAGCTCTTAGCTCTGGGTTGGTGCTTCCTAAATGTTTTAGTTGGTGTAACTGAGGTCTAAGAAAAAGGCTTCAGCAGACAGTCCTTGTAAACTAAGAAGGCAACAAAGAAGCTACACTTGCAAACACCCTCACAACTACATTTGAGTGTATTTATATTTTTAATGGGAAATAGCTTGGACTGTTACGATATATGACACTGTGTTTTACTGATAATCAGCATTTTTTTCATATGATTTTAATTCTGAAATAAAATACAAAATGAAAATCATGCAAAACATAAAATACCTACTTACTGTAATGCAAGTGTCAGTCTCAAAATTATTCTCATTCTTATGTTTGGGGGGTCAAGATGTTTTCTAACATGTTTTTGTTAATATATTGGTAGTAAGCAAAAAAAAACACCCTAAAAACAATAAAATTAGATTGTTTTTTGGTTTTTACTTGGGAACAGTTGACATTCTGTTTTGCTCATTAACTTGTTTGAAAATGATATTTTTCTCTCGCAGAGTTGGTAAATTGGACACGAGGAATCAGTGAAGCCTGATGATGGGTCGGCTTCTTGAAGAAATGTTGCATTTTGAATATTTGAACCTTTATCTTAATTGTGTGCCAAGGATAAAAGGATAGCCAGGGGTTGAGGTAACCCTTGGGAATGTCGAGCTTAAAGAATTTACCTCCATATCCAGGGCTTATAATAACAGCATACTTAATCAGGGAAAGCCACATGACTTAGTCTTAAGGAGGAATATTGTAGCGTTTCATCGTTGCCCGCTCAGCTCTCTCCATTGTTCCTCCTTCTCTTCCCTCCTGCAGCCTCGCCTCCTCCGCCTGTCTCTCCATCTCCGCTTGTCCTCAGCTGATCTCCCTCAACGGCGCCCGAGATTGTTTTCATAGCAGTGATAAATTAGGCTGAAGTGATTAGCGTGGTGTGAAACATGATTACATACTGTAGCTCTGCTGATTTGTCAAACAGATGCCCTCCACCAGCCCCACTTTGGCGGGTTGCGATGTTCGACTCGGTCCGGTCCACAGCTGGAGACCCCAGCAGATCTGCGCAGGTTAATTGCCTCGATTGAGGATAAAGCTCTGGCGTACCTTTCGGGAACGCAACTTAAGTTTTGTTTATCGTTCTTCTCGCGGCTAACAGCCAGGCACAGCGTTCACGCCGCCTCGCATGGACACGCTGGATAAGCCTGTTTGTAGTCCGGTACTCACTTCGACTAAAGGCAAGAGCGAAAAGTGGCTGGGGTTGAGACGCAGGCGTGACGTGGGACATTGAGTCATTCTGCTGTCAGTTGAGTTCACGAATAGATGGAGAGGGTAAAATTAGAATCTAAGAACACAACATTTTGCCAGTCTCTAGGATTAATGATTTGGCAGGCTAACTTCAATCAACAGCCGTGAAAATGTGAGACAAAGTGCTGATTTATTTTTTTTTTTTTTAAAGGAGTCACATCAACAGTGGCAGAATAACGCAGGCAGAATACCAACTAGGGAAATGTCTGACCTCCCGTTGTCTCACCCCTTCCTCCCGTGTTGCCGTGATTACGCCAATCACTGTCATTAGCACTCCCCGCTATTAATGTGATTTCTCATGCTTTGTTGCATGCATGCTAATGACTTACACCCAGCTCCTTCTCTTGTTCCAGCTGCCGAAGCCATCCACGTCTCCCTCTCGAAAACACTTAGCCGAATTACCGCGGCTCCTCGAGCCGCACTGTATTAATAAGCAGCATGCAGCCCCACAAATCCACCCCTGATTAAGACAATAACCTGGCCCTGCGTTCATCTACTGCCTGAATCAGCCCTTATCAGTTTTTAGTCCCGTGTGATTCTCATCTCTCCTCCGTCTCCCGCTCTATCCTTAGCTCATCTCGTTTGCCCCATTTCAAGGAGGAGCGGGGATTACCATACGCCACTCTACCCCCTGATCCCTCCACCTTTTTAACTTTGTTGCCTCTCATCACGTGGGCTCTCTCCTTATCTGTTTATCCCTCTCTCACTTATCTTGTTTTTTCCCCCCCTACTCCTTTACTCTCCCTCACTCCCTGCATTAACGTCTTTTCGTTGCCTTCATGTGACTCATAGCGTCTCCTGTTTTCATGTGTTCTCGGGCTTTGCTTAAGGTTGCTCTTCAATTGCACATTAACCATGTTCCTTACACAACAGACTGAGTGCTTTGGAGATGCATTTTGTCTTGTGACTTGTGTAGCATGAAGCATTAAGGTCTCCGGGGACATTTTAGAGCACAAACAGGATTTGTAATATTCATCTGAAGGAGAGGGACATGTAATAGTATTGTGAGGAGATTATTACTGTTATGTATTTGTTAAACAGAGCGAGTAGCCTGCTTGGCTATGACCTAAACCTTTTTTGCACATGTTGTGCACAAGGCACGCCAGCAGTGGAACTCCTGCTTTGTTCGGAGCGAACCATTCACACAGATCCTGGAATCCTCAGTCATACGGGCAGAAATTTGCTGGCACAAATTAGTTAAGATTTGTAAAATGTATTTTTCTTGCGTCGTAGAAGCATAACCTCTCTCTGACAAGGTTTGAGACGCCAGACCTTTTAATTTGATTTAAATTAACGTTGAAAAATGATTGCTTGAAGTAGAAAATCTCCGGTGATGCATTGGACAGCATTCTGTGTCCTCCTTTTACCACAAAGGGAGAGACCTTGAACCATTCCTGCATGGGTCCCGTCTTCTCTCTCAAACTGAGATCAACATGAATGAAAACTGATTTTGTGTCTGGTGAGCTTTGTCTCTGCTGATTGGGCCACATCTGTAACGACGCCCAACGATGAGCTATTTCCAATTTATTAAGTTGTGTGTTGTGTGAGGAACATGGTTAATGTGCTACAATTGAGGCCATAAAAGTTTTATGTGTAAAGTTCACGTATTTTGGAGAGGTTGTGATGTGATTCTCTGGAACAAGGCTCCTTGTGTCCTTTTCCTTTTAAGAAAGAGGCCCAAATTGTCCACCATATTCAAGTTTGGCATGAGTTGCCACGCCACATATCATCCTTTGCTTTATCCCAAACCCTTTTGAAGTGTTACTGTGTGAAGGGGTTAATAATTGTCACATCTGACCAACGCAAATGGTCTCAGTAGAGTTGAGGAAGCTCCACGTTTATATTTATGAAAGTGGAACAAAAATGTTCACTTTTCTGGTATCGCACCCAACAATAAGTTGCATAGGTTTGATGGTTAAAGACTTGGTGAGGTCAAGAGTTCACTCTCAGCTTCAGTTTTTTCAGAGTGAATTTTGGTTGACCTAGCATAGTCAGTAAGGTACGGTTACTCAGTGCCTAACCTGTCAGTACTTTTAGTTTTTATGTACATGTTGTGTCTCTTCCTATGTTCTATTTCTTTGGATGAACTACATCTACAGGCGCTGCAGTCTCCTTATGATGGGAGTTGGTTAGGAGTCTCACTTGACTTTCTCCTTTCACACAGCATGTTGGTGGACATGTCAAGGAGACCAGCTCTCGTTGGAGAACCGTCCTTCTAGGAAAGAAAAACACCAGAGTTCTTGCTAACAACATGCAGATTTTATCTTCATTCTGCATCGTTCCCACAGAGTGGTACGGAATGGATTGGTGCGGTTTGGTACTCTATTTGATCTGCTTTCACTATAAAGGAAACCCATACAACCGACCCGTACTGCACCATTCCATGGCCCAATCCACTTGGGAGTCCATTGGACTGTGGTATGGTACCATTGGGGTGGAGCCACTGGAATCCCACAACACAGTTTAATAATTGGGGGTTGTAAAAATGTCACTGTTTGTGACAAGCAGGTGATACAGCTGGCTGTGGAAATGCTCTCCTAAATACGCTTCGCCAGGGATCCTCAAGTTGCCGTCTTGCGACTTTCAGGTGTGTCCCTGGTTCAACACGGCTCAATCAAATGGCTGAGTTATTTCCTCAGCGCAGTCAAGTTCTCCAGTCTTGCTAATGACCAAATTATTTGACCCAGGTGTGTTGAAGCAGAGTCGCATCTAAAACCTGCAGGACACCGGTCTTCGAGGATTCCTGCACCAAACCATAAAACAGCTTACCGACCCGCACCTCCTGATGCCCGATGCTGAACCGCTCAGTGGAAACAAAGCAAAAGAGACCTGACTTCATTTATTCATCCCAGACTTCGAGACAAGACTTTAGGAAAAGCTGAGGAGGGCCCCCTGCATGAACATCCATAAAAACTGCAGTCCTAATAGTGACTGTAGACACTCCCTGTTTCCCCAGAACTAAAGAGGTACAGGCCTATTTAACTCGAGAGAACTCACTGTGGTCATGATGGTATAAACTCCAGATACCAACACTAACTTTGACATTTACATATAGACATAGAGATATCCAGATGAAATCCACATCAGAGTACATCAGCAGTTTAATTTTATTATATAGGTTACAATAAGAATTGAGTTGCTGAGTGTGTACATTTGCAACATCAACATGTGTGCTCACCTAACCTACTGGCTGGGGGCAGTGGAAGACAATTGCGCCTCCGTGTCATGTTATATTTATACCCCGTGAAAACAGAACGCTAATGATAACTAATTAGATTACAATTATTTAAAAGAGGTTGTTAGCGGTACCAATAACTGTGCCACAAGTGATTGTTGAATTAATTAGCTGAAATCAAAGGTTGAGTTTTTTTCCTGCAATTTTCAGTGCGAGACTATGCTACCGCAATAAAAGATGAATTAGGCTTGAGGCTTTTCTTTCTTTCACGCCGTTAACTAGATGTTGTGAACCATTCAGGATCAATCACTGCGACTCTAACATTTTTCAGCGGGCCCAACATTTTTCCGAGGTCAAGAAGGTCCACTTTTATTTTCTTTTATTGTTGTAATTGCGCTGCGGACATGCCTGCCAAACATCAGTGTGTGCTGACATTATCATTGTGAGTGCCCTCGCAGGGGCACTCGTATTTCTGTGGCGTCTGAGTCTCGCCAGAAAAACCCCCAAAAAACAAAAGCTCACGGTTCAGCGCAGCACTCTCGGTGTAAATGTCAAAACTGCGAAGCAGGTGTTATTTTCCGCTCGGCGTTTCCGGCCTGAACCGCTGCTTTTTGTTTTCGTGAACCTGAAGGCTCACTCCGAGCAAGGTAGCATTCATCATGATTATGCCTCCATGATAATGAGACGTGGCGGAATTAATATTCATTTGTTCCTCGCCTTCCGCGGGGACTCTGAAATGTAAATAGGTGCACTCTGCTGTGACACGCTAGCTAATGTACAATATGTAAGTTTAATGAAATTAAAAGAGAAAGTGTTTAGAGCTGCTTTGGCCATTTGGCTCAGCTACATTCAGCTCTGCTGTTGTATTGTCTGTCGCCCATTTGTCTGTTTTCCCATCAAGCTTTGAAAAAAAAACTACAGAGCAGAGTTTCATAACACCTTCTGGAGCAGAGAGGCTCTTCAGGGGCAAAGCAAAAATGCATCCAATTTTGGGTCCAGATCTTTTTCTTTTAAACTGCTAGGAAGGTTGTTCACCTTGACAGAGAGCTGACCTCTGCTAGCTATTGAACCCGGCAGAATCGTTATAGAAGTTTAACTCCTGCACTGCTGGAGAGTCAACCCAGCAGTAGGCACATTTATAAAACAAGTATTTTATTTAAGGACGCCTCGATACTAGTCGTCATCTTAGGCATTTTCTAGCATTTCACTAAAATTATTACCATGAATGTGTAGGAATACGCTTTAAAGTGTGGTCTGTTTTCATACAATTATAAATAATATTTACTCTCTGTTTTGATATGACTTGTTAATAACTTGTTACATTTGTTTTAACAAAATGTTTAATGACTAGTGTTTCGGCTGCTCCTGTTGCAGTTGAGGATATCTGGGCGCAGAGCAGGTCACCTGACACAGACAGGAAGCTGGAACAGCCAATAGCTTTGTAAACGATGAAAAACATTTTAAATGCTAGCTAAACCAAAGGTTTATTAGACTAACAAAATTTGCACTAAGTATGCAAATGTGAGCCAAGCCTACAAAACTTAGCCTGGCCATTGTCTAGATTCTCATCTCTCTTCACTGCTCTGTCTGGGCTTTCTCTCATTAACTTGGATTTCTCTGGTAGATTTTCTACCAGGCCAATCAGCGAGCAGAAGGAGAAGTTGTGCACAAAAGATGGTGATTTTTCTGCGCTGTCTTAGAAATGCAGTCTGTCTTTTACCAATGGTAGAGGAGGAAGTGAACGAAGCCATTCAGTCTGTGTTGGTCTCGCTTCCAAACATTGAATTAACATCAACAGCCGCCTCATTCAGCTTGACGGCTCTCTCTTTGCAGTGGAGGACGGTTGTTTATAGCACAGACCTTTGCTTACTTGTTAAAATTGTCACCGTCATGACAGTATGAGACAGATAATCTGTAAAAAAAAACAAAACAAAATTATATTCTCTACCTCCTACCAGTGCTACTGTTGCAATCTGCAGAAATGTAATACTCCTGGTCAACCAATCAGAACCAGGAGCAGGGTCTGTCAATCAGGCTTGTGTACGTGTCTCTCAATGTGCTAATGGCAGAGAAATAACTTACAGTTACAGGGAAACAGTTTATCCATAATCATCTTTGGCTGTGCTCACTAGCCTGAGTATGGGGGACAGTGTGAGCAGCGTATACACAAGCTTGATCAACAGCGCTAAGTTCGTCCTTCTGGCTATAATTTATTGTTTCTGATATAGTGGTGCATTTCTCCAGTTACGATATGTAGCTGGAGAAATGCTAGCTTTCTTAGCAGAGCTAGCATTGGGAGCAGAGGTGCTAGATTCATTTATTTTTTTACACTACTATTCTGTCACGACACAGTGATAGTTTTAGGAAATATGTAAAATTCTTTTTTATTATTATTATTAAAGTTGCGTACCGCAGCTTTAAGTGGGAAACAAGTGGGACTGCATGGCTTGCTGGGGGATGACATACGACTAACTACAACTAGTATCTGAAGTCAAGATTACTCAGGAATCCTGATAGCTACCATTTAAAAAAGCCTTGATGGGAACCTGGAGTCGATACTTGGGATCTTATTAGCATGACTTATTATCGACATTATGCGTCTTAATTAAATGGGGGAATCAAAACCTACTTCTGATGTTGTAACTCGAAGTGGAGCAAAAGCAACACGGGTATTTAGATTTTTTTAAAAATGCCACCTAATTACATACCTCTGTGCTTTTTTCCATATATTACATCTGTTGCCGCGCTTCTCCCAGGCTCAGCCGCCACTTTCAACTAAAACGTTCCACTGGGGATTTGAAGTTGAAAATAACATCAGGTGTGTTTTTGATGAAATGAATGTTTTTTTTTTTCTTCTTTATTTTTCTCGCTCTTGGTGCTTTGAGTCATACAACTTTTGCATGGTGGAGAATGAGAGAAGCATATGTATTTCAGACTGCAACACGGGTTCACAACATTCCACTTTCAGGTAAAAAGAAAAAGAAGTGGTGGTGTGTGTGGAGGGGTATGGGGGGGAAAGAAATAAATAAAGCTGGATCTCTGAAATGATTTGCTGAAGGGGACTGTTTCTATTGCTGGCCTTTAATCTTTCAGTTTATTAATTCCTCTCTGCGGTGCTGTACTCCACATGGTTATGTGTGTTTTGATGGTTGTGATAAGTGCTTCCTGCGCTCTAAAGAGTTGCAGGGCAGTCTGGGTGCAATCCAGAGCACCTGGCAAAACCCATCACACTGCAGAAAGAAAAGCTGTCCTGGTGAAATGCAACGGCCCAGATAAATAAGGCCGCACTTTTCTGCTGAGCAGGACGGAGCGCCTCACGTGACTCCATTCATAACTCCACAGGCTGCTTTTCATTCATTTTGTACCGGTGGGTAGAGAAATGTGTCTGGTAGAATGTATGAAAGGTCTTAATATAAATGTACATTTTAGTAAATCAGCAGATTTTGTGAGGAAGAAAAAATTATATTAGATGTGAGCACATTTATTCGTTCAGGGGATGGATATTCCATGTTAGGAAACAATTATTTTCTAGAAAATCCCTGTTGGCACTTTTTTTTTTTTTAGTTTTAATCACTTTAGAAGGAAATTAATTGACACATTTATTATTTATTTAATTTTTTTTGTAATTTGAATTTATTTTTCCAAGTAGACCAGAGTTTCTGGGAATTTTAAATTACGAACCCATAACTTTCTTTTATGCCGGAGGCGTAACTGCACACAGAGCCCATTTCCTTCAGCCGCTGGCCAGTACCGGACAAGCAGTTTATCTTCCACCATGCATAGTGAGCAGGATGGAGAGGTAGAATCTCACTGTTGGAGGAAAAACGAGTGGCATCTTCCATAACAATTAGTTGATATTTCTGTATTCTTCAGTTGTTGCTTCAGGTCATGCTAACCTCAGACATGACTGGTTGACCTCGGAAGGCATAAGAAACTCTTCAGTCTTAAGTTCTTGTAAAGGTAATTATAAATCAAGTTTGGAAAGTACTGCTGTGTTAAAGGGTTGATAGGTAAACGTATCAACAGCAGAGCTACCAGAAGTTGCACCATCGATCATTTTCTTGAAAGCATTTCTTCTGTAATATAGGGATGCACTCAAAGATGAGGGTGTTTGTTATGAGGGATTTCAACCATTTTTTAAAAATAGAGACGCACCGATCCGATGTTGATATCTGCATCGGTCCCGATGTTGAAAAAATGTTTAGATTGGGTATCGGTGACGACGTGCTCGATCCATATGGACGGATCTATTCAGTCTCATTCTATGCTTTATGCTCTGAGCTTTATTATTTGATTTCCATTGTATTTAAAATGCCTAACTGCACTTTTTGAACCACTAGACAGGAGGTTTGATGCAATTTATTTCTACAAGTTAGTCAACCTATTGGTTTTGTCAGTTTTCTGTTTCTTTATTATTTTATTTTACATTGACTGTTCTACTCCTAAATTGCACTGAACAAATGAAAATTGCATTGTTTGTACATGTTTGACCAAGCTTGTGAAGCTATTGGTGTACCGGTGCAGAGTTATCAAATAAACTTGTAATTCAGTTCATTTATGTCTATTCAAAAAGATTTTAAGTCAACTCGGGGTGTTTTTCTGCATCAAATCGGTATCAGCTGGTGCTGAGTCTCAGATAACGGGATCGGAAGTGGGAAAAAAAACGGATCGGTGCGTCCCTGTTTTACAGCTTTCACAGATTTTGTCCACAGTCACTACGTCCAACTGTCTTCCGGTGCTTGTTTCCTTCTGATAGCATTCTCACCTGTGCGATAATTAGCGTTGACATCACCTTCTCTCTCTCTCTCCTGCGAGCGAGGAGTCGGGAGCGGGTGAGGACAGTGCTCAGGGTTAACCGACACGGCCGAATGCAGACGTCCCGAGAGCCTTTTCGAAGGGAGGGCGAGGGAAAAACACGTCCGAGGCAGTAAGGTGGAAATGGAAGGATGAAGGTGATGGAGGGCTGAGCAGATATGACCTCTGCAGCTCTGTTGATGACATGAAGCAGAAGACGAGGTGGGGCGAGAGGGTGGGGGATGAGCAGGGAGGGGGAGACAAACTGAGCAAGGAGGATTAGGAAAGCAGCTGGTGAAGATGATCCACCCGAGAGGCGGGAGGGAGGGCAAGGAAGAGCGACGAGGAGAAGGAGGACGCTAGAAGAAAGTGGAAGAAGGGGAGGTGCGAGAGATTGATGAGAGAGAGTGAGAAACTAATTCTCACTTCACTCTGGGATGGGAGATTAGGGAAGATTAGAGAGATAGAGTGAGGCAGCGATGGAGTTTGGGTGATAACTTCTACCACGTGCCACAGACAGATCTCTGAATGGCTAATACTCAAGGAGAGACAATGAAATGGTGACTGAGAGGGTGAGATTGTGAAGCAGATTGTGGGGAGGGTAAAAAAAAAATGACTTAAAGAGTGAATGATAAGGAGGGAGCAGAAAGAGTCTGAGATGGAGAGTGATAGGCGAACGAGTAGATAAGGAGGTACGTGTGCAAATCAGGCTCCAGGAAAGTCGAAATGTCCCGTAAAGCGGAGGCCGTTTTTGCCGGAGTTCAGTAATCCTTGCAATGGGAGCGTAGATGCAAAAAATCCAGGTCATCTTTCTACTTTTTCCAGCTCTCGCTTTCCCCGAGACTCCCCACTGGGATTCACTCTCTTATGCCGCGCAAGTCTTTGTGACAGCATCTTTTACATTCTGTTCTTTTTCACTTTGGCAAAGAAAGGGGGAAAAGAAAGAAAGGAAAGGGGAAACCTATTTTCTATTCCCTGACACCGACAACTATTTATTCTCCCCTTAGAGTGTCCTGAAAATATTTTAGCAGACACAGCTCTGGGGCCTTTTTGTAGCATTTTCAGGTTGAAGGGGGTGACGAAACTAATGCAAAAGAAAAAAAAAGAAGGTGCGAACAACCATGCGAGCGCGCATTATGCCGGTGTGTGCCGTCGCCGAGTAGCTATATTATGCTTTGTTTGACAAATGTAGGTGTCTGCATGCCTGAGCACGCGCCTGCTGCCACAGAAGTTTCTGCTGAAATGGAGAGGAAAGAGAAAAAGAAAAAGTGTGGGGAAAACGAGAGGGGAGAGTGCTGCAGTGGCAGACTCACTCTGTCATGCGGGATTACAGTGTAAGCTTCTCCACGGCCATAGATGTGATTTTTATGAGAGAGACACAGGCTTTTCTGAGGGCAGGGGCCCATGCAATCCCGGATCCACATTAGAGACAAAAGCAAAGGGCGGAGGAGGCGGATACTTCCAGTGAGATCTTCATCGCGACACAGTGGCTATTGATACTCCTTCAACACTTTTTGGTTGTGTGTGTGGTTTTTTTTTTAATACAGCAGACCTACAAAGTGGAGGGAAAGCGAGACTGTTGGCAGAAAATAATTTTTTAAACAAATTAGCAGTGATGGGTAGTAATGCGTTACCGTAATTTGATTGCTTTTTTTCCATTAACGAGTAAAATAATGGATTACATTTGCAAAAAAAAAAAAAATAATAATAAGGCATTATATTACCGTTACTTTCTCTGTTGCTAAGCCGTGATTTTGTTTGCGAGCGTCCGTCGTCATGGCAACAGGCAGGTGAGGTGAGTGCATCAGGACCGTGCTGCGTCTAATGCTCCTGTTACTACATTCAGGAGAGACTGATTTAAATTTTTTCATCTTATCGCTGACTTTTACGTTTATTTTAATAAAGGCGCGCAAACACAAAAAATAACGTTTTTTTTGTGTGTTGGAATAGGAAGAAATACAGTTTTAACACAAGAGGAACTTAATTTTCTTAAAGTATGTAGTGCAATGTGGAGACAAAATCTTCAGTCTGTCGCATTTCATTCAACTTTTGGTGACGCAATGTGGATGAAGAGTGAAACGAAAGTTTTAAAAAGAGCCACTTTCATTTGATTACAATTTTTATGATGGAATATGCAGAAAGAATAGAATTAGGCTGGAAGGTATAATATTGCTTTATACCATATTCACGTTGTATGTCTTTTTTTTAAAAAGTAAAGTAATTAAGGTAACTGATTACTTTTGGAAATACATAATTAGTGAAATAAGTATTACTTTCTAGGGGAAGTAATTTGTTACTAATTACTGTTTCCAAGTAACTTGACCAACAGTGTAAAGGACAATCCATCTAATTTAAATATAATATAAAAACTTAACTTTAGGGATCACTTACTCATTAAATATTTCAGTGTAAATCCAGTTTAGATCAAAGCATATTCATGTGTTAGAATGGCCCAGTCAAAGTCCAGATCTAAACCCAATGGATACTCTGGGGCAAGTCTAGAAAATAAAAGTAGCTTTTCACAGACACTCTCCGTCTCAGTTTGGATTATTTTGCAAGAAAAAGAGGAATATTTTGCTGCGCCAAGCTGGTAGAGAATAACAAACCATAAAACTTAAGTATTATTACCTTCCCACTTCACAGTTGTGTGCTACTTTGATTTGATCTATCACATTAAATCCCAACAAAGTACACTAAGGCTTGGAGCGGTAACATTATAAACCGTAAAAAAGAAAAAAAATAAGTTAAAACTTTGGCAAGCCACTGTGCTGCTATACCCTCAGTTACTATAGGATTGGGTAAAGGAGCAATTTGGGTGCCCAGCACACCTGTGGCTTCAAAACATGATTTTCTTTTGATTCCAGGAGTGACGGTGGAGTGCTCTTGTCCGCGTTTTGTCTTTTTTACCCCCTCTTAATGTGAACCCCCAGCGCTGCGGTGGAGGTCGAACATCCAAAACCGCATAAATCTTGAAGAGATGTTCCACACAAAGCAAGACGAAACGAGAGGGGGAAAAAACCCCACAAAATCCCCCTGGAAACAATTTGACAAACTTTTGATTTCTTGCTGCTCACGCCTCGAAAGGGCAAACAGAGCTTTGGAAATTGTTCCTCAGCCTTCAGGTGTTTTCTTCGAACAAAACAAAAACAAAACCGCCACTGACATTGCCGGAAGGTTGGGAAAAAATTGCAGCACGCTGACCTGCGTGCTGCTTGGCAGATGTTGCCACATGAACTCATGATCATCCTCGCTGAAAAGAAGATCCGTGCCGCTGCGTTGCTGCGTGTTGCGCAAACACGCACGAGGCGCTCGGGTTTAATTTCCACGCCCTTTATCGTATCACGAGCCGAGGTGGCCGCGCGCTGCAACCTGCCAGAGACGGCGACTTAAACGCGTCGCAATCTGCTCCATCTCCCCGAGCCGCGGGAAAACAAACAGACCGGCAGACTGACCCAAATACACAGAGACAAAGGCGAAATGAGTTTGAGTCAGGCAACGTCCTTATTAGAATAACAACAATAAAACCGCCTGTAATGGCGCAGGAGAGGAGCATGGTAGCGTGAAAGTCACAAAAAGAAAGGAAGGAGCCACATATACATATTCATACACACACACACACACACACACACACACACACACACACACACACACACATATATATATATATATACTGCTCAAAAAAATAAAGGGAACACTTTAAGTGTTAAACACCTGTTTAAGTGTTCCCTTTATTTTTTTGAGCAGTGTATATATATATATATATATATATATATATATATATACACTGTATATATATATACACTGTATATATATATACTGTATATATATACAGCCTAATAAGGCTCAGCGACTATGGAGCGAGAGAGCATGAGTTTCCTGTCGGGTTCAGCCACCAAGGCAGATCAAAGGTGTGAATTACAAAGAAGCAGGACACGACAACATCCCCAGGACAGATGATTCAGATAAAACGCTGCATAAAAAGCAGCCTTACCATTTATGCAAGTTGGGCAGCGTGTTAGCTGTTGATGAAGTGAAATATAGTTTCACACCTTTGTCACTTTTTACAACTTCGGGCAGGTTTATTTCTTGTAACGTCTCTCTGTCACAACTGATAAAGGTTCCAGTCAAGTCTGTGACTTACATGGTTGTTCTTTATGTCTTTCTGTTTTTTTATGACGCGGTTTCAGTGCCCTTTTGTAATCTCACAGTGTGTGTTTACCAGGGTTGGATTTCAGTTTGGGTTTTTTCCAAAATCTTGTGCGTCAACCATGGAGGAAACACGATGTCCTGCACTAAAAGATGTGGACTTTATCCTGCCCAATGCATTTATGAAAGCTTGATAATAATCTTTAATATTTTTGACCCTTACGAATCCTGGCCTTGGGCAAAACGAGGGCTGAAACAATTAATCGGATTATTGGTGATGAATAGATTCATTAAAACAATTGTCAACCCATTTAGAAATCGATTAAACGTTCCCTGGGGTGTACAAACTCAAAACAAGGCAGTTCACTAAAAGAAAAGCACACTCAGAGCAGCATTCAAGCCATCACTGTACGAAAAAGATTTTGCATTTAAGATGAAAAATACTTTGTCTTTAAATATTTTCTACCCAGAAATCTTCAAGCGGCATTGGTTAGCTACACCTGGTTGAAATCCTAATCCAAAAAAGCAATTAATGGATTGGCCTTCTCTGTATTGATAAGTTGAGCAGAAAGAGCTGAGCTTTTCACGTGTTGACGTTTAAAAGTATTTTTCTCAGCTGCAGATGGATCCTGTGCTACCAATAATCAAGCTTGCACTAAAAGATTGCTTTGCTGTTGCATTTCAGGTAATAAAATGTTGACTTAAAAAGGAAACTGAATTATTTGTTGTATGTTTTAATGTATTTTAAATGTGATATAAAATGCTTAAGTAGTTAAATAAAAAAAAACATCTGTAGAATATGCCCATTTTTTATACAATTGATAGATTAATTGCCAGAAAAATCGATTGCAAAAATAATTGCAACTATTGAACTTATCGGTTTAAAGCATCTTTACACCTGCGTATGTGGACAAAGGCATACTTAAGATGTTTATTAACAGAAATCAATTGATTGTAGTCAACAACAACAAAAAACCAAGTAAATATGAAATCCCAGTGGACCGACTCTTTGTGAACCAGTTAGTGTCATGAAACGGTGCGGTGTTGGTGGTGAGGCAGACGCAGCGGACCCAGGTCAGATGAATTATGATGATTTTAATGATAAATAAGTCCAGCAACAGGCAGCACACACATTGACAATGAATTGGCAAGACATTGACAACGACGAGGAACAAGGAACACAGGTGGAGTTAAATACACAAGGGGTAATCACAGAACGAGACACACCTGGGAACAATCAAGGGGAAGACAGGACAACGAAGAGACTCAAGGACAAGGAAAACTCTAAATAAACACAGAAAAACACAGATCCTGACAGTTGGCTGTATCATAAAACCCTCAGCAAATAAGTGCTCAGTCTTGTAGGAATTACATTTTTCAATTTTTATATCAGGCGGTTCTTTGGTTTTAAACTGACATCCACACCTTAAAACCTTGAGTCGCATTCACCGCTTTGCTCCTATAACACATGTCAAGTAGTCAGGCGTATGATTCTGTGAATGCTGCCCTGGACTCGCGTGGAGGATGAATTCGGAGGAGAAAATCCCAGTTCACAGTGCTGGCGCACTAATCCTGCAAGAACCTAATTAACAGTCCACCTGCTGGATCTGCCCCGGCGTCACTCTGACCTCGTCCCGGTGGGAAACGACAGAAAAATAAGATATCTTAGATAAAAATGGTACCAAGAGGAAGAGAGAGAGAGAATCGGGCGGGGTAAAGCGGAATATCGATTTCCTTCAGTCGCTCTCTTTATTGGCCGGTGGCCTTGATGATGCTTTTGAAATGTGCCATCTCCTCCCTGCTGTGTCACATTATCACAGGCAACCTTGGACACGGTATTCATCTCCAAAACGACGCTCGTCCGGCCCGAGCGACTCTTGAAAGGAACGCCCTTGAAAGGTAAACAGCAGAGCTGAGTTATATCCCAGACGAGTGAAACGCAGCGGTAAAGCCCCGCCCCCTTTCCTTCTCGTAAAGAGTTACTCACTCAGGCTGACCTGGGGAGATTTGTGGCTCATGTGGGAGAACTCTTGAGTTCTGCTGTCTTATAAAGTTTCTCCTTCAAGAGAAGAGATATTCTGCCTTTTTTTTTTATTCACACACACACACACACACACACACACACCCACACACCCACACACACACACACACCCCTACTACACGCAAACACACACGCGCACAACTTGAGGGAGACTAGGTCCGTCTGCTATTCTGGAGGACTTGTGCTGAAATGTCAGTCAGCGTGTTGAGAGGATCAGATAGGTTTTTTGATGTTGCACACGCAGCCAGGCGGAAGAGGAAGAGAGACAGTCTTGATGGGCATCAGGTGTAATTCCAGTAACGGCTCTGGCAGCTGATGACTCACCATTCCGGCTGAGCACCAACCTTGAGAGAGCGGCTGGCTCCGAGCGGACGGGCCCGCCTGATGTCTAAACATCCCCTGACCTTTGTGCATGAAGATCATTGGAGCTGATCAGCTCATTCGGCTTCTCAGCGGCGAAGCGGCGCGAAGGCCCGAAGGTGGAGAGATGTCAGATGTTGTTAAAGTTCAGTCGCACAATGATAATCCGGCGCACGATGGAGACGCAACCGGGATCGCTTGATCTGAAGGATGAGGCGGTGGCGGCGGGTGCAAATTCATATTTGATACGGTGTGAATAGTTGCCTTTTTTTTCTTTATCGAATGCAAAATTAATAGCTTCCAAAAGGATTAAACTGGGAGCCAATTTCTGGGGTCTTCAGTAGGTTGGCGCTGCCACTGCTGGTTGGTTTTCACCTCTTCCCGGCACTTTACCTTTCGAGCAGACGGATCTGATTGAGGACCACTTGAACACGCGCCAGATCAGTAAAATACGGGCCACGACAACTGCTGTCCACGTTGTGACCTGCTGGCTCGTCTCCTGGCTCTGCGATTCCCTGGACCGCCTGCTGTCGAGATTTATTAGATCTTTACGGCATCACTCACTGTTTACATCCCGCGGTGGAAACAGAAGCAGCAGCCAGTAGAGCTTGCTTCTACCTGTTTTCTTTCAGACTGTTTCTGTTTCTGACTGAAAAGGTTTTGTTTTGTTCTCAGTGAGTTTCAAAAAGGAAGATGGCACACCGCACTCAGCCTTGATTTTTCTGGGAAAATAATCATTCGGCTTCTTTATAAATAACCGCGTAATACAAAGCAACAATGGCTTCAAGCACGACTGCCGAACTCCCAGTCCTCAAGCGCTGGTATATCCTGCAACTTTCACACATCAGAATCACATAATTGGGTCATTAGGAGGAGTCCTGTAGAAACTTTAGTACATCAGGAGTAATTCAGTCATTTAATTCAGTCAAATGTTGCAGGACATTGACTTGAAGGCTGGAGTTTTACTTCCTTGAAAAGATTGTAATCTGGCATCTGCATGAACTGCGATGCTGATTCTCAGAAGTTAAGGCTTTAGCTTCAGCGTTTAGGTCAAACTAATTTGGATTTATGCTTAATAAAGACACCACGAGTGAAATCTACGGTAGGTAAGAGATAAACTGCTTACAGCCTTTTAACAGAAACCTAAAAAAGCCTGAACTATCCCTTTAAAGGACCATGTTTACTATAAAAGTATTGTTCAAATCATTTAAATTTCAGTGTTTCGGTTGTGAGGTCGGTCTTGGACACAGCCGACTAAAAGCTGTTGAAGATCTGTGGCTGTTTAGATTTGCGAGTAATTTTCTGCTAAATAACAAAAACTTTATTCTTTCGTCAGATTATTATAATTTTTTTTTCTCGTCAGAGCCGAAGCCGAATCTGACCTCGACACTTCCCGATCTTTCTAGCTTATTCCCTTCCTGGCACAGAGGGGAAATAAAGACTTTTTTTTTTTGTTTCGTTTGTTGTTTGGCACCAATTTGCATCTTTAAAAGTGTTTTTTTGTGTGTGTGATCTCAGAGAAAAGTGTTTTCACAGAGCGTTTCCAGCTTTTTAGCAACAGTGCTCTTCCTCTTTGAAAAGAAAGCATTACAATGCTGAGTGCAATGGAGTCAGAGATCATGAAAAACACCTCAGTAGGTGCGAAACCCGACTGAATTGTCAGGTTCAAACATTTTTTTTGTGCTGCAAGAAGCATCAGTATCTGTTTAGGCGGAAAAGGGGGTAGGAAGGCTGGAAATATATGTATTTATAGGAGGTGGGGGGGATATTTATAAGTTTCATTTCATTCTTTTATCTGTAAAAATAAACACTTTTCCAGATCTAAATTTGTTAAATATGATATTTTTTTAATATAAATTTGCATCTGTAATGGCTCAGAAAACGATGAATTTAAAACGGTTCGTTTCTTAGTCGAACCTTAAATATATGTTCATGTAGTTGTTAGCGATTTCCAGAATGAAAGCATAATGCGTCTCTCGGCAGCTCTGAGCTCAAATCAATGAAAAAGTTTCTGTTGTGCCGTTGCAGTTGTCGAGAGTCATTTTAATAATATGGCAGGGAAAATGTTGATGACAAAGGAGCATTTCTCAGCCGCATGCAGCTCAGAGCAACGCAGCGAGGAAACAACTGCAAAACATGAACATTCACGAGACGGAAACTACGACTTTGTGCAATAAGCATGTTAATTTGGAGACCAATTCTGAATTCAGCAACTGGTTATTATAGCTTTAGTAACAGTTTTGTCTCCGTAATAATGAGAACCAATAGATTGACTTCTGTGTTAAAGCAATTAGGTGTGACTTTTGTTTTGAAGGTTTGCGTTAATTTTGTATTTTATGTGTGGATTACGACTGTAAAATAAATCCAACAAAGCAACCTGAATCCGCGTTTCCCGTCACATTCCACCTGCACCTTGTAATTTTTACACACGTAACCCTACAGCAAGTCGTCTCAGTAGAGTTAATAAACTCTAAAGTGATTTCCTTTGCAAAGGATAATAACAATGTTATGTTTATTTGTCACTAGCTGAGGAGGCGTTTGTGCGACGGCAGCACAGCTGACCTGTACAGGAGCAAATATTGTTTCTACAAGAAAACAAAAGAGAAAAAAAGAGGTCCAGATATTTAAAGAAAGGGGGGAAACGTGGCATTCACATAGAATAGAGCTGTTCAGTTTTGACAACTTGTGACATTGCCTGTACATTGCCTCAGTTATGTCTGCACTTTCTGTCATATTCCCATTCCCTGCATGTCACCGTCTGCTGCCCCTTTTTACTCTTGCTGCTCTTTTATTCTCCTGAATGCGGCGGGAGAAACGAGACTGCTGATTACCTTTAATGGGGAGCAAAACTGGACTAGAAATGGATCTATAATCTCTAAGACTGGTATCCTTACCTTTAATACTTGTGTCTAAGTCGCCCAGTGAACCGTTCTGACTGCTGGGCAGAACGGTAGGAACTTTTCCGATAACATCTGACACAGAGAACACCTAAATCATTAAACATAGGTGTATCAGTCACTTCCATGACCACAGGTGTAAAACGTCAACGGCTACGTGGACAGGCTGTATGTACAAACTTGTGGTAAATTCCTTAGCTATTAAATATTCCACTGTTGTTTTGTGGTATTATGACACTTTGGAAGGGATTTGGGAAATGGCATTAGCTAGGCCACGCAAGATTAAATACAGATTGATTAATTCTCTGGCGTCAACAGCAGCAGACCTCCTAATTTCATGTGCTCTCTTGATTAGCTTGATCACAATGGATCGGGTTGTCACGGCTGAGCAGCTGCATCCAAAGCCTACATCACCGAGTGGGAATGTGTTCTTTGGAAGAACTGGAATCATTTCTCAACCACCTGATTGGTCTGGGTTTGATATTTGTTGGGAGAATATAACTTGTTTGAATGCATTGCATCAAATATAAAGTTTGGTGCTGGGTGGATTAATGATGTTGATCTTTTTTTTTTTTTTTCTGAGCAGCTGCACGTTTGTTCTAGTGAAAGGAAGCTGTTTGAGGATTTCAAAATGGCAACTCTTTTGGAAATGTTTGAAGATGTTGCTATTCCAACGCAACTGCTCCACCGCACAAAGCGAGGTGCTTATAGACACAGATATGCGAGTTTAGCGATGAGGAGCTTGACTGGCCTGCAGACTCCCAACCTCAACCCAACACCTTTGAGTTGAATTGCAGTGGTGACTATGAGCAAGGCAGCATTGTCCAACATTAGTGTCTGACCCCACAAATGTGCTTCTGAAAAAATAGTAACAAATTCTCATAAGCACACTCCTAAAATTATGTCGAGACAATTGTAAGTGAAACTTTGAAGATAAGAGTCAGAAAGTGCTTCAACAAACAAAACAAACACACAAAACAGAATTAATCAAAGGCAGATTTAAAAAGAGAGGACATAGTTGGCCTTGAGTTCGCTCATCTGACCCACATGCTAAGATTTTGCGTTCATCTTCCGTACTGTTTAAATATTCATGATCGACAGTCAACATGCAAGGAGGCGGGTTGGAGACATATTGGGAAAACTTTAGAACGCGTCACATTTTAATTTTCAGACTAAAAACCAGCCAATCGTATCTTCCAGTCATTGTCCTGAAAGCATACCACCCCTCAGTCAACAGGTTCTGCTATTTCATCTTAATTTATGCTGTTTTATCATATCTTACTTCTAATCAAAGGAAAAAGTGACACTAACTTGCACATAAATACTAATCAACCCGACAGATTTCTCTATCTTGTTAGCTTACTTTAGCAAAGTTAGTTTTCAGACGTTAAAGCACAGAAGAGACATAACTTGTACGATTGATGATATGTTTGTGTATCGAGTCGAGGTGAGAAAGAAAAGTTGAATCCTTGGCTTGATCGTGTTTTCCATTCTAAATGCACGTATTTTTTGTTAACAGAAGTGATATTGGGTGATATTCTCCAAGCCATGAATTTGTCTGTTTATTGTAACCCTCTGTTGTATCTGGAAGCCAGGCAAATCCAAAGCCCCTCCCTCCGTTGTCACACTGAGTATTTTTAGTCTTAATCTCACCAACAGGCAAGCGGCCACCTTTAAGTGGACTGAAACGTTGAGCCGTCGACATGCAAAACGTAAATTCATCCTGATATCTTCCTCTGTTCCCCCGACCCCTCCTCTTGTGTCCAACACCCAGTGGGGAGTCTTCCAGTGTCCACAGGCTGCTGTTGCTGCCTGGTTTACCAGGAGAGATTAGGACCTGCTGTCGATATCTCTGTGGGGCTGAGATGGTTGACAGAGGTTGGTTCACCGGCAAACAAAGGCGTTTTACATGTTTACAGATGAAAACCAGCCGCCGTCGCTGCTCTCCCCCTGACAATGACAGGTCCTCGTTTTAGCTGCCACGGTTCAAGGCGGCAATGCAGCCGCTTCACGGAGCTCTGCACTTAAAACAGCCCGGTCGGTCTTCATAGGACGACCAATTCCCCACCCCACAAAATCTTCCTCTGAGCCCCCCGCCGCCCCACCTCGGTAGCTGCACTGATGAACATGCTGATACACCCATGAAACATAGATGCTTCCCCTCAGTTTGTTCTTCTTTCCTGCCTCTCTTCTGGATCTTGTCTTTGTTTTTCCATACATAATTCTTTTGGGATTGATGCTTTTTCTTTTCCACTGGTGTGAGGGAGGGCTGCCTTTTCTTTTTTCCCCTTTCTTTGACTTTTCCTGCATCCACAGAGTCGATCCCCTGAGATTTCTTTATGCCTCCTACCAATTCACATTTAAGTGGCTGTTCTGTGTAGGCTCCGGTTTTTGGTGCCATTGACTTCATGAACGTGTATGTGTGTGTGTTTTTTGAAAAATAGATGAATAATCCTTTGTGATTCAAGTTATTTTTTTATGGATGAATGTGGAAATATATTTGGCTTCGTGGTGAATATATTTTTCTATGGGGCATGAAGTCCACAGTCATATGTGTGTGTCTTTGAGGACAGACGCGCAGGGTGATGGGGCGTTTAGTGTTTGCGTGATTAATGGATTGGCTATTTAAGGAGAGGCAGTTTAGGCACAAAAGCAAAAAAGATGAATCGTGATTAAAATTTTCAGTCTCGTTAAGTTGCTGACAGCTCACAATCGATGGTGAGGATCTGCTTCCAATACTAACGAACCAAAGCCTCTGAGCTGATGAGATTTAGGAGGTACGGCAGAAGTAAAGGGAAAATAATTAAGTTATTCATTGCCCCGATTTATCAATTCACTGAGACATACGATGCACCCTCTTTCAATTATAAGTTTTCACATATCAGGACATAATAAAGAGTCTTCTGGCTCCCGCCAGAGCCTAAAATTAAGCAAATAAAACCTCAGAAGAAGAACTACAACACAACTTATTGCTCATTATTTAATGAATTAAACATACTCGGCGGCAACCCTGTGAAAAGCTCTTGAGGAAATTGGAAGAAACTCTGGCGTTTATTATTCCAGAGTGGGAAAGATTATTTACAAGTCGAGTGCAGTCAACACGGTTTCCAGTTTTCCTATAAATGAGCAGTGCAGCGACATTCAGCAAGACCACACTGTGCAGTACTTAAGAAATTATAGTAAACACAGTGAGAAATTAGGGTTGGTTGAGAGGAGAAGGTTCGGTTTCTCAAAGGAAAACATGGCAACATTGACAAAAGTCAGCAAAAACCATATTTGAAGAAAGTATTTCAGAATGACAATAAGACATAAAAAAGGGGCCTTCTGCATGATGGCCTTTTGGAGGAAAATCTAAACAGCCTAGACACAAATGCCTCACATCTGTGTCTCAGATATTACATTGATCACCCAATATTCTCATATCATGCTTTTGCTAACTGTATTCATAAAGATTTGCTCGCCTGGGTATGCTGAATGCTTGAAACTAAGAGTGAATGTGAGGCTATAGCTGCTGTTAATTTACCTAAAATTATTTGACCTATTCAGATCAGAGCATTTAAATTTTATTTGTAGACAGTCAGTTGGTCCTTAGGTAGGAAGAAATACATTAACAAGTTTGCGATGTCACAGAAAAAGCAGCAACTGAATACTGTGAATTACACACCTTTGATTCCAACATACTGGTGTTATTCAGAACTGGGGGGGCATTAAAAATGGCACACACTCTATAAACTTATGAATGAACTTGATGTTCAATGTTTTTCACTTTTTCACCAAGGCAACATGCAATTTCCAATACAGAGGCACGGAGCCTGTCAGCAGCAGCAGAAGCAAATGGCTCTACAGTAGAACAGTGTTTTGGTTGTGTGTACTGAAGCATCCAACCTCTCAAAGGTTGACTTCAAAGAAAGACTGATGTGGACACACAAAAGATGACTCGTTTTAATGAACACACTGCCACTTGGTTTTGGTTTTTGTCTAAAAACGACAGTGTAACGCTAGTATATACAAAGAACCAGATGATATCATGCCCAGCTACCAGAAACCTGAGTATTTGAAAAGGAAGATTTTACTGTTCACTTGATGTTTACGTTATAATGCAGTTTAGTTGGACTCGTGGTTATATTTCCAGAAAAAGAAAAACTTGAACAGCATATTTTCAAAAGCAATCATTGCCCACCGCATCACCCCATAAGCCTTATTTACACTTAGGAAAATCATTATACCTTAGTAAAGCCGAATGCAGACTCTCTGCCCCCATCCTGTTTCCATAAGGACACAAAACGGCAGTTCCATCGAGTTGTATTATGAAACTCTAATGAAAAAATATGACCTGCCCATCGCTTTGTACTGCAACAACACAATTATGCTCACTGTCCGTTATCCCGCAATAGCTAGCCCCGCCCACTTCATCACAACCCTCCGGGGCTGACTACTGACCAGTTCTCTGTCTAACAGGTCCAGAAAATCTCTAAGACCTGGGTATTACCCTAAACGAGATCTATAAGAGATAATCTATTTAAACTGGTGTCGAAAGCGATTCGTCTAGCTCTAACTACCTCCAATCCAGAAGTTACGACCCTTTTCAGTTAAGAAACAGTCAGCTGAGTAGCCCTCACAGCTGCATAATTCCAATAACCACTTCTGTTAACGGTAGCTCGCTTTCTAAAATATAACTCGCTCTTGGAACCGGCTAGACTAAATTTAGTGACTTGGATGTAAGTCCCTGGGTCATTATTTTACTCTCACCAAAGGAAATTATGAAGCCTCCTCTTTACTAGAACCATGTACCTTAGTTTTACCTTTATTAAAAGAACTGAAAAATGATTAAACGACTCAATTGACTCCAATGTCCACAAACCTCATTAGAATTTTAGAGTATGAATTTATTAAGCAAGCTTAAGCAGGGATATGTGACATACAAATCAATAATGAATTGTATATAATTCGAGAGCAGTATAATAAGATCCACATGTATAACCATACCATGCTGTCTCCTTTCCCTAACTTATGTCGCAAGCTCTGAGATAGATTTTTGGGGGCAAATTCAACTCACACCCAGTTGCTGATGGATCTTTAGCAACAGGAACATCAAGAAGCCTTGGTCAGAATCTTTGTCCTTATGTGGAAAAATCCTCTTTAGAATAGTAGCAAAGTAGAACGGGTTAAATCCTTTAAAAACCCAGCTCTTTATCCCTCCGGGAACTTTGTCTTTTCTCCAAGTCTGTTGCAATATATTTGGGTTGAGGCAAGACCGACGGTCGAATCAGGAACCCGGGCTTGGGCGTCCGGAACTTGTCCCTTTTTGGCGGTGCGGAGTCTCAAGTCTCCCGTGGTTCCAGGGTGCGGTCCTTTGCTGTTTCCTCAATCTGCTTCCCGACTACATTCCAGCGCCGCGGACAAAGAACCCTCGCTTTCTCATTTCAGCCTCCTTTTATATTGTTCTCCTCTGTGTGTGTGTGTGTACAGCTTGGTCTGCATGACTTTCTGAACATCTGCTGCTTCTCCGGTGGAAAGTACCGGCCCCCATCCTGTTTACTGAGTCCAGCAAAAAGTTCCTCCTTTTGCCTACTTGCGACATTTCCTGTCAGCCGGGCCTCACCCATCCTGCTGACTGTATTGTTCCAACTTCCTTCTTTTCTATAACTGCCCTCTTTGTCTTGTTAACATTATCAACCATATTCAACTTAGTATTGAAATCATTTAAATCATCTCAGCTCTAATATTCATTAAAACTTACATCTCTTTCAGATTATAACTCATCAACCATAATTATTTGTTGTTATCATTACAGATCATTATTCCTACATTTCAGAATCATTCAGTGATTACTTATACACATACACATATTACCAATTGTACTCATACATGTTCAACTTAATTATTATAAATCAAAACACAAGATTGCTTTATTTCTTTCAGGCCTTCATGCACCTTCTTCTGCGTGTACCTGGATAGATCTCAAACCCCATTCCAGTTTTCTTGACATCACTTACGCTGTGCGGCCTGATGCGGCGAGTCTAACCACCGCTCTGGGTCAAAGGTGCCCAGCTCCATGTGAAACCGTGCAACACAGATGACTCCGCTGTTCTGAACGGTGTTGCTCCCAAAAACTGGTGCAGAAGATCAAAAGGTTTGAAGAAAATAAAAGATATTTATTTCTACTTTGATTTTTTTTTGTGCTTCAAAGAAAAGTTCACACTGTCAGAACCTCCCACGCAGAGATGTTTGAAATTTATTCAGTGCAGACGCCGCCCTCCCCATCCCGTGTCAATATTCAGCCTTGCGTCCGACCACCTGCCCGGGGTTTGTTAACAAGGTGCCCGTGGCAATGATTGCCTGGCTATCAAACTCCCAGCTGATAAGTTCCTCTGGGAGGGAGAGAGAGAGAAACAAAGGACTCTGGACACTGAATCTCCCTGATCGCCTACTCTTGCTGTACATAGGAGATAATGCTTATCTAGTCCCAACCTCACATTTGTATAAAATGCATTCTCTAAAATCCCCATGGTGGGGTTTTCTGAGTCTCTTCCGCAACTCCGAAGTCGCATCCTAGATTTTACCGCTCGGTGACTCGATTTATACGGACAATTACAGTGCTGTCGCCTGTCAGCAAGACGGTTGCCAACGAGACACCTGTCACTTCCAATGTTGCAAGACCGGGGAAGAGGATTGGCCAATTGATTGAGGGCCGAGTGCACAGAGGGTGAGGGACGTGGTGACAGGCTAGTGATTGACATGGATGAGAGGGAAGAAAAGAGGACGAAATCGAACAGCGATGAGGACAGAAAGCTAAACAAGAGTAAGGAGAGGGGTGGATAGAGGAATATTTACAAGGATAGAAGAAACAGGTGGTGAGTGGGAGAGGTGGGTGCAGAGGAGGGGGAGGGGTGTTTCTTTTCTTTTAATGCTTTCAAAAAAGAGTTTTGCCTTGCAAAAGCCTTCAGGCCGCCTTTTCACATTTTCACAATGAGAAACTCCAGTGTAGTTTACGTCGTTTTATGTGATAAATGGAGAAACCAGTGCAAAAAGTGCATCGGTGTAAAATGGAAAAGGAATGGACGCCCGGTTTTTAAGGGATTGTCAAACTTCAAAATCTGAAGAAAAATTGGTTTTCGTGTTGCCCTGCGACAGACTGGACGCCTCTCCAGGGGTCCACTCTGCCTCTCGCACCAATCCTCCCATTTCCATCTGCATGGATAAGCAGATGGAAACACAGACACCTGATTATGTTGTAAAATAGGCTAGCAAACTGGGCAAAATAAGGTCGCCACGTCATTTTCACCCAGTACAGGAAAAAAAAAAGAAATTCCCATCACACAGAAGGAATGCAATTTTCTGTCAGATGAATACGTGCCCATTGGATATAAACCACTCATCTAGCAGCTTATGAAACAATATTGGTGTCTTTGTGGCTTAAAGTTTAAAACTCAGTGAGATTTTCTCCCCATGTGTCAGGTATGTGCTGATGTATAAAATCCATTTCAATATTTAGCTGCTAGGTTTTGCTGGGAAGCGGTCCCAGGGCTGCTGTTTCTTTGAGTAAGTGGCGTCCGTTCGCATATTGTTCCTGCTATCCGGTCTGCCGGTTGGATCTCGGTCATAGGTCTGAGCCGCCCGCAGCCCAACACCTGCGGGGCCATAGAAAGCTTTCTGCCTTATTTCGTCCGATTTATGGACAGAACTGCTATAACACGTCAAAAGGTGATTCAGATTCTCTTCGTTTTACCTTTCCTCTCCAGAAGACCTAAACTGTCTGAAGATGTCACACTGAAATGAAGCAGGTTGATTTTTTTTCCCCTCCTGGTGTAATCCTCAGAGATGAAGGATGCTGGAATTAAAATCTAATAAATAATTTCTAATATAACTTTGTTGCTTACTGGTAAAAAAAAGTAGAAGAAGAAAACGTTGTTGGACTAAAACCAAAATCTGAACCAAATTGTTTTTGCATACAATTCCAAGTGTTTTTGGGGAAATATCTCTGCCAGCTTTACACGTCTAGAGACTAAACTTTTTGTCCAGTTCTTCAATAAAAATCAGCTTGAGCTCAGTCAGACTGGATAGAGAGCTTCAATCATCTAACAGGTTTTCTCCCGTCATATCTCTGTGTTTAGTTTTATCCGTTGTTGCGTTAACCAGGTTCCCTTTCACTGCAGGAGCGACTTTGGCTCCTTCAACACATACCAACCGTGCTGTTTGTTTTTTTTTATCAAGAGTCGGCAGAGCAGAGCAGATTGCTGGACTTTATCTCTGTATGTAGTTTTATGAAGAGCTTTATCCTTCCTGACTTGAACAAGTTTGGAAAGTGTGGGTTGTTCAATAGAACAGAATGAATTTGTACGTTTCATCAGAGTGTGATGGTGCCACTGTGCGATACCCTTTGGTTTTCCTGTGATCCGGATTCCTCGAGGGCCTCTTATGTGCTTCTCTTATTAATGATCTTTCTGCTGTCGGCGTGGATCGAGGGCCTTGTGTGTATAGCTTTGCCATATTTTTTTTATTTTTGGGTAACTGTGGAAACAGAATTGAACACGAATGTTTCTTTTCCACTTTACAAACAGGGCCTACTTTGATGTTGTCAAGAATATAAGATCTGAAACTATTAATTGGGTTAATCGCCATGAGTGGATTATTGAAATAATTGTCAACTGATTTAATAATCTATTAATTGTTAATTGCACTATACAGACTGGAGAAAAGGCTTATTTATTAAAGAACACCTTCGGAGAAGAAATAATGCCAAAACTGTTTAGAAATGTATACATTTTGTATTTAAGATAAAAAAAAAAGCAACTACTTTGTCTGTAAAAATATTTTACCTAGAACTTCGGAAGTGCCAGTTTTAGCTTTACATGATTCAAATTCAGTACAAAAAACAAAACCTTCATGTTACACGCCTGCATCCTTTACTACAAATGATCAAGCACACAGAAAGAATGTTTTACCATCGCGTTTAGGCAACAAAATATTGATTTTCTTATTTTAAAAAAGAATTGAAATATGTTTTTTTTTTTTTTTACCTTTTAGGTGTTTCTGATATTGTATAAAATAATCTTAAGTAGTTAAATGAAAAACCTGCGTTTAATGTGCCAGTTATTCTATCAAATTAATTGATTAATCTTCAGTGCAATCGACTGCATAATCAATAGCTAAAATAATCTTTATTCGTAGCCCAGAAACTCTCAATAAAACACATAAAAATGTATGATCACAACGTAACAAAAATGTGAAAAACATTCGAGGGGCGCAAAAACTTTTTAGCGAGGAAGTGCAAAGAGCAGGAGGCTGAAAGCAACAAGGCTGAGGAGAAAAAGAAGAGGATGAAAAGTATTCCAGGAGGAACCTTCCGACTTCAGTCTCGCCCCAGCGAATGTGCTGACGGGGTCCGTCTGCGGCGGAGACGGGAGAGCAAGTGTCACACAGCCGGATATAGTGAAACTGGCACCTCGTAATCCACAACACTCGGGTTTTACTAACTGCACACACAATAAATTCAGATTCACAAGCCAACGCCAGCTCGAGCATCGAGAACGTAGAATTGTGGCCTTTTTGACTTTAAGACTGTTTGCGTCGAGTCCGGTTTGCTCCGGAGCAAATGAATCCGCATTAATGTAGGTTTTAAAAGCTAGAGGTGTTCCTCTGCCTTAGGAAAAGGTGTCCGACAGCGCAGATTTATCAGTCACCAGCGCTTCTGTTTTGACCTTTCGCTTATGAAGTCAGACTAATCCCCGGTTTCCACTTGCGGTTTGCAGATGCAGCATTCAATCATGGCCCTTTCCTCCACCTCCTTGAACACACACACGACTCAGGTGAAATAGTTGCGAGACTAAGCTGTAAATCAGAGCCAATAAAAGGCTAGTTATTGATTGTTTCCTGGTGCTAAAGCACGATTATAAAAACGTCCACACCTCCACATGGCCCCTGCCACATTATCAGATTTTATGTGAAGCCCCCGGTTTAGTCTGAGTAGCCGTCTGGGACAGATGTGCAAAGACAACAGGAGAAAAGGAATGAAATATGGAGGAATGAACTGGGGAAATGAACTAATTTTTGTTGGGTTTTTATTCTTTTTTTTATGGTTCCAACTTTGGTGTGTGTTCAGGCTCGCTGTCCACAACGGGAAAGATTTGTCCTCACAAAACGTACGCCAACGCAGCGACGGTGAGTCACTGCACGCAAATAGACACTGACTCAGTGGCCAGAATCGAGGTGCACCGGTTCAAAAACGTAGCGGATTCAAAACCATTTAAATATAACGAGATGGTGTGCAGGTCAGCTTAATGAGATGATAAAATAAAAAAGAAAAGAAACAAAGAACACCATCATCCAAGAGCCAAAACTTATCAAAAAACTAGTTTGTTTTTTTCAAAGTTGCTGGGTTTCCATTTTAGAAAAGTAAAATTGCACAATTACATAATCAACGGAAACGCCACTAGTGTTGCTTCACACTGCTGATCGGTTAATTAAAAGAAGGCTGCTGAACCTTTCCCTTGAATTCAAGAGTCAAAATTTGGATATTTGCTTTAGAAAAGTAAAGGAGTGCCTTGAAACAAAATCACACACACTCAGATATTCCTGAGACGCTGTAAAGCTTCTGACATGTTCTAGCTTTCTACACATTGCAAATATAAATATCCAATCAGTTCTTCATAACTGTGACATTGCACGCAGAGATAATGAGACGACAAGAGGTGCAGGTAAATGCAATCACGACATCCGCATGTGAAGTGTTGTAATTGTGATGCATTGTTTGCAGCATTTGCTAAAATGTAACGTTTTAAGAGTTCCTGCTCTATAAATCCACAACATGTCCGGCCAGTTGAATGGACTGTAACTTTCCACGTGTTTTCAGCATCTATGGCTCGATGAGAGTCGTGGGGACCTTACGTAACGGGACGGAAAGAAAGAAAAGTTTCCTCAAAGTGAGAGTTAATCATAAATACAGTCATCACATTTACAGAAATAGTGTCACAGTGAAACATCGTCCTGAAACTGTGCAGCCCTAGCGAAGACGACTGTCATTTCATATTTACTGTCTTTACCCAGAGCCACGCAGGCTAATGGTTTGGGTTATTTTTGTACATATGTCTGTGTGCATGTATTTCAATCATGCCAAGTCTCCTGCGAGCCCCGCAATATCATGGAAGTGTTTTGCGAAATCTGTGACGCCGAATTCCGAGTTTTCTTGCATTACAAATCCCTATCTGTCTCCGCACACGTGGTGGCAAAGAAAAGCTTGTTATGTTAATGCGATCTGGCAAACAGCGACTGTATTGGCTTGCCAGATGTGTAGGCAAGCATCATTGAAACCTCACTGAGGAGTGTCTAGTTGGGTCGTGTTACAATTTTTTGAGTGTATCTGACCCATCAAAAACGTCACAATTTTAAAGACTTGCAACTGCCTTGCTTTCTTTGGTCCAATACTGATAAATAGCACAATATTTAGTGCTCATGAATTTTACATCCCACAGTCCACATACAGTATGCAAGTACTGTTTCTGGTCGGGAGACATTTTGATTCTCACGTGTGTGTCTGGAGTGCGGGGCGACACCCCGAAAGCAGCAACGTGATAAACGAGGTCCGGCGACCTTTCGAGTCGCTCCAGGCCCCTTAATGCAACAAAGTACGGCTACGTGAACTGAAGTCTATTCAGGCTTCATCTGAATAGACGTTTAACTGACAGGATTTGTGTCCAACCAGCTGATTAATCAGAAATCAAAGTGTTATGAAAGATGGCTTTTTTTGTCCGAGCTTGCCTCTTTTTAAAAAATCTTTTCTTGTGCAAAAGTGGGCATCGTCTTCTCCCGTTATGTGTTTTGAAGAGAACTTATACATGGCCTTTAAATACTGCCAATTTGAACAACTTAGTGTGGTTTATAATGACCCACTTTAAGTCACTTCTTAGCAGAAAAACCTCTCCCTGTAAAGTTGTACGTCTACATACTAAAATTTCTGCCTATCCTTCTCACCAACATAGCAGAATTTAGATCGTCTGTGAAGATTGATTTTCAAGTTTTCCTTCAAATTTCTTTAGTTCTGTATTAGCTGGGACATTCAAGCACAAGATATCCTTTAAACTAAATCATTAAATTGTAGATCTGTCTTTCTGGTTTGTGTGTCCAGCATTGTCCTGTGTCTTAAGCCCATCCATTGTCCAATCAACTCTGACCAGTTTTTCTATCCCATCTCAAAAAAAGTGTCCTTCAAGCATGATGCTGCCACCACCATGTTTCACCGTACAGATGGTGAATTTGATGACATGCATTTGCAGCTTTTCAACACACATAACACTTTAAAATAAGTTGATCTTTGGTCTCATCTGAACAGAGCACCTTTATCCACAGGTCTGCTGTCTCCTCTTTTTAAATTTTTAACCAGGACTTATTTAGGCTTTTTACAACAATCGTTTCCTTCTGTCCCCTCTTCCATTAATTTTCTGAATGCATCAGCTGTCCTGGAAACAGATTATCCCACCTGAGCTGTGGATGTCAGCTGCTCCTCCAGAGGCGCCCTGAACCTCTTGGCAGCATTTCTGATTATTACCGTCCTCATCGCTTCTGTTGGTACTTCGACGACACACTGAACGCATAATAGTGTGATGATGAAACTGGGCCTCCCCAGTGAAAGAAATAAAATGTGTACCATTATGAGGGTATAAATAGAAACATGTTCAGAGTTTAAAATCCCCATTATGCTGGCGGAAACGCGATTGTCGCCGTGTTAAAAGGTCTCCCCGGCCTGCCTGTGAATCGTCCTACCTGTCTGCGTGGCTCCGTTTTTAATTAACGCAGCGCAATGATGAAAGTTTTGACTTAATTATCTTTATCTTTTCTCCCAGGGTGTTCGAGTCTCCGCGGGAACCTGAATGAGATGCTTCACAAGGGAGGAGACAGGGGGAGAGAAGAAAAACAGCTCGCGGAGGCTTTGTGAGATAGACGGAGATATCGGACCGCATTGACGGAAAAGGAGGAAGTGATTGACACCTGCCCTCCAGCTCGGTGTGAAGGGCAAAGGATGGGAGAGTGAGGGGAGGGGGATGAGGTGAAAACAAAAGAGAATGAAGACAGACAGAAAACAAGAGCTGCCTTATTACATCCCCCGTGCGAATTAGAACGTCCCTCAACAAGGCAAGATGATTGCAAGAAATCTTCTCCTGTTGGTGTTCTTGTCCCTTTGGGAGGTTCTTTTGGGAGGCGCCTCGGCGAGCAAGGTGATACGCAGGAGAGGAGTGGCTGGGTCGCACATGGCGAGGCGAGGGGAGAGCAAACCAGCAGACCAATGGGACGATGGCGAGGATTCAAACACAATGCCCATGGTCACGTTGAGGAACCTGATAAGTCACGAGCAGCTGAGCAACTCCAGATTCCCTTACGCCAAAATGGTTTTGAGTAACAAAGAGAGGCAATCCATCAAGCCCAAGCGCGAGGTCGACTCCGTCAATAGAAAAGACGGGATGCCGACTGTGTTGTCCAGCAACAAGGCGTTGAACCTGGAGATGAGTAGAGTTAAAAACAGCACAAGAAGTGCAGAGACTTCCAACACGGTGAGGTCAGAGAAATTGTTCGTCCATCACAAGGCGGACATGCATTCCAATAAAACCAGGATAAAATCCGGCTCAAGGTCCAGTAGCAGGCCCGATTTGAGCTCTCACACCACAGGTATGCCTGGGAAAGGGTTCAGCATCGATTCAAGCAGAAAGCTCAACCTCACTGGTAGTTACGGCGTGCTGAAGCTGCTGTCAAAAGAGAACTTAGTCAGGATTGTCAATTCCCAAATGCAGAAAGTTCCTGGCCTTGGCTTTCCGAGCAAGGGCAGCCGGAGCAGGAAGAGAGACTTGATTGACGTTAATCATGAGCAATTAGAGACTCAGAAGGAGCAGAGACAAGATATGGCTGCCATTCAGCCTCACACTGGATTCGATAATCAGACTGCATTTCCATATGCGAGCACGGTTACCAGCCCAGATCTCTACCCCCGCCAGAACGCCGCTACTCATATTAATCTGCCGAGCGACGCCAAGCCGGCTTTAAGCAAAGGGCAAGACAGCTTGGGAACACCGAGCTCTGACGGTGGTGATAACAAGAGCAAACACCTCGCTCGTTCCCTGTCGACACCTCGCAGCGAGGTCGGCCTCGGCCTCGAGAAAGAGGCGATAAGCAGCCAAACAGAGCCGCCGTTTACATCGACGAAGCGTCTCCCTGTGTATGTTCTTCCAGAAACAAACGATTCTCCTCCATCTGTGCTGACGATGCAACCCCTGGGAGCAAGAGGAGGGAACAGAGCAGCAGATTCCCGCAGAGACCCATTAACAGAGTCAGCTCGCGTCGCTAAAACCGATCCCAGCACGGCGAAGTTTCTCACAGATGAAGACTACAAACTTGTCAACAGCAGCCATGTCCTGAGGCTCCAGCCCGCTCCCAAGTGGAGCCGCGGCGCAAAAGAAGCCGAAATCCAAGCCGCTGACCCGGTAAATCAAAATGGCCTCGTGTTCGAAGAGGCGTCGGAGTCGGACGCAGAGCGGGAGGTGCAGCGGCCTGTGGAGGGGAGGCGGTCACGCTCTCGCAGCAGGAGGAGCTGGATCTGGAACCAGTTCTTTGTGATCGAAGAATATGCCGGCCCAGAACCTGTGCTCATTGGACGGGTAAGTAAAAAAGAAAAAGAACCCTCTACCTTTTGTGATGTAGAAGCATTGGACATTTTTACAAAAAAAAAAAGAGTGTAAAATAAGGTTTTCATCTGGGATTGCCCTGTACTTAGCTTCATCCATCTTCCTAGCAGCTCAGCCTCCCTGTCCCTGCTGGAGAAAAGAATCCCCACGGCAACACAGTCTTTCACTGAGTGGATAGTGTGCTTAGGGTGATGTGCGGTGTTAGTCTTCCTGACACATGCAGCATTTGCATGTAGGATAGATTTACCCCTACATGGCTTTTGTCCTGCCACGCTGCCAAACATGCAGAACGTCCACTGCACAAATAATAGCGCTGTTTTCGACACATTTTCCCATCTGAAAAGTGAATCTCTGCAGCTCTTTCAGATTTTTCTATTTCTAATCAAAGCTGCAGTATGTAGTTTTCATGATATTGTGACAGTACAACATGAGACAGATTAAAAAAACGGAGCTCCTCTGCCTCCTTTCTATGACTCTACTGCCATCTACAGTCAAAATTAACCAGTCAGAACCAGAAGGTGGCTCTTAGTGCTGTCAATCATGCTTGTGTACATACTGCCGCTGTGCTAATGGAGGAGAAACAACTTAGCGTTACAGAAAAACCTTTAATCCGCCATCATTGGCTAGTTAACATGTGTATTTTAACTAGCCAGGGGGGCATTATCTGTCTTATATTTTACTCTCCTGATATAGTGACAGTTTTAACAAATCTGAAAAATTATAATTTTGTCATACAAGTTACCTGCTACAGCACTACGGCTCTGCTAATTTAGCCCTGGACTTTGACTATGCATTCTAACACATGAATAGGCTTCAATCAATCACTCAATCAATCAATCAATTTCTGCTCTATAGATAAGGTTTGTCCAAATGGATGGCAAACCTTCTCCCCAATAGTTTACAGCCGCTACCAGGTTTTTCCTTTGGGATAGCACTTTATTACCTCCAACCATCTTTGCATTAACTCTCACCAGCTCCCCTGTTCATGCCTCTGACCTGGATCCCTCCAGCACAGTTTGCTGCTCGACCCATGGCTCTTATACGCAGGGCCTGAAAATGTGTTGAAGCAAAAACCAAAAAAAAAGAGGCTTTATTCACCTTTTATTGCTCAGATGCTGCAAACAATTTTATGAATATTGTATGAAAATTCCAGGCACTCGAGTATTTCATGTAGCTTATTTAACCTCAGGTGATCATCTCTGTTGCACTCCTTACACCGAAGGTGATTAGTGTAATATAATCCCGGAGTCACGCTTCAAGTTTTTTTTGTGTGCGCGCATCGCCATAACCCTGCAATTGGAATTGATTTACATTCCTCGGCTGCGACTCGGTGCCTTCCAGGTAGTCGTAAAATGTTCAATGAATCAATGGTCTACTGAGGCTCAGCAGAAGCCCCAGATCTCTTCTGCCCAAGAGCATAGTCATGATCAGTACCAATCTGCACACACCAATGGGAATTGACATGTCCAGCTGAATTAATAGGTTGGTTTTTGTTTCCCTCCCCCATCTCCCACCATTGATCCTCTCTCCACGGCAGAGAGGTCAGAGTGCTCCTGTAGGCCAGACCTGTCAGCTCTCCTCCCTGCCGGTCTGTAAGGTCCTGCTTATGATGTTTCATTCAGATTGATCTACGCTCGGTTTGACGGCGTTCTCCTACCGCGCTCTTCCTTTGCTCAACACGCGCGGGGCCGTGGTCCTACGGCTCTGCAATTTATTACGCTCGTTGACCGGGCTTGTCTCGCCACCGGACTCCACCGCCACACATTCTCTCCTCTTTCCAAAGAATTACGAGCTTCAGGGAGGTCACGTCGACTGGACAGAAGGTGTCTCAAAAGCCGGGCACTGTAATGGCTGGCCTCCCAGTCCCAGGCATGCGCCAACTGTCTCTGAACCCAGCTGCGGTAGATGAGCTAATTTATAAGCCTGTGTGGCCAGTCTGCTCAGCAAATGAATAGTAATGATCCCTGTATGACTGCTGCGGGGTGCAGAAAGCCACGGAGAGCGAGAAGTGTGTTTGTGTAAGTGTCAGTACTTTAAGTCGGGCTGCTGTTTATGAGCTTTTCGGCACAGTGGGACGCGTCTCGCACTTTCGTAGACAAAAAGGCACAAATTGCTGTTGTATTTTTAGGACTTGGTTCCCTCTTGCCCACATATGGATGCGACCTGAATTATCCAGCCTCCCTGCCGTTTAGCCAACATTCAATTTGGCTTCTTTTGCGCCTTGACTGATAAAGGGCTGAGCTGGGGGTGTGAAGAAATCTCGTGCTACTCGATCTCGACAAAATATTTTTTTGGTCAAACTGAAGTTTTTCCTACTTGCCATCAGTTTTGGAAATTTGCCTGTTGGAATAAGTCTGAGTTATTATTATTATGAGTCCTTCATATGAAGACGTGTGCTGTAAACCTGACACCCTGTGTCTGTGTTGGAGACTCTTACTTTGAATTGAAACAGTGGTTGAGTTAAACCGATGACTTGATTGTAATTGGAAATAAAGACTTCTGGCTGGAACGACCAACATTACTATTTTCTTGAAGGATGTATTATGTACTTTTCAGACACCATTTCATAGCAAGGAACTATTTTACTATGATCAAATAAACTTCCAATTTATTATAAACTGTGGAATAGAAATTTTGTTTTGTGACTAGCCAAACTATTTTTTTTTTCCACGACTGTTTGCTGTTACCCAGGTATGCTGCTCTCAAAGTGCTTCCAAATACCTTATATCTTACCTGTCACTTTGTTGCTGCTCGTACGTCTTACTGAGTATCCAAAATGGTGGCTGATAAAAGTTGTCAGTAAAAGTAGCCGGTTGTTGTCCACCAATCGGTGGCTGTCTTTATTAACCTCCTCTGTCAACACAACGCAGCAGATGTTTCCAAGCTTTCGTGCTTCTGCCTCACAGAGCAGCCCTCCCCGACTCGGCTCCTTCAGACCAGCCAACAGCAATTAGCAAACACACCTGGTGGATTTGTGCGTCAGCTGAGCTCATTATACCAGTTACGTCTCAATGCAGCACTGGTAAAAACTTTGTTAAAAGGTTAAAAGAGGAGCGATGTTGTGATGACTTCCCGAAGGCTGAATTTCATAAAAGGGCTGAATTTTTAAAGAGATCCAATTTCAAGGCGTTAATTTAGTGAAGTTGAATGTCTTAAGTCATATTTGATATGTAATTTTTATAACAACTGAAGGTAACAGAGTTATATGGTTGTAAAATAAATAACACTGTCCCTATGAGATTAATGAATGCCTCATTCTGTCCGCACAAACAAAGAGAAGGAGCATTTTTACGCTTTTTCAGCCATTAAAACCTGCTTTAAAATAAGCTAAAAAGCATATAAACTACCACTGATACATTAGCTAAGACTGGATTGGTAGGTTGTACACTCATTAAAAATGATCTCCTAAATAGTCTTTGACTTCGGAAGCCTTCACTCTATTTGCGAAAACCAAACAATTTCAAGTTTTGATCAGAGCGTTGCCATATTCCCACCTCGTTTCGCTCTCTGGAGCCCGATATTGTGCACCGCACTGCCTCGTTTCAGCAGCTAAACGCAAAATATGTAGCCTGAGCGGAACGCAGTGATGTAGTGGGGCTTGGAGAAGACGTTCGAGCCAGCAGTCCAGCTTACAGATGGCATTGTGTGTAAAGCCATTAGTGCCAATCTGCTGTGTCAAGCAGGTATTGGTGCCAGCACATTGTAGGGTACTCAAGGAGGGAACCATGCCAGGCCACACACATGTGCTCATGACGCCGTCGACACTTGGGAGAGTTCCCAGACCTCTGCTGTGACTATGTGTTTTCATGCGTGCCCTCACTCAGAGATGTGTCCGATTAGTACCTCGCTGTAGCGCGCAGTGACAGCACACATGAATAATGCTCTTATAGACCGTAATACGCTTACGAATTTTTAATCTTCAGCTCTGCTGTAGCGTAGGCTCTATAGGTAGAGAAATCAATGTAAACATTCTCCATTGTTTCTTTCTTTTAAAATTTTTTTTTTTCCCCCGTTCACCGTTGGAGCCTTGATTGTGCTTTAATGGAGAGAGATACAGTGATGGCGTTCTGATCCCAGCTGCACCGCGCAGGCCCGAACGCCTCCATCTGGCCAGATACAGCGCGGGTCCAAACGAGTTCAGTCAACGGCAAACGCGGTCGCCTGAGAGTCGTGATGCATTTTTCACCTGCACTCAGCCGTCTGGTCTTGGATATGGAGCAAGGACGGTGTTCGTATTTTCTATTTTTTTTTTTTTTTTGTTCTTTTATCGCCACGATTCTGTTGCGTGTCTTAATCAGCCGTATTGTTTGGTTTTCCAGTCTGAATAAATCTCCACTAAAGCTGGAAACAAGAGCCAAGGCTCTTATCTGGTGATGTCAGTGGGAGACAAATAATCTTCTGTTAAACTGATAATGAATTATTGGGTCAAATACGGAGAAAAGCAGGTGGTTGAATTTCCAGTAGCTGTGAATGTTTTGTTTTTTTTCTTCCTTTTTTCTGTTAAACAAATAGAGAGAAAAAGAGTAAATCTAAAAAGAACCAGTCAAAAAAAACCGAGAACGGAGCCCTTGAAATTTTTTTTTAATCTCTTTGAGATCTGAGTCTTTTTGTAACGGGTTGTTCAGGATCACAAGTCACCAAAGAAAAAAAGAAAGAAAAAAAAGTGAGAAACCTTTTAGCATTAAAATATCTGAGTATTTCCCCTATCAACGTTCGCTCTTTATCTCTCGCCTGCACACGCACAAACACGCAGATCACACCCAACACACACACATGCACACCCCCCTGCACCGCTATACGCACTCATGCTGGAGTGTCACTGCCCCATGATAATTGTGAATTTAATTGATGCTGTCACATGGTCTGTAATGGGGTTTCAAGTGATTGCAGAGGCTGTGTGAAAGCAACAAATTTTTTTTGGGAAGAAAAGGCGCCTCAGCAGAGCAGGGATTAAAAGAAAAAAAAGCCCTTTCTGATTAGCTTTTCTTCTCCCGTTACTCTTCTCTTGAAATGCAAACTCCCCAACAGCGCCTGTAGGGAGGAAACGTGACATGTAACAGTTTCTTCCTCTCAGTGATGCGACTCCATCTTGGCCTGTGTCACCTTAAAAGCAGCTTTCGTGTTTGAGCTACATAGCAGGCTAGCAAATGTGCAAATGTAATGGTATCGCAACAGGAAATAGACTTAGGCTATTTTTGTAATTAGCATATCATGAACATCACAATGCATATTCATAATACATTGTGTAATGTGGTGGCATAATAGTAGCTATATCACAAAACAAGTGTGGGCTGGTGTGTAAAAATACTTGAAACTTGTGTCAAGTGAATACAACCGTAATATTTTCTAATAAACAACCCACATCTGCTGTGTTTTAGTCGATAACTATTCTACGCAGAAGTGTTTACAAATTACTGTGATGCATCATGTCGTTAACGAGCATCCATGTAGTGACTTATGAAACCTGAAATTCTTAAAAAATATTTCCAATTCTATTCATTAGTGTTTGTATATTAGTAAAATAATCTAATTTTTTGCCATCCTGTGCTTTCACTTTATTTTAAAAGTGTTATAGTGTTATGCCATCGCTTTACATAGTAAGAGCATAACAAGCTAATTTTAGCAGTTTCATTTGTTGGGCTATCCGGACTGGGAGCCAGCCCACAGTCAGCTGCTTTACAGACATGCCACCCTCAAACATGTGTAACTTTAGGATGCATTCACATCAGCCCTGTTTAGTCCACTTTAATCGAACTCTAGTTTGGTTCTCTAGAAAGTCCGGTTTGTTTGGTGAGGTGTGAATGTCCAAAAAAAGTCTTGGTTCGATTGAAATGAACACCGGCAGTGCTTGAATGCGTATCTGGATGCAAGTGGATCAGAGACCGCTCCAAAAGCAGGAAATGGACAATATCATAGGGCATTCTGGGTAAACAAAACACAACCAAAAGAAACGCGAGTCTAACCTAAAGGGAGGAGTGGCTTGCGTAATTACATGAAAGAAAACATGAAAGACAAAAGAGAAATCCTACAACCGCTAAAATCTGACACTACTCCGTTTTTGCTTAGATTTCACGAAGAAGGAAGTCGTCTTCTTCTGACACAGGTTTTCTCATCGTTTCCTTCAGTGGTTCTTAGCGCCACTGCAGGGTTTGCACGGGTTTTTCAAAGAGTTGGGATAGTTTGTCACAGTGCAGTGTGGAAGTGAAAAGCACCATATGAAAATGTAACAAATGTTGCAACTCCCCAATTGAACCGAGTCTACCAGGCCTTAGTTTGCCTTAGTTTTCAGCCAGCTGTCTGGCAATGTGCAGCAGCAGGTGGGGAGGGACACACTGTTGTTTACTGGATAAAACCTTTCCTTTGGGATCTCGTCGTAAGGACTTGCTGTAAAACCATAGAAATAGTGTGGAGGAAAATGTTGTTAGCTTTTATTTTTACTTTCTTGATAACAATTAGCTAAAATATACAGCATGTACAAACAGTAATATTGTGTTTACTAATAGTTACATTTGACGCGAGATATTTATGCTTAATGTTTACAATATGCAAATATCTGTCCCACAAAATGCACTTCTTACTCCTGTCTCAGGATCTATGCAGAAAAACAAATAACCCACTTACTGCCCAATGTGTTATTGATAACTCTGGTTCCTCAGTGCAACAACCCCTCTGGGTGTGATCTGCACAACACGCGGCATTGTGAAAACACTTGTAGAAAATCATTAGTGAGATGCAGGCAGGGAGGAGAGTGTCACAGGAAGGTAAAACGTGTTGTCTCGGTGAAGCCCTTTCTGCAGTGGGTGGGTGACGATGTTTAGGCGCATCATGCAGCTGCTGTTTCCGTTGGTGTTTCTCGTGCTACGCCTATGCAGGCGCAAACATTTATGGCTGGCATGTATCGACTATAGCTGCATACTTACATTCATGCCTCTCTTTATAGCCTCAAGTTTAGCTGTCACTTCCAAATCATATTCGACGGTAATGGCGTGCGCCAAGGTTTAAATGAAATGCTTCCCCCTGCTCAGGTTTAGTGAACAAACTGCAAAGATATTCTGACACCTTTGTGATCTTTTTCAAACTGAAATTGCCTGTCTTGAATATTAGACTGCAATTAGACAAAAAAGCTGTATTTTTTTATTATTATTGTCAGCGCTGGAAACATAAATTATTTAAAACACTTTACACATTCAATTTGGGATACCTAACCCAATCTGTTTTTGCTCTATGTGGCTTTCTGTATGCTACAGTAACATTTCTGAATGCAGCAGGGCAGCGTGTTCTGTAGCAATCCCTCAGACCCATGTGGATATATTGTTCACTGTGCCGTGGTCTCTCATGTATTTCCTCCTGAGGGCTGGAAGGTCGCATGCATCAAACAGAAGCTTTCACTGTTACCCTTTACACACTGAGATTTCCCCCGACTCCCTGGATATTTTTATAAAACAGCTAACTGTGGATGTTGAAAGATCTAAATTATTTGTGGTTTTCATTTGAGAAATTCTTCTTTAACCAAGGGATGAAACTGGGCTGAGAGAGGTGGATTGCAACCAGTCCTTTGTTAAAGGGTTAAGACTTTGGTAGATGTTCTTTTATTCGTAGTCATAGGACAGTTAATGTACTGATTACATTTATGTAGAAGTGTACAATATACTGAATAGCAGATATCACACTATATAGTTTGAATACAATACTTAAGTGACTATCCTTTTAAAAATGATGCATTTTCTTTCTGCATGTATACTTGAACAGTTGGATGGACATTCACTGGCTCTTGTGTCCACACCTGGTGAAGAATGTATTCATTGAGATATAAGAGCTCACACAGATTTCAACTCAATGAAACTTAACGATACTTTTTGTGCCAAAGGTAAATTCAATGCTGTCATAACTGATATCATCCAAGCATCTTCCTCACCTGTGGTGGCACTGCACCAAGAACTACTGAAGGAAATGACACAAAAACCTCAGAAGACATGAACACAACTTACTGCCATTAAATCACAAGCAGTTTTAGGCTTTCTCTTTTGTTTTGGTAAAAGACCACGAGACATTTCTCTTGCTAGTGTTAGACTCACACACTCGTTTAGGTTTTATTTACCCAGAATGCGCTGCGCTATAATCCACTTCCTCCTTTTGGAGCGTCCTCCGGGTTTCAGGCGGACCAGAGTAGGCGTTTTGGGTCCACATCAGAGCTGGATTGCACATTCACACCTCCTCAAATGAAGCGGACTTTCTAGACAAACAAACTACGTCTTGATGAAAGGTTTTTGACTGGGCCTTTGATCGATTATGGATTGATGGATGGTTTAAACGTCCTCCTCCTCTTTCAGCTCTTCTGTTTCTGTAAATCCTCCTTTTCAACTCTGCTGGTATTTGGGGTCGCACTTTATGTATTAAAGACAATACCTTGTTCCCACGGTTACGCGTCACAACTGTCGTAACCTAATGGAGTCAGGCAAGTACCATTGACATTGCCAAACCCAGAGAGGCAGGGTTCTGTACTCCATACAATATGTCTCTACAGCACCACAGCAAAGTCCAGTGGTGCTTTACTCCAATTCCTTGACTTGTATTTGGTGCTCAGAGTCTTGAAAACCCAGTCCATGGATCTCTTTCCTCATTGCGTTGAGTTAATCTGAAGGTCTGCAGAAAGTTGGTATCTTCTCTGCACCAGCGTCCTATTTTGTTTTATTACCACCAGCAGATGTCTGCTGAATGTTTCACAGCACGGGAGAGTCACAAATGCACTTATCGGACAGGCGGCGTCCTGTCAGGGTACCACACAGGAAGTGACTGAGTTCCTGAGAGTGACCCATTCTTTTACAATGCAGTCTGCATGGATTTGTACTGGGCTCATTAAGGGGGAATACAACATCTGAATTCAATGAGCCAGTTTTTTTTTTTTTAAAACATATTTTTCTTGATTCTTTGCAGAATACTTCTACCAAAAGTAAAATTGCAATTGCATTATATATATATATATAAAATCTCCATCACCCGTAGTGTATATTGATTGTTTTTAGTGGAATTTGTTTTAAAATGATACACTTGTGTACTATTTACAATAGTAGTAAAAAAAATTTTCTTCAAAGCTTTTTCATTGTTTTTGTTTAAATTCCCTTCATCTTCAGCAGATCTAACACTAAGCAGCCTGCACAGCGACTCTTCACCTGCATCTATCTAATGAGGCCAAAGCTAACAGACTTTTTGTTTAGGAGGGCCCACCAGTGCTTTGATGTTACCAGTTTAACTGCGTTTTGCTGCTAATGAATATAGAAGTGTTTCATATATCCTATCGATCCTTTGGCCTAGTCAACAGAAAACTTACCGTTTTATTATCGCCTGTGCTGAAGTCAAACAATTTACAGCTGCAAACCTCTGCTTTCCAACAATGTGACTGGAAGCTACTCTAACCTTACAAAGAGCTGCAAGTTCAAATGACACACCGGCACCGAAAATACGTAAATACCGCACGGCGTCAAAACTAAAAAGGGCATCAAAAAACACCAAAACCTTGTAAATATGGCTTCAAAGTGTAAAAAAACCCACCTCGGATAAAAGGGTGGCTTACGAAACTACAGGAAAGAGAGTTGCACAGACATAGAAGGGCGGGGGTAGAAAACCCTGTATGATGGTGCCAATAGGAGGGCCAAACTGACTGTAAACACACACACCTCCTGACAAGCAGCTCATCAATAATAATAAAAAAGGCAAGTCGCTCTGCAAATATCTCTTGTTTTCATGTGCTTCCATTCTCCCTGTAGAAATAATTTAGCCTCTGGGTCCAAGCACAGCAGGGGTGAGACAGCAATTAGAGAGTGACTTCAACGCAGAGGGGAGGGAGGGCTGCGGGGCGGCGTGTGTGTGGGGGGTGGGTGTGTGTGTGGGTAACAAGGTGGAAGAGAGACATTACTACATTGGACAAAGGAGGGATGCTGGGGTGAAATAAGGTAAAAGAAAAAAATAAGAGCAGGGTTAAATAAAATAGAGTAGGGGAATGATATACGGTACTTTTCAAAAGTATTAATACTTGGGTTAATGTGTTAATTTTGATTAATTACATACAGTAGTTTTAATATGTATTTTTTTAATGCAATTAATCACATGTTCTTTTTTTTTCTATCCAAAAAAGCCGGAACCTTTGTACTGTGTTTCTGGTACACCAGTAAATCTGACGCACAATCCCAAAACAACAATCTGGTTCTTTTGGCCCACCGGGGGTTAATATTTGCTTCAAAAATAATCTGATTGGACTCTGGGAAAGACTATTGTTGTCTATTACATAAAATACCTAAGCCTAAAATATCTTTGTTGTTTTGATCATTTATCTACGTATTTGATCATTTAGCAGCAAAAAACTTTTTCGGACATATTGGCTAGTTTGTTAATATATAGTTTTCAAATAGATATAATTAACTAATTACAGACCCTGAAATGAACTTGATTAAACATTTTATTTTAGTTCTACCGCTCAGTAATACCTCTTAAAAAAAACCCACACGTTTGGAATTCGTACAGCTGGAAACTTAAATGTATTTTATTGGGATTTTTTCTGACAGACCAACAAATAGTATTGCAGAAGATTAAACAATATAATATAAGTCACAGTTTTCCTTATTTTTATGCACATGCAAAACTGAAGAGCGCTGCACACGTTTGTTTCTGTCCCCCTGAGACGATCATTTGTAAAAAAAAAATAAAATAAAATAAAATAAAATAAAACCTCTGGCTGCAATGAAAACTGCCAAGTCCTTTGAGGCATGTCTCCACCAGCTTTGCAAAAACAGAGGATCAAGTTTTTGTCTTGCTTGCAAAAGAAGGAAAAAAAAGGGAAATCTCATACCTTAGCATCTCTCAGCTACCCGTTTTTCAAATTCACGTATTCTTCATCGCATGTAGGTCTGGACATTGACTGGACCATCCAAAACACCCCACTACATTGTAGCTTCGGCTGGATGCTCAGTGTCTCAAATCTATCGCCGTTTTCTTTCAGGACTGTGCTGGTTTTTGCTCCATCCACCTCCCCATCAACTTTCACCAACCCTCTAGTCTCCGTTAAACACAAGCATGATGAGATCAGGAGTGAAACATACTGTAAATTGGGTCAAGCTTTCGCTATGTCTGCCTCAAATCTGTGAAATGGCACACTCCTGAAATCTCTGCAATGATCTGAATCATTAAATCAGCAGTTAAAAGTGTTTGGTTTTGGTATTTATTTTATTGTTTGTTTGAATCAGGAAGCACTCTGGTCAAATTAGTTTCCTTTAAAACCTTACAAGTGGATAAATCTGACATTGAGCAGTGCGGTCTAATCAATGTGAGACTTTCAAATGCACTGCAAACACATGTTTTTAATTTGTAGTAAATGTTGAATGCAATCTGTAATTTTCATTTCCCTTTACAATTACGCACAACGTTCTGTTGGTCTACGCCATGAAACTCCAACGAAATACTTTAAGGTGTGTGCTTGTATTGCGACAAAATATGGGGAACAAAAAAAAATCGAAGCTATACTTTTCCACGGCAGTATAAACATAGTAAATAAACGCTCCGACAGACGGAGGCAGGGTTCTGAATCTTCTGCTACTGACCTCAGGGCTCGAGACTAGTTGTCAAAAAAATGTCAAAGAGGAGGAAGAGTTTTTGAAAAGATCTTACGGGGAATCCGAGGCATCGACTCCGAGGCTTTGAGTTTGCGCAGCGTAAAGCGAGAGCAGAATCCAATAAGAAAGGGAGAGAAAGAATCGAGTAAGCAGTTAAATACCATTTTACTGCAAGCCTCCATGGGGGTTTAAATGTGCCTCTGTGCTGAGTGGGTGCAAAATCACATAGAGGGAGTAATAGGCCGGCTGACTTAAGGAACAAGGCTGCGTGGGTAAAGTAGGAGGAATAAAAGGGGGGCAACCATAGAGTCTATTAAAGATGAAATTCAACGGAGACATAACATGCCTTTTCGCTCCTTTATCTCCCTTCTTTCTTACCAGCCCGTGTTTCATCTCGGGATAATGTCGAACAAATCTGCAAGGCAGGCGTCTGAATTTAAAGCATTTTTTTTTTCTTTCCCTTTGGATATTATAATGGCAGTTTTTCATCGCCGGCAATGCTGCTCGGAATACAGCTGCGCCCGTTTAAGCCTAACGTAGAAACGGATTCGCGGATAACCCTGGAAATGTAGGGTAGAGCCTGCGAAACGCTAACGAGGTGGTGTCATAATGTAGCATAAAGCCTAAATTGGTGTCGGAAGCGGTTCGTCGCCTCGGGTTTTAACCCTTCAAGGTTAGCTGCGTCAGTGGTTTGGGGGAGTGCACTGCTTAAGTGTTTAGTCTGTGGGCAGTACTGCGACAGAGGGGCCGTGTGAAGTAAGGGGACTAAGCAGGAGCTTGGTTGGTGATTATGCATAGCCCTGTGTGAGCTCTGTGACCGTGACCTTCAACTAATATTTATGCTTGGGCCAGGACTTTGCGCTCCACTTCTCCCTGTGGCCCCGAAGGAGGCCGTGAGTCGGGGAGGTTTCCCGTCCGCTCCCTCTCCGTCTCCGACCAGGACGAGGGCAGAGGGGACGAGAGGGCACAGTCGAAGTTAAAGAAGTTATTGATTTTAGTAAGTTGTCGAGGTTTGTACCTGCATACAGTTATTATGCAGGAGTTAAACAGTATTGGTTTTCATCACTACAGTCAAAACTAGATATTTACTACACTGTGTAGAAAGATATGTTCCATTTGTATTGTATAACATGAACATACTGTTGATAAAACCTTTCATGTTGTAGATCAGTTAGAGATTAGTTTTTAAAATTTTGTTCAAATTCAGTAATTAGCATACATTTCCTTAACTTTAGGTAGAATTGACTTCTCTACTGTATACAAAGCATATAAAAAGTTTTCTCCCCCTTGGATGTTTAACCTTTTTTTTTTTTTGTTTTGCGTTTACAAATCAGGATTAACAAAAGTTGGCTTTTGAGGAAAAGAAAAAACAAAAACATCAAAAATAACCTGTTTAATGTCAAAGTGAAAGTGATTTCTACAAAATACGGCCAATTAAATAAAAGTTTTGGAGACATTTGAAGCTGCAGAATGTAACTTGTATAAACAATTATTTTGCATATCGGTAAAACTGTCCCCATGTCATCGAGCTCCTCTACCTCTTCCTGGTGCTTCTACTGCAATCTGGAGAAAACAGCCAATCGGGCCAGGAGGAGGGTCTTAGTGCTGTCACTCACACTTGTGTACACACTGCTAATGTCAGAGAAACAACTTACCGTTGCAGGGAAATTGTTAATCCGCCATCCTTGGTGGTTATGCTAACTCGCCTGAGCATTAATGGCAGCCTCCGTGTGCTAGCTGTGCTAGCTGTAGCACAGCAGACAGCCAGGGTGGTTGACAGGGTGTGATTGACAGCACTAAGACCCTCCTCCAGGTTCTGATTGGTTGTTTCTGACTGAGCGGTGTACTTCTGCAGATGGCAGTAGGACCACAGGGAGGAGGTAGAAGAGCTTGATTTTTTTTAATTAACAGATTATCTGTTTCACACTGTACTGTCTGGTACAGGTTTAACAAATATGTAAAAAATATATCATTTATAAAATTTACTTGAACTTCACCATCCAACAGTAGGCCGTTGCTCTATGAAGTCATTAAGAAACATGCCGTCATTAATCAAGGGCAAATATATTTGTTTTAGTATTTTGTAGCTGAGCATCGTTAAAAGAAACACTAGCCAGCTTACAAATGAGTGAGCTGTGAAAGCCGACTGATTTTCTCGTTCGTCGATAACTAGCTGTCTCGGCCGTTCAGCAAAGAGCCACAAGTAGCCTGACATGCTCTCACTGTTTTAAGACATTTCAGGCGTCGCATTCAATTGCTGGTTCACAAGGAAAGAAGGGTTGATGTGGCACAAACAAGATGTAATTAGGTTGGCATTTATCTGCTGTGTCATCCTGTGTGGAGATGGCCTTCAGTAATGGCACTGCTGGTAAAAAAAAAATCTCATGAAGGAATTTTCTCTCAGAGTGATGTGTGTGGCCTCCCCTAAAATTTTATTGAGAAATCACCAATAAGTGTCCATGATAAATGTCATAGCTATCTGTAACCGTTTTAGACATCTTACCTTTAAACGTATTACTTGTGCTGCTGAAATGACCTGAAAAAAATGCAGCTGAGTTTTTTTGGACAACTTAAAATATAAATGGGGTGGGTGATACTAATAAAACCCTTTTAGCTTAAAGTTAATTATATATGTGCCACAGCTGGTGTGAGCATTGAAAACGGCGTGGGGGGAGAAAAAGGCCCCGATGCGGATGCTACAGGGTACACGGCGAGGGCTTGTCTGAAGAGCGTAGCGATAATCCGATGTGAAGAGCAGAAGGCCAGAGGAGAGGAGAGCAGCCCGGTCAAAAGGTGGTGCCGGGTGGGAGGAGGTGACGGAGCTGAAGATGGAAGAGAGGGAATACGGGAGCAGAGGAGGGAACAGTAGTCAGGGAGGAGCAGGAATTTATGACACGTAAAGTCAGGCAGGTTAACACTCTGAAATGACCAGGGTGTGTGTTCTGTTTTAAATTGGCGGTAATATGTATTTTCCTGGCACAAAGTGTCGTTTATTTATTTTTAGCACAATCAAGTAACCATGTTAGCATCAGTTGTTGCAGTTTACAACCATTCTTAGGAGTGACTGTGGGGTCCAACGTAGCAGACTCACAGGTGCACCAGGTGTTTTCTAACTGTTGCCGCCGCTAGTCTAGAGGAGCGGGGTTGGGGGGGGAAGCTCGTCTGGAGGTGATAGCCCAGGGGAGCTTCAGTCTCCCTGAATGAGTTGCCATGGGAGATTCAAGGATTACTTAAATATGTATGAAAGAATCAAAGCCACACTCCAGGAATACTTTTGGTGAGCGAATAACATTGTAACATGATACAAAACTTGTTTAACTTCTAAAAAATAATAATTTACTTAATAACTTAAGGAAGTTAAATGTAATTTAATTGTTAGAACCCAACTCTAACATCCAAGGCAATGGCTTCTAAACCTAGGTTGAAAACTTGAACACTTTTATAGCAAACACTTTGAAACCACATTACATACAAACAGTGATGAAGCCACTTAACACAGTGGACTGTCAGCTGAGCAACAATCTGACGATTCTGTAACATCACCAGTACATATTCAGTCTTCAACATGGCAAAGATTCGTCCAAGTTATTTCAGGTACAAAGTGCTTGTGTATGTCTGTGTAGCCGAACAGAGAGAGAGGAAGTGGAAAATAAATAATGTGGGGCTTTACGCCGCTCTGCATCAGCACGCCGAGAATTTAACCCTGAAAACTGTTTACAGGGATGTTTTGATTGTTGGTTTGTGCACTCTCTGCTGTGTAGATGCACCTTCCACATGTCGACGCATTTTTAAAGTGCAGTGAAAGCGGCAGGTTTCAATCAGCGCCAAAAACGATCAAACTACATAGTTGAGAGCCGCTGGTCAATAAATTCCCTCTGTGCGAGAGAAGGTTTGTTTTTATTGAATGGGATTCCGACAAGTTAGACTTCCATCCGAAAACAAGTCATATAGCTACAGTGTTCCTGATGTCGGTTTAATTGTCTCACCTGAGAGCACAGCTGATTTTGATATCAATATGTTTTTGGGGTTTTTTTCATGCTGAGAGTCCTTCTGGTAACTCTGCAGCATGAACATGAAGTCGTGTTGTGTCAGTCGGTTGAAATTTAATGTTACCAAGAACAGACAGCATTCAGATTCCCAAAGTTATTCAGACATAATTATTCAAGGCCACCTGTGTTGTCCTTATTGTGTGTTGTGTGTGTGGGCGTGGGTGTGTGTGTGTGTGTGTGTTCACACCTCTACTTAGCAATGTGTGGACACAATCTGACCGCCGTTCAGGGTGCATGTTAGCGCTGGGGTGTGAGCCGGGGCCTGAAGTTTCAAAACAGTTGCCAAGATTTCCAAATCCAGCGTCTTTTGACCTAAAAGTGAATCTATACAGTTGGCTTGGCTTGCTTGTGTAGCAAAAATTGCATTATTACTTGAAATTAACTGCATTATATGAATTATATGTGGCTTGACTTCATATACCAGGCTGTTTCTTTTTGTACCCTAAAAGTAAGGTTGAAGTAAAACGACTAGCAAATGGCAAAGTTTAGCTTTCTGTTGGTAACCCCCATGTATGTGTGTAATATTATTGTTAGTATTTTATATTTAGTTTCTATTGGATTTTGTCTTGTAATTTAATGCACCAGAAAATCGGTTTCTATTTTAATTTTGGCTTTTCGTTTGCTACCAGAAACCGCCAGTAGGTGGCTTGTGAGTTTACACTCTGGATTAGACAGTAGACAAAAAATAGGAGTAGAAGAAGGAACAGCAGCTGGCTGCAGCACGTTGTGCTGAGCTGAGAGAAAAGAAAGAAGTTATATGATCAATTCTGATGAATTCCGGTAACGGTGGACAGAAGAGAAGATAAGTGACCTGATCCTTGCAGTTAAATCCGTTTCTGCTGTGATTTTCTCCGGTGAGTGTTGAGATGTATTTTTGCAACTTGAAATGAAGCTCATGCTAAATGGTCACAGGCATTAACTGCTCGTATGTTCCGACAAGAAAAAGAAACATAAAACCAATCGGAGAAATGTGTCACATTGGAATATTAGAATGATTTTTAATTTATTGCATTTTGTTATGTACAAACTTATAATGGTTTGCATACAGTGATATGTTTTTTTTTTTGCAAGCTTGCTATTAGTTAAATATAACTTTTTTTTGTGATAAATAGGATTTATTACTCCTGCATACTTTTGGACTTTAATAGTTAATTAAGTTCTATATATATGCAGGTTGGTTGTTTTTTTTTTTTAACCACATTCAACTTGGAACATTGTCCAGCTGCACACCACTGCAGGCCTGGATTGGATGTGCTGAGCTCCAGGTTTCAACCCAAGACCTGGGACTGCTGGATCCGCTGCCTGCTTTGCACTGGATTAAGATAAGACTTTGGATCCAAAGAAACGCATGGCCATTGGATTTGACAAAGACTTGACTGACTGACTTAAATTTCAAATACTGAACTAAAGAAAGGAACTGAACAATAAGAAATCTGGACTAAAAGAAAACACACTACCTGATATAATAAGGATGGACACTTTCTGTTAAAAAAAAAGAAGTTACAATAATATTCTGTTTAATTTTGTATTAAACAGTCTGTTTATTTTTCTTGACAATATGGTTGAACTTAGCAGGAAGACTAATTGTAACTAGAACACTTGAAATCTAAATTTCTCAACTTATCTGTTCGTAAGTTACACAAATTTGTTACATGTTACAATAGCTAGTATGTCTGTAAAGAAGCCAGTTTCATTTTAAAGGGCCAGTATAATGTCAAATTAACTTTTCTGAGCTTTATGTCACGTTATAATGTTATTTCCTTCTGTCATTCTGTGGTGACTAAGCGCTTGCTCCCACAAAGCGCCACCTATTTACATGCAGCTCCCCTTTGGAGCTGTAGTGTCCAACACATTTTATACCTCGTCGAGCAACACTCCCCCTCAGTTTCTTCACTGAGCTCCTTCAGACTAGCGGTAGCAGCAATGAGCAAACACCAGATGGAGCTGAGAGTCTGCTGAGCTCATTGGCAGACTCTCAGACAACGCGCCATAGGACAAATGCAAACAGCACAATGAGAAACATTGTTGTGATGACGTACTTACGGGGAAGTGTTAGAGTAGGAGCTTCTTAAAGAGATAGTGGCCCAATTTCAAGGTGTGAAATTACAAAGTTAGTTTTCTGTTATGTTTGATTATATGCCACATTTTTCCAACTGCTTAAGCTAAAGTTACTTGATTGTGGTGTAAAATGAGACTCTATTCATGGAAAATACATAACATCATTCCTATAAATATATTTAAATATGCTTTAAATGGGTTATTTTACCTTTTGTGAGACTTGCGATTTTTTTTGCCATTTTTGAGTTTCTGACCAACCAGTCAAAATAATCTGTTTACATTCAACACCCTTTCGTTTTTTGCTTTTAGGTTTTTGCATCGCAGCTTAAAACTTTCTATCATTACAGCACATTTTTTCCATCATTTTCCACACAGACATTCTGACTCCCTGGTCCCAGCGACATAAAATATTCCCCCCAGCGGTGTCTCGCAGGGCACCACATATGTGGGCGAGTTGCCCTTTAAACGTACAGTCAGGCCTCCAGTGGCCTTTTCTCAAGCCTGTCTCTCTCGGCTAAAAATGCGGGCACAAAGTAAACGATGCTCGACTGGCGCTCTGAAGCAACAGAACACAAACAGTCGTCTGACTGGCTGCCACACACACACACACACACACACCGCTCCTCGTACATCAGCTGATTATGATAATCAAAAGGGAGATTTGCATACTCTGAGGCTAAAAGCAAAATTTAGTTTTGAATAATGTATTGTGGAGGAAGAGAACAGTGGCAAGATGCATTGAACATCTCATGGCACTAAGGGAAAAGTCTAATAATAATGAATAATGGATGCTCTTTTAGGAAGTGTGTGAGTAAGAGGAAGTGCTTGAGTGCAACACGGAGACATTTAGTGAGTGTGTGTGTGTGTGTGTGTGTGTGTGTGTTAGGAAGGCTACATGCATTGCCCTCCAGAGACTTCCTGAATTGGATCAAAGAAGAACGGGTCAACATGTCCACACCGCAACTGAATTACTGACAGTGTCTTAGCTTTCCAAAATATCAATGCTGGATCGATGCTGGATCGACGGTAAAGAGGTTAACTGCTGTTCTTCATAAAGGATTTAAAAAGCACTAAGACAAGTGGACAGGAAGCGGGACGTCGGGGTTCTCAATGGCGACGAGCGGAAATCTCCCTCACAGCCCACATTTACTCCGAAACAGAGTTTGATTAAAATTTCAGACGGAATTTGAAAACCTGCCTTCCCTCTGTAGTCACAAGTGGCCCTTATAGTCTGACAAGTTTTCTGATCTGAGCCATTTGATGTCTGATTGGAAAAGTGTTTTTGTTATGTGTACCCACAGTGATTAAAGAGGAGAGCGGGGCATTTGGATTAAAGTGTGAAAACTTGTGTGTGTTTGTGTCACACCCGGGTGAGAGTATTTTGTTATGGTTGTAGTCGTTTCTCATAATGACTGAAGGAGTTTAGTAGGTGGACTTCAGAAGTCCATATATTATTGTGATATTAATATATTTCACTCAAACTTCAGGATGTTAACATTTCACCACAAGGTTGCCCGGTTTGCTCTGTTTCTTTATTTGTTAGTCAGATTAATGTTTAAGTAATGACTTGATTTTAAAGTAAGTTTCACCAACCGCTACATCGATCTTTTTTCTTTTATTCTGGTTCTTTAACGTTTGATTTGACTGATCCTGTTTTGTTTAAACTGTTCAACTAAATCTGAAATCTTATCGATAAAATGAAGCTGCTTGTTTTTTCCATGAAGTGATTCAGGAATAGTAGGAAGTATGGCTAAGAAATTAGAGTTACTGTGTAGATGCTCTTAGTGTAAATATATTGTGTGAAATTTACTAGAAATAAGCATCAAAAAATGCATTTATAACATGTATTAAACATAAAACCCAGCAAACCAGGAAACAATGTTTGAATTTAAAAACCTGAGCAGTGGATTGGACAACTTGCTTTAAATATTTTACCGCTCTCATATCGTAGTGGAGCTACATGTAACTACCTCTTGAAAAGTTGTACAAAAAGTTAAAGTAATCTATTCATTAAGATAATAGTGCTGGATTTCTTGATTTACACACATTTACAGTCTGGAAATAAGCACCGCATGAAAGAAAACTGCAGCAGCATTATGAAAATGGAAAGACTTAAAAAAAAAAAAAGTGCAAAAATGATGCCGAAGATTCAGAATCACGAGGAAGAGCCACAGAAATCCATTTGATACGGAAAAGATAATTGTAGCTTTTGACGGTAAATTAATTTTCTTACAAAGTGGGCGATTTAAAATGTCGTTCCAGTCTTGCTTAGCTGTATCAGCTTCATCTATAATCACAGATGGAAATATCTGCATATTCATGCTACTGTTAATATACACCGCGCATCTGAGGCTCACATGGGACTCATCACTCGGCGTAAATATATACAGTCATTCGTAGCAGAATAAGAGCAGCCCATTAGATATTAAGTGTTCTCAAAAGTAAATGACCAAGCAGCACTTAAACAACAAACATTTTACCCTGCTTTAAGTGTTTAACATAAATGATTAAATGAACAATTGTTTATATGACTGAAGTAAAAGTGACACCTAACCCTCTGTGTGTCACACCCTTTGACTGAAATAGTTTTAGTGAGAAACTTTGTGTAGGTATTTAAGAGTATGAAGTCAGATTGAAGAAAATTCTCATCACCTTCATCTGTGAGATATTATGTTGAGTTTATGACAAAAATGTCCTTTATTCTGGTGCCAGAATCAACTGTCTGACGAACTATATTGCAGAAGTTCTGATATCTGTCTGCGTTGTCTGCTGGCAAATTTTATTCTGATTTCAAGGTTTTTTGCACCTTGCCATATCCTTCTAAGTGTACACACAGGCACTTTGGTATCTTCAGTGGTAAGAGCCTGCCTGTTGTGAGTCCTGTGGACTGATTGAAGGGTTTCTTGTGAAGTTCAAGTGAAGTTCCTTGAACGGCCAGATTGTCCACGTTGGCATTGGCTTTAATTGTCATGCATTATTTCCAGTACAGCGAAGCAAATTCTTGTTTTTGAACTCTTTAGCTCTCTTACCAACAGAATGTTATTATTTAAAACAGCAATTAAAAAAAGAAAAATCAAAATGCATGTCTACTATCCACTTATACTCTTGACTCCACTCTTGTGCAACTGGTTCAGCTTCTTCCAAAGAATGTTGCATATTTCCCTCATATTTCAATGAAATCGTGATGAATTTGAAAGCTAATTGTTACATTTTGATGGCGTCTCTTCACAACTGAATTCTTAGACGGCATAGTTGTCCATCTAAGCCTGAGCTTCAGTAGCTGATATTCCATCTTCTTGGCTCTGAACTCTCTATAGGTCAGCTTGCTCATCTCTAGGTCAGTTGCTGTTGGCGCTCAGAGACACACACGCGCACACACACACAGGTTCTTAGTCACGCGTTGGCTGCTTGTTCACTCTGGGCTGTAACTGTGCCAAGCAGAGCTTTTGCCAAGCCCGAAGAAGAAGAATCAGAGTCATTACACTGGTTTCTTGAAAGTTACACACACCGCCGCCCACACAGATACACTCACCTGTCAAGTCTCTTGCTAAAATTTCCAGCAGCAATAAAGCTCACTTTGACTCAAATGTGGACATGGAAAATTTACACACAGCCTCAAGCAAAAAAGAAAAAAAAAAAGCATTTGATAGGATGGAAGAAGGTAAACTGGCCACGGGGCATGGTTTCATTTCGAATTGGCTGTCGGAAGTCGTTTTGGGCCCTGTCCCCCCAAAAAATATTTCTGCCGTTTTTTCCTAAACAGTCGGCTTTCTCCGGTCGTGTCTCTGAATAGGGGGGACCCGCTTTAAATCGATTGCGCCGCCCGACGGGTCCTGACCGAGTCTCACCTCGCCCAGCTTTGCGCCCGCCACAATTCAGTCGTGGTTGTCCCGCAGGCTTCCGGCTCTTTTGAATTCGCCAAAAAGGGGAAGATGAAAAGGCCTTCCTCTCCTCTGAGGCTTGCTGAGGGAGATTACGAGATAGTCGAGATATTTTCACACCTGCCGGCTTGCCCTTGCAAACTTTCCCCGATGCGTTAAGGGAATATGAACCCCGCTGCCAATCACAGGGATCAGCGGTGCCCCGCGTCGCTGCTATTTGCCCATTGGCATTTCACACAGGCTGCCAGATGATTTTCCACAAAGTTACTTCTCATGCTTGTGTAACCTTGTCTGCACAATAACAGCATCCACACACACACACGTACACGCGCAAACGCACGCAAACATGCCGAATTTGTGGGGACAACATCCACATTCATTAGGTTAATGCACATCTGTGGGAGAAAAAAAAAGAAAACACATTTTCTTGGTGTTTTTATGATTTATTGTGCAGCATAAATGTGAAATTGTGTGTATGGGATATTAGTTATTTAGGTAATTTAGAGGTTGGCAGAGAGTATTTTTCCTTCTCACTTTGTGATTTATGGTTATTACAAAAATGCGAAATCGAGTTTATGAGTATAAGCATATTACCTTATGATAATATAAATAATTGAGGAGATTTAGGGTTCTGGGGAGAGAGGGAGAGACAGGGTGTCGCATTCACAATGGCGTCAGAGAAAATGGAAACAGCCGCTTCTCAGGTTTAAATCATTCTCCGAGCGGAGAATTTGGCTTTTGTGTCCAGTGGTTTCACACTGTTTGGCTCTTGATGTATTCGATAGTATATCAAGGGGGGGATATGAAACGTGGGATTTATGAGATCTGGCATTTTTCTCACTGAGAGGATGTGATATATGGTGATGGCCGGTGTTGTTTAATGAAATACAGTTTTGTTACTTTTGCTCTCTAAAAGCTTAGCAGTTCTGAGGACCGTAAAGTATCCGTCGCCGTTATTCCTTTTGCTCCCCTTGATATAATTTCCTATTAATCTTGGAGGCAGAGATTCGGGTGAGAGGTCAACCTTAAATGGATTTTGTTTTTTACTTAGGTTGAGCTTTTTTTTTCTTCCTTTTGCTCCAGAATGACTCTTAGCTGTGCTTTCAATCAGCACCGCCACCACTCAGTGAGGTAATGATGGCCGGGGCTTCATTAGGAAGCTCGTTAAGTCTCCTCGTTAAGCCACAGGGCCGTTAAGACTTTGATTGTTAATGGCTTTTTGTTAAGGAGGAAGAGAACCCAGGCTCCTCTGGTGGTCCTGACCCACCGGATGTTTTGGCCAATTGCCCCCAGATGGCCTCCTCTGAAGACGAGAGGAACCCGTTACTTTAGATTAGTCCGAGTCAAAAATGTAGGACATCTTTTAAAAGAGCAAAACAGAAACCGTCACGCACACCAAGTGGGTAGCGGTGATGGACCTGATGAAATGACTTGTAAAGGAAGAAAAGTAAAAGATGATGAAATGAGTCTGTTTCTCAGACAGGAGCTGTTGACTACAATCACCAACCACTTTATTAGGTACTTATTTCTTGTACTGGGTTAGATTTCCCTTTGCGTTAGAGAAATGTTTTAATTCCTTGAGGACTTTGCTCCATGTTGACAAGGCGGCGTCGGGTGGTTGCTGGTTTGTCGGCAGCATGTCCGTGACAAGGATCTCCCGTTTCACCACAATCTGACGTTGCTTTATTGCATCGAAATCCTGTGATTGTAGAGACCAGTGGAGTACAGTGGCCCCAACATCCAATTTGAGATAATTTGACCCGGCTTGGCAGAGATATTAAAATAAAATAAAATAAAACTTTGTTGGTATTAAAAGACCCAAGAAATCTTTCATTAAAAAACAGTGAAATAGCCCTTGATGTTCATTCATTTGAATTGTTTGGTCCAAAAATCTTGCCCAGGATTAATTTTCAACGTGTGGAAGCTCGTCGGAGGCTTTTGTAGCAGCAGCAACCTGAAAACAGGAGTGTTAAGTGTAGATCCAGCAGCGTTTCAAGCAACAATCACTCTCTTTCACATCTCATAATAATCCCTTCCACTAGATAAAGTCACATGCTGACAGGAAAGTAGTGGTGCTTCTTGCGACTGACTTCACTATGATGTGAAATATCACGCTGAGATCTTGTCACATTCCCCGTAATAAGCGCTTATTTAAGTTGCCACTGCCTTTTTATCTTCATGAACCAGCCTGCCCGTTCTCCGTTGACCTTTGACATCATCAGACTTTTTTTTTGTGTTCACACAAATGCAGCTTGTCAGATTATTTTTTATTTTTTCCTTTTTTGGTCATGTTTCTTAGTAAACCCAAGAGGATTGTGCTTGAAAATTGCAGTTGATCAGCAGTTTCTGAAAGACTCACTTCAGTCCCAAAGGGGAAATAAATGTTGTAACTCAAACTGCCTAAGTTTCTTCTTCAAAAAGTGACTATAGATTGTGATGACCTCCTGTAGCGGACTGTATTACAGCAAATCTAAAGCCTCCGACTGAAAACACAGTCTAATGAAGAGGATCCTCATTGTTATTTTTTTATGTTCTTTATTTTATGAAGCATTCCTTTTTGTGCAATTATCAGCTGAACCCCAAACAGAATCAACCTTATTTATCCTCTTGTTGAGCTTTTTCTAAGTTTTTTTCCAACAGATGATGTCTGAAAGGATTGAACTCATTATGACAAACTTGTAGATGATATGCAGCATCTTTCTGAAAACACCAAAGGAACAAGTTTTCAAAATAGATGCCGTCTGCTCTGTAGCTTTCCTGTTGCACCTCCAGTTTGTCGTCTAGAGGTGTGTTCACATTTGGCCCGCTTTAAACAGACCAGAGTGTATTTCCCGGGACCTTTTGTGCAGGTGTGACTACACTCAAGCCTGCTGCGGACCAAACAACCAGACCAAAACCCACTCTTCTTTTGAGGTGTTCTCAGTCCGCTTCCAAACAAACTTTGGTGTAGTTCGCATTTGGTGTGAATAGAGATCGACTTTGATCTGAACTTACAGGAAATATATGTCTGTTTGACTGCACAAGCCACGGTTACTGGACATTTGGATAAAAACGAGCCCTTAAGTGTTGCTAACGCAACTACTGCATGCACTTATTGTACTTATTGACATTAAGTCAGTACAATTCTCTGTACCCGATTCTCTGTTTTCTGCTTAGCAACGCTACTGGCAGCATATTGTGGGTCAGAAAGCGCAAAGCATCTTGTCTCACTCAGCCTGGAGCACACATTTGCCTACGCCATTCTAAAATTTGAAAAATATCATAAAACTTACGTAGAATGAGCTGCTCTTGACATTTGGAATAACAGCACAAATGTGTACCGCAGAAATGCAACACGCAGGTTTTCCACATTTGTTTTTTTGGGCTCTGTCCCACCGCCGTCATTTCTGTTGAATGGGAGTCACGTTGGATCGTCACCGGTGCGACTTGGTCTGCTTAAAAAAAAAAAAAACAGAATATGGAAGCAAACCACAACAAAAAAAAAATAGTATAAAGTACGCTTTTGTTCCCGACCAAACAAATGACCAATGGACACAAGTATACCTTCATTTTAGCCAATGACAGGAGGTGTGCGTAGTGAAATGAATAGCAACAGTACAGGTCCCTGTGGTACTCCTCTGGCACTCACCAGCTGGTCAGACAGACACACAACCATTCGGCCAAACAAACTGTGGTCTGCTGACCTGATCGTTATTGATCCAAGCGATTAGTTATTGATCCAGGCAACAACTACCTGTATCCATGACCTCGGTGAAAGAGTCCATCTTTCACCGATATTCTGATGTTTGGTGTAAACGTCAGCAAGGAGTCTTCACCACCTCTAGATGCACCAAGATTCTACTTATGTTAACATAAAAAGCGGTGCTAAATAACGTAGCAGGTGAGTTTTGTTCAGCGTTTCATTGGATTTTCTTGGCCTCTCTGGTGCAGTTTTGCTTTACGTTTTTTTTTTTTCCGTAGAGCGAAAATGAGGCATAGGCCTCATTTTTGTCCTGAACGATGGCAGCTCTCGCTCAGTTAGGGCTGGTGTATTGAACCAGGACTTCCCATAAAAACAAATGCACACGGAGAGACAATTCATCTGCTTTATTACTGTAAAAATATTAAGTCTTGTCTTTGTTGTTTGGTGTGGGCTCAACAGCAGATGGATAGTCTGCAACCAGGTCCCCGATGGGGAGAGAAAATCAATTCAGTTCAGCTCAATTCTGCTTTATTAATATAGCACCAATTTATATTTAAAAAAAAAGGTGAAACCTAACACAATGCTTTTTTAGAAAAAGGGGGAAAAAACAGTGGTATTCTCACTATTGACACAGAGAAAAACCCCGAGTAGAACCAGAGCCTAAAGGGTGACTATCCTTCTTAACATATTAGATACTTTTGGCAGAGCACAGCAGGGTACCGAAGGTGTAAATAATGACATTAATTATAGTTTCTTTTTTTTGCACCTCCTTTATTTTCACAACACTGATACAGTACTTGCAGGCAAACCTTCCTGCTGCTAGAACTTAGCAGGACATAGGAATAGAGCATCTTTAATGCGATGCTGTGACAAGTCGAGGCGTGTGGCCCAATCCTTCCTGTAGAAAAGGGGTCTCAAACTCCAGTCCTCAAGGGCCGCTGTCCTACAGTGTTTAGATGTGCCACAGGTACAAAACGCTGGAATGAAATGGCTTAATTACCTCCTCCTTGTGTACATAAGTTCTCCAGAGCCTTAATGACCTAATTATTCTATTCAGGTGTGGTGCAGCAGAGGCACATCTAAAAGTTGCAGGACTGCGGCCCTCGAGGACTGGAGTTTGAGACCCCTGCTTTAGAACAAAAGATAATACAATAAAAGTAATAAAAAGACAAACGGACAATAATAAGGGAAAAATGTGAGCATAAAAATATCTATGTATCTTGATAACTTTACCTGCTAAGCACCCGCTTTACCATCAGAGAAAAGAGCAGATAGAGCAGAGCGATTAAGTATTACTGATTAGGGACTTTTAAAGCAAAATGATTGCACTTTGTTTTATTTTATTTAGTACTATCAGAGTTTAGAGGTCTGAATGGAAATTCCCTCCCGTTGCCTTTGAATTCTTATTTGCAAAGTTTATTAGAAATTCTGCATCCTGTTACTTTGGCTTGACAATTTTGCACCACTCTGTGTTCGTCTGTCACATAAAATCGATACAACGGTGAAGTGTGCAGTTGAGACATGAAAAATTGTGGAAAAGTTCAGCTCAGTGTAAATACATTTCCAAATTCATTTTATGTGAGTAGTTCCCGTCAGAGGCCCTTTCCTCGTACCAACAATAAAACCATTTTGCCGTCCAGCGCCACCTGCTGATGGGCCTCACACACTTGTGCCGGTGCACACGAAAGCAACAATTCTGTAATTGGGGAATTTGTCTTTCAGAAACCATTTCCAGAAAATTGATCTTGCATACTTTTGTCCACAGTTGAGAGGTTGGAGTGTTTATGGAAGTCTGCCACAGCCTTTCATTTCATTTCACCGAGTTGTTGAAGTGTCCGACGGGTACGGAAAACTGAAGAACAGAGCTGCTGGGATGACAATCCAAAACTTTAGTTTGTTTTCTGTTGGAAATATTTATTTTAGGCCAAATCACCTTGGAGGCAAGCTTCTCATCATAGCTAATGTTTTCTATGTGCTCTGTGCTGGAAAAGTAGAAAGCCGCCGGCTACTAGCTGTTTTTGTAAAAACCCACCATCAACAGCAAAACAGATACAAGAAACGGAGGACAACAGGACTGTTCCAGCTATTGTCTATTTGTGTTTGTTTTGTAGAAAATTCTCAAAACCTTTGGCTATTGTTTTGTTATATTACTGTATCATCTGTTGTCTTCCGTTGCACATTATGCAATTATAGGCAACACTTTGTGGTCGTATTAATTGTCCTGGTGAAACTTGGTTACCACTAACATGGATGAAATAAAGAATCGTTAAGCTCCACCTATTTAGCTAGCCACCCAGTTTTTTTTTTTTTACATCTCTGTTTGTTTAACTGCTAAAATTTGTTTGTCCTCAGGTCAATTTGGTTTCCAGCTCGTACTGATGCCGCTCCTGGCTGAATTTCAGCAACTGATTTTTTTTTTGTTAAAGCTCTGAACTACCATTAAAGATTTTACTTTCTTTCATTTTCTCTCTTGCTGAAATGTGCTATATAAATTAGCTTGATTGATTTATTGACTAAACAAAATTATAATTGTTATGAAACTGAGGTTTTAAACTGCTTTTCACATCTAGATAGATAGATAAATCTTTATTGTCATTGTCACAAGAATAACGAAATTTAAAAAGTTTGTATTTAGCAAGATTAGCATCACTAATAAAAATCTCTGTGTGTTCTCTGCAAAGTCCACAGAACCTCTCTTTCATTTATTTTTCCAAACAATATTTACTAGTTTAGCCTGTCCTATGCTAACCCCTACTTCAAAAAGATAGAACAGACGAAGTGGTAATACTTTCTGTTATCTGGTGACCTTTGAACTTTTTTCTTTTGAGTCTTCTTCCTGTAGTGACAACTTCTGCATTGAAGAGTGTTGTGCACAGTGCTACTGTACCTATGAAGGCCATATTCACACAAAGTTTTAGTTACCGATCAAACAATTATCGAATAATGCCAGTCAGGCATTGGTCTATCGTGATCTCTAGCAGACTTCTCAGGATGAAAAAAAGTGTTAAAAATAACTATCAGCCGTTTTGTGCAGCCCGCATTCCTCTATCAAATGTTAATGAGCAAGCTAATTATGGCTTTAAGTGTTTGACAAAAATGGGATGTTTATTAGATATGTAGCGATTCTACTTTCTTTAGCTTTCACTTAAAATTCTGGACCTGAAGTCTCTGCTTGGTACAAATAACCTTGTCAACATACGTGCTCATCGTCTGCACCTCAGGAAGCTGGCGAAGCCGAGCCATCCCGCCCCAACATCCCCTGTGAAAAATGGCAGTCCTCAAAGTAAATGAACATTCGCATTCACGGTATCCATTCTCATTTCATTTAGCTTAGCTGTTGCCACGCAACAATGCTTTCCCCCAGCTAAACCCTCTTCCTCGTAGCCCAGCTGCCTCTCCCCGCATCTCCTCTGCATCTGAAGTCACAGTGTCACACTTACTTGAGAGTGGGGGCTAATTTACTGCTTTCTTTCTATTTTTTATTTATTTATCTTTTTGGTCACAGTTGCTATTCCATCCATGTCAGAGCGGGGGGTAATGAGATTGAATCTGGATGCGCTCGCCGTGTCCCGCTGACTCGTCTCTCTCGTTGTGGGGCCGAGGACGGCGTGGAGCCTTCCCCGATATTACCTCTCCCCGCGTGAGAGGATGCCAGTCGCTTTGCCGTCCCGCCAGGTGCTGATCCAATAAAACGCAACACGGGGGCTGTGATCGATACCGAACGCGCCACCGCCACGCAGCCCTCCAGTCTCACTCATAGACACCTATTAGGGAATAATTGATTGGCCTACTGTTCGTTATCCCTTCGATATGGCGCTTTCATTAAATCTTCAGCACCCCGCTTGTGAACAAACAGTTTTTCTGTCCACTCTTGCTGGGAACCGAGGAAGGGCTCAAAGTGTGAGCAGCGGAGTTTGTGTACTGGATATTTTTAAGATTAAGGAGATCCAGGTCCACAGCTGCTCATACAGTACAGCAGAAATAGAAACATGAAGCACCAAATAACAACTGCAGGAAGGAATAAAATAATAAAAAAAAATAACATTGTGAGGGAGAGCGAGGTATTGTCTGCTTTTCTTTTCTCTCCTTCTGCTTAAATTCATTATATCCTGGAGGCATGCAGAGGATAATCTGCTTGTTTTGTCTTCACTGCCTGACTGTCTGGAGAAAAAAACAATCTTAATTTTTAACTGGTGTTTACTCTTGTCTTTCTTTTCCACCCATTGTATTCTTATCTTACCCCACCTCTCGCTACCTTACATTTTCAATTTTCACTAATTCCTGTTCTCGTCTTTGCCTGCCCCCCCGACCTCCCCCTACTCCCTCTTGCCTCTTCTCATCTAGCTCCACACTGACATGGACAGGAATGATGGCCGCACCAAGTATATCCTGCGAGGTGAGGGGGCGGGCTCGGTGTTCGTGATCGATGAGAAAACGGGCAACATTCACGTCACCAAGCCCCTGGACCGGGAAGAGAAGGATGAGTACCGTCTCATCGCCACGGCCACCGACAGGCAGACCGAACGTGCCCTGGAGCCGTCGTCACAGTTCATAATTCGGGTGCAGGACATCAATGACAACCCTCCCGTCTTTGATGAAGGCCCCTACAGCGCCACGGTGCCTGAGATGGCAAATATAGGTACTGGAATGGGGGAGGGAGAGGGTGAGGTGGATTTTATGTGAATTTGGGTTTGTTAAAGGAATGTACTGAAGAATCAATCATGGTGAAAACGAGTGTAATTTGTTTCATCAGCATGTCTTTGGAAGTAGGATTGGAAGACTTGTGCTACATCACTTCATTTTATGATTTTATTGAAGAAATAAAAGCATAAAATGATACAACAATTAGTATCTTTTTAGCTTTCCACTGCAAGGAACAGATGCACTGTTTACAGTTACTTTTCAAGTCTCCACACCTCCATGTAAGCACACGGCACTGGTTGGCATAAACAAGGAGAGGATGAGGAAATTATCACTGAAGTCGCAATTGAAAATGTTATTTTTCAAAAATAATGTGATGCATTGTCTATTACATGGGTGCTCAAGTCCAGTCCCCGAGAGCTACCTTCCTGCAACTTTCAGATGCATCGCTGCTCCAACACATCAGAATCAATGAATGGATCGTTGCCAGGCCTGTTCAGAGCTGATCCTGGTCTGTTGGAGTAAGGATGCATCTAAAAGTTGCAGGGCGGTAGTTCTCGAGGACTGGACTTGAGAGCTACCGTCTCTATTACATGTTATTGGATATACGTATATATTTTCAGTCCACAGTAAGTGCTCTGCAAATGTCTTCAGCAAGACAACAAACGTTTTGAAATTGGGGAACCCTAAAAGACGATAAGTCATAAAATGTTTTCGCCTTGCTAGCACGGTTGTTGTCAAAGTTCGCTAACTGTTAACCTGAAGAGAAGAGTGCAGACATCTGTTGGTCAAACATTTCACAACGAACAAAGCTTTAAGAAGATATAGCATCACATAGCTGAAGCTACATAAGCTAGTCGTAGCTTTAGCTACAAGGACAAAAGTGAGACCCACAAAAGTGGATATAGTAGAGGTGGAAGGGATGAGCTCTTGGTTCTGCTAGCTGATACATTACGGGTTGCAGTAATATTATATAGAACTTTTTCATCCATCCATCCATTTTCTAACACCCTTGTCCTTAGTGGGGTCGGGAGGTGCTGGTGCCTATTTCCAGCTAACGTTCCGGGCGAGAGGCGGGGTCACCCTGGACAGGTCTGTCGCAGACTGACAGAAAACTACTGTGCACACACACCACACACTCACACCTAGGGAGAATTTAGAAAGTACCTGGAGAGAACCCACGCATACACAGGGAGAACATGCAAACTCCATGCAGAAAGACCCCGGGCTGGGAATCGAACCCAGGACCTTCTTGCTGCAAGGCAACAGTACTACCAACTGCACCACTGTGGAGCCTATAGAACTTAAAAAAAGTTTATATGAAAATTAAATAGAAATTTGAAAACAAACAATTGACATGATGTTGGTGATGTCACACTGCTATTTGTCCATACCACTAAAAAAAACTTTTTATTGACTATGGAACTTTATTTTGAAATGTAACAAAGACTTCTGGAGCACAAAATGAGTAAATCTTGGGAGACATTTAACAGTTAGCTTAGTACTGTATAGACAAAATAAATTTAAAACAAAAACTATTTATTCTATATAAAAAGGTGAGCAAAAGCTTAAAAATCTCACTTCTTTGTAAACCGGAGCTGCAAACTGTTATTCTTCTGACAATTTAATGTAAAAATGTCTGTAAGACAGCATGGAGTGGCATTTAAATAACATAGGATAAATGTATTCATTCAGTTAAGGCCAGTTATTAAAGCACCTGACAAATTTCTCGCTTACAGTGTCGTGTATCAAGCAGTCTGAGATGGCAGTTTCGTTGCAGCACATTAATCAGAGGCTTCTTTGTTTTTTAAAATCACAGTTATTCGATCTGCCTTTCCTCACTGAAGGAGAAAGATGATTCATTAAGGTTTGGACACCAAAAACAGGAAGCCAAGGTCAACCAAGAGAAACAAATAATATCACAGTAACTGCAAACTCTGTCTTTTTATGCGTAGTTTTTTTTTAATGATGTTTCAGTCTCAAAACTATTAGTATTAAGTTCAAGCAAGATTCATGTAAATAATAACTAAAAGTCAATTTAAGCTGAAACCAAAACCAGTACAAGAACTGTAGTGGTTTTATGCTCTGTTGCCCTAATATGCTCCAAAAAAACTTTAGTATAAACAGAACAATTATAAAGAGGACACCTTGTTCCCCGAGGCACTCCAGAAGGAGTTTCAGTGTTATATAGCAAATAAAGATACACACTTTAATATTGGCTCCCAAGTCCCTATTGGTTCTCAAAGTAAACCTTGAGGCATTAACTATTCAGCTTATAGTTCAGTGTTTTCCATGACATCATATTATTGACCAAAACTTTTAGTTATTTCTTAAAAATAAACAGGTTTTTGGAACAATATTGACTCCACCTGCACTATTTTGCCACTCTGCTTAAAAGTTACCAACCATGTGCCAATGTAATGGTCACAACATACATTTCAATATTTATAAGAAAACATGATTGTCTGTTCCATTTTTAATATCTCCTGACTTTTACAGCTAAACTTACTTTCTTACTTTCCCCTCTTCTCTAGCACAAAATGTTGATATAATCAATATGACATGACCGTCCAAATTGAGGTCACTTTGGAAAGATCATCAGGTGCATTTCAGTTTGTAAAGTTGCCTGGGTGTGAAATAATAATAATAAAAAAGATCATAACAGGGCAACTTCAGAACTACTTCCACTTCACTTCATATCTAGGCATCAAAAGCAGCCGGGTGACTCTGTGAGACAAACTTAAAAAAATATTCTGTCGTCTTCGTGTCACAAAACCCCCTGTCACGACTTCTCACTACGCTTCTAAACAAACCATTCATTAAGCATTAATCCATCCAAAGCGTAGTGAATTATTAGATTTTACAGGAAAGAAAGATCATTGTATTTACTCCTTTGACAGGCAATGTGATTAATACCTGAAAATTTAAAACGGCTAATGTTTAATCTAATTTTAAATGCAAATTTGTGTAGTGCTTTTCAAACCCATAATATCAGAGCGCTCCTCACTATAGTCACATTTATACACCGGCATGCAGATTGGTAGGCAGCTTGGGGGTCGAGTGCTTCGCCCATGGGCGTGTCGGCATGTGGCGGGAATTGAACCCACAACCTTCCGATTGCAAGACAACTACCCACTGTGACAGAATCACCCCTGATACAAATGTACTTAATAAACAAGAAGAATTAAAAGTAATCAACTTGAACATCTTGCTACAAATGGTGAAATGTTCAACCAGCAGACAGGTTGTTTTCCTGGAATTTTTAATTTTTTTTTAATCTTAAATACCATTTTTACTGCCGCGCCTGAGCACTGAGAGCAAAAACGAAATGATAAATAATCTCAGTGACAGGGATAAGAACTTAACCTGACACAGTGGGGCTATTGAAGTTACATTCTGTATACCAAATAAGGCTGTAGCATTTTATTAGTTTACTGTTTAATCAAAATAAAGCACCGGCCAGTGACTGCTGTCGAGCGCCAAAGTGATGGATGTTCCACTTGAGCGCAGCGAGACAGTATGTTTTATTATTTCTGTCTGAGAGGGGGCTGAGTTGTCTGACGACATTTTGTTCGAAAGCCTTTTAGTCTCCATGAAGATGTCCTCTGCGGCGGAAAAAAAACCAAAAAAACCTGTAAAATACGTTAAAAAACAAAACAAAACACACAAAGTGGCTCTTACCGGCAGTAAAATAAATCAATAATGAACTCAGCGTTGGATCTTTAAAAGCCTGTATTAGGTTAACTGTAATAAAAAGACCTATTGTTAGAATCACTTAAGTAGAGACATTAAACATTGTTTGCAACACAAGATGGTATACGTGAATGTCTTTTTAAATGACGCTTTGACAGGTGCAGTCACACATCTATTATATGCAATGAAGCAATGCCATAACATTGATGCCTACAAGGATTCCTTTTGCAAAACGAAACATTTTCTACACGCACTTAAATGATGTTCAAAATGGATGCCAATGGCAAAAGAGAGACAACTGAGGAAACCTGACATAAAAACCAAGAGTTTAAATTCTGCATCTTGTTTCAAAGGACCTTTCAAGGAGCTTACATTTTTTATTTTTTTATTTTTTTTGCATATCTCAAATGTACCTTTTGTGCTGGATAGAAACCAACTCACTTGTTAGCTGCTACCAGTTTCCAGCGTCTTTTAGGTCTGACCCGTTAATTTCAATAATGAAACCTTGGATCGCAAAACATAAAAGAGAGAGAGAGGGAGAAGAAAAATGTTCTGCGGGTTCTTTGATAGAGGTAGCGGTTCTGAATCTGACTGCAGATGAATACATTAAGAGATCATTTATACATGAAAGCATATGTACTAAATTTTATCTGATATTTTTTTTCATGAAGCTGCAAAAAAACGCGGATGAAAGGGCATAATTTTGGTTGATGTCGATGCAGACCAAAAAACGGTCGGACGTTCTTGGTATGTTAGCGTTTGTTGTATAGAAGGAAAAAGAAACATTCATCCTGAAAACTCATTAGAAAATTGGATGAAGCTGATCTCTGGTCAGTTGACTGGTGCATTTCTATATAATATGATTATTTTCAAATCCAAGACGAACAAATACATTTAATTATGCATGACAAAAGTTAAAGTAGTTGGTTTCTTTTTATTTTTATTTTTCCTAAGCTAAAACAAAGTCAACAGAATTTTTTTCGTACCTATTTTTGCTCAACTTCCTTATCGCTGATCCTCTCTTTTCTGAAAAGTAGTCTAGGTTCAGATCCAGCAGTAAGGGACAGACGATAAGGAAACATGTTCTCGGTGTGATATACTTTTTACTCAAATACGACTGAAAAACATTAGATTGTCGGGTAATAAAGCCTAACCACAACTGAGACTAGATTTCTGATGTTGCAGCATAGTAAAGAGAGAGATTTTTTTAGAATAAAATTACAAATGTGTCATACAACAGTGTTTTCCTCCTTGATTAGTTCTTCTGTCTTAGGTTTTTGTCACACTTTAGTGTTACAGGTCATCAACCAAATTTTAAAATCTGTCAAAAACAGACTGAGTGATTGCAAAGTGCAGGGGAAAAAAACAAAGAAGTCAATCCAAATCAACTTGCTGTTACAGGAAAACACCCCTACCATCTTGTTAAATCATTAATTAACTGTAACTAGTCATAACTATAGTTAGTTATCCCTAACTAGTAGCAATTAGGCCAGGATAGTGTTAGTTTCATCGTTTGAAACCTTCCTTTTGTATTTACTAAGCTTACCTTTGTCTAAAAAACCCCGTAAAACCTGTAGATGTGACAGGAAAGTGTAAAAAAATAAAGATTTTTTTTTTTTACAGTTCAGCTTGTGTTAAATTCACAACTGGCTACATCTTATTCCTCTGAACGTGTGATTGCACGTTGTTGGATTTTAGAATAAAACGCTAAAAAACAGAGATCGATCTCCGAGTCTACCGAATCAACACCTGTTTTAGGCTTGCGTTTCTTCTTTTTAGGCTCTGAAGAGTAATCTGCAAACATTTACTCATGTTAGACTGGCAGGTGTTAAAATATATCCCTTCCTGTTCTGTGCAGATTGGATCACCGCCGCACGTCTTCAGAAAAGCTTTTAAAGCTGCCAGGAACTAAAAGCAGCACACAAGCAGCAATTGTCCAACAGAGGGGAAAAAAACCTAAACTTCTCACTTGTTTCACTTTGCCCCAACAATTTTCTAAACAGTCGCTGCAAGAAATACACAGCGGTGAGAGAACGGATTTGCCTGTTTTGCTATTTACATTTTTTTCATGTTTTTGCCACTTAAATGTTTCAAATCATCGAACAAATTTAAATATCAGACGAAGACGGTACCAATAAACGCAATCTGAATGCATAAAGTAACTGGTGCAGCTGAGTTCAATTCCTTTAGCCACACTCAGGCCTGTTCTCAATTTAAAAGAAAAAAAAAAACATAGTGAGAGTCATTAACTCCAAATGGTGAAAACATTTGGAGGAACAGCAGTGAACCTTCCCAGGAGTGGACGACCAAAATGATCCCAAAGCATAACGACGACTCGTCCAAGGACAACGAACCGCTGGCCTCACTTTGCCTCAGTTAAATTGTTTATGAACAATCCACCGTAAGAGACAAAAATGACCCGAAAAATGAAAACCACTGCTGAGCTAAAGAAACGTAAAGGCTTGTCTCGGTTTCGCCAGAACGCCTCTTGATGGTCCCCAAAGAGTTTTGGGTGAAATACTGTGAGAACTAATGAGATAAATTATACTGTTGGAGAGGTGCGTGTCTCTTTAGCTCTAGCAAAAGTTGACAGCATTTCAGAAAATGATAATATTGTGTAAAATATGGCGGTGACAGTGTGATAGCCCGTGGCTGTTTTTCTGCCTCGGGTACCAGGGGGACTTGTAGTGGGAAAATGGAATCATGACTTGTGCTCTCTCCCAAAAAATGTCCTGAAGGCGAACGCCCCGCTATCCGTTTGTGACCTCCAGCTGAAATGCGCTTTTGGTTCTGCAGCAGAACGACGATCCAGAACAGAGTTTACTTCTGAATGACTTGGGGAAAAAAAAAACCAGGAGTGGCCTAGTCAAAAGTCCTGACCTGAATCAAATTCTGATGCTGTTCTTTGGGTGACCCAACCAGACGTTAGGTTTCTGATTTCCTCATCTGCATGTCAAAAACATACAAAAGTTGACACGTGTATCTAGTATAATAGCCAAATATAAAAAGTTGATAAGCATACAAAATACTTTTACAAATATTTAATGAGTGGCTAAACAAATATGCTGTCAGCTGAGAGGTCAGATGGTGGAGTTAATTTTTTTCTTATTTTCTGTTTCTGCCACAAAATCTGCCCCTGTGTTCACCACCCGCCGCTGCAAGGCTGGGGAAAGTCTTGTAGCTGGATATGCTCAGACACACAGATCTGTCCAGCATCGCAGAATAAAATGCAAATGACAATCCAATTTAAATGCAACGCTGACAGAATCTGCAGCGAGTCAGATTAACATCTGATTGTCAACGGCGTTGCCGCCAAAGCCGCTTTTAGGATGCATGGCGCCCGTCGTCTCTCATTACGGTACAGAGTCCACATGCTGTACCTACAGTGACTAATTTAAAAGATGTACAGCTTGTGATTATGCACAGGTCAAACGACGTGGGTGATATTAATATGGCGATTGATTTTATGGGGAGCGTCCCTTGTTACGCAATCTTTAGAGGCTATTGCTTCTATTTCTGCTCTAACGTCCATGCTGTGTCCACATGCATGAACAGTAAAGGTATACTACTCCATATGAACGATTTAATCACTTTTAATCAGACAAAAAACGCATACAACCTTAAAAGCAAAACCATGTGCCTGACGGGGTTCCTTTCTGTTCATGTTTGCGCGGCGTGCTCTCTGCTGCCGCTTTGGGACGGCGCTTAATTGCTGCCTGAACTGTCCTCTGCGCTCATTTAGACGCTGACATCCTCTTTAGAAACGTGTCGAGGAACTGATGTGACCATCAGTAACTGAAACCATTAAACCTCCAGCTACAAATAATGTCTTCTGACTCCTAATGATCCCGGCGTTCTGCTGCAGCGTCTGGTCCTATAAGCTAAAAATTTAGCAAGAATTAATTGGTCACGCCCAATTGTTTTCCTGCTCCAACTCGCACATGTTGACTGCTTTAATAAAGCGGGTGCTGTTTTAAGCATATTGAGGCCGAAGGGGGTCAGTTCTTCAGAATAAGCAGGACTGGTTAATTATTGTTGGCATTCGAAAGGCATATTGATTCTCGTAAATCCGTTCAAATTCAACACACATCGTTTACTTCCATGGCTGTCGGACTGTGGCGTCAGCAGATGTGTTGTCTAGAGTCTGAAACTTGCGCCGTCTTAAGCATCGGAGCTGTGAGGGACATTGAGAGTTGTCTAACACTTCTGACGGACTACGCTAATAGCTGTGGTGTAACTACTGTTAGCTATAAAATCTAATGATAGTAGGTTTCTCACTATTTCATGCATTAAAAACACAAAAGAAAAATGTTACAGTGCTCGATCTGCCACTGAGATACAAACTGTCAAAGCTGCTAATGATTAGTAGATATTTTAGCTACATTTAATATGCAAGGCAGCACAGATGGGACAAGAATGTACCCTTCTGTAATGTTCTTTTAATTAGAGTATTGTATGTGGCCCAAAGTAGCACATAGCTATTGATATGTAATGTGGTGGCAGCCATGTTGGATACTAAGCCTCTGATATTCCCAATCAGAAATCCAGTTTCAGTAGGCACATCACGCTCTGGTGGCACTTAAATCGCAAAAACAAATACTTTAAAATTCACCTAGACTCATAGTCCAGGTCTGGTTTCTCAAGACAATCATAATTTCCTCGATCATAAATAAATGAAATATAAAAAAATAACAGTTCATAATTATGACCACACTGGTTTCTCTTTAAGCTGAATTCTGTTTGGGCATTTAGAATAAAATGCACTTTATTTATCTGGAACATAATATTTTCTCGCTGTTGAGTGAACATCATAGTGATCTGTCATTGTAAAAGCACTTTATTTTCTCTGTCACTCACACATTTTACTCTTTGTTCTGTTATGCATAATGTACCTTGAAACATGTTTACTCTAGATTTGCACTGGAGAAGAAAAAAGTGAACAATTTCAGTACGTGTGTTGAACAGGCTCTGAAAAACATTCAGAAAATAAAAGCACTTCCTGTTTGATTCCTTCAAAGATGAGAAACTAACAAACGTTTACCTATTGCTTATGCTAGTTTTCTATCTATACAAATGTATAATTCTATTTTTAATAGAGTTAATGTGATACTGGGACATTTCAAAGATAATTTTGTTGACTTTTTAAATGACATATTTAGAAAAAGATTACTTATACAAATGTGAAAAGATGTAGTGAGGTGGTACTTGATATAAACTGATGACTTAGTTGAGGCTTGATGGTGACGCAGAGAAGAAATTCTTGCTAATAACAAACAAACACAATGTTGGCGAGTTAAAGATAATAAACCAATCTTGTTGGGTCAGACAGAAACAGTTGTTCAAAACAGAACTCTTTATTTGAATGTTGATAAATATGAATGAGAGAGACTAAGGCAGAACCTTATCACGGCTTCTAGGCTTATTCACATCAGTATTTTCACCTGAAGACGGCAGCAGAATGCTCGTCATGGTGATCAGCCATAGTGACGGGATTGTCAATCTAATCCTCCACAGAAGAAAAAAAAAAAAGAAATCCTGTACAATCCGATAGCAACTCTTGCAACAGAAATGACATCAGAGCAGAGCGGGTGGACTTTTGTACCCTTGTAGCAGTGTGAATTTAGTAGGACAATCACTGTCTGAGATTGTATTTCAGATCACGTTTGCAGAGTTGATTGTACAAAAAGGCCAGTATGTCCCAAAAGTACCCTCATCTTCATTTAGACTGTGCCCGGGCCCCTGAAACGGGTTCTACTCTCGCCTGGCAGAATTGCTTTTAGGAAAACTTTTGAATTTGCTACAAAAACAGCCATTATTCTACATAATTCCCCCCCTAAAGTATTTAGTTTAGAGAAGTTCAGAAAATCTGGCATGGGGTCTTCGCCATCTGCCACTGAAAGGTGTTTTTTTGTTTTTTTTTGTGCTTCCCCCATCCAAGTTTCCTCTTGGATGGGGGAAACTTCCTCTTGTGCAGAATTGTTTAATTGAGATTAGAGTAATGACCCCCCGCCTGCAGGCTGCCGGGGCAGAGTCCGGGGAGACGATGCAGGCGAGCGGTATTTAGTAATCCTATCAGCTGCCTTATGAGCTTCTGCTCCTCGCCGAAGCTCAAGTCTTCAGATTGAGTTGTTCAGTCAATCATGGATTCGGTATTTACTCACCGATTCAATATTTACCAAAGCACTTTCCGCCGAGCATGACTGAGGAGATAGCGCTGCGCTAAGGATCCCATCAAAGCCTCGTTACATGAGATTTTCATGGAGGAGACGCATGGAGGTGGAGGCGAGGACGTCTCCTGCGACAATATACGCGCACAAAGCTGCACTGGAACGGAGCCAGTTCCTCCCGTTCGGGGGTTTTGTGTTGGTTTCACCCGACTGGTTGTAAACATCCCTCCAGATGTGTATCTGCATTCTGGGAGAATGAGACACATCTAAAGTTTAACCTTGACAATAAAGTCCCGGGATTCTCGTACACAGAAACTAGGGATTCCTAGATTCCAAGGCTTCGTCCTCGGAGGACAGACGTCTTAAAGTAAGAACAGGCGGATGAGTGGCGGCGTGAATATTTGATCCTCGTGAAGTGTGGCTGGCTGTGAAGCGCGGTCGACGGGATGCATACCAATCAGTTTTTGCCTCCGCTTTGTACTTGTTGCGTCAACCCGCATCATCGTACAGTCTGAACCCAAAGATTGATTTTTTTTTTTGTCTGCTGTCAGAGACATTTATGTCTACTTACTGATCTGCTGATGAGTTCTACATGAAAAATGTCTGAAATATAACAAGAAACAAAGGCAGGCTTTGTGCTCTGCAAGCAAAACTAGTCTAGGAGTCGTGACATAAAGTACAACTTTTAATGTTTTTTTTGTTTGTTTTCAAAGTAAATGGCATTAAATCACCTTCAGATTGTTCAAATATTTTAAAACGGAGTCAAATTTCCTTTCTCACTCTCTGATTCTGGTAAGCAGGAGTCTCAAAGGATTTTTAGGTTGCCGGTGCCTGACTGGAATGTTAGAAAATTGAAAATGCAGGCACTGAATGCATCATAGCTACTCTGAGCAGGTCACACTAACCACAACCCCTGAGTGAACAAGACAAGATGGCTACTTTGAGCATCAGTCAACATGTAATCTTAATACATGAAAATCAAAGTAGGACCTGACCTTAAGGCGCTAAACATAATTATTACTGAATCTTTAGTGTGCTGTTTAGCGTGTTACACACATTACATTTTTAAAAGTTGTTCAGACACATTATGACTTTGGGTTCAAATTAAATCTGGGTTGTTCACAGCCACTGCTTGTATTCAAGAAATAGTCTTCAGTAGTGTCTGTTAATTATGGCGGTGTCCTTAAGTTATCTGGATCTCTTTTTAATTTAAAACCTCTGTCAAACTGTAGCACATTCCATGATTTGTTAGCTTAAAAGGATAGTGTAGAATATGATTTTTTTTTTTTTTTAGCATTTTGAACGTTAGTAAACAAAACCAGACTGAGAAAAGAAAAGAATGCTCCAGAAAAAAACAGGTAAAAGAAAAAAAAAGAACAAGTACAACCCAGTGATTTCCATTAAATTATGTATTGTTGTGTCTCAAAAGGTCCAACAAAGGTCATCATACATTTTCAAACTCCTCTGCTTTTCCTTTGTCAATAAAAGTGAGCTTTTCCAACAAAGTAAAAAATATATTTTCTTCACCCACATTCTTATTGGTGGGTCAATTTTTTTCCACATTAGGGCAATGATTCTTCTAACATTTAGTAGTCCAAAGTCAACTAGAGACATAAGAGATATAGAGTTTTACATAAATAATGTCTGTCTTGTCTTTCTTCAACTGTGGCATACCTAAGTTGGTCACTATCTAATCCAGGCTGCCACAGAAATCAGCGAGTACTAAAATGTTGGACATTAGCCCCAATGCTGTGGAACTTACTGAAACATTATGTAAATGTTACGGCAATTTATCAGTATTGGTGCTTAAAGGTGCAGTATGTAACTTTTATAAAAAATGTTAAAACTGTCACCATGTCTTGTCAGTGTAATACGAGACAGATAAGATCGACCATAGTAGCTCAGAGAACTACTATTAGCTAGAGCTACTTCTGTCGTCTGAATGCGCCACTCCTGACTAAAAGCAACCAATCAGAGCCAGGAGTGCCTTTGTGCCGTCAGTCAATCTCATGTACTCGCTGCTAAATGTCCTAATGGCGGAGAAACCACTTAAAGTTGCAAGGAAACTATTTATCCACTGTCATTGGTGGCCATGCTGACTAGCTTGTGCTTTCATGATGGGCTACGCTAGCTGCAGCGAGCAAGAAGGAAACGGAGAGGGGGGATTAGTAGCGCCACATGGAGGGAGATTGACAGCACTAAGCCCCTCCTTCTGGCTTTGATTGGTTGTATCTATATAGCAGTGGGAGATTTTTGTATTTCACAGAATATCTGATACCATACTGTCATGACATAGCGACAATTTTAACAAACATGTTCAAAAAATATAGTTTTATACTGCAGCTTTAATCTCATGCTAGTATGCAGACGCTCTGTCTGGACTGAAGATTAATTCACCTGAGCTGAATGTTTGAAGTGGCTCCAACGGCATGGCAGTTCGACCTGCTTTCTGATCTTTTTAGCTGATAATTATTGGACTCTTGGGAACACTCATGAACTGTATGCAGGGCATTGAATCTTCATCTTCATTATGAATGAAAATATGCATCAGCAGCGTTAACTCAGGTTTACTTGAGTTCATGCTTGTTTTGCTTTACGCCCATCACCGCAGTTATTAACATGCCTCCTGCGTGTAACGATGACACTGATACTCAGGGTTTTCTTGAGCTAATTCACTTTACTTTAGTTTAAACAGAGACTTTAGTCTGTCTGTCCTCCAAATAAAACTGTTGCCGTTTTATGCGTCCTCATGAGATTATCTGAAGGACTGACAATAAGCGGATTTCACTCTAAACTCCTCACCAGTAGAAGGAGATGCCCATCTTGATTTATTCAGCTTCATCTGAGGATCTCTTCAAGCTAAAAGACAGTTTGCCTTTTCAGTGTCGCCTGCTCAGGATTCAAGCGACTTCAGTGGCAAAGCTACTTTTAAATAATTTGCATAATCGAGCATAGGAAAAAAAGCTCTTTATGTGGAGAAAGGCTGTCAATTCAGCATGACATATATTGTGGTGACTCAATCTCAGTGGAAAAAACCAAATCAGAAATTGAAGCTTTTATACTAAAGTGTTCAATGTAAAATTCATATTGCTAACACTCACATCGGAAAGAAAAGGTGACCACCACTCGGCAAAGATTTAAACAGCCTTCCTTAAAAATGTACCGTAAACATCAGATCTAATGGTCAAAGAGGATAAATATGGACAGGCCAGTTGCGAATTGGTTCAGCAGCGACAGATCATGTAGTCCCAATGCCAGTTTCCACACATTTAACCAGTAGAAAAACACTCCTGATTGTTTCCGCTGTGACTCTCTCTGGGTATTGATCACAAATAAACCACCGGCTGCCACCGTCCTCCTCCCTCTCGACTCGAATTTTCCCTGAAAAACGCTAATTCTGGTCGCCCCTCCGTTTTTGTTTTTTTTTTCTTTTTCTACATACACACACCTACACACGCATGCAACAAATGGGCTTCGGTTACTGTCGTTCATATATTCATATATTCTTATTTTTGCTTACAATTTAAAAAAATAAATAAGAAGAAGATATCCTGCCAAATTGACACTCCCTGATCCGTGGAAAGAAGATTTAAAGGGGGAGCGAGAGGGAGGCCAGTTGAAGAGACAGACGGTCTGATTGAGAGAGGGAGCGAGAGGGAATTGGAGACGGAGATGAAGAGAAATGAAGTGAGACAGAGAGAATGGAGGGAGGGGAGGGGGAGGAGGTAGGTGACTGGCAGGAGTGAGGAGGGCGACGACGGGGATGTGTGTGGCGGGCCAAATGAACTATTTGTCACACTGGTGTTGGAAAGAGATTGAAAAACGGAGCGGGGAGAAGACCGGAGGTTGTCCTCACGCGAAGCTTCGCACGCTCCTAAAGTGCGGTTGGTAGTTGGGTCTCTTGATTCTCATCCTCCTCCTTCACTTATTTATCGTTTTCCTTTTTTCCCCTTGCCTTTCCTGTCCTCGTCTCCTCTGTCTCTCCTCCTCTGTCCTCCCCCGCAGGCACGTCCATAATCCAGGTGACAGCGACAGATGCTGATGACCCGACATACGGGAACAGCGCCAAGCTTGTGTACACACTGGTGCAGGGCCAGCAGTACTTCTCCGTCGATCCCCAGACAGGTGAGTGCACGCACACGTACCCGCCCGCACACCCCCACGCACACAGGTGGTGCAGAGAAAAGCTGAAAGGATGGACAGATGTCGGAAAGCAAACACTCCTGCACGCTCTGCGGAAAATCAAACATGCCCAAGTTGCTGAGGAGCAAACAAGTGAATTCAGTCTTGACTGATGATCAGTGCACAGATGCAGCTCTGAGGATATATCTGTGTGGATAGATGGGGCCTGGAGGACCCGCGCGTACGTGAATGCTGGTTGGCGTGTGCGTGTGTGTGGAAGCGTTCAAACACAGTTGGGTTTCTTTCTTATACTTTGTGTCTAATGCATTTCCCACCCCTGCGTTCCGCCGTTCCCCCGTCACACTCACTCATCCGTCTTCCCTACTTGTCGTCTCCCTTCTGCGCTCGTTCAAACACACGGAGGGAACATTAGGTGGTAAAATCTCGCCCCTTTTTCGCAGCTGTTTTGCGCATGCTATTCCCTCCGTTTCTGCCTGAGAATAGCAGAGCAAATTGCAGCAAATGCACGCAGACGCCAACAAATCCAGCGGATTGGAGCGATTTGCAGTTATTTTTTTTAACACCAGGACACAGTTCTTTAATGACACTAAGTGGCAAGAGAGAAAAAGAGGGGAATAAAAGGATTGAGTAAAGTGTCTTTACTTTTTTATGATTGAGCACAATTTTAAAAAATGGCATGCGTTGCAACAGTTTAAGTGCAATCTGTTGTCGTTTTGTGAAATAGCAATATTTCTGCAATAAAAAAGTGTGTTTTTTTTTTCAAATATAACAATCAGTTGTATCACTATATAGACTTTTGCAATCAGTATTCAGATCATGAAGAGCATTTCTTTCTTGACTACATGGAAACTGGAATGGTGTGAATTTGCTTTCATGCGACCATAAAGATCCAGATCATTTAAAATGTTTGGATCCTGCCCAATCAGCAACTCTGTGCTCTTGTAAATCTTGCAGACATTTTGAGAAAAGTTAAATATGTCTACATTTTACACGACAGGGTTTCTGTCATTATTATATTAATGGATGTATAGCCTCTCTTTGTCACCTGCGTTTTAGCAGAAACAACATTTTTAGGGTTTTATATCTTAAATGTTAAGGCTCTGAAGTAACAAGTATTATTAAAGCTCACAACATAAGCGGTTCACATCAGTCGATGTTGATAATTATTGCTGACCAACTGGTGACCTTTCCGTTTTTATCCACGGTTTTCACTCCACATTGTTTTTTTAATTTGAAGCAGTTTTAAGGCACGGTGGAGAAACCTGAAATTGCTGCTGCACAACTTACTCAACAGGTTGTTGCTAGGTAACCAAAACATGAGTGAGTTAATTAATGCCACCCACCTTGCTCAGCTGGGGCCTTTCCTCTGCCTACATCCCCCAGAATTCTGTGCGGTTCTGCATCCGAGTTCAGTGAAATTCTTGAAACTTTTACATCTGTTAATATTGATCACGTCTATCGCGACGTATGTTATTATTGACTTATTGTCCAGCCCTAAGCAGTGGCTGTGAAATTCACTCTCAGAAGCAGCATGACTTTACTTGTTTTCCTGTTTCCCAGTTCTTTTTAAATTTATTACACTGTAGCTTGATGAATTCTTGTCTTTTTTTGTAAAGCCAGCATCACATCTAGTGCTTTTTTTGTATCCCCAGGTTTCATCAGATGCTATTTTTATCAGCAAACTGCATCAGAGCAGAGACACTAATTGCACTGTAGATGTATTTTAAGAGATTTCTTGAGCTCAGGTTTCCACACATTTAACCCCTGCAGGTATATTAATGAAAGCCACCTCCATCCTAAATACACACACACACCTTCACCTCTCTCCTTTTGCGACTACTTCTGTTAAATACCTAGATGTTTTAATGATATGCCTAAGCTCTGCAGAACAAAAAAAAAAAGAAGCTACAGTCTAATGTTATTCCCTGCATGATGAAACACAAAAAAAGTGACATGTTTATGACAGACTTCAGGAACGATTTGTGTAATGTAATGCAGAACGGATTGCAAAAGAGACAAAGAATCTGTCTGTGGTGTCACCTAAGGGCACGCGTGTCACCTAAGGGCAAAAAGTTTTATGGTGCTGCGGCGGGTGCGTTCTTTCTCTATTTATTTATTTTTGTTTGCTTTTGAGCTCTGTATCCCCCGAGTGGAGTCGTAGTTCAGTTGTCTCCGAGATGAAGTTTAGCCCGGCGCTTCAGATGTCGCTTTGATAGACAGCCCGCATGGAAGCACTCAGGATTTAGTTCACAATGAAATATATCTGATGTTTCTTTTCTTTTTATTTCTTTTTTTTTTGTAATGTGTGTTTTAGTTTACCGTCTTGGATCGCAGGTGGGCAGTACTCTTGTTTTTGTTTTGTTTAGCAACATGTTTTATCTAGTAATTGATTGCCTTGACATACGGGAGTTGCGGCTCGTTTTGAAATGCTAATGCGGAGTTTAAGCCCAAAGCCACACAGCGCGTTTTAGCCGTGACTGTGTGTCGCCAGGCGCGCCGGAGTATTCCGGACACGTCTGCCGTCTTCCTCCCCGTTTGTAGCTGCCATTTTCATCCCCACCGTCTCTCTGTGGTTCTGCTTTCAGATCATGAACTCGGACACTCCCCTGTTTGTTCACGTATCCGTTTGTTAGCGTTCAGCAACGAACCCGCGTTGAATGTAATTTACCTGGAGCGGTCGGGTCACATGAGCAGCAAGAAGCCATGTGCATAAAGTGCGGCAGAACGAGGTCGTTTACGGAGAGGAGGTGATCAATGTCGAACGATGCATCAAGATGAGAATTTGCCCCCGGTCAGCATGCCAGGCTTTTGTCATGGACTGTTTTCATTCTTTTTCTTCTGTATGAACTTTTTTTTCTTATATCCATGCTTTGAGATGCAGGAAAATGTTTGCACAAACTTGACACGAATGTCGTTCATTTTGGTCTTTTAATGGATCATTGGAGCTCTTTTGTTTTCAGGGTGACATGATTGGTTTCACAAATATGAATTTATTGTAGATTTTTTCTAATCCACCCAGATGAAATGTACACGCATTTCGTCACCTTGATTGTCATTCCTTTAGTCGTCGTCAGAATGATTCTGGCTCAATATTTGACCAGACTTTTTAGAGTTTTTCTAAGCTGATTAGTTTCCTGGGGTGGACAGGCGTTTTAAATAATTGGTGTCCACACATGTTTTTATAAGCTTGAAGTCAGGGCTTTGGATAGGCCCTTTTTAGGACCTTGATTTGTCAATTCAAAATCCACTTTCTCCCTGTGTTTGGGATCACTGATAGAGAACCAAAAATTGCACTCTGGTAAGAGCAGCACTTCTTCAACACATTTCTACTCAAGTAAAAGTTCAGCTAGAATTATGCCAGAAGCTTTTTGATCGCTACAAAGAGCTCATACTCGAGATGTGGTTTGCTGAAGGAACTCTGGTCTAATAACTGTGGAGGTGCTTGTTTTACTACATGGATTTTAAAAAATCCATGTGAACTCAAATCTATACATCTATTTTATTTTTTTTTTAGAATAATACAAATTTTTGTTTTACAATCGGCTCACCCTGGAAACTCAATAATAAACCAAAGAAAGGCCAGAACGTCTGGCATCCGTCCCAATGGCAGTTGAATCTAAGCTTTTCTCTGGAAGCGTGTTTATATTTGTGTGTCCGAACTCGTGTTTCTACTAGCCGTCAACAAGAGATGAAGTCGTATATTGTCGCTGTCAAATTGAAACAGAGGGTCTCCAAAATGTCAGGAAAGCTGTCAACGTGTCAGGAAGAAGTGTCATGCCTCCGGCCTGATGACGGTGCTTTTTTGACACGGTGACAAAGGTTTCAGAAGAGCCTCAAAAAAAGGAAAAAATACCAAAGCGAATCCCTAAGTGGAACTTTATCCATCAAACAGAATAAAAGCACTCTAATTACCGTGGAAGTACTTTATGACTCTATTACCTTTGGTAATGATCAGATAACAATGAAGGAACGCTGACAGTTTTACGGCTCGGCTCAGTGGCCGGTTGTGATTGCATGAATTAAGTGCCCAAACAAAATCACTGTCCTGTTCTCTCCGAGTCTTAACTGCATTATCTGGTAGTGGTACCTCTCTCTAATGAGGTACTTACACACAGGGGCTTTATTAGCTGTAACTAATGGATTCAGTTATGAACACGTTTGCGAAGGTGCTGACATACGTTCACGCTCACAAATTTTACATCCACCCATAACAGACATGAATGTGCTTTTAACGGTTTCTTTAAGCTGCTAATTGTTTTGGAGTGGAGGTTTTTTTTTTTGTTTTTTTGGTTTTTACAACAGAGAGTTAAAAATTAGAATTGGGTTTTAATTCCTTCTGGATCTTCTCCCCCTTCCAATGTTAAGGGTGAATTTCGACGGGCTTAAATACTGATACGGGAACACAACAGGCGCTAAAATATGGTAGTTTCCAGGCCAAAACGGGAGACTTGACAGGTATGACTTTGAAAATTAAGCTAGTCTTCAATTCTGTTGGCATTATGCGCGTCAATGCACAATGCGTCAATGCTATGAATTTCAGTCCAGCTTGAAGATGGTGCAGCCAGTGACACTGGTGTTCCGCCATTTTGAACCTCAGTGGTTTCGGATCAATTTCTCTCCATTTGAACAGAACCGTGAAGGTTAGATCATTAAAATTGGGTTTTCCGACACGACAACGTTACAAAGCGCACATCAAAACAGATTTTGGGAGAGTTAAATTAAGCTTTTTGATGAGTCTCCCCAAAGTCCTGACCCTAACCCTACTTAAAATTTATGGAATAATGCTTCAAAGCTGTTTCCATCCCATGAAACCAATTATTTTAAAGTGATCTCATTCTTCCAAGAAAAGTGCTCAGACATCCAGTTAGAAAAATACTGAAGATACAAAAAGCTACAAGGTGCAGATTTAACCAACCATTTGTATGTAATTATTTGAGTCTGTTTGTAAAATTCGGACTCTGTAAGAGAAAATCCATAATAAAGAATAGTTTAAAAAAAGCAACAAAAAAACAACAAAAATTCTCAAAACAATATAATATATATTCCCATGGCGATAAGAACTGTATCCAGACTGGAATATGAAGCCGAAACTAGAGATAGTTTATGACTAGAGATGTAAAAATAATTACAAGCAAACAAATAGCTCCAATGAACTACGACATATCTAATAATTTTACAACATGTCAAATCAGCAGAGCAGTTCATAACGTTTCTAAAAAGAACGAGCTGCAAAGCATCTGGACTCGACGCCTTTAGAAAACATTATTGGCATTTCTAGCTGGAGGCTACTCGGCGTGAAAATCAAACAAATGCACAACATTTTATTAACGAGTTACTAACACGTGTAAACGGAGCCTTAATGAAGTCTTAAACAAAGGGGCCATGACACTCTCGGCTCATAATGGGCCATCAAATGTGCTGTTATAAATGTTAATAAGTCATTAATAAAAGGTCAAGCTGTCTGTTGGAGTTTTCTCCCCAACATTTCATGCGAGGCGCGGCTCCAGCCGGCTGTGTTTGCCGTTTTCATGCTCCAAGAGAAGAACACTGAAGTAGTTTACAGTAGCCCAGTCGTCAATGCGAACCCACTACGTTGCAATAATCCATCAAGCCTGATCACAACATCTGGTAACGGTATTTTTAACGGCACGTTGCTGATCCACGAAAAAGTAAATGAGTGATTTTTAATCATTAGCGTGGTAATTAGCCCGGGATTCTGTCTGACAAAGTGATAGAGTTGTGGCACAAAAAGGTGTAAAAACACTTTCAGTATGTTTACAACATATTCAGTAGGAAGCAATGCAAATGAGGTTGAATGAAGTCTCACTATAGATGAAGGATTTTTCTCGAATGGGAAATATAATTACATTTTTGAGCCCTTTCATATTGAAAGTATGAATCACAAAAAAAGTTTGTCACAGTAGGCGTATTATTTTAAAATCACTTTTTGGCAACAACAAAAAAAAGCATTTCTAGTCACATCTTTCTCGTGAAATGGGAGCAAAGCTCAGTATCAAACTGGCTCGTTTACATTTGCAATATTTGACAAAGTCTGCTTTCTTCATTCAGCACACATCTAAACTATCTGAAAGAACATGCGGCTCGGGAAGGGGAAATACTTCGGCGCAGTGCCGCTTGGCATGCTATTGACTGGCATTTGCAAAGCGGTCAGTCCAGGAGCGCCATTCATTTCCGTTGGTGCTGATTGGCTGCACCCCCAACAGTGGGGATAAGAAAGACTGCAAATATGTTCTTCTGTGGTTCTGCATGGTTTCCACTGTTTACATTAATGCATATTATGGTGTTTGAACCCCTGAAAGTAGATATTTTAGCAAATATTTCTAGGGAGGGCCTCAGGTATTCATGGGTAATAGCTATTTACAGTAGGGGAGAGCGGGGTATTGTGAGACATTGGGTAATGTGAGACACCCCTTATATCTAGGCAATGGAACAAAATTATGGTCATGTGACCATTATATTTACAAGCCCCTCCCATTCTCCCCTTGCCAGGAAGGTGAAGTTGGTGCTGTTGCTGTGGTAAGTATGTTTTTTTCATAAAAATGTGTTTTTTGCACGTGAAAGTAAATTTTCTAGCTATAAACGTAATTAACTATTGTGTCAAAGCAAATTAATTCAGGTAGAAAAATTTATATCATGCATGTTGATGAACTTCCAACATATACAACCATGTGATTGATGCTAGTTCAAGATTAGCCTGACTTGCTAGAGATGTTGTTTTTTATAAAATGGTGGCTGTGGGGTTAAATGAGACAAATGCCGTGGGGTAATGTGATACACTGTCTTACGTTACCTCATCATGAAGTACAATTTAAGTTTAGTCTTAAACATATTCTGTGTAATATTACATTACATCCGTTTAATTTTTATGTCATAACCATTGTAGAAAAGCCATCATGCCAAGAAAGTACACCAGGAAAACAACCTGGGGATAAACACCCCTCGCAGAATTGGAGAATGCAGCTGCTGAGGTCAGGCAAGGAAAGAAGTCTTTAAGAAAAGCTGGAAGGGACAGAAATACTGACAAGACAACCCTACAAAGATTCATAAAGAAAAAAGAGAAAGGGCAAGTAAAATCAGTAGCCTGGAGTGCAGTAGCTGAGGCAAAGAGAATATTCACAGATGAGATGGAGGAGGAGCTTGCTAAACACTTGAAACAACTAGCTGACCAGTTCCACGGCCTTCCTCCAGTTAAGTGCCGTGAACTGGCATTTGAATACGCAAAGAGAAACAATATCCCTGTTCCAGCCAATTGGACAGAGAAACAATGTGCAGGTATGCTAGGGTGTGCAAGTGATCACAAGCTAAATAATAATGCTAAATAATAATCTTATAATAATAAATTATCTACTCTCTAGGAATAGAGTGGTTTCGGAGGTTTCTTGCATGTTGCCATCTGTCTGTCCAAACTCCAGAGGCAACATCCCTGGGAAGGGCTACAGCCTTCAATAAAACTACAGTAGGGGAGTTCTTCGACAATCTGGCTGTAGTGATGGACAAGTGACACTTTTTTAGTTGCAAATGTTTTAAGTTAGCTTTACCCGTAAGATTTGTTTTGAATTCTGATAAGGTTTTTTTTTTTGCCTCTCCTCTTTCATAGGCACACATTCCCTCCACACATGATTTACAATGTAGATGAAACCGGCGTCTTTACAGTTCAAAAGCCACGACAGGTAAGCAACACATGATATACAAGAGAGCACCATACTGATATTGAGTGGATTGTGATAATAACAGTGAACCTGTGAGCTGGAAAAATGAATGGAATGAAATTAAATACAATGTACTTTTAGACCAATAGTAACCTACTGATTGTATATTTGTCCCTGATTCTAGACTTTCTATCTTGATTCAGGTTGTGACAGAGAAAGGAAAAGAGCAAGTTGGTTCTATCACATCATCTGAGAGGGGAGAACTAGTGACTGTGGTGTGTGCAGTGAATGCTGCTAGGAATGCCATACCTCCTATGTTTGTCTTCCCCAGAGTTAGGTTTAAGGATGACTCCCTGATAGGAGCACCTCCAGGAGCCAAAGGTGCCTCCACCAGAACAGGATGGATGAATGAAGACAAGTTCCGATTATGGGTCCATGTTCTGAGACCCAGACTGTGCATTAGCTGGTTCTGCTTGTACTTTGCTCTTGACACCCAGATACTAGCTAAAGGTCCTGTGTTATGATTCTCACACTGTGAATGTTAATTAAAACATTTTGAAGTATATTATGTTGTATTTGATTTACATTTTAATACTTTGGGTTACTTTCAAGTGCTAACTATAATTAACCAATCTCCATAACACTGATCCTAGTCTGACATTTTTTTGTTTTTGAAGGTTAGGTTGTCAGTCAGGATTCAAATTGTTACAACATGTGTTATGGTAGTATTAAAGTGGAAAACGTAAGTGTATCAGCTTACCCCCAAATGGTTCAATTTACCCCATTGATTTTTCTGGTCTGTCTAACTTTACCCCTGATCTGGGGTAAAGTGAGACACAGGACCACTTTTTTTAAAACAATCATATTTTCATTGTCCTTTGTCTTGACGATATTCTGATAACTTCCATAGCTAGGAAACATCCCAAATTAATAGGAAATGTTTACATTTTACTGATACATCATTTTACCTTGCCTATAGGGAAACAAATGTAAAAAATGGCTCACAATACCCCGCTCTCCCCTACTAGCCAGTGTGGTACCTTATTCATGGGGTTCCACTGTCACCGTCTCGTCACCTCTACTATTCCCTGGAACCTACAGTACATGCATGTTATTAAACTATTTATACTCATTTATATATCCCCTCCTTCTAGTCCCAGTCAGTCATGTCTTCTATTAGCTTTGGATTCTCTCGTGGTTTCCATCTTCATTTTGTTTCCTCTACGTTCTTGATCTCTCCTGGTAAAGTTGGCCACTTTTATAAAGGATTCTTGAATTTTGTTTTGTTACTTCCTAACAAAGTTCGAGTTGTTCTCAAAGCCCCTCATGTAGGACGATTTACGGACATCTATAGGCAGGGCAACATTCTTACTCTTCGTTTTCATGCAAGAGCAAAAAGAAAATGCTTAATGGTTATGTGGCACAATATTGTTAAAATATTGTAAAATGATGAAGCACTCATCTACGAATAAATCGTCAACGCTAGAGACATGGGTGAGAAAGGATAGATAGCTCAAGCAAGATCACGAAGGGTTTTGCTTAGACAGTTTCTTTTTTTTTCTCTGTGTCTGAGCCGAATGAAGGAGAGTGTCAGAAATGTGATTGTATGTTCGTATTTTAACTTCCCTTCCATGATGTGACTCTCTAGGGCCAAGCATGTTGTCTCAAAACTAACTGTAGACAATAGAGTTAGAGTAAAGTAATACTGTAGAGAGTTTTAACTTTTTATTTTTGTCTATGGCAACTTGTATATGTTCTCTACTGTCTTGTGCTCTTTTTTTCACTTTTTTGTTTTTACTTCAGTCTTGATCTGAACACACTTGTATAGGAACATTTGTAAAAAGAAAATAAATCACCAGTCTGTGGCCTTTAATAAAAAATAAAAGAACAAGTTTGAAACCAACAGGTAATCACTTATAAATATTGAACACAACATAAAAAGCTTTTAGTCTCTTGGGCATAAGTCTTGACCTTTTACTGTTTAGTTTTACCAACTTATTATAAAAATTAATCTTGGACCTGATTTTTTTTCGTGTGTGTGTTTCTATTTGTTTATTTATTTATTTTTTTTTACAGGGATTTTACGCACAGCGATCCCTGATATGGACAGGGAGACCCAGGACCAGTACCTCGTGGTCCTTCAGGCCAAAGACATGGGGGGCCACCTGGGCGGATTATCCGGGACCACCACCGTCACTGTGAAGCTCACAGACGTCAACGACAACCCTCCCCGTTTCACCCAGAGTGAGTAACTCGCAGCGCTTCCCAGAAACAGACAGACAGAGCAGCTCCAACATATGGGAACGCCCGGCCTGCTGGACGCGCCGCGCTCGCAGGGGGGCGGGGGTGCATATGGGCAATAATTGTTGTTCCTCCTCCAATTCGCCAACTCTCATGCATTCTGTTCGCGCGCGCGCACCATGTGGGAATAATTCCTCACGGTCCACAGAACCGAACTGGTTGGGCCAGCGTCTCATTAGAACAAACGAAGCCGAGCCCAGCTGTCAGTCACCAAGCGAACTTGCGGAAGCGGCTTACTTTGTTATGCCCCTGCTAACTCTGTTGTTCCTGTTATCAGAAAACTCAAGGAGAAAACAAACACGGAGGGCTGTTTTCTCTGTGCAGCAGGAGACGGAGGAGGGTTTTTTGTTTTTTTTTCAGAACCTTTCTGACCCACAGGTCTTGTCAGGATTTTCGCAGCTGCAGCCCGGCAGAGGAAACTCCTGCAGGGCAGGAAAACATCTCATCAAACATTCAGGCATAGATTTAACTCGCCTCTGCTATCATAGATCAGCTACTATTTCCATCTGCAGCTGGACTGTCAGATTGCATCACATTTTCTGACAGAGCCTTGACATGCGCTGGCCTAATTGCTTTTCTATTAACAGTGCTACCGTGTGATTTCTTCTATGTCGCAATCAAATTATTAAAAAGAAAGAAAGTGGAGAAAAAAAAAATCAATGCTCTCTTCTTTTCACGTGTTGAGCAGGCAGATCGTTGATTAAACCTTATCCCTAAAAGACACTCTGTAGAGCAGACTGTGATTGGGAAGTAAATTGCCTAAAAGTTGCTCCTTAATGTTCAAAATCATGATCTGAGTGGCTTTAAATTTTTCATTAAGGCATTTTTTAAATATACACTGGCTAAGCATGTCATGTCAGCGTGCTCAGATTTGAAGACTAGTTCCAGGAAGAAGAATTAAAGCTAACGCAAACTGACAATGACAATCATGATAAAATACCCTGTGGTTCAAGTTTCCTTAAAGGAAGAAGGTTCCTGATAAGAGCCTTGGCAGGGTTCTTTCTGTGTATGGGTGTGTGTGTGTGTGTGTGTGTGTGTGTGTGTGTGTGTGTGTGTGTTGTTAGCGTGTATGGCTTTCTACAGGCCTGTGTGCAAAACCTCGCCTACGCATTTACACTCCTGTTGCTGTGTGTGTTTTTTTTAGCCTGCTGCATCCAGGACTTGGATTTATCAGCCTATTCTTTTGCATTGTTTGAAGATAAAATATGTACATACACATTGTTTAATGTATTTTGATGTGGTAGAAAAAGATAGAAATAGGGAAAAGCAAAGGAGACTACAAAGTTGCAAATCCAAGCGAGCAATTTTGAACTCAGGACTTGATAAAAATGCTAAACAAGTACAGATCATTCACCATTTACACATCTGATATATTTTTGTGAGTAAGAGTTTTCATTAAAGCTGCAGTGTCTCCCCTTTATAAAAAATCTTATGTTTTTTGACGTATTGGTTAAAAAGAGCCAACATGTCGTGACAGTATGATACAGATCATCTGTGAAAAGATCGATCTCCTCCACCTCCTTCTGGCGCTAATATTGCCGTGTGAAGAAATGCACCGCTTCTGACCAACACCAACCAGTCAGAGCGAGGGGGAGGCCCTGAACGCTGTCAGTCATCATCATGCACCTGCTGCTAAATGTGCAAATGGTGGAGAAACTACTTACCGTTACAGGAGAACTATTTATCCACCGCCATCTGTGGCAATGCTAACTCGCCTAGCATTCACAACAGGCTCTGCAGAGGACAGAGCAAGGGGGGAGGAGTTGAGTAGCGCCACTTGGAGGGTGATTGACAGCGCTAAGACTCACTTCCTGGTTTTAATTGGTTGTTTCTAGTTAGCACTGGGAAAAGGCAAAGGAGCTCAATTTTTTCCCACAGGTTACCCGTCTCATTTCATGCTGTCACGACATAGTGACAGTTTTAATATGTAAAAAAATTAACATTTGTTTTGTTCTGCAGCTTTAATTTTGTTTTTAGGTCACCAACTGCTTCAATCTTGTCAAGCTATAAACTTGTTTGGACATTTTATTTTGGGTATCTGGTCAGGCCTCCTTATTGCCCCTCTTTGGGTTTTTTTTTCCTAGCTGGTGTATTAGGAAGTCCAGGAGTAGAACAAGCACCCTCCAGACCAAGTGCCGTCTTTCTGGTCTTGGAACATTTTAGGGAACGCCCCAGAGGAATGCTCGTGTTGTTTCCTGCATCATTACCCCGTGGCCCGATCTGAGATAATTGGAAGACATTTGAGGGGATTTATGAAAATACAAAATGTAAGATAATGGTGTATAATCATTCAGATACAGCTGTAAATGTTAAATCCATTCAGAGCTGCTAGTGACGATATAGTTTTAACTTTAGCTTTCCATTGTGTTTCTCCACTCTCTTAGCTCGAGGCTGCATTCATATTTGCTATTTCTTTCTACCATTTATTAGTCAAAAACATCTTTACTACAGTAGACCAGCCATGCACACATTGTATGCAGCCTTGAAAGAGGAAGTAGTAGCCTTGGGCTTGTCAATCAAATATCCTCGATTATTTGATCATCAGCTAAGGATTTAGACATGGAGAATGAACTGTTGCTGGGAAATCAATCTGGGGTCATAAGGCCATTTCCAAACAATTTGAAGTCTATCATTTTGCAGTGACAAAGATTACTGGCAAGGGGGAAACATTTAAGGCAGATATTACTGATCATTCCACTCTTACGATACAACATGTGTTCATACTAGAATAAACAGAACTGTAAACATGCCGGGTTCACGGCTGTCACGCTCACACTCTTGTTTTAATAATCTGTGCTGCTCTTGCAGTGTGGAAACTCTGCCACATTAAGATTTCACACAGGATACGACTCCTAGTCCAACTGCCTGCCAGGTACAGCGGGAGATAAACATGCACCGTTGCCATGAAGACCACAGGTACAGGCAGGAAAAGAACACTCAGGAGCCGGACCGGCTTATGATAAAGGTTTCTTGTCCAACGCAGCGCTGGCTTCAATGCCAAAAATTGAACTAATGATATCCTGGGGCAGCAGCTTTGTTGGTCGACTTGATTCTCCATCAAATATGGCGATTTGGACTGAGCTACTTTGAGGACCAGAGGGCTTCTTCGACGAGAACCCCCCCCCCCCCCCCCCCACTTATTTTGTTCTGTCTGAGTGACGGTGGCTCTGACGGCGCCGGTGGCTACTCTAAAACCTCCCGGTCCCCCAGATTCTCCACACCGTGTCCTCACCTTATTGAATCTCTGTGCCCAGATTTTCTTTTTTTGTGCGTATGTGTGAGTGTGTTAACGGCCCACGCGTTCCCGTGTTTTTCCGTGTGTGGATCGGGCGTTGCGTCCCGCTCTTCCCCCCGCCCCCTAACACTCTGCACCCGGAGACGCCATCAAAGCCAGCCATCCCGCCGCTTCACTCGATTACGCCGGCGGGCTTTTAAAAAGATACCCTCAAATCCGGCCCCTGTTGTCTCCCAAGGTCAGCGCTGCTTATTCCGTGTGGCATTTAACAGAAAGAGAGGAGTACATCATACTGTGCAAAACAAGTATTGGCTACGCAGCAGGGAGGAGGGGAAAAAAAAGAAAGAAAAAGGAAACCTTTCTCTCCTGCTTATTTGCACTTCACCCTAGAAATTCTTTCCCCTCTTCTTCCAAGACATGATTTTAGGAACTAAGTGAATTTGTTGTGTGCATAGTTTTAAACATTGTTAGGGGATTTCTCTAAGCCCAAAGGAAGAAGCGCGGTGGAGGAAAAATAGGTTACTATGCAGATTGCGGCTGATTTTGTTTTTTTTTTTTGTTGTTTTTTTTTGAATGAATGAATGTTGGATATTTCCAGGTGCTTCATTGGCAAATATGACAATTTAAACACACACTCCTTTGGGGATCATTTTTGAAATGGCATAAAGGAACCTCTAAATGTATCTGAACAACCGTTTTTTTTCTAGCACACTGCTGCAGTCCTCTGCACAAGAAATATCGTTACCCACATCTAAGAAGCTTCTTTTTAAAATTTTTTTTTTTACAAAATTAAACCTTTAAGTTGTTTTTCTCAAGATACAACTTCACTTCGATGCAGTGCAATGGACTTCTTTCTCCCAATCTACCAATCTGAAGCATGATTAGACAGTGGCTGAGGCCAACATACTGTGCTTGGGAAAGTCTCAGTTACACTCTGAAAAGTGTGGCATGCTTATGTTTTCAGCATTTAAAACATGTTTGTACTACGTCAAACAACAAGCGTCAGCTAAATATCCTCCAAGAATAAAGAGTCAAAACGTGCTTCACCTTATTTATTGTAGTTTCTTGCTATATTGATATTGAGTATTGTAATAAAGAGACAGTAGTGTTATTTATATGAATCATATTTTATTTTGTGTGCCACAAATTCTAAATGAGATATTGACCTGAACTTTGACCGGGCCATTTTAAATAACTGAAATCTGCTATTTTCACCTTTTTTTTCCTCTGAAATCTCCTCTTCCTCCAACCACAGATTTGCATATCGAGGTTTTCTTGTCTGGACTTGCTTTTGTGCGCAGCTATATTTGTACAAATTCACACACAGCCAGTAAAACAAGAAACCTTCTCAGTTTTATCTATTTAATGACTTACTGCAGCATCGGTTGTGTGCAAAAGACTTCTACTTTCCAATTGGTATCAAGAAACGCCTTCCCCAAATTTCTTACTTCTTGAATACCGTTGTGACTTTCAGACACTTATCTACCAGAGACAGTTATTTTCTTACACGTCTAATACTTTCCTATATGACCTTCAGCTGCACAGTTCTCTGTTTTTTTCTGGGGGGGTTTTTCAGGACTCAATTCACACTTCCCCAAGATGCATTAAAATCTCACATCCCTCTAGGGAAATTGCCGTGTTGCAGCGAAAGTACGTTGTGAAGCCCGCTGAACCGTCCTTGGCTCTGTTTTTTGTTTTTGTGTGTGACTCTTGCTAGGGAAAATCACATCAGAATGTGTTTTTTATTTTATTTTATTTTTGGTGACATGTTGCTAAGAGCAAAGAACTTGAAGATCCCATTATTAGTGGGCGGTTCTGTGCTACGCTGTTTGTTTTTATAAATTGCTGCAAAAACCAGTCCAGTACCTGAATTTAGATATATTTGCACATGAATGATTTATAGGTTAAGTGCCGTAGCAAACAAACGACAGCAAAAGTAATAATAGAGCGAATGAATTTAAGCTGTAAAAAGAACCGAGAGAAGTTGAAGAAGATTTTTTGCAAAAGACCCAGAGTCAGATTATGAGAAGCCCTTGCTTCTGGAAGCAAGCTATTAAGAAATGAGGGCTGGATGAATAGTTTTGCACAATTCTATGTTTACATATATAAGCAATATAATCCTCCTTCATCCTACGTTTGAAAAGAACAATAGATGGTGTAAGTGGCTGATGTCACATGTCTCTGTGTGACTGATGTGTATCCAGTTTTATAGACTGACAAATAATCCCAGACGAAGGTCTGAAATTTTTCAGCGATCTTGTTATCTTTTGGTTTTCCCCTAAGTGTTACTTTGCATGTAGTTCTTGGACCTGGAAAAAGTGATTTATTTTGGGAAGAAAAGTCAGTTTCCATTTCCGAGATCACTTCAGAATGACTTCTTACTCTTACTCTAAATTACAACACAGATCTTCCACGAGAACAAGAATCCGTGTCGGAGTCAAGTGATTAAAGTGGGAGAACATTCGAAGACCCCAATGATGAAGGAAAACCTTGGACTTGGTGTTCCCTCGCCCGGACGCGGGTCACCGGGGCCCCACTCTGGAGCCAGGCCTGGAGGGGGGGCACGATGGCGAGCGTCTGGTGGCCGGGCTTTTACCCATGGAGCCCGGCCGGGCTCAGCCCGAAGAGGAAACATGGGCCCCCCCTCCCATGGGCCCACCACCCGTGGGAGGGGCCAAAGGGGTCGGGTGCACTGTGTGATGGGTGGCGGCCAAGGGAGGGGACCCTGGCGGTCCGATCCTCGGTTGCAGAAACTGGCTCTTGGGACGTGGAATGTCACCTCTCTGGTGGGGAAGGAGCCGGAGCTAGTGCGTGAGGTCGAGAGGTTCCGGCTAGAAATAGTCGGTCTCACCTCGACGCATGGCTCTGGTTCTGGAACCAGTCTCCTTGAGAGGGGCTGGACATACTTCCACTCTGGAGTTGCCCAGGGAGAGAGACGTCGGGCAGGAGTGGGCATACTTGTTGCTCCCCATCTCGGCGCCTGTACGTTGGGGTTTACCCCGGTGAACGAGAGGGTAGGATCCCTCCGCCTACGGGTGGGGGGACGGGTTCTGACTGTCGTTTGTGCTTACGGGCCGAACGACAGTTCAGATTACCCACCCTTTTTGGAGTCCTTAGAGGGGGTACTGGAGAGTGCTCCTCCTGGGGACTCCCTTGTTCTGCTGGGGGACTTCAACGCTCACGTGGGCAACGACAGTGAGACCTGGAGGGGCGTGGTTGGGAGGAACGGCCCGCCCGACCTGAACTCGAGCGGTGTTCTGTTGCTGGACTTCTGTGCTCGCCATGGATTGTCCATAACGAACACCATGTTCAAGCATAAGGGTGTCCATATGTGCACTTGGCACCAGGACACCCTAGGCCGCAGTTCGATGATCGACTTTGTCATCGTTTCATCGGATCTGCGGCCGTATGTCTTGGACACTCGGGTGAAGAGAGGTGCGGAGCTGTCCACTGACCACTACCTGGTGGTGAGTTGGCTCCGGTGGCGGGGGCGAAAGCCGGTCAGACCTGGCAGGCCCAAACGTGTTGTGAGGGTCTGCTGGGAACGTCTGGCGGAATCCCCTGTGAGACGGAGCTTTAACTCCCATCTCCGGCAAAACTTCGAACATGTCCCGGGGGAGGTGGGGGACATGGAGTCTGAGTGGACCGTGTTCCGTGCCTCCATTGTCGAGGCGGCCGATCGGAGCTGTGGCCGCAAGGTTGTCGGTGCCTGTCGCGGCGGCAACCCTCGAACCCGTTGGTGGACACCTTCGGTGAGGGATGCCGTCAGGCTGAAGAAGGAGTCCTATCGAGCCTTTTTGGCCTGTGGGACTCCGGAAGCAGCTCATGGGTACCGGCGGGCGAAGCGGCATGCGGCTCGGGCGGTTGCTGAGGCAAAAACTCGGGTGTGGGAGGAGTTTGGAGAGGCCATGGAGAAAGACTTCCGCACGGCTTCGAGGCGATTCTGGTCCACCATCCGGCGTCTCAGGGGGGGGAAGCGGTGCAGCACCAACACTGTTTATAGTGGGGATGGTGTGCTGCTGACCTCTACTCGGGACGTTGTGGGCCGGTGGGCAGAGTACTTCGAAGACCTCCTCAATCCCACCAACATGCCTTCCACTGAGGAAGCGGAGCCTGGGGACTCTGGGTTGGGCTCTCCAATCTCTGGGGGCGAGGTCGCCGAGGTGGTTAAAAAGCTCCGCGGTGGCAAGGCCCCGGGGGTGGATGAGATCCGCCCGGAGTTCCTTAAGGCTCTGGATGTTGTAGGGTTGTGTTGGTTGACGCGACTCTGCAATATCGCATGGACATCGGGGGCAGTTCCTCTGGATTGGCAGACTGGGGTGGTGGTCCCCCTGTTCAAAAAGGGGGACCGGAGGGTGTGCTCCAATTATAGAGGGGTCACACTCTTAAGCCTCCCTGGCAAGGTCTATTCAGGGGTCCTGGAGAAGAGGGTCCGTCGGATAGTCGAACCTCGGATTCAGGAAGAGCAGTGTGGTTTTCGTCCTGGTCGTGGAACACTGGACCAGCTCTACACCCTCAGCAGGGTCCTGGAGGGTGCATGGGAGTTCGCCCAACCAGTCTACATGTGTTTTGTGGACTTGGAGAAGGCGTTCGACCGTGTCCCTCGGGGAGCCCTGTGGGGGGTTCTCCGGGAGTATGGGGTACCGGGCCCTTTGATACGGGCTGTCAGGTCCCTGTATGACCGGTGTCAGAGTCTGGTCCGCATTGCCGGCAGTAAGTCGGGCTCGTTTCCGGTGAGAGTTGGACTCCGCCAGGGCTGCCCTTTGTCACCGATTCTGTTCATCACTTTCATGGACAGAATTTCTAGGCGCAGCCAAGGTGTTGAGGGGATCCGATTTGGTGGCCTCAGGATCTCATCTCTGCTTTTCGCAGACGATGTGGTCCTTTTGGCTTCATCAGATCGTGATCTGCAGCTCTCGCTGGATCGGTTCGCAGCCGAGTGTGAAGCGGCCGGGATGGGGATCAGTGCCTCCAAATCCGAGGCCATGGTCTTGAGCCGGAAAAGGGTAGAGTGCCTTCTCCGGGTCAGGGGGGGTGTCCTGCCCCAAGTGGAGGAATTTAAGTATCTCGGGATCTTGTTCACGAATGGGGGAAGAAGTGAGCGGGAGGTCGACAGGCGGATTGGCGCAGCGTCTGCTGTCAAGCGGGCGCTGTATCGGTCCGTCGTGGTGAAGAGAGAGCTGAGCCAAAAAGCGAAGCTCTCGATTTACCGGTCGATCTACGTTCCCACCCTCATCTATGGTCATGAGCTTTGGGTCATGACCGAAAGAACGAGATCGCGGATACAAGCGGCCGAAATGGGTTTTCTCCGTAGGGTGGCTGGGCTCTCCCTTAGAGATAGGGTGAGAAGCTCAGTCATCCGGGAGGGACTCAGAGTAGAGCCGCTGCTCCTTCACATCGAGAGGAGCCAGTTGAGGTGGCTTGGGCATCTGGTCAGGATGCCTCCTGGACGCCTCCCTGGTGAGGTGTTCCGGGCACGTCCCACCGGGAGGAGGCCCCGGGGAAGACCCAGGACACGCTGGAGGGACTATGTCTCTCGGCTGGCCTGGGAACGCCTCGGGATTCCCCCGGAGGAGCTGGAAGAAGTGGCTGGGGAGAGGGAAGTCTGGGCCTCCCTTCTGAAGCTGCTACCCCCGCGACCCGACCTCGGATAAGCGGAAGAAGATGGATGGATGGATGGATGGAACATTCGAGGAAGACGTTGCTGGTAACTTAATTACACAACTTCCTATTGTCACAAAGACTTAAAATACAATTTGCGATGAAGAAATCGGTTTGCTGAATCCCTTGAGCTTTTTGTAAAGCTACAAGTTATTCTTAGTGTTTCAGCTAAAGTAGTTGAAGTCAGACAGATGCTGTTGTTCCGATACTAGTTGCGGTAATTTTTTTTTTTTTACACCAGATAATATTTGTGGGTGTGTAATATGTGGTGTGTCTCATTAGCTGTCTTGTAATGTGACTTGCCACCCGGGACAGCTTGACCTTATAGGGTGGCACCAACACTTCACAAAACGTTTTTTTAAATTGCACCCAGAACAGATTTCTATTGATCATTTGTCCGGTCAGTTTATGGCGCCTGCAGACAGAGTAAGCCTTCTAATGAGAAATGGCCGTAAAAACCAAACTGAAGCTTCAATCTGATTGGCAGCTTCAAACGCACAACTGATTTAAATGTCAATTTAACATTTTTTGAAGTAATCTGGACTGCATTTGATTATTCTTTGATGTACAGATAGATTTATGACATTTTTTTGTGAAATAAAGGGATGATTAGACCACCAAAATATTGCTGAAATGTAGATATTTGCTGTCTTTTTATACATCACTCTCTATAAATCTCGACATCTTCCTTTGTATTTTTCTAGATTTCCCTTTTGTAAGCTCATTAGAAGTAACATGAATGAGATAATTATACAGATAATTATTAAATGTAAGACAAGTTATATGGTAAAAGGCTTCTGTGTGTTGGTAAAATAGGCTTCAGCAGAAGACAGTCGTCCGTTCATACTAGAACCTCCACTGTCATTGTGCAAGACTTTTATTTTGAAGTAAGGCCTGGACAAGATGACTGAAAACTGTAACACGATGTAAGAGTTTCATATCACTGCACATTGATAATAGTTACTAGGTAACCAAGGAGTAAGTGAGTTAGTTGAAAAAGCCTTACCTATTTCACTTGTAGGCTAGCTAAACGGCTAGCTTAACTAACTAGTGGAGCGAGCTCTAGCTGACCTAGCTTAGTTCAGGTAGCTTACTAGCTAGGTAGCTGACAGGAGAAACAGCTAAGGCCTTTTCTTTGCCTACAACCCCCAGAATGCTGTGCGATTCTGGTTCAAAATTCAGTGAAATTCTTAAACTCCATCATGGGTACTATCTACTGACATTGATCACGTATAATGTCATTGTTGTTTCCTAGCCCATTTGGGGGAAAAAAAGCATTTATATCTTGAGTTGAACTGTTTCATTGACAGGAATCCACTAATCATTGCATAAGTCAACAACACTCTGTTACGAAAACACAGAAGACAATTTTACTGATATTAAAATGTCCTCAAAAGTCTTTGATGATCAGAATCATCCATGAGAATCATCCACGTTTTCAGATCCCATTTTCCGGCATATTTTATAAAGTTTGTATACTTTAACAAGCTGGATTTAACTCGGCTGGAGCTGGATTTTGGACCGACTGTCTTTATTGTCAAATTTATTTAATTTGTGAAAACACAAAAAGAATGATTTGCAATTTGCTCATTTGGTTTCATTTACGAAAGTATGAAAATGGCAACAAATGCACCAGTTAAACATGGACAGGACTGCTCTAAACTGTTTGCAAACTCTTTAAAATAAAATTGTTGATTTGTGATACCCTTATTTGTAAAAACCTTACAGTTGAGATTTTTTTTTATTTGTTATTTTTATCATAAAACATCTTTGCTTAGCCAAAGATTGTGGAGCTTTTTATCTTGGGAGCACCTCTGAAGTACTGTGGGACAAGCACTGTTGAAAATATTAAATAACTACAAAAACACAAGTTCTCCCAACTACAGAGTTTTTCATCAAACCATCAAGGGCAAAACTTGCTTTTAATGAAACAAATCACAACCACTTTATTCTTTCTAACTTGAAATGCCACTATGTGTCATGATGTGACAGAAACCCTAGAGATCAGTCCACCTGCTCTACCCCATCCAATAAATCTGCAGGCTCCCAAAGGGCAAAACTTTGATTCAGTGCCTGGTGATGCTCGCTGCAGCCTTTTTTCCACACACACACACACAAAAACTCCCAGATGTTCCCAGAGTCTCATAACTTGTGCTTGAAAAACTTTCTGTGTGAAAGAACCGTTTGAAAAGCCACAACTCTGTTCGGTGACAAGTCCGCAGACAGGAGCGCAGGTGCCACTTCGCGTTTTTTATTTTTTATTTTTTATGTGGCTCCCAAACAACCTTGGTTCGCCAGCGGTGTCACATAAAACACTGAAGGAGCCATCACTCCAGCACCGGTTTGATGGATGGAATGATAGATGGGCTGACAGATGACTACATAGGTAGCACCGATAAGATCAGTGTCATTTTATGCACCAGGGAAATGAGACACGGCGTGAGGGAGCGACCGAGAGAGTACCTCAGAGTGGGCTTCATCATAAATATTACTAATTCATTCCCCTGGAGAGAGAGAGAGAGAGAGAGAGAAGTTGTAATGGAGAGAGTGTGAATGGGATGAGAAATTCATCGAGGAGGAGGAGGAGAACGAGGAAGGCGCATCAACGTATGTTTATGTTTGAGTAGGAGCATTCTTTTCTCTAAAAGAGAGAAAGATGGAGTCTCAATAAAAAGGGACGTGATGAAGTTGTTAAGGAAGTAAGACAGTGAGGGAGTGGGTGAGGAATGGCTCCGGGGATGTAAGGGAAGCCACGGAGAGACGGGGAGACAAACACTCCGGCGTAAAACGAGTGAGAAGGGGGAGTGAATGAAACGGATGAAGTAGAGAGGGCATGAAGAAAGAATTATGTCTTTAAGCAGGAATGAGACGTAAAGAAAAGAACAAAAGCAAAAGACAATACAGCGGGATGAGAGGAAGAGCCAGCAGTTTACACGAAGAATGACATAACCTCGGTTTTTGCCCAAAGCTTCCCTGCGTCCGTGGAAGTCCACCTTAATTCTTGTGATCTCTGTGACCTGTGCTAAGGAACAGCGTCACACAGGTACACACAGGTACACACAGGTACACACAGGTACACACAGGTCCGTGCGCTTGTGTGATCAGTCAGAGGTGAGCAGACGCACACGGTCTAGTCGTCTTCACACTCAGTGAATCCCGGTGTCCCTCATCGCAGCCTCTCCCATCTGGTCCTGTTTAAAACACTCGCAGTGCACAATCACTTTTAGTCAGCCTGGCAGAAATTGGCTTCGCTGACAAATCCCTCGTTAGGCCATTCGCTTTCACAGTCCCACCATAAACTAGTGTAGTCATCGTCAAGTCCAATCGAAAGCAATCAGTGGTCATATATATATATATATATATATATATATATATATATTTATAATGCTGTGCCTTAGAAATTGTCTGGTTGCCACTATCAAAAGTTGATTTCCAAACAAACAAAAAAATTCCATCATACAGTTGTGATAGTATTAAGTCCTTTGGACTATTATTCCAGAGAAAGTGGCTGTGTTATATGGATCATAAACTAATGTAGAGCTGCCCCTCCTCATCCTGTTGCCTTGTACTTGTGCTCAACTGGTCGAGCTGATCTTACTACATTTTTTAATAGGTACATTTGTGGGGGCACAGATGTGCTGAAACACACAACTTTGAACCTGATATTTTATGCTTGATCCCCAGTGACAGATAAACAACATTGTCTACTGTAATTGGTCTGATTTTTAGAGAATGGGAAAGATGGAGCAGTGTTATATCTCTTAAATTTGGATTCTGTCCCTTTACCCCTTTGTCTGTTAAGATTTCGTGAAGAGAAGAAGTCTTCCCCTGAAGTCTTCCTCTGATGTTTTTGTGTCATTTCCTTCATTGGTTCTTGGTCCATCGCCACCACAGGCGAAGGTGGGAACAGGTTTTTCCAATTAGTTTGGATTAGTTTGACACAGTGCAGTGTGAATGTGAACCCCAATTGAACTGAGTCTACCAGACTATGAGATGTGTAAACACCCTCAAACAGCCTGACCTACTTTCTACCTAATTCAGCTAATTTGGCCATTTTGAGGCAGTTAGAAAAGATTTAACTTTAATCTCCGGAAGATTAGTTGATCATTTAACCAAAAATAAGTAACTAAATAAATACAAGACTGAAGAATACAAGCGGCCAAAATGGGTTTTCTCCATAGGATGTCTGGGCTCTCCCTTAGAGATAGGGTGAGAAGCTCAGTCATCCGGGAGGGACACAGAGTAGAGCCGCTGCTCCTTCACATCGAGAGGAGCCAGTTGAGGGGCATCTGGTCAGGATGCCTCCTGGACGCCTCCCTGGTGAGGTGTTCCGGGCACGTCCCACCGGGAGGAGGCCCCGGGGAAGACAAATGTTTCACTCTGTTGTTTTACAGTGTGTCTGAGAATAAAGTTTAAAAAAAAACATCCCCCCACCCACACAACAGACTTCTTGTGGCTTTGATGTGAAGCAGTGATGTCACTCATCCTGTCTGTGACATCACTGGTCACTGTCTCTGTATTCCCAGATTCCACAGAAAAATTCATTTGCGGTTTTAGGTTCGACACGAAGAGACAAGTACCATGGCAGAGAAGGATTATTTTTTGGCAAAAGTAAAGACTACTTCAATGGGAGGAAACGTTTTCCTGGTGGAAAGAACAAACAGTTTGGAGAGGAACTGCATGAAGTACGAGCGCGAAAACGAGCAGGTCAAAGAGATGGTTTCAACGTTGATGAAGAAAATCCAGCGTCTCCAACGTAGCCAGAACACCAGCGACACGAGCAACTATGAAACAGTGAAGGAGATGCTTCTAAGTCGCAATGAACATTGCAAACAAAAAATCAGACGACTCAGTTCAGATTTGGACGAAGCCAGGAATACGGTACAGCAATTACAAACCGACTACGACTCCATGGTGAGAACCAATGTGCTCCTGGAACGGACACACAAAATTATAAGAGAAAACACACAGGATTCTCTAAGAAAGATGACAGAAAAGATTGAATTCCTGGAAGCGGAAAATGATCAACTTAACAAAGAGATTGTTGTTTTAAAAGTGAAGCTGGACAGAGCCAAATCCACGATGGCAAAAAAATCAGAGGATGAGACGCTGATGCTGGAAGAAACGCCAAAGAGAACAATATTTCAGAGAATCGGGCGCACTTTTCTGGACATGTACGAGTCGGGAACGGTAGGGAACTGGTTGTCATCATGGATCTTTTAATTTCTAAAGTCTTCTGTGTCCGTTCCAGGAGCACATTGGTTCTCACCGTGGCCTGATTCAATTAGTACGATTGGTTCATTATTGTTATTCAACCATGTTTCTGTCAGAAACATAACATTGATGTTAAGCACAGTGATGAAATTAGGGCTGTTGTAAACGAATATTTTAGTAATCGAGTAATCTATCGATTATTCTTACGATTAATCGAGTAATCGGATAAAAAAAAATTATAAAATAAACTATTGGCAAATATGCAATAACACCAGTTAGTCCAGATCAGTCCAATATCTCCTTTTTGAGCATCCCTAACAGTTAAATGTTTGTAGTTTAGAAAGTTTACTTGCAACAGTAGTTTGTTTTAACCTGAAGAAAAGTTATACTAAGATATTAAATTATATTCAAATAATAAAGTGGCAGGCTCACAAATATGCTTATAAAAATGTCTATACTCCAGCTTTTAGTTTATGTATTTATCTTCAGTGAGTAATACACATACACGTAAAAGAACTAAGTAAACAACTCATTTAACTCTAACATTTTATTGATAATAACGCAATTTTGAGGATGCTTTAATTAAAAGCATTATTTTTAACCATCACAGAAAAATCTAAATGCAGTAAAATGTTTTTTTATGTATTGGAAAAAAGAATGTAATCTATATGTTAGAAAAAAAATAAACTTAAAATGTAAAGGTTTGAGTTTGTAGAGTTCTGCAGCCTTAACTAGTCATGATAAAATGCAAAAATGTTGCTATTTTTATTAAAACGATGCTATTATTTATTCTTGATTGCTTAGGTATAAACAAATATAGAATTACTACAAAAATATTAATCAAAAATTTCTAATTCATACATAACAGTAGCGAGAAGAAAAGACTGTAACTTTTCAGGATGGAAAGACACCAATAAATAAATGCTTTTCAGCTTATGCCTGTAATCTGTTGCTGCGTATTTTTATTAACAAACGTACATTAAGTCCTGCATAATTTCTCTCAGTTCCACCCTCACATACAATTTACACTACACCTGGTTAAGTAACCGCTATGTTTAGATGTAACGTTAGCAAAATAATGTGCCTCAATTTACATCTATAACATGGCAGATTATCACACAAGGTAGTTAGCAAAGAGAACATAAACGTTACCTGTTGGCAACCGTGTACGAGTTGGATGCATGTAGCGGGTGTTTTCTCTTCAGATGCTGCAACATTGATGTCGTGCTGTTGTGGTACGCCAATTCTGCTTTGCAGTGGATGCATTGCGCTGTGTTGTCCTTTCTGTTTAGCCTAAAATGTTCCCAAACTTTTGACATTTTTTGTTGCTTTCGGGGTTCTCCTTCTGAGCATTCTCCGGTTCCCTCCATAGCTACAAACTTAGCACATGTGCTCCAGGCGCTAACGGAAGTGGTAGCGATGTGCAACACAAAAACCCTCCGGCTAGACCAGTGTGCTGCGTATTTAACAGCATTGCTTATTACAATACAATAAATTTAGCGAAGCTTCGAGGCAGATAAATTTCCTCGAGGATTTTTTGTAATCGAGTTACTCGAGTTACTCGATGAATCGTTTCAGCCCTAGATGAAATCATTAATTAATAGAGCTTTAGCACAGAGAAATCTGGTATTTAAAAGAGTTAGTTTAAGTGCCTTTTGAGGCCAGTTCTTCAGTCTGAGGTTCCTCTAGGCAGGGGAACAGTCTAAGGTTTGAATTAGGACAGCTGTATTTTATATTTCTGATTTTTGTAAATTTTCTTGTAGTGATCCGGACAGGTAATGTCCTGTTTTGCTGTGCCGGGGGGCCAGACACATTCTGGAGTAAGATATGTGTAAAGACAAAATCTGGACCCTGGCCTCAGACCTCAGAAACACAGAGTGGTGGATCCTCTGGGAAGTTAGAGTCAGGTGGCTTAAATGAAGTGAGGTCTGCTACGTGAGCGCTAAGGAGAGACGTGCCGAGGAGAACCTGCTGATTCATTCCACCTGTAAATTTAAGAAACTCCGGTCCAGAAGACATTTCTTCATAGGTATCTTGTGAATCCTGTGAATGAGTGGGTGAGCAGAGAGGGAGGGGAGAAGGAAAAAGGGAACTGGTCTCTCTGTCTCCAGTCGATGTATCAGCTTGTTTTTTAATGGGTTGCTCCTGATATGCAGAGGGTTCCATATAGTCAGAACTCCTTGAGCCTGTTCTTCTGAAGCGATGATCATGTTGCTGTCCTTGTTGATAAAATTAAAAAGATTTGCAGTGAAGGCTGCCCTTTGTCACTGATTCTGTTCATCACTTCCATGGACAGAATTTCTAGGCACAGCCAAGGTGTTGAGGGGATCCGATTTGGTGGCCTTGGGATCTCATCTCTGCTTTTTGCGGACGATGTGGTCCTTCTGGCTTCATCGGGTCGTGATCTGCAGCTCTCGCTGGAGCGGTTCGCAGCCGAGTGTGAAGCGGCCGGGATGAGGATCAGTGCCTCCAAATCCGAGGCCATGGTCTTGAGCCGGAAAAGGGTAGAGGGCCTTCTCCGGGTCAGGGGGGGGGGTGTCCTGCCCCAAGTGGAGGAGTTCAAGTATCTCGGGATCTTGTTCACGAATGGGGGAAGAAGTGAGTGGGAGATCGACAGGCGGATTGGCGCAGCTTCTGCCGTTAAGCGGGTGCTGTACCGGTCTGTCGTGGTGAAGAGAGAGCTGAGCCAAAAAGCGAAGCTCTCGATTTACCGGTCGATCTACGTTCCCACCCCCATCTATGGTCATGAGCTTTGGGTCATGACCGAAAGAACGAGATCGCGGATACAAGCGGCCGAAATGGGTTTTCTCCGTAGGGTGGCTGGGCTCTCCCTTACAGATAGGGTGAGAAGCTCAGTCATCCGGGAGGGACTCAGAGTAGAGCTGCTGCTGCTTCACGTAGAGAGGAGCCAGCTGGTGAGGTGCTCCGGGCACGTCCCACCGGGAGGAGACCCAGGGGAAGACCCAGGACACATTGGAGGGACTATGTCTCTCGGCTGGCCTGGGAATGCCTCGGGATTCCCCCGGAAGAGCTGGAAGAAGTGACTGGGGAGAGGGAAGTCTGGGCCTCCCTTCTGAAGTTGCTACCCCTGCGACCCGACCCCGGATAAGTGGAAGAAAAGGGATGGATGGATGGATGGATGGATGAAGGAAACTTTAGCACACCCTGTCACGAGACAGTACAACACAGCTAGCTTAACACACTTTATGCTAATTCGCACTATACAAGACAGAAACTTCTAAGATCTGACTTGATGCCCCCAAAAAAGAAGTGATTCCCTCACACTGAGTGTCCTTTTCCACACACTAACACACATGGGAAGTCACACACAGTGCGGACAGTAACTTTATAAAATGTTAGTGGAGCACAAATGCTGTAGTGTAAATTTGCTCTCTCTTGTTAACAGAGGCGGTAGATGATGCCACTGCTTCTGGCATGAGCCAACATGCTTCTCTGTTCTGCTCTCTCTTTAGCATTCCAATCACACTCAGCCCCGTCAAATACATATCGAAAATAGCTTGTGTCCTCTTCAATAGGGCATCGATAATGAATTTAGTTAAATGCCATAACTAATGTGCATTTGTGGACTCGTAATGGGCTCAGTTGGAGTCTGGGCTGGGGGTTGAGAGGGGGGAGTACGCGAGAGCGGTCCAACTCGGCTGCCCACGTCTGGCCATCCCCGTCCAACAGTCGCCACCCACACGGCCCCCGCGTCTCCCGTTGTTTGGACCTGCGCGATAAACTCTTTAGAATGCATGAAAGCGAGTCCCGGGGGGCAGGTTCACCAAAGCGTGAAGGATGGAGGGAGGGAGATGACAGAACGGAGGGATCGGACGTGGAGGTGGTAGCGGGGGGAGAGGAGAGGAGTAAAAAAAAAAAAGCAAATGGCTTTTCGGCAACACGAATAATCAGGCTAACTAAAAATCGCTTCATCTCATGCAGAGCTGATGCGGTGCTGATGGCGTGCTGGGAAACGGAATGCAGCAAATTTTCTGTGTTTAGACGTTGCGATGCGGGCAGATGTGATTCTGTTTGTTTGCACGCGCGCTGCCAAGTATGCGCTGGGAAATCGGCATAAGGCTGGTGTACAAGCGATTATTTACACATGCTGCTGATCATTGTCTTAAGAGTTGGTTGGAAAATTCGAACACTCCGATTCTATCACGAATGCATCTCACATGCGTGCGTGTATGCAGAACGCTGGATTTGCAGCCAACGCCAGACAGCACTGGGGCCTGAAATGGCTCCCTCGCATCACAACGCACAATTAGGCCTGCCATCGCATTAGTGCCCCGCAGTCAGTGGTGGCACAGTTCGGAGCTCTGCTTGGATGGCTTCCTTTAGGCTTTCACCCAGCGTGGGTATGAAATCTGCAGGGGCCCCGCTAACTGCGCTGCGTCTCGTGTCCAGCACTTGCTCCAGCATTAAAGAAGAAGCAGGATCAGTCAGCCCCTGTGGGTATGAGCTGTTATTATCTTTCCTCTATTGCACTCGCTACATATGCTGTAAATGTGCAACAAATGACGCTTCTCCCCCCCACCCTAACATGAGAGCCCCATCAAATTCTCAGCCCCTTTGAGGGAAGAGCTTTGCCCCTGATGAGGTTTTCTGCTGCAATCCAGTGCAGGCAAAAACAGCCTGTGAGCAGAGATTCTACATGCATATATTACGTTGTCATGTTATTCCTGCAGGTTTGAGAAATCCTTGAATCTCCCATAGCAACAATTCATCGGAGCAAAAGGCCTGGGTGGATCTAGCTCCGCCTTCGAGGTCGAAGCTCCTTCCCGGAGCTGCAGCTTCTGAGGTTACCCTTTACCCGCGACTCCTCCACTCAGCTCCTTCAGACTAGCCAGCTGCAATTAGCAAACACCTGGTGGAAGTGCGAACCTGCTGAGCTCAGTAAATTAGTGGCTTCTCAGCACAACGTTGGTAAAAACTGCTAGTGGGTGAATAGAGGAGTGATGGTGTGATGACTTCTTGAAGGCAGAGTTTCAGAAAGAGACAGAGGCTCAACTTCAATGCGTTAAATTATGAAGTCAAACTTCTTTTAAATCAGATTTGATAAATATAGTAATCTAGTGTCTTGACTGTGCTCCAAAATGGTACTGACTAGAAAACACATAATACTGCCCCTTTAAATTATCCCTAATTTGTGGGAGGACTGTGGATCAGTGGGTAGAGCAGTCGTATTGTATTCGGAAGGTTGTAGGTTCGATTCCAGCTGCGATCCTGGAACAAGTTGGAACTAAATGTATTTGTGTGGTGGTTGTGTATTTGTGGGTCTAGTGTAAAGTGCTATGTGTTTTCGAAATGGTCCATTTTCAATTGCAACTTCTTGCGTAATAACGCAGTAAAAGTGGCAAATTCTAAACTTCATAAAGAGGCCAAGACGGAACCGTTTTCGTCCCCTCCTTTCTCCTTTTTTTGGTTGTTTCAACCGTAGCTTTGGTGGAAATTGGATTTATATGTCGCTCTTTCTCCTCGGGTCGTCCGCTGGCTGAGAATGTTCAGGAGTCACGGCGAGACTGCCTTTGCTATTATTCATTTATTTATTTATTTTGCATTTCTTTTTCATCTGACCTGGCAGTGTGCCCCCTCACGTAGAATAATTGGAGCTAAAGCCATTCTTTTTCTCTTTTCTTTTCTTTTTTTCCCCCCTTCCTTCCGCCAAGCCATCAGTGAGCCGTGGAGCGCCGGAGAAAGCGATTTCCATGTTAATGGGAAGCTTCCCGGCAACATCTAAGCCTTTCTCCGGCTTCCCTTTTCCCCTCCGTCGTCGTCGTCGCCTCCTCTCCTCCTGCCTACCTCGTAGTTACCTCCTTCTCTACCTGCCATCATCCCCCAAGGACTCAATCCTTCTGCCATTGTCTTGCAACGTTACCTTTCACCTCTCAGCCTCTGTTTACCTCCTTCTCCCTCTCCTCTCCGGCGCTGCCTTTGTCTCTGTCGAGCTTGATAAATGGAGTTGCTGGACTGTGAGCGGCACATCCTCAACAGGGTGTGGTGAGCCATTGCGAGCTGTCTCTCATCATTGTGTGTCTATTTATTTCATTCTTTTCGTGTTTTCTAGTCCAGTTAGCCCCCCTCCTCTGGCATGCAACTGAGAAATCCTCCCTCAAACTCAGACCTCTCCATTCGGGTTCGCGGGGAGAAACTCGGACGGACAGGAGAACTCTTTGAAAGTCTCTGAAAATCTTTTATTTGATGTTACAGAGGAGGAACACTGGTCTCCACATGGCTGAGCATACTGTATGCGATGCACACCTAACCCTCTGAGGATCCCTGAAGCCTCCTCCTTGAGGTTTCTTTTTTTTTTTTTCTCCTCCACCTCCCGCCCTCACCATATTTTTTGAATCAGTGTTTTCTTGGGCTCTTCAAACCGCAGCAGGAAATGGGCCAAGACGTCATCTCCCTCGAGGTATTCTGAGTAGCTCCATCCACCTCAGAAACTCTGTCAGGAAAACAGCAGTGGGTAAGCTTCCATATGAATCAGCTCGACCACGCACTCGTTTGTTGTACAGAGTCCTCGACACTTATTGGCGCTCCTAGTGAATGTGTGCGCAAACCTTAAAAAAAATACATATATATGTATATATTTTATCACAGGAGCAGAAAAATGACTACATTTGTTCACTAAAGGGGAAAAAAATATCCCACTTTACAAATTGCTAATACCAGGCAGGCCCAGCATTTTGCTAGCTTAACCGCTTTAGTTCTTTGTGACATAAACTACAAAACTTTAGTCAATTATTTCTATATAGCAACAATATTTACTGGTAATAAATATTAAACCATTGCAAAGGTCCTTAAATTACATTTGTAAGGAAAATGTCTCTGGGTTGAGCAGAAGAGTTGAATTTGTAGGTTGCTCCAATGAAAAGCCTCTTAAAATGCTATTAGCTTGTTGGATTGGACTTATTCATTTACATTAACTGTTCATCTGACTAAAGAAAACAAACAATGGTCTCCGTAGTACATGGGAAAACTGTACACAACTACCTGGCATTTAAAAAAACAAAAATTAAACTTTCTTGATAACGTTTTTTGAGTTAGGATGAGGGCTTTTTTTCTTTTTACAGGCATATAGAAACGGATGTATTCTTCAATACTTCAATAGACGCTTTTTTTGCATCTCACAAGTTACGTGATCAACAGTCAGATGTTACTAGTGGCAAAAACCACAAAGAAGACGACAGAAAGTTGTAGGACGATGATGGTTTGTTTTTTGTTTTTGTTATTTGGACGATGTGCGTCTGACTCCTCCAGAGCTCTCACAGCTTTGCAGAGTTCATAAAAAAAGTTGTGTGCAGTCTGAATGTGTTGAATCCATTGCTCTTCTCTAAAATTGTCCGACTACAATTTCCCCAAAACGCCGCATATGCAGCCGCTCAAGAGCATAAGTGGCTTGTCGCTCCAAAGCCTGAATAAGGTGCCGGCGTCTCCTCTGATGGCTGATAGATGAGCGCTAGCAGCATGGCTGAATTATGAATATATTTCAGGTAGCTGTTTACGTCTATCGCTGTCATAATCCTCAATGGCAAACTTACTAACGTGTGATTTTAGTTTCCTTTCTAATTTAGTGGAAACACCACAGTTAGGAAATTGTATTTGGTTGACATCAGCAGAATAATGACAAAGATTTGCGCACATTTTTAATGCCTTTGACGGACTCTGCTCTCGAGCGTTGACGTTTTGGAAGATACAGTTGAATCCCTGAGAGAGGTGATGTCGGCTTGCTTTCAGAACGCCTTAAACGAGGGAAATCTTTGTTTTTCCCACTAAGGCAGATGCCGCTCCACTTCCTCCACCAACAGTGCTTTGCCATCTTCAAGCTTTCCAATACCGTAACTCACATATTCAACTTTTGCTGCTCAACCCAAAAATGTATTTTTGTGAAAAAGTCAAGATTTTCAGCTGTGCAAGATTTACTGCCAACAAGCAATTTCCCAAGGTCAAATAAATTGACTAAACAGAAATGTCCTCACATTTTGCGCTAAAGTATAGATTGAACAAGATTTCAGAAACATTCCCCTGAGATTTTGGTTCTTGTCAACATGATGGCATCTTTTGGTTACGGCAACTTTCCATTCCATCACATCCTCTGTCAGATGCCTGGTGATTGTGGAGGCCGTTGGAGTAGAGGAACCTCTTTGCATTTAAGGAACTAGCTGGATGTTATGTGAGCGTGTTGTCACGGTGCTTTTTCTTTTGGAATGCGTACGGTTGGGAACAAAACACTAGTAGGTTGTGGTGGTTAAACAATGCGGCTATAAGCATTAAGGCGTCCAAACTGTGCCTAGAAAATATTCCCCAAAATCATTATCTCGTCACCAGCCTGAACTGTGTAGGGTAGATATTTGTGTGGACAAGCAGTTGAACAAGTATACCTAATGGAGTGGAGATTAAGTACATTTTACACCTTTACATATTCATTTAATCATAAAATGGACATTTTAATCAATGGAAAAATCATTTTGTCAGAGCATAAAACAAGCACAGAGGGGATGCAGGAAGATGGATGTGAAGCCAAGATGGCTCCTGCAGGGCCTCCATGGTGTCTGTAACTTCCAGTAGTTTAAATCTTATACGGTTTGACAGGAGTCAGTTGTTTGTTTCATGTGGCTATAAAGAAGTCTTTCATAATAATTGGAACAGGAAAGGAGAAATTCATGAGGTTTGTCCTGAGAGGTAGGCGAGGCTGTTTTCACAGCACCGGACAATTCCCTCTGCTGACTCGAATTGGTGGGGGGGGAGAAAAGAAAAGAAAAACACATCCTCGCTCTGAGTTTCAAATGAAAATGTCTTGCTGCATACTTTCTGAATGTTGTTTCTTTTCTCCCCCCCACCCCCTCTTTTCTGGTAATGTTGCCGAAGCGGAGCACCTGCACCGTCGTCGTTTTTCAGAAACGTACGGAGGCTCCCGCGTGGTTTAGCACGTTGTAACGACCGCACTTGCAATTATGAGTTCAATTCTCACCAGGCTCATTCTGCTGCGGCGCGCGGATGCAGAGTAAAGTGCTTTGCATGAAAAACACTAAACGGCTTCTTCAGTCTGCGCCGTGCAAGCTGTTTGGGAAATATATTCATCCATATCGAAGCAAATCAAGTGTACTTTATTTCACAATCTGTAAAAGTTGTTATAGTTTCCAATTATAAACACCTAAATTAGTTTGTGTAAGATTTCATCGACTGCATTGTTGTTTTTTTGTGCTGGGACACGTTTTCCTCCTTCACCTGCATTTCCTGCACGGAGCTGCTGGCTTGCACACACAGACGGTGGCGGCGGAATGAGCGACATTTGGCAATTTCACCGAGACTCAATAGACGACGCATCCGCAGAAAGTCACTTTGCTGAACATCAGCGAAAAGGGTCGACTCTGCAAGTTTATGACAACGCGAAAGGCAGCCGGGCGATGCCACCCCGGGACGCTGCCTTTGATAAAAGAAAAGACTGCGAACGGCTCAGACAGGACATGATGTGAAAGATTTTTTTGTTTTTTTTCCTTGTGGTCTCGTTCAAAAAGTAATGGCAAAGCAAAAAACGCACGCCACCCAGTGTGACATAACGGAAATAAATCATCCGAAAGGGCATACAAGAGGATCACCGGCTGCCTAGTCGTGCACAGTAGGAGCCAGATTTGGCTTTAATATTGACCTTATGAAACAATAAAGAAAGGTCAGCCAGCTAAGTCAGATTTTGGCTTGAGAAGAAGCTCACATGCATTGGGTCGTCTCTTTAGGACGTTCAAGTAAACACAAATGAGTGTGATGAGCACTTTATTTAGCCAGACCTGCAACATTTTTAATCATCTCATACAGGTCATAAATGTTAGAACTCATTTAACTGGATTTTTATCTATTTTTTTTTTTAGCTTTCTGGCATTAAAACTTCATTAACTTTCCCTAACTTTTCTCTATTTGATGAAATGTTAGCACTCAGTCGCTCAGAGACGCATTAGAGCTGCTCATTTAAACTGTTGAGCTCATTTCTGCTGGTTTCTTGGCACTCGCCTGGCTTTTAAGCACACACAGATGTTCAACATGGTTTTGAAGTTTGGACACTTTCGAATGCAACTCTGCCTTATCCGTTCTAAAATTAGTTTTGATTTATATTTGGGATCATTGTCCAGTTGGAACACCCAATTTACTTGAGGTTTAGCTGTCTAGCTGATTATTTGGTAAAAAAAAAAAAAAAGTAATCATATTTAATAAATTAGAGTATTCTTTCTCATGATGAAATTGCAAACTTTAACAAGATATTAAATACACTTCCCATTAGGCCCACATTTCTAATATAAATGTTTTTTTATGGGTTTCACCATAAGTGGAAAATTATAGTAATTAATAGATATGAAGGTCTGGAAACATAATTTGTATGTTGTGATAAATAATTGTACATGATATGTCTCATTTAGTGAGTGGGAGTTACTGAAGTAATTTATCTTTTCAATAATATTTCATTTTATTGGTTTGATACTGATTTCCTTTTTCTTTGAGTTCGGGGTCAGATGGTGGAAACTTGAAAAGAGTTTGGTGAAAATGCAAACGCATCTCAAAACTCACTTCAGAACAGTTGAAGTAGGCTAAGATTATGGTTTTAGAAAGGCTTCAACACTGCTGGAAATCTGTAAAAATATACCTGAAAGCAGGATCTGTGCCATGAAAGCAACTAAGTAAAAGTAGCTTTTCCAGTTCTATCCAACAAGAACTACACCAGGACTTTGTTGATTCTTATAAAAAGTGCAAAGTTTCTACATCAGTGCGTAAGGAAAATCCAACTAAATATAATTTCTGGTGTATTCCCATATCTGAGACTGTCTGTATAAACGTTTGCTCTATAATCATTTCAACTTGGGAGGGAAAAAAAAGTCCAGTTCAAATCTGTTATAATCCCCAAATTAAAATATTCATGCATGTGCATAAACTTCTCACCATCTCTTCAGTGTGGCTCAGATCTTCTGATTGTTGGTAAATAGCTACTGTATATCTCTCTGCATGCATTGACTGTAAATCACTTTGCCCAAACAAGTGTGTTTTGTGCATTTAGCTTAAGCCATGTAGAAATCTGATCCTGCGTCCTCTCTCCATACTGACAAATTGCTGTTTTCGTTTGAAAGCCATCGTTCTCATTTAGGTGTATCCGTGTCCGCGCGCCGTCAGCCCTGCGGGCTTGAAAGACGCTCCGTGTTAATTAATCCCGACTGCTGGTTCTGAACCGACAAATTCCAGGAGGAGGAGGGGAAAAAAAGCCAAATTAAGCCTTTTGATTTAAAAAAAATAAAATAAAAATCCTGACTTATTTCATCCAGTGTTAATGCTTGGTTGAGGTACAAGAGAGTAATAATGATTACTGTGATAACCCAAACAATTAGGTAACAGGCAATAATTCCCAGTAATTGGTATTCCCTAATTAAGTTTTACATGTGCAGAACCCAAATAGGAGACGGAGGAAATGGAAATGAAAGGAGAAACTAATTAAAATGGAGGTGCCTAATACTAGCACGCTTTTTATCCATTTATTTTCTCCATCCCTCTGTTTCTCTTGCTCTGAATTAATATTTCATCTAAAGTTCAGTGCTTTCCGCTTCAGTAGACAGTAAAATCACTGCTGGAAACAACATAGCTCTTGGTCACATCTCACTCTCTCTCCCTTTCCCCTCCCCCCCTCTCTTTTTCTGTCTTTTCCTTCCTCTTTTATTCACTTTCAGTCTCTCTTCGCCTTTTCTTCACTTCTCTTCCACCCCTCCCCTCCTAATCTTTAGTGCTTGTTCGTTTCTGTGGCTCTTCTCGTCTCTCTGCCTCGCAGGTGGAGGCAGATGTCGGCCACGACTCTGGATGTTGTAAACTCTTACTTTTTCCCCTCTCCCACATCAGTCAATCATTCAGCCGCAGCTTGCCTGCTAGCTTGCCGCAGCGTCACATTATCGTTTTTATCTGCTTTAAAGTCAGCCAGTGCACAGCCTTTTTAGCCGCCTCGTTTTGGGGGTGGGCTGGGGCCGACATTTATCATCTTTTCATCTTTTGCAGCCGTAATACGTTCAAAATGACTAGGCAGTATACGTCTTTAATGAAAACCTCAAGTTGCATGTCACTTTTTCAAGTGCAACATACGTAGGTGCCCACACCCGTCACTTCACCTGGAGAATAATATATATATATATATTTTTTGTAATATTCCTTTATTTAATCAGGTAAATCCCGTTGAGATCTAGATCTCATTTTCAAGAGGGACCTGAAACAAACTTCACTCCCCGTCGGGGAATTGAACCCCGGTCTCACGCGTGATAGGCGGGGATACTCACCACTGTACTAACGAGGAGTGAAAAGAAGAAACCTTTTGGAATGTTTGGCTTCTTGCTCGCTGCGTAGAACTCTCATTAGGAGTGAAAACGAAGATTACTGGACAGTAAAACACTGAAGTACCTACAGATTCGTAATTGTACGGTATAGTCGCCTGAGATCACTTGAAAATAATGATGGGCTTCACAGACATCAGATAGGTGTGAATTTTCTTTTTAACTAATAGCGATGCATTGGATGTCTTTCTGGGCATATATATATATATATATATATATATATATATATATATATATATATATATATATATATATTCATATTAGTGATGTGTAAAATGAGGCCTTTTTAAAACCTACTTATATGTGAGGTCTGTCAGTGTCAAGAGGTCTTGTAAATGCTTCAGATCACCAAATAAATTTTAATATCAGACAAAATTAACCTAAGGGGGAAAAAATATACCCTATGAAAAAGTATAAATGCCCCATTGTTAAGTCATGAACTGGATTAGCCACATTTTTATGGTTCAGTTTTAATAGCCAAACCGAGGTCTGATGAACCCGTAGAATTAGGAAATCACTTAAAAAGAACCTGTGTGACAACTCAAAGTCGGTTAAAAGACCTGAAAAAGTAACGACTTATTCAAGAACAGACGAAAACAATAATTGGAGGGTCTACAAAGCCATTTCGGAAGATTTGAGACTCCAGCCAACTTCATAAAAAGCCATTAGCCACAACCGGAGAAAACACTGATTAGTGGTGGCTACCAAAAATACTCCAAGATCACGTTGACTCATCGAAGAGGTCATGAAGGACACCAAATCAGTTCTAAAGCACTGCAGACATCACCAACAACTGCTATGGTCAATTCAGCCATAAGAATGTGACTGGGAAAAAATCAGTATTCATGGGATAGTTGAAGAGCCAAAAGCCCTACTGACCAAATACAGAACAAAGGCTCTTCTCATTTTTACCAGAACACCTCTTGATGATCCCAAAGGTGTTTGGAAAAATAGCTTAAATGGTGGAACTTTATCAGATTCAGGGACGGTCTTAGGGAGTCACACAGTTAGCACTGTGGGAACACTGCAGCTGTTGGCCACCAACAATGCTGAAGATCTCTATCCTGAGCAAGAAAGCTGAGAAACACTATTGATCAGGGCTAGCAACGCTCGCAACTCCAACTCCTGACTCGCTACCCGGAAAGTATATAGTATGTGTGTCTGAGGGAGATTATTTTATACCCAAGGCTGTGACGCAGACATCAGCCAAGAAGTACCAAGTGGCGCCGTGTGGCGTAAAGTTGTACCATTGTGAGCAGTAGAGAAATTCAGTTGGTAGCCACCGTTTCACTCAAAGACCAAAAACATTTACTCAAAAATGTTAAAATTTGCTCTAAAATTCAAAGAGTGCACCCTTAGGAACCTATCAGCAAAAAAAATTTATATAGTGTTTATTTGGGGTTTAGCTACTCTTTAAGATGATCAACCCCAACCAGAAAAATGGATTGCGGATTATGAAACACACACTTTCTAATTTGTGAAGGCTTGACTCATCTGACACAAACTTGGGTCAATTCAACTGTTAAATCCGGTAAGAACGGATTTTTAAAAAGTGCGTTTTTCTTCGTTTTGCATTGGTATAGATGTGCCTCAAGCACACAAAAAGAACCTCTTGTCGAACCAAATGTAAAGTAATTTACTACTGATCAGTAATGATACTTAAAATCACTAGGAAGCATGTTGTCATATGATTAATTAAGGGCACCTTTACACTGGGGGAGGCCCTGGTTACTCTCTCTGTGACCTAGTTAGCCTGTTCTAGCAGGATCTCCATTTTCCTTGGAAAGTCGACCTCAGCGTGAAGGTAATGATGACTCAGCTAAGCTCTTAGCGCTCACCTTACAGGCTGTTCTCTGCTATTTTTCATTTTCCAAAGAAGCTTTCTTCTACCCATCCTGTACGGTTGTGTAGAACGGTAGTACGGTTTGCCCTCAAAACATTATTTGGCCAACTTGGATCAGGATTCAGCAACGCATTTTGAAATAGGTTTGCTGTTATCATAAAGATGGACATGACTGGTAAAAAAAAAAAGGGGGACAGCCCAGCTTCGGGTTCTTAATGACTGTAGAAGCTCAGAACCCTCTGGGAACTTCCTCAACCCATATTGGGGAGTTCACTGCTTCTTAATACTCCCCAGAAGAGCTTTTCAAAGATCATCTGAAGTCTGGCTGACGTTTAACGTCTTAATTCTGCCTCCAGCAGGTGTGAAGGGACCCAGCAGATAATTATGAACAGATCATTTTAACATTGCTGAGAGGATTTGACACCGTGGAATTTTCTACCTCAACGACAAGAGGGAAATTCAATTTAAGTAAGCTATTAAACAAAAAAAATGACACCTTTATCTTTTTATCCAAATTCAGGGATTGATTTGAACATTGATGGAGAATATTTATTCTTTAAAGCCTTTTCTGAAGTAAAGAAAAAAACAACAAGGATCGGACGGGAACAAATGTTTTTAAAATGCTAAAAGACCGTTAGCCTGGCTATAGGCTTCCTATGCAGTTCTGCTTGATTCAAATCTCACTTCCCAGCATAATCTGGGATTTCTACCTTTCACTTCGATTCCTTCAGTAGAATTTCAACTGGGCCAATCGGCAAACAGAAGGAGAAGTTGTGAGCGATGACGCCGATTTGTAGTCCGCCTGTATTTTTAGCAACGACAGCGGAGGAACTCATAGAAGCCGTTCAGTCTGTGTTGGTCATGCTTCCGAATACCGAATAAACAACAACAGTCGCCTCATTCGGACCAGCATCCGAATGCTGGAGAAGCGGAGAAGAAGAAGAATTACTTTATTCATCCCAGCAGGGAAATTATTTCGCAGTTACAGCAAGAATTTTTTATACACAGATTAACACACGCGACAGGAGCTGCGTCTGCAGGCAGCCAGCTGAGCCGGTGCCATTTTTGAAGGAGGACATGCGGCAAAGGTCGTCGGGACCGGGAGTCGAACCCGCGATGTCTGCGGGTCTAAGGCCTCCAAATGTGGGGCGTGCTAACCCCCTGCGCCACCACAGCACGCCCCCTGGCTGGATGGCTGTTTACAGCGCAGACAATTTCTGGCAAGCTTCGTAGCTTCAAACTGCTGCGTTACGTACGTCAACGATAAACGTTAGCGATTGGGTAAAGTCTCAAACTTCAACACAGGCAATCGTTTCTCAATAGCTGAGCGGCTAGCCCCTCTGTACGAACAGTAGGACAAGGATCTGATTTTTACCAAACAGGCAATACAACTGAAAAATATACCGATGTACAACCCGTTGTTTCTTAGAGGACGTTAGCTATGAGTGAGTATTGAAATATTTATAAAATACAATGCTCTTTAAAAATAATAAAACGTGTAATTTCTAAACAATCATGGGTCATTTTCATCACCTTATATCCTTCACAGCTCCAAAATTGATAAAGAATTGAAAAACAAAACACTTTCTCTGAAGGTGTTATGATCAGGAATGTTTTGGGTTTTTTTTTAACTCTTCGTCTCTTTCGCCGCCGGCAGTTCTTGTAGGGCCGTTAAAGTCGGCAGCAGGCAACTAAAAGACACTAGATTGGCTCGGCGTTGGCACCTGGGTGCGCCCACGCCTGTGTGCTTCAGGGCGCCCATTCACACGGTAATGGATTATCGAACGCGCACGCACTCGGGCACACCTCACATTTTTACTCCTACTCCACACAGCGTGTGAACTGAGCTCGGTAATGGCTAATGGCCTACCTCTGTACACGGCAAGTTAAGCAGCAGCAGCAGCGTGCGGCGCTCCGCAAGGCTTGCCCCGGAGCCGGGGAAGAATAAAATCCTCTCTATTTTCTTATTAACCCCATGAGTACTGAGATGGAAGGCATCACTTACACTTTCACAGCATTCAGTCTAATTCCACCCCCACTGCGCCTTTGGAAGGATGGAAAAAAACAAGAAAAACCTCTTTAGATGGGAGTTGCAGGACTCTTTTCATCCCTCTATCCCTCCTTCATCAGTCTGTCTCGGTGATGCCTAAATCACAGTGGGCTCGTCTTGATCATCCCCTCCGTCTCGCTGGCCATTTTCCTTAAACCCTCTTGGGTATGAATACCTCTGCGATGGACTCCTCCAGCCCCACGCCCGCCACCCTTTCACCAAAATGGATGCAAATTTTATTCAAGCTATTTTCAAAACCACTGCATGCGCTTTAGCCAGCTAGACATTTTTTTTAATGACTTCCCTAACTCGCAGCCTTCAGCCACCAGCGGCATCACAAGAAGCATGCCTCCTCTGCTCTTCTGCCTCAGATAAGATGTGGCTGCGCGTGTTCTCTTCTTCTTCTTCTTTTTATATATATTTATATATTTCCACTTAACCCCCTCCGCCTCTCATCTACAAGTGCTTTTACAGCAGAGTTTCTTGTCCACACTCGTCTTCACAACGTGCGGTTTCTCATCCTGTCTGTTCTTTTCTTCACGTCTCTCTCACACGATGGCTTTCATTTTACATTTATTAGAAATTTTATGACACATCCCCTCCCCTCTCCATCCCACACCTCCCCGATAACCCCTTCTTAATTCTTTCAGTCAGATCACACCGCCTTTATCAGGCAATTTGTCAATTTTAGGTCTTTTTCCTGCACTTTTAAACCTGTATTAAACTGCAGCCGCTCCAATTAACACCCACCACCTGTCATTCTGCTTCATTTCCAGCTTGTGCTGCTGCCGCCAACGTGGCTCTAAATCATCAAGTCACCTGCGACAACTCTCAGTCCCTTGCAGCAACTTATAAGGCTACTGAATGCTGTTTATGATTTGATCGTCTCAAATCTATCAAAACAATCAGTCTGAAGGAGTAAAGTTTTTGCCTTAATTTTGGATACGTCTAGCTGCATAAATTAATAATATGTATATTGAGAAACCCAATATTGATAGATTAGTTGAAATTTAATGAACAAATTGGAACTTGACACTTTTAGAACCAATCACTATATTATTGGTAATATATTCAATGGTTTGTGCTTAATTTGGAGTTAATTTGTCCTAACTGTAATAAAAATGAGCTTTTGCACCCCCGCTACGAATCTGATTAGAGGATTTATTTATTTATTTTTTTGGTTTGGTTATAAAATCAGACTCATTTTGTCACTGGAAGCCAATTTTGGACGAAGCAGATAAATTTGCAGATGGTGAATATTTCAATCCAGTCGCTGCCTAGTTGGGCAGGTTTGACTCTCAGACTCACTGGTGGTTCCTTTCCTGGCACCAGCTCTTGAATGTTTTGGTTTGAATTTTTACTAGGATTTCAAAACCGAATAGTAAACAGTTGATGAAAGTATTTTATTTATTTTTTTTAGCTCTAGTGATCTTTATTTGCAAGTAAAGCGACAGAAAAGGGGGGAAAAACATGCTGCATTTACAGATGACGGGATTTGAACTTGGAACCACTGCGCCGTGCAACACCCAACAGTTGATAACAGTAGTCTCAACAGACAGCTTGTGCAACTTCTGCTACCAAAGCAAAACAAATTGAAACCTGTCAGAACTTTACAGATTATATGGTGAAAACAAAAGGTTGCTACCGATAGAAGCATTGCAGCCAGATCTTAACCAAGTTGACAATCCTGAGTAAAGGCTGGTTGACTTGTTGGTTTGGCTGGCAGACAAGAGCCTTCGTTTTGAGAAATCTCTTGACGCGTACTCAGATTTCGAAATAAACAGCTTCTGTTCTTGTTTTTGAGAACGTAGCGGCACAATCTGTGGTAGAAAAGATCATTTGAATTCAGTCTGTTACCATAATGGAGGCCTTCTGCACACAACTTAGTCAGAGAGAGTGAAATATTCAGAATTACAGAGTCGAGTGTTTTATGCAGCTACACCCTTTCAGCAAACCCTGCGGTGTGCAGCAGTCTTGGGGGGAGTCGGTGCAGGTGAGTTGAGACAGTGACATGAAGAGGAAGAGCCTTTTGCTGCTAAGATGGGCCCATCCGCAGCACAGGAGCTCTCCCCGTCCTTTCCGTGGGACAATAATAGCCAGCTCAGCTACATTAGTGAGATATTATGAGCGGGGCTGACATGTCCATGCTGCTTCTTGCAGCTCTCTCTAATGGCTTCAGCCGTGTGAACAAAAGCAGAAGACAGGTCGTCCGCGCGCTATTTTAAACCCGAGGTGTGATTTTTTTATCACAGGCCAACCTCGGCCGCTTTTTGAGCTTCTTTGATTTGTTCGCGTACCACTCACTTTTTCTCCTCTAACCTCTCTACCCATTTCCCCAACTGGCTCTCTCACTCCCATCCCCTTCCTCCCTGCCCTCCTCTACCTCCCAGTCCATCACAGGTGGAAATGATGTATGGGTTTTGTTGCCAGCTGCTCTCCAGTGTGAACAGAAAGCTGATAATGACTAGGGCTAGCCTACTTTACCATCATCACACCCCCTTTGTCGCTATTCTCCTGAGCGCTCCCCAAATGTGACAAGTGTGCATTAGACAGAACAAGGCTGTAAATGTTCTCTGTCTTGGTGTGTATGTGCAAAGAGAAAAAAAATAAAAATAACTCCAGAGCATGTTGTGTCCTACTTTACCACACAGTCCTCTCCACATCAATAAGAACCACACACTCTGATTTGTGAGTAACTTTGCTAATTTGCTTTATTTTTTATTTTTGTACCCCTCCAGGGGGTCTTTTGTGGGCTCTAGTGTCCCTTATATGACAGTGGGCTGACAGGAAACAGGGAAGGAGAGGGGGGAAGACATGAAGCAAATATCGTCGGGTCCGGGAGTCGAACCCGCGACGGCCACGTCGAGGACTCAAGGCCTCCAAATATGGGTCGCGCTAACCACTACACCACCACGGCACGCCCTCTAATTTGCTTTCTCACTAGCAACAGGCACATTTATGTTCAAACTGCCTTCGTTACAACCTTCTGGTGTTATGTCAGTCCCAGATGGTAGGCTTTGTAATCACGCCACATAAACTGGCATTTAGCATTGAGTTATTGGCACTTTCTGTCCCTTTTCAGCGAGCCGAGCCCCGCACGGCCATGAGGGCATTGATAAACTTTGTCGACTGTTAAATAAATTCTCCTGAAAATGGTGTGCTCTCTGACTGCTTTCATATGCTTTGTAATGTACAGTACTGCCATGGTTTGGGTTAACCTGCCAAAGTACAACAGAGTACGAAACCGTACCAGGTGTCACCTACGGTAACTCTGTCAAAGACAGTTGGGGTGCATTCTGATCAGCCTCGTTTCATCCGCTTTAATCAAACTCTGGTGTTTGCCTGGAAAGTCCATTTAGATTGTTGAGGTGTGAATGCGCAATTGGAAACAAAAAAGGCAAAGTCTGGTCCGCTTAAATACCTATTATGTGAGCGCTAAGCGGACCAGAGACCCCTTCAAAAGCAGGAAGCAGACTAAGGGGCAGGGTATTCTGGGTAATGCAACCAAAACAGACACAGAAGTCTAACACTAGACGGAGAAATGGCTTGTGGTCTTTTACAAATGGCAAAAGAGAAATCCTGCAACTGCTGAAATACCAAGCCACTCCATTTTTGTTTTGCATTTTGAGAAGAAGGACGTTGCGCTCAGTGTCTTCTTCTGATGTTTTCGTGTTGTTTCCTTCGGTGATTCTTGATGCAGCGCTACTGCAGGCGGGAGGGTTTTTCAATTATTTTGTGTTGCTCAACACAATGCGATGTGAAAGCGATCCGCACCAGCTGGAAATGTAACAGATGTTACTGATAGAAGTAACATTAACTAGGTCTGGCCTAGACAAGGGGTCCCTAGAGGGGACCAGGATGGGAGGCAGAATATGACTTCAGGGATCCAAGCCTTTATCACGTCTGTTGAGAGGTTCAGGCCCTCTCTTGTTGAGTATGGTGTATGTAGCATTATATAGCCTGGTGTCCCTGTAAATTATATAGTATTCTGCCCCAGTCCTTGTTGACTCATGGTTGCTAAAAACTTTGCAAGATCGACTGATTTTAGTGACATAGTGGGTGTAAAATATTGAATAAAATGTTGTACTACATGACTGGCTTTATTTTCACTCTTACATTTAACCTTATGACACAAAATTACAAGTGGATCGTCCATATTGTCTCCAAGTGTATTCTGGGTAAAGCTCGTCACCAACCGTCCACCAACGTCATCAGTCACTTGGCAACAGATGGCAAACTAGCTAGAGCATTTCTATGCGCTGCTGGTTCAACGAGTCAACCAGGCTTCAGGCTCTGAGTTGAAATTGATAAAGTGTTAACATGATCCGATCGCTATCCGCGGTTCAGAACTGATTTGAATTTGTGTTGTTTCATCATTAGTGACCAGCAGCCTGATGTTTCTGTTCTCTTGGTTTGTTGTACTTTATGTCAGATGGATTTCAGAATGACAGAGTCTCTCTGTGGAGGTGAAACTTGTAAGCTCCGCTGTTGCGGGCATGTCTATGTTATAAAGTTAAATTATCAGGAGCTTTATTATTTGGGTATAAAGGGCCCGGTCATTAGCCCCAGCCTGACTCTGACTTTATCCGCTACTGGCAGGTGTGCAAACATCCTTAAGAACCAAGAAAGGCAGAGAATGGTCTTATTTGGAATAAAAACTATTAGTCATTCTCTCCACAAAGAGAGTTTATTTATGCAAGAGTGGCAAGAGGAAAGCTATTGTTGAAAGAAAAACATAAGAGCCTCCACCTGATTAACGATGCACATTCATGTTGGGAAGCTCCAGACAAAAATCTAATTGAGAGTCTGTGGCATGACTTGAAAATTGCACAGAGGTACCCATCCAGTGTGATTAAGCTTGGGTTATTTTGCAAAGAAAACTGATCAAATATGTCAGCCCCCACATGTGAAAAAAAAACCCCTGGAGATCTGCAGCTGTCGGTTTTACAAAGCGTCCATTTAAAGGCGCTGCAAATGTGTGTCGAGCTGTTTGGAGTTTTTTTTTTCTCCATTTTGAGTATGTACTGCTTTCTGTTGGTGAGTCTCATGAAATCTCTGCAATACAAACTATAAATAATTTCTAGAGGTATGAATATTTTAGGAAGCCCTGTAACAGTCAGGCAAACACTGACTGAAAGTCGCCAAACACAGGTGAGGATTCCTCATACAGTACACAGCATTTCTGTCACTTTATAGAGATGAATAGGGGCCACGATTTGGGTTTGTGTCATGAAGGTGGGTCGTATTTCGCAGCGTTGCAGTCATTTGGTATGTGAGCGTTTCCACCCAAGTTCTGTTTTTCTAAATTGTGGAGAGTGAAGAGGTGGATATTCATAAACACAACTGATCTTAACATACAGTATATTTCTAGTCTCTTTTTTTGTCATTGAGAAGATTTTGATGTTAGACAAAAATGTTTTCAAACGGTGATTTGATTTATTAAGTAATTAATAACGGCTGGTAGATTGACGGCTGGTAGTTTGACAACTGGTAGTTTGTTTTGTCATCGCTGTTGTGGACCTTCCTTTTAACAACAATAAAGGGTTTTCCACCATGATCAACCGGTTGACGTTCAGAACTTGACATGTGTTCAAATTTAATCTCTGACTTTTATTACATGTCTCCAAAACATTTGTATTTACTACATGGTGGTGGAAATCCTTGTGCGTGTACTGTTGTTGTCCTGCTGCCCTAGTGTGTTTAAGCCGGATGGATTTAATGGATGGAGGGAAGGAGGGATGGAAACAGAATAAGTCTGTAAGGGGGCAAATACTTTTTCACATCACAAAACCAGTTCCCGTCCTTCATCTCCACCAAATCGCGTCCAAATCCGACCATTTGTTGTTTTGCTATAACAATTCTGAGCAAGCAGCTGTGGGGCAGCTATGAAAGATTTTTATTGGACTGTTTACAACGCGAACATCTGATTCATGCCTCCAGCAAATGTTAACTTCCTGTTATGGTGAGTGAAGCTCAAATTATGAGGTTTCCTTTATCTTCACTGAGCGGTTTGTACCTAAAGAGCAACCACAAAATCAATGTTGTAGTGAAAGTCAAATAAAATTGCCTATTATCAAGTGGCTGATTTCTCCATGGACATTATGTCCATTTTTAGTAAGTTTAGTTACTATTTGGGCCAAGAATAATTCAATTTACTTAGAGAGTGAGCACAAGTTTATTATTTAACTAAGTTGACATATATGTTAAATGGAAAAATTAAGAACCCCATTGAAAACGTCCTGGTTATTCCACCAAATATTGATTTCTGAACTCTTCCTGAGTTAAAACATTAGCATTGTTGTTTCTAAATGAATATGAATGCATTTTTTTAAAGCCTGAAAGCGCTGCATCTCTTTTTTATTATTTTTGATTTTCTGCAAATAAAAACTAAATTTGTGCTTGGAATTTCAGAGACATGTTGTCTGTAGTTCATAGAATAAAAAAACAATGTTCATTTTACTCAAACATATACCTATACAAAGTAAAATCTGAAAAACTGTTCATCTTAAGTGGTTTCTTCAATTTTTTTCCCCAGAGCTGTATATAAAAAATAGTCAACTATGTCCTGTTTTTCTTTTTCTGAGTTTTTGAAAAGAAAATCATATAGCTCCACATTCACTGAAATCAGTCATCTTTATTTTTCCCTTTTTCTTTAAAGTAGCTATTTGATGCAAGCAAATTGAAGGTCACTGACACTTTTAACATAGGACTTTAAAGAGTGGGAAGGACTCCTTGACTGCATCTACTGGAGCACCTTGAGAAAATTGCAGAAAGTCTGCAGACTGAAGAAAAATAATAAATAAAAAAATAAATAAATCAGGGAAAGAAATAAGTGGCCTAAAGAGCTGGCTGGACAGCTCATGGTCCCTGGGCGCTCAGAATCCAACAATGGGTTTATTGCTGCTGTCACAGTTACTGCTCAAAATGTGTGTGGAGGAAATGATTTGGTTCCAGCGAGCAGAATCACTTAGACATATTAGCAATAAGAAACAAATCCCTCTCTTGAATATTTTTTTTTTTCGAAGCCCTGAAAAATAAAGCTAACTCTCCATCAAATTCAGAAGAAAAAACAGTTTATTCCCATTCCAATAACGAGCACTGTGCTCATATTCATTAGTTTATGACAATATTTAGAGTGATACTAATTTGGCAGTGAATGCTTTCACTGAAGTAGGTCGTGGATGTTGAGCTCTTGCAACAGCTGCTTGTCCTCGTCTTGTCACAGCTGCTTTTGAAAAAAAACAAAAAATGGGGTGGTGAAGATCATAATGTCTTCAAACCCACACATTAAATATAGACATTATTGTGTAGCCCACTTTATAAGCCCGTGTAGAATCGCTCTCTATCCTCCAAAACTCCAGAGCGGACATTGGAGAGTGAGAGCACAAATATTTCATTTCACGTGAGACACTTTGAATTGCTTTTGTTGGTGAAATCTGCTGAGATAGGAGTAGATTTTCAGTTTAACCCCACAAATTCATGCTTTTTAGTTTGAATTTGATTGGTTGAACTTAAGTTGGATATAACATTAATATAAAAGGAAACTAAAGGAAATGGTCACAACTCTGCTTTTTGCGGATGAAGTGATTTCGTTCAAGTCTTGGCTCTCGTGAAGCAGTTCCTCCAAGTCTAAGTTGTAAAACCATGGAGATTGATAGATCAATGCCTCTTTTGCCAAAAGGCATAATTCATGGCGTATGCATTGTTTCGGTATATTGTGGTAAAGAAGGAGCTAAACCAAGAAGCTTCGTCTATATTCTTACGTTCACCTGTGCTGCGCGTGGAATGGATCATGACTGAAAGAACAAGATCGTGGACAGAAACGGATGAAATTTGCTCCGTCTGTAGGGTGGCTGGTCTCTGCTTCAGACATGGCTTGACATAAATCAGCTATCGGCCATTTGAGATGTCTGGATAACGAGTGAATTTGGTGTCTTATTCAGGCGTTCAAGCGGCAAACCCCTTTCACTTTGGAGCAACTTTGATTCGCCGTTTTGGGCAAATTGTCTTTGGCGATTTTACAGAAGAATGATGCCCAACTTTTTGTGAACTGTGCGATGCTGTGAGGCTTCTGCTGCAATATCCAGAAATAAAAAGAACCATCATCCTCCGACTACTTCCTGTCATCTTCTTTGTTGTTTTCACCAGTGGTAACATTGGATTGTTGATCACGTGACTTAGAAGTTTTTCCGTTGCAGTTAATACATCTATTTCAATATGGCAGAAAAAACACGCTTTGTTTAATTTTATGGCTGATGAAAACTCGGCTAGCGTCGGTGGTTTGGGAAACTTGCTTTTGTAAGTAAGTTCAACTGGGAGAAGACCCGACGGCAGACGTAGAACACATTGGAGGAATGTTGTGTTTTCTGACCCGACCGCAGACGGTGAAAAAGATTGAAAAATCCCCCATCATTCTCTAGGAATTCATGAAATGTAGCAGCACACACAAATGTTCACACCAAAGATGTAAAGCAGCCCATCACACTTCATAAGCATGCATATAGGAAAAATAATTGCCTCAGCAGTAGATAAATGAAGAAAGACTCGATATTTCATCTACATATTTATGCATGGAAAACTGTCCACAAAATCTATTGTTGAGATGCATTTGTGACACCAGAAAAAAACAACAGTTTGAAAGAAACAAAAATGTTTTGTTTTGGGTTTTTTTTTAAACTCCTACAATGTCATATTCTGTAGCAGATTGGAAACAGGCTTTTGATAATAATAACTACTCATAAGCCAACCTCCACAGATTGGACCTCAGAGAGCGTCTTCAGGGAAAGACTCTCGCTGCCAATAGACGCTTTGACATCTGAACCGAAACTCCGATCGGCAAACTGACACCACGTTCCCTCCTTGTTCTGCTGCGATGTTGGTTCACGTTTGCAGAATTCACCTGGCTGCCTGTTGGCGCCGATACGGCCTCGTTGAAGCGCTATCTGTCTTTCATCCTGTCAACCCCGACGTGTTTGTTGAGACGTTGTTCTCTGTGGTGTTTACAAGTCTGATCTGGTTCCTTTAGCCTTAGCCGAGGGAGATAACAGCCGATGTTCGATGTGTGCGCGCCGAACCCGTTTCCTCGATTTCTACATTTCTCACAGACCATGTTCTTGCCCTTGGCAGCTCTCTCTCTCTCTGTCTCTCTGTGTGTGTGTGTGTGTGTGTGTGTGTGTGTGTGTGTGTGTGTGTGTGTGTTAAGATGAAATGAGATGTCTGGATAATGTGTGAATTCAGTAGCGTGGGAGTGTGTCGTTTTTAAGCCTAAAACGTTCCCTCGTACCTTGTATTTTCATCACAAATCAGACGTAAACTGCAAAGCCAGCAGATGGATTCATGAAGTTCTGCTTTAATGTACACACCGCTGGAAAAAAGAAAAGAAAAAAGCATGTTTTAACATAATGGCAGCGAACAGGAAAGACCTCTGTTATCTTAATGAATGCTTGTTAGGCAGGAGGAAGAAATGGACAACTCTGGGACTAAAAAGCAGATGATTGTAATGAGTAGGTGGCTCAGTTCATCAGGTTTAAATGGGAGGTAGACCGAGAATCTCCTTTCACTGCAGTCTGTTCTTTCGCTCCATCACCTCTTTCCTGTCTTCCAATCCTAGCCTCCTTTAATTTTGTTATTTTTGCAGCGAGTTTTCCGTCTTTTAATAATATCCTAGCGGCTAGCGCTCAAGCGTGCGCGCGGCCTGCCTTGTCGCCCCGGCCTTCATCCGCTGCGCTGATTTAAATTAACAGCTGGCCTTATCTGTTAATATTTACAACAGCAGAATGTTGTAAATATTAGCTCGGCACAGGTGTGGGGAGTCGTTCCGAGGACGTAACGACGCATTTAGTTGACAAATTAATTGTGTCGAGCGCTAATGACGTGACGCGACTTGGACACCTTTTGCGGAGACTGCCACCAGGTGCCAAGCGACACGGGATTGGTGGTTAAGCAGTTCATGCTTAATGTGCAAAGTGCTGGATTAGTAATAGGGAAGCATTTGAACGGAAAGAAAAAAAATGTAATGAGCAAACTAATTAGTGCTGAATGCAGCGGTGATGGATATCACCGTATGCATATGTAATGTGAAATTGACTGATGGTAATAATGAAAGCTGAATAATAATAATAATAATAATAATAATAATTAATAATAAAGCACTGTCAAAATGCGTTTTACCTCAAGTGTTGCATTGTTTCCAGATATACATTTATGTGCATATATACGACCCCAGATCATGGTGCTGCCACCACCGTGTTTCACCGTAGGTATGATGCGCTTTTGGTAATGTGCAGTGTTGTGTATGTTTGATTGGATCAATTTCACTTCCTCCAACAAGTTTTAATTTTTTTTTTTTTTTATTCAGTGTTAGATGTTTTCACTGTCACAGTTGCTAGGCAACAGCACATAGGTAAGGGCAGGAATACATCTGAAGGCTACACCGTCCAATTTCACAGTCCCAGTCAGTTTTGCAGACCCTAAATCTGAAAACACCCACAGTGCTTACCTCTTGCTTTGTATCTAACTCCTGACTGGCACCTTTGTTCAATAAAATTTATTTAATCAGAGGATCAGAAGGATGTTTTTATTTTTTACCTTTTTCTTCTGCACAGTTTTCTTTTCAATTGAACATTGAAGGATAAATCTTGTGTTACTTTTATATGTCACAAACTGGGAAATGGCAATTCTTTTAGTGACCGTTGCTATATTTGCATGCAAATTTGTGTATGTACTGGATGTTGCATCTAAATCCTAGTCGCATATGAAACCCTGTGTTATTAAAAAGAAAATTAATGTAGTTTAAATGGTCAGGGAAGGCTTCAAGGCTTCAACTACAAAAACATTTTACCCAGTCACCAATGCTTTGGACCTCAAGACAAAAATAAAAAAAAGAACAGACAAGATGACTCAACAATATGGGGAATCTTTCTGTATCATTTAAGGGACGATTCCATATTTATTTAACGGGTGGCGCTTCAACCCTAACGCGTGTCTCCGTGCGTCTGCTCCCAGGCATGTGGTCCTTCTCCGTTTCCGAGCTCGCCATCCCCGGCGCCGAGATCGGACGCATCTCCGCGACCGACGCCGACCTCGGCGAGAACGCCAAGCTGGAGTACACCATCCTGGAGGGGGAGACGGGGGAGACCTTCAACATCACGGCCATGAGCCAGGAGGCGGTCATCACCCTCAACAAGGTGAGAGGAGGAGGACGGAGGATAACGCAGGGTCAGGATGCAGGTCCGGTTACAAAAAACCGAGAAGGAAAACGTTGATTGTGTGTTTGGGAAAGAGGAGAAAAAAACCAAAAAGAAACCCCCTCCCCCTTAGCTGTGTGTGAGAGGTTTTGGAGAGCATAGGCAGACGGGGAACAGATGATGAGGGGATGACACAGGTAACGTGGGAAGGTCTTTAGAAGAAAGCTGTTTAGAGTCAAAGCATAGCTAACAACATGTTGTCTAAGCCCATTAAAGTAGAATTACCTGGAAATAAACAGAAACCACTGTAAGCCTGTAAGGTTTTACGCAGTTCATCAATTAGCAGCCTCTTCTCTCAGCTTTCTTTCTTTTTTTCTCCTTCCTGCTTTTGAATCCAGCTAATCTGTATTCATCCTACCTTTTCTCTGCATCCCTCTCCCATCGGATAGGCAGCCTTTTGATGGCTTTCTGACAACAACAAGCTCAATTTCTTGCTTGATTCACTCGCAATGAACCAGACTCCCTTTTTTTTCTTAATCAATATTTCCATCTGTTTACAGCAAACACAATGAAACATCTGTATGGAAATCAATTAAAGCGCCGTGCATCTAAATGCAAATGCCTCCCTCTGGTTTTTTTGTTTTTTTTGTTTTTTTTTTGAAGCAGAGTGCAAATTACTGAAAAAGTGTTTTGACCACCGCTGAGGTGTGTTTTGACAGTTTGCGTGGATTGCTGAGGCTTTTTGCATTCGCATTCGGAGTGCAGCTGCCTAATAGATCCCCGTAGCGTAACGCTGGATCCCTTTCAGTTTCAAAGCCGCCTGCCGTTTCCAATAATCACGCTCCCGTGAAACCGACGCTCGCGACCGGTCTCCGATCGGACACGCGGTGGAGGAGAGGCTGTTGTGGGAAGCCAGTGTGCGACATGACACTTTCATGCTAAATGAGCTCTTCAGAAGCCTCCCCGGAGCTTCAATGAAAACACACAGAATTCATTTTTAATGATGTCAGAAGTGTGTCTGATCCGCGGGGTGTCAGTCACTGAGGGTTTTTTCGAACATAACATCGCCGCTCAGCATGTGCTAAGTGCTCTATTATTGAGGCAGGCATGCGCGCGCTGAACAGGCCTGGACCCAACAATGCGGTCTGTCTCAGTTCCCCTGCAAACATTTTCAGGTTTGATGTCGTTCAGCAACACAAAAGTAACTTGGGATCTTTGAGGCGGGAGAAAAAAATGTTCTCATTTGTGTTCTTCCAAATTAAAAAGGGGTAGCCCACATTTTGTATTCGGCCCCCTGAGTTGAGACTTTATAGAAGAACGTTTTGCTGTAATTAAAGCTACAAGTTTTTTTGTTTGTTTTTTCTGGAGTAGTTTTTTTTTTTTTTTTTACAGGATTTTCACATCCAAACTTTGAAGTTTAAGCCATTCTTCTTTGTAAAATATATTTAGCTTCCAACAGCAGTAGGTAACTTTTACAAAAATGAAATTTTATTTAATTTTTTACATATTTGTTAAAACTATCCCTATTTCGTGACAGTATTACACAAGTCAGATATTCTGTGAAAAAACTGAGCTCCTCTTTGCGGAAAATTTGAAGAGATTATTTCTCGCGCTTCAGTTTCACATACTTCTTTGAGTTGGTCTGTCTCATAGAATAAATATAATTTATGGAGGTTTGTGTTTGTACTCAGGACAAAATGTATGGATATTATACCGAAGCTCTGTACATGTGAAGGAAAGTTGACAGAACTCGATAGTAAATTGAGTAAACTCTTTAGACAGCTCAGGGATCCTTCAGAGGTTTATTTAACTTTTCCACTCTGTGAAATCTCAAATCTGCTTTGGGAGAATTTGATTATATGTCTAAACTGTTTTCACCCTGACAACAGCAACCAAAAGAATAAAGTAGGGTGTGCTAATAAGTCACTTTGATGTTCATGAGGATTTGATATTTCGAAAATCTGGATTTGATTTTTTTCTTCTTCACTAACGCACTCTTCGGGCTTCCATAAATCCCAGTGATGCCAGTCTGTCCAGGGCCGGCCATCTTGTTTTACAGCTTGCATTTGGTTGAGCTTTGAATTCAGGTCGACTGCCAGAAGGGATGATTGAAATAAAAGTTGTTGTTTTTTTAACATATCCATCGTTTGTCCTTTTAAAAAAGGAAAATAAGGAAAAAAATTGGGCTAGAATTGGTTTTGGGTACGAACATAACCACCAAGAGATTTTATTTTTCAGCTGTTTTGCCCAGCCCTAAAATAAAGTCAGGGAAGCTTATTAACCAAGAACCTCGTTCAGCGATTTCTATGCATCTCCAGACCTTTGAACTTATTCTTTTAGATCATACTTTTAGTTTTCACAAAACGTTACCGGCACGGCAATGAGTCATTAGGTTTAGGGTTTAATTTGTATTTTTTTATATATTTTTTTTAAAGTAGTCTGAGTGGTTTGAAAATAATTTTTTTTGCCCTAACTGAATTTGAAAACTTCTACTTTTTGTTTTTTTTTTTCTTTTTTTTTTATTATAGGCTTGCTTTGTACAGAAAATGACTATGGTCACTGAAAAAAATAATTTAATTGTGACTTTTTTTCCTCCAAATTCTTACTTTAATGCCAGAATTGTGCATGTAATCTCATAATTTTGACATGTTCCCCTCCAATTCTGACTTGTTTTCCCACAGAATTTTGAAATTAGTCAGATTTCTAACTTTAATCTCGCAACTTTTCTTCAGAATTCTGACTTTAGTCTCAGAAATTAGGATTCCGAGATTAAAGTCGGAATCTTTTCGAGAGGCCCTAATCCTCTCGCGTAGCGTTGATATTAAAATTAGCTTACCTCTGAAACATTTAAGCGCGACAGAAAGCAAAAATTACAAATAAAAGATATCTGTTAAGCGCTGAACACTGCCGCTTTTAGAGGTAAATCTAAAAATATCGACAAAAGTCGACATTTTACACGATCTTTTCTGATTTGTTGCTTGTAAGCCTGTTGAGACGCAGACTGATGCATGTAGATGAAGGATGCAGGTGTGAATTCAACAGGGTGTCACGTTGCATACAATCCAGAACTTGAGGGCGACATGTAGAGCACTGACTCCAGACCCTCTGAAAGTCTCTTTGAAGAGAAGCAAGTTGATGAGGGGGAGCAGGATGAGGGCGGAGGGGGGGGCTGTAAGACGCAAGAGGAAAGAAATGGAAGGTAAGGAGCCCGGAATGATGAGGGAGAAAGAGACGTGGGGATGAAGAGATGGCAGCAGTGAGGGGAGCGTGTTTAAATGAGGTCCTGCAAGGCAGTGACAGGAGAGAGTGCACTATAACAAGGGAATAAGAGGCAGAGGGAACTAGACAGAGAGAGAGATGCACAGACAGCAAGAGCTATGAAATCAGTGACAGCCTCGCACAGAAAAATAAGCACAGCCAGAGAGTGAGAAGCGCGGGGAGGAAGAGAGGAAGGCATATAGACAGCTAGGCAAGCAGGCTAAAATGGGAGGAAAAAAAACCTAGTCGGGATGAATTTAACACAGGGAGAATATCTTACAGGGAGAGAGGAGGACATTGGGGCAAAAATATGACAGAATAAGACAGAGAAAAGGATGTGTTTACCAGGGGAATCGATACCGTACAACAGGCGGGGGGGTAAATTGGACGTACAGTAAACAACTGCAGCGAGCGTATCCCGCCCACAACGCCACGACAGGGACCTGCAAAACTATTCCTGCTTTTCGAACTTTTTTTTCCTATTTTGTCACGTTGCAACCTCAAATATGTCGTGTTTTCTTAGGATTTTACCGTTGACGAACACACAGCGCACAGCGCAAAAATGGTCTTGAACGCATGAAAACATTAAACGCATCAAAATTTGAAACAGTTTTTTTGTGGGTCAAACGACTGGCAACAAATGGGCAACAGCGTGGTGTTTGTGTAACTTCAAAGTGAAAAGAAGTGAGACGCGCTTTCCTTTTTTTTTGCTTCGCAAATTAAAATCTAAAAAATGCGGCATAAATTCATAATAAGCTCCAGTCTTGAATTGTTCGGTCTGAGTCAGATTAGAAGGGAGAGAGTAGGCGAACATCCTTTCTAAGTCTTGTTGTGGGTTTTTTTTTTTTTTTTAAAGAACATTTTTTAAATGTAATATACTTTAAAGCTTCAGCTCGTACAGACGTTACACAGACGCAGATCCCAAACAGCGTCGCATAAACGACAAATAACAGACGGCAACACTCATGAGGGTCCTTCTGCCTCGTCACTTTCAGGGTGGGTTACATTTGATCTGCGGTCGAACAGGCGGTACTGTTCATCGAGAACCTCGGTCTCAGTATCAAAGATGATATTCTTCCACAACAGAAGTGATGGCGGCTCATCACTTTGTCATCGTTGCCGTCCCGACCTCCATGTCAATATTGTGTTCTTTATGTATTTTTAATGAATCAGGTACAAGTCCCAACAGACACGTTAATGCATCAGGCTACAGCTTCTGTCCTAATCCTCGGTGCACACGTGGGACCAAGCTGCTGAATCTCCTGACGAACCGAGAGAGAGTTGTAGTTCCCCCTGAGTTTTTTACACTTTAAACAGTTTTGACCAAACCCCCACAAAAATGCATATTTACTGTACATTCATGGAGATACTGTATATTAGCTTTATTTATAACATCATGTCACTATATCTGTTGCTGATTGGTACCATAGCTCACAGACCTTTTTTTAAAAACAGTACACACCAATAAATATAGTTTTATTCATGCGTTTCATATTGCCATGGCACCCCTGGCACCCAATACGGCATATTGGGTGCCATATTGCCATGGCACCCCAAGTTAATAGCCTGCCTACTATTAACTTAGTAGGCAGGCTTGTATACTTAACAAATTGTTGGAAGTTATTGTTTTCCATTGTTAGAGGAAGTGCAAACACAAGTCAAGACTCATGTTTTGAGCTTTCTCTAATATGTTTTCCTCCGACATTACCTCGTCTTTAATTCCGTCTGGAAAAGAGAAAAAAAACATCCACACAGGCTGATGCCGCCACCACTGTGTTTGACATTAGGGATGATGTGTTCAGGATGATGAGCATCGTCAGTTTTCTGCCACACGCAGCATTTTACACCGTAGTCTCTGAAGGGAAGTTGTTGTGCACGATTTTATTCCGGGGTAAGAGAGTAAAAATTAAGTTGAACATGAATGAAGGCCACACTTTTCATATTTGTTTCTCTTGCATTAAATAGGAAAAGACGCTTGAAGTTTGTGATAGTGACTTTTCTTGGAAATGCAAGAAAAGTTTATGAAGTATTCGCCTTTGTTTTGTTTTTAATCGCTTTTATCGGTCTGCCAAGACACGACGAAAGGTCGTGAAATTAAGTTGGACCAGGTTACTGCCATGTTTGATAGAAAAGTAAGAAAATCTAAATCACTGAGCTCTTGGTGGTTCGCTTGGAATCTTTGGAATAAAACTAAAATGGCTGCCTTTTGTTCCTGTTGGAGGCTTTTTCCACCACCTCCCGCCTCTTATTTGAAGCCCTTGTGAGTGAATAAACGTGGCTGATATCTGGACAATTAAGAAACAAACAGCTGAGGATGCATGAAAAGGGAGTTAATCCTTTAAGGGAATACACACTTTACTTAATAGAATGTGAAGCAGTTCATAACTTTATCAGAATTAAAGTAAACAAGGTGTTAAATTGGCGTTAAGCTACCGTCTGTTTGACTTCATTAAACCCGGAAAGGAAAAAAAAAAGAAGGAAATTTTGAATTTTTACGCAGGCATTTTATGTGCACGTTCAGGGTATGTTGTAATGACTCACATACCCTTGTGTTCATATTTTGGAGCAAAGACGGCTCTCGCGCGGTGAGAAATTTAAAGCGGATCGAAAGATCCGTTGTTGTGCCTTCAGGGAGAGAAGGGCTTCGGAGCGGAACCACTTGTGATACCAGAGCACGCTGGACTTGACCTCCACGGCCGCATCGCAGCTGTGGGCAGAATCTCTCCGGCCGGTCGTCTGCGAGAAGCGTCCTCTTGTGCACGGAGGCCGCAGTTGGGTAGTGAGCGTGGACGCTCACCTACACATGCGAGCTGAAGCCGCAGAGAAACACAGAAGCCCGCATCGATAACGCACACTTGACCTCGCGGCTCCCCGTGTTGGGAAGCCGCGGAAGAGAACTAAAGGGAGAGCAGGAAAGCGGCGTTCGCCTTTGCCTCAGAACGTCATGTCAGATGGGAGGTGGGTGGGAGCTGCAGGAGGGTTAACAGCAGATTAGGAAGTAGCAGAGATGAGAGAGAGAGGAGAGGGGAGAGCAAGGATTTGGGAGACAGTTAAAAGAAGGCTGCAAGAGAGAAGAGAATGTTTCATGACAAAATGGGGAAAAGGCTGAGAAAAATGTGGAGAAATGAAGACTGAGACAAAAAGGGAAGGGACTATCACAAAGAGGAGGATGGGTGAAACCGGGGTAACGACTTGCAACGAAAGCTGGGTCATTAACACCCTGCGAGTCTGGAGGTAGGGGGGGGCTGAGGCCGTCTCCTGCTTATCTCTGCTAATTTCCCGTCAGCACCTGGAAATACAATTTAAACAAAGGAATTCTCCCACTTTTCTTCTACCCCTCCAACCTCCACCCTGCCATTACGTCTCTCCCAGCCCTGTCATCATCAGCTCCTGCCTCTTTGCATTCTGCTCTCTCCCTGTCTGAGCTCCTCACACGTCAGACGAATACAGAAAAAGGGAGCGAGACGCGACGGGCGTACATGCGCACAAACACGCTAACGCGGCATCTCTCCCCGGCTGCCTCGCCTCGTCCTGCCTCCGCGTTCTGTCTGGAGGCCATGTCAGGCCGAGCCCTCGGCTTGTCTGAGGGTCTGACTCAGTCCGGGTACGCATTTGCGCTCACAGACGGCCAGTGTCTGTCCGTCTTCACGAGTAGCGTAGTCGGGAGTTCATTTCCACTTTTTCGTCTAATTCATTTCTCAGTCTGTTTACATCTCTTTGTTTGCCGCTTAGAAGTGATTCGTAATGAGAGGAAAAACTGACAAATTAGCTGCAGAATTAGCATAATGGTTTTTAGTTGGCAGGGTTTTTTTTAAACATTACTCGACACCGTTTTCTGTTGGTCGAAAGGAGACAGTGGTGGGAGACGTAAAGCTACAGTAGGTACAGTTTGTGAAAAATATGTCTTTTACATAATTTGTTAAAACTTTCACTCTGTACTCACAGTGTGAAGTGAGACAGATAATATCGAGCTCTTCCATTTCTTCCCATCTGCAGAATTGCTCCACTCTCGGCCAGAAACAACCAATAAGAGCAAAGAGGATGGTCTTAGCGCCGTTAATCATGCTTGTCTATGTGCTTACATGTTATTTACCTTGTATGTTTCCCGTGCAGGAAGAGCATTAAAAGTGCAATTACTCTTAAATAATTATTGGCTTCTGTGTAAATAACCTACCCAGTGCAGTTCATTAAAAAAACATTTTATTTTTTCATTTTTCTTTTTAATTGGTCTTTTTAAACTAGTAGTTCAATCTGGAGAGACTCAGACGGAGATAAGAAGACAATTAGAAGAGTTTATTAACAAACAGAATTTAAAGTCTTTGGCGCTCGGGCCCCGGCTGGGGATAACGGTTATCGCAGCGTTAGCGATAGGCTTCTGATGAGCATCCCCGATGCTGTTAGGAACGTCATCCCCCAGGGCCCGGCACTGGTGGTGGAGGTTGAAGAAGGGTGCGGGCCTCAGGACCAGGCGAATGGAGGAGAAGGGGTGGTGGTGGGTTGAGCTCGGCTGGAGAGCGAAGGACGCCATGAATGAAGGTCCTTATCAGCTGGGACTTGGTCGATGATTGGAGGTGACGTGGCTTGGTCCGGCGTTGATAGGTCGACGATTGTGGGCAGGTCGCTTCAATTAACGGGTCCCAGTGGGGATAAAAGAGTCTTCCAGTTTGAATTTGCGCCTAGGCTTCATTTGTCTCCATTGGTCTGAACCTTTCTGACCAGCTGATCTGGATTTCCACTCAAACAGCGGTGTACCAAGTGAGTCCTCTGTAGCTAGCATACTGCGTGTTTTAGTTCTTTTCCAGTTCACACCCCAGTCTGATCATGGTTCATCAACACGGCCTCTGCTGAACCCGATCGGCTGCCTTGGAGCAGAGACATCTAAAACCCGATTGGAGCTGGATACTCAGGCGCTAAATGAAGAAGGTTAATGAAAGGCAGTGGAGATTTTAACCAACGGGTTAAAAGCGTAATCGGAAAAAGCGACAATATCTCTCGCCAAAGTGAAGTGTGTCTTGCAAACTGCTGTCAGAATGCTAGTTTAGCCCAAGCTTTAATAAGCTCCAGGTACAAATATTGTCTCTGACACCTCTACTGTATTTGAGGCTAATATTAACATAAGAAGTAGATCAACTGATACAGACTGCTGAACAAAATGCAGTGACTAGCTAAGAGCTGATGCTAATGTTTGAATCTTCATTTTACCCTTTAATTCAAAATCCAAACTATTTAGAGAAGTTAAACTTATAATTGTGCACTAGCCATACATTATTTAGACTTTTAGAGATTTCTAAAGCTTCCACTTTACTTATGAAGGAAAAGGGAGCCATTTCACATATTTTGGGGCATTAAAACCACCTTAGAATTATGGTAAAAATGAGCCTTTCAATGTCTCCAATGGACCTTACCAAGCTCCTCCCACAACCGACCCACGTGACCGCAAGTCTCACAAACAGCCTCGCAGCGCGTTGTTTCTATGTAAACATGACTGGATTAGTGCATCATTTCTACCAGATTTTCACAATATATCAGCTACTACAATGGACAGAGGAACTAACAAGTTCCTGTCATCATATGGGAGGAGGTTACTGGTTTCTCAGTCACAAGCTGGTTGCCAACCTGAGACCAGCAGGTGTCAGTCAGTTAAGGTAGATCTGACATTTGGTTTGATGACGTCAATATGAGAAGCTACAGACTGATAGGAGGAACCAAAGAGCTCTGTAAAGGTAAAGACAAATCTTCTGAAGCTGGGATATAATAATTTAATTTCACATAATTATCGTGGTAGAAGCCATTTGTTTGTTAAAATTTTATGAAATATATTTGTTCTATTTGATGTTTGTTGTGAATGACGTAAACTCACAAACGAACGAGGTAATTAGTCCAACGTTTAGAAACTACAGCGGCTGTAATGCGCCACAGCAAAGGGAAACAAAGGTAAAATAACCCGAACAGGTGATCAACTCAAAACCACTCCTACCTTTTTACTCTCTCTCTCTCTTTGTAGTTTAAGCACACCTGTTACCGTGGCAACCGCCTGCGCCCCGCTAGACGAGCAAAGATTACGTTAAAAACATAACATTCAGTCCGTTACGATATCAAGTTTCCAGGCTTGATATTTATTTCTCGATTATTAATCAGCGCTTCCCTGAACACAGCGATGGTTGATTGACTAGCTGTACTTGGTGCTAGCGTGGCTAACAGGAGTAACAGTTTAGTCCAAAGCCTTTTCTGCTAAAATAAAATCTTTAGTGTATGTCAGATACAGACACATTGCATATTGATCTGTTTAGCTAACGTAAGACTGTGTAGCAGACAGGCTTCAAGGTGTAGAAGTTGTATCAGTTCTGCCATTATGCTGAACTTAGCTAACAGGAAGCTAAGTGTGTTTGTGAGACGGCCACGTAGAATGGGTATCAGCCAATGAAAACGGCCCCTGTGGTAAGGCCCATTACTGCTGTTTTCTGCTGGGCGATGCTGCTGCCAGCATGTTGCGGGTCAGAGGGCGTTCCAAAATTAATATCACATCGCTAAATCTGCGTTGTATGAGCTGCTCTTGATATTCAAGATGATACTGCAGTTTTAATAACAGCACAAATTTGCAAACACACAGGCAGAAAGCAGGACTTCCAAAGTTAGGTCTTTTCCCCCCCAGGTTTTTACTTTGTCCCGTCTCCCATCAGTCCGGTCGAATGGGAGCAACATTGTCTTTGCATGGCTTTTGTTTACAAATTACAGTCTGGTTTTTAAAAAAAAAGAAAGCCAATTGCTCCAGAAGAAATAAAATTGTCTGCTTTTTGTCTGGACCAAGCAAACAGCAAACATTTCCTGGTGTGAATTCACAATAATTCCGTAATTCAGTCACTAATTTGCTTTGATGGAACAGGGAGAAGTCTAAACCAGGGCGTCTCTCCAGGACTGGTGGCGTGTTTTCAGACGGGCCTTCCACAAATCCTCTCCTTCAAATGGAGCTTCACACGAAAAAAATGTGAACTATCCCTTTAACAGGCGCCTGGAGGTGACAAGTTTCACTTCACTGGGATGTATCCATTGTGGCTCAGTTAGTCTAACAGAGGTGGGTATCTTGGGGAGGAGTAAAATTTTTCCCGCCACAGATGGGTAGTTAAATGTTTGCAGCTGCATTTCTAATCTCTGTCACAGCAAACTGTTAATGATTTGCGCAAAAAAAAAAAAGAGGCAACTGTGGAATAAAGCTGTGATTTTTTTTACATTTTTTAAACACCTCATTACACATGTACACCGCTCCTAATAGCATGTTGTATTACAAAGTGGGATCACTACAGACGCCATCACAATGGCAGCATTAACGTGTGAAATATGAAATGGTGTCTGTATCCCGATTCACCAGCAGGTTTCACGTTTCAGGTGTGCTCTTTGGGGCGTGTAAAGCTCGCGCTGTTTTGTGTGCCTTTCATTCTTCCTACCTGAGAGACGGGGGCCGGGAGGGGGACAAACTAGACGATGCGTTCGCCGTTATTATTTCCATATGCTCTCACTTAAAACGGCTGGCTAATCCCCGGTCACACGCCAGCAGCGCGCTCAGGATTATCTGTGTTTGTTTTCTCACACCGAGGAGAGATTGTGTTAATCTCCTCAGAGGGGAAAAAAATAGAGAGATGGGGAAAATTAGAAGAAAAAAAAAGAAAAGATAGAGGGTCAGACCGATGTTTTGCCCGTAGGTTTAAAGAAATAAAAGGAAGCTTGAAGGGTTGAGCAAGACGGTGACAGAAGGCAGGAGACAAGTGACAGAGGGGAAGGGAAGATGGCAGACAGAGTCAAAAGGGAGATTTAGCAGGCTCTTTGTTCTCTCAACTCTGCAGCTGGGCTTGTTGGCAGAAACGTCCAAAGCTGTGTTTGTCATCAGACAAATGTGATGTATGATCTTGATTTAGAATGCAGGAAATAAAAAAAGGGAGAGAACTAGCTGCCAAGGACGGCAGGGCGCAGCACGCACACAAACCTGTAAAACAGCACACCGCGATGAACACACAGGAGGAGGCGAAGGGGAATGATATGCAAAATTCATCTTCATTTACATTCGAGCGAAATCTTTATTTCTTTAAATTTTTTTTCACTCAGGTGTAGTAGAGGTAGAGAGAGTCATCACCTTGCTAATTTGAGATCCCACCTTGTAGTTAAAACGCGCGCGCTCACTCACAAACACACGCGGTGGAAATTCGCGCGTGGCCGTGAGCGGGCCTCCTCCAGGAGAGCCGTATTATGTTCTGCCAGTCTAGCATGCGGGCTAGTTGATTAATTTCTGCTTACTGTGAGCCGAATCTGAAAGGGAAATTGAATAGGATTTAGAATTTCAAAAGAGGGACTGTTGGAGCATGACATCACTGGACGCGGGAAGGTCACACTTGTGGAGCGCGTGGGCGTGAAAACACGAGGGCGGTTTGAGGAGACGGTGCGCTGTCTGTGCTCGCACAAGGGCCACGGGCCAATTATGTTTCCTCAATGTCAATCTGTTGGAGGCTCTTCTGCCTAAGTAGATGATTATCTGTAAATGTTCGCCAGATACGCTCTTAGACTTGCTTGTTTTGATTAAAGAATGCCACTGAGTGTAATGATCTTCCTGCTAAAAGTGTATAAATCAGCTAATTCCGGGTAAATGGAATCAGCGAATGTTGTCTGTAGCTGCACGGTGAACTGGTTCAATCTTTTAATTGTCAATGTTATTAATTAATTTTCCACTCCGCGATCAGGCTAATTTCATTGAAACACTTGAATGAAAGCGTTACATGTTTGTATGGGAAGGGATAGATGCTTATCACGAGATGAGAAAATAAGTTAACTCTTAAATGTGTCTCTCTAAGGTTGTATTTTTCTTCCACGGTCACATTTATTTCGGCACCGCAGTGGTCACTTTTTTAGCCTTCCTTTTGGTGGAGTTTTATTTTACTTTTCATTCAATGGTGCTGGAAAATGTCGGAGGGAATGAGGCTTTCAACAAGAATAACTGGTTAACTTGTCATCACAAATAAAACGTTCAAAAAGTTATTCAGTGTTTAAATAAACTTGTTTTATATTAAGTTGAACCAAACAAAACAAAAATCAAGTTAGGTGTACATCAATATAAATTCATCTAATTGTATTTATTAAATGAACTGCGTTTGAAACAGTTTTATAATTTGAAGCTTTTTAAAATATTTTTTTTAATTGAAAACCATTCCACTCAGGTGGCTAAGCTGAATGAAAATAACAATGAGGTTTTTATTTATTTATTTTTTTAAGTAAAACGTGATGGACTAGCGACCTGGCCTGTCCAATGACTGCTGGAAGTAATAGCAAAAAATCCTTTATGTCGGACTTATTTTGGCCAGTATTATTGAATTTATTCCCCCTGGACTTAAAGGCCATAACCAACTTCAACATGTTCCTCCATATGACTAAACCTTGGCTAAGAGAAAGCTAAAAGCTCTGTGCTATTATGATATTCATGCTAAATTTGACGTCTGCCACCTGATTGTCACAACTGATACTGAGACTCATCAGACCAGGCTTTTTTCGCTCACTTTGGCTGAACTTGTGTGAATTGTAGCCTGTTTTCCTGTCGCACCAGCACCAGCCTTGGTGTTCTGCTGCTGTCGCCCATCTGCTTCAAGGCTCAGTGTCACGCGTTCAGCGAATCTATTCTGCACACTTCATTGTTGCAAGTCCTTATTTGTGCTACTGATGTCTCTCTATCATCTGCAAACCATCTGCTCATTCTCCTCTGACATCGAGACTTTGCAAAGAAAACATCTTCATCCTCACAGCTGCCACTCGCCGGGTGTTTCCTCTTCTTCTTTTCCTCACACGACCGTGTGGGATTTCTGATCCTTCAGAAATCAGATATAGACGCGTTTCAGTTTGTGTTTCAGCGCAATTGCAGAAAGCAAACAAGTTCTCAGATTCATTTAAAAACATGCTGTTAGTTCATTTTCTTGGCATGTTGCTGTCAGTCTAAGACAGTCTGAGATCTGCAGGCTCAGGAAGGTCTGAGCTGCTCTGGTCAGTCTCGATGATTTTCAACAGTTGCAGACGCTGAAACTGTTCAAAATCACAAAACAAATGGTGGAGCTTACCAAGCAGCTGCCAAAAGACAGAGTTGGAGGCGAGCAGAAGAGGTCAACCGGTAATCACTTCCCTAAATCTCTGCAGTGTTCATAAATCATAACAGCAGACGTATTAACATTAGTGTTAATATTAGTGGTTTATGATAGAGACTCAGTTATTATAAGTATCTAACGATATAATTAGTTTAATTAGATTTTATGTCTCGGCTCTCGTCTGGCAATAAGTTGCGAAACATACAGCCACATTGTTAAATTACAATTCCTGAGCCTCTATTTCAGGAGCGAAAGGTGTTCAAAATCATGTTTTCGCGAAGCAACACAGATGTATTTTGACTGAGTTGCAGTGTTTTCGTCTTCTTTGATCTTTACCAAATGAGGAAAAAAAGGAAATAGAATTTACAAATCCCCTTACTAAGCAGCCTTGTACTGTGAAAGAAACTGTTTGTTTTTTTGTGAGAAGTGTCGACACTAAAACCTGCTCCTGTGTTCCATTTGTAATAAGATTTACTGAGATCTACCTCAAAATTCAATCTGGCTGCCATAATAAATAGTGCTGGGTGCAGCAATAAACTCGTGCATCTCAACAAAGTCAGCTTCCAGTCACAGGGATGTCTAAATGCATGAAATGTTCACCGAGCACAACAGCTTGCATATCTAAATAGTTTTTTTTGTTTCCAATGTTGAACATCTTTGCCAGGTTTGTGTTCCCAGTTTTAAGGTGAATGGGACATTGCAGCTTTGAATGGAAGAGCCATTCATCAAATTAGGGAGAAACACACCTTTGACTCAAACCTTCACCTAAATATTTAAAATTCCATCACAAATTTGGTCTCTGTTTAAATTCGACTCCTTTTGTCCTTATTTTTAAAGTGTTTCCTTATGCTGTTGTCAAAAACAAAATGTGCTGAAAACTGCAGCTCGAGCTCTGGTTTTTGCCAGCTGTCGGTCAGCGTTAAAATGGAGCCTTGGCGAAAGTTCAAACTGGGAGACTCGACCAGCTTCACCACATCATCTAATCACTACGCTCGAACGCAGCCAATCCGGACCGGAGCTTCACGCCGCTCCAGCCAATCGTCGTCCAAAGACACCTTCAAAAGTCCAAGCTACCCTGGGGTCTTCCTGCTCGTCAGCCGTGCTTCGACCCACCTCCTCCCCTTCTCCACCTTCACCATGAGGGTCGTCCTCCAGGATCCCTTGTGCTCTTCCTCTCCAAGCTCCGCTCCACCACCAGTTTCGGTCCCGGGGGGGAAGACTATCTCGAGCTCGCTGAGCAGACCGCCTGCTCACGGCGATCCTCGGCTCACGGTCTTCTGCCGGGTCCGAGCGCCAAAGAAATTGTGCCATTAAATCTTTTTAACTGCTATTTTCTTCTCCGTGTGAGTCTCTCCAGATTGAATTGAGTTCGACATGAATTTGAGCAAATATTTTCCTTTTCTGTAAGACGTTTGGTCACTGTTTATACTCTCCTGTTTGTGTCGCCTGCCTAAAGCGACGGGTCTTGTGAAACGTCCACGCTGTGTGTTGTATTTTACACACTTCAAACAAGGAATCCTATCTGCAAACGTGCCTTTGTGGAGGAACATGCGCCATTTTCGCTGCGAAAAGGTGGCGACTATTAAAATAATGAGGAAATAATGTATTTATTTTCCTGACTCATCACTGCTCCCTCTGCTCATTTGCGCCCTAACCAGCTCCGCCGCGGCAGCTTGAGGAGCGCTCTTACTCGCTCCCCTGCTGGTTGAATCAGGCGAGAATAGCGAAGTTAGAATGTCGTGTTTACCAATTTTAACAATCCCTGCTGGTTTTTTTTTTTCTCTCATGGGTTGTTAGCTGCTAGAGAATGCTTGTTGGTATATTTATATAGATTGTGCATAAATCCTTGGGAAACTGATCAGAAATATGAAAAAGTCAGCTTTTGTTGCTTTATTTATTTATTTTTATTCCTCCCCTCAAAGGTTCCTTCTGTGGAAACGTCTTTCTGTCAAAGACTTCTTTTTTTTTACCTTCTTAAGTAAATAGATGCCTTCCTGCTTTCTCATTCTGCACTTCCCCTTCCACATCAGTGTTAAACTAATATTAAGAATTTAATATTCCGCTAAATCACTGCCTTGGCCTTGGGTGAAGGTGGAGATCTGAGGGTTAATGAAGTCTGCGTTCCTGCTGCCAATTTCAGGTTGTAAGAGAGACATCTCCGCCCGCAGCCTCGGGGATGCTCTGGTGCGGATCTAGCTTGGCTTTCATGTGTGTGTTCTGTTCTTACAGCACGAAATCCTGAAAAGACCCCAGCTTATCCGGACTTCTCGTACAGTGTCTTGGAAAAGTTTTCAAGCTCCTGGAACTTTCCCACATTTCCCACATCTTTACAGCCTCGACCGTCGATGTGTTTGGTAGAGATTCGGTATGATAAAGTGGTGCATAATTGTGAAGTTAAAGGAAAGTGACGTGTTCTTTTCACATTTTCTTATTCTAACAAAAAAAAAAACGTTAAACTGTATTGTCTGCATTCAGTGCTGTCTACCGAGTTCAAGTCTTAGTATGGAGGATGTTATTTCTGTTACCTAGCAACCCAAGTGACGCTTCAGGACGCTTGGTTTTACCGCTGTATGCATTGCGCAACGGCTGCTGGGAAAGACAAGTGTGTTGTTGTCGACTTATCATCCAGACACCACTCACTGCATTCTTGTTATTTGTGCAGGAGGCTCCACTTCTGCTTTTCATGAAACGTTCACTGAGCACAACAGTTTGAGCACAACAGTTTATGGTTGTACAATTGGGGTGGCCAGCAGCAGCTGTGTCACTTAATTTTAAAGTGACAAGAGGCTCTTAAATGGAGCTCAAACTACGCCGCACTGACCGGACTAAAATCTCATTATCCAAGAATGGTTTTGTGCAAAATAATGTAATAAACATGTTTTGTTAGACCTATCCTAACTTGTTCGAGGAACCATAATAGGTCACCTTTAAAGACTAGACTGAGAATGTGCCGTTTCAATAAAGTGTAACCTTTGGGAGATTGAATCAGACATACATGGTTGGATGGATGTAAGCCTCACACGAGCTAGCGGTGGATAAACCCATAGCACACCAGAATAACGGTTGCAGTGCCTGCATGGTAACTGATTCATGTTGGGGCCCATGAGGGTAGGAGGATGTGTGCGCTGCGGTTTGACACACACACAGAGTCTACAGGGAAGGAGAGAAAAAAAAGATTAGAGTTGGTTGATCGGGGAATAGGTGATGGAGTGTGTGAGGTGGTGACGGAGCGGTGGCAGAGTGATGGAGCTGGATGGAGGGAGGGGGTTGATGAGTGTGCGCTCACAGTGTAAGTGACACCTCTCCTTCTTAGACAGATTGTCTCGTTCTCCCAGTAATGTGGGCCCCGTTAGAGCGCATTCTCCCTCCATCTACCCTCCTTCCACACATCCACTCCATCATGATCTCCGTCTCTCTGTCTTCCGTGGCAGCTCTTTTTGTTTGTTGTTGTTGTTTGTTTTGATTTTTTTTTTTTTTTTTTTTTGCGCCTCGGAGAAGCTCTGCAAATTGCCTCCACTGCGCCGTCTTTCTACTCTCCCTTATTTTTCTGCATAATTTTTAATCAATCCCGATTTCTGTCTAAAACCGCAAATTTTATGGGGTTTTTTTTTGGGTCTTCTTTAAGGCTTGGAATGGGAAAAAATAAACACAGAGCAGAAGGAGAGAATATCAATACTTATCCTTCTGACTGGATCACATGAGTGATTTTTTTTTTCTGTTTTGCTGACAGCGGAAATTCCACCAGAAGTCCCGTTTATAATTCATCCAACATGATTTATTTATAAATTTTTCCTTTCACCCAATCCCAGCGAGACGAATCACATACATTGCTTCCCTTAAAGACACATTTTGAGCAAAAGACAGAGGCTCAAAAGAAGCACTTGTACACCCACTCGTCCCTCAAACAGATATTCTGAACCAGACTCAAAACGTGTTGCTTTTCTGAAATTTAATCAGCAGCAGGTGCATGACGGTGGGAGACAGTAGATGTGTGTGATTACTCGTGCGTGCCTGTCCCCTTGCTAACAATCATCTCGACGAACCAGATCAGAGGCTGTCTCTTCGCTTCAGAGCCGCCGTGCTGGCAGGAGAGTGGCGCACAATCACACAGAGACCTCAGAAAAAAACAGAAACGACAGAAGAAAAAACAGGCTTCATAACTTCTCTGCCCGAGTCTCTATCCCAAATGAAATCTCTTACACCTGCATAAATGCAAGTATACAAGGGAATTTATGATGCTCCTTATATCCAGGTACAGGTCTCCATAGTGATGGGGGAGTCTCCATGGAGATGGAGATTGTCTTCTAAACTAGGGAAGCGTTGTTTGTGAAAAATAGGATGGGATGCTTTCGTTTGTGCTTTCATCATCGGAAGCTCTAATGTTTATGGAAATGATCTGCCGACGTAACATCTGTACAGCTCAGCAGATGCTGTGCAGTTCTGCAAAGAGTGCAACTTAACTTTTACCTCTGAAACAAACCCTACCAACACTTTTATAACTTGCTTTTTTGTTTGTTTTGTTTTTTTTTTTCCATTCAAATGCAACGACATATCTCAGAGTTTCTGGCAGTACTGCAGGAGCAAACAACAGGCTAAAACCTCCAAAAAGGAAAATGTGGTTCCACTGTGCCGCTGTTACTCACAGATGAGTCAAAAATACCCAAACATAAGCTACTAAATATGTAGTCGCATCAGTGACTGAATATTAAAGATGCTCTTGGACTTTGTGCCAGGGAATACATTGCCAATACTGGATGGATCAATACTAGATGTTATACTGTTGAATTTAAGCCATTCCATTGTGCTTCTTGTTATACATTTAGCGTCCCCACCTGGCTGGAAGGTAAAACTCTACTCCATTCTGAAGTTTTTTGCAACTTCTGAGTTGTCTTTGGTTGTAATTGGTCTTTATTTAGCTCTTGATGATCCATTTAACCAGATTTACTATCCGTGGGGAAGTTGTGATGGTGTGCTCAGCGAGGGGTACAGCTTTAGTTTCCCTCCACACGCGACATTTATTTTGAAAACCTGAAAATATGGCCTTACAAGTTAAATCTTAAAACTTCACAAAAGAGCTTCGTTACAGAATCTCTAAGATTATAGACGTTTGTGATGAAATCAAGCACAGGTGCCTAAACTCGTCACAATAGCAAATTTTGCTGGATAATAAATGGCCCCAGAAACGATTGTGATAAATGTGTTAATATCACGACCATTTTCAGGCCATGTATTGATAATGGCATAACAATGCAAGTTTGCCCTCTTAAACTTTAATTTTTTAAAAAGCACTTAATGCAACTGAAAGATATTTTAAATATCCAAAATCAAAAACCAATAAATAAAACAGAATTAAAAACCACTTACAACCAAAACAATGACTAATATGGATTATGAAAAGGCTGTAAGTAAAATTGCAATTAAAAATAAATAATAGAATGGAAATGATCGAGCTAATTAAAATTTGAAATTAGATTAATGACTTGCTGTGACGGGCTTACAGATAGAGTTGCTTAAAAGTGATTTCATTTAGGGGTATCAGAGCAAATGAGTCTAAATGCAAATGCATAAGGAAGCTGCTCCTACCAGTTCACACCAACACATTGAGGAGTTTTTGCCAGCGCAGTGGGAAGAAAACAATGCTAAAGCTAAAAAAAGAGACAAAACTGGATTGGCTGCTCAGTGCAGCCCTGCTAATCTCTCAACTCCCACAAATACACGCAGCTTCTTGGCAGAGTTTTCCTCAGCTGTACGTTCTGTAGTCTCAGCATGTCAAAAAGTATCCAAACATCAACTCGGAGCGACATGCAAACACATAGTCACATCAGTGGCTGAGTTCTGAAGAGGCTTTTTAACTTTTGAGTGTCAGGAATCTCGTTGGCGATGCCGTAGCATCGCCGCCTCATGAATGCATTTTCTCACTTCACACACACACAAATAAAGCCACCATCTGAGAAGCCGCCCGCCCACAGCAACCTTCAAAGAAGCCTCTTTAGAAATCCAAATGTCACAACATGGAAGGTAACCGTGAGATTATTTCCCTCCAAATTGTTCCGAGCCGATTCTGGACGTGGCCGCTCTCCCTCTCTGATGTGCTGATACCGTTCATTATGCGCCGTCTTGCGGATTTTGATATGTGATTCAGCAGCCGTCCGTGGATAATTTGGTGTGAGAATTAGTTCAAATGAAAGTGCAGATTGTTGGATTTGATGTTTAAAACATTGGTATTTACGCCTTTTCTTGCTGTTGAGAAAAAATATATATTTAAGTGCTCATATTCTTAAATCTTTTTATCTGGGCATTTTTTAAACCGTTTTTTCATTGCTCTCCCCACAGCCTGTAGACTATGAGAGCCGGAGCTCCTATTCCTTCTCAGTGGAGGTCCTGAACCCCATAGTGGATCCTCGTTTTCTACGCCGTGGCCCTTTCAAAGACAGAGCTTCAATCCGAGTGGCTGTGCTAGACGCTGATGAGCCCCCGAGGTTCTCCCGATCCAAATACCACATGGACGTGTCTGAGAACTGCCCACCAGCCTGCACCGTGGGCCGGGTCAGCGCCGTAGACCCCGATACCGGTCTGACTAATAATATCAGGTAAGGCATAAGGCGTCTAAATGAACTGCTAGTGATGTTTGGCTTTGTTTTTGAGGAACAAAACCATCCAGTTTTTTTTCTCGATTCATATTTGTAGGTCAAATATGTGGAAGAGCATTAGTGCCAATGGAAGAAAAAAACAAATTCGAACTTTTTACTTTACTTTTCAGGCAAGGCGCTTTTATTTGTTTGGCACATTTTATGCACACATTTTATGGAAAAAAAAGTCAAATCAGACTTTAATCTAGGAATTCTATGATTAGGGCTAGAAGGTAAAACATTTCAAAAAGAGGAGTACATTTCCACTAAAACAATCAGAAATTTTTAGATTAAGCTCAGAAAGTTTTCTAAAGCAAAATAGGACATTTGAATTTCAAAAGTTGAAAAGATTTGACTTTTAAAACTGTACAATTTCTGTGTTTTTTCTAGAAAATTTGTTAGATTATCTGAAACTTTCTGAGTTGACTGGTGGAAATTTACTCCTCCCGAGTTTTTTTCTAGCATTTTTTTTTTTTTACTTTTCAAACTCTGAAATTAAAAAACTAAATTCTTGAAAAAGTTTTGCTGGAATTTACTCCTTTTCTTTCTTATGTACAATGGCCCTATTGCACTGTGGTAGTAGCTAAGGATTGGCACAGCAGGAAGGAGTCACAGCAAAAAAACACAGAAGCAATGATTTAAGAAAAACACAGAAAGTATTTAAAGTTAGTGGCATCATCAGCTATATCCTGTCTAGAAGCGAGATAAAGTATAAAAACAAAAGCACAAGGCCAGAACCAATTTGTTAAAGGCAAGAAACACAAGTTTATAGCATCAAAAGCTCTCAGTGGTTACATCTAGGATTAAGAAGTAGCTAAGCAAATAAGTTCTAGACCAGGGGTACTTTCCACAGAAAGAAAGGCAAGAAAAGTACACAAAGGCAATCATAACAGTAACTTTCTCAGAAGTACTAGACTTGGTGTACTTTCTACAAGAAAGAAAATGAGGAGGTAATGGCATCAGTACTTCAGTCAATACATTCATCCACAAAACAGATAATCGCATAAGCCAGGTGCACTTTCTATACATAAGTCAACTACACTGTATAAAAAGGTTCTGCACTTTAATTTTCATTTGTGGGAGAGCCTGACTTAAGAAGTTTAAAGTAAAGAGAAATAAAAAAAAAAGCAAATCAACTCCAAAAAACCATGTCCCAATTAAACGCAAAAGCACTAGGAGTGAAGATGTGGGGAAGAATGATAGCCGGTATATTGCTGGAGATCTTTTGATAATCCTTTTCACTTCAAAAAAAGCCCCAATCTGCCACGATAATCTCCCCATATTAATTCCTTGGCCATTTGAATGCCGTCCCCCTTATCGCTCCTTCACACACTTGCCCCGGCCGCTTCTTTCACTCCGTGCCCCGCTTGCTTCCTTCCTTTCTTTTGCTGGGGCACTTTTTTATTTTTTTGTTACCCCTCCTCATCTCCCTCACCTTTCTTCTGATAACTTTTTCCTCTCTTTCTCTCTCTCTCTCCGCTTCAGATTCTCAATAGACCCTCAGTCGGATCCGGAGGCCCTGTTTCGTATCAGCCCAGAGACCGGCCTCATCACCACGGCGATGGAGCTGGACCGCGAGCGGGAGCACTGGCACAACATCACTGTCATCGCCAGCCAGAGAGGTCAGAGGCCACATCGCTGCGTCATTAGAGCGTTTTTTCTTCTTCTTCTTTTTACTGGGTTATGTCTTCTACCGAAATCATTATTTCGTTTAAACCCTGACACCTGGACCCAATGACGACTAAGAGGTTTAGCGGAGAAAAACTCGACGTCGTACAATGTCTGAAAAGCTTGGTATCCTTTGTGAGTTGCTGCTTGCTAAGCGGCTTAGCCTTCAAGTCATCAAGCCGTGAGGGGATGCTGGTTGGCCGCAAGACCGATTTGTTACAGCGTGCCTGAAAATCAGTAGATCTATACGGTGTCGGTTATCCGACGCCGCAACAGATCCCTTCCCCACAGGAATACGAGCTAACTCGCCGCATTAAAGCAGCATATTAAAGACAGGCATTGCTTTCCTGGCACATTGTGATTGCAAAATGGGAATGATAAACACCTACAGCGTCAAAGCAAGTTATAGAAAAAGAGTCTGGCACACCGAAGAAAAACAAAAAAAACCCAACAGACATCTGAAGTCGATGTTGTGGAGCTTACAATCATGCATGAAAGGTAATTTTGTAAATAGATGTTTTTGAGTGATTTGTTTTAAGAAAGCAATAAGTGCCAGCGTAGAGCCTTTCGAGTAATTTGTGTTGTACCGCCTCGTGCCAACACACAAATCTCCTGCAAGCCAAACAGTGCATTAATATGCTGCAAAGTCTTGCATGCTGTTTCAAATTCTGCGTGCAAAAGCATAAAGAACGCAAAATTTAATAAAAAACAAAAGGAACTTCTGTACATAACAAAAGTATTCACACCCTTCAGACTTTTCACATTCCTTTATGTTCTAATAACAGACTTTAATGTTACGTCACTGGGATTTACCGTGGTGGACCAACACTGAGTTGTCCATATCAAAGAAGTGGAAGGAAAATTCTACATTTGTTTCAACATTTTGTACAAATGAAATCTAAAAAGTGTGGCTTACCTTTGTGTTCACCTCGCCTTAGAAACTGGCATATTTGCTCATTCCTCTCTTTACCCAACAGCTCAATTCAGTAACATTGGGTAGAGAGAGCCGTGAACATGTTACAGAGTCTCAGTTGGATTCAGGCTTGGACTTTGACTGGGCCGTTCTAACACATGGATATGCTTTGATCATATAGCTCTGGCTATATGTTTGGTGTCACTGGTCTGGATCTATAGTGGATCTTGTCTCCTGTTGGAGACCCGGGGAAATATTTTTAATTAAAAAGGTAAAAGAAAATAAGCTAGTTGATACAAAGTATTATTATTTTTTTTTTGTCCTTTTGTTTTGTCATTAAAGCAGCAGCATGTAGCTTAAATATGTTTTCTATATATTTGTCAAAACCGTCACCATGTCGTGACAGAATAATATGAAACAAATAATTTGTGAAGAAATGGAGCTCTTCTGCCTTCCCCCTGTGGTTCTACTGTCATCTGAACCAAAACACAGCGCCATCAGATCCAGGAGGAGGGTCTTAGCACTGCTAAATGCTAAGGCTAGTTAGCATGGCCACCTATGACGGCGGATAAATTATTTTCCATCCGCCATTAGCACATTGAGCAAGCAAGTACACAAGGATGATTAACAGCGCTGAGACTTTCCTCCTGGCTCTGAATGGTTGTTTTTGACCAACTATACGGTAAAATTCTGGCAACCGCAGCTGCCCATAATTTACTGTAAATAAGATACTTTTTTTTTTACAGTGAATCACAGTTTATCTTTCTCATGTTAAAACTGTTACAACATGGTAACAGTTTTACCAGTATGTGAAAAACGTATTTTTGTAAAACTTACATTATGTTGCTTGAAGTTGCTTGAAAACTACATGTTATTTCTTAATTCCCCCGTCCGTCCCTCCCAAAAATTCAAATGTTCCTTTAAGAAAAGGTTGACTTTTGTCTTCTTTCACAATTTGCACATTTGGCTTTGCTCTAAAACTCAAAATTTGATTTTTTTTCTTCTTTAATATAACTATACTAGAACATATGCAGTATGGCTTTATGAAGATAACCTAATTACCCTAAGAATATATCTAAGAATATATTTGAGCGTACAACTAATGCTATCTAGTCAACGCATTCTGCCACCGGAGCTGTGAATCTCTGCAGCTCCTCCAGAGTCACTCTCTAATTAATGCTGTTCTTTCCTGGCCTGTTGGCATAATTTTGGTAGGTTTGTTCTCTGATGTTTTCTAACATGAACTTTGACAATTAAATCACTAGGTTTGTGTTTACCACAATGTAGAAAAGAAGGAAAACGCATAAAGGCTGTGTAGTTGAATAAAAAGGAAGCTATTTCTCCAACCCAATAAGTGGAAAAATAGACCAAGTTGTATAGACGTCGTTTCTCATTCACCACAGGTAATTTTACTGGAATGAACCACAGCGAAAGTCTGACAGCAGCACTGCATCACCATCATCATTAGCTAGCAGTGAAAAGCCAGCTGTGGCTGCTAATTCAAATAAAACACTGTTTCTGTTTTAGCTCACCTCACCTTGTTAGCTTTTTAGATTATCTCTGTGAAATATAACTAGCAAAAAGAAAAGAAAAAAGCCTCAGCTGAGAAAATGGGAGCAATGAAGTGAGATAATAGCACCTCATTTTGACGTTAAAGACAGCTCCTCTTCTAAACCAAACATCGCTTTTATGCCTTATCAAATCCAAACTTTTTCTCATCTGCCAACAGTGTGGGGGATCACAAAAACAGCTAGATGAATCATCTTATTAGTCATTCAGTAGTTCTATAGCGCTGGCAATCATCCTTGCTGTCAGGTTCCAGACTCAGATTGCACGTGCTATACGGGTTATTGAGCAGACATTGACAAAAACAAGAGTCTATAATCTGCTTTATTTGTCTTGGTATTCTTAGAATCAACACCAGCTTGTTGGTAAAACCTGGCTCAGTTCCAGTAGCATTCTTTTTTTTTTTGGCTGGCTGCAATTCATTAAAGCCCCAAACAACGCGATCCATTTTTAATTTTTATTTCTGTACAAGCGAGAGAGCATTGTTAAATAATGTCGCCCACTGCGTGCAATGAAGGAAAGTTGCTTTCCTGCCAAGTCCTGTCCCGGACGAAGCTAATCTTTGCTTAAAATCTACTCAGGGCTGCTTGTGGCAGGAGAGCGCCGGTACAGCTGAGGCGGCTGCACAGCGAGCTCCTGTCTTGAATAATGAACTCTATCTAATAAACAGACTGTTGGTGGTTGTGTTGACACACACACAGTGGGAGCTCTGCCATGGCCACAGGCAGGCCTGTTCACCCAGTGGCATTGCGGCTACAGCTCATTTTCAGCTTTCTCGGTCGAGGCAGGGAGCGGTCGCCGCCGTCCCGTGACGCATCGCTGCTCCTCCGCGTTCGAAATGTGTTCATCTCGCATTCATAGAAAGCGTGGCGTCAGGTTGGCCGCCCAGATAAACAAGTTCCAGTGATGTTTGGAGCTTTTTATACAGCAGGCTAAAATGTAAAACGGGCGAATAGCGAGGGGACTTTACACGTTTGACACTCTGCCATTGGAACTTTATGGCCGAGCGCGAGGATAGCCAAGTGATTGTGGAGTGGAAAAGCCAAAGCCAATCCATTTAAACTGCACCCTTGTGTGACGCACACCGACTGCTCTCGACATTCCTCTTTGCCTGACATCTCTCGTTCTTAAAGGAAGGAACGCGACACTTTGAGGAGCGTTGGCTGCGAATTGAACGCTTTGATGCGCAGAGATCGGACCGCCATAAAAGCATCCAGATGGGATCCTGGGAGCCACAATATGAGCCAAATAAGACCAAATGTACCACGGCTCTGTTAGCCAAATGACTGCTGGCTAATGGGATCTGAGAATTGTTGAGGCTTTTTGGACAAAGACTAAAATGTTTGATCGTTCCTACGAGGACAATTGCACGGACTTAATGAAGCGCAAACCTGCACTCAATTGTGTGTGTTGTTTTTTCCCCCCATTTGTTTGTGTTCATATAATTTTTCCAAATGCAGGTCAATGGGTTGATGTTTTGGTTGGCAACATTAAAATGTCTATTTCTGCTCTTTGCCTTTCCCAGACAATCCCAGCCAGGTGTCCAGAGTTGTGGTCGGAATAGAGACGTTAGATCTCAATGACAACGCTCCCGAGCTCGATAGGCAATACTCCACGGCCTTGTGCGACTCATCCAACGCTGGCCAGGTCAGTATGGGTTTAAATGAACTTTAAAACTGGATTTAAATTGTTGGTGGGAAAGTCTAGAAACTGAGAATATTGTCCAAATATTTGGGTGCTGTGGTGGCGCAGGGGTTAAGCACAACCCACATATGGAGGCCTTAGTTCTCTACGTGGCCGTCGCAGGTTTGATTCCCAGCCTGGTGACCTTTGCCGCATGTCTACACTTTCTCTCATTACCCACTTTCCTAAATAAAACCTAAAAGAAAACACTATATCCTGTTTTTGTTATTTTTATTGTTATTATTATTACCAATCATCCTGAAACATATAGGATTTCCCGCAGTGTATTATAAGCCTGGTGGGCCACCAGGCTTTACTTGTGCCCCCACCAGGCTAAGCATTGCTTATTTACTTAAGTTTTTTTTTTTTAATGTTAGCATTTTTTAAGATTTTATAGTTTTAATTTTTAAATGTTTTGATAACACATAATTATCAAGTGATATTTTCAAATTTCCTGTGGTCAGCTTTAAATATTTTTTAACTCTAAAACATGATGGGGCCGCTGGATGAATGACTGCCTTAGCACCCAACCACCGGGCTTAGCAAGTTTTCTGGGGGAAACCTTAAACATACAATGTATAAGTCATCATTTGGTTACAAACATGCCCAAATCATCACTCATCCACCGCCATGCTTAACATGGTTGTATTTTGTTTTGTTGACTAATTGCTGCAGTTTGGCCAAAAATCTACATTTGTGCCTCACCTGGTAAAGTTATCGTATATGAGGACTTTGAGTTTGTTGAAACAACAGGCAGGAGCTACAATGCAAAGTTACTTTTATGCAAAAGAGAATTTAAATTCATGATTTTATTTTTGTTGTTTAACACGCCATTAAGTCAGTTAAGTCCTATAGAAACATATAAGGTGTGGTCAGCTTTAATTATATCCTTTTATTCCATAAATAATGAAAACAGGTTGTAGATTAATATTTTATGAGTTGTATTTACTCACTTACCGTATTGTAGGTATGCTTGTGCTTTTCAATGTTTTTGGGTTTTTTTTGTATTGAAATCAATCATAGTGACTCCCGATTGCAGATCCTTTCTATATTCTGATAAATATATGATATTTTGTGTAAATTAGAGGACCAACATCTCTTATAAGCTTGTCATTGACAGTTCAGGATGTTTAAAAGCAAGTTCAGGTTTGAAGAACTGCATGAAGATCACTAAGGTGTGAGTGCACTGAGAAAGCAAAAAATGTCAAGTATAGCAGCACAGAAACCAACTTAAAATGAAGTGGAAATGGTTGGGGTCAGACTAACTAAATGGCGAGTGAGAATTCGATAAACAGTCTTTTTTATGTGGATGAAAGCACAGTGCAACCATCAAAAGGAGAAAAAAAAGAGCCACCAATCAAGTCTTTTGGGTCGAGTGGCTCCTCAGAAGCATTCCTCTCTGAACTGCATTAGACAGCCTCCCGCAAGTTTTTCCCCAATTTCTGCCGAATAACTCCAAAGGAAGCAAATTTTCTCTGATCTGACAAAGCTGAGAACTTTTTTTGATCAATTCCCCAATACATGTCTGGACGGCGGAAACTGGGCACTGTGCTTCTTTTAATTAATGCTATCCCGATAGTTGGGTGTATCCGTGGCAGCCTCATTCTGTGATGATCTTATTCTGCTTCAGGACCTAGTAGAGAACGACTACTAAAATTAAGAAGAGATGCTGGCAGATAAGCAGTGATCAGTAAATCCTTGAAGAGGATTTCGCATCCCCTGGAAGGCTCTTGTGTCTTAACTTCAAATATCTTTTATCAGCAACTTTTCTTTTTAAAACCTAAGCAACACCCCATTTAGTCAGGAACAGCAATCAACAGAAAAAGCTGGTAGCCTACTTGATGCATTTCAAAATTTAGATTTTAGTAAGTTAAGGTCTTTCATCTGGGTAGAGCCAGTGTGTCTAAGCTGAGCGTAGCAGGAAACCTCGGAATAATTAATGTTTTCAAGGCCAAAGCAAAATATGATGATCTCAGTAATATGGCAACGGACTGGATGCTTTACACAAGTAAAATGTCCATCTTACTCACACTGGACCAGTGACTGCTTTTCCACTAGCCATATAATTACGCAAAATGGAAATACGGAAGTAAATTTGCTTAATGGAAACATGGCAATTAAAAAAAAAAAAAATTCCACTTTTTTGATGAAAAGATTTAGCCCTAGAATGAGGTAGTTTTTCGACTGTATCGAAATTAGTGTGTTTGGCAAAACTGCAATGGAAACACTTTTGTTTTCGCTCCACAGCAGACATGTGATCAACAACCGGATGTTACTAATGAAGACAAAGTCAACAGGAAGTGGTTGTGTGGCATGGTTTTTGAATGACCTATTGCGGGAACAAACTTTTTCACATAATTAAATTTTTTTTAATTAAAATTTTTTTCTTATTTAATGGGAACACAGCAGTTGCGAAATTGTGTTTTTTTCGACATGAGGGGAATATCAACAAAAGTATTGCTCACATCTGTAAAGGAAACGCAGCTCCAGAATTAAGGGTCAGTTTTTTAGTGCTGTTCTTTTTCAGCACGTAAAAAAAACAGGCAAATTTCAGACATTCCTTGCAGATCGAATGGTTAAAAGGACTGCTTGAGTTTCTCTACACAAGTTACTAGAATTAACTTAGTCTAAACTTTTGCCTGATAGGTTTAGATGAAAACTCCTCAACTAGTTTAGTGACTTGCTTGGGTGTCTAAAAACGTCAAGGGAAATGACAGAAGGGAATGTCTGGACATCAGTTTTCTCCAAAAGAGTCAGATTTGAGAAGGGAATACTATGTTAACAGATGCTTGTAGAAGGCTGGCTCGCTTTGTAAAACAAGATTTTTAAAGCGGACACCACCTGCTCCGTACTAAACCTGGTAAATGTGATCTGAGAAAGAAGGAGGAAGTAACCGGTTGGATGTCAAGGGAGTGTGAAGTGAGAAAATGCAGAAATTTACATGTTTTTCGACCACAGTCCACTCCTAGAGGAAGTGTTAGATCACTGGAATAACTGGTTTATCGATATGCAGAGGAAGACATGAACCCAGGAAGGACACGGGTTCTTCCTGGGTTCATGATTTTATTTTTGGACCGGATCCAGCTCCTTCACCAGCCCTGAATGAAGATTTCTATTCTCTTTGGATTGCAACTACTAGTTTAAGGAACGGATATTATTTTTTTAGTGTTTCATTTCTTTTGGATTCCTAAAATACTCAGAGACAGTTCCTGTTGGAAAGGTAAAATGAGATTAAAGCATCTGTTAAGCCAAAGAAGAATTTAGGTATAAAGAATAAATGTAAATGAATGATTATTTGTCTGGGATGTTGCACCCAATCAAAGTTGCGTTTAAGGGGCGACATTATAGCTTCAGCTTTAGGGCTACAGAACATATTACAATATGTTCATTATAGTAATAAAACGATTAACTGCTTGAATTGCAGTAAATGTAGATATTTAGGTATCCAACCTGAACCATTTAAAAGGGTCTGCCATGACACGCACTTGTCCTTTGTCTTATTATGATTCCCAGATAGGTGAGCTGCACTTTGACTGTTTTGAATCCAAGTGTCTGTTCCTTTAAAAGAAAAAGTTCACTTGGAGAAAAAAATGGGACTGGATAGGTAATGACAAAGGCAGCAAAGAAATAGGACTTTAAATAAAAAGTATCACATCATCGGCATAAAGTGAAACTTTTAGTTCAGTGTGACCCCCTCCTATTACCAAAAATACGCTCACTGCACCAAAAGGGACATTGCTGCAGGTTGACTAAACAAAACATTATGACTAAGGGGGCAACCCGTTCATGTGCCTCATCTAAGGTGGGAAACTTTACTTTCACCTTTTAACAAACTGCTTTTCGAGTAAGATAAGGCAGTCGCAGTGTTGCTGTTGGAAACCCATTTTCAACGACATAACAAGCGTATTTCGAAAATGTCACAGGTTGTACTGTGTGTTCCCACCTTGGGAACCCAACTTTATAAACCTGTTCTATACTTTTTCTCTGCTCAACAACTTTTAAAGGTTGCCGGCTTTGCTAAAGATTGCAATTTGTCACCAAGATGTCAGAAGAATTTATGCTTTCATAATGGCAGGACTGCTGCCGCTGTAGGTGTTAATGGCTACATACATGGCTCTACAAGCACATGATTGACTTTCGGGGCAGCAGCAGATGGACACTGCATTCAATAGAAAGTCGTTGCTATAAACATGTAGAGGGAAAAAAACAGATTTGCTGTCTGGAAATGTGGTGCAGGGAAGATGGTTTGACAGTTTGATTCATAAAAATATAAGTTTTCTGCTAAAATTTGATTATTTTGATCACCAAAATCTCAACGTTCCCACAATATGGTATCCTAAAGTATGAATACTGGTTTCATAATATCACAGTATTTTTTTAAAGCGTTTTTAAAGGGCACAACATGATGGAATCACTTTAATTTAAAACAAAAAATCAAGAGTTTTTCTTCCATTTTATGAGTCATAAATGTTCTTATAATTGCAAACAAGAAGAAATTCTTTAAAGTAGCTGACCAAAAGTTGGCAGAAACAGCATTGATGTTTTACTTTACGCAAACAGTCCGAGAAATCTCTGAAGAAACTACAGAAATAGCAAGACATGTTTAAATTGTTTTGAAAATATACATTTTTAAAACCTTGGTATATCTTGATACCAGTAACCAGCCAACATGGGGTTTCAATACAGACGAAGCGTTACTGAAATTTTACTGTTGCTGCTGCATCTAAAATGATTGTGTTTGTCACCTTTAACCATTCATGTCAATATAATGGTCAAAGTTGAATCAGTGACTCTGAAATCATCTTATTCAAATTTAAATTTAATTTCTCCTGCGGTTTTGTTAACTCACACGGTCGGTCGGACCTTTATAGCACAGACTGGGAAATGTAAACACCGTGTTGTGAGCATGGAACAACTCATTGAACATCCTCAAGTAATATCGTTATTGTGAAATTATTAAAGTGTTAAAATCTGTGTATAGGTTGACGTCCTGCAATTTGGAGGCTGATTTATTAACAGGCTTGTAATGACAAATCGGAAGGGTCACAAATCATTGTCCAGTCCCATTGTAAATAATCTTTAAGGATCAGTGGGTTTTAGCAGGTTCTGCTCAATTGGTTGCGAACTTGCTTACCTGTTAAACTGCCACGGGAATTTTGAGCCGAGTTATTTTCCCCAAGCATGAAAAGTCTGTTTAACTGCCTGCTGTTTCAACACAATGGACAACACGTGAGTGTGACTATTAAGTCATTAAAGTCTATCATGCAGCAATAACAACTTCAACTTGATTATAAACCTGCTGAGGGCAACAGCTGTTTTGAGTGTTCCCCTTTTGAAAACTCACCAGGGTTATTTTTAAAGCAAATCACTTTATTTAGTCTTCAGTAACTGTAATTACATTTTTATATCATCTTCCTATTTCAGATTTCCAAGATATAGCATGAGCTTGGAAATGTCTGCTCCCTCTAGGGTTTTTTTTTTTTTAGTAAGTGAAGACAGCGTCTTTTTAACACCAAAACTGAAACAAAATATAACAAAAACAAACAACAAAAAAGAAACACTACTATTTATTTACCCCATGGTGTGCAAGTCCTGGCATGACGCCACATAAACAAAATGCAGAAATCCCTCAAAGACTTTGTTGAATTATACCATGAATATATCAGGAATATTTTCTAAAGACTACGCTGCATTTGTATTTTAGAACAAGTTAGGAAGGCGCAGCAGAAACAGGCAATCTGTGAACACATTATTAAGTCATTAAAAAGGGAATTAGATAAAAGCGCTGTGATGTTGTTTAGAATGTTATTAATTTCTCCTAAAAGAGAACATGAAGTATGTCAAAACAGCTTTGTATCAAATATGGAAGTGCACTATGCTTGTGTGTAGCCAAGTATAGAAGCATATAGGGTTTGGTGATACGGCCCTGAATGTAGAGGAAAATGAATTCTGCTTGGCTGGGTATCTAAATACAGCAGCTATTCCCAGAGTAATTAAACTCCAAACTTCTCCCACACTGTATTAGTCAGTTTGAAAACTGGATTACATGCACATTATTTTGTTGACGCAGCAATGTTGATGCCTGCTTTGTGCGTTGGGCTCACGTTTTCTCAGACCACTTTTTATTTTGGAGGTCACCAGGGCAGAAAGCAAGTGAAAATTCTGAATTGAACGCACTCTTTGGATATCTTTTGTCTAGTAAATCTGCCCCGACACATGTAGGCAACCATCTTGTCTCTATGGAATGCCTGTAATGCCAAGACAGGACACAAGAATAGCAAAAGGAAATTCTTAAGTGAAAGCAAGGACAATGCTTTCTGTCTAAATAACATAAAATTCTTGTTGAAAAGTAAAAAATAGGATACGAAGATGTCCAAATTAGGTCTTTGTATATGAACGTGATCAAAAGGTAATTTTAGTTGATCAAATAGGATAAGCAAACCTGACTTTTCTCATTGTCTTGCAGGCTAAAAGTAAAACATGGTAGCATTAAGCTTGCGTCCATGCTTGAAAATACAATTTGCAAATTGTTAATGGTAACAAAACTTGGGGCGGTACAGAATCTACACTGAAACAAGTCCTGTTCTCATCCGGGCTGAAAGGACATTCAGAGATGTAGAAGCCATATTACATTTAGCATATCCATACAGGGACACAGACCTTCATTTTAATCTGATGGAACTAAAATTGAAGTCTTTGGCCATGCAAATATCCTGTATTGTCAAGCATCATTACATTTGGAGGTTTGAAGTCGGAATCTTGCAAATCTAAAACAAATTGAAGCACTTTACAGGAAAGGACACAACATCACATGGGATTAATGAGGCCACATCTCAAAAAATTAGAGCCAGGAAGTTAATTTGTGCCCAAGGCATTTTCACCTTGAGCAAAATGTGTGTTCCCATTGGACAATGATCCTAATCATAATGCCAAAATGGTTACACAGCGGCTTAAGGACAAGACGGTCAATGTTTTGGAGTGGCAATAATCATTGATTTTAATCTCGTTTTAAATTTGTGGGCAGAGATGAAGAGGTGTTTGTCAGGAAAGTGCCTACAGAAAAGACTCCATTACATCCGTTCTGTCAAGAGGAGTTGGCCAACACTCCAGAAAACTAGTGAACAGTGAGAAGCATGTGGAAGGATGCCCAAAATGTTAAAATTACATCTTAAAAGTTATTTCTTCCAAATAATGACATTTATATAGTATATCAATTTCCCAAAACCGCTCTTCACTATCCTTGCGTTTAGCATAAAATGAACTTTTTTGGAAATTCTAACTGCTCTAAAACAGAAGCTGTTTGAATGATCTTTATGTCAGACCATTTAGGGGAGTTTGCTTAGCGTATATAAATTTCTGGTTTCGACTGGAAATAATTCTAAAAGCGCACAAAGTTTGGTGAAACAAAGTTTAATGTAGAGGAAGGTGAGTGCTCCTTGGCCTGTTATCCAAATGCAGCAGCTATTCCCGGTGTAATTAAACTCTAGCCTTCTCCCAGACTGTCTCCCTCCATCCCACTACCCTTCATGCTTTATTTGTCTTCCTGTCTATTTTTCCGCATCACGATTTCCCATATTTGATCCCATCTCAATTATAAAAATCTTGTCTTCCCTCCTCAGTCTCGCCGCGGAAGCCAGCCTTTCGCTCTCACTGTTTTTATGCTCTCTCCTCCATCTTCTGTATTCCACGCTGGCTCCGACGCTATAATTTGGTGTCTTGGCCCATCTGTTGTTTTGGCTGCTGTTTTTATTGCTCTGCTTGAATCTTTGTCGTCTCGCCACTAAATCTGTGATTCCGTGGCACCGGCGTTGATTTATGTGCGATCCTCGTTGTTTTGTGTCTGCGTATATTGTTATTTGAGCGAGTGGGAGACGACTCAAGAAGATTATGATGTCTTTCACTCCGTTAAAGTTGCGTGTTCACGTCTCGGCTTGACAAGTCATTAGACAAAACGCCTCTGAATATTCACACCAGAAGCCGATAACGTAGTGGGACTCGACACAGCGAGTCCTCTGAAGGCCTGGAGTTGCTGACTGACTCAGAGAGCATCCGGCTCCATTCATTCCTGCTTTTCCCGCCTTGCGCTTGAAAGCATCCCAAAAAAAAAGAAAACATTGCATAACGACAAGCAGAGTTTTTCATTAAAACGAAATTACCCGTCACGCGTGGGCTGCGGGAGATATCTTTTAGATGAATTTTGTTACCATTTCCAGTGAAGATGCTCTTACTAAATTGAAAGCCACACTACACTGTATTTGTGAAAGCTGATTCACATCAGATGCTGTTATTTATTTGGTGTATCAGACACTGCTCGCTTGTGTCTTCATACTAATTGGCTTGTTATGATTCCTGCCGACATCAGCTAATGGTTCATCACTAAAAGCACTCTCTGTGAAGTGTTTTTCCCATTGCTTTTTGGTTTTTTTTCTTCTTCTTCTTCCCCCACCATGTATTTCTTCTTCTCACACAGACACATGCACACGCACTTATTCATACCCGCCCCTTGCTCAATCTCGTCCGTGCTCTATCGCTTTGTTTCAGGTGGTGCAGGTGTTGCGGGCGATTGATAGAGATGAGGGAGGGAACGACAGCACCGTGTATTTCAGCATTCCTCCGGAATCCGGCGTTGCCCTCAACTTCAGCGTCAGAGACAGTGGTGGTAGGTATTTAATCTTTACCTCCCAGGTGCTCTCTCTTTATTTCTTTCCTCTCCTCCCCCTCCGTCTTTCTGGCAGACAGACAGCTTTTCTGCACTTTGTAAGACCCTAAGTCCCAAATGTTTTTTCTCTTTTCCCCGACATTCTCTTTCCTATCGCTGTTTATTCAGATATCCTCCCTCCTTATAATTTTATCTGTCTGTTTCGCTCAAACTCTCTTTCCTCATTTTCTGTCACTGAATCTTCATCAATCTGTCAACCAACTCTAACAGTCACTTTGTTCTGCCTTATTATCCATCTTTCTTCTTAGTTTAATCCACTGGTTTGCTGTCCTATTTCTCCCTTGTATTTATCTCCCCAGCACTGTCACATTTACTTACTGTTTTTGTAAAATGCTTGTGAAAAGACCAAACAGATTAATTTCATTGAGTTCATCTCAATAGACATTAGGAATTAGTCCTTTTTCTATTAGCCTTTCTTAGTCTCTTGCTCTTCTGTGTTACGCTAAGCATTTGCCTAGCTGCTGCTTAGCTTCTCCAATTTAGTGATCTTAACATTCCTTTTAACTCTGGACTATAGAAAACATTTCACCTTCCTTTTGTTTTGTGGTTTTGTTTCACTCTGTAAAAACCCAACACTGGAGTTTAAACTGCACCCCAAGATGATGCTTGGAAAATATCCTTTAAGTGTTCAACACACGGGAGGCAACGTTGCTCTCGCTCCACTCATTTTCTATTGAACTAACACAATGAGGATATGATCACAAGTTTGTGTTATTTTTCAGCTGAATAAAAGCATCCAGCCATATTTATATTCACTTTTATAATCAAATAGGAAAATCCAAGAGTTGTTGTGTAGAAACACGTTGTTCCATCCACAAAGTGTACATTTCTTGGCTGCACAGCGGAGGAGATGTTGGCAGCGTTGCCTTGCAGCGAGATGGTTCTGTTTGAATCCCAGCCAGGGTGCATACATAGATTCTCTCCAGGTACTCCTGCTTCCATCTACCGTTCAAAAACATGGATTTTAGGTGAATTGGTCTCTCCACACTGCCGTTAGTTCTGTATGCATGGCTGTCTATTCTGCGTGTTGTCTCATGCGTCCAACGGCACCCTCACAACTCTGGATGAAAGTGTCTATTTTAGCCACACAAAGGAACAAGTCTAAAATCATCGTTTCCATTTTTACATGCTTCCACATAATATAGCATAGCAACAATTTTATCTCTGAAATTCGAAGGCTTAAACTCGTGTTTCATTTAAGCGTCCGTGGCACGTAGGGACACCCGGGTCCCTGCGATACAAAGCCTGGAACTTTTTTGAACAGCTTTTTGTCCCTTGATTAGAACACAGTGATGGATCCCGGATCAGGAGGATAAATCCACTGACGTGTGGTTTCAAAGTCCTCTTTGATGTGTCATCCAGCAGCAGAACAGAGGAACAATAAGATCATGCTCTGTTCCCATATGGACAGCTTGTCACAAAAATGTGCCTCATTATTTGCTTTGTTACCAAAGAGAAAGATCTGATCTGTGATTTCAATCAACAGAGAAGATTCAGGATAATCACCCTTGTCATGTTGGTGCAACTTTGCAGTGACATTCATGTTGATAAAGAATATCCATGCCCTCTTTTATCTCTCAGCAATCTGTTTTTTTTGTTGTTTTTTTAGTCTATGTTATTTGATATAGAAATATCTAAAAAAAAAAAAAACATTTTCCATGCACATAGACAAATCTATTTGTTGGAGGTTAGAAGAGACATTTCAATCGCAAATACATTGCGTACGAGATTCTCAATATCTTGTATTCAAGATATTGCATACAAGATGCACTTTAACATGTCACATTTTGTCGCGTTTGTACTTTCAGAAACTTCAGCCTCTTGCAAAGGTTTTCATATCCCTTGGCATTCTTTTATGTTTTGTGCCCACAGCCACAAATGTAAGTGTATTTCACTGGAATTTAATGTTATTGAACAAAAAGTAGTGCACCGTTGTGAAGTGGAAGATAAATCGATAGAAAAAAATGGTATTTGGAAGCATGGTTACTATTTCTAAATAGTAGCCCCCTTTTCTTGGGTACTCCAAAATGAAATCCAGTGTAGCTAATTAATAGATAGAATCCAACTGAGTACAACTTCAAATTAACCAAGATGTGACCGCTAACCAAAACTAACAGGGTGGGCGAGGCAGACGTTAATCAGCAAAGCAGCCAAGATTTTTATGGTGAACAAGAGAAAATGAAACAATTCAGAGTTGATTGAAAGATGGCTGGAGTGTCGGACTTGAGAATAGTGTGGAGGTTTCCCTTCCAGCAGGACAAAGGCTAAACACCCAGAGCTGCAATGGGCGGGTTTACAAGACATGGTTTATGAGTGTGGCAGTCCGCCTCGATGGATGATGATTGTTGCTTCGGTAGGGATCAGAAGTCAAGAATAATGGTTCCTTTAATGGCTCGCTAATCTAGTAATTGGCCTGTGTTGGTGTCCACAGAACTGGCATAAGAGTTGCTGAACTCTTGCTGAAATCAAACAGTATATTTGTGAATTTAATGCTTTGGATTGTTTCATTCTGCATGACATTTAGTCTTTTACCAGAGTAGGAGCATCTCTATTGAAAGGCAACTAAGATATATTGATGCAGCTTGGCATTTTGACATGTTCACATCTCTTAAACTGTCATGACTCTTCAAGTGGGCTTTTGATGCTGCAGTGCCATATCATTAACTTGTATAGCATAGTCATTCTTGTTACAAGCAATGTGGTCTGTCACTTGTAGAGTTCAAGTTGTGTAAAATGTAAAAAAACTAAAGAAAAGTTTGAAAATTTCAAAGGCTTTTTTCCTGCTACTGACACAAGTCACAGATTTGTGAACTTGAAAGCTGGAATTTTGGGACTCCATTTTCAGAACGCGACCTCCTCCCATGACTTAGCACAGAATACGGAGAATCGTAAGAGGCAGTTAACCACTGATTAATAACATGTGTCTTCCTTTCTGTCTGATTTCCCCGGCAGGCCCCACAGCCAGCCTGGTGCTGCTGTCCCAGCTCCAGCCGTTATCCCGCTCCCCATCCTCCACCTTGACGTTGTACGTCCCGCTCGTCCTCAGGGACGGGACGTCGGGCCTCACCAGCACGGGGACGGTCACCGTGTCTGTCTGCCCCTGCCTGAGGGGAGGAGCCCGCGCCGAGGAGAAGGACAAGGAGACAGAGGGAGATTCGGACTGGGAGAGAGAGGCAGTGTGTTTGCCTCAGCAGTCCATGCTGCCCTCCCCGGGGCTCAGCACTGCCGCTCTGCTGGCTATCCTGGCTTGTGTTGCTACGCTACTGGGTAAATATTTTGTTGCATAAAATATGCATTTGAAACCAGATACCTTCACACACCAGAAATACACATTAAATCAGACAGAAACTGCTTAAAATGTGTGTATTTTCTGCGGTTTTCTGGAAATTTGTCCCATTCCTCGTGACAGAAGTGAATCAGGATATAGCCAAACAGCTTTTCCACTCAATCCCACAAACTTTCTATGGATCTCCTGGAGCTGGACAATACGGCAGAGAAACAGACCACGACAGAAGGGTTTCATATCAGTCCAGATCGATAATTAATGATTAGTTTTTGGTTTCCAATATCTGAAATACTGCCAAACTGGTGGCGTGACCTTTCCTGTTTCATCCAAATTTTTAGTTTTAAGCAGTTATGAGGCACGGCGGCGAAACCTGAAACTGCTGCTGCGCTATTTACTCAACAGGTTGTTGCTAGGTAACCCGTGAGCGGGTGAGTTAGTTGATGCCACTCACCTTGCTTTGCTGGTGATGAGAGGTTGAGTAGCTAAAGCCTTTCCTCTTTCTACATTTCCCAGAAAGCTGTGCGGTTCTGGATCCCAGTTCAGTAATTTCTTTTTTGGATGGCTGTCTTCAGGAAAGTGTGATGCTCTCTCTGTGACTCTTTCATAAAAGCAAAACAAAACATGCAGGGAGGGACGGGGAACCCTGGCAGGTACAGATGAAAATAATACCTTTAGACCTCTAGATGTTAAACTCAGAGATCAGCCAAACTTGATGTCCAAAATGCTTGTTTATTTTTCTTTTTTTTTATTTACATGTCACACAAGGATATAAAATACCTCAAACTATGATGTCATCTGGACATTCCCAAATTACGTGGACACAAAAATCCCATTAAAAAAATGAAGAAACATTATACAAATTTGATAAAAACAGTTGTAAGACTTTGCAAATAGAAATGTTGCTGACCCTTACTGACCCAACGTAGAAAAAAAGACTAATTTAAAGTCAGTGAGATTAAAAAAAAGAGATTTTGTGTCCTTTCACATCAAACGTATTTGTGGTTTTAAACATGTTACTGCACTCTTTATGAGATCTCTTTAACTAAAATAGCTGCAGTGCTGTAATGCTAAGCAGAGTATCACTAATCATTTCCCAGCTTCTTATATAACCTCATTGATGACTATACTCCGGCACTCATTGTTATATATACAGCAAAGAGATATAATTTTCATTTTAATGCAAATCTAATAAAAACTGCTGAGCAATTGGTGTTTTAGTTCTGTATTTTTACCACTACATCAACTCCCTGGCTGCCTAATCTGCATATGGAAACAATAAAAGCAGCAGTGTAAATATTTCTCTGAATCACAGCCACTCAGTGGCCGGGTTTGCTTTCTCTTTCAGGTTTAGCCCACTTATTTCTTTTGGCAAGGTCAGCTCCGATCAGCGCTAACGTAGCATTACCGAGTGATTATCCGGGTTCTCCGTTTTCGTTTTTTTTTTTTTTTTTTTTCTGCAGCAGCATAACCAAATGTCACTGCTCCGCCTCATAATGCTGAGTCTCAGAGAAGGCCTTGGCTGGCGGCCAGCATCGTTGTCAGTTCCTTTCAGCCAGCTGGATCGCCACTCATGCCGTGTTTGATGCAGTCGTTATTATTCTGGGAGCGGCCGGCTCAATCACAACACTAATGTAACATGGTGTGAGTGAGGGTGGCTTTGATGGAGCCGAGGAATGAACCACAGTAGGTAAATGCCTGAACTGTGTTGTAGAATTTGACAGTCTGTAACAGGGTTTGTTTTGTTTTTTTTAGTTGTGCGATAAAGATATAACACAGAGGCTTTGACAATGGCTCCATGAGGATCGTGTCTGGTGATTAAGAAGATACTCGGCCCGCATTAACGACCTCTGAGAGCTCTCTTTTAGTGAGAAAATATGTGCAATGTGCTGTGAAAATGAGCCCACATATTATCATGGATAATATATATTATCCATGATATAATATTTTTGCACATGGATCAGTGGATTTTATCCGTAGAAAATAAATAAAGCAACTTCTGACAATATCGTGGCAGCAGATTAACTTAATGCAGCAGCTTAGCCGCCTACATGACACCCACAAGGAGATATAAGCGTGCGTATGGACACGCAATGATGCTATCATTCTCTTCTTGCTAAATCCCTTCCCTAAGCTTCTATTGCCAAATTGTAAACAATTGCAACACAACAAGAAATTAATGTTTTAACCGTGTAAAATGTTCATATTTATTTAGCACGTCTGGTTAACTGATCAATCAGTCGTAACAAAGACATACTGTTATGCCTCAATTTCGCTAGAGCGGTACGTCACGGGTCGGTGTGCGCTATTTTATTTGATATTTTATTTGCATGGTGTTTGTGTAGTAGGAGCATTGGTGTACGGTCTGTTTAATGCCAATTTTGGGATCCGTTAAATGGGATCTGAGCATAAAACATGCTCAGATCCAACGCCGGGTCTTGGATTTTGTAGCTCAGTGTCTGTGAGTGTGGACTGGTGAGGCAATAGTGGAAATAAAGCTTATTAGTCTGTACCATTTTCCAAATTATAACAGGACAATAGGAGAGGGTCAACCTCTTTGTTGTACTTGGAAGCAGGCACTTAGAATCAAACCTTGTTTCTGCGTACTGATGTTTTAATTGTTAAGTGATCTTGGTTTGATATAAAGTGTATGTGAAAATGACAATTAAATACAAGGCTAGTAGGGAGAAAATACTTTTTTGACACCACTGTAGATAACAGATAATTTAAAAAAAATATTTGGAAATAATAAAATAGTTTTGGACAGCAGTAACTGAGCTCAGGATTTTTTATTTTCTATTGTACTTAAAATATTGTATAGATTACGTGACTAAGTTTTGATCAGTTGCACAAAACAACCTCCACAAGATACACGGAGAATATTTGCAACAGACATTGTGTAGTTCTGCACAGTATTGCACTGGATATGAGACTCGATTTGACGTTCAAAGCCTGCACGGTCTGAAGATCGTCAAATTTCTTCAGAACCTCGTTACGCTCTCCTTATATGTGGCTTTTAAATGAAGTAACATGACAAGTATGCTATTAATATATTACATCGTTTCTATGCCCAAATCTAGGCCAGTTGTTGAAAAGCGAGTTTCAGAGTGTTTATTAGTTTTCATGAAAGATTTCAGATTTTTGATTGGGAGTGTTTGTGAAAGTGATGTTTTGGTTCTGATGAATTGGTTTTATATATGGATTCAATCTAAGGATGAGTTGTGTTTGTATCGTCCGTGTAGAAAAGATATTTTTGTCTTTTCATTGGATATTTTCCAATGGTACTTCTCTCATCAGTGGGAGACATCCTACTTATGCCACCACTTGCTAACCAGTCAAAAAGGAGGAAATGATCTGATATTCAGGTCTAGGACAATATTCAGTGCAGACTTGCGGAGAGCACATAACCCAGTTTCTCTCTTCTCAGCAGCAAGTAGGAGACGCAACACAAGGGGGTGCCTACTTCCTGTTGACAGCACATTCATAGAAGTATTAGAAAACTGGCCTCGGCTGACAGATTGACATATTTTATTACCAGGATGCTCATGTTCTGACCCACCTCCACTCTACTGCCACCCTCAACTACTGCTCATGTGCCCCACATCACTTTTATCAATTTTTCTACAAAATGATCATAATAATAATATGTTAAAGGGGCAGTATTGTGTAAAATTAACTTTTTTAAGGTTTACGTCATATTATAATGTAATTCCCTCATCAAAAACATACCTGGAGTGTTGCCTTGATTCTTTCGTGAGAAATCCTTTAGTCTCCCGTAGCAACCATGCAGCTGTGCAAAATATCCGGGAGGACCGAGCGCCGCCTTCGAGGACGAAGCTCCTCCTCAGAGCTGAAGTTTCCAAGCCTTTGAACGTCTGCATTACAGAGCAGCCATACACACACTCGGCTCCTTCAGACTAGCCAGCAACAATTAGCAAACACCTAGTGAAACTGCGCATCAGCTGAGCTCATCATACAAGCTACGTCTCAGTGCAGCGCTGGTAAAAATGTTGTTAAAGGGTTAATAGAGGAGCTATGTGGTGATGACTTCCTGAAGGCAGAGTTTCAGAAAAACTTTCTTAAAGACTCAGGGGCCTAATTTCAAGATGTGAAATTATTAAATAAAATTTCTTTTATATATATATATATATATATATATATATAGCATTTTGGCTGGAAAACACATAATACTGCCCATTTAAACAAGTTTCAATATAAAAAATAAGTTTGAGTAATAGTTTTGAATTAGTTTTTTAAATCCAAGTTCAAAATAGTTTAAAGTTTCATGCCGAGGCATTTGCATTCCATTTTAAAGACGATTTTTTTTATTCCCCTGACACCAAAACACATTGAAACGATTCATTGTTGGGTTGTTTTTTTTTTTCTTCAATCTGATTGTTGCCCTACAGTTACACACATAGTAACATTTTCCCCAGTTAGTAAGGTAATTATGATTCCATTGTAAATTATGAAACCACGCACAATGGCTAAACGTGGCCACAGGTATCCCTGCTGAACACGTGCTAATGAGCTTCCATCGCTCTGCTCATTGCCACAGCTCAGGGTCAAATGCAGCTCCTTGCTTGGAGAATATAGAACAAGAGTCATGGAGTCATGAGAGAGTAAGGTATCTGTCATGATCTGTGTTTTTCCTTGTTTATTTAGAGTTTTCTGTGTCGTTAAGTCTCTTCGTTGTCCTGTCCTCCCCTTGATTGTTCCCAGGTGTGTCTCGTCTCTGTGATTACCCTCCCGTGTATTTAACTCCACCTGTGTTCCTTGTTCGTCGTCGGGTCCTCGTCAATGTCTAGCCTTGTTGTCGTCAATGTTTAGTCTCTTCGTGTTCAGTGTGTGTTACTCCTGCTCGTTGTTTAGACTAAGTTATTTTCATTAAAACATCATATTCATCATACCTGGGTCCGCTGCATCTGCCTCACCACTCTCACCACCCGCACTTCCTGACAGAAGGACCCGACCAGACCGAACGGTGAGGCTCGCTATTATGGACCCAGCTGGAGTGAGGTTCCCTCCGAAAAAGCAGAGCGGACCGAGGCGGAGATCCAGCAGGGAGGACAGGGAGCTAGCTGAAGCTCTCGCCGACCTGCAGCGGGAGCTTTTCCGGGGAACAAGGCTGGTGTTAGCACCCCCCGGGTACGGCCCCCGTCGATTCCTTCGTCCGGGAAGCCAGCGACCTGAGCCGCCGGTGGAACCGGCCCCTCGTCGCTTTCCGGAAACACCTCCTCCGCCGTCTACCCGGAGACAGCGACGTGAGCCGCCGGTGGACCCGGCCCCTCGTTGCTTTCCGGGAACACCTCCTCCGCCGTCTACCCGGAGACAGCGACGTGAGCCGCCGGTGGACCCGGCCCCTCGTCGCTTTCCGGAAGCACCTCCTCCGCTGCGAGCTCGGAGACAGCGATGGGAGCCGCCGATGGACCCGGCCCCTCGTCGCTTTCCGGAGCCGCAGCCAGCCCCAAGGTTTCGCTCCGGCTCGCCTCCGCAGCCGGTCCCGAGGCTTCGCTCCGGCTCGTCTCCGCAGCCGGTTCCCAGGCTTCGTCCCGGCTCGCCTCCGCAGCCGGTTCCCAGGCTTCGTCCCGGCTCGCCGCCGCAGCCGGTTCCAAGGCTTCGCTGCGGCTCGCCCCCGCAGCCGTTTCCAAGGCTTCGCTGCGGCTCGCCCCCGGAGCCCGTTCCGAGGCTTCGCTGCGGCTCGCAGCCGCTTCCGAGGCTTCGCTGCGGCTCGCCCCCGCAGCCGTTTCCAAGGCTTCGCTGCGGCTCGCCCCCGGAGCCCGTTCCGAGGCTTCGCTGCGGCTCGCAGCCGCTTCCGAGGCTTCGCTGCGGCTCGCCCCCGCAGCCGCTTCCGAGGCTTCGCTGCGGTTCGCCCCCGCAGCCGGGACCGAGGCTCCGCTCCGGCTCACCTCCAGCCGGCGCACCCGAGGCAGAATCAGCCGGCGTTCCAGCCGGCGCACCGGAGGCAGAATCAGCCGGCGTTCCAGCCGGCGCACCCGAGGCCGAATCAGCCGGCGCACCCGAGGCCGAATCAGCCGGCGTTCCAGCCGGCGCACCCGAGGCCGAATCAGCCGGCGTTCCAGCCGGCGCACCCGAGGCCGAATCAGCCGGCGTTCCCTCCGAGACCCCGACTCCCGAGACCCCCTGTGTTCCGACCGAGACCCCCTGTGTTCCAACCGAGACCCTCTACGTTCCTTCCGGGACCCCGACTCCCTGTGTTCCTCCAGAGACTCCCTGCGTTCCTCCCGAGACCCCGACTCCCGAGACCCCCAGTGTTCCGACCGAGACTCCCTGCGTTCCTACCGAGACTCCCTGCGTTCCGACTCAGACTCCCAGCGTTCCACCCGAGACCCTGACCTCCAGCGTTCCACCCGAGACCCTGACCTCCAGCGTTCCACCCGAGACTCTGACCTCCAGCGTTCCACCCGAGACTCTGACCTCCAGCGTTCCACCCGAGACCCTGACCTCCAGCGTTCCTCCAGAGACCCTGACCTCCAGCGTTCCTCCAGAGACCCTGACCCTCTGCGTTCCTCCAGAGACCCTGACCCTCTGCGTTCCCTCCGAGACCCTGACCCTCTGCGTTCCCTCCGAGACCCTGACCCTCTGCGTTCCCTCCGAGACCCTGACCCCCGAGACCTTGACTCCCGAGACCCCGAGGACCAAGACCCCCTGCGTTCCTCACAAGACTCCCAGTGTTCCGACTCAGACCCCCGGCGTTCCCACCGAGACCCCCTGTGCTCCACCAGAGACCCTGCCTCGGGGGGCTCATCATCGCCACCTCCCGGGCCGCGGACAGCCGCTGGACCGCCTCCTGGGGTCCCGCCTCTGTGGTTCCCGCCTTCAGCGCCGCGGACGGCCGCCGGACCGCCTCCGTGGTTCCCGCCTCCAGCCCCGCGGACGGCCGCCGGACCGCCTCCGTGGTTTCCGCCTCCAGCGCCGCGGACGGCCGCCGGACCGCCTCCGTGGTTCCCGCCTCCAGCGCCGCGGACGGCCGCCGGACCGCCTCCGTGGTTCCCGCCTCCAGCGCCGCGGACGGCCGCCGGACCGCCTCCGTGGTTCCCGCCTCCAGCCCCGCGGACGGCCGCCGGACCGCCTCCGTGGTTCCCGCCTCCAGCGCCGCGGACGGCCGCCGGACCGCCTCCGTGGTTCCCGCCTCCAGCGCCGCGGACGGCCGCCGGACCGCCTCTGTGGTTCCCGCCTCCAGCGCCGCGGACGGCCGCCGGACCGCCTCCGTGGTTCCCGCCTCCAGCGCTGCGGACGGCCGCCGGACCGCCTCCGTGGTTCCCGCCTCCAGCGCTGCGGACGGCCGCCGGACCACCTCCGTGGTTCCCGCCGCCGCGGACGACCGCCGGACCACCTCCGTGGTTCCCGCCTCCTTTGCCTCCGCCCACCCTGTGGGTAGTTTTTTGTTGTTTTTGGACTCTTGGCCCTTCTTGTTTTTCCGCCCACGATGGTGGGTTGTTTTTTTTTTTTTTTTTTTTGTTGGTTTGGACTCTGGCCCGCCGTCCGGCACCCCTCCACCCACCCTTGCTGGGTTTTTTGGTTGTTTTTTTTTTTTCTTGGGCGTCTGGTAGCCGCCCTTGAGGGGGGGGTACTGTCATGATCTGTGTTTTTCCTTGTTTATTTAGAGTTTTCTGTGTCGTTAAGTCTCTTCGTTGTCCTGTCCTCCCCTTGATTGTTCCCAGGTGTGTCTCGTCTCTGTGATTACCCTCCCGTGTATTTAACTCCACCTGTGTTCCTTGTTCGTCGTCGGGTCCTCGTCAATGTCTAGCCTTGTTGTCGTCAATGTTTAGTCTCTTCGTGTTCAGTGTGTGTTACTCCTGCTCGTTGTTTAGACTAAGTTATTTTCATTAAAACATCATATTCATCATACCTGGGTCCGCTGCATCTGCCTCACCACTCTCACCACCCGCACTTCCTGACAGTATCAGTTTGCCCAGTTAGAGCGCAAAGTCAATTACAGAGTGGAGGCATGCAGTCTGCTGATATGATATACCGGCCCTCTAACCTAAGGCCTGTTCTGCTTTCTCTTTGTCTTTGAGAATTTCACCTCTTTGTCCGTATGACTCTCACTCACTCCGTCCTCCACCTGCTTTCCTTTATTTCCCCTGTGACTTATGATGCACCTTCTTCTTCATTGTTCATCATTTTTTCTCCCTCTCTCTCTCTCTTTTTCTTTTTTTACTTGAATATCATCGACGCCTGTCCCCTCCGCAGCAGTGAGCGCCCTGTCGCTGTCGCTGCGCCGTCAGAAGAGGGACTCCCTGTCGCCGCTGGAGGAGGACGACGTGCGCGAGAACATCATAACCTACGACGACGAGGGCGGCGGGGAGGCCGACACGGCCGCCTTTGATATCGCCGCGCTCCAGAGCGCGCCGCACAGCTCCCGCTCTCGGGGCTATCGCACGCTAGACAGCAGGAATGTGTGAGTAGGCTGAGGGTTGTTTACATAACGCTCATACGAGTTCGGTTTCATCAAAACCTCAAAGCTGGTTTCACATTACACGCCAAAGGGAGCACAAGAGGTAAACATCACTTCCTCAGCACCCCTCCGTCCCTCCTTCTGTAGAAAAGGCTTCCATCGCACTCAGGACTCAACCGATCCACTTAAGCAACCGGTCGGGTCGCAGCTCCTGGGTCATAATCAATCCCCGATCAAAATGCCGAAACAGAAGGCTATGAAGCGCGGCGGTCCCGGGAGACCACTTTGTTCTGTCCATTTTTGTTAAAGCTCGTTTGTGTACCGCTACATCAGAGGGCTGTTTGCACCCACTTTGATGCTTCTGTGAAACGTTGTTATTGCCTTTGGACTAATAATTAGTTCCCGAATTCATGCGGGCCATATGGAGAGGCCATAAACAAGTACAAAGAGTGCCTGCAGTTTATCGAAAATTGCTTTTTTTTTTTTTTTTTTCATTTTATAAGACATGGACACAACAACATTTAGAAAAAATAATCTAGTGCAATAGTGCAACATCACTGCAACAATTCCTTTTTAGGTTTTCTTGTTGTTGATGCAGTGTGCCTGAGAAGTTATTCAATTAAACTTTGTGAAGCCACGTTTTGCATTTTTACCCAAATTATGATAGATTCTTTTGCAAAGCAGTGACTTATTGCCTTATAATAGCATTAGCATATTTGAACAAACAACGTTTGCTGTTAGTTCAAGCTCGTTGTATTTTCAGTAACTTGCTCTCATAGTGGCTGATCTTGTACAGGATTATATTATATTAGATTAGTAGTTTACAAGCAGGACAGTTGTAAGATCAAAATATCCCTGTTTAGTGTAGCACATTGCTAAAAAAAAAACACTAAATGATACAGGACTGGATGAAATGGCTGAAAAACATATAAGCATTACCAGTAAAATTGATCATTATTGCTTTGCTTTTTGTTTTTAATATCTGAAAACAAAAAGGCAAACTGGCAGAGACAAACTGTGAGAACTGGGGATAAAACTTACCCAGTTTTATCCCCAGTTTTCACTGCATGCTATTGTTTTTTATTTTTAAGTTATGAGGCACTGTGGCAAAACTTGGAACTGTTGTTGCACAATAGACTCAACAGGTTGTTGCTAGGTAACCAGTGAGTGAGTGAGTGAGCGAGTGATGAGAGGTTGAGTGGTTAAAGCCTTTCCTCTGCCTACATCCCCCAGAATGCCATGTGGTTCTGGATCAGATTTCTGTGAAATTATTGGATATTCTAACAGATATTCTAGCAGTATCACTCACTGCACAGCTTGAAATAGTGCAATTATGAGTTTAATCACAAGCAGCGCCAGGAACGAGCACGCTAACTTTTGGATCACGCCGCTATCACGATATACATTATGGATTTATTGTCCAGCCGTAAAAGGATCTAGTTTTGAACATTTTGTTTGTTTTCCAGGCGTTACACCCAGCAAGGTCAAGACAAAGGTCGCAACTACGCCTGGCCCCAGAATCCAGGTGTGGACAGCTACTCGGCACCAGGAGGACCCCTTTACGGTCGCCTCTGCTACAGCAGCCACACCCTCCCGGTTCTCCGCCGTACACCAGGTGGAACCTTCGATCCGGGCCTGGCGGAGCTGGCGTACCGTATTCCCGGAGTCCAGCCGGACCACTCCCTGGTCATCCAGAACCAAGGCGCCATGGTCGGGCCGATGGAGTCGGGGGCGGTGTACGTAGCGCCCACAGACCTCAGCACAGGGAGCCGAACGGGCAGTCGCACCGGCAGCCGTGATGGGACGGCGCCGCAAAGCGGAGTAAGCACGTCGGACGGAGGGACTCCGAGGACTAGCGACAGTCAGGAGAGAGGAGGCGGGACGGGACCGGGAAGCAGCTGCATGGACGGAAGTAATGAGGACAAAAGTAATCACAATCAGGATCTGGACTGGGTGAGGAATATACGGAAAAGATTGCTTGGAAAATATGCATTACCTTGCAGAAGTATCTACAACTTAAGATGGAGCTAAATATTGCACATTTCTGAAAGAGAAACCTAAAAAAGACTGCAGGTTATCTTATCGTAGGACACCAACCCAAAACACCGTCAACACATGAATGTCCTCAAAGGGCAGATAGTGGCAGGAAGGATTGATAAAACTATCTATTAACAAACTGCTAAATTATATAGTTTTCTATGCGTTGATTAGCACTTAAAATGTAACATTTTCTAAAATCTTTTCACACTGATGTAATTTGGTCTTATACAAACAAAAACTGACTTGAATTGACTAATAAAATAATAGTTAAACATGCAACTATTAGCTTAATTTATGTGGCCCTCTATATGCCAGGGGCCACATAAGTAACTATGGCCTCAAGCTTAACAAATGTGCTCAAAGCATGTTCATTTGTTGCAAATACTCAATTAATTCCTTGTTGGATTTGAGTCTAGGCTTTAAGTATCGACTCCTTTTCATTCCACTTCTCACATTAAAGTTTGTGCCTATGTAGCTAAAAACAGAATGAAGTGAAGACTTTTGCGAGGCACTGTTGAGAGTGATTTGGAAGTTAATTCAATTGATGTTGGATTATAAATCAACTTTTTGATGAGTTGAAAGGAAGTGCCCTGTTTGCAAAATGTATTTTGGTTCGGATTTGCCGGACGTACTGAAACGGTCCGTCTAATTATCCTCACGTGTTCATTGTGCAAATCATGCATGTATGAGCATTTGGTGTGAAAACTGGCATTCTGCTCTGCAAAAGCAGTGAAATATGTGAACAGATGGAGAGCTAGATATCATGAGAAGGAAGAAAAAAATAAAGGTAGCTGTTGCGCTAAATCATAAAATAAATGTAAATAATTTCTTGGCTAATGATAGATGGCTGCATCGGAATTGGAATTAAAGTTGAATGAGTGACTTAATTATTCTGTTGTATGAGCAAATAATATGTTAGAAAGTAATTAAGCAAATATAAAGGAATTGTTAAGTTTCCATTTAACTTAATACGGTAGATAATTGCGGTCCTCCCACATTAAAGCGTTTTAGTGTCTGTAAATCAGCAGAACTGAGCAGGACAATGGCGGGAGAAGTTGATGGTGCAGATATATCAGCACATTTATACCCCATTGTACATTTTTGTGTCTTCTTTTATTTATTAAGTCCTAGCGAGGCTCTCCGCTGCTTTATTTAATTTTCAAATATTCTATCTCTCTTTCACTTCCCGATTCATCACCCTTTCACTGTTGGCTCATTCTGCTTTTCAATTAATATCTATGACTTCGTGCAGCTCCTCTTCTACTCCCTTCACTTGAGTTCAGTTTCTCTCTCTATCATGTCAGGCCCTTTCTATCATCGTTTTTTTTTCTAGCTTTTTCCACAGGGTTCCTACGCAGCGAGCAAAATTCTGGAAGCGGATGGAAATTGATTGATGTTTTTTTTTTTTTTCCAACTCTGGATGAGTTTGGCGAATGATGGGTTTCCATATTTTAATTTTATTTTTATTCCCTGTTCTATTATCTGAAAGCTGCTCGCATTAATTCAATCAGTCAATTTCTATTTCTCCTTCATCTTTTGCATGCTTCCCTGCTACCTTCTTTTCTTTTATGCTTCCAATATTCTTTTGCTCTTAAATCTCTTTCTCCCTTCCATTTCTTATTTTCTTGTTCCTTTCTTCCTATTTAGAAATGGCTACATGGAATACAAGTTATCGATTAATGAGTTAATCTAAAGCTCATTCATCATGGTAATTGATAAGCAGCCATTTTCTTAAAAACTTGAGATTTCTCTTGAATCAAGATGGCCGGCCGTCTTTCCAAAACGTAAAGGGCAAAAGTTTCCAAAATACGCCGAATTAAAAATATATATATATATTTTGTGTCAGCTGTATTTAAATACTGCCTGAATAAACCGAAAATGGCAGTTTTTTTCACATTATTAGACTTTGTAGCACATCAGTAATTTGTGGTTGAGAAGTATTTCAAAACAAAACCGCCTGAAGGGCATTTTGCGTCCCACATCGCGCTCTTTTTAGACCGTTTCTCTTTCCCGTTCTGGAATCTCCCCGCCATCTTTAGTCCTGTATCAGCTGACTCTATTTTAGGGATGACAAGCGGCGCCCTCTTCTGAATGAATGGCAAACTACAATGCTAATAAGCGGACGTTATTAATTCAGTTGATTCAATTAATTTAATTGATTCAAACACATTTGAATCTAATAATCCAATCAAGAAGTAGGTTGATTAATTGTTTGTATCCCTAATAGCTACCAAACATTTTTTGTGAAGTTTTCTGTTTAAACTTTAAAAATGAAAATAGGCTAAAGAGGACCGAGGATTGTTTAAGTCTGGAAAAGTTTAGACTTTTATTAAAAACTGTGTAGAAACCATCATCTGAACTTTGTGTCACCACTCTCTACCATATTTACTGTCTCTTATGTTAAATTTTTCTTCCTATTTCAGCTAATAAGACTGATTTTATTTTCATAACTGAATGTAATCATGCTCACCTATGTTTCCCCTAGGTGCAGTCAGAGACGTTGCCCAGGGAGCACAGCCTCGTTATGACCCGCTCTGGCTCTTTGATGGGTCAGGGTCACGCCGTTGGAGGCTGGGTTTGTGACTCGGCGACCCTCCCCATGGCCGGGCGCAGGGCTTCCCGCTCCGGCCCGTCCCCGAAGCGCACCGGCCCCGGCCTGCCCGAACACGACCCCAGCGGGGAAGGAGGAGGAACCGAAGGGGGAGGAGGGGAGCGGGGACGAGGAGTCGGGAACGCTTCCAGAGATGGACAATCAGTTGGCGGACGTAACTACGCCACTGTCCTCCAGGGGGAGGTGCCTGGAAAGAGGGACTACACCAGCAGCCTGGGGAGAGGGGGCCTGGAAATGGGAAGCAACTTTGTGGTGGCGAGACCGGACAGGGAGAATGGAGGAATCCCGCTGACCGGAACGCCGTCTGTCTTCTCGGAGGCAGCTGGATTTATGGGGGACTGGCGAGAGCAGATGGGTTTAGGGGGGTACGTTTTGGGCAGGAGGGACATGAGCCCCCAGCTTTTACCCTTCCCGGGGCAGCCGAGGGGAACGCTAGGGGGAGTGATGGGCTATGGGCCCGGCTGGGTTCCTGGGATGGAGGCAACGAGAGGGCCACAGGGGCCCGGCGGTCCCTCCTTGGCACTCAGGGTGGGTGAGTTCCTACGCCTGCGTCTCGCCCAGGTCACTTTCGACCCTTCTCAGCCGCCGTACGACTCTGTGCAGGTGTACGGCCTGGAGGGGACAGGATCCAGAGCCGGGTCCCTCAGCTCACTGGAGAGCGACGGCGAGAAGGAGGATTGGGGCGTGGGGCTCGAAGACTGGGGCCCTCAGTTCCAGAAACTAGCCCAGCTCTTTAAAAACAGAGAGAAAGCTAGAGAAGATCAAGAAAAAGTTGAAGAAGTTGCCAAAAAGGAGAGAGAGCAGAAGGAAGAGTCTGACAAAACAGAGAAAAGAGAGGTGGAGGAAGCAAGAGATGAAGGGAAAGACTGAGGAGAGCAAAGAAAAAAAAAAAGGGAAATCAGTGGGGGCAAAGGAGGCAGTAAGGAAGGGTAGGTGATGAAAAGGCAACTAGAGGTAGAATAATGTGAAGAGAAGTTAAAGGAGAGAAAGATGAAGAGGCAAAGTAATAAAAAGAGACAGAGAAAAATGAGCCAAGGGAGAATGGAGAATGTGAGGGCAGGAGAGGGAGTGATTGATGTAATTTAAAGCAATAAGTGTTGAAACGCTGATATGGTTGAGCACAGATACCGAGACAATGCGGAGGCTGCATGGGCTCGGGGCAGCAACAATTTGTTAAACGCTCTGGACAAAGAAAAACAACCCAAACATCCCAGACTCGATTTAATTCAGCCCGCACGTATGGAATGAGAATTAGCAGGAAAACAAGGAGAAAGAAAGATGCTACTTGTTGTATGCGTGTGGGTGTTTGTGTGTGTTTGTGTGAGAGAGAAAGTCTGGCTATGTAAGAACAAGTGGATTATTCAGACACACCAGTCTTTGTGAGCTTAAGTGTGAAGAATTAAATAAAGATAAAAAAGAGAAAGAGATGAGGAGTAGAAATCAAAATACCCAGGGACAATTTAAAGAGAAGAATAAGAAGTAGTGCTGCACAAGCGACGGTGTTGGTATTTGGAATGATGCGCAGACGGAGTCGGAAAGTGGAAAAACACACAAAATGGCTGGAAGGGTTTCTGGGATGAAGAGGGACCGGGATGGCGGGAATGTATAGCGTCAGAAATGATCTCATAATGAAGCGATTGTACAGCGAACTATTGCTTTTTATTCCTTCTGCTGGGGCAGAAAAGTGAATAATTCAGCTTGCTTCTCCATTCCAAATGAAAATGATGAATCATTTAAGTCCCGCCAAAAGATTCCAAACCTCCTTTGAGTCACAGTAAAACAGACATTGTGAAAAATTTAAACCATTGAAGGATGTTGTCCCCCACTCTCCCAACACCACCACCCCGTCTCACGCCCCCAACCTTTTGTAGTCGAGTGTTGATATGTTTACAGAGATTTTACACGCCGACACGTCCCAACAAGAAGGACTGAAATAAAGTAAAGCATTGATTGTACTAAAGCAAGGTGATCCACAGTACCTTCAAAAGTATTTATTTTCTCTCTTGAATCTTTTACATTTTGTCACACTGCAACCTTCTAACCTAAGAAAACTTTAACATTCGGCAACACAAAGTAGTGCATACCGACGAGGTGGAAGGATTTAAAATGTTTTCCATGCTCCCATTAACTCTGACCACCTTACAAGTTTGCTGGAAGAAGCATCTCCACAGCATGATGCAGCCACTACCATGTTAAACAGGAGAAATGGTGCACATTCTGTGGTGGTTTTCTGCCCCATAAGCTATTGTCCTTGCTAATGCTAACTGCCATTTGTGCCCATAGTACATGTTATATTTGCCACTGTCCAGTAAAGTAAATTGAAATTGAGTGCCCCCACATATAGCTTAAACACCAACATTTGTCTAATATTGCTATGGCTAAAGAAATCGACGTTGGTGTTTGAGATGGAGCTTGAAATTTTCCCAAACTAAAGTACACATTTTCAGTTTCGTAAAAGGACTGCATTTGATCGCCTATTGTCCCAAATGTACAAATAGTTCGATTTGGCACAACTGAGCTGTTCTACACTAAACACCACCTGTTTAAACAGTGTGTGTTTGCTTACTTGTATGTGTTGGTTGATGGGGAGAATGTCAAAGAAGGCCTACTGATGTTAAATTTGACATCAGCGGGATGTTGACTATATAGGAGACTTATGAAGTCAATCCACTTGATTTTATTTAAGGATGTCCAGTTAAAGGGGTTGAATAAACTGAAACCAAATTGTTCTGGTTTTCAATTGTAACACAAAAATTTTTTTTTTAAATAAATCCCATTCTTCCCGCTTTACAACTATGCACTACTTTGTGTCAGATTTTCTTTTTAATTTGCCAATTTGTTCATGCAAAACAAACATTGCAGACTAGTGAACAGAAGTATTGACCTACAAAATAATTAATTAGATATGAGAACAAAAGGAAAAAAAGAGCAAATAAAGGGTACAAATTAAAATGGATACATTCAGGACAAAGACAAAAAACACAGAATGTAACCATGTGGTGTCACAACAAAGTCCCACTAAAATAACTAACCAAGTCTATTTTTTTCAAAAGTGATTGTTGGAAAAGGAAAATCAACACCTCTTTAATAAAGCGAAATAATCAGTTTTGGCACAAAAAGAAAGACTTTGCTATTATTTTATGATTTACCATAAAATCCTTGAGGTTTGTGATTGCGATGTCACAAAATGTGAAAAGGTTCAGGGGTTAGAAATACTTTTTCAAAGCACTGTACAAGTATTCAACTCACTTTTTAGAACGCTGGACATTCAGTTACCGAACAGTTTTACCTGTGAAGTCTGCTGTTTTCTTTCTCCTTCCTATTTTCTGTGTCCCTCCAAAGCCGCCCTACGTAGTCTCACCGTACGCACCTTGAGGACCAAGTATGATTTCTGATAACAAGTGGGGGAGGGGTAATCGGTGCCGATCACTTCCTTCTCTGAACACTTGTACTGCCTAAATGAAAAACGTTCCACAAACCTTTTAATTAAACGGTAGGGGCGCATCAACACAGAGACTCCCGCCGTAGGCCGTCGTGTTGTCATCAAAGGTCACAATGCAAATGAGTTTTGAGTTTTCAGCTGGAATGCACTTTTCTACTGTACGATGTTCAGTAACGGATCATGAACAAAGTCAACGATAACACTTGTTTTATAAGATGTCGATTAAAAATATATACGTTGTTTGACTGTATGTAAAATCATTTTAAATGTAAATACCACTGAATAATACTGCTGAAAGAGACTATATGAGATTTAAAAAACAAAAAAAAACAAAAACACTTTTATTTGGGGGGAAAAAAAAAGAAGAAGAATAATTTAGGTGTTCAAATGGAGCACTGTCGGGACTATATGTATGTATTGTAGATTAGAAATCGATCAACTGAGCTGGAATAAAAGCAGCACCCTGTATTTAACATTTGTAAATGGGTTCGTCATGTGGTAGCTCTTCTCTCGACAATGGACAAGCCGACCGTTCAATTATACATGTGGCCTCTGGCTGACGCTTGTTGTGCAAAACAGTGGTGTAGTTACAGAGAAACCTGTTGGGAAGCCTGTTTCAGTGAACAACTCATTTGAAAGAAACTGTGTACGTGGGGGTGTGTGTGTCCATACACACACACACAAATCTGTATTTCATTTCTATTATGCACTAAAATGGAATATGTCAGTACTTGGTTCTGCCTGAGAGAGATGGAGGTTTTATAGATACTTACCTCTCTTTGGGAATTTAATAAACTGTGAATTAAGGGAAAGTGGCTTTTTTTCATCTTTTATGCATTTCTGCCTTTGCAATTTAAGTACCAAATTAATTTTGCATTTCAATTTACCTAAGGAAATTCTCAAGTTCTCCTAAGAGTAGCTAAACACTCGCATAGGTGTTTTATCTTAGAGAGCAACTCTAAGTTATGGTATATAAAAGTCTCTTTTTTTAAAGTAATGTTCACATGTCGGTGTGTAATTTGTGTTTTGTTGGTCTCTGGGAATGAAATAGATTTAATTACAGGTCAACACCAAAAATGAGCCTACTAATGTTTACAAAATCCCTAATGGCTAACGTTACATCGTTGAGAATTTTCTCCCATGTTCATCCTGTTTTAAGTTAGCCCAAAGCATCTCAATGACATTTTTTATTCTTTCCCCCATGACTTTCCTTTTTTAAAATTCTCAGTCAGTTTTTGGTGGATTTTATGAGAGATTTTGTGTTATCGCTGCAGAATCGATTTCTGACTCAGTTTTCTTTTACGCACATCTTTCTCAGAAAGTGTACTTCAGAGGCATCACACTGACTTCCACTTCCATTTGGTTCAGGTAAATTTCAACAAAAGGGCAAACTCAAGAAGCTGCAACGAAGATATCTGATTCATGATGATACATGATGTTGACTTCACAAGAATCAGATGGGATGTTTACAATATTCTTGGGGAGAAAAGAAAGCTTTCCTACTTGTCACAAATAGTGTGAAACTTTCACAAACCACAAACTGTTTAAAATGACATATAATATGTCCAATAATATCAAGATTTCACTAGTTTTAAATGTTTGGAGCGGTGATATAGTACAGGAAGTGTATCTTGGAGCGAAGCGTTAGCTACACGTTCTCCGAGAGCTTAGAAACTTTTGTATGCTGTCGGTTTCTGTCTTGGATGGCATTTTTAAAATAGCGTTCCTCAGTGCTTTTTTTAGTGGTGTCAGCAAGTTCAAAAGGACAATTTGTTAATTTTGTCAACAAAACATCCCAAAATCAACTACTACTTTTCTTATTTCATCAAAATCAGATATTTAATGTTTGATACTGAACATCAAGCTTCCAGAACTCCAGCTTCAAAAGTTTAGTTGTTTCGTCACATGAAGTTGCATGCTATCAACCACAGAGCCTTTGTGACAAAAATATTCGGACTTTTTAATACTGAAAAGTATCAAACCGTTGGCGGTAACATGATAAAATGATCCATTAAACATTTAGTGATGTTTTTAGTGAAGATTTGATTATGTTCTGGGTGATATATTCACTTTAAAATCTGAAATGCCTAATAACCATTTACTGAGTTCATATTACATTGTGAGCACCTGTGTGATGCTTTGCTGTTACATCACTTGAACAATGTCATCACTTCAGCTTTTGTGAAATGTTCAAACTTTTTGTCTCACTCAGCTATTAAAAAAAACAAAAACAAAAAAACCGTCACTCATTCCTGGGCAGTCACCGCAAAAGTAATTAGCATGCCGTCCCAACAAGTGACCTTTCTCTCCTCTCTAATTAGACAGTTTATTCCACTGCCTTGATTGGCTGCAGGTGTCTCATCTGCAGTTGATTCAGCGCTCCGTTGGACTGATTGGTCAAAATCAGAAGCGATGATTCTCTTGATTTGTCCTATTTCTGAGTTTTGGATTGCTGCGCCGACTAAACCACTTGACAGACCTGATTATCGCTCCCTCTGAGCCTTCCAAATTGGTTCAATCAAAGCCTGATTAGTGGAATCGTTTGTTTTACGGAGAATAAAGGCTTGCGGATGGAATCTGCAGCCCTTCACGGCTCGCTTTTGAAACTCTTTCAGCTTCCATAAATACTCAGACAAAAATGAAGACTGACTTGGGCCACTCGTCAAGTCCTCACATGGCTACAAGTCATGAGAGCAGATGATTGTTGCTTAGTTGTTGCCTTTGAAGTGTCACAAATTTCAGTGTATTCAATTGTGACTTTATAGAAACAGACCAGAACAGAAGTGCTTAGCTGAGAGGTGGAAAAACAAGATTACAGGGTTTTTGTCTCTTATCAGCTTTACTCATGTAAATACTGAAATTCTTGCCTAGGCTTCTTTGCAAAACAACTCGGGCTCAGTCCAATGCGATTGGGATGTGATCTTAATTTTCAGGTTTAATTGGGTTCAGATATGGACTTTGTCTTTCCCATTCACGACACAAATCGACAGGCCTTTATCTAAATCAATTCATTTCACCTTTGGCTTTATGATTGTTTTTGTTTCCTTTACGTCCCTGCTGGGACGTAAAGTCTTTTGTACCTTCTAAATGGTTTTGATCGAGGATTCTCCTGCCCCGCGTCTTTTGATCACTGCTAACCAGGCTACCTCCTGAAGAAAAGCTTTGTTTTGTTGTCATCGGACAGGAGGACCTTCATCCCTGTCTGCCCTGTCTGCGAGCATCACATACATTACTTGTCGCAAACTCTGAATCAGTCCAACAAAGACTCTTCCTTCCAGTCCTCCATGACGACCTGACTAGTGGAGTGCGCTAAAGCGAGACGTTCGGTTCTAGCTTCTTCCACCTGAGCTGTGGATGTCTATAACTACTCCAGGATTACCATGACCTTTACTCTCCAGCATGGTGAGCAAGTCTTAGTAGCTTTTCAGTTGTTCCATACTCTTTCTATCTTTTGGGCTGATGGATTGAACAGTTTTCTGTTGAAGGATTGTTTTTACAGCCTACTCTTGCTATAAACCCAACCTCAGCTTTATTCTTGATCTGTCTGCCTTTACAGAACAGCTACATCAAAGGGTATCAGAGTAAAGAGGGGATGGATACCAATACAAGGCGCCTTTTTCAGAGTTGTGTTTGTTAAAACGTATAAAACATATGTATCATCTTCTTTATAGTCTGCTGTATGTTGGTCAATCAGCAAATATGTTAAAGTTTCTGGTGTAACATGACAGAATGCAGAATAGTTCAAAGACAATGAGAAGGAAAAACAGGGAAGAAGAAAATAGGAAAGGAGAAAGTAAAGGAATATGACGGTGCTTAGCACGGCACTGTCTGTAGTCTCAAAGTGCCACGTGGGCCTGACCTAAAGATCTCTCTTTAATGAAACAAGTTGGTCCCGTCAGTTCCTGAGCCCCCTGCCGATTTCACTGCATCGGCATGATGTTGTCGATACGGTTCCACAAACCTATCCTGAGAGTCTATTTGTGATCCTTGTCGTACCATTTCTAGTCATAAATTCTGAACAAAAGCGGAACCTTTTCAAGGATGCAAGTGCATCCCGCACAGTGCCTTCTCTGCCAGTCTCCCAAAATTGACAGATAATCGGCCCCATCTGTTGCGTGTGGACGGCTGAGAGAAAGCTGGAGAGAAATGGCCCGCGTCAACCCGCGGTGCGTCCAAATGCGAGAGCGCCTTGTTGAGCATGTGTCTCCTTGCGAGACGGTGGGTGTGCTTCATCAAATTGGTCTTTTGAAACTCCCGAACCAAAGGCTACGGTAAACGTGCGGGTGTGTGTGTGTGTGTGTGTGTGTGTGTGTGTGCGCGCGCCGGCCGGCGGGCAGGATGAAGGAACACCTTGTCTGGTCTGATTTCCTCCGACAGGAAGATGCGAGGTCAGTAATAGAGGACAGAGAGTTCTGCAGAGTAATCACGCTTTCACACAAAGAGGGAATGTTCTTCGTTTGCGCATTGGCGATATGGAAGACAAAGAATGGTGGCGGGGGGAGGAGGAGGGAATAAAAAATATTTTTAAAAAATGCTATTCAAACTCCAAAGCAGAACCAAATAGAGCAAACCCGACAGCTGCTGGCGGAATGTACGAGGCCCGTTCAACAACCTTTGCGGCTCGCCTGATTTCTGCAGCGTTTGTCCTGCCGGATGATGGATTGGGGAGATGTGCACCATTGCTGTGTGACAGAGTAGCTAGTTAAAAAGATTTATTACAATAATCAAATATGAAGGAGGGGATTATTACTACATGATGGTTTGGAGAATGAGCGTGTTAGCTGGGTCTTCGCTTGATTACAATGATAATACCCGCCTCGAGTCAGGAAAAAGAAAGAAGCAGAGAGAGAGAGAGAAAGGAAGGAGAGAGGAGCATATTAGCAGTTAATATGCCAGTCTGTTGCATTACAGAAAATCATATTTGTGAAGGGTGAGAGTTGATTCTGCAGGCTGCGATAGAAAGAGCCTTTGCCACCTCTGTCAAAGGCGATGCCTTCCCATAATTATGAGGTGCTGGAGGCTGACTTGCCCCCCTCTTTGCGAGCAGCACCCTTTATCTAAGGCGGATGGGAAATCAGTTGGAGGCCAAATAGGGCATTAACTTGCATTAACCACCACCAAACCTGATAAAACATATCAACATGTAACCAGCAGAGCCGCCTTATCAATTTGCAGCTCCCTTCGCGCACTTGCCCGCTTACCGGCTCCTTCCAAGTGTCAGCACTGCAATGCAGCAAGGCTAGGTGAGGCGCACTGTCACGGCTCTGTCAATAATTACAGCATGCATAATTGATCGTAGTTTTAATGGCGTAGCTGGAGATGAAATGGGTTCTTATAGCGCTACACACCTGGGAGTCCCTGACTACAAACACAGCTGGAGAGCTGCACACAGTCAATGTCGCAGGGTTGCATCACAGGACACAAGAGCTGGTGTGTATGGGTGCATATATGCGTGTGTATGTTTTGTTTTTGGAGGGCTTTTTTTTCGGGTTTTTTGGGGGGGATGGGTGTTTAAGTCCATTGAAATTCCTCATTCTGTTTGAACCTTTGTGACATACTCTATCCCTCTGGCTACTCAGCACAGTGTGAGTTCTCGTGTGCTTCGCTCTGCACCACACTCACAGTCGTGCATCTCTGAATTTCAAGCACAGCTAACGTGTGAAGAACTGCAGTCGATCTCAGCAGACCTGCATTTCAAGCTCAGCATAACTTTTCAGACGTGACAGCCTCTATCTCTGTGAGATTTAGAACAGTTTCCAGGCAAGCTCCTGCCTCCATCTGCGCCTGTAGTAGTTTCGACAAAAGCCTCTTTCACTTCTACTTCTCGCCTATACGGTCTTCCTCCGTCTTTTCTTTGTTTTGTTTTTTTTCACGCTCTCTCACTCATGCGTTTTTTGTTGTTTTTTTTTGCTGCAGTTGCTCTCGACGTTCAACGGTTTCTTTGAAGTGGAAAATTAAATCTTCATTAACAATCTTAATTAGAGTTCGATCTCCCCCACAGCGAGTTGACAGGGAATCCATAGTGTAACGGGGGGAGACCGAGAGCAAGGGGGGCAAGCTTTTCGCTCAGGTGGGGAAGGTGGAGGATTAGCCGGGGTAATTAGTGGCGAGAAACTTGGGGCTAAATTATATGGGAGGTATTTACACTTTAGGGACAAAAGGGGTTAATTGGAATCACCTCCAAATTGCAGTAGTTACTCGTCCCCTAGTAACGACTGCGGACAAAGGGGCAGTCGTTACTAGGGACGAGATTCTCATCGTGTAACCTATGACAACAACTTTTCCACTGGTTGATGAGAAGGGCACAAAATGAGGGGTCAAAAAGTATGCCCACTAATCTTCTTTCCTATCTTTCAGAACATTCCTGTGTCATTTTTAATCAGAAACTTCTTTGTCTGCTATCAAGGTCTTTACATCAAACTCTACCCATCACAGGATGGCATGCCTGTGATGCCATCCTAGCATAACTGTTCAAACTGAGTGAGATTGCATATTGGTAAACAATATTTTTTGAGTCTTTTGTGAGGCAGTGGAGTTGGAGCAGCAAGGGAGGTGACAAGTAATCAGTGCTGGCAGACAATACAAGGTTTATAGTGGTTTTGATTTTTTTGACATCTTGGTTCTCTGACTTTAGTCCCCAGTTGCCAAAATTGTACTGGTTTTATACACAATTAGAAACACGCCAGCATTTTATTCATCTATCGTTGGAAAATAGGCCAAACCAAACAACAAAGTCTAAACAGTGAAGCAGGAATAAGATTATTTATCTAATCCATAAACCCATATGCTCAACTATATGGGCTCTGAACTAAAACAATTAAAATGCAGATCAAGTCAAAAGGTCACTTTAAAGAAAAACAATATGATGCAAAAAAGAAAACCCTCCATTTGGTAGAGCCCAGTGATGCAATCAGTGACATCAAACACCAATTCAAACAGGAAGTGCTGGGTCGGCGTAGAGCTGCTCTGGCTGCAGGATCTGAAGGATCCAACAACGGTGAGTACAAAAGAAAACAGAAGTAATTTACCAAAAATGTACCTTGAAACAAAAGGAACATTTAAACTGATGACATGGTTCAGTAGTGTTAGCTTTAAAAAAAAAAAAACCCATGGATGTAAACTGCAACATAATGCTACCACAAAACAAACCTGGGATAGTTAGCAAAGCAACAGCAATGTTTAAACTAAAGCATTAAGGCCAACTGTAGAAAGATAAAATAAACTATATAAATGATATTAAGTTAGCTTGTTTTTTGACAAACTTTACCGGAACACACAGGTTGTTTGGATGTCCGGCACTGCAAAGGGTCAGTAGTGGCCTGGCTTGACAACTCCACCTGACTCAAGGTGTCTTGGCGGCGCCATCTTTTTCTCCAATCGACATCCGAGAATACCAGCAGTCTCCAGGCAGCAGTCTTTTGCAAACGTAGCCTTATTAAAAAGCACATTAAATGGTAAGAACAGTTCAGCAATTTTAAAACCGTAAGTGTTTGAAACCTTAGCTGGACCGTGTGTGACAGTCACGTTGGTTTAGAGCATGCAGCTCGTGTTGCTGACAAACTGTGCTCTGCTGGGAGCCGTTGAGGTTAAAAGCGTGACATTACTGGTCAGAAATCTTCATTAGGATTGCCTCTTGTCATGTTTTCTGCTATGGCGCTACTCGAGGCGACATAATCCCTTATCATGCCTCCATAGAGCTTCTTCCTAATACCAGCCACTAATCATTCAAAGACACTGTTAAGCACTTAGCCCGACGCTCGCTCTCTTATCCACATTTACATGCTACAGTACTCGGTTTCTGTGCAGAGGGATCGGCTTGAAAACGAAACAATTATGTTGCTGCTCAATTAGAAAGTGCATAATGTTGTTAAAAACAAAAGCCAGAGCCTTGCTTCTTTTCAAGCTCATTCAGTCAACGACACCCATAGTTCACAGCTTTATTGGTAGACAGCTATACTATCAAAGAGCATCATAATCCACCCTGCAGTCCCTTTTTGTGGCTGCAATAAGCTGAAAAGTAGACTTCTTTTTTTTTTTCCTGCCTGAAGGGAACCAGGCAATTTGACCAGGTCTGGGATTCGGCCTGGGGGAGAGGAAGACCCTCAAACACAGCCCAACATCCGAGCAGTCGCCAGGCGGTAGATGTCCTTGTAATATTTGCTCAGCAGTTCAGGTGCATCCTTTTTTCTTTCCCTCCGTCCCTCCCTCCCTGATCCAAATAGCAGCAAAAAATATTTCCGAAACGGTGAGGCCAGCAGATAGCGTCTGGACCTCGGTTTTGTTTATCTGCTCGGAGCGGTTTCCAGGGAGCTGGGCTGGTTCACAGCTCCGAGCTGCTCGATCGTATCTAACGTCTCCGTGCGACTGCTGAAGACTCGGGAGACCGGGGATGCGTGCGAGTCGTCGGGAGGTGACAGACTCTATTTACACGGCTGATCATTAGAGACCAAAAAAGAAAGAGGGAACATGATAACCAATTACCGACACGCAAACAAGAGCCGAAGCGAGGGGGAGTCAAGCACGTTCATCAGTGCTTTGTGTCAGATTGGTTAATTGTTCAATGAAGTGCGCGGAATAATAACTCGGCGAGGTGGTAACGCCTTTGGTGACATGTTGATAGGGATTCACTGTGATCAGATACGCCTGTTTTTGTCCTGTATACATCACGGAGTTCTGCTTTTGGCGGAGTTGCACCAGCGTTCGCTGAACTGGTTAGCTTCCAAGCACCAACTCATTGTGATGAGTGGGTTACCATCAGATATTTTCTGTCCATCCATCCATCCATCCATTTTCTAACACCCTTGTCCCTTTAGAGGGGTCGGGAGGGTTGCTGGTGCCTATGTCCAGCTACGTTCCGGGCGAGAGGCGGGGTTCACCCTGGACAGGTCGCCAGTCTGTCACAGGGCAACCCATCAGCTATTCTCTTTTGAATATTTGATGGTAACCCATCAAATAATATCACTATTATTTCTTTAGGAAATAAATTCCCGCGCTCCTGAGCCCAAGAAAGAAAAACAAACAAATCTCCCCACGAATCGTGCCCTGCAAATGTATTCATAGCCACATTGCATACATGCAGACAGTTTTACGTTGGCCTCAAAGTTACATTTATGTCTAACTTGAGGAAAGCACGAGTGGCTTGCTTCCTGCAGGAGAAAAGTCTCACTACAGCATGGTGGCGCCACTATCAATTTCACGTTAAAATGGGGAGATATAACTGGAATTAGTCATTTTCAGTAACTCAGAATATGATTAGAAAGTACATTTTATTCAGTAACTCAACGCTTACACAGTTTTGCAGCCTTATTTACTGTATATCTTTATTTTGAACAAAATAATAATAAAAAAACAAGTATTTATGTACATGCATTCAAAACACATGCACAAAATACATTTTGCAACATGAAAATGAGACATTTTAGCTATTTCTGTTTATTGTTAGGACTTTCCACTCTTCATTTCAGAATTGAAGAGTACATCAAACCCATTTTTAATACAGAAATGTCTGCTTTGATACCAGTTTAACACCGGCTCCAAGGTTATTTTTTAAAAACTACTTTAAATCTGACAAATGAACACTTAATCTAGACGCACTGATGTAATCTTTTTAGAAAATAGTTTTTTTTCTAATTATTTTTTGGGTGCAAGATGTTTGAAATGTGTCTTCATCTTATTAATTAACTGTCCCGAGTAACTTTGTGTTGGAGTTTCACACAAAAATCCTTCTTGTCATTTTCTCTTAATGAATTTGCACCTTGACGTTTCAGCCGCAGGTCGACGAAAAAAGCTGCACATTTTCCATATTGCGCTTCAGGTTGCACTTCTTCCAGAACCTGGTATGTAACTAAAGGCCTTTTTCTTTAGGCCAAGTCATTAGTTTTCTGTCTCCAGTGAGGCCCTCCACAGTCAACTACGTTATGCAATGTTTTAAATAAATATTGTATTTTCAGTTGGGATGCGAACGTTACTCCACGCATCTTAACGGAGTATGACCAAACCAAATCCGTCCCGATTCAAGAGAATCAGAGCAGCAGAAGTTTTAAGCTTTTGGTTTTGTTCCCGGGTTGAAGATCACCCTTTTCCTCGGCTCATCTCCTCCAGCTGCTTGTGCGAATCAATAGACTCCAGTTTGAATCAGTTTTACATATTGTGTTATCAGCCTTTTTCGGCTCTAAGCTTTATGATTGAGTTATTTACTCCTCTGTGATTGTTTTGCCTGCAGCATTTATCAGATGGAAATATTGAATGTGTTTGGGGATCGGTGATAGAATTTTAATTTACAGCCGCTCGCTGCAACAAACACAATGCCCATAAGAAGTTGTCTGGAAAAAACAAACAAAAAAACTAAACGGGATATTGTTTTGGTTAACACGAGTCTTAGAACAAATTAAATTCTTCTTCTCTCATCAGTCGTACTCATAATGCTTTACAATGATAGAGAGGGTATTTTCTCCTTTATTAAGAATAGATTGAAGGAAAACAATTTACGAAAGTATTCAGAGTCTTTGTGAAGAAATCTTATCAAGCTGCGATGTACAACTTAGCTGGAATCAATCCTAACTAAATTAATTTGAAATAGATAACGACTCGCAGTGATGGTGAAATGAGAATCAGACGGTGCTTAAACTGTAAAGCAGGAGCAAAACAGGACCAAAGTCTGATGCAGCACTAAAAAACACATTCTTTATTTTTATTTTTATTTATCATACAGGATAGCTGTGCTTCTTATCACTTACCAAAGAATCCTAACATGTTACTGTAGTAGTTTAGTTAGAAACGTCCCTCATACACTGGTAACATCACTGAGATTTAATGACATATGAAGATGTCTTTCTTTAAGTAAACAGCATTCCAACATCAACTTTCTTTACATGACCTCCGGCTAAGTCAGGGTGCCGTGGATCTTTGGGGAATTTCTTGAGACTTTCTGCTGCGAGAGCGTTTCACCTTTTGCTATTCGTTCTGCACTTAGGCGTCACCGTTACGGAATTTTCCAATGACGCAACAGTGATCCCCTAATTTATGCTACACTATGCAGACGCTCTGTTTGCACAGGTGCAGATTCAGTGAGCCACCATGGCGGAGGAGTTGTACGTTTTATGTTAATTGAGATTGTTCCCACCTGTGTGGGGACATTCATACAGTGCTACGCATTAAACGTTTGTCCTGAGATGGCCAGGCTATGTGATGGAAAGTACAGATAAAACAGCATGATAGAATATTTTTACTTAAGTCACATATTTCTTTAAAAAGAGAGATACAGAGAGACAAAAAATACTCCCCCCTCCCCAAAAAACCCAAAACTAAAAATGTGCACATCCTCAAACCGATACTTCAGTTGTATAATATATTTATCTGATTGTGTCCATCAACATTTCACATCTTCCAATATCTTTTCAACTAAAAAAAAAAAACAGCTCTCCAATCTTATCTTGTAATGTTCACAATTTTATCAACCGTCGTAAAACACTCTCCAGTAAAATCGTGAGAAAAGTGTCCCGAGAGCAGGATGCTGCCACCGCCGTGTTTCCCTGTGGGCAGCGTGTTGTTTTTGGCGTTTTCGTCTTAAAGCTATGCGAACAGGGCGCCAAACCAAAACGTCGAGTTTGGATTGGACCAAAAACGTTTCGCTTGTCTCTGGGTTGAACTATGCAGGATGAAATAAAGTCAATAATGTAGTGGAACTGTAGCTGAACAATACATTTTGAAAGTAAAAACGGTGTTACGTTACTGGCCGATGAGAGCTGATATTATGTTGGCCACACGATGACTAGTCTCCTCCTGAATACAAACACATTCGCCAACTGAGTGCAGCTTAAAGCAAATAACTGAACAAATTTCCTATATATGTGAAACCAAATCTTTAGATATCATGTAAATGATTCATGTAGAAAATAAATCTAAGCCACAAATAAGGAGAAAGAGTTTTGCATAATACGCATCTTTAATGAATGCAAATGATTTTGATGATCAAAATTCCACAAAAATATCTTTATTTCTAACAAATGCAGTCCTTTGCATGTGTCTTTATGTTATTGGCTGCTGCTATGAATAAATGTTAACGTAACATTAGGTTATTGTTAAAAATGTTCTTGGCTTTAACCTTTGGAAAACATCAATATGCTATTGGCAAGATATCGCCTTACAAAGTTTACTGCATTGAAAATGGTCAAAGTGATTACATTACTAACAGGTATCAGGTTATTGACCATTATGACATTATTTGCTACATGGCTCCTTAAAAACCAAAATGCAATTATTGACTGGATTCTTTCCTGAAATTTTCATGCTGGAGCATTAAAGAAAAAAATAAAAAAAGACAAGAAATTTTAGACAGACGCCTAAAGTTTGGACCTTAAGATGTTGATCTGTGTACAGAAATCTGAAAATATTTGATTAATATTTTAGAGAAAATGCTCAAACTTAAACCAATAATGCAGAAGGTCTGTATAATTCTGGAAGTAGAATCAATTCTTTTTTCTTTTTTTTTTGTTATATGAAACTCTTTGATAATGTAGCCATCCTTTGAGTTGGGGGAGAATTTCCCAAGACTCATTAGAAAAATGTTATTAAGACATAAGATGTGTTTGACAGAGAAAACCAATTGGGGGGGGGGGTGGTAACAAAAACAAACATGAATCGTAGAAAAAGGTTGCGGAGGTTAAATGCCGCTGTATATGAAAGAGATTTTAAACACGAATGACTGAAAATGTCCCAAACGTGATGAACGATCAATGGAGTGGCTCGACAGAAACCAGGTGAAATATTTCAACAGATGCAAAAAATAAAAATCTGTTTCATAATCATCACTTGGAAATAATCAGTTCAGTCCAAATGTCTCATTCAGTTGCAGCCGGCCTCTCTGGGGCGAACCAGTGCAGCGCTGCATCACACTAGGGTGTGATTAAAGAAACTGCTTGTCAGCCTGCTAACAAGGAACTCAACCCTCTCTGAAAACACAAGTGTGAATGCTTGTTCATAAGCGCCTCCTATTTAACCCCCCCCCTCCCCGAAAATAAATAAATAAATCCAGACACTCAAATCTCCCACCGAGTCACGAATCTAGCACAGCTTGTTGGAGCTAAAAAGCCCACCACATGTCGGAGCACACTGACATGACAAACCCCTTCCACATGTGATGGAAACAGTTCATTGGTTTGTGTCTGCTGCCACCTGCTGGGCATAACGGTACAAACCAGACGCTTTCCCCAGCCTTGCTTGTTTATTCCGGAGCTGTTTGGAGTCCGTTGGAGCATGGCCGGAGGGAACACCCTTCACAGATCATCGGCTCATTACGGAGTTAACTTACTGCTTCGAGCTATCATTCACATTTCCACCTGAGGTCAATTAAAGCTCTCTCGATCTGCCTCGCCAAGCCCGTGGAAGCGTGTGGACATTTTTTAAAATGTGTGCCTGTGCCCTGCAGAAACATTCAGATCACTTTAGCCTCTTCTCAAAGAACAAACGGCATCACGAAGAGCAGAGAAAAACAAGCGGTGGAGGTGTTTATGAGCAGGGTTTAGGTTATGGAAACGGTGTCGTGGGGCTGAGAACGTATCAGAGACTACCAAGACGAGGACATCCAGCCAAAATGAAAGAAAAATAATAATAATCAGGAAGGCAGCTGAGGAGCTTAGTGTGGCGGCTTCACAGATCTGCAGCTCAGGTGGCAAAACCTGTTGACGAGAAAGCTGCCGGTTGAGAAATAGTGCTTCGCTGCAAAACAGGCGAGAAGACATGGATGCTGCTAAGAGTGCAGATCATTTCTAAAATCCACCAGTCCAGCAGTGAAACATGGGGGTGACCGTATCATGTTGTGGGGATGCTTTTTTTTTTTAAGACATCATCTAATCTGATGGAGCTAATGATCATTTAAAGAACGTTTTACTGTATAGCTGTCCAAACCTGGTAGAGCTGGTAGTATCTCAGTGGGGGTGACAACAAGACACATTCTTCAGCTTTTTAGTTGGAGGAGGAAGAAGAAAAGAAAGAAAAAAAGAAAGAAAAAAAACATGCGTCACTTTGGTTCCGCTTCAGCTTATTATTTTGCTTTGGTCTGTCCCGTAAAGTCCTGACAGTTACCTTGGCATTTTTAGGCTGTACGTAACGTGAAGACCTGAACATTTCAGGGGTTATGAATACTTTAGCAAGGCACAGAGCATCTCAAAGAAAACTCCTGGCGTAAAAAGCTGGAAGGAGGAATTAAACCTTCATGTCAGGAGATTATCACAGCGGGGGCTCCGGCGCCACAGCACTTTGCCCAGTGATTGCCTTGAATTTGAATGTCGGTGGGCACTTTGAAAGACTAACAGCATTAACTCCATCAAACGCGAGGAATGCAACTAAACACGGAATATCTTCAAAGATTAATGTGATAATAACATAGCGTTTGCAGTATTTTGCATTTTCGTCCGCCAGGTGTTGGATGTTTTGGCATCGTTACTCTTTGAGGTGTAGAAGAGAATTCTGTTTCATGTGTGTAAATGAAATATTAATCAACCAGAGTAAAAAAGTGTTCCAGTTCTTACAATAGTATATATGATATATGAATTCTTTTATAAGTACGAGGTGTTGATGTTTGTCTTGTTTTGTTTGTCTTTTGGTCAGTGTTTCCAGTTCAATCCAGAGCTGTAGCTTAGTGGTGGCCAGAGGGGGGCTACCCCACATAATAAATGATAAAAGCCTCCAACAGTTTCTGAAGGTAGATATAGTCTGTCTGCTGCCTGAAGGGTAATTCCTTTAGAGAGTAACATGCAGGCTAATTTTGAGAGAGGAAAGTGTAACCAAACAAGAACATTTCTCCTTTAGCTACAACAAATCACACCACCTGCCAGGATTAGAAATGACTCAGTCAATGTTTCATTGTCCCCAGTACAAATCAAGTAAATCTATGCATTTTGTGACTCCCAATCTGATGATATAGCAAATTGCTTAAAGGTGTGCCAGATATATTATTAAACATTTAGACACAATATTTAAAGTGCACTATTCACATTACATTTAATCAGTATAACACTGTCTACATTAGGATTGTGACTGTATGCAGTTTATCTCAAACACCAACAATGTCCAGGAAGCTAAAGTCTGGTATTTTTGAACACAGATATTATTATTTTAACCATAGTTCTTTCAGGCAAATTCATGTTTTGGTAGGTAAGGAACGTTGCTTTCTTAAAATGCTCTGCAAATCATTTCTTTGTTCTTTTTTTTTTAAGATATATAATATGCATTCTGAGATGCTAAGCTAATGCTAAGGCTAACACATCTCCTCTGTTTTGATGTAAATCGGGTCGAAATGTGTGTCCAGTGGTTCCAGTGACGAAATTGCAAGAGAACTGCTCAGCGTTGCAAAACTTTGTCTCTGGTGTTTCAGCTGCTCTCTGCTGAACTCGTACTCATGGAAGGTTGTTCAGGAGCATCTGCAACACACTCTCTCTTTCACTGTGAAAGGAAGGTGAAGGGAGGTAAACGGACTGTAGGGGGAAAGTCTGAATTATTAGGGCAATAATGTGCAGTTTTGCAAACAGTTAATAACTGGCCGCACCAAACTCAGCCACAAGCGGTACACTAACAACATATTTAATCGTGGACACCACAACTACAGTATGTTCATTAACAGATGCCTTGATCACGGCTCCCATTCGATACCTGGCATTAGTGTGAAGTGTGCAGGAGCATTGATGTTTTAAAAACTGTGTTTTAGTTTAACCTTTAAAAATAGAAACGTGACCTGGATAAGGATTTAGATCTGTGCTTCAAACAAACACTTACGCCCACACCCCCTGTCGTAAGATCAAGTCTCAGCTGGATATCAGTGCTTGTAGATTTCATATTGACGCTGACAGAAAATAAAATAAAATACCACTTCCCAGCAACAACGTTTGGGTCGTACTTCTCGTCCTCAAAGAAAAAAAAAAAAGACTTAAAATTTGGTATGCTACAATATCTGGTACATAATGAACAATCTTTTTTTTTTTTTTTTTTACAATCATCAATCAAAACCCCTTTGGCTCATCAAACTCCGACAGAAAGAGTAAAATATAATAACTCAGCTTTTCTTTTTCTTTCTTTTTTCTAACCCAAAACTGGTGAGATGGTCACTCATCCAACAAACCAAAGCAGCGAAACAAGACACAGCAAACAAACAAGGTGGTCTGTTATTACTCACCTGCCCAGCAGCAAAAAGGGTTAGTCAGCTTCTTTCCAACCATCCTTCTTCCTTCTGTAGACTCATTACAGCAAATAAAAGCCTGGCCAGAGTTGGGTTCCTCCTGGCCAATTGTCTGTTCGCTTTCTTTATTTCGTTCCCCAGCCTGGTCTTATTGTGTTTTCATCTCTTCACTACGTCTGCCATGGTGTGTGCCCGTCCACAAAAATGTCTGGTTTTTTATTTTCACTTTCAGATGGAAAATAAAAAAACAAACCTTCAACAATTTCTTTTTTATTTTATGTAGGGGTGTCACTGAACGTGTTTATGGGTTTAACTGAGCAAAAGTGTGACTAAAGAAAATATAGCAATTCGTTACAGCTGCTAATGAAGTTAGAATCTGCTTTGTATTGGCTCTACATTAAATTATTTCAGGTATTTAAGAATCTGGACGGATTTTTTTTTTTCAATCCCAGTACAAGTTGTGCAATACTTCTGCACATCTAATCTAAACAGGATAATTCTACACTAAGCAGAGGGAATTATTCACAAGGTTTGGGGTTTATGATTCTGAGAAAACTCAAAAAGGGAAACATCTTGAATACTTTTGCAATCACTAAGGAATTGAACAAGCACACAAACTGTAAATTATGGAGCAGGTTGCATTTTTACACACCTTCACTGGTAAGAGGGAAAATTGACAAAACTTTTTGGCGAGTCACATTTTCATCTGAACTTTAGTCGGATTTATCTTTAATTGTTTCTGCTTAGGGAAACGCAACAATATTTGGAATACAATTGATAAATTGATAAATGTTTTCTTGGGCATTTTATTATTCTCAAGAATAAAGCTTTACATTTATTGTTATGTGAACATCTTATGTCTTTGTACCTCATTTCTCAGGAAAAAAAAAACCTGGACACACGTTTGCCTCCAATATAGTGCCATATGCACCTGTGAAAACTAAGGTGACAGAGAAATCGTTCATTTCCATAAACCAGCAGTTTGAGAACAACCAGAAATGATTGGGACAAATGTCATACTTCTATACTTATAATTGCATGGAATTATAGTAAGTAAAACAGAAAATAGTTTTAGGAATTTTATTGAAATCTTACAGAATATGTATAATCAAAATCTCCTTCAAGTGAAGACAATTTTTGTCACCATCTTTAAACTACAAAAGGGCCGAAGACATCAAAAATTAGTCTTGTAATATCTGGCACTCTGGATGCTTTGGTGCCATTTGCATGTTTTTTTGAAACGTGACGCATTAGAGTTTTTTTTAATTATTATTACTAAAAAACAAGGCTCTTCTTTATGGGCTCTGTTAAAACCTCGGACATCATGGAAAGTTAAAAAGAGACATTCTAAGCGCAAATAAATGTTGTCAATTGATGTGTTATATATGTCCTCTTGTAAGCCGAACCAAAAAGAAACTGCGGTAAAAATAACTAAATACTAATGAACTCTAATCAACATTTGAAGCATTCAACGATTCCACATATACTGTATAAGTAATGCTGTAATCCCAAGGATCGTAGCAGATAAAAAGTGCAGAAGCGTATCACTAGCACTGCATAACTACACACCGTCTCTGTGGCATAAAACTGAGTTTGATCTGAGTGCGAACTCCTGCACTAAAAGTCAGCCTGGAGCAGAGGTTCCTATTACATCATACTAAAAAAGTGATTTTACACACACACTGATGTGCAGATGTTCCAGAGTGTGTGTTTTTTTTGCAGCAGAAACTGTTCCAAGATGTCTTCGACTGACGAGAAAATGGTGTTTGCCAAAATGTCCGGAGGAGTTTTTGCATTTAAAAATGCTTGTGTCAGTCTTAAAACTCAACTGCTTCAGGGGAGCTCATTGGGTTTGTTGCCTCCGATTTGCATGATGGCAAAATAAAAACTTCTAGCTGAACTCAGCCGCTTGAATTTTTAGATCTTTTTAAATTTTTTTTTTTTTTTTTTGAGTATTGCCTTGTTTGCACTTGCTGATCTTTGCTGACATTCTTTTGGGAGGTGATTTCTATCCATCCATTTATCCGTCCATCCTCCATCGAGTCTGTCTCCACAACAGACCAAGTAAAACAATATTTTATCTTTTACTTTATTAAAGGGGGAGTAGTGCGTAAAATCACCTTTTTTGAGCTTTTAAGTTATGTTAATATGTTATTTCCTCAAAAACATCCCTGAAGTGTTGCCTTTATTCTCCCATGCATGATTGAGAAATCCTTTAATCTCCCATGGCAACCACTCAGCTGCGCAAAACACTCGGGTGGGACCAAACGCCACCTTTAAGGATGAAGGTCCTCCTTGGAGTTGCAGTTTCCGAGCACACAACGCTCCCACTCAGCTCCTTCAGACTAGCCAGCAGTAATTAGCAAACACCTGGTGGAACTGCGCATCTGCTGAGCTGCTTCCCACTGAAATGGCGGGTAAAAACAGTTGTTAAAGGGTTAATGACCTCTTGGAGGCGGAGGATCAGAAAGAGGGGTGGGGGGATTCTTAAAGAGACAGAGGTCCTAATTTCAAGGCATTTCATTACAAAGTCAAATTTCTTTAAAGTCACATTTGACATCTGTTGCATTTTCATAACAACTGAAAGTAGCACTTAATGATGCTATAAATGATTTCATGAGGCTGAAAAGCATAATAAATAGCCTCAAACACCTTCACGTCTGGGGATCACACTAAGAACTGTAACGCGGTCAGGCTGACTTCGTCTTACGTGTTGCTCCGAAATGACTTATGAATGTTTCATGAAATAATCTGAACGTTATTATTACCTTCCACTGTTCCACTTGGTAAGGAGACTGTATTATTTACATTTTTGTTTGTTTGTTGGGTTTATAATTTAATTGGTCCCTTCTTCCTGATTTATTGATTTCTGACTACTTCTCGGTTGCCGTGTAAAAAGGTTCATAAGACCGGATGCATTATGCAGCGTTCAGCTTTAGCAGACACAGTTCACAGAACCATTATTAAATGTTTTGACTCCTTTCCCATTAAAGCCAAAGTGCTTCTTTATTAGCGCTGCTTTATGTGCGGACTCTGTTTGAGTTCATGCTGAATAATTTGCTTACTGGCCCCGTTTTGCCCTCCACGACTTTATTTTTTATTATTGAAGTCTCACCTCAGATCCTCGGAGTCGGTGGCAGTTCTCTTTCATCCACGTCCACCAATCTGCTCTCCTTCCACTGGTAGGAAAAGCTTCTTTGCTCACGTCAGTGTTTTCACTTTGTACATATTTCTTCAGGCTGAATGATATCAATCCAAGCTGCAAACACTAGGGAACTTAATTATTGATCCCCCCCTCCCCCTTCTTCTTCTTCTTCAAAGTTTATTAGTTACAAAACTAATAAAACAGATCAGACTATTCCCTTTTATCCCGTTTGTATTTATCTTGCTTTTCTCCAACCCTGAGCTTAAATTACAGCATTTTCATATTTTCAGTTATTAGTCCCAAATCCCTCTTGAGCAGCAGCCATAAGAGGTCATAATAAACTCCAGTGAGAGGCTGCAGCGCAGAACGATTGGAGTTTAAGACTTAAAGGACAACAACTCCCCGAGTCTCCAGACAACTGTTTCATAGTTTCAGACTTATAGACTTGGTAGGGTTTTATAACCGAGCTGACTTGCTGTCATCAGGCCTCTGAGGATGCAGTGGGTGGAACATATAGGGTTTTTTTTTTTCTTCATTGCTGTTGGGAAGGATGGGCAAATACAGCTGTGAGTAGAGCTTTTAAAGTGAGCACCTGTTAAAGTTCCCATCACTGGGGCAAAAAAAAGTCCATATTATTGGAAAATTTACAATTTGTGACTTTGATTTTTGCAAACAAAGAAGTTTAAGTATTATATCACGATTTGAAACTGTGCAAAGAGTGAACTTTCGACTGTTGGATGAACTCTGAATGGATCTGGATGAAACACCTTCTGTTTAAAGTTTAAAGCTACTTTTGCCTGAAGCGTCAACGCTTCTGCGGCGGCTTCTCTTTCTCTCTTGCTTGTTGAGTGTTTAGTTTTCACATAAAGAAAAAATAAAATAAAATAGCATATTGTCACAGATTTACTTTCCTTGCTAAAATGTTTATATTCCTTGAAGTGTTTCCCCATTTCCTCATATCAAAATGTCAAAATGCAATGTTTGTTCTATTGGAGTTTTATGCGATAGACCAAGACAAGCAGTACGTTGTAAAAAGAAAAAAAAAATTCTATATAGTTCTGAAAATATGTTCAGATTGGAATCTGAAAGTGTGATGTGCATTTCAGATTATTTGTACACCCATCTCAAAATGAAGCAAGACTCGCTAAAGGTTTCCTAAATCTTTGTTTGTTGTGCTTTCAGCCATTTTAAATCATTGTAGAATAATTCAGTCCCTATTTGACTTTTCTTAAGATAGCAGTTTTTACACTGGGTCTAAATGAACAAAAAGTCTCATGATTTCACTGTTTCCTGTCATGTTCATGCTGCTCCTCCTCACTGCCCCTCCAATCGCTGTAGCCTGCTGCTGATTATTAATTGTTTCCGCCTGTCTGCCTGTCGTTCCTCTAACGCTTTCTGGATTGTGGACTGACCGCGCTAGTCTGGCAAAAATCGGATAATAGGAGAAACAAAACAACGCTGTGACGCTACGTTATTGGAAACTTGCTCCATTCTTACGAGGTAAGGACTCTGAATTTTGCACATTTTAAATTTCCCCCAACGAAAACACACACGGTATGTAAAACAGAGTGCATAAACAAGTCACATACTTACTACACCACAAAAACAAACAAACAAAAAAAAATCTTGCAAGTATTTTTCTACTTCAAATATCTTGGCATACTTTAAGTCAAAACTAACTTACCAAACGTTTTAGCAAAATATAGCAGCTTGGTTTAAGTTAATAATTCCATAATGTTGATTTAAAAAAATAATACTAATTCCACTGGCAGATTATTTCACTTCTAATCTTATAAGAGGGTCTTGTTACATGTTTTAAAAAAAAAATCTGCCAATGGAAGTGGTACTTTTATTTAATCATTATTAAGGAATTATTGAATTAAAACAAGCTCCTCTATTTTGCTGAAAAGTTGCTTGTAAGGCAGGTTTGTCTTATATCAAGGGTACTAAGATATTTTCGCAAGAGACTAGACCAAAATACTTGGTGAAATGTTGTGTTTTTGCTCTATGTACACATGGCAGGATTTGATGTTTTACATAGTTCCTTTCTTTACATTTGTTCCCACGATGAAAAGTGTTTTTTATAAACGTATACACAGCAACATAAGATGCTGAGTGACGGCAGCTTGATAATAAAAGTCATGGGAGGGGAAAAGCCCCCATTGTTGTATTCCAGTTATCTGCTACCAAGAGCGAAAAAATAAATATATATGCTTCTAGAGAATCTAAACTCCTCCTGCATTTATTTCTGGGGTCTCAAGAGTTTTTAGTAGCAACTTTGGTGTAAGGTTTTCCAGCATGACCTGCAGATTTTTAAGACTTTAATAACTTCAGTGCCGTCAAAAACAATGGTTCATCTGTCATCAAGACAGGCCAGCGGCACATGAGTTTTAAGATTCTCCACTGCGTTGCACTTTTTTAAAAATAAAAAATAACCAAAAAAACATTTCTACAGTACATGAGTTCTCTTCACCATCCTCCAAGCCTGTATCCGCATTACTTTCCAGGCAAAAAAACCCCATGAATATCTCCTTTTTTTTTTGGCTAATATTGCCAAAAATAAACGCATTTAAGATTTAAGAGGGGGATAAATGCGTATAATCCTAAACTCATCATTGCTAATCCCATACCACCACCCACAATTCACCACAAGCCTTTTTGATCTGCGAAAGATAAAGCCTTTTCCTGCTTTTGAGCATTTTAACGCTTGCTAAAGTAATAAATGTTTACTTATTTGCTGTTTGCATGTATTAGTCCCACTGATAACGGTGTGTTAAAAAAAAGTAAAAAGGAGAGTATGATTTCAGCAGATTAATCTCACATAAACAATTAGAAGAAAATGTATTTATTTGCCTATTCAGTGGGGCGGGAAAAAAAACATGTTTAGAATGAGTTTTTAACTAAATTTGTCCCGACACGGTTCTTGGCAGCCCTGCTTTCAATACTTTGTACAATCCCACTTTTGTCAATAGGACAGCTCTTGTCATTCCAGTCTTTTCCCACAGCATTTCACCAGTTTAGAGCATTTAAAGATGGCTACATTTCACTCTTCTTCTTTGCACAATCTATTTAGAACAGTGGTGCCCAAGTCCATTCCTTGAGAACTACTATCCTCCAACGTTTAATCTCTTCTCTCTGTTATTATCTCAGCACATCCCACAGGTTTTGTTAAAGCTTTAGGTTAAGGAGTGACATGGCCATTATGCGCAGAATGAGGTTCTGAGGATAAACTCAACCCTAATCTCATCTGAGGAAAGCACAGGATTCCACATGCAGTTCATTAGAGTTTAGCAAACTCTAAATGTTTATACTACAGCAGAAAATTATTATTTTTGTTTCGTATTTTTGTCAATCAGCTAGCTGGGATGGAGACGGCATCTTACTGTTGTTCTGGATCGCTTGGAGCCTTTGCTGCAGTTCTCTAACTGTGAGATTTTTTTTTTTGTGTGTGTGTGTGTGTCTTACCATCCTGATCACCAAGTGGGATGGAAAATGGGGAGAAAAAGAAATGATCATTTTTGTGCTATCACATTGAAACGAGAAAAAAAACCAGATCAATGTAGAGACCAGTTAATTAGAAATTTACAGAATCTAATAAACTGAAAAATGTTGACAAAAAATACACTTCTTATTACCAGATGTTCTCCCAGATGATTGTATGAACTCAAACTACACTACAGTTGGGTTTTTCCCTGATTTTATTTTTTCAGTGTGAAATGATGCAACTGCAATGAAACGTGAAGTTATTTTAAGGCTCCTCATACATCTTTACAAGTGTTGCTGGTACACTATCTTGCCAGAAATATCGCTCCAAATCATTAAATCCCAGTTTTCCAGTCATCATGGCCACAAATGTATAAAATCCGACACCAGGACATGCAGACGGCTCTGCTGGGGGAATTCAATATAGATTTTCATTTAATCACCATGGTGTGCCTCGCGCGACTGTCCAGTCCTTACAGTCTGCTTCAAAAATGAGAAATCTTCTTAGTGAAATGTGACACGTCTTTTTCTTTTTTTTTTTCCCTGAAATTTCTGACAGCGACTGTGCCACAAAGTGGATCTAAAATTTCACAGTGGATCATAGGCATAGACGTCACCAACTCCCTGCATCAATAGGTACAGGCCTCCCAAATTTGAACAGACTGGCTCAGGGACGGTGTGTAGAGAGCTTCGCTAAATCGTCGAAAAGCCGGGATTTTGAGAAACACTGCAAACATTTGGCGTCCAGCACAAAGAAGTTAGTTTGTGTTACCTGCCACGTTTGCCCGTTTTTCCTGTTTAAGCTAAATGGCTATTAGTTTTTGAAATGCAGTTTTGGTTGCTGAGACTCCATAAGCCATTTTAATTATTGTTATTTTGGTTGTTTTTATTTGTTTTGGATATTTGAAATGTTTTCTAGTTCCAGTGTTTAAATGTTCTCTATAAATGAGTTGGGTTTTTTTCTTTGAGTGTATATACTTTCATTAATAAGCATTTATTATTATTATTATTGGTTGAATATGGTCTCAAAATAACAGTATTATTATTATATTCCAGATATTATTGTTCCAATAATATCTGGAACAATATTACTGGATGATTTTGCTGCTTGTCATCCAGCAAAATTTGTTATTGTCACACGCCTAGCTCTGGAGTATCAAATTATGCCTCACTCTTTAGCAACTCCATGGATTAGTTTAGGTTTGTCAGTTGTCAGGGGAACAACATTGTGAAGTGTAAAGTTTGGTGAAAATTTAGAGTTGCCTTTGATTAGTAATGAGTGAAAAATTGATCAACATTTGACGTGCGTTTGCTTGACGATTTTGACGGTGTCATTAGACAAAACGTAATTTTCATTGCTTGTGTCCTAACTCACGACTGCGCAGCGTAATGCACTTTGAACTGCGCTGCTGCTAAAATGTTCTATACAAATAAACTTGACTTGTCTTCTTGGCAACCCTCAGTGTCTGACCTCAGAAATGCACACGAGGAAAAACAGGCTAAAACTCCCATGAACGCATTCATAAACCTGATGGAAAGTTTTTACAGGAGAGTTGAAGCTATTGTAGCCGCAAACGATGTGGTGACGACGTATTAAATCCCATTTTTAAGCCGTGGGGATTATTAAAAAAGAGGTAATTTAATGCTAGCTTTGGATAAAACATTTGGCTCCTTTTTCCTCTTTAATTTTTCCCGGGATCCTCGGCGAGTGACGTTCTCCGTGGGCAACGTGCAGCGACGGCGTGCTGCTAAAACGAAACAACAACAAAGCGTGTTGACGTCACAGATCACAGAGTTTAATCTCATACAAAGCAATGAACAACAAAGCTGCAGAGGAACAGAGATATGCATTTTTCTCAAAATAACAGACACACAAGGGAGACAGACACACACAAACACATAGACAGACAAAGGCGCCCACGTGGAGAAAAGATGGAAAAAACTCTCTCGGCGTGCTCCGTGTACGTAATCTTATACCAAAGAGGAGTTTCCGTATTTTAATATATGCAAAGAAGGCGTTCTGTTGTTCAACCAATCAGAGACCTGTTTTCGGCCCCAGAGAAACCCGCGAAAATCCCCTCCTTACAGTTCAACTCAAATGTGATCTGTTCTCTGTCACGGCAAACGGGAAAGTTCCCAACACCGAAGTCCTGATATAAATCTCGCCGACTCCCCTGAAGTTTCTTCCTCCCACATTCCAGCTGCCGTTTCCATGGAGATGCTAATTTTATGGCCCTTATGTGCTCTTAAGCAGACAGTGGAAGGCGTCTGCTTGTCTCCTTGGGCCTCTCTGAAGGGTCACACAAAACCTGTTTTTCAAATAAGAGTGCTTATTTGAAAGCACTCTTTACACATGTTGTAAGATTTAAGTGTATTTTTAGCACTAAAATAATCATTTTCCTTAACAGGATTTAATGTCATTCGTGTTTATGTATGTGAATGCTGTCAAGCAAACACTTTTGGCAATATAACATAATGTAGAGGGCACTGTCGGGTTTTAAAATAAGCAGCATTTAGCTCTTTATCATAACGTGCCTTATGACCACTACAATAAAACAGTAACATAGTTTCAAAGCAGAATTCATCTTTAACAAGTAGCAGCTCTCATCCATATTTAAGGGCACTTGAACTGCCTGAGTCTGGATACATTTTCCCTGTTATTTTTTAATTAACGCAGCACTCGGCCAGTTATGACTTGAATTAAATATACGAGTTACGCACACACACACACACACCAGCGAATACATATCCTTGCAAAAATTGTTATATTCCTGGACGCTTTATGTGAGTTCCAAGGATTCAAGTAATTACCACGGATCCTCTCCTAAAAAAAAATGTAAAAAATCCTTTTCTGTGAAAACATGCTTAGAAGGTGCAGAAATAATGGGATGGTAGGAAGCCAATCCTTGAGAAAGGTATTCTTTGAAGAATTTTGAAAAGTGAGCTCCTTCAGAACTTGATACTGTCGTCCCTTTTTTTTAATAATCGCAAAAATGCATCGATTTTTCTTCCACACTTGGTCTCCGCTCTTCCCTCTGTCTTCATTTGAAACCCTGAAATAAGAAAGCGAGTTCATGTTGTAGATAGAAGAAAACATGGAGATTTCTTCTTGGTGTGTTTTGTTGCTCACTGATTATTGAAACAGTAATTTGATTTGGAGCCTTTGATCGATCGGTGAGGTACTGATGAGGCACAGAGGTACGGCTGGTTAGAAATAAACTCGGGCAGAGAATGGAGTTGGCTGACTCTCCAGAGTAAAATGTGAAGATGAGTTTATGAGCTTGTTTCAAAGCTTTTCTTCCCCCCCCAACTCGAGGGCAGCAGCCATTTCAAAGTTGACGGGTTATGATTGCCTGATGAGCGCTGAGTGAATCATTTATCACTCGGTTGGGGGATTGTGAAACTTGTGAAATGATTTTTTTCTTCTTTTTTTTTTTTCTTCGTCGAAATCTGTACCAGACTGACGGCTCTGTTAGACGGTCAAGATTGACCGGTCTGATGACACCTGCATGTATCGGGCTCTGGGTGAGCAATTTAAGGGTGTATCGCTTTAAAGAAAAACCCCAAAAGGATCCTTAATAAGATTTGTTGGAAACAAACTTGAGCTGTATATCCTCACCTGCACATTTTTCAGCCTTATTGACTCTTTTTTTTTGTGCTGCTGTTGAATCAAATGGTGTTGCTGATCTTCTAACATGTTGCTGCGCCGGTTTGTTTTTCCCCTTGTCATTATTTTATAGATTGATCCAAACAGGCAGAGGGTCTTAAAGTATTCAAACGAGTACCTTCTGTTGAGTTGCACCTTCAACTTTAATGTATTTCACTGAGATTCAACCTGACAGACCAACACAAAGTAGTTTATATTTATGAAGTGAAAGGAAAAGAAACCTTAAACGTGTAGCATAGATTTGTATTTACTCTCCACTTTGATAATCTGAAATGAATTCCAATGCTGCCAGAGGAGGTTGCCTAGTAGGTAAACAATGTTCATGACTTTTATCTTCAAGTTTAGCCCTCTGATGCATGAATTATGATCCTTTGTGTCAGAATTTTTTTTCCATTTTTTAAAATTCTTTTCTTAAGGCATAAAAAAGATAGGAACATTTTTTTGTAAAAATAATTTATTTTTTATTTTTATGTGATCAATTGTAATTTTGTCCAAATACAAAGTTGTTATTTGAAAAATACATCAGTAGTATTGTTCCTTAGGGGTTATCTGATGTCACAATATTTTTTTTACTTGCAAGAGTCGTCTACAGTAGAAGGAGGGACCGGGTCGGTTCTCATGCTTTTTTGTCTGTCGGCCATATTGTATTTAACAAAAATAATTTCTTGCATTTGCAGCTGATGGCCAGTGGTTGATGGTATATTTTATGATGCATTAGTGTCCACTTCAGTGGTCTGTGTGCATTTATAACATAAAAATCCACAGGAAGCACAAGAAAATGGCTTTTAGATAGCTGTCCACTGTAGTGACCACTATGCATGAAAGGGTTAGAGGCCAGACGAGGAGAACATTAATCTGAGAAACGGACAAAAAGCTCCAAAGTCGACTCGTCCCTATATCCAGCGGTCGTTGGACAAAAGGAAGAGTATACACCCTGAAAAGGTCGTCAGTAAATCACAAACAGGATTTTGTGACACACACATATATACACACACATGCACACCCCAAACATGCAAACTACATGCAGAACAACTCCAGAATGTTGCTGCGGGGCAACACTTCTACCCATAACTCTAACGTGCAGCCCATAGAGACATGTCCCCACATTTGAATTGCTTCAGTTACAGATAAATGTGTAAAACAATAATAAAAAAAAGTGGATCATACTTATTCTATCCACAATTTGCACAAATCTGTGTTGGCCGATGTAAATCTCAGCAAAACGCATTTAAGTTTATGAACGTTATGTAGCAAAATGTATAAAGGATTAACATGGCAAGACACTGTAAGTGTGTCGCGTTTCTACAGGAACAGCTTAGGTCCAAATCAATAAAAACAATGAACAATCTTGGTGAGGATTGTCACAACTCGAGCATTTTGTCATAATTATGTATTTTCACCTTCATCATCTTCTTCTGGTGAGGTTGGGTCTGATAAGCCAGTTCTGGAATTAAATTATTATCCTGAGGTATTTTAAACAGGGCTTCACCGATTGAGGATTTCTGGCTGATCACATTTCTTTTACCCCTTAACTAACACAAGGAAAGACACTTACATGTGTGTCAATGTAAAAAGGTCAACCTGATCTGTCGATTCAGATTTTGGCCGATATAATACTTTTTTTTTTATTATTCAGGTGCTCTGTAATAATAAAGGTGTCATTTCTAATCTTGGATGAAGACTAAATAAATAATGAAACTGTCATCTTGTAAAATTTATGTACAACCTTTTCTCTGGAAGAGGCGTCAAAACGTAACCATGCGGCGGTTTCCCGAGAGACGAAGCCGGAGAAGGTCCTCTGTGAGGATCTCCCCGACTTTCCACTGTGAAAACACAAAGAGTCACTCAGTTCACCTTGGAAATGTCAAGAGAAAAACTTTACAAAAACACACTCCCATTCTGCTGAATGTCTTCTGAAATAAAACTGTTTTGCTTTGCAAGAATATACACAGTTTGGATGTTAAAGAACAAAAACATTAAAACATTGTTTTGACTCTAGATATGAAAAGGATAAAAAATCGTAATAACGTGTCATTATTAAAAAATGTTTTCGAATCACCTTTGGGAAATTTAGGGTGGTCAATTTCTAGCCATGTTTCAATTAACATGTTTTTTTATTAAGCACACTTTGAAATATCGTATTAGAATAGGTTGATGTAAAAGGCAAAATTTGAAATATTTTCCTTAATTTCGAAACAAGGAGCTTATGAGCTTTTCCCAAATTTGCCAAACAAGTTCTGACATAACGAACTGTCCCATTCACTGGTAGGTCTGTGCCTTACTAGAGGCACAATACTCAGAAAATGTCTAAGTCCAGAGGTCTAACACTCCATTTTTCTGAGGTGTGCACTCCATGCTAGTTTGCAACCTCAGCATCCTGTTTTTTTTTTTACAGCGTAGCATCAACATCTGAGCCTGGTTGAGTTGATCCAGACAAGTAAACGGAAATGTTCCAAATTCGCTTTGTTTTTTTTTCCAACATTTCAAAAGTTAGCAGCCCATTCCTACAACAGCTCAGTGTAAGCTAAGCTAAGCTAGAAAACAAGAAATAGTGAGAAATATATTGACACGATTTAACACTCTTCCTTACTCCAAACTTCCTCCAAATGCAAAACGATGAGATCTAAAACATCACCGCCCCACACGATATCAATAGCCTTTTGTTGTTAAGGAGACAAACACGAGCTGCTCCGTTAAGTGAAATCTACTGCATTGTTTTGGTGTGGCGTTTTTTTTTTGTTGTTGTTTTTTTCCATTCGCTCATCAATTTAACTTTTCATTTGTGCGCTCGTTAATGTTCCTGCTCGTGAATGCGCAGTCAGGTCCCCGGAGAACCCGACCGCATTAACTATGCTTATTGCCTGACACAATAGGGCTGCCGCTTTGTTGCTGTGAATGAGTACCACATTACTTATTCTCATTTTCCTTCAGATCATTTTCAGCCAAAACAAGACTCATTTCGCCGGTCATGCTTTGCTCTGAGTGCGCGTGTGCCGGCTGGCGAAGGCAGGATTTCTGGCCTCGCAGAGGGACCAGATGGGCAGAGCAAATTAATGTCTGAATGAATAAAGATCAGCAGGTACCGCTGAACTGCTCACTGAGCTGAGGTTCTCCGGACTGCAGAAAGCCTTTACATACAATTTAGATTATAGCTCAGTGTCATCTGTGCAGTCTAATAACTTTGTGTTACGTTTTAAATCGCAATCCCCGACACACACAGGGATTTAAAGTGCTGTTTTGCAATAAAGACACTCCCGAACATACAGGGCAGTTGCATCATCCATAGCTGCTTCAGAAATCTGCAAATAATTTTCTGTTTATTCACTCCTGAAAAACAAGCAACTTATAAAAAGATTTGAAAACCGATTTACATGTTTAGTATAATAATTACATTTGCTCTTCCTTACTGTAGGTTCAACAGGAATTTATCATCGATCACACAGGTGAAAAGATCTAACATGAGCCGTTGTTCTGACCATCTGTGCTACCTCGTCGTTTCGCTGTCGTGTCTAAAACTTTTACCGTGATGTTTACAAACCGAAAACTATAGCAGGCTGTGTTAATGTTAAATATTATCATTTCTGATCACGCATTTCTTTATGTGACGAGACTGAAGTGGAAGCTTAGAAGTTATGCTTAGCATAGCATTGGAATAATTTTCATGACAAAAACACAAAAATATCACTTCATCAGAATATCCTACCCGTTTAAAATGAAAAGCTATCGCAGATGTTTGCACTAATCCTTTTATGAGAATTAAATATTCAAGAAAGAATTTGATATAAATTATACGTTTTGTGATTCATATCCTTAAACTGCTGTCCACTTGTTTTGGCGCTGTAACTTTGTTGATGCTTTTTGGCAGAATCTGTGTGACTTTATCCACAACAACATAGAAGCACAATTTATGATATTATGGGAAGATTTCTTACTTGGCCTCACTGAAATCATGCTTAACAATTCTGAGTTTCTCATAAATCCTTTATTGCCACTAGCTAAATATCATATTCATTGTTCCAGGTAGAGAAAGCCATGCCTTGCTGCATTTTACAATGAAGTTAAGTTTTATATCACGACTATGAAAGACTCTGACAAAAAATAGCCACTAAAACAATTTAAATCTGTACTGCTTTGAGTTGGGAATCGAAGCCCCTTAGCTTTTTCTTGAATATGTTTATCTGTATTTGTTTTTCTGGAGGCATAACAAATGTTTCACTCTGTCGTTTTACAGTGTATCTGAGAATAAAGTTTAAAAAAAAACATCCCCCCTCCCCCCCCTTTCCCCCCGCCCACGCAACAGACTTCTTGTGGCTTTGATGTGAAGCAGTGATGTCACTCATCCTGTCTGTGACATCACTGGTCACTGTCTCTGTATTCCCAGATTCCACAGAAAAATTCATTTGCGGTTTTAGGTTCGACACGAAGAGACAAGTATCATGGCAGAGAAGGATTATTTTTTGGCAAAAGTAAAAACCACTTCAATGGGAGGAAACGTTTTCCTGGTGGAAAGAACAAACAGTTTGGAGAGGAACTGCATGAAGTACGAGCGCGAAAACGAGCAGCTTAAAGAGATGGTTTCAACGTTGATGAAGAAAATCCAGCGTCTCCAACGTAGCCAGAACACCAGCGACACGAGCAACTATGAAACGGTGAAGGAGATGCTTCTAAGTCGCAATGAACATTGCAAACAAAAAATCAGACGACTCAGTTCAGATTTGGACGAAGCCAAGAATACGGCACAAAGATTACAAACCGACTACGAGGCCTTGATGAGAACCAATGTGCTCCTGGAACGGACACACAAAACTATAAGAGAAAACACACAGGATTCTCTAAGAAAGATGACAGAAAAGATTGAATTCCTGGAAGCGGAAAATGAGGAACTAAACAAAGAGATTGTTGTTTTAAAAGTGAAGCTGGACAGAGCCAAATCCAGGATGGCAAAAAAATCAGAGGATGAGACGCTGATGCTGGAAGAAACGCCAAAGAGAACAATGTTTCAGAGAATCGGGCGCACTTTTCTGGAAATATACGAGTCGGGAACGATAGGAAACTGGTTGTCATCATGGATCTTTTAATTTCTAAAGTCTTCTGTGTCCGTTCCAGAAGCACATTGGTTCTCACCGTGGCCTGATTCAATTAGTACGATTGGTTCATTATTGTCATTCAACCATGTTTCTGTCAGAAACATAACATTGATGTTAAGCTCAGTGATGAAATCATTAATTAATAGAGCTTTAGCACAGAGAAATCTGGTATTTAAAAGAGTTAGTTTAAGTGACTTTTGAGGCCAAAAGTTCTTCAGTCTGAGGTTCCTCTAGGCAGGGGAACAGTCTGATGTTTGAATTAGGACAGCTGTATTTTATATTTCTGATTTTTGTAAATTTTCTTGTAGTGATCCGGACAGGTAATGTCCTGTTTTGCTGTGCCGGGGGGCCAGACACATTCTGGAGGAAGATATGTGTAAAGATAAAGTCTGGACCCCGGCCTCAGACCTCAGAAACACAGAGTGGTGGATCCTCTGGGAAGTTAGAGATTCTTGTCACCAATTCTGTTCATCACTTCCATGGACAGAATTTCTAGGCGCAGCCAAGGTGTTGAGGGGATCCGATTTGGTGGCCTTGGGATCTCATCTCTGCTTTTTGCGGACGATGTGGTCCTTCTGGCTTCATCAGGTCGTGATCTGCAGCTCTCGCTGGAGCAGTTCGCAGCCGAGTGTGAAGCGGCCGGGATGAGAATCAGTGCCTCCAAATCCGAGGCCATGGTCTTGAGCCGGAAAAGGGTAGAGTGCCTTCTCCGGGCCAGGGGGGGGGTGTCCTGCCCCAAGTGGAGGAGTTCAAGTATCTTGGGATCTTGTTCACGAATGGGGGAAGAAGGGAGCAGGAGATCGACAATAAGCACTTTTGGCATACCTTTCGTTTCCTGGTGGTTTACCTGATTTGTCCTTTGGAGCTTTTCGGGGTGGATGTGTTGGTGTTGCCTCATTGTTGATGTTTGAAGGCGAGGTTTCACTCAGAGGCTCAGGCTGGAGTGCAGAAAATCTGTTTTTCAGTGGGATTCCCACAGAGTCAGAATGTTTTGAGGCCCGGGCTGGTCGCTCTGTCCTTGGGAGCGCGGTCTGTGGAACTGTTTTGGTTGCAGCTGCTTGTTTGTTTGTTTTTCTTTGGTGGAGCAGGTGTTGAGGTTGAAGGTGGGTTTCGGCTCAGAGCCGGCCACGCTGATTCGTCCAGGTGAGGGATTTCTCCCTGTCAGTCGTCTCATCGGATCTGCAGTGTGAGGCTTTTGTTTCGGCTTGGCACCCAGAGCGTTCCAGGGTGAGCTGCTTGATGCGAGGCGTACGGCCTCTCCGTTGATTTGAGGAAGAGTTGTCTCATTTCCACAGGTAGCGTTGATTTCAAAGTTCACTTCCAGCAGTTTGATTTTCATTTCTATAGACTGAAGTCATTGTATAATACTGCTAATGTCCCTTGGGGTTAGCTGGAGGCATTTTGTCCTGGTTCTACTTGGAGATGAAGAAAAGTAAGGTAAAAATAAAAGTAAGAAAATCCCCCAGTCCTTAGGTTTGAAGTAATCCAGTTATGATGTTGATAATGTAAATATAACTATAAAAACTGTCACTTTAAAAAGTAACACAAATTCAATCAGTGAATCTGTGTTTATTTCTTAAATACCTTTTCTCGCTGAGACTTAGTTACATCTTCTATCACTGGAAATTAAAGGCAATTAATTATTAAGGTCATAAATCACTCCATTGATTAAATTTTGACATAAGGGTGACTCTATAGTCTCTATTGTTCACTTATATATGTTGTTGAAGCCTGATCCTAATGCTATGAAGCATTATATTTAGTATCTGGGTTAAGGTGTAGATTAAGTTTAGACTGAGGTTAGGAGTAGTTTTGTGTTCTGGTAACGTCAAGGTTTGGGGTTGTCTAATGGTGCGTTCACACCAAACGCGTTACGTCAAAAACGTGCCCAAAGCTTCAAGTTCAACGCGTGTTCACTTTGCTGCGTTCACACCAAACTCCTTTTGAGCGTCAGGCGCGTCTGGTTTACAGTCAAAGTCTATGTGGAGGCTCGTCGAAGGCCGTTGTGCGTTTTGAATCGTTTGACGCGTCAAGAGCGTCCAACGGAAAACAACGACTAGAGCTGACGTGCCCTCGACGCGCCTCCACAGTCTTTTAATGTACACCAGACGCACCAAATGCTAGTTGTCAAGCATTTGGCATCAAGCGTCTGCATTCAAAGTGCACAGGCGTCGACCTTGAAGCATCGGAGGCGTTTTTGATGCAAGTAACGTGTTTGGTGTGAACGCACCATTGGAATTCAGGCACTTGACGTTTTGCTCTACACCTATCGTTTTGTGCATCTGGTTTACGTTCACAGTCTATATGGAGGCGCGTCAGACGTGTCAGCTCTAGCCGCTGTTTTCCGATGGACGCTCCGATAATAGCGTGTTTGGTGTGGCAAACGCACCATTATGGTGCGTTTACCACGAGGCAATAAACCACTTTAAATATACAAGATTACAGTCCTGTTCCCACTAAGTTACTGGTATGATTTTCATATCTGTATTGACACATTTCGAGCTGAAAAACAGGGCTTGCAAATATCGGCAGGCTAATAATTTGCTGTACCAAAATATGCATCCCTGCTAACTCAGACACATAGTAAGGCTTTCTGCATAATCACACCTATTATACAAACTACTGGTATGAGTTTCATATAAATAAGATTATATTTGTGGGAAGTAGACAGGCCATGTATATATCGGCAAGCTAATAATTAGCTTTGCCAAAAAATGCATCCCCCTTTTATCTTGAAGAAATAAAGAGTTAAGAGTGAAATAACCTTTTCTACATAATCACACTTGTTCTTTGAGTTGCTGATATGAGTTTCATATCAATAGGACAATAGACAGGAGATGCAGATATTGTCAGGCTCAGACATTAAAATGCATCTTCTCCTATATTAATAGACTGGACAGTTAAGGGCGATATCAAATGTCCTACATAATGGACCTCTGTTTTCTCATGCTTTAAGTCAGGGGTGTTTTCAGGGGCCACATACAGCTTAGTCTGATCTCAAGGGGCCACACTAGTAAACTCATTGCAAGATTAAATAGAACTAAAACAAAAGTGGACTTGTTGATTTTTATATTAAACAAATTTCACTTTTACAAAATATGTTATGAACAACCTCAGAGTTTTGAAATTGCACAGAAAAGTCTGTGCAATTTCAACAATACTTTTACTCAGTTAAACATTTATTTAAGTGCATTATGCATAAGAACTGATCACAGTGATCGCACAATGTTGCAAAACATTTATTCACAGTTTTTGGAAATTAAAACATTGCACCTTTCTTGTTGATGCATAAAATGCATACATATAGAAAAACGTGCATACATAACACGTATTGTATGTGTAACCCAGGCTTTCCCTCTTTAATCCTGCAGCTGGTGGAAGACACCCAATGGACTCTGCGTTGTGTTTGTGTGAGGGTGGGATGTGTTCCGTGCAGGAGAGGAATCAGACACAGGGCTCTTCGTTGTGGGGAGACTTTGGCGCGTTTATTTCGTCCACCTTACAGGCAGTAAACACACTGTCAGCATTCAATCGTTTTCTTTTTACAAAATAATCAAACATCACCAAAACAAAATGTAATTTATACTTAAAAGGCAAACTGAACAAACAGAAATAGATCGGTATATTAATGTAATGTATACTTTACACCGAGCTAGCAGAGCTTCTGCTTACCTTACAGGCGGCAGTTCGCGCACAAAAATCCCCTGCACTACGGTGTCCCCGGCAGGACAAACATGTCAGAATTGTGGTAGTGCCAGCAATTACAGAAAACAACAGCACCCTCTTTTGGAACATTTATGCACTGCTTTACATATGTGTAACCCAGGTGTCCGCCATGATCCAATCACCTTCCCTTTAAGCTGTCCCTTTAAGTTGATTGTCATGTGTGCTTCCGGGTTTTGTTTTTTCTTCCCCACCTTGCTGCTACTCACTGTTGGTTGTCGTGTTGGTTGTTTTTAAAACAACCTGGAGTTTCTGAATCGACTCATCACTCATATTTAATCTCTAAAACTTGAAGATTGTGGTTGTGATCCATTGAGAGCTGGTAAACTTTCTTGTTTTGAGCAAGTTATCATTGCATCCACCTCCTCAGATAATCCGTTACTCGACGGTCAGGTTTTTTTTCCCCCTTTGCCGTTGCATTGACTCACTTGATGACGGAAGATGGCGAGCTACCCACCCACCATCTGGTGGTAGGAAAACGGAACTACACTTTCCCTACAGAAACGAACTGAACTCTGAGTATTGAAAAGGGAACATAATTATTGGGGCCTGCCCATAGCAATGCATAAGGAGAGCAGTACTGACTTGCGAAGCAAGTCAGTACTGCCTCCATGCATTGCATGGCAGGCACCTATTATTCTACACCCAATAGAATGTCTCTTTATTGGGGCCTGCCCATAGCAATGCATAGGGATGTAATCCCTATGCATTGCATGGCAGGCACCTATTGTTCTACACCTCAAAATAACTGCCGCTTCCTACTACCGTTAATGCGGCTCGTACCGCTGCATGCCCCCTCACAATATATATATCAAAACGTGAGGCTCAATCCCGTGAGGGGAGCTATTACTTTTGTTGGCATTTCGAGTAACTGTGGCGACATAATTAACAAAAAACGAGCCAAATTTAACTCAAAACAAAAGTCTAACTGACACAAAACAGTGTCAGTTAGACTCAAAATAGACATAGAATTTAGTCTGCCTCTCTGAACTGCTCTTTAGAACTACAATGACTGAAGGTTAGAACTACAACATGGCGGACACTCAGTACCTACAAAAGAGGTCTGAGCTGAATGTCAGAACTACAACATGGAGGAACTGTCAGTTACTACAGAGGAGGACTGAGCTGGCCTATAGAACTACTTGTGTTTTGGGCTTTTTATAACTGATTTTATCCAACCATTGTTACACATGGGATTAGTGTGGCAATTTAAAATGAAGCTTACTGAAAATTTCAAAATAAAAGCCTTGAATATTTTTACATCATGTAATTGCTCTTTTTGGCTTTATTTGACTTTTTCATCCAAAGCACTGTTACACATGATATTAGTTTAGCTCTTTCAAATGAAGCATACTGAAAATTTCAAAATAAAAGCCTTGAATATTTTTACATCAGATAATTGCTCTTTTTGGCTTTATGTGACTTTTTTATCCAAAGCACTGTTACACATGGGATTAGTGTGGCAATTTAAAATTAAGCTTAACAAAAATTTCAAAATAAGAGCCTTGACAATTTTTACATCAGATAATTGCTCTTTTGAGCATTATATAACTGATTTAACCCAGCAATTGTTACACATGGGATTAGTTTGGCACTTTGAAATGAAGCTTAACAAAAATTTCAAAATAAAAGCCTTGAGAAATTTTACATTAGGTAATTGCTCTTTTGAGCAATAAATAACTGATTTAACCCAATGACTATTAGACATGGGATTAGTTTGGACCTAAAATGCTAATGCTTTTTTTATTTTTTTATTTTTTTTTTCCTTTCCGGTCTATGGCTGCTTTTAACCATAATTTGGCACACTTTAGTTCATCTTCCTTTCTAACTTTTTTTATCCCCTTTTTTCTTGCTACACTACTCTCCAAAATTCCCACAATTGCTTGCCATTGATCAATCTTTAGCTTCCCATCTATTTTATATTTCTTTTTCCATTTTTTTTTATATGTACAATGCTGCCAGGAAATCTGGACATCATGTACTTTTCATCCCCTTCGGGGCCCTCAATAAGTGAGGAATTACAGGAATTTGTGTTTCCCATTGTTTAAATCTCTTGCTTAAAAATACTAGTATCGCGTGCTCTCTCAGAGAAAGTGCTGTAAGTCAGCGCTCAGTGCCTCCTGAAGAACAGGCTTCTACTTGGAGCCGAGCTCTAAGCGGTTCTTCACTTTGGATTCTAATTCCGAAGGCAGAGAGTTTTACTCCCAGAGAGAGAAACACCATTCACTCCTTCATGCACACACAGCAACAAAACAACAAACAAAACCAGTAGCAGCACAGCAAATTACAAACTTTCTATCTAAGTGAGGACTTTCCCTTAAGAGGCGTCTTCTAATTAAGGACGCTCTAAGAGCCTATCCTTTTGCCTTTAGTTGAAACTCTCTGTCAACTGGGACTCTAACCCTTCATTATTCTTTAGTCAAATTAAAATGTTAATATTTGACAAGGACTCAAACCTATATTTCTTTAGTCAAATTAATATTTGACAAGGACTCAAACCTGTATTTCTTTAGTCAAATTAATATTTGACAAGGACTCAAACCTGTATTTCTTTAGTCAAATTAATATTTGACAAGGACTCAAACCTGTATTTCTTTAGTCAAATTAATATTTGACAAGGACTCAAACCTGTATGACTTAAAATTCACCTACGTTTCTGTAGTTTTCGGGTTGTCCAGTCGGATCTCGTCACTCCGCCGTTAGCAGACAAAGTCGGATACGTCGCTGGCCCAGCGAAGAATTTGCTTCCTGGGTTTTCCTTTCCAGGTCCAATTGACTCTGGCCGTGCACGGATTCAGCGCGTCTTCCTCTGCCTGACAGCGGGGGAGGTGAGAGATCCCGGGTTTCGGCACCAAATAATGATAGGTATTTTCCTTTCGAACCTAAATAAAAGAAAGAACCACAGACAACGTATATGAATTTCATGTATAGCTTTTGCAAAAGGAGAAGGCTTTGAGAACTCTTGGGAGAAGGCTCTGAGAACCTTTTCTCCGAGGAATCCACAGAGCGTTCTGGGCTCCCTTACAACGGCTCCTGTTTTTATTGTCTAAGAAGGACAGGCAAGGGGGCAGTCAGGAAAAACAACAGAGGTCGTAAAGCTTCTAACCCAAACATCTAACAACCCAGGTCCAGATGTGATATCTGATCAAAGGTCTGAGCCCGGTTCAAATCTCGGTCAATACTGTCAAGAAAACAAAATACGACTGCTCACAGGTGGTTACTAAATTAGGGGGTGTTCTTGCAAAAGGGTTTAAAGTCTGAGAAACTCAGTGTTATCTATTTCCCGTAAAGTTGAACAGACAGTAGTGACCTCCAGGTCATTTAAAGAAGAGAACACTTTAAACAGAAAATCACAAAGATCTATAGACTTAATGTGAACTAGAGTAAGAAAATAAAATGATAATACCAAAAACTCTCTAACAGTAATCACAGCTAATCAACGCCAGACCAGGTGTAGCTTCTGTGGAGAGAAAAATACTGAGAAAACAAAAAACTTACTTTCTAACTAAACTGTTTGTTTAGTTAGAAAGACCAGAGCGCCACCTTCTGGCCTCTCTCCAGATCAGTTCAGTTCAGAGTAGGGAACTGTTTCTGGCTTTGTTTTTTCCCCTCTGTGCGCTGCCACCTTATCGTGGTGGAGGGGTTTGAGTGTCTCGGTGATCCCAGGTCTGTCGGAGGATCTATTTGCCTCTATTTGGGTCGGGTCTGCTGGGGCAAACAGATCCTAGGTGAGGGATCGGACCAAGAGCAGCCAATAGATTGCTTAGAAATATAAACACAGAATGTTTCTATTTAGAGATGGCGAAAAAGATGGGGTTCACGCTTACAACCAGAGCTATAGGCAGAAGTCAGTTTCTCCCAGTGTTTTATCAGCCTGGTGGGCCACCAGGCTTTATTTTTCTCCCCTCCAGGCTTTATTTTCCCCCCTCCACACTATGGGTTGTTGTTTTTCTCTACCAGTGACAGTAAAGACAGATTAAAGTAAAGGTTTATAGTTGAGGAGTTGTGAACCATCAGTTGCCGGTTGGCTTCACACGCTGTTACTTCTGAGTTTTGAGGCCTGATCCTGCACCTCCGACTTTCTGTAACTTGACATTTTTTTAACCCAAACATGCAGCAGACTGCTGATGGACTACCATTTCTTAAACCCTAGTGATCACAGTTTGTTTTTATGTTTAATAGAATTCAGTATCTGGTAAACCAGGGGATTTGTTGATTTTTCCTGTTAATGACAGTTCTGTCTGGAATATTTGTGCTAATGGCTTCAGATAATTCATAAATCTAATTATTATATGCAGAATCAGGATCGCATAAATTAAAAACAATGGTCCAAGCTCTGCTCTCAACATTTGCACCAAGCTGCAGCAGACTTCTTACATTCAGCACCTTACAACTAATCTCACAATGGAGAGGTGCAGATGTATGTACTACATAGAGGGCTATCACCACTGCTATCCAAGCTCATTCCCACATCAGCATGGCATTAAACCTCTGACCAATCAGACAACACTTTGCACAGAGATCTGTTGAAATAGTTTGAGCTTAAGTTCTGGTGTTGAGTTCAGCAGGTACACACTTTTCTACTAACAAAATGAAGCAGTTTGTGTCATGAAATTGGCTCAATAAGCTCCAGTTTTGGCACCTCGCATGAAATATGTCAGAGTTTTAAGGAGTTTTTCCACTGACAATTTGTGCACTAACCACTTAATATCTGGTTCAGTTCTAAACCAAGCAGTGAGCTTTTCCATTATCTGCTCTGTTCCTCACTGGGCAGGACGTGAGCAGCAGCAGCTGCTGTGATGAACTCTCTACTGATCTGCAGTGAACAGTTGACCACGGCTGCAAGACAACTCAACAATGAGAACCTTGACGTTCTGGTTCTGATGAACCAAAATAAACCCAAATATTCAATTTTGTCTAACAGAAATTAAGTAATTAAGTCAAATTAAGTAATTTGACTCCACCTGGGTTTATCCATCAGCTTTATGATATAGCTGAGATGTCTTATCTCCTCACTGCATCAGTGGATCTCCACCAGATTTTTGGTGCCTCGTCGGATAGCGCTGCCGAACGCATCGGTGCGTATCGCCTGATGGACGGGTGCGGAAACTGCGCGAGAGCGTCTGCAATGGCTGACGGGGCGGCGGCGCCCGCGGTCGCCAGGAGACCGGAGCGGCGCTGAGCTGCGAGGGCCGTTCGAGACTGCTTGCAGCTTTAATTATTATTATTATTATTGACTTATCACCAAGCTCCTACATCTTTGTACTTAGTTATTTCAAGTGTACTAAGTTGTTTGCACTAGAAACTAGATCAAAAAAACTTGATAAAACTTTGTGGTTTTGGATATCTAGAAACAGTTACCTTCTTTTCTCATTATTCTTCTCTAAATACCTCAAAGCAAAACAGACTGGTCTTAAAATTACTTTTCCAAGTGATGCCATTGAGTCATAACTGAACTAAGGCCTGAAATTTGGGACATTTTCACAAATTGTTTTCATCTCAGCTACTTGACTTTAGCTGTTTGTGTTGAGTTATTGTCGTGCTGAAGGGTGAATCTCCGACCCATATTATATCTGCATGGAAATTGCATATTTTTAGATCTTATTTTCAGGTCTTAAAGTTTTGTTATTGTTGTTTTTTCCCCCCATTGGCTGTTTGTCACAGTAAGAAATGTCCTAACCCACCCTGATGGCAGCGACTCAAGGTGAGTGTGAGGAAGCACTCAGCTGATTTCGTGCCAGATTTTTCATTAGCTTTCCAAACATGGCTGATTAAAAAGAAACACAGATGGACACAAACATTAAAATGATCTTCCTATTTATAGCAAAAGACACTCCAAAGGTGTTTTAATGTACAGAAAGCAGTGTTAGTGATTTTTATTGAGGGTTCAGTTTACATTAAGCATTTAGTGCATGCCTTAGCACTATAAATATCCAGTGACCGATGGAGTCTCTCTCTTAAGCATCAGGGTAATAGGGCTGTGAAGTATTGCTGGCCAGCGATAACATCCATTTAGTCACATTTTCAGGCCTCTGTTTCTTGTGCCGTCGATGCTGTGCAACAGACTGGCAGCTGAGATAAAGTGCTTGGATTGCAGATTCACTTTGATGTATTATTGACTCTCTGCAGAGAGAAAGCAGTTAATGTTTGTCTAAAAATCAATGGATTTGTCATTAGGCTCCTGTTCTGAAATAAAGACTCGCAGGGAGTTTTGCTGCTGCGGCTTCAGCCTCGCGCGTTTGCCGGGTTTAGAAACGCCGGAGGTGTTGACAGAATCTTTGGTTAATTTTTGTTGTGTTGATTATAAAACAGAGTTTACCTTTTTTTTTCATACATACATCATATAAAATGCACATAGCCATTTTTCTCCTGCAATCTGTGTGACATACCAGACTGAACTTCCTGTTTCATCTTTTGCCAGATTTAGAAGTTTGAAAAACTTTCCTTTAGTATTTAGCTGAATTGCCTTTTCAACTGCATGAATATTTACTCTTTGGAATTTTGAGTTGAAATTCTGTGACCTGGGTCAAATACCAGAGTTATTCCTGAGGCTTCACATGATAATGTGCTGAGATTCTGGCCCATCCCTCCTGGTTTGTTGCCCTTTTTCTTGCAAACACCTATTTTGTTGCCTGTTTTTCCGAAAATCAAGCCTTGCCTCAGATTTTCAGTTGGATTTTGTAGGCTTTCCTCTAGGATTTCCCCGAGTTTCCCACATTTTTCCTTTAATCTCTGACCAGCTTCCCTGTCCCTGTTGAGGAAAAACATCCTCACAGCATGATCCTGCCGCTACCGTTTACAAATTGCTCTCTAAAGTGGCAGTAATCTGTGTTATTGAGTATCTTTTTGTTGTCGTTTTTCACAATATGTGGGAGGGAGGATGAAATTGCTACGATTCACAAATTCAGGGACAGAAATGAGCAAATGACACGGAACAAAACCAGTAAAGTAGAAATTTAGCTGAATTCAAGATTGATTTATTTCCATTAAAATAAATGTAAACATTAATAGTAATAACAAACTACTGGCCATACAAGTGTCTTTTGAGGTTTTTAATTTTTTTCTCTTGTCAATCTTGTTTTTTCTGTCAACACTGCAAAAACAAACAAATAAATTTTTTTAAAATAATTTTATAATTATGTTACAATTCTTTTTGAGAGCCTATTTCACCTAGTTTCACCCCTAAGCAGTCCCTTTACATTATTTTTGCATATTGAATGCAAAAATACAATGAAATTAAATGAGCCTCAAAGGTGAGCTATATCCCCCCCTTGTGGAAGTATAAAATAAAACAGCAGAACCAGATGGACAGTTTCTGTGTTCACCTTTTGGACCACATGCTGCATAATTTCTCTGTCCACTTTTTCTCTTTCTGTGTCCATCATGGTCCTTCCCCTTTTTTTTATAATGCTAATTCACAACAAATGTCATCTCCAGGGACTTTACATAAAAAATAATTTCATTCCAAATGATACTAGTTATCAAACACTACTGTAGGCTAACTTTAATTTTTCAAAATAGTTTTAAAAGTTCCTAAGGAAACCCAGCAGATTGCATCAAGTCAGTGACTTGCAGCATTCACTCCTCCTGGACGTAGAAACGGTAGACGATGGCTTGTGTTGTTGTTGACTTTACAGCAATTTGTCATACAGAGCGTGTGGTAACAGTGGAGAGGAAAAACTCCCCCTTTAACAGGAAGAAACATCCAGCAGAACCAGAACCCAGTTCAATATAAGTGTCAAAAGCCATGATGAAAATGTGATGCGTTTAGGTGAACGGTGGTGAATGGAATATCGCGTTGCTCATAAACATGTACGTATTTGGTTACATGTATTCCTTGAATTTGTCAGTGTTACAAAATTTTCAGCCCTCTTATTTGCAGTATCTGATATTTGGAAAACTTTATTCACAAATTATGAGCAAACAGTAGTTATTTTAAAATGTTTGCTTTTGGGCGTGCCGTGGTGGCGTAGGGGATAGCGCGACCCATGTTTGGAGGCCTTGAGTCCTCGACGCGGCCGTCGTGGGTTCGACTCCCGGACCCGGCAATATTTGCCGCATGTCTTCCCCGTTTCCTGTCAGCCTACTTTCATATGAAAAAATGTTTTGATTTTAAAATAGCATCAGGGACACTGGTGGCTGTTACTGCCACCAGTGTTGTCATCATCATGATCATCATCAAGTGAAAATTCTGAGGTTTCTTCATCCAACTGACACACGCTTTATCTACAAAAAACGGAAATCAGCTCAATTTTATGTACAATTTAAATATCAGTTTCCAACAGCATAATGCAAGTGAAGGATTATAATTGGCATTACTGATGCCAATTGTTGGCATTTATTGATTGTATCATTCAGGATTTTTTTTGCCTTAACTTTTTGAAATTCGCTGAAAACGTTCAGGCTTGCAGGAGCTCTAAGCTGAAAAACTACATATTCATATTTTTGCAACTGACTTTTTCCACATCAAACTCAAAAAAAAAAAAAGAAGAAAAAAATTGTTTCAGTAAACGGTGTGACTGAAAGCTATTCAAGTGAAGGTCTCATCGTGGGGTGATGTCAAATCTCAGCAGTTATCTTCGTATCTAAGTCGTCGTCGATGTCTGAGAAAGGACAGCGAAACCCTTCAGGCTGCAGTGTCCAATCAGTGCTCTTTTCAGGCCTTCGATGTGTGACATTAACAGATCAGTGGAGCCATGAGAATGGAAAGCCGAGGAGTCCGGCTCACGCTGTTATCCACTCTCTGGTCTTAAAAGTGATCCCCTCCCTTCCTTACCGCCCGCCCGTGTTACTTCAAATAATTCACCGACTTGCTGCCCAATGCTTTTTTTCTTTTTCCTCTCTCTTGAGGCAAACTTGTAAGAAAAAGATGAATAAGAGGAAGTGGAGTGTTGTAACAGCGGGAATCCAGCCAAAGTGGAGTGTATGGCCTCTGGAGGGCCAGCAGTTTCACGCTCGCTCCCGATCTGCATGCGGGTTCATTTAGCAGCTGGCCGCTTATGATTCGGCTTTCCGGAGCGGGGTTGATGCAGGGAAAGGCCGAGGAAAACGTATGCCCCCGGGTAGGCCCTGGATGTAGAGGACAAACTGTGCAGCGCGTCTGCTAAAATTTTAGGTTAGAGAAAAGTGCAGCAGCCTTCATATGAAACTCTATGTTTCATTTATAAGACGGTTCATTTAAAGCTACCTTATTCCTCCGGTGGACAACGTGGGCTGCTTGATAAACCAAAGCTGTAGGTCTTTATTAATCCAGTGACATGGCAATTTTCCCTTCACCCGAGCCTTTCTAAAATTAGCTCATCAGGTTCTTGCCATTTCAGGATCCTCTTCCAATAAGTTCATGTTTCTTAATCGTGTTTTAGGCTGTACTCTTTATGTGACTGCCACGCTAAACTATGTTCACTTGCTAAGGCTTTTCCTCACAGATCCTGTCTGTGATTTCACCATGCAGGAGTTTGAAGAAAACCGTTTCGTAGACAAGATTCTCGCTCCGGTGTGTAATGAAGAGTAATCCTGACAAGTATTGCAACTCCTCTAATGAGACGCATTAATTATAATATCTTGTGATGTTGTTCCTATCCCTACGTGTTTTCTTTGGCAAACACACACTCGAGGTGTGACCAACATGCCGTAGCGCAATAAACTGCCAGGCAGCACAAAGAAACACTCAAGAGGCCCGTGGTAGAGAAGCCACAGCTTATGTGGGAGAATCTGTTGACTGTAGCCTAGTATTTTATATTAATTTTTTTTTTTTTTTTAAATGTATTCCTTTATGCTCAGGAAAAACTGGGCGATGAAATTATAAAAAGTCACACAAATTCAAATAAAAAAAAAAAAAAAAATGCAGTAACATGCATTGAAAACCACAAAAAGCTTAAATCACATTGAGGTCAGGAAAAAACTAAAAGTGTCCCAAGACTTTCAATAGTCATACACTTTCCAACTCTGACCTTTTCTGAGTGGAAAGAAGAGCCACGTAAAAACAAAATCTTCCATTGTCGCACGTGCATGGACAGATTGATACTTGCTGCAGCGCAATCGTCCGTCATAGCAACATGCTCTTTCAGGTGCAGAGACTGCTGCAAAGTCAGTGCAGACTACAGTGCAACCAGAGTTTCTTCGTTTAGACTTCATAAAGTTAACGGTATAAAAACAGCAAATCATGCTACCTGGTGAGAAGTAGATGAGGGAAGTGAAGGAAAGTTTAGACTCCAGCAGCCTGAGTGGGAGAGGCAGAGCCCCAAACGACTGAGCAAACATCACTGTTTCAGCTATAAGCTTCAGAGATGACAGAAACTAGAGGCTTGTTTAATTTGGTCAAAAATTAAACTGAGGTTCTTTACTTCATTACCAGAGGCCAATTTAATGTCATCCAGATCAAGTGATTGACTAAGTACTTTCTTTTTCAGAGGTTCTGGTTCAAAAAATACAAACTTCTGCTCGTCAGAATTTAACAGCAAAAAGTTTAGGGACATCCAGGCTTTTACGTCCTCAAGACGTGTCTGTAATCTACCTAACGGATTGGATTCATCAGGATTTATGGATTTATATAGCTGAGTACCACTAGTGAAAATTTTTCTCATGTGGTTTGATTTTATTTTGTTGGGATTTTTTTTTTGTTCCAACTGGAAGCATGCGTAGTAAAAAGAACTGATCTTAACACAGAGCCCTGTGTTACTCCACAAGTCCATTATCTGAGGCCAAGAGAAAATCATTTGCAACTTTCACAAGTGCTATGATTAGCTCTGAAACGTGACCAACTCTTCAAACAGGTCATTGCCACTTATTATCTACAATCCTACAGGAAATAGTTGCTAACGAAGTGTGTGCGCATTTAAGTCTCAGACCTATATCTAATCTTCCATTCTTAAGACGCCTATAATGGGGACAGTAATCTAAAGGAGCAGTCCAAACTCATATCGGGCTTTCTAGTTATGTTCAGTCCTGTATCACTTACTGAATCAATCGTGTTCGGAAGGAATGGGCAAAATATGGTCTTAACAAAGCTTCGTCACAGAATGTGAAAACCATAAATCATTTGTTTCACCTCACAATTATGCGCCACTTTAAAACCGTCTCAAAGCACATTTAGTTTTAAATTGTAAGTGGAAAAGCTTAAGCGGTATATTACTTTTTCAAGAAAAATCCAAAATCGTAGCCACCAGCACGTCCAGTCCGCGCAACCAGTTCCTTTTTGCGCAGTCTGCTTCTTTTCATCTCCACTTGCATATTGATGACTTGCTACTTAAACCTGGCTCCTGCTTGCTACGATGCAGTATGATGACATACAGTAGATCCTGGCTTTTCAAAACATTACTGGATGTCTACATGTTTCCATCCAGACGAGGGCAGCATAACACAACTTTAGAATCTTCTGTTGTTCTTTTACCGTCCCCAAGTATTCAGATGGAGAGTGCACAACCCGCCTATAGCAATCAGATGTACTAAACCATCTCATGTAGCATCCTGAATCCCAAAAAGCCAGTGGGATGAATGCAGTCTGTGGCCACTGAACGCTACAACACTGAACCACTCTCCCTGTGCTATTTACCCAGTAGGTGATTTATTGTTCTTTGAGCAGGCAGGCTGGCCCAACACAACCGACCTACAGACAGAGTCACAGAAGTAAGGAGTGCTTTTTAATAATCCTGCTTCTCAACTCAGCTGGCTCTCTTTGCTTTCACTTTCTTTCTCTCTCATACAACAATAACACATGGACTATCCTCACACACACACACATCACGGACTGTTTTCTTCACACACACATACAACCTGTAAATGTTATCTGCCATTATTTATCTATAATCCATTCCCTAAGATTCTTGTATATTCTGTATAATCTGTATAATCTGTGCATAGAGCTCCCATATTTATATTTATACACAATATCTATATCTCTTTGCTATAACCCCGTATAGTCCATACATAAATAGTCTTGTACATCTGTAAATAAATATTTATATCTCGTAGAGCACTTCTGGATAGATGCAAACTACATCTCGTTGCTTGTACTTGTGACAGTGCAATGACAATAAAGTTGAATTCTATTCTATGAGCCTTTATGAGCTGTGATGCAGTGCCGAAGAGAGAACAATTATCTGCAGTATAAACAAAAGAACATCAATGAATATCTTCTTCTTTTTTTTCTTCTTCTTCTTCTTCTTGGTCAGCCGTGAACACGTCGCTCCCTCAGAAACACCCTACCTGAATCCTTTCATTCAGGCTCATGCTGCAGACTCATATGCATACAGTAGACGGAGAAGTAATTGAGAGCCCCGACTCCTACGTATCCATGAGATGCAGCGCTGATGAATAAATAATGGCAGCTCCTTTCAAGCGCACCTTTGAACAGAGATGAAGTTTTAACCCGATGAAACCTGGAGACAGTTACAGCCCCCTAGACTATAAACCTCTTATTCAAGCCTCATACGCTTTTGCCTTTCTCTTTCAACGCCCCCACCCCGGTTTTCTTTCTGCCATAATGCCCCCCCTCTGGCTCTCCTTTCATCAGCACCAACTCTCGGCGAGATGCAAACACAAAGCTCTCTCATACGTTATGAGGCGAGGATGTGGCAGACTCCCGCGCTCCCTCCTTGTTCACTTTTGTGGAACAACTCAGGAGCCCTGGAGGTGGAGGAGGGCAATATTTTTCTTATTTTGAAAATCCGGAGACAGCCGCACCTGCTGCAGCTCATTTGTTTGGGTCCTCCTGAACAGATCTGTCATATTAGAAGGTGATGTATGGCACTAAAAGAGTTAAACTGCACCGTCTAATTTCGGCTGGCGCTGATGAAAACGGCTGAACTGTGTTGCACAAGCACCGACATCGACAAGCGGCAGCCATTCAGACGAGTGGATGAATCACATATCGGCGTTACATTCAGCTTGAGCTTCAACCTGGCCTCCCGACGCACCGCCGGAAATCCCATCACGGCCGCGAGGAGAAGAACAAGTGAAAGTGGTTTGATGTATGGCTCCATTTTGCTTTTTGTCCTCGTATTATTACAGGAAAATAAGTCTGAAAACACGTTTATCAAGGCTGCAAATGAGCCTTCCACAGTGACGTGTAACATGAAAGGCCTTTTGGTTGGGGGTCATGTTTCTTCAGATAGATTAAATGTTTTCTTTTTTTTTTGGTTTGTTTATTGAATAGAGTTGAATTCTTTTTCATTTTTGTTTCATCTTTTTTCTATTTTAATTTGTATTCTCTTTTGCTTACTCCAATTTTGTAGATGTTCTGGCGATTTTCTCTTTCACTTGACAGTCTTATTTTTTGCTATGCACATGTTGGACATTGGTCTTTATGTTTTTTCAGCACCATGACTTAAATTTCTTTACTGAAAAATCTTATATGCATTTCCGTAAGTTGTTGTAACTGATAAGTTTGGCACTAAATTCAAAGGCATAAGAACTTCTGCTCTTGACACCACTTTGTTAAAAAATGTAAATTCTGTTGCGACACCTCCAGGCGCTTCAACCATCTTCTGATGTCTATTTATTTCTCATTTTGTACTATTTATTTCCTTATCTTTTTTATGTATGTATGTATATGTATATTGTATATTATGTATATACACATAACCTGCATTTTAACTCGAGTCGAGCAAATCTCAATCTCGTTGTAATCAATGACAAATAAATCTTACCTTATCTTATCTTTTTAAGGACAGAACTCAACCTCCAAGCTTTCCAGTAAGGAAATCTAAATTTTAATGTCATTTCATTTTGGTTTACAGTTGTTTACATTTGTATTATTTTCTCAACTAAAATGTGTTGCTGTGCTAACTCTGTGTGCTCTCAGCCAACTATGCAAGATATATTCACAGACTGACTCGTTTAGGAAATATCTTTGTTTTTTAGTTTGTTTGCTCATGGCGGCACAGTTGCTAAGCTGTGGTCCTGCTTTTGAGTTCCAAACATCTGAGATCCTTCTAGAGTTTGCATTTTCTTCCATGTATTAGTTGTCTTACAGTGCTCTGGCTTCCTTTGACTGCCCAAAAAACATTAAAAAACGGGGCAAAAATCTTGTTTTCAAACCAGTTTGTATGCAAGAGACATCACTGGACTGAACAGGAATGGGAAATATTGGAGACGCACAACAGCAACCAGAAACCCTGGATGAATTAAGCAGGTAAGATGGATGGACAATCAGGATGAGGAAGCCTTCTTCTAAAGTTAGTAACTAAAAACAATCTTACGTATAAAAAATGGCTGCTAGCAAAGTTTTGAGCCCGCGACGAAGGAGTGATGGTGGAAACTCATCGAACAGCCACCGCTCTCAGCTGGATTTTTCTAGGATTGGCTATTTTAGCCTTCGACTGCCGGTGTCCTTTCTGTTGTAGATCATTTTCTGCTCCGGCACACCTGAATTGAAAGAGTGGGTCATTAGCGGGCTCCTGCAGAACTCGGTGACAGGCTGAAGAGATAATTCGTCAGTTTGAGTAAAAGCCCAGCGCACACCGTGGGACTTCAGATATCGTCAAGGTCTTGAACACGTCACACCGCGGGAGTTTGATGTAACTTGTTGATGCTAACTTCTGTCACGCTTTGCGAACTTCACCTGTCACCAGGAGCATCGGACAGACACGGATGTAATGAGGAGCAAGTTGCTCTGCTGTTAAGAGATTTTGACTCAGCTGTAGATGTGCTAATTGCTGGAGGAAAAAAAAAAAAAAAGACTATAGGACATGAGTCACAGCAGCAAATAACGCTGCTTAATGTTTCCAGAAAATGCTTGGTTAACTTTTGCTTTCTCAGACTACTTAACACATCATTGTGAATTGCCAGTCTCCCTTTCAATGATGACAAAATATTTTCTTATGTTTCTGGCAATGATAGCTTTCGTTTGAGATGGCTGAACCAACAAGGAACCAACAAAGTCTCTTTGACCAGAAACACTTTGAGCCCTGAAGAGCAAAATGACCTTGCTTTTTTTTTTTTTCAGTGTCTTACGAGAATTCCTTCATGACTCTTCAAATGGCTATCCCTCTGTTTTTTACTTCAAGCAAGATACTTACTACTTGTAACTACTCCACAAAATCCTTTCTGAGAAAATCAGACAGCGCCTTTAATCACAAAGACATCATGTCCTGATCTCAGCACAGACGTGAAGCAAAGTGACTGATATTGTTCTGGTAAGGGTAACAAAATGTTTCTAAGACTTTGGAACTTCAGACATCATCGTCAAATAGAGAAAACATGGGACAATGGTGAACGTTTCCAGTAGTCGACCAAAGTGACTCTAAAATGGCAAAAAAAAACTTTTTATTCGATTAAACAGACCAGTAAAAACTGACTGAGTCTGGGTCTCTAAGTTGAAGTGTTTGGCTCTCTGTTGAAGCCTAAGGATGACAATGACACCAAGTGTCATGACCCACGGGTCTTTAATGTTTCGGTTTTCTTTCAAAGAAAAACAAAACAAAAACTTTTTTTTGGCTCTATCAAATGAATCGAGCGTTTCTGGCCTCTGGGGAGCTGAATGACTGAACGCTGATGGGAGGATTCAGAAACCTTATTGATGTGTTTGGGCCCAGAAATACTTCTAACGGCTGAAGTTGCCGTGATCGATAGGTGTGCTTCTGTTTTTCTTTTGCGTATTTATGCTCGTGTTGCTCACTATTGTTTAATTTCTTTGTCAGTGTCTTACCTGTTTCTTGTGTTCTGCTCCATGCAGTTTGTTTTATTCTCTCTTGTTATTGCTTGGCTTTTTTCTCTTTTTGATCTGCAGATGATCTTGTGTCTAGTTCGGCTTTCTGTGTGTCATACTTATTAGTTTTATTCTCTCAGTTTCCTCTATTCAGTGCTCTCCCCCAGCTATTCATCAGTCCCCTGATCAGCCTCACTTGCTTCTCATGTCACTGATCACATCTCCTCTGCATTTAAACTTCCTGGTTTTCATTATTCACTGGGTTTTCCTGCTACCCTGTCCTCAGTCTATGTCCTTACTATAAGTTTGTTGGGGTCTTAATTTTTGCTCTCGGCGATTTGTTCCTGCTTCAATCGCACAATTTATGACGCTGATTTAAAGTAATCAGTTTAAAAGTAATTTTTATTTCTGTAGGTTCATTACGGTGATTTTACACACTTTTTCTATTCTAATTTAAAGTCTAAATCAAAAATGAAGTTCTCATGAATGTGAGCATTACTAATACAGAAATGTTATGGTCATCATAATCATGAAGGAGCCTGTTGATTTGATGGTCTTCGGGCCGGCCTTCATTGAAACTTTTCACAAAGAGATGATTGAAAAAAAAAAAACAGTTCAGACTGCTCTACCCACACATGTTAAAGAAAAGTTGAGTGGAAGCAAAAAAAGTGCTAGAAAAAGATGTACAAGGAACAGGGATAACAACAGTGTAGGAGAGATTGTGAGGCTTAGGTTAATATTGTGTTGAATTGAGATTTTATTTGGAAATCAAAGTCCCGGAGTCTGGAGGAAGAGCGAAGAGTCACACAGTCCAGCTTGAAGTTCCCAACAGCAGAGTGTGATGTAGGAAGCAATTTCGTTGAACTTTAATATCAGATCAGTTGCATCATTGTGTCAGTCAAATATTTGTACTGGACCGAGTTACATCAATGTGAAAAGATGTTGAAAATAAAGATGGACTAATCAAACGCAGAGAAAACTATAACATTTTACGGTTCTTAAAGGGTAATTTAATCGATACATTCTGCCACAAGCGGCTCTTTGAGGAGGGAAAAAGTTTGTCACCCCTCCCATAAATGAATGCTTGGACTACATTAATCTGTGTGTAAATGGTCTATTTAATATGTAAATTTGACTGTTTAAATATAACGTAGACTAAATAAACTTTTAAACCATTTTCTATGCAGCTGCATATTGAGACCCTTTCTTCCATTTCCCTTACTTTTGTTGTCTCATCCACCGGATGGGAGCCACATATTTTAGGCCCTGCAGAATTTGGCTCCAGAGCTTTTACATGTTTACACAAAAAAACAAAACAAAAAACAGGCATCCACCACCCTATCGTCACCAGTCTCCCTTTCTCTCTGTGTGCCTGCTTCCCTCCCTCTCTTCCTCCCTCCCTCTCTCTCTCTCTCCCTCTTTCTGCTCTTTTCCTGAGTGCCTAAGTGGAAGCTGATTGCAAGTGCGCACGGTGGCAGCGCTCCGCGTCTCACTTTACGGACTTTTGCCACGCCGAGGAGTACCTGCCGGAGCCCGGATATTTACAGGATCGGGGGAGACGGGAGCGTCAAAGAGGCGGGCAGCGTCTGTCAGCGAGTGGACGTCTGAGAGAGGACGGGGAAGCGGCCGGAAGGGCTGGACGGACCGCGGCGCGGCGCACCATGGCCGCAAAGGAGAGCTCAGCGGCCGGCTTTGTCAGCGTGAGCAGGGAAATCACAGGTAAGTTTAGCAGGAGCAGAGTGGGGTCAAGACGTGTTTTAGAAACGAACGAGGAGGATGCGCAGGGGTGGGGGGGGGTCTCTGGATGTCCCCCCCCCCACCCCCTCTCGCTCTCTCTCTCTGGCTCTGATTTAAAACGAGTTTAAGACCGCATTATTGTACACATAATGCGGCGTGTGTGTGTGTGTGTGTGTTGCTGGAAGCGCAAAACAAACTAACAAAATAATGATAAACTGTCACGCTTGCTTGCGTGAACTGTGGTCCTATCGATCTCGGTGCGTGGATGCTCACTTCTGGCGCTCATCTGTCCATAAAACTAAACCTGCCTTTTAACTGGAAGCGCGCGCTGGGTCCAGTTCATTTTCCGAGCTATTTTTAAGCCTTTAAGTGTGCGCGCGCTGCACTTTATGGATTTATTATGAGTCTCCCCCCCCCCCCCCCCCATCTCTGTGCGCGTGTAGGTGGGAGTTGGGATGTGACTGGGAGCTGTCTGCGTGCAGAAGGCTGTAGCAGCATGCACTGGGGAGGGTGGTGGTGGTGGTGGTGCGTTTGTGTGTGTTACACTGCGAGTCCTCGGACAGTGCAGCCCACAAAGCGCATCAACATGTTTAGACGATGGGATGTCAGAGAAGGCGCGTCTTTCAGTGTTGATTATCCTGATGCTGCGAGTTAAGTCCCGCTATTTACCAGGTCAACCTTGTCAAGCCCCTTCTGTCTAAGCACCAGGCGGCATTTGGTTCATTAACTCACCTGCCAGAGGAGGGAAGGGTGGAGAAGGGGGTGGGGATAAAGCTTCTGAGAAAACTGTTGGAAATTGTAGAGAGACTTTGTGGATTTGACAAAAAACCCATGTAGCATTCAGAGGAAGGTTATCAGGCCAGATGAGACTGAGAAGGATTTGCATCCAAAAGACGGTGTGGGGCGACGGCATCATGATGTGGTGATGCCTTTCTGGCTTATGCAAATTGCTGTGTTTGATGGAAAACCAACACTAACAATAATCACACCATCCTGGCAAAACATGGTGGTGGAAGCATTATGCTGTTTGGATTTATTATGGAATACGGTCAAAGTACATGGGGAGACAAATGGAACGTCATAAGAGAAGAAAGCTTGTCTTTCTTGTACAGGCCAGCATCCTTACAATCCAAAGAACTAGTTTTCATTCTTACTGATTCCTCCAGGGTGCCCAAAGTCGGTCCTCCAGGTCCGGCATCCTGCATGTTTTAATTCTCTCCCTGGTTTTAATAACTACCATTTCAGCATGTCAATGTTCTTCTTAGGCCTTCTAACGAGCCATCATTGGATCCAGGTGCGGTAAACCAGGGAGAGAACTAAAACATGCAGGATGCCGGCCCTCGAGGACCCACTTTGGGCCAGAAATCATGTATAGCCCTTGAAAGAAATTTAAGCTACCTTTCTTTTGAGGAAAGTTTAGCATTTTTGGTATCGCTAAGCTGTGTATGACTTAAAATGTTACTGAATTAGCAATAAACTGCTTACATTTATTCTAAGAGATGGAATGCACACATTTCCCATTGAAATGTGTCGTTCTTAACAGACTACTACTGCTTCAGGGTTGCAAAATTCAACTTGTTAGCAAGTTAGGCATTTACATTAGCTCAGTCACTAAACCAGCCAACATGTAGGCGAACCGCAATGCTCTAGCGATTGTTCTTAATTCCAAGACTTACGAATGTTTTTAACTATTAGTAAGTTAAACGATTAATTCAACATGCAACTCATGTTCCATCATTAGCACGAACTGCCTCAGGGTAATGAAACTTGACTTGCTAGCATGTTTGACTTTAGCATTTTTGGCATTGCTAATCTATGCAAGTCTTTAAGTACCACTGAATTAGGAATAGACTGTTCAAATTTATTCTCAGAAGTGCACTTCCAACTTTTGCCTTGACAACCACTGTTAAAATGTGCCATTAATGGCCAGCTGCTGCTTTAGGGTTTCAAAAACTCTGCTTGTTGACCTTTGTGTTAGCTTTGTCACTAAGCTAGCTAATGTTGGAGGCAAACCTCAAATCTTGCTCCAACACAGAATCATTTGTAATTCTAAGTCTTATGAAAGTTTTCTTAATTTTTAGTAAGTTGCACGATTTCCTCAACACTTCATGTAAATATGTGAGCCTTAAATTACACAAACCAACTTTTAGTCTTGATGGTATTTGGTATCTAACAAGCAGCTAATTTTAGAATTCAATGAATATTATATTCATTTGAAATGTAATGTATATGAATATAAGTAAACAACTCAAGTGGCTAGTATTTTGTCTGCCCTGCGACGTTCATTTTTGAAATGCTTGTTAATTTTTGAAATGCTTGTTAATTTTTCAAACATTCAGAAAGAAAGTGAGCAGGGGAGTCTTTGTTTTTGCTTCTATCCTTCCTCCTCTTACTGTCCCTCTTTACACCTTCGTGAGCAGACGCTGAGGTCACCCGGGCAGGCCACCGGGGTGCCGCATAGTAAGTTAAATGGTTTAAGTGATTGGGTCTTACCCAGCCTTAATGCCAATAACTCCCGTGTTTGCCTTCAGCTGATCCCTCCTTCAACCCACCAGCGAGCTCCCCGCCCCCGCCTCATTTTCCCCGCATCTGCCGCTGCTCGATCAGGCGTGACAGCCAACTTCCACCGCCGCTGCCGGACGGGGGAGAATTGCAATCTGGTGGGAGAAGTCTGGGAGAATTTGACACAATGGAGTGTCGTGACACAGCACGACTCGCTGCATCTCCATCTGCTGAGCTCCAAGAGTGCTCATTTCGAGTGCCGTGGTTGGTTATGATGTGGGCCGCGGATATATCTCGCAGCTTGTTGGCGTACGCGCGTGTTTGCCGTCAGAAGATATAGGTTGACATTATGTTTGTGTAATAGCGGAACATGCTGTGGCTCAACACTGGAAATTGTAAATGGAGGAAGCCTCGAGCGGGTCTCAGTGAGTCGACCAGCTTGACGTGGTGTGACTCTCTCGCAGGTTGTGCATCGGCTTTTTAAAAGAACTCAGACTTACTTTGTCATGTTTTACCACATTGCAGCTGTGAACCGTATGAAGCAGCACAGTGCCATAAAGTAGTACCAAATAAAATCGTGAATAACTGTGAGGTGGAAAGACAATGACGTGGTTTTCAGTTTTTGTTTTTATAAAACAAAAATGAAAACTGTGACAAAGATTTCTGATGAGCCCCCTTAACCTGATGCCACAAAATGAAATCAGGGTAATCAAAAGTCTCCTCATTAGTATACAGCATCAACGTAATTAAACAGCAATAGTAAACTGGCGGTGCAACTAATCGATTAATTTATCGATTATTCTGACAATTAATCTAATAAAGATTTTTACATTTTGCTGATTTTTCATTTAAACACGTAAGCTTTTTTTAAAGAAATACATCAAATAAGAAAATAAAATATTTTACTGCCTAAAATGCAGCAAAATATTATAACTTTAGTGAATTTTAACTAGGTGAAGCTAAAACTATATCACTTGAGGAGTTTTGGGTAAAACATATTTACATGTGAAAGTGTTATCTTAAATGCAAAATGTTACCATTATTTGTGCAGTTTTGGTGTAAATAAAGCTCTGAACACGCTGGGGGGGGGGGGGGGGGGTTTCAGCAAATGACCTTTTAGTTTGAGTCTGTACACTTCAGTTAATGATTAATCGATTACTAAATCAGGCTGTCCTGTGACGCCCTCTGAGGTTTGTTAGAAAAAAAAGTGAACAAGCATCTTTGTGAACACCAAGGAACTCGGCAGACGGGTCAGGGAAAACGATGGAGAAGTTTACAGCAAGGTTGGGTCGTAAAACAACAGTCAATGCTTGGAACATCTCACTGTTCTTTGTTCGCTAAATTTGAAAACCAATAGCACGGTACACCTCCAAACCTACCAACGACATGACTTTCAACCTAAAATTGACAGACTGGGCAAGGATAGCGTAGATCAAAGCAGACGAAAAGCCTTTGGCAACTTTAACTGGAGAGAGACCAGAGCCAAGGTGTTGGAGTCTGTTGACAGCTCTCTACAAATCTACTACCAAGACATGGCCATCAGCTTGAACTCACGAGGATGGAACGGAGAGCATTAATCACAGTAGCGATCGTTTCGGAGCAGCTCTTGGGATCCATTGATCAGATAGAGGAATCTTTTAGCAAACCTGGTATGTCACTCCACAAAGGTTTTTTTTTGTTGTTGTTGTTTTTTTTTTTTAAAAAAGAGTGGCCAGAAAAAAAAATCATTGCTGAAAGAAAGACATAGAATCATAATTCACACAATCCATGCAGAGGATATAGCAAAACATGAACAAAGGTTCTCTGGCCAAATGAGACCATAATGCTAAGAGATAGATCAAGCTAATTAGTGGGCAATTCTGGTAGAAGAGAAAAAACAGAGTCTGCTAAGGACTTGAGATAGGGGTGCAGGTCCACTTTCTGTCAGAGCAGCCTTTACACACGGAGAACTACAAAAGAATGATTTAGATCAAAGCATATCCATGTGTTAGAACGGTCTAATCAAAGTTCAAATCTAAATCCAATTAGGAAAACTGATGTTCAAACTCGGGCTGCACAGTGGCGCAGTTGGTAGCACTGTTGCCTTGCAGCAAGAAGGTCCTGGGTTCGATTCCCGGCCGGGGTCTTTCTGCATGGAGTTTGCATGTTCTCCCTGTGCATGCGTGGGTTCTCTCCGGGTACTCCGGCTTCCTCCCACAGTCCAAAAACATGACTGTCAGGTCAATTGGTTTCTCTAAATTCTCCCTAGGTGTGAGTGTGTGTGTGCATGGTTGTTTGTCCTGTATGTCTCTGTGTTGCCCTGCGACAGACTGGCGACCTGTCCGGGGTGTACCCCGCCTCCCGCCCGGAACGTAGCTGGAGATAGGCACCAGCAACCCTCCCGACCCCATTAGGGACAAGGGTGAACAGAAAATGGATGGATGGATGGATGTTCAAAGACACCCTCTATCCAGTCTGGCTGTGCTGGAGCTACTTTGCAAAGCAGATAAAGCAGAAAGTTGGACACTTCTGGAACCTGGCAGCTGGTGGTTTTACAAAGTTGTGGCTTAAGACGGATGATCACAACTATAAGCCAAAAATGAATGTGTAAAAACAATGTATTTTTCCTCCATTTCACAATTATGCCCTACTTTTTGTGGCACATAAACTCCATCCAAATAAAATTCACAGAGGTTTACGGTTGCAATGTAACAAAATGCGAAACATTTGAGGTAAGAATACTTTTGAAAGGCGCTGTAGCTCTGAAAGTGATCCGCCGAAGTGAAGCAGGGAGCTCAGTTCGTTCTTGAGCACATTGCTAGTTTTCCATGTGGCTGTTCTGACAAGCTCCTTGTCTCTGACTGTACATCTCCTGTATGGCTGTATTTAAATGAGCAACCCAACAATTAACAATAAGAAATGTAATTTTTTTCACTTTTGCAATGAAACGTAAACCCCTTTTAAGAAAGATTTTGAGATGGAAGAAACGCCGATCAACAAATTATCTCCGGATGGTTCCCAAATAAAAGTTTTACCGAGATGTTGAGAAAATGATGAAATGAAACAAAACCGAGCACCAAATCGTTTGCTTCATCGTCATCTTTCCTTCTTATTGTATATTACCCTCTCTGGCAGGTTCTTGTTCAGTTATTGAACCCCAACACAAAGCAAATTTTTACATGGTGATTATCATGGCATGCACAAAAGGCCTTTTTATATTTCGTTAAATCTTATTTCCCTCTTCTAGCAAATCATTCTTAGTGGAGAAAGCGCAGTTGATCATGTTCGAAAGCTGTTAACTCCGGAGCTCAGCATATGATTTACAAATATTTCACTCAGAGGTGAAGACCCAATGTGCTGAAATTGCATCTGTGCTGATATGGACGTCATAATTCTCGTGTTATCTTGGCAGTGAATTAACCATATTAAGTTGTAGTTCTCTGTCAGCATTTAGCTTTAAAAGGTTCGTATCAATTTAAATAACTAAATAGGGGTCGGGGTGAAAAGGTGGGATCCGAATTCACGTGGGAAATTGGCTTTTTTTCCCCCAGTCACTTCATTTCAGGGATTTAACTTTAGCAGAAAACTAACAGAATATTGAGGATAACAGGTCAAGCTCAGTATTGTTACAATCGATACTTACTGTGGTTTCCTTAAATATATAAACCCCATTGCAACAGGAGTACCTCTGTTCTTCTGTTCATAACATCTTGAGCTGCTACTGTTGCTGCAGCAACTCAAGATGTTACTTTGTAGTTTCCTGCAGTTTTGCATATAAGCAACATTTGCATAAATGTAAATCACTGTGTGCTTTTCATGATTAAGTTGAACTTTTTCCTTTTTTCACCATGGAATGGTTGTATAACGACTTCAACGAATTGTAGAAACACAATTTGGAAGCTTGAATATATTGTGAATTTTTTCTAAAACACATTAGGGTCACCATCCATCCATCCATCCATCCATCCACCCACCCACATGCATCCATCCATCCGTCCATCCGTCCATCCATCCATCCATCCATCCATCTTCTGTACACCCTTGTCCCTTAAAGGGGTCGGGAGGTGCTGGTGTCTATCTCCAGCCAACATTCCGGGCGAGAGGCGGGGTCACCCTGGACAGGTCATTAGGGTCATTTGAAGTTGAATTTCGACATCTGACTTTTTTCTTTTTTTACTTCTGGTGCAATTTTGAATATTTGACCAATCAAATATGTTTTTTAAGTATTCTCACTGAGTTACTGACTAAAGTCGGTGCTATGAGAAGGTCTCTCCAGTTGGGTAATGTTGGCCTGCTTTACCATTTTAATGTGTTTTTTTAAGATCGTTAACCTGCTGGGACATCTACAAGTTGTAATCATCATGTTGACTTGAGCTGAAATTGAAGGATTTCCAGTAGTTATTTCACTTCACTGTCATATCCAGTTTATCAAGTGAACTAGTTGCACAAATAATGAACTATTTGTGCAAATGCACAGCCATGTTGATGTTCTTTGGTTTGGAAATCTCACATTGACCGCTGAACATTCTGTTCATTTTGCAAAATGGCTACATATACTGTATATATCTCCTCTTCAGGGGCAAAAGTTAGGACAATTCCTAGGGCCCCTGACGGACTGGGGGCCCCACAAAATATTTTCTTTTCTTCACAGAAGTAGAAAAAAAAATAGGGCAGTGTCAATTACAAAATTAATCATATCATGTTTTTTATAAGTTATTTTTAACAGCAAAAATGAAATTTTACCTCTCCCAGACCAACAAAAGCAGACATTCATATTTGCCCTGGACCCCCCTGGATCTGTTAAATGGTTGGTTCCTGCGTGGCGCTTGACGGTGACGGTGTTCAGCTGCATTCAGTAGAAAACAAGAACAACTTGCTGCTAAGAAAAATTATAAAGTCAGGTTTTCAAAAAAATCAAAAAAAAAAAAATAGAAAGCGAGAAAAATAAAGACGAGAGTGTCAATTTGTAACCCAGTTTTTCTCTAAGACAGATGGGTAGACTATGAGATTATCAACCATCTGTAGCTAAGCATAGTTAGCTTAGCTACAGACTACTGTTTGCCTCCATTTCACTAGCATTTAATGAGTTAAGGAATAAAATACCAAGATAGTCATATATTTAACTTGTACCTGTACTTTTTACCACACTTAACAGCAGGTGAGTCAGTCAACAACAGCTCTAAATTCTCCTGCCCCAATGAAATGGTGAGAAACACTGTTTTCAATGACAAGCTAGTTAGCATCATTCCAGGAAATCTATAGGGATTTCTCTCTCTTTGCTCTGTTTACAATTGCACAACAAAAACAATGCATCACTGACTATATTACTGAAACTCAAACAATCTTTATAAAATGATAATGACAAAACAGCCTCCTGTTTGTACTGGAGCCAGTCCACACAGTTTTACCTTAACTTGCCTTTAGATTACAGACATCTCTTCCCACGTCCCTCATGACCTGTCCCCTCATAAGGGAAATTAAAGCTGCAGTATGCAACTTTTATAAAAAAAAATTCCCATATTTGCTAGAACTGTCAACATGTCGTGACAGTCAGAGAAGTTATCTGAGAAAAATGTAATCCCTCTTTCTTCTTCCAGTGCTCTCTGGAAACAACCAATCAGGTGGGTTTTAGTGCTGTAAATTACAATCTTTAGCCAGCAATAGTATCTCAGGGAGAAGGTAGAGGGGATTGATCTTTTCACAGATTATCTGGCTCATAACAAACAGTCATGACACAAAAAAGTATTTTTTTAATTAAAGTTATACCGTAGCTTGAATAAAATGCAACTACATATCATTTTTTGATTGCTTTATGTATATTTTGCACGTGGCCTGTGTCTGTTGCTGGTGGGGAGAGACCTTTCAGTAAGCTAAAACTAATTTTAAAAAATTAAGCAACCTATTTGTACATTGTATGTGGACTGTTGCATGTAAAATTCATGAACAGTAAATATTGTGCTACTATCAGTATTGAACCAAAGAAAGCAAGGCAGTTGCTTGCCTTTGAAATTGTGATGCTTTTGATGGTTCAGATAGACTCAAGAAATTGTAACAGCAGGTGCAAACGGGGGGCCCAATTAAATTTTCTGTCATGGGGCCCAAGATTTCTGGCAGCGCCCCTGCTCCTCTTACAATAAAACTTTAGGAGACTGTCTGTTGGCAGCTGTCAATCACTGTCAAACTCAAAGGTTTTGGTGTATGGACTTCTCTCCCAGTTCACACTTTCTTGGTCCATGTTGACAGTAACACTGGTGTTCCAGCAGCTTCCAGTACATTAGAGGCTCGAGTTTTAATGGTTCTTGGGTTGCTACTCAAAATGCTAACCGTTTTCCTGTCTCCTGGGTTTGACGGCTGGGATTTCTGACGAGACAGTGACACCAAGCGTACATGAAAACTGGTTTTGGAATAGATGATGCAGGCTAACATCAAAACTTTGGGACTGATTCTGAACAGTCCTGGAACCGTATGGCTTTAATCACTCATTACAAAATAATGATCATTTATGAATGGGGAAACTCACCATTTCTGTGGTTGATGTAACTTTCAATGTCTTTACGCTCCATGTGGGGAAACGACTCGGTAAGGACCCATCAGGGAGCAGAAAGTAAAAAAACAGCAATATTTTGGCAAGCAGCGTTTTGACTTCAACCAATATTGATTATCAATAAAGACGGTGCTTATTTATAAAAGCTTTTACACTAATTCTTTGGCCCCGGTTGTATATTTATATTGTATACATTTTCTGTATGAAACCCTTTAGCTGTCTTTTCAGTTATTCATTTAGATCACTTTGATTTCATATTCTCTCTCTCTTTCTCTGTCTCTTTTTTTTTCCCCCAGAGAGCATCAGGAAGGTTTTGGACAAACAGCCTGTTAAGTTTGTGCGAGCCATCAAGCAGGAGACGAGAGGCGGCAAGTCAGAGGACAGAATCCTGGTAAGAGCCTTCGCTCTCTTCCACCAACAGAGACCATATTTGTGAACACTGGTAGTTGAGCTTGGAAGGGGAAAAAATAAAACAACAACTTGACATTTAAGCGCTTCGGTCGGACCGAACTCCAAGAAACGGAGGGAGTCGTAACAAGTCGCAGATTGCGCTTTGCTTCGCGAGACGTCCGACAGACGCGTTGCAAATCAGGCTTAGGACAGATGCCGCCTAAGCAGAGCAAAGTGGACACCATGCCACTGCCTACTGAGTTCTTGCTGAGAGTTTATTAGATGTGGCAGGATGACCTTAATGCCACAGGCGGGAGTGGTATGCGTGTGTGTGTGTGTGTGTGTGTGTGTGTGTGTGTGTGTGTGTGTGTGTGTGTGTGTGTGTGTGTGTGTGTGTGTGAGAGAGAGCATATAAGCCCAGACGTCGTGTGCTGGCGTGGCGTTTGTTGAGTTTGTTTTAAAGTAAAGAAAATGCGGATGCCAGAAGGCCCGTGGGCAGCCCGCGGCGCTCCGGAGGAACCCGCCGGCGCCGAGGCCACCACTGTTTATGAGACAGTGACAATTAGTCAACGGCGTTAGTGACCGATCGCTTACTCACATGGTGTCGTTATGCACAGGAGTGAGCTCATTACCTCCCCCTGAAGACAGCAAGATGCACATGCTGATAAGTGAATTAGTCGCTCTCTACGTTCTTCTTTTTTCAATCTCTATTATCTGTCTTCCATTCTGGCATATATTTTTATTGTTCCAGCCCCAACCCCCTCTCTTTATTTTCTTTCCCTCCCTGTCTCCTTATCTGTCCATCTCGATTATTCTCCACCCTGTCATCTCCCCTCCACCACCACACTTACTTCCTGTGCTTCTTCTCCTCATGCCCTTCCCTCCACCCTCCCTCAAACCTGTTAAGGGGTATTGAGCTCCTCTTACCATCCAAAGCAATTCAATTAGGTCTTTGCCTTACAAGATTTTTTTTTTTTTTTTTACTATCCAAATAAACCCTGGCCGCTTCTGCTGCTAAGCGAGGGGAGGAGGGAAAACTCATAGACTATTTGAATTCATTCCAGCTCGTTGTCAAGGTCTCTATTTCTCTAAAGGTAATCTTTTCGCTCTAATGAATGCGTTTATCTGGATGAAGGCTGAATAGCTTTATTCGGCCTACGCCGTGCACCAAATACCCACAATCTCAGAAACATCGCAACCGGTGAAAGGGAGCGTCTGTTTAATGGAGTCGACTCGTTACGTACGGCGTTTTGCAGACGTGTTCGTGACCTAGGAAGTTAAAAATCGATGTGATTCACACATAAAAAGCTAAAACAGTTCAATATTAAGCACTGTTTCCTTCCGTGAAAGTTTTTGTACGTGTACCATATTACATCCCAATAAACTACACTGAAAATTCCGATTTTAATAAGTCCAAATGTTGACCACAGGAGGTTTTCTTCCTTTGCAATGTATTTATTCTTCTTAAGCCTGCAGGAAACGGCTGCAGTAACTTGCTCCTTTTACCTTCTTCGCATGTGGAACTGAAATGAACTGGTCAAAATCATAGTTGTCATTACGACATCTCCCATTTTTCCCTACTTTTTATGGCGGTAGAGTAAAATAGATTAGTGCTTTATGCTTCTGGTTTATGTATATCATTAAGCCTTTATTCTAAATTTTGCTCCTTCTTCCAGCCCTCTTTTCGCCTCTGGAGGTTTGTTAATATCCAACTGTCATTGTGTGTTGACTGTACCAGCCGTCATTCTGTGACACACTCACACACACACACACACACACCTCAGACAGACCCTGGGAGGGCACAGCATGACATCCAAACAGCACCCAGGGCAACGTGTCGGGACGCGTCAACACGCGTGCATCTATCGCATCCAAACACACAACATGCGTGCATATTGGCATGTACAGCACGCTTAGACATAGACACACACATGCACACCCCCCCGCACACTCCCACACACCACACACACACTTAAGGCTCAGAGCTACAGAACTCGCTTGCACACGCACTCTTGCGGCCATTATTAGATCACCCTATTTGAAGATTAGAGGCAAGTCAAGAAAACAAAGCATCTTCAAAGGCAGAGAGGGCGAGGTGGGGGGAGAGAGAGGTAGTGAATATGATGGAGGAAAAGGGGAGGGCTTCCCACTGGAGGAGTGTGAATGAAGGATGGAGTGAGCAGGGAGAACGAAAGAGAGAGAAAGTGCGGAGGAAATCTCTGATGTGTTGTGATGCCCCACTTGCCGATTTGGCTCTTCCGCCACTTATTTATCCTGATCGGTTGCTCCGTTTCATCCTCTGTTGACTCTGCGGTTTCTGTGCTCTCACCAATAATAGGCCAATTACTTGCTGAGCGAGTCACTGCTCGACAGTCCTGGACACACTCGGGTGCTCATCCCTGCCCAGGGTTCTACAGTTAACGCAGAGAAGCTGCTCAAGAGAACTCGGCGCAAAGAGCCGAGGTCGGCTAAGTGCTACTCCTCCGTCTGAAGGTTTAGTTATGCTTGGATGTTCAGCAACTGTATAGTTGTGTGGTTGGGGGGGGAGAGGGTGTTTGTGTGTGTGTGATGTTTACGGCAGGGTTGTAATTTATGAAACTCGTGGTGGGTGTAATATGTAATGATGATTTATGGCTTTGAATTGCCTTTTAAAGTCCCCCTGTTGCACATAAATCATTCATAAATGTGAGTGGCTCCCTGTTTTCTGGACTCTACAAGCTGAAACCGGTTGAAATGAGATGTTTGCAGTGAAAGTGAACTTTCATCCTAATGGGCGAAGGTTCGTCTTGTAGACGATGACGCAGCGCTGCCTTCGTTTGTTAACAGCCCGGCAAAGATGTGGGGGAAGTTTGAAAATAAATTCCTCTTTTATGCACGAAACGTCTCGCACCAAAAAATTTTAGAATGCCACCTTTAACTTGGAAAACACCTGATGCTCAGGAATTCCTGGGCTGGATAGTGTTAGGTAGTGTTGTAGCACTCTGGCCTGGCTGGAAGAAGGTCTTCGGTTCAAATGCCAGCCAGAGGTCTTTCTGCACTCCAGCTTCCTCCCACAGTCTAAAAATATCTGTTAGATTAAAGCAGGGAAAGCAGGATGGATAAAATATTGTTACTAACAAAATCACTTGTAGCACAATTGTTATTATCCCTTCTGTTGGTACTTTGTATAACCTTTGTATATAATTTCACAAGAATCAGAGTTCCGTGTTGTATTTTTTTGCTCTACTCTTCGGCTCATCTTAAAGCTTTTCCAGGATTTAGTTTGGGAAGATTTCTGCTCTGGTGAACCATTGCTGTCTTGATTTGCCTTTTTCCCCCACACCTTAATTTTTAACATTAATAAAACAATACATAATGTAAACCAATTGACATGAATAAATACCACAATCTTGCCCTATGTGAAATATGACTGAAGTAGGTGAAAATGTAGGTAGAAGTGACACATCAAGTGCTGATATAAAAATAAACTGAAGAACTGAGGAGAAGCAACGTCACTGACTTCTTGAAGTCTGGAAACGGATGCAGACACTTTCTACGGGTTTGGAAATCAAACGAATCACAGTGAGAGCCATTATTTTTGCAGAACAGTGGTGAAGCTTCCCAGGGGGCCATCCTGCCTAAATGACCCCAAAAACAGGAGGTCAAAAACATTCATTTTCCTGAATTCCCTCTTCTACATGTCTAATGTAAACTAAGCTTTCTCACTTTGATTTTGTTTGGTAATTTCCTGGTTTTGTGTTTTTACAGACATTTATTACCATTTTAATTTGTGTTTTTAATGTTGAAAAGTGTCTTTGGTTCTGAAAGTTACTGTAAATTAAATGTGATATTATTATTATTATGATTATGATTATTATTATTATTATTATTATTATTATTATTATTATTATTATTATTATTATAAGCCCCTGCCTGTGTAGGAACCTCTCATCCAGCCACAGACAAATATGCAGCACCTTGGTGACTTGGATTGCTGTTTGTTGTCCCGTGTGGAAGTGGATTTGTTAACTGAATCACCTCATGTGGTTCTCAAAAACAGATGTTGACGAGCAACGGCGACTTTCAAAACGTGCACCCGTGTGAAACCATGGCCGAACATTGCCTCTAAAATGAAACCATGAAACCCTGAATGAGACTGCGGCAAGGAATGTCTATGACGATGTAAATGGAATGCATTTTAGTGTTGTTGTTGGGTAAAAAAAGAAACCTTTGGAAAAAAATCGAGCCCTTTGATAGAAATTGAAAAGCTATTGCTAAGTGCCAATAAAAACACAAGGTAGACTGAGTCATTTGAAATGCAATATCACAAGGTCACTTTTGCAGGGCTTTTGCACATATCTTTTTACCAAGAGAGAAGAATAACTGAGGCAGCTCAAGATTCTCACGTTATCATGAGTAAACCTACTATTATTTTGCAGAAATTCAGCAGAAATTGAAGAACAAAAAAGCAAAAACTATTCTGCTGCTGTGAAAGTAACACATCTTACAGATTGTTAGTTACAAATAAAAAATACAATGCTTTGAAAAAGTAATTTTGTTCTTACAGGTTTCTTCTGTCTTTGCTTCTTTGTTGCATTTTAATTTCCCCGGCCATTGCCTTCCTACCCAATTCTGCCCAATTCTCATTCCCTTCAGTGCTCTGTCTGGAATTTCTCTCATTAAGCTCAATTTCTCTGGTTGAATTTTAACCGGGCCAATCAGAGTTGGGGGCGATGGATATTGATTTTCTGCAAAGTTTTAAAATTATAGTCTTGAAGTGAAGAAAGCCGTTCATTCGGGTTGGCCACACCTTTTCTATCGGCAGTGAGAGACGGTTGTTTTACGACGGACACAATTTCCTGTAAGCTTAGCGGTGAACTGGTTACATACATCACGACCAAACACTAGCGATTGGGTAAAATGTAAAACTGTAGCACAGTCCACGCCTTCAGGAAGCAATGATTTCTCAACAGCCTGGTAAAACTGCTTTTTACCCACCTACAGTTAAATGTTTCCAAAATTTTGATAAATTTAAATGTCAGAGACATGTTCTTAAATATCAAACAAATTTTCAAACAATTATATTCATCAAAGAAAAAAGCTACCCAGAACATGTTTGGGTAGCTACAGCCATCCTGCTGTAGCTATTTTATGTAAAAAAAAGAAAAATAAGAAGTAACTGCATCTTAAACGCAGTTACTTGCAATTCATCTGATAATGACTTACCGAATTACAAACTTATTCATTGTGATTTTAATTGCATTTCTTATTTAATGGAAACACCCCAATTGCGAAATTGTGTTTTATTGACATCAGCAGAATATCAACAAAGTTTTACACACATTTTTAATGAAAACACAACTTATGACACTTGATATATTAACAAGGAACCACATAGAAGCAACATATTATGTACACAAATATATAATCACCACGTCAAAATAGACTTTCGATGTCAATAATATGTTTCACCAGGTTGGAGTCCCTGCAGCAGAGACCCACAGTGGACAATGGTGTCTGTGATACTAAAGGTCAACCGAGAGAGTTTGGCATTTAGCGAGCATTAAAATGACCGACAAGAGACAAAGGAGTCAGCAAAATGTTCATCCCAAACTATATCGTAAAACTATTGGATTAAAATGTTCGCCACTGCATAATTTTCTAATATCACGTATCCATAGTGTACATTTACGGCACATTAGATGCCATAACTTTAAATGCTGTAAGAGAAATTGCAGCATTTACATGATGTAAAAGCTGCAACTGAATTACTCCAACTCGAAAATGGAAAACACAAAATTATTAGAAAATGGGTCAGAAACAAAAAGAACAAAAAGCATCCCCACAGCATGATGCCACCGCCACAACAGGGGATGAGATTTTAAAAGAGACCAGCATTGACTCCGGTTATCAACAATGACATAAATTTTCTTTTTTTTTTTCAGAATTGGGTCGTACACGGAAAGCGAGGCTCGGAAATCTGTTGAGCGGTGCTTTAACGATGAGTTTCTCAGACGATCTCTAGAGAGCGCGCACGTCTTCTGGGATACTTTGATTTGCTTTGCGCTCTTACTTTTATTTAATTTCAATTCCTCCAACAAGGTGCAGCACATTATCCAGACATGTTTAATGGCACATGGAAGCGCTGTTTCCACTACAGCTCGCCAAAGCTGTTCAAGACACCTGACTCGACCGATAGGCAAGAGCGGCTCCTAATGCTGCCTCAGCGTTTGGTGTTTTTAGCGCCGATAAAGAAAACGGTGAGCAATTGTAGCATACAGCCACCTGAGGGCTTCCTGATTGTTGCAAGGGGGAAAAAACGCCAAACCTCATCTGAATCCAGATCTTTTTCTTTTTTTTGCCCAGCCGTCTCATGCATATTTGAGGTTTTCATGCTCACAAGAAAAAAAAAAACAAACTCCTGAGTTTTGTTGAACATCTCATTTAAAAAAAAATCACGAGCGGGAGAACGAGATGTACTCCTAAGGCATTGCTCCGTATCTTTTTGTTTGTTAGTGGTTGGGAAAATGCGTGTTCACGGATCATGCATAAGATTGATGTTTTGTTTAGCCATATACAGATGCCACATAGCGGATGCGCCCCTCGCCGCTCTACCTCTGCAAGTATTCATGGGCACATCAGAAATATAATGCCAAGTCCAGACAATGTCTCGCTTTTCCACACGATTCCCCCCGGAGTTCAGTAGCCGTGTCTCATTTGCTTATTGAATGTGTCCCACCAACTTGAGCTTGTCGTGCAGTAAGTCAGACTGGATGTAATTTGTAAAAAGCTAAGTTCACGAGTGAAACTTGGAAAGTTAAAGCTCAACGCTCGTACTCGGGGAAATTGCGTAATTGAAAACCTGCTTCTGAGCAAGCGTTCTCCTCCTGCAAACTTCATTGCTTCACCCCAGTGACACCTGGTGCTGCATCGTCAGCAGGAAGCGCCCGGCTGCCAATATGAATAAGTTGCCTTGTGTGTGAAGTCTAATGTTGTCTGCAACTTTGTCTTCCAGCTGGAGGACGGCCAGTTCCTTTCCCACTTGCTGTGCCCTGAACTCCTTGAACAGTCGTCCCGTTTTGCCGCAAAACTCTGTTTCATTGGGATTTTGTGTCTAAAATATAATTGCCTTTTATTGTGGAAGGAAAAATTATGCTTTGTTTTCTAAATATTATAGATTTATATTATAAATCTGAGATCAGGGATGAAGCTCATCTTTGAACAGCAATGTTCAAATCTTCTATTACATACAGATGTACCTCGATCTAAACTATTCCACTGCTGTTGTGGTTGTTTTAACATTGTTGTTCTGCTTTAAGGTGAACCTCTGTTGTAGACTTTTGCAGGTTTTCTTGCCCTATATTTAACTTTACCCATTTTCTAATCAACACCGATGAGCTTTCCTGTCCTTACTGATAAAAATAAATAATCCCACATTATGATGCTCCCTAACCAGTGGGGGTGATTTGTTCAGAGCAAAAGGCAAAGTTAATTTTCTGCCACACATAATGTTTTACATGATGGGCAAAAAACAGTTTGTCCAGTTTCTCTGTCTGCTGAAGAAAAAGCGTCATGCTTTTGGCAGTATGTTGCTAAACTAAAAAGGTAAGGTCGCCTAGCAACACTTGCATGGGGCCGAATTTGATGAGTGCACCAATATTTGTCCTGAGATCCTCCTACCTGAACAAAGTGTGAACGATATGGACTTAAATATTTATCAAGGTAGTTTGTGGTACTGCTGTAAGAACAAAAACTATTACTACTTTTTTTTTTTTTAGGTAACCGTACAACTGTGACCGCATGACAGCAATCACAGTCTCTCTCATAAGCACGAATACCGTTCGTGAAAAAACATTCCCATTTGTAATACACAATCACATAAAGAAGTTAAGAAGTGATTTTTATCGTTGAAATGCACACACAAACTGCGTTTAATTATAATTAAAAAATTTGCTGATATTCATGGGTACACCTTTATGGAACAAAAGGTTAAAAATCGTGAAAATAGCAATCCTGACAATGCGGCGAGCTTTAGGGGGTTTAAACTTAATTAATTTGAATATGTTGTGACAACGTTGAATCAAAATATTATCATGAAAAGAAATGTACCACAGTAATTGATAAACGATACGATAAATGCCACCACCTAACCTGAACTGTGGATCGCTTTGGCTCCTCCTGTGTTACCAGGAGTCTTTTGGCTACTATTCTCGTTAATGCTAGAGCTTCTAGTCTGTGTCAGAAATATATTTTCTGTTGCAGACTTAGACTTAGACTTAGACTGACTTTATTGTCATTTTGCATGCACAGGGTGTATACAGAACGAAATTTTGTTGCACACGGCTCAGGACAGTGTTTTGAGCTTCCAATGTTGTGAGGTTACTCCAGAATAAAATAAAATACAGTATAAAATATGAATATAAATCTAAATATAAAATATAAAGTGCAGGACTGACAGTAAAATAGAAGTTATTTAGCTCTGTACATGTGCAAGGTATAAAGTGGAGACCAGATTTTGAGTGCAGTCCAGTTAAGAGTTCAGCAGAAAGTCTGCGTTTTGTTTCTGTTCTCTATAGAGTTCGAGACCCCACATTTTCTGTGCTGTAACAAACCAGTTCAATGCACTAAAAACTGAAAAAAAACCCAAATCATCAGCTTCGCAGTCTTTGTTCCCGATTGCTTTCGGCCCTCCGCATTTTATGCCGTCGTTGAGAAAAACCGCGTCTGACACACCACAAGTCAGCTCTGATAGTAAATAAAGCCTAAAGCGCTCTCTGTGAATTACATAATTCAAGATGGTGAAAGTGAGCCTGCGAGATGACTCAGTTTCCCAGAGACCTCCAGCTGTGTTCTGGGGCTCTGAAGCACAAAGCTCTGATGCAGACATAGCCCGTGCTTTTTGGCTGAGTCCCGCATTCTGGCAGTCTCCTCTCTGAAATATAATACGCTCGTGTGATAGCGAACAACACCATGAATTTCTTTTTACGTCTCTGTCCCTGCGAGATTGCCTCCGAAAAGTCGTTTTTCTCGGCAAGCCTCTAGATTTACCATCTGATGGCGCGTGGTGAGCGCTTGGCGCTGTAATTAGGACTGAAATTTCCTTTGATTATCTTAACACATGTTTGCTAGCCTGCGGCGGAGTGAGTGTGAAGTGTGACTGCTGACCTTCTCTCTTCCCTCGTGGTAGAGGGAGAGGGGAAGAGAGAGAAAGTGTGAATGAGTGTGAGCGTGCACTGTCAGGACTTAAAGGCAAACTCCGACTGTTTCTGCCCCCTCTACATCTTATTCATTTCCCGTCTCTCTTTTCAATCCAGACACTTGTCCTTCTCTCCGTCTCGTCTGTCGGTAGCCATTTAACCCCAGTCATTCTCTACGTTTATCTTGCACCACGTTTACACGTTGTCAGTCTTCTTTTTTCCGTCCTGTCCTCTTTTAATCTTGGCTTTGTCAGTTTACCAAGAGTCTGATTTTTTTTTTTAAATCTAGGGATGAAAGCTCTGGATTATAGTTCTTTTTTTCTGAAAAAATCCAGAGCATTGTTATATTTTTAAGCTCTATGTTTCTTTTTTTTTTTCTCATTTGATTTTATCTCTTTGTCATACATCAGAATCAGGGACATATTCATTTTCCCGATCATGAACAGATTGAAGGACAACATGGTTTTGCTCTTTTTTTTTTTTAGCTGACTTAATTTATTGAGTTACTTAGCTACTAGGTTGTGCAGTTTTTTGCTTTTATGTCTTTCTTTTTTTTATAATGGCTTATTGTTTAAGCACAAGAACCAGTTAAGACCAAATTATTCACCTTCATGCCTGATTTAAGTCTACAGTATATATTTTCTTCTTTTAACTTTAGCTCATATTGCATGTTCAGTTATATCACTTATCCTTAAATTTTAACATTTTTTACTACTTTTTAATGTTTTGTCACATGTAAAATACTACTAAAATGCATCAAAGACTGTGGCTGGAACGTGATAAAATATGAAACAGTCCATGGGGTATGACTAGTTTTTCCAGTCTCATGAATGTGCGACATGTTAGCATGTGTCCGCTTCGATGTGAGCGTGTTGGGGCTTTTCTGTGCGCTCGTTTTTGAGATGCCCTTGTGGACGGGCCAAAAATATCACTGGTGACCGAATCTGGCACAGATCCCCCTGCTTGTTTCCTCAGAGGCTACGTCACGTCGCGGCGCGCGCCCGTGTGCAATCACACACCATCCAGTGCAATGCTTTGATTTCCACCACATCTCGTTTGAAGTGCAAGAGCCTGACAGCTTAAGATTAATATAAGCCCCCGCCCTCTGAACCTCCCTCATGAATGCGTGGGGGTGGGGTGGGCGTGTGTGTGTGCGAAAAGAGAGACAAAGTTGCTCTCTTGTGCGTGCGGCGCAGAAGCACCCCTGAGTGACACACAAGCCTCGTCCCGCTCCCGCGGCGTCGCTGCCGGGTCCGGCTCGCCGGCTGGCTGGTTGCTTCTTTGAACTGGAGCTTCTGACACTCACACATCACAGCAAGGGCACCTCTGTACCTCTCATCTTGTCATCTTTACATTCCAGTCCTTTCTCCTGCCACTTCCTTCATCCGTGTTTTTTTTTTTTTTTTTTCCAAACTGTCACTTGCTGGCTGCTTGGCTGACCACATCAAAGAAGCTGACCATCTCATCTCCAGCAATTCCAGGGGCATAAGAGCAATGTCTGAGCAGCTTTTTAGACATTTTGGATTGAGCTCTATAGGACGAGTGTTGGCAGAAAGAATGCAACAAGTAGGCCAAATAGTCTGATTTCGACTGGCGGGGTTTGTCTTAAGCTCTGGCTGGCAGGGCTAATTAATAATAAATTGCTGGATATTCTTTCTTGTGGCTTAATTTGTGTTTTTGAGACAACTCATTTATCCAAACATAAGTGGGTGCTCCCAATCCAAGGACATAATCTTTATGCATAATTACAACAATCCTCTTATGAACCCATCTAAAAAGTATACCTTAGGGTGACTCTACCACAGATTTTATTGCGTAACTCACTCATATTTGTAAGTATAAAATATGGATAAGGAGGGAAATTATATTTCCAACCCCCCATAGGCGTAAATCCCTGAGGGGGGGGGGTCTGGAAATCTTGGAAAAGTCTAGAATTGCCCCCCCCCTCCAAAAAAGTCATTGAAGAAACGTTTGCATCTAAATAATATCAATACGAAAAGACAAAATAAACCAAAAAAACCCCCCAAAATAAATCTACCATTTATCTCAGAAAAACAAAAATTTACTTTTTAGGTCCTCCCCTACCATTGTTAGAACAATGGTTCAGTGCAAAGTGTGAGAGCAGCAACAGCAGCGCTGAATGGCACAGGCTAGTCAGAGCCGCTGAAGTGAGGAGCTAGCTGTTAGCTGTGGCTCTGCAGCACAAATAGCAACCCTTCAGTAAGTAAATACTTAAAGCAAAAGACATGCAACACCCTTTATTTACATTCACTGCTCATTAAGAAGAAACTCATTAACAATAAAGATCAGACTGCAGTTCGCTGTTTCATTACTTTTGCTGAATCATGATAAGCTGCCTCATTAGCAAAACTGCTACACTGCTTTCATAGACTTAAGCTTTTTTGTCAAAGGTAGCAAACATCTCATTCATATTTAACTTTTCAACTTTTAGTTAAATTAGAAGAATTTGAAACGGGAGGGAGGGGCTGAGCAAGTGGACCCAGCTCAGAGTCTGGGAGCCGAGAACAGATAGAAAAAACAGAAAGTTATGGCTTTATTTCTCACTGTCTTAAATGTAGAGCCTTGAAAACCACAAAATAAAATCTGAATATTTTTCTATATAAACCCTGGTTCTTTAAGTGTTACGTTTAAGTTATGATATTCCCCCAGATATTCATTTCTATCTACTTGTTTGTTCTCAGTCACCCACGACGTGACAAAACAAAAAAAGGCTTAAAAATAAAGCAACTGAATAAGTTATAATTTAGATAGCCCATAACTTGTATTGGGAGCCATTTCAATAAATCATTGTTTATGAGGAATTTTATTAAGAGCAATTACTCATTAAGACTTTTTTATTTAGAGCCTTACATTTTTGTAAAGGTGTTGCAGAGATTAGATCAGTCAGACTGAACAAAACTTGTATAGAAGCAACATTTTAATTTTAGTTTTACTTCTCAACAGTTTGTTTACTGACAAAAACACGTTTCATGTGCATTGCTAGTCATTTTCGGTCTTGCAGCTTGAATGTGGTTTAAAAACGTTTTAAACCATATCTTGCATTACATTTCACTGTAACTTGGCTAACCCCCCCCAAAATTGCTCTTAAGAAATTTTCCTGGGATTTACCCCCCCCATCCCCAAAAGGACTCAGAGATGTACTGAGAAATAAGTTGATTTTCAGCTTATTCAGGCTGTTTAAAATTTAAAAATCCAATCAGTAAACACTCACCAGAGCTACCAGTACACAGCAACAATCTTTAGTGTAGAAGCTGTCATAGCTCAGTGCCTCAGTGATCAGGTGAGGTCGCCTTGTGAGCATTCAGATTAGTTGATTTTTTTAAAGTTATGCCTCAGCTGGATGGATGGTGGAAGATCATAAAAGTCTCTCATAGACGTCTCATGGATGAATAGTAATTTTTCATCATTATTTAGAAATATTTTACTTGAACCATTCTTTTTCTTGCTGAAAAGTTACTTGCAAGTTATTTTTTGTCTCATTTCAAGTTTGCAAATATATTTGCACTCTGAGAATTTCAGAGTATCAGTTTTTTTCTGAACCTCTTCCACATCAGTCATGCAGCAGAGCCACCGCTTTGCCGTCTGGGCCTCAGACGCAGCGTCACCTCAGGCAACCTTCTATTCACCTTTTACTATAGGTTTTCCTTGTATAAGTTTTATCATTTATTTATTTATTTAACACAAAAAAACACCCACCAGCTGTTTGACAAGTGTCAGATTGACATTCTGTAGCCTAAGGTGCCCTGCTTATTGTAGAGGGGCGCACATTGATGCAACCTGAGCTTTTAACGCCAAGTCTGTGGGCCAAGTCGTTCTTTGTTCAGTACATTTCAGGATTCCAAGATGGAGAACAATTACATTTACTGCTTTCTTTTACTCAAATGTTGCTTTCTGTCAAATAAATGTTGTTACTATGGGGCTAATGATAGTGTATCATTGTACTGCCTGCACCATACTTATCGCGACAGGGACATAAAGAGTTCATTGTCTGATTGATGTGCGCTGATTTGTTAGAAGTTCCTGGAAGGTTAGCTGAACTATGGTATGCGTAGGAGGTAAATTGCCTTTGCTGCTCGCTGTCTCCGTTACGCTAAGCTAACGGCATTAAGATTTCTCAACTTAAGATTTCTTAAACCTAAGTGAAAATAATTTTGCTGCGTTCGCCCGTAATGGGGCCTAAACTGACAATGAACGATACTTCACTGTCTGTTTAGGCAATGACAGAGAGGGACAGTCTTCAGAACAAGCTCGCTTCCGAGGTTCCAGCTGGCCCTTTGGCGAGCTTGCATTATTGATGTCTTTGTTTACACGAGGAGACCCTTTGTCAGGTTGCGGGGCCTTTTGAAGGCTTTTATTAGTCACTTTATAATTAGTTGTTTATGTCTCGGCTCGGCTCCGTCTGGAAGGGCCCCGCTTGTCTCTGGATTTACAGCCGCTTTTAGACTTGTCCTCAAGCTTCTTGTTTGACTTCAGATCTTCAGAGAAGATGCATTCGTTTTCTGGTTTTGTTCCCATTTTGTTGGGAGGTATTATTCCATCTCCCTTTTGTTTCGTCTCAGAACTCCGTTGGAGTCTGTTATGCGTGTCTGTATATTTAAGACACTGGGTGTTGATGTGTAACGCTGTCTCTGCCGGGAGACGATGTGGTATCGTTAAGAGGAATCCGAAGAGTCCATTATCAGGGGGGAAAAAAGAATCGAGTGTCTCTGCGTTTCCATCTGCCCTTCCCCTCTTCTTTCTTTTTGTCTCTGTACGTTTCATTTTCTTTCTTCCTCTCTCCGCCTCTCTGCAGGGCGCCATTAGCCATTCAGCACAGAAAGGCCTTGAGGAATTGAAAGCGACAGAGCAGAAAAGGAATAGAAAAAACTGAATTGCGAAGGGAGCGGAGGGTGGAAAGGGCTGAGGGCACAAGGGGACGGAGTGAGGTGTTGGGGGTTCTGGGCACAAACTCGACAGAGAGGACTTACAGCGTGGCACACGGAGATGGGAGGAATTAGGGACGGGCCAAGAAAATGAAAAACAAACAAAAAAAATCCAATGGACTGACATGAAACAAGAAAGAGAATTAGAACTGAGATAGAAAGAGAACTAAGCGCTAGACTGGAAAAGATACAGAGGAAGTGTGACTAATAGACAGAGAGGGTTAGAGTGGAGAAGAGATGCACAGTGCATACATGGGGTATGCTAATTGTGGATTTCTGAATTATAAATGAGATTAATAGGATGGGTAGAATATTAATATATTCTCGTTTTGCTTCTCCTGTTTTACCCCAGACACTTTAAAATGGTAATGCCCTTTTTTTTTTTGCCAACAAAAAGCATATTTTGTTTTTTCGTCTCTCTTCCATCTCCCTCCTGTTTCACCTATGATTTCCTCTCTCTCTCGCACAATGAGGCACATGTTGAATAATTGCTACTTAGTTCCATCAACACAACTTACTGAAATAAATTAGTCTGTCACATGACTCACAGGCTCATCATTATATTTCTTTCACATTCTTCCTAACCCCGTCGCCATTAGCAGGCTAATGTTTAGAGTGCTCCGTTCGACTTGCGAAGACATTTGGATGAACTGCGGAGACGATTCGCGCTCTTTTTGTGTGACGTTTTGTGCCGTGCCATCTTTTTGTTTGCTGTGATTTGCATCCTGCATTTGCCGGCTCAGTGACAGAAACAAAAATAAATGTGTTCTCCCCCTCAGGTCCTGGCAACATGGAGACTGTATCTCTTCGCTGTCAAAGTGCCCACCAAGGTAAATGTTTCTCGCTCTCAGTGGAATTTAATGCCTTTTGCTTGCCAGACATGAGCTCACGCTAATGCAGAGGCAAAGCAAAATCCTCAGCAGAGAAGGGAGAAGTAATATTTACAACTCCGATGATGGTATGTAATGATACTCACCGTAAAAGCGATATGTGGCCATTGGTATAAGGCATTTTAAGGGTATCTTAAATATTGAAAGCAAAAAAAAAAAAAGCTGTAGTATTCTTGAGGCAAATCAAACTTTTATTTCCCAATAAAACGGGATGATCTGTATGTGAGCCAGAAACAGACATAAAGAGAATCTTTGTTCCTCTTCCTGGTCCTTGTCCTTGCTTTTAATGTAAATTGTTAATCCAGATAGTTTACATTTTTTCCCTCAGTATGAAGTCTAAAACTGAAACGAGACATTAGCAAAGCTCCCTATTCTGTGCAGTATCTCAGCTGATCCTAAAGATTGTTTGTGCAATCTATTGCAGCAACTTCTTCAATTTCAGGGTCATAGTGCACCAATAATCACTGGCACCAATGAGACCTGGACTCTCCACAGCTTCTCTATTTACTTTTTGAGACCTTAATTTGTTTCTGCTCACTACTCTACTCTTCATTGGGGATCCATGAAGTCTTTGCTTTGCCACTATCTTAAACCCAGCTATTATGTGCTGATCAGTTCCTGGGTCATCTTTGCTCTGCCTGAATCTTGAGTCATGTACGATGTGACGAACCCAGACATTTACCATTTTTGTGCTGAAAACCTGCTGCAATAATTAGTGCCTTTGTGTTGTCCATCAGTCCGGGGCTCTTTCACTATTGGTGCGACTTTTCAACATTGGTTACCTCCCTTACCCTGTTGGTGCCATGTAGAGGCCTGTCTTTTGATGGTGTGGTCTGGTCTTGTTCTTATTCTTGGGACTTCTGCTGCCTGTTACAATCACTTAACAGTTCTTCTTTGGGTGCCATCTTCCTGATGTACTCCTGGTTCTTTGCTGTTATGCCCTGAATATTGACTTTGACACTCATTAGTCTTTCATCTGCTTGGCATAGAATCTCAGGATGCCGGAGTTTGGATAGAACCTTCCGCGTCTTCACATCAGTGGCTTTTATCTCCTTTTTTCAGTGGGTTAATGGATGACTGATAAAGCATATGGCTTGATGCATTGGACTCTTTTCCTGTATTTCAGCCAGCCTTTCAGGACCTATCTTACTCAACTTATCACTTGTAAGTTGTGACAGTCTTCCTTGTGGACTCATCATGGTTGCCATTTTCCTGTTGAGTCTGTTGGCCATGAGCAGCAATAAGTTATTGTTTCTAAGGTTAGACACATCAAGACAGTTATTACTGAAGGCTATGGGCCCAAAAGGTTAAATGACAACCCTCTGAAAAGACCCTTGAGGGTTCTGACTGCAGCCCAAACAACCACAAATGAAGAACTTTAAGAACAAATGATCTTGGAAGGTCATGTCTCTTGCCATAAAACCAACTTCCCCTTTTCCATTTGATCTGAATCTACTTGTTTTCTTGGCTTTAATTTGAATGGAAGCCAATGTGAAATGACTTTATACATAAAAGAACTGTATTTGATTTGCACTTGTTTGACTTTTAAAGAGCCTCACAATGACATTTGCTGTAAATTTGCCCTGTTTTGAACAGAAATACATTCTTGATTTAATTTGTGTTAAAATAAAAGTTGATGGAAAAAGTTATGCACAAAAATAATGAGATGTAAATTTAATCATAGATATTTAAGGTGTGAGACTAGACTTAGTCGAAATTGTTGTGGGTCAATTTGCATTCATTGTTTTCTGGATTCAGCAGGCAGTGACCTCTTGTTTTAACCCCATCTGAATATTTTTTTAAACTCCAAGGTCTAATTAATGTTGTAGCAGATTGTTTTTCTTTCTTTTTTTAAATGTGCATACGTTATGCACATCACTTAAAACCAAAGTGATTGTTTGTTCTCGTTTTCTTTTTTCAGGTAGAAGTCACTTTCAACTTTTTGGAAATCAGAGCAATGAACACCTATCCAGACTACCAGGTCCGAAGCTCACCTGTGTGTGAACCATCCAATAAGTGTAACTTGTCACAGGAGAAAAACTGATCTCGTGTTTATATGCAGGTGGTCATCGATACAGACAAGACCACCTACTCGCTACGCCTTCAGACCCAGGAGCAGCTGGATCACATGGTCAACCACATCAACTACGCCCTCTCCCGCGTCTTCAACAACTCCATTTATGCGTAAGTCTTGAAGGAGAAGAAATAAATGTTTTTGTGGTTTTTTTTTTTTTCTGAGATGAACAACCCTCGTCTTCGTGCCGGCGAGCCGGCATCGTCGTATTGTTTTCTTCTTTAGTCGTCAGATTTGTTTTTATCGGCGCTGTAATTTGCATCAGCTTTATTTCTGCCTCGGTACATGTTAGGACTCGGCAGCAGTTGCTGTTTTTGAAGCGGTTCATGTGTGGAAGATAAAGCAGCCGTAAAACCCACCGGCAGTGACTTAGCAGCAAACCCTCACTCTACATGCAAGAAGCCATTCTTGAACTGGCCTCTTGTCCTATGTATTGTAGGATTCTCAGTCTCTGAAGTTCCTCGACGTTTTTCAAACTCAACGGATCTGACTTTGTCCTGCTTGTTGGCGCGCTTGTTGGCCATCCAGTTCTGCTCACTTAAACGGCTGTTTTTCATCCGGCTCCTGGCAGATGCCCGCTTCCAGTGAGCACATTTAAAGACACTAAAGAGCGGAGAGAACAGAGGGAGAGATGATGATGTGGGTTTGATTGCACAGCCGTGTAACTGATTGGTTCTGCTGCGCCGAAGTGAAAAACGCAGATGGTGTAAAAATAACTCGCGCCCGATGATGATTGTGGTGATAAGGTAAGGATTAAGGTCGCTAATGTGGTCAGGTGTGTGCGGTTTGTTGACAAACAGGATTTGTGCAGCGCGGTGTGTGCTGAATTCAACAGCATGATGTAATTCTTTCATAAAAAAGGAAGCAGATGCAACCAAACATTGTGTGCGTACAGTAAAAGGATTCTTACTTTTATTTATTTTTTTTTATTTTCGCATTTGGTGACGTTATGATCGCAAGCTATAAAGTGTGTTGTTGACATTTTCCACAAAGTAGTGCATGATTGTGGGAAGAAAGGGGAAATGGATGGCACAAAGTCTATTCTCAGCAGCCAGAAAAAAAAATCTATTTAAGGAAGATTTAAATTTGTCAGTTAAAATCTCAGAACAAGAAAAAAAAAAAAAAAATCTCCGCCTGCATCAACTGCTTGCTGTGGCAGGCAAAATTTGTACCATTCTCGCTTTGACCTTTCAAGTAAGGTAAAGTCATTTTATTTATGTAGCACATTTTCAGCAACAAGCCAGTTCCAGTTGATTTACATGAATTAGAAGGAAATACAAGCAAAACAACAAACCAAAGGAAAGACAAAAAGATTAGTGAGGTATAAAACTAAATATTGGTTCTCCAATTGATTCTATTATTAAGTATAAAGTTAAATATTGGTTCTCCATGTTCTAAAAAAATATATGTTCGTATATATTATTCAAGGAGTCCTAAATGGCACCTTACACATGGTGTTGATGAAGCAAATTCAGTTTATCATACTGGTACAATCTAAGTTCAGACCTGAATCCATTCTGGGAATTCTTAGAAAGACGTGGCAGTTGATGGCCCCAGGCGTTCTCCATCCAAACTAACAGAGCTTTCGCTATTTTCCACAGAAGAATGAGCAAAAATTTCACTTACTTACATGTTCGAAGCTAGAAGAGAGGAACCCCAAACACCTCCTGCTGCAACTGCAGAAAAAGGCAATTTTAAAGTATTGACTGAAGGGGCGTTAGAACAAACACACACCACACTTTTCAGATTGTAATCTGTTAAAAAAAATTGAAAACCTTTGTATCCTGTTGCTTCATAACTTGGCTCTACATTTTGTTGGTCTGCCACACACAATCTCAATACGATATTTTGAAGATTGAGCAATATGAAAAGGTTTTAGGCATGTATTGCCTTTGCAAGGCACTGGATGTTAATTTTCTCCAGAACCCGACCTATTGTCATTTGTGCAAAAGTAAAAGTCATGTTCTCTCCAGTACAGTATGGTGTGTTTGATGTATTTAGTTGGTTTAAAACCCCAGTTCTCATAGATCTCTGCATACTGAGTGTCAGTTTTCAGAACAGAAACAACAATATCAGAAGTATTTGCTGTTAGGTTGCCAACCAGCATCTCCGGAATCAAATTCTCCTTTCTGCTTTTTATTTATTCATGACCAGCGCACAATGTCATAATCAGCTTTGACTTCGTAGAAGCTTTTGATGCATCTCAGCTCTGACAAAGCATTTGTTCATTATAGATACTTAAGTATCTATTATAGATGAACTATAATGAACAAAAATGAGCCTGTTGCAAATGAGCCTCTTCCTCGGTGCAAACAGGGCTCTGTAGTAACCTTAAAAAATATTACAGAATTTAGCCGTGTAGGTTTGTGTAGTTTTGTTAAAATGCTCTCTTTGTGCGCTTGTGGAACTCTGCCAGAAAGGAGAAATGCATCATTGTTATTATTGCTAGCAGAAGCCTGCCCAGCAATAAACAGGTGGGCTGCGCCGAAGCTTGATAGCCGTCTTGTGCCAGGCCTTTGAGTGCCGCTTTGAAAAGGAAAAAAAGGGGAGTCATTTGCAGAGCGGTCTGCTCACTTTGTCCGACCTGCAACTCAATCCACAAGTCTTTAATTCGCAGCTCCTGCTGGGAGCGATCTGTGTCAGCTTAGATGTGCCTGAAGCACTGAGGGTGTTTTAGATGGCGCCTTGATTGATTACCGCTTAACCTGGTTTCAGTGGTTTGTTAATTTGCAATAATTTTTTGTTTTTGTTGTTGGCTTTTTAACTGTTTAACTATTATCACCTTTGAACCGTCAGCCCGGTTTTTAACTGTTTGACAGAATGTGGCAAGGGGATACCTAGTTGGGTCTTTACTGTGAAATACAGCCGAAAACCTGTGGGAAAATAGTTTGTAGATTGAATTACTTGTCAATGGCTAAATTAAATATAATGCCACTGAAAGGCAGATTGAATTCGGGTGAAACAGCTGAAACACTGGCAAAAACAAAGTGAAGATATTTGTAGGGGGGAAAAAAATCTTTTTTCTGGCACAATAAGTAGTTAGATGGATCTGAAGCCAGTGGAACGTTTCGACATTCCCAGCTATTCATTTCCAGACATACATTTTTATTTCTGTTCTTTCTTAGAAATCTAAACCTCATCTCTTCCTTTGTTGCAATTACCACATTTCGTCACGCCAACACATGGCTGCAGGACAGTAACCAAGAGAAACAAACATCTACTTAACATCTGCTTGATTTTTGTTTTGTTTTGTTTTTTTTCCACTGCAGGTATTAAACATTAAGTTGCAGCTTAGCTCGACATGACCTGCCTGTAGATTTGTGTGCGGCTGAACAATTTTTATTCTGTTTTCTTTTTTTCCTTTCAGTCCTCCGATTTGCCGAGCGGAGGGAGATGTGCCTGATGGCAGCCATAAGTTTTCACCCAACTCCGAATCGTCGTTAGAGGCTCCTAAAACCTGTGGTTAGTTCTGCACACACATGCCCACGTAACTGGAGATCAACAATGTCTGCAATTGAGAGTCCATTTCCCCGCTCTGACCGTTACACCATAAAAAAATCAAAAAAAAACTTTTTAGGACTTCTCCATAAGTGGGTGAGAAGCCCAAATTATTCTTCTTTCTTTTGCTTGTAATCTTCTTAATCTACACGAAGAGCTCTTTGAAGATCTCCTTGTCGTCTTTCAACTCACCGCATAGCAGCCTATCTCAGCCTCACACATTCTGACGTTAACTTTAATGCACCTTATCTCTTTTAAGCTTCAGATTCCTATTCAGCTTTTTTTTGTATTGCACCTCGTCTGTTTGTGATTTGTGGACGCATCTCGTCATTCCAGGGGGTTTTTCTGAGACGTACGCTGCCCTTTGTGACTACAACGGGATCGGCTGCAAAGAAGAAGTCCAGTGGGTGAGACGGCCATGTTGATGCTAATTCGATTCCTTTTTGATACGTCATCAAAATCAAAACAACTCAATCTTTCCCGTATATTTTCCTCCTAGGAATTTCAGCTGAGTCTAAAGTCAAACTCGTGAAAAAAGAAACAAATAATCATAATCAAATCTCATTGTATTTGTTGCAAAAAAAAAAAGTAGAAAAAAATGTATTTAAATAATTTACTAATTTAAAAAGTAAAAAACAGTTTCAACTTCTCACAACTATTATTCCGCACCTGAATCCCTCTTATTGAATTACCATTGTATTTAATATTAACTACACAAGGCCAAGGATTTCTAATGCAGATATGTTATGACTACATTTTGTTCAACACAACATCCTCTGCAAGGAGAATAAACAACTAAGGATCACTACTAAAGAAACTGGGTGTTCAGAGTGCTGCACCCATGAATATTAATAGAAAGTTGAGTGAAAGGAAAACATTATAGAAACTGGCGCAGAAGGAACAGGATTAACCGCGTCCGATTTAAGCCTGTCAAAGAATTTTTAGGAGATTTTTCTTCTTACTTTCAATAAACAGAACAAAAAAGAAAAAACGCTGATCTGCTGCTTAGCAGTCCAAACTTCTCCCTCTCCTTTGGGTGAAAGTACATTTTGTATTTCATTTGGAAATAAATACTCCAGACTCTGGGGGGGAGAATGAAAAGGAACAAAATCAATGCTGCTTGAGGTCCAGTCCAAGATTTTGAGAACTTCCTGCTTCTCTTGACTGACAACCTTTGCTGAGATGCAGATTTTGTTTTTGTTTTTTTTTTCACAAGGACTTGGCACCTGCCCACACCGCCAAATGTATCGACTGATTTAAAGACCATGGTAAAATTGTGTTTGATAGGATAGAAAACTGCTCTAGGCACTCAAAATAAAAATGAAAAACTAGCGAGTACACTGCAGAGGAGCTGAGGGAATAATAATAATGAATGCATATGTCTCAATTACCCTGTTTTCAAAACTTTTGTCTTTTTACTTTTGTTTGCTTCCCTGTCGTTTCAGGACGTTGACACGATCTATCACTCTCAGGACAACCGGGAGTTCAACCTGCTGGACTTCAGCCATCTCGACAGCAGGTGACACACTTCTCCAAACTTTGAAAAACCTCCAGACTCGTTAAGGCTCGCCGGCGTCTGCTGCTTTCAAAGAACGTTGTTGGGTCGAGCCAAAGTTTTCGACTGCGGCGCCACACCGCTCCGAATCCATCGAGTTTGACACGATGCACCGAAACCAGGCCAGAGGCATGAATAAATGAAGGTTGTTTACAACTCCACCAAGGGCCATTTAGTAACTGGAGGAAAATAGCAAACACACATTTGATACTTGTCAGTTCTGCTGCAGTCGATATCTGGCAGATGTCTGCGGGTTGCACACATCTGCCTGGTTTTTCCTTATTTTTTTTTTTTCCTTTCCTCTCTGATTCACACATACAGCCACATCTTTGTCAGTAGAGAGACACAGCTGAATGAGTCGGTGTAAAAGTGATTAATCATCAAGGTCATGGATGGTGTGAGATTTGCTAATATTTCTTAACTGCTTCAGAATGTCTCATTTAAAGTTTAAAAAGCCTTTCATCAGTGCGATGCATTACGCGCTTGATCTGAATTAAGAAAACATCCAATGTTTTGAGCAGTAATTGCTTACCAAATTAAATGAGACTTGGAACTAAGTTGTGTCGAAGTGGCTGAGTTCGGCTGTTAACTCCACTTAACTTTGAACTGAAAAATTTGCATTTGGAATTTTGTGGATGGCCTGGGTTTTGCAGAAACTGTTCATGGACACAGTTTTCACATGTTGTAATCTGAAGAGTGTGGCATGCAAGCCAAATTTCACTGCAGTTACTGCTCCAGGAACTCCTGCATTGCCTTAACAAGGTTTGCCCATCATTTAACCTCCTCAAGGCGTCTCATTGGCTACGTTCACACGGCAGATGTTGACGCTCAACTCTGTTGACACCTGTTTGGTTTTTTTTGCTACTAATTAAATGCAGCCACACATAATGAGAATTGTGGGTGAACGATTTATGACTCCAAAGTGACCCGCATGCGCAGAAAAAGAACATAAACGTGATAATGGATCGATTTTTGAAGCAATTGTCGAGCAGTGGGAGCCGACAGTATTGTCAGAAGATCATAAGATGAAGGAAGCTAAGAAAATAAAGAAGGTACAACTGGTAGTAATGACCTTTTGTGGAGCTTTGGCTGCAACGTCTTTGGAGAGGTCTGTAGGGATGCGACTTTATCCGACAGAAGTCGGTCGAATAAAACGCGTCACGACCGTTCTGACTTCAACTGCTTGGAAACGATCTGAAACAAATCTGATTTAGTGCCACATTTGGAAGTGGTACAATTCAGAATTTTTTTTAATTAATTATGTTGAATGTGGCAGTAGTACCGTGTACCTGCTTGGTTTGGTTGTGATTCCACTCCTGCCTTGGTCTTTAAAAACAAACCCTGCTTCTGTTCCTGTTCGTCCCGTCAGGAAGGTTCATTTGGCCTGAGATCCGTCCAGTCGTGTCTTCAGCAGACACTCCCTCTGACTTTGCAAATAGAGAGAACTCGTCTTTTTTTTGTGTTTTGTTTTGGGTCTTTTTGTTTGAAAGCCAGCCATTTGCACCTACTATTCATTTGAATTACTCCTGCATCACTATTTTGTTGTTTTCCATTTCATATTCATGAACATACCATGTCATGCCTATGCGCTAAAGTCCATATCACCATATTTCTGTGTTGAGGTCAGGTGAGGTCAGGTGATCAAAAAAATCTCACAGATAATTTATTTTTATATTATGTTTGAAAGATATACCATGATATCATAAAGTAAGTTTATAACAAGCAATCTACTTATAATCTACATATTAAAAAGTGAACCTCTGAAACCCAAAATTGATAAATTTTTTCATGCAGTGTTCTCAAACTAGATTCTAAAAGCCAAGATAATAATTGTAGTAGCATACAAGTTGGTACTCTGCACGACTTGCCATTTCTGTTTCTTTTTGTTTTTTTGACCTCATGATATTTAGCTAAAAGGTCAACCACATAGACTCGAACACCAGTTCTATATGCCTGGAAGTAAGCACTCTTCAATATATTATTAATGTTTTACTTCCAGCAGCAGTGTAACCTTTCTGGTTCATACCAAGATCAAAGCTGCTGTTTGTCCACATTATTGGATAGATAGAAATAAGCTTCCTTGAAACATAGTTTAATTTCACCCCAAATGTCTGCCAAGATTTTAAAGTATTTACCAAAAATGTTCCCAAATAATCCTCCCATTACAGGCTCATCGTGTGGTTTAAAAAGTATGATAATTAAAGATAATAACACCAATGTTCCGGCTGTGACTCAGTAATTTTGGCAGAAATGGTTGAGGGTAAGGATCACGGCATGCCATTTAAATCCGAACTTGAGTTTTCTCGAGCGCCATCGAACAAAGTGGTTCACGTTTTTCTAAAGTCGGGTCACAAACCAAACCGTGACAGGAAACCGGATGTCAAATGTAGCTGAGATTTCCGCTACTGTTTTGTATGAAATCTGTTGGTACGCGCCTGAAAACACTAAAATATATTTCATGTGTCCATCTGTTATCTAAACCCTCTCATCCTGGCAGGGGTCGCAAAACTTTTGTTTTGTGAAACTTCTCCTTTTTTATTTTTCTTGTTTTTTATTGCGCGTCATGGCATTTGGAGCAGAAGCATTTCCCAGATGATGCATGGCATCTCATCAGCTGTCACTTCACATGACTGGAGTATTTTTAATCTGTTTTTAAGATCCTGTCTGGGTAAAATATTCAGTGTCAGTCTTTAGTTCAGTCCTTGGCTCCCTTTCTGTCTTGTGCGCTCTTTTGCGTTTTTTGTAGATGTTTGGTAATCTTGGAACACAGAAGGTGGATGATATGCTTGTCAGAAGCAGAATCAAGGAGCTGCAATGTGCCATGTGCTTACTTTGCTCCTTTGTTGTTTTATTTAATCTCTTGTTTCTTAACTCAGGTTTTAGGGTTAGAGTGTGTATTTTCAAGAATTTTCTTGTTCCTAAAATGATTTGATGGATGATTTTGACTGCTTTTCTCATCCTTATCTTCCATCCATCCATTTTCTGTTCACCCTTGTCCCTAGAGGGGTCGGGAGGGTTGCCGGTGTCTATCTCCAGCTACGTTCCGGGCGAGAGGCGGGTTCACCCTGGACAGGTCGCCAGTCTGTCGCAGGGCAACACAGAGACAGACAGGACCAACAACCACACACACACACACTCACACCTAGGGAGAATTTAGAGAGACCAATTAACCTGACAGTCATGTTTTTGGACTGTGGGAGGAAGCCAGAGTACCTGGAGAGAACCCACGCATGCAAAGGGAGAACATGCAGAAAGACCCCGGGCCGGGAATCGAACCCAGGACCTTCTTGCTGCAAGGCAACAGTACTATCAACTGCGCCACTGTGCAGCCCTTATCCTTATCTTATGTTTTATAAATGTTTTGTTCTGAAAAGTTATCTTAGGCTCGTTTTATTTTCCGTTGCATCTGTAACTGCGTTACTCCCAGTACCTGAAATGCTTTCACCTCTTTGATAATATAGTAAACAGACAATATCTTCATTAAGCAAAGTAGTCTAATATTTGTAGAAAATTAATCTTTGTCATTATTGATCCAAAATTTAAACTGGAGTTTGCAGAGTTGCAACATTAAATTAAATTTAAATATTTTCCAATTTTTTTTTTTGATTTATTAATTTCATTTATTTTATTATTATTTATTTATTTTAGATTTGGCAGCGCTTTCTGATTTTAGCTAAATGTAATAAATGAAAACAGAAAAATTGTTAGTAAAAGAAAATACTTTGTCTTGTACCTACATAAAAAAGTGTTTAAGGAGATTTTGTTTTTCTGTGAAAATCTTTGGACATCCCTGGTCTAATATGACCAAAATTCTCACCTTGGCTACAAGGTGACACAATTTCAAACTAGGACTACCTTTTCAAAAACACTGCAAGCTGATAAACGATAAAGGGAGATATGAAAATACGGTTCAGCAGTGAGTCATTGCATGAAACCGCTGCCTGCTTTCGGTTCTTTCTGACATCAGTCCCATTTTTGCAAATTAGTTAAGCCGTATCAGTGAAATGAAGATGTCTGCATCAGATATGCTCCGGCAAATCACAAAAAGCTAAACGTGTCACTGTGCCGCCGCATCGGTGTGTGCCAAACAAGTCCCCATGAGAGTCAGCAGAGATCACTTCACAGATGCACTCCCGTTCAGCTCCGTGACTGCTGCTGTCGCCTTAGAGACGCATCAGTGGCAAGTAAACTCCAAGCCTCGCCCTCCCTTTCCCACCCCCGATGCCGGCTCTCCTCTCGCTTTACTCATAACATCGAGGCAAAACGGAAACCACATCAGGGCCATCTTGGAAGCTTTTTTCCACTGAAAATAATGTCTTCCTTTTAAGATGTTTCTCCCTTAAGCGAAGCGATGTGTCTTTGGGTTGTCAAAGCAAACTGTTAGGAAGTGATCAGCTGTCATTTCAAGGCAACTCTTCGCAGGCCCGAGCCTATTTGCGGCACGCCGCTTTTCCTCTCAACCCCTCTTGTCCTGGCACATTTTCACTCCATCCGTCTCTCTCCCGTCTGATCTCGTTTTGCGTTGCCATGAGTGATGGGGAGATGCTTTTTATTTTCCCGTTGGTTGACGTCCGTCCAAACATTGTCTTTGGTCATTGCTGTTGACTGAAAGGGGACAACTATTTCTGCCTCTCCCATCTCCTCTTGTTATCCTAAATTTACTTTTGACCCATTTTTCTCCATTGAGTCAGTCAGGGGCCCTACCTGCCACCATTCTGCCTGGCCTCTTGCAGGATGACAACACATTGCAGAGACGGCACAGCAATGTGATTTTTCAGTCAAATTTGCATTTGGATGCATTCGTATGTTCTGCTTGTGAAAACGGCAAAGCCTTTCTGTTTCAGGAAAGTGTTTTGGCGCCTTCTGACATATCAGTCGTCTCTCTCTCTTAATGTGCGCTTTAGCACGTACTAACAGATGCAGGTTTCCAGATTGTCATAGCCTAAGGTTATTTGTTGAACAAAATTTCATCTGGACAACAATGTGTAACCAGTGGCCTAAATTTGTCACCACTGCAGTCAGTGAGTCATGCTTAAAGTTCTAGATTTTAGTGTTGATTTATAGCAGCGTTGACGCATATCCATGTGTTATCAGATGAGCTAGTTCCAGTGGAACCCGGCGACTGTCCTGTCTCTGCAAATTCAGACCCTTTTAGATGCATTGTCTTGACATTTGCCAAAAGTTTTTCTTTTCTTTTTTTCTCTCGACAAAGAGAAAACCATGTGAGAACTCACTCTGTTGTAATTAATTAGCATGGTTCGTTGCCGTAAAAAGTTGCAAGCACGTTCCCGCAACAGGGAAACTTTTATTTCAACCAGCCCGAGTGTCTTATCTCCAGAGCAGCTTCAGAACTGATCGAAGCAAAGTTAAGCCTCTGCTGCACTTCTACTTATCTTGCCCTGTAGGTTGGCGTATCTAAAACGGAAAGAAATTCTGCACATTTTGTGAAACCTCAAGTCAAATCGCATCTAAAGAGTGTGTGAGTATAGTGTGTTATTATTGGAATAAAACGTGCAAAACAGATTGTCTGGTGCTGGTTACTTTTTGCTACTTTTTGGGATGGTATCACCTTTTAGTGTTTTTTTTTAAATTTCATTTTCCAAACCGTTGTGTCTGAGTGCCCTCAAATGGGTTAAATCAAAAATATCTGAGGGAATATTTGCTGCACATAGAGAGGGGAACTGCAAAATAATAAAATCCGATGAGTAAAGGGCGATGGGGACTTTCGCTCCTCAACTTTACGCATGATACACGCTTATTTTCATCTTGTGCATTCAAACCTAACCACTGAGCAGCCCTCCATTAGGTAAGTATCACAGCTTGTCGTCACTTTGTAAAGCTGCCGGAGAGACTTTCACTTCTTGCTCGAAAGCATTTTATGCATCATTTCCAACCACTGCCTTTTCAGTTCAGTGAGTTTCTAGGCTGTCCTCTATTTACTACACCTCTGAATCTGTCTGTTTTAAAAGGGCTCTGTGTGAGTCATTGCTTCTGCAGCGGCCCGGAAAGATCCCTCTCACTTCTCGAGCTGGTTTAGTTGAATTTGTTTGATTAATTCATAGAAAACAACCCCTGTCGACACTCGCACTGTCGACGTGTACAGTGCGAGTCTCCACACCCCTCGGCTCTGTGAGACAGAGGTCAATTACATGTCCCGCTGTCGGTACGATTCAGCGCTGATGACAGATCTTGACATGCGCTCCATCTGTTCGGGCACAAACACGGACTCAGCTGTTAGTCACAATGGACTGGTATGACGGTTGCGCTTGGTAATGAAACAGGATCGCAGCCTGTAGCTGATTTTACTTCCAAGAGCAGCAGGGATATCTGAAATTCTGTGCCTACTGGGCCCTTCCTGACTAGATTAACCTTTTCTCCCTCTCTATTGTTCTTTTATTCTTCCTCCCTATAGCTGCATCTTTCTTCCTTCCTGACTGTGGGCTTCTTCTTCTTTTTCTTCGTGCCTTCCCTGTATATTGGCTACCTGTTTGTCAGATGACGTATAGCCGGTGCAGAGGCAGCACGGTTCTAGTTGGACCTCGGAGAATTCGACAACCCTCCCTCTCCGTTCCTTTAATCCCTCTCAAACGTGCGAATCCGTGCTCTCGGTAACTGTGAATGGTAGCTGTATTTGAGGTCCGTAGCCAGATTCAAAGTGTGGCTTTATTGAATAATCCACTGACCCATCCATCGATCCCCCTCGTCTCCCCTTTTTTTTTTTTTTTTCCCCTGTCTCCTCCACGGTGGAGCTGCAGTATCAGTCATCTTTAGGAAAGCAACTCCGCCCGGGGTGTTCTCCCTGTCACAATGACAAACTGCTCTTTTACCAAACGGAGAGCAAAGTAAAAGTTTGGCCCAACATAATGGGAATTTATAGATGGTTGACATAAAATGTTTTTGAGCAGATGGCGTTGGCTAATTTAAACATTTGAATTTTCTATCTAATTTGTGTGTGTTTGTGTGTGTGTTTGTTTCTTCCAGGGACTTGGCAGTGATTGTGGCATCCATTGCCTACAACACCTGGTTCACCAAGCTGTACTGCAAAGACATGCGAATAGTAATGAAAATTAATTTTTTTTTCTCCATATATTTATCCATTCCAAACCTTTGCACCAGATGCTGTAATTACCTAGCCTAGACTTATTAGATACTTATCGCTGGCATTATTAATAATGTTATCAATCATTCAGTTTTCGGTTTTTACTGTATAATTTCTTCCATGAACAAATAAGAAAACAACAACATACAAATATTTCTAAAAACAAGAATTACTTGAAACCATTTTAAGTCATTTCAGATTTTCTTTTATCTACACAAAAAGAAAATTTTACATACAGGCTTAAATATGTACATACAGCCCACTAATATTTTGGGTGGGGGTTTTCAGAGGCTTCAATTCAATTTCAAAACCAGTTTTAATATGTCATGTTTATTTGTGTAGCACATTTCAGCAGCAAGGCAGTTGCATCATGAAAGCATCATGCAGTCATCAATTATGAAACAAGCAACAAACCTGAGCTCCACGGAGTCGGTGTAATGACCTTAGAACTGGGGCCATGTGCTCCATAATCTTCCTGGTTTTAGTGAGAATGCGACCAGCAGTGTTCTGAATCAGCTGCAGCTGTCTTGACTTTTTTGTAAGTGAAGACACTGTTGCAGTAATCAGTGCGATTAAAGATAAACATTTTGATGAGTTTCTCTAGCTCTTTCTGTGACATTCGTCTTCTAAGCCTGGAAATGTTCTTCAGGTGACAGAAGGCCGACTTTGTTGTTGTCTTCATGTGGCTCTGAATGTTCAGGTCTGAGTCCGTCACCACACCCGGATTCTGGGACTGATCGCTCGTTTCTAGCTGCAATAGCCAAAGCTACGCTCTCGTTCTGGATCGTTCCTCTTTAGGTCCAAAGATAATAACTTCAGTTTTGTTTCTGTTCACGTGGAGAAAGTTAAGGCAGTCCTTGTATTTTGTTATTTCATCCGTCTTATCTAATACAATGGTTTTACTGTTGGCAAAACAGACCCTTACCATGATGCTACCACCACCATGCTGGACAGTAGGAGTTTGTTTAAAAGCCTGATTAAAATTTCACACATTTGTCTTGTCATTGTAGCCAAACAGCTCAACCTTTGTCTTGTTTGACCAGCTTTACTCCAGAAGGCATCTGTATTGTACAAGTGGGTCAATGGAAATCTCATTTGAGCTTGAACGTGTCAATTATAGAGTAGCGCCTTCTTTCTTTCTGCACAAGCTCCCAGAGTTCACTCTGAACAGTGGCACTGGTGTTTTGGCAGCTTTCCGGTTGAACATCCACAGTTCCTTTCATCTGAAGGTGACAGATTGGATCTAATGGCTGAAACTGGGGCACAATAGGTTGTTCCAACATAATCACAATCGCACATTAAAACTGTTTTTTTAATTACTTAAGCAGGTTGAAACGCGGCCCAACTCTAGTCCGATCAAAAGTTTGTGGGTTGGGCGTGCCGTGGTGGCGTAGTGGTTAGCGCGACCCGTATTTGGAGGCCTTGATTCCTCGACGCGGCCGTCGCGGGTTCGACTCCCGGACCCGACGACATTTGCCGCATGTCTTCCCCCCTCTCCTTCCCTGTTTCCTGGCAGCCTACTGTCATATAAGGGACGCTAGAGCCCACAAAAAGACCCCTGGAGGGGTAAAAAAAAAAAAAAGTTTGTGGGTTAGCCTTAAAAGGCGGGTCTTTGTAAGGAAACCAGACAATTTAAATTGGTTTTCCAGTTTTGCCAAGAAAAGTGATGAACTGTCCAGCAAGGAACATGTCAGTTCTGACAAAAAGTGTGTGATCAAAGTCATCATGGCTCTCTGTCTGGCAATCCAACCAGCCATTTTTGGTTAGTTTGTTGCCAGGAGACTGCATTGTGTCAAATACAAACTTTGGTGCAGATGGGTAAATAATGTTAGTATTTCTGAGGAATAGGGCCTGGCCTCTTAGTTTAAGTAAGATAAAATCTTGATGCGACAGCCTACAAAGACATTTTGGACAATTTTGTGCTTTTAACTTTGTGGAACCAGTTTGGAGAAACCTAGAGCACAAAACAAAGTCCATGAAGACGTGGATGATTAGGTTTGGGGCGGAAGAATTGGACTGGTCTGCAAATACATGACCTCACAAAACACATTTTGTGTGAATTAGAGTTGAGACTGTGAGCCAGTCCTTCATGTCCAACATAGGTGTTTGACCTCACTGTTGCGATTCTGGAAGAATAGTGAAAAATTCCCATAAACTCCCTCCTCAGCCTTGTGGAGAGCCTTTCTAGAAATGTTTAAGCTGTGTTAGACATTGTATTTACTGCTAAGGATAATATTTATTGACATGTGGCATAATTGTATAAATTACGTATGGATTAGGGAAAGTTTTATAATAAATTGAAACTTGTGTGCTCAATTCTTCTTTTTAAAAGTCCCTTTCAGTGTAATCTTTTCATACTTATAAAGAGTCTCTTCAATTACACACAAAAAAAACTACATTGAAAACCTTCTTAGTCAGGGCTGCATGTAAGCTTCTGATCTGAATTGATTTTTCTCCTCCAGCCAAAGTTTTATTGCCTTGTGGGTGACTCATAGCAAAATGTTTGCATAAAAACATTAATTATTCGTCATTGATGCTGTCCTAGTTAATACACACACCAACCTGAGCCCCTCATTGAGATTTTTTTTACACTCTTATTGCACCTGACGCTTAAAGTCGAAGCCATTGCTGCGTTTCGTAGCTGTGATTTACACATCAAAGTTGAGGCACTGCATTGAGCTATTTTTAGTAGGAAGCTGAAAAATCCACATTTTTCCTCCTTTGTGGAGATTTTTTTATATAACTGTTTTGCAGTAAGCGAAGCGGTGCCGTGTATCAAGTTAGAAAATGCATTCGTGCACGACGGTTGATTATTAAGACCATTCAAGGAAGGAAGATTCAATTTGAAAAGCAAAGGCTGAAGAGGACAGTGCCACGCGTTCCAGCTGACTCACTAAGTCCTTATTAATTATTTATAGTGCTCATAGTTTTGGGTTCATACTGAGAGTAACTTTAATTTTATACGTTTACCATAAAACTTGAACTGATTAGACTCGACCAAAACGCTGATTTTGAGTCAGTTTCTTGTTCTTTAACTTCTTCTCTGGAATTGACATTTTTAACTCTGCAAAACTATCTAAATTGCTTTAACAAAATAGCTCAAATAGTTGTTTTTTTAAAGTTTTGGTAAAGATGAAATGCACTTTGATTTTGCTACATATTAATTTCTACTATAATTCTCCATATATTGGTGCTTGACATATCTCGGTTTCAGCTCTTTGGGTTGTGAGGAATACTTTTCTGAAATGAATAAAAAGCATTAGTCGTCTGAAACATTGGATTAAAAATAAGTTCAAAGGGGATGCAAATGCAATTATTTTTTAACTTTTCAGATTTTATTATTACTTTAATGAAAGTACAATATGGAGATAAATCACTACCCTCACCCTAGTTTCTGTATGTGCATCAAGGCCGACTAGTTTGTTTTTTTTCCCCACCAGAAAACCTCAGCCACAGATTGTGTTTTGCATTTTTCAACAGGGGTCAGAGGTGGTGGACCAGATTCTGCACACGGTCAGCAAGTCCAACAGTCTGGAGGAGCTCACGCTGGAGAACGCTGGACTTAAAGCGTAGGTTTCCACTTCCCTGAAAAATGACCAGCCTACCCTGTCAACTCTTTTCGCTGAGTCCAATTTAATCTCTTCTATTTTCTCTTGCACCTTTACATCTAAAACACTCCTCCTATTTCCCCCCTGTTCTTTTACTCAAGCCTTTCTCTCTCCTCTTTTATCCCATCTTGTCTTACCTCACTCTCCTCCTTTTCTTTGATGGCCTGACCTTTCCAGTCTAGTCTCTTCTCACTCTTCCCCGTCGCTCACCTCCGTTCAGCCTCGGTCTTTCATCCAGCAAAGCTCCGATAAAGCCTCCCTTCTGCCTTTTGATGGCGAACGCGGTGTTTATCTGCCGAAATTACTGAGAAATCGCGAGCAATAGCTGGCAGTACCGTCCACCTGCGGGGCAATGCTGCTAAGACTTAGCAGGGCATTTTTCTTATTTAGCATTAATTGAGATGAATTTGCTGCCTCAGGGAGAAATAATTTACAGCCTCATAAAGGTGCAGGGTTTTATATTTTCCTGGTAGTTGCGCTCTTCGAGTGGGAAAGGCAACCGGCCTTGCAGTAGAAGTGCATCAAAAAACACTCCTGCCCTCAAAAACAACAACAACAAAAATCTATTTTCAATTGAATAGTGAAATTATATGTCACATATAAAGTCACGCACTAGCATCCTGAATTTAAGTCTTATTTTAATTTGGGAGCTGAAAGGGTTATTAAATGAGAAATGCAACACAAGTAGTGCTCATAGTTTATTTTTATCTTTTTTTTTGTCTCAGACAGGTTAAACTTTTGCTTTAGCAAATATAAACCCAATTAGGTTACCTCAGTCATGCCATATCAACAATAAGCAAAACTGAATATGTGATCCAAATGACACCAGTACATTTCCTTCCACATTTTCTTTTAAAACTGCCTGAAGATTTAGGGTTGCTGTGAGTCACTGGATGAATATTTGGTGGCATAACCCCATGTTTCTGAGAACCGCTTCATGTCTGTGTTGCATGGAGACGACTGACTTCTGGCACCTTTGATTGGGCCACATTCCACAGTTCCTCCATTTCTGAGATTATCTTCAGTAGCAGCATCTGTGAAGTCATTCCTACTAGTTTTCTATTGGATTAAGGTCTGGGTATTGGGCTGGCCACTCCATAACATTAAAGTTGTTGATTTGAACCCAAGGTGTTGCTCACTTACTAGTCAGTTTGAGGCTATTTTCTTGTTGACTTGCCCTTTTCAAAAGCATTTTGCAAAAATGACCTCTTCTTGATGTATTCAGTCTGATCTCCAATCCACAAAATGCAATAAATAGGCTCAACAGCACTGTATGAGAAACATCCCTATCTCACAGGTGTCAAACTCCAGTCCTCAAGGGCCGCTGTCCTGCAGTTTTTGGATGTGCCACAGGCACAAAACACTGGAATGAAATGGCTTAATTACCTCCTCCTTGTGTAGATCAGTTCTCCAGAGCCTTGCTAATGACTTAATTATTCTATTCAGGTGTGGTGCAGCAGAGGCACATCTAAAAGTTGCAGGACAGCGGCCCTTGAGGACTGGAGTTTGACACCCCTGCATATCTTGTTGCTGCTTGCAGGTTGTCTCTAAAACCCAGAATTAAGTTTCGTCAGCATAGACAGACCGTCTGCAGAGCGTAGCATGAGATTAAATAAAACCATGCAGCCATATTTGCAAAGCGCTTCAATACATTCCATTTTAATGGCAGTGACGCCTATGTGTGTTATGAATGGTCCATCCAAGTTGTGTTAAATTTTTTTGACAGATCAAGTACCCACCTAAAAAAATCTAATTACCTACATCAGACCAAATGTTTGGATGCAAGTTCAAACTGATTCCTGAAGATAATGCTTAATATGTTCACTTTACCATAAAATAAATTATTACATAAATAATCATGTCAGAACACATTATCTCTTTCTTGCTTTGCTCTTTTTTCTTTGTCAACTTAACCTCCTCTGGCTTTAACAACAGCATTGAAAACACAAATATGCAAACTATTGCTCTCAGGTTGTGCAAATTTTCTCAAACCTAAAACAAAGCCCCTTTTTGTCAACAGCGATGGTCTGGCAACATTGATGCTTACCTAAAGGTGAACTGAGGACATTATGCTTAGCAATGACAGAAAAAGAGTGTGATGACACAGAAAGCGCATCCCGAAACCCACCAAATTCACGCCGGATTTTAAGGCATAGTGAAAAGGAATTGGAAGTTGCTTCCAAACTTGTGGGGTTGGCAATGCATGCTACAGATCGCATATCTAGTGACATCTTGATGCTTAAATTTCTGTGGTGAAAAAATTAGCATAATAGACTCTTGAATGGATGACACAAAATATTGCTTATAGGAGTTTTTATACATTTTATTTTATTATTTTGACTTGCCTGGAAGGTTTTTTTTAAGCCTGTATTGTATAATTGATTTGTTATGGCACTTGGGGATAAACGATCTATACAAAAGTGTTGGCAAACAACAGCCACGAACGAGCATTAGTATTCATTCCGAGTTCAGTCTTTGGCCAGAGGACAAATATAAATTCCAGTGCCGTCTGTCCTTTAAGCTCTGTGAGAAATGTTTGATCCTTCGATTGCCGTGCTTTCACCGTTTGAAAGTTTCAACCTAATTCCTATTTTTGGCTCGATCTAAGTTTGTTTGTATTTATCGAAGTTATTGAAACTGGAACTAAATGGGGACAGTAATCCCTCCGCAGGTGGGCCAATACGAGAAATGCAAACGACAAAGGCGGGAATTGTTTTGACGGATACTTGTTTGAGGAGAAATGTTTAAAATAACAGAGTTGACAGCCATGCTCAACTTTTCCATGTTTTAGGTGAGATAGATTTTTAGACAAGTGCTAGTGTTAAAGCCGCTTTATTACAATGCTTGGACCTTGTGGATGTGTGAAAAAAAAAAGTGACCTCAGAAGTTCGGCTTAATTCAGTTGCTGAAAGCAGGAGGGAACTTACTGTTTTCCAGGGAATTCAATTTCCTGTTTCTCTTGTTCTCTCCAGGGATTTTCCACAGAAGATGGCGTCGGCTTTATCAGAGAACCCGGCCTCCGTGATTCACTCCCTCAATCTGGCTCATAACACACTTGACAACCAAGGTAGCGACTCAGTGAACTCATTCTCCCTCCCACTGACTCCTCTCTGAGGGCACATCCTCTTGTTCTTTGGCTATTACTTGAGCAAAGCTTTTGTTTGCTTTCAAAGAACCCTGAATCAATCACTGTCCTTGCAGCTCCCTCACTCTCGGCGTTCCTCCCATTCACCTTTCATTGCGTTTGATTATCTGTGCTTCTCATGATAAAAGGCTCTTTCTTTTTCTTTTTGTCGCCGCAGCGGAAACTTTTTTGTTTCGTTTTGCGTGTAGAAATAAATTGCTATCTTATGGTGCATGCACAGGCGATGAACACAAAGAGGTGGGACATATGGGAAAATGATCCTATTCAGATTTTTTTTTTTTCTATCATGACACTGTGAGCATCACCAAAAATATATAACTTCTTAAGTAAAAGCATAAACAAGGTCATAGCATACTTTTAAAAAATGTTAATGTGTTTCTGCCATTTTACCAGCATGTATAAAGCCCAACTAATATTTAATAATTAGGCACCAGTCGATTATGACATTGTAATTTTATGACAGTCTTGAGTAAAAATACCACTACAAGATGGTGTTAACAAGAACATTTAAAGCAAAAATGCATAACATAATTTTATAACAATACTACATGGTGACTATTAAAGTCATAGTAAATCAATCAATCAATTTATCTCCATATTTTATAAACTCATGACAGTGACTCGCTAAATAAATGTGTTTATTTTAGTTAACATTTTAAATTCAGAGGTCAAACTGAAAATGTAATAAAATTTGAAGTCAGCCCTGTAATAGCTTTCTGTGTAATTGTTCTTATAGCAATGCCTTATTGTGAAAACACAGTTTATTTCTCTAGCATAAAAACTCAAATGAACACATATCTAAAACACTGAGGATTGTTGACAGTGTTTTGAAGGATTCACCAAAACTTTTTGCTCGCTGTTTTTTTTTAACGCATTGATTTCTTTGGAAATATTCAAAAACACCAGTCTGCCCCCTCCACTAATTAAGGTTTTAGCTCATAGATGCGCCATGTTTCACCTATAAACAAGTAAACATGCAAGTGTAGATAATATCATTACTGTAACAAGCATTAAGCAGGAAGTAAGGGGCGAGTGGACACAGCTGCATAAGCGAGAAAAATCAGCGCTTTAGCTGTACTGTGGTCTCAGCTAGCTAGAGCTAGCAGAGCTAACAAACCATTTTCTGATTTGTTAGGCTAGCATGTTAACAGGTCCAAGCTTAAAAAAAATGCCTACAAATAACAAAAGCAGAACCCCAGCTTTGTAATGTTGTCGTCGTTTTGCTCTGTTTAATTGACTCGATAGTAACGCTAGCGCATCTGACCAATCGTTGCTTTCATGACTCTCCTCATAATGTTGTTTTGTTTAAATGAATTTTGGGAGCCTCTGCCTCGGGTGACCCTGTGATCTTGCTTCCTCGGCGGATCCTCAACCCGTTCTAATCCCTCACAATCTATCATCCTTGTATTGCTTACCCCTACAAGGAGACACCGTTGGGCTTTGTGTAAGCCAGAGCCAGGCTTTCACACGAATGCCACCGTCCCTCATTAGCTAATTTATATCCCTCCGTCTGACACTTGTCACTTCCACTTGCCTCAGTGGATTCCTTGCTCTCACATGTATCAGCCCCCTGGTGTGTCGCCATGTGTTTATGAGTATTGACAGTGTGCAGGCCTTTTTATTGTGATTACAAATGCAACACAGCAGCAGCCACTAAATAAGATGTATGATCACAAAAAAGCTAAGGATCACACAGGGATCCTGAGCATAAAAATAAACAGATTTTTAATAAGGAAGAGGCTTTTATGTGTCCATCGTGATTGCTGTAGATTAAGAAAAAAAAAATCAATTGAAACTGTGTTACGTAATTTGGCTTAGCACATGGTCTGCGTCTGGCTTTATCCACTGCATGCAGAGGAAAACAGAGATAAAAGTAATTTGGCATCCGCTTTTATGCATGTTTATTTTATTTGATGATTTAAAACATAAATACACATTTCTCTTTGAAAAATATCTCTTTAGCTGACAATTTTGATAAGTCTTAAGTATTTTTGTTTTACCTTGATTATTTCACCGTTTCTTCCGTATAATCAGATGCATAATTCAACTTTATTACATTTCTAACTGATTTACGTTTTTCAGCACACACTACTTGGCATTCTTTTCTTTTTTTTCCTGTGTTTGAAATGTTTAAGATGCAAGGAAATATTTAAAGTGAATAAGTCCGCCTTCTTTCTGTGTATTATTAGTCATCTTTTTTGTTAAATGGAGGCCCTTTCTCATCTTTTCTCTTTCCCCTCCCCTCCCTGTCTTCATCCAGGAGTCTCCAACCTAATTCAACAAGTCTGCCGGCTCAACAAAGGTCTACGACTCCTAAATCTCTCCAAGACCTCTCTCTCCTCCAAGGGTAGGCATAGCAGGGCCTTGAGCCTGACCTTGTTCACTGGGACATCGCTGAGCTCTCTTAAACGTAATGAGACGTGTCACAAAGTTGAGGGTGGGAAAAAAAGGTCTACTGATCCACAGCAATGCCTCAAATTACTTTTGGTTTGCCCCTTTTCCATGCAGATTAACAGACCCGTTTACATATGACTCATCTTCAAAATGATATTGGGGTCAGAATTATAAGCAGTGTTTTTTTTATTTATTTATTTTATTTTATGCCAGATGCGATTGTAGGCAGTGCCCCAGTTGCTTTTATCCTCAACAATACGACCATCCTCGAACAAAATCGTTGATTCAGAAGGATTATATGTGTGCAAAAGCAAATTCACGTATATTCTTGTTAAAAGCCCTCTTTTTTTTAGATTGTTATATTTCAAGCCATTTTTAAAATCTTCTATAGCATTTGTAGGTCTACTAATTTGACATTTATTGTTTTCCATAGAAATATGCAAAAGAATGGCTGCGATGATTGTCATGAATAAAAATAGTGCACCTTTGTTAATGTCATTTACAGTTAAATGAGGGTTTAAGCAGCATTATAACATAGATGTGTTTCTATTTCTGTCTAGTAAATAAGGTAATAGGGGTAAAGTACTTATATATATAGTCAATATATATTTAATTATATATAGTGTTTACTGCATCTTTTTAACTTTCAAATGTCTCAACTAATTGTAATATTACTCAATCAAAAGTTAGAAGCATGGTGTAATAAAATTATTCCTAAAAGTACTTTTCTTTTTATTTTTGTTTATTTTCAAAAAGCTACTCGACTAAATGTAAGTTATTAGCTCTTATCCACCTATGCTTAGATAATTTATCAATGTAATATGTATATCTACATTACGTGTTGCAACAGATACTAAGCACCTAATAAATAAAACAAGGCAAAACAAAACAGTTCATATTTCTTTATTCATTCAAATTTTAGCAATCTGCATTACTAAAAATGTTAATATTTGACACATTTTTTCAAATTATAAACTCAGCCTAAAGGGAGAAACGGTGTGGAAAAACTACAGATGGCAATTCAATAACTTTTAGAAGTTTAATCGGTAGCAATGACTTAAAGGAATCTTCCTTTCATAAACCTTTCATTCATTCCAAAGGAGGAATCTATCAACCTTATCTGTGAGTTACGTCATAGAGAGTTTAAATTCAGACACACTTTGTGTGAGGCTGGCTTCAGGTTTAAAAAGACAAGTTTGATAGTAAAAATGTATAATTGACATCTGGATGTGTTATACCAAGAAAGAAATAAAATGAGACACCTTACTGGGCTTATACATTCTGCTAAAGTCTTAGCATTGCTTCAAGATGCCAGGAAGTTTTTTTTTTTTTTTTTTACAATTCTACCAACACATTTCTTTGACCTGTCATGTAGCACCTTTTGTCTTCTTTCCTTAGTTCTGTCTATCAGTAGATGAAGGTTTTTGTGTGATGTGTGCAGAGGTGTAGGTGTGATCTTCGATTCTTTAAAGCTTTTTGATTCTTTGTCATGTGGACGGCCGGCCTTATTTGATTGAAGCATTTTTGACGATGCCTGCTCTGTGTACGGCATTATCCTGAAGAGCAGCGTTTAAACATGGCTGACGTCAAAGCCAAAGATGTGTTGTGTCCAAGAGGAGACAGACGATTGATTTGGAAATGTTTTTCCCATATTTTTGACCGAGTCCTGTAGCGCTCTGACCCAGTTTCGGTCGTGGTTGCAGAAGCAGCTCCTCTTTTGCAGCTTTTCTTTGCTGTATTAAAGTTTGTGAACATTCACTGTTGAACATTTCTGTTAAATCCCACAACAACATCTCAATAGGGAGCAGGCACTAAACTGGACAACTGTCTCACATTTCAGTCCTTCTCTCTCTCTTTTTTTAAGAGTCAATTTGTTGTAGATTTGCTGTGGTTTAAAACAGCTGACTTGTTGCATGAGTCACATTAAGTGCTATCCAATTGATAGCTTTATTTTTGACCATAAAGAACATAAAGTTGAAATCCCCAAACAAGTTGTTTACTCCAGGCCCAGATGCCTAAATGCTCTGAGTTACTGACATCTGATTGACTGACAGTATGATGATGATTGCAAAAAAAAAGACCTCTCTGCTCTCTGCGGTGCTTGACATAGTGTTCACACGCACGATTTTTCATATCAACACAAAGTCAATGACTCTGTCTCACATTTCTTAAAGTTGATCAAGTGTCTGTTAAGCAAATGTATTCACCCACTCAGTTTTTCTTCATCTTTCTGCCCCGGATGCAGTTTTGCTGTGCGTCTTCACACAGCAGATTAAATAAGGACAGGCTAAATGCAATATTTAAGGCTAAAGGTGTCGTGTATGTTGCAGATAGTGACCCTGACACCAAGTTAACGTGTTATAAATGAGACTTTTTTAAAAGCCAGCAAGAACAGACAGTGATTCAGCAGGATGCAGTTGGTATGACCTTGAGTTGTAGTTGTTGGCGTGACTTTGGAGAGGCTGACCACTTTTTGCTGAATATTTATGGATCTCTCTCTCTCTCTCTCTCTCTTTTCCCCCTCCTCTTCATTTTCATGTGATTCTTAAACACCTACAGGACAGTGCCTTTTGAGTTCAATGCTTCTACATTTAGTCAGAATACGACCATCAACTTTAATATATTTCAATGGAATTTTACTTGATAGAACAGCAGAAAGTAGTGATTAATTGTGAAGTGAGCCAAAAAGGATGCATGGCTTTCAAAGTTGTTTTTTTTCCAGAGACAATTTGAAAATGTCATGTCCTGTATTTGATCAGTGCTTTGTAAAACCAGCATGAGCAGTCTCTAGATCTGCTCATGTAGAGCAGATCTAGAGACTGCTCTACATGAGCAGTCTCTAGATCATTTGTTGGAGAGCCTCCATCAGCGTACGCTTTCACGTTTTGCTACAGATTTTTAGTTGGAGTTCTGTCTGGACTCTTACTGGGTCATTCTAACATATGAATATCCTTGGATCTAAGCACTGTAGCTCTGTTTAGGATCACTGTCCTGTGTGGAAGTTGTACTTTCAGCTCAGGACCTTTGCAGCCTCTAACAATCTTATTTTTTAAGGGTTACCCCGGTTTCAGCCCCATGTATCTCCCCCTTCATCTCCTGACAGCTTACAGTGCTGATGTAGAATAGTGTAGACATGACATTTTCTTCAACCTCAATATTTACAGTATTAGTCTTGTCCATAAAATTAGTGGTTGTAACAGGACAGAATGTAGAAAGACGGTGTATGTGTGCGCCAGAAAAACAGCATGTACACACTTTGGCGATAAAGTCGGGTCATCTTGATGGCTTTCTAACATTCCCCCCGCTCACAGCAGCTGATGACTAGATGGATGGTGGGGGGAGGATTAGACTCTTTGTCCCCTCTTCCCATCATTTCCCTCATAATCGCTACAAATTAAAGGATGAGGAGCTTAGCGCCTCGTCTGCTTTCGAGCAACACGTGCCATATCTGCCTTCTAGCACAGATGCTCCTTGAAGCAATAGAATGGGCAAAGTGCGCTTCCTGCACCTGCTGCTGAGGGCCCACGATGATTCCCTTACTGTATTGTGTTTTTGTGCAACGAGACGTACTTCAGGCCTTTGATCTGACCTTTGTTTAGGGTCAGGGTACACTCTGAAAGTACAATAGAGAGAATAGGTTTTTTATAGCTCCTTTCTTATGAAAACTTATTAAAAAAAACTCCTTTTTAGTTTCTTTTCACCCATTTTGCCTCTTTAATCCATTTTGACGCTTTATAATCTACTGTTACTTATTGCTCACCAACAGAGTATTAAAATTGTCACTTAAAATGAAAAGGAATGAGAGTCAGTCCTTGGCTTGCTAAATGATGCATCCCTTCATTTCTGTTTTATTCCACCAGGTGTGGTTTCATTGTCTCAGGCTCTGTGTTCAAGTGACGACTACTCCAACTCTCTGCTTCACCTGGACCTCAGCAAGAACCCCGGGGTTCTGTCTGGAGAGGATGCCACGGTGGGTGACTCTTATCAAGCTACATGGACCATGTCTGCTGTTTTTATGGAGTTTTTTTGTCGGGAAAAGCTGCATAGAAACTGCAATACAGACCTGCTAGTATTGGCATCTCAGACTAAACAAGAAGCATGTCTGACAAATTTCCAAAACTTTAGAGTTGAAAAATGTACCATAATTTATCCCAGGTAACACTGAGAATCACTGCAGGCATCTCAGTCTGCCCAAAATTTGCGTTTTTTTCCCCTCACTATACCAAAGAAGATTCTTCTAGCTTTCTTACATTACTTCTGGCAATATTGTGAAAGCATGACAAGTGAATCACCCAGTCAGTTCACCGTGTTTGCACAGCGTCTACAGACTGACCTTCTGAAGCTCAGCTGTGCTTCAGCTGCTTTAGTTCCCTTTGGAAGCCTCCATCTTTAGTTCCCTCTCTGTTTTTGAGAACAAACTGTTTTAAGGGTCCTGCACCACAAAACAGTTGATCTCAAATCAGTAAATTTTTCTGGGATGTTGTTTGAACAATCAGAATCGCTAATTGACTACAACATATCGAACCAATTATGCAGATATGTGTTTTTGGGTATGTCTGATTAAGTGTTGCACCTACAGTACCTTGCAAATGTAATCATGCTCCTTGACTTCAGATGTATTTGTATTATTTCATATAAAATTTATGTGAAGGACCAACACAAAGTATAGTCCTCATCCATCACTTGTAGACAGGATTTGTTACAGCTTTTGTTTCTTGCCACTCTTCCATAAACAGCACATTAGTAGCTCTTAGAGGTTAACGCTTGGAACATATCGTTTTATAAAGAATCAGCTTCTGCCAAACTTTCTCCCTGTTGTGTTCCTTTTATCAAACTTATCTGTTTGTTTGCCAAAAAAGTCTGGTTCGTTTGGGGAGGCGTGAATGCGCAATCGATCTCTGATGCGGACAAAAAACCCCGAAACTCTGGTCCGCCTGAAAACCTAGGCGGACTAGGTTAGGTCTTGGCTTTTGTTGAAGTGAATTCTGGCACGGTTCAAATGCGTACTGTATGTGAAAACCGAGCGGACTGGAAACCGCTCCAAAAGCAGGAAGCTGACTGTGGCGCAGGGCATTCTGGGGAAATGCAACCAAAACAAACACGAGAGTCTAGCGCTAGCAGGAGAAATAGCTACTGGTCTTTTACCAAAGACAAGAGAGAACTACAATCACAAAATCTGACGCTACTCCATTTTTGCTTACATTTTGCGAAAAGGAAAGTTACGTTCTTGTTGTCTTCAGAGGTTTTCTTATTGTTTCCTTCAGTTGTTCTTGGTGCAGTGCCACCCCAGGCCAGGAGGTGAACAGGTTTTGTTCAAAGGGTTTGGTTCTGTTGGTCCTCAGTCAAACAGAGACTAACAGACTACCAGGTGTGAAAACACCCTAAATTGGACTCGACTCACAGCTGTTGTCAGTTCTAAAGACAGCTGATTTAACTGGTTTTCATTTTATGGTCTAAAAATATGGGGGCTGAAAACACGCCACACTGTATTCCAGTTCAAAACAATGTGCTACTTTGTGTTACATAAAATCCAAATAAAATATATTGAAGTTTGTTGAATACACCTGAATTATCTTTTAAAAGTCTTTAATGCATTAATTGCCTGAAACACATAATTTGTTTTTCTTCCTCTGCAGAACCTGTACCTGTTCTTGGCCCAGCCCAACTGCCTGGTCCATTTAGACCTGTCAGGGACAGACTGCACCGTGGACTCGGTTTGTACTTCCTTCCTCTTTTATTTTTTTTACAGTCTCCGTCCTCCCAGAGCTGTCTGATTTCATCTCCCGGTACGGGATTCAGGCCAAGAAAAGTGAGGGGTCTACTGTCCTGAATGCAAATAGCACCATCATGCAAAAACCTCGGTTGACTTTGTTATAGAGCCGTTCTGTGAAAGCTCCAAGGAGGCACCGCCTCGGAAATCTGTAGCCGCTCATGAATTATACGGATGTCTTTTAAGAAACTCGTAGTGTTTTTTATATATATATATATATATATATATCTAAGGCAAAGTGACAAAGTTGTTGTTCCTGAGCTTACAAATCTGCGCGCCAGCAGCGTCTCACCCCATTAGCAGATTGGCTAACAGCTGACGGGGTGTGAGTGCGTTCTGTCTGAGAAGAGTTTAGTAACTGTCTGTGAATGTGTCTGCCTCCGTATGTCTCCGCCTGATAAGGCCTTTCGGATTGTGTCACTGTTTTCATTCAAGACAAAATGTTAGCTCAAAGCGGGAGTCGGTACGTTCTGGTGTCTTTATTTTCGAAGGCATTATGGGGACAGTAAAAAAAGATGTCTGACTCTCTACTTAAGAGGTCGCGTTTATTGTTCACCCTTTCCTCGCGTCTGTTTTATGAGTGCCGTGTTAATGCTGATGGCACACAGCACAGGCGGCTTGATTAAGTGATGAAGATGGATGTTGTTTGTTTTTTTTTTATCCTGGTTGTTTTCATATTGCCGTCGGCTGCAGGGACAGTTGAAACCAAAAGTTTACATACACCAAATGTATGCCTGTTTTCTCATTACCAATCACGAACCGTTTTCTTTTTTTGGCAACGTTATAAACATAAAAACAAATCAAGAGTTGATGTTGTATAAACTGTTGGCTATATAGACGCAAATATTTATACAAGATTAGGCGTTGTATATGTAAGACTAATTCTAAAATCAAGTTATTCATCAGAAATTAAAAAGTTTTGTTAGTGCTATTTGGTCCAAACATCAAATTATTGGTTCAGATAAATTATATCGTTTTAAGAACAAAGCCAACATTGTAAGGCGTTCCAAAAACACGAGGAAAGTTTTCAAATGACTTGAAAAGTAAATGTTCCAAGTTGTTGGTGAGTAAAGCAAAAAACACAACGACCACTATCCAAATTAAATTTTTACTAGAGAAATCCGCGTCAGGTTTATTTTATCAGTGTGTGGAAAAGTAATATATTCTCTGCTTGTTTTGATGTGGCTTAGTCAAAGCCTGGACTTGGATTTCTTTGAGATGGGATAACCTCAAGAAAAAGAAAGCGCTATTGTATTCGAATTATAGCAATTCTGCCAAGAAAAGTGTTGCAGCCTTCCTCCGCGCTGATATAAAACACTCCTTGTGGATGTTTAATGGAAGCTGGTGCTGCCAAGGGTGGCAAAGCCATTTATTGGGTTCAGGAGGTCAGCATTTTCCAGTAGTTTTCCCTTTGGACAGCCTTTCCAATTTATAAAAAGGGAAATTATGATTTGAAAAACATATTTTGTATTTCCTCAAGTTATCCTAAAATGTCATGAAATATTAAATTTGCTCACTTTACACAGTATTTAATTTCAACCTGGCATATATTTATTCATTTTAAAGTGTGAGTCAAGGTCAGTGAAAAACAATTTATTTATTTCTTTTGTTATGTCTTCAATGCAGCAGCCAACCTCATTCTTTGTTCGCAATGCTTTGATATATTTTTGGCCAATAATACTGTAAAAAAAAATGACACATGATTGATGGCTGTCAACACTATTGATTTTGGCTTGTCTTTCTGCAATACCTTCGAAATTGAATGCTTTAAACATAGCACCTCTTGCTCGTGCACACTGAAAAGATATTTCTTTTGTCTTTTCCTGAATGCTATTTGATTCTAAAAATTAATAAGTTAAGCAGTCTCCATATACAATTCAAACCACATGTTTACATACTGCCCTGCGACAGACTGGCGACCTGTCCAGGGTGTACCCCGCCTCTCGCCCGGAACGTAGCTGGAGATAGGCACCAGCAACCCTCCCGACCCCATTAGGGACAAGGGTGAACAGAAAATGGATGGATGGATGGATGTTTACATACACCAAATAAAAACACATATTTTCTTCTTACTCTCTGAAGCTAAACCAGATTTACATCAATTACAAATCATTTCTGTTTGCAAAATGCCAACTATCTAATTCTTATATATTTTATTTTTTACTCTATTTTTGAAGTTTTATCATAAGGAAAAAAAAAACAAATACAGTTTGGAGTTATTAAACTGCAAACAAACCCTTTATTTAAGCACCATTAGGAAACTCTAACGTAGGCGTTAGCTTCAGCGCTAGCAGTGGCTAATGGTCTTGGTTTACAAATTATTTGTATTTTTTCTGTCCCTGTTTCATTGTACTACTGCCAGGGAAATGGTTTTGGAGAAGGGGAGACTTCAGAAGTAATCCAGAGGAAATCAATGAGTAGTTTCAGAAAGGGTGTAACGATACATCTAACTCGGGACACAGGGTTGTGCTAAATTGAGGGTTAGCTCAACTTGGAGCTAAAACACATACAGTGAACACAGAATCTACAGAAAGACGACTCCAGGTGAGGTTTCACAAATTGTTACATTGTATTTTGTGTTTTCATATAAAAATATCTCATGGCCTGAGATCCTCTGACAACTCCAGTACTAACCTAAACCTGTCCAACTAAAAAAAATATAAAACTGGAAACTGTTTCAAGCCAGGCTAGCTGAGCATCCATTATTATCTTTCCCGTACGCACAGAAAGGGACAATAAGAGGGGGAAAACAAACCTCCAAAATTCACTGAAAATGTTCAGTGACAAGAAGCATGCTGCTGTTATAAAAGATAAATGGATTTTACTCAGTTTCACACATCCTAACCAAAGGTGCTAATTAATGTGGACTGTGCTGTAAATACGAACGTAGAAAATCCTTTTTGGCTTCAAAAGGTGTGTGTAAATACACAAATCAGAGAAAAGTCTGCACTTACAGCAAACCGTAAACACAAATATAACGAGCTATTATTGAAGAACATCTACACAGATACAGGCGAAAACAGGAATGAACTGTTTAAGCATTTTTTTATGGAAGCACTGACATGAAAGTTGTCGGTAAAAAGGTATAGAAAGCCAAGAAGCTAGCTGAAATCTGTCAGCGTTTAGAAAGCATTGATGTTGCTAAATGAAAATTAATATTAGTGGGCTTAATGTAAACTAAGGACCATAAAGAGATTGCCTATTTAGTAAAAATGCCCTAATTTTGCAAAACAATATTAATGGGAATGTTTACAGCTACGCAATTTAACTTTGTGAATGTTAAAATGAGCACAGTTAGTTCCCTAGCCGCATACAAACAATAGTCCCAACCACATAGTTGAGAAAACTGCTAATTGGTTTGGGAGAAACAAAGCAAAACTACGAGAGTGTTCAAGTTAATCACCTGACTTGAAAATCCAGAGGAATGGCCAAAAAGATTTCAAGATTTGCAGATGGTTTGTGTGGAAGAATGGGTCAAAATGACAACCGAGCAAATACTGAGAGGCTTTCCGGAAAGTATTGGATACTGTCAGGTCTAAATACCTATTAAAACAATTTAAACAAACATAGGAAAGACAAGAGAGTTAGATTCTTTGTTTCTCGCGAGGAGAGCAGACAGAGATATGCTTTCAGTTACAAATCTCCAACCGCTCTGAAAAACACATCTCCCGCTCCTCTGTTTTATTGATTTTAGGAACCCTGCCACACGGGGCGCTGCAACTCTAAAATGGTGGAGGGGAAAACAATTCACATAGTTGCAGCGCTAAATGATAATCACTAACTAAACACATGTTATCTACAATCTAAATCCTTCTTGCTCCAGGCACGGCGTCGAATGGGACACGTTGTATAGCTTCAAAGCAACGAAGAACAAAGCAGAGTTCTTTGCAGGACTATAAAACTCAGCTGGGAACTACTAACACCTCTATCTCCCAGAGATTCCTGCAGGGTAACAAATGCTAAGAATAGCTGACACCTCTCTCTCACAAAGGAGGCCTTTAGGAAAGAATCAAACTTATTTAACACACAGAAACATCACTTAAAATAGAAGGAAAAGAGTAAAAGCATATAATTTAACATTATCTAAATGTAACTACAAGGCTACATGATACAACGAATATTTGATAATTACTAAAAATACAATTTATCCAACAGATACTTTATGGAAATTCTGCAAATGCGTGCAATATGTTTTCCGAACGTCATTCCAACTTCATGTGTTGAATTAATTTGCTTCGATTTAGTAATATTTGCAATATTAGGTAGTTGCTAACATCTGATGTAAATCTCAGTTGCGTCATTGGAAATATTTAAACGTTCTGTAACATGGATAACTAACTGTTCACATAAACATCGAAACGGTGATGTTTCTTTCTGATGGATTTTTTTGGTTTCACTGTAAAAAAAAATTGTCCCAATGGGTTGAACTGCTCCAGGTCTTCTAGTTTTCTGGTTTTCTGTGATTTGTTTGTTTGCTTCTCCTGCAGCGCCTCACCTCACACTTTAAACACCCCATTAGAGAAGAAATTGTCAAGCAGGAATACGTTTCACAGAAAAATAGCCCGCACTGAGAAACCAATCTCCCTTTAATGTGGGGCACAGATTTTGTTTTGAATCCATTCGGGGTTTTTTTTTAAATATTTTCTCAAACTCGCTTCTCTCCGGGATCCGCTCGTCTTGTCGTGTCCTCCATTTTCATTTCATTCACCCTTGAGAAGTCCCAGGGAAACTCATCTTTTTTTTTTTTTTTTTTTTGGTGTTAGCATCTTAAATTGAATTACTGATAAGCTTCTGATTTAAATCTGCATGCGTGTTCAGGCGGTGGCTGATTAGTGATGCTGCGTGATGGATCACGTTGTCAGGAAATACCTGAACCTGTCCGATACTGTAACCTCTCACTAATGACGAGACGCTCCCTTTTTTCTTCTTTCTCTCTCTCTCTCTCTCTCTAAGCGTTTAATGTTGTCCTCTTGAGTCCAACAACCACATTCGGGTCATTTTGTTCTAAGAGTAATTGGCTCCCTGTTTCGTTCATTTAAAGTTCTTTATCTAAAGCTGACCAAAAACCCTCACAAGAGGAGCGCTTGATTTAATACGCCCATTGATAGATTAACGATAGCATTATAGGTTTACATTGATTGTTCACTGCAGGCACAGGAACTGAATGTGTCTCAGCATGCTTAATTTAAGGGTCTCTGAGGATGTCTTTCCCATTTAATGTAAAACTGTACATTTGATGAATATGTGCGATAAGAAGTTGAAGAACAGTAGGTAATTAATTTTTTTTCCCCCTCTCCTCCCGATATGGGCCTCAACTTTGATTCAGTGCTATACGATTAAACTCTTATTGCTCATTTGGTCCCTCTGGCGAGAATTTGTGCAGTTATATCTGACAGAGGAGCACTCTCCATACGCACATTGACAGATTGGTAGGAACGCTGGCTGCTGAAGCCGGGCAGCATTAACCCAGTGATGGATCAGAGTGTAGAAATAATTGGCGAAAATAAGTTATGGTTATATCTCCAATGGTGTGTCTTTTATTTAAATGGCTGCTCGCTTTGGGAGTCGGTCTGAAGGAGGAGTGTGGTAAGGATGGGTGAAGGGATTAAGCAATTCAGTTGAGAAATTTGATCATGATTGCTTTAGCACTGAAAAAAACAAACAATATCTTACCAAGTATTTTTGGTCGAGTTTCTAATGCAAATTTCTCAGTACGATTGACATACGGGAAAACTAACTCACATGTAACTTTTCAGAAAGAAGTAGGAGATTGTTTTAAGTCATTAATTCCTTAATATTGATGAAAAAGTTCTAGTTCCGTTGGTAGATTATTTCACTTCTTATTATCTTCTTACTTCATGTTAAACAAAATATGTTTATCATGTTATAAGTGAAATAATCTGCCAATGGAACTAGTAATTTTTTAATTAATACAGGGATTATTGACTTGAAACAATCTCCTATATCCTGCTTAAAGGGTATTAGTTGGTTTTGTCTTATTTCAAGTGTACTAATATACAGTACAGACCAAAAGTTTGGACACACCTTCTAATTCAATGGGTTTTCTTTATTTTCATGATTATTTATAAGGCAAGAAATCCCACTTATTAACCTGACAGGGCAGGTTAACCTATGAAGTGAAAACCATTTCAGGTGACGACCTGTTGAAGCTCATCAAGAAAATGCAGAGTGTGTGCAAAGCAGTGATCACAGCAAAAGGTTGCTACTGTGAAGAAACTAGAATATAAGGGGTATTTTCAGTTGTTTTACACTTTTTTGTTTAGTGCATATTTCCACATGTGTTATTCATAGTTTTGATGCCTTCAGTGTGAATCTACAATGTCAATAGTCATGAAAATAAAGGAAACTCATTGAATTAAAAGGTGTGTCCAAACTTTTGGTCTGTACTGTATTTACACTAGAAACCCAACCAGAAATACTTGGTAAGATTTTGTGTTTTTGCAGTGAAAACACTGAGAATTCAATTAAGTCCAAATCAAATGATTTTATTTGTCCCCAAAGCGAAATTTCAAGGTTCATAAGTAGTGCAAATAGTCTCAAAAGTCATAACTCGGACAATAGAATTCATCAAATTCACACATGGTATTTAATATAAGTAGGTAGCGTGATTTGTGACTGTGTGAAGTATTGAACACAATTAAGAGAATCCTGTGTTGTAGCTTAAACGTGCGGCACTATCATAACACCATTACTGCGAGACACATTGCAATTGTGAAAGATTTTATTTATCTACAATGTATTTGGTGCGTTAGATGGACTCGTCGGTGCTTTTACAGCTATGATGCTAAAAGCACACAGAGACCGGTGAGATCATTGTGTAATGGTAAATAAAGAAGAATGTCAGGAATATTATCTTTAGTGGAATCAATTTCGCCGTTAAAATTTACAGCGATGGTGTCGCAGTAAAATATTTACTGGATATTGTGCAACCCCCACTGCAGTAGATTACTCTCTTACAGCGTCTTCTACATCAGTCAAAGTGATTCTATGTTTACAGCAAGCAAGTTGTCAGAGTGGAACGACTTCTAATTTAAAAAGGCGTCAAAGTATGCAATTGCCTTTACGGAAACCCTGATTTTTGAATCAGATGGTTATTTACAACTAAGAGTGTGGTACAACAAATGCTGCTATGCTAATAAACTTTGTGGTCAGCTAGCCTAATGTGTCTTTCTTAGCCACATCTGACAAATCAAGATCTGCTTCCATTCCTTTCCTCTCCTTTCAAAATAAGAGTCTCCAACATAGGTAAAGCTTAAAGCCTTCGCCTCTGTGTTCATAAAATTGTTTTACCCTTACCACTTCAGGACAATTTTAATTCCGAAAGCCATTAAATCGTGCTTCGTCGAAGAGATTTCACTTTGTTCCCCCATAAATTGAGCTCTTGTGTAAGTAATTACCTAATGCCGTTTGAAAGATTTGTAGAAGAGCCTTGATTTAGATGCGACGCATCTAAAAACAAAAACAACAAAACTTTTTTGAGCACAAAGTGCTGACTAGCTGCAGCTTTAAAGCTAATCTGTTTCTTGAAACTAAACCTTCATGACTCCTGGACCATATTCTGCCCTTCCTTGATCGACCTGCGTAAAGTTAATACAGTAGATGAAGAAGTATCGGCTGCATTGTTGAATTTTGATGGTTGCCTCTACTGTTTACAGTTCTTTTAGTTTTAAGGCAACCACTGAGTTTTATGTTTCTTTATGTTTAGTGGGATACAGTAATGAATAATTTAATTCAAACACCTGGCAGATTTAGGCTTAAAGCAATCTTTTGATTTTTGTCTACGTGCTTCCTCTCCATGGAAACAACATTAAAGTTGTGCAGACTAGAATCTGAATAAAACTCTAGGAAAAGGAGCTAAAGATTAGGGTGATGATAAGGAGGACTTCCAACCTCAAAGACTTGAAAGACCAAAGACGAACATCTTTAAGTTGTTAAAATACTAGTTAAAAAATTAGAAAAAGTTGCTCATCGTTACTCGGCATCGACTGTCAGACGTGTTTTTACAGAAGTTAACGGCAAAGAGCAAAGTTTTCTGTATGCTAGTTACTTCGTATGTAAACTACTTTTTAAATTTCTTCTTTAATTCTTTAAAAGTATTAATACAATTAATGCAACACTGTTTTCATACTTTTCATGTCCCGTATTGGTTAGTGAAACCCAGCTAAAGGATTACTCTTATTTATTTCAACAAACATCTTAAAGTGAGGCAGAACTATACAAGCCATAGCTCAGTAATGAAATTCTAAAATATAAGAAAAGAAGGAGAACTCCTCCATAGCTCAGTCTTTTCTATTAATTATTGTGGAAAATGGCAGCTGGTTTATTCTTCGTTTAATTAGAGCTCTGGTTGTTCCTTTCAGTTGTCGCTTGTTTCTGTTTTTTTTTTTTTTAAAGTACTTTGGTGCTTTGGGGCCAGTCGTTGACGGCGGTGGATTTGGTCTGCCTCGGAATGTCACAAGATAAGTTCAGAGGGTTCTCCTGAGGTTAATTGAAAGGCGCGTTGAAAAGCAAACAGTAATTAATTATAAGAAGTCTTTTGGCCCTTACTCATGTGGAAACAAAGCAGACTTGACCCAGAATCCCCCGTCGGTTTTCTCAAACCAACCCATGTTTTTTTTTTTTTATTTCCTGGAACTAATAAGAAGTTGTTTTTCTTATTATTCAGTGGTCAAAGTATGTATGCTGGCAGTCATTTCTAATGTATATGGAAATTGCTTCGTTACCTCACTGAAATTAAAACTTGGAAACTTTCTACAAGTTGATGTAAAAACGTAGAGATGCATGTCATAGATAAATCACAAACACTTCTCAGCAGATAATTTTTGTCTCACCTGTGATGCTTTTGCTTTTCGATGTCCTTCAGTCTGCGCTCCGGCATTCTCCGCACGGCTAAAATAACTGTTGTGCAACACGATCGCCGAACAGTTGTGAATAGACCTCTGGTATTGATCTGTCTCTCTCCTGGCAGCTATTCGGGGCCCTGCTGCGAGGCTGCTGCGCCGACCTCTCCTACCTGAATCTGTCCAAGAACTCCTTCTCTCACAGGTGGGCATCAGATATCTTTCTTTGTTCATCTTTTTAAAAAAAAGAAGAAGGAAAAAAAGGAACTCGGGAGACTTTTTCCCCTCAGCTTTATTAATGTTTTGTCTGGGACATACGCTGAGAGAGTTAGCGTATTTTCTCCTCTTCCGCTGAGTCGTTCTTCCCTTCCCGCATATGTGTTTGCAGAATGTGTTGGTGATTTTTTTTTTCGTCCATGCACACGTCTCTGTTTGCCAACAAGTTTTCAGTCTGTCAAGCGCTCGTTTGGATGCCCACAAGTTTTTTTCTTTTCTTTTTTTTTTTTAAATGTGTGCATGTCTTTCTGTTTACCTTTGCTGGAAGGCTGGAGTGGTTCCGGCTCTCGACAGACCGCGTCCCCCAGGGGCCCGGGAGCTTCCCTGCTCAGCATATTGCATTACAGAATTACAGAGTGGGAGAAGTTGGTGAAAAATGAGACTAATTTTAGATGGGGAATTATTATTGTTGCAGTCCCCAGGCTCCCATGAATGCATTTTTGTGGGTGTGTTTGTTCTGTCTTTGCATCTGCTGGATCTCTTTTATGTCTCCTCACCACTCTTTTTTTTTTTCTTTTTCTCTTCTCTGCCCCATCCACCTTTCATCATCTTTCCCAGCACTTCCCTCCCTCCATCTGTCCTCCTGTTCATAGTTCCTCCCGCCTCCCGCCGGTCCTCTGGTGTTTTAATCCACGCTTCCGGTAAGGCGGCCCCAGTGTTGCCGTGACAGCACGGAGCCGGGAGGCTGAACGGGGCCGATAAGAAACGGCCCCGGCTGCTGATTCTCATGAATACGAAACCCGGGCCCGGATCACCTCCCCTGTCCGCCGCACACGTACACGTGTCTCCTCCGCTTTCGAGAGACAATGAAGCTGTCCTTGTAGATGCTGTTACACACACACACACACACACACACATGCGCGCACACACTCAGAGTTGCTGATAAAGCTCTCTGGGGAGCGTAACGCGAGAGAGACGGCGACACCGTATCTTCCCGGGCGACACAAGCCGTTGTGTATCTGTGGAGAGACTCTACAAGCTGTATGCTAATCGTTAGAAATGAACCGAAAAAAAAAAAAGAAGAGAGGGAGGTTATCGCTCTAACTGCGGCTGTAATGCAGCTCCCCAGCTATCTCGATGGCTCTGTCTTCCGTTCTTCTATTGACCCTTTCCATTTTTAGCCTGCATAACTTCATTTGCTCTCCATTTTCTCCGTCTTTATCTCGTGCCTCGTTTATTCACTTTTATCGCCATGCCAACTTAACATGCTTTTATCTCTGCAGGGTGAATATACTAGAGGATTTCATGTTTTGTCACTTTAAAACCATTATCTGGGTTTTACCAGGATCATTGGGACGAGAATTGAGACAAAGTAGTTCAGAATTGTCCAGCGTAAGGAAGATGATACAAAGCTTTTACATAGATTTGAGGAAATTCTGTCAGGGTGTTTTCATTTCACCCCTGATGGTCCAGTAGACTCTGACTGACTGGACCAAAATTGCAGCATTAGTTAGATTTTCAATTTGCTTTCACACTGCTCTGTGTAAAATGAACCAAACCTTTTGAAAAACCGGTTTACCTCGTAGCTTGTGGCGGCACTGCACCAAGAACAGGCAGCTCGAGGTCAATGTGTAAGTCGGTAGCTATCGTGTCTAAAACTTTTACCGTGATGTTTACAAACCGAAAACTATAGCAGGCTGTGTTAATGTTAAATATTATCATTTCTGATCACTCATTTCTTTATGTGACGAGACTGAAGTGGAAGCTTAGAAGTTATGCTTAGCATAGCATTGGAATAATTTACAGGACAAAAACACAAAAATATCACTTCATCAGAATATCCTACCCGTTTAAAATGAAAAGCTATCGCAGATGTTTGCACTAATCCTTTTATGAGAATTAAATATTCAAGAAAGAATTTGATGTAAATTGTGCATTTTGTGATTCATATCCTTAAACTGCTGTCCACTTGTTTTGGCGCTGTAACTTTGTTGATGCTTTTTGGCAGAATCTGTGTGACTTTATCCACAACAGCATAGAAGCACAATTTATGATATTATGGGAAGATTTCTTACTTGGCCTCACTAAAATCATGCTTAACAATTCTGAGTTTCTCATAAATCCTTTATTGCCACTAGCTAAATATCATATTCATTGTTCCAGGTAGAGAAAGCCATGCCTTGCTGCATTTTACAATGAAGTTAAGTTTTATATCCTGACTATGAAAGACTCTGACAAAAAATAGCTACTAAAACAATTGAAATCTGTACTGCTTTGAGTTGGGAACCGAAGCCCCTTAGCTTTTTCTTGACTACTGTTTATCTGTATTTGTTTTTCTGGAGGCATAACAAATGTTTCACTCTGTCGTTTTACAGTGTATCTGAGAATAAAGTTTAAAAAAAAACATCCCCCCTCCCCCCCCTTTCCCCCCGCCCACGCAACAGACTTCTTGTGGCTTTGATGTGAAGCAGTGATGTCACTCATCCTGTCTGTGACATCACTGGTCACTGTCTCTGTATTCCCAGATTCCACAGAAAAATTCATTTGCGGTTTTAGGTTCGACACGAAGAGACAAGTACCATGGCAGAGATGAATTGTTTTTCGGCAGGAATAAAAACCACTGCAACAGGAGAAAACAATTTCCTGTTGACAGGAACAGACATTTTTGAGAGGAACTGCGAGAAGTACAAGCGTGAAAACAAGCAGCTTAAAGAAATGGTGGCAATGTTGATGAAGAAAATCGAGCGTCTTCTACGTAGCCAGAACACCAGCGACGTGAGAAGCTATGAAACAGTGAACGAGATGCTTCAAAGTCGCAATGAACATTGCAAACAAAAAATCAGACGACTCAATTCAGATTTGGACGAAGCCAGGAATACAGCACAGCGATTACAAACCGACTACGACTCCATGGTGAGAACCAATGTGCTCCTGGAACGGACACACAAAACTATAAGAGAAAACGCACAGGATTCGCTGAGAAAGATGAGAGAAAAGATTGAATTCCTGGAAGCGGAAAATGAGGAACTAAACAAAGAGATTGTTGTTTTAAAAGTGAAGCTGGACAGAGCCAAATCCAGGATGGCAAAAAAATCAGAGGATGAGACGCTGATGCTGGAAGAAACGCCAAAGAGAACAATGTTTCAGAGAATCGGGCGCACTTTTCTGGAAATATACGAGTCGGGAACGATAGGGAACTGGTTGTCATCATGGATCTTTTAATTTCTAAAGTCTTCTGTGTCCGTTCCAGGAGCACATTGGTTCTCACCGTGGCCTGATTCAATTAGTACGATTGGTTCATTATTGTCATTCAACCATGTTTCTGTCAGAAACATAACATTGATGTTAAGCACAGTGATGAAATCATTAATTAATAGAGCTTTAGCACAGAGAAATCTGGTATTTAAAAGAGCTAGTTTAAGTGACTTTTGAGGCCAAAATGTTTTCAGTCTGAGGTTCCTCTAGGCATGGGAACAGTCTGATGTTTGAATTAGGACAGCTGTAATTTATATTTCTGATTTTTGTAAATTTTCTTGTAGTGATGCGGACAGGTAATGTCCTGTTTTGCTGTGCCAGGGGGCCAGACACATTCTGGAGGAAGATATGTGTAAAGATAAAGTCTGGACCCCGGCCTCAGACCTCAGAAACACAGAGTGGTGGATCCTCTGGGAAGTTAGAGATTCTTGTCACCAATTCTGTTCATCACTTCCATGGACAGAATTTCTAGGCGCAGCCAAGGTGTTGAGGGGATCCGATTTGGTGGCCTTGGGATCTCATCTCTGCTTTTTGCGGACGATGTGGTCCTTCTGGCTTCATCAGGTCGTGATCTGCAGCTCTCGCTGGAGCAGTTCGCAGCCGAGTGTGAAGCGGCCGGGATGAGAATCAGTGCCTCCAAATCCGAGGCCATGGTCTTGAGCCGGAAAAGGGTAGAGTGCCTTCTCCAGGCCAGGGGGGGGGTGTCCTGCCCCAAGTGGAGGAGTTCAAGTATCTTGGGATCTTGTTCACGAATGGGGGAAGAAAGGAGCAGGAGATCGACAATAAGCATTTTGGCATACCTTTCGTTTTCCTGGTGGTTTACCTGATTTGTCCTTTGGAGCTTTTCGGGGTGGATGTGTTGGTGTTGCCTCATTGTTGATGTTTGAAAGCGAGGTTTCACTCAGAGGCTCAGGCTGGAGTGCAGAAAATCTGTTTTTCAGTGGGATTCCCACAGAGTCAGAATGTTTTGAGGCCCGGGCTGGTCGCTCTGTCCTTGGGAGCGCGGTCTGTGGAACTGTTTTGGTTGCAGCTGCTTGTTTGTTTGTTTTTCTTTGGTGGAGCAGGTGTTGAGGTTGAAGGTGGGTTTCGGCTCAGAGCCGGCCACGCTGATTCGTCCAGGTGAGGGATTTCTCCCTGTCAGTCGTCTCATCGGATCTGCAGTGTGAGGCTTTTGTTTCGGCTTGGCACCCAGAGCGTTCCAGGGTGAGCTGCTTGATGCGAGGCGTACGGCCTCTCCGTTGATTTGAGGAAGAGTTGTCTCATTTCCACAGGTAGCGTTGATCTCAAAGTTCACCTCCAGCAGTTTGATCTTCATTTCTATAGACTGAAGTCATTGTATAATACTGCTAATGTCCCTTGGGGTTAGCTGGAGGCATTTTGTCCTGGTTCTACTTGGAGATGAAGAAAAGTAAGGTAAAAATAAAAGTAAGAAAATCCCCCAGTCCTTAGGTTTGAAGTAATCCAGTTATGATGTTGATAATGTAAATATAACTATAAAAACTGTCACTTTAAAAAGTAACACAAATTCAATCAGTGAATCTGTGTTTATTTCTTAAATACCTTTTCTCCCTGAGACTTAGTTACATCTTCTATCACTGGAAATTAAAGGCAATTAATTATTAAGGTCATAAATCACTCCATTGATTAAATTTTGACATAAGGGTGACTCTATAGTCTCTATTGTTCACTTATTTATGTTGTTGAAGCCTGATCCTAATGCTATGAAGCATTATATTTAGTATCTGGGTTAAGGTGTAGATTAAGTTTAGACTGAGGTTAGGAGTAGTTTTGTGTTCTGGTAACGTCAAGGTTTGGGGTTGTCTAATGGTGCATTCACACCAAATGCGTTACGTCAAAAACGTGCCCAAAGCTTCAAGTTCAACGCGTGTTCACTTTGCTGCGTTCACACCAAACTCCTTTTGAGCGTCAGGCGCGTCTGGTTTACAGTCAAAGTCTATGTGGAGGCTCGTCGAATGCCGTTGTGCGTTTTGAATCGTTTGACGCGTCAAGAGCGTCCAACGGAAAACAACGACTAGAGCTGACGTGCCCTCGACGCGCCTCCACAGTCTTTTAATGTACACCAGACGCACCAAATGCTAGTTGTCAAGCATTTCACGTCAAGCGTCTGCATTCAAAGTGCACAGGCATCGACCTTGAAGCATCGGAGGCGTTTTTGATGCAAGTAACGTGTTTGGTATGAACGCACCATTATGGTGCGTTTACCACGAGGCAATAAACCACTTTAAATATACAAGATTACAGTCCTGTTCCCACTAAGTTACTGGTATGATTTTCATATCTGTATTGACACATTTTGAGCTGAAAAACAGGGCTTCCAAATATCGGCAGGCTAATAATTTGCTGTACCAAAATATGCATCCCTGCTAACTCAGACACATAGTAAGGCTTTCTGCATAATCACACCTATTATACAAACTACTGGTATGAGTTTCATATAAATAAGATTATATTTGTGGGAAGTAGACAGGCCATGTATATATCGGCAAGCTAATAATTAGCTTTGCCAAAAAATGCATCCCCCTTTTATCTTGAAGAAATAAAGAGTTAAGATTGAAATAACCTTTTCTACATAATCACACTTGTTCTATGAGCTGCTGGTATGAGTTTCATATCAATAGGACAATATTTGGGGAAAATATATAGGGTAAGCAGATGTTGGCAGGCAAATAATTTGCTTTGCCAGAAAATGCATCCCCCTTTTATCTTGAAGAAATAAAGAGTTAAGAGTGAAATAACCTTTTCTACATAATCACACTTGTTCTTTGAGTTGCTGATATGAGTTTCATATCAATAGGACAATAGACAGGAGATGCAGATATTGTCAGGCTCAGACATTAAAATGCATCTTCTCCTATATTAATAGACTGGACAGTTAAGGGCGATATCAAATGTCCTACATAATGGACCTCTGTTTTCTCATGCTTTAAGTCAGGGGTGTTTTCAGGGGCCACATACAGCTTAGTCTGATCTCAAGGGGCCACACTAGTAAACTCATTGCAAGATTAAATAGAACTAAAACAAAAGTGGACTTGTTGATTTTTATATTAAACAAATTTCACTTTTACAAAATATGTTATGAACAACCTCAGAGTTTTGAAATTGCACAGAAAAGTCTGTGCAATTTCAACAATACTTTTACTCAGTTAAACATTTATTTAAGTGCATTATGCATAAGAACTGATCACAGTGATCGCACAATGTTGCAAAACATTTATTCACAGTTTTTGGAAATTAAAACATTGCCCTGCATGACAGAATAGATTAAACAGATACAAATTAAGAAATGATCTAAAATCAATTTTCCACATCTGGGAAGCAATTTGAACAAATTATCTGGCTTCTTTTGAAGTCTTTAGTGGCAGCTGTTTTAAACAGACATTTGATTAAGTACATTCCTCACCTTTCTTGTTGATGCATAAAATGCATACATATAGAAAAACGTGCATACATAACACGTATTGTATGCATGAGAAATATTTTACTCAACAAAACTCTTTGTTGTAAATCTGTTGCTGACTAGCACTAACTTTAACAGACTTAATTCAGCAAATATTCAAAGCTATATTTCTTTAATAGTGCAACGTTGTCAGAAACATTCCATAGGATTTGGTTTTACTCAGTTTTTGCCCCTGAAATTTGGCATCTTTTATCCTGGACAAGAACATCAATATCAGGCATCATGTCCTGAGCAGCAGCCAGTTTCAGAGTCTCATTAAAGTGCTTATGTGTGAGCTTTGAGCGCAGCTTTGTTTTATTCATTAGTGAGACAATTTGCGCACCAAAGCAGGTAGCCTCAAACATGGACACTTTTGCAGCCAGTGCTGTCAATTTAGGACAGCCTGGTAGGAGACACTTGTAAAATGTGTCCAAGCCAACTGATGCAAATTTGTCCTTCAAGTTTGGACCGTCCAGTTGCGCTTTCACACCTCCTCAAACAAACGAGAGCTCGACTAAGTTGGGATAAGCGCGACTGTTGTGAATTCATTTACGTTCAACCAGTTTGTAACAGTTTGAGCTGTTTTGGAAGCGATGCACAAAACATGAATTCATATTGAATCGGGGGACTAAATGCAAATGCACGCCACACTTTTCAGATTTCTATTTGTATTTGACAAAAGAAAAGAAAAGCTCTATTTGTCTAAACAATTCATGGCATTGCAACCTTTTTTTTTCAATAACCACAAGCTGTTTTTATTTTTATCTGTCGCAGGCTGAAGATGGGAGGATTCCTAAAGAGTTATAGTGAACATAATGATCCTTCATCCTAGTAATATAAGTGCTATAACATAATGATCCTTCATCCTAGTAATATCCTGTGTGTGTGTGCGTGTGAACCTACAGGCTGTGGAAATGGGAAAAAAACAAAACACAATCCAAAACAAAATCCATTGAAGCTTGTAATCTTTCATTATCCCTAAAGCCCAAGTTGGCAAGCTATCAGTCAAGCTCTGATTGTTCTAATTTTGACTCCTGATCATTATAAAGCATCGGGTCACGACATACACAAGGACAGGATGGGTGGGGGTGGGTGTGCGGGGTGGGCACGGAGCATGAAATGTTCTGAACTGAGCCAGGAACCGGGAAGGCAGAATGATTCGTCATTTTAGTCCTAATACGTTACATTACCGCTCTCATATCCACGCACCAGCTGTGGCAAACGCATGAAGACGTGGAGAAAAAATATTATTATTATTTTTTTAAAATTGGCTCTGCAATCAAAGAGGAGAGCAGAGGGCAGCTTGACAATCCATTTCCGAGGTTCAGGTGATATTACAGCTGCAGCTGCAGGCCGGGTATTTCTGAATAACCTCGCCGTAATAGATGAACTCAGGATGAACAGACAGGAGAAGGCATCTTTTCACAATACCAGCCTTATGAAAAAAAAAATAAAAGATGAAACAGAGGTGATCAATGCCTGAAAAAAAAAAAAAAAAAAACTCCATCTTTCCTCTGCCACTCATCACTTCACCCTGCGTTCCCTAGAAACCCTTTTTCCCCCATCCACCGCTGGGGTGAATTACCCGTACAGCGGGAAGCAGAAGTGGCAGCTTGGTTGCCGTGACGAGTGCTAAACACATCTGTACCAGCTCCCTCTCTCTCTCTCTCTGTCCCCTGTTGACAGGCTAATTTACTGTATCTGCCAAGCAGATGGTTGGCTGATTTGCTATTCTTACCTTTTAAGGTGGTGGCAGTAATAAATGCGAAGACCAAGTGCTATATAGCGCCTCCTGTATGTAATACTGGCCTAAATGTCTCCGCCGGCATCTGTCTGCTTTAGCACAGCCACATTTCCTCTCCGTCAGCTCCCCGCTCATCTGCTGAACGCTTTCCGTCGCTCTTTATAAGCTTTTTTTTTTTACCCCCTCCTCCTTGTGCCGTTCTCTCTCTGTTTCTCGTTCAGTCTTCCATCTGTTCTTGTTCTCGTCTAAGCACTTTTTATGTACTGTCGTGTCTGTCTGGCTGTGATCCGTCTCTCTCTATTTAAACGTCTCTTTCTTTCCTTTTTTTTTTGTCTGCTCTGTTGTGCCTTCCCAGGAGAGGGAGAGACTCTCTGCCGACTTTCCGCCAGTTCTTCAGCTCGGCCTTCAGCCTGACCCACGTCAGCCTGGCCTCCATGAAGGTCCCGCCGGATTCGCTGAGGTGAGACATGGGCTTAAGCGGCCTCTCTTAAAAGTCTGCCGGCGTCTATAGGCTGGGCAAAACAGCTGTAATTAATTAAGTCCCGAATCGTTTTTAATTGAATTTCGAACGAATGTGTTCAGTTTAAAAGCCGGTTTTACAGCCAAAGTGACCTGTAAAAAAATAAATAAATACATTTTAAAGGTCTGTCGCTTTTTAAGTGATGCATAAATCAGCGTCCCTGCCAGACTCTGTTCTAATGAAGGTCATAAAGCAGTATCGACAGTAAAGGGGCGTGTTAAGATCATTTTTAAAAAATAGTCGCATTAAAATTCAAAGTGAGGGTAAGGGCAGTAAAGTAGCCACAAAATTAGATTTCTATTAAACATAGGTACACCTTGCAAATGTAAATCACGCTTTTAGTCAGCCTATTGATGCCGATCTTTCAGTATACACACAGAGGAAGCTTTTTTTAAAAAAAAATTTTTTTAGCCTTTTGTATTCAAATGATCTCCAGTTCATGTCTGCAGAGCATTGTTCCTGAGCCCAGGGGAGATAAAGACTGAGTGGAAACATGCAGTAGAATAATGGGGATTTTCTACTAAAACTGTTCCAGTTCTTAACAATGACTGGTGCTTGAACTAGGCTCGACTGCTTCCATAAAATGACCTGTTTGGGTTTCCACAGCCACAGAAGTAGCTTATTCCCTCACAATTACAGCGGTCTTCCGCCTTTTAGTGGTTTAGTATTCACAGATTCGCTTGTTTGTGGATGTTTTTATGAAACGTAACCCCAAATTATTTGTGAAAAATCCACCTATTGGCTTTTTTTTTTATAGGGCATATCTAAAATATTCAACACAAACTGCAGCTAGGGAAGCTGTAATACTTTGGCGCAATGCTACTTGACACACTATTGGCTGTAGTTTGCAAAGCAGCCAATCCAGGAGTAGCCTTTCTTTTGCTCGCCGATGATTGGTTGATGGTTGCAGAGATAAAGAAACCTGTAGATGTTAGCTTCTGCGGTTGTGCTAAGACGGTGCTCAGTGTGTGTAAAAATGCTTATTAAAGGTGTATTTGTTGTTTGAACTATTAAAATAGGTATTTAATTCTCCAAAGATTTCGTGGGTGGATTTGTTCCTTAACCCCTGAGAAAACCAGGTGATTTATAGGCGTTTCTATAAATCCCTAGAAACGCCTCATTCAGTAAATATGTCATCCAGTTGCAGCACACTATTGTTCACTTTCTTTGTTTTGGTGGTATCCGCAAGTCTTCCACTACCTGGAGTAATGACACATGATGTTTTACCGAAGACAAAAAAGAAACCCTACAACCGTTGAAATCTGCCGATACTCCATTGGTTCTTGGTTCAGTGCCGCCACAGGCAGGGGAGGAAATTTTTTTATTTTTTATTTTTTCAAAGAGTTTGGATCGTTTGACACAGAGCAGTGTGAAAGCAAACTGCACCCACTGAAAACGTAGCAAATGTTGCCATTTTGGCCCCCAATCAAACCGAGTCTACCAGACTATCAAATGCGAAAACTCCAGCAGAAAAATCTCAAGAAAGCTACAGAGTAGCACCGGGAATGTGAGAGGGAGACTTTCAAAATCATTGAGGCACTTTGAACTGACATAAACACCTTTTCACTGACATGAATGTGGTTTGGGTTCTTAAATGACGGTGAAGAAGCTACGTTTTTCTGCCCAGTTGATGCATGGACAGACTGTTTAACATCCATAATGGTAATGTTATCTCTTATTGATAATCCTTGTGCAGTGTGGTTCATCTCTCTTTACTTTTTATGCTGAATGCCACACATTCACACACACACACACACGCATACACACATTCCACCAGCCTCTCACCTCTCACTGAACTCACAAGTAAAAGAAACTGCTGCCTGGGACACTCTTGCAATCCAAGCACTTTGATTACAACTTCTTGCATCTAAGAAGTATAGGAGTGATTGTATTTCATTTATATATTATGTATTTATTTCACCAAGAATTTACAGCTTAAGAAATACCATCATGGAGCTGCTTCCATTGCCTGAGGGAAAAAAAAAAAAAAGAGCGATTAGCTGTGGTGGTTCTTCCACAAAAGGCAACCTCTCCGAGTGCTTTTCTTCTGTTGCCTAACTCACAAAATCACAACCAAAAAAAAAGTTTTATTGAAGATATTTTGAACTAAAAATAGCATTAGTTTGTCTATCGACAGAGGATATTTTGGAGAAACTGAAATATCTCCAAAACCTTTACTCAATACTCAAGTTTCACTAATCCAAAAGTGTTTTTAAAGCACCTATGATAACAGTAAGAAGTCCCACTGAGTAATCTGTATGAAATGGTTATTTTTTTTTACATCCGATACAGATTTAGATATCTCAGATTTAGTATCAACCAAAACCGATACTAAATCTGAGTGCTGAATTGACTTAAAACGTTTCTTGTTTTTTTTTTTTTAAACACAGACATAAATACACTGAATTACAAATTTATTTGAAAACCCTGCACCAGTCCAGCACACTTTAAATACATCAATAGCTTCACACACTTGGTCAGACATGTAAAGACAACTTTAATTTGTTTAGTCAGTTCAACTAGGAGTGTAAGAGCCAATGTAGAATTAATAATAAAGAAACTGACAAAAAACCAAAAGGTTGACCACCTTAGTCAAAGACATAAAATTAAAACTTCAGCAAACCTTTGATTAGATGGGTTAGAAAATGCAGTTAGGAATTTAAATATAATGTAGCATAAATAATAAAGTATGATGTTACTCAGAGCAAAAAGTATAGAATTAAACTGAATAGATCAGCCCATATGGATCCGGCACCTTTAATTTTTTTTCAGTATTGCGACCAAGACAGATACTGATTCTGGATCAGTGCATCTAGAGTATCATTTTGAAGATGCACAAAGAAAGCATCTCAGTTTTCTTTCTTTCTTTTTCTTAAAGCTTTTGTGAATCTCTAGTGGTATTTTAAAGAATCTCTCTTCGGTGTAGAACAATCCAAATGGTGTTTGACCAGTTTAGATATTTTGTATTTTCAACTATACATGATCAAACATATTCCAGGCCGTTTTACTTACCCCTTTAGTTTGCAATAACCCTTAATTTACAACTTAAGCAGCGTCAGCATCACTAATTATCCGTATGTTCTCAAAGAGTTTACAGTCTGCTCAACAAAAGGACTGTCCACTCTCCAACTATAAGCAGGTGAACACTAGTTTGGACCACAACTAGTAGATTACTTACATTTTTTTTTTTTTTTTGAATGTTTGGGGAATCCCATAATCCATGGCGCCCTGCATGGAGAGCCATCAAAAAGCTTGCGTTTTGTACAAGCTCAACAGCTGATGAGGCTCTGAGTGTTGAAGAGATGAGAAAGATGCATTTTTTAAAAATTATTTTATTAGAACTCTAAATTTGTGTGAATGAACTTGCACAACTACAGCATCACCACTTTAATGATCATTTTTCTGCTGCATCACACGGCCGTAATTACCCAGCAGTAAACCGGGTCGCCTCAGTCAGCAGGTGGAGATTTGTGTGATGTGGGTTTTAATGTGCTTCATGTGCTCTGCTGAGGGTAACTGTACCCTGAGCTGAACTCATAATTAGGATTTGGTGTTAAAAATAGCAAAAAATAATGTCTGATAGACAACACTTGTTTGTTAAATGACCATGTCTTCTGTTTTAATCGTGTACGTATGATGTACTGATTGTGTGCGGTGTTCCTGTTCTGCCTTTATTAGGAACATTCACTGTGTCTCTCCGACTAATGTTTCACCACCTGTGACAGCCACTTGGTAATTGAATCTCCTCTCCTCTCATTTGGAATGTCTTTGAACAAGAGGCATCTACTTAGTTGGCAAAAAAAATAAACTGCAATACGAGCAGTTTTTGTTTCCATACAGTAAATATCGAAGTAGTTTGATAAATAGTTTTAAAACACACAAATCACTCAGGCGTTGGTCGTTATCAGTCAATTTTCTCGCCAACAGTTCTGACCGGTGGTGACTGACAAATCAGCTTTTTTTTTTTTCTTTCGCTCGTCATTGAACGCATCAAAAGTGAGAATTGTCTTATTTTTGGTCAGTAAAAGTAACATGTCAGCAAATTTAATTTTGTGGTTCAGTATTTGCAGATCCAACTCTTTGTGAATTTTCTTTTTTTTGTGGAATGTAACTACAAATTATTTGTGGAAAATTTCTCTGTGAATTTTTTATTTTTATACAGCATATAATATTCGAAAGAACGTGGCTGCTTGAGAAGCTGAAGTACGTTAGCGCAATGCTACTTCAGCTGCTATTGGCTGATGTACGCAAAGCAGCAAATCCAGGAGCGTCATTGATTTGTAATTCATTGTAGTAAGCAAATACTCTTTAGGTCAAAAAATGTGTACAGACAGTTCTAATGCAGTAGGTAAAGGTCCCCACTTTGATATGTAAACGTCGCTTTGAGATCCAGGTCCCTTCTTGGCAATTTCTTCAAAAATGATTAAAAGTTAAATCTTCAGTCATATTATGGTAATAGAGCTTTAATGTAAATTTTATTTTGGGTTTTTGCTTTTTCAACAAACTAGAAACAGAAGTCCCCTCTTGGCAGGATAGACTGACGGCCCCTTGTTGGTAGGCTGGGCAGTGTGCGCGGGTGTGTGTGTGTGTTGTAGTTTATAGGAAGAAAATTCAAGTTAAGTCAGACCTGGAAGAAATGTATGTATTTGTATTACTAAAACACACCAATACCTGACCAAACAGCCATCTTAGTAGGATCTGTTTTATTTGCCCAATGTTTTTTATTTTTCTGAATACTATTTATTATAACCAAATACATTACTAACACCTAAAAAAAAAATAATTTTATTAGATTAAAAAAGTTTAACAGCTAAACTGTAAAAAATAAATGTAAATGTCTGAAATTGTTGCAAAATGAAAAAAAAAACCAACCTAACCCTTGTTTATTCAACGGAGCAAACCTAAAAACTGTTTCTAGATCTGTGAAAGCACCAACATAGAGTTTCCTTAGATGCACTTTGTTGTGAGTCTTGTAAAAAATAAGACACAAGATGAGGGACATGATCTTATAACCTCTTCCTCTTTTTTTAAGTACAACATGACTTTTGAAATGAAGTGTTATTTTATCAGACGAGTTCACGGGTGAAACCATCTTGAGAAAGAAAATCAAAATTGTCAAGCAAACAAAAAAAAAACAAGAACAAAAAAGACTGCAGCATGCCATTAACCTTAAGAGAAGAGTCTGAATGAGCTCTCCTAGCAACTAAACAACTAAATCCAATTGAATCCATCACTCTCATCTTGAATAAATCCCTCAGCAGTCTTGACAGATCCACCTGTTTGTCAGTCAAGGTTGGTAGAAATGTCAGAGCATATTTGTTGTCGTTGCACGGAGCCGCTTGTGCTAAAAATATACCCACCTACAATGCTGGAAGGCTCTGTTGGTGAAAAACCTGGAGGAGAACATTGACGACGTCTAAAGCCGGAGTGAGAACTCAAATATGAAAGTAGCAGCGGTGACGGCGGCAGTCATACAAAAGCAAAAATAAAAAGATCTAAATTAAATTAAAAGTTCACAACAATCATTCTTCACAGGTTGGACGCCAGAGAAGACAAGTGTTATTATCAGCTCGATCAGATTACATGAGGTTACTTCACATGTGCGTAAACAGAAGAGAAGAAGGTAGATGGAGCCTTTTCAAAGCTCTCGAGAACACTGAATCAAGATTCACCTTCCTGTCGTAGTGTTCAATACTGATGTAAGGATGACCTCCTCCTCCTATAATTGGTGGTTATAATTGGTGTGTTAAAATGTAAAAAAAAAATTGAATCTCCGCTTTAATGTTTCACGTTGGTTGTTGAACTTTTATTTACTCATTTACTTTTGTCATTTTGGATTTGTCTTTACGTACGTAATCAATATGATGTCTTTTTGATTTTCTCTTTTACTTCTGCATAAATAGACATATTTTTTATTTGGCTGAATTAGGCATTGTTTTCTTCATAAAGCATTTATTGATTATCTATTTTTTTATGTCTGTGCATAAATTTCTTTCACATCAGGACTTATTTGTTTGCTTCTTGAGACTTTTTGTAGCCTACTTCATGTTGTCAGACAGGTACTTTTGAAGTGATGCCTTGGAGTTAAACTGAGCCAAAAAGTAATAAAGGGTGTTTATTACTTTTTCACATAGATCCAGGTTGGTTTGGATAGCTTTTCTTTATTAAACTGAGTTCCCATTTGGTTATTAGCTTGTCTTTGTTTGGTAATAAATTGGGTGGGATTTAAGTGTCAAAAAAGTAAAAACAACCCAAACCAAAGTGAGCAAATACTTTTCCACAACTCTGTATGATTTTGTTTCTCAATTTGTATTCATATCTGCATTATGCAGACTGAGGGAGCCTTTTTTTAGAGACCTAAAAGATCGACTATCGACTGCCTTCAGATTTTTCTAACATCGAAACTAATCTTCATTTATTTTTTTCCTTTGCATATTGTTTTAGGTTTGCAGACTAAAATAGCAGGTGCGTGCAAAGGGTTGTTTGCGCCCCCGCCATCTGCCCATTAGTCTTCCAACATTTTCTTCTACAGTAGATCCAGTCGACTAACACGTGCGTGTGGACTGGCCTTCAATCAAACGGTCCGGACCGAAGCGTCCTGCGCTGACGGGACTCTGTGTTCTCGGCAGCTTCGGGAGATCTGCTATTGAAACCACAGTGGCCAAAAACAGAGAGAGTTTCTCCAACATGGATAAACGGAGTGCAATAAATTTCCAGTTGCCCCTGTAAGGTGCACAAGCCTGCTGTTAACAAGCAAGAGCCAAGAAGCAAACAAAAACAAAGACACAATCAATAGCAGAAGAAAAACTAAGCAAAATTGGCAGCAAACAGAGAGCTGCATACTGCATGATGGATGCCTGCCAAAATGGAACAGACTTTTTTTTTCTGCTTACCTCCTTCTGGTGCATCAGTCTTACTTTTTTTTTTTCGCAGGAAAATAAATTTCCTCCATGCTCCTGCTGCGCTGACGCATCCAGCTGAGTTTGTGCGCTTGCATAATTTTTTATGTCCCATTACAACTGGCTGTTTGGCCTTAATAAATATTGAAAGCTTTTTGAAGCAATTCTTCTTTCTAAGCTACTTTTCTTTAATCTTTTAAGAAGGCTCTAAAACGTTTAGGTGTGGACGGGAAAATATGGAACAAGATGCGCTGGGGTGTTGATCCCACTCAGATTCTCAGAGAGGAGGAGATTCAAGGTTGGATTTATGTGGAAGAGAAAGCTATTTTCATTTTTCCCCATTTCTTATCAGCGTTCCCACCTCTGCCGCACACATTTTCCGCCATTGTTATTTTCTTCTCTGTTTTTTCACCCTTTTTTTTTCTCTCGTGTTTTCTTTCAGAGCTCTCTTCCTGGGTTTGTCCAACAACCCTCACATCTCCGACCTTCACCTGGACATCAGCAGCTGTGAGGTATCGTCCGCCGGCACCTCCCTGCTTGCGTAGATCCACTCGTGATCTTTCTCAGATAATCCTCCCGTCATGCTCCGCTCCGCTTTTTGTTCCTCCCCACAGCTGAGGTCGGCGGGTGCCGCCGTGATTCAGGAGCTCTTCCCTCGCGTTTCGTGCGTGGGGACTTTAGACGTCTCTGATAACGGTGAGAAACTTCAATCTGTCGGCACACCCCGCAGCGCGTTTGCTCTGTTACAGCCGAGGTGGTTTTCAGTCGCACAAAAAGAGGCTTTGAATGGAAATGCATCATATATCACTTATTTTAATTTGAGAGGTGAATGCTTCAGTTTGTGTACAAATCGCTAATGCTTTTATGAAAGTGTTGATGCGGACTGCTGACGGTGGGTATAGATGGTGGAAGATTGGACTAATATACATTGTCTTGTTCCAACCTTAAAGAGGCAGTATTATGTGTTTTCCAACCACATAGTGCCATTTTATAGTACAATCATGCAACTGTTACCTTCAGTTGTGAAACAAAATGCTGTATATATCAAACATGTCTTAAAAGAAAATTTTCTTCCTGATTTAATGCCTTGAAATTGGGCCTCTGTCTCTTTAAGAAACTTTTGCTCTCTTTTTGACGCTCATCTCAACATCGTCCTTCTAATGTTAATAACCTTTTAAAAAAAAGCGTTTTTACCAGCGCTGCACCGAGAAGTAACTTGTTTAATGAGCTCTGGAGATGAGCAGTTCCACCAGGTGTTTGCTAATTGCAGCTGGCTAGTCTGAAGGAGCCGAGTGAAGAAATCGCGGGGGAGGGCGGATGCTTGGAGACCTCAGCTACGTCTTGAAGGTGGCGCTCTGTTTGCACAGCTGACTGGTTGCCACGGGAGATTAAAGAATTTCTCACACATGCATGAAAGAATGAAAACAATGGCATTTTTGAATTGTCATCATTTCCTAGAGATCAGTTTTCACTTTGACATTAAGGCGATTTTATTTTTGTTAAATATTTTTGTCAAAAAATCTAAATTTTGTCGCTCCTGATTGATTCGTAAAGGCATGAAAAAGAGTAAAACATCTAAAGGGGTGAATATTTTCGTCCCACTTCTCTTCAACTACGTACTGCTTTCTTTTAGTCTCTAAATCTTAACAGAATACTGTAATATTTGTGCCTGTAGCAGTCGTGCAGGGTGTGTGAAACAGAATACCGCAAATCTCCAGTTTTTTCAGTGCACTTTGATTTTTCTACATTTTATCCTTGTAATGCTAAGCGGGTTCCCAAGTATTTCGTGTCCAGAAAGCTAGAATTTCATGAAACTCCAAAGAACTCCCATTCACCTTGAAGCTACTGCATGCTGAGACCAGACTAGATTCTTTGATGTTGCAACAGTTACAGCAAATACGTTTAACTTCTTCTGCAAACCTTTTACAACTCAGCAAATGAGACGAGTGCATGCATAAGTCCTTGAGTTTTAGAATCGGTAACATTAAACTAGTCTTTTTATTTAACATGTGGACAAAATAAGTTTTGCACCTTTTCCCGCTTAATCATCTGGGCTGTTTTCTGCATTCATATATATATAATTTTTTTTGCTCTCTGAATGAAGCTTTTTCAGTCTTGGATGCAGTCAGATTTTGCCATGGTTACCACTTTCTCTTTTTCTCCCTCATTTTACAAAAAAAAGGCTGAGTAGGTGTGTGTGTTGGCGTGCAGTCGGGAATATTTTGGAATTTCTACGGATTGTCTCTCTTCAAAAATGAGCCATTTTCACGATGAAGAAAAAACTGGCTCTCTGAGCCGTTCACACTGATTAAAAACAAACGAGTCACCGCTGTCACTCATACAACACCCACTGCGATTTGAGGAAGTATTTCCCCCGTTTTTCTCTGTTTTTAATTTACTGGTCACACTTAAACAATTCAGATCGCTAAAATTTTTTAAATATCTGACTGAGACAACCTGAGCAATTATCAAAAGTAGTTTTCAAATGATTATATTTATTAAGAACTCTTTTTGAAAGAAAGACAAGTAATTGCCCACTAAACATAATTGCTGTTCCTTTCACACTTGATGGGGTGAACGGTCATCAATAATTTGCAATAATGAGTCCTTTTGAGTTTTCTCCTGTACATAGACAAAAAGCCAGCAGATCTCCGACTAAATAGCATCAGAGTAAAAAGTCTTGTTTGATTAGTTGATTGATTGACAAACCACCACATTTGACTGCAGGTATGATGATGTGTTTCGGAAATACTGTTAGCATTCCAGGTGTTTTTGATGAGGGTGAATCTATATTTATACACACTCTGGTTATATTTGTTTAACACTAAAACAAAAAATCTCCGTCCTTCTTTACGGCCCTGTAGCTCGTGGCAAAACCCACTTTTATTCTCTGAAATAAAAAGTGGGTTTTTTTCAGTTTTTTTTACTTCCTTTCCAGTACTAAAACGCTTAAAGTTGAACACCTGTTCTCGTGCTTTATTGGCACTTGCATGGCGGTGATTAAAGATCTTCTCTGAAGCAGGATCTCAGAACAACTCCACAGAGCTTAGTCCTGCTGGCTTTTTAACTCGATGCGCTTCTCTGTTTTGCGTTTGGTTCAGGTTTGGACGCCGACTTGTTGGCCGTCATCCCGGCGTTCTCCCGGCACCCCTCCCTCAAACACCTGATGTTGGGGAAAAACTTCAACATCAAGGGCAAGTACGTACCTCGGCGGCGGCGGCAGGGGGGAAGCAGCAGCGCAGATGGTGGTGAAGTTGATGCAGATGATGAATGTTTTTTTTGTTTTTTCTTCCCCCTCCCTCCCGTTTGTGCCTCCTCAGGGTGCTGGATGAAATCCTGCAGAAACTAGTTCATTTGGTGCAAGAAGAAGAGTGTGTGAGTTCGATTATGTAACATATTGTACACATGCACGCATGCAGATATTCTCTGTGGTGTTATGCACAGATGCACGCCTACACACGCCTCACAAATTTGTCGCCGCAGGCACACGCGCGTTTCGCATGCCCAGGGACACACACTTGTCACCGAGCTGAATCCTTGTCCTCGTTTATGCCTGTTTAAGCTCAATCCCCTCAATCCTCCACCTGCCACACACACAAGGTGCAAACATCCTCGCAAGTCATGTTGTCTGATGAATGGCTCATTTGGTCTCAGTCTATCCGGGAGACTCCAGAGGCTCTCTGTTTTTCTCAGCTCGGCAAATCCAGCATGACAACTCGCTTACTCAATTATTTACCGCTGTTGATGGCGATGGCTCACAACAGCGCGTGTGCGCTGTCTAGTTGTGCACAAAAGCGTGTGCGCATGAACTCTTACGCCGATCAGTGTAAATGAGCACGTTTAAAGGGATTGCGTGGATGAACTAGCTTGTCGCATGGCAGCCTGTCCTTTTTACACGCCTAGGCGATAACGACACAAACTTTAAAAGCGTCAAATGTCGAGTCTTGGGGTGGATCAAAGTTAGTCGTGTTGTAATAAAATTCTAGTTTGGTCCGTATTGGGAGGCACAAATGCAAAATCAAACTCTGGAACAGACCAAAAAAGCAAACTCTGGTCCACCCAAAAACCTAGGTCTCTTCTGTGGTTTAAATACACGCATGAATGCCAAGCGGATCAACGGCTGCTCCGTAAGCAGGAATCGTGCTACAGCGCAAGGCATTCTGGGTAAATACAAGCAATACAGATGTGAGTCTTGTGTTAGCAGGAGAAATGACTCGTGGTCTTTTATCAAAGAGAAATCCTACAACCTCTGAAATCTGATGCTGTTTTGTCTTTGAAGATTTTTGTGTTGTTGACTTCAGTGATTCTTGGTGTTACTCCACCACAGACAAAGGGAAAGGGGGAAAAGGTTTTTTAAAGGGTTTGATTTGTTTGACATAGTGCAGTGTGAAAACTAACCATCTGAAAATGCAGCAATTGATGCAGTTTTGGTCCACAGTCAAACCCAATCATGTCTACTGGAAGAACGCTTTATCTTGTTTTAATAATGAAGAAGAAGAAGAAGAAGAATTACTTTATTCATCCCAGCAGGGAAATTATTTAATTTTGTATAGTATGAGTATAAGGAATTCGGCATAAAACATAAAGATGAGAATAGAAACTGCTAACCAAGAAATAGCATTAAATGAGTTTATAAACTACCTTCTTCATTTATGGAAAAATAGAAGCCATAAACTGAACTGAAGACTAGGATTTGTTCACAGGATAAGGGGCATTTCATGTGTCTTCCACTCAATTTTTTCTCGCTGAAAAATGTGGATCTCATTTGCTAGCATGGTAACACATGGTGTTGCAGGATCGTGCTAGGGGACTAATTTTCCCTCAGTGGCACAGAAGTTTTTGTCAAGGTTGGAGAAGTTATTAAAAGATATAAATATTAATTAATTTAGACCTAAAACCAGAATCTGCTGAAGGATTTTGTTCCTGTTTAGTTTGGGATTTCCTACCTATTTAGGGGTCAGTATTCACGGCAATGCCTATTCAGATTTATTTTTTTCATAGAGGATATCGAAATATTTGAAAGAAAAAACACAGCTTGGGAACTTGAAATACCTACTTGACACACATTGGCTGGCGTTCGCAAAGCAGTTAAACCAGCAGCACCATTCACATCCCTGGGTGTTGATTGGCTGTTCTCCCACAGTTGTCTTTGAAAACCTACAGTTGCCATCTAAAGATCCTTATCCCTTTACTAGATTTGTCCCACTTTTCCCCATTGAATCTGGCAGGCCCTGCAGTCCCTCTCTCTGGCCGACTCGAGGCTTCGCCAACGGGGAACAGTGCTGGTTAACGCCCTGGGCTCTAACGCCTGCCTCCGGAAGGTGGACCTGAGCGGCAACCTGCTGGAGGACTCCGGGGCCAAGATGCTGAGCAAGGCTCTGCAGATCAATACGACACTCAGGTATGCACCTGATTATATATATATATATTATTCTGTATTCTAAAGGGATTTTCCGTGGAGAACTAAGCAAACAAACTTACAGAAGTCAGTTGAGACGGATTAAAGGATATGGATAAATAGAAAAATGAAGATGCGGAGCAGAGACAGAAGAGTTGCTTAGAAGCAGAGATTCAGAGGAAAGGCTCACCATGCAGGGGGTAAAAACGTAACTGAGCACTCCGGGGAATTCAGCGATGAATCATCATAAGAAAACAAAAGTCCTTCAGGCATCCTGTGTGTTATAACACTCGTGAGTGAGAGAAATGATGCTGAGGAGCTCTTTAGGTGCCGGGAAATACAGGTATGAAAAGAAATAATGGGAGCTCGAGAAGCCGCAAATGAGGACAAAATCCACATTGGGGGAGTGGATGATTGAATGGTTGGAAAAGGGTGATCAAAGAAAGAAGGAAAGAAAGAAAGATATGGAAGGAGTGGAAATGGAAGACCACCTGGAGAGAGTGAGAGATTTGGGTTTGGTTGATTTGAATTTCTAGGGCAAAACGTGTTGGGGAGGAGACAGGGAGATAGATAAAAAGGGAATATGGACAAGAACTGGTATAAAAAGGTTGAACAGATGCTGGATGGAAGTGGAATATTTCACAGGGACTCATTAAACGGCTAGATACTGTTCTTTCGTCCTGTATTCCCTCAATGCAGGAAAAGAGCGATCTAATCATCGTCCTACAGCCTACCAACTACTGTCACTGTCTTACAGCAGGAAGGTGTGAAAGGCAGCTGAGTGTCTTCCTCCTGATTTCTGAGCCTGTCCCTTTCTATTTCCTGTCTGTCCGATTCTCGCCCCCACCCTTCAGGAGCGTGACGTGGGATCGCAACAACACCACGGGAGTCGGCTTCCAAGACGTGGCGAGAGCGCTGGAGCAGTAAGCCGACCGCGACGCATACCAGCCATTTTTTATTTTTTATTTATTTTTTTGTCCTTTTGAAGACAAGGGGCTCCCTCATAAAACAGATCCCTCACAGAGACACATGAAAGGCAGATAACCATCCTTCTGAAGTGTTTACTGTTTCACCGCATTTCATCAGTCTTCTGACTGGTGTGCCTGTCAGATCTGTAGAAGTGCAAAAGTTTCCAAACTTATCTGTGTGCACAAAGGCATGTGGGTGTTTTTTTTTTTTTTTCTCTGGGAACCGGCTACGTCTGTAAGAGAGGAGCTATGGGCATTGTTTGTTTGTTCTAGTTAGCATCAAGATCGTTTTCTTTTCATCCATGCAAAAGTGACTTTTCTTTCTATGTCTCTTCCTTCTCTCTCCATCGCTTAGCAACTTCACGCTGCAGTACATGCCCCTCCCCCTTTGTGACATCGCTCAGGCGTACCGCGGCGCCCCGGAAAAGACCGAACAAGCCTTGGCCAAGGTTAGAAGTGCTAACACGTTGTTCGCTTACTTCACAGTGTGGTTAACGTACTTATCTTTTTAATGCTGTCATTTCGACTGTGGTGCCTCTTGAACTTTTTTGAACTCTGTGTATTTTATTGGGATTTTATGTGTCAGACTGACACAAAAGGGCGGATATCTGTGAAGTGGAAGGGAAATGATATATGGATTGAATATATATTTTTAAAAATAATTTAAAGAATGCTGTGCCCACTTGTATTCATCTCTTTTCAGTCAGTAATTTGTATTGCTACATGTACAGCAGCTAGTTTTATTGGGGGTAGAGTTTTAATACTAGCCTCGCATTTCTAGAAATTAAAATTTCTGCCATTAGTTAATTTTAAAAAAGTATAAAGCCATGTATCATTTAGAATAAAACACAAATAGCCTTTATTGTCATACAGAGGGGAAATTCTAGTGTTACAGCAGCCTCAAGACATATTCATATTTTCAAAATAACACGACAAATGTAAAAAAAAAAAAAAGTGGAATCTATAAGAATTTGAGCTTCTCAGTCCACTCTTTGTAATCAGTCTTTGTAGTATTTCTATAATAAAAATCTGCTTGAATGAAATATGTGGAAGAATATTATGTTTTAAGTTCCAAATTATGTATACCAATAATATGTTTGCCCTATTGAATGTTTTTGCCATCAACTTCCCTGCTGATGTACCGTAAATCACTTTAACCTTTGATCGATGTGCCACACATAATTCTGTACTAAAAACATGCATTTAAAGAAAATATAATGATTTATAAATACAATAAATCTGTGGCTGTAATCTGAGAAAAGTGACTCCATAATTGCAAGCATTGTTACTGTCGCATATTCAGCAAAAGGATCCCGGCGACATGCTTCCTGACATCCTGCAGGCCTAGTGAGAAATCATTTTTGCAGAGCAGTGTACTTTGTACAATGAAACCACATCAGAGTCATAAATTTTTTATCAGTAAGGTCCAATTTATTCTAAATTTATTCTGCACTTGGATGGAACCTGTGAATGTGCGACGACAGAGGGAGACGTGTGATAGCAGCTGATCTGCCAGAATCCGCTCCTGAATGAGTATTTTTCGGTTCTGAAATGGGGCAGCCATGTTGCCTCTGTCGGTATTAGTGCCATCTACAGACTTTGCTGCTCTCTGGGCTTGTAAACCGCAGTCGGTTTACATCCCATGTCAAGCTCTGCTTTGCCAGAAAAACCAAAAATAAGCAGCATATCTGCGTCGGAATGCAATTTTAGCGCGATATCTGTCGGCTCTTGTTATGCCGGGTCACCTTTGCTGTTGTAACAGCACTCTGGTTAATTTATAAAAAAATAAATAAAATAAATTAATTAATGTTTTTCTTTTCCCTCCCCAACTCTGTCTGAACATCATAATTCCCTGCGTAATGTTCTACCTTGCAAAATTTGATGATCCAGCGTTTGTTTTCCATCTGCTGAGTCAGGAAAACAAATCAAAGTCACTCCTTTCTATTGCAAGGGATCTAAATCCTGTTTCCCTATTACCATGCAAATGAACTTGTCTTTTGCCTCATGCTCAAACCTGTGTTTATTTTTGTTTTGGTTTTTTTTGTCTTGTTTTGTTTTTTTCTGTGGGGGCCAGATCCAGCGTGCACTGCTCAGGAACAACCAGACTCAGCGCTTCTCTCAGAAGCAGGCGCTCAGGCTACACCAGGGTCTCGTCACCAGCACTGCTGAACAGGTCTATGTCTACAAAATATGTCGTGTGTGAAATATTTGGGTTGGACATTAATATTAATTGACGTGTTTTAGGTGATGGAGCGTCTTTGCATTAGGGTGCAGCAGCAGCTTTGTGTACTGAAGTCCTGCGAGGACGGAGACGAGGTCCAGACTGCCAGACAAATCCTCAAAGAGGCCAGAAACTCGAGAGCTGTGAGTGAGCGCTGTGTCCGGGTGTGCGGGTGTGTGTATGTGAGAAAAGCTCAGACTTTGGCTAACTGGGCATATTGTTGCAAATGGGAGTTACAGGAATTATTTCCACTGGATTTTGTTTTGTTGACACACTTTAGTGCTCGCAATCTGACAAAATCAAGAATATTTATGCAAGTCATTGTAACTGGTGCAGTTATAAGTGCCACAGTAAATGAAAAGGAACCGGGCAGTGTGCAAACAGCAAAGTATTTCTGTAGTCTAAATAAAAGGTTTAAATTTTCCTGTAGATGGACAAAATGAACACTCCAGGCATATAAAATAACAAAGTTCAGTCCCGAATTTTTTATTTTTAAATAGGGGATTTTGTACAAAATCAACTTTTTTTTAGCTTTGTATAATGCTATAAAATTATTTCATCATAAAAAAACATACCCCAAGTGTTGCTTTGACTCATTCATGCATGTTTGAGAAATCCTTGAATCTCCCATGGCAACCACCGTGGGTGTGCCTCAACGCCTGCTCAGACAGTGCGCGGCACAGTAGCCCAAAACTCCGCCTTAGAGCTTCAGTCTCCAACTGAGCTCCTCCAGACTAGCGGCAGCAGCAATTAGCAAACACCTGGTGGAACTGGGAATCTGCAGAGATCCTAAGAACAGTTGTAAACGGCACCAATGGACGGCTTGGAAAAGCATCGTTGTGATGACATGCTTAGTGTCTGAAAGGAAGAGACAGAGGCCAATTTCAAGGCAGCAAACACAAAGTCATATCTTTTTAATGTTATGTTTGATATATATAGTATTTTTACAACAACTAAGGGTAAATTATTTACTTGATTGTGCTATAAGATGACACCATATGCCTGAAAAATACATACTAAATTAAGCATGAATAGAAACTTTTGAAGAAGTTTCGCCGCGTCTGGCATGTAACCTGTCTGCATACTGATTCTACGAGCTGACTGGAAATCCTGTGCGTTGGCTTCTACAGATGTAAAACATTTCCTCATACAACGATGGAATTGCATCAAACTAAAAAGCTGTACATGAAAGTACAAACTTTTAAAGTTTTCTTCAGAGCTTTTGTTTTAAGAATGTTCTCTCTGTTTCGCTCTGGATGTACTAACCCCACTGGTCTGGTACACTCATTCATCAACGCAGGATTTGGGATGGATCGTTCCGATAAGAAGTGAGGTATAATCAATGGCATTGATGGTGCTTAATTAGTCATGGCCAATTATGTTATCGAGTCTATAATGAAAAGTCCATACAGGGTCATTTTGAAGAATTTGCCTCAGTGAGCTTTGGATTTCCTCTGTAATGAATCGCCAATAGTTTAATATTCAGGTAATGAACTAAATAAGCCATCAGGTCAGAAGTTACGGTGTAAGGACAGAATTTCTAAAAGCTCAAACAGCAGGAAGGTAACGCTGGGATGGTTATTTTTTCTGATTAGATGTAAATTAAATCAGCACCAACTACAGACAAATGGCTATTATTGGAAGTTTTATGCATTATTAAATGATGCTTGAACGACGCTTGGCAGAAGATGAAAGCAAATGAGTCAACTCTAGTTGAACCGGTTAAGTGTTTATGCCCCAAATATCAATGCACCGAACCACTGCCCCAGACTGGGGTGGAACAGAGGATTTTCATGCTCCCATGAAAAAAAAAACAAAAGTACATAGTACTTTTGGTTTTTCAAACAGTGATTGTTAGTAAACCAGACCTGCGAGTTACAGATTGGTTTGCTATGACACAACAACAAGAAGAAAATGGAGAATTCACGTGTTTCCTGTTAAGGCTAATAACCAGGATGTTTACTGTACCAACATTTCAAACTGGAGAAATAGGTTTAAATCAACATGTCCAAAATAAAATACCATAAAAAATCAAATAACACTACAGGAGTATTTTTATTTAGTGTTTCTATATCGCGAACCAGTAGTTTTGGTGAAAATAGCTTAAAGCGTTGATTCCGATGTACAGCCCAAAAGGCTTTTTCTCGAGCTTCAGAGCGTACTGTCAGAGGTGAAAACAAACACAGATGCCTTCTTTTGTTTCAGCTTAAAGCAAGTAAGAAAAGAAAAAACAAACATATTGTCAGTGGACTAATTATCCAGCCTTCCTGCACTGCTGCCATTAGTGTGTGGTTGTCAGCATGTTTTGGTGTGTTCAGGGGCGACCCTGTTCATTTTCTTGAGTAATTTTTTTTCACCTTATTTTCTTGGATCACTTACAGCTGATTGGGTCGGCTGCCCCCAGGTTCCAGCTAATTTCTGGTTAGCTTCGTCAGCTTCAGACTGGTTCTTAAAAAAATGAAAGATGTACAATAATGACACAAAAAAAAAAAGATCTAAATAACACAATTTTTACCAGTGAAATATCCAGGATGGAATTATTAAAGACAACAACTAGAGATGAAAAGCTGCCAACCCCTGTCAATTTACACTTCGCACTCATAGACTCGAATTTACACACACAGGGTCAAATGGAAAGGAGTTTCAAAGGTTTCATAATGCTCTACTTTGATCTACCTCAACACCAGTTTTAGGGTGTTTTTGAGATCATTGCCCCTTTAGAAAATCCCACATATTTCCAAACTGCTACCCACAGACAAAAGAAATTAGGTCAAAATGAGACTATATTTTCAGTTATTTGGCTACAATGTCTGAAGAAGTCTAGGTAAGACTTTCAGACGTAAGAAACGTGTAGAAACTGTCAAAGAAAGGTGGTGGTAGTATCATACTGTGGGAATATTTCACTCTCAGGTGCATTATGCAGGCTGGCAGTGAGTTGGTTGCATCCTTCCACCCTGAAAAATGTCTTTAAACAGCCAAACTGAATAAAACACGGTCTGTGTACAATTAACAGCTCGGTGTTTTGTCGTTTATTTCTTTCATATAATTCCGATTATATATCCCACCTCATTACTGACTTTGATATTGCTGCTGTCTGGGCATAAAGGTTATGCCTTCAACCTGTACTAAAGAGAATAATGTTCAAAATTAGTTCACATCAAATGCGATTTGGAATGGACTGTGAAAGTTATGTCTCCTTTTCAAACCGTTGATTTATTCAATCAATCAAATTTTATTTGCATAGCACATTTCAGCAACAAGGCATTTCAAAGTGCTTTACATTATGAAAATACAAAGTCATACAACACACTGTCAACATTTGAAACATTACATTTTGTCAAGTGCCATCATTACACATCAGATTGTTAATTAATGTTTCATTGATTACGTTTCAAAAGCAACTGGTAAACAGCTGGGTTTTTAGTCTAGATTTAAAGTGTTTCAGCTGTTTTTCAGTTTTCTGGAAGTTTGTTCCAGATTTGTGGTGCATAGAAGCTGAATGCTGCTTCTCCACATTTGGTTCTGGTTCTGGGGATGCAGAGCAGACCAGAACCAGAAGACCTGAGAGGTCTGGAAGGTTGATACAACAACAGCAGACTAAATGAGTTTAATTTAGTGAACGCTGGATGTTTGTGTCTCCGTCAGCTGTACCCGTCCCTGTGCGAGCTGGCCCACGTCCTGTCGGTGGACGGCCCCGTCAAACAGCGGCTGGACACGCTGGCTGGAGAGCTGGCCAAGGCCGCAGACAAAGAGCTGCAGGTAAATCACCGCTTTATTTCCGTTTACGCGGTTGTTGTTTAAATAGGAGTGAACTGGCTGCATTTAGATTGCCTGTTAATGCTGCGTGCTGACTTCAAAAGAATTGTTGCATTTTAAATCCACAGGAGAAAAGAAACACAAACTTGCTAACGTTTCCTGTGAAAATCATTTACAAAGGGAAATGAAAATGCGGATGTCTCGAGAATCTAGAATACTTTACGAAGTTTAATTACTTTGCTTGCTGGGATATTTCAGCCATTTGCGTCCAACAGATGAAGCGAACATCTGTACGAACAGAACATATGATTCAGTAGCTTAATAACACCCTGAAGAGCTGCGTTGCACAGGCAGCCATGAATAAATTTAGATGAACCAACAGTGACTTTTCGAGCAATCTTTAGATCCCGTTGCAATGTGGCTTGTCCAGGTGGTGGTGGACTCCATGGTGTCTCTCTGCCGAGAGTTGTGTCCCATGTCCTGCTCGGCTGCCGAGAGACTCAGCCCGCCTCTCTCCGCCATCTCCGAGCAAGTCTCCATCCCTTGCTCAGCCATCCGCAGCGCTCTGATGGAGCGAGCAGCCGAAGACATCAACCAGGCTCTGGAGTAAGAAACGCCCGCAGATTCAAAGCTTCCAATCACGCAGGACTCTGGAGAACATGCTGATTGAACTGTCATTTCTCCACGTGCAGGGAGGTGAAGCTGTCCGTGGTCTCCTATCTGACAAACTCTATCGTGGATCAGATCCTGCAGGAGCTCTACACCACCCATAAAACCCTGGTACTGGTAATATCTCTTTAATGCATGACTTCTTTTTAGATGGTAGAAAACACGTGTTTGTTGTAGTTTATAGTTTTCCGTTTTATTTTTCAAAGAACTAAACGTAGTGCTTCAATGGTAACCAGCACAATGTTTTTACTGTTCTGGAGGGAAAAAAAGTGTCCACTTTTGTAAAAAGTAAAGACTTTGGTAACTTCCTGATTTGCGGTATTGGGAGGTGTCTTGATTTGTCAACACCAAGAAGGTATCAGCATTCAAGTTCCTGTCAACAAATCCAAGGAGAATTGAGACCTTTTTTTTTCTTTTTCTTTTAAACGTGAAGTCCATCATGGTTTGGTGAGAAGTTATTCACAAGCGGAAAAACCTTTAAATCTTTCTCAAAGTATGGAAATGCTTTGACAAATTACAAAAACCTCAAATGTTGCATCAAATACCGTACAGGTATCAGTTAGGATGTAAAATATTACATTTTAGGACCATGCAGTGAGGAAAAAGACTCAGTAAATAAGTATGTAAGAATGACTAAGACACATTTTCAGAAAAGAATATTTCTGTCTTAAAAAGGAGATGGCAGCATGACGTAGTTTTGTAAATCTTCATCTAAAAGAACCAGCAATACTTTGAACAGATGACACCAAAATAGAGATGTTTGTTTATAATCCAATCTGCATGTATAGGAGGCAGCAAAACACTTTAATCTGCCCACGTGACTGCCGAACACGAGGGTGTAGGTTTCATAATGTGGGCTTGTTTTTAGGCAGTTTGCAGGATCAAATTGACAATTAACTGAGCTATACCAATGTATTCTAGGCCCAAATGTGAAGTTATATTTGTTTAAAGATATCCTTACATAAGGGAGAGTTGTGCAGACTTTAATGAACTAATATTATGTTATTGTTGTTTTACACAAATATGAGGGTTGATAAAATTAAAACATCCAAATTTTTCAATATTATTTCTAGAAATTTTGCCGCTGCATGTTTTTCTACAAGCTATCAAGTTACGATGTCTGCATTTTTTTCCCCAGCACTATATGGACAAGAAGTATCAAGAAAGAAATTTACTAAGTTAGCTTAATTTTGGAAAAAAGCTTGGCTCTCTCTTTCCTCCTATTCTCCCGGGTCCTGAGCGGATGGCTTCACGGCTGGAAAGAAACGGCGAGGCGTGCTGACGTCACAGAGTTACAGAGTTTAATCTAATAGAAAAAACACCGTATGAATTACAAGAAAACTGCAAAGTTACAAAGATGTACATTCTTTACCTGAGACAAAAGAATTAAAAGGAAAAAGAACAAAGACAGAGAAGACAAATCAACAGAACGAACACAAAGACAGACAAAAATGACAAAGACGAATCTTTGGAGAAAGTTTGCTGGAAAAATTGAAAAACTCTCTGTATTTTCTAGCGCTACACGAAATTTTATACTGAGTGGGTGTTTCCTTTTATTTAATATATGCAATGAAGGCGTTCTGTTGTTCGACCAATTAGAGACCTGTTCGGCCTTCAGAGAAACTTGGAACTCCCCTCATTACGGCAAAGATGTCTGGTTTTTGTCTAAGTAAAAGGGCGGACCACTTAGCGCTAATCCTTGTCTGATACGGGCGGATCCCTGGCGCCAAAAGTCCTGAGATGAGATTTCGCAGATACCTCTGAAGTCTCTTCCCCAAACTCCCTTACCTCTGCCCCATCGGAATGCTAATTTTATGACTCTGTGTGACAGCGGGGGCCCCTGCTTTGTCTGAATGCCTGCTATTCAGCTCCTTCCCGCATGCTCAACAGAAAACTTGTTTTCAAATAAGAGTGCTTAATATACCTTTACACATGTTGTAAGATTAACTGTATTAAGCACTAAAAATAATCATTTTTCCTTAACAGAAGGTAAACATTTTTTTAAGTCCATTCGATGCTGTTGACTTGAATTTTTCCAGAGCTGTTCGGCGATCTCTTTCCCTGGCCGGTTTTGTCTGTGAAACAAAGAACTACTGTATATTACCTCCTCATAATTGTGCTGCAGGAACATAATGAGTGAAATGAGCCCAGCTGTTGCCCTTAGCGTTTCATGCTAACGTATTTCATCTTGAAAACTGGGCAGATATTGTTTCAGTTTTATTAAACCTTAATGTATTTTTTTATCAAAACTCTGACTTACACTAAAGAGCTTGAGTTAGACTGTAAATAGCACCTTATTATTTCACCACATTCTGCCTGCTAGCTGCAATGCTAATATTGTATTATGTTGAGTTGCTAGCTGTTGGTTAATTGTTATCTAATTCTGTCATGCTACAGATGTGTAGTTATTTCTTCTTTTTTACCAGAAAAAAGTTTTCCCTCCAACTGTGACGTATCTCTACTTTCAAAAATAATTTACTCTGTAGCGCAATTTTTCCAGATGCTAATACATTTTCCGCGGCCACCATACATGGTGATTCACACAAACTGCTATGAATTCTTCAAGACTCTTGATGTTTAGCCTCAAAGTTCAATTTCATCAACCTCTTCAAAGCATAACTAAAACTACTTTCACCTAATTACAAGCAGTTATTGTATTAATAAGCTTAGTTAAACAAAATAATGAAATAATTCAGGAGATTTTGACGGATCAATTTTGCTAAGCATCTTAAAAGCATAGATGATTGATGGAGAGAGTTATAATTTTATATAATTAATTACCTTCATTGGCCTGTTTTTGTTAACATCTTTATGCAACCTAAAGAAAATGTTGAAAAGCGACGTTTCCTCTCATCTCGATGATGCAGATTGTGCCGCTTAAAGTCAAAGCTCAATGGGATGCAAATGAAGACTTTATAGCGACCCTGTGCAGATGGAAATGTAAAGTGAATTAAAACCAGCATCAGAAATCTTATTTTGAAGGAATTGCAACCTGTAACATCTGGAGTTATGTCAAAGTGGCTGTGATTTTATTGTTTACCTCCATCACTAGAAATGTTTACCCCTCGTAGGGGAAATATAGATGCTCTCGAGCAACACAGAAACCTGGTTTTGAGGTAGTTAACTTTATGATCTGATGCTGCAGGGTCCAATCTTTACATAATGTAATTTTTTTAATGAACTCAGCTGAAAAGTGCACTAGGAAAAGCTTCTAACAGCATCGCCGCCGCCTGGCCAGCTCTACTTTACATTATGTTCACTGTCTCCATTGTAATGTCTCATTCTTCACGCTGTGTTTTGCTGCAGTGCCAGCCAATATCCTCCCTCGCTCTGCTTTGATGATCAAGAAATTGAGTGTAATTCATGTTTGTCTCAGGGTTTCCAAACCAAATTGCCCTTTTGTTCTGTTTGTGAACCTGACACGCAGAGAGGACAGACCCACCTCTCCTAGGACACCGCATTTAAGGACAGTAGTTTGTTTGATGTGAGCACTTGAATGACGGTGTTGTTGAGTGTTGATGTGTGTGTGTGTTTGTGTGTGTGTGTTGCGTCAGCTGCGACAGGTCTCTCAGGCGAAGCGCTGGGACGATGTCGGGACGGGTAGACGATCCGTCAGACATTCGAGACTTGTTGAATCGCTGGATTTCCCCGATGAGGACTTTGGAGTGAACCTCGGAATAGTAAGTGTTTGCTAAACGTGACGGTATGACGGAAAGTCTAAATATGTTTATCGTCTTTCTGGCATGATATTGATGAAGATTTTAACATCGATCCCACAACCATACAAAATTTCCCACTTTGGTTTAAATTAGGAGTATCCCGATGTAACTTTTTAAAATTCCGATATGATACCCATATCGCAGCCTTGAGTGTCGGCCGATACCGATGTTGACCCGATACGATATCAGCATGAATCATAGATGTCTATTACGTATTTTATAGCGCGGAATGTGGGTTCCACTGGAAGATTATTTCACTTATAACAAGAAATTGTTCCCATGTGATACTCGTCATTTGGCTGATATCAGATCAATTTCCAATATTAATCAGTTGCATTTTTGTATGCAAATCAAACACTTATTGCCTTGCAATTATATTCTTTTACATTTTTATTACAAATGAAAACTTAAGTTGGAATTTATAGTGTGTTGAACATTTGTATTCAGGTGTCTTCCTAGCGTCTCCAGCTTTGATGCATTATCCCACAGCATGATGCTCTCACCACTATGTTTTAAGTAGATACTGTGTTATATTTACACCACACCTCATGCTGTTCATGCGATCCAGAAAGCTCAAGGATAATGCACATTTTTGCAATGCACATTTCTTACATATAAGAAATGTAACTTATATTTTGTCTTCATCTTCCCTGGTAAAGGATACCATAGCGATCAAAAAGCGGAGCTCCAGAACCAGAAGGATCCGTCCCGTCTCCACCAGAATGAGTGAGTCTTCTGCCTCTGTTCCAGCTTGCTTTCGATGCCACACACCGCTGAGATCAAAGGAGACTGAAGCAGAAGCGGAGGAATATTTGATTAATGTGCTGCAGGTCAAACGCGAAAGGATAGAGAGATCTCTGTCCCAATTAATTCCTGTCTCCCAGGTTTAGGTGACGAGCCCAGTCCCTCTCCCACTCCCTCCGCTCCTTCCCACTCGGCATCTCTCACTCACTCGGCATCTTGGGAGTGCCTTTCCACTCTCCCCACCAACGGCTCGCCTCTGCGTCACGTGACCCACGTCCGGCCACGTCCGCCGCGACGACACAGAGCCGCACACATTCCTCCTGAATCTGTGAGTAGACTCCACTCCCGTTAAACGTTTGCAGAATTTGTCATGTTACCACCACAAGCTGAAGGTGTCGGGGGTTTTTTTGTTTGTTTTTTGTTCTTCTGATATGCAAACACAAAGTAGTGTGTGATTAATAATTGGAGGGAAAGGCCACACCTGCGGCCGATGTGGGAGTATCGGACCATACGGCGAATATTAGTTGTGAACTCCATAAATTTGGCATTTGTGGCGAGAAGAAAGCAAAGGACGCCCATTCAGTGTCTATATATTTGTATTCACCCTCCTTTGGATGCTTTACTCTTTTAATTGCTGTTGCAAAACAGTCAATTTGGCGTTTTTTGAAAAACAGTTTACAAATAAAAATCTTTCAGTGTCCAAGTGAAAACAGATTTCTATAAGATAATGATATCTAACTGAAAATATGAAACATAAACAGGTGATTACATAAATGTTTACCCCCTTTTCTTTAATTAGGAGTGACTGACCTAATTAAACAGAGGTCCTTTCAACTGGTGCCAGCAGTGGAGATCAAATGAGACTGTGTCTATAAAGTCACCTGGTTGTGGAAGGTGCATTCAGCGGTTAATCAGCCACTCCGAGCAAATAAGTATAAGTCAGGGGATGGGTGCAAAAAAACAAAACCTAAGTGTCTGAACATTGCCTGGATTTCAGAGGCTTGTAAAGGTGCAAGGTAAAAAGAGTGCAGCAAAACAATTTGTTTCCATCTGCAACAGAACTACGACTTCAGAGAACTTTTATTTTGCAGCAAGAGAGCAAACCCGAAGCGTCCAACCAAATGGTTTGAAGAAAAGAAGGTGGATGCTCAGAGCCGGCCTAGCCAAAGTCCAGTTCACAACTGATCCCCACTCAACTCGATAGAGCTTAAGCAGTTTTGCGAGGAAGGATGGAGTAAAATTGCAGCATCCAGATGTGCAAATCTATCCACACAGACTCCATGCTGGGGCTGCAGCCAAAGATGCATCTACTAAATAGTGACTTGAAGGGGGTGAATAGTAACACAATCACTGATTTTATGGAAATAATTTCATTTAATTGTCATTATTTTGTAGGAATTAGCTTTTTGTTTGCTTAAAAAAAGCCCAATTTTGTTGATTGATTTGCAAAAGCAACAAAAAGGCTATGACATCCAAAGGGGTGAATACTTTTTATAGGCACTGTAATAATTTCTCTCAACAGTTTTCTACAAGCCACATACAGGGGACCGAGAAATCATGTTGCTGTGCTTAAATTAGACCAAAAGGTAAGTTTTTAGTCTACATTCAAAACACTGTTTGTGTGCCATCGCCGCAGTAAAACATGGTGGTGGCAACGTCATGCTGATCAAAGCATTTTTATGTTTATTGGGGATATTTTGGTAGAAAAAAAGATCTTGACGTTTTCTAAAGGTTTGACGGACAGTTCCCTTTGTTTGTTTTCGAACTCACATCGCAGCTTAAAGGTGACAGCGATTCAACCGTAATCCCAACACGTGTGACTTTGAGGGATTTTTTTTTTCCTTCTCTCCTTTTCTACGTGTGAACTTTTGGTTTTCATTTTCTGTTTGTTGCCAGAGGCACCTTCCAAAAATAAGTTCCTTTCAAAGTAGGAAGCCGCCACATGTGTCTCTGTGACTCAAATGTTAATAGCGAACCGCCGTCTCCCCGGGAGACCGCGGGGCATCAACAAACTGAGCAGTTTGTTTGTTTAGTCTCTTTCAAAGCTCATTTCTAAATCGGTGCAAATTTATTTGGGGCGGCGTGTTAAAGGAGGTGTTTTACAGACGGACTTCTGCTGGCTTCGGATTCAGATCCGCCAGCCAGCCTTTTATAACAATCGCACCTTTTTGTTATCCTTTCCGCTTCTTGTGGACTTGGCAGACTGATCATTTTTTGTTCTCCTTCTTGTTATTTGTGTGTGTGTGTGTGTGTGTGGGCGTGTGTGTTTGTGTGTGTGCAGCATTGCTCTGAGAATGGAGGAGTCAGTATGCTGGAGGACGGACTTCCAGATTTCTACAGCAAGAGAGTTCTGCCTGACAGGTGGGGTCACACTTCGGATTTTTTTTTTTTTTGACCTGTTGCTTTATGACCTCTGACCTGTAAAAGAAGCCATTCAAGGGTTTCTCTTGAATGGCTTCTCAGTTAGGTTACCTAGGCACTAAACTAACTGAGAAATGTAATTTTCAAAGCAGCTAAGGTCAGTAGCTAACTCATTTTTATGCTAGACTAACGCAAAATTATTTTTCTTTTAAACGAGCTACTTTCCTACCAGCTGCTTTAGGGTTTCTAACAGACTAAGTTGATAAAGTTAAAAGTATTTTTGCAGAAACTGTAAAAAAAAGGTTTATTTTTTTTCTCTCACTGTTTCACTTTGAATCAGACTACACTTCACTTTTTTAACTCAGTTCATTTCAGTTCATTTATGTCACCCCAGTCAATTCAGTTCAATCACACATTCAGTCCGACCGATCCTAGTTATCAAAACAGTACAGTACGCTCAATTAATTATTGGCCAAACAGGCTGGGACTGCCTCTGTATGCGCTCCTATGTCACATGGACACAAAATCAATCAATTTGCAATAGAAAGAAGAATCATTTACTGCTCTGTGTATGCGTAGCTTTTTAGAACTTCTTGCATTTCCCCTTTCACATGCAGAGGAATGCTGAGGCTGGGTTTTCAGTTTTTATCCTGTAGACTGCAAACATTTAGATTTGAAATCAAAGCATACGAGACGTTTTTTTCCAGCTTTATACATCTAGACAACTAAAAAGAAAAAAAGATGGCATCATTTGTAACTCTTCAAGGGCAAACGTACTGCAATATGTCTCTGAGATATATTGCTGAAATTACACTCTGTCAGGTCGTGGCGCTGAAGACGTCTTTCATAATAACAGGTGTAACTAACATTAAAAAGCAGACAGCTGCCTATGGGTGAAAGTCGAGCAATCGTTAAGATGGAAAATCAATCAGACCTTTTTATACAAACACTGAAAAGAAAAGAAAAGAAAAGCAGAGCAACCGTTTTGAAATATCTGTCAAACTGTTCGACCGAGGAGCAAATTTAGCAGCTGACAGCAGAGACATTGCAAGAGCTTTTAAGAAATCCCCTAAAACAACCGTTAGTGATATCACTGCCAACCTGCAGAGGGCAGGAGTGAGTCACAAGAACATTCCATGGGCAAAATTGTGGAGGATATACCAGAGGATGCAAAACATGATTAGCTAGAGGAATAGGAAAGCCAGTCAATAATTTGTCCAAGAAGCTAAGAGAAAAACCTCTAAAAAAAATTAGAGAAAAAGAAAACTATCTGCTCATGCCTGCAAACATATAATCTTTCCTGTGAAATATCATGGTTTGAGCTGGCGTGTCTTCTTCTGGAACAGGTTCAATGATCTTTATAGAAGAAAAACAATCTTGGAATGTTAAAGAAAATTGTTATTTGCCTGTTGAAAGAAAAATGCAACAAAACCAGCAGATATTTCATTGTGGTGCAAGGTAATGACCCAACACACCCACTGCCAAAACAACAACACACTTACTCTCCGCACTTAAACCCACAGAGAGTATTAATTTTAGCTCCTGAAGAGGAGAATTAATGAACAAAAATAAGCATCGAGTGAAAGAGGTTGTGCTGAAAGCATCACAGAACAAGAATGCAAATGGTTTTTTTTGGGGATGTCGGTGGGTCAGAGATTTGAAGCAGTTTTTGGAAGTAAAGAATTTCTTATAGAACAGGAACAATTAATTGTATTAATAGTGATTAATTGATGATTGAAACAATCTTTAACTGATTTAGTAATTGATTAATCGTTAACTTGAATATCGAGACTCTATGAAAGGACATTTGCTGAAAGAGCAAAATACTGCAGATGCAATCTTTGCTACAAATGATCGCAAACACAGTGCTGTATTATTGTTTTTGTGCAGTGTTTAAATTAAAAATCTGTAGAGTGACAATTTTAAAATTTGATTATTTAATTAATCATCGGAATAATCGATTAATAAAATAATAGTTAGATGCAGCCCTAATCTCATATAGACTCTCGTCCATTTGTCTGTTCCAATATGTCGGCCCAACTTTAATAATGCCATCTTCTGAGCTACAGGTAACAGATCTATGTGTAAATTCAAGGAAATACAGACTAAAATGTTTGTCTTTTATTGTAAAAACCCAAATCTTTATGTATATAACTGTTATTTTTTTATTTTATATTATTATTTGCTGTTCTGAAACTCCACACTGGGAAATGTGCAACTAATTTTTACGTAGTAAAAGTGTGACTTTGCCTCCATTTGTGGCAAAGTGACGCCATACCAGAGGCGCGGCAGCTAGCTCCAGATGTTAAACTGAAAGGTCGAGTTGTGGCACGCCGGATCAAAGAGACGCGCGGCCGCAGTTCAAACCGTTAAGTCTGTGAATCCAGCCGTGGCCGCAAAACTTGTTGTTGATTCACTGCAAGCGTGAATTTCCAGCTAATCAATCAAACTAGTGATGACTACATCTACGTGAAGGTCATTGCTTTAGGGGAGAATCAACAGATTGCTATTCAGTTTTACAGCCTAGCTCTGCAGAGCATCTCTTAAGGATGGTCTTTTATGCTTTAAAAGAAAAGATTATTACTTCCCAAGTCAAAATGATAAAAAAGACGAGAGTTTTCAGATTTCTTTAGCTGGACACTCAAATACATGTTGCATGAGGAGAACTCATTAGCTGTGTGTGTAGCAGATTTGCTAGCATGTCTTCAGATAGAAATCCAAACTTTTGAATGGATTTTCTCGCTAAAAGAAAAAAATAAACACTGAGATTTATTTTTTCTTTGCTTGTTTACAAACCACAGCTGTTGGTAACCCTGCTGCTTAAACTTCACACTTAAAACTGGTGCTTAGACTTTTTCTAATATTGTCAAAGGCTAAAATATACAGAGAGAGTCATCTTTAAAGTAGGGATGGTCTTTTCTCTTCACCTCACCCCACAGTTTTTCTTTTGTTTTGTTTTTTTCCGAAAACTTTCGTTTATGGACTATGATTGCCATGAAAGAAGTAAATTTTGGATTTGGTGAAAAAGTTTGGTTTTGATCATAGGTTTTGGATTATTATTCAGATAGATTACACAATAACCATCCTATTTCAGTTTTTTTTTAAGCAGAACCAGCTAGAATTTTGCTTAAAATCTCCTGGGATAGAAAAAAAGGCCAAGCGCGTCATTTATCTTCAACTGCTCTTAAAACGGGATATGATGTTCTTTTCCACAGTTTCGCATCTTCTGTTTTACATCAGACCTCACATGGAGTATTTTTCATCAGCAGAACGAGATCAATGTCGGTATCGCCACCATATTCCTGAACGTTCCTGGTCCTTTAACAATCTGCTCAATAGTTGGTGAATAAATCACAAAACTATATATTTCTAAGCCGGCAACTTTCATGAAATGACTGAGAAGGAAATTAGTGTCGCAGTGCATCCCCGTTCCGCAGAGCTGGATGTCTTCACCAGACCTGGTCCTCTGTACCCGCCTTCCTGCGTGTTTTAGATGTTTTTCTGCTCCATCACAGACGATTTAAATGATTAAATTAGTCCCTCAGCAGGTCATCGAGATCGCTGGCGGCTGTTTAATGGTCCGTCACTTTAAATCAGACGCGCTGGAGCAACGGCGGATCTGAAACACGCCAGACTGAGAACTTCCAGAAAAATGGCGGTTGCCTTAATTGCGGCTTGTAGACGGAAAGCTGCTCGCTCTGGCTCGTCCAACTCCAGCAGCAAATGTCTACGATTTGCAAGAATTGGGTCTTTATTTATTGATTTATTTTTTACCAAAATAACCAACTGTCTTCAATACCTGTCACATTTAGTCTGTTTGATTTGATTTGAGTATTTACACATGGAAGCATTTAGATTGGAGGCACAGTCGACTTCATTCGTCCCTCATGCTTATTTCAGCAAAACTTTTTTCCTGATCCAGTAATAATACATTTGTGTGCAAAATAATCCTTTTATAAACCTTTCATTCAAAATCTGTGAAACTCATTAGAGTGTCAAACACTTCTATGTTGATATTACATTTATAATCAGTTCATCCTCTCAACAGTCCTGATATCCTTTCATAAAAGATGGGTTTTTTTCAGGGAGTTTTTGTTATCTTTTGTTTTGCTTGTATAATTGATTAAAAAAAATAACTATTGATTGCAGTTTCACAATCAACAGAAATCTGGGAAACACTACGTACCTTTCCATGTTTTGCAGTGCTACAACAACAAAAAAAACTTGAATGTATTTTTTTTAGAGCAAAGTGGTGAAGAAAATGAACCATGGTTTGTAAATTTAAAAAAAAAAGCAACTGAAAAACAGCTCAAACTATCAGATGGAGAATTTCTCCAAAGAACGTATTTTAAAGTGTTGCTGCAGGGTTTCAGTTCGATTTAGGCATAAACTTTAACTAGGTCATTCCACTTTGCCTCAGGGTGATGAACCTCCTCCACATAGTCTCAAATCCTTTGCAACTTTTTAAACAATTTTTTTTTTTTTTTACAGATTTTCTTCATGTTTACATTTTGTTTAGTTTATTTCATCTTTACATCAAAACAGATTTCCTCTTCCTCCTGAAAGTAACTTTCCAACAGCATTACCCTGCCACCGCCATGTTTTACTATGGCACATAGTTATCTTGCACATAAAATTTTGAGAAAATACATAAAAATTTATGACTGCGTTGTCTGAATACTTATTTTGTCCTCACAGGTTTTATCATTGCAACTTCCCCTCCCAAAAAACCATTCCATCTAACTTTACTCTTCCAATCTTCTCTCCAGCATTCACACTTATTCTGTCTTTTATTTATATCCCTTTTCCTTCAGTCAGCTGTCATCCCTCAATCAGGCCCAATCACTCAGGAGAAAGAAGAGGCGCAGCGTACTGTCGATTTTCTCCGGCTTCCGCAAGAACCGCAACTCCACCTTCTCCAACCAGGAGTCTGAGTGAGTAAGCCGTGTCGGAGCAGGCGACCAGAGGGACGTTTAAGAGCGCCGAATAAGCTGCGGATTGTGATGGCTGCTAAAGGAAGCCAGCTGTATGCATTCGCGACGCTTACTATTCATAAATATTTCAGCAGAGGGAAATGTTTTCCTTGTCTTCAGCTATTTGTGCTCTGAATTTACGGCTCTCTGTACGTTCAGACAGGTCTTATTTACTCCTCGACTTTTTAAAACTACGGCGTGTTGCCAAACGGAGAAAGTACGAGCCGGCAAACAATTTTTTTTTCTTTTTCTACTTATCGTTACCCTCTCTGAGAAGAGAGCTGAGGGCAGCACTCAGTAGGAGCTCGCTTATTAAACTATGTCACTGATCAAAGAAGGAAAAGGTGACACTGGATGAAGGCTCCGGTTTGTTTTTCTGCTCACATGTCTGCTCAGAATACCGGTCACGCCGTTAGCTCTGCCGGTGAACAGCACTTCTATTGAGAAGTGAAAACACATTACATAAACCTTCGAGCTAATCAGAGGGAGAATTAAAGAGGTTCGCTCACTTGAAGGCCAGCCCTTATTAATTTGTCTCTTCGAAAACAGGTGATGTTGTTTAATGTCGGATAATAAATTGGTAGACGGGATGTTTATTGCTGCTTTCACTCAGTCTTCTCTTCATTTTCACGATGGCTTTTTTTTATATATATATATATGTTTCTTGCAACAACTTTTGTGAAGGTTTTTACGGCATGAAGGTCGTCATACTTCTTGTATCTGTTGTGATGGTGGGTAGAACTGGGACAAAGATCAGAGGTCAAACATGACGAAGATCAACTAACCAAACAATAGAGCTAGATTTAGATGGATATCAAGCTTGAGGAATGACTATTGTAAACTTCAAAGCCTCATATATGTTGGACAACAGAGAAAATTCACAATAAGTTCAAAGTTGTTTTGCCAAATATTGATTCAAAAAGAATTGATTATTATTATTATTATTATTATTATATGACCGGTGGTCCCTAATATGTAAAAAAAAAGTTTGTGAATCACTAAAAGCCCAAAACATTAACCTTCCTTCTAACTATGATGATTTTTAACCTTCTGATTTAAACAATGTTTATTCTGTCAAATACTATAAACCGATTAAAAAAATAAACTAAACAAATTTTACTAGATTATTTAAACTGCAAAGGTGTAAGGCAATCTGAAAACAAGTCAGGCAGGGCTGAAACAATTAAACCGAATAATTATGATTTATTGATTAATGAAATAATAATCAACTAATTTAGTGGTTGATTAACCGCTAACTGGAGTATTCAGACTCTAAAATGTGCCATTTGCTGAAATATTAGCACCTTCAGAGCAATGTTGAGCCAAAACTGTTATATTTACATTTTTCATTTCAAGATGACAATCCTCATGTCTGTAAATATGTTCTTCCTGGAATTCCTTAAATGGTAGTTTTAGCTTTACCTGGTCCAAATTTTGGTCAAAAATAAATCCTGTTAAGAACTTATTGCTTTACAGCTATTATTAATTTAATCAAGAAATAGTCGGCAGATCAGTCATACACTGTATTTATGCAGAGTCGAGAAAAAAGGGCTGCGCTTTTCACATGTTGATGCTAGAAGTTTACTTTTAGCTGCAGAGTCACGCTTTGCTACAAATGATCAATTATACACAATAGTATTACTGTTGCTGCATTTTAGGCAATAAAATGTTTATTTTCTTATTTATAAAGTAAACCAAATTATTATTTGCGTTTCTAGTATTGTGTAAAATGAACTTAAGTGGAAATTGTTTTATCCGTTTAATAGATTAATTGATTAATTGTCAAAATGATCTACGTAAAAGTCGATCACTAGGCTAATCGTTAGCTGCATCAGAGCCAGTGTGCTGACCAACATATTTTTACTTCAGCTGTCAGGTTACCGCTAAGGCCTGGTGTGTTTCCAGGTGCGCCTCAGAGAACGTCTACTCCATGATTCAGCATCCTAAAGACACCGGGAGGTCAGAGAGCGCCGTTCCGGGAGCAAACGGGACCCTGTCCTCACCTCTGCCAGCTCAGGGCGTACCTGCTCATGGACTCAGGGCCGCCAGCCCCCCCTGCTCCATCCAAAGACAGGTACAGTGTACCGGATCGTCCCTGGGAGCCAGCAGCTGTCGACACGCTGTCTGCTTTTGATTAGCCGGGCATCCTTGAAAGAGGGTCTGTGAGCTCAGTTTTAACAACAAATTATTCTGTGCAACAGCAGGTAGCAGCATTAAAAAGAATGATATGACCTTTGTTGTTATTATCTTAGTTCTTTCAACAGTTACACTCAGACGTGTCTAGATTTTTTTTTCTACACTTTATGTCCCTTCTACAGGGGCACAAACTGGAGAAGGGTGGCACACAAAAATTGCAATTTCATCTAATTGTCCTGCAAAACTGGGAAAACAAAACTATTTATTTACCCAAAAGATATGGCTCAGTTTAGCACGCCAAAAACGTGGATTATGGGGCGTGCTGTGGTGACGCAGGGGGTTTGCGCGCCCCACGTTTGGAGGCCTTAGTCCTCGACGCGGACGTCGTGGGTTCGACTCCCGGTCCCGACGACCTTTGCCGCATGTCTTCTCCTCACCCTCCTTCCTGTCTGCCTAATGTAGAAAAAATACGAGCCACTAGCGCCGCAAAAACTCTTCGGAGAAAAAAATGGGAAAAAAAAACAAAAAAAACGTGGATTAGGGCACAAGCTAATTTTTCAGGTCACACAATTAGCCTGTTTAGCTAAGGATAGCTTCACTGTATACAACAAAATTTATAGCGCCGCTTTGCTAACTCTATTCAACTTATCAACTTAAAGTCAAAGTTATTGAACCCTTATAGACGACAAAAAATTGCAAATAACTGTTTAAAAAAACCTTTTTTGAACGTTATGCTAACTCTAGCTAAATTATCAACTTAAAGTTGCAGTTATTGAACCATTGTAGATTACAAATTGCAAATACCTGTTTAACAACTAAATTTTCTCTTTAGTAAAGAGGTTTTTTTGTACGGTAGTCTGAGGCTGCTTTTCTGTATACAACTCTGTTTTTAGCACCGCTATGCTAACTCTATTCAACTTATCAACTTAAAGTCAAACTTATCGAACCCTTATAAACTACAAATTGCAAATAACTGTTTAATTACTCCCTTTTATTCTTTATGAAGAGTGTTTTTTTGTGTAGTAGTCTGAGGCTGCTTCTGCCATATACAGTACATCAACTTACCAATGGAACTAGAGATGGAAATTGGCCATTTGGCTATAATCTCATGTATAACATGTAAACGTTAATTGATATGTAATGTCCTTTTTTAAAATATAAACTTGGAATAATCAACAACAACAAAATAATTAATGGCGGTTGTAAAAAAGGAGCAATTCTGTCATCTACTGATGTAGATGGATATGAACAAGCTAACATATATGGTGGGGAAGGCTAGGCAGGGTGGCCAATCAGATTTCAAGAATAGTTGGTGCGTTGAAGATTATTGCATGATTAAAGAAGGAATATAAAGAACAATAAAAGCTAGGCTTTAAAGTTCGCTTTATAATCAAGATGTCAGTTTATGAGCATCCTGTTCCCACCTCTGTGGTTCCATGTGATGACAGAGCAGAGCTGCCTGCTGTGCCCACCACCTACTATTCCCAGCGTTTTTATGTCCTGGATTTGTGCAGCTGCTTGTGTGAAACATAGACATTAAGGCTTATTTTAAATCTCTGCTGCACACTCTTGCAGAACCAAAATGTCTGCTCCGACTTTTAATGGCAAAATTAATGGCGAAATCTTTCAATAATTAGATATTTGGAATCATAATAGGTATTCGGTTTGTTGTCAACAAAATCTTTCCAGGAGTTACGGGTGTGAACAATGCAAACGTTTATCTGATTCTGACTAATTGGGATTCTGCGTGCGGCCTTCCCCTGTGCTGCAGTCCACAGATCTGGTCAGCATGGTGTACAGCTGCATTGGGGCGGAAATAGAGGACTCCGACAGCAGCAGCACCTGCGACATCAAAGAGTTGTCGCCGCACAGCGCTGACGGATCAAACGCCATCTCGGACGCCCTGACAGATCCGCGGAGTAACGGACATGTGGCGTCCTCCAAACACCAGACGGACAGGCAGATGGAGACGGCCAGGCAGGAGAGAATCGTCCCACTGACGGAGTCGCGGACCGAGGCGGGAGAAGATGTCCAGAGCAGCGGCATTGGCAGCGCCAGGCCGGAGCCGCCTCCGCACAGCACCAAGCCCAATCTGGCTGTGATAAGGCAGAGACATCTGCAGGACAGTTCAGGTACTGCAACTTCTACAGTAAGTAGAGTTTGATCTGTCAGCAGACACATTGTTGGAGACGGGACAGCCTCTGTGGTATGCAGTGTCTTGCAAAAGTGTGATTTCTGATAGATGCCCACAAGAAAGGGTGTGATTGTAAAGTATTTATGGAAAAAAAGAAAAAAAAGTCAAAAAGTAAATACAAATGTATTATTCATTTGTACTAAGCCTTCCTTTTCTGGAATCATTTTAACTGCAATTACAGCTTTACACGTTAAGGCTGCATTCACAATAACCCTGCTTAGTACGCTTTAATTTAACTCTTGTTTGTTTACCTAGAAAGTCCAGGTTGTTTGGGGAGGTGTGAATACACAATCAAACTCTGATGCAGACTTAAAAAAAAAAAGCAAACTCTGGTCCGCCTAAAAACCTTGGTTTGTTTGAAGTGATTCAAATTCGAATCATGTGGATGCAAAGTGTTCAAAGGATTCAAGGCTCTGCATACTTCACAGTTCCAAACTGGTTGAAATGCGAACTTTAACCTGCAGAACAACCTTCTTAGACAATGCGATTTACCTAAAGCATAGCCACGAAGAAAAGCTGTCAGGTCTAAACGTAAGGGCTTCATCTGGGAACTGTGCCTCGTCAGAATTGTTTGAAAATGTTTTAAATGAACAAGCTGGTAGCTAGATAGAGTAAAAATGTGTTGGAGTACAATGAAGTGATTTAATGATTCCGACATGATGATGTTCTCCAGATTTACAGAGTCATAGTCGAGGACAATTGGCGGTGTGTTGGCTGCAACCTCCACTGCATATTGGAATGCCAAATAGCAAAATGTAATAATTAATAAGCAACAGAAACACACAAATATTTGGCTTTTGTGGATGGAATAACTTGTTTGTCTTTTGAAAATGGAGCAACGTTCTGATCTATAGTTACAGGTGGCTTGTTTTTACTTCAGCGTTTCTTTTCTTCAGCCATGGCTCACGTCTCGGAACCCATAAAGTGTCTTTGCTTTCTCTCAGAGTTTCTGCTTCAGGGCTTTTCGTTTTGAATCAGAAACAAAGTTTTGATTGATCATGGAGTTAATGGAGTTTCCTGTGGTTTTGTTACCAGAAGAGGCAGGAATGCCAGAGGGAGAAGAGCAGAGCGAGAGACTGCAGGAAGAGAAGCAGAGAGGGCGAGGACCAGAGGGACAGCGTCCTCTTATTCCCAAAAAGGTATGTGGTAAATAAATAGGATTTTTTTTTTCTGCTGCAGGCCAATAGACATGAAAAATGGAATAAACACATGTTATCCTCTGCTCCTAGCCCAGCGTAGACCTCCAGAGAGACAAGACCTCTCCGGAAAAGACCAAGACTTCACCGAAAACACCCGCGAGTCTTGAAGAACAGAACGACGACCAGAAGAGTTCGCCTCCGGCTCGGACAGCGTCTGAAGACAGCGTGAGCAGCGAAGCGAGGAGCCCTACGGTCTCTGTGAAGCCTGGCTTAGAGAATGCCGATCCCACCATCATCAGCCACGGTAGTATTAAAATACCGTCACATGGTCGTAGCCAGAGATCGAGACTCAAATCTCAGATTTCAGACTAAACTTAGTCTCCAAACCAGAGGTCTCAAACTTCAGGTCCTCAAGGCCCGGCGTCCCGCAACTTTAGATGTGTCTTCAAAACATGTCTAAGTATTCTAAATCAGATATGTTGGACCAAGGATATACCTATATGGTGCAGAACAACAGCTCCCCAAGACCTTAGCCCCGTGGTCTGTGACTCAGACTGGACTTTGTTAAATAGGTTGAATACTGGAAAAAAAATTGTAACTTCTTACATTGATTGAGTCACTGCACTTCTCCTTCCTTTTTACTTTGTAAATTATATAGTACCTTAGAACATGTTTATTGTCTAGATTTGACAGTTTTAATATCGTTTTTGGAAAAGGGTCCCCTAATAATCCTCATTAAGGAGTGAACAATTTAGACACAGCCATGACCCGACTCTGTCATTTTCAAACTAAAACTCTTTTTAGTTTGACTGGTTTTAAAATTAGATATTGGCCGCTGTATACACCTTACTGTTTATTTTGTTACTGCATCCTAGAATATATATATATTTTTAAATCCACAGAAGCTAAGAGCAGTTTCTGTGTATCAAATTAAGTGTTTTTGAAAAATGATCACCGTTAAATGTCCTCATATTTAATTGAGGTGATTCGAATGGATTTTTGAATGTCTATTCTTACTTCATCTGTACTTGATATTGTTATTATTATTGAATATTTTCAGACATTCTCCTTATCCCAATCAGCAGAAGTCAGATTTTTCTGATTGAACAGCTTCATTTCTACTCGTACAGATAAATCCTGTTCTTAAATAAAGGTAGTAAACCATTTGGGCAGAATGTGGTGAATAATGATGATGATCCCCCCTCCGTATACGCCCGCAGATGAGGAAGCAGATCATAATGGATTCCCCAAAACATCCCATCACACCAGGAAGTCCAACTCATTTGACATAGGTACTGCTCCTCTGACATGGTCTGTTTCAGGCCCCCTGCTGTGGCGTTCCTTTGTGCTGTAGAGTGCATGCTGGAGTATAAATGCATCTCTCTCTACATTTGTTCAAAACAATATCGTCATGCCTTTTTTTAAACTTTCATTTCTATACCTAATGAACTCAGCATGGGTCTGTTATTTTTGGTTTCTTCCAACCCTTTAGACTGTGCTGACATCTTATCACTCCCGCCATTTATTGCGTCCTTTTCTTTATTTTAATTCCCACACCCCACTTTGTGTATGTCTCCTGACATTTCCCCTCTCAGGCATGGGACGGGACATACCCTATGATCCAGAGAGGTCCTTAGATTGCAGATTCGCTGTGAAAAAGCACAGAAACAGATCCTTGGACTTCTCTGCTGGGACTGGGTGTATGCATCTGCTCCATTCCCTTTCTGATGCATGTGGTATGACCACTACTTACCCTCCACCCAATTTTACATTGCATGTGTTTTTGAACAGAAATTGTCCTCTTTTTTTTTTTTTTTTTCACTTTTCAATGTTTGCTGTTTTTGCTCAACCTCGCTTTTATCAAGCCCCTCACGCACGAGTCGTACCCTACACATTAAAAGCAAGGCTGTACAGTCGCTTTATAAATGATTGATCAAAGCAAGAGACCACAGAATATCATTTAAAGGGATAATCTGGCTAATTTCCAGGCATGTCTCACTTCCGTTGGCAGCCTTCGGCGAAAAAACAGACGACAGCTTCCTCATTTCCGCCCTTTTATTTCTTATGCTTAATTCTTTTATTGTGATAATTGCCAGACGAGTTCAGCTGATTCATTATCATTTTCCACTCTAAGCAGTGCGGTGCTGAAGAAGTCGATCTCGGGGTTGCTGGAACTGAAAGAATGCTAATGACGAGGCGAAACCCACTGCCAATTACCCTTGTAATCCAGAGCGGTGCATCTTAAAATTCTGCTACAGAAATCTTCAACACAGTGAGGTTGCGCATCCTTGACTTTGTAGTATTAGAGCTAATTATCTCAAGTATAAAAGGTCTGATCCCCCTCTGTGATCCGTCATATCAGGGATTCAGCGCAGTTGCAGTTGTATCGTTTGTTTCAGTTATTACACTGAGGTCTCAATTTCTCCCGTTGCAGATCAATACTTGACACAAGGTCTGCCTAGTGAGAAAAAAAAAAGTCACCATTAGGTTTTCCTCTGAAGACAGCCGACTTGATGAAAGCGGCTTCGTCTCCGAATGCTTGGAATTTTAAATTGAAATTCCCGCAGACACTTGAAGAAACAAAGGGAGACCATCGCCGTTTGTCCCAGACTTGTCATTTACGTTATCTAAACGTCTAAAATGTTAAGCGCTCACTGAAAGCAAGAGCAAAGAAAGCCAGTCTTTGATATGCAAGCCTAAAAATGTCAGATCATACTCGGGATTGGTAGAAAGGTGGAAAATTAGCTTTTTGACATTTTCTTTCAAGAAAACAAACCCAGAATAAAAACATTTTGAGTGATATCGATGGATGGGAAAAGGCTCCTTTATAGAGAGCCACTAAGAAATCGGCCTGCCTGTTGATTTTACTCTCTTACTTAAAACCCAATCTTTTATCCAATCTGGAAACTTGTCAGCAGGTCACTCAAACAACAGCACTCTTTGGTGTGGAAGTTGCTACTGAGGGAGGAAGATTTAAAGTTAGTTATTTTTAGCTTCATTGAAGCATTTAGTAATGAAGGCGGATGAAGCACCAAGTTTTCCTGGCTGCTACTTTTTTTTTTCTCTTCAGGAAGCCGAATGTATAAAAGTATAAAAGTGATGTTGCTTTGTTTTACCATTTAGGTGAATCCAACCTGCTGGGTTTTAGAGAAGATGACCATCTTTCAGAAGTCTAATTGTCTTGTAACGGTCGACAGGAAATACTCACTTTAGTAGCCTACGCTCAGCATGCTAACTGCTGATTCAAGAGACTTTCTATTTTAACTCTAATTCTTTTGTACTTGTTTTAAAGTAGTCGTAAAATCCTCTTTCACCTGCAGAGCTGTGTCACACAAACAGACCCCTTTTTCTTACACACACACAGTGTGACGTCACCTCTGATCCCCATATAAATAATTCATAATCACAGAGAGGCGTATGGAAGCTACTCTATCGTCACATCAAACAACAGAAAAATTAATTAGCACAAAGTCTTTTAAAACATCCAATTAGACACAGCTAGTTTTATTCAGTTTTTTTTTTGTTGTTGTTGTTGTTTTTTCATTTGAATGGATCTCTTTAAACACGAACAAACGTTAATGTCCCTCAATGTGTCTTGTAAAGTTGTAAATTAAATATGGTGTTTGTTTTTTGGGGGGGTTTTTTACTTTTTGAGTTATGATGTCCCATACCCTGGAGGATTTTAGTTTTTGCAAGTTTGTCAATGTTCAGTCATCAGAGACACAACTCTAACTTTGGGATCTTTCTAATGTTTGTTTGTTTTTTTATTGCTGATACTGGGCACTTCTCTTTTTTTGCTCATTCTTGAACAGACGTCAGGATTGGCTAAAATCTAACCTAGAGATTCATCTTTACAAAGTCGGTGATCAGAAATCAGCATCTTGAATCTAGTATTATGTCTCCATGTGCTGCTTTAGCATAAATAGGTTGATACAAATTTATATGTCAGGTTGTCATATAAGTTTCAGATCACAAAATTATGAACTGTGACCTCGCAAAGTGAAAACACCACAAATATCATGCGATATTTTGTAAATTTTGCAGCAATAACCCACTAAATCACCTTACATATTTTGCTATGCCTACACTCCGTCTGCATTTATGAAGATTCTCTCACCTCAGCATGTCAAATGCTTGGAGTAGCCCAACATGGAGCAGCCTAGCTACTTAATTGGCTTTAAGTATTTGGACTTAACGCAATCAAAGACCATGAATAGAACATTGAGTTTTCACCCAAAGAAAGTCAGTTGGAGGGTAAAAATGTGACATGGAGCAATTACTCTTTTTTTTCTGCATTATAGCGCTGTATAGTGAACAACATTTATCCCAGTATGCATCAACTACACAAAATGGCAGGGCTTGATTTTTTTATTTTATTTTTTACAAAATCTGCTTATGTCCCTCTGATTTAAACCCCAGTGCAACATCATTTTTAGGCTTAGACAGCGTTACACGTTGTACACACAGGACATCAGTGTTAATGAGAGGATAGTGTTTATTATGGGCGAGCCAGTCGATTGCAACCTAATCAACCTGCATGTCACTTGCTAAAGGCATTACTGGAGGCGGAAAATTGCTCACAAAGACGTCGCAAAAGAAAACTGTCCTTTAATTAAGAAGCTTTGGAAGGAAGGAAGGAAGGAAGCATGGGAAGCCGATTTTGGCTCGAGCTCAAGGTTTCTAAATGTCAGACTGTCATTGTCCTAGGAAAGACTTTCAACAGAGCAATAAAAAAATGAACATTTTATTTATTGTCATGGTCATGCATCCCATTAAATGTGAGTCCTTGGGAAAGAAAGCACTTCATTAGCAGGAGTTGGTAACCTTTCACCAGATCGGGATGTGAAGCACCACGAAATCAAAACCTTAAGCCCAGACAGCTGGGCATACTGTTACTTTAAACTGTTAGAACCTTTTGCTTTTCCACTTCTGCTTTTGTAACAGAACCCTTTCTGTGTTGCCTATAATTTGATCCCTTAACAATACAATTCAATAAGTCTAGCTTTCATTCCCTCTCGCATTCCATTTTCTCCTGCAGGTTACAAAGGTGGTAACGGAGACGCATTATGACATTACCTGGGGACGGAGAAGACGCTGCTGGGAAGGAGAGACTGGAGAACGGAGAACTGGAGTGAGACGAGCTTTTAACTCCCCACTCCCACGGACTTGAACTGAAAAACGGATTCATCAAGGGGATTCTTCGCCATTTCATCAATCTGTTGCTGAAAGTGCATGTTCTGTATACCTTCTTTTTAACTGCTTGCACTTGTTATGGTTTCTCTCGCGTAATGAGAAGATTCTGTCACACACGCGTGCAGTAGTTTTGTTCTCCAGTAAGCTCAAGGGAGTTTTATGCATTTGTGCGAGTCATTTAATGTTAAAAGATGTTTCCTCATCGCCTTCCCCCACCTTTTACTGACAATCTGTGATTACTAAAAGTGAGTTTGTACTGTATTTATTTTAATGAGATGTAGATCAAATGCACTAACCATTGTGGTACCGCTATTAGTTCACAATCAGGATTTAATTTATGATAATAGAATATTTGATAACTGTGTTCGAGTATGCTTTTTATTTGTTTCTGTTTTTTTTTTTTTTTGGTGTATGCTGATGTTGATTGAGAAACTTGTTACCATGAACTTAGCTCTCTCCCATCTCTTCAAGAGTATTTAAATCAGCCTGCGGGTGGTTTTAATTTGATTTCAATTGCTGGAAAATAATTATATTTTCTAAAAATGCTTCTATGAATCAGAATAAATAAAATTGAATTAATAGAAGGAAGCAGTGCGTGAAATGTCCAACTTGTTAAGTTTTCGCTTGTTTTCAAGTCTTACCGGGTTACAGAGATCCACATCTACAAATAAATGCTGTATGCTACAAAGCGGAAAATATGGAACTACAAGAGTGCCACTAAAATCACATTTAAAAAATATATAGAGATAAATCAAATGTAAGAATTAAAAAGACAAAATGAGTGCAGAACTATTTTTTTTGTTGGTCAAAAAAGATTTTTCCAAAAAAAAGTTTTTAAAACAAAGCTTGACAAACGAGTACATCTAAAGAATTGCAATATTATATAGTTCAGTGGGATTTTTTTTCTCACTCATTTCAGAAAGCAAAACTGACACAGATTTATTACACAACTATTTCAAACACTTATTTAGATGGTTATGCCTTATACAACTGGTATGGAGGCAATTAGCCTGTGGTTCTGCTGAGATGTAGTGGAAACCCAGGATGATTGCTGCCTTCAAGTCATCCGCATTGTTGGGTCTCTCATCTTCCCCTGGACCAATATGACATGAATTATCTATGTAGCCAGTTTGCTGGCACAGTAACTTACTTGATTGGCACGGGGAAAGAGGGTCAAATGAGAAAAGAATAACTTACCAAGATCAGGTCTTCTATTCCTTTTGATAGATGCTTAAATTTGGCAACAACTCCTTGGAAAACCATTCGCTTGTCAGTTGAGACCCGATTTTAGCAGCGCCTTTTAAACGGTGCCGCTAAAACGGATCATACCGGTAGTGTAATGGTTTAGAGAATCTTTTTGGCACACATTCAGTTACTAAGTATTTGGGTAACAGTAAGATGAAATATTTAACTCACTCTCAGTATTATTGCTGATCAACGTCCATCCCTTTCTGCCCACAGTTTGCCACCTTCTGGTGGCTCCTTCCAACAGTACAACGCACCTTGCCAAAAAACTTAAATCGCCTCAACTTGATTTTTTAACTATGAGCTCACTGTATTCTGGGTCAGTGTCCACAAACCCTTAAAACGTCTTACATTCATGTATTGTTAAATTAAGGCCTTGAATTGTCTTACATACATAAAAAAAATAATACAAGTTAGCCACAGGTCTTACATTTTGTCGTGGCAGAACTTTTTAATCTCGTATATTCTATGTTTGTTTTTTTTCTCGCAGGACTTTTCTGTCAGGCTAAAGTTTGAGTCGCTCACACACACACACACACACACACATCTTCATTGCGTTCTGTGACTTCGGGCAGTTGTGGCAACCAGTAACTAGCTGCTAATATACCCTTGATAGCTAGGGTAGCTGGCTAGTTTATTTTACAACAATTTCTTTTGTATTTTTCTGTCACAATACAGGTCTTAAATTTAATTCATAGTGGTCTTAAAATGTCTTAAATTTGAGTCGGTGAAGCCCACAGAAACCCTGATATTGAGATGACTTCCGCAGTCAAGATATCCCAGTCGGATCGAAGACCTTGAGAACATGGTGGAATAAGATGTTTGCGTCACAGATGAACAGATGCTGTCCCGTCCATGTGGATCAAAATCTTGGAGGAATATTTGCATCTGTTCCATGGAGAATTAAGGCTGTTCTTGAGGCAAAATGGGGTCCAACTCCATACTAGCGGGGGAACCTAACCAAAGAGGCTGGCAAGTTTAAATCCAAGGGTGAGTTCTTGAACTTATGGATATCAAAATGTCAAGCAACTAATGTTTAGAAAATGTAATGTCCACAGTTGTTGAAGCTTCACCAAAAGATAAAAACGGTTTAAAAACTGGAATAAAGTGCGGATGGTAGTAGAGGGTCCTTTGAAATGAGTGTTTCCGCTGTTGTACAGCAGGTGGCAGCAGAGACTGTGACAATTTGGCCAGAAACTCTCAGATTCAGAGTTCTTTAATGTGGCTGCCCAGACTCGGTGCTCCATCAATACTGTCGTGGATGAATCAGTGTTTTGTGATCTGATGGAGACGTGGTTGTGCTGTGTTACCGACAGCACGACCACGATGTATTAAACATTCACATGTCTGGCATGTGTTTTTGCAGACGAGCACGTGTTTCCTGCTCCCTATGTGCATAAGTGAGCCCAAGCGTTTGGACGTCCATCAGCCTTTTCCCAGACAATGACGATCCTCCTGACAATGAGGAGCTTTTAATTCCCTCCATGCGGTTACCTGATCTCCTGCACTGCCAGGCCTCATCGCAACCAAGGGTGTAGCATTCACATCCTTCGTGTCCTCAGATAAGCCCGTTTAAATCCCTCTTTGTCTCTCCACACACACACACCCATATGGTGCCCGTTCAGCACGCCATATGCTCAGGTGAACACTTCATCACAGTGTATGTAAACCTACACGAGCCACACACGCATTAACATAAAGATGATCTAATAAAGCTGTTTTTTGTTTTTTTTAATAATTCACTCAGATGGTGTGAGGTTGGCTCACACGCCGTTTGCTGAAAGGTGTGTGTTACGTGTGTTTAACCAAGGCAAGTCATTTGATCCCTCTACACAAACACTGGTTGTGTAGTAATGAGTTTATAAAAGCTGGCGTTGCACCTGCTGAGCAGCACTACACCAGGTAACAGTTAAGTCCAAAAAATAAAATAAGAGGTTTGTATCCTGACAAGCCTCTCTGTTCAGTAGTAATACACCTGACAAAAGATGTCGGCTTAGAGTCTAAGCCAAAATGTTGCCCTTAGACTTTGGTACTGTCATCATAAATGTTACATAGTGCAATAATCCTCTTAGAAACACCTAAGCGCTGGCTTATCTACATGCGGACAAGCAGCTTTTATCCAGGAGTTCTGAGCAAGTCGGTGGCAGTAATGTAAACAGAGGAAGAGTGAACTTGAAGGCTGCCATGTTCTTATTTATGCACAGCTGTGCGAAGACCAGTCTTCAAATTGCTGGCTGCAAACTCTAGTCAGGAGGGAGTATTATGAATCAAGTAGCTCACTAAGGGAATGATAAAAACAGTGCCCTGCAAACATATTCATATTTTGTCCTGTTGGAACAACACATTTCAGTGCATGTTTTGAGGTAAGCTAACAAAATAACATCCTATATAAAAAGTCATATATATGTGGCTTTATCTTTAGCCTCATTTTAGCTGACACCCCGATAAAAGGTGGCCATTTATCCTGAAAAGTCAGCTAATTGGTTAATAGGACCCGCCTGAATCTGCTGGTTGATCATCCCATCCAGTTGTTTGGTGAAGGCCTTAGAGAACAAATGCCTTCACAAGCTTTTTTCCCGTGCTTCCCCGCCTCGAAAAAAACTACTTGATCGCAGTTGATCGTAGTAATTGGCAGAGAAGTGCATTCATTACCATTTATCAAACAGGATAGGATGACGGCTGTGGAGATGGCAACGGATGATTTGATGAGGGACGCTCAGGGGACACCGCTGCTGATGAGGACGATTCTGATGTTAGTGTTTCAAGTCGTGGGAACCACGATACAGAAGACAGCTACAGTGGAGGTGATGAAGGTCCTGAAAACAAGGGTGCTGTGACTGTCCGAGGGAAAACAGATGATGCTCTGTTGCCGGTGCTCTGACTCTGGGCATGGTGGTTACTACCATATATACTAGTATATATCCCAATACTAGCTTGACCATGGAAAATGGAGTGCATGCTTGGAGGCTGGCCTTGAGGGACATGTACTAGCATGCATTGTGCTGAGAAGAAAGTTTGGGAGTGGGAACACTGGTGGTATGACTTAAAAAAGAGTAAAAGTTGTTTCTTTACATTTTTGTAGGGTCATCTGTGGATTTCAATGTGGCGTACCTGGCCAGAAGCTAACGCTCTTTTGGGAGCAGTCTGGTTCTGGTCCTGGTTCTGAAGGTCTGTAAACTGCTGTTTATCTACTGACCCAGAATCTATGGAGAGTGAAGAGCTCTGCCAGTGGAACTATTTTCCCCCCTCAACATTAAGGAATCATTGACTTAAAACAAACTCCTTTTTCTTACTGAAAAGTTACTTGTCGGTGTAGGTGTTGTTCTGCTAGGACTCGGTCAGGATCACTCCCCAGACAGAGATGGGACTCTGTAAGATCTTCCTCCCAGCACCAGCTGCGTGTCAGGCAGGTTCTTTAAGAAATCGTCGGCGCACCTCCACCGCCTCCTGAAAGCTTTATTCTCAAACGTGAAGCTGTTCCCCATCCGCTGCGGATCACGTTTGATGTCACTCTGTGTGTCTGTTACGTCCAAAAAGGGCACAGCACATTTGAGGACACGGAGGCGAGAATGAGGGTTCAAAAATGATTTTATTTTAAAACTCTCTTGAACTTTTCTTTTGGTTCAGCTGCTTTGATTTTCTGTGAAGAAGAAAAAGAGAGAGAGTTAAATACCCTCAGTCCCCCGTGTCCCAAAAAAGGAGAGAAAAAATAAAATAAAACCCCAAAAGTATTAACAGAAAGTTGGACCTGGTGAGCCGATCAAAAAGAACAAAACGGTACAGCAGGGGGCCAACCCTATACAAGGCCGTCGAAGCCCCTACTAGTACCGGACTAAGGCAAAGAGATCAACTACAAAAGAAAGGTCAAAAACAGGACAACCGGCCCCACCAGGCCAAAATCACAACGAAAAAGTAAACAAACAAAGGCTAAGAAAAACTACCGCATGGCAGGCTGGAGACGTCAGCTGCGGCCTACAGCTGCTGGAGCGTCAGGACACAAACCCCGGTGGTGATGGTGGAGCGAGCGGAAGGGCGGGTCTCTTCACACACGTTGAAACCCAGCTGATTTATAGCCGGACCAACAGCCACAACTTAATGTAATCAAATTGATTGCCAAAAACAAGAAATTATCCAAAGTCCAAAATATTAAGCATAAACAGAAAGTCATTCAACTAAAGTCTATAAACAAAACAATCCAGAGAAATAGACAAAAATAATTAGAATGTGCCCAAAGCGCATAACGGTGTCCACCTTGGAAGATGAGACATTTGCTGAATATCTTCATTTCACTTGTAGCAAAGGGCGCATCTGCAGATAAAAAACAACATCCTAACACATCTTGGTTTTATCTTAAATGTAAAACGTAACCGTTGTGTGCTGTGTGACCCTTTAGAAATAGAGTTTGCACAAGTTGTCGTCAATAGAAAGACAAACATAATCAAAATAGACTGTTTCAACATTAGCATCCTGTAATTAGAACTGCTAAGTGAACCAGAGAGCCCATAAACCCAAATGCCTCCGTCTCCCTGCCATGTCTCTATTAGCCACCCTTGGAGCTTCTTGAACAGAGAGCAGAGTGTGACACAGCCCGGCTGAACGCGCTGTCCGGATTCCTCCGGCTTCAGTCTCCAGTCTGCACGACTCAGTCATCTCCCCGTGACACAGCTGTCACTGTGTTTTTCCTCTCAGGTTCAGAAAGCCCTCCCTGCTCAGGTTGACCCATCTTTCCGATCTGAGGAAGCGGGTTTGGCGGCTTCCACGAATCACTCTTTGGCAGCAGTTGTTTGGTTTTTTTTCCCCCTTTAACACCATTTTCCATCATGCCATTTTGCCTGGCTCTGAACTCTCTTCCAACATTTTCCATCGCTTCGCTCTATCACACTCTGACCCGCGTGTTTGTTTCCCTAAAAGCAACTCCGCCTCGCTGCCAGCAATTGGAGTAGATTAAAGCGGTGTGTGTGTGTGTGTGTGTGTGTGTGGTCGTGTGTGCTTGTGTGTGGGTGTCTGCAGGCCTCTTCTGTTTTGGTGTGTGTTTGCATTTTAGAAATGGAGGCCAGCACCACAGGTTGAGGGCTGATGTTAAATTTAGTGGCGATAGGAGTCTTTGGTAGACGACGGATGGCTGGAGGTTCAAGAGGCCTCACACCAAGCATCAAGACTTCTGTTTCAGGTTTCCTTGTGTTGTGGAAAACCTGCTGCCTCGTGTTAAGTACATATTCGTTTTACATATGTCAAAATGTAAAGGAATTAAGCTCACTCTTAAATCTGGATTTGCGGTGCTGTGAACTGTACTCACCATATTACAAGTTTCTTAAGTTCCAGCGTTTTTTGGTTACAGTTGCATAAAAAAATCTAATCAAAACGACTTTACGTGGAAAAAAAAGTGAACACAAATCATTTTGTTCCGAGTCTGGAACCGTGAACACTTACTGCCTTTTTTTTTTAAAGCAAAGTAGTTGAAATCGGTCAGTAAAAGGGTTACAAAGCCGATTCTAAAGCTTTGTCACTCAGTGACTAAATGAGTTGGTCATTTGGCCACAGGCACAGCAAGAGGGTCAAAACTCCTGCCTACTGAACAATAGACTTGATTTCAAAGCTTTACATAGACCTTGTTTAGTCGAGACAGTTTGTTGGATTCATTTCCATGATTATTTGAAGACTGAGAAAAACTACCGAGAGTGATGATGGTCCATGGTGGCTTGTACTTAAATTGATCAATTTGTTCGGTTTCCCAAAATGTCCCAAAGCATGAATTTCAACTCATAGGCAGCTTTAAATGAGGTATTATTGTAAACTAATTGCATCCATTTTTCAGTGATACTGCAGTAACATTTTATATATATATATATATATATATATATATATATATATATATATAAGTGTGTATTTAAGTGTGTATTTACATATTTGCTCTTCACTGATGGAGTGACTCATGCGTTTCAATCTAAAGTGTTGCTGAACAGTCCAGCTTTTTCAGGTTGCGTTCTCACTGACAGAAAGTGATCAAGACAGATGAGGACTGGATGTTACTTTATTTCTATAGAATTATTATGTCACCACAACATTAATAAAACCAGTCAAATATCTCTGGTTGCTTTTTTTTTTTTTTTTTTTTTTTTTTTTGTGAGTAGGCGCCAGTCAGATCTAAATCAGATCCCGGACACCATTTAACTCTGAACCAGTGACGTGCGGGCAGAGCCTCAGCTGTCATCATGGAAAAATAATATATAATGATAAAATAATTTTACCTAATTTTACCCAGCAGCAGGTCACCTTTCGCAATAAGTGATCACGGTCATTTAACGTTCTCACTTTGTATTTCCCTCCGGCTCTGCTCCGTCTTTCCTTTTCCTTACCTGGGTCAGGTAATAACTGGAGGGCCAACTTCGTTCCCGATTTTTTATTGTATTTTTTAACTCAGCCAGGGCGCGTGACTGTGACGTACGCCGAAGTCTCCTGCGGTTTTTTATTGCTGATTCTTTCTGCGAGCGTCTTTCGGCACATTAACATGAACATGTCATGTCGTTCTAGACTCTGATCTCTTGCGTTTTCAGTCTTTTGTTGAGCTGAAGTTTAGAGTATGAAACTACCTGTTTGTTGCAAGCCTGCGTGAGCCAGTTTTCATGCTTTAAATGAGGAACTTGCAAAAACACATGAAGATGTAAAGAGGATAGATGCACGAGGGATGAAGTCTGAAATATTTTTTTCTTTCCACACGCCATAAAATCCTTGATTTTTGATCATCTTTCTAAAACAATGTGTTCTATTCCGCTAGATCTTTTGGACGACAAAAGAGAAACCCAGAAGTTTTTGCTCTTTTCGTAGAGAACAGCTCAAACACATTGTTTTTTTTTGTGTGTGTGTGGGGTGTGTGTGTGTGTGTGTGTGTGTGTGTGTGTGTGTGTGTGTGTTTTTCTTGAGAAACTTCCCGGGGAGGAAGTCACGTCACACATGGAGACGAGGCTGCCCAGAGCGGGAACCCGGCTCACTGGGGCAGCAACAAAAAGGTTTAGTGAAGCGAAAAGAAACTCCAGGAGCGAAACATACATTAAGAAAAACAAAACACTTTATTTCCATTAAAAATGACTTCATGCTGCAAATGTAGGTAAACTCTTAACTGTGACCCCCGGTACTAAAGTTGGTGAAAACAGCTTGGAATCGGCTTCAACTTCTTCATCAGTTCAGCTCGAGGTCAATGTGTCTAAAATTAAACACAATTAGTTTATTGTTGTGCATGTGATGGTTCTGTTCTTCCCGTCACGTTTTGGTTCTCGGTTTTCTTTCTTTATCTGGGCTGTTGGAGGCTTCCCTCTCGTCTCCTCTATGCCGTTTCTGATCTCTGCTCCCCCTGCAGCAGCAACAGCGGTGCGGTGATTTATGAAATTCAGATTAATACGTATAGTTGGCCTCAGACTTATTTCTTAAATAAATGTGTTTCGCTTTTTGTAAACAGTGGCTTACAATGTTTATTTTTAGACATCTTTTGAATTTTATACGTTTTTGCCACATTCAAACCACAAACCTTAAAGCTGCAGTGCCTGTTATAAACACATTTTTGATATATTAAAACTCTCACCATGCCATAATGTATAATATGAGACAGATATTCTGTGAAAAAAAATCTACTTCCTCGACCTCCTCCTTGTGGTTCTAGTGCCATCTGCAAAAGAATCCACTGTCAGAAACAACCAATCAGAGCCTGGAGGAGGGACTTAGTGTTGTCAATCATCCTTGTGTATGTTTAAGGTCCAGGTAATGTGTGCAGTGATGGATTTCAAGCATTGTTTTGGATGTAGCTTTCATTTTTAAACGAGACTTTTGATTTTTTCTTTTTTTTTCTTCCATAGAGACATTTGTTCACTGTTTGCTAGCAAACCCCTGAGGCTTTCACTGAACAGCTGGATTTATACTGAGATTAAATCGCACATATTCCATTTACTAATTAAGTGACTTGGAAAGCCAGTTGACTGATAGATTGCTGAGCTCTATTGGGGGTATCAGAGCAAAACATGAAAAGTTCAAGAGCTGGTGAAATACTTCTAAAGTCATCGTGTGTTTCCTCTCAAATAAAATTCTCCCGCTCACTTTTGCTAAACGCTGGCAAAGCGGCGTAGCTTGTTTTCAGCTTGCCCCGACTCCTACAAAGCGCTCTGGGAGCTCCCTCCGTGACCTTGTTCTGCTCCGCAGCCAAAGAGCACATAATCACCCCCCTCCAAAGAAGGAATCAGGGCAGGATTGTTAAGCCTCAGTGAGACTCAGCATCACAGGGACAGATGGGTGAAAGAATGAACAAACATTTATTCATTCTTTTGTCCATCTGTCATTCACACACACTATTGTGGATGTGTTTGCCAAAGTGGGCACTATGATGCATCCCACCACCACACTGAGGTACACTGAAGTTGTTTTGATGATGCAATAGATGAGATTGCTAAAAATAAATGTTTATGGTGGTACTGTTTGTTTTAAATAAGAAGCCCACAGATTGTTAGTTTTTTAGAGTCTATTCTCTTTCTTCCCTCTTACAGCTGCTTTTTGTGTGTTTTATCCTGGTCGACCCTCTTGGGAACAAGAGCTCCCTTCACCTGCCTGTTTGTTTAAAACGCCTGCCTGAGCCCACCGAGGCGAGTCGTCTTGTTTGCGTCGTGACGCGGGCGACTTGCCGATGTCTTCGAATGTTTGTTGCCCAGGTCTCCTGAGAGACGCGCTGCCTCGTCTGAATCATCGGGCTTGTCAGTCACAGGGTGGGCCTAGTGAGCACTGAGCTGCGAGTGATTCAGGAAACCCGTGGAGGCAGCTTGTATAAATATGAATAATAGATTGCAGTTTGTTGATTATTGGGATGATAATTGTTCGGTTTATCTTTTTCACTTTTTTTAAAGTTTCGATTTGGCCTGTTAAAACAAGTTTACATTCATTATGAGTTTCCCCTTAGTTTCTTTACCTATTTTAGATTTGCAAAGTGAAGAAACAATCTTTTCTTCTGAGCAAATGCAGTGATGTTCACTGTATGTAAAATTAAGATGTAAAATTCTTAATTTCATAGATTTTTTTTTTACTCCGCTTTAGCTGGTGGGTCTTTCAGGTTATTGTTTGTATTGTTTGTAGCCACATAATTTCCTTTGGGATTAATAAAGTATCTATACCTAGCTAACTAGTTTCAAATGTGGTTAGCAACATTTGAAGCTAGCATTTGACAAGAAGTTGTCGAATGCTTGTAGCTAGCTAGTTTTGAATGTTAATATTTGGAACTAGTTAGCTAGTAAACGTTCGATAACAAGTTGTTGTCAAATGCTTGTAGCTAGCTTCAGATGTTGTTGTTGAATGTTTGTAGCTAACTAGCTTCAAATGTTATTGTCCACGACATTTGAATCTAGTTTGCTGCAAACACTTGATGACAACTTGTTGAATATTTGTAGCTAACTAGCTTGTTGTCAAATGTTAGCTAGCTATCTGAAATAATGCTAGATGACAACCTCCATACTCTTTCACATCACCTCCACTTGACACATGAAACTTGGACTCATTCAAATGTCCCAAAAGATATCAAGTTTCTGGAAATGAGCGAAGCAAAGCTCAGTTTATAGGCAATTAAAATTAACTGTACCATTTCTGAAAAAAATTCAGGTGTGGTCAAATATTCAGCGAGTCTCATGTAAATCTTGCTAATGACTGCAAAAAGCATACCTGCAACATTTATTCAAATGTTTATGTGGTGTATGTACACATCTAACCTTATATGCAAAACTAGTGCATATTAAAGAAATTCCCCAGTAAATTCAAACATATTCACCTCATTCTAGTTGAGAATAGTTTGTGTGAGTTTATCTAAACTTCTCATTGGCACTCAAAGCTAAAAATCTTCATAGCCCATAATCTCTTTTCTTTTCTTTTCTCTCTTTTCTGCACTGTCAGGGTTCCCCGAAGCTATGCCTGCCATTGTCAACCTCCTTTTCAATGTGGTACCCACCAACACCACCATCTCCTTCACAGTGGTGCTGCCGATGGTGAGCCTGATCTCTCTTTTCGCCGGGGTCGGAGGTCACCTCCTGCTGTGGCTGGTGCTGGTGAGGAACCCACGGAGCTGCTCTAATCCGAGCTCCGTCCTGCTCCTCAACCTCAGCCTAGCGCACCTTGGTGCCCTACTCACCCTGCCCTGTGTGCTCCTGAGCGCCAGCTTCCAGAACTGGCAGCTCTGCGGCGGGACCTGCGTTCTGCTGGGGTTCATGACTTTGGTGATGGTAGGAGTTGAGATCTTCAGCCTGGCAGCGTTGGCAGTGCTGAGGTATCGCATTGTTGCGCCACGGATGAGGCCGCCTGCTAGTTTGACGCAAGTGTGAGTAATAAATAACGAGGTCTGTTGTTGTTCAAAGGCATTGTCACAAAATGTTGGTCTTTTTGGATAGCATTGAAATGGAGTAAACATGTTCATTGTGGATCTTTTTTTTCATTATAATTTTTTGCTTTACTGGTTAAGTCATCTAAGAAAAGTAAAAAAATTTATACCTAGAAAATGACCTTTTTCCCCCCATAACCTGTCCCCAAATCATAAGTGAAACTGGATTGGGTTTTTCACTACAATATTTATGAAATATAAACATTTTGCAAGCACATAAACATATTGGAAATTTTTCCAAATCAAAAGTGCAATATGGATGTTTAAAGCTGTCACCTTACTGTGTAAAACTGATGCCAATTTGTTGTAAAGATTTTTATTGTTGTTAACGTCTAGACTCTAGAAGATTGTTTTTCTAGATTAAAAATGTGGAGGTTAAAAGTAATCACACAAACTCACCACATCCTACACGGAGTGATACAACGCAATATTATGGTAAATGTAAATGTATTTTATTTAACATGTTCAACAGAGTTCCAAGGTTGAGCTGCTGTCAAACTGTTTTCCTATCTCAAAACATATGTTAGAAAATATTTCTTAAAATTTGCTTAAATTTTAGGAAATTGCTTTTTGGGGGGTTGCACTATCTGAGCAAATTTATACATTTTACAAAACCACGGCTAGTACAAGTGAAAGGCACATTGAAAGATACTCAGCCAAACCAAATATTTTCAACTGTTAAAATGTGTAGAGATGCACAAAGATATTGACTGGTTGGACTATTTCCAGCTTGACCCATCCTGACCGCTGGCCAGCCAGTTGGAAACATGTGATCTTTTTTCGTTCCAATAAACATTTCTGACATAAAAAAGGGATAGATATGGCCTCCCTTTCTTTCAGTACCAGTGATTCATTCCTGTCATGGAGTCTGTTAGTTTCTTGATCTGTTGATGATCAACTCTTTGTGCAGCTGCGACTAATCTCTCAGACACGTTTGAGAGAGGTGGACTGTTTTCCTTCACTGTAAATCTCCTGTTGCAGAACTGTCCACGGTGAATTTCTCTTTAAGGGAAATAGGAAGCAGCTAAAACCTGCATTAGCAAGTGTTAAGTTTGTAAATATCTTTTTCTTTTATATACTCATTATTATCTTTAAGAATGGAGAGATTTCTGTTCTTTCTTTAAATATGTGTTTCTTGGAGTGATGTTTTACAGGAAGCAACAAGTATTCTAAAATTGGGAGCAGATACTAGATGGTCTGCAGCAAGAGTGATAACTGACGTGGCAGAATAAACAATGGATGATTAAGGGTCGAAGTTTATTAACCAGAGACAGAGGAACTGTACATGAGACCACGGAAACGCAAGCAAACTCATTGTTCTGTGGGATCATCAGTTCCTGCATCATTTCTACAGAAGGAAGTAAACAAGAACTCTGAACATTGCACTCTACATGACGGCAGCTTGTGGGTGCAACATACCTGTGATTCAAGAGAACAAAAGAAACAGCTACTCTATGTGATTAACTCAAGATAATCAAATAGGCTGTGTAACTAGGACCGCCCTAAGGAAATAAAAAGAAAGGGTCAGACAGGAGCTGTTTTAGAGCGGGTAGGACGTTGCAATTGAAGCATGCTCCTGTCTGTTCTCCTTGCAAGTAAATCTTAAACTCACTTGTCTCTTTCTTCTTTTCATGAGTGCTCAGATTCTTCAAACCTAACAGCAAGTAAAAACAAAAATGCTTTAGTAGAGTGTTACAATACAGGCAAAATATGAGCTACTAAGCAAAGTTATTTGGAACTTTAGTTTTCTACGTTATAGGAACACATAGTTGGACCCATGCCATAAAGCCATGAGCACGTTTGTTGAAGAATGTAGAGCAGGACTACTTAAAATGATACAAATTTCAATAATGTCTGCAGCATCTTGGCTCTTCATAACTTGGAGAACTTTCATAATTATTAAAGGCACTGATTCCTAAAAAGAAATTCCCTTTAGTGAGGGTTAGTAATGCATCCGGAGGGATCTGCATTGCCGATAAACTGAAACCACATGCAGCCGGCCATTCACTGCCTCGTAACATATTAAAGTTAATCTTTACTGGCTTCTGTGGGAGCTTCATTGATTTGAGATGGAAGACATCTAATTTAAACAGTGTGTCACATTAATCAACCTTTCTGTTAAGCTTCAAGCAATCCATAGACCTGCAATTTAATTTAGAGGCAAATTCACATTGGGACAGAGGACAGGTTTTTAATGGGAAATCCAACTGTCTCAAAGGTCGTTGCCTACGTGCGGCTTGAAACGCGTCAATGCGTTTAAGGTTGCCGTGGGGTTGGTGAAGCAGGTAACAGCTACATGATCAGATGTTTCCCCTGGAAGTCACTCTGAAGAGAGTGACCATGGAAGACAAAGTATGATGGATGGAACTGTATTTTGTTATATAGGTGCAGATTTCATCTCCACTTGCAAAATGTTTGGGGTATAGTTAGAACAGATAAAAGAATCCCAACCCATTAACATGTTAGTGATTGGAAACAAGTGGTGGCTAATATCTAGTCTCAAACTTTTTCTTTTGGGGTGTGATTCTATAAGATTTGCGTATCAAGAGGGACTTCTTGTCCCATCAAATTAACATGCCTCTTGAAGAGCTCTAGATTACATTATTCTACCCAGAAAATAAGCTTATATTCTGTCCCTGTTTTCCTAAGGCTGTGCACTGTGGTGGCCATTTGGCTGGTCTCAGTAACCATGGCCTTGCCGAAGGTCACCTACATCAACTTTGACGGCGGATGCACCTGGTCGGTTGGTCAACAGGAGTGGCTGTGCTTCCTGGTCCCTGCCTTCCTGATGTACTACATGGCGCCCCTCTTGTGCATCGCCATCAATTGTGGCCTCATGATCTCTCACCTCCACCGCTGCAGAGGCAGCCTAGTTGCCGACAGACGCAACAAGAAAGCCACTGCCCTGCTAACTGGCTCGACGTTGGTTTTTGCTGTCAGCTGGTTGCCGTATTACGCGCTCGAGTTCGTCATCGTTCTGTCCCCTTTCGTCAGTTCAGCGGCGTCTCCCACAAGCAGATTAGATACGGGCCCATCTTGGACTTTGTCCACTTTCTATCCACCAGCCGCTCCGTCCAGGCCCAGTGAGCAAACCTTGATGAGGGTCACGTTGCTGTGGGAGGTGGCCTCTCTGGCGGCCATTTTGTTGGTGTGCCTGGCTCCGTGTTGGAACCGTCCGCTGTACTTCTTGTTGTCACGCCCGGCTGTACACCAGCTAAAAGCTCTCCTGCCTTCTTTCATCTGAGAGTAGTTGGGGAGAAAGCCTGTGCGGCGTTGGCGCATTGCCGTCGTGTCTGACGGCGCCTGGCGTGGCCTCGGACCCACTCGATCGGCAAAGCCTGACGCACAGATTGACTCAGTGAAGATGGCAGCAGCTGTGCTCACTCTCACCCAGCTCACATGTGCCGTCAATGAAACGGCGCATGTCCAAAGACGTGATTCACAGGATGCACTGTTCATGTACGTACTGAGTACACTCATGGCTCTTGGCAACAATAAACTCTCACGTTGGATCATAATCAGACCCCATTCTAGGCTATAAACAGGGTTTATGTCTAAGATCACAATACCAGATACACTTAGCAACTTGCTGTCCGTTCAATTCCAGCTAGAAGAGGGAGTCAAACCGAATGGAAAATGAAAACTGAAAAGCCAAACAATGCAATTTATTTGTGTACCACAGCCTAAATCATCATTTATATTCAGGTCACTGAATCTAAATATATGGATTTAAGCTCACACACGGGACTTGAACTGCAGTAGTTTGCTTTTTTGGTGCTGAAGGGCATCAGCTAAACCTATCCTGACTGGCTCAACCCATTCAAGCAAATATTAACCAAAAATCCCCACAGGGCTTTTCCATACAAAACCCTAACCTCAATGAAAAAAACAAAACAAAAAACATCCGGCGAGTAGGATAAACGGCATCTGCATTGTGGAAAATTGGCTTTGCTCTTTGCAATCTGTTAGAACCTTAATACAACACAGCAATGCATCACAACATGCAGCGCAGGCCTGCAACCCCCATTACGGAGCTGTCTGACAGAGTGGAAACACAGGAGACGACGCGCCTTTAGAAATCTCCCTGGAAAGCTCGGAGGCAGCTGATTCTGGATTCAATGTCATGGTAATAACCTCGATGAAAAGAGGGCCCTTTGACTTTGACGCGCATTAAAAGACACTGGCTTGCTTGGTTCAGAACCTGAATGCTGAGAAGTGGGTATTAAAAAGAGATTTGACACAAAGTATTGCATCCGCTCTGCTGGGGGAAAATGACTTGCCTGGAAGTGGATCCTATCTGCATCTAGAGTGGATTAATATCACAATGTAAAGGTCATGTTGCGTACTGCCTGTAACTTGGTTATACTCATTAATGAAATAGCGAAGGCCGTATAATTTGTTTTGCTGTTTTCTATTGACGGCGCAGTTTTATGTGCCGCAGAGGTCTGGATGTATACATTTGCAGAGCTATTCACACCCCCTCAGCTTCTTCATGTTTTGTCACGTTACAACCAGGAACTAAAAATAACAATTTGGATGTGTATTTAAATTCAGTCTCTCTTTACTAAAAGAAACTGCTAATAAAACTCCAGTATTTACCTTTAGGATAGCTGGTATACTAGCAAATATATTATTTTGGAATTTTATGGCAGAAATTGACACAAAGCGGATAATTGTGAAGCTCGATAAACAATATGAGTGGATTACAAAACGTTTTACAAAAAAAAAAAAAAAAAAATCCAATAGGTTCCTCTCCTGAATTTTTCTGGAATGTTGCTCTATCCACCACAACTGGTTTCCTTTTCCCTGCTGAGCAAAGGTATCCTCACAGCATAATACTGCTGCCGCCGTGTTTTACTGCAGGGACGGAGTTTTAGAGTTACTCTATAGTGTGACTTTTGTTGAATTTCAATTCACTTCACAAGGTTTCTTATTGACTCTCTTCCAACAAAGGCTTTCATTTTCTTACGCACCCAAAAAAGAGCAGATTTGTGGAGTACATGAATAATCCTTTGGTGTTTCCATGGGGATCTTCGCCGTTTGCCTGATTAACGCTCCCCGTGCCCTCGCCTGTCGGTCCGGGTGACTGGCTTGTTTGTTGGTCAATTTTCAGGTTCGTCTTTCTATCTGACTTTTGGGTAAAGTCATTGAACAATGTTCTGTGAGATGTTTGAAGCTTTGCTGTTTGTCTTTTAAGCCAACCCTGCTTTAAACTTCTCCTCAACGTTATCCCTGACTCTTCTGCCGTTTTCTCCAACAAATCTCTGATGGCTTTACAGAATGGCTGCATTTATATACTGAGATTGATGCGGACAAATCCAGGAAGGTGACTTGTATAGGCAATTGGTTGTTCTGTATTTTATTCAGGGATATCAGGATATTGGATGTTACTGTTTGGTTTCTATTGCAGCCAAATTGACGGAGACTTGGGCTTATAACATGAAGCAATTTCAGAGAGTTGGAAAAAAAAAAAGAAGCAAAGCCATAGTCGTACATTCTTGTTTGTTTTCTTGCAGAGAATCAGATGAGAGTATTACTGGAGCGCTCCTCTTTGACTGATGAATGTAATGCAAATCCTGTTGAAGCCTAAAACATGGAACCCGCAATAGGGCAGGATAAGCTCTTTGAAAGTGTATCTCTAAAAGAGCCTCTATGTTACAGACCTTGGAGCATCCACTAATTAAAATAATCAGGTAAACTAAAGTGTGCTGCTGAATGTAATTTACATCAAAGGGGGATGCTGAACTATACAGATGCAAGAAAAGTACTGAAAACTCTGAACGGCTTCATCTTTGGTCAAGACCATCCCAGATGATGCGACTGAATTCACAAACCTTCGCCGATCACGTCGTGACTGACGGTGCTGCTTTCTTCAGTTTCTTGAGGCTGTTGTTTTGCTGTGTGACAAAACTGAAAAATATCAAACCACTTCCTGAAGATAAGGGTGAAACGAAAACAGGAAATCTCCAAGTTGGATCAAGATCACAAAATTTGCCTCTGGCAATGTATCTCCTAAGCGTAAATCACTCATTCTAGCTCCTAGCTGTAAGGGATGGGCGCCAGAGAGTCAGGCTTTATGTCTCTGTGCGTCCACAAGACTCAGTCATCCTCAGCCCACTTCTTTTTCATTTTTTACGGTCTTAGAGGTTTAAAAGCAGATCCTTCTAAGGACTTTTACCCTGATGACGAGATGCTACTTTAGAGCTTTTTGAACTGCATTGGCTGATATTTTTGTTTTTCTTGTCTCACAAAACTGTTAAAGGTTGTGTTGATTCTTGGATAAATTCTTGTTTTCCTTAAAACAGTGCTGTGGGATGTTCTCATACATTTTTTTTACTCCTATATTAAAGATTTAAGACACTTAAAATCACTCTGAGTTGGAAAAAAATAATCACCATTTAACAATAGAAACTCAGGAAGTGTTGAATATGTTTATTAAGCTATCATGTAACAGATTGACATAATTTGATCCATTTTAGATGAGCCTAAATGTAAAGTAAGTGTAGGGGAGTCGCTTCAAGCACTTGACATGCTAAGCTGAGTGAATCTTCAGTGCAAATAAAGCGTCTGCACAGCGTATAACATGATATTAAGTAGTGTTATTATTGGGTCATTATAAAAACATGACAATGGTATGATTGGTTAACTGAGAAATTATTTTTGTTATGTATGTTTCCTTATGGAGCTTGAATTTTGCTTGCACACACATGCACATCTTTCACTATCTGACCAGATGTAGATGTCCTTTATCATGACAGAGTGAGCTTAAATGTTGTTACTAAAGTGCCTGTATTTTCTATCTAATGTAATTTTGTATCGTAATAATGTAATTTTTTGGTAAAGTTTGCAAGTGTAACTCAGTGAAACATAAATTACCCTTCAGATTAATATTTTTTTCTCTGCTTTAATTTGACTTTAAACTCTTTTGCAATGTTCACCAACAAATGCACTCAATTTACAGCGTAGTAGAAAATCTGGTGTTAAATCCCTTTCCCAACGGCGCATCAACACTTGGCAGACTGGGATTGAACCTGCAACTTTAAGGCTGCAAGAGAACTACTTTTTCCACTAATGCACCTCGACAAAATAAATAGAAAGGTAGCGATAACATGAAATGCTAGTTACTTCTTGACCTCTTGACATTTTTTGAACCGCAGAACCAAATGACAACCCTAACCATCTCCATTACGAGGGACTTTTCTTTTTCTTTGTGCCGATATCATCTTGGTGGCTAATGAGATCTTTTATCTTCGTCCTCTGTCCGCACCCTGATCCTCTCATGCACCGCAACCCAGTCAGCTGCCATGTCTTGATGAGTCTGGCTTAATTAAGTCAGAAGATTAGTGAAAGCTTAAATTGTTTGTTTTTTTAAAAGTCGTGCTCAGCACGCTCCATTGATAGGCTCCTTCCCGTTTCAATTTAGTGTGTTTACGGAATCCCTCACCCATCTGCTGGGCTCCGCTGCTGAATATACGGAGCAGAATGAGCCGGAACACGGAGCTGAAGGAAGATTTAACATCTTAAAAACTCTGGGAGATAATCGTTAACAAAGGAAGTGATTTTCCATCATCTGGATGGGCATTTAAGTGATATCGATTTTTTGTGTGTGACAGCACTACTTAATGGCCTTATGGAGAATGCCAGCTCATTAATTGTCATTGATCGCTGTGTAATTCCCACGGGGAGGATTTATTTAATTCAGAGTTTATATATATCAGCAGTGATTCAAAAAGCCCACTTTTAACAAAGCCTGTTTATACCTACAGTCATCTTTGTCTTATCTCTGCAAAAGTCCCAAAAATAGTTTTTCTTTTACCTGAAAATATGACGATAAATTAGACATGCTAAAAATGTAAAACTGGAAATGTACGTTATCTCTTTTTCTAGGTTCTTATTAGACCCACTTTTGATCTCTTAACATTTTTTTTTCATGAAATAATAATTAGTATAAATAATTTGTCATTTGTTTGCATGCCAAATGTCACACCGTGTGTATTTAAGAAAAAATGCAATTTTTATTTTGTTAAATGTCTCACAGAGAAGTGTGGAAAGCCAGAGTAAAAATATTACTATTAAAAGTTATAGTATGCTAAATCCACAAAGCTATAGCTCGACGTTTAATTAGCAGAAAGAAAACTGTAACTCCAACCTCTCTGGTAGTTGAAATTCATTTTAAGATCTTATTACAAGAATGAGAAAAATGATTGCAGGAAAACCTACATACTTGATCTTTTATAGTGAAAATATTTTTCATTAAATGCTCATTCATCTGCTGTCTATACCTGCTGAACCTGAGGACACGAATCATATCAATAACTTGGACATTTCTTAAAATCTTTTGTACACTACTTTGGTTAACTCAATAGTCCTTTTAAACAACGGTCCTGAGCTCAAAATATGTCAATGTGTATTATTTTTGTGAAATCCTACCCCAGAGCTGAGAATGTTCAAATAACATTTAGTGTTTTGAGCTTTTATTCTTTGCGGTCAGAAATGTTTCATGTAATCAGTAAGCTTCTTCTAAGCCGCTTTAATGTATTTTTTATATAACTGAACCAAGTTAAGAGACACGCCAAAGTTAAAGAAAATTATCTTCTTGTCCGATTGGTTCTCATTAAAGTCGCAGTCAAATGAAATTTGATTCGCATCAAATGATGGAGGGCGGGGGAAGGAGTGATTAGCACAAAAAGAGAGATTTTGTGGCTTTGAGAGACAAATTCTAAGCCAGACTTTTGGAACAAAATGTCAGTAAAGTCAGTTTTCCTCATAATGCAGAATCCGTTCTCCACTGTGGACGGATCCAGACTGCAGGCAGGCCATCTACGCTTTCAAGCGACCGTGTTTGTGACTCCATGCGGCTATAAGTCACTCAGAACGAGGTGTGGAGATGTCTTGTGATGCTTTCGGGGGAAATAAAACACTCCCTTGACGAGAACCGATGTCAGGGATTTCAGTGAATGTGTCTCCATCGTTTACACCTTGATACACATGCAAGTCGTCATCCCAGCCAGGGATGTTTAATCTCCCTGCTTGAAGTCTGCCTGTCAGTTTCTTGTTACAGCAAAACAGAAGATGCATTTGTCTGATCACAGAGTTGGGACTTAAAGATCTCCTCAGTGCGCTGGGCTGTTTGCTGTGTGCTTTATGTCACCTTTCTGCATACCTGTCGATTGTGTTGAGCAACATTAGCTTTCATTTACAGTTTATGTTAGGTTAACAGTTTACTACGCCGCGTGTGCTTATATCTGAATGTTAGCAATCTTTTATATATTTTTGTTGCTTAGAGAAATACGCTTGAGTGAAGAATTCTGCTTTGATTTCGTTTCATTTTTGCATTTTGGTCCACATGTGTTGGTTATGTTCTGGTATCTGATTGCTTAATTTGGGTTTTCTTTTGTTCAGATTCTCCTTCCACTTCCATGTGGGCCACTGAAAATCTGGAGGAGCTGCACAAACCCACACCTCAGACGGAGGAATTTGTTGACGGCGTGCACTTGACGAATCTAGCCATTTTGGGAAAATAGCAAGAAGAATCCAAGCATATCGTCAATAAGTTATTTGTAATAAAAAGGGGAAAAAAATGCATCACACACTGAAATTATTTGAATGTTTTGTGCACAAGCCTTTCTTAGCGAGAGCATTTTCACGACCCATTCAGCTAGTCAGTTCCATACGAAGAAATTAGTCGCATGCATCTCTCAAAGTGGGCTTCAGCATGGTTTTTCTTCAGCAGTGGAGTCTTGCGTCATGAGTGTGGAGACAGGCCAACGAGGTCGGGTGCATTACTTATTGAATTCTTTTGGACCTGCTAATTCCAGGTCTTTCTCAAGCTTGTTTTTTGCTTCTCTGTAGCTGCGTTTCCATTACACGTATGAATAAAACTCTGATGATATTCCGCTCAAATCTAACCCCCCTCCCCCAAAAACCAACAATTTCACAATTAAGTAAGAAACACAATGAAACTCAAGTTTGTTCGCGCTACAAAACATTAAAAACTGCGCCGTGCCATCTTCCGGATGTTGACAACATCCGGTTGTTGATAGCAAGACTTGTGCGATGCAAAAAAGTGTTCAATCATAACACATTAACGTTATGAATGATTATTAGTAGGTAGATTTAGGTTATGATCTGACATTTTATCTTTTAAACAATTATTAGGTTGCTCAAGCGTTTTGAGACAAATACCTATTGATTGGACATTTTATCTTTTAGACAGTTATGTTACGTGAGGACACAGACGGAATATGGGGGGAGGTTTAGTTCCTCTGAGCATTGGGTTATATCGTACGCTCATGCCAGAAAACAGACCTTGCAAGAACAGGGAATAGCTGAACAGACTTTGAACAGGGTTATGGTATGATTATTTTGGGCTCCGAATAAAGACTGTTTTTGGGGGTAAAATCTCTGATTGCTGTCAAAGGTTTTAATGAAGTGTGGTCCCAAAGACATGTCTTCGCACTCAATAACTGTGATTCTTCTTTACCTCGCTGAGTCTTTTTGTGCCGGGTCACAACATTAGGAAAACAGAATTTAACCAGCAAAACTGTGGAACTGGGAACAAACTGGTGACGGCAACACGATGGCGATGGCAGAGAGTCGGCTGATGAACGAGAGAAACGAGATTTCAGAACACAGGTGAGAAGACGAAAAGCAAATTAGGAACTGCAGAAAAATTAGGAAGGCATAATTCCTTTAATTAGGAATTAGGAATTCCAAAATTAGGATGGAAAGAACTAAATACACAGACATGCAAACACAGGGATACACAGGAACGCAAAACCCAACAGATCGTGACAGTTTCTTCTGGCTTTCTTGGTAATGAGACACTTTTAAACAGGCCATCCGCTGCTGCTAACCCAGCTGATATTAATTTGCACTATGTGGCAGGAATGGTTTCTGGTCACTGATAGAAGCTGGTGTCACGATGTTCCATGCCTTTTCCTCACCTCTCTTTCTTTACGGGTACATTACTTTACTCTTTCCAGTTTTTTTTTAACACCTAAATAAACGTTTTGCATTTTTTGTTCTTGAAAGACGCTCTGTGACGTTTACTTACCGAGGTCATATAAGAAGGCATTTTTAGGAGTAAAAGTACATCGAAAACTACGTATCATTTTCCCTACACATATTATCTACTGCTTTTGTGTTGTGTGTCTGTCACATAAAATCCTGAGACGATATGTCAAAGTTTATGGTTGTAATGCAAAACAAAAAAAAACCCCAAATGGTTGAAAAGTTCAAAGTGTCTGAATATTAACGCTAACCCCGTCGCTGCAGAGAGAGTCAGCCTCTGAATGCTAACCAGTTCGCTCACCAGGATAAAATCAGGCCTAATTTTCAAAGTCCGTAAACAAGCGTTTCTACAGTGGAAGTCCTCCGTATCAGGAGGTAATTTGCAGGAGATCATGCTTTTTTAGCATTCTCATTTCAGCAGGAACCCACTGAGTCCATTAACACGATGCTGCCGCCTGAACCCATCGTTCAGACTGTTTTTATGAGTTAGCCGTCAGTCTCGTTGCTGAAATTGCTTGGTTCAATTCACCAAACCCCTGTGTGGACTAACAGCTAACGGGCCTGTGATCACGCGGCTAGTCTGTGAAATTAAATCAATCTGTGCCCCGAGAGCTGAAAACAAGCCTGAATCTGACAAGGACGCTGCTCCTCAGCTGATTTTATGAGGGATTTTACATAGAAAATCGCTCTGAATCCGTCTGAACCGTTTTGAAACTTTTCCCCCTCTCCCTCCCTCCCAAACGTTCATCCCTTCGGCTCTTGCAATGAATGATTGACTCCGCGGCGCAATCTGAAGGCTCACCCAGCTCCTGTAAACCATCTTTAGAATAAAATAAATCCTGCTCGCATGTGCTCTACTTCACTTGCCTTCCAGCAGAGAGATTGGAGCTCGATTTGAAAGGCCAGGGGCAGAAAAGTGTTGGCAGCAAAACCTTTCATTTCAATGTGGGTGCCCTCATTGTTTCTTCTTCTTCTTCATTCATTGTTCCACCAAGGAACCATTTTCTTTTCGTAGATTTGCCAATGGCCTTTTCTGCAGATTCATATTATATATGTAATCATTGAATTTAATTCGTCAATATCATTGCTTAAATTTGGCATAATCTCCATAAGTTTGTCACTTGCTATTTTATTATACATTGCCCAATTAGCCTCCCTCATTCTCCATTTAGGATACCAATTTTCTTCAACTACTACCTTAAAATCATGCAACTAAGGTAGAATAGTATAGTGATCACTTCCAAGGGGGTTATCATTAATTACTACCCATTGACTAATTCCTGCTATCTGATCTGACACTATAATAAGATCAATTGCAGATTCTGCTCCATGTCCTACATCAAATCTAGTACCTCTTTCATCATTTAGACAAGTTAAATTATAATCATCCATAAATTCCTCAATTATGTTCCCATTTTCATCAGTCCTTTTACTCCCCCATAAGGTATTATGAGCATTAAAATCTCCACATAAAACATTTCTTCCACTTTCCTTCACATAAATACTATCGAGTCTTTCTCTACTTATTGTTTTTTACAAGGGTTATAAAGATTAATTATATTAAATTTTGATTTACTACCTCAACCACTATTACTTCTATTTCTTCATTTATATTCAAAATAAATGACTAAATAACTAAATAACTAATTCCCTTCTGAACAAATATAGCAACCCCTCCTCCTACATTTGGATTTCTATCTTTACGTAGTGCTGTATATCCATTAAGAATGAAATCAAGTGATGGTTTTAACAAGGTTTCTTGAATACAGGCTATATTTGGTTTAACATGCAGTCTTTCAATAAAAAATTTTAACTCTTGGCCATTAGCAATTAAGCTTCTTGCATTCCACTGTAATATGGATAAAACCATCAAATTTCCCCATTGCTGGACTGTTGACTTTCATTTATCCCAGCTGTTAAAACTGCACTGATTGACTCAAAAGACAAGTCTTCCATCTCAAGGTATTTTTCTGCCGCTTTAATTATTATTTGAATTCGCTCTGTTCTACTATCTGTCTGTGCTGAACAATTTATTACTTCCACAATAAGTGCAACAAATTTCTTCTTCTCCACCATCATTGTACTTCTTGACGTTCTCTGGCTCTGCATTTGCTCTGTTGTTTCAGATGGAGTTTGGGGCACAGAAATGCTTTAAGCATTAACATTTAAATTACTTACTGTTTTAACTGCATCTGCATAGGCAACTTTCTCCTTTGCGCGTGTATTTTGTACCTGCACTGCTCTTTTATGAGCTTCACATCCTTTAAATGCAGCACTATGTTCCCACCACAATTACAACACGTTAACTTAGTTCCTTCAGAACATTTTCCATACTCATGCTCCTCTCCACACTTAGCACACCTCGTCTTAGCTCTGCAAGCAGCAGCAATATGTCCAAACCTTTGACATTTGTAGCATCTGGTTGGTGGAGGAATGTATTGCCTTACTGTATAACTGACATACCCAATCATCACTTTTTCAGGTAATCTATCCTCTTCTAGGACTAACATAACTGACTTACTAGGACTTTTAGCTCCTTCACTTGTAACAAACAAGTGTTTCACTTTAATCACCCGAGCTCCTTTTACATTACCTTTAATCTCTTGCTCCGTCAGATCAGTTGATACTCCAGATATTACTCCCATTACTTTTCCTTTGTCCTGCCATATTTGTGGCTTGATTGTTTTTCACAATAATGTCTCGCATCTCATCAGTCCCTGCACCTGATCTCTGTCTCTGCGTAACACCAGTAGATTACCGTCTCTTAACGTTTTGACTGCTTTCACCTCACCTACTATTTTATATATTGCCTCACTTATTTTTAAATTATTCAAAGCACATGGGTTCTGGAATCTAAGAATCACTTTAATTACATTTCTTTTATTTTCCTCTCTTTTTTCTTCATCAGATTCAAATCCTTTCCTTTTCTTAATTCCTCGGTTCAGTTTGCCAGTCTCCTGTTTTTGCACATCTTTTATAATAATCACTATTCATACTACAATTATCTGAGTCATCTAATTCTTCCATCGCTCTTCCTTGTTTAAAGTAATCTGCAATTAACTCCAAATTACACCTCCGTCAGTTTAACTTTAACCAACAAACGCTTCAACGAATGCCCTCCTCCAGCCGCAACAACCCTTCTCCCTCATTGTTTCTGACTTCGGCTGCAGTTTAAATACATTTCCTCCGGTGTCTTTGGCAGCCAGCGCCCTGGATCGTTCAGCTAATCAAGGATTTAAGCAATCGGGGGATACTTTATATATCAAATCACGCCTTGAGCTGAAATTTGTCAACTAACGTCTTGGATGTTCCAGAAAGAAAGGATTAAAAGCAAAAAATTTCATTTTATTTGCCTGGAAGCACTAGCAAATTCTGAACATGTAACCTTATTTCCACAAAAGTTGGGACGTTTTCTGGAATGCCACAGCAGCGTTCAATTGAGATTAAGGTTTCGTTAAAGACCTAAGCATATAAATCTGCAAAATACTGCTTATGTGTATTCAGAAAGTATAAACAAATCTAAATTCTACAGCCACCAAAAGTTCAAAAACTTAAAAATGAGAAAAATGGGATAAAGCAGAAACATTTTTCACGCATGTGATATCACTGTAAAAGATTCAACATTCAGATGAGATGCCTGACAGATTAAGGTGTCAGGGTTGGATGGGTGTAAAAAAAATTTCCACCAAACGCAGAGAATCTCATTTGTATTTTAGGGTTCTTTAGCATCCTGTCAAGAATATGAATTAACATCTATCTTCCATTCAATTGAAAAAATACTTTACCACTCCTAAAAGGACATTAAATGTTGTTGTAACTCGTATTATTGAAGATTTGCCGTAGAATGTGACAGCTGTGGGCAGGAAGGCTCTCCTGTAGCAGTCTGTGCTACAGAAACTCTGAAAAAGCCGCTGATTGAAGACGTTCTTTTGATGTATAACAGTGTCTTTGAGAGGATGGTGATCGGTGGGAAAAATGCTATAATTTTATTTTTAATTTAAAAAAAAACTATAGTTTTTTAAATTACTGTAAAGTGGTAAGATGATGCTCTTGAGCCAACGCTTGCTAGCAGTTAATAAAGTTATTGCATTTCATTGCAAATTTACAGAAATAAATAATCCAATCCCACAAAGGACATTCATTGTTTCTGTGCTTAAAAGTTCATGAGAACTAATCAGTTTTTTTTTCCGCCTCGAGGTTTCTCTCTGCTGCCCTCTGGCGGCCGCTCTCCATAGTTGTCTCCCATTTAAATCCTTGGTGAAAGGCAACATACCAGGTGAGGTGCACCCACAATGAGGAATCCTCAGATAGCATAAAGCTGATGGATATTAATTATGGCAGGCGGAAGTGAGGGGCACTCCTTTACTCCATTACTGAACAACCCCTGCCTACCCAACCCACTCTACTCTCACTGAGGGACGCGCCTTTACACACACAAGGAGAAAGAGAGAGGAGAGGAGAGATAGATGCAGGTATTAGCAGGAGGTGGGGAGGGCGGCGCTGAGACACGACCGTCCAGTGGGACAAGGAGAAACACTAGTGGGGATGTGTTGCGGAGCTGCTGTCTTTCCCCAAGCACATTTACGGCGCTACTTAATCGGAACGCAGGTGTATCCTCCTCTCCTTCCTCCTCCACAGAGCTACTACCGCCTATCCCAGTTTCCCACGCGCCGGGGCAGGAACAACAAGAGCACGGTTAGATGAGCGCGCGCGCTGCTTCTCTGATCCCGTGCGCCGCTGTGAATGTGACGCCGGGTCCTCAGCCGGCGCAGATGACCTAAAGGCACGCCGCTCTCCCTGCTCCATAAAGAGAAGGCTTTTATTGACCACCATGGCTGACCAGGTAAGAGGCGACGCACGTTTTCCACCCGCACTCTCACCACACCTCTTGACACACACGCACACCCCGTGCGCTCTGCGCTGGGGCCGAGAATAGACGCACAGGTGGACAACACACACAGCTTCTCTCACATTATTTTTCCTGAAACACATTCTGCTATATCTCACGTGCTCACTTAAACAACCCGTGCTAAAGTGTCAGGCATTTGTAAAACCGTAACAAATGGACTTTGAACTAACTATAGCATTTAAACAGTCACATTTTCCTTCCCAATTATTCCTCATAATTTATGCTCTGTTTCTGTGAGCATGCCAAGAATTGCCGCATAACGAACAGAAGCCACTACTCTGAAACAGAGTACGGGAGGAGAGAACACAAACATTGCCCGTGGTATTAATTTTGCATTGTCTGCCGTTGTTTGCCCCAGTTTCTCCCTGCAAGCCTGGTGAGGAGCAGATTGACCCCTGACACACTGCCTCGGCCCGCCCGGTCACGGCTTCCTGTCTCTGCTGCAGACACTCGAGGCATGCCTAATTGATTAGCTCGTTCAATTAGCCTAATTGAGGAACCCCCGCTGATTCCGTGAGAGTGATTGGGGTGCGCAAGCGTGTGTGTGGGTTTGCGTAAGAGATAGTGCAAAGGTGCTGTAGCTGCCACACCTCAGCTGGCATCTTTATAGACATAAAAGCGCTACAGTATACTTAAGTATATGCAATATTATGCTATATTGTTCAGTGAATCAGTAGACTGCGTGGCCTTAGTCGACATTACAACTATTTGTTGTACCCTCCTAATAAAATAATTGTAAGTAAGCTATAGTATAACAATATTACACACTAAATCCTGCTCTATTGTTGCAGGATTTAGTGCAACTACGACGTCAGTATTTGCATCTTTTTTGGCTGAAAAACAAAAATCTATTCCTTCTCAGTTTGCTTTGCTAAGCTGCATTTATATTACACAAAGTGGGGCATTAATTGTGAAGGAAAATCACATGGCTTACAAAGTTTTCACATTTGCCGTATTTGTGTTATATCCATTTTACTTTGTGATACCACTCAGCAGATCCAAACACTTTTTACCTGCAGCGACGTAAGTATGATCGGTATGAAGAGATAGGAATTTATTTCCTATTTTTCATTCCAAAATAGGTCCAACTCATTCAGCTAGATAATAAGAAGTCCCTAAAAACATAAATTTTCAATTGTTGCCACTAGTTTGGTTTCATTCAGCCAGTTGCCTGAATAATTCTAACACATGAATCTGATTTGTTTTAAACTACTGCATTGCAGCTTCAGTTGAAAAGCAAAACCACTCCGCAGTTTCAAGTCTTTTCTTAACACCTGTTCATCCAGGATTGCTCTGTGTTAGGCATCAAGCAACTTCCTGTCAACTTGGACCAGCTTTCTTGTTTTACTGAAAAAAAAAAGAACATCCCCATCTCAACTGAGGATTCAATAATTCGGATATTGTTTCATAACCTAACCATCTTTCTCTATAGCATGTCTGCTGTTTTGGTCTTCATGATGCGGTTTCCTCACTAAACCTCTGAACGTTTCACAGGGCGGCTGTATTTACACCAACATTTAGTCGCAAGTTATGGACGCTGTTTACTAATTTGGTAACTTCTGATGACAATTGCAGTGGATTTATTTAGATGGCATGCAGAATAATCCAATTTTTTACCCTGTACATTTCTACTGCGTACAACAGCGCACCACAATCACCGTATTTCACAGCTATAATCCACTCCAACACATAGTTACAAACAATATATGCATATCTGTTAACTATACATGACATAATATATTAAATTACACATCGGTTTATCCTTGGTTTATACTGTGTATTAAAGGTAGCACGTGGAGCAGTCACAGACTTGTCTCTCAGGCTAACAGGATCCAGGTTAGGGTGATTGATGAATCTAATTTAAGTTGTAGGTGTGAGAGAGCAGAGCTGCCTCTCTGTGTTAGCAAAGTGATGGACAGGCGACCTGTCCGCGATGTACTCTACTTCTTACTCACTGTCAGCAGCTGTAGGATCCACACTTCTGTGCATATATACATTATACATATAAACCTGATTGCTCCCTGCACCACCAGACATACTGGTGAGGGCAATGTGTTCCTTTATACAGTTTTTAACTAGCTAGCGGAAAATGTTTGACATGATAGAGATAAGCTTGCAACTAATGATTCATATAGTAATCAATTAATTTATCCATTATCTTGATTATAAATAAATTAATCTGATAAAATAAATTTGCACATATTTTACAGTCAGCCCCTTAATTTCTTTTATGCAATATTAGAAATATAGTAGAAGATACATTTTAGGCATTAAATTGTTTGCTAAAGCTAAAAAAAAAAAATACTTTTGACATAAATATTTTATCTATGAACTGATTAATAATTGGACAGCAAAATGTACTTAATAGGAGATTTTTATTTTATTTTATTATTTTTTTTACAAAACTTTAACTAGGTGTAGAACATATTTACAGACAAAGAAGGTTTTTGTTCATCTTAAATGCCAAATGAAGAAAGTTTTCAGGCATTGCTGGTGGCTGTGACCTGTGACCAGTCTGCAACAGTGCTTCCTGCCAGCCGAATGCAAACACATGCAGGTGTATTGTTGCTCCTTACCGCTTGTGTTGACAGCATTATCCCAAGGACTGGGAACTAAATCTTGCTTCAAACTCTTAAGATGGCCTTAACTGATGGAGAAGATAAGCAAAAAGATTTACTGAGGTTCAAAAAGACCTTTCCAGAACAAAGTGCCAGTGTTTTATATCTCTTAGTGTTGTGTTCCTTTTATTTGCTGGGGGGAGAATGACGTGGTTGTTCCCCCATTACACAACATGGTCTGTGAAATAAATACTATATGACACTGAAAAATATTTTCAGGCTTTGTATGGTATTGCATTATTTATTATAACATACAACCACTGCTTGATTTTACAGTACACTACAACATTATGCAGTGCACTTAAATTATTTATGCACTATTTCACACTTAATGCTTCTTGGTATGCTGTGCTATTGACACACAAGCAATTTTACAACTGTGGGATATGTTTTCATTTATTCCAACCTTTGTCGTATTTTATTAATTTTAAGGCCAGTAAGGAAGCGCCGAGGTCCTATTGTGTACTCAGGGGATGCGAAAGGTAGACAAAGTTCTCACTTCATTTACACCAGAGCAGTCAGTCATTCTAATGCAGCTCAGCTCAGCTTCCCTGAGGTTAAGCCCAATGTTTCCTGCTTCTGTCTACTGTATCAACCACCCAACAAAAGGTCTTTACCTTCAGGAATTGTAAAGTCTGCCTCCGACAGAGCTGTGGTAGAGGAAATGTATTAACCTGAAACAATTGGACGAGTTCAGGTTTGGTATCGATCGCTGCCGTCTACTTTTGTACCTGTGTGGCTTACTTATTTATGGAACATGGTTCAACACAGACATTAAACCAGGTGGAATCCGGGCCGCATTAGTTGCAGTGTAACAATACTTTTAGCTCATGAGACAAGATGGTTCACAACATAAAGTTTGCAAAAGCAAGACATGATGTCCTTTTTTAAAAAGAAATATGATCAATCCATACAGTCTGAAAAAGTGGTAGTATCTTTAAAGCTTGGGTAAATTTTTTTTAGTATATTTGGTAAAGCTGTCACCATGTTGTGACAATATAATATGAGAGTCTGAAAAAATTGGGTTCCTCTGCCGTCTCCCTGTGCTTCCCCTGCTAACTATAGAAGTACAGCCTTCAGAAACAACCAATCACAGCCAGGAGGATGGTCTTAGCGCTGTCAATTATGCTCGTGTATGTGCCTCTCTCTTGCTCTCTGCAAGTTGTTTAACAGAAGCTGCAGCTTCTGTTAAATTTGTAGTGGAGGCACAAAACTCTGAACCAAATGCCAACTTTTCAATTCTTAGCAGCTAATAGTTAGCTAGTCATGGTATTCTTTAAGTACTTTCAAATAATTTAAATCTGACTCATCTTGTGCTTTTTTTTTCTGAACACATCAACTCAACAGGGCAGCTTATTTCAAAATAAAAGAGTCATCCATTGTCATTGTTGAACATAGTTCACAAGACCAAGTCACGAGTTCATGGCAAAGTGCTTCTCAAGACAGACTGGCTAATGTCAACAGATCTGGTGACATGAGGTCTCATTCCAGCTTGCTCATTAGTAAACCCGAGCTTGTTTTATTATTTCATGCCAGAATCAAATTCTAATGAAACAGTTGTGTTGTATTTTACTGAACTGTTTATTTTATTTTTTTTTACGTTATCTTCCTCTTTTCTCATTTTCTGTGTCATTGCCCTTTGTGTAATTGCTGGTGGTGTTTGTTGAATTTGCCACGCACAGACGCTGAGCCACAGACACTGGGTGGTGCTTCTGGAGCTGGATTAATAGCTGTATTAATATTGATGAGGGTCATCTACTGTGGACGTGCTGCAGTTGCATATGCATGTGTGCAGAACCATAGATTCATCATGTTGACTCTCTGGCACACCACTGTTCAGTTATGCTCCACAGTGTAGAAATTGCATTTTCACTTGATTTCATGCTGCAGTCGCCATGAACAGTGTATAGTCGCCGGCGCCTCCGGATCACGCTTATACCTTTTGTTACACCGAGCAGAAGCCTCTCTGTCTCTGTCTGTCCCTTGTGATACTTCTCTTTTCTCAGGTCTCCACCTTATTCATTGTCTTTATCAGCCTGCTGTCTCTTACAATCCCTCAGCCCCTCTGCATGTCCAACTCATCTCACTGCCCAGCAAGCCAGCCTTACTACCTCTCCTTTCTGTTTTGTGCTTTGACTCTGTTCTTGTCTATCAGGATCATCTTCCTCACCCTGGAACCTCACCTTCAGTGTTATCACCTCCCTCTTCTTTGCGCACACACAGGCACCATGTGAAGGCATCCCTTCAGCAAATTTTCCGCCGAGAACATTTACTAGAACAGACAGTGCTTAGCGGTCTGACAGGTAGATGTGCTTCAGAAGCATTTTAAAGCTCGCTCTCCATCCAAAGAAACCATATGCCGTCGACTTGCTCCCCTCCTTCCTCGTACTTGCTCTTACGTTTTCTGTCTGTCTCTGTTTAATTGTAGTACAGTATGTTTCTCACCACGGCGCCACCCCTCCGGCGAGGGAGCACGCCTCTACCCGTCAAGCACCAGCTGCGGCGAGAGGAGGCCGTATCCGACGACTGCGATTGGATATCGGGCCTGGAGGAGCCCACCACGTTGCCTATCAGTGACACAGCGGTGCCTCGAGACGACTCCTTCAGCCAGTTGGCGGCATCCCAGCCGACGTACCAGAGCCATGGAGGGGCGCTGAGGATAGTGCTGCTGGGACAGAACGGCGTGGGCAAGTCGTCGCTTGCCTTATCCCTGGCCGGACAGTCGGACAGATCGCTCTCTATAGACTCTGAGACACAAGCTTGTGGTAATGCATTGAACATTGAGTGGGAGATCTTTATTAAAAATGCAGCACCTTTTGCATTTGTGGGCAAAGAAAATGTCAGATACATAATACATTTATATTTTTTCATTAAAAAAAAATGCACAGTGGCGCAGTTGGTAGCACTGTTGCCTTGCAGCAAGAAGGTCCTGGGTTCGATTCCCGGCCGGGGTCTTTCTGCATGGAGTTTGCATGTTCTCCCTGTGCATGCGTGGGTTTCTCTCCGGGTTCTCCGGCTTCCTCCCGCAGTCCAAAAACATGACTGTCAGGTTAATTGGTCTATCTAAATTCTCCCTAGGTGTGAATGTGTGTATGTGTGGTTGTTTGTCCTGTATGTCTCTGTGTTGCCCTGCGACAGACTGGCGACCTGTCCAGGGTGACCCCGCCTCTCGCCTGGAACGTAGCTGGAGATAGGCACCAGCACCTCCCGACCCCATTAGGGACAAAGGGTGAACAGAAAATGGATGGATGGATGGATGGATTTTTTCATTATAATCCAATCTTTAATTTCAGTACATTTATTATGTGAGAATACTGTTTTAACAAGAACATTGGTACCACAATTATTGGCACCGCCGCTGTCAGTACTTCGTACATTCTCCTTTAAACCATAGCACATCGCCTAATTTTCTTCCATAAAGGTTCACAAGGGTAAAGCAAACAAATAGAGGTACCTTTGAACTTTCCTCTTTGCACAATGTCTCTAGCTCATCCAGAGTCCTGGATCATGATGTACTTTTCTCTTCAGCATACCCTAAAGGTTTTCTATAGCAGCGGTCCCCAACCTTTTTAGTCACGCGGACCGGTCAGCCCTTCGCAATTTTGCTGCGAGGGGCGTCGTAAGTATACTCATTCTGCTGCAAGTTGGCTCAATTTTGACGCGCAAGATGTAACCGGTAAAATCCGGTTTAGGATTTTCAAAATAAAAGATCCGGAAGTAGTTCATTATTTCTTGCGCGGCCCGGTACCAATTGGACAACACACAGTGGCCCGGTGGTTGGGGACCACTGTTCTATAGGATGATTGCAATGCCATGTTGACTACCTGTCCAAGACAGAGACCAGACTGCTGATGATGTTTTAGTTTATACACATAACTTTGCAAAAATTTGGTCCAGATTCTAAATGTCAGTTTTATAATTTCAAGCAGGCTGAGTAGATGTTGAAATTAAGCTTTATTATCACAAATTGTACTTTTTTATTAAAAAGAAAAGTCAGTTGCTCCAGAAAAAGGCTTTTTGCTAACATCACTCCCAAATAAACAGTCGCCATTTAGACATTGTCTAATGATAGCAGGGGTAGGGATGTGTCCTGTAAGTGGCGAGTGGCTGGTTTGACACCCCTGCTCCATTGGTCTCACTTGTTGTGTCCTTTGGCAAGGCACTTCACTTGCCTAGCCTGCTGCTGGTGGTCAGAGGTGGTGTGGATTAAACAGCAGTCTCACTTCTGTCAGTCAATCTCAGGGCAGGTGTGGCTAAACTGAAACTTACCATCATCAGTGTGTAAATGACTTAGTGCTTTATAGTTCTCAGACTTGATAAAACAAAATACAAATATAGTCTACTTACCATTTAATGGTTGCAATGGAAAATCGGACGATACCAGGACTCCTCTGTTTGTTTGCTTCAAGTCTCTATCAATTAGTTTTGAAGAGATTTCTTCCCATTTCTATCCACAGTGCATAGTGGTGAGATTATTCTTAACCGCTCTTTAGACAAATGATGTTCATGGACATCTTTTTATGGCTATTTGAAATTGTCCAGTTCTTTTGCTTAGGCAAGAAAAAATATCTTTTTTTTTTTTTTTGCTCATAGGTCTTACTAAAATACAACCTAAACATTGATACTGGCTGCTTTGTTCATCAATTCAATTACAAATATTTTTGGCCTACATTTAGAAACCACAGGGAGTAAGTGGAAGGGTGTGTTTTTACATCTCTTTTACGGATAATTTCCTCAGGTGGTAAAAGAAATGGGTCTTTGTGGCACCAGGTGCGAAGTATGTTGGAGATTAAAGCTTTGTTAGAACATACACTTTTGAAAAATATTCTAGCAAGATCAACTTATTTCTTCTCTGAGCCACAAAGTCAGTCATCTTGGTTAATCAGCCACTTCCTGCCTTAATGGGATTTAGATTAGGAGACTGCTTTCACATTTGGCATGGTGTGCATACCAAATAATCAACTAAATCCAACAGAATCTAAAAGTCCAAGCAAATAAACAAGCATATAATAGACAAGATCATATGAATCAATGTCTTAATACCCTTTATTTTTTGTGGTCCTTCATTTTCATTTTTGTGTTCCAGTTTTGAGCAGCTTCATATTTTCTTATCCAGCAGAGAGACATGTTAGTGGTCTGGATCTTGTCTTCAGCTTATTTTAGACAATTGGCAGTCTTGCTTATGTTATTCTTCATTAGACCGCCTGTCTAAAGCTGCCTGTTGTGCTTTTATTGAGCCTAAAGTGTCTTGTTTAGAAAGATTTGGAAGCAAAATCTTGTGGTAAGAGCAGCTGTGTCCACTCCAGAGCCAGATTTGTTAATGGGAGCAGAGAGCAGGCCTGGTGAAATACGTCTCTGCAGTCACAAACCCTGATTCTACAGTACGCTATATCAGAGAGTACACACTTGTATAGTCCTATAATACCTTACAAAAGTTTTATTTTTTTTGTTATTATTATTTTTTACAATTTCTGATGTAACAACCAACCACCAATGTGAAAAAAATTTATTGTGTAGTTTTTTTTCCAAACCTTTTTGCAAATAACGAATCGAGGCTTTGAACTACATTTCCCAGCAATTAAAGCCGCAAGACTCTTAGTGTATCTCTATCACCTTTGAACATTTAGGAACTGAATTTGTTTCGTCTTGTTTTTAAAAGTCATGAAGCTGAACAGCAGTTATCAAGGCAACATTTTGATTGGGCCATTCATAAATGAATATGCATGTAGCTCTAGCTTTTTGTTTGAGATTATGGTGGTGCAGCTTCAACCCTTTTTGCTGCATCTAATGCTGCACTCCAGTCGTAATTGGAACTGGGAACTTCCCAGTTAAAGTAATCAACTGGAACACCTTGTGAATCTGGATTTCACACTGGGAAGCTGGGAGCAACTCTGACTATCGCCCAATTACAAATTGTAAGGCAGACTTTGCTTTTCAGTACGGCCACTCTTTGCATCAGAAATTGAAAAATGCGGTAGAAACATATTTATTTTACAAGGCACACAAGCAAGAGTGCGTTGAAAATCAAGATTCAGTTGTGGTTGCAAGCCGCAGCTTGAAGAAGCTCTTTTTCACCCACAATGTGTGTCATTTTTGTGTGAAAGAACGCCTCGCTTCTTTCCTTTTAAGCATATGTCACGTTAAAGCAGCCAAAGTTGGACTTTTCATTGCGCTCCGGTGTGGCATCTGTCAGTCAGCGGATCTGCTGACACACAGCTCAGTGTAACACCAGGGCTAATCAGCCGCGGCCCTCGACTCTTCAGCCAGCTAGTCGATCAGTCCTTGTCACCCCGAGGTGACAGCCAACATGCCCCTAGCCCACACTGGAAAGCATTCATTACATCAGCTCCTGTTGTGCTCTTGGATCACCGCACCATATTCAGAAAGAAGAAGGCACTTTCTAGTAATAGTTTCTTGTTTTTTTGCTACGTGTTCTCATATTCTAAATTAACTTAAAATTTGAAGTCAACAAACCTTATTTAGCTTCAAAATCTTTGAAAACTTTTGTATCAGTGCAAAGTTGAGAAAACATCTTTTCAAATATGTAAGTGACAGTGTTTATAGCCGTCACTTCTTGGGATTTTTAGGAGAGATACGCTGTTGAAGATGTTCTGTCCAAGGCATTTATAGATACCTATAGTACTAGAGTAAAATTAACAAAATCAGTTCCACATATATGCTTAAAGAGCTAGTGGATTTAACGTGGTGTACTGTAACACACTACATTTCAACAGTATTACACAGTCAGGTCATTACCAAAGTTTTTAATTATCTAGAGTTGCACAATTAATGGAATCACATTCGCCATTGGAATGCCAGTGTTTGCTTTATCAAAATGGCAAAGGACGACTCAGAGATAATATTGCCAAGGCCTTTATATTTTTAGTATGGATTCCACGATCTACTTGCCAATAATCTAATTGGCCATATGGATGGACCTTTGCTGCCCTTGATACAAATACCTGATGTTTATTTTTAGTTGCTGAGAAGCTACAGGTCACAGGGTTTGAGCGCCATATTCAGCAATAGGACTGTACTTGCATGTTTAAGCATCACTTAAAGTTTGCACAGCCTTGGAATTTGTCTATAAAAATTCAGTCGAGCCAGATATTATTCATAACCCTGGTTGATTTCGAGCTAAAGTAATATAACTTTACCAACATGCTCCTTCTGACTGGAAAATAACACTGATGTAATGCCAATATAGACAATTGTTTGTTGAGTATATTTAACATGTATATATATTTTTTGTTAAATAATAAAAAAAGAAATTACTTTTATTCCGATAACCATTATACTTTGTCTTCTAATCGTTTGGAGGATGCCTGTGTCATTTTCAATCAGAAAAAAAAAACTTCTTGGTGGCATGAAACTGCAAATCTAAACCTGAAGGGACTGTGAATAATTTTGAGGCTCAGCTGTAGATCTGACTCGACACAAACAGGTGCAGAATGTCCGACTTTTTAATCGCCCACAGGGACGTGAGTGAGGGTATCTGAGCAGAATGTGCAGAACCTACTGGACCTTCCTTTTCAACCTAAGTATTTTTTTTGCTGAAAGATATTTAAAAGATCAAGAAAAACCCCTGTTCCTTACTGTGGGCCATAATACAGTTTAGCTAGTTAAATACAAGTAAAAATAAGTCATAACAGATATTAATCATTGGACAATGATTTGATATTTCTGTTAGAATGGGAACATGCCATACACAATATAGTAATTAAGAATACAGAAGCCAATTTCTTACATTTACAATGTTTGATCAGTGTGACTAGAAAAGCTCTATATAAATTCACTTCATTACCCACTTGGATTTCTACTTCTTCCACTAATAAGACTTACATAGTTTCAGCAGTTTTAAAGATATCTGTGAAGGAATGTCATCTGGCCTCGCTTATTTAAAAACTCCTCCTGACACTTGGATTCACTTTCAGGTCCAAGTGAAGGAACATTTGATAAAAATGGCATTAACCTGCTGCCACTCTAAGACTGTGCCTGGAAATCTGCAGACACTTCCTCCTTTAGCGAATACTGCTCTGCTTTCTGCAACACGATCTAGATATTTTCCCACTTTGTTGGTGAAAGGATGATTTTGTCACAACACATTTACGGCCCAGGAGTTGTGTTGTTTCTGAAGTGGTGGAGAAGCTGTGCTGATGGATGTGACGCTGATGTCTGTTTGCAGGTGAGGGCTATGAGTGCACGGTGACGGTGGACGACGAGGACAGCAAAGTCATCATTTTTGACAACTGGAAACAGGTGAGTCACTGACAATTCAGCTGGTTTATTTCTTGCTCCTCATGTTGATTTTGAGCTTTTTGAGGTGAACATTTTCTCTGAGAGTTTGAGATGTGAATAGTCAAACTACTGCGGGCATTGTCTGTGTGTTTAGACTACAGTAACTAAATGGGAAGCAGATTTTATCTTAGTCTTCTGATCAATTCGCTTAACATAATGTCATAATTCACTTAATTTTTATAATACATTCCAACTTTTTGATGATATATTGTATTAGTAAAGAAGGACATAAATTACATGCATGGACTGCAGCATTTTAAGCAACTTTCTGCAAGGGGTCTTGCATACCTAATTCAGTTCTGGGAGGCTTTTGCATAGATCGATGTAGATTTCGGAATTGTAACAGCTGAACTTTTGAGCTTACCTTATTTTTAACCGCATTCACTTCATACGTAGTAATTGCGGCAATGATACTAAGCTCTTAAGCTGAAATGTTGTTTACATGAACAGCTTACAGCTGCGATTATGTTGATTATGTTGCAGGGCAGGAACGATTTGTCTCACACTTTACATGTTTGGACAATTGTACCCTCTGGTTTTGGACGCTGTGCAACTGCAACTTTTTGGTTGTTCTGTTTTACTTTCAGACAGTTGCAATGATGCATAAACATGGCAATATGGTACTGTTTTCACAACTGGGAGCAGCTGATTAGCATCTCAAACCTCAAATAAAACTTTAACTACGACACCCAATCCGATTCCAATATCTTCCTAATGATATGACAAGATGGAGCAGCAAAAGCAAATGAGATAGATTAGCAGTGCTGGCTAACTGCTGGTGCTATCCAGGACATGTCAAGAGACATGAGATTGAACTTTTAGTATGTCATGAGTGTCATCAAATTGTCATGCAGCAGCAATCTTCAGTCAGAGGTCTCTTCAGAGTTGTTGTAAGACTGACTGCTACCAGCATTCTTCTCGCCCACAGAATCACCCTCCACTGCAACTGTTTGAAGATACTCAGATGATAATTTATGATGTTTAATATCCCTTTAGATAACTTGTGTTTGAAGTGAATCAAATTGAACTGAACTGCAGTGGAATAAAACTCCACTAACGTACTTTTTGTGGAAATGTTTATGTTATCTTGCTAACAGATTAGCGCCGCTTTTGCTTAAGTACTTTTTCAGTGTAAGTTGTTTTAAATTCAAACTCATACTCAAAACCAGCTAAAATAGGCGCCCCTTCTGACAAGTTTGGTGTTGACAAAAAACATTGATAAAAAACATCCTCCAATTTTCCAGATAACAATAATCGGACGGTATTTATTTGTGACAATGCTTGATTCCAAAAATGTCTTGAGATTTTACCCTGAATGTTATCTTTGACAAATTACTTACCTCATTCAGTGATTAGATTAAATGTTTCAGATTTGACTTTTGACGTTCCTTTTCGAAACATGACATCTGTTAGCGTGAAGCCGAAAAAGTCTGACTCTCAGGATAACCCCAGATTGATATTTCTATTCCAAGGTAAAGTTAGAAGAGAAAGTTTCAAGGCTAACCCCAGTTGGCTGACTGACAGAAAACATTAATGTGAACACCGAGGCAAGGAGAACGTCAAGCCTGATGCTAAAGAACCCGCGGTTCCTCCAATGTCGGCCATCCTTTGCCTGCGCTAATGAAACGGGGAAGGCTATTTGCTCCATTTCTCTGATGGCCATTTGTGTGCTTCCGAGAGTTACAGGAGCGGCTGCACTCGCACTTTTCAAACTCTTTAAAGTTTTCTCATTTGTAAAACTGGAAAGCTCTATCTTTTAAAAATCCAATTCTAAAGCTAAAAGCATGTTTGTTTTTTGGGGGTATTTTTTTGTTATTGCTCTGCTTCATAATTATACTGCAAATCTGGAGTGGTGGAAAATTGAGCCACAACAGGCAGTGAGGGGGGAGGGAGCAGCAAAAGCTTGTGAAAACTGCACCTTATGACATTATACCGGCTCAAACAGCACGCGGTTATTTATGGATATTAACGAGATAATCGGGCAGTAGAGCGCTCTAATTACTCTTCAGGGAATATCATCCTATTCCTGATGTCCACTGGGCCAGCAGGAGCCCTTCTTCTTCTTCTTCTTCCTCTTCTTCTTCTTCAGGTTGAATTATTCACATGGAGCTACATTGAACTCTGAAGAACCCCGGAGAAAAACCTGCTCATTTCTCACCAGTAATCTAGCTGTCCTTCCGTCCTGCAGCTGTCATCGCTCTTAAGTGCCCCAGATGGCTTCATGTTTGTTCTTGCAGCGTTTATGTAGAGACCCTCCACCCTCCCACCCCCGCCTCACTTTTAGTTAATTACATCTGTTACTCTTTGCATGTTAAAAAAAAAAGAGAAAAAAAAGTGAGGCAGGGCATAAGGGATGAAGCAACAGCGGTGCACGTAAGTTTGGAATGACTCCAGAGAGGACTGGACGGCTTCCCGTTCCTGATGTTTCTTTCGTTTGTGTGTTTCTGGAGATTGTGTTGAAAGATTAAAGTCATGCACACAAAACATCCAACAGTTAAAAAAAAAAAAAAATCCAGAAAATCAGGTATGAAGTCAGTGCCAGAAACCAGCTTGCGATGGCACTGGATGCTCTGCCAGCACTCGCAGTCCCCGAGAGGTAGGGCTTCCGGCCTCGAGTGTGCTCCACAGGGCAGCCCGACCTACACCCCGGTTACCACGGCAACATGCACAGACACGAGCACACGAGACATGCACGCACAAGGGCAGGATTAATCACTCATTCACGCATGGCATCATGCTAGAATGGTCAGCATGCGGCACTGCTGGCTGTGGAGGGGGCGGGTGGGGGGTCGCTCTCTCACCGCAACAAAATCAGCGCCTTACCCCGCGACACAAACTGGGGGAAAACGCTGAAAAAGCTGTTATGCTCAGCAGTTGCTTCTTTTGTGTTTCAACCCAGCTGATTGACGGCGAGGTCGAGCAGTCGGAGGAGGAATTTTTACCGGACACAACAAATCCCAAGTGGACTAAACTGGGAAGGCCAGATTTCCACACAGAGCTGTGAAAAAGTATTTGTCCTCACAGATTTGTTTAATAGTTGTTTTTTCTTTTTTGGGGGTCGCATTTAGGTGTTTCAGATAACCAAGCAATTTTTAAACAGAAGAAAAAGAGAACCAGAGTCCGTACACAGTGGATTTTTTAAATTGTTAATTCAGGTATTAAAGGAAAGAAGTGACCCAAAGGTTTCATTTATATTGCTGCCCTGTTCTTCTTTTCAGAATTGCTTTGACTCAGTCTCTTTGGAGGCCTGTACAAGGTCATTCCACTGCAAGTCCAGAATTTCTTTGTGACATTCAGATGGGGACTTGGAGGTGTGCTTTGGATCATTGCACTGTTGGATGAGGTTTCCTTCTCCATAAAACATGCCAAGGTCCTAAAGCAGCCACACTACCACCACAGTGTTCCTGTCAATATGATGCTTTATTCCTGAAATACCATTTAGTTTTAGCTTTACATCAAATGACACCTGAGTTATGACATTATCCAGTGTTTTGTTAGGGTAGACCTGATCCAATATCGAAAATCGGTCGATATCAGACAAAAAATGAATATCGGATTAAATCAGCCGGCACCTAAATCAGACCTATTGATTAACAACAAATGGGTCAGTTGTTCTTATTATTGTATTCTGCTTGAGTAGCATCACTTGATCAAGCCTTTTCTAACACTCCACACAACAAAATAAGTAATAAAATCATATATGATTCGTGCTGATATCATATCGGGTCGATATAGTGCCAGCCAATTCTTAAAGCTACGTTATCTGTATCGTATCAGAAGTGAATAAGTTGTATTGAGACACACAGTATAACTTGGATGTAATTTTTAGTGGCTAGCCATTCTCTCCGCCTGTGTATTTGTCATGATCTGTGTTTTTCCTTGTTTATTTAGAGTTTTCTGTGTCGTTAAGTCTCTTCGTTGTCCTGTCCTCCCCTTGATTGTTCCCAGGTGTGTCTCGTCTCTGTGATTACCCTCCCGTGTATTTAACTCCACCTGTGTTCCTTGTTCGTCGTCGGGTCCTCGTCTATGTCTAGTCAGTTCGTCGTCAGTGTTTCCTTGTGCCTGCTGTTCGTTGTTTTGACTGGCCTTCCGTAAATAAAACATCATATTCATCATACCTGGGTCCGCTGCATCTGCCTCACCACTCTCACCACCCGCATTTCATGACAGAAGGACCCGACCAGACCGAACGGTGAGGCTCGCTATTATGGACCCAGCTGGAGTGAGGTTCCCTCCGAAAAAGCAGAGCGGACCGAGGCGGAGATCCAGCAGGGAGGACAGGGAGCTAGCTGAAGCTCTCGCCGACCTGCAGCGGGAGCTTTTCCGGGGAACAAGGCTGGTGTTAGCACCCCCCGGGTACGGCCCCCGTCGATTCCTTCGTCCGGGAAGCCAGCGACCTGAGCCGCCGGTGGAACCGGCCCCTCGTCGCTTTCCGGAAACACCTCCTCCGCCGTCTACCCGGAGACAGCGACGTGAGCCGCCGGTGGACCCGGCCCCTCGTTGCTTTCCGGGAACACCTCCTCCGCCGTCTACCCGGAGACAGCGACGTGAGCCGCCGGTGGACCCGGCCCCTCGTCGCTTTCCGGAAGCACCTCCTCCGCTGCGAGCTCGGAGACAGCGATGGGAGCCGCCGAGGGACCCGGCCCCTCGTCGCCTTCCGGAGCTGTCGCCCCCGCAGCCGGTTCCAAGGCTTCGCTGCGGCTCGCCCCCGCAGCCGTTTCCAAGGCTTCGCTGCGGCTCGCCCCCGGAGCCCGTTCCGAGGCTTCGCTGCGGCTCGCAGCCGCTTCCGAGGCTTCGCTGCGGCTCGCCCCCGCAGCCGTTTCCAAGGCTTCGCTGCGGCTCGCCCCCGGAGCCCGTTCCGAGGCTTCGCTGCGGCTCGCAGCCGCTTCCGAGGCTTCGCTGCGGCTCGCCCCCGCAGCCGCTTCCGAGGCTTCGCTGCGGTTCGCCCCCGCAGCCGGGACCGAGGCTTCGCTGCGGCTCGCCCCCGGAGCCCGTTCCGAGGCTTCGCTGCGGCTCGCAGCCGCTTCCGAGGCTTCGCTGCGGCTCGCCCCCGCAGCCGCTTCCGAGGCTTCGCTGCGGTTCGCCCCCGCAGCCGGGACCGAGGCTCCGCTCCGGCTCACCTCCAGCCGGCGCACCCGAGGCCGAATCAGCCGGCGTTCCAGCCGGCGCACCCGAGGCCGAATCAGCCGGCGTTCCCGCCGAGACCCCGACTCCCGAGACTCTCTACGTTCCCTCCGAGACCCCGACTCCCGAGACCCCCTGTGTTCCGACCGAGACCCCCTGTGTTCCAACCGAGACCCTCTACGTTCCTTCCGGGACCCCGACTCCCGAGACCCTCTGCGTTCCTCCTGAGACCCTGACCCTCTGTGTTCCTCCTGAGACCCCGACTCCCTGTGTTCCTCCAGAGACTCCCTGCGTTCCTCCCGAGACCCCGACTCCCGAGACCCCCAGTGTTCCGACCGAGACTCCCTGCGTTCCTACCGAGACTCCCTGCGTTCCGACTCAGACTCCCAGCATTCCACCCGAGACCCTGACCTCCAGCGTTCCACCCGAGACCCTGACCTCCAGCGTTCCACCCGAGACTCTGACCTCCAGCGTTCCACCCGAGACCCTGACCTCCAGCGTTCCTCCAGAGACCCTGACCTCCTGCGTTCCTCCAGAGACCCTGACCCTCTGCGTTCCCTCCGAGACCCTGACCCTCTGCGTTCCCTCCGAGACCCTGACCCTCTGCGTTCCCTCCGAGACCCTGACCCCCGAGACCTTGACTCCCGAGACCCCGAGGACCAAGACCCCCTGCGTTCCTCACAAGACTCCCAGTGTTCCGACTCAGACCCCCGGCGTTCCCACCGAGACCCCCTGTGCTCCACCAGAGACCCTGCCTCGGGGGGCTCATCATCGCCACCTCCCGGGCCGCGGACAGCCGCTGGACCGCCTCCTGGGGTCCCGCCTCTGTGGTTCCCGCCTTCAGCGCCGCGGACGGCCGCCGGACCGCCTCCGTGGTTCCCGCCTCCAGCCCCGCGGACGGCCGCCGGACCGCCTCCGTGGTTTCCGCCTCCAGCGCCGCGGACGGCCGCCGGACCGCCTCCGTGGTTCCCGCCTCCAGCGCCGCGGACGGCCGCCGGACCGCCTCCGTGGTTCCCGCCTCCAGCGCCGCGGACGGCCGCCGGACCGCCTCCGTGGTTCCCGCCTCCAGCCCCGCGGACGGCCGCCGGACCGCCTCCGTGGTTCCCGCCTCCAGCGCCGCGGACGGCCGCCGGACCGCCTCCGTGGTTCCCGCCTCCAGCGCCGCGGACGGCCGCCGGACTGCCTCCGTGGTTCCCGCCTCCAGCGCCGCGGACGGCCGCCGGACCGCCTCTGTGGTTCCCGCCTCCAGCGCCGCGGACGGCCGCCGGACCGCCTCCGTGGTTCCCGCCTCCAGCGCTGCGGACGGCCGCCGGACCGCCTCCGTGGTTCCCGCCGCCGCGGACGACCGCCGGACCACCTCCGTGGTTCCCGCCTCCTTTGCCTCCGCCCACCCTGTGGGTAGTTTTTTGTTGTTTTTGGACTCTTGGCCCTTCTTGTTTTTCCGCCCACGATGGTGGGTTGTTTTTTTTTTTTTTTTGTTTGTTGGTTTGGACTCTGGCCCGCCGTCCGGCACCCCTCCACCCACCCTTGCTGGGTTTTTTGGTTGTTTTTTTTTTCTTGGGCGTCTGGTAGCCGCCCTTGAGGGGGGGGTACTGTCATGATCTGTGTTTTTCCTTGTTTATTTAGAGTTTTCTGTGTCGTTAAGTCTCTTCGTTGTCCTGTCCTCCCCTTGATTGTTCCCAGGTGTGTCTCGTCTCTGTGATTACCCTCCCGTGTATTTAACTCCACCTGTGTTCCTTGTTCGTCGTCGGGTCCTCGTCTATGTCTAGTCAGTTCGTCGTCAGTGTTTCCTTGTGCCTGCTGTTCGTTGTTTTGACTGGCCTTCCGTAAATAAAACATCATATTCATCATACCTGGGTCCGCTGCATCTGCCTCACCACTCTCACCACCCGCATTTCATGACAGTATTTGGTTGGCATCTCTCTGAGAAAAGCCTCAAATATTAGTGATAAAAGTTTCTGAATTCCTTCAAATAAGATTCAGATGTTTTGCTGTTTGAGATTTAATAGCCAACATTGTGTTTTCAGAGATGTTCCAGTCGCAATTATTAATACTTAATTAATATTTTTTTTAATTTTAATTCTACAAACAGGCATATGAAACTGAACTCAGCTTTCCAAGAAATTATAATTTACAATTTACACTTTAATTTTGACTTAGGGTAGTTACTTTACATATATTACTAACATGGATGAGATTGCCTTTTTTTTTTTACTCTTAATAAATGAATTCGTCATCTAAAAACTGCTTTTGTATGTACTTGGGTGGTTTTTGATAGTGAAATTTGTTGGAGCCAAGCAGATGTGTATGTGTTCACCTCCAGCGCACATGCACAGAAGGCAGAGAGTCTGTTCAGGCAGACGCCGGGGCGTTGTGAGTGTTGTGGGTGTCATGAAACGTAGGATGGTTTAAATAAGTCATCCATGCACCAGAAATAGAAACGCTGACATACTTGGCCTTGACCTAGCTGGTCTGTGATGTCCTCTGCTTTAGATCGACAAGAATGTCTTACACAGCTCGTTGTTTACGGAGAGGCCCTGTCATCATTCTCTTTATTGCGTTTGGGTGAATTCATATCAAGCTTCAATCACTTTTAGCCTTGTCATTATTATTTGATAACTTGAAATTAAAATATTTATCATAGGCAGCAGATTGGTGCTGCCAGAGGCCTGGGAAAATGTAAGATGCACATGCATGCGTTTATGAAAGTGAGCTGCTGACCTTTTTAAAAACTTGGATGCCCTATTATGTTTTGGGAGGTTAGAGAAGAAAAAAAATAAGGATGTAATTTAGAGGGCAGCAATTGCTTTGCAGCTACATTTTGTTGTTCACTTAGAAGAGGGAAGCAAAAATCACTTTGCCAGTTCTTGGAACTGAGATAGGCTGGCTGGTGTTGAATCAAGCCCAAGGAAGGAAGTTTCTCGACATTTATCTTCTTCCTGTCAGTGCTGTACTGCGCTGTTTGTATTGCTTGCTAGGCAGTTTAGTTTGTTCTCTTTTTTTTTTTCTTTTTGTGGGCTCTAGTGTCCCTCACACGACAGTAGGCCGACAGGAAACGGGGAAGGAGAGGGGGAAGACACTCGGCAAATATCCTCGGGTCCGGGAGTCGAACCCGCAACGTCCGTGTCGAGGACCCAAGGCCTCCAAACATGGGTCACGCCAACCACCACGCCACCACGGCACGCCCCAGTTTGTTCTCTTTTTGCTGTGTACCAAACTCAAATTGGTAGAAAATCCAGTTCAAAGTTACAGCATTTACACCATTCAACAGAAATATTTAATTGTAATAAATAATGTTGTTGGACTTCTGTGCTCATCATGGATTGTCCATAACGAACACCATGTTCAAGCATAAGGGTGTCCATATGTGCACTTGGCACCAGGACACCCTAGGACGCAGTTCGATGATCGACTTTGTCATCGTTTCATCGGATCTGCGGCCGTATGTCTTGGACACTCGGGTGAAGAGAGGTGCGGAGCTGTCCACTGACCACTACCTGGTGGTGAGTTGGCTCCAGTGGTGGGGGAGGAAGCCGGTCAGACCTGGCAGGCCCAAACGTGTTGTGAGGGTCTGCTGGGTACGTCGGGCGGAATCCCCAGTGAGACGGAGTTTTAACTCTCATCTCCGACAAAACTTCGAACACGTCCAGGGGGATGTGAGGAACATGGAGTCTGAGTGGACCGTGTTCCGTGCCTCCATTGTCGAGGCGGCCGATCGGAGCTGTGGCCGCAAGGTTGTCGGTGCCTGTCGCGGCGGCAACCCGTTGGTGGACACCTTCGGTGAGGGATGCCGTCAGGCTGAAGAAGGAGTCCTATCGGGCCTTTTTGGCCTGTGGGACCCCAGAAGCAGCTGATGGGTACCGGCGGGCGAAGCGGCATGCGGCTCGGGTTGTTACTGAGGCAAAAACTCGGGCGTGGGAGGAGTTTGGAGAGGCCATGGAGAAAGACTTCCGTACGGTTTCGAGACGATTCTGGTCCACCATCCGGCGTCTCGGGGGGCGGGGGGGAAGCAGTATGGCACCAACACTGTTTATAGTGGGGATGGTGTGCTGCTGACCTCTACTCGGGACGTTGTGGGCCGGTGGGCAGAGTACTTCAAAGACCTCCTCAATCCCACCAACATGCCTTCCATTGAGGAAGCTGAGCCTGGGGACTCTGGGTTGGGCTCTCCAATCTCTGGGGACGAGGTCGCCAAGGTGGTTGAGAAGCTCCTCGGTGGCAAGGCCCCGGGGGTGGATGAGATCTGCCCGGAGTTCCTTAAGGCTCTGGATGTTGTAGGGTTGTGTTGGCTGACGCGATTCTGCAATATCACATGGACATTGGGGGCAGTTCCCTTGGATTGGCAGACTGGGGTGATGGTCCCCCTGTTCAAAAAGGGGGACCGGAGGGTGTGCTCCAATTATAGAGGAGTCACACTCTTAAGCCTCCCTGGCAAGGTCTATTCAGGGGTCCTGGAGAGGAGGGTCCGTCGGATAGTCGAACCTCGGATTCAGGAAGAGCAGTGTGGTTTTCGTCCTGGTCGTGGAACACTGGACCAGCTCTACACCCTCGACAGGGTCCTGGAGGGTGCATGGGAGTTCGCCCAACCAGTCTACATGTGTTTTGTGGACCTGGAGAAGGCGTTCGACTGTGTTCCTCGGGGAGCCCTGTGGGGGGTTCTCCAGGAGTATGGGGTACCGGGCCCTTTGATACGGGCTGTCAGGTCCCTGTATGACCGGTGTCAGAGTCTGGTCCGCATTGCCGGCAGTAAGTCGGGCTCATTTCCGGTGAGAGTTGGACTCCGCCAGGGCTGCCCTTTGTCACCGATTCTGTTCATCACTTTCATGGACAGAATTTCAATTTATTCTGTTATGGGAAGATTTCTTACTTGGCCTCACTAAAATCATGCTTAACAATTCTGAGTTTCTCATAAATCCTTTATTGCCACTAGCTAAATATCATATTCATTGTTCCAGGTAGAGAAAGCCATGCCTTGCTGCATTTTACAATGAAGTTAAGTTTTATATCCCGACTATGAAAGACTCTGACAAAAAATAGCTACTAAAACAATTTAAATCTGTACTGCTTTGAGTTGGGAATCGAAGCCCCTTAGCTTTTTCTTGAATATGTTTATCTGTATTTGTTTTTCTGGAGGCATAACAAATGTTTCACTCTGTCGTTATACAGTGTATCTGAGAATAAAGTTTAAAAAAACCCATCCCCCCTCCCCCCCCTTTCCCCCCGCCCACGCAACAGACTTCTTGTGGCTTTGATGTGAAGCAGTGATGTCACTCATCCTGTCTGTGACATCACTGGTCACTGTCTCTGTATTCCCAGATTCCACAGAAAAATTCATTTGCGGTTTTAGGTTCGACAGAAGAGACAAGTATCATGGCAGAGAAGGATTTTTTTTCGGCAGGAATAAAAACCACTGCAACAGGAGGAAACAATTTCCTGTTGGCAGGAACAGACATTTTTGAGAGGAACTGCGAGAAGTGCAAGCGTGAAAACAAGCAGCTTAAAGAAATGGTGGCAACGTTGATGAAGAAAATCGAGCGTCTTCAACGTAGCCGGAACACCAGTGACGTGAGCAACTATGAAACAGTGAACGAGATGCTTCAAAGTCGCAATGAACATTGCAAACAAAAAATCAGACGACTCAATTCAGATTTGGACGAAGCCAGGAATACGGCACAGCGATTACAAACCGACTACGACTCCATGGTGAGAACCAATGTGCTCCTGGAACGGACACACAAAACTATAAGAGAAAACACACAGGATTCGCTGAGAAAGATGAGAGAAAAGATTGAATTCCTGGAAGCGGAAAATGATCAACTTAACAAAGAGATTGTTGTTTTAAAAGTGAAGCTGGACAGAGCCAAATCCAGGATGGCAAAAAAATCAGAGGATGAGACGCTGTTGCTGGAGGAAACGCCAAAGAGAACAATATTTCAGAGAATCGGGCGCACTTTTCTGGACATGTACGAGTCGGGAACGATAGGGAACTGGTTGTCATCATGGATCTTTTAATTTCTAAAGTCTTCTGTGTCCGTTCCAGGAGCACATTGGTTCTCACCGTGGCCTGATTCAATTAGTACGATTGGTTCATTATTGTCATTCAACCATGTTTCTGTCAGAAACATAACATTGATGTTAAGCACAGTGATGAAATCATTAATTAATAGAGCTTTAGCACAGAGAAATCTGGTATTTAAAAGAGCTAGTTTAAGTGCCTTTTGACGCCAAAAGTTCTTCAGTCTGAGGTTCCTTTAGGCAGGGGAACAGTTTGATGTTTGAATTAGGACAGCTGTAATTTATATTTCTGATTTTTGTAAATTTTCTTGTAGTGATCCGGACAGGTAATGTCCTGTTTTGCTGTGCCGGGGGGCCAGACACATTCTGGAGGAAGATATGTGTAAAGATAAAATCTGGACCCCGGCCTCAGACCTCAGAAACACAGAGTGGTGGATCCTCTGGGACGTTAGAGTCAGGTGGCTTAAATGAAGTGAGGTCTGCTACGTGAGCGCTAAGGAAAGACGTGCCGAGGAGAACCTGCTGATTCATTCCACCTGTAAATTTAAGAAACTCTGGTCCAGAAGACATTTCTTCATAGGTATCTTGTGAATCCTGTGAATGAGTAGAGGAGCAGAGAGGGAGGGGGGAAGGAAAAAGGGAACCAGTCTCTCTGTCTCCAGTCGATGTATCAGCTTGTTTTTTAACGGGTTGCTCCTGATATGCAGAGGGTTCCATATAGTCAGAACTCCTTGATCCTGCCCTTCTGAAGCTGCTACCCCCGCGACCCGACCCCGGATAAGCGGAAGAAGATGGATGGATGGATAAATAATGTTTACTTTTTTATTCACCTTTTTTCTCCATTAGGAGCATTTTGCTTGATTTGTTTGGAGGTTTAAAGCCTCCTTTTATTTCTAATACTGTGAATATTCTGTTTTGTGATTCATTTGAAGCAGCTAATAGCAGTGTTTTTGCATGTTGAATTATAATTTTAAGACCATTTTTGAAATTTTTATTTTTAAAATTAGGCCTACTCTACTGCAATGCAGTGTTATAGGCAGAGTAAATTTTATAAGCAAATTGGTATATCACTTGTTGGTGGTAAGAGACTTGACTTGGACTTTGTGTTAAAAGACGTAATTGCTGAACTTGCCCTCTCTAAGCGTTAGAGACTAAAACTGGAATTGGAAAAACCGTGCTTGAAATCGAGTCACCGCTTGAAACGACCATCTATCATCCATCTATAGCCACTGTTTCAAAAAGGAGGTACTGAACCAGAACCAGTTGAAGCGTGTCCACAAAATGGTTCAATGCTCATCCATGGCTTTATTTCTTTATTTGTAATTCTTGCACAATCGTGGAAAAAGAGGTGAGCATTGTCTTTGTCAGCTTCCCATCTGCTTAGCTTCTCCATGGTTCTTCGTTTATACGCTATGAAGTACAAGAGATTAATGGAACCGCTGGGTAAAAGCGCATGCCATTGTTGATCAATGAGGAATCTATTGTACCCTTAGGCTAAGCAGTGAGCAACCATTTCTATCCAATAGGAATGCCTTCAGATAAAAACAAAAACCCATAGGTGTCATCTCTTTTCTTTAGAGTTTTGTCTGAATTGTGTTGCTTCACCTTGCTTGTTTTCATAGTTAAGTGGGTATTTGGCAAAATATTATAACTTACATATTCTGCATATTTAATCAGCTGCACTGAATCAAGCTCTTTCAACAACACTTTCAATAGCGCTTCAAGAAATATTTGAATAGCTAAGGTTTCAACCAGCAATTAAACTTTGGAAATTTTAATCTTAACATACTTCCAAGCCTTTGCATGCTGCTTTTCTTTTCTTAATTTTCATATCTTTATATATGTAATATAACGCTTTAGTTTATTTTCCAAAATAAACTAGCATTATAGCATGTTGCTGTCCTTATAGCATTTGAGCTAACATTTAAAAACAATAGATTCATTTGTTTGGGCTTTCTTGAACCTATAAGAACATATTATTAAAACAATCACTGTGATGAACTAGGGATAATACATCTAGATTTAAACTGTCAAATAAAATTAAGTTACAGCAGTATAATTTAGCCTTGTTTGCTGAATAACAGTCATGTGGAAAAATGTGGATCCGCTACAACATTCTGTAGTTTTAAACGAACAAAAGACCTTTTGTCAGTTTTGGAAAATGTAATAAAAAATGCTTTTATAGTCTTCCTTGAAATGACGGCGATCATACACAAATTCATTACACCTGAATTGAATTGTCATTGATCGATATTTAGAAGAAGGATTGCCCTGTTTAATTTTGTAATCAACTATTCCACTGTGCAAAAAATGTGGACATTTAAAAACGACTGCCATTGTTCCTCGGTCTTACTATCAAAGTTCACCCCAAGAGCAAACCACAATTTAATAATAGAAATTGTGTGACTTCCTGCACACTATTTGTCAATATAATTTGCTTAGTAAATAAAATATGTATCATTTGTGTTGTTAATCAGCAATTAATCAGAGATATGTAATGAGATAATTACAATTTAAGGAAGTCTGGTAATTTTTCCATGACTGTCAGATGAATATTCATAAAGGTGAATTTCAGGACAGGTTTGCAAAGTTACTGACGAACAATTGTGCAGATAGAAGGAAAGTACTCAAGAGACACGACACCGTATGGCTGACAACTCTAAAGCCCATTGTGGATGTTTAGGCAGATGGATTGGAGAGCTGGAAAATAGAGGAGGATGGGAGAGTTTGGCACATAGCGTAATGTTAGAACAACTCAGAGGTACAAAGGAGTTGGATTATGGAGCTTGTCATGTGAGGAGGAGGAGGTATTTAAGGATTGTAGTATTGTGTTCAGTGAAACAGGTTCTGGTGATAACGTGAGCGGCTGAGTTCTGAACCAGTGGAGATTTGTGGGATAAACCACAGGAAGAGACCAACAGCTGTGATGATCAATACAACAATGACAAGAATCTGGTGTGAGAAATTAACAAAGGGTGGCGTGAAAATGAAAGTATGAGGAGAAAGAACGAGTACTGATACATTTTTCAAAATACTGGGCGCTGTCAAGGATTACACCTACATTCTCAACATGAAGTGATGGATGAATAGTTACTGCCCATACAGCTTCTTAGAAAGAGTCGACCAAGAGCAGAAATGTTCATTTTCATCTGTGTTTACTTTGACAAAATTTTCATCAAATTCTATCTTAATTTAATCTAAACAACCAGACAAAACAGGCAGGAACAAAAGAGTTGGCCCTGGTAAACAGGTACAGCTGTGTGTCATCTGCATAGCAGTTAAACTGAAGATTAATAATTAAAAGACTGGGCCCTTGGACTGAGCTCTGTGGAACACCGCTGGTTAACAGTAAGGGTTTCTGACTCAATGCAGCTGTAAATAAATAATGTGAACCAACAATCAGAATGATTGCGGTACTCGTGTGACCAACAAGACATTTGGTACCTTAATTGAAGTGTTTTTGTGGTGTAGGGGGGATGAAAACTAATGAAATAGCTTCTCATATTTATTATTGATTATTATGAATCTGATTCGCTGCTGTCTTTTTCATTATTAATCTAGACAATACAAAGTTGGGAGTGAGTCAAAAGTGATTTTAATCATTTGGATGAACATTAACATCTGTTGCAGAAAATTGCAGAAAAAACACAACTGCATATGTTAAATAATAAAGACCAGAATTATTGAATCAGCTTTCAGTTTGCATATGCTTGGTTTCCAGCAGCTTGATGTTTTATTCATTCCCTCTGACATAAGGAGGGAAACAAAGCAGCGGTACTTGTGTGCTCATCATGTTTACATTTATTGATTTTATGGAGAGATATTGTAACAACAAAGTAGACAGAAATTAAATGGATAAATGCACTTAATTATTATAGCACTGTAGACCACTCACTGAAATTTGTACCATAGCCCACCTCCACACATACACACTGCTACAGCTTTCTTTAGTCGATATTATGTTCTGTTGAAGTGCCTTTGTTGGTATTAAACAAGAGAATAAGGTATAATAGCTTCCATCTTCTTTTGTTGGTATGTGTAAGGACACATATTTTTCCTGAATCCACAACCTGCAAAACAGAAAAAAAAATTGTAAGATAAACGCACTAACTCCAAGATTATTTGCCAAAAATGTTGCAGTATATTTAATTTAATGTTCCCATAATGCTTTTTCTACTTATACTACATTGTTGCCAAGACACAAATCCTCTTTTATCCTCCCCCTAAATATGAAGGTCAGAGGTCGGGCGTGAACAGCATGACTAGTGCGCAGGGATTCAGGGATTTGCTAATGGACAGGCTGGAGGCTCCACATGCCAACATACTGTATGAAGGCTCAAATCTGGGTCATACAGAAACACTCACAATTACACCGTGCCTTAGAGTGTGCACCATGTGACTGTGTGAGGAGGTGGTTTGACACGACGTGCAACAGCGTGTATTGTCGTACAGTACATTGCTTTGAGGTCGGTTGAATTCAGCAATCGCTGGCCTCTGAAGGTTGGCGTATGTGTATTAATGCACGAGCAGATGTGTGTTTTGCCATTGCAGAGTATGCAGCTATGACCTTAGTAATGCATTTCCTGTGGGGCGCTTCGCCTCTTTGTAGGAAAACATGGAAAAAAGAGGAAAAGTACCAGCTCAGCGCTCCGTCTTCATGGAGCTTCGTCATGCTGTCGTCAGGTTTTTGCCTTTGCCACATAGCGACATTCTCTGCCTCCTTTTTATATCTCTACTCTCTCTCTGCTTGCTTCCTTTTCCTGTCCTTTTTCAATCCCTCCATTCATCACCCCTGTGTCTTTATCGATCTCCCCGGTCCTTCATTCCGCTCAGACAGCCAGTCGGACTTGCAGATAGATCGCAAACCAAAGCACCAGATGTGTGCAAAGTGTACATGTTTGCTTTTGATAACGCCAAATGGCAGCAGGAGCGCCTATGCATTTATCGGTGCATACAAGCTCGTGTTTGTGAAGGCAGGTGGAGATACGCGTGACCTTTTGTGTTCCATGTAAAGGCCCTGAGCTGCTTTACTCTTGTATCTTGTTTTGCAAAGCAAACAGCTTAAAAGCCAATAGATTGCAATCAGTTTGGCTCTGTTTCCCAGACAGAGAGGAGTATGTTGTATAATGACGGATGCATGCTACACATGCGCGCTCAAGCACTTCTCCAAAAAGGGTCAGAATGTGCTCTGGTGTTTGTTTTTTGTGGGGGGGGGGGGTTTCCCACAATCAGACAGAATAATAGTTTGAGCGCTATTACAGCCACAGCTTATTATGCAAATTATGTCTCATAGGTGATTCATTGCCCTTAATGTTAATGGTTTCAAATGTTGTGTTGGACTCCAACAGCTAAATGTTTTTTCTGGGTACACACTAATGTACAGTATGTGAGCAATGCAGTTATATGAAAGCATATTGGGGCCCAGGAATGACTGGCTTCTATGTCCAATAATCTGCAAATGAGGACAAGAAGTCAATCACTCAGCAAAAATGCAGCAAAGAAAACTCTTTACACTGACTACAGCTTTATTTGAAGAGAGACAGTTAGAAGCAATAAAGAAGAGAACCCTCGGTTGTTTTTTTTATGTGAAGTGTAGAGTGTTGGATTGAAATATCATGGAGATTTAAATGGTTCATTGAGGTTTCTCTTTGAGTGCGTCCAATAAAAACTCCTGGGTTATGTTTACTCACAGTTATTGAGTCTGTAATGCCAATCCCAAACCCAATGCACACAATCAAGCACAGAAAACGTGTTGTTTCCTAGTGCATTAAAGATTATGGTTGTAACGTGACTAAATTTGAAAAGGTTTCAAAGCACACATCAGCCTTTCATTTCTTTGTCTCAGCATTTGTGTTTTGTTATACTTGCAGTAAACTGCATTCTACCTCAGTCTTATTTTTTCCTTGCATGTCAAATTTGTGCAATTTTGTCTGATTTTGACATCCAAAGCTTCAGGATGGGCCAGAGGTTTTCAGACTTTCTTTTTGCATCAAACATGATGCACTTAAGCTGAATTTGCTTGGGGTAGCCCACACTCGACAAATTCCCAGTCGTTTGATATCAGAAGAAAAAATGGAAGATTTTGCTCAGGACCTTTTAAAAAGTCCGTCTTTTAAAAATATTATTTCTGTTCCCCTAATTCCAGAAACAGTTTTGATGTGCGTGCTTTTGAAGCTTTTATGAAAGGATTTGAAAGCACCCATATAATTTTGCTGCAGATTAATGTTTTGATTGTCTGAAAGTCAACAGTAGAGACAAGATAGATAAGTGATGAGCAGAAGCATGAAGCATATGGTGGAGTTATTTTGGGATGCGGCCCCAAGCAGCAGTCATCTGCCAAATTTAAAGCCACCCTGATTTTAATACAGAGTCATGATTGTGAGTTCCTACAGATGCACATTGGCATTCAGTGTCCACTTGTTAAAGTATTGTCAAAAGTTTGCAATATTTTATTTTAATTATGCCTAATTGAGAGATTCAGAATTCTAATGTTTTCTTCATTACAATGCAACAGTCTCAGCAACGCAAGGGACTGCTTGGACTGCAATGAATGGGTCGGCTATTTCATTTCCAAGTATCATACTGTATGCTCTTGCCAGTAATATATCTGGCGAAACAGATGGACCCTTCCTGCCCTTGATGCCCAATCCTGATTTAGATAAAACTTGTGGGAATTCAGTTGTACTGTCACAGCGACGGATTCCTAATATGGTGCAACCCTTGCTAGGATGGGAAGTTTAACAGCGCGTTCACGGTAAAACATCTGCTGGAAATAACTTTTACGATCTGTCCAAAACCTCAGTAGTTTAAAGGGTTTACTGTTTCTAGCTTCAAGTTAGCTATAAAAAAATATGCAACTCAAGTGGAAAGAAATTTCCCACAATATTGCTAAGTAATTTTAGATCTTTACCCTTTCCTTATTTTTCCTAACTTGTTAAACAAAAATACAAAATTGCACCAGAAATGAGAGAATACACTTTTTGTTTCAAAATCCTGACTCTGAGAGGTACCACTGTGTCATTATTGGCCAAAAATTGGTCAGTGTATTGTGCAAAACTGTCCAAGATAATTTTATTTTATTTTAAATTTTTTTAAAAGCATTCAATAGTAAATCTAAAAAACCCACATTTTCAGCTGTCAGACACTACACAAACTGATTTTTATTTCTCACCATGTGCTGTAACTCCAACAGGAAGATATCCACCCCATCTGCTTCTCTTTTCACCTCTCTCACTAAGACGTGTCCTCTGTGATTTAAAGGGACTGTTTGGATTTATTCAAGTGAAGTTCTTTGACGTTATCGTGAGTAATAACTCCATCTACAACCCTTACCTGTTGTAGATGGACGTCATGTCTCTCTGAGTTAGTCAGACGGTTTTAGCTGAGTTTGGCGATTTAAAACAGAAGAAATTCATATGCACGGGAATCCACCAGTGTATTTGTGGATGTTATTAAGCGCATACATTTTCATAGGAGACCGCAACCAATCCAGCCAGCTATATACGTATATCTCTACTCCATCAGCTCATCTGCCATTCAACTGACTATAAGTTTTCTGGGGTAATTTTAAGACATGTATAAGTCCTGTAAAAGGACATCTTCAATGTTGTGTGTCAAATAAGGGTTTGATAATAAATTAAAAACTTTACTCCACTCTTAGTTAACTTAAAGTGGGCCGACATTGCAGCTGATTGGATGGATTGATACAGTTGGTGGTGAGGTGAGGGTTAAAAGGGTTAAGGCCCCTGACATACTTCATCGGTTCTCATTGACGTAGACATGCGACAAAGATTGCATCTATTTTGATAGCTCTGTGCGATTCTGATTGTTCACAAGTTTGTTCCTGTGCTTTTATGTGGAAATGCGTTCGGATAACATTGTTGATACTTCTCTTCACTAGGGTCCGGCTTTTGTATCTCCAGGAGACATGAATACTTGTGAAGAATGTTTATCTGACGCTGTGAGGAATTATCTACATTTGTATGTTTCTTCACTACATATCTCCTTTCATAGTAATCCTGGAAAGTGGTCTATAAGTCCTGGATGACGATTGCAATGTCGTTGTTCGCAGAAAAGTGTGGCGTTAGCTCCTTGACCTCTTCGTCAAAAGCAAAACAGAGGATTTAGGGTCTGTGCTGTTGTATGAACAGTGTTTGCAAAGGCAAACAGTCCACAATCACATGACTGTTTGGCTTCGGACAAAGCATGTGGGAGCCTTGAGGATCAGGAGTTAGCCTAACCCAACCCGAACAAATTGCTACCATCAATTGGTTGCTGACAAACCCAATAGATTGAATGACGGGTGCCATTATGTCATGGTTATTGTTCTAGTAAAAATACGGCACCTAGAGAAAAAATTGAGGACACCCAATGAAATATGAAGTTGCTTGGCCAGTGCATCCCACGCTTTGAGAACCACCGTCATCTATGTGGTCGAGTCAGTCGAGTGTAAATTTTGGCGGATTCATCATTTCAACAATCAGTGCATCTCTGAGACTGAAAACGTAAAATCAAAGGCTAAATAATACTAAGCTTCTCTACTCTAGTGATTGAAAAAGCCAACTTAGCAAGGAAATTTACATAAGAACAATTTCTAACTTGTGTTTATAAGTATCGACAAACCAAGAACTAAGGAACCTACCTCAAATCAAGCAAAACATCCAGCGACTGCAAGAGCACCAAAGTATTTCATATTTGTAATTTCAGCCAATCACTTCTGTATTTAGCAACTGTGGGACAGTAAAGCCTGTGTTCATGGTGAACTGAGTCTAAAATAGCACAGCCCTAATCAGCATGGAGTCTTTCCTTATTAAAGTATTTCACTGTTATTCTCCTGATTGCTCAGTGATGACTGACTGTATTTACAGATGATTTAAATTATTCTGCGTGTGTGGGCCCCGGTGGCTCTGTGTTTGTGTGCGTCTGCGCGTCAGAGGGGTATGTATTGACAGATGGCCCGCTCTCCATGAGCTGAGCAGAACTGCTTAATCGAGAGAAAAAAGAAGTGGAGAGGGAGCATTAGTGTGCTCTGTCCTGAGTTGCTTTGCCTTCGATAGACAAGGAGACATATTAACTCGGTCGCAGCGTTTCTCCTGAAGCACTACGTCGTGATCCTAATTGATGTCTGTGTCTTTACTTGTTTGTATACAATGATTTATGTGTCCCCTCAATCCCTCTCCGTGCATTCTTAACCTCCATCCCTCTTCCTCCTCCACCTCCTCATCATCTTTCCCCCCATCTCGGAGGGTGACAGGTGGTCGGTAGCTCCCTCTCCTCCTGCCTTCTCGTCTCACCCCCTATTTCCTGCGCTCCATCAAACAGACAGAGTGCGGAGGTCTTGCCGTTGGAGCCTTGTGAATTTTTCAGCTGTCTGAAAATCTCAGGAGGGCAGAAATTTACAATACCTTCAGGGCAGCGGAGCGGGGACAGGGGCATCCACACATTTACACACGGAGACACACGCGGTCAGCGAATTTGCGGAGATCTTGCCGTCTTACAACACGTGTTCAAAACACACTTGTGATGTACAGTTCAGACCCACAGTAGACAGAAGGGGTTATTCGTGCTATTGTATTGATCCACTCAGAAGTGTTTATGGCTCCAGAGCTGTACCTCCTCTGGAAATACAATTTGCATTGAGTAGATGTGGATTTCTGACAGGTTTATAGAAAATACAGTAGGAAGCTGTAAATATGAGCTCACTGCAATCCTTATTCTATAATAACGTCAATTTGCGCATCTATAAACCTCAAATTGTTTCCTCAGGTGTATTTTTTCTGGCATTGCCTTTACGGGAGGACATAAGTACGTTGAGTATTAGATGTGATGTATCCAGGTGGCTTTTTTGTGCTGCTTTCCTACAGAAAAAAACATCTAGATCTTCAACTGTTGCTCAAATGTGCATTTTACTTTCATAATGTTTCACAGTAAGATTTTGGAAACTTTCATTGTTTCTGTTTTGAACCAACTGGGCATCTGTGACACTAGATTAGTTACAGGAAGGAATGACCTTGATTAATAAAACCTCACAGTTGCATAGTATAAGTTAAACATAAGACTGTATAACATGTAACATGTTACATGTCACATATATCAACCACTTGATATCAATTTCTCTGGAAACTGTAGCATAACAAAATGCATGAGTGTTCAAAATATTGTTTTCTTGCCTTCCTGTCAGGACCTATTAATTATATATACGAGAAGCAGAGAAGTGTCGCACCACAGTAAAACATTGATGCGGATAACAAGGGCAAAACAACTTTAAATAGTTCTTAGCGTCTTATATTAGCCATTAGCAAGGCTAAAATTGTTAGTATTATTAAAACAACTGTATTCCCTAGACACTACAGATTATTTCTTTATCTTTTCCAAAGAGTTAACAAAATGTCAAAATCTTGTATTTTGTATGATGGATAGAATTAGAAAGCTAAAAAGAATAAAACAGAGCATGTTTGCTGTACCGTGTTCAGCCTTCCTGTCATCTGCTGAAAGTATTGCTCTCTCTAGCTCTCTTGCAGCCTGAATGACCCACAGACATTTTTCAACATATATATCAAAATAATATTTTCTTTTCAGTTATTTCTTATCTTTCTGTGCTTCATTTGAGTTAATTTTAAACACCTCTCTGATACAGAAAATCATAACAGCGAGTTTGCTTTCCAACTTAATTGTTTCCACACTAAACTGTTGGTTTCTCTGAAGACCTGAAAGCTCTCAAATATTTGCAGTTGAATTCTTGGTGCACCTTTAGCTAAAGAAAATACAAAATATTTAGATGGATATTTTACCTTTATGGAACAACACAAGTACAACAAGCTGATTTTAGCTGGGTCTACTTTAATTTAAAAACAGCAGTGCCTTAAGAGTAATGGGTGCTACTCCTTTAGTTCCCAAGCAACAGCTGTCAGTGTTTCTCACAAATAGAAATATTTCTAACTAGCCAAATTATTTTTTGTTATAGGGTAGGGAAATGTGTGGGAGTCTTTTTTTTTCGGCCGCTAACTGGCAATGTACAGCAATAGAAGTTTTTGCCTTTTTTTAAACCTACTGGTAATTGACCCTTGTCTAACCTGGATCATTTCCTGGATGACCAAAGTCTCAGAGGAAATGCGGAAGGCAAAAATTCAGACGCTTCTACTCTGTGTTTGGTGTAAAACATTGTCACCAGAGAACTTTACAAACTCACAAACGATTCTGTGAATTTATGCATGGAGAATCCATTTGAAAATGTTCTCACTTTTTCAAATTTTTCATGGATTTTCAGTTTTTTGTTTGTCAAAATTATCCTCGTTCTTTAGCCCTGAAAGTCCTAAATGGAGCGCCGGCGATCCAGTCAAATTTGCAGTACCATAATTCCCACACTTTGTGCTATCTGAATATTCCAGTGGTTTCTGAAAGGGGAGATGTTGCGCTTTCCAGCCAATATTGGGCTATTACGGTAATTTCACCCCCGCCGTAGCAGGGGCACTCTTTTAATAGACAGTAAATTGCGAAAATAACTTACTAAATATTGAAAGTATTTTCAAAAAAAATACTTGGGCAAATACATTTACTCATAGGACATTTAAAGAACTGCGTACAATTAAAATAAGCAAAAATATCCAGAAGATTTTTAATTTAGGACATAAAGGATTAATCCATATTTAAAATATAAATATCTACTAAAACTCTTTGTCATCAAATATTTTTTTGTTTTCTCCACCAGGCTTTTGTTTACATCTGCTTTAAACTGAGACCGGTCTGTTCACATGAAGTTTTTTTTAACATTGCACATACCACCTTTAATGAATGTTTAACCAACATTTAAAGGAGGTCACAGGTTTATCCACAATCGCTTTGCATTTAATTGCAAGCACAGGACTCTCAGCTTGTTGAACTCTTAATCCTTCGGTATTTGCCACATATTAGATTTTTTTGACTAAACCAGATTAAGGAGGTAATATGATTTAGGGACTGTGATGAACAACCAGGTCAGCAAGTCGTCAGCTGGTCTGCAGATGATCTCTAGATATGATCACTTCTTTTGTTTTTTGTTTTTTAAGATCTGCTGCATAATCTTTGACTAAGTCAGACAAACACAGAAGCAAACTCAGAAATGCACAAATCTCCTCATGACCCAATTCGCCCTGATAAACTTCATTCAGTCCAATCTGAACTCGGCTGTCTGAACCAGACAGGGAGAGCTGGGGAGCACAGAGATGCTTGAAGGCAGTTTCTGAACTGCTGTTTCTGACAGAGCCACTCACATTAATTGAGCCTCTGTGACAGAAAGTGCCAGTGGGCTCTTAGTGGTCATTGTTAAGAGGGTCAGGAGAATCAAAGTGAAGCATGACACGCATGCAGTCATGTTAACCAGAGCCTCCACGGCGTCCTCATGGGACGGTGCTAAAAACTTGAGTGCCGCCTGCTTGGTAGTAGCTCCAGTGTTGGGGAGAGAGAAATGTTCAAGGACGAATTTTTTTATCCATTAATGGCATGTAAGAGATCCTGTGTCGCATGTAGCGTCTACCTGACATTCCACACCTGGCCTGGTGTAAGTTGATCCCTACTCACTGTGTGCAAACTAATCTTGTCCAGCAGAGTCTTGCAAGCATTATACATTCGTGTATGTGTTTGTGTGTGCTTTGCGATCCCCAGGACCTGTCCACTCTGCAGTGTGATGTGTGTATCTTGGTGTTCTCAGTGACCGACAGGCGAAGTTTCCACCGCACCGCCCAGCTCCGCCTCCTTCTCAGGGAGTCCCAGCCACAAACGCCCATCATCCTGGTGGGCAACAAGAGCGACCTCGTCCGGTCCCGTGAAATCAGCTCAGAGGGTAGGTAGAGCTCGGGTCTTTAAAGTTGTACGCACCCACATCTGCTGATGACTTTGAAAATGCTTCACGGCTCAAGCTAAACGTGAAGTTTGATATTTCTCCATACTCACCTAAACACTTTTCAGGGGAGTCTTGTGTTTCTGATATCTGCCCTGCACTCCATGAAGGTCAGGACTCAATGTAAAACAAACCTCGAAAGTTTTTTATGACATACCTTTCCTACAGTTTGATGTTCCTTTAAAAAGACATCTTAGAAAGTTTTAGAGAGCTCAGTTTTTGTCCCAATTGTATAAAGCAGTTGCTTGGCCCTCACTTCCCTTTTTTACCGCTTCACCGGTTCCCAATACAGTTCAGTTGTTTACAAGACAGGAAGTTGGCTCTTTGAAAGGTCATAGTGCCTCCCATTATTGTTACCAAGGTAATGTTTCCTTTAAAAAGCACGATTAGCATTTTAAGGGTCTGTAGCCGCAGGTCTGTTACACAGCAAACTGCAGGCTTGCTAACAGATTCTATAGCCCAGCTAATAGCAGCTTGTTAGATTCCCAGTGTTACTCTACAAAATAACAAAGTGACAGGAAGCAATTGTATTCTGCACAAAAAGCCAACTTATTAACTAGTACTAGAGTCAGAGGCTGTCGTGTTTTCTGGCTTTGTGAATCAAAAGTCAAATGACAATATCATAACTACAACAATCAGCACAATATTTTCTTTCACAATGTAATGATAGTTGCTTTAATGTTGTATATAAAAACAATCACATCATGGTCTGCCTCTATGTCTGCATTTCTTGTTTTGTTTTTTTTGTTACATGAAACACTTTAAACCCATGGTTCAGTTTCCATTTTGGTCATGATTCTGTCAATCCTGTAAAGTGGTCATTTTGAGAGAAAGCAGACCCAGCCATCATACTATAAATGTCTGATCTCTCTAAAGGCTGTACAGCTAAGATAAACACCATGCATTCATGAATCTATATTTGATAGAAATTATAGCTAATCCATGCTGTGAAAACCCAATTTGCTGTATATACAATAGTATCCTATGCCAGGGTTACCTTTATTCTTTTAGAAGGTTTTAATAGTCCGCCTTTAACCAGGGAATAGATAGAATATTCAAAATAATTGGTTTGCCCCCTTTAATATCTCACTTTAACTTCTTTCCACAATGTCACCTTCTACTCAGCAGAGGGCATTCTTACAGATTGCAGATGACATTTGGCCTTAGTGCCATCAAATGAGTTCTTTAGTTGACTCTCATTGTTAAATGTGTCTGTTGTTGGGTGTAAAACATGATTCCCACCATCTGTTTCTCAGGCTGCCCAGTAATATCGATTAAAGAGCAAGGGATTTGTGCTGTTTTTGGAAACAATGCAAAGAAAAACATTGATTTAAAGCTTTTGTACCACAGAGATTTTTGATTGGCCATGGAGGTGAGGATTAATTAACAGAAAAGGTAAATGCAGACACCTATAGTATATTTTATTTGAACATATCTGTTTTTTTATTGTAAATATCTATATTGTGGTTTGTGTCATGGTTTGTCATGTAAAACTATAAAGATTGCTTGCATAATGTGAGTTGTGCTAATGTTATGCTACAGTGTTTCCCCTGTTTTAATAGAAAAGTTGGCAGTTCTATTCATTGGTTGCAATAAATTGAAAAATTGCAAACCATGCAAAGAAAATCACTTTCTCCACAATACTCATTAAAGAAATTTTGTTACCATCTGCATAATCCTTGCTAATGATATTTCTGTAGCTCTTGTAACTGGTGTTTATTGACACTGACCATGAATATTTATTAAACAAACTGCATTAGTGGTTTTTTAAATAATTTTTTTAAAAGGGACTACTTTGTGAATATGAAAATTATAGCGTGCTACCAAGCATTAAATAATTTATCTTTTGGTCTGCTTAAGAGGGTGGTTGAATAAATTATTTTACAAGCTTATAACTAAATATTATAATAGTCACAAAAGAGGGTAAGAAATATCAATGCTGCAAATGTTATATTGTGGATTTACTGTACAGTGTGTAACTTTTTCTTCTTACTTAATCTTTTTTTTTTAAATGTGTCCACAAATCAAGTTCTAAATTAAGTCATTATTATATGGCTGTATTAACCCAGTTAAAACTTAATTTAAAATCATACTTTTTTACAGACTGCAAAACAAATACAAATCCGAGATCCACTGTCAATTACCTTAAATTCAGTGATATGGTTTATGGGACTTACACTTAAATCTTTCTTAAATGCATGAATGCATTAAATTAATGTGTTCATGCAGTGTTGTAAAACACATTAATTTAAATGCAAAAAAGTCTGCACGAAAATCAGAACTTATGGAAAGTGTTTTTAACATTGGTTTGTTAGAATCAAAGCAGGTTTATAGTAAATTTGGCTAAATATGGTATATATTACAAAATGAATCATTAATTAAACAACTGAAATGATGTGTGTTGTTTTACTTTACTTTAAGGTTAGAGTTTTTCACAAACATGCACGGCATTGATTTTATACATTGCATTGGATTGGGACTGTCATCGGCCAAAGACCTAATCTTATACCATTCTAGCAAAAAATCCCGACTGAATCTATGCCGAGTGGCAGAGTGTAAACAATCTCCAAAAATTATACTCTGTATTGCTTTGAAACACTGACAACTGTGGTTAGAGCAAAAGGTACAATCATGTAGTTGTTTTAAGTTGATTTTACTAGTGTATTATAATGGTGGGGTAACAGTTTGACAGGTGCCCCGACCTTAAACCTCTGCACCTCCAAAGGGTGCAAAGGTTTAAGTTTTGCCCCAACCAGAATTTCACAGGTTATTGTGTGAAGAACGCAAGATACAAAATTTAAAGCAGTCTTTGTTTCTTTGTGTTGCCTTCAAGCAGTTCTTCAAATGGAATATCTTGAATGGAACATCTCTTGTAATTATAGTTATCTATCCTGACATTTTTGCTGCTGTTTTCAATAAGGAGTGCCTAAAAGCCCAGAATAGAAGTGTGCAAATAATACATGCCCTCTCTCCCACACATAACACACACAGACATATCCGTTTTCCAAAAAAACAAACCTTGGTTACTATGTACCAGACTCTGTCTTTGAGCAATAAAATTTATGTGGTTAACTATTGGCAAAACAAAAAATGTCATAATTTTGTAAAATATAGAAATACATATTTGTTTTTCAGGCAAAATTTGTTAAAACGCATAATGTGTAAGACTGAAGCAACATGACTTTAGCAGCATCTAGATCTGAATTGTTTTATGAATCACTGCATTAAATAAACAACAATCTAGTTTATACCAACAGTAATACACGTCTTATGTCTATTTATTGATTCATTGACTCTATATTTGACATTTATTTGAATTATACAGCTGCTTATTCTCAGGTATTTGTAGTTGACAATGGGAATAAATGAATCACAACTTATGTAATTTAGTGTGCATTATACGTAATGCACACTAATTCCTCAGAGTGAATAAAATTCAATGTCTGCTGCCTTGTTTATGCATTCCAACTGAGAGCTTTATCGCCTAAATTCCCCAAATCTTGTTTTGTTCAAAAACATATTTGAGCAACACCTACAAACAACACTTCCAATTGGTCAGAGTTTGCAAACCTTAACTTACAACCAATAATTGATGTTTGTGTTGGTTGACCAAAACGTAAAATGCACCTTCTTTGCTTTGAATATTAAAAATGTGTGACAAAAGGCGCTTCTTGACAATTTAATGTAGGACACCGCCTCTATATGTATAATTCAAGACAATGCTGCGTTTTTAGGGATGGTTGGCAATCCTAGTCAGAATCTCATAATTGCTTCACTTATTCTGGAAAACTTCACCTTCACTCTATAACAGCATCCACACCAAAAAGTATCCTAAGAGAGAGTATTGGAGTATAAAAAGTAGTTGCATTGAAAAACGTAGTTTCTGACCTACTGAAACACTTCCTGTCCTAGGTCGATTTTTCTGCCATTTTTACTATTTGTTGGAAATAGTGAAGAATATTTCTGCCTTCTTCTTTTTTATGTTTAAATATGTTATTTGCAAAACAGGGGTGCAAAGATGGGCAGTGTTATGTCTACAGTTAAAGCTTAACTGACCGTTCAAATATTTACATGTTTAATAGATTTTGAGTATTTAAAAAAGCATCATTTTTATTATTTGTACAAAATTTAAAAAACCCTCAAAAACCTGGCGGGCATGAGAGTCACAGTCAATAAAAATGATAAATCATATTAATAAGACATTTAAACATTGTACAAATAATGACATTTTTTTATTAAGAAGTGACACACTCAAAGTATTTTAAGATTTTATTTAAGTGTTGAACTATGGCACTTTTGGCCTTCCATAGACTAGTGCGTGTCACTTCTGCTATCCTGCTGTCTTGTTGTTGTCACTGTTGTGGCATTTTAGTTGACTGTTAATTCTAAATAATGACGGCTATATTGCTGTCTTCAAAGCTTTCCCATCAGCCTCAGCTGCACGCTGCTACATCATCCATGTCGTTGTGAGCTCGTGACAGCAGAATATATTTCTTTGTTTATGCGCAATGTAGTTTCACTGTTATGGATCAATCAGAAATGAACTCAATAGAATCATCTAATGGGATGTTTCTGAGTAAATTCATTGGGCTCTTCGGTGAATGTTTCATGGCGTGCTGCCAGGCCGAGCTATTTTCTAGATTTCATTAATGTTTAGAATAGAAATTAGTTCACAGGGGAGTCCAGTGGGAGGAAAACGATTGACCTTGATTACAATTTGAAATCAGTGTGCGCACACAGAGATGGAAGAACCTGAAACATCCGCCGTAATCTCAGCAATTTCAGCCGCATGTCAAGTTAGCAAAAGCAAGCACTGTCGCTTTGTCCCCTTTGGGTTTTTCCGCATTTTTTGTTTTGTTTTGCTTTCCAGATGGCAGGTCTCTATTTGCATTATCTGCCTCTAGCAGGACCACAGCTCCTGCTATCTTTATGTTCTTTTGGAGCCACCATATGTGCATGAGCGGCTGCACGTCCACAGACACATTCGATGTGCTAACGAGCGTTCCCACCATCTCTCTCCCCATCTACTCGCTGCCTGATGTCGGCGGGGCTGTTGTAAAGCGAGGGCTGTGATAAGAAGGATGAGAGGAAGAGGAGTGACACAGGGAAGGACGGGTGTACGAGAGTGATATGTGTGTGTGTGCGAGTCTCTGAGTGGGAACCTCATCTTTAAAGGAGATGTGTATGATGCATTGTGCGAATGTCTGGTGGGAGAGAGTGAGGCCTATTCTGCCGTCCTTGAAAGAGTCACAATGAGTTCCTAAACCCTCAGACTGAGCGCAGTTTAGCACAGGAAGGCGATGGGAGAGTTTTGCAGCCACACTATGCTTATGGCTAACCTGATTTTACATTCTCAACTATTGTGTCCAGCAGACTTTTGTATTTTGTGGCACATATTTGGAACAATATGCCTGACTAGCCTGCCAAGTTCACTGGAAATGTTCTTGTTTTGCATTATACCTCCATGAACGAGAGTTGAATTGTAGAATTTCTGCTGTGATTTCTAAAAAGAGTCATAAAAGGAATCTAAATTACAGAAACAAATACAGACTCAAACTTAAAGCGAGGTTCTGTATCATATTTCAGCTGCTCTTATTTTGTCAGTTGCATCTTACCATTTCTTCATTAATAGTCAAACGATCTCATATCCTCGCTGTTTCAAAATGGATGACCCTCACCAGAGTGGGTGATGATAAACATTCCCTTAGAAAACGCTCTCTTTGATCTGCCTTGGCACACACTGTTAATCATTTACATTTATTTTCTTATTTTTTTCTACAAAGGCTCTACTTGATTTTAAACAGCAAATTAACATTTCTGTTATTGCGCTAATAAATTCTGCATTAAAATGTATTACATGTATTCATATGAATAAAGTGTAGTTATTGTTTTTCTATACGTACATATATGTAGAATATAAATATACAGTATAATATTGTAAATTGGCATTTGTTTTATTATTAAGTATCTTTAATTCGTTGCTCTTCTGCTCTTTATCCAACTTATAAACCATGATGCCTCACATAAACTTCATCAAAATCCACTACATGCATGATACGGATGAAAAAATGTTAGAGTATCAAAGTTTACTCTTTAAATTGGATAATTTAATCACGTCTTTTGTCCAAGATTGGGAGGATGACCTGAAGAAATGGTCACTGATGATGTAAAACATCATATTTATCTGCCACATCAACTTCACTGCTGCGGACAGAGAACGAATGTAAAACTATAATAGAATTTGATATTGTCCTGTTGTTTTCTGTGCACTTAGCTTTTGTGTTTTGCAGTGAAGCAATTTAATTAGCATTTGTCTAATATCTTTGTACACTTAAAATAAGTAAGAATTAGCCTAAAGGTAACTTCTAATATAATATTAAGGAATTAATTACTTTAAAAAAGCTCCTATATTTATTGAAAAGTTACTTGTAAGTTAGTTTTCTCTTATTTCAAATGTACTAAGATATCTGCACTTCAAACTAGTCAAAAAAATACTTGCTAAGATTTCGTTTTTGCAGTGTGGAAGCTTTTAGTTGTGCAACAAAATGACACTCAAAGGGATGGAAAAGCGTGTTCATGATTTAAAATGGATATTATCATTACTCTCATTCAAGGGATAAATTTAAATTTAAAAGTGGGGACCTGTGAAAATGCTATGTGCAGTAGATGCAGTCCTAATGGACAAAATTTGTAAAAAGATGTCCTCATAGTTGAGGAAGGCTAATTGCTAATCAGACCTTAGCCCCCGTATGGAGTAATTTCTATGCATATAAAACAACTTGCACTCAAAATTCTCATGAAAAGTTATATTAGCTAATCATAAACCTCATTTGCATGAGACCATTGTTTAGTTTGGCGTCGGCTTACTTCGAGTCATAATGACCCAACTGATTAACATTCGTGATTATAGGCCTCAGGCTGTGAGCTTCGTCATTCCACAGATGTTTCAAACCAGATGTTAAAAAAAATAGCGAGAGGGAAAAATGAAAGATTAAGCTAGAAAGGGACCTTGTTAGTGTGGTTAATTCCACAGAGAACACAGTACTTGGTGGTGCTGATGGGATAACGGTTTCCCCTGGCATCACATCTAGAGTGTTGTCGCTGCCACGAGAGGAACTTGACAAGGACACAACTTCATGATGCATTTAGCATGGACAACAGAGCTTTCCTGTCAATTACTCCACATTGATTGTTTCCATTTGTCCTCATTTCTGGTGTTTTAATGACATTTTTCAATTCCACAAAAGTGGAAAAAACATATGAAAATTGTCCAAAATCAGCTCTGGTCCCGATCGAGTTACACTGGCAGAGCAACTATTCTCAGCTGATTAGGAGAGATACAAAAAAGCAGTTTCAGCACACAAAACTGAGCATGTAAAATGAATGCTGCTCAGTTGAACAGCAACAAACTACACAGTGCTCTCATGGGGAGCCCACACTGGCATCGCTGCACTGCGTTGTGCTAATTGGTGCAGTGCAACTGGCTGGGCTTGTCAAAATAATCTACATTTTACTGATAATCAATGACAAAAAAAAGGATTTCTTCCAAAATACCCATATTCATTCAAATTTATATAAACAAAGACATTTTCTTCGTCCAGATTCTGAACTTTTCGGAGTTGCAATATGTACACACTACTTCCTAAACTAAAGCAACTTAAAGACACCAATTAACCTAGCATGGATGTTTTTGTAATGAGGGTAAGAGCTGAGGTATGGGGGGATTTTGCTGCAATAAGTCAACAGCTTATATTTTCAATCTGAAAGTATAAGCTCTATTTTGCTCTGTTTCAAAACTTGTAATGCTTTGAGCTTAAATTTTCAATTTGAAAGCATTACCTTGAGAGAAATCGCATATGCACTATGAGAACATGCAATCTGTATGCAGACCAAATGCCAAAAGATACAAACGCTGGTTCTCCTTGCTGCAGAGCAGCGCTGTTAGAACCGTCACCACTTTAGCCTTTTTTTTATTTAAAGTGTACATAAAAGCTGACAAAAGTCCACTAGAATCTATTCAAAATGCAACCTATGTAAAACTACCAGAAACAGAAATTTAACAGAGCTGCTACTGAATATATTCACATGAGCCAGATCCTTTTCTTAGCCTGTACTGTAATTACTTGTTCGGCTTTATTCAAGGTACATTCTTCACCTTGAATGAGGTGAAGTGCATACTTCACCTTGAAGATGACAAACATCGACAGCAATGACTGTCATCTTGTCCACTTTCTTGCTAAACAGGAAAGTCGGTATGTTTTTGCTAAGTGACAGTTTTTCTTATTTCTTTGGAACTAATTATGAAAACAAAATTGTCATACTGTTAAATATGAACATGTTTTCTGATATACATATAAGAACCCTATTGCTTTATTAATGGGATACTGAGAATTTTAACTTTATTATTCATTTTTTGTCTTTATAATATTTCATAAAACATGCATGGATGCAACATGGGAAGGAATATTTTACCTTTCAAACTAAACTCAGACATAAATGTACCTTTTTAATGCGTCATACCAGATAGTAGATTTCAAATTCTGATCAGAATAATAAAGACGTGAATTGAGTTTCTTAAAAATATATATCTCGTATGATGCAAAAGCATATAGCAATTTCATATCTGCTAAAGTACCATCCATGTACAAAAGTATTTAAAAAAATAGCATTTCTGTCAGAAATGGATAAATCTGAGTACTTCTTCTTTTTGTTGTGTTGTGAAAAATCCCTTCCTCTTCTGCACTTTCAGTTACTGCTGACTACTATCCACTGGAGGAAAGGTAGTGACTACTGATAACTAATTCATTCAAAAGACTATCAAGCACAGCATAACTATGGGTGGAGCTTAAAATTAAGATTAGCATGTTGCTCAGGTCATTCCAGTCTGGATTCAGACGGCAAATGTCTTCCACTCTGCCCAGTTTAGGCAGCTTTGCCGTTCCTTCAATTACCCCTTACCTTGCCAGCCTCTTTGAAACCCAACTGCACCTTCACTTTCTCCTTTTCATCCTGTTGGAGTGAATCGATCTTGGCACTGTTGCTCTCATGCTGCTCTGCTGTTCACCGACGGAGAGGTGTTCCTTTTCATCTTTTCGGAGCAACATGAAGGTCTTAGAGAATATAAACAGTGCTGAACAGAATAGGAGAGAAGGCTTTTGGCACAGCAAACATCTGGCATTTGCCTTTTTGCTGCATGATAATGAGGGTGCGGAATAAGGAGTAGGAATACTAAACAGGAATTTGAGTGCGTTTATAAAATCTGACGTTTTAAAAATCTGAATGGGCAAGTTGTTTCTCAATATTGCCTCTTGATAGACAGAAGTAGGTTTTTACATCTTTGTTGTAATTTGCCTTTTGAAGTATTTTCTAAAGGAGTAACAAATCTTTTTCCATTGTAGGATTTATGTAGACTAAACGCTTAAAAAAAGAAAAAAAGAATCAACATCTGTTTCTCCTTATCCTTAAGCTATGGTTGCTTCTTTTTTTTTCTCCTCTGGAATCTATAGATTTAGAGACTTCCCAAAGTATTTATATCCCTCTTTTTGATATCTTAAGCTACATTTTACTACAATTATCGATACATTTCATTTCGTGGTAGATCTCCACAAGTTTTGTTTATCTATAGACTGAAAGTTTTGCCCAATCCTCTTTGCAGAATAGCTCAGGAACATGTTTTTTGTTCTGAGTGATGGCTGTTGTGTACAGTTGGACATTAGTGGATGGGGAAAGTCATCCACTGACAAAGTCCGTCAGAAGTCTTAACAAAAAAAAAAAATTATTTTGCACCAGAAGCAGAAGTGCTGTCACACCATGTGAGAGAGTAACAAAGTCATTTACTATAACAAAGGCAAAGACGATACAGAGTTGAGATTTGAAACCGTCGTCTATATAGTAGAGAAAAACAACTGTACTCTGAAATATGCAAAAGAGAAACTAATTTGAAATCCATCCTCTTCAATTTCTAGCAAAGGTTTAAAGTAGTAAAACGAAAAACCTGTGAGCAACCTCATTGTCAGTCTTCCTGTCTCAAATCCTGAAGGATGTGCAATAATGTCTCAAAATGCAGTGAAAAATACTGTTTCCTTGTAAATAGCTTCTTCCACCTCAGTTCATCCTCTGATATCACTTAAGACACATTGCTAAGATTGTAGATAACCAACTATAGATCTCTTTTCTTCAGGAACATCTAGGTGTGTTGTGATAAGTTTTGCTGGATGATAAATTGTTCATCCAGCAATAATGCAATGTTGCAATAAAATAATCATTTCTGATTATTGCAATATCAATAAACGATAATATAGTTGTTTTGAGACCATTTTCAAGTAGCATATCATCACCTTCCTAAAATAATGGCCTATTTTTTTTTTCCTTAAAGTAATTTTGGAAGAAAAAAGAACATTTTGGAAAACAATGTCTTACGCCTTTATTTTAGGCGACAATGTTGATAATGGTACTATAATTCAAGCTTGCCCTCTCAAAGACCAATAAACTCAAATTTTTTAAAGAACACAACGCTGGAACCGAAAGATGCTTTAAATATTCAAAATAAAACACAAAAGACAAAAACATTAAACAAAAAACCCAAACATTTTATTATGAATTAAATGGATTATGAAGTGTCTGCAAACAAAATGACTCTTCAAGAAATATTAATTGTCAGCGTGGAAATGATTGAGCTCATTTTAATTTATCATGCGATTAATTGCTTATTGTGACAGGCTTAGCAGCAGTATCTCTAAAAGACTGTTCTTGTCGTTTGAACCTGGCTGCGTCTTGTACGGCACGAACTAGATACGATTTTTGACATCCCATCTGGCCGGTCAACAGTCGGGTTTGTTGTCAGCGCATCTCTAATTCATACGCTGGTTCTCTCCTTTCACCCGGTGCTGTGTTTTCACTCTTCTCCGGCCCTCACTTTCTCCTCTTTTCTGATATTGCACAGCATTAACTCCATCTTCCGTTTTTATTTCCCCTTGCTTGTCTTCTTGCCTGTCTCTTCAATTCACTTTCCCAAGTGCTCTTGACAGATCATTCAATCAGCCGCTGCTGGTATTGGGGCGAATCCATTTGCTGATCCAGTTTGGGATTTGCTTTATTTCCTCCCACCATTACCTCTGCCGTTATTATGTGCCAGAGCAGCGGTTCGACAGCTGCTGAGGTCGGATTAGTACACCCAGATCAAATCTGTGCCTGTTTTTGTGTCTGTGCCTTTCGTACTGAATGCTCATGCCATCAAAAATCAGGTAGATAAAGCGCTTGCAATGCTCAAGGATATGAACATTGATAGATACAGGGTTAAAGTTCAGACTGTCCTGTTGGACCAGGGTCACAGAACTGATACCAGCTTTCTTTTAAAACTGCATTGAAATCCAAAGAAACCTGACTGTTATTTCCTAACGTACAAAAAATAACTTTATTATTTCCCAAAGCAAATAATAAGATCGATAAAGGACTTTTTAAGAGAGAACATTTATTAATGTTCATTGGATCTCCTTCAGAAGGCATCAAACATGCAGTGTGTATTATTTTTGAAATTTTCAAAAGAGAAAAAGAGCCTTTGTTTTGCCTCTGCTTCCCATTTCTCCACTTTGACTCATTTTAATATTTTTTCAGCTCATAACTGCCTTTTTAGCTCCCCTAAGCTAACAGGCTATTCCAGTAACCATTCAGTTTCTTGCTTATATGTTGCATCATACATTTGTATCATGTAGATTACACTTCAGCTGCTTAAGGAAAATAGATGAAAGAAGCAAGTTGTATGACTGGATTATTTGGTATTTCTAATCTAATTAATAATGATTGCGCCTCAGACAGTTATACTCTTCATAATAAATGAACATGGGTCCAGGATCTTTGGGTGTTTTTACGATTATAAGGTGAGCATATGCACAAATTACAAGCCATTGGCAACATGGGAATGTGAATTGACCAAGTGTATCATACTTGGACAAAGTGTAGTATAATGCAACGTTGCTAAAAACAAGCTAAATAAGTTTTGTGTTACAGTACATATTCAAATGTTATTGCAATTCACAAAGTTATTCTCCATTTTTAAAACTTGATTATTTGATTTAACGACAACGATTTATTTATATGAATTCCACCTCGTAAAATTTTCAAGAATATTGTCAGATGGCTCTGGCATTCGGTGCATGAAACTGGGTATAGTCAGTGATGGCTTAGTTACTTTGAAAAAGTAACTTTAATCTGATTACTGATTACTCCTTGAAAAGGTAACTTAGTTAGATTACTGATTACTTGATTTGGAAAGTAACTAAGTTACATTTAAAGTAACGTTTTTAGTTACTTTCAGCAGCTGCTAACAACAACGCTCTGCCACCTGTGAAAATTACATTGAGCTTTGCCAAAACTTCATTGCAAGTTATTTTATAAAGGTAACATCAACAATGTGTCTCTACTTTTAAGGTTGAATTGAAGGTGAGATTGTTTAATGGCTACAACAGTACAAAAAAAAACTTTTGTAATTTGTGCGTGTTTGTATGTGTTCCACTACTGTCTGGAAAACTCTAAGTAGTCCCCCCCTCTCTGCCCCAGCGTCCAGGTTCTGCGTTACGGCCCTGTGTTTGCTGTCAGAGCGCAGCGCACAGAGCTCCTTCTGCGGCTCCACAACTCAGATGGCTGCTGCACAGATTTGTGACATTCATCTTAATATTAATAATTATAATGGCATTTAGTTGCGCAGCTTTACGTACTCGTTCATTCGTGGTTGTTTTCACGTTTATTGCGAGGTTCATATTAGTCTCGATATTTGCGGTTTGTTGTAGCGCAACGCGAAGCTCGACGTCATTCACAGCAAATATATTAACTTGACATTAACAAAAACACAGCAGGATGGATCATCTGGGAAACGATGGACAGGGAGAGTCTGACTAAAACTAATTGGAGGTCAGACAAGTTCTGGGGTTTATGTCTGCTTATTTCCAAGCCCAAAAACCGCAGCCCGCGACTCATTAAATCTGTAAGTGACTTTAGAAAAAAAAAAAACAAGCCGAAAGTTGCTTATAATAATCGGATTTGGCGACGGAAACTCAAAATAGTTCCTGTTTTTCCGGCAACAAAATGCCCATCTCCCTTTTGCCTCCATTATTTTTGTTTCTGTCGCTGCTGATACTGTCGCATAGAAACGGCGATCACTGGACAAGACACGTAGAGGAAATAAAATAAAATTACAAAAGAAAATAGTAACACAAAGTGGTTTCGATAAGTAACTTTAGTCTGACTATTGGATTTGAAATAGTAACGCGTTAGATTACTCGTTACTGAAAAAAGTGGTCTGATGTCAGTAACTGACATCACTGGGTATAGTTTACAAGTTGTGTATTTTTATGAAGGAAAGCGCGTTTTTAATCTCCCAGTATGATACCACACAACACGTTCGTAGAAAGATTGAACAGCAGCTGGGAGATAATGGACATTTCAGGATTGCTCAACATTTTTAAATATGTTCAGAGTAAAATGACAGCTAGACCCCCCTCCCCCCCCACCACTCATAATTGGTGCTTTCAAATACTTTATTTAATATACTTCCTTTTTTGCTGTTCTGTTTTTATTCCATTTGAGTGCTTCATGGATTAACACAAAAAATGGTCTCTTTATAACACCCACCCACAGTTCATGTAGGGTTGACCTGTTCCATCTGCCATCGAAGTGTTACCCTCTTACATTCTTACACCTCATAGTCACTGTGAATTGGAAAACTAATAATAATAGTACTCAGTACAAAGCAGCTCTCCTCCCTCCCTCTCTGTTTAGAGCAGCGGTGAACTTAAAAGCACACGACAAAAAAAAAAAAAAAAAAAAAGCAGAAAAAAACAGTCATTTGTCGTGACAGTGTAGCCCATTTGTTGCGAGATGATCTGTATCTGTCAGCTTTCCTTATCATGGTGGTTTGTTTGACCAGGCTCAAAAAGCCTCTTCCAGCTCAGATACACGGCATTGTCAACAAAACCCTCCGTCACCTGACCTCATCCGCCGTTTACACAGGAACCATTTTCCCTATCTGAGGCGCAGCAAATAGATTTCACCTTATGCAACACATACAGGCAACATTAACCCTGTGCAATACTGACTGCTTTGCTTTTTTGTTGTTGTTGTTTTTTGATATTTATGTCTATATGTGATTAATGCAACGGGGTGTAGAGATGCATCCAGCTCACAAGATTGGGATGATGGACAATATTATAGTCACGAAAACGGTGATGCTAAGTCTAATGTGCTTGTCTAATATTTTTGATATAATCATAAAAAAGATAATTAGACATTGCGATGTCAACTTTTCTTTTGAAAAAAAATTATATTTGTCTTTTTTTTCTGATATATTGACACCGATCCTGTTTTAGCACTAAACTTCAGCCTCTTCACTTAATGCATGCTCTCTGAAAGAAAGGCAACAAGCCAAAACACCCAAATCTCTGTAGTATGATTTAATTTTTTTAAATTATTATTAAAGTGAAAAATAAAGAAAGGCTTGAAACTGAGCCTTGTTGGACTCCTTTTTAAAGTCTTTAGGAAATTTGACTTATGACCATTTGCGAAACTAATCTTACTTTTTTTTTAACAAAACAATTATAAATAAGTAAATACATTAGCAACAGTGGTTTACGGGATATGCTCAGATCATAAATAATGAAAAAATATTGTTTGTCGTATACTGGGCAGAGTTCAGAGCTCAACTTTATCAGTTTAGTTGAGTTCACGACATTTACACCAGAATTTGGGAGTCAAACTTCCACGAAAAAGACTCAGTGTATCATCCTTTCCTTCAAAGTTTCTACTTTAAACTTCAGATGCACAATAGACAGTTCGATTTTTCTCAAGAATCAAAAACCCCATTCTTGCAGAAAAAAGAAAAAGCTGTTACGAGACTCTATTTGTTACAATGAGGTGTGACAGAAGTGACAGATACTTCAGTGGAGATTGAGTCTGGCAAGCAGCAGCTGATCTGAAGGTATTACCAAGCGGTAATGTATATCACACAGCGGGGAGGAACATTTATGTGCCACCTTCATGATCCTAACATTTGTTTGATTTCCAACTGCTGTCTCTATTTGGCATCTGCAGCTGCTGCGAGAAACTTTGTCTTAATGAGCAGCAGGTTTCTAAAACGAGATCCGTCCTCCTCTCTTTGGTTTTCTTCCCCCTCCAGAGGCCCAATCCAGCGCCATGATGTTCGACTGCGTCTACCTGGAGCTCTCCGCCTCTTTGGAACACGGCACGAATGAGCTGCTGGAGGCGGCGGTGCGGAGCGCAAGAGGGGACTGCGTGGGCCCCGGGTGGACGGACGGCGACCCGGCAGCGGGACGCCGAGAGAGCCTGACGAGTCGCGCCAAGCGCTTTCTGGCCGGGCTGGTGCCTCGCTCGTACGGGCGCGACCGGGAGCGTGGCCGCTACCGGGAAATGAGCCGCCACCGGGGCAGCAAGATCTTCCGGCAGAAGTCCCGGTCCTGCCATGACCTCAGCGCACTGTGACCCGCGAACAGAGACAGAGACGAAAACACACTCCACATTAACACAAAAATATAACAAACTGAAAGACTTTTTTTCTTTAGGAGGCGGGTGGGGGTTTGTAAAAGACAGAGCAGACAGGTGAGAAGGAGAAATCGGATGATGTGCAAGAGGTTTGATTACAGGGTGAAACGCGGGATGACAAGGGCGAGAAAGATGAGAGGTGAATGGTTACAGCACATAGCCTCGGATGGCAGTGAACCATCAGCGAAGGCAATTTTGGGACAAACGGATGAGGAGGTGGGCTGCCTTTCAGCTCCAGGTTTCGGTGAATCAGCGAACGCCCATTACCTGAACGGATCGAGAGAAAGAAAATCAGAAGCAGAATCAAGGTGCCGATTTTAAAGCCTAATCAGACTGACGGACAGTTGAATGGCGTCACAAACACACACCCAGGTAGCACGCACTAATGTAGAGACTTACAGAATTTTATTATATTTACCTGTTAAAAACAATGTTTTATAGCATGCGTATTAGCAGAAGCTAACCCTATAGGTTTTACAGTGCCCAGTTTCGTGACTTTACAGTACCTCAGTGGCCAATAGCAAATGCACAATCCCAAAAGTGTTTGAAACAACGCCAACCCAAAGGCAAGACTATTATTACATGTCCACATGTAATCCACCATTTTTCTGTCCACACTGCTGTTGAGAGTTTGTTTGTTACCAAACCACAACAGTTACTGCAATCAGTGAGTTCATCTCAGACTTTTATATACCAGGCTAACACATCAGCACTCAAGCCATATTGTTGCTGAATGCACAGCGGGCAGCCAGCACAGCGAACCCTTTACTGCAAGACGCAAGGCGAACGATGAAAGAAAAGGCAATAGCAACTCTTTGAATGACGCTGAGTCACGGGCCACAGGGAGGCTCTTGGAGGATAAACGCGCAAAACAAATCTACCTGTGGCTGTTTGATGTTCTCTCCCTATTTTATTGTTTTGATTTTGCTTTTTTTTTTTTTTTTTAGTTACCTGTTGGAACTTCTAAATGTGACTAATTTCTTCAGGGGTTTAGGTCCAGAGGACGCTCTGTGAACGATGCCGAGACATCTCGAGTGTGCCGGCGTCACCGACACACATCCCCGCTCGTTTGTCACCGTCCACTGAGCACGCTCATCCCCTCCACTGGGAATAAATACAGTTTGGTTTGACATCTTTATGAGCGTTTCTGTGATGTTTTTTTCAAAGGGTGTATTATGAAGCGACAGCAGCCGTTTTACCCAGGTGAAGGAATTAAACGCCTTTGAGGTCCGGTGAGACCTCAAAGGACCTCACCGCTCTTATGTAGGTCAGAGCAGCAAAAAGATGCAGTGTCAACACAATGTGGGCTGACTTAAATTGTATACTGGTTCCGGAGGGGCGGAAATATGAATGAGTTTATATCCCGACTTCAAGATAAGCAGTGAAATAAATGACCTATTTATTTGTGGAAATTCTTTTATCTACTTTGGTGAGATTCTCCACTTTTTCCTTAAGACCCTGACCTTAAGCTTTTTAAATTCAGCTGATTTTTAAGCTTGAAGTTTTTCATAAAGTATTGATTTTAAAGTTCTACGATAAGGAGCAAGTTTAAGTGTCCATAAGATGTTGTTTAGAAGTTCTAAAAAAGGGGGCTTTCACAAATTAATCTGGTTGAAGTGAACAAGCATTGCTTTGAACCCCAGTATAGGTACTTAAACCAGTTTAACAGTTTGCTACGTTCTAAACACAAACTTGAATACATATTGTGGATTGTTTATTATCATCACAAAATAGTGCATGGTCATGAAGTTGGAAAAAAAAAAAGGTTTTAAAATATTTAAATAAAAATCTGAAAAGTGTGGTGTGGATCTGTCAGAGTCAATACCTAGTAGGACCACCTTTTGCTGCAATTTAGACATATTTTGGCCTATGTCTCTACCAGCTATTGGCTATTCTGTTTTGCAAAATAACTAATGGGATGGAAAGCATGTGAATATAAATGTTCAAGTCTTGCCACATTTTTCAATTACCGTAGATTTTGGTCTATTGACTGGACTTTTATCTACACGGTTCCATTGTAGCTCCGGTTGAATATTAAGCTTTTCCTCCCGAATTTCTTTTTCGACCTCTAACAACTTTTCATTCCAAATGGCTCTGAATTTAGCCCTATTCACTACGCCATCACCTCTGAGCTTTTATTTTGTTTGTTCTCTTTCAAGAGCTTTCCAGATTGGTTTGCTCTTTTTACTGATCGAACGGACGGCTTATGAAGGAAATGGTCTACACTAGATTTCATTTCGCGTCAGACTCAGCTTTGTTGGCCAGGTTGGCGTGCACACGAAAGAAATTTCTCTTCGGCGTCGCACATCCACAGCATCCCGGTTCCGTATACATTTACAAGATGTAGAAGACCCGCATCACTTTTCGAATTTTCATTCGTACATTTTAATATCCTTAAATATCCACAGTAGGTCCCGACCCAAACTTTGGAAACCATTTTGCTCCTAAGCTACAGAGCATCAATCTAACCACACAAAGTGTGAATCACATAGCCACTATGTTAGAGTAACCAATGCCGACTCCTTTGAAGCTATTTTCATGTCCTGCAGATATGGATGGAACGACAAGTTCTGCCTTTGGCAGTGCATGCTAAGCTGGCGAACCTGTCTTGTTAGCGTCTTGCTAGCTTTGCATCAGTTATCTGACCGAGCAGTTCGATTCCCTCCCAGCTTTACTCTGTTTATAACAGATATGGCTGAATAACTCTGACATTGTGAAGATTTTTAAAAAGCAGGGATCTATAAAGATGTTACGGGTATTGGATAGTTGATAACTTACTAGCAGAATGTCACTGCTAGCATGTGAACTAGTTACCAGCTAGTTTCTTGTGAGCGCAAGACCAACACAAAATCAGATTCCTGCCATTTTAAAGCTACTTTTGGTAATGCAGACCATTTCTAAATATTTAAGCTGATCTGTAAAGTTTAAACGATCAGTGGAGGGGGAGGGGTCACTAATGTGACGCCAATTAAAGCTGAGGCAGCTTTTTAGTACAAGTAAGAAAGTTCCTTAGGGACCCGCTACAGCCAAGTTCACACATCATCCAAATCCCATCACAAAGACAATAATCTACAGATAATTTACCTGCTGGTAATCTCTCAACAAAAGTTCAACTTGAAATATCTGAGGGAAGAGTCTGGATGTGTATACTCTATTTTTTCTCTCTCTCTCTCTGAGAGCGGCTTTGAGACGAGATTTGTAGCAATCGCCACAGTTATTACTCCCTTCACTGCACACATATGAAGTTTTCTTGTAAAATTACTTTTCCTTATTTCGCTGGCTTTTTGTTGATGTGGGCTCTTGGCAAGAATCACAATTGTGATCCATTTATTAATTGCTTTTTTTCCCTTTCTCTCTCAAATGACCTTTTAATATAAAAGCATCACACGAGGAGAAAAAGTATGATCAATAACATGAGATTCTTTTAACATGACCAACACAATGGCATCAAAATACTTCCCTACACTGCAATAAAGGCTGGGAGTAAGGTAATAACATTGCTTCGCTCGTGGGCCTTTTTTAGTACGACAGTCGAAAAGCTAGATAGTGAAATAGAAGTACTCATGCAAGGTGACAGAGATTGATGGTAGAGAGCTGACGGGAAAGAGGATGAAGCTAAGACCTCGTTCACATGGAAACAATTTTAGGTGTATCCACAAATGTTTTTTTTTTTGTCATTTTGGTGCCTCCACATAGAAATTGGCATCTTGGCAGAGAAGCTATTCATTTTGAAACTGGGTTCCAGAGTGGATAAAATTCAGAATGCCGGTTTTATGTTTCACTTTCACAAATAAATATGGCGCCCTTTAGTGTTTTTTGTTGTTGTTGTTCTCTGGCGACAGCAAGGATATAACATGCTGCTCTCAGTTTGTCTAAAGCAACGGTGTCAAACTCATTTTGATTTTGGGCCAAATCAAAATCATGAATTGATTTTGGCAGCTGTTTAGTACAAGTAGGAACGTTTTTGAAAGTTTTTGATACAAATCTGAAACAAAAACTCCCAATTAGCGCAAAAAAGTGCGAGGATTTCCCCGATAGTTCTCAAAAGCGTGGAGGGTCTGATTGATATAATTTGGCAGGAAACAAATAAAAACTGCATTGATTTGATTGATAAAATAATATATTTAAGCACACTTGGTGTTTAGTCTAGAGTCTAGACTCTAGACTCTAGAGGGCCACATAAAAAGCTGTGGCGGGCCGGAGTTGGCCCACAAGCTTCGAGTTTGACACGTGATGTAGAGGAATCGCACAAGAAAACCTTTAAAGTCAACAGAGAAGTTCAGACTTCCTGGAAGTATCTCTACTTTACAAAACTGGCAGCGATATACCCCAAGTTACTATAAAGTTGTTTTAATCTACACTCCTCCCCCATTTTTCTTTGTTAAATACCTTGAAACAATAATTATTTTCTTCCATTTAAGAGTTATAACTGTTTGTGTTGTTTACTCACGAAGAGCTGTAGCTTGTGCTCCAGAGTCTGGATTTAAAGACAAATCACTCCTGTGATGTTTGGGGTATTGCTTTTCTACCTCAGAGGAAACAACGCGCTGCAGCTAAAAATAACTTTGTAGCGTTTGTTTACCTGAAACGCCTCCGAAATTAAACTTAAGCCTGATGGATTATTCATGGTTTAAGATTTGGATTTGCTGAAAGCTTAGAATTTTAATTTTATTTTTATTTTGCATAATCACCACTTAGGTTCAGAGCATGAAATGTGAGCTGCTGTTCTACTCACACTGGGGGGTTTTATTTACTCCCCTTCAAACGCAACATAAACACACCTCATTTAGAGTTACCAAAAGAAATAAAAAAATATATTATTGCAAAAAAATATATATATATATCTGGTTACACATTTACTCCCTAGGTGCAGCAGCCAGTCATGAGAGCCCGTCAGACGTGAGCAGTCCTTGGGTTCTGATGCTGGCGTGATCTGGAGTGGACGCGCTGAAGAAACTCTTTGAGAGGAATAAAAAACTGGCAAAGAAGCGGAGGGGTTGAAGGGAAGGAGCGAGTCAGACGGAGAGACGAAGGGGTTGGAAGAAAGCTTTGAGGAGTAATGGTTGCTTGGAGACTGTTGTCAAGGAGACAGTAAGTCCTTTGGCATCTGAAATGTCCTACATTTATGTTGATATTCAGAAGGAAGAGGGGGTTTTTTTTTTATTTTTAGGTCCGATTTCACTTTTTAACCCCTCTCGGCTGGGAGGGGTCCACGAGATGAGGTCAGACGGAGGATGACTCCACGTCCTAGAAGACTCTGCTAAAAGGAGGGGGGGGGGGGGGGGGGGGGTGGAGGTTGGAATAAAACAAAAGGTTTTCATCACACTTAAAACAGGTCAAAAAGAAAAAAGAGGGGGGTAAAAAAAAAAAACCCCGTCAGATAACAGCAGCCATGTGACAGCCCTGCTGACGCCCACAGGAGGGGAAAGAGGAGGGAACAGAGGGGGGGAAGATATGACAGAATTTGTTTCCGTGACACCCTATCGGCGTCTCAAACTGTGACAGATATCCTCCCTCTTTGTGTTTCCCTGGCGCTGACTTATTCAGTGGGCATTTTCTGTGGTTCTTGGGCAAAAAAGAACACTTCATGCGAGCAAAGGGGGCGCGGAGGCAGAGGGAGAGCTCAGGAGACTCAAAGCCACCCACTGAGTAGCACTGGAAAGCCTGTTGAAGTTCCTCTTCGGCTTCCACCGAAGACAGACTATTTTCGGTGAGCACTGTGCATAGCTAATGAGCTGCATGTCGCTTTCCTTTGGGGAGGGGGAGGAGGAGAGGCAGGAGCGGAGGCATTACCGATGATGGAGGAGCAGTTTGTAAAGAAAGCAGACCTGGAAGAGGTGGAGGGGGCGGGACCCATCTGATTCGGTTTTCTGCTCATTGTGGCCCCAAAGGTCATTATTCCCCGGCTTTGTCTGAGCGCACAGTTACAGCGACAAAACAGCGAAGGAAAGTCTGAACCGTCGTCACTGAGGGGAGGGATAAACTTAGGTTGGTGGAAGCAATGATGAAAGCTACGAGTTGGGATGAACAGTGAACAGGATGCAGCCTCATCAAACCGTTCTCCACTAATCTGGATTTTACAGCAGATGGAAAGTTGAAGGGATGGCTATGTGCTTTGCCAGAATAATAACAGAGAGCCATCAGAAGATTAGTACTCATGTTGTAAAAGGCACGTACGTATGAGAAGTAAAAAATAAAAAAAAAAAGATAAATAAACTATGTCCCAAGCTTTGAACATCCCTCAAAGCACAGCTAAATCCATCATTCAAAACGTGGGGCTGCAAACATACCAGGATGAGCATCACCACATAAACCTGCATGCCAGGCAGTGAGAGCGTTAAAGGAGAAACAAGCAACTTTGGAGGAGCTGCAGAGATCCCCCGGGGTTGGATAAATTGTCAGTAAAACGATATTTAGACGGAAGCTCAACTATCTGGCATTTTAATAAGAGTGGCGGTAAGAAACTTCACTTTTGCAGTTTTTAACGAGCCAGTCAGAGGGCGCTGGTCAGATGAGACCAAAACGGTGCAAGGCTTAGAAAAGGCTAATGTTGCTGATATGGCCTTGTTAAAGTCTAGACGAGGAATCTTTCAAATTATGGTTTACAACCACTTGGATTGGAGCTTGAATTATGTGACAAAACAAAAAGAACGGGCAACAATGTCCGTCCACAGATGTGCACGTCTGGGGAGATTAATATAAATGCACACAATATTTCGGATTCCCCTTTGTGCTGAATTATCTTACATAAAATCCTAACAACCAAATGCAACAAAGGACATGTTACATTTTTTGAAAATTACTGTATAACACAGTGGCAACAAAAGCCTCCCACTAGAATCAGACAACAACCAAGCACTGACATATATTCATAACAATGCTTATTTGTAACAAGAATATATACGTTCTTTTAATTTTGTTTAAATATTTTCCTAATTTTACTATTTTTGCACCAATGGGAATCAAGTATCAGCCATAACCACAGTACAGCTGATGAAGTATGAGGACAACCTCACCATACACGCACCTCTGGTGCCACCTACAGGCTACATCTCTACTAGCATCGAATTGTATATTAATAATTTAAAATCAGCAAACGAGTCAGAAGTAACATTATACATATTTATTATCAAGCAAATAAACACTAAACAATTTTACTAATTTTGACTTTTTATTCCAGAAGGTCGCTGAAAAGTTTTCGTTTCTTGGACTCTCCCGTCTGGATTTCCTGCCAGTGGGCTCTCCTGTGGACAAAGTGGGAGAGGCCGAACTTCGCCCAAACGTGACGAGCGAACTGATCGGACCTCAGCTTACTTTCGCTGGGAACTGGAAGAGAAGGACGGGGAAGAAAGTGAAGAAGTGAACAAAAATATTAAATAAAACTGAAAGCGCTAAAGAAACCGTCAACGTTACCAAGCTCCTGCGCGATGCTTTGCCTCTGGCTGACCGCAGCGCTGTTCCACGCGGCTTCCAGGACTCGGCTTCCGAGCCTGGAGCAGGCCATCTGCACGTACTGGCCCTGAGAGGAGAAACGGCGTTTAACTTGCATTTCTGAACTTTAGTGTTGGGTTAACCCAACACTAAATCCAGCGAACATGTTGTACCTCCAGTCTCTTGAGGATCTTGCCCCTGCCTTTGTCACTGGATGTGGTGATGAGGGCCTGCAGGACGTGGCTGCCGGAGGGGTCGGAGGCCATGGTGAGGAGGTCGGCGGGGCTCAGGGTGCGCAGGCTGCTGAGGAGGTGAGAGCGCTCCTTAAACCTGGCCAGCGCTTGGACCAGCCGGGAACCGTGGTAGCAGATGGAAGTCAGCGGAACCTGAAATACCACAATTGAAACAATCTGATGCGGCGCCAGGGGGGGAAAACACGCGAGATGAGATGTGTCACCTGAACTTCCTCAGAAAGTGGAAGTTACTGAAACAACACCAATGTATAAAACGGGATGAAGATCTTGGAGGGAAAAAAAGCAAAAAGAGTCTTCTTCAACTTAATATTTTCATTTTTATCATGTTCACAACAAAGAAACAACAATGCGGGCGTGGAGTGTCCTGGTTAAATTTATTGGGGGAAAATAGACTTGAGTCTGTTAAAAAAAACAACAGCACAGGTTTTCAGTTACTAAGAATTTTATATGGAGTTCCCCAAGGTTTGTTACTGGCATCAATGTGTTTTTCTTTTCTGCATATTTTCTTTCTTTGTATTTTTTTAAACTGCCACAATTTTACATTGCTTACAGATGACACAAATCTATTTCGTTGTGAATACGATGTAACTCAACAACTGCACGTAATATTAGTTAGTTTAATATTAAATGTATTACAAATCTCACTAAAACAAAATATATTGGCTTTTTTTAACGCAACTTTAACTGAACTTGTCAACTTCAACTCAACAACTTTTAATAAATAGTGCTGAAATGTAAAAATGAAATAGAGATTCTTTAAGTATTTAAAGACAGGAAACTAATAAAAAAAACAACCCAGTAACGTAAAGAGTTTGCGGTTTACCTCTTTCTGTGTGCTGCCCTCTGTTGCATCAGTCTGGTAATACACCTCATAAGTGAGCAAGGACATAAAGAGCGGCAGGCAGCAGACGTGCCGAGAGCCGGGCTCGGCGCAGTGGAAAGACTGAAGGGAAACAGAGCTGGCATGACGGAGGAACTCCTTCGTATTTGTAGCAGGACAAAACCTTTTGGGAGGCTCACGTTCAGTAGGCACCGCATCATGTCGTCCTGCTTCTCGCCGCTTTCTGCGCAGCTTTCCGCCAGCTGGACGATCACGCCCATGTGACCCGCGGCCAAGACGGCCTCCACGCCCTGGACCAGCTCGTCGAACAGCTTCGGGAACTGAGGACGGGAAAGCCGTCAAGCGGCGAACTCTTCAGCCCCGTAGCTCCACAACAACAACAACAACACCACCACCACTTACCAGTTTATGTTCGGCCGAGGCGGCTGTCAATCTCTGGACGGGGAAGTTGGCGATAGGATGGAGGGCGAGGTCAACCAGACTGCCCTTGAAGTGGCCTTTGTAAAGGTCACGGAGAAGAGATTTGTGGGACAGCTGGATGATCGTCTCTATGAGGCGACTGGAGGCCTGGTCCTTCAGGAAGACCAGCAGCGGACTGTAGGAGACGAGTTAAAATGGTGTCCAACGTTATAACCCTGTTACAATAACCCTTACAGAAAAAAAAACACCTCTAACCTGACTCCGGGGGCCGAGCTGCGGCTGCTCAGGTACTCCATGGTGCGCTTCAGGAGCTGTTTGCACAGTTTGGGTCGTTTTCTGTGACACACGGTCAGCATGGTCTGGAACACGGCACTGGCAGCTCCATCTGTAACGCTCACTGAAGGACAAACAGATGGAAAAACAACTACAATGGAATCCCAACAGAATACGTACAAGCTAGTTTGTGTTTGTGATGTGACAAAAGAGTAGGAAGACTTGAATGAACTGTAAGTAAAACAATCCGTACGCGTAATATTCAAGTAGAAGACAGCTTCTTTGTGCCCTGACATTTCTTATTAGTACTTGCAGAGGCTTTACTGCCACCGACTGGAGACTAATGGGAAGGCATGAAATCTGCTGCTGGCTATTTTAAACAGTCGTTTAAAAGAAATAGAAGAAGAGTTGAGGTAAACACACCAGCTGTACTTTATAAAATAGTTTCTTCACACAGTAAGGGTTAAAGCTTAAATCTCTGCAAGAGCATTAGCAAAGAGGTTTATTGACTACAATCTGTCTTTTTACTACTGAAATGAAATGGTTGTGTCAATATAAAACACTGTAAATTCATTCATTTAGTATTTATACTTTGGCTCTGCTGTTTTCAGATCTCAACAGAGAGCGGAGTGAAAACCACAGGATTAAACGTCAGCAAATGGTTTCATCACTTCTTTTGAATCTGATTAATATTTCCTTTCCCACGGCAACATCGGCTTCTTTATGCCAGCGCAAACCGTTCATTTTACTGTTTTAAAAATAAAAACACACGTTTTATAGTCGATATGAGATTTTCCAGTCCTCTGTGCTAAAATGTTCTCTTTGTGATGGGAGTACAAAGAAGGAATTGCGTCAGCTATAATCCACGGAAAGGAAAAAGAAAAGAAAAAAAAAGAGGCGAGTACAGAGATGGTGTGATGAAAGGCAGCTTACAATTAATATTTTCCATCAAGGTCTCGGTGAGGCTCTTCAGCTCGTACCAGAACGAGGTGGGAATCTCAAAGTCGGTCAGCTGGGGGGCCGCCCTGTGCTCTTTTACACCTAATTGGAACCAGAACATAAACGAGAGACACAGACGTGAAGTCAGACGTCCTGACTCAGCCTCCATCACATATACTGAAAAGGAATCAAAAGCTTTATTTCGTTTCTCAAACAGGAATGCAAAAAAAAAAATGTGGCCAGCTCTCTCTTTCTCTCTCTCAGAAAAAACAAAATAGCAAGCAATTGCTGCAATTTGCATCAAAACTCCCTCGCTACTTCAATCGGAACACACACACACGTTATACAGATTTAGTTGCTGTGAATGACGTCCATAACCCAGGGACATCGTTATGTTTGGCAGGAATCAAACCAGCGGAGAGGAGACGTTATTTGTTAGTCTGGGCATGAACGGGCACTCTGTGGAGAAAAACTTCTGGTCGGATAATTGGCCCGGTGTAACTCGTGCGAGGAACGGAGGAGCTTATAACTAGAGGGTACCTGGAGAACAGGGGAATTAAATGGAATTAAAGCCCTACTTTGAACGTCCAATTACTGCCTGCAAAGATGGGAGTGATTTGATTTAATTCACTCAGCAAAGTCACAGTCTGCATAAACAACATGCGGTATTTTGTGACGCTTATTTTAAAAATGTCCTTGGGCTTTTACAGTTCACTTTGTCCACACTGAATTGGAACTTCTTCGTCCAGGCTGCCTGCTGATTTTTAAAATCCAGCAGGTGTCACTGTTCAGCAACACACCAACATGGTCAACTAAGGATTCGCCCATATGAAAATATGAGCCAATGGCCGATAAGCAGACTTTTAGCAATATTAAATATATGTTGTTACACTTTGAAGAAAAAAATAAATAAAACTAATTTATTCACTTGTGATTTTAATTGAAACACCGCAATTGCAAAATTGTGTGTGTGGTTTTTTACAGTTACATTAGCAGAATATCATTACCAGGTCACACCGACAACTGCACTCTTCAGTGTAGATGCTACTATGAAGCAAAGATGACTTGAAGTTGACTATTTTCACTTCAGTAATGAAGTCAGGGAAGAATTTAAATTCAGCAGTAATCAATAATCTTCAATTCAAAAAGACTAATTTAGTTGAATGCCTCATATTTATTATCATTTTGTATTAGTTTTGAAATGCTTTAAATGCTCTGCAACAGTGGTGCTGTCGATGACAGAAATAATAAATGACTGCTCAGAAACTTAAAGGGTGGAAAAACCTTAATTATATTGCTATATATAATTACACTACAGCTTTTTAAAAAGACACCTGGAATCAGGGAAAGTCCGTTTTACCAAGACAAAAAAATATATATATATCAAAAGATTAAGAATCGGCCACGTCCACCTCTCACTAAAACACGTCAAAGTGCCTCTGTGTGTTCACCTGGCTGGGATTCGGTGCGAGGAGGTCCGACGCAGCCTGCCAGCACGTGTAAAAGTGTGCGGACCACGTGCGAGCCGTGAACGTGTCCGATGAATTCTGAGCCGTTGTCTTTCACCACCTGACTTAAAGACAACACCTGGCTCTCCAGCATCCCGGCGCTTTCCTCTTCTTCTTCTTTGGACGGATCCTTCTGTGAGAACTCTACAACAGACAATCAGGACATGTAAACATAGTCATTTATGTCTTTAAGGTCTTTTATTAGTGGAAAAAGAAATACAACATTTTTATCCTCACACATGAACTAAATTTTAACCTATACATCGCCACATTTCTGACTTAGATCCTACTATGTTTTTGGTTGCAATGGTGACAATTAAAGTCTTCATACAATTCGGAACAATTTAAAAAAAAAAACAAAAGCAAGTAATCGCTTATTTCACACTTACCCTCCCACCTGGACATCTGTCTGAGCGCGCTCTCTACGACGTGGCCTCCACAGCGGTCGCATGAGACCTCCTTAAACCCCGCCCCTGACTCTCCGCCCAGTTCGGCCAGGACTTCCCCCACCTGGTCCGGGCTGGACAGCGGGAGCAGCCGCTGCAGAGTGATGCTTCCCGTCCGGTCGGTGGCCACCAGGCCGGCTTTGCCTTTCACCTCAGCGAGGACGTTCCCCACAAACATCTCTGTCCAATGTATTGCAAACATATTTACTTGAAACGCACAGCAATGCCACTGAGAATTCACACGAGGAATGATCAGTTTGGTGCCTTACCCCAAATAAGCTTATTTTATACATGCAAATTATACTTAATGGATACACTGGCTCTAAACCAGGTAAATTCCATTTTTTATTAGGGTGAGAAAAAAAAAAACATAACTTTTTCCACATTTAACCCAACACATAAATGTATGGAACTAAACTGGTGCCATAAAGCTTGTTCAAAAGATATAAACTGACATTTTCTTTTTTTAAAACTTTTTTTCAATTTAAAACTGAAAAACAAAATTTAAGGAGAAAATAAAGATTTGAAACTGAAAAAAAATTTTCAAAATGATTTTTCAGATTCAAATCTTTATTTTCAGTTTTAATTATCTTTCAGTATCAAAGTTAAAAACATATACATATATATTATTTATCTCTTTTTTTTTTTAGTTTCAAAACTTTTTTTCAGTTTGATTTTTTTTTTAACAAACTTTATTGCCCCAATGTAGGTCCATATAAATGTACAACCTACATGGACAACAAACAAATTCTGAGCCAATCATGTGTCAGCGTTAGGCCTCAGTTTTCCTACTGTTGTCCTCATCTCTTTCTGGATTTAATTTCTTAAAAAGAGGAGGGAAAACACCTAAGAAAGCATCTTAGATCCTCGGGGACTTGTGTTGAATATGTCCAATGTTCATGAGGTAAGAAATAAAACCTAAATCCTAACCGCTGTAGCTTAGCTGAGGAAAAATAAAGTTGCCCAGCAGGTGTGTGAAGGACAAAGAAATAGAAATGTTTTCTCCGTATGAACTCATGTTATGTTACACAGAAAAAGTCACAGTATCTGATCTCCAGATGCAATTCTAACTTTTTATTTTCAGTTTCCCCGACGAGAACCAAATCCATCTCACCTCTCTCCTCATCTTCTTCAAAGCCTTCACTCAGTCGTTCCCCAACTCGGCGGAAGTAGCCAACACTCAGAGCATCCAGTCGCTTCCTGCCACCGTCTCCCCGAGGCTTTTGTCCTGGTTTTTCTTCTTCACCTCTGTTTTTTTTCTTCTTCCATTCTGCTCTTCCTCCATCTTCAGCAGGGCGCCTCCTCTTCCTCACTCCTCCTTTCTGCAGCTTTTCTCCGTCTTTAGCCAGCATGTTAGGGATCTCAACACACGGCAAAAGTCCGGTTCTCTGGTTGAAATGAGATAAAGAAGCATTAGCTCACTTTATTCAATATCTTTTCAACGTTTAAACTGGGATAAGTTCTCATAAATATGAGGCAAAGATTAGGCTTTATAGCTGGAAGAAGCCTTAACTTTGGAAGTAAAGGTGATTTTAGCTACTATAAAAACCCACCATCAGTGCATTTTCTGCTTTTACTCAATCCATGCCGAATTTATCGTCGACAAAAAAATATCAATGCTTCCTCTGAACTAGCAATTTATTTCGAGTTTCTTATAAAACTGATTAAATTTCCATAAAAAGACATGGAGTACGGCTAAAAAACAAACAGCACGTTGACCCGTTCTTGCTAGCCCGCTGCAACAAAACCGAAAAAGAGCGACAGCGAGATTTCTGTCAGAGAAAAGAATAATATTTTTTTTTCTACAAAATAAACGTTTTATTTGAAGAAAAAGTGCAAAATGACAACTCACGTGTGAGACCTGTGAAGCGTCCTTCTTCCTCTTCTTCTGTAAAGTTCCTGTTTGTGCGCCTGAAAAGTGGCCTAGAGCTGCAATACCGCCACCTACAGGACTGGAGGGATGATAGTAAATAAGAAGCTGAACAATGATATAAAAAGCCATTATTTTCCATCTATGTCATTTTTAATCACTTATTCGTGCCCAAAAAATATTATTTAGGAACTTTCCTAAACAGTTAAATGATAAAATGTATTTCTTTCTTTTTCTGTTCTAATGTCAACTCTTTCTATGCTAACATATGTATTTTTAGGATATGATGTTGCGCTCAAGATTCCCATCTGGTTATGTGACTTATTTATTAAATCCCGCCTGGTAATTTGCTTCAAATTCAGAGATACGAGCTCAAAAACAACAGCCTCAGCAAAAAAAAAAAAAAAAAAAAAAAAGTGAGAGTCAGAAAGGTCAGAGGCTTTTAAAAACATGTTGAAAGAATCTTATGAGGATTTTAAGACAAGTTAGTGGATTTTTTTCCTTTTAATTTCAAAGAAGCTGAGCTGAGAGTCAAATGCTGTGATTTTTGTAAAAGAAAGTTGTGCAAGAAAATAATTATTTTAGGAAAGTACAGTCACACTTTGCTTCAAGTTGACACCACCAGGGGGCAGTGTAGAACTCTTCTGGTCTATTGTTCCCTCTTAACCAGTGACTCCTCTTCATCCTGTCCTGACAAGACAGGAAAATGAGACGTGAACATGAATGCAAATGTAAGTGATTCAGTCAGTCAACCGACCAATCACGCACTATGTCAAGATAAAAAAAAAGCAGAGGAAGAAAAAGAAAGAGCACAGGCTCAGCTTTTAACCCCGCATGTGATCGCATCATGCTTTTGATATCAAACAGCTTGCACTTTCATTAGCAGCAGAAAAATCTGATGGGTGTGCCGGGTTCAATTTCAGTACAAAGCAAGCTGCTTTCTCAACTTACTTATCTACACCAAGTGGATTAGTGAAAAACAGACTTGTTAACATTTTATTTGTTCATTACATTTCCTTTGTTTTAGTCTCTTTTAGTCATTTTTGTTGTTTTGGCAGAGTGGTACTGAAGAGACGTGGTCTTACTTTACTACACCCTGTTTTTTTTTTGTTTTGTTTTGTCCCCCTCTGTGAGGTTAAGCTCAAAAGCATGTTTGAGACAATGACGCAATCAAACAAGCACTGGCAGCAGACCATGGAGGCCCCCTGCCACACTGGCAAATGACCCCGTTTTTCACAACTTGCTTCCACGGATTAGTGACGTACGGTATCCTTCTTTACTTACGGCTGACGTATGGGTGTAAGGTTCAATGAATCACAAGTAAGGCAATGCGAGATGTTGAAATTTGTAATGGAAATTTAAACGAAAGCAAAAAGGTTGTGACAGAGCAGGAATTTCTGAATAGCTCTGATGATGTTTGTGAAAAATGATAACAAATCCTCAGATTTCACCTCTTTCTCTTCTTTAATCCTTTGGCCAAAACGCACATAGATACTGATTTGAACGTCGTAAACACTTTCTATCCCTTGCGGAAGAATTCGTGGCCGTTGAACTTTTCCACAGTTTGTAACATATTTCAGTGGCCGTTTATGTCATATGTCGACACAAAACGGGGCATATTTGCTAACTGAAGAGAAAATGATTCATGGTTTCGAAAAATTTTCACAAATAAAAACACAACATTAAAACATTGTTTTTTGGACCCTTTACTCTGATACCCCTTAATAAAATCCAGCATAACTAAGTGCCTTCAGAAGTCAGTTTGTAAATAGGGACCGCCGTCGATGTTTGAAGGGTTGCACAATTTTGCTACACAAGTTACTATGTTACTTATAATGTAGGACGATTTCAATTCAAGCCTGTAGAGGGGTATGAATACTTTTCTAAATGTCAAGTTTAGCAGAACAGGAATATGTGGAAAATCAGCCGTGACTCACTGGTTTAGATAAAAACAACCAGCCGGGTCAGACCGGACCGGACGACAGCAGATAACTGGCCATTTTATCTACTTCTGCCCAATACAATGTCAGAAAGAAGATGGCTCCCTCTGTATTAATAATGTATTTTGATAACAAGGTACATCAATGGAGTGTCTATTTAGGACACCCAACATTAGTATCAGTGATAGAGCAGGAAATAACTATAGAAGTAACGCATTACGTTCCTCTACTTTGACATCATTCTAAGGTATTTAACTAACATCTGAGTGCTAGAGTATAGCCTTTTCCAAGCTGGGGCTGAAACTTTGACATTACCTTTAATTTTTTTTTTTTTTTGACAAATGCTGTTTATAGCAATCGTGACTCAAAAGAAACCTGACTTTGTAATTTGACGCCTTGAAATTGGTCTCATCACAACAATGTCTTTCCATTATGGCGTATGCAGGCGTTCTTAGGAGCGTTGGACTTTCCTCAGCAATGTATTGCTGAGGAAAAACTGAAGCTGGTCAGAGTTGATGGTAGGATGTTACTTTAAATAAAAGGTAATCAAAGCGTTGTACCGGTCCGTCGTGGTGAAGAGAGAGCTGAGCCAAAAAGCGAAGCTCTCGATTTACCGGTCGATCTACGTTCCCACCCTCATCTATGGTCATGAGCTTTGGGTCATGACCGATAGAACGAGATCACAGATACAAGCGGCCGAAATGGGTTTTCTCCGTAGGTTGTCTGGGCTCTCCCTTAGAGATAGGGTGAGAAGCTCAGTCATCCGGGAGGGACTCAGAGTAGAGCCGCTGCTCCTTCACATCGAGAGGAGCCAGTTGAGGTGGCTCGGGCATCTGGTCAGGATGCCTCCTGGACGCCTCCCTGGTGAGGTGTTCCGGGCACGTCCCACCGGGAGGAGGCCCCGGGGAAGACCCAGGACACGCTGGAGAGACTATGTCTCTCGGCTGGCCTGGGAATGCCTCAGGATTCCCCCGGAGGAGCTGGAAGAAGTGGCCGGGGAGAGGGAAGTCTGGGCCTCCCTTCTGAAGCTGCTACCCCCGCGACCCGACCTCGGATAAGCGGAAGAAGATGGATGGATGGTAGTCAAGGAAGAAACATTACTGTTTCTAGACAAAAAAAATTTTTTATTTATTTTTTTTAAAAACCTTGTGATTTACTTTTGGAGTAGATCTCTTCATATCTAGATGCAAAAATTTTGCCCGTCCCTCTGTGCAATTTCAGCATCTAGATAAATGGATATCAACTCAAAACATAAACTGGAGGTGTAATTTCAGCATTTATTTTTTTTGTAAAATATTGATTTACAGGTAAGCTTACAAAAATACACAAAGTGTTTTGGATATTTGTTCACACTTGTAAACACCAAGTATTACTCTGAGCCAACTTCACTCTGCTACCACCTAGCTATAAACTACACGACTGTCTGTAGCTATTAGCAAAGATGTAAAGAAAAAGTGCTACAGGCACTAAGAAAAACCTTTTCTTAGTTCTCTGCATATCATAACACTCTTTTGTTTTCTCTGATTCCATCTGAGGTAAACTGACAGAGAAGGGTCTTGATTCACTTAGGCAACCAAAACTTATTTTGTGTTTCTTTTTTTAAAAAGAGGAACCAAAAGAACAAACGCTTCTTCTTTTATTATTCACACTCCTCAAAAACTATGTGAGTCATCCTTTCAATTTTCTTTCATTAACTCTCTCGTGTGGAACCAAATCGCAGAGTAGAGAACATCAACCCAAACTGAGACGGGGAACACTTCGCCAGAAACTGCCCATTTTCTAACCTTATCTCGCTCTTGTGACTTGGTTCACATTGCTACGGGCTAGAATCTCTTTCAGGATGGGTGTGTGGGGCAGCAATGCAACGCACAGGAAGTCAGCTGCTGCTGAGCCCATGGCCAAGAGGGGGGATGTGAGAAAGATGAAAAGGCAAGGCGAGAAAGAGGTGCGAGAGAGGAGGCAGGCTGAACTACAAAACAAAAAAAAAAGAAGCCTCGGTTCCATCCTGTCATCGCAAAGCGGCATCAGGGCATCAGTCGCTCTTGACAAGATATGAGCTTATATCTATAGTGTACATTACAAGATTACGATAAAGATAGGGGGGTCGAATTAGAGCTATTTGTCTCTGCTTGTCTGGATGTTTGCATGTTTTATGGAGCCGAAGTCGACGCCTCAAGCAGCGGAAGTGCATATTTTAAGACGACCGAGGTTGAGATCAAGTTCCCTCGAGGAGCTTTAAACACAAAAGGCATTTATAACCTTGTGCCTTGAAAAAGTATTTAGACCTCTTGAACTTTTTCACACTGCTGGATTCGAACCAAAAGCTTTGTTGTTTATTTGGCGGGTTGGTGGTGGTGGGTTTATGTGACAAACCGAACCAAAGTTGTATTTTCACAAATGGTATTCATTTGGATTCATTCTCTTTACTCCGATGCCCTGAAATGAAATCCAATGTATCTGATTGAGTTGGTAACAAACCATTTCCCTAATTACGTAGTAACTGGGTCTCTATAATTAGAGCTTTTCTATGAAGTCCCCGGAGGTTTAATGTAGACCGATAGTAAACAACCACCATCCGAAAAACCAAAGAACACAACAGACAAGCTATGACTAAAGTTTTAGACAGGCTTAAGGCAAGGTTAGATTGTAACACAATGACCCTAAGCTTTGAAACTCTCACACAGCTCCATCTAAAATCGAAAGAGCAAAGGTTCAGCTGCAAACCTAATGTGTCAAACTCGAGGGCCAAATCTGGCCCACTGTATTTTTTTATGTGGCCCTCTAGACATCAGCGGGACGCATAAATAGAACTGTCAGGACAACCGTGTGCTTAAATATTACTTTACCAATCAAATCAAAGCAGTTTTTATCTACTTACTGCCAGATTACATCAGTTAGTCCCTCCAGTTTCTTGCGAATTTTTGTGGAAATTTATGCAAAATCAACAAACCCTTTTTTTGCGCTAATGCAAAATTGTGAGTTTATTGCAGATTTCTTGGGAAACATTATGAAAATCCAGAGCTCTGTCAGGAGAAGCTGTTTAAATAAATAAATTAAAAAAAATACTTGAACATGGGCTGCACAGTGGCGCAGTTGGTAGCACTGTTGCCTTGCAGCAAGAAGGTCCTGGGTTCGATTCCCGGCCGGGGTCTTTCTGCATGGAGTTTGCATGTTCTCCCTGTGCATGCGTGGGTTCTCTCCGGGTACTCCGGCTTCCTCCCACAGTCCAAAAACATGACTGTCAGGTCAATTGGTTTCTCTAAATTCTCCCTAGGTGTGAGTGTGTGTGTGCATGGTTGTTTGTCCTGTATGTCTCTGTGTTGCCCTGCGACAGACTGGCGACCTGTCCAGGGTGTACCCCGCCTCTCGCCCGGAACGTAGCTGGAGATGGGCACCAGCAACCCTCCCGACCCCATTAGGGACAAGGGTGAACAGAAAATGGTTGGATGGATGGATACTTGAACATTTTAGTACCATGAAAAAGACTTGCAGCGGTAACTGTAGTAAAATATACATGTACTGGTAGTGGAGGGTTGAGTGCAAATGCATGTCAAACTTTTTAACCAACTGTGGTTTTCTTAACCTTCCAGAAAGCAAGCAAACAAACAAAGAAAAAATCAAACACAAACACTTTTTATTAATGGCACAATTTTATGCAAAAGCAGAGTAGTTTTTAATCACAAACACAGGGCGTTGCGAGCGGATACCCTAGTCCCAGATAAATCATTTGCACACCTGCAAAGCTCCCCTCCTGTGTTTGTGTTCGTCTCCGTAGCAACAGCAGCGGGCCTGCATGAATCAGTTTGTGTAAAGTAAGCCGTGAATGAACGCTGCAATCGACAAAACTGAGCAGATGCGGACACATATTTCCTCACACTACTGTAATCATCCACAGCCGTTGACGTCACAGCATTGATTCATAAAAAAGTAGGTAGGGAAATCAAATACATTTTAGGAATGTTCTTTTAAAAACACCAAAAAAACAGTTTAAATAGTGCCTTTACTTCAAGTAAGAATGATTCTTTTTTGTCCCAAAGCTAACCAGCTGTCTAGAAATGAATATTAAGCTCATACATTGCCTAAATTTTGCAAATGTGTTATTGGTAAATTAGAATAATGCCTTTTTGTCAATGTTCAAAAAGGCACATGTTATCAAATGTTATCAAAACATTTCAAGTTTTGATAAAAGTAAGGCTGATTTCCATGAGCCTTCGTGCTAATTAAAAAAAATAATCAGCTGTTTAACTTTTAGCATTCAACGATAAGTTTGGTTTTGAGGTGAACATTTTTAATTTAGCAACTAGCAAAAGTAGTACATATCAAAAACATGCTTAATGAATCTTGCATAATATATCTTCTGGTAAAAGCAAAGACAAAAAAAAAAAACGAAAAGAAAAGAAAAACCCTCCCAAAATTAGTAAATTATTCTATAATTGTACTTTACGCAGTTTTACATAACAAAGTTTACTGTGAACATTGTCTTTATAGTTAATATGGTTAAAATGAACAGAATGACTACAATGAACTTCTCCATCCATCCATCCATCCATCCATCCATCCATCCATCCATCCAATTTTACATTTCCAACACATTGCGTAAACGTTACACTAAATTGTAGTGGTTTTAACGTTCAGCCATCTTTAATCCCAACATTTTCCAGTGTCGGAGTTGAAGACCAGCTACATCACCCAGTTCGAAAGTCCGGCTCCTTATTGCTCAGAGAACAGACTTTAAAATACTTTACGTTTTTATAAATTACTAAATTCATCGACTAACAGAATACCAAAGTACATTAAAGATCTGCTGTTCTCGCATCAACCTGCCATGCCTCTCCGGTCACCTGAACACTGAGTTTCTTTAAACCACCTGTTTAAATTTGCTTTTAAGCCATAGCAACTGTAACATTGACCAACATATTTGATGTGTATCAATTGGTACTTGACAAAATGCAATGTCTGTCACTGATGTTCACAATTGTTGACTGCGTGATGTGTTTATGATGTTTTTATGTTTCCATTATGTAAAGCACTTGGAACTGCCTTGTTGCTGCAATGTACTATACAAATAAACTTGACTGATTGATTAAAGCCTCAGGAGTTGGTTGTAGAGTTAGGCAACAGTGTTCAGTCTTGTTTTTCTTTTTTTTTTTTACTATTATCACGGCGTGATGCCAAGCGAAACACGCAAGACGAATCTGTTCTTGCAAAATGACTTTCCTCCTATCAAGCAGAGAGTCGGACTAAGGTGGGAGTCAGTAGACGCTCAGGAATGAATTGCCTAAGTCACTACAGTTCACATGATGTCATGATGTGATTTAGAAAAAAACACAAAGGTACTGCTGAGCTTTCTGACAAAGACTCACTCTGACTGTCTGATGTAAGTTTCCAATCCTTTTTTAGGACGTTTTCCATCAATGCTTTGTTCCAGGGGTTGGTTGTCAAATCATCACATTATGTGGTGGAGTAAAGATTTGGTTGACACCACACAGGAGTGTATTTTATTGGACATAATAACTTTTCATGTTGTTATTGTACAAGAGCTCACAGTTTTAGTTATTTACTGTCAAATTCAAGTTCAAAACCACTTTCTTGAGCCCAGAGGGGAATTAAATGTCGTTGTAGCTCAACAAGTTGTAAATAGCAGCTTGCATTTAATGCAAGAATATTTACTCTTTTTTTTTTTTTCTAAGTTAGCTAAGTTTGGTCAGTGAATTTTCATTTTACTTTTCCGTTTTCACCGAGAAAAAATATAAATAAGTTTAGATTGCTAAAAGAAAACAAACAGAAAAGGGCCTTTAGCAGTGAAGCTACAGCTTCAGATCAAATATCAACTTAAGCTAACCGGCTGCGATGTGCAGCCAACCCTAATAAGATGCCGCCCTGGGGAGAGAGCCACCTAGCTCACATCAAAAACCACCAACTTTAAATAGATTCAGGGTCACGATGGGATTTTGCTAAGAAGTTTTCTGTTGGCTAATAAATAGAGGAGAAGTGAAACGGGAAGTTGCTCTTTTTTTCCCTTCTCTTTTTCTTTTGTAATCAAGTGATTCCCCCAAAATAGAAGGTCATGGGAAGGTCATGGGTTTCTCAAGGTCGAGTGGTCACACAACTCAGAATGTTTTATTTGATCCAGCAGGCAACGGATAAAGCATCGTATCTGCCCGCTCTCCTGTTTTCCCTCTGCTTTATTATAAGTTTATTGCATAGTCTTGTCGATTTCACACATATTAGCACATACGTGTTCGCGCTCGTGCTGCTCATCCCTCACCGCGAGCGCACACTCGCCCTCTTTGACGCACCGGTTACCAAATCGTGCTTACTGGACCGGGACCTCCCGGCCACGGGTGGGGTAACGTCCACAGCCCCTCAGGGTGGAGCTCAGCATTGAGGCAGAGGGGCGTGTTCTCGCTTTAAGTACAGCTGCTGCTCCTTCTCGGACGTGGAAAAGTTCAACACGAGAGCGGCGCACGTCACGAGAAAAGTTTTCAGCAAAACTTGAATAGAGCGCCGCACTGACACCCGGGAGGAATAAGACGTTTCACCGCTGACACGAAGAAGAAACCAACCAGGTCAGATTCGATTCAACCCCTTTTTATTGATGTTTTTTTTAATTTTTATTTTTTTAATTCTGTTTTATGTTCAAACAAAGCTGTATTCTGGTGTCCTGTAAGGACGTAAAATCTAAGACAACGTGTGATGCCTGAAAGCGTGCAGTGCATGAAATCCTCGCAACCCGTGGAGGTTCTCAATTTGTTCAGACCACCGGCTGTTTTCTGCTCTCCTCATTTTCCAAATTCAGTTTGAAAGTCGTAGGTTAAAAGTCTTATCACTTCTTGGGTTGTAGCCAGCGAGCAGCGGCTTCTCCTTCAATTTTGTTTTATTTTTTTATAAAGCTAGAGTGTTGTTTGTAGCCCTATTGAATTCAGCATGCATACATTTTAGGGCAAGTTTTTGAAAACAAGAGCAATTTTGTACCAAAAATTAAGAATTCCACTGGTATACTTTACAACAAAATAAACATATTGATAATGTTTTTCATTTTTGTTATTATCGTAGGCTGCTAGTTCTTAAAATCTTCTGATTACAATTTGATTTTTTGAAAGTAACATAATCTAAGCTAACTGTACTATCTATCTATCTATCTATCTATCTATCTATCTATCTATCTATCTATCTATCTATCTATCTATCTATCTATCTATCTATCTATCTATCGGGCTGGGTTGGTGGGTTGGTGAAAAGGGAGGCCTTTTGAATTTTTCAACCAGGAATGATCAGAATTTTACTCCAAAAATGCAGGAAAGAGTCCAACTTTTAATGGTAGCTGGAAAACCTACTGCCCAGTGACTTAGTACGCATCATAAAAAGGTGGAGAACCATACATAAGAACTACTGAAATGCTTTTTGACATGTCAATGCCGATGGATGCTTTGCATGTACGACTCACATCACCAAACACTCAGGTCCAGTCATTTGTCGTTATTAACAATATATTGAGTTGAATGACGAAGTACGCTTCATTTCAGGCTCGGCTGATGCCTGCAGTATAAGCAGGAGCGTTAAAGTGTTTTAAAAAAAGACCAACACTGTCAAATACATCAACTTTTTGTCGTAGGATTTAATGGTTTATTTTAGTGCTATGAGTAGGAGATCATTTTCAGCATTTTGCATAAATGTTTTGTGAATGTTTGTTTGATCTGGAAAGCAGCGGAGGAAGAGAGCTGTGTGATACACACACACACACACACACACCCATACATATATGCATTTGACCTTTGGCCTCCGCTACATAGCTTTACTTCCACGGCCCTTTTCCCAAATCAGCCTGCAAAGATATTTCAGAAATACTCGATACAAATATTTAAACAGAGAAATCAATAAGAGAGCCCTGACATATAAGTGGAGGTTAGCAGTGGATTTGTCTTTTTAAACACAGATTTGGTCTTTAGCTGGAGGTGTGCCAAACTATGGCCTCTTGTTGGAAGGTAGGCATCCCAGAAATGCTTTAAATGATAACATATGAAGACAGATAATTATTGTTCAAGAGGCATCTCAGGAAATCACATGTCTTCGATTGGTTGGCTAGCTTGGAGGAATTTTCATAAACGCACGAAAAGAAATGCAAAGCAAACACATTAAAGTATTAAGGGCATTTTTTTTTAAAAACATAATAAAAATGTAATTATCTCTCTAAGAGCCAAATCTATTGTGTTGAAGCCAACAAGTTCATGTCTACAATCAAGGGAGAGTTTAAACATTACCAAAGCAAAAATGTACCTCTTTGATGCCAGATGAAGTCATTGTATTGAAAGTTGGAAACAAAGCAGAGAGTTAACCCCATCCATCCATCCATCCATCCATCCATCCAGAGTTAACCCCCATATTTGTAATTCCTTAGCATGCATGAAACATTAAACTTTAGATTTAGTTGGCTACTTGGCAGTAGCAATTGAGTTAGTGAAGCACTACCTTACAAAAAGAGAGGCATGCTGTTCATACACTGGAAATGGAAAATGTAGTCACAGCAGAAGCAAGGAGCAAATCGCTCAAAGTTCTAAGAAAACTTTAGGCTAATTGCTCTCAGTAACGCCTGTGCATTATAGGGTGTTTGAAGTACTGTCACAAAATATATCCAGAGTTTATCACGGAGGAAAAGCGGTGAGTGTAACAACGTCGATGCAGAAGGGAAATCAAAAAATAGAAAGTTCTGCGCACAGTTAAAGTCCAGATCTTTAGACGTTGCATCAACTCTCTCTTTAAAGTCATTCCTAATATTTTTATGCCTTTGTTTTCTTTTGACAGAACCTCTTATTTCAGTTCAATAAACTGTTAAAACATCTTGTTTTGCTGATCATGATTTTCTAAGTTAATTATCTTACTGAAAGTGCCAGGCTCCTATTCCTCCTTAAATCCTATGGCAGCATCCATTTCTTCTGGTTTTTTCTTCTTTTTTTTTTTTTGCAAATTGCAAATTAGCTTAGGTTTTGTTTAATGACTAATGATGCAGTCGACTCTGTTCACTGCTTACATCTGCTCAAAATTAGACATAAATAATTTTACAACTTTGTAAAATCTGGGTGGTTTTTGTTATATAGAGAATTAAATGAAAATGCTTTCTTTAAGTGTAGTTTTGGTGTCTTTGACTAGGACATTGTTTAAAATCAGCAAGATAGATGTTCTCTAAATGAATCTAAACTATCAATCGCTTGCAGGCGCACTAATAGACGCAGTGATCGCGCAAACTACATTACTTTGCAGTTTACGTTTGTGTGCAGGCGGGGTGTGCGGCAAATGAAACCCAGCTGCTCGTAAGAGTTACGGTAGATCACACAGGGAGTGTACGCAACAAGGTCTGCAAAATCTCTCTTAATGCCTTGGGAATGCCTGAGAGCCTGTTTTGGATCCGAAGTAATTGTGGGAAAAGATGAACAAAAAAGACATTTGACCTTTTCATGATGTGAAAATAAAGAGAGAGAGAGAGCTTGACAGATGTTGGCTTAATCACACAAAGTGCCGCAGAGGTGGAATGAAATGTACTGCAACAAAATGTCTCCAATCCGAACTCTTTTGTCTGGTTTGTTTTGGGAGAAACGCAAACAAGCCCCCTTTTAGATTTCCTCATTACAGGGTTATGGGTAGGTTTTGTAAATTTTGAGTCAATTGACTGCTGTTTAACAAAAAAGCAGGCATAACAGATCTGGGTTGCAGCTGTGTGTTCAGTTAGTTTTACTCAAGTGTTTCTTTGTCTGGAAATAAAATAGCCATTTAAAAAAAAAAATGTATTCATTTTTTCAGAATGCCAGGTGAGCGATTGACAGTTCGAAGCTCGTCGGAAATCGGGCGTTTCCCCGGAGTGGCCCCGCCCATTCGGGTGGAGCTGACCATTCAGAGTGAAGTGGGGAAGAAGCAGGAGGAGGGAGGCTGCCGTCGCTGGTTCAGGAAGATCTGCCCGTGCTGCTGCAAGCGTCAAAACAGCGAGTCTTACGATGTCACGGATAAAGTGGAGTTCACCAAGCCCCCGACCCCGATCATGACGCCCGAGCCCGCCAAGCCGAAGCCTGAGAACGGAGAAATGAAGGAATTCGGAGGTAGAATCGACATTCTGAAATAATCGAGCAAAACCAGACGTTTTATTTTAATTTAATTTTTTTTAAGGCAAATAAATGTTTTTAAGCTCTCATCTGCCTGTTGTTTCTCAGACGTCAAGCTCTCCGTGTGCTCAGTGGACCTCCTGAGCTCCAAGAGTGGTGCGAACAGGACGGAGCATCACACCGATCTGTACCACGGGGACGAGCTGATCATCCGTAGAGGACAGACCTTCCAGATGGAGATAGAGTTCAACAGGCCTTTCAGTCCGGACACGGACAAAATGCACTTGGAGCTGAAAACAGGTAGTTTAAAAAAAACAAAACATGAAGAAATATTACTGTAGTGGGGTTTCCAAGGTACAATCTGAATCTCTCTGGTTCCTATTCCCAAATTTATTGACAGTGGCCCCAGCTTTGATAGTTCCTTCCTCAGCATGGTCCTGTGTCTTTAAATAAGGACAATAACGTAAAGCTACAAAAACTTAACTGCAGCTCAGTGGGGCAGAAAACTGAGCAGCAGTCTGCTGCTTTGCCTGAAGGCAGCAGTTTATAGAGAGGGAGTGAAGAGTCTCTGGAAACATATAAAAACCTGTTCCTGCAGGAGAAGGTGAAAGCAGTTAAATTATTCTTCTTTGCTCCCATCATTATCTTCTGTAAACCCCTCTTCTCCTCTTCAGAATCTCAAACAAATGTAAATCTAAACTCTGTCTACTGTATGGCTGCAGGTGCTGGTGAGTGTGAGTTCGGAAGTCATTGAACATCTTTGTTTTGTTTCTGTTGATCGCCAGGCGATTTGGCCTCAATGTTTGGTCTCATCTTCGTTACCTCCACAAATGAGTTCCGCTGCTGTAAAATCGACTGATTTGGCAGATGCTCATTACCCTCATGAGTGGATGCAGTCGTGTGAAAAGCAGTGGACTGAACACACAACCTTGAGGAACCCCAGTTCTTCAGATAATAGGGTATTAGAGATCCTGTTTTCAGTGTGGATTGGCTGATTCTCTCAACCGGGAAGTTCAGAAACCAGTGTTATTGTCCCAGTGTTTCGGGTCGGGAGGAGACATTTTTCTCTTAGATGAGTGGGTTTTACTCAAAACAACCCCATGAAATAAAAGCAGCCAGTCCTCTACCACAGTTTACTAAAATGTCATAGCTGTTGTATTTGAAATTTGACCATAATTGCGCACTAGTGTGTGGAACACAGTGGGTGGTGGCAGCACAGAAATGGGACAGCTGGTGACAAAAACAATACAAAGTTAAAAAAAAAAAAAAAAGAACACTGCAAAAAATAGTTTTTCTATTGCATGTGTGACTAGAATTATCTGCATGTGAACTTATACGCTCAGTGAGCCCAGCATATGTGCAATGTGGTCACTGTGTATAACTACCACATGCATGCTGAGCTGCAGTCGAACCAGAGCCGCTGCACAGCATTTGGATTCCACCCAGCCATTCCTCTGAGTTAACAGTTTCCAGACCTCAGGACACCAGACACCCTCCCTCTGGAATTCACCGTCCTCATAGTACACACTTGGAAATAAACTGCCATTACACCACTGCACCAAAGCACTGATTTGCTGTCAACTACGGCTTAGATAACCACCATGATTTTCTCAGTTGCATTCGAAGGGGATGTTTTTACAGCAAGTGGTAGACTCGGCTCGAGTTTCTAAATTCTGGGCAACTGGACAGAGGTTGAATTTTTTTTTTCTTCTTTTGTTTTGTGAGTGAAGTTGTTTCTTTAGATAAGACATTGTGTTTTCTATTAGATTTCCTTTTTGCGTAAATATTCATTGGGAGGAGAGGAAGGGCAAGGAGTCCTGAATGCAGTCAGACGGGGAACAATGGCTTCTCCATAAAGTTAATGCAGGAGTCAAATGAACGTGATCCCCCAGCCGAGTTTAACAGAGTTAAGGCTTTAATGTTAAGTATTCAGAGTGTTTCAGAGTGACTAGTGGGCTTTTTTGTGGCCAATAAGGAAAAAAACAAAAAACTTTAAACAACTTTTGAAACACAAACACTTGTGCTTTGTTTTCCAAATGGAAAAAAAGTGCCTTGGATGAGTTTCAGGCTTAAAGGTTTATTTGCTTAGAAAAATTGTGCACAGCTGGGAGAGGCTGGGATGCAGACGGCGGATTGGAGTTTACTGTTATCAAGCAGAACTCCCCGTCTATTACATTTATTTTTCCAACTTGAAGCTGCTGTTATCTGTCTCTTCTGTGCTGCAATTTATTGTATTTTATCAAAAGGAGAAGTTTAGCTGCAATCTCAAAGGGAAGTAAAAAAAAAAAGAAAAAAAGAAAGCATCTTAAGCGAAATTGTGAAACGAGAAAAAATGGGCTTATTTTCGTATATGGTAAATATTTTACAATAGAACTGGCAGAATGCCATGAAGCATTTGAACCTAAAGAAGACTGTCAGAATGGTAAGAGACATGCAGCAGAATACCATCCTGGGGAGTCACCAAATCTCCACTAGACGCTAGATACAATCATATTTAATACATCAGAAGATGCAATCCCTTGAGGTTTGTTTGTAAGATTAAAAATAATAACCCTTAAGCCGGTCTTAAATATGCTTTTCATTGGGCCATATTTCTCTAAGATGTTTTTTGTATTGATCTGGTGTAATATTCTAATCTTAAATGTCTTGTTGTCGTCTGCTGGAAGTGGAGAATCAACGTCATTGATAGAAACGAAGGCTTGAACACACCAGTCTGTGTGCTTCTCGCGATCGGTTGAGCTACAGAAATAAATTTACTTTTCAGTGATGTTTTAGTTTATTGACTATGACAGTCAATAAACTGAATGTTTGGAAGTAATTCTAAAAAAAAAAAAAAAAATTCTGTCCAACCATCACCAATGCAAACGTAGAATTTGATAATGTCCATTGGGACCTTAGCAGTCTTTGTCTTCCTTTTGCGAAATAAGACTAATATTGAGTGAAATTATGCTACTATAATAAAAGATGAATTGCTTTTAATGGTTTTTACACATCTTAGAGATGTAGAGGTGTCAATAAACGTGGCCAGCGCTGTCAATTATGAAGCGTTTTAAACTACCAGAACAAATGCAGCTATTTTTCAAACATGCCAATCTGTATCCAACAAAATATATTCGGTCTTGTGTCTCGTAGGTCCCTTGCCTATCGTGTCTAAAGGAACCCACGTCATCATTCCTCTGGTGGAGCACCTGGAGGACGAGCGCTGGGAGGCCAAGGTCACAGAGCAGACCTGCAACAAGGTCAAGCTGTCCGTGAACTCCCCGGCCACCGCCGTGATCGGCCTGTTTGGCCTCACCGTCACGACTCAGTCGGCGAAGGACGAGGAGCCAACAGTTCACAACCCCAGCAAGGACATCGTCATCCTCTTCAACCCTTGGTGTGAAGGTAAGCGGTTGGTGGTAAGAGAGGGAGGAACGGGCCAAAGGGTTTACAGGGAGGTAAATGTGGAGGAGAGGAGGAAAAGAAGGGCGGGTCCAAGATGAGAAGAGGAGAAAAACAAGGAAGGAAATGAAAGGCAACTTTAGCCTGCATGCCTGGAAAAAAGAAATCTGTAAAATGTTCCAGAATAGTGTTGTTACTATATAATTTCTGCGGTGCTACAAGAACATTTTAATCAGACTGACAGCAAATACCTAAAGAAAATAGTTGACTGTTTGGACATTTAATCTCCGAGTACTGATATAGTGCTTCAGATGAGTGAGAAAGGTTAGCAGAGTCCAAGTGTGTGTTGCTGTCCGTCAAGCAGCAGCTACACATGCAGCATGACTGTGAGTAAGAATGTGAGTTATGTAACTCCCTTGGCGGTGATACAAAACTCTCAAGCGCGGCTACGTTTGAGACCGAAAAAAGTTTGCTTTTGAGGAGAAACAGACCATAAGGTGCCACATTTACACACTCCGCCACGCTCTTACTGTTTCCTCAACAGACAACGCAGCAAATCTCATGTACAATTAATTTGATATGTAAATGGAACAATTTTGGAAAATATGCTCTTCATCCGGGACGAGCCTGAAATTAAAGTGCTTTGCAAAGTATCCACACCCCTTGAATTTATTTATTTTGTTTTCACAATTTGTCTCGTTTCCATCACAATGTCATTTATTATGGACACAATTTTGTCGCTGACCTGTCTGCTGTATTATGTGACGCTCTTTCTTCACTAAACCTTCAGGACCTTCAACGGAAAAACTGCACTTACATTCACATTAAATTACACGCAGGCGGAATTCACTTACAAATTCCTTTTATTGGGAAGTCAGCTTGATTTTATTTAGGGGTATCATGTGGTGGGAGCTGACAGAAAATCCACGGATGAATTCTTGTTTTGGTCTGCTTTAGTCTAGATGAAATTCCTCTGAGGCACAGTGTTTCAGGGCTGGTTACTCTTAAAATATTTCACTTGTTAAATTTAGGCTAGCTGGTTTTTCTGAGAGTTCAGTGTGTGTGTGTGTGTGTGTGTGTGTGTGTGTGTGTGTGTGTGTTACTGCGACGAGCACGGTAAACACCTCTCTAAATCAGAGTGAAGGAGGAAAGCGCATTCGTGCCGTGTGGGTATTTTTTATTGGTGCCTTTCAGGCGTCTGCAGGACAATTTGAGATTAATGATTTTGCTCTCCGACTCATTCCAGAATTTCAATGAGCCCCCCAGTTTCTGCTGTTAAATTGAGGCGTTTAATGACGCGACGCTTCAGAATGTGGTTTTCTCTGAACTCCCTCCCGCTCCCTCTCACTGAGTCGAGAAGGAGAACCGAAACGTAGATTCTGTTTGCCAAAAGGGGTTTGAAAATATCCATTCCTTTGCTGCGGCATTTTCTAGTGCCTTGAAAAAAGGATGGAAGACCGAAAGGAGGCCCATGGTAACTCTGGGCGACGGCAGAGATCCACCGGTCAGGTGGAGGAATCTGTCGACAAGACAACTAGTTACACAAATCTGGCCTTAATGGAAGAAAGATGGACACAAAGTTGTTTAAAGTTTTATTATAAAAAAAGAAAGAAAAAAAACTAGCTGTTTAATTTTAGTTTCCAAAATGAAACGTGCAATTCTGTACATTCCCCCGAACACGTCATCTCCACTGTAAAACAGTAGAGTTACTGGAAACATAATGTTTTGGTTTTTATTCAGCAGCTAGAAAAATATGTTAAGATATACGGTAAGATCTACAGTGGAATGACTTAGATCAAACAAATGTATTAGAATGGCCCAGTCAAAGTCCTAATTTAGTTTTAATCTGATTCTCTGATAAGACTGGACTGTTTTTGAGCTGTTTTTGCAAAGTTAATGGACTCAAAATACATTTTTTAGGTTTGAAGATCTGAATACAATCACATGCTAATTTCAAATTTCAGACCAAAAAAAGAAAATATGAAAGCTTTAAGTAATTTTTTCTTTGTAACGTTGTACTGCTCTCTGTTGGACTATCACATAAGAATCCAAATACAATATGTTAACGTTTGTGGCGGAAACATCTCAAAATGTGGAAAAACTTTGAGTCCATTTCTATAAACCCATTTTCACAGTGTTAAATCTCCCTTTAGCTGTGGCTCTTAAACTCCTAGCGCTTATCATTTTATTCAGATAAGAAAGGAAAATGAGCTTCATTATTTACTGGACTGGGTTTGGCAAATGATCCATGCAGGATATTTGAAGGAGAGAAGACCATGTGCAGTGGAGCAAACAAAAAAAAAAAAACAAACAAACCTGAGTTTGATATAAAAAGAATAAAAATCTGTCTTTCATGATGGTTTTGCTTTTTTTGGAGGTGAGCCCAATCCACTTCTCTCCCTTCCAATCTCTTCTTCCTAAAACCAAGCTCTCCCTCATGCTCATAAAAAATCCAACAATCACTGTATAAAATGCCACAGGGCTGAGTTAAGAGTGATCTGTGCAGCTGGGGAAAACCTGCTTTTTTCCTGGCTTTTTATCACATCCATGTGTATTTCCTGCTTCTTTTTTTTTTTTGCTATCTGCTGACCTGAACCTCACTCCCTTCAAACCTGTTTGTGAGCCTCCTCCTTTACAGTACATCCTCCTGGATGTTTCTTCCCAGATTCCGGGAATTTTCTTTTTTTTCTGCAAGTGCAAATGGAAACAGTCACAACTGACAGATCCTGCACTTTCACCTCTGCATGCTCTCTCCTTTAAAAGTCCCGAACACACACTGGGTTATTCTTCGCTTCCCCCAGGCCCCTCCCTTCCCGCTCCTTTCTACACTCCTAAACATAACTTCCCCTTTTTCTCCCAGTTGTCTCCAGTGACTGTTCAACCTTTTTTACTCTCGTGTCTTTTTTTTTTTTTCTCCCGACACTCGTGTTTAATCACACAGCTGATGGCAAGGGAGGAAAATAAGAGTTGGAAAAAGCAGTCGCTCATGTGAAGTGGCCCACGCCCAAGTTTGTGGCACAGATTTCTGTCCAAACAGGCCGTTTCCCATAAGCCACAGAGGGCCCCACACGGCAAGGTCCATGGATTCATTGTGTTTCTTAACCGTTTCCTGACCTTGAGGACTTGGTCCAATAAAATGGGAGAGAAAGTCACATTCTAAAGCGGTTTGGTCACTGGTTGTTGATAAAACCGGAGATTTGGGGTCGTTTCCATGAACGGGCCAACCCCCGAAACTGATTCTACTGGATTGGAGGCAATCTGAAAACCGCCAGCTGCATTTCCTGAAGTCTTACGTCCAAACACTTACAGCAATAGCTTCATATCTCATGGGTTTGTTTTATTTTTCCAGAGGAGACTGTGTTCCTGGATGACGAAGAGCAGAGGAAGGAGTATGTGCTGAATGACACTGGGAGGATTTACTACGGGACAGAGAAGCAAATCGGAGCCCGCACATGGAACTTTGGGCAGGTACGGACTAGTAGCTTGTCTTTATGAAGGACTCCAGCACTCTCAGCCTGTAATGGTTCTCTCATCTACTGTAGCTTTAAAATAAATAAATGGAACATTTTTGGAAATTTTCCACACGGCCCTCAAAACAGAGCAAGCTGTTCGTCTGTCAGGACCTGATAAGTATGAGAGAAACAGGACAAGTAGCATTAAAGCTACTTCTACTCCAGCTAAGAGTAATTTCTAATTTTTAGAGGTAACAAAAACATTTCTCTCTCTTTTTTTTTAACAAATAAAATTTGGAGAAGAGTGGAGTTAATTTGTATTCAGTCCCCTTATGTCAAAAACTTTTTCAAGCCACTTTTTGCTAAAATTATAGCCGCAGGTCTTTACATACTCAGAGACACGGCCCATGCTCAGACTGGGTGGAGAGCACCACTGGAAAACAATTTAGTTGATTTAGATCTGGACCTTTTCCAGCTTACTCTGATTTTCTAACTCTGACCCAGTCCCAAGCTAAAGAAAAACAGTATTATTTATATTATTTATAGCATTTTATATTTTATTTTTTATTTTATCTACAACTACTACTCAGTGGTAGTTGTTATTGTGTCTTGTCTCTATGCTGTAACTGCAAAGTAATTTCCCTGCTGGGATGAATAAAGTAATTCTATTCTATTCTATATTCTATTCTATTCTATTCTCCGTCCGCCATTGTTGCACTATGTTGGTGATGTACTTTTCAAATTTTTGTGTGTACAGATTTGGAAAAACTTTGCTTCCTTCTCCCCCACCTTCACAATTTCTTCACTTCATTGCATTTTGTTGATCTACCACATTAAACTCTAATAATACGTCACAACCGTTTCGTGTTTGGTTATGTATCACTCAACAGGAAGTGCAAGTTGTTGGAATTTAATCTTGCTTTTCTTTTTCATTCTTTGTGCTAGTTTCATGAGGGAATCCTGGACGCCTGTCTGTTCATCTTGGAGAAGAGCGACATGCCTCCATCCGGCCGAGCGGATCCGGTCAATGTGGTCAGAGTCGTATCTGCCATGGTGAGCAAAATGCATACAATATACACAAGAACATGGGATTTAAATGAAAACAAATGGAAAACGTGCAAATAAAATTGTGTTTTCAGATAAATGCCCAGGACGACTACGGAGTCCTGGTTGGGAACTGGTCAGGGAGCTACTCTGACGGCGTCTCTCCTGCAGCGTGGAGCAGCAGCGTGGAGATCCTGAGGAAGTACCACTCCTCCACAGGAGTACCTGTGAGATATGGCCAATGCTGGGTCTTCTCTGGTGTCACTACAACAGGTGCGAGAGAGAGTGCAAAATAACACAGAAGCTGCACTGGCAAAGAGTGGCCAAAAATTGTACTAAAATTACATATTTTAAATATATTTTACTCAAGTACAAGCAAAAAGTAGCCGTCCAATAAATGTCTCAAGTAAGAGTAAAAGAAAAAAAAAAGGCTACTCAAGCACTGGTCAAAACATTAATCACTTAATATTTAAAAATTACATCAACAGATGCACCAAGGTATAAAGTTATGTGGAAATGTTGGTATTTTAAAAATCAAAATGAAATTAATTTTACGAAATAACAAAATCAGATAAAAGAAACATTTTTTTCCAAATCAGTTTCTTTCAATATGAAACTTCAACAAAAACTGCATGTGTGCGTCTGCATCTGGCAAATAGTTGGTTAAGATAAGCTTGTTCTTCATTCGGTGAAGTTACTCACAGTGGGAAGAGAATCCAGAAATTTTACTCAAGTAAGAGTAGCAACATTTCGTAATAAAGTTACTCAAGTAAAAGTGAAAAGTACAGCATAGTAAAATATTTCCCCCCCCCAAAAAAATTACTCCAGTAAATGTAACTGAGTAAATCTCACTAGTTATCACCCAACTCTGCTTGTGGGTGTATGTGTGTAGGAGACTGCAGGGAGTGTTTGAACCAGAGTGGAAGGTGAAAGTTGTTTGAAGGCATCTGGACGGAGCGGACTGTGCGTGTTTTTTTGGAGTCTGAAGAATCTAGAGAGGATCTTGTGCAATGCCTTCTTGAATCCACCAGCTCAAACAATCAACTCGATTAAGAATCCAAATATTTTTTCTGATCTTACCAGGCCCTATGATGAGCTCTTTCAGTAACTCTGTGCTTGTATTCAGGGAAACTCATATGATAGCTCGCCGACTTTAGCGCGTGCCCCCGATAGCAGGCCGTAGCTCATCTATAGCCTAAACCCATCACACTGGCATTCCTGTCACACCTGCTACTTTTGTCGCAAACTGAGCTACATGTGTTGCCTTCATTCAGCCAGGATGATAAAGTTCACTCTGTGAAATCTGCAAAAACTACATGCAGCATTACAATCTGTGTACTCGTTTCAGATCAATTACAAAGTGTACTTGCAAATGTCATTTTTAACACATTCTCTGTCTTTTGTTTTCAGTGCTGCGGTGCCTCGGCATACCCGCCCGCAGCGTGACCAACTTCCAGTCTGCTCACGACACCGATGTGTCCCTCACTACGGATGTTTACTTTGACGAGAACATGGAGCCAATTGACCACCTCAACAGTGACTCTGTCTGGTAAGATAATGAGCCTTTCACTGACAGGTCACAATTCCATATGTCCATACCATAAGAACCATGAAAAGGCCAGCTGCTAAATACATACCTCTGGAACAGGCTTTAAATTTAGGTCCTCTCCAAAAGCACTCCCCTTACTCTGGAATGCTTAAGTGCAGTCATGTGCTTTAGTTATTTGCAGCTCATTTCAACCCACAGGACTCAATGTTCTGTGTGATATTTACTAATATTTCCCCATCCAAATATTACAAAATAATCCTTGGGGAAAACAAGAAAAATCTCCCTTCATTTCCTCCACAGATGATTTATGGAGAAAATAGGATTGTTTTCACCATAAAGCAACCAGATATCCAGTCAATACATCCCCAACATTTGCATGTTCTGGTGTTCCTGATGTATGACGAAAGTAGCTTTTTAATAAACCCTTCATCCCTAACAACTAGCAAGAAAGTAAGAAAGACGATCAAAACATCATCTTTGGTTTATCTGCGATCAAACCTTCTGTTTCCAAAAACCCTGTATTAAAACAGTCAAGCGAACTAAAGGTGCGAAAAGTGGAAAGGCCACTTTATAAATAACAATGCTTCTGTTTCGTAATGACGGAGCTAAGTGTACTCTCTCCAACCGGGAAACATTTTCGGCTGTAGGAATTTCCACGTATGGAATGATTGCTGGATGGCGAGACCTGATCTGCCCCCTGGCAACGGAGGCTGGCAGGCTGTCGACTCCACACCCCAAGAGACGAGCCAGGGCACCTTCCGCTGTGGCCCAGCCTCTGTCAGCGCCATCCGCTCCGGTCATGTCTACCTCAAACACGACACGCCTTTTGTCTTTGCTGAGGTAAGCGGACTTTTCAGAAGATCCCGATTGTAAACAGAATCTTCTAAGGATTTGCAGATAATCTCTTTGCCTAGAGAATCTTGCTATTGCAGTTTTACAGCCAATATTTAGTGCTGTTGGTAAGGAGATGCCAGTAAACATCTCCTTTAGAGTATTTAAGGATCATCTAATTGAATCAAAATCATTGTAATTAATATCTCGAGCCTCCAAGCTGCACACAACTGAGCATTAAACAGTTTTCTCAGAGTTCAGCTTGATCATCAATCTTTAAAGGTGATAATCCGTTTTGTTATTTGACTCTCAGGTGAACAGTGATAAAATCTACTGGCAGAGGAACCTTGACGGAACTTTCAGTCAGATCTACAGTGAGAAGAAAGCCGTCGGGCACTTCATCAGCACCAAAGCAGTGGGCACTGATGAGCGTGACGACATCACACACCTGTACAAACATCCAGAAGGTGCTAAAAAGCATGTTTTACTTTAACTATATCAGTTTAATATTACAGTCATGCCCTAACGCTGGACAGAATAATTTCAGAAATATCTTTTGCTATCATGAAATGATCATTTTCAAGAAATTATTTCCTCTCCAGTGATTCCTCCCAAACTACACAACTTTTCACGTGCATTTTAAAATCTGTAAATGTGTATCGCTGTCTGCCATTTTATGGGTGTACGATTTCTGGTGTATAATTTACATGATCTTGTTCACTTACCTCTTTTATTCGCTTCCCGGGCAGAGTCTGAGGAGGAGCGCATTGCGGTGGAGACAGCTTGTCGGTATGGCAGCAAGCCAGACGTCTACTGCTCCCCTGCAGCCGAGGATGTGAGCGTGGAGGTGAAGATTGACGGCGAGGGGCCTAGGATGGGCAACGACGCCAAGCTGAGCATTGTGGTAAAAAACCAGAGCTCACAGCCCCGCCAGACAACTCTACACAGCCAGGTGGCTGTCATGTACTATACTGGCGTGCTGAAGAACGCTATAAAGAAGGACAAGATGCCTGTGGAGCTTTTGCCCAATGAAGGTCTGAATTTCTTTTCACAGTACTGTTTTATGTTGTTTGTTAAAATGTGGTGCAAATTAATGTTTGTGATTTTTTTCCCCAAATCTCCAACAAAAATGGGGGCTTGTCCGGGATTTTATGTTATAATAATAATAATTAAGTCCTGCCACATTTTTCAGTGTAATAACAACTGATGAGCTATTTTAAGACGTTTTCCTTTCCAAGTACTAAACAGGCCTAAATAATTTCAGCATTCAAGAACAGAGTAGAGCATGTGGGTTAAGCATGTTATAGTGATAAATTTAACTAACATCCATCATGTGGTTGTGAATGTCACTAAGTTTTGTGGTACATAGTTTGTAAGGTGTGTGTAGCAATTAATGTAAAACTGTAAAAGTATTTTCTGTTGGTCAAAAATGACAAACAAAGTGAAAAAGTTACTGTAGGATCAAGAGAACGTTGATATACAATTATAGTACATTGTTAGGTCAGACAAAATAGTTTGCAATTCAAGTTTCTCTTTAGAGTTAGCTCAAAGTAGCTAACACAGGCCGCTAAAAATCGCCTGATGCCACATTTAGCTGATAAAAATATGTATTGACAAAAATGTAATTTTTGAAGTTTGGGAGCGTTCAGTTGGTAAAAATGTATCTTTCTCTCTACATACAGAGAAGATTATTGAATGGGTGTTGCCATACCAGCAGTACCAGAACCAGTTGGTGGACCAGGCTGCTCTGATGCTGACACTGTCCGGAAGAGTCAGCGAAACCAAGCAAGTGTTGGCCAACCAGACGACCTTCAGGCTCCGTACGCCTGACCTCCAGATTACGGTAAAATCTCAATTTGTATTTGCATTTCTTTTTAAATCAAGCATAGCAAACACAAATTTAGTTTGACTGTTGAATTAAATTTGTTTTCTTTGATGAATTTCCACTTCATTTAAAAAAAAAAAAACAGCCTCTGGGTGAAGCTGTGGTTGGTAAAGCGATGTCAGCAAAGATTACCTTCACCAATCCGCTGTCACGTATACTGAAGGATGTCGTGTTCAGGGTGGAGGGCCTGGGCCTTCAGACGGGCCATGAAGTGGTCATAGGGTAAGAAGACTTCTTCTTTTTCAGTATCTCTTTCTTTTTACTACTCTTTTTGCTTTTTTTGACTAACTTTTGATGTCTCCTCGCGTGTCTCAGTGATGTCGGAGGCCGAGCTACAGTAACAGTGACAGAGCACTTCATCCCCACCCAACCTGGACCCAGAAAACTGGTGGCGTCACTTGACTGTAAACAGCTAACACAAGTGCATGGAGTCGCTGACATCGTGGTTCACGAACAATGAGAACTCTTAACTCTACAAAGCGTGCTAAGTTCCTGTACCTTAAGCAGTCCTATTTATTTTTTACTGCCACAAATTTAAAAATGCTGTCATTGTGAACAATGAAATGACGATTAACCACTGTAGCACTATCAGTATTATTACTATTATTACTATTTTTTATTTATCTATTATAAATGCAACACTTCTGACGTTCTCCGGCGGTGAATGCAGAAGACATTGAATACATGCAGCACAAAACGGAGGCTTTGATTAACAAGTATTAAATATGCAAACCTATTTTAGTGGAATGTAAAACACTGAACTAAAACTTGTGAAGGTTCACAGTGGGGCCACTCTGTGGTTGTGTAAATAATGTCTTTGTGTATTGTTCATTTAGAATGTCTTAATGTGAAAGTTACTGACAAACTGAACTTCTCACGGCTCAAATGAAGGGAGAACCTTGTGTCAGGTCTAGAAACGAACGTATGCACATTATTGACGCTTTTTTTTTCCAGACATCGGCTAACACTTTCTTTTCTTTAGCCTCTTAAACTGCGAAAAGACAAAAAACGAACTAAAACAGTTAACCAAGGGCGGAGAAACCAAGGCTTAAGTTGAAATTTTCGTGCCTCTTTTTTTATTAAAAAGTTCCAAGCCAGAGCCGTAGATAACCTTTGTTTCACTGCTGAATTGCAAATCATTTCCCCTCCAGAAGACGTTCTGGATTTCCTGTGTGCCTCTCCATCATCTGGTTACAATAACACTGACATCTTTGTCACACATTGCAGATAACTTGCTCATTCAAACAGAAACCACAACGACTGGAGTGCAGAAGAATATGATTCTCATTAGGGAAGGGCACGAACCTGGCTTTGGTTGAGTATATTGGTCTTTATCTCAAAACTTTATGTCTTCATTTAGATTTACTGCAGTCAGGACTACTGACCTTTTTCTGCACCTGGATTTTTTTTTTTTAGAAATTGAGATTGCGCCAAAATTGCCTTTGTTTTAAAAGATGTGTGATTGGCCAAACAGCCCTCAGTGCCAATTTACACAAGAAAACAGTAGATCGGCCATGTGTTAGCGTGTGATTGCACAGAACAGGAACAATGCGATTCGGTAGCGGTATTAGTGATTAGACCAGTGGCTCCGGTTTTTCAAGTGGATTTTAAAAAGAAGCTGAGCAAAAAGAGAAAATCAAAGACTATCAGATTCATCACTCCAGAACAATTTGTGAACGAGCTTTTTATACAAACAGTAAATCTTGTGCAGAAACATGAACTTAAACAAAGTCTGAACATATTGGTTTGTGATATCTGATTTTTATTTTCTATTTTTTTTGTCTGAGAACTGAATCATGCATAATTCTAAAAAAAAAAAAAAAAAAAAAAATCTGCTTTTGATGTAAGTTTGCATCCAGAATCCTTGATTTCTCAAAATGTCTTCCTGTTGTGGCCTCTTGAACTATATCACTCAGTGTACAATGTGAAGAAAACTCTGTACTAATATTATTTATCTATGTTATCCATCTGGGAGGTTTTGTATCATTTTGTTGTGACAATAATAAAGTTCACTAAAACTTTGACAAGGCCTTTTTCAATTGTTTTTTTGCCTTTTAAACAAGACTATAGGGATGGAACGAGGCTTCTCAGAGGAAACATCTATGCACTTTTTTGCATTCTAACTTTTTTTTTCGCTAGATAATTTTGTATGTTATTCATCTTTTGTCATTGCAGATTTTTTTATTTTTAAAAAGCAACATCATGACAGGGTTACTCGTCAGTGAGTATGACGTTCTATGCAAGTTGAAACAGGCGGCACGCCTTAACGGCATCTCATCGTCAGGACGGCTGAAGTAATCCCAAACGCTTTGGTCTTTACATCATCAAAGCACACATTTAACACAACAAAGCTTTATCAGATTTTAGAAGGGAGATTATTTTTTAAAAATGAACACACGCCAGAACTGTTCAGCTCCAAATCTGTTCTATGATGAACCCCTAATTGAGCTAGAAAAACGTCACCCGCTATCCACACAGTGACACATGGTGATGCCATTATGATGTTTGGATGCTTTTCTTTAACATAGACAGAAAATCTTTTCAGATTTAATGCAACACTGACGGAGATCAATTTGCAAAGTGTTGGCTAACGTGGCTGATTACATATAAACATCACACTTACTTTTGTTTGTAAAACATTTTAATCACATATCACTTTCCTTCTTATTCTCAGTTATGCTCTTACTTCAAGTTGCTTTGTCACATATAACCATAATAAAATACATGAAGGTTTTGGTGCTTCAGTGAAAAAATGCCAAGAAATATCACCAGGTGTATAAAGTTTGCAACAAATTTTAGATACACAGTATGGCTGTCAAATGAATGCTACGAGTGGAGTCTGTGTGTGAATTGTCCTCTATATCTCTGCTGTCCCTGTAATGTGATCACTGGCTGACAAACTAATGACATTTTTCCTGCCATAATGACAAGGAAAAAACAAAAATAGACCAAACTGACTGGATTATGACGGCGGTCTTCGCTCAATCACCTGTTTTCGGCTGTTTACTACAGTCTTAATAACCTGAGTGAAATCAGGGTTATGAAATGTACCTAAGAAATAAGTAAATGTTTTCCGTTTTTTCAGTGTTCCTAGTTTAACATGAATTTCCCGGTACTAATTGAGATTTAGATTTTTTTTTTTTTTTTTTTTTAGAATCTAATTATACCATCTTTTTACATTTTAATGACTCCAAACGCCAGATTCCAAATACTTTCTGTTGGTTTAAGTTATTAAAAACAACACTGGGGGTCTCTGTAAAGGACACGTGCGAATTGGCCAACAGTCCTCTCTTGGAGTTTTTAAAAGATATTGATTCTGACTCATGTCAATTTTTTAATGAGTTCATCCCCTGACCTCGCACCAAACCTAATGAAGATAAGTGGTGGATTCTGACTGACAGACAGGCAAGCTGATTGAAGCGAAGCGACTTCCCTGCCAGCGCAGGGCAGGACGTGTGGACACAAAATGAATCCGCAATGAGACCTGGAACAAACCGTCGTGGCTTTGGGTGAGAGGGGGGAGGGCATTATTGTCTGTGACAGCTTGTGGCAAATAAAGAGAAGCTGTGTGAAATCATCTTTTAAAGCTTGTTGACCGCTAATGTCTTCCTGTTAGTCTTTAGCTAATGGGAAGACAGAACCGGGACATTGCTCATCCAAGTGCAGTCATGTCAAAAGAAGTTGTTTTTTTTACTTTTCTGGAAATTATTTGGGACTTATGGATATTCAGAATTACCTTTAACAATACTAAACAATTCAAGCATAACAACAAAAACTGAAAAACAGACTCTTATTTTATTTTTTACAAAATATATAAAAAAATCGACGTCTGTGTGTATTTTGGTTTTACGAAACAAAACGAGGCCAATTTTCGTGTGCAGCTACATCACAGAACAAGACATCGATATTCGAACAGTTCTTTATGATGAACCTTGATTCAGTCCGAGTGAAAAGTAGAACCTAATGGAGGAATGGGGAAAATGCACACAAATATGTCAAAGATCTTACTTTGACAGACTAAACCTTTTAGAAATAGATTGCGAATGGAAGAAATTTCACTTAAAGTTTAAGTGAGTTTGATTGTTGCATCGAAGATTCTATAAAACAAAGTTTTACTTTTATTAATGTTCAATAATTGATTTAGTGTGTTATGAATCTGAACAGAATTTAATAATAAAACACTACATTTTCATGCTTTTTAAAAAAAAAAAAATCATTTGTTTTTCACCTCACGAATAGAGTCTACAAACTTTGTGTCTAATATGAGGTCATCAGATTTTACCTCTTGCCTACAATTCTCAATTGAATTTAAGTCTAGGCTTTGACTGAGCCCTTCTCACACATGGACATGCGTTGATCTAAACCGTTGCATTATAGCTTTTTTTTTTTTTTTTTTGACAAATTCTTGCCACTCTTCCATAAAAGTGAGATTCACTGTAGAACTTTATTGCTCAAATATTCACCGGTCACCATGTGATTAAAGTTTAGGCCCAAAACAGTAATAAATATGTAAATATTGCAAATGTGGGGAGAAATTTCTTGTATGATTTCACTCATATTGAGCCGGAATGTTACGTAAACATTGGGTGCTGACCTCTAGTGGAAAGGTAATGTAGTACACCACTGATTGCTGGTTTGGGAAACTTTTACATATATATATATATATATATATATATATATATATATATATATATATATATATATATGTTTTTAGTTTATAAATTACAGCTGTGCGATTATGTAAAAAGGAAATAAGACACACTGAAGGCAAGGTAAGAACACCTTGTCAGGCACATAATAAATTATGAATCAGTTGCCATCTGGCAGCTCAGAAAACAATAAAACACGAGCATTCTAAGAGGCGCCTCTGGATGTACTGCGTTAACCAAATAATCAACTCAATAAACATCTTTAGACGTTTGGTTAATGTTCTGTTTGAAGACGGTAACGAGTAAATCACGTAATACATACTAATGTGATCGTACTAAATAAACCAGCCATCAAGTATGAGCAAAAGAACTATTTACGGGAATAAATAAAAAAGAAAGAAAGACAGCAGAATTACATTCAGATTCATTCAAATGCCTCAAAACAGAACAACTCAAGAGTGCTTCGCATGCACAGGCTCCGGGGCCGAGTCCTCCTCGGCGACTTGTGCAGATGCAACGCAGAACCTCCGGTCTTTTGCAGACACACACATGCCATCAGTCTACAGATTTACAAATGTTTTCTACCACTTTGTTGAAGTCGTCTGGCTGATCAGCGTAGACGTGGTGTGAGGCGTCGTCTACCAGCTGCAGAGGGGAATGGTTTGAGGGAAGCGACACAAAATACACAGCTAGTTACCGACTAGTTTATGAGATAGACCAAGCTATTCCTTTACTTTTCACAATTTTGCACCACGGTACTCGCTCTTGCTTTGTCAAATAAAACCAAAGAAAAACATTGATTTTTGCTGTTGAAACATGCAAAAGCCCAAGGGGTATGAATAATTTTAGAAGTTCCATTAAGTATCGAGGCTCTCTTGCGTCCACTTACCAGCACTTTGGTGTGGGCTTTTCCCCTGATCTCGGCTGCTCTGTCCCCAGATGAGCTGTCCACCCAGGATCTAGCTCCATACAGCATGGTGACGGGCATGGAGGTCGGCAGAAGATGTACTCGCTGCAGCATTGGTCTCTTAGCCCAGCCTAGCGTTTCTGACATGGCCCGGAAACCTACCTCCCCACTGGGAGAAGCAGACGAAACAAAAAAGGAACAACATTGTAATGCGTTACATTTTTATTTATGAAAATTGGTGACGGAAATGGGACTTCGGGACTTTACTCGGCCCTACCTCGGAGTCTGTGCGTTACAGTGGTAAATGTACTGCGTCATTGTGTCGTCATCAAAGAGATCCTCGAACTTCCTTTTGAAATCGGGGCGGAACCTGTTCACCAAGCCTGGGCCTGAACGAATGAAGCGCAGATAGTGAGATGACGGTGGTGGAACATTTGATGTAACACGTAGCAGAAGCAGATTTACATTTCCACATGCGTACCCCATGGGCCTGCAGCTCTAATAACAGCCAGCGGGTTGAAGAGAGAAAGAATCGAGACGATGGCTCTTGCCCATCTGGGAATGGTGGGCCTCTTCACCGCCTCAGCGCCCTGATCCTCGCTCTGCTGGGTCTCTGGTTTGGTTCGCTCAGGGAAACCCCAGGGGTCCACCAAGATAAGGTGCGACACTCTGGAAACATATTCAAATAAAGACGCTATGCGGCTTATATGTACATCAGGTTGTAAGCAGAGAAAGGCAGTAATGTATCACATTGAATGGCCACTAGATGGTGCAATTTTACCTAAGTAATTTTGCTTAACAGATCCTAGAATGTTTTGCACAATGATGTTACCACAATGGACTCGCGCTCTCTTGCTTGATTGACAGCAAAAGACCTGCAGACAGACTCTGTGGATGGGGCCACTGAGTTTTTCAGATTCCCCAGTGAGGGTTGTGCTAAATGGCGTCATCACTACTGACCCAACAGCAGAAGGAAAGTCAGCTCCAGTTTGCTCAAAGCTACATCAGTAGAACAAAGTGGCCTTATCTTTAGGCTTGTGTTCTTTGGGAAAACTGAAACTTTTCAAATCAAGCACGCAGTACGTTGAGGATTCATTCACATATCAGGAAATCCTTGGAGGAAAATGTCGGGTCATCTGTGAAGAAGCTGAATCTCGGGTATCGTTAGACCTTCAAGCAGGGCAATCATCTCAAGGAGCCACTAAGGCTTGATTTCAGCAGAAGTCTACTGAGGCACCAGAAAGAACAGCTTAGTTACCTGACTTGAACTCTTTAAAAATGTATCTGGTGGGATTTGAAAATGGCGATTGCAGAACTCAACACCAAGAATGTCAATGAACTGGGAGGCCGGAGCAGTCTAACATTCCCCAGAAACTCTGCTATCTGGCTATGAATCATGTTTGCAGCGTGTTGGGCCAGTAAATGGTACTCCTGTTTATTGCAAACAGCCGATAAACTTGATTTGCAGTGGGGGTTGAATAATTATTTGCAACTACAGGCTAGATGATGCTTTGCAAGCCGGATGGTAATAGAGGCAAAGCATTTTCGATGAGAACTGTTGGAGAACTGCAGTAAAGGGTGTCATCTTGGGAGTCTCCATAGCAACTGATATGCTACGGGCAGACTCTATTCTCTCTCCTACTATCACAAAGGAAAACATAAAGAGTTTACTTGGACTTTAAATGAAACTGGTGCTTAAAATCAACACAGTAATGTTTCACCAGATATTCTTCCATGGCTAGCTCAGATAACTAATCAAAGACTGTTCTCTCTGTATGCTGTCTTGTGAAATGTTATTGGACAGGCCTAAGGAAGGTCCAATCAATACAAAAGGTTTGTGCAAGGTATAGATGGTAAGGATACCACAAATTATGCCAAACACAGATTTTGTTAAATAGTTTTACAGACCATAAATGTAGCTCAATCAAAGGTTGTTAATATTGGTCTCTAAACCAAATCTCAAGAAACAGAGAGCTGTGGATGATTACCTGGAAGGGTGCTGAATTGCGTATGAGGTAGCCAGGTAGCCCCCCAAACTGTGCCCCAGCAGGATCATGTTCTCCAGACCAACAGCCTGCCTCCACTGCTCAATGGAGTCCACAAACTGCTCCTCTGCCTTGGCAGCATCTGAAGGGAAGCTAGGCCTCGAACTCCTGCCAAAGCCCAAAAGGTCAAAGGCGTAGACGGTCCGCGAGCGGCTCAGGGCGTCCAAGTTCCTGATCCACAGCCCTACCCCTCCTCCAAAACCATGAACCATCACCAGGGGAGTTTTAGGTGCTGGGCGGGGGGAAAAAACAACAGGAACAGGAAGACATGCATCTTCTGTGAGCCGTCTCTTATTGTAAACTTTTGTAGTTTATGTTTTCACGCCTATTTCCTTCTTGTGAAGACTACTTAAAAATCTCATTACCTTGTTCTGCAGATTTGGGAGTCCCCTTGTTGGTAAGAGACAGAGTCCATATGCGGTCCTGGTTGGCGAGGGTCACAAACCTGGCCCATAAATCCTTCTTAATACCTGTAGAGAGGAGCAACGAAGCAGTAAGCTGCATTTTCTAATCAATACTCAGTGGTTACATAATCAGCCAGCATAGTATCTGTCAACACAGTCTTACAGGCAAGAATCTTAGACTCTGTAGTCTTCAACAGGGACATGGAGGTCGGACGCCAGGAGGGCCACCAGCTCCACAGTGAACTTGACCTAATCAAAGTAGGTGGAAAGAGAAGCATGTAAAGAATGAGGAGATTGTAGATAGCACAGGAAGCATTCAGCACATGCTGAATGCAAAATATCAATGCTTAAGGCACAAATCCGGGGTTAGTCAATGCTATCACTATTTGCATAGTATGCACACACACTTAGAAAGAGACAAGGGGGTGAGGGGAGTATTACAGAGAATCACCTTTCAAAGCCACCATGCTTTAAAATCACGTTCAAGTCACACACCCACAGCAACGACAAAGTAATATTTAAACGGCTTTGCAAAAGTCTACTTGCCGCTTTACCTTTTCGCCTGTTCCTCATATTAAATACAGTTCTAATGGGTTATATTGAAATTTTATGACATACCAGCAAAAACTAACACTTATGAGGTGGAAGACATACTGTAATTATTTGCAAAGTGTTTTACAAACAGCAATCTGAAAAGTGTGGTCATTACTCTGCTAGCCCCAAATAAAATCCAGTGAACAAACAGCATCATGAAGACCAAGGAAGATAAGAAAGTTTAGACTGACAGGTCATATATTGGCAACGTTAATCAGAGAAGCAACCAGGAGACTCTGGAGGAGGTGCAGTGCTCCATGACTTTGTCACAAGACCTTAAAGGAGAACCATTAACTGTCCACTTTACAAAGCTTGCCAATAATTACATTGTAATACATTAGTATATTACAGCGAATCTGAGTATCTTAAGTCAGAGGCTTCTTCAGATTCGCTGTAATACAGACCGCTACAAGAGATCTTTCCCGCCAACAGCCATCACCGTCTTCAATAACTCTTTGGAGAATCTGAATTAATGACCCACAACATTTAACTTCCCTTCCCTGGGATTAATAAAGTATTTTTTGAATTTGAAGAAGACCACCGTTGTTAAAAGAAAGCCGTAAGAAGCTGGTGAAAATGATCTTCTTCTCCTTCCACTATATGGCTATGTACTATTTTGGGTTAATCTTTCACAGAAAGGGGAAAAAACACAACAACTGTGAACAATGTTTGAATGGATTTGAATGCTTTGCCAAAGGCAACATGCATGTTCCCATAGTCTCTTACTTCTTATTAGTATTTTATAACAAGGCAGTTCACTATAGGGTTCATCTCACCTGTTTGTTTTAGTCTCCAATCTGAAACAAAAACAGTGATGAAACTGAACTGAGGCGATTCATTCATCTCCTTGATGAACCAAACTGATGAAATAAAGGAGTCAGCCATTACCTTTTACCATATCTACTCCACCTTTATCTCTGCTTCAGTTTCCTAACTTCTGTTGTAAAGATAGAAAATTGGGCAAAGGGGAAAGCCAGCAAATAGAGAATGCCTGGTGATGCCATCAGATAGCAGAGGGAGAAATCCGAGGCAAAGGTAAGAGCTGCCACCTGTACCACCAATAAACAGTGCAGTTCTCTGAGTCACTGCAGATTAGTGTCAACGACCTCTGATCCCGTTTATACATCAAAATTCATGCTCGCGTTCTCACTAAAACCAGGAAGATAGAGCGCATAACACCAGTTTTAAAGTCCCTCCACTGGTTCCCTGTAGCTCAAATAATAGACTTTAAAATACTGTTGTTAGTTTATAAATCACTGAACGGCTTAGCACCACAATACATTAAAGATCTGCTGTTGTTGTATCAACCCTCCAGACCTCTCAGGTCTTCTGGTTCTGGTTCTGCTCTGCATCCCCAGAACCAGAACCAAACGAGGAGAAGCAGCTTTCAGCATCTATGCACTACAAATCTGGAACAAACGTCCAGAAAACTGTAAAACAGCTGAAACACTGACTTCTTTTAAATCTCAACTAAAAACCCACCTGTTTAGGATTGTATTTGAAATGTAATCAATTACAAAGTTAATGATGGAACTTGACTTGATGCTGTGTTTTGATTATTGATTCTATCTTGCATTGTGTTTCTGTGTTTGTAATGATGTAAAGCACTTTGAAATGCCTTACTGCTGAAATGTGCTATACAAATAAAATTTGATTGATCAAAAGCTACAGGCGTGCTTGTCAAACATGTTTGCTCTGTTAACTACTATTAATAGTAATTAATACTATTACTGATTACCACCCACACAGGGGCTCCAGATTTATAATTTCTTTTATACAACATCAGATACCTGATACAGGGGAAATTGCTGATGTTGTATGACATCAGCAATATTTCAGATGACGTAATGTCACATATACAGTAAGCTACATGAAACCCATGAACGTGTTCGATGTTTTAAATCCAAACTTGGAAACAGTTTCTACCGCCGCGACACGTCCCTCTTTGTACTCCTTGGTGACATCGACAGTTGTTTCGATGCACCAATTTTCTTCTCCAGAAGTTTACCTAATGTAAGGAATGACGTTAGGCGGAATGGTGCTGTTAAAGGTAAGCGAAGTTACTCACTCTGTCTCACAGTCGTTCTGGATGGGAGCTGCACCTGGACCAGGATCCATTGGCTGTTACATTCAGATCAAACGAAGTCAAAGACGAATTATCTTCTATGCGTCTTCTATGACATGACATTAGGATTCTGCCGTCTTGTTTGCCTATGTATATATGTTTTGTAACCAGTGCATTCCTACGTCATCTGACCGGGTGCAAAGATCGTCTCTTACATCCGCAAGCACTTCGAGACATTGGATTGTGTCTCGTAATAATACTTGTGTCAAAAGCGTAAATGACGTTGCGATTAAACACGAACGTGATTAAACACGCTGTGGTTTTGTTGATCGATAATCCGTTCGGTTACACACACCAAAAAAATGGGGGAAATGAAAACAATATAAAAACAACAACTATATAACATATTTTAGATCATGTTTTGCTGTTGTTTGTGTCAAAAAAAAGTAAACTAGAGGAAACATTTGTATTTAAAAGAGTGTATCTAATCTATCTATCAGCTCATTTAAAGCGCGAGCACACTCGAAATAAATCAACTAAATTGTATATTGAAATGATATTGGAGTACAACATCATTGTTTTTGTTTCTACCTCTTTGCTCTACGTAGCTAGACGACGTAGAAGACGTAGACCCTGGAATCGCTACGTCATCGCGTCTAAGATATCGTGAGTGGCAAGTTGGAAACTTCGCTAGCTTTCAAATTAATTAACTAATTTTTATAAATAGAAATGTGTGATCATAAGCCATGTGTTAATTGATATAATAATTGATATTGTATAAATACTGATGTTATTTACCGCTACTGATTACGAAAATCTAAACAAAACACATCCATAACGAAACACAATGTGGTTAAAATTTATTTAAACGTACCTTAGGTTTGCTGTTCTGTTTTTCTAAAAAAAAACAAAACTTTTTGGAACCCGTGTTGGATCTGTATTAACATAGTAATACAAAAAATATAGCAGATATATAACAGCAGCAAATGAAAGACAAATGGAAGCAAGCACATTCATACAAAAGAAATAAATATAAAAACAAAGAAAAAAACACGACAAGACAGGAAGGACAAATTTACATCTAAAGAAAAAAAAAACTGTTATTAAATATAGTATCGTAAGAGTAAAATATATTTCAAGTATTGGAGATAAAATTACACGATGACATGCACCATAACGTTTTGTTGTACTTTGTATTACTTATAAATCGTTGCAATATTTTTGCAGTTTTGGTGACAGGCATCAATCGCATCCATTCTCTTGCATTTCGACAAAACTGCCACTCACAATATGGCGATTACGTTGACGTAGTAGTCACACAGCCTAAAACGCTCCTTGCTCGTTATTCGGAATATATTTTGTGTAACACCGGGGCCGCTTCCGGTTGGTGAGGACACGTCACTGATTGAAGAGAAGAAGAGGAGCTGCGCTAACCTCCGTCTAGATTTTCTTTTTAAAAATAGAAACATCATGTCGAACTCAGTCGTGTCTGTTATTTCCCGGTTTCTGGAGGAGTACACCACCACGACGCCCAACAAGCTGAAAGTGGTGGACGCTTATCTGCTGTACATCCTGCTAACCGGAGCGATGCAGTTCCTCTACTGTCTCCTCGTTGGAACCTTTCCTTTCAACAGCTTTCTGTCGGGTTTCATCGCCTGCGTGGGCTCTTTTATTCTTGCAGGTAGTGGTTTCTGCAATATGTTTTTTGTGAGCTTTTCGGGTCACGGAAAGCTATACAACACTTTCCGCTTATAATTTTCAGGTAGTTTCGTGGCCTCTGTGCATGCTAACTGGCTAACATAGCTAAAACAAACGGCCATCTGTTTTTTGTGTTCAAATTAAGCTATTTTAGTTTTTTTTTTTTTTTGAAAGAGAATACAGAAAAATTACGCTCACAAATAACCACATTTTATTGTTTTTTAAAAAAAATCTTGCTATACTTGTATAGCAAGGTGTATCCTGTATATTAAACTAGTAAATCAAAATAATCAACGTAGTACTTTACACCTGCAATGTTAGTTTGTTAGACAAACTTCTGAACCCCCTATAAATGATCAAGTCTGTACTTGTACAGTTCTTTATTTAGTCCAGAGGCCTCTGAGGCGTTTTATACTACCACACTAAAATACTACATTTATTCACCCATTTACACACACCACTGATGGCGGTAAGCTAAGCTGTAGCCACAACTCCAGTTTAGCTTACCCCCAAAAGACTAACAGAAGGAAGGAAGCCACACAACCAACAGGAATAGGTGGTAGAAATGTCTTGTCCAAAGACACGACTGAGATGGACGACAAACCACCAGTTGCAGGACGAACTCCTGAGCCGTCGTCACCCCTAATTGAAATAAAATAATGAAAATATCCTTTATTGTCCCAACAGTAGCAAAATTGACATCATGTTAAATGTACATCCATGTCGAAAAGCAAGAAAATGAAAGTGGGTTCTCAAACGTGTTAACATTTCAGGCCTCGTGTTCAAAGGAGGTTCATTCCACAGACTATATATGTAGGTGCAGATCTCAGTGATCTACTGGGAGTGAGTGCAGAGTTTAATAAATAAATAAATCATGGCTACAGTGACGTTTCGAGCCATTTGGAGATTTCAAATAAAGAATAAAATTTAAAATAAATTCAGAAACACAATCCCAGTAGGTGTAAAGAAACCACTATATATGTGACGTACGGGGTCTCACTGCAGTGTGCCGATTTTAAAAAGTCATGCTGCAGCAATTTGGACCATCTTCAATGTACCAATCTGTGACACCCCAATACCAACATACAACCAAAAAATTATGAAATGGTGGCAAGGACGACTGAGTAAAATAAATCCTTTCAGTCCTACATTTTTCTGTTGGTTAAAGTTTAAACCACTGGTCAGAATAATTTGTTTTCTGGTCTACGGTCAGACCAGAACCGTAGACAGCTTAACATCTTCTAAAAACCTAAAAAGGCTTGAAAGGGAGCGCTGACACCACATTTTAGTTGTAGGTCAGCTTTTGTTTTTCTTTTTTTAGTCCCATAGCAGTAAATTGCCACACTCCTTAAATGTTTAATGTAACTATAATTTAAAATAAAAAGCAGGACCAATAATGAGGGACACCAAATGAAAGGGTAACTGTTGGAGATTGTCACTCGCCTTAACTGTAAAAGTTAAACTGTAAAAAAGATTTGGGTCATGAGAGTTTTGATCTTGCAATCCTAACTTTGCCTTTCAAACCAGAAATGGAAACTAGAGGGTTATTCCTCAACTTTTTTTCTTTTTTTTTATCATTTAAAGTAAATTGTACAGAAATATACCCAATACATTTTTGCATAGTACTGAAAAATGTTTTACATTATTGCAGCCTAAGCCTGGCCAGGTTCATGTACTCTTGCTGCCCACCGGGCTGACCGAGCAGGTTGCTGCTGAAGCGACCCGTGACACAGTTTAGCTATCCTTCCCCTGAGTGTTTGTGTTCTGGCCTGCAGAATAGGTACCTAAATAGTTGAGCAAAACTGGCAGCGAGAATCATTCCTCTGCTCGCTGGGAATTCCACTGAGAAGCGTAGAACCTGCACCGAATCTGCAGCTGGTGGTGAAGAGCTTCGTGTGTCACGAAGCCAAGCTCGGTCGAGATGGAGAGCAGAAGCGCGACCAGTGCTGCAAGCTGCAGTTATAGATGGAGTGGACTGTGTCTATAAGAGCAAATGCCATCTGGAAGTAGTTGTGGATTTCCCAATCACTTTTTATTCCGATGGACCCGGTTGCTTACTTTTTCCAAGTTGTGCAATGGTTCAAAAACTGATCTACGATCAGCTGTTGAATGGCGAAACCAATATAAGGGTAAACTGGAGAAATGATCTCAAAATTAAATATAATTTTCTTTTCGATGTTTTTTTTTTTCTTTCTCTCCCCCCACCCAGTGTGTCTTCGCATCCAGATCAACCCTCAGAACAAAGGGGATTTCCTGTCCATTTCTCCGGAGAGAGCCTTCGCCGACTTCCTGTTCGCTCACACCGTCCTGCATCTCGTCGTGATGAACTTCATCGGCTGAAACCAACGCAGATCTGATTCGCGTTACCCCTTCTTGAAGGTGTTAATTACTTCTTCATTTTTTATTAAATGTCTAAAATTGTTTTCAGAATCTCCTTAGATATTTTAAGTTGGCATGATGAAATGCCTCCAACCATCATTAGCGATTTATTTCTCCACTGTCACAGAAACAGCTGAAGTGCCGCATTTTATTTTGCTTGGGGAAAAACAAAAATAAACAAAATATATATATATATATTTTTTTTTTAACTTGCCAACAGCAAAGACCACATTTCTTATCTCCAATAAAAAATAAACAAACTTGAGCTCTAATTTGTCTTTCCTCCCTTCCTCCCCACAGATCTCTAAAGAAGTCATCAAATCTCTGAAAGACGACATCAGTTTTTCAGCAGCTAATCTGGACGACAACATCCCGGCATCAACACAGTTGCATGCTACGTCTGATGCAGTACAATTTTCCTAAAGCAATGACTTTGTTATGTTGACATTTGTAAAGCATTCCCTTTTTGCACTGACATAAATAAAGCAAGTGTAACGGTGGCCTTGTCTCTTTGAGTCGACGGTAGAAGTTGCACAAGTGGAAATGAATTTTTCAGTCCAGACATGAGAATTTAGGGCTGAGAGAAGAAACTCTCAGTCCTTGGTGTTTAACGTAGCTGAGTAAATGTTGCATAAATAATAATGATAAAAGATGTCTATGTAGGTAGATGTCTCCAAAGTTTAATTGTATTTATTCTGTGTTTTTAAAAAATCAACTCACCACAGGTTCTCTAAAGTAATCAAATCTGAGGTGGCTGTGGAGGGAGGTCGATTAACCGCTTGTGTGCTGATTTGGCCATTTGTTCTGAATGCCGATAATCTGTAAAAGCTCAACTTAGCTTTCTTATAAAGACTACAGAATTAATTTTTTTTTTTTTTTTAAACTTAAATATTAGTCTCATTTAACCAAATTAAGTGAACCATTTATCCATTTACATTCAGTGGTCGCTCTTATTTTAAACTTTTTTTACTTCTTCTGCCATCTTGCCTGATATGCTCCCCCCTCCAAACAAACCTTAAAAAAAAAATAAAAGAAATAATCCATGCTTGGTTATAGCGTGAATTTATACAGGTACGTATCAAAAAGTTAGAATATTTTTTTAACACTAGAATGGCTGGAGTTAGGCCATTTGGACATATACCTATTCAGGCTAGAGATAGTCCAACTGGCCTGAGGATTTTATCTAGCAGGTGCTTTTGTTCAGTAAATAGGGCCATTACCTTATAAGTACCCTGGTAATGGCCTCAACGCATCTCACAGTTGCACAATTGTTCCTTAGACTTCGACTTCGACTTAGACTGACTTTGTTGTCATTTTCAATGCACAGGTTGTATACAGAACGAAATTTCGTTGCATACGGCTCAGGATAATGTTTGAGGTTCCAATGTTGTGAGTAAAATAAAATACAGTATAAAATATGAATATAAATATAAATATAAAATATAAAGTGCAGGACTGACAGTAAAATAGAAGTTATTTAGCTCTGTACATGTGCAAGGTATGAAGTGGAGACCAGTTTTTGAGTGCAGTCCAGTTAAGAGCTCAGCAGTCTGATGGCAAGTGGGAAAAAGCTGTTTCGGAACCAGGTGGACCTGCACCGGATGCTGCAGAACCTCTTTCCAGAGGGCAGCAGGGAGAACAGTCCATGGTGGGGGTGTGAGGGGTCACTGATGATGTTTCGGCCTCAGGACACGCATCCTGCATCGATGGTTGACCTGACACTTCGCCCTTTTGCCTGAGCTGGGTGTGGAAGGTTGTTGCCGAAGCAGTTTCTCCTTGTGTGCCTTCTTCTCACTCACATGAGAGTTACCGAACTCTTTTGCAAGCTCAACCAGGAAGTCCACCCGTCTCTCCTGCACCCCAATGCATGCCTGATAAAGCACATGTGCATTCAGTGCTGCCATGTCAATCATGTTTGCCAGGTTTGCTGACCAGCTGTCACATAGTGATGGAACCTTGGTCACCCCCCGCAAGATTATGACTGAAATAAATGCCATTAGTTCTTGTGAACTAAATAGGTGAAGCAGTCACCTATTTATCCTCCACAGCACAAAAGGCTGCATGCAAATTTGCATGTGCTAAGTCTCACAGATCTCTTTTGCTTACACTTTTTGCATGATTTTTTTGAGGTGGATCAACACAATTAATACCCTCTTAGCTTTATTTCAAAGAGAAACATTACTCATTTCTTTTAGAAAAACCTTTGCATATTTTTTGAAACAGATTGTATGTTTTGCAAACTCTATGTACATTTGGCAAAATGACCTGGATAATGCAGCACAACATCATGGATCAGCTGCAAAAGGTCACATCTCTCCAAAAACACTTCATGTATGCTTCAAAACTAAACTGAAGAGCATTACCTACAGGAGATCTGATCTCCTGCAGGTATCATAGATACCCACCCCCAACATGGACTATTCACATTCCTACATTCTGGCCTGACGGTCAACGGCCACATTTACAATTGAAGAAGAATGCTAATTTGAGCCATCAGAGTCGTCAGGGTGGACTCAGGGCCTTTTGGCCCTGTTCAGCCATTCTAGGGAGAAATCGAAAACCCAGCCATTCTAGATTTCAGTATTTTTGTCTGTAAGCCGTAATCATCAAAATAACAAAAAATAAGGCTTGAAATATTAGACTTTAATAAATGTGTTTCACTTTGTTAAAGTAAAAAAAGAGTTCATCATTCTGTAAAAAAATTTTTGACTATCATAATTCCTTTCAAATGTACCTGTATTTATTCTATCACAACTATCATAAAGTTGTAAGAAAACATATTTTCTTACAGTTTCTAAAACCAGCAAATTCAAATAATCCCCAGGTTTTACTGCCAACCCTCATGGATTTCCCACTAAATCTGCAGAAAGTGGATCTTGGTTGGTTTGCTTGGCTTTCAAGCCTCTCTGAACACAGTCTCTTATGTATAACTCTTAGTGCTGGAAATCCTTAAGGTCGAGACTCGTCTATTTTTTAATGTCTACCTGAATTTTCTACGGAAATGTTCAGTAAAAAGTTGTCATTTGCAGCACAGAAATCGCTACATTGCTCCATAGGCTTGTATGTTACTTTATTGAACTTTGTGGTAGGGAGTAAAACTTGTTCACTTAGGGACAAATCGTTTTTGTGATGTGTTGTGATTTGGTAAAAAAAAAAAAGTAAACTGAAGCGTTTGGCCATGATGACAATTATTACATTTGGATAGGAAATGGAAGAGCTGGCAGCAGCACTTTGTCTGGGTGTGTTGCTGCCAGGACCCCATGGGAATTGGTGCGCTTTGTAAAATATGAGCATGACGAGCGTCAGCCTTGAAGTCAAAAAAAGTTGGACACAAATGGACTTTCCAAACGGACAATTAGCCTTAGCATGCTGTCAAATTGGCTGCAAAGTTGCGTTACGGACAACAAAATGAATGTTTTGATGTGGCCTTTATTGAGATCTAATCTCAGTTTGATAGAAAACCCGTGTCCAGGTCTTAAAAGGTGTGTGTGTGGGTGTGTGTGTGTGAGGAGGCGGACAACAAACCTGACCCAGTTACTCCAGTTCTGTCAGAAGGAATGGGCCAGAATTGCAGCAAACTATTGAAGGAAGGTCAGGAAGAAAAGGTAAGCAAACTGAATTTTGATCAAGGGAATTCGAATTTCACCAAAGAATTCGTTAATGCTAGCTGATCCATAACAGGATAAGTTTATTTTGATGTAATGTCAGACAGTGAGGAAAATGTAATTTTTTAGTTTTAGGCATATCTAGTAAATATCTTGAATAACCCTCTTACTGAACTGCATATATCTTTTGTCAAGTGGTCATACAGCTTATGGAGATATTAAGTCAGCGTTTTGAATATCCCACTGTGAACTCCCACTCCCACTAGGATGATGGACATTGAAGTCAAGTAGCTGGAATGACGTTCCGGCACGATGAGCATGCCGTTTCAAAATAAAACATTTAAGGAATTCCGGCTTTCCGCGAATCCTGCTTTTGATGGACGACCAAAAGCGCCTCTCGTCACGCAGTTACTTCTGTGACTTTTAACATGTTGCTCTCTTTCCCCAATGATTTCTCTCCTACATTCATTCCACTGCCATCTGAACACTTCCCTTTTTGTCCGTTTGGCACCTATGTGGTTAACATCTGGAACATCTGGATCCAGCTTTTGGTCACATGACCAAAGCGGGGTGGGGAAGAGATTGACACTGCGGAACCCAGATCTCAAAGCGTTTTTTGCGCTGGGTGGTGAGTCTGCTTAACAAACTCCAAAAGTGAAGTCAAAACATGTCGCAGCTCTCCACGATCACCCTCTTCTTGTTACCATGGATTCCAGGTATGAGCGCTGAGGTCAGAAACTGATCCCAAAAAAAAGAGAAAGAAAATAAAACCCACTTTCAGCCGTTGATGGAGTTTAACACAAAGGATGATTAATGCCTCTGCTGTTGCCTCCTCACTTTATTATTGTGCATTTAGCAAACACTGGCGCTTTGTCATAAGATACTCTTTGCGCTTCGCTTCACTTTATCATTTTATTCCATTTCTACATTAATCATTTGTGGGGGGGAGACTGGCTTGAAAGTTGTTGAAGCTGCTGTTTTCTGCTGGAAGGCACCGAGAGATTTCATGTTTTTCTAAGACTTGCAAGCTCTCAGTGTTTGGCTGCGGGCAGTGGGTATGTTCGAGGCTGGTTTTGTTAGCCCTTTAATCCTGTGAATTATAGGAAAGGATAATCCGTTTTCAGAATAACAAGTAAAGGGAAGTTTAAAAAAAAAGAAGAAGAAGAAGAAAGAAGGAACAAACTCCTGTGCCACAAAGGAAACCCTTACAACAAATATGGTCAAGGCCACTTTCCCTATTCCATGCAGCAGATTAAAAAAAAAAAAAAAAGTCCTCAAGAAATAACTTTCCTGTTCCAGCTGAACCTTTTCTGAAGATTAAACTTGTGCTCAGCATTCATCACATCCCCTTTCTGCCAGCCTTTCTCTGTAAGGTTACCACGGAGGAAGAGTTTGCCGTCCTGGAGGGGGGCTCCCTCACCATCCCCTGCCACTACGAGCCCCAGTACGCCAGCTATGTGAAATACTGGTGCCAGGGGCGGACCAGGGAGTTCTGCACGTCGTTGGCTCGAACCGACGACCACCACCTGGTCGATCCGGCCGAGAAGAAAGTGAGCATTTTCGACGACCCAGTCCAGCTGGTGTTCACCGTGACCATGACGGACATGAAGGAGGGCGAGTCGGGGTGGTACATATGCGGCGTGGAGATAGGTGGCGTGTGGGAAGCCGACGACGTCGCTTATACAGACGTAAAAGTGGTTCACGGTGAGTAGTGGGGGGATTTTCCACCTGCGTGGTCACAACCCGAATCGGCTTTTTGAAGCACAAAAAGGGGGACGCCAGTGATCGCTTGATTTATTTCAGTAATTCAGTTCAAAATGGGGAACTTGTGTTTATAAATTAAGCACAGCAAGAGCGAAATAATTCACGTTTCTCTTCATTTTAATCGCTTGCAGTGAATAAAAAGAAAAAGAAAAAAAACAAACCCAGGTGCTCAACAAATGTAAGGTTACATAAAGCGAATCAAATTTAAATAAATATGTAAGCTAATTACTAAATGGAGACATGTCATAGCAAACGTAAGCATGAGGTGGATTTGACATTTGCCGGGTAGACAGTCACTGACACCCTCCACAAAGAGGGTAAGCCACAAAAACCAACTGCTAATATAGGTTTTTCTTTTTATATGCTATAAGAAAACATATAAACAGAAAATTGAGTGAAAGGAAAGAATCCCTGGTAAACAGTCTACCTGGTAATCCCTGCTAGACTGTTGTCAAAAATGTACCTTTAACACCCTCTGGTCTTCTTTCAACCCAGGAGGCACGTATGTTCCACGAATGCTGGTTGATGCATATTTTACACATATTACAAATTCCACTGGAAGCACTTTGCTGCTATTCTGCAGTCGTAGGCATGCCCAGATATGCCTACATTTGCCAACTAATTACAAATATCTAAAGCTATAGCTAATGCTCGTATGTTGAAAGACACAATTTATATTTAACTTAGCACCTGCTTCAAAACAAACTACATACGTGCATAACCTTTTATATCCGTAAATAAAATAATATACAAAGGGTTTGAGCACCTCCTAGACCGAAGAGGTCTGAGTATTTTAAGGTGAAAATAAATGTTGCGTTTCATTCGGAGTTTGGACGATGACTGCAGAGGCACATAATCCGTCTTGCTTGATGTCCAGTGGAAAGTTTCCGCAGTCAGTGATGATTTGTGGAGCCACCTACTTTTGCCTGTGTTGGTCCACTGTGTTTTGTCAAGTCCCAATCAGCACAGCCATCTACCAGGACATTTGAGATCACATTTTGCTTCCTTCTGTTGAGAAGCTTTATGGGGGTATTGATTTAATCTTCCAGCAGGACTTGGCACTGGCTAGCACTGCGAAGAATACCAAATACCCGTTTAGTGACTGTGGCAACACCGCGTTTGATTGGTGAGCAAACTGGTTTTGGCTTGAGTTCTATAGAAAGTCTGTGGATACGTTGTCAAGAGAAAAGACTGTAGGCACCAGATCAAACGATGAAGATGGCCTGAAGGCAACTATCAAAGCAAGCTGAGCTCCAGAACTACAGGCCGATTGCGTACAGGCCGTGCTGATGCAGTCATTCACACGAAAGGAGCTCGGACCAAGTATTGAGTGCATGTACTTTACGGTGCACACTGCATTTTTTTGATTTGGAAAATTACATTTCATTGGTCTTATGTAATAATTCTAAACTATTGCAGACCACATTTTGGGTTTTCATTAGTTATAAGCCACAATATAAGCATCAAATAAACATAAAATAAAATTAAGACCGCACGGCATACAAGTTTGTTTGACTTTTTGAACAAAATTACCGAAATAAATCAGCTGTTTTTGTTTTTTAGTAGTACTATTGTTATTTTTATTCTTGTTACTAATGTAGTGCAACTAAGGGCGCTTTATTTTTATGTATTTAGTTTTTCTTCTCTATATTATACCAATCTTTTTTTTTCCATTTATGAACCATATCAACTAAGACACTCCATCCTATGTCTACCTAAAGGACTGATTTTTTTCACACATTTTCTTGTTGTTTCTGTTCACCGTGTCTTAATGCCTTTATTTGACTTTAAATAGACTTTTATTAACGACACATTGTCCTGATGATTTCTGCAGGCATGTCCGCTGTGAACAGCAGGATGAGTGGAGCCGAGGGAAGCGCCGTCACAATCGAATGCCTCTACAGTGAGAGATACAGGCATTTGACTTTTTCTGTTGTTCCAAATACCATCGGCCTGATTTCATACGAGACCAACTTGCTAAAGCTGGATAACATTTCACAATCGTGTTTGACGACCAGAAATCTCTCCACTCGTGCGAGAGTACACGGCGGAAGATCGGCTTTCTGTGACTCCCCTGTGTCTGCCTGCCAACAGAGGAAGCGAGAAGAAATGGTGTCGGAGTGGCGACTGGAGATCCTGCCTGTCGACAGGTTCTGACGGGAGCTACGAGGACTCCTCCGTGGCCATCAGAGATGACAGAACTGGGGCTTTCACCGTAACCTTTAAGAAGCTGCAGATGAAAGACACGGCGTGGTACTGGTGTTCCGCAGGGCAGCAGCAGACAGCCGTGCACGTGCTGGTCACACCCCAACCCACCACCGGTAGGCAGGCGTTCAAAAAAAAAAAAAAAAACTACGACATCTGCTTTCCTTGCAAATCACTGCGTTTGATGCATATCTCAACATGCAATTCCATATGATAAATTATGAGCCGTTGCAGTGCTTCTCTAAATTATTAATAAGCCTGGAACTTTTTCCACATTTTGCCATAAGTATGGCTACAAGTGTTACTGTACATCGTTGTGATTCTGTGGTACACACAAAAAATAGCGCAATGTGGTAAAGGGAGGGAGGGGGGAAATTCTTTTAGAGAATTCTTCTTGCAGCTGAAGCTCAAACTAATCTGAAAAAGTGTAATTAAATTTCAGTGTAAATCCATTAATTTTTTTTCCTTCTTCCTGTGAAGGCCTCAGGGATTTGTTAGAGAACATTAACTAACAAGCAGCGCAACGAACACAAAGGAACGGAGCAAATAGGTCAGGGAGACAGTTGCGAACGATTTCGAGGCATGCTATTGCTTTGAACACGGTTCAAGGTGTCGTCTGAAAATACAATATGGCACAAATGCGTGACCAACCAGCCTGCCGGTTTTGGCTGTCCACCAAAACCGACAGGCTGGACCACTCTTCTGGTTTGCATCCAAAACCAGAAGAGTTTTGGATGTAAAATAGGAACCAAGCATGGTTCCTATGCATGGTTCCCTGAACATGCCATCAACCTGCCACTGTGCTTTTCTTCAGCAGGAAACGGGGAGAAGTTAGACAGAGTTGATGGCAAAAAGGCAAAAACTAAGCACAGACCAATGCAGGAAAATAGCTGGTTACAGGCTGCAGGGCCACAAACATAAACATAAAGCCAGGCCTATAAGTCCAGGGCTACATCCAACTGGTAATCTGTGGCAAGTCTTTAAAACTGATCCTCACGGACATTCTCCATCCGGTCTGGGTGAGCTCGAGCTAATTTGCATAGAACAATGAACAAGAACTTCAGTTTGTAAATGTGGAAGATGACAGAAAGATGACAGAGACGAATCCAAAAAATAAGTGAAACTGGGGTTAAGGGCGCTTCTATCAACAACTCAGGTAAATGGACGCCTTCCTTTTCACATTTTTGTTGGCAAAAAGTGTTGGAGGCCATCTTACCTTTTACTTCCACTTCGTGGTTCTCCTCAACATAGAATCTATCACTTAAAATTCTAGTAAAATGATTGACGTTGGTGCTAATAATGTGACACAATGGGAAAATGTTATATGCTGTATTTAAGTGGTCTTGATAATCACCTTAGCGTAAAAAAAAAGCTAAAACCATTAAAGAAAGTAAACAGAAGGAATGGCTTTATGGGTTCAACTTGGGCATTAGTTTGGTAGCTATCTAGTTTACTCAAATCTACGTGAGTATAATGGTAAATCTCTAGCGACATTATCATTTTTCTGACTTTAATTCCAATTTTTACTCTTAATGATAAAACTGAGCCGTTAACTAAAAAGGCATCATTCTTACTGTGCTCTTCCATGGAAAATCTCATTGATGTATTGAAAATATTTAGTGTGCAAACGTCCACAGATCACTGCATTACACAGCAATAGTATTTTCATGAGAGGCAAAACTGAATAAAAGCACAAACAAAGCTTAACTCATGTCTGTAACAGTTTGCAGAGCAAACGTTCATTCCCAGACTAAAGAAAGGCTAAATGAGAATCTACCCCGAGGCCTTCATATTGTCTAGGGAATATTTGATGCTGAAAGGAAGAAAATGAAAAGCGCCTGGCTGTCATGTTTGAATCAGGTTTTGCGTTGTGTCAAGTTTGAACTGTTCTGTTCTTGCAATCAATGGATCCTTTTAGCTCTCGAGCTGCTACAGTGAAGCCGTGTAGCTAGCATGCTTTGTTGGACACATCTATAGATTTTTGCATGTTGCTTCCGAGGTCTTTAAAAGTCACCCATTTATTGTCGTTTTATTGTATTTGAGCAATAGAACAGCTGGCATGGGAAAACAAAAGTGAATCTGCTGCAGAGTTATTGTCAAAACTTTTGCAAGGAGAAAATGGGGATTGCAAAGAATAAGCCAGACGATGCGCTCAAGCTAGCGGGCCTTTTTTAGTTTCCCTGCCATACTTATAAAGTCAAAGCTCATAGACAAAAACTCTCAGAAGTGCTACAAAATAGCTCCTACCAACAATATTATCTACATTTCTTTTGTGCGGGAGCCATACTGGATAAGTCTGAGTTACTGGGAAACCTTTGATTTTCGCAGTCAGAATTCCAACTCAGGAGACCTTTTTATTTTACAATCGGCAGTGCTTCGAATTAGACCCGCTAGTGCAAAGGTAATGCGTCTCGAAAGTCAGATTAGAGAGATAAAGTTAAGGATAATGCATTGTTCTCGCTTGTTGAAAGTTTTATTTTATAAAGGAACAGTCAGGAATGCCCTTGAAGTCAGAATTTCAGCTGGGGAAGTTCAACAAGCAGTCTCGTATGTCCAATATGGCTGCTGTGCAACTGCAGTGGAAGCTGTAGTTATAAACTCATTGTGAACTTAATAGTGCTTCCACCACTTTAACGCAACTTCCATTAGTTTCTTTAGCTTTGAACAAATACAATTACAAGAAAGGAGTTGTTGTTGGATTTCCAGTTCGGAACTGAGTAGGAAATCTCAGATGTCTTCCTACTTTTGAAAGCAGCTGAAAGCGCCATTCGTTTTAACTTTGTTCATTTTTCCCTGTGTCTATTTACAGCATACAACTTATTTTCTCATTTACCATTTAAACATCTACTATTACAATAAACGATGTGTTTACTGGCATGTGGCTTTAAAATGTCTTGTAGGTTATCTTTTTTTCCAATGGTTTGCATTCATATTTCTCTGGCTACGATTTTAATCTCAAATTATAACTTTTTGCTAATCGATGTAACGAAATGAAGACGATTGACTAAATACAGCTAGTAACTTACTTTGGCAACAAAGGTCGGACAAGCTGTAAGTGGGTAACCATGGAGAACCAACGGGCTGCTTCGGCGTAGTCTGGAATTGGAAATCTCTGTACGCCGCAGTTTCGTTGACACTCATGTTTGTCGGCTGAGATTTTAAAATGACATTCATGTCTGCTAAAACAACATCAATATTGAAGAAAAAGCGCCGCCACATGGCCCAGCGGCTCACCATAGCCTCCAGTCCTTTGCGCAGCTGTCCCAGATTCAGTTCCTAGCCCCAGGCCGCGCTCTCTCTCTCTCCACCCTTCTTCCTGTCCATCCACTGTTCATTAAAGGCCACAAGTGGCACCGAAACCTTTAAAAATAATGAGAAAATAATTCACTTGAACTTCTTAATATTTTTGGAGTTGTGTTGCTACTAATGTCCATTTTGCAGCCATTAAAACGCAAAGAAGCCGCTCTTAGCATCAATATGTCATCATGTTGTGTAGCAGGAGCATCTGCTGCAGCGTACGGATTTTTTCATAACACCTGTCAAGAATATTGATGCCATACGTCGAGTTTCTATTGCGCAACAAACTCTCTTGTGCTTGGCACACTACTTCAATTTTTTCTTTTTCAATTTCTTCTTTTTTTTTTTTTTTTTTTTAACCTGAAATATATCCGTCTAATGCCGCATTGTCTCTTGCAGTTCCACCAGTGTCGAGCCAGTCCTTCGCAGACCTGCCTCCAGCCAAACCCATCACTAGGGAGACCTGGAGCAGCCACAGGTAGAAGCTTAGTATTGCTGATTTGTGCTGCGCCTTCAGTTTCAGAATCAACGTGGATTGCCTCAGCAGGCTGCGTGTCTGTTTTTTCTGGGGTTTTTCTAGTCACATGTTGGCATCTGTGGTGGTCTGTTCATCTGTCATTTTCCTGGCTGTCGTGGCCATATTGGCCATAAAGTTCTGGAGGCTGCACAGTAAGGCCACTCGCTTCCTTAAATGCAATTCCAATGCAATTGCGCAGTGATTTCATCAAACGCAGCGAACAAAAGTCAGAAAATGTGGCAATTATTAATAAAAATACTCTCGCTGTTCACTTCCAGAGAGAGACCGGGTTCCAAGAGACGTCGAGGAGATGAGGGCGAAATTCAGCGTAAGCTCCTTTTAAACAGGGTTCTCCCTGCTGATACCAAACAAAAAACAAAAAAAACCCTGTTTTGTGCATGTGATTTATAGAATATTGTTTTGGAATGTCTCCTACAGGGCTGCTCAAGAGAAGCAGATGACTTTCAAAACGCGGCAGTACTTTTCCTTCCCAACAAGGATTCCCAAGATGTGCTCGTGTACTGATATCTGATGTTCTGCGACGTTTATTGTTACTTTCACAAACCGAATGTATTGTTGTTCTTTTTTATTTCCTTCCACTTGTCAGAGCATGCACCCTCGATGTCATTGTTTTTCCTTTTGCATTGTGCGCCACAGCACACGCTCGTCGTGCGCTGCTTCCTACAGTTCAGCTTTTACAAATTTGCACCGCTTTCATGCATATTTTCCAAAAAGAAAAACCCTAATGATGTTCACATTTGGTTCAAATCTGCCCTCTGTACTCAACAAATGACTCATCTATGCAATCAATTCTGTCTGAAACTGGTTCAGGAAGTTCAGAGGGTAATTTGATAATTTTATTACCATTTTCAGCTTATTTAAGGGGAATCTTGTGATCATAACTTCATAATCAGTGGGGGAAAAAAACCTTTGTTGGCTTTACAGCTGCAAGCTTTATTAGGTGATAATGAGCATATTTTGCATGTTTTCTTTGGTGTTCGGAGTATTATATTTTTGGTGTTGAGCTTTATGGCTTTGATCCATGTCAGGACTTTGGCTGGTCCACTCCAAAGTATTCAAATTACTTCCAGTGAAAATCGAACATGTTGCTAAGCTCAGAAGATTCAACTTTGTTCTCTCCCTGCAGTCAGTCACACTGCCTCTAGTGGCCTCAGCAGTTTAGGAGTCTCGCAAGTTATCTTTCTGGAAGAAATTATCTTCCATGTTAGGTAAAACATTTTGGACCAGAGGGTTTGTTTAGCGTACACGTATCTGGACGCTTCATCGACCAAATGGATTTTTTTCTGTCTTTTCTACCCAATTCAACCCTATGATTATGTATACTGCATCATTTATCAGCAGGGAGCTAGTTGGTGTTTTAGCGCTTCCTCTCTCCCTTCCTCATATAAAATCTATATTTTGCTATAGAGAACCAGAGAACATTTGGTTCTCTGGTTTGGACCAGAGAACCAAATGTTCTCTGGTCCAAACATTTTGGACCAGAGAAAGGGTCACGGCTGCCCAACCTACGCAAAGAGTCACCAGGAAAACTAAAATGTGTTACTATTTCATCATCACTAATAGAAACAGTACGGAAGCACTAAGTCTTTGAGCAATTCAGCCGCTCTTCAAGTATGTTAATTCAGTTTGTAGATTATTCTTTCTGCAGTGAAAGACTCACCAGGAAAAGTGTAGTCCAGTTGGAGGAGAGGTTATGTCCAGTTATGTCGTTTAAGCAGGAGAAATGACATAACTGCTTTTTAAATGCGTCAAGAGGCTAATTTTGAACTTTTAACGACCACTTCGTCAATACCTGAACCACAACCCAACACCCAACTGACTTTAATGAGCTTCACCATTTCTGATAATAATAATAATAATAAAAAAATAAATAAATAAAAAGTGTGTATAAATATTAATTTGGAATCATGCGCAGAGCTCGCTGGAACAAAATCGAGTTGCTTTTGATTCCTTTTGCTCACAAAATATGGGCCATGGGAACCTCTGAATGAGAAAGGGTCACGGCTGCCCAACCTACGCAAATGAGATCATAACAGTATTTGAAACTCTGCATTGAATATTGCTGGTTACAAATTGATCAACCCCTTCTTCATTATCAAGCTAAAAGCAAAAACGAGGGGCGGGAGGAGTTAGTCCAGTCCATTACACAGAATTTCTTTTGCATCATGCAGACGACCTGGAGTGTGTGAGATTTTTATTTAATGAGGCCGTGCCTGCAGGATGCATAATGCTACCAGGTCATCCCCCCCTAGCACAGCTCTGCAGTGCGAGCTTTTTGTTCCACCCGGGATGATCTCGTTTCATATTATTACTAGGTTTGTTTAGCGTACACGTATCTGGACGCTTCATCGACCAAATGGATTTTTTTCTTTCTTTTCTACCCAATTCAACCCTATGATTATGTATACTGCATCATTTATCACCAGGGAGCTAGTTGGTGTTTTAGCGCTTCCTCTCTCCCCTCCTCATATAAAATCTATATTTTGCTGAATAAAAATGTGCATATTTGCTGTTAGAGTGTTTTTTGTCATTCAGCTCCACGTATTGAACACAGGAAGGCGATCATATTTCAACAGAAAGAGGCGAGCATGACAAATAAACTAATAAATCAATAAACACTGCAAAGACTTTTTTTTTTTCCCTGTGGGAATTTATCTTTTCGTTGTTATTGCATCCTAATTAAATGAACAAATGGCACCAGTTATGATGCTGGGGAAGTTAATGAGTCCTTAGACTCTGATGACAAATGGCCGAATGCAGAGTTTACCTTTTATCTTAATATGAGGAAGTTCTGAGAAAAAAACAACAAAAAAACACCTAAAAGGATTTTTTTTTTTAAACCGAAGTGAATGAGTCGAAGCCATTTTGTTCTTGTCGTTAACAAGAAAGCAAAAATTCATTCAATAAAAAAAAAAAAGCAGCATGACCAATTAAACAAAGGCAAGCATGATGAAAATAGTAGCAGATAATGGGGAACGTTCCCTTGAGACGGACTCATTTTCAGGAGGAAGGACAAAAAAAAATAATAAAAAAATACATCCAAGCTACAAAAAGAGAAAATAATCCTCCCTCCTTTTCATGCTTGAAGTGCCTTGTTCTCATTACCAACTGCAAACAACATGTTGGAATAGTAAATTGAACAGGCTAATTGAGATTGTCAAAGGAGCCGCTGAGCAAAGGCTGCACTCGATCCTGACCAACGTAAATCAATATTTGGCTCCTCTTTGAAAAAAAACCCCAAAACAAATGCTAGTAATGAATATTGCTTGACGGTGCGTGCATGGACATCGCCTTGAAGAAGCATTCATATCTGTTGGACCTCTGCATATTTTTGCTATGTCACAACCGGAAGATTTGACAGAACATATAAGGAAGTGATTAGCTGTTAAGGAAAAACGTAGGCTGTATGGTTTTCAAACTTACTTAAAAACATCATCCCAAAAACATGACGTGCATTTATACTCAAGTATTCTGGGTTAGTACTTGGTAGTTAGGAATCTAGCAGCTCAGTTAGTTAAACCTTCATTTAAACAGCATTAGGAGCAATTTCTTATTTACAGCGTTAGCTTGAAAGCTAAACGGGAAGCTAGGGGAAGAGGACAACATCTACACACATACAGTACATACTGTGAGCAATGGGTTCAGTCTGCTAGGTGTCCTTTAGTTTGTGTTTAAAAGCAGGAAATTAAATCCAACTATCAAGATGAAGTGCATTTTGGTCAAAGTTTCGAAGCAGTAAAACACAAAAACAGAAGACTTGGTCTTATGGGGTTTCATGGGATTGAAATACTTCTCGGCTTTTGTAAAAGCCAGATTGAACGACGGCTGCCTGCGGATCTTCATTTTCAAGTCTTGCTGCGGATTCTAATTTGGATTTAGGTCTGGACTTTAACTGGGCCATCCTATCACCTGACAATGCTTTGAACTAATCTATTGGTTCTTGTTGTGCAACTTTCTCCCCGACGTATTTATTGTAACTCCTTGGTCTTCACGGTGAAGCTCATTGACTAATAATGACTTTTAACAAATCTTCCCAGAACAAATGACACACAGGAGGACTCTCTTGTATTTAGAGGTAACAGAGTGAAGGGGGCTGAACACCTACATGTTTTTATTTGTTAAAGAAAAAAAGGCGGAAAACATGTATCCATCCCCAGGGATAGTCCTGCAAAACCGTCGCGTACACTCACACCGATGTCTGCTGTTAATGCAATGTAAGAAAACAAAGATTTTTTTTTTACTTTTTGCAAGCTTTTTAGTGTTTTGACACTTTTTGTTTGTGAATAATTTGCTGTTTAAGCCAAAACAAACAAACAAACAAAAAACCCCGGGAGATTTCTGCTGGCAATGTTCAGAGTCGGCCAACAGCAATAGCGCCAGGCTGTTTATGCGGAGCTCTGTCCGAGCAAAGGTCAGCCAGGCCTGGTGCTGCTGCGGCCACCTGAGGGATTCTGGAGCTTCAAGAGTTCAGCAAATAAGGCGCGTTGGGCATTCTGCGACTGTATGTTCAGATGAATATTACAGACGCAGAGTTAGGTTACTGTCTCTCACTCGGAACTTGGGCTGATTTTGCCATAACGGATTTAATTAGAATCACACGGTTCAGTAAATGTGACAGAGGAGCTAAATCTAACCCAGCCCCTGAAATGGGAGCTCTCTCTCTGCATTGTTTTGTACAATATTTCTTATTGTTTTTTGTTGTTGTCTGTATTTCAGTCAAACCTTTCACGTTCGCCGTCTGTTTGGCGATGGTGACCCCGTCGCGGGGTGCAGTTGTAATCTCGCACGAGTCGCAGTCTCTCTCTCCCTGAGTCATTAAAAGCGTGGTAGTTTTTTTGTTTTTTTTTTAAATAGGATTTGTCATTTTCAATGAAATTCAATTAATTGTTGCGCTGCTCATTGCAGTGTCACAATTTGACTCCCGCTGCTTTCTCCGAAACTTTCAGCGAATCGCGCTGTTACATTGTTGAGTGTTCATGCGTCTCTATTGTAATTTGGGTTTTATTCTTCATCTCTCTCTCTCTGTCTCTTTCTCTCTACATTGTGAAACCTCGGCGTTAGAGAAGCTCCACCATTCATCTCGATGCCTTTCAAGCTGAAGCGGTTCCGCCGCTAGATGGAGGTCAACGCTGCATGAAACGCCTTCCTCCCGTTGTGCGTTGTTGACGGCCGGTGCCCATTCATGCACAAAAGGAGCGTTTCTTTTGTTTCCCTATTCAAACAGGCGCATAAAGCGGAGGGAAAAAGCAGGGAGGCTGTTGCTTCTCCCCGCAGGCCTCCGTGAGGCAAACTGCAGCGTCTCAACATTCAAACACTCGTGTTTTGTTTTCCATTCCGGAAAACGCTCCACTTCGGGTTTATGTCCACATACATTATAAATTGCATTGCATTTTTTATTTTTTATTTTTCTTGAGCTCCGCTGTTTGCAGGCAGCAATAATCAATGCGTTTTCTGCTTGTTTGGTATAATGCCCCGTCGGATAATAGGGGCGTCATTTTTGAAATTCCGAAAGGCCAGGCTGAAGGATAAAGACTTTTCTTTCTTTTGGTCGTTTCCTTCTGTCACTATCAGCATGAAGGCCAAGCATATGCGCACAACAGCAGAACCTCTTGTCCGAGTGGACGGAGCGACAAGATTGCCTCTCAGAAAACATGAAAATAGCTTTGTTGCCATGAGACGCATGAATGAGGAATCCAAATGAAGCATTTAAAGGAACACTTGGTTATAGCGCCGGCATGTTTAAGTCACCTCGGTGCTTTTCATTTCTCAAGCGCGCTTTGAAAATGTACATTCACTTTGCTCGAATGCTCTTCGGTTTATGTCGGAAATACTCGCTGAACGTCCGAACCGCGTGTAAAGCCCACAGAAACAGGGATGTACAAACATATGGAAATATGGGGGAAAGGCTTGGAGGAGGAAGCCAAGAGAAGCTCGAATGTACAGTCATGAATATATTTTCATGAATAGGTCCGACACTCAGTAGTTCATGAATGGGAGGTGGAAGGAAAGGTATGCCGTTTTCTACTTTTCTTTTCATACATGCTTAAAATGTTGAAAAGAGCGGCCTGCCTTCTTATCCAGTCCTCCGAGGCAAACACAGTTTCGAGTACTTTGTAGAGCGTCTCCGTCCAACTTTACAAATCCAGTGAGTGGAAATTTTGCCCGTTCATTTTTTAAAAATTTTTTATTTTCAAGCTGAAGCTCAGTCGGGATTGGACGACTAGCATCTCTGAACGGCAGCGTTCGAGTCTCGCCAAAGATTCTCAGTCGGATTTACATTTGGAACCGGTACAGACTATTCGAAACATATTTCCTTTGTGGCCCTGCATGGTTGAGGCGGTTCCCCTGCTGGAAGGTGGACACGTTTGGAGCCTCTGACAGGTTTTCCTCCAGGATTGTTCCGTGTTTACCAGCATCCATTCTCCCAAGCATCATAACAAGGCAATGGCAATGTGCATCACCATTTTTGTGGCGTGCAATGATCAATTAGAGAATTTATTACGATGGTAAACACCAATCTATGATTTCTAAAGCTGCAGTGTGTAACTTTTATGTAAAAAAACAAAACGTTTTTAACATATTTGTTAAAACTGCCATTATGTTGTGTCATGTTTTTGTAATTCAAATCCAAAAAATACTTTATTGCTCCCAAAAGGAAATTAAATACTCATATTAATTCCAATTCTTTAAAGAGTTACTGTAGATTGTGATGGCTGATTACTCTCAGGATGTGTTGACAGTCTTAAATATGTAAGATGTATGTATTTTATTTTTATAAAAGTTACTGCGGTTTAAAAGACACAATCAATTTGACGTTAATAAATGTAATATGTGATTAATCGGTTAACGGCAGTCGTGGTTGGAGTTGGTAGAGGAAACATTTTTGTGGTTGGAGTTCTTTCTTTTGCTGCTTGAATGGCTTTTTCCACTACTGGTGCCATAAGAGCATAAACATCAAAATACTTGAAAATATGCTTGGATGAATATGTTGTGTGATGTTTAAACATTTTTAATGCCACTGTTGTACTGAAGAAACCTATTCAGAGTGGTTTTTTAGATCTCTAAGATATTTGCTGCAGACAGTGTTAGATTTATTGCTAAATCGACTGGTACATTTTAAAACAGTTTTATCATCAGATACTGTATAAATAATTAAAGGAGAGTATATTGAGCGTTCCTCTTTATCACTACTTTTTCCCGTGGGAATGGTGCGTTCAGGGTGCAGTTTTAGTTTTCTTGAAATATAAAAGAGAGATCACATTATTCGATCTGTAGTGTCATTCAGGATTTGCAAAAATGTTTCCTGTGCCAAAAAACAAAATTTTTTGGTTTTATTTATGCATTCCCACAAATTGGTTTCCTGTTGGGTTTTTTTTTTTTTTTTTGTGAAAAAGCATTCAGTTTTGAATAAATGTTAAGTAATCCATCTGTCTCTACTATACCTGTGAAATACATTTCAGGTTTGCTGGGGCCCTAACCGACGGGGGTATGGTATAAACCAAATAAGCCGTCGGTCCTTCAACACGTGGGCAAATGAGAAATGCAACCAGGCACACACGTGTTAATGGCTGCAGGTAATTTAGAGACAGAAATTAATCTTAACATGCATGTTTTAAATAATGGCGGAAAACCAGAAGACCTGAAGAGCTCTCCTAAATGCCAGAGGGCAACGACTCTTATACTTTATGCAAAACAAATCCCACCTTAGCCTCAAGTGAAAGACCTTTGCTATCTGGTGATCTGAATGGTAACTTTAATTCAAATATACCTAAAATGTACAAACACGCTCTCTGTCTCAAATACATACACAGCCTTGTGCTTAGATACAAACTGCGGAGTTTGTACAGAGGGTCTTCACCCTCAGCTATTGTGAATTGTTTGGTTGCTGGAGACATGGACTCTGTTGAAGTTAGAATTTTTACCCAGTTGCTAACGTTGTTAGCCTGTAACATATGTAATGTGCATGTTCGACGCTATGAAGCTTACCTGACGGTGCCTGCGCTTCGCCCAGTGTGAACAGAGAAGCACGGGCCAAACAAGAAGGCTGTTGATGTTAATGCAATGTTTGGAAACGTCACGGACAGAACGGCTTCGTTCACTTCCTCCGCTGCCATCGCTTGAACTACAGACGGACTACAGTTGCAGACAGTCAACAGTGATTTGCTCTGTTGAAACTGAACTGGAGAAATCGTGTTCAATGGGAGAAACCCTAGATGGAGAATGTGAAGGGAGATGAGAATATAGCGGAATAGCGTCGGAAGGAAATTGCCAGGCAGCTCAATTCCGCAGTCCCCTATGTACCAAACCTTACTCTTGACACAGTGCAGCCAGGCAAGTGCTGTTCCCCAGGCAACAGGCAAACCCTGACCGGTCATCTGGACGGCCAGGTAGAGATGCCTGGTTCGTGCCTACAAAGAACACATGTCCTTCTCTCTGGAGTCCAGCGACGGAGTGCTTTACACTTTGCAGGTTGATGTAAGGCTCGGGTGAAGCTGCACAGCCATGGGAATTATACCATGAAGTTTTCTGCACACTATGTGCTCCTGAGCTAATCTGAAGAAAGTAGGTGACCTCTGCAGACTCCCCTCCATGAGTTTATGTGACCTACCATATTGTGGCTGATCTGCTTTCACCCGAAAACTTTAATAATAACAATAATAATACTTCTAGGTGCAATATTTACCAGCATGGAAGGTTAAGGGCTGGACATATTGCACATGTAGCATTTTATTATGGCAACCATCCTGAGAACCATTAGAAACAGTCTGCATTTATGTGCTGGATTTCACACAACTGTGGGAATGGAAGTGATGAAAACGTATCTACAATGATTTGGAGGAATAGTAAGCCTATAATTTGTTTATTTATTTGGATTCTATCTTCTTATTTAAAAATAGGATAGGAAATAATAGAATAGAAATATTATTTATTGCCCCACAGTGGGAAAATTTGTGTGTACCAGAAGAAAATTAAGGTTAGGTGGAAGCATACATATTCACACAAAGGTTAAATATATAAAAATAAGATAAGAGGCTTTACAGTAAGACCAAATTAAAAAGATTATGAAGAATAATTATGTACAGTTTCTTAAAATAACACACTCAGATCAAAGGAAGGGTCCAACTGAGGGTAAGTTAAATAAAGAAAAACGCATAAGATGTGCACGCATATTTTTGGATAACATTTACAAGCTGTGAAAACCAGCAGCGTAGACAACAGGGATGTACACATCGTAGCAGGGATGAAAACACTTATTGAGTTTGTTGGGATCATTCTCAGCATCCACGATGCCATTACGAATGGATGCAAAACTCTGTCAATACCCAAACTATTTTGTTATTGCTGTTTTTTCCATTACATAAGAAACTCAATTAAAATCACGCGTGGAAAAGTTCGTTCGCGTGATAAGTCATTAAAAAAACATGCCGCGCCATCCTCCTCCTACCACTTGATGTCGCCAGTAGTAGCATCCAGTAGTTGTTTTGCGAAATACACGAAATTCATCCTACCGTAAAAAAAACAACAAAAAAACCCCAAAACATTTTATTGAAAAGCATGAGCTTTGTAATGCCGTGTTTCCATTAAGCGCATTTATTTTAGTAATTGCAATTTGTGTCGTTTTAAGGTCAAAGGAAACACAGCCAGTGATTTTTAAGCCAGAGTTCTTCTGTCTCCCACCACCTACATTGGATGGAGGGATCATCCGAGCACAGAGCTTATTTAGCTGCTTTTTCCCTCAAGACACAATTAAAATGACCTTTTCCAATCTTGACATGCACTCCTTACCGCTCATTAATTGTTAAACCTGTTTACTCAGTGAGTGAAAATGAGGTCCAAATGTCTAAAAGACTGTCTGTCCATTATAATACCATTAACTATCAAATGCAAAGCTGTACCCTCGTTATAATTCAAACGTTGCTGCTTTATCCAGGTATTATGCTGCACAAAATGTAATTGGATATCTTGTCCTGCTTGCATAATAAAGCCCATGCTTGAGCTTGAGGGAATAAACTGCATTGGGGGGTGGGGAAAAAAGAAGAATCTTAATGGGTCATTCAATAAAAATGGTCTATTTGATAACCACTAAAGGCTGTGTAGTTCTGCTACTTGGCTTTTCTGTCTTGTATGAATTAAAGTAATATCCAATCTCACAGCATAATGTTAAATAAAATCAATTTTCAATTCGTTTTGGCAGTGGGAGCCACAAGAGGCATTTTTTTTATTTATTTATTTTTTTTTTTGTTGCTCTTAACGAAACCAGGGAACCTGTCTCACATCACACTAACACAGAGAGAAAAGATATAGGGCACAACAAGCAGAGACACTTTTATGTTTATTCATACCCCGGTGCCCACGTATGTGAGAGCTGCAGATGTTTAGGATTAATGTTGAGCGTCACTGTGATTTTCCATGCATAAACATTTATTAGAGTTGTGGTCAGCACAGAAACAAACAACAACAACATCAAAAACCCCACACAGCTTCACAATAATAGCAAGGATTTCTTTTCTGACCTCTAATCTACACACACGCACATACAAGCACAAAAAACCCCCAAAGATTTTGAAGTGGAGCTGCTCATTTGAGGAGCAGGAAAAAGCCAAAGGAAAAAGATAAAAGTTTTAACCATTCACATACGGGAGGGGCGTGCTGCGCCGTGCCACGGTTCAAATCCCTTCAAAATGAGGATTGTGATTCTAAATGTCAATGCCGGCGTGGAGCGGCGTTCTTCACAATGCGGCCGAACTGGGTCAAGAAGCATTGTGTTCGCATCATCTGCAGTTAAATGCACATTGATAACAATGGGGGACGGAGAGAGCGACGCGGGCCCCGGCGCGAGTGTGATGCCGACTATCTCTGCCTTCCAGAGAGAGAAACAGAGGAAAACGACATGCTGACAAGAGTACAGCAAGTCATTTGATTGGGCTGTTATTTCTTGGCAGCTTCCAACAGAAAGACATTAGCAGAATATTGTCTCCGTAGAATAATATTTAATCTGCAGAGCCAGCCTGGAATAGTACGAGGCCTAGAGGGGAATCTGAGTTTGGGCTTGTCTTCCAGCGAAGCCCATCGCCCACAATCCACAGCGCCGATTTAAATGGTTCACGCTTAATTGTTTGCCCGTTTCAGCGTTGAAAAAACCTGGTTTTGTGGCACAGCTGTAAGCCAGCAATTAAATTGAGCATATCATAGAAGGTGACTTGTTTCACCCTCACAATGTTCTCGTCACATTATTTATTAAGTATGGCACAGTAATTAGACTGGGGAAACAAGTTTTTTTTTTTTTTTTTTTTCTTGCTGTTTGACCTACTCATTTAGCCTGGCAGTCATGTCCAGTGTACAGCTTTTCAATACAGTCTCAGTGGATTTAAATTAATGGGAAGTGCTTAAAGGGACACGCACACTCACGCATTATTAATGAATGTGCAGGTGCATTGAGTGAGAAAGGTGACTTCAGCACAAAAAGAAATACAAATATCCTGCATTATCCCACAGTGGGGAAATTCCAGTGTAGCATATGGGTTCACATTTCAGATAAGAGTCTAAATTGTTATCTAATTATGTTATGACACAAGGTGAAGAATGGGTAGCCGTAAATATATATTTTGTAAACCCTGTTTTGCTTTTATTTCACATAGTGGTTGTAATTCTTGTTTTTGTCAGCATGTGGTGCTGTTGTTGCAGAGAGCTCTAAAAGAACCGGAAGTTGATAAAAAAAACAAAAAAAACCCCTCCCTTTACGTTCTCTGGCATTCTTACTGGTGAAACGGAAGAGAAGGACATGTTTGAGCCGAGATCTGACGGAGAAGACGACATTATGGCCCCGTGAGTGAAGAATCCAGATGTTCGGGTAATTTATGTCTGAACTGAATTATTTTCCATGTAAGAAACTGAAGCGACGTTGCTGACGTCATGTTTGTCTTTTTGTCCTCTTTTACAGGACAAAAAGTTAGTTACGAACTATTTTTGTTAAGAACTATGCTAATAGTGCTGCTAACGCGTAATTTTGCTGAAGACCTTGCTAGTTCGGAGTCTTACACTAGTATTAGACGGATCATTCACGTAACAAAAAATGATATTTTCTCCATATCTTGAACTTTATATTTTTCATTTTCGCAGCTCAGATAAAATTGTTCTTTTAGAGAATAAAAAAAAACATTTTATTACTCTTTTTTTTACACCTGTTCCTGCTTCATACGTTCCCCATTTTTGCCATTGCTCCTTAAAAATACTTTGGCCAACATGAAAAAGCTGCTCTGGGAGCTGAATAGAAATTCACATCATATTTTTCAGATTTGCTGTGCAGAACATCCTAATACATTGGCATTTATGGCTGTAATGTTCCCTTATGTACGGGTACGGTTCTGATAATTCTTTTAATGACAACAAGCAATAAGTGAGGAAAAAAAACCCCAACATTTAACAGTCTTTGTTGTCCTGAAATACATCTCAACGTGATCCCAGTCATAACTAACAATTACCTTTCTTTGCGAGAGAGATGATGTTGAAGAAACCAACAGCACTTGGAGCGATCAATAACTATTTCAGGCTTCTCTGGTACTGGTTCCGACACAATGTTTACTGGAGCGACGACTCAATTCTGACCCCCCTGTGAGGCATAAGGGAACATTAGGGTGAGTGCTATCATTTGGACACCAATGAGGACGACTGTGGCTTTTATGTTACAGCTCGAAGAATCTTCAGTACCGACTTCCCACCAGCGCAGCTCCGTCTCAGCAGGGTCCTAATGTTGTCTGGTACTTGGCATTCCCTGTGGCCCTTGCGTCTCGCCTTTTTCCCTTTCAGGCATCTCTGCTCATCCAAAAATCAGCGCTGGTGGAATCATGTTTTTCTTTCCTTTTTCCTCCCCTTCTCCGTTCCCTTTTGACAAGCCCGCTTGATAAACAGCTTTGGATTTACAGGCACGTTCAGCATTTGCATTTTTGTTGAATTTGCAGATGGCAGCTTAATGGCTTTGTTTATTAGCGACTAAAGACAGATTGCATCGCAGGAATTTCCCTGTCAGCAGTGTTTCGGATAACTCGCGGTTCCAGCCGTGGCCTAACTAGACAGCATCGTGGTGTTGATTGGCTGACACACATCTAAGCAAGCCTGATGTAATCTATCAAAACATATCAGAATCTCTGCTAGCTTGAAGCTAGCCCGAAGGAGTGAGATGATGGTGCGTTTGATTTTTACTGCGCAGTGGATTGAAAAGGGTGTTTACATGTGCAAATATCACTTTTAGAAATAGTTTTGCCAACTTCTTTCAGTCTGGGGAGTCAACTTTCCAAAATGGAATAAAAACAGATGAAGTAAATCAATGGGCTTCATGTGCCTGAGCTTTTAAAGGTCTTAGCTGGAAGTCTTTACCTTTGTGCTTTCTAATTAATGGGATTAGTCTACATTAATTAGCCAGTATTAGATGAATTCACACACATGCATTTTTTTTCTTTTGTTGTCTTGTGGAAAACATTACAGAGTATTTATAATTAGCTGCATGCTGGTCTCCATTTCCTCCTCAAAAGGTTCTTGACATTCCATTTTGCTCATTTGAACAACTGAGGTTGACGTAAGTAATCCTTAACATCTTGGCTTTCCTTTCATGGGCCCAAAGGTCCAGTCAAGTCAGCATTTGCTTAAGTAGGTAGACTTAGGGCTACGATGTGACACTGTAAGTGCTGAAGGCAAATAATGAAATTGAAAAGAAAAAAAAAAAATTACTTTTCAAGGCCTAGGAAGTCATGAAATGTAATTACAGGTGATGGAATTTGCAAATGAAGGCAAAAAAAAAATGCTGTTTTTCTTTCTGTGGTGCATGTGTTTCTGTGGGTCTCATCTTGGATTCGACCGCATTTGGTCTCGTCTTGGCATCAGACATTGAGGACTCGGAATTTTATTTCCAGACGAGTCAAGACTACAACTGTAGAAATATGACCAAATTGCCAGCATGTTGTTCACTGTATTTGTCAACATCCAAGTTGTTTTCACTGAATGCAAAACAAACCGATTCGAATCCAAGCAATAACGCGACCTCCTAATTATGTAGAAGGAAACAAAAGCACCCAGTATAAAACTTGCATTCTATTGGCTGAGAGGTTGCCAGACGACGGTACATTTCTGCTCCAAGCCATGCAGAAAATGTTTAGCAAGCGAGCTAAACAAACTTGAGCAAAACTCTTTGCTCAAGCTTTGAGCGCAAAGAGAAAGGTTTGAGAAAGCACAGTGAATAATTGGAAAGAGAGCAGAAGTTTTGAGTACAAGCATTACAAGTTTTGAGAAGAAAGACATGAAGTCCTGGTTTCAAAACGAAAATGTAAGCACAAGCATGAGACGTTTTGAGAACAAAAGACATGAAATCCTGCTTTCAGACTGAAAGTGTGTGCTCTCAATTTATGGCAGAAAAATTCCCCCATAATCTTGTTGCTATTTGTGTATGTGTTTCAGAAGGGGGCAGTAGTGCTTTGGCCATGTAGGATATGTTCAGTTATGTGATAGTGACTCAGTGTAGGATTAATATCGGATATCAATATAGACTAATTTCAAACATTTTAAAATTTTGTACGTTTCAAAAGCTTTTTTGGAGAAATACAACACATGTAATAAAAGCAAGAGTGTCTGGCTTTTTTTAAAGACTTTTCCTGTTTGCTCTGCTGCACTGAGTGTCACGGTATATCAGTTTAAGGCAAATGGTGCGCATCATTGTGACAGTATGGTGGAGAAAGTGGGGGATTTTCCATGCTTGTCCTGAATGCAGCATAACACGCGCAAGAGCAGCCGCTAGTTAAGTGTACACAGTAAGCATAGCCAGTAGAAAACGCTCAACGGTATGGCTGAACTTTTCAAAATGCGATGCAGATTAAGTTTCTTGCATTTAAAGTTGCATTCTTTGGTTCATGGGTTTCACTTTTTCCTGAGGATTTTGTGTTTTGAGTCATTGAGTCAGTCGTTTTTGATCTCTTCGAATTCAGTACTTTTGTGCTGCCATGCATTTCTTTTGGTTCCTTCTGTCTCTGTTTTCGGTTGTTCTCACCCAGCTAATCTCTCCCTTGTTCTTACGTACGTCATCCTAAGTGCTGAAATTGGCTCTCTTTGACGGAGATATGTCACAAAAATGGTCATTTTTATACGCAGAGAGACATCCACTTTAGGTGAAGTATGCGAGAGAGCCTGTCGTTCCACTGATCACCAAGAGAAATAACCTTTGACCTATAACAGGTTTGGTTTGTGTGCCTCTGTTTAGGAACCAAGCATGTGTCATCAACAGAGAGTATTAAACAACACCGAAGAAGAACGTTGTAGCAAGATGATGAATGCCTGCATGCCTCTGCAGTCCCTGACCACTTTCACACTGAAGAACCAGGCTTTCCACTGCGTCTCACTGGAACCAGATTTGATGTTCGGAAACACATGGCACTTGTCTGGGAACCAGAATAGCCTTCGCGCAATGTTTGGTGGTTCCTTAATCACAGCTGGTTCATTCTGCTTTTCACCACTATCTCAGTTTGTAAATTTTAAGTATTCTTTAGACATTTTTGTCTTTTTGCACTTACTCTGTCCCCCTTCTGCCTGCATTTAGATCCTCACAAACACTTCACCTGTGACATTGGGGGACTGGCTTTGGCTTACTGAAACTATGTCAGCTCCACTTGAATTTTTCGTCTTAAAAGTCCTTGAAACATCCTCGAAACATTAATTAGACTAAAATTTTAACAAACAGCAATACCCTTAAATGTGAAACCCTTTGAGTGTGTGCTTTATTTGAGGTAGCCAAGGTTGACATATGAGGAATAATTTCAGGCTCCACTGCCTAGAAATGTGTTGAAGTACTGTATGTTCAGCAGGTTATTTTCTGGTAGGTCTAAAAAGGAAGTTGTACAAATTTGCATTCAGTTTTATTTCATTTCGAAATGTATTCTCAAAACCTTTGGTTTATTCTCAAAAATGAGAGAATTAAATATACTCAAAATAGGTCTTGCCTTTATTTCTTAGTAAATGTACTTTGATAAAAAAAAAAAAAAAAAACGTTTTCCAATTTGTGCTGGTAGTGTAGCGCAGAAAAAAACTATTGTCGCAGCATTATTGCTGTTCAGTCTTCAGTGGTTCCATATTTAGAAGTTATCTGAAGCACGGCCAAGGTCTGCAATCTCATCTAGCCGCTCACATTTCTCTATGTGACATTCGTCTGCTGCGAGATGATGGGAAGGATGCAGCCACCGTGACGGTTAGGGGTGAAGGACACGTGCTGGAGCTGGAGTATCATTTACATCAGGGTCACAAAGGCAACGCCAGCTTTCTTTGTCTCCGTATGGAATGCTCCACGAGATTACAAAGCTTTGCACTGAAGATGGCACTGGTGATAAACTGCTTATGGACCTTCAGGTGCGTTCTAAAAGTAATAAAATTTCATGACGAGCTATAGAAATAAATACACATGTATTCAGCATGGCAGATTATGGCTATAGTTTTTTCTTTTTTTAAGTTCAAGGCAGTTTTTGATGGATGCGGTCACCATAATGGCATTAAAATAACTACTCAGCAAGAAATGAATCACAGTACATCAGGATTTAATGATATGTTCTGTATAGAAATGAAATCGCAATACAGAAGCTCACCTTAATTGAGAAGATGCTATTGATAGAAAGGCTTAAAGCAATCCACGATGCTAGTCAATGCTAATCAATATAATGTAAATGTTACGGCCAGTGGCCATTTTCTGTGTTTGTTGTTTTTCAGTGGCTAATCAGATTGACTCCACCTGGAAGTGGGTGCTGCCCTGCTTGTCCTGTGTCACATCCTGAGGCCTACCGTGATTGGGTCATCAATTGCCGGCTCCACCAATCACTGTTGAGGCCTCCCTTTAAGAACCAAGGACATCCTGGGAGAAGGCGCGGCTGTTTCTTTGTTTAGACAGCTTGCCACTTTGTTAGGGGTTTGACTGCTGTAAACTTGTTTTGATAGCTCTGACAACCTTTGTTAGCTTGGATAGCTTGTGTCACTCACTTTGTCCCTGTGTGGGATCTTTGATTCTCTGTTAGAGATTTGTAGTTTGTTTTGTGTACCCTGTTCTGAAAGTCTATTTTTGTTTGGTTAAGTTCTTTGATTTACACCTGATTGTTTTGGGGTTGTGTTTTGTTTAGTACCCTTTTGTTAGTCTCTACATTTTGACTATTGTTAATTTTTACCCCCTTTATTTTTGTTGAACCCAAACAATAAAACCTCTAAACTGTTAAACCTTACCACCTAGGTTTCTTTAATGTTACTTCCCTTTCCCCTGGCCGAGCCGGGTCATAACAGTAAATAAATAATAAAGCTGTTTGGTTTTGCTTGTGACATGGATGAAAATTATTATTTATAATCTAATTAGTGTAGCATATTTACAGATTCATTAATGTTTAAAACACAACTTCATTTTATTGGAAAACTTAACCCACAGGCAACTGTGAGTGCTGTCGCCGTAGCAATACATGCTGTTTGACAATTAATCAAAAGAGAAAAAAAAAAGACTGCTTTTGTAAGGACTCTGCAGTCTGGTGTGTGTGGTGATATGAAGTTGAAATATTTTTCTTTTACATTTTTATATAGCATTTATTCATAAGAATTTAACCTGAATACAGTAAGTAGCCATCATAGGGAATAAAAACTTGAAAGGACAATCTCCCACTGTGGCTGGCTATTGATAATTCATGTAGGTACAGTGCCGGGGAGGGATAAGTTTACCATTTGAGTCAGGATATTTTTTGATTATTGTTCATATTGCACTGCAGGTTAAACAGGGAATAAAAGCAACTTCCCTTTGAACTTAAGTTCAGCCTCTACGCCACTTCTGAGACAAGCACTACTGTAAACTGTACACTACAGTGAATGCAATCACTACAAGCTATGTGTTGCATAGCTTGAATTTTGATGATTTAGATTTTTGCTAACGTGTTTATGAATAGTCAAACAGAACAACTTGCTTTGTGCTGTCCTTCCAACTTATGAAACTTATGAAAGTTATAAACTTTATTTCACCTTGCAGACAATCCCCCATCAAACAGCATAGGTGCAAATGCAGCAGGAAAAAAAATCTTTGATCTAAAGACAGGAAAAAATAAGCATCGACCAAAGACTGACTTTGTGAACTTTGAGAATATATTGATATGTTTATTTTTATTTTATTTGACTAGTTTCAGTATGGCTGCACAGAGGAGCAGTTGGTAGCACTGTTGCCTTGCAGCAAGAAGGTCCTAGGTTCGATTCCCGGTCCGGGGTCTTTCTGCACGGAGTTTGCATGTTCTCCCTGTGCATACGTGGGTTCTCTCCGGGTACTCCGGCTTCCTCCCACAGTCCAAAAACATGACTGTTAGGTTAATTGGTCTCTCTAAATTCTCCCTAGGTGTGAGTGTGTGTGTGTGTGCATGGTTGTTTGACATGTCTGTCTCCGTTGCCCTGGACAGGACGCCTACAGACCCCTCTAGGGACAAGGGTCGACAAAGAATGAATGGATGGATCATTTCAGGATATTTGAGATATTTTGGTCATTGGTGGCAATGTAGTTAAAAACCAGTTGCGATGGCTTTTATCTTCAGTTCTGAACTGTTTACTTGGATGTGTATCTCTTTCTATAACAAATACATCAAAATCTATTTATAAAACTTACTGCAAGCTAAAGGCTCAAACATCCTGAGACGTAATACGCATTCTGTGAATCACACGGGCTCTGCTTACACTGTCCACAGACGAGATTTCTTTGTGATTGGTTGCGCCAACTCTCAACGCTATCAGCTCGGTGTTGCGTGCAAAACAGTTCATTGTGAACACGGTTCCCACTGAGAAGACACCCTAACTGCGTGACACCCAGTCTGCTGGGGTGATTCTAAAAATATATCTTTGGTTTGATGGGCATCTACCTTGAGTCCTGGAGTATGCTAGAACCTCAGCGTACTCCAGAAGTACGTGCAAGTATTTGGGGGGCCTTAAACACTAGGGGACACTGATAGCAAAAAAAGAACCCTAAATAGATTTTCAAAGCTACATAAAACTAAAGAGATTTTTAAAAGTGCCAGTCCATCACAAGACAACATGGAACCCAGGACAAACAAAAATGCTAACGTGCTAATAGACAGGGGTAACCTGCTGGTAAGAACCAGCGTCTTGTGCTACACTTTGCTTTCTGGAGGCGTGGACTCTGTTGAAGTTATAAATGTTACCCACTCGCTAACGTTTGCCCATGACATACTGTATGTAATGTGTGCCAGTACAATGCTATGAAGCTTACCAGAAAATGCCTGCACTGCAAATAACCGTCCTCCACTGCACAGAGAGAAGTGCCGAACCGAACAAGATGGATGTTATTGTTGATTCAATATTCAGGAGCGTGACCAACACAGCCTGAACGACTTTGTTCACTTCCTCCGCTAAAACTACAGGCAGACTACAATTCTAAAACAGCGCAGAAAAACCTTGTCGTCGTTCACAACTTGTCCTTCTGTTTGCTGATTGGCCCGGTACAATTTCTACTGGAAGTAATCTTAAGTCAACGGAATAAAGCCTAGACAGTACTGCAAGCGAGATTTGAATTGAGTGGCAAAGTACAGAAAGGCAATGGCCAGGCTAACCTAAGGGTCAACTTAGGGAACTTAACTAACCCCAACATTTATGTACTGAGAAGTCAAGGTATCCTGTGAGTACCCAGAAATGCATGGCGAAGAGCATGTAAGCTCCATGCAGAAAGAGCCAAATCCAGGGTATGCACCCAAAAGTCTGGATGTTTACCTTTTTTTCCTGTTTGTGTCCACTGTTGTCTGTTCGTCTACACACACAACCATGATCAAAGCCTCACACTGTGAGGCAGCTGAAAAGTCTTGTACGGCATTATTAGGCCTTTCGGGGTATAATCAGAAGTGGACAGCTCTAAGTGTTCCCAGGTGGCAATGAAATGTGTCAACATGTACACAGCCAGCCCACCTCTCCCCGTGTCACAGCTGAGCTATAAAGGAGGCGACATGAGATAAATGGCGTGTGATCTTTCACAGCTCAGCGTCGGTTTTACTGCTGATGGCACACAAATACACACTGAAGTTGTTGGCCTTCTACAATGCCAATGTCTCTGAAGCAGGCCTTCGTTTCCCTCTTCCAAATCTAATTTATTTATGTTATTGGTAACAGACCCAGCAGTCCATTTCGGGAGATCTTTCCGCCCCAGAAGCGCTTCCTTTCAAATAATCTTATAGATTTCTGCTGCATCATTTGAAATTAGCAGGCAGCCGTGTCTTATTTTCACACCGATTTTTACTTTTTTTTTTTTTACCCTAAAAAGAGAAAGCGAGAAAACATCCAGGTGGCAACGCTGCTGCTCTGTGCTTTTCCACCTGCTCTCAGCTCTGCACAGAAACGACTGGATCACCCACGGCGTGCGAACTCCAGTTCAGAGACAGACAGGGAGTTTGTCCTGTGAGTGGTGGGAGGATACATTTGCATATCTGCAAATGCGGTCAGACTTCTGAGGACGGTTCGGCATGCACGAAGCTGCATTCAGTGCTTACGTGTGCATGTTTGCGAGGAATTTAAAACACGCCGCATGTCAGTGCCGCGCCAATTTAATACGTAAGCATCTCCATTCACCTTAGGTTCTGCATTCCATGGGTAACATCAGATGGTTATCACAAGAAATTTATGGTTCAGGATCAGACGCCACACATTCGTCACAAAGAGGAACTAAAGGTAAAAAAAAAAAAATAGTATGTTACCTTAGAATTGGAAACAGATTTAAAACTCAAGCACTTACCTAATTACCCAGCAGTCTGTTTATGCTCAGCACTGTTTGTCACATTCCTTCAACTCCGTCTTCCCTCATTCCCCAGTGTTCATCCTTTGTCCCTCCCTTATTTCTCCTACCTCTTATCTGTCATCCCTCATTCCTACCCTATTTCTCATCCCTATCCTTCAACCCTCATCTCTGTCCATTTTGTCACCCCTACCTCCTTTCTTCTTAATTCCTACCTCACTCCTCTATCCAGAAACATGCTCATTCGTACTCTCATCCATCGTGTCCACTTCCTTCATCCTCAACCCGGCCTGCTTGAACCTCATTCCTGCTCTGCGACTAAACCATTCATCCATTTTGTTTAAACTAAGCAGAGCGGAGGGGCGGGGGAATTGCCAACAGTCAATAGTTATGCTTTCTACGTATTTGTTCAAACTGTCACTAAGTCTTGACAATATGAGACAGATGATCTGTGAAAAGATTGAGCTCCTCTACCTTCTCCCAGTGCTATTTTTGCCGTCTATCAAAATGTGCCACTCCCGGTCAAAAACAGCCAAATAGTGATAGGAGGAAGGTCTTAGCGCTGTCAGTCAACCTTGTGTATGCATTGCTCGATGTGCTAATGCTGGAGAAGCGACCTACTAACAAGCCTGATCATTCATGGCAGGCTCCGTTGTGGTGAGCTAGCTCTACCGTAGTGGAGAGCAAGCGGTAGGGTCTGAGCAGCGTGTACTAGAGGGTGATTCATGCTCTAGTACAAAGCATGCACCCAATTCATGCTTTGAAAAGTGACTAAAATTGTATGCGTTTTCAGTTTAAACTGGAAAAACAGTTACAAATGACCTAACATGAATTTAGCATTCATGCTGATTCTAGGCGTACGTAAACTCCTAGCAGGAAATGTTGGGCAAAACTGCAACATCGACAGTCTTGCTATTGGTGCTATGAAATGAAGCAGTTTGGTCAAGAATTTTTCTTCAGTTTTTGCATAAAAAAACCTCTAGAAAATCAATATTGTATTAGGGAACAGAGACTTTGGCTAAATGTTGGGAATTAATGTGGCACTCAATAGCACCAACACGCAGACGCCCAAATTCAGACTAATAGTTGTTCTGTTTTCTTGTTAAGCACTCATTAATTAAAATAATTTCCCTGCTGGGATGAATAAAGTAATTCTTCTTCTTCATTATTTTATTTTATCTTTTACACAGAAGCCAAGAAATGCTCATTTGAAGCGAAAACATGAGTGATGGAGAGGAAAGCTCTTTGTATATATATCAAACGAGACACTTTGGCTTTGGCGCCATCCATCACTATGTTTTCTTTCTACTGAATTATGATCCTGTAGGTTTTCTGATGGGGTGGGCTTTTGTTCTCTTATTTTTGAGTTTTAATTTTTTTATTATCTTTTTTTATTTTATTTCTGTTGTCATTTTGAGAGATGTAGTGCCGGTTTAAAAAATGTAGCAGTGATCTGAATTGATTTTTCTCGTTTTCTATTATCCAGGGTGAGCGACGCTGTTCATTCATGCTATGAATAAAAATAACCTTGCTTAGTGTTCGGCATTCAAGCTAAACTGCCTTTTCCCTCTGAGAAGTGTGCAATCAAATACTGCTGCTTTAAAAATACATATTTAATCTTGTGTGGACATAAAGAAAAAAGTGCACACAGCCTTTCAATAGTTGATGTTTTTAATTAACGGTAAATGGGACTGGATTAAAAAAAATAAAATAAAAATTGCAATGCCAGATGTAAGTGAAGCACCTTGCAACTGAACATCAAAGTCTCTCCGAAAGGAAAAGTCCAATGTTCTCGCAGCAACGTCAAACATGAAAGAAATTTTGTACAAACTCATCTCCAAAGAAAATCCGTTGTTGAGACCGGGCCGAACCGCATCAATAATTCAGTCCGAGATAGCTCACATTTGACCTCATACGGGAATTCATTCTCTCGCGCCGCGCCAAGTTCATAGAAAAACGAGAGCCGATGCTTGAAAGAAACCAGAGGGGAGGGGAAAAAAGAGAGAGAAAAGGAGAGCAGCATCTGTATGTGAACCGTGAACTCTCCCTGCTTTGTTGCATCCTCTCTGCGCATGGTGATTGATGGGATCACGGGCTGCCTCGAATGTGAAAAAAAAGAGAGAAAGAAATCAAATGCGAATAGACGGAAACCTCCCGCGCCGATAAATGCTTTCGCAGAGTATATCGTGATGCTAAAACGTTCGGCATCCTTGCATGTGCTCTTTAAAAGTGCATTCAGAGAAGCGACACTGTGAACTTCAAAGCTGTCCTTGACCATAAAAAAAAAAAATTGGCACCTCTTCAATTTTATCAAATGTATTCAGTTTTAAGGGCTTTACAATGTGCTTTCAACATGGCTCCCGCACACTCTGCATGCAGGTTTTATGACAAAGTGCCACTTGATTTCGGAAAAGGTTAATTATGCTCTGTGCTACTTAACCAAAATGCTTTTAGCATGTGTGAAAATGCTAATTCCCACACTGCTCTCTGACGGGATGTAATTTTTCTACCGCTCTTTTTGCCTGACAAAGGAGAAGAGAATGGAACATCATGGGAAAAAAGAATTCAACAATATTTTAACTGCAGTGTTGTTGTACTTTTCTTTTTTTTTCTTCTTCTTTGGCTCTGTCGTTCTGTCCACCCACTCTGAGTCTGACAGAAAGAAAGATACAGCCTGTGACAGCAGCATTAGTCTGCTTGCTTACAAGTAGCGAATCCATTGTGCCCATGACAACCACTGGGCTCAGTCAGGACATGCAATAACATAGAATGAGAATTATATTATTGCACACAAAAAGAAATCCATATCCTTCCTGGATGACCTGAATTGAAGCGTTCGCATCCGTTGTGCAAGAGGACGCAAAGGCAAGCAAGCCGTGATAGAGAGATGTTCAGATGAGTTTTGAGATTGTCACGTCTTTTTGTGTGTAGTGTTTTGTGGGGGGGTTTGTCTTGTATATATGGTATGCTGATTTTATTTCACTGTAGCATTATCTAACTGGCTTTTGAGTCAGATTTCCATATGTTTCAAAGTATATGTCTTATTCCAGAGAAAAGCATTGTCCACAAAAGCTGTGCTAGAGCACCCAGTCAAATCAAAGTTGTTGTTTCAAAAAGCAAAAATCTGCCCCCAACTCTGATTTCGGAGTTGGGGGGGGGGTTGTGCATACACAGGCAAAATCATAATCTTTTTTTTTTTTTTTTACTGCTTTCGCTAAGTTAGCGCAAGGTTTCCCCCAGAAAACTTGCTAAGCCTGGTGGTTGGGTGAGAGGGGACTCATTCATCCAGCGGCCCGTCGTGTTTATGAGTTAAAAAACGTTTAAAGTTGGCAGGAAATGTGAAAATATCACTTGATAATGATGTGTTGTTAAAAGATTGAAGAGTAATACATGAACACCAACTACAAAGTCTTAAAAAATACAAATATTTAAAAAAACAAATAAATAAGTAATATAGCCTGATGAGTGCACAAGTAAAGCCTGGTGGCCTGCCAGGCTTATAATACACTGAGGGAAACCTTGTAGCTAAGTCATGATAATGTAATATTTAAATTATTTTCATCACAACAGATGAAATGGGGCTTCCATGCACTAAATACAAGGGGGGTAATGATACATTCAGTTTACAAGAAAAGACAATACACATAACTGCACATTCCATTTCAAATTTTCTTTGGCAGCTAACGGCCATGAATGACAGCTTTTAGGGTATGACAGGTAAAATGGGGTATAGGAGAGTTGAGTGTGTTCAGATGTCCCAAGTACAAACTACATTGAAAGTTGTTTATTTGCCTTTCTTATGGACTATGTCTCACTGTGAATGCTAAATTATTAGATATTTTTCATAACCAGACAATCAAATGTACGTAGAGCATCCATAAGAAAGCTTGGTGGGGAAAAAATGTTGCGCTCCTTAGTGGAAATAGTCTGACAGCAACGTTTAGAAACTTAAGCTTTTTCTATGACTGCTTTCTTTTTTTTCTTAAATTGACAGAATATTATGTAAAAGTTCTTGGCAATAGAAACTTTCCTCACACACTATTGAATTGACAGTCTGCACAAACAAGCTACGGCAGTGTTCTGCTCCTCCATACATCAGACATCATGCTCGTGTCCTGCAGTGTTTAATGATAAAATTCTGAAATAGCAGCCGTTTGGAAAAAAAAAATATCGACATGTATTTGACTCAGAATCAATACAACATTGGGTCTTTGTGCAAGGCAAAGACGACTTTTTTTTTTTTTTTTGACTCCGTGAAACACATTTTCAATAGCACCAATCTATCTCATTCTGCAAGTAGTTCTGAAAGCACATCTCGAACCAAAGTACTTTGCAGCGAAGGATGCGTATGAACTGTAGACCCCTTAGACTGAACAACACAATTACTGACAAGAGTCTCTCTTTAAAAAGCCGTTTTCACAGAGTGTTGCTCACTCGGACTTGCTATGTGTCACGAGTTGGAAAGTAACAAGACATAAATGCGTCAAGTCTCAAAGCCGTACCGAAGAAACACCCACAATCGCTGCTTTGAAATGATCAGAAAGCAGGACAAACAAGGACTCGTTTTGGGACATTTTAATGTATACAAATAGGAAACTTACTGTACAATATTCACATTCTGTTAGTTGTCACAGTCTGGTGTTAGCAGGGTAAGTTGTTGTTTTTTAACACAATTTTAGTCAAAGTGTCTTTGATGTGCACAACATCAAAAGCAATGAAAACATTGAAAAGCACAACAAAAATTGTAAGCATTACATTTTTTTTGTATAAATAATAATAATAAAAATATTAACATAAAATAAATACATAATGTGTTTTATTGTATTTTCTACAAATGTCTCTATTGTTGAGTTTGTTCAGTGAAATTCTGGTAGCACTTTATTTGACGGGTTGTGAATAAGACTGTCATGACACCGTCATAAACTTGAGTAAGTCTTCATGAATATTTATGACTGTTGTCATAAAGTATAATTCGGTAAATCATGACATTTTTAATACAAAGCTGACATTATTCAAAATGTCTTTATGACAACTTGGCATTAACCAAGAAATCATGATCTGACATAAATTTAATATAAAAGCATTACTGATTAAACTTTAGCCTTAATAACATAAAGCTACATCATTTTTAAAGTTTAATCAGTAATACTTTTATAACAAATTTATGTCAGATCATGATTTCTTGGTTAATGTCAAGTTGTCAAAACAAAGACATTTTTGTCTAGGTTGATGTTTTAGTTTTCTTTTAGGTATTTTGGTCTAAATTCCACTGAGGGAAAAAAAGAAAAACATGTGGCTGATCACAATTAGATCATTAATTTTCACGAATGGCTAGGTTGGTTTGGGTTAGACATTTATGTGTGTGGAGGGGAAAGAAAGCTAAACCAGGACAAATCTTAAAGGGAACAAATACTTTTTTTCAGATTCTCTACCTGTGTTTCTATCTGAAAACAAATTAATTTGAATGTGCCACGATTAACCAGTCAACATGAATTAGACAATCTAGACAAATAATCATAGCCTATAAGCTCACATGTAGCTAAATGTAATCCCACATTTTTTACGATTTTGGGCTTTGCTTCTGCTTGACGTACTTACGTCTGCTGAAATGTGACTGAAGATCAGGGAAAGCTACTTGAAGTCATCGAATGTGCAAATTGACCCACGGTTCCTATTAATTGTTTTGTTGCAAGAGGCTTTTATTCTTGTGTTGTTGGGTTTTTTTTTTTTTTGTATAAAATATTGTCTTTGGTTTTGTTGTGTGATATCCACATATTTTGTTGTGTTTTACACCCGAGTACCTCCAAATAATATTCCAGATCAAACTCCTGTTTTGGGGTTAATGGCATAAACGAAGAAAACACAAGACATGTTCAAAAGATAAAAGCCTGCAAACGTTGAGAACTCTGACTTTTGCAATATTTGTTGGACCCTTTGAATCCCCTCTGGCCACATACTGATGATGATTGTTGTTGATCTAATTCTAATGAAACAGCTCTACTTCACACGAAATTAACTTCGACATACCTGGGGACAAAACATTTAAAATAAAACAAAGAAAAACATTTATAGAAAATATTCATTACCATCCATTGACAATTGTTACAACCATACACTGCACAGTTTGGGGGGGGATTTAGTATAACTGCAATATAGACTTCTGGTGAAGTCAGTCACTTGTAATTATCCTTAAAGGGTTTATTTGGAGACTGAAACCATTGGTCAGTTGTTATTTTCTCTGTAATTCCCTCTGTCCAGTCATCGAGCACATCATTTTGTCACACAATCAATTAGAAGCAGGTATTTGGAAAGCTGGAAGCAATCCAGTTCTCCCTCTGCAATCACTATCTGAGTGTCTCTTCTTTGTCAAAGGACAGATAATAATCTGATGCTTTCATTTCTTATAAGATGATTGGTAATGTCTTTAAGTTCTTTGACATTTACTTTCACCCATTAAAGATGCTTCAGCAGTGGATCTCATAGGCAACTTGAGATCCAAACAGAAGGCTCTGGCTGAGAAGCAGTTCTTCTGGATCTGCCGTTAGCGGGCCCTCGCCACCTTCAGTCAGGTTTCTGCGAAACCCCAGTCCCCCCGATCTAGTCAGTGTCTGGACCATTTCGTGTTCCAGGAGAGCTTCTTTCATTCCCTTCTGCTGGACAAAGCCGCTCATCATAGGACACCTGGATGAAGCGGAGCCCATGACGGGCTTGGTTCGGTTGAGGACATACATCTCATGGCCGTGATCATCGCGGTACTCCTCCAGTTGAGCAAAGGTTGTCGGTCCGTCAGAGTAGTCATTCACGTAAAGGATGCTCTCCTCTTTGCTGGTGCAGTAGGAGCCATTGTCCTCTTTTTGATACTGCTGGTGACGAGTGTAAATCATAATCAGGAGAAGAACAGCAGTGAGAGCCAGCAGGGAGATCCCAATAGCGATGGCGGTCTGTGTGGCTGGACCCAGAGCGCTGAAGTCCATGCTGTCCTGCTCAAACAGGGGCTCCTGGCTAACATCCAGAACTTCTGGCTGATAGAAGGAGCTGGACGACGACGAAACGTAGGAGTGTGTGTTCAAACGAGGCCAGAGCTGGGATGAGTACGAGGAAGAAGACATGTTGACAGCCAGGTGAAATGTAACCCTCGCCACTCCACCCGGGTTCCAGGCCTCACATTCATAGCGCCCGGCATGTGCTACAGTCACATTACTGAGGAACAGCATGCCGCTGCCCATGTCCGGATCAAAGCTATCTCTTTCACCGCCCTCCTCGGCCCCTCGCACGAGTCCCTGGATTCCTTCAGCGCCTCCCACCTTGATCCCCCCGGTGCTCGGCAGGGCTGTCACCACTCCGCCCGGCCCTGGCCGGAACAACTCCCCGTTGGGTCCCAGCTCTTGAAAAAGACCTCGAGGTGATAACTGGGCCTTGCCATGGGAAGCTTTTTTCCACGTCACCTGAGGCTGTGGGTATCCAGAGGCCTGGCAGGACACACGGAGGCTCTCGCCGAGTCGCACAGTCAGGTGGTTGGGCTCCAGCTGTACCACAGGCGGAATACACACCAGACTGTTCGGAGCAACCTCTGCCAGGCTAAGGTGGGAAAGACGAGGGGGTTCTGCACACATCAAGCGACGCTGTTCTGCCGAACTTAGCAAACGCTGTCCATCTTCGCCAATCCATGTTCTTAGCCACCCGAGAGCGCAATCACATCGCCACGGGTTCTCTGAAATAACGGGACAGGAGGACAAAATTGCAAATTACACAAAGAGTGGTTTTGAAGTCATGTTTGGACTTCTAAATGATAAATTTACCAATATTAATCCTTAATTTCTTGACGTTCTTGAATTTGATCACAATGCATCCAGATGACTGAAAGTACAAATAAACTCGCTTCATTATTTCCTCAACCCAAGTTACAGGTTCATGATATTAAAACAGATATTGGGTAGTTTTCATCAAATATCACATCAAACATTGTGACCCAATTTGTTGGATTAGAGAGAAAACTTGAAGGAGCCTCATCATTCTTCACACGCTACCATTTGGTCTAATCAGACTTCTTATCTTAACTGGACTGCACTCAAAAACTGGTCTCCACTTCATACCTTGCACATGTACATAGCTAAGTAACTTTCATTTTACTGTCAGTCCTGCACTTTATATTTTATATTCATATTTATATTCATATTTTATACTGTACTTTATTTTATTCTGGAGTAACCTCACAACATTGGAACCTCAAAACATTGTCCTGAGCCGTATGCAACGAAATTTCGTTCTGTATACACCCTGTGCATGCAAAATGACAATAAAGTCAGTCTAAGTCAAAACAAAAGAATCACAGGATTCTGCATTATGCAATAACATCATGTTTAGTAATGCTAATGACAGTCGGCTGTGTTACTGACACTAATTAATGACACTGCAGAACTAAATTACTTAATGGAAGCAACATTAGCATATTACCTGGTAAGTAGATGGCACAAGCTAATTCTTGCTATTTTTAACATCTACACGGTTTCAACATGCCACACCATTATAATTGTCTGATAGCATTTATAATGTCTGGTAATTGTTATCAAGACATAATGAGGTTATTTTGATTTTGATTTAATAATTTTTAAAAGCAAAATTCTATAAAATTAATATATTTTCAATTTCAATTCAGTTAAATTTACAAATACTTGGATCCCAGAGGGAAATTAAAAGTTGTTGTGACTCATACTAATTCAAATTCTTCAAAGGGTTATTGTAGATGGTTGTTGGCAGAAATGTTCTCAATTGTTTAGAATTATATTTATGTTTTGATCATTTTCTTGTTTGTTTAGATTTGTTTGTTTTTTCATCTTCAGTTCATTCCCTGTGTTTAGTTTGACATGCACTTGGGTCCTTTTCTACCACATACCAGCTACTTTTATTTCATTAGTATTGGATAATTCAATACTTTACCTAGAAGTAGGTCAGCAAAATAACTTTAAACCGACTTGTTTTAACCTAAATGTTTTTTTTGAGTTTGCTGAAACACACATCCAACCTTTTTTTTTTATTTAAAGCTATTTTGTCCATAATTTATTTTAGAGAGCATGCTGAAGCACTTGACTCTGCTCTTCTCTCCTGTTCTGTGGGGTGTGTGGTTTGAAGAAAGCTGCATTGGAACATAATACCATTTCCCTAATCCAAAAATGAGAGCCTGTAGGATTTTTGCCTGACAGTTTATAGCATAGCAAACCAAGTGCACACAAGCACTTGGCAAAAGTGCACATTTTTTTATTCTGAAATACTAGATTTCCCTCGCCGACACTTTCACCAGGGATATTTGGAGACGGTCCATCTTTTTGACACAAATTCATTTTGAGACTTCTTTACTTGGTCCTAGTTATTAAAACACTGCATCAAATCTACAAATCCTGGATAACAGAAGGCTAGCCAGACAGTTTACTCAACAATCTGCAATCACAGTGTAACACCTCCATTACATATTATACAGATACCATTGAGAATTAAATCACCTGTAATTTGAGGGTACTATCAAAACACATATATATTTTATACATGTTTGTTTATTATATCTCACTCGAAAATACTGGAAAAAGACGTTCCTGTCTGACAGAAATAACTTTGTAAGATGAATTTTTAATGTTTTTTTGTATTTGTAAGTAATGCAAAGAGCAAATATGAAAATCTAGAAATTCCCACATGCGAGACGCAACCTAACGCATCATGACATGTTTAAGGTAGGATGAGATGAACACGAGAAGTTGGATTTTTTTCGTCAGACGAGAACACACGCAGTCTTAAGCACGTCAAAGAGAACTTGCGCACAGCTGGGGGTTTGGCATGAATGGCGCCCCTCAGAGATTCTCCTTTTTCAAACTCTAATCGTTTCCAGAACCGTTTTTTAAAAAAAATCCCTATTTAATGTGAAACAGTAAAGTTCGGACTAGACCTTAGATTTTGAACTAGACATGATCGAATCCAGTCTTGCTGTTCTTAATGTCGGAAACATTTCACAGCAACTGTATAATTGGAGTACTAAAATAGTGAACAACACAGTGTAGCTCTCACACCTCATTCACAGAACAAGTGAGTTGGCAATCTAAAAGTTATTCTGGGTGCAAACTGAAATACAGCCATTTTGTGCCGCCCCCAAGGGACACCCAGAGTGGGGAGCCATATGGCCCTGATCAAAAACTGCCACTGCTTTAGGCTTTAAGAGGCCTTTCCACAGGAAACTGCCAAACTCTATTCTTTTCCTGTAAAAAAAATCATGCATTGGACTAAAATTATTTTTTTTTTTTAGCAATTTACTACTTAAATGATGCGGAGCACAATGTAGGATTAATGTCATTTCATCCCTTCGTCATTTTAAAGTACTTTTCTGTATTCTAGTGAAAGTCAGTGCTCAAGAAATAGGGTTGTATTACGCCAGTAAAAATGTCTTCCGGAACAAGGTTGCTGAGTCATTTTGATTTGATCAGAGTATATAACCAGTCATATTTTAGAAGAGTCAAATGGCCAATACAGGTAAGAGAACCCAAGAAAATGGAAATAGTGATATAACGTCTACAAGAACACACAGCTGTTTCGAATTATATTCAACATTTGGGCATTTTTATTTCAATATTTCCCATGAGTCCTGAAAATACTTGACTAATATCAAAACTGGGTTCATTTGGTTGCAAATACAAGACAACCAGTCATATCGTAAATCAAAACTGTCGGACTGAAAACCACACATTAAGGTACAATAAAATCCCAACTGTCACATGCTGGAAAACATAAAATGTGTCGGGACCTAAATGAAGTAGAGTAGTTCAGTCCCACACTCCTGTGTCACCTGTGCACAGCTGACCAATTACTGCTAGAAGTATGAGTGAATGTCGCAGCGCTGGTTTGAGAAAGTTGCAGAAATGGTCGGCCTTTACAAAAGGTACGAGAAGAAGTCCCAAAGCTGGTTGAGATGTACTGGCTTCCTAATTGGCCTCTACACCAACCTTCCTTTAATTGGATATTTTGCCATTAAGCACTCTACGATGGTGTCTTGAAGTACTGTTTTTAAAAGCAAGACTTTGGTTTTAAAAGTTTGCATATTAAAATTTCTTTAATATGCAAAAATTTGAAGGGCTTTTAATTTTCGTTAACCGGAGTATTTCTTCATATAAAAAGATCAGGAGCAACTCTCAGTGCTTTGCGAAATGTGGTGTTAATTCTTTAATATTCTGACATAAAATATATTTTAATGATTCAGGGGAGTTTAGAATTTACAGGACTGCATGACAGTAATATAAAATACAGTATGATTTAACCTGTGATACGGAGGACTTGCAGGCTGACGAGGGGTTTGAGGAATGAGGCTCCCAAAGTGCGGAGATGATTCCTGCTGAGGTCCAGCAGAGCTAGAGACGATAAGCCAGACAGAGCGTGCTCGGCCAGCAACTCTATGCTGTTCTCCTGCAGGTGCAGTTCCTGCAGGCGCTGCACATAGAAGAAAGACATAAAGCAAACAGAAAGACAGGCATGGAAAAAGGTTGTCAAATGCCGACAGGTAGTAAAACCTGCAGCTGAGTCAATCTTTACCGCAGTAGGAGTAAGATAAAGATTAGCAAGACATATCAGACTCAATTTATTGTAGATGTTATTCTACTTTATCCAGAAAAGGTCATCCTGAGTTTAATTTGTTGACATCTAAACTCAAACATCTTTATCTTTCCTAATAATTTGACCGAACCTGCAATCCCCTGAAGGTGTGGTCTTGGATGCGAGTGATCTGGTTGCCGGCAAGGTAGAGGATACGGAGGTGCTCCAGACCCCGGAACATGTCCGGGGTGACCAGGTGGATGAGATTTCCGTTGAGAGCCAACTCCAGCAGCTGGCCCTGGTTGAGAAAGGCCCCAGGTTCCAGCGCTGAGATGCTGTTGTTCTGGAGGTACAAATAATGGAGGCTTCTCAGGCGATTCAGATCCTGAAGACGAATCTGTACTATGGCGTTGTCCTGGAGGAAGATCGTCTTTATAAAGCAGGACAGAGATAAAGAAAACGAGTGATCAAGATGTGCAAAGGTCAGCAGAGTAAGCAGTTTTGCAAGGTGCTGTATTTTCCTGTGCTTTGCAGAGTTTCACAAGAATATTGACAAATACCAAAGGGAATGAGCTAGTCAAGGATCAGGACAATAAACCGATGTAGTGGCACTTCTCCGGTTTTTGTTGTTCCTTTTGTTAAACATTGCAGGGATCTGCAGAAACACTTGATTGATTTGGTCTTCATGAGAAGTGCTTTGCAAGTTTTAATCCACAATCCACGGGCACCCCGCCTGATTGCTAATGCGACTTTGTCGTGTGTCGAGGTGAGCTATGATCGACGAGATAGACCTGCTGATTGAGGTTAATGGAACAATTTATGCGAGACTTGCTTTTCATCAATATTCATGAGCTGCGGTAATGTTGGAGGGTCTGAACCCTGTAGGAAAAGACAGTGTAATGTTAAACATCTTCTTAACAGACGATCAGTGGGTGTGCGAGAGTCACTTTCTGAGGAAGGATGAATAATTATGCAGACGCCGGTGCAGTCCCTCCCTCAGGCTTGCGTCAAAGAGGGTCACAATGAATTGATTAATCACAATCACTTCAGGGTGATATGAAGGGATACAGTAGGAAGGCACCTGAAAACCACCTCTACGCATGGCTAGAGTCTCTAACTTTTAACCAGTTGGCCAACTGACCTCCGTGATGGAGGGAGCACCCTGTGGGATTTCCTTGATCCCCAGCGATCCGCACTCCACTGTAAGGCTGTAGCAACGACATCCATAGGGGCAACCCAGGGACCGAAGAGGGATGAGGGCCGAGATGATCAGGGTGAGTCCGGAGAACCACAGGAGAGTCATGGCAGTGGCACAACGCCCCTTCAGAGACAAATCCTAAGTAGGGAAGACAAAAGGCAAGCAACAATCACAGACCCACCTCAGTGGCACAAGAACAAACCTTTTGGTCCGATGCTGCAATACACTCTCATAACAGACAATATCTAGGGCTGTAGATGTTTTGAATAAGGGGATGATTGTCAAATAGCAAGGGTGGATTTAGAAAAAGAAAAAAAGAGGTAAGAGAAGTTAAGCATGTCTCCTCATCCCCCGGCTGATTACTATTCAGCTGTGTCTATTCAGTGGAATTGCAGCAGCTTCTATTATAGGCTTCAATAAATTAAAGATGCGATAAAAGATGTGCAGGTTGCCTCAAGGACCTCTCTCTGTTCTTTTTAACTCGTATACAAACCCAATCTTTCAGCAGCTCCGTCTGCGTCTTCCCAGCACATTCGTATGTACGTGAAGCGAGGGAAGAGAGGACGTGCAGTTGAGCTCCGTAATCTCCGAAGCCACCTTCACCACCTCGAAGCAAATCCCACGAGGTAAACAGCTCTAATGATCTGATCATGACCATCAGGGTTGGCCGCGTGGCGCACCTCGCGGCGATGCATCCCTTTGATACGAACTCATCACTGAGCAACTCATCCGTGCACTGCTTTCTTTTTCTTTTTTTTTTTTTTATTCCTATACTGCCTGGAAGGAGTTTATTGTTCTGTCTGACTGCTCACATCAAAACGGCCTCATATACTCCCTCCCCAATAACACGCAGCCTGGCAGCATATGCAGTCGTTCCTCGGCTGCAGACAGCATGAAGGTACAGCGCTGCTGGAGATATAATACAAGTTGAAAATGTCACACTGCGCTGGTGATGCTGCTGCACCGATGGAGGGTGGAAGAAGTTTCTTCCGGCTGAGTTGCACACGTCTCCCCGCTCCGATCTAAACTCTCATATTATCATAAATGATTTATGTGCGCCCAAGCGGCGTCTTCTAATCCTGTTAAGCTTGTCTTACATGCAGAATTTCTGGTTTGTTTAAGGCCGCTGAGTTGCCCAGATGGCTCACAAGTTCATGGCCAACTCTAGATCACTTGATATCCTGCTTTATTAATTACAGGGATATCCACAGACCTTGTTCAAGTCAAGTGAAAAAAAGGCCCTGCGCCTTTTATAAATGGCCACTTATTAATATTTAGTGCCTGAGCTGCTCTGTCAGATTGATATAAGCATGTCCCATTTGTAATGCTTTAATCCAGACCAGTAATGTAATGCCTAAGCATAAAAGCAAGTCGGAGGTCTTAGTCTTAGTGGCCGAGAAGTAATTCCCAGTGCAGCCGTACGGCATTATTGAGCCAATCACCAATGAACTGAATTTTAATGTGTCACATTTGATTTGGAGCACATTTGCGAGAATAGCCAGCCAGATTAATACAATGTGACCTACATAAGCTCTTCTGTCACTGGTGGCTCACTTAATAACAAAAGGGGGGGGGGGGGTGCCATGTCTCTTCTCCAGCATGGAGAGAGAAAGCATGTGTTCCATTGTTAGCGACCGAGGACATGAAAATTGACTGGCGAGCAAGGTGCTGGTCTGTAATATTATTGCTTCTTACAGTGCGGCATTGTCTAAATAAGTTTGACTTGGGTTTGAAGGAAAGAGCAAAGCACCCATCTGCCCTCAGCTGCAATGCCTTTGCAGCTGAGGTACACCAGAACGTTTTATATGTTCTATGTAGTTGCTTGTTGTAACCATAGGGTGAATCAAGTGCAAATCATTTGTGATGTGATTGATAGGAGCGGAGCAGGGTGTTTCTGCACATGCGTTTATTGTGCAGTGTGCTTGCCTTTAGTTTTTTCTGTGCTGTATGCATTGCGTAAGCTTATTAAACGCAGAAGCACAAGCCTATTCGAACCATCAAGCAAATAATTTTGGCCCAACGTGGGCTGAATGTTGGGTCTGGGTCAGGCCATAAATCTATACTCTAGTGTGCGCACTGGTATTATCCCGCCGTTAGCCTGACGCTGCTAAATAAATCTTAGTTTTCAGACGTTTCCCAAGAACTAAATTCAGAGAACCAGTGGTTCTTGTTAGGAAATATTAGTGAACAATAAGAATCACGGTGTCATGATCTGTGTTTTTCCTTGTTTATTTAGAGTTTTCTGTGTCGTTAAGTCTCTTCGTTGTCCTGTCCTCCCCTTGATTGTTCCCAGGTGTGTCTCGACTCTGTGATTACCCTCCCGTGTATTTAACTCCACCTGTGTTCCTTGTTCCTCGTCGGGTCCTCGTCTATGTCTAGTCAGTTCGTCGTCAGTGTTTCCTTGTGCCTGCTGTTCGTTGTTTTGACTGGCTTTCCGTAATTAAAACACCATATTCATCATACCTGCCTCCGCTGCATCTGCCTCACCACCCTTCACCACACCGCTTCATGACACACGGAGTCCAAGGACCACAGCATTCAGATAAGGTAGAATGCGTGAATTAGCGTTGGGTTATAAAACAGTATCGCAAGCTTTCAACTTGTAACGAAGTCCACTTTGATCCAATCAGCTAAACTTTGGAAAAATAGGTTCCCCATGTACTCCACCTCATCTGATAGACTGGGAAAGAAGGGGCAAAGAGATGCCTGTTTTGTCAGCTGTGATACCCTTTTGACGGGTTCACTAGCTACAGCTTTTATTGAGAAGGGACAAGAAGAAAGTCATTGTTAAACGTATTAAAAGTCTATTTTGCAAAGTAATTTAGGAGACAAAGATAACATGGAGGAGGTTCTCTGATCAGATGAGACCAGAAGACGCAGCGACTCTTTTAGCAGAAAAATATTAGTGCACGTGTTGAAGCATGGTGATGGCAACATCATGCTGAAGTCCATGCTGCCTTTCTTCGGCAAGGACAGGGATGCTGGCTTGAGTTTGAATGGCGAACATGGTAGCGGATCTCAAAGTTTTGACTTCAGGAAGCCGGCCAGTAAACACTTTACGGCATTTTAAAATAAAAAAATGAATACCTTGTGTCACAAATCCAGTGAAACAGAACGGCACAATTTGTAACGGTAATGTGAAAAAAAAAAAAGGAAACGGTGTCGCAAGGGATTGTAAAAAGTTGCACATAACAGATGTCTGGCTCCCGACTTAAACGCAAATGACACCCTGCCATTTAGAGAAAACAGAACGTCTCTTCTCCGCTCCTTCATTAGAGGAAAAAGAAAAGCCCCCTGATTGACAATCCCTTTCATGATAAAAAGTGCGATGACAGCCTGATGGGATGATAGCAGGACTGACAGCGTGACCAGGATCGGCAAACGAAAACGGAGACTCTCTTTAAACAACGCTGCCCGCAGTTATTCGCCAGCGCAAAATGGGTCCAGATGTTTCAGATAAAGCACCAAGTATCTATTCTTGACCCACTTTTAGAATTTTACTGGGAGGTCAATTTGTTCATTTGAAGCTGAGTAGTCCTCCGTGGAACACGCCTTAATCTGCACAATCAGATGCTTGTTAGCTAAGCCGCTCCAGGCGCCAACGACGGTTTCATAGAAGGCGGGTGCTTTGTTTACTGGAGAACGAACCAGGTCAGCAATAAATCGCTGTTGCCGGTTGAGTTTAAAATGTGTAAATTGGATGATTAAAGCTTAATGTTGTGTACACAGATCAGGCTGTCAAACGCGAGCAGCTGCAAAGGGTCTGCGATGCCAGATGTCAGTCAGCGAATGCCAAAAGGAAATCAAATCAAGGCGCGCGCCCGTCAAAATTTACATCCATCACCCTGAGTCCCGAAATGCTTCTGCAAACACTTCACTCCAGGGTTTGTTTTTTCAGGTATTTCCAAAGATTACATTTGGCACTCTTATTCTCGATATGGCGTTTTATTTTCTCACTCCAAACAAACCGTTCTCCTCTGAGCAATCACAGCCTCACTCTCGGCCAAACATTACTCAGGAAAAAAAAAACATGCTCCCGCGTCTTTCAGTGATGATTGTTATCCAGGAAAAGGTGGGTGTCGGTGTGTCGGAAGCGATGCAGACAGCTGAAGAGCTGGAGGCTGAAACAAAGTTCACATCCCTGCGCTGCCACCCGTACAGGTCGACCTCATCTGTTGTTATGGTAACTCCTGTGATGAGGGAAGGTCTGTTCACAGGGCCCGAAGGCCAGCCCGGGCTCCCGCGAGCCGCTGTTAGGCAAACAACTCTGCAGAGATAGAGGCTGTCATTTCCCACGGAAAATTTCTCTCAAGCACTCGAGCTATCTGATGACCCACAGCTAAATTGCTAAATTCTTTTTCACTCCAGGATTTTATTCCACCCCCCTCCCTCCACCCCAACGTCATCTCTTTGCTCCCTTTCTGCTCTATTTTTCCCTTTCAATTCTCTGAAAGATCATTTTCCCTTCCTGAGTCTCTGACCTCTGCCTTTTCTCATCTCCCATCCTTCTTCTCTGACTGGCAGGTGCTAAATCATTTGTCTTAGAGCATTCTTTTGTCCACAAATAGACCGAGGCCAAGCCACTAACCCGACTGCGCGGCACTAACCCAAGAATAACACACCGACTTTGAGAGATTGTCTCGGTGCGCAAAACCGCGCACGCGCTCTCGCGCTCATGCGCATGCATGACACGCCTACAAAGTAGCAGTTGTGCACAAACGCCGACCACCTACATCCAGGGGACACACACACACACACACACACACGCTCAAGGTTCGTGTCTAAAACCAGCAGCACCATCATCATTCACCTACGAGTCAAACACACGCGCCCACACGTTTTTCTTTTTTTTCCGTGTCAGTATAGTAAAGGAAGCTCTGCTCAGTTAATAAGTCTGCATTGATTTCTTTATTTTTCCACAACTGCCCTGTCCTTCTTGGCTTCTGCAGCCATCGATTTTCAACATGAAAGCTGACGGGGAGGGGAAGGTCGGTTGGCATTTGCGAATGTCTATGTTGAAGAGAAACAGAGTAAATGAGTGGATTTTTTTTTCTCTCTAATAGCGCGTGTGTGTGTGTGTTCACCTTGTTTGTCAGACTGCCTCTAGCAGAATCACCCTCTGAGCAGCAGCAGCAGCAGCACTCCGCCGCTGCTCCCAGTGGAACGTTTAGACTAAAAACCCTCCATCCGTCTCCCTCTTGTGCTCAGAAAAAAAAAAACTTTATGAATGTTAGCTTTATACAAGTTCTCACGATGCTCGGTCCTGACAAATAGATGCGGCTACTCCTGTTAGCCGACGCTAAATTTATTGAGGCAAAAGCAATGAAAGATGAAATTCTGATGCGCAATAAAACAAATGGTACACATTAAATTTCCATATTTCAAATTGCTCACAATTTAATAGGTGCTGATAATTATTGTTTTCTAAATACATACCAGAACTTGTTTCTTTTGACTTATGATTTAGTCATTTGTGTGGATTTATTGCCATGTCATTTTACAAATTTCTCAAAGCATCTCATCCCTAATGCACTGACCATATGATGTTCCTGAATAGTATCACTTTGCATACACACATTTTCAACACTTTTTATGTAAACATTTAATGATCTTATAACTTATCTTTACTGAACAAAGGACACATTTTTCCATTTTGGACCTAAAGTGCTATGAAAAAGCAATTGCCCTCTTAAAGATTCCTTCTGTTTTGCCCCACTTAAACATTTGAGGACATCAAACCCATTTGTAATTGTATACAAAGACACCCCAAGTAACTACTCAATTGATAACTTCATTAATTAAGACCAAAAAAAACCTGACAGTTTGGAAAATATTATAAAAAGTAGCTGTCCTGCATCGTGGGGTGGTGCCCAGTTGCCATTGGACCGGTTGCTAATCAATCACAGAGCAACACAGGACAGAAAATATGATAAAAGGCATTCAATAGACGTAACAGTCATGTTTGACTGTACGAGGAAGCTGGAGTATCTGGTGAGAACCCACAAATGCATCAGGAGAGCAAACTCCTTGGAGAAAGACCTGAGACCTTTTTACTGCAAAGAAATAGTGCTACAAACGGTGCCATCCCCTTGTTAAGTCATAAATTAACTGTGATTAGCCACATGTTTTTGAAGAACCGAGTTCAATATCACAAGCCACACTTTGGATTAATTACCCTGTGACCTGTAAAATCAAGAAATCACTTGACAATATGAAGTAGGCTAAGCGATCCAAAAGCAGCCCATCGTGCCTGGTGTGAAAGAAATCCAACGACAGATAATGTACCAAGTCATTATTATCTATCAGTCTGCAAACAATTACAAAGAAAAGAAATCATAGCCCCCAAGACTTTTGAGGAAATAAGATGTTGAAAGTGGAACATTACATCTAGTGGGGTTACTTTGACCCTCCTGGGGGACATGTGGTATTGTTGGAGCCATGCAGTTAGCTTTCTTGCTGAAAATTATTAGGGATAACTTTAGTCCATTCATGAGCCTTAGCCTCACACTAGCAAATCCAGCTAGAGAATGAACAAAAAAATTGGAGTGGCCTACTCAAACTCTAGACTTACATCTGACATAACTGAAATGTTATCTGACCTTAGTTACTGTCAAAGACACTCTAAAGAAGTAAAACGAGAAGAGTGGGTAAAAATTCCTTGCTAGCTATGCCAGTTATCCCAAACGCTTCAGGTTTGCGCCACAAACAGATATTCCAATTAAAAGCTCAAATGCTTTTTCACATTTGGGGTCAGGTTAAGTTGTAAATCTTTTTTTTTTCCACTCAAAAAAACCCATCACCTTTGCTCTGGTTGTCGTCATCTGATATCTACAGTACATCTTATTAATGATCTGAGCGATTCAACTAGAAATGTTTGAGAGAGCAATTAGTTTTTCACAGTGCACAGCTCTTCCATTGCACAACAGAAGGCGAATTCAGGATTTGGCAGGATTAGCGTGTAGTAAAATACCAATTTTGGCATCAGAGGGTTATACAGCAGAAAAAACTTGTAGAAGACTCTAAACTGCGTCAAGCAGCGGCACTGTTCCTGTAACAATACCTGGGGGGAAAAAAAACAGACTTAACAAGCATGTTTTGTCTCCTTGCTCTCTCAACAAGTTTCAGTGCTTTAATCGGGGTCCATTTGATTTGAGTCTGATAATTGTTAGCGACAGGCACAATGGCAAGCCGCATGGCAGCGCAATCAATGTCCATTTTCCATGGAAGATTTATTTTTCTGCACTCGCTGCTCAGACAGGGGTGATTGTAACATCACACTGTGATTGCTCAGAGCTTAAAAAGAGATTTGAAATCTCATTTAAGCCTCTGTGCGTCCTTTCTTCTAAATCCAGTGCTTTATCTGCTTGATGAAACAGAAGCAACGTTGCAAAAGCTCTTTGAAAAATGCATGACTTTCGAACAAGAAAGCGCGAGCGCACCGACAACACTCGCATCGCTCTCAAAGACGGATACAACGATCAAGATGAAATTAGAACAATACAAAAAAATTATACTAATGAGGACACTTAATAAGAGAACACAATCGATGAAATTGCTGCTCCCTAAATGTCCGACTATAAAACAAATCCCTCAGTGCCTCGTGACGTTCTTGTTACGAAGGGCCACAATCATGCTAATACGATAGAAGCGATCATAAGGTATTTATCTTCAAATGGAATTGCTCGCGTCTGCTCGGGGCATTATGTTTCCTAATAAATCCTAAAAACGGTCATCTGCGTGATGCAGTTTGACAACAGCTCAAAGACAAGAGCAACTTCAAGGCAAAGAAAGTGTGAAGAGTGAGCGCTTTTTAAGGAAAGGAGCAGGCGGGGATGCTATGCACTGAGAAATCAATTCCACCACAAAGAAAAGATACACAGAAGCCAAAAAGACACAACCATAATCACACAGTATTAGAAAATGTATAGTTTTGTTGAAAAGATCTTTATATTTATAGATGGGGAAATTTGGGGAAAAAAAGCAATTTGTGACAACTTAAATCTGGTATATAGTTCAATTGATACGAGCAAAATGTAGGCTATGAAGCAGTGACACTGTTTAGTATCTCTCCATGTACTTTGGTGTGTGGGAACTGGTATGTAGCAAGGGTATTAATGTGCCCTGTTACGTCCATGGAGTATGTGTGTGTCCTTTCTGAAGTACCCTTGTGTTGTATAGTGTGTCAAGCATCTATACAGGATTTCCTTTGTCCAGGGTTGTTGTTATCCCTTCTTTCCCCCTAAACACCTATGGATAAAATTCAAATGTTCTGTCCAGAGTCTTTGAGTGTCCATGGTCAGATAATTGCTAGTAGAAGTAATTGGGAAACAATCAGGAAATGTACAGTAGCACAAAAAGTGTGCATAGTGTAGCATGATATTAAGTAACATTATGGGATTACTGAGACATCTGAGTGGCACTTGTGTGAATTCCCTCACCGTGGTACTCATGTGGACTAGTTTTGGTGCTTTAGAGACAACACAGTGAAGTACCAGTAATGTCCAAAATATCTACGACACCCTGGCTTATCCGAAAACCACTTCATGCTACAGTAGAAGCTGCGGCTAAATAAAGATCGCATCCTCTCTGTTAGCATCTGCTAGTCAAAAGAGCAATAAAGAGATCACTTGTTTTGGTATTCTACATCTCCAAAAGACCAACAGGGTTTTAAACACAGTTTTAGACCATTTATTTGATCAGAGTACTTAGTAAAATTTCACTCAGTTGATGAACAACTTTCCCTTTTACTGACATCGCCAAAGGAAATCTTTTCTTTTTCATCTCCCGAATGGTACCAAATTTCAGCAAACAGTGGGTTTTTTTATTCTAACTCTATAAGACAAGTAGCACTGTTTTTCCAAAATCTGATGCGTGACGCAGTTTGCTCTGGTTTTAACTTGCATAACTGAGCACGTGGCACACTTTTGCAGTGAATACATTAACCATACATCAAAAATGCCGCTAAGTTTCATCAGCACATAGATTCCAATTGGTCTTTGAAGGTTTTTAGGTTAGTATATCTACTGGAATTCTTTGTACATTTTTCTTTGATTTTTTTTTTTTTTTTTTTTGGTAACTGACAGCACTGATTGTAACGCAGATAGTCTTTACCGGTCTCTGCATAAATTCAATCAGGCAGCTAAAGCTTTTTCCAAATGTTGCTCCCAGAGCGCCAATATATTAGACCAGCTTCTAAATCGTTGGACAGCTGCTTTCTAAAAATATATATTTTTGAATTAAACTCTAATGATCCCAAGTCTAAATACATTTCAGTTCAGAGTTGTCTGTCAGGTCTTAACTATTTAGAGCCCTTAAATATGCATTTTATTGTTTATTTCTTATTTGACACTTTCCAATATTTTTGTATTTCTTGTACTAATGTAGTTGTTTTTTCCATCGTTTTCTGCAAAGTACACTGAAATGCAATGTGTATGAGTGGTGCCAAACAAGCAAATGTCAATTGCCTTATTTTTGGCGGAGAAATCCAAAAGAATAGAAAATGTGGTTAGCATAAAGACACATTTACATGTTATCTTTAACAATGTGCAGCCTCCAACAGGTTTTCTCGCAGGAATGTTTAATATTTAGCTCCATCCGTCTTCTCATTGACTCTGACCAGATTCCCTTGCCTCTGCTGGAGAAAAGCATTCCCACATCATGATGCTGCCACCACCACGTTTCACCATGGGGATGCTGTGTTCTGCCACACATGGTGTTTTACATGTACAATAAAAAAAAGTTCAACTTTAGTCTCATCTGACCAGAGCGCCTTCTTCCACTTATTTGTTGTGTCTTTTACGTGGCTTGTGACAAAAGTGAACTTCTTGACACTTTCTTCCATTAACCCTTCCAGACTGAACAAAGACAAATTTGCAGTACCGTAATTCTGCCACATTTTGCGCTATCTGCAAAAAATTCCAACGGTTTCTGAAAGGGGGAGACGTTTCGCTTTCCAGCCAATATCGGGTTATTAAGGTAATTTCACCCCCGCCGCAGCAGGGAGCGAAATTCATCTGAGTGGCGGTCTTTCAATGGAGGGTAAATTGCGAAAATAACTTGCTAGACATTGAAAGCTCCAGCTGTTATCAATAAGTGGGCAAATATATATTTACTCACAGGACATTTAAAGAACTGCGTACAATTAAGATAAGCAAAAACATCCAGGCGGAGATTTGAAACTTGGGCCTTTTAAGGTTAAAGACAGAGTTTTAGTTGCACCACCAATGGTTGAATCTCTCCCACCTGAGCTTTGGATCTATGCAGCTCCTCTCATGCACCTTTTTGTCAGTTTGCCGGGAGCTGAATACAAATACATGACACAATGTTCAGATTGTATGTTGTAAAAAATTTGAAAACCATATATGCTTTCCCTCCTCACTATGTATTGTATTTTCTGCACTATAAGGCGCACCACATTATAAGGCGCACCTTCCATGAATGGCCTATTTTAAAACTTTTTTCATATATAAGGCGCACCGCATTATAAGGCGCATAGAACAGACGCTACAGTAGAGGCTGGGGTTACGTTATGCATCCATTAGGTGGAGCTGCGCTAAAGGGAATGTCAACAAAATAGTCAGATAGGTCAGTCAAACTTTATTAATAGATTACAAACCAGCGTTCTGAAAACTCCGTTCATTCCCAAAATGAATAAACATCTGTTTTATTATTTTCCCCGAGGTAAAGTCAGTGACGTGGTATTTTCGTGACACAGTTTATCTTTTAACAACAGCAAGGTGTAACATATAGTGGAGGGGAACGTTTCCTCGATTCAATAAACACGTAAAAAACAGTCTGATACTGTTACGGTAAATCAAATGTCAGTGCGATCACAATATATATCCACTTCCGCACCATTGATTGGTTCATGTTAAATTCTCTCGCTGCTGCTCTATTCCCATGTTCTACTGCGTCACTGATCGCCTTGAGCTTAAACTCTGCGTCGTAAGCGTGTCTCTTAATAGGAGCCATTTTGGGGTCTTTACACAAAACCCAGTGTGCACTGCGCGCTTCTTCTTCTACGGGGGAAAATGAAGTCGGCGGCTGCTTACCGTAGTTGCGAGACCTGTTGTGGCTCAATGTTAGTCCATATATAAGGCGCACAGGATTTTAGGTGCGCCTTGTTGTGCGGAAAATACGGTAGTTATAAACCACTCAGTACTGTATTATCAGATAAAAATCGATTGAAGTTTGTGGTTGTAACATGATAAAACTGCAACTGTGAGATTTCTTCCAACGGTAGTGAGTGCTTTTGGAAGCCACCATTCAGCCTAGTAATAAATGTTTTTTGGCAGCGGCTGTCCACGATTTCCTGTTCCTCTCCCCTTTTCCAGAGGGCACATCTGTCAAAGTCGCGTTTCCTCGTGATCTGTTGTGTCACTTCCTCCGGCGTCTCAACTGTCGTGGTCGCACAAGCCGGGCGGTGGTCGGAAGAGTTGATCCGAGCGGATGCGAACGCCGTCAGAACCCATCAGAGAGGGTTTTTAAAAGTTTCTCGGTTACTGGACTGACTGTGATCAAAAACGAGAAGGCGGTTTTGTTTAAACTTTTTTTTGCCCCATTTTCACAGCCCTTTCCTTCCACAAAGTCACTCATCCATTTGCATACGGCGATCACGTGCGACTGGCTGCTCACTGAAAAGCTGGGGATTTTGCAGCGCGAAGGAACGAACGAGATCCGACAAGTTGGAAGATGGATGCGGAAACAACAGCCACGTTCCTCTTCCACTCAGATCCACTATTTGGATATTTGTGGAAACATCTTCCATTCTGCTCTGTTTATATTAAACTTTTTTCTCCCTCTCTCCTATGTTCCAGATGGATGAATCTGGAGAAAATGAGAAAATTGCTTATTTCCTTTTTTTTCTTTCCTTTAAGGCAGTTGAGATGAAACATCAATAAAAGTGAAAGATAAAACGTGTGTCCCAAACAAAAAAAAAGAAGAAATTGGAATATTGCCTCTATAATGATTACTTATCAACCCCACTGTATTGCATTTCTGCAATATTGGCTGTGTAATGGTGTCTGCAAGAGTCAATGAATCCTCAGAAATTATGTTTCATTGTTGCCATGGAAGTGGCAGCATCGGCCGACTCCAAGTGATGGATGTCAAATTACGCCAAGGCACTGAGCCTATATTGGGGTTATGTGTACAGCCACACATATAGACGGGATGATGAAGCTGTGAAAAATGTATTTATTTATTTATTTTTGCTCAACTTGTTTGGTTTGTTTGTGTGTTTTTCCATACATCTCTCATTTCAGCTTGTATTTACAATCATCCGCCCACGGTCGGGACCGGAACCGAGGCGACAATACAATAACGGCCCGTGGAGAGATTTCAGTTATCATTGTCTGGCAGGCGGAAGCCGATGAAAAATTAAAAAGCTCCGCAGGCCCAAGGAGTCAACTTGTCCATACGGATCCATCGGTGCAAGACAGATCCCAAGACACAAAACACAACCCCCACCCCACAACCCTTAGAGTTAAACAAACGAGGTCCTATCTAGTGGCCCGCTGCTTGGCTCCACACAGCGTCCCCCGTGCAGAATAGTAATTAACCGCAGAGCTGTGCATTTACAACTCTTGACATGAGGGTTGGAGGGGGGGAGAAACACCCGATTCTGAGGCTCGGCGATGAGGATGCGTAGCCGTCCTCCTCCCTGTGGGGGACATGTAATATTTAACAGTAAGCAACTGCTAACCTAATCACAGCACATCGCTCCTGGCAACTCCCATGGCGTCGTTGCAATGTTTCTGCCAGATTCCTATGGAGAGTGTGCTGCGCTCAGCAGAGAGCGACTTAAGCATCCTTCAGCCAATGACAACAGCGTCACTTTTCACGTTGCAGTCGGATGCGGTTGCGGAGCACGTTTTGAGATCAGCCAGACTTGACTTGCGTCTGCGGTGCGACCGTAAGATCAAACGGCGGGTGTTAACTTCTGACTCATTCCCCGAGCCTTTCCAACCAACCACTCACCGGACCTTTACAGTAATAAGAGTAATAAGCGCGCCTGACAGCAAATCCTGACGGACGGAACATGAGATTACCCCAATTGTCAAGGTGTTGGGTTTAATAACTTCACCGGACCAAACGCTGCTGTAGACAACAGCCCTGCTGCAATAAGCCAGAATCTGTGATGGTCAGAGAGGGTGTGAGGCCCTGAACACAAACTAACAGAAGATACATTTTGTGTAACTTTGTAGGCTTTTTGTATTGTGCGAGCAGCTAATTTGGTCTGCTTACAAAAACAATTAGGTGCCCTCAGTTGGAGTAGTTGTCCTTCAAAGCTCGTGTCTCCTTGTTGCCCACTGCCCCCCATCTACATATGTAAGATTCTCTTAAAAATCTGCCAGTCGAGTTGTCATACCTCGAGAAATCGTACATATTTCTCTGAGAAATATGTACGATTTCTCTTAGAAAGGGGGTGGAGGGAGAAACACCCATAAATATATTGGCACCCTTTTGGGGTCTCAGCGGTCGTAAAAATATCGTCATTTGTTGCAAAAATGTTTGAGAAAACGCCAATCTTTTTAATTAGAGCATAAAACAAACTTACATTGAGAAGATAATGTTTGTAACATGATGACTGATGCAACAACTCAATAGAATCCCCCTTTTTTTTTTTTTTTTTACCCCCGTTGGACAATAATTGAACCTTCTACTGTAGCATTTTTCACTCAATGCCCTCCGCAGCTTACCATAAAGGTTTTCTATAAGAGCGAAGTCTATGGGTGATGAGGACCATGGGGGTGTCTTTGTTCAATTTGCCCAATGATCTTCAGTGGGTCTTTTATGAACTTCTAAGGACAGAGTTGACCCGCTAGGCCTGCAGAAGTTTGGTTCGGTCATATTTTCAGTTTCAGCGGTTCAGTTCCACTGATGTTTCAATTTAAAATCCTCCTTGCCTTTTAAGCTGTTTCAAGATGAGAAACAGGCCCACAACATCACAGATCCTCTTCCATGCCTAACTGTACCTAGGTTCCTTTTCGGTGTACCCATATTTTGTTTCACGTCAAATCTCCCTAAACCTTCAGTCTTCGTCTCATGTCACCAAAGAACAGAAAGCGCCAGTTGGTAAAGATAAGTGACCGTTACATTTTCAGGTGGGACAGGAAGGCAAAGACAACCACTCTCTATATATCTAATGGCTGCTATAGCGACTCTGCCACCCCAACACTCTACAGTTTTGGTGCGGTTCTGTCACGGGGAGCTTTATAGATTGTTTTACCTTCCTCACCATCCCACTCACTATGCGTGGTGGCAGGATATATATGGCCCCTATTCCAGAGGAAAATGGGCCTCGCTGTCGTGTCATATTTATACCTTCAGGAAAATATAAAGTCACGGATTGTTACTTAAAAGTTCCTTAAAAGCCCCGAACTCCGAAAAGTAAAGCAGGAATAAATAAATACTTTGGTTCTGTTTATTTTGAAGGAGTTGTTAGAGCTCCCAGTAGTTATATAATGTTTCAACTGTTGATGACTTTGTATTTTTGTGTGTTTTTTTTTTATGATGTAAAGCACTCTGAACTGCGTTGTTGCTGAAATTAACTATACAAATAAACTTGATTAATGTATTGATCTTCAGAATTTGCCAAATTTTTATTTATTTTTTTTACAACAAACACTAGAAGAAAAAAATGGAGGATTTTCTGAAAAGAAATCACCAAATGTCCATCGTTAGGTACAGTAGAGAACCTGTAACTCTGTCGGTATTGTATCAATACATTATGACACCAGTCATTTTGAAACAAATAACTTATTTCCTAACATTGGCTTCCATATATACATGTTTACATTTTCAGAGTGGATTCATACGAATACAAATAAATATCAACTGATTAGTAAACATTAGCTCGTATCAATATCGACTTGATTTTGAGCAGCAACACTCTATAGGTTTGGTCTTGTTATCAACTTCCACATTCATGCTTCATCCATTACTTCCAGCAACTACACATTATTACTAGGTGCGATCACACGTGTGAGTTAGCAAGACTCGAAATGCATACAAAGGAGGTCAAACGGTTCAGTTCTGATTCTTATCTAAACAACAATAATATTAATAATAATAATAATAATACAAACATCATCTCACTTCGGTCGCGTCAATCACGCGGTTCCTGCTCTCGACACAAAACAACTCGCCTGTTTTTGTTTTTGTTTCCTCCCAGACAGCCGTGCGTCCACCAACCGGGAGGCGTTCTCCTCTCGCATCAGCGTCAACGAGGGTCGCGATGTTTTTAAAAATAAATTAATAACAATAATAATGAAAAATAATAATAATTAAAAAAAAAAAAAAAAACTCCCTCCGTGTTGGTACCTCAAAAGCACGCTTCCTTTTCCGTTTTTTGTTTTCTTTTTCATTTTCTTTTTCTTTTTTTACCCACAATTCAAGAGACACCTACCTACCGTTTACTTGAGCTCCGCAGCGGAGTCCCTACTTGCTCCAAGGACTTGAAAAGAGGGAGAGAGAGATAAAAAAAAAAAATAAAAAAAAACCACAATCCTCTGAGAGGTTAAAAAAAGAGAGAAAAGGAATAAAAGCTGCTGCGTCCCCACTTGAAATCACCAAGGAGAGCCTCTCCGCCGCCGCTGCTGCCTGTCTGCCTGTCTGAACAGCGGCTTACAGCCCGGCTGCTGGAAGCGGACGCTGAGGGGATAAAACTGGAACGTCAGCGCCGATGATGCTCCACTCAGACTCTGATATTGTTATGCGGCTTTTGATTCCTTTTTTTTTTCTTCCTGCCTCCACCGGATGCTCTCCACCAATAATGACCCGCTCTTCTAATTATCCGTGCTTGAATGGACTCCCGCCCCCTTCTCTCTCTTTCTCTCTCTCTCTCTCTCTCTCCTTCATCTCTTTATCTCTGAGCTTGATTAAAACAGAAAATAAAGAGGTGGAGGGAGTTAATGAAGAAGTGGGATATATATACTGTATGTATATATATATATATATATATATATATATATATATATATATATATATATATATATATACACACAGTACAGACCAAAAGTTTGGACACACCTTTTAATTCAATGAGTTTCCTTTATTTTCATGACTATTGACATTGTAGATTCACACTGAAGGCATCAAAACTATGAATAACATGTGGAAATATGCACTAAACAAAAAAGAACGCAGCAAAGTGGACACGCGTTGAACTTGAAGCTTTGGGCACGTTTTTGACGTAACGCATTTGGTGTGAACGCACCATTAGACAACCCCAAACCTTGACGTTACCAGAACACAAAACTACTCCTAACCTCAGTCTAAACTTAATCTACACCTTAACCCAGATACTAAATATAATGCTTCATAGCATTAGGATCAGGCTTCAACAACATAAATAAGTGAACAATAGAGACTATAGAGTCACCCTTATGTCAAAATTTAATCAATGGAGTGATTTATGACCTTAATAATTAATTGCCTTTAATTTCCAGTGATAGAAGATGTAACTAAGTCTCAGCGAGAAAAGGTATTTAAGAAATAAACACAGATTCACTGATTGAATTTGTGTTACTTTTTAAAGTGACAGTTTTTATAGTTATATTTACATTATCGACATCTTAACTGGATTACTTCAACCCTAAGGACTGGGGGATTTTCTTACTTTTATTTTTACCTTACGTTTCTTCATATCCAAGTAGAACCAGGACAAAATGCCTCCAGCTAACCCCAAGGGACATTAGCAGTATTATACAATGACTTCAGTCTATAGAAATGAAAATCAAACTGCTGGAAGTGAACTTTGAGATCAACGCTACCTGTGGAAATGAGACAACTCTTCCTCAAATCAACGGAGAGGCCGTACGCCTCGCATCAAGCAGCTCACCCTGGAACGCTCTGGGTGCCAAGCCGAAACAAAAGCCTCACACTGCAGATCCGATGAGACGACTGACAGGGAGAAATCCCTCACCTGGACGAATCAGCGTGGCCGGCTCTGAGCCGAAACCCACCTTCAACCTCAACACCTGCTCCACCAAAGAAAAACAAACAAACAAGCAGCTGCAACCAAAACAGTTCCACAGACCGCGCTCCCAAGGACAGAGCGACCAGCCCGGGCCTCAAGACATTCTGACTCTGTGGGAATCCCACTGAAAAACAGATTTTCTGCACTCCAGCCTGAGCCTCTGAGTGAAACCTCGCCTTCAAACATCAACAATGAGGCGAGACCAACACATCCACCCCGAAAAGCTCCAAAGGACAAAGCAGGTAAACCACCAGCTAAACGAAAGGTATCCCAAAAGTGCTTATTGTTGGAGATGAGGCAGTAAATGGAATCAGTCACGTTTGCAATCACAAGAAAATGAGAGTGATTTCTTCTCCTGGTGACACTGTATCTGATTTAACTCGCAAAGGGCAGCTTTCACTGCCCTTTGTCTCTGACTGTGTTTCTGAGGTCTGAGGCCGGGGTCCAGATTTTATCTTTACACATATCTTCCTCCAGAATGTGTCTGGCCCCCCGGCACAGCAAAACAGGACATTACCTGTCCGGATCACTACAAGAAAATTTACAAAAATCAGAAATATAAAATACAGCTGTCCTAATTCAAACATCAGACCGTTCCCCTGCCTAGAGGAACCTCAGACTGAAGAACTTTTGGCCTCAAAAGTCACTTAAACTAGCTCTTTTAAATACCAGATATCTCTGTGCTAAAGCTCTATTAATTAATGATTTCATCACTGTGCTTAACATCAATGTTATGTTTCTGACAGAAACATGGTTGAATGACAATAATGAACCAGTCGTAGTAATTGAATCAGGCCACGGTGAGAACCAATGTGCTTCTGGAACGGACACAGAAGACTTTAGAAATTAAAAGATCCATGATGACAACCAGTTTCCTATCGTTCCCGACTCGTATATTTCCAGAAAAGTGCGCCCGATTCTCTGAAACATTGTTCTCTTTGGCGTTTCTTCCAGCATCAGCGTCTCATCCTCTGATTTTTTTGCTGTCCTGGATTTGGCTCTGTCCAGCTTCACTTTTAAAGCAACAATCTCTTTGTTTAGTTCCTCATTTTCTGCTTCCAGGAATTCAATCTTTTCTGTCATCTTTCTTAGAGAATCCTGTGCGTTTTCTTTTATAGTTTTGTTTGTCCGTTCCAGGAGCACATTGGTTCTCACCATGGAGTCGTAGTCGGTTTGTAATCGCTGTGCTGTATTCTTGGCTTCGTCCAAATCTGAATTGAGATGTCTGATTTTTTGTTTGCAATGTTCATTGCGACTTTGAAGCATCTCCTTCACCGTTTCATAGTTGCTTGTGTCGCTGGTGTTCTGGCTACGTTGGAGACGCTGGATTTTCTTCATCAACGTTGAAACCATCTCTTTAAGCTGCTCGTTTTCGCGCTCGTACTTCATGCAGCTCCTCTCCAAACTGTTTGTTCTTTCCACCAGGAAAACGTTTCCTCCCATTGAAGTAGTCTTTACTTTTGCCAAAAAAAAATCCTTCTCTGCCATGATACTTGTCTCTTCGTGTCGAACCTAAAACCGCAAATGAATTTTTCTGTGGAATCTGGGAATACAGAGACAGTGACCAGTGATGTCACAGACAGGATGAGTGACATCACTGCTTCACATCAAAGCCACAAGAAGTCTGTTGCGTGGGCGGGGGGGATGTTTTTTTTTAAACTTTATTCTCAGATACACTGTAAAACAACAGAGTGAAACATTTGTTATGCCTCCAGAAAAACAAATACAGATAAACATATTCAAGAAAAAGCTAAGGGGCTTCGATTCCCAAATCAAAGCAGTACAGATTTAAATTGTTTTAGTGGCTATTTTTTGTCAGAGTCTTTCATAGTCAGGATATAAAACTTAACTTCATTGTAAAATGCAGCAAGGCATGGCTTTCTCTACCTGGAACAATGAATATGATATTTAGCTAGTGGCAATAAAGGATTTATGAAAAACTCAGAATTGTTAAGCATGATTTCAGTGAGGCCAAGTAAGAAATCTTCCCATAATATCATAAATTGTGCTTCTATGTTGTTGTGGATAAAGTCACACAGATTCTGCCAAAAAGCATCAACAAAGTTACAGCGCCAAAACAAGTGGACAGCAGTTTAAGGATATGAATCACAAAACGTATAATTTATATCAAATTCTTTCTTGAATATTTAATTCTCATAAAAGGATTAGTGCAAACATCTGCGATAGCTTTTCATTTTAAACGGGTAGGATATTCTGATGAAGTGATATTTTTGTGTTTTTGTCCTGTAAATTATTCCAATGCTATGCTAAGCATAACTTCTAAGCTTCCACTTCAGTCTCGTCACATAAAGAAATGCGTGATCAGAAATGATAATATTTAACATTAACACAGCCTGCTATAGTTTTCGGTTTGTAAACATCACGGTAAAAGTTTTAGACCCGACAGCGAAACGACGAGGTAGCACAGATGGTCAGAACAACGGCTCATGTTAGATCTTTTCACCTGTGTGATCGATGATAAATTCTTGTTGAACCTACAGTAAAGAAGAGCAAATGTAATTATTATACTAAATATGTAAATCGCTTTTCAAATCTTTTTATAAGTTGCTTGTTTTTCAGGAGTGAATAAACAGAAAATTATTTGCAGATTTCTGAAGCAGCTTTCCAGAGCATAAAGTTCACTATAGATCCCACATTGCCAAGCTTTCTAGTTTGTGGAATTTACTGACAATTTTGTGCATGAAACCTAAAAGTTTGCAGGCAACTCTATGTAATTATGTAAAGTCAGACAAAATTGAATTTATGTTAAAACAGCCTGCCATAAGAACCTAAGATTCTGCAGGCAACTCTTTGGACAGCTTAATGGCAGTACAGAGGTGTTTACGTGCAACTGAAAATTAAGCTATTCCTTGTTATTTCTATGTGCTCGGAGAAAATTCCACAGTGAACAGTCATTTCTTATTTTTTTTTATTTTTAGAAAGAGGCCTATTCCCCCCGACCCTCAACAATAAATCAAGTTTCAGGCGTAGGCATTAATGTGTTTTATTTGATTTTACAGCGGCGCACAGTAGTGCACGGATGGAGGAAAGGAAGTGACATGCTAGATGGTTTTCAATGGGTTTTTAGGAATAACAGATCCACTTAAAGCTGCGGCGTGTGACTTTTATAAACTGTGTTGCTTTACGTTCGCTAAAGCTGTCACTATGTTGTGACAGGATGACATAGTGACAGATGATCAGTGGAAAACAAAAGAAAACAAGCTAATCTTCCTTCTCTCAGTGATACCAGAGAGGATTAACTAGAGAAGCAGACAACAAGGGAGCTGCAGAGCTCTGGTGCTCAGGTGGAAGAATCTGTTCATGTTGTCTTCCCATCGCAAATCTGGTGTCCATGGAAGGGTGGCAACATAAATCCATTATTGAAGTCGTCCTATTTGCAGTTTATCACAACCTACATAAGGGTGTGTAAAATATTCTTGACCTGCAGGCAATAATGGTATGCGAAATGCACATGCATGAAGCGTTGTCACACTGAAACGCGGCTGTGGAAGCATCATGCTGTGGTAGGGGTTTTTTTTTTTCCTCGATCCCGATTGACAGGAAGGAGAAATACAAGAGAATCCGGGAAGAGAGAGGCTGAGAATTAGCTTAAACACACGACGGGGAAAAAACGCCTTTGATCAAATGTGTTGGTTTGAATGCGCATGTCATAGGACAGGTGCAACTCAAAGTGAGAGTCCGCGGCGGGACTTCAGGCCTGCTCTTTTGACTAAGCTCGAGGTCTTCAACGAATAGCAACGGGTCGGACTATGTCCGTCTCAGTTCTGGCGACAGACGGCTGAAAAGTACGCCAAGAGGCGGTTGACTCAAGGCAGCTCAATTCACAAGTTTCAAAATTTTAGTTGTTCAAACATTTTTTTTTTCTATCTGGTCTATCGCAATGAATTAAGAGGAAAAATCCCCATCTTATTTGCAGTGAAAATCTGACAAAGTCAGAAAAAATTAACTAAAGTGGTACCCAATGCTTTTATGATGCGTCATGGAAGGCCTTGGACATACAGTTCATTTGCACTATTACTGAATATGTTTAAATTGTCTGTTTCATATGCTCTTGATTTTAAGCCAGGCACTTAATAGCTGATGTTATGCAGAAATGTTGCGGCAGAATGGCAGACCATACTGACCAGATGAACCCGAACACTTTTAAGTGGGCACCAGTAGTTCATCATCCTTTCTGCTTGTAGGACATATTGTCTAAATCCAGGGGGGGAAAATACAAACAAACATGTAATTGTGGTTGAATTTTAATATCTCCCAGTGTGGGAGAATCGTAATCATATTATTTCAAAATAAGCTTCTGTTTTATTTAAACTGCGTCCATCCATTTGCCTTGAGCTGCACGAACAACTTAACCCGTCCAAAACGCTTCGCATTTTAATTACTTTTTTTTTAAAAAAGTGAAACGTTACATAAACAGCTACGGTCACTTAAGGGCAGGGAAAAAACCCCCAAAACATGCTAATTTAATCGTAATTCAAGCTAATGCTCATTCGTTTGGAATATGGTTTCCATCCATGCTGCACAAATAAGTTACGTGTGGCGGCGCTTCTGACCGCTCCGCTATATATTGTCCAAATCAGTCTCCAGTCACAATGCAGCCCACTAATGAGCTCGTTAGCATTCATGTTGTGGGACTTGACGGTATTGAGAGACTTTGTGCAACCTTTCTAATGGACACCTGGAATGCTGCCTGAAAAAGAAAAACAGTATAAATGTTTAACATTTCGCTTTGTGTTTTTCTTTTCATTTGTTCGACGTGTCATTTTGGTAGAAAATGCATGTTGCAACAGTCTCTCGCTTCATTTCTCTTTCCTTGAAGCAGAAAAAGAATACAAGCATGGCACATTTCATCGCATTCAGTTTTGTTTACATGGATTCAGTTTACAATGATCGGTCACAGGATGGCACAGAACCAAGGCGGCCAGTGCATTTTCATTCCAGTACAATCCTGTTGCCGTTCAGTCCAGGTTTAAACCGAGTTACATTCAGTCTGGCGCATTTACTCAGGGAATGACAAAGTATTAATCACAAAAAATAAAATCATACGGCAATGAGTTGATTTAATTGTGTCAAATATTCACTTTGGTTCCTATTCAGCTCTGATCACGCACAACGGGGGAGAACGAATGGATGACAGAACACGCTCAGGAATGGAGCCATCTTTCTCCGTCAGCTGGGGAGTTGAGAGTGCTTCATGTGAGGAGGAAAAACAAAGAGAGGGCCACAAAATGAATGGCAGCAATAACTGCAAATACACACATAGGCAGCTGGCAGCAGTAAAGACAGCAGACTGGGGAAAAGTGGTCCTCATGCCTGAGGGATGGCTCAAAATAACCCGTTTATACACAGACCCAATCAATAAATTTGAATATTATTTAAAAGTCCATTTATTTTAGGAAGTTTATCCCCGAGACGCATTATATAGATCAATTATGCACGTCGCTCTCTAAGATTACGTTGATTTTCAGACAATGTGACATTTGAAAAACTCAAACTTGGGCCTAATGAAAAGCGTGTTTTATAAAGGTTGTTATTTTCTTAAAGGTCCTTTTTGTCTGACGAGCGAGACTCGCGGGGACGTTTACGTTCTAATTTACTGCATGACTAAGTTCAGTGAAAAAGAAAACTTTGAAGCCTACGCAAAAGGAAAAAAGAAAGAGAAGCATTTTGTCCCCATGGGACAGTTGAAAAGGTGGCAAAACCTAAAACAAGAGTACAAAATAAGAATCCAGACATGCTTATAGTCTAATCACTACCTGATTTGATCCGTGTAGTTTCATCAAGAAATACAGAAAGCGCTGTACAAACTCTGTAAAAAAAAAAGAAAATACAAAGAAATAACTCCCACTGACGTCAAACCATACAACACATTTTCTCTTACAAGTCAGATCAATCATTCGATCAGTGAAGATTATTTGCACATTTCAACAACAAGACCTACGGTACGTCACACAATGGGAAAAAGAAACAGATGTGAAATTTTGCTCTATGCAAATGTCTGGTTTTAATTGTATAGTAAATCCGAGTGTCAACAGAATAACAATGGGAATTTATCTTATGTCGTCAAATCATTTATCTAGTGGAATCATCAAAACAAAAATATAAAAAGCGCTGTTCTAAGCACTCAACCCTGTGGAACTCCAGGGCAGCCATCACTGAGCACTTTTTCTACGATTTAAAGTTAAATCGTAGAAAGCAAGCAAACCACTATGTGGTAATGCTGGCGGGCTGCCGTTGGTTAGGTTCCGTCGGGGAGAAAGAACGGGAACGGCTGCAGCAACTTGTACTTTATCGACTCCGGTTCACCAGAATCGGAGAGCTTGGGGAACGTCAGAGAGCGGATGTTACAAGGCTGATCGTCCGTGTCAAAGCCCGCTCTTCCGGAATGCCCCACTTTGTCCTTATCCAGCAAAGCAACCAACCAACAAAGCAACCAATCGGAGAGGTAAACGTCAGAAATAGGCAACTGTTTTAGTGGTTTATAAACTCATCCTAAATTGTACCATTTCAGATTAAATCTTGCATAAACAAGAGATCACAGTGGGATCTGCCCCCATATCAATCAACGTTTCTTTCTCAGCGTTCAGTGTTTGTTTAATTATTAATTGTCCTACTGGTGCAAACAAACGATGACATGAACTATATCAGAGCTGTCCTCTCATATCCTGAGCGGCAACATCGAAATATGCCAGTAAAGGTTCAGAGGCTTTGAGGACGGCTAATTTAATTTGGCTAATTCAGGTCACTCCATCAGTTTAGATGGCACGGCCTGTCTTTCCCTCCATCTCCCTCACTAAACCAGGTTGAGACCCCGGTGAGCTCAACATCGACCCGGTCGCACACATCAGGAGGTTTACAGAGATCGCAGACGTCTAAAAGACAGTTAGCGCATTTAAAGCGATCAAAAGAAGAAGAATAAAAAGAGCGACTTTAAGAGCGTTGACGCTATTTCAAGACAAAGTGGTGAAGATGTAAAGTCATGTTCTTATTTTTTGTTCCTTCAGCCCTCATCTCCAAACTGCCACTTGCAATCTTGTCTTAGGCAAAATGAGAAATCGATTTAGCTGGTTATACCAACAAAAAAAGATAAATAAATGATTTTTTTTTAAAAATGAATGTACTTGTCAGCTGTTAGCAATCCATCAGCAGTGGATTAGCTGACAAAACTAGATTTTTTTTGTTTGTTCTTCCACTCACTGAGTTGGTGAACCTCACACAAACTGTATCGATCTAGCTCGTCTCCCCTCTGCTCTTCATGTTTAAAACGTGCATCTGATCTAATTACGAGAATCCCTGTGGAGAAACGCAGCCAGGTACCAAACTGTACTGTGCGTTTGTACCGCTGCCTGCGAGTTTTTCGTCTCCTGCATCAAACCAAATCTCAACAAAGCTGCTGTTATGGAGAGTGCGGAGCTTGATGCCCAATTATCAAATCAAGTCGAGTTTGTTTCTGCAGCGCATTTCAGCAACAAGGCAAGTCAAAGTGCTTTACATGACAAAACACAACGCAGTAAGCCAACAGAAAACGCTGCACTGCAGTGGCAAAATAAAGAGAAGTAACAATCCAGACTGAAACTGATCAATCATCTTCTAGTTGGTATTGGTGTTTAGTCTCATTTGAAAGGAACTCAGCATTTTTGCATCTTTGTATATATTTGAATAAAAAAGGAAGTATTTGGGCTGCTCTGCTTTGTTGACTGGGTCAGCTAATAAATAACGCTTCCATAAGCAGTGGCAGGCGGGATATGAGCCGTACAAGTCATGTGAATTCTGCGACAAGCTAAATACAGTGTTTGATTTGAAACTTCCTAGACTAAAAGTCTTTCTTTTCTGACAGTTTTCAATCATCACGGACTGCGTTTGATCAGTCATTCATTCATTCATTCATTCATTCATTCATTCATTCATTCATTCATTCATTCGCCATCTTCTGATTATCTGAGAGACCTGACACACAGGGCCAGGCATTCCCTTCTCCCCAAGGCCAAACCGTCCCTCCGCTGGGCTCTGCCTCCTCGGCCTCCTCTCAGAGGGACTCGCTTGGCAAACCTCCAAAGGGAGGGACCGAGGAGGCATACTGATAAGACGGCCGAGCCGACTCAACCGAATTCGATCGATGCGAAAGAGCCGCTCTGACGCGTCCCCGCCTCCTGGATCACGGGGCTCCTCAGCCTGCCTCTGAGGCCCGGCCTGTCCTCCGCCGGTGAGGAAAAGAAAGCTCATTTCAGAATCGGATGCCCGTGTCTGGGAGATTCGACTGCGATCCGCAAACTAATCAAAACTGATCGGGGTAAGTGTTACATGAAAGTAAGTTCTTTGAAACACAGTTTAGGATGGATGGAAATATAATGGATTTGTTAAAGCTAAGAAGCGCCGGCGCGTCAGACGGGCATGAAAACCTCCATGTGGCCGACGCAAATCCAGACTGGGATTGTTTACACTGAATACAGATTCTTCAATTATGCAAAATCAACTTTATTGAGCTTAATATCATGTTAAAATGTTATTCCTTTGTAAAAAAAAATAAAATAATACAAAACAAAAAAAAAAACATACTTGGAGTGTATGATTCTTTCATGCATGTTTGAGGAATCCTTGAATCTGCTGTGGTAGCAAATTGATGTATCGAAGCACAACTATATATATAGACCCCCATGTTCTCAAGATGCAGTTTAACACTGCTAAAAAATGCTTGCAAACGGCATAATGAGAAGCATTTTGCTTTCACTCGCTCAAGACGGCGTGTCGAGAGGAGCAGGAGCTTCTTAAAGAGACAGAGCTCCAATTTCAAGGGGTCAAATTACAAAGTCCATCTTAAATTCCATCATGTTTGATACACACAGCATTTTTTATAACAACTGAACGTAAAATACGTAGTTACTTGATTGTGCTATCTAATGGCACGATGTGGTTGGAAAATACATGCCACCACCCCTTTAAAATGTGTGCATAGAGTATTCCTCTCAAAATATTGATAAAATCCTCTGAAAGGCCTCAGCCGACCGCTTTGTGCTAATGTGCTAACTTTAGCCTCCGTACCCTCATCGCTCAATAGGAGACCATTGTTGTAGCATTTTTTGTTGTTGTTGTTAGCAGGTCCTAACAAGTCTTTCATGTGCGCCTCCTTCAACACAGCTGTGGTTCACCTGACATATAAAAAAAAAATGGTTTGGAAACACATAAGTTGCTCGCACTCGCCTCCCCCGCAGGCCTGTTCCCTTTGATGATGGCTCCAACACACCGAGCAGACAACACTGCAGTTAAAACCACACTGACCCACATTTATCTTAGCTTGATTAACAGCTGTCCGCACGCCCGGCCCATGTGTGTGTGTGTGTGTGTGTGTTTGACTTTATGTCGAAGCATAGCTACACGCGAGAGCAAACGCATCGGTTTGTGTATTGTGTGTGTGTGTGTGTGAGACGCTGTCGTGCACGTTTTGAGCTCTGATTTTAATGATCTCCTCCCAGCCCCTCTGGCGCAGCGTGAGCTTACTTCGACTCACATCAGGATAATTAATATCGCACTCAAACCCCTGGAAGAGCGCGTGGTTCCTTTTCACCGGCTTTTCCCACACCCCGCTGCTCATAACTCGCCTATTTATTTACTTATTTATGTTTTTTTAAATAAAAAGAAATTCTTTATTTCTCTTGGCTCACCAGAGAAACAAGACGTGTTGAACAGCAAAGTCTGGGCAATTTTCATGCAAGTAACATCGTGGACACAAATAGCGTTAACCAGCCCTACAAACAGAGACACTCTGTTTGGCTCATAAGGCCGCTGTTGCTAATTTAAAGCAGGAAAATCACTCCTACACATTTTCACTTCTGCCCAAGTTCAGGCTGAAGTGCGCTTGAACTTGTCCTCCCAGTTCCACTAGAGGTTCTCTGAAGCCAACGGTGAAGGAATGAGACTGTATGGTCTGTTTCCAGGTAGATATATGTGTGTGTGTGTGTGTGTGTGAGAGAGAGAGAGAGAGAGAGAGTGTGTCAGAGTAATTTGTGAGATTATTTAAATAAAAACCCTTCATCCTTTTTCAGATACTCCCGTTGGAATTTGCTGTAATTAGGAGTCATTTTTCTTACACTCTCTCCCTCTCGAAAAACTTGGCTTGTAAATGAAAACATCTCCTAATAGTGACAAAAAAGAAGGGGAAAAAAAAAACTGCTGCACATGAGCCCTGTTCTCACTATTGAGCGTTTTCCACCTCTGATCTTCAAACAGAGTGCCTTTGTTTTCCATTTGCTTTCTTTGCAGTCCAGAAACCTCATGTGGGAAGGAGGTTTTTCTCTCCTTTCTCTCGCGGCGTGTGCGGGAGGGCCAAAGGAGAGAGAAGAAGAAAGAGGAGAAGGAGAAAAAGCTCGATACACAAGTTGACACAGGCTCTTTGTCATGGCGAGAAATCTAATTGTAATTGATTCATTCATCTCTTTGTTACTAAAACTGACAAGCATGAGTGACTTTCAAGCGGGCAGAAGACATAACGGGCCAATACGATTCAGAGTCGGATGGAAACAGGAAAACTGACAATAGCCATTTACATATTTTATAGCAATATAAAGCAGAGTAATTTCCATATGAATGTAGGGGGTAAAAAAAAAAAAAAAAAAAAAAAGTGACCAGGTGAGGAAGCGCTCTGGTGGCTTAAAATCAATAGCATGCAGAAGCAAATAGCTGGGAAGATAATAGTGATTCAATGCAAAAAAAACCCAAAAACAATAAACAAACCCATTGCACACCCACACGTTCAGACCATGTAATGAGATGATCTCCCAATAAAAAGCATGCAGGACATGAAAGCTGCACAAATGGCCGAGAAAACAACAGCTGTAATGCGACAGGCGGACATTTGTTCCACTAATCACTGGGGGGGGATTGTCAAATGCATTCGAACACGAGCTACTGGAGACTTATGTTATTAGGCTCTGTAGCAGCAATTGCACACACACACACACACCCGCACACTCCTACACACACACAGGGGATGATGCTGTCGTCCAGCACTCTGTGGATCGGTCCCCACACCTTGACAAGCTGTCACTGATTCTGACATGTAGGATCACAGGATAAGGGGATTAGACTGATCTGTGAAGAAAAGGCTCCTTTCCATCAAATATTTCAGAGGATGTAAGCTTCGCGTCAAGTAAACAACGCCGGGTGTTTCATGTAGGGTGGCTTATTTAAATCAGCCACTTCCTGTCTCTGTACCACAGGCTTTCAAACATCTGATTCTGAATAAATATGTTTACTAGAGCAGATTTTTTCTCTCTCTCTCTCTCTCTCTCTCTTTTTTTTTTAGTAGAGCCAAAGCTTTCATATTATATTATATTGCATCATATTATAATTATGCATTTCATGCCCACTGTAAGCATCGTAGAGGATCTGTGATTCTGTGGGAACCTTTGTTGGAATGCATGAGATCATAAACTATTTGAAATACCAGATGTATAAATGAAAATAAATAAATGAATAATTATAGTAATGACAACAATGCTTGGTATATTTATTTTGACGGGAATGTTATGGGTGAGTGATTTTGTTCAAATACATTGACGACAATGGGTTTGTTTTCCCCACAAGCCAAATGTACAGGAATGAAAAGTTGGATTTTCATAAACCATCCAGTTACCGTAATAAAGGTTTGTTCATTTGAACAGCTTTACCACGACCAGGACTGCATGTCTGTGTTTCTGTTCAAATGAGCATCCTTTCTAAGGTGCACATCCTCTCTCGTCCCGCGTCTTTTCGAGTGCAGGTAGTGAGTGAGTGAGTGTGTACTGTAGGCCACCAGCTGCTTCTGTCGCAGCGGCAACAACGTCGCGGTAACTGGACCGCGTCGAAGTTCCTGTTCATTCTGCCACGAACCCCGGCTGGCAGGAAAACGCAAGAAGAGGTCTCAGCAGAGCAAATTAGTTTTCCAGTATGATGTGGAGCCGTTCCCATCAAAGCGTGAGATTTAGTAGATTTGAGTAGTTATTTTATTTTATTTTATTTTTTTATTCTATGAAAAACTCTTTCTTTTCTTTTTTCTCTGCTGAAAACACCAGTTAAGCTGGAAATTTGAGTTTTAACATCAAGCCCGACTCTGACAGATATCTACTTTGTCTTTGGGTTATTGTTGAGTTTTCTAAGTTATGTGACCAGTGGCTGATTCACTGCTTCTTCTATAACCTTAAATAATTTCCGTCTAAAGCCTTGAACGTTTCCTCGTATCTTCCTGTAACAGATTCATGTCATGTTTACTTCTGTATTTGCTCACTCTTACCGGTACACCAGTTTAATTAAAGTGGTGGACAGAAGTGAAATAACTATTGTTTTTTTGATAGCTAGCATGGTAAACTTTGCAATGTGTTGGTCAGTATTACCAATCTGAAATTGAATTACCAGTAAAACTGTACTTTTATTACTGCTAAAGAAAAACTGGGTCAGATTTCGATTATCCAACAAATAAACTTTCCATGAGAAAGGCATTGAAAGAACAGTTGGGATGTTTTTTTGTTGTTTTTTTTTTTTGTCTATGGAACACCAGTTCGGTGTTTTATATTTTTGCAGATATTTTTCTGTCTACCACATCAGATGTTTGCACTCACTCTGCTTGCAGCTGATGTTCAGAATATTAAAATGTGGATTTTATGCCTTCTGTTTTGCTTGAAATACTTTGATTACACATACAGGTCTGTGCTGCCAAAATGATCAACAAAGGCCTGAAGTCATCTTACAAGACGTTTTTTAATTGTTTATTATTTTTGGGGGGGATGGGAGTAGACTCAACTTACTTTTAGATTTTCACAATAAGAGCCTGAAATATGCCCAATGAACTTCTAAAAGCTTAGTAAGACAAAAGGCATTTTCTCCTTACAGATTATTGTTTTTGCTTTTCTCACTACATATATGTTCAAGAATGTCAAACAAATGTTAGTAATAGACACAAATAACAAAAGTAAATACCAAGCCTTAGTTGTATTAGTAAATAAAAAAGTAAAGAAAAAAAAGGAGAGAATAATTTCAATGGAATAAAAAAAAAGAAAGTTTTAAAATATTCTCGTCAGATTTGAAAACTTAATGTGACAAAAATTAAAACAAATCTGCGGGCAAACCTGAAGGCGGCCGTGGAGAAAAGTCGAACTTTCTGTATTTTTATTTATTCATTTCAATCTAAGATAAATGTGTTTTGTGATTAAATTGTACAAATCAAATGCCATTCCATTTGTAGAACATTTTGGAAATGATTGATTATAGTCTCATATTTTGCGACAAACAAACACCTCGTATTTAACAGGGTAGACAGACTCCTGATAAACAACAGGAAATGTTGTAAACACCACCGTCCCCCTGGGTGGAAGTCCAATAAATATCGCATCAGTTATATGCGCTTGTGTTAAATTTGGCAGCGCCGCGTCTTCCTGTACTGGATTAGTGACTTTATCCGAGGCTTTGCTTGCAGTCCCAGGAGGCGTCGGCTCCAGAAGCGGGCATCTGATTGGTAATTATGTAATGCAGTGAAATGCAATGCAGGGGCTTCCTTGCAGCTTGCAGGGAGTGAAGAACGCAACTTTGCAGAGGAAGGTAATTGCTCTGCAGCCAAAGTTTAACGCATCGAAACAAGAGCAGATTAATCTTGATTTGGTGGTTTGCTGTGGGGGAACTTTCAATATGTTCATCTGTCAAAGAAGTGCACAGAGATTGAAAACAAAAAAAGACCGGCGGAGTCCTGTGTGGCACATGCACACATTCAAACAGATAACAAGGTGCCAACAATAAGGGGAACAGCGTCTCCCTTCTTCCAGGACATCCCTCCCCCGTGGTGCCTTTTCATCAGTGATTTCAGGAAGTCCATTACTATTGCAGTAGGGTATCATGCTCCTGCTCCGCAATCAATACTCTTCCATTAAGGTGATGAACGGTCCGTTTCCCCAGCCGTCTGCAGTCAAGACAAATTCTCAGGACCCACTGATCCGAATCAGTCAGTGTCAGCGTGACGGCACAACAGCCCGGCGGTGTGAAGGGTAAGGAGAACGACTGAACGGGGTGGGGGACGTCTGAACAACTCCCCCCCGCCCCCAGCTCACGTTTGGGCGTCTGCGGCGTAACGGATGTTGTCCTTTACCTCAGCAAAGAAATTAGACATTAGTCGGTTGTTTCTTTTACCTGGACTGGCCCTGTATTTTTATTTGTCGAGTGTCCGGGGTCGTTTAAAACTCATTTTCAACGTGAGCTATGTTTTTCAGCTTAGCAGTGACGATATGCGCAGAGGAAAGATATTATGTCTTGGATGGAAAACAAACAAACAAACAAAGACACATAAGTGCAAAGTTATCCAGAAATGATATCCAGGTACCACCTGAGTAAAGTTGCCCCTCCACATCTTTTTCAAATTAAGCAAAATTGGTGTCAAACATTTGTGCTGGTTTGTGCTGCAATTTTGTTTTTGTTTGTGGCACTCTGAATAAATCTCTCCAGAGGTCATGAAAGGTCAACCGGTCCCTGTTTTAGGATTTTAGGTTAAAAATAAAAAATGTTTTGATCACAAAAGTGAGATATTTCACTTTTTGTTCCTTGCTGCACAGCATTCTGAGGGAAACCAAGACTTTACAGGAGGCACTGTGATGTCACAGTGTCACACTCTAATGTAATGTCTGATGTCACGCTGTCACACTGACATCAGAGTGCGACACTGCGATGTTACAGTGTCTCTGTGATGTCACAGTGTCACACTCTAATGTAATGTCTGATGTCACGCTGTCACACTGACATCAGAGTGCGACACTGCGATGTTACAGTGTCTCTGTGATGTCACAGTGTCTCTGTGATGTCACAGTGTCTTTGTGATGTCACAGTATCTCTGTGATGTCACAGCGTCTCTGTGATGTCACAGCGTCTCTGTGACGTCACAGCGTCTCTGTGACGTCACAGCGTCTCTGTGACGTCACAGCGTCTTTGTGATGTCACAGTATCTCTGTGATGTCACAGTGGCTCTGTGATGTCACAGCGTCTCTGTGATGTCACAGCGTCTCTGTGACGTCACAGTCTCACACACTGATGTCATGGTGTCACACTCTGATGTCACAGTTCCAATAATTTGAATATAAACCTCAGTTGCTAAGCAGTGAGAATAACAAAGCATAAACTGCTGAAATGCATGCATTTCTCTTTACATTAACTGTATTTAAATGGTAGACATGGCAACTGTGACGTCTCACTTGGATTTTGCGACTGCATTTGCTTAAGACACTGAAACGAGCATGTCATATTCCCACATACAGCGCTACATCTCAGGTTAAGACACAAGCAGGGTAAAAGTTTCATAAATCACAACTGTGTTTTCAATCAGCTTCTGATCAAACTATTGATCCCAGGCTGCTCCTTAAATTATGTTTTTATTATGTTTGTCTCAATCCAAAGTGAGTTAAAAGCCAGTCCAAGAATTTAACCTTTTAAGCTACAGATGATCAAATGTAAACAATGTTATGTATATGTATAGAATCAAGTGCCATGTGGATTCTGCAAATCAGATACTGATTTCAGTATCTTTACCCTATAATGCTACAGTAGCATTATAAGAGCCTGTTTGGGGAGTGGTTGTGCCGCCCCCTAGTGGAAGTTTACTCTGGGTGGTGATGAGTCATATTACCCTTAAGTTGTATTTGATGGATTTTAAGCCTAAGTACAACATGGGATAAACATTAGAGTAATAATAGCTTCACAGGTTTATACTTAAAATGGCTCAGATCGAAGCGTAAAGTAGAAAAATCAGAGTCAAGAATATTGTTACTGCTGCCGGAGGTTAAAGAAGGAATAAACCAGGGTGGGCTGCTCTGAACCAACCCTGCTAATGTTAATGCAGCTGACCCTGGGCCGAACATGAGGCCCTGCTGCTCCCTCTGCGGGTGTGTGTTGGGTGTGTTTCACAGATTCCTCCGGACTCCACCCAGCAGCCGTCCTCTCTCCACAGTTCGTGGAAAACCGTGTCGCTGCAGCTGCTACGCGTCGGCCCGACTGCCTCAGTCTCGAGGACTTAAAAGCGACCAGTCTTCGCTGTGACGGGACCGGAAGTGACCAGCTCGAGGCAGATAACTGTGGGAATACAAGAAGCAGCTGGACATGTAACCCAGGTTGAAATAGGCTCTTCATAAAAATAATAGTAAATTAGATAAATAGGAAATAAATAAATAGGAGAATAAATAGGGAATTAATTGATCTTAATTTTTTTTTTTTAAATATATATATACATAAAAAGAGCAACAATTAGAGACATAAAAATTGCTGTATTTTGATTTTTTGATATTTTAATTGATTAGAGAAACTGTATAAACCAGTTTTGCTTTGTCAGCGAACTCTCTTATTCTGAAGGGTTACATTTATGTGTAATCCATGTGACTAAATTCAGCCAATCGGGTTGCTGCGTTCTCTGACGTGAGAGAGAGAAGAAGCAGAGAGCGAAAAGCAAGCAGAGAGCGCAGAAGCAAACGGGATTGTGCTGGAAAAAAGAAAAAGAGAGACAGATAAGAGAAATTGACCACTCGTAGCTGACTTGCTGTCTAAGACGAGTTTTTGTTTTGTTTTGTCTTATTTCTTGAGAAGGAGCTTTTCGCATTATTTTTTTCCCTCACCCTGACTGTGTTCGGGATCATCTTTTGTGTGTTGTGGAACTGGACTTGGTGAGTTGAAAGTGTATTTTGTTCCTTTGTTGTTTTAGATAATGTAAACATTTATTTAATTTAAATGGAAAGCTGAAGCGGAGGCGTTGGCTGTTGCTCTTGGTGCTAACAGCGAGCCAACTGAAAGTCAGCAGGAGGAACAACTGATCCGCTGAAGCTAACAGCCGCTCTTGTCAACAGAAATTTAACGGCTTATCAGCAGAGGAGCTAACTGTTGCTAACTGTCGCTCTTTGTTGGCAACAGGCTTTTTTTGTTGTTGTTGTTGTTGTTGTAGTTGTTGTTTTGTTTTTTTTATTTTCTTACGTTCGGCTGGGATTTGGACTAAGGAGTCTCGGATCATCACTGAATTGGATCTTCCTAAGGAGAACGAGATGGCGAGCCAACCCGGGAGCTTAATGACCATCCAGTAGGAGCTACGCCTTCTGCTGGACATTGCCAACCCCGCAACTTGGTAAGACCTGCCTATGTTGTTGTGCGCATTAGCAGTGGGTCACTGAAGCAGAATTAACTGTTGGATCATCGGAGGAAACAAGACATCAAATCTGAAGCACAGTTTGACCTGTCCTTGCTGAAATTGTTCTGCTGTGTTGTTGTTTTGCTGTTATTGTTTTTTTTTTTTTTTAACTCCTTAAGGGAAACACCAAAGAACTAAAATAGATTAAACAGATTAGAACAAACTGTAAATTAAAACAGATAAATAGTATTAACTAAAACTTAAATAGAACTATAACCTACGTAAAATAAATAGTATCCTTAATTTAGATTTATAAAATATTCTGAAAGAAACTGGAAACTATTTTTTTCTGGAATTTGTGTTAATTGTGTAACATTGTTGTTGTTTATTCTTTTATTGTTCTTTCAACAAATAATAAGCCGGCTGTTTTTTAACTTAATTTTTTTGGGTCTGTGGTCATTAATTCAAAATACACTTGTCACTACTCCAGTAGCCGAACGTAGCTCTGGTTTTATTACGAGTTCATTAACTGTAAACACATAGTGAGTGTTACAGACGCTTCATAATTTGGTAAGTTGAACCTCATAGTCTCCATGGCAGCTGATGGGGCCGTACAGGGCTGCATATTCACGGTGGAGGCAAATTTTGATATTATGGTGTCGGTGAGTTTTGTGAGCGGACAGCGCCTCGGTGATTCACCTGAACGGCTCGTTTGTTACTTCGGGTTCGTCTCTCCGAATCAGGGTGGAGGAGGACGCTCGAGCCTTCCGACTCAAACTTTATCAGCCATGTTTTTGTTCCTCCGTTCAGTCAAAATAAAGTCACTTAAGACTTTCGACAGCAGCTGTTTAGTCTCCTTTCCTGAAACCGTTGTGAAATAGGTAAAATTGTTTATTTGGTAGATTTAACAGCTTCATTTCGCTTCTTGTGTGACTCTCGTCTGTTTTCCACCTTCTTCGTTTTCAACGTTTTCCCCCCCGACACGGGACGCACCTTTTTGTTTCTGGTTCACGTTTGGACTCATAGCTGGGCATAGAACTGGTTTTTGTGGAAACAATAGGGCTGGTTTCCTAAAGAGCCACAGCAAGTCATGACTCATGAACCTGAACCTGTATGCTGATCTCAGTCTTAGATTAGACAACACCTGAGCAGAATATCTTCATTTCTGAAAGCATTATTAGCAAACAAATGTAAGTTGAGTAAATACAACATGCAGTTTTCAAATAATTTACATCAATTTAAAAAAAAAAACAACAACTCTAAACCTCACTTTGAAAAAGGCAACCACCCACCATGTTAAACCATGAATTATCTGAGATTACAAACAGTATTTCAAAAGATGAGTATGGTTTCTCTAGCTGCACCCAGTCCTGATCGTTACCCTTACCTAATCTCTAGGATAAAATATATATATACACTGCTCAAAAAAAATAAAGGGAACACTCAAATAACGCATCCTAGATCTGAATGAAAGAAATATTCTCATTGAATACTTTGTTCTGTACAAAGTTGAATGTGCTGACAACAAAATCACACAAAAATCATCAGTGGAAATCAAATTTATTAACCAATGGAGGCCTGGATTTGGAGCCACACACAAAATTAAGGTGAAAAAATCAGCCAGACAGCATAGGTACTGAGAAGTGGTCTGTGGTCCCAACTGCAGAACCACTCCTTTATTGAGTGTGTCTTGCTAATAACCAATATTTTCCACCTGTCGTCTATTCCATTTGCACAGCAGCAGGTGAAATTGATTGTCAATCAGTGTTGCTTCCTAAGTGGACAGTTTGATTTCACAGAAGTTTGATTTACTTGGAGTTATATTGTGTTGTTTAAGTGTTCCCTTTATTTTTTTGAGCAGTGTGTATATATATATATATATATATATATATATATATTTTTTTTTTTCCCCCTCTTCTTCTCTGACAAGACGAATACCCCCACCCACCCTAACTCCTCCGCCGCTGCCAAACCCTGGAAGTACAACTACAGAGGAACATCGAGTTTGACGAGCCAAAGCATATTCAGACCCCCAAATACAACACAACAGACAAACTGTGTACATAAAATCCGACAAAATGTCTGCCAGCGCAGTCGTTATCTGGAGGCTTGGAACATAAAAGAAATCCATAAAAAGAAAGACGAGAGCAAACCGAGCAATGAAACGGGGGGGGAGAGGTAGTATTTATGAACTCTGAAAATATGAACTGTACAGCGCACACTGAGATGAGTGAGATTCAGGGAAAAATGTTCCCAAGTTATTAGAATTAACACATAACTAAGATGAGGTAATTTACTGTTGTGGTGAATAAACAAACCCAAACTCTGTAAAATCCATTTATGTTGTTAAAAACGTTAAAAAAAAAAAGTTAAAAAGAAACTTGGAAGTCAATTCTACTTTGTTTATGGAATCAAAATTCTTCACACCAAGGTTTAAGAATCGTTCTAAAACATGCTCAGTGCAGCTTTACAAGGAAATTGTTTCGGATTCTGTGATAAATGGCCATAAAATGACACTAAATGGTCTTTGTGCATGTCATAAATAATTCAAAGTAGATGCTCCCTACAACACCTTCAGGAAAGTGAAACAATGTGTTCTGCTAAAATAAAATAAAAAATCCTCGCCATCCTTTTAATTCACACAATACATGCAAAGTCACCCTTCAGGAGGCATGAATTACGTTGCGTTCTGCTTCTGACACAGACATGCTGTGAAAGCCTCGGCAGAGACAGCAGCATGTAATTTAATAAAGTCTGCGTTGCTAGCTCGCTCAAGGAACTGCCCCCCCCCCCAATTTAACAGCTGACGTGCTCCGCTATCTTTTGGGTAATCCGAAGAGGAACGCGGCAGCGGCAAAGCAATTACTGGGTGACTGACAGGCTCACGGTCGCACATTCAGCTCAGCCAACAAAGCAAATTCTGCATAATGCTCAAACAAAGTTCAAATCTCTCTGTGGCGCGGACAGAATGATAATGATAAAAGGCACTCGCTGCCGTGGCGTGTGGCCCTGCTGCACCGTCAGACAAGTCCGATGCTAACTATAAATACAAAATGGCCGAGTTAAATGCAACTAAAGACCAGGCCTAATCTGTCGTTCCCTGTTTCAAAGCAGAACTTGGGCGAAAACCTCTGATGTGTTGATTTCTACTGATTTACTGCGCTATTTGTGTTGTTTCTGCTCAGTTTTGATGAGTTAACTAAATGAACATGATTTTGGTCTTGGATGGATTTCTTTGGTTTGAGGCCACAGATTCCTCTACTATTCAAGATGGCACAGTGCTGTTTTTTTTTTTTACTGCAGGTCGTGTTTTGCCTGATTATACTCTGAATGTTTTAGCTTCGAGCCGCACATTCTTGGGGTAAATAAAATATGCTCAGTGTCTCGTGAATAGTACATTCGGCAGATGTTTCAGGTTCGCCAGGTTGCTTGAAGTTTAAAACACACAGGTGGTGCGTGTCACTGAAGCCCAGTGCCGGCGGCCTGTCTGCCTATTGGAGATTATTTTTTTAGTGCTGTAAAAAAAAAAAAGAAAAAGTGTTTTCTAAGATGTGCAAACAACAAGTGGGGAAAACCGTGTAACTGAACTAAAATAATAGTAAGAATAACAATTTGAAAATGTTCAATAGACGTCAAAAAAAAATTGTTGAAAAGTTTTTGGTCAGAGTTTGGAGTTGTATTGTTTTCTCCTGCTTCCTGTTCATGAATGCAAAGAGATTTCATTTACAGCGCCATCTACTGTTCTATGTAAAAGCTATCGCAGATGTTTGCACTAATCCTTTCATGAGAATTAAATATTCAAGAAAGAATTTGATGTAAATTGTACATTTTGTGATTCATATCCTTAAACTGCTGTCCACTTGTTTTGGCGCTGTAACTTTGTTGATGCTTTTTGGCAGAATCTGTGTGACTTTATCCACAACAGCATAGAAGCACAATTTATGATATTATGGGAAGATTTCTTACTTGGCCTCACTAAAATCATGCTTAACAATTCTGAGTTTTTCATAAATCCTTTATTGTCACTAGCTAAATATCATATTCATTGTTCCAGGTAGAGAAAGCCATGCCTTGCTGCATTTTACAATGAAGTTAAGTTTTATATCCCGACTATGAAAGACTCTGACAAAAAATAGCTACTAAAACAATTTAAATCTGTACTGCTTTGATTTGGGAATCGAAGCCCTTTAGCTTTTTCTTGAATATGTTTATCTGTATTTGTTTTTCTGGAGGCATAACAAATGTTTCACTCTGTCGTTTTACAGTGTATCTGAGAATAAAGTTTAAAAAAAAACATCCCCCCCCCCACCCACGCAACAGACTTCTTGTGGCTTTGATGTGAAGCAGTGATGTCACTCATCCTGTCTGTGACATCACTGGTCACTGTCTCTGTATTCCCAGATTCCACAGAAAAATTCATTTGCGGTTTTAGGTTCGACACGAAGAGACAAGTATCATGGCAGAGAAGGATTATTTTTTGGCAAAAGTAAAAACCACTTCAATGGGAGGAAACGATTTCCTGTTGACAGGAACAGACATTTTTGAGAGGAGCTGCGAGAAGTGCAAGCGTGAAAACAAGCAGCTTAAAGAAATGGTGGCAACGTTGATGAAGAAAATCGAGCGTCTTCTACGTAGCCAGAACACCAGCGACGTGAGAAGCTATGAAACAGTGAACGAGATGCTTCGAAGTCGCAATGAACATTGTGAACAAAAAATCAGACGACTCAATTCAGATTTGGACGAAGCCAGGAATACGGTACAACGACTACAAACCGACTACGAGGCCTTGATGAGAACCAATGTGCTCCTGGAACGGACAAACAAAACTATAAAAGAAAACGCACAGGATTCGCTGAGAGAGATGACAGAAAAGGTTGAATGGCTAGAAAGGGAAAATGAGGAACTAAACAAAGAGATTGTTGCTTTAAAAGTGAAGCTGGACAGAGTTAAATCCAGGATGGCAAAAAAATCAGAAGATGAGACGCTGTTGCTGGAAGAAACGCCAAAGAGAACAATGTTTCAGAGAATCGGGCGCACTTTTCTGGACATGTACGAGTCGGGAACGATAGGGAACTGGTTGTCATCATGGATCTTTTAATTTCTAAAGTCTTCTGTGTCCGTTCCAGGAGCACATTGGTTCTCACCGTGGCCTGATTCAATTAGTACGATTGGTTCATTATTGTCATTCAACCATGTTTCTGTCAGAAACATAACATTGATGTTAAGCACAGTGATGAAATCATTAATTAATAGAGCTTTAGCACAGAGAAATCTGGTATTTAAAAGAGCTAGTTTAAGTGACTTTTGAGGCCAAAAGTTCTTCAGTCTGAGGTTCCTCTAGGCAGGGGAACGGTCTGATGTTTGAATTAGGACAGCTGTATTTTATATTTCTGATTTTTGTAAATTTTCTTGTAGTGATACGGACAGGTAATGTCCTGTTTTGCTGTGCCGGGGGGCCAGACACATTCTGGAGGAAGATATGTGTAAAGATAAAGTCTGGACCCCGGCCTCAGACCTCAGAAACACAGAGTGGTGGATCCTCTGGGAAGTTAGAGTCAGGTGGCTTAAATGAAGTGAGGTCTGCTACGTGAGCGCTAAGGAAAGACGTGCCGAGGAGAACCTGCTGATTCATTCCACCTGTAAATTTAAGAAACTCCGGTCCAGAAGACATTTCTTCATAGGTATCTTGTGAATCCTGTGAATGAGTGGGTGAGCAGAGAGGGAGGGGAGAAGGAAAAAGGGAACCAGTCTCTCTGTCTCCAGTCGATGTATCAGCTTGTTTTTTTAACGGGTTGCTCCTGATATGCAGAGGGTTCCATATAGTCAGGAACAAGATGACGATGATTCAATGAAATTTCGTAAGAGTTTCTAATGACTTCTAGGACTGGCAAAAGACATTTTCCTCACTGAGGCGCTGGAAACGAAGGATTTAGCAGCTGACAGAGCAGCACATGTTGACATAGATGTGTTTGTCTGCTGCCTGTTAATCAGTTTTGTGAAAAAAGATTTGTGCCACGTCATTCATTAATAGTAATTATGAGGGAAAAAAATTCCACTTTTAAAGGCTAAAACGTCTGCAAACGTTTGTGGCTTTCTGCTGTAACCTTTGGGTTATGTTTGGGACTCAAAAAGCTCGGTACGGATTGGACAAATTCTTCATCCGCCCAACCGGATTTTATAGGGAGGATGATGATACTACGGGTTTTTCTTTCTTTTGCGGAGGTCTTTGTTGATAACCAGTACATTCATACTCGCTGCACTTTTGTAAAATAAAAATAAAATAAAATAAAAGCTCAGTTTTTCTAGGGTGGTTGAAATCTGCACGACTTCTTATCTCTGCACGGTGAATTAAAGCCAGACGTGTGCCTTCCTTTGATACTGCTCCATAATTTTATAGCGTGACATGCCTTTTTCTCATGCTGCAGACTAAAAAAAAAAATGTAGCATATTTTTTTCTGTGTGTGGCAAAAAAAAAAAACCATGTATCTGTGTGTTTAAAGGCTTCTGGACTCTCCGCAGCTTGAACCCTCCCCCACAGTCGCTGCTCTTTTGTTTCAGGCTCCCCCGGGTCTTTAAGTTTCACATTCATTGTTGGGATTTGCTGTGGAAAATTACAGTAAATGTCTCCTGCACAGATTATGAAACGCTCTACACCCAGCCTCTCATCAGCAGCTCCTCACCTCATTTAACTCAAATAGCACGCCCGTATATTTAACTTTGTTCGCCATTAACGGTTCCCAACAACATAACTATCTTAGCATCAAATTTGCTAGATATTTCCTCCGTAATGTTGACAGCGTAAGCTTGGTTAGCTTTTGTTCTTAATCAACAAAACTATTATTTTAAAACAACTTTTTTGTATTTCTTCTGGTTCTTCCTATTGATCTGACATGACAAAAAGCAAAAAATAGAAGAAATCCATAAAGTGTGAATGACTTTTTCGCAGCACCGTCTCTTTTCCTTTCCCTTCATGTAACGCCACAGACCTCGGGTTTCTGTGCTGCATCCTCGTTTTGCCGAGCGAGTTCGACCCGTCGCTTAACTGGTGTCTCCCAGGTTTCGTCGCCTCTACACACCTCGTCTGAGTTTGCTAATGACTCGCACTTAGTTTGGCCCTTTTTGCATGGCTGCTGCGTATACAGTCCCCCAGTGGTCAGCTGTCCTTTCGCCCATCCAGTCGGGCGTTTGTTGTGTGCTTTGAATTCCTGAGCCGTCCGACCCCGGTTTTATTTCCAGAATGTTTTCCCGCCTTGTCTCTCAAGACGCAGGACACCAAAACACGCAACTGTGCACCGCTGCACCCTCAGAGATGGAGATCTGTACGACTCTCTGTGTCTCAAGGACATTTCTTAGAATTCTGTATTTTTATCTCTGAAAAAATGGCTCATTTTTTGGAGAGGGGAAAGCAAACTTTTATAACCTGAAATGCACTCTTTAATACTGTTTATTTCTGCCTGGTTTGACCAAAAAAATTAAATAAAATAGAAAAAGAATGAAAAGTAATAATGAGCTCAGTCCTTCCCGGCCCTGAAAGGTTTGCTGCTTGCAAAACTACCAGGAAATCTAACGAGAGGACAGTGAAACGACAACAAAAACTACTAAACAGACTACTAACTACTAAGCAGAAATACTTCATAGCACGTAACAGGGAAACAAAAACTCTCTAGATCATGATGCCAGCAGTATAATTTCAAAAATACTTACATTTTTCTTGTCGGGAGGCGGGGGGTTAATCTATAATTAATCCTTGTTTAAGCCGGAATCCACTTGTGAATCAGTTATTGAGCTGGTTTACGTTTGAACAAACACCAAAGATAGAAATAATCCAGGAGCCCAGTGATGAATGCAAATCACTGTCCGTCATTAATCATCAGTGTTACATTACAATATTTCTCTCCATATCACTAGATTCTGTTTTATTTCCCTGTGGGGTCCCTTACTGCTTAGATAACCAAGCTTAGCATTGGTTAGGCTGGTGACCCTAACGACTGACTGAGCCGTTGTTGTCGCAGACATAACTTATAAAACCGAGCAGTGCTATCGTACATCTCACTCCACCGCTGTAGAGGAATGTCGGGCCACTTGACTTTGCAGGGTTGTTCAGATTTGGCCATATTGAAGAGGTTTTCAGCCTGAAGAGCCCTTTTAAGGTCAAGTCATCAGAGCTCTTCTTCTTCTCTTTCAGCCTTTCCCTCCAGTGTTTGCCACATCTTCGTTTCATCCTCTCCCCTCACTCCAACTACCCTCATGTCCTCTTTCACCAAATCCATAAATCTCCATAACTATTCATACTAGGCCACTACAAAAACTTTCACTTTCTTTTTCAGGCGTTCAGACTTTGACCCGCCTTGTTGCGAACAAGATTATCAGATCCTCCATGGCTTAGTAGATGATCAGATTTCAATAGGTCAGGTCAGGATTTGTTACTTTTTAAAATATTTTAGCCTACTTCCTGTTGTCAGGATTCTTTCCCCCCTATTCTACAACTGAATAAGCCTGGGAAGTGAAATTAAACCAAACAAATGTCTCATGATTCATGATTGTGACTGCGTATTTTGAGGACAGACGGTTGGGCTTCCTGTGGAGCTAAAGTTAAAACATTGTTGAGAAAAACCGGAACCTAAGTGATTAACCTGCTGCTGTTTGCCAGACAAGGAACCCGGCATTCTCACATAAAAATAACATTTGAATAAACGTTTTAAATAAACATTTTAATTATAAGTGTTTTACTGTAAAAAAAAAAAAGAGAGAAAACTTGTAATTTCTTTCGACGTCTGAACCCAAACGTCAAAGCACATCGGACGTGGCATCATGGTTTTCATTATATCCGATCTGTTCCAGTACATACGGTTTTGACTTTTGTCGTCATGAATTTTTTTTTCTTTTTAGTATACAACAATAAGATCGTATGTATGTATGTATGTATGTATGTATGTATGTATGTATGTATGTATGTATTGTATGTATGTATGTATGTATGTATGTATGTATGTATGTATGATGTATGTATGTATGTATTATGATGTATGTATGTATGTATGTATGTATGTATGTATGTATGTATGTATGTATGTATGTATGTATGTATGTATGTATGTATGTATGTATGTATGTATGTATGTATGTATGTATGTATGTATGTATGTATGTTATGTATGTATGTATGTATGTATGTATGTATGTATGTATGTATGTATGTATGTATGTATGTATGTATGTATGTATGTATGTATGTATGTATGTATGTATGTATGTATGTATGTATGTATGTATGTATGTATGTATGTATGTATGTATGTATGTATGTATGTATGTATGTATGTATGTATGTATGTATGTATGTATGTATGTATGTATGTATGTATGTATGTATGTATGTATGTATGTATGTATGTATGTATGTATGTATGTATGTATGTATGTATGTATGTATGTATGTATGTATGTATGTATGTATGTATGTATGTATGTATGTATGTATGTATGTATGTATGTATGTATGTATGTATGTATGTATGTATGTATGTAGTATGTATGTATGTATGTATGTATGTATGTATGTATGTATGTATGTATGTATGTATGTATGTATGTATGTATGTATGTATGTATGTATGTATGTATGTATGTATGTATGTATGTATGTATGTATGTATGTATGTATGTATGTATGTATGTATGTATGTATGTATGTATGTATGTATGTATGTATGTATGTATGTATGTATGTATGTATGTATGTATGTATGTATGTATGTATGTATGTATGTATGTATGTATGTATGTATGTATGTATGTATGTAGTATGTATGTATGTATGTATGTATGTATGTATGTATGTATGTATGTATGTATGTATGTATGTATGTATGTATGTATGTATGTATGTATGTATGTATGTATGTATGTATGTATGTATGTATGTATGTATGTATGTATGTATGTATGTATGTATGTATGTATGTATGTATGTATGTATGTATGTATGTATGTATGTATGTATGTATGTATGTATGTATGTATGTATGTATGATTTCGCTCCATTTTCTCTGCTTTGAAGAATAACACCACTCAGAGCAACAGTAAAGCAGCTTTTCAAAGAGTCCAATTTGCACCGTGGGGATAAAATCAAACTCCCTGGAGTCAGAAATTGCCAAACATCACGGCAGATCTTAAGAAATATTCTTCCTTTTAGGTGGCAAAGGGTTCACATTAGTATCTTCACGTCAGCAAATGGAACACCTTGCTGCTCTTTTTTTTTTTCATCTAAGCCGAAAAGGTATTTCATAATAATAATAATAATAACAGTCATGAGATTGGATTTTATTTTAAAGATGTGTATAATTTACTCCATCCCAGTGCATGCAGATGAGTTTCTCTGTACGGCCATGCTGCCCTCCGTTGACTCTCGCCGGTATTGTTCTGACTTAAATGGAAGCTTCTTTGATACAGTTCACGTTTTGTTTTGTTTTTGTGTGTGAGGGTGATAACGTCTTCAATTGCCCGCTCAGATTGCTCTGCGTTTACAGAAAGTGTCGTCCTATGCTGACCTCCAGGCCTGCTCTGCATATTGTAATTAGTCGCAAGCTGCTGTGGCAAACACCTGCAGCACCAACCCGTGCTTAGGAGCGCGACTACACATTTTGTGCTTACGTTTAGAAAGAAAGAAAAAGGCTTCTCCGACCCCATTTAATGGGAAAACAATAAGATGGCTCTCCACCAGCCTCCTGTATAGTTGCTGCCTGAGGCTAAGTCAGCACAGAATTACAAACAGGCCAGAGAGGTGATGCTGCTGCATTGCTGTCAGTGGGCGGAAACGTACATTACGCTTTTATACCCACAGTACAACACGCAGTAGAGCTTCCTTCCTGTGCTGCAATCCTTGTTTTGCGAGGATAAAACCTGGACAGTCCAGAAAGAAGTTGGTTCACTGATGGTGGAGGAAACACAGCGAGCATCCATTTCATGAAACGGGGTTTTAGTAACACTTTCCCGAATGCTTTAAATTCAAATGATGAATTGTGAGGTGGGGGGAAAACACAATTTAGCTCGCAAGTCATTTGTGAGAAGCGTCCACCTCTTTTACGGAGCAGCGTGTGGCGTTACAGTGACACCTAGCGGCGAAGTGACGGATTGCAGTCAACTCAATGTCTCTCCCAAACTGCAATGAAATGCAGTCATTTAAAAAACGAGCCTTGTTTTGAGACAGTCTTTAAGTTTGTAAGATAAATATGTGTTTTGTTTTGAACATCGACAAAGTTAAGAATGGCTGCATCAAATAAATGTTAATATCTGACAAAGAAAGTATGAAGCACTTCTTCAATAATGTTTTAATTATTAATTATTATTCAGAAAATCGCCTTTCCAAACAAACCTTGCTCTGTGTGGAAAAGTAATTACACCCTAAACCTGATAACTCGTGGTGCCATCCTTGAAGATAACAGCTGACATCAATTAAAACGTGACCTTGAGTCTTTTAAAGTACACTACATGAATTTTTATGTTTTTATTTTGCCACATTGAAGGGTTTTCTTGCCTATTTAGGGTCATTTCACTGAATTGGAGTTCATACTTTGACTAGGTCACTCCAACACTTACATATTTTTCCCTTTGAGCCATCCAGAGGTAGACTTGCTGGTGTGCTTTGTTTCATTATCTTGCTGCAACTGAACTTAAGCTTAAGGTCATAGACTAACAACCTTCTCCTGTGAGGTTTTTTCTGCTAAGGAGGAAAATTCATGTTTCTGTCGACTACGGCAAGTCGTCCAGGTCCAAAAACAGCAAGGCGGCCACAGACCATCACACTAACACCCTCATCTCTGACTTCTGGTACGACTTTCTAGTTCTTAAAAGCTAGTTTTACAACCATGACACATAAAGATCTACACCTTCAAAAAATGTGTTTTTCTCCCCTCAGAAAGCAGAAATGTTTGGACAGCTGTAATACAAGCAAAAAGGCTTGCATTTTTGCATCCAGGTTTAGTCCAGGAATATATATATATATATATATATATATATATATATATATATATATATATAGATTTCATTTACATGCAAAGCTCTCTCAGGTACAGCAGGAATCAAGAGAAGCTGCCCTTCGGAAAAGCAGTATTTATGGCCCGAAGTGAAATGGAAGTGAAGTGAGCTGTGGTTTAATTACGTCGATGCTCAGGAGAGTTCAGCCGACGTATGAGTTTCCGTTTCTGTTGCCACCAGCCAATCCATTTTTTGCTTTCTTTTTGAATTTCTTCGACACAGTCACTTTTGCTTCAATTTGTTTAAACTTTCGTTCTTCAGACTGACTTATGTTTCCTTGTGTTTCAAGAGGGATCTTCGAACATTCCTCTCTTTACAATTTGCACGCATGTCCAGATTCCTCTCTTATTCTCGCTTGCCTTCAGCTCAGCACTCAGGTTTTCTGTAACACGTAGAGCTGTGCCAGGAAATAAATATGATTCACGTTGAACGTATACATTTTGAATTGATATCTTCATGTTCCACCGATATTTCAATTTTTGGCCATCAGTACTCAAATGTTTTGGTACTTCAAAGAGTTCTCGATGCCCCGCCGTAACAGAGAGCACGCTGTGTTTTACACTGTATGACACTTATTTTTTGTGGAAAAATATTATTTCCACCAATGTAGAAGGACGGAGATTTCGAATGTTTCCTTTGGAGGAAAATGTTTCTGCCTTTCCATTCTGCTCCTTTATTAAGAAATTAAGCTATTTCAGTACTTGAAACAAAAAAGCTAAAAAGGAAACGCATTTTAACTTCACGTGTCCTATTAATTAAAAACACACACAGAAAGTGATCTTTAAAATAGATTTTATTTACCATTTTGTAATTCAACAGTTTACGATATACAGGTGACGAGACTAAGACAGTTCAATGGATTTTGGCCCTAAAGGTTGAAGAACAAGAAAGAACACACATGGTTAGATAAATACACTGACAGATATATATATACATATATATATATATATATATGATAAAAGGTACTGTGTTCTCTTTTCAACCTCTCCATCCCACCAAATGCAACACTGCAATTTCTCTCCGCCGTAACCTTGGAAAACAAATCATTTTCTGTTCTTGTGCTTTTATTTGTTTAAGGAAAACAAATGGAAAATTTCTATATTCTGTTCTTAAAGAGAGAAAAAAAAAACCCAACTAAAGTGCTGCAGTACGAATGTGCTCGTACGAAGAGTAGTAAGAAATTCAAGAGGTAAAGTTCTGTCGCTTACATGAAACCACAGAGATGCAGAAGGTCACAGTTTAGAGCTTTTCTTATCGCCACGTTTCCGTTTGTCTGCTCAAGAAAAATAAAAAATCCCAAGTGTGTATATTTTTCATCAACATCAGTGTTTGTGGAGAGATGATGTCAGCGATTACTTAATAGTAGCTGGAGACCTGGATCAATTCTGTTTTTCTCTAGAAGTAGTTTAGGACATTTGGAACAGTGGAGCACCAAGCCTGCCACAATCAGAAAGAAATACACAAATAACTCAGCCTTTATGCAAAGTAAAACATACAACAACAAAAGAGCTCTAGATAGTTATGTTGGCGTATGAAGAGGAATAAATAATCAGTAATCATCCCTACTGTTTTGTTTTTGATGATGCTTTTATTTACTCACTTCCATGTTTATTTCTGTACCGGTTTACTCTTATTGATTTTATTTTCCCAAAGGCTTTCAATATTGTGCTTCCCTTTGTCAGAAAGCTGACACTTTTAGATTCAGATTTTTAAAAATTCTTTACTCTTTTTTTTTTTTTTTTTTTTTTTTTTTACTTAACTGACCGTAATAAACAAAAAGACTTAAAAGAAAGACAATATTGAAAAAGCTGGGAGGGAAAAAAAAATCAAAGAAAAGAAATACAAAACTAAATATGTCCTTATATAATACAAATGAAAGAAAATATATATATGTAAATTTAGAAGGATACAATAAATAAACTAGTGCAGTTAAAAATTTTAATACAAATGTCAATTTATTCCATATTGCGAGGATAATCGTTAAAAGTCTTCTTTTTTTTTATCATTTGTTGGTGGTTTTGCAGTCAAACTAGTTCAATTTATTTCTGCATTTACTCTTGATCGTGGCAAACGCGACTCTCCGTGTTGAACACACGACAGTTTACGTTTCTGATACGTTACATCTCGGATCATTTGACTGCAATGTTACCAAAGAGATAACACCTCCCGCCTACAACATCGCACAGAAAGGCGAAGGTGAAGTTCTGAGTGCGGATCCAGCCTCGGCTGCAGAGTGATTTTGGTGTTTATGTTCTGCTTTTCACACAATCCCATCAACAGGAACAGCCAGACGGCTCAAAACTAAGGAAATATTGTTGGCACTGTTAAAATAGCTTACAAGATGTAATACTGTTAAGGGAAAAAAAAAAAAAACAACAAGAAAACAAAAGCATTGTGATGCATGTGTCTCCATTCTGTTGCAGTTCAAGTTTCAATCCAAAGCTTTTTCGTTTGGCAATGTTTTTTTAACATCAGCTGGCTTTTTTGAAAAAAATAAAAACTTCAATGGGAACCATTTCAAAAACAAAGTGTCATGAAAGATGGATAAACAATTCCTAAAATCCGAAGATAACAATAGTCTTCTCTCTCAACTTCTAGCACAAAATCTGTTCATTTCTCTTTTTTTTTTTTTTCCACTAACGGTTTTCACTGGGTGTTAGTAGAATAGCACAGAGTTAATTCTTGTGGATTACGGGGTAACATGGACATCGACGCTGACAGCAGCCTGCTCTACATGCAGGTTTCTGCAGCGAGAGCTAATCTATTACACATGTAATACATAACACACCTGACATCGTCTACATCACACTACCAGAAACATGACAAGTGAAAGTCAGTCAAAGCCCGCTCTCCCTCGGATCCACGGAAACACAAACCCGCTCGCACTGAAGCAAAAGCAAACACAAACACAGTCTGATTATGTCGTTTCTTTTTGTCTTTTTTTTTATTTTTTACATTGCTGTACAATAGCAGGAGGAGATGAGGGTCCAGGAGAGTTAGTAAGGGGATCGGTAGAAGACAGGCCGACAAATGAACAGGACGATGCCTGAGCTACATGTTTCCCACTAGATACTGAGCAAAATACCTTCTTCTTTCATCTTTCAGCAAGCAAGACCCTATTTTTTAATGATTTTTTTTTTTTTTTAAATTTAATGACGCTAATCAAGAGATTTAGAAAGAGGATGATACTTCCTGGGGTCAAAAGGCACCTGCTTTTGCTTTGCCTTAATATATATATATATTAAAAAAAAGGAAGTAAAATACCCCATATGGCTGGAATGATTGGTGTTAAAATATCCAGAGCATTTCTCTAAGCTTTTCTGTACAAAGGCAAGTTAAAAGGCTGGATCACAATGTGTGCTTGTTTCAGAATGTCCACTGTGCTTCCTTGCATTTAACTTTATGTGCTCTTATTTCTCTTATTGTTGCTCTATTAACACGTCTCTCTTTTTTCCCTCTGTTTGGGCATGTCGGTCTTGTGTTTCTCCCTCTATTTAAATATTGTCAGCATTACTCCATCTTGTGGTCTGTTGGAGCAACTGCATTCCCAAATTAAAAACTATGCGTATGTGCAAATGTAGTCCAAAGAAGTGCTTTCGGATGTCTTCCAGAAGTTGCAAAACAGCAACTTCCTCAGAGAGGTTCACCATTTCTAGATATGTGCTTAGTTGTGCTAGACTCAGTCAAAGATGAAAATAAATGTTTTTCTGATAAGGAGATTGTATTAGCTTTGCAAAAAAGATTAACACTAGGCACATAATTTATGTCCAAAACGCCTTTAAAAAGGATCATTCTATATTTTTGCTACACAAAACTGTTAGGTAGTTTAAGTGCTACTAGGCTGTCAGTTCGGTTCGACAACGCAGTTATTTTTTTTAAAGCAACAACAAAAATAAAAGAAGTTATGACTGGGAATGAGCCTTTATGTGATTCTCATGGCATTTAAAACCTTCACCTAAAAATGCCACAGTTTCACGGTATTAAAGCAATTTAAGTATAAGTTTATACCATGGCCTAACCGCTCTCATTTAAAACGGATAAAATTTTTCCCTCTAAAGAAATACATAAAATTACTTTGATTATTAATGCATCGTTAACATTATTTATAACATTAATTTAGTTTGATTTTGATACACAGATTTAAGCCATAACATATATAAAACATACCAACTAAGTTTAGCAGTAGTACTTATTTAATGAGAAGAATGTTCTAACTTTTTTAGCATTTTGCTCTTTATATATGGTGGACCTCCACTTAAAACTGCCTGTTTTTTTATTTTTTATTCAAGCACCAAAAATATCTTCAGCAGAATAATCCGTAAATATGTGAATCTATAAACACTGAACCACAAACAAACAGGAAAACAGCAAGCTGATCTTAGCTAGCTAGTTAATTAGCTATCTCATTTGATAGCTAGCCTGGTTAAAACTTTAAAAAGAGTGAAGAATGATGTACTTTTAGTTCCTACAACCCAACGGTCTCATGTTTTGTCAGCCAGAAATATTTCCAGACAATTTTTTGGCCTTACAAGTAAGGGTAGTAGCTTTT